>NC_091640.1:11520000-14020000 GCF_027580195.1 Bos mutus | reverse complement strand
TTTATTTTTCACAGTGCTCCTATGAGGTTGTATTCCAGATTATTTTGTACTGCATAATTTATTCTAAACTTACATTTGGTATATTTTTGACTGAGAAGTATACAGAAAATGTAATATTCTTAGGAACTTTTAAAACACTGAAATAAAATGTGTGTATATATATTCAAATTCTTTATGCATTTAATTCTTATTTTAAACTAAGAAACATAGCATTTTACAGGTAACTGTTTACCCATGAAAATGTGTTCAACCGTAAAAATGATCACATACAGTGTATTTTGATTTGAAAATTTTTTTTAATTGATTGAAGCATTTAGGAGAGAATATTCCCCTTTTCTTACGCTGTATTTCTCTCTCCTCTCCTTCCCTCCCTGCTTTACTTCTTTATTTTTTCCCTTTTCTCTTCCATCCATTTTTTTCTCCATTCATTCTATGTTTTCTAAGATCTAAAAAATTAATATATCTTCTAAAGGCTTTATAGATCACTCACATGGCTGGCAGCTTATACTGTTTTCAGCCAAGCTGGTTAATCAAGTCACTTGTACAGGCTTCCCTGTGACTTGTGTTTTTCAGAGCTGGGTTTGAAAGGAATTCTAAGAGACAGGAAGTAGAAACTTTGGTTTCTGAAGGCCTGGATTGGGAAGCTGGTAGTTTGTCACTTATGTCATATTCTGTTGGTCAGAAGAGTCACACAACCTGCCTGGCTTCAAGGGAAAAGGAGATAGTTCCTACTTTGAATGAAAAGCATGTAAAAGAATCTTTAATTAGCCACACCTAGTTTTCATTACTTTATTACTTGAGATATTTTGCATGCCATCAGTCAATTACCTTCTGTCTTTTTACTTAACTTTCATGTAGTTACTGTACCTTTTTTATATCATACATATATATTTAATAAAGAAATGTTAACTTTTCATTTTTATTTCTTTAAATTATGAAAGTATTGTAACACATTTACAGGCAACTTGGAAAATACAGAACAAGGTTATATATAGTTCTACTATATAATTATTTTTTAAGTAAACAAATAAATATTTTTAGTTGGAATTTCAGTATCAAATTCTCAGAAATTAACAGAGTGAATATACAGAGACATAGAAGGATATAGTAGACCTGAAAAGCACTGTGAACCACTTCAACATAAGTAGGATTCATACAATTTTCACACAACAGTAGGATACAAATTCTTTTCAAGTTCCCATAGACTGTAAGCTAGGAGACACTGGAACATATCCAGGGACATAAGACAAAGTGCAAAAATTTCTTGGTCTAAAGGTATTGAAATCATACAAAGGCTGTTTGTTTATCACTGTGGAATTATGTTAGAAATCAGTATCAAAAAGTATTTGAAAATAAGCCACATATTTTCAAGTGCAGTGTGACTTTACCAAGAGAGATCTTTGAGTCACTGAAAGACTTAATAAAGTTAGCTTGAAAAAAACACAGAGAATGATTGCAGAGAAGAAAACATTTAAATGAGAAATTAGTATCAAAATGAGAAGTTCATGTTAAAGATATTTAAAATATCATGTATGAAACAAGATGCCAGTCCAGGTTCAATGCACGATACTGGATGCTTGGGGCTAGTGCACTGGGACGACCCAGAGGGATGGTATGGGGAAGGAGGAGGGAGGAGGGTTCAGGATGGGGAGCATATGTATACCTGTGATCGATTCATTTTGATATTTGGCAAAACTAATACAATTGTGTAAAGTTAAAAAAAAAAAAAATCCCATGTATTTGGAAATTAAATGTCCACTTTTTAATGATGGGTGTATCTAAGCTATAATAAGGAAAATTAGAAAATATTTGTACTAGAATAAAAATGAAGAGAATTTACCAGAATTTGTTGCAGGTGACTAAAGCTGCTCAATACAATTAAATACAATGTGGAATCTTGAATAAGATATGAAAACAAATAATGAATACTAGCATAAAATTTTGTGAAATTTGAACAAAATCTGTACTTTAGTTAATAATATTGTATCACTTGTTAGCTTCCTTTTTTTTTTACAACATAATATTTCTTTATATTCTCAAAATTGAATTAGAAGTTTCAAGCCTCATTCAAAAATTTTTTAAAACTAAGATAATAAATTTTCTAGATTTTTAGCAGTAATACTAGATGCCAGAATACATGGAACTATATCAGTTTTGAGTAAATATAAATTAGAAATCTAGCATTTTATTCATACTAAGTCAAACTAGTGGATCAAATAATCCCAAGGAGGAACGCACTCAGGCACATAGTAATCAAAATGATGAAAATTAAAGACAAAACATTAAAAGCAACAAGGGAAAGCGACCAGTAACATACAGGGGAACTCCCATAAGGTTACCAACTGATTTCTCAACAGAAACTCAACAAGCCAGAAGGGAATGGCATGATATATTTAAAGTGATGAAAGGGAAGAACCTATAACCAAGCATATTCTACCCAGTAAGACTATTGTTTAGATTTGATGGAGAAACCCAAAGCTTTCCAGACAAGCAAAAGTTCAAAGAATTTAGCACCACCAAACCATCTTTACGATAAATACTAAAGGAAATTGTACATCTCTAAAACTACCATTTAATAAAAAAACTTGTAATCACTTTTTAAAATCCAGGTGCATAACAGAATTGTCTTGGAAGTCTTTGAAAAATGCAGATGCTCAGATATTGCTGTTCTCCAAAGCTCCAGGTGTGTTTCTAATGAGCAGCTGTGTTTAAAAACAATTGGACTGTATGATGATCTTTTACTTTTATTAATTTGTTTCACTTTTTCTATTTCATATTTATTGCTCCCTTTTCATTTAGTTTATGTTTTCCAATTTCTCAGTCTTTTTTTGTTTTTTTCTCAAGCCTTTATGAAGTGTAGCAGAAAATCTTTTGCATACCTATACATATAGTATTGTGTATGCTGTGTGCTTAGTCGCTCAGTTGTGTCCGACTCTTTGCAACCCCATGGACTGTAGCTCTCCAGGCTCCTCTGTCCATGGGGATTCTCCAGGCAAGTATACTGAAGTGAGTTGCTATGCCCTCCTCCAGGGGATCTTCCTAATCCAGTGATCAAACTCAGGTCTCCCAAAGTGCAGGCAGATTCTTTACTGTCTGAGCCATCAGGGAAGCCCTAGTATGTGTAATATATAATATATATATTTTAGAAAATATGTGAATTTTTGCCCAGCGAAGAAATGTTAATTTTTTTTACTTGAAATATACATATAATCCATAAATATTGACTAAAATTTGAAAACCCTGCTCACTTAATGAGAGTATTGGAACAATATTTTATATGTGCTAAATGTCATAGTATTGTGCCTTTTATATAATGTTTCCTCTTTTCCGCAAGAGCTAATGAGAATATGACTTTTCTAATGTTAAAAAAAAAGCTATTTAAATTGTACTTGTACAGTTAACTCCAAATTAGATCTTCTTTCTAATAAGAGCATTACACATTTATTCATATCCTGATAACTGATTTGATAACAGACCTTCTCTTTATCTTACTTTGAATATTCTTCTGCTTTCTATATATATTGCTACATTACAAAATACCTTTTTTGTGTTTCAATGAGTTTGGTAGCATTCCAGGTAATGTTAGAGGTTGAAAGCCATTATTTAAAGAGGAGTCAATGCAGCATTGTACTAGAATCTGATTGTTGGGCGTTATCATATGGATACATGTATAACTTTCATTTTAAAAAGTAATATTTTAGGTTTTTGGTAGAGATTAAGAAGAAGAATACGATTAGTTATGGTGACATTTTATTCCAGGTTATGCAGGGTGTCAAGTCTGTATCATGAAAGTAATGTGGGAACACTGATTATTCTCACACTCATATCTTTACTAAAGAAAGGGAAATGGTATTGTTTATTTGTCTATATTTCTCTATATTTTACTTTAAATCAAAGTTGTTTTACAAAATCAGTTTCAAGATGTTTATTTCACGTGGAATCAAAATGCTAATGAAAAGCACGCTTTTGACAAAGTTGTCTGGAACAGGTATAGTATAATGGGAACCCATTATACTTAAAGAATATTTTCAGTTTTCCTAAAACTCTTCTGTTCTTCTCTGTGCCATCTCAAATCATCCTGAGTACTGTGTTTATGTCCTCAGTTTCTGAGGCTTATCCTAATCTTGCATCAGATATCTTTTTCAGGATGTAATCTTTTCTCTTAAGTTTTGGTATTTAAATTACTGAAACACCCCCAAATACTCACTTTCACCATTAATATGTATGAAAGAGAGAGAGATCATATGCTGTCTCACTTGATGTTAAAAGAAATTTCCTGAAATGACATTTCAAGAAATATTTATTACCATAACTCACTGAGGCAGAGTAAAAGGCTCTTTCTCATACATTTTTTATTACTTGGAAAACAATCCAGTAATAACAAGGAAAAATTACTGAAAAAGCAAATTTGATGACAAAGAATAGTTTATAAAAGCATCTTACTTTATCAGTAGTCACTAAGTAGTGTCTGACTCTTGCAACCCCAATTGGAATGTGGCCCACCAGCCTCCTCTGTCCTTGGGATTCTCCAGGCAAGAATACTGGAGTGGGTTGCCATTTCCTTCTCCAGGGAGTCTTCCTGACCCAGGACACAGACCCAGATCTCCTGCATTGCAGGCAGATTCTTTACCAATTGATCTACAAGGGAAGCCCTACTTTATCAGTAGCTGCTGCTGCTGCTGAGTCACTTCAGTCGTGTCTGACTCTGTGCGACCCCGTAGATGGCAGCCCACCAGGATGCCCTGTCCCTGGGATTCTCCAGGCAAGAACACTGGAGTGGGTTGCCATTTCCTTCTCCAATGCATGAAAGTGAAAAGTGAAAGTGAAGTCATTCAGTCATGTCCGACCCTCAGTGACCCATGGACTGCAGCCCACCAGGCTCCTCCATCTATGGGATTTTCCAGGCAAGAGTACTGGAGTGGGGTGCCATTGCCTTCTCTGACTTTATCAGTAGAGACAAGCATAATTCATACATGTTTAGTTATATGAAAATTTTAGGTCAAAAATACTATTGCTGTACATGTGAATAATTTTCATAGAGATAGCTAAACAACTTGAAACAAAGTAGTAATAAAAAGTAAACTAATTCTAATTAATAATTAATAAGAAAGTAGCTAGTATCACATGACAACTCAGACACAATCATAACGTAACAGTGTTCTTTTTGATGCTGTCTTCATATGCGTATATCAGTAGTTTTGTATTTTGTATCCTTGACAAGTGGAGGCCAGATTTCTAAGGGAATCCCTTATTAGTGAACACAGTGTGCTAATAAGTTCTAATATGTTCTCAGTTCTCTTTACCAATACCAGGTGTAATGTCTTCAGTAACTCACTAATTTTTAAGTGGAGAGCTTTCAGTCATTTGTAAAACTGCATATTTTGCAGCAGTTTTAGAGTAGGGCTACCACAGGTATCATTGGAGAAGGAAATGGCAACCCACTCCAGTGTTCTTGCCTGGAGAATCCCAGGGACAGGGGAGCCTGTTGGGCTGCCATCTATGGGATTGCACAGAGTTGGACACGACTGAAGTGACTTAGCAGCAGTAGCAGTACCACAAGTATCATCCAGCAGCATTGGCTTCACCAGGGCACTTGTTTGTAAGACAAACTCTCAGGTCTTTCCTCTGCTGATGTTGGATCAGCATCTCCACACAGGATTCCCAAGTACATTAGAACAC
Organism: Bos mutus; assembly: GCF_027580195.1. Taxonomy (NCBI): domain Eukaryota; kingdom Metazoa; phylum Chordata; class Mammalia; order Artiodactyla; family Bovidae; genus Bos; species Bos mutus. The sequence continues at coordinate 14,014,321 of NC_091640.1, read as the reverse complement.
TAGAGACGACTTTGATATGTATAAGAATCACTCTGGCCACTGCCCCCTGGAAATTCTGATGCAATAGGAATGAAGTAGGGCTTAAAAGTTTGCATTTTTCACAAGCTTCTAGATAGTAGTGAAACTGCCAATCTGTGTATTCTATGTTGAATAGTAATGCCTTAGATCAAATATCGGTCCATTTTTCCCTAAAACCATTCAGATAAGTAAATATATTTATGCTTTTTAGGCCTGGTGGTCTCTTTTGCAGCCGTTCACCCAGGCCACTGTAGTGCTCAAGATATATTGAAATAAATGGGTATGTCTCTGTTCCAATAAGTTTTCTTTATAAAATGTAAAAACAGAGGGAGACCAGTTTGGGCCAGCAAGCTGTATTTCCTCATCCATTATGTAAATGACCCTCAAGTCTCCCAGTAGCCTACTAACAGTTTCTTTCAGCAGAAGTTAACATGACCTGACTGTAGTGGTTTACACACATAAAAGTTAATTTCTTCTTTGTAAGAAGCCCAGGTGTAAGCCGATGTGGTTGGAGTTTGAGCTCTTTAGGAATATTAGGGTCAATCAAGGTCTCCTGGTTAGTTCGTGCCTTAAAAATGCTAACCGTTAAGACTCTATTTGCCTACATCTCAGTGGACAGGCCTAACTTCAAGTGAGCCTGGGAAATGTCTTTAGTGTAGGCACATTCTTGCCCCAAAAATCTTGGTTTAGTTTTGTTTTAAGGAAGAATATAGATAGGATATTGTGTTGTTGACAAACCAGTAGTCCTTGTCACACTACAAACTATATTTTGAGAATAACTGATTTGTTTAGTCAACTGAAATTGATTTGTAACTGATTGTTAAAATGCAGCTATGGGCACAGAATTGGAAAAGGTCAGTTTTCATTGCTGTCCCAAAGAAGGGCAATGCCAAAGAATGTTCACACTACTGCACAGTTGCACTCATTTCACATGCTAGCAAGGTAATACTCAAAATCCTTCAAGCTAGGCTTCAATAGTATGTGAACTAAGAAATACCAGATGTACAAACTGGATTTAGAAAAGACAGAGGAACAAGAGATTAATTTGCCAACAGCCACTGGATCATAGAAAAAGCAAGAGAATTCCAGAAAAACATCTACTACTTCATTGACTATTCTAAAGCCTTTGACTGTGGATCACAACAAACTGTGGAAAATTCGTGAAGAGATTGGAATACCAGACTACCTTACCTGCCTCCTGACAAATCTGTGTGCAGGTCAAGAAGCACTATTTAGAACCAGACATGGAACAATGGACTAGTTCCAAATTGGGAAAGGAGGCTGTATATTGTCAACCTGCTTATTTAATTTATGCAGACTACATCATGTGAAATGCCAGGCTGGATGAAGCGCAAGCTGGAATTCAGATTGCTGAGAGAAATATCATGCAGATGACACCACCCTTATGGCAGAAAGCAAATTAAAAGGAAGAACTAAGAGCTTGAGGAACGTGAAAGAGGAAAGTGGAAAAAGCTGGCTTAAAACTCGACATTCGGAAAACTAAGATCATGGCATCCAGTCCCATCATTTCATGGCAGATAGATAGGGAAATGGTAGAAACAGTGACAGACTTTATTTTCTTGGGCTCCAGAATCATTGTGGATGGTGACTGCAGCCAGAAAATTTAAAAGATCCTTGTTCTGTGGAAGAAAAGCTGTGACAAACCTAGAGACCATATTATAAAGCAAGAGACATTACTTTGCCGACTAAGGTCCATATAGTCAAAGCTATGATTTTTCCAGTAGTCATGTATGGATATGAGAGTTGGACCATAAAGAAGGCTGAGTGCCATAGAATTGATGCTTTCGAAATGTGGTATTGGAGAAGACTCTTCAGAGTCCCTTGAACTACAAGGAGATCAAACAGTCATTCCTAAAGGAAATCAACCCTGAATATTCTTTGAAAGGACTGATGCTGAAGCTGAAGCTCCAATACTTTGGCCACCTCATGTGAAGTGCTGCCTCATTAGAAAACACCCTGTTGCTGGGAAAGACTGAAGACAGGAGGAGAAGGGGATGACAAAAGTTGGATGGCATCACTGACTTAATGGACATGAGTTTGAGCAAACTCTGAGAGATGGCGAAGGACAGGGAAGCCTGGTGTGCTGCAGTCCATGGGTTCACAAAGAGTTGAGCATGAGTGAGCAACTGAACAACCAGAAGAAGTGAAAATTATTAGACTAATAATATGATTACAAGCTTTTGGAATGATAATATCTTTCATTCATTTGGTACATATGAATATTTTTGAAATAGATATACTTTTATATCTAGTATTAGGGTATGGTGAGTTACTCTTAAAAAATATACTTGAAATTAAATATGTTGCTGAGTGTTGCACCCATCAAAGTGGCCACTTTGTACTGTTTGCTGCTACTGCTAAGTCACTTCAGCTGTGTCCGACTCTGTGCGAGCCCATAGACAGCAGCCCACCAGGCTCTGCCATCCCCAGGATTCTCCAGGCAAAAACACTGGAGTGGGTTGCCATTTCATTCTCCAGTGCATGAAAGTGAAAAGTGAAAGTGAAGTTGCTCAGCCGTGTCTGACTCTTTGTGACCCCATGGACTACAGCCTACCAGGCTCCTCCATCTGTGGGATTCTCCAGGCAAGAGTACTGGAGTGGGTTGCCATTGTCTTCTCCTTGTACTGTTTAGGGGGAGTGTAAATTGACATAGCCACTATGGAGAACAGAATGGAGATTCCTAACCTAGGAATAAAGCTACCGTATTATCTAGCAGTCTCACTACTGGGCATATGCCCTGAGAAAACCATAATTGGAAAAGACACCCTGTACCCCAGTGTTTATTGCAGCACTATTTACAATAGCTAGGACATTGAAGCAACCTACATGTCTGTAGACCGATGAATGAATAAAGAAGCTGTGGTACATATATGCAATAGAATATTACTCAGCCATAAAAAGGAACACATTTGAGTCAATTCTAATGAGGTGTATGAACCTAGAGACTTATTATACAGAGTGAAGTAAATCAGAAAAATATCATATTAATGTATATGTATGGAGTCTAGAAAGATGATACTGATGAACCTATCTGCAGGGCAGCAGTGAAGACACAGACACAGAGAACAGACCTGTGGACCCAGGGGGCAAGGGGTGGGTGGGAAGAAGAGAGAGTAGCATAGAAACATACACGTTACTGTAATATGTATACTACGTAGCCAGTGGGGTTTGCTGTATGACTCAGAAGATCGGACAGATGCCATGTGACAATCTAGAGAGGTGGAATGGGGGGAGAGAGGGGAAGGAGGTTCAAGAGGGAGGGGAGATATATATATATATACACACAACTATGGCTGATTCGTGTTGATGTATGGCAGAGACCTATACAATATTGTAAAGCAATCATTCTCCAATTAAAAATAAATTTTAAAAAATTAAAAAATTTAAATTTAAAAAAATTAAAAAATAGCCACTCTGGGAAGGAGGAATTACACAAAGTACAGTGCAAAAGTGGTGTGAGTGATGGAGTCTAACTTAGGTTTAAACTCCAGTCTGGTGACTTTGGACAATCCTGTTAATATCTGGAACCAGAGGTTTTTTCATTCAGTGGATATTTATAATACTTAATTTACATCATTAAAAGGGTTAGTCATAATGAATGTAATGTGTCTATTTAAAAGCCTAGCCTTCAATAAATTATAACTTTATAATTAGGTTGGTGCAAAAGTAATTGCGGTTTTACATTGTTAACGTTTGCCATTTGATATTGGAATAATTCTTAAATAAATGTGGTTATTTTATACATCCTTTTAATGTGGATTTCTCACTTCATGTGTTTTTGCTAATGACTTATTGCTTTGGATTTTATATCTATTTTAGACTATAGAAATCATGTTAGACACAAAGCAAATTCAAGTGATTGTTTTATTCAAGTTCAAAATGAGTCATAAAGCAGAGGAAACAGCTCACAACATCAACAATGCATGTGGCTCAGGAATTGCTATCAAATGTGCAATGTAGTGGTCATGAAGTTTTGCAAAGGAGATGAGCAAAGTTCTGCCTTGAAGATGAGCATAATGGCTAGCCATTGGAAGTTAACAATGACCAATTGAGAGCTCTCATCAAAGCTGATCCTCTTACAGCTACATGAGAAGTTGCCCAAGAACTCAGCGTCAACCATTCTACAGCCATTTGGCATTTGACACAAATTGGAAAGGTGTAAAAGTTCGATAAGTGGGCTGACCACAAATCAAATAAAGCATTGTTTGGAAGTGTCATCTTATTCTGCACAACAACAACGAACCATTTCTCAATCGGATTGTGACACACGCTGAAAAGTGGATTTTAAACTACAGCCAGCAACAACCAGCCCAGTGGTTGGACCGAGAAGTTCCAAAGCACTTTCCAAAGCCAAAGGGTGCACCGAAAAATGGTCATGGTCACTGTTTGGTAGTCTGCTGCCCGTCTGATCCACTACAGTTTTCTGAATCCTGGTGAAACCATTACAAAATGCTCAGCAAACTGATGAGATACACCAGAAACTGGAATGCCTGCAACCAGCATTGGTCAACAGCATGGACCTAGTTCTCATGAAAACGCCCGACTGCACATCTCAGAACCCGACACTTCAAAATTTGAACAAATTGGGCTATGAAGTTTTGCCTCATCCGCCATATTCATCTGACCTTTCTCCAACTGACTACCACTTCTTCAAGCATCTTGACAACTCTTTGCAAGGGAAACGCTTCTGCAATCAGCAGCATGCAGAAAATGCTTTCCAAGAGTTCATCAAATCCCAAAGCACAGATCTTTGTACTCCAGGAATAAACCAACTTAGTTCTCTTTGCTAAAAACATGTTGATTGTAGCAGTTGTATTTTGATAAATAAAGATGTGTTTGAGCCTAGGTATAATGATTTAAAATTAAGGGTCCAAAACTGCCATTACTTTTGTACCAACCTAATAATTGAAGATTGATCTAACGGTAATGTCATTACTTAAGTCATTTTTGGACTTCCGGTATGGCCTTCAGAACATGTATTAAATGAACATTAATAATATTAATTGAATTTAGACAGGATTAATGCCGTTATTAAAAAGTGGTCTGATTTTTATTTTCCATAGTGACTGAAATAAATGTATGTTTGTAAATACTGGCATAGTCATGTGTATTTGCAAATTTTATTTATTGTTAGGTTATTAATGAGAGAAACAGAGCAGAAAAAATTCAGCTTCAAACAGATGTTATTTGCTTAAATTTTTTGAGCATTTTTCAACATGTGCCAGGTTTCCAGATTTTATGAGAAAGAAAAAAATGAGACAATGACTGGTCCTGCTTATGTAATTTTTCTTAATTTAGAGGATTATGCTATGAACTTTATACATGTTTTTACAACTCAAGTGAATTCATTCATTGTTCTTTCTGCTGCCACTTCAAGATTATTTCTCTAAAATTTGTTTTAATTTTACATTTACTTTTGTCATTGTGTGGTTGTGGTATGATTGACTTCATTATGTATGTTTCTGCGACCCTTTATTCACTGTCATTCTTAACATATACCCAGTTTGAAGTGAGAAATGATAGACACGTGTTATAATTAAGGTTTCTACAATCTCACTTAACTTTGGTTAAAATGACTTTTTAACAATTTGACAGAATTTTGCACGACATTTTTTCTGATGCAAATAATAATTTGAGTTTAAAGTGATAACTGCTTCATAGAATCAAAGATTACACATTTTCTTTGAAAATTTAGGTAAGAAATTGAAAAGAGTAGTAATCAGTTTAAAATTAAATTAGCTCAAACTGCTTTTGTATTCAGTTGTATGTGTAACCTGGTTTGCCTGTGTTTTTCACAATTCTTTTGCTTTTTTGTTTTTGAACTGTTATTGCAGCTGGATATTGCGTGATTACATATATTCTTGGAGTAGGAGACAGGCACCTGGATAACCTTTTGCTGACAAAAACAGGTAATAATGGCTAGTAGAAGATATACATTTTATATGCCAATGATTTTTGCTGTGGAATCTACTTCGTAATAAAATAAGTTGCCTAAGTGAATATAAACTGTAGTCTTAGAAATCCCTCTATATGGTACTTTTAAGAACATACAAAGGAAATGCCTATACTTTTTAAGAATTGCTATAGTAAAAATCCTGTAGATGATCATATAGCCTTTACTTCTTGAAATGCCTCCTCTAGTAGAAAGCCCTTATTGTCTGCAAGTAGTCCAGTTTATTACTGTATAGCTCTAGTTTTAGAGTGTTTAAATATTCTTTCTCTTATCAGACAACACCAATAAGTCGCAGTATCAGTCAACACTGAAATCACATTAACCTCCACCTTTAATTCTTTACCTTTTCCTCTTGGAGGTATTTGGAATAAGTGTTCTCACCCTCCTTCTTCGTATTAACTCCTTGGCCCAATGCTTTAAACACCTTTTCTGTGCAAACAACTTCCAAACTTACTCTATTTCAATCAATTTCACTAGCTATTTACTTGAAATCCTAAATATACAGCTATTTGTAAAAGTTATTTTCTTCTTCCACTACCTGCCTAATAAACTGTTCCTTGCTTGATTTTCCCATCCTAATAAATAGGAACATCATTTACTCAGTTGTTTAAGCCTCAGAGTTGGGAGTTATTTTTAATTCCACTATTGGCTTTGTTTCATATATTGAACATATTATCAGATTGTATCTACTGCTCACTAAAATGGATAATGAAGTTAACCCCTCTCTTCATTTCCCCTGCTTGGACCCCATTTGAAACCACCAGTATCTTTTGCCCAAACTCTTTGATTAAAATATGAACTCTTTAATGTAGGCATTGTGGCTTGCCCAACCGGTTTGAATGTCTGAATGTGGAATCACTCCTGTGTGGAGCCAGTGCTCTTGTTTTGTTCTTCCTGGGAAGCTCTTCTGTCAGATCTTCGCGAGACTTTGGTTCCTAAGCTTAAGTTTGAATGGCATCTTTTTTAGAATAGCCTTTTCTAACTCTTGAGTCTGAAATAATGTATACCTGCCACCCCACCCCTCTCCATTTCTACTTACTCTGTTTTGTTTTCTTTGCAACACTTACCACCAGCTTAAGTTATCTTTTTTTCAAATACAATTCAACAAGTATTTATTAAGCACCTACTATATTTTAGGTGTTGTTCTAGGTGCTAGAGATACCAAACAAAAGAGACAGAAATCCTAGCTCTCATGGAGCTTATTGACTTCTTAACATCATCCATCCTCTTCTATTCAGGATGTAAGTTCCTAAGAACAAGGACCCAGTCCATTCACTGTGCCTCCAGAGCCTTGAACAACATTCAGCTCAAATGTTTGATAAATTATTGTTGAATTAATGAATAAATATTTCTTCTCTTCTATAGAGCTTTTTCTTCCCTATGCCATATGATCCAAGTTTTTTCAGCCCTCCACAGAAAGTAGATTTTAAAGTACCCTTAAAATAGTCTCTCAGGTAATGATATTATCTATTAGTATTTCTCCAAATTTTCATGCCAAGAATTTAACATCCAGTGTAGCCTCACTAATTGCTAATATAATAACTGTGTTATTCATGTAATCTGCAATTTCATATATTCAACTTTAAATCTTTAGTGTGAAAAATTATCTGGTAAAATTTGCATGTGGAACTGTCTGTATCAAGGCCATACAATCCCCTTAATAATCAAAGCCTGAAAGAATGTAACCAAATTGAATTGGAAGTTGGAGGTTCTTGCCAAATTTATTCATTTAGTAAAGTATATTTTTTATAAAATGTTATGCTGTGTTTGGAAAAAAAAAAATAATTTGGAAAATGTTTACCTGTGTTGTTTTTTAGCTCTCTTTTTCAGTTGAATCTTTTAACCACAGAATCAAACTACAAAAACAATTACATTTGTTTTTATATTGTATTCATTTTATAACCACAGTGGAATTCTTCAATGTATAGAGTAGCAATATATCTGTAATATTTAGGTATTGTTCTAGGTGCTGACGATTCACAGATCTTACCTGTCTCTTTTAGAAATTGATAAATAAGAGACCTTTTTCTGTTGAACTTTGAGAGCTGTTCTGTCTTGTGTGTGTCTATGTGTATTGATGGGGATACTTTAAGAGTTAAGATTTGGAAAGAAAGGTCTATCTAATATACTTTTTTGGCCCAGGTCATAGATACTTGCGGAGAAGGATATCGCAGCCCACTCTAGTATTCTTGCCTAGAGAATCCTGTGGACAGAGGATCCTAGTGGGCTGCCATCTATGGGGTTGCAGAGAGTCAGACACGACTGAAGCGACTTACCATTCATGCATGCATTGGAGAAGGAAATGGCAACCCACTCCAGTATTCATGCCTGGAGAATCCCAGGAACAGAGGAGCCTGGTGGGCTACAGTCCATGGGGTCGCACAGTGTCGGACACGACTGAAGCGACGCAGCAGCAGCAGCAGCAGCAGCAGCATAGACACTTGTGGAAACTGAATTGTGTAATTTCAGGAACAGATTTTAAACTTCTTGTCACCAGTTTTCCACTAGAGGGTGCTCTAAATTTTGTTTTTGAAGAATAAAAGCTTACCTTAAAATGTCCTGGGTAGGAAGCATGTCTGTTTCTTTTAAAACAGCATTTCTCCAAGTTATTTCTTCTTAATCTCTCTAATTATTTCATCCATTTATATTATACAACAGCATTTTAAACCTTCCTCACTGGGATAAATATTTTCAGTTCTGGGGTTTAGATTGAATGAAATTGGATTATGTGAGGAAAAACAAGTTATATCAAGACAAATGGAAGTATAATACATTCCTCAACTTCCTGAAGTTTATAATGATTTATTTTAAAATATTTGTGTCTCTAGTTGTTTTTTACTAACAGTCCATATTTCAGAGTAGTTTCAAGTCATGTTAATTACGTATGTTATAATTTGACTAGAGCTTCCCTGGTGGCTCAAACAGTAAAGAATCTGCCTGAAATGCGGGAGACCTGGGTTCGATCCCTGGGTTGGGAAGATCCCCTGGAGAAGGAAATGACAACCCACTCCAGTATTCTTGCCTGGAGAATCCCATGGACAGAGAAGCCTGGTGGGCTACAGTCCATGGGGTCACAAAGAGTCGGACATGACTGAGCAACTAACACACACACACACAAAATTTAAGCTATATCATATATATAATGAAAGTTTCTCTGTCATGTTTGACTTATTATGTGCGACTCCATGGACTGTAGGGGTTAATATGTCATTATAGGAGTTAATATGTCAGGCTCTGAAGTCAAATTCTTTGAATTTAAATGGTCCCTCCACCATTGGATGACTGAGCATGTTATCTATCTGTGTCTCAGTCTCTTCTTCTCAATGTATAATAATAGAATCTCTCTCCTGGTGTGAGAGTTGAACAATTTAATATGGTAGAATTTTGTATGGTACCGAGTACCTAGTAAACATTCCTTTTGGGCTATTATGGTTTTGTTTATTTCACCACCAGAAAATAAGAACGCCTTCCTTTTTTGACTTATATAGCTGTTATCATAATTGATAACAGCTGGAATCATGATTTTTAGAGAGAAGCAAGCAATGTATTTCTAGTTGTTTTTCCTACTCCAGAATCCAAATGCCTTCAAGTTACTGCTCTCTGAATTCTCTTTTGAGAGTCTCATTAATTTAATAATATAGGAAGCTTTTTAGAGGAAAAAGTTTGATGATTTAATGCTATCCTCTCAGTGTTTTAAGGTGAAAGTGAATGTGAAAGTCGCTCAGTCATGTCCAACTCTTTGTGACCCCAATTTTCCAGCTGAGAATACTGGAGTGGGTAGCCTTTCCCTTCTCCAGGGGATCTTCCCAACCCAGGGGAAGATTTATTTTATTTTAAAAATAAATATGATTATTTGTTTTTTTTTTTCAGGACATATTTTCAGGATATCATGAATTGGTGATATTCAAAATCTTTCTTAAGTAGAATGAACTTAGTTACTATTCAAATGGTAGTGCTTTCTCAGCTGTTTGCACTTGTTATTTAGTTTGGAGGATTAAGCATACTATAAAATCCAAAACTACAGACTTGTTTTCTTAATGTGCTTGTTTATTCTCTGCAACATGAGAGAAGGGAATATAAATAAAGTTTTGTACATAGTAGGCACCCAGTAGATGCTTTGGAAAGAAATAAATGAACTAGGTTTTTTCATATCATTTTTTATCTTTCTGCAGGTTACAGAAAAATCTATATCCTATCAAAACTTATTTTTACTATAGACTGTGGACATACTATTATTTATCAGTTTGATTTGTGTTTCTCAGTTGATATATACAGAAGAGAGCCAAGCACATAAGACCTTCCCTTTTATCCATAAATACTTTTTTAGTCTTTATTGATCATTACTTTAGATGTTTAAATAGTGAGAACTTGTCCTCATGAGAATAGTTTTCTTTTTAACATTATTTAAAATCTGCTCTTTTGAAAGTTTCTTAAATATTCAGTGTCAGGAAGTAAGTCTTTTTGTTTACTGAAACCTGTCATAAGGAAAATGTTAATAGTTTCCTTATAGCTGCCTTAAAAAAAAAAAAAAAAAAAGGTTCTTTGAGAAGAGCATTGTTTCTTCTCATAGAGGTAATCAAAAGTAATAGAGGGCTATACTCATTGTGCCTAAGGAGACAGAGATTACTTCATGGAAAGAGTAATTTAGATGGGGTCATTAAGAATGTGTTGGATTTGTATGGGATGCAAATGGAGAAAAATATGCAGTACAATAAAATACCCCGAAGCTGAAATAAGCCAGTCCTTTTCAGGTAATATATAGTCTGGTTGGAGAAATTTGAAGTCAGATTGTGGAGGAAAGTCAGTCTACTTCCTTTTGGATCACCTATTATATGACAAAGCTTAATTCATGTCACTGAAACTGAAGTAAAACTATAGATTAGGGTAGTAAATATTTTAATATAAGTTTTATCAGATTATATATTCCTTAATGCTGCATAGACACTATTTTGCTTCAAAATGAATAACTTGAAGAGAGATTACATTTTGGTGTATTTCAAAGAATTTGAAGTTTCATAAATGAAAATATTAAAAAATTATTTTCATAGTAATCCCTATAACCAAAAAAATGTGTCAATTTTTAAGCTAATGAAGTTGAACAACACAAGGAAACTGTAACCATTGGTCTGAATCATCATTTAGATGATTCATCTTGCCACTGTCCCCTCCACAATGACCTAACTGAAGCCGAGAGTTGTACTCTTCGGCATAAAGTAGATCAGAAATCCTCAAGCTTCTGAGTGTATCAGAATCATCAGGAGAGCCAGTTAAAATACACACTGCTGGTCCCCAGGCTTAGATATGATAGGGCCTGAGAATTTGTTTTAGTAGCAAAGAATTACATATGATAGGGCCTGAGAATTTGTCTTAGTAGCAAAGAAAACTAAGTAATTATCTGAAATGATTATTAAGATTCTTCTTCCTTTTTAAAATCCTTTTTTATCAAGTTTTTAAAACTTTTTATTGTATATTGGAGTATAGCCAATTCACACTGTTGTGATAGTTTCAGGTGGACAGCAAAGGGACTCAGCCATATACATACATACATATATATGTATGTATGTATCCATTCTCCCCCAATCTCCCCTCTCATCCAGGCTGCCACATAACATTGAGCACAGTCCCTTGTGCTGTACAGTTAAGTTCTTGTTGGTTATCCATTTTAAATACAGGAGTTTGTTCCTGCCCATCCCAAATTCCCCAACTATCCCTTCCCCCAGTTTTCCCCCCATACCCATAAATTCATTCTCTAAGTCTGTGAGTCGGTTTCTATAAAGGGTATCATACGATATTTCTCTTGCTCTGTCTGACCTACTTCACTCAGCATGATAATCTCTAGGTCCATCCATGATGCTGCAAATAGCATTATTTCATTTTTAATGGCTGAGTATTATTCCTTTATATATCTGTACATCTTCTTTATCCATTCCTCTGTTGATAAACATTTAGGTTACTTCCTTGTCTTGGCTATTGTAAACAGTCCTGCAGTGAGCATTGGGGTGCATGTGTCCTTTCAGATCATGTTTTTCTCCAGATATGTGTGCAGGAATGGGATTTATGGGTCACATGTAGCTCTATTTTTTGTTTTTTTTTTTTTTTTTTTTAAGAAAACTTCACACTGTTCTCTATAGTGGCTGTACCAGTTTACATTCCTACCAACAGTGTAGAGGAGTTCCCTTCTCTCTACACCCTCTCCAGAATTTATTGTCTGGATTTTGATGATGGCCCTTTTGACTGGTGTGAGGCAATGTCTCATTATAGTTTTTATTTTTATTTCTCTATTAAACAGCAGTGTTGAATAAATTTTCATATGCCTCTTGGCATCTATATGTCTTCTTTGGAGAAATGTCTATTTAGGTCTTTGGCCCATTTTTTGGTTGGGTTGTTTTTAAGATGTTAAAGCCCCATGAACTGTTTGTAAATTTTGGAGACTAATCAATTGTTGATTCCATTATTTGCAGCAATTTTCTCCCATTCTGTGGGTTATCTTTTTGTCTTCTCTGATTTCTTTTGCTGTACAAAAGCTTTTCAGCTTAATTAGATTTCTATTACTGTGATTTATGTCAAAGAGTGTTTTGCCTATGTTTTCTTCTATGAGCTTTATACTGTCTGGTCTTCAATTTAGGTTTTTAATCCATTTTGAGTTCATTTTGTGTATGTTGTTAAAGAATGTTCTAATTTCATTTTTTTTTTTACACATAGCTGTCCAGTTTTTCCAATTTATTGAAGAGACTGTCTTTTCTCCATTGTATATTCTTCCTCCTTTGTCAAAGATAAGTTGCCTACAGATGTGTGGGTTTATTTCTGGGCTTTCTATCCTGTTCATTGATCTACATTTCTGTTTTTGTGCCAGATTCATACTATTTTGATGACTGTAGCTTTGCAGTATAGTCTGAAACCAGGAAGCCTGATTCCTCCAACTTCATTTTTCTTTCTTAAAGTTGCTTTGGCTCTTCAGAGTCTTTTGTGTCTCCATACAAATTTAAATTTTTTTTCTAGTTTTATGAAAAATACCACTGTAGATTGCCTTGTGTAATATAGTCATTTTGACAATATTGATTCTTCTATCCAAGAACATGCTATACCTTTCCATCTGTTTGTGTCATCTTCAGTTTCTTTCATCATTATCTTACAGTTTTCAGAGTACAGGTGTTTTGTCTCATTGGGTAGGGTTATTCCTAGGTATTTTTTACTTTTTGAGGCAGTACTAAATGTGATTGTTGCTTTAATTTCTTTCTAATCTTTCGTTGTTAGTATATAGAAATGCAGCATATTTCTGTGCTCTAATTTTGATCCTGCAACTTCACTAAATTCATCGGTGAGGTCTAGTAGCTTTTGGTAGCATCTTTCGGATTTTCTGTGTATAATATCACGGCATCTGCAAACACTGACTGTTTTTCTTTTCCAATTTAGATTCCTTTTATTTCTTGTTCTTCTCTGATTGCTGTGGCTAGGATATCCAAAATTATGTTGAATAAAAGTGGTGAAATAGATATCCCTGTCTTGGTCCTGATCTTAGAGGAAATGTTTTTAGCTTTTTGCTGTTGAGTATGATGTTAGCTGTAGATTTGTTTTATATGGCCTTTATTATGTTGAGGTATGTACACTCCGTGCTCAGTTTCTGGAGAACTTTTATCATAAATAGTTGCTGAGTTTTGTCAAAACTTTTTCCTGCATCTTTTGAAATGATCATGTGTTTTTTTCCTTCAATTTTTTGATGTGGTTTATCACACTGATTTGAGGATAGTGAAAAATCCTTGACTCCTTGGGTTAAATCCCACTGTTCATGGTGTATGATTCTTTTAATGTATTGTTGGATTCAGATTCCTAGTATTTTGTTGAGGATTTATGCACCTGTGTTCATCAGTGATTTTGCCCTGTGATTTTCCTTTTTTTGTGATATCTTTGGTTTTTGTGTCAAGGTGATGTGGACTCACAGAATGAGTTTGATAGTTTTCTTTCCTCTGCAATTTTTTGGAACAGTTTCGGGAGGATTATTGTTAGCTCTTCTTGGAATTTGCCTGTGAAGTCATCAGGTCTTGGACTTTTGTTTTTTGGGAGTTTTTAAATCACAGTTTCAATTTCAGTGCAGTGATTGGTTTCTTCATATTTTCTGTTTCTTCCTGGTTCAGTCTTGGGAGAATGTACCTTTCTAAAAATTTGTCCATTTTTCCCAGGTTGTCCACTTGGCATACATGTTGTTGCATACTTGTTGCTCTTACAGTTTCTTGTAAGAGTCTCTTATGATCCTTTGGCTAAAGGTTTATCAATTTTGTTTATCTTTTCAAAGAACCAGATTTTAGTTTCATTGATCTTTGAATTTTTTTATTTTTGGTCTCTGTTTCATTTACTTCTACTCTGATCTTTATGATTTTTTTCCTTCTGCTAACTTTGATTCTGTTTATTATTCTTTCTCTGGTTGCTTTAGGTGTAAGGTTAGGTTGCTTATTTGAGATATTTCCTATTTCCTGAGGGATGATTGTATCATTGTAAACATCCCCCTTAGAATTGCTTTTGTTGTATTCTATAGGTTTTTAATTGATGTGCTTTTCATTTTCATTTGTTTCTAGGTATTTGATTTCCTCTTTGATTTCTTCACTATTTTTCTTGTAGTTTATTTCTAATCTCATAGCATTGTGATTGGAAAAGGTGTTAAGATTTCAGTTTTCTTGATTTTACCAAGGCTTACCTTGTTGCCCAGACCGTGGTCAATCCTGGACAATGTTCCATGTGCACTTGAGAAGAATGTATATTATGCTGTTGGATGGAATCCTATTTAAATATCAATTAAGTAGGTCTGGTCTAATGTTTCATTTAAGGCTCTAACCTTACTGATTTTCTGTTTGGATGATCTGTCCATTGATGAAGTGGGGTGTTACAAAGAACATGAGAGATTCAAGGAGAAAGAATAAGTAGAGGTATAAAAAACAATAAGTACAGTTTTGAGATTGGTTCCAGTTAATTATTAAATATTCAAAAGGAAAATTAAGAATAACTCTACACTATATACTATTAATTTCAGCAGTATATATTCTCTTTAATCCAAAAAATTGTCTTCACCTACAATTATAAAAATATTTCCATGTCTCTAATGCAAATAGACTTCCCTGGTGGCTCAGATGGTAAAGAATCTGCCTGCAGTGCAGTAGACCCAGGTTCGATCCCTATGTCAGGAAGATCCCCTGGAGAAGGAAATGGCAATCCACTCCAGCATTCTTGCCTGGAGATTTCCATGGACAGAGAAGCCTGGTGGGCCTCAATCCATGTGGTCGCAAAGAATTAGAAATGCAAATAACAGGAAAATTTAATTAACACCTCTTATTAGCAAGAAGAGATAAGAAAGCCTTCTTCAGCGATCAATGCAAAAAAATAGAGGAAAACAACAGAATGGGAAAGACTAGGGATCTCTTCAAGAAAATGAGAGATACCAAAGGAACATTTCATGCAAAGATGGGCTCGATAAAGGACAGAAATGGTATGAACCTAACAGAAGCAGAAGATATTAAGAAGAGATGGCAAGAATACGCAGAAGAACTGTATAAAAAAGATCTTCACGACCCAGATAATCACGATGGTGTGATCACTGACCTAGAGCCAGACATCCTGGAATGTGAAGTCAAGTGGGCCTTAGAAAGCATCGCTACGAACAAAGCTAGTGGAGGTGATGGAATTCCAGTTGAGCTATTCCAAATCCTGAAAGATGATGCTGTGAAAGTGCTGCACTCAATATGTCATCAAATTTGGAAAACTCAGCAGTGGCCACAGGACTGGAAAAGGTCAGTTTTCATTCCAGTCCCAAAGAAAGGCAATGCCAAAGAATGCTCAAACTACCGCACAATTGCACTCATCTCACACACTAGTAAAGTAATGCTCAAAATTCTCCAAGCCAGGCTTCAGCCATATGTGAACCGTGAACTTCCTGATGTTCAAGCTGGTTTTAGAAAAGGCAGAGGATCAAATTGCCAACATCCACTAGATCATGGAAAAAGCAAGAGAGTTCTAGAAAAGCATCTATTTCTGCTTTATTGACTATGCCAAAGCCTTTGACTGTGTGGATCACAATAAACTGTGGAAAATTCTTCAAGAGATGGGAATACCAGACCACCTAATCTGCTTCTTGAGAAATTTGTGTGCAGGTCAGGAAGCAACAGTTAGAACTGACATGGAACAACAGACTGGTTCCAAATAGGAAAAGGAATTTGTCAAGGCTGTATATTGTCACGCTGCTTATTTAACTTATATGCAGAGTACGTGATGAGAAACGCTGGACTGGAAGAAGCACAAGCTGGAATCAAGATTGCCGGGAGAAATATCAATAACCTCAGATATGCAGATGACACCACCCTTATGGCAGAAAGTGAAGAGGAACTCAAAAGCCTCTTGATGAAAGTGAAAGTGGAGAGTGAAAAAGTTGGCTTAAAGCTCAACATTCAGAAAACGAAGATCATTGCATCCAGTCCCATCACTTCATGGGAAATAGATGGGGAAACAGTGGAAGCAGTGTCAGACTTTATTTTTCTGGGCCCCAAAATCACTGCAGATGGTGACTGCAGCCATGAAATTAAAAGACACTTACTCCTTGGAAGGAAAGTTATGACCAACCTAGGTAGCATATTCAAAAGCAGAGACATTACTTTGCCAACAAAGGTCCGTCTAGTCAAGGCTATGGTTTTTCCTGTGGTCATATATGGATGTGAAAGTTGGACTGTGAAGAAGGCTGAGCACCGAAGAATTGATGCTTTTGAACTGTGGTGTTGGAGAAGACTCTTGAGAGTCCCTTGGACTGCAAGGAGATCCAACCAGTCCCCATTCTGAAGGAGATCAGCCCTGGGATTTCTTTGGAAGGAATGATGCTAAAGCTGAAACTCCAGTACTTTGGCCACCTCATGTGAAGAGTTGACTCATTGGAAAAGACTCTGATGCTGGGAAGGATTGGGGGCAGGAGTAGAAGGGGACGACAGAGGATGAGATGGCTGGATGGCATCACTGATTCGATGGATGTAAGTCTCAGTGAACTCCGGGAGTTGGTGATGGACAGGGAGGCCTGGCGTGTTGCGATTCACGGGGTCTCAAAGAGTCGGACACGACTGAGCGACTGATCTGATCTGTTTCTCTTTATACTTCCAGTCAGGAACAAAATAAGGTAGTTACAGTGAACATTAAGTTTGTTTTATATATACTTTGTTCCTTGACTATTTAACATCATAGATTTGAATAAGACACACTCCCTGAATTTTTTAAATATTTTCTTAAATTTCATGAAGTACATTTTAAAATCTCCTGAAATTTTAATTTACAGATATTAACTTTAAAAAGCCATTCTTTTTTGTATGAAGATGAATTTTCTTAAAATATTGATAGCCTCTTTTCAAAATACATTCCTCTTTGAACTTGCAATGTATAGTAATAGCTTCATAGTTAGATATTGCATCTTTTATGCCTTATAGTTATTAATCTTCTTCTTTGAGAATTTTCTTACAAGAAGGATAGAAATATACTCTTCATTTGCAGGCAGTGATGCAAGCTGACATTGGAATTCCAGTAACGCCTGTTATGAAATGAAGAAAAGTGGGACTAAGTTTCCTATTAAAAGCATTGAGCCCATTAAATAAACTCCATGTGATGGTTGATACCATTTGATACATGATTTATTAAGGGAAGCAGTTTTGAATCAGAGGTTCTTAAGATAGACTCTCTACTCAAGTGGTGAGTTTCAGTCAGATTTATATCGATAACAAGACATTATTTAAATGATTAAATAAAACTAAGAAAGGATTATCTGTATCTGTGATATTATTAGCTTCTCATTTGTTTACCTTGTGAAGGGTAGAATGGGATTTGTCTAACAAACTATATAATAAGTGGTAATTCCAGGATAAGAATAAAGCAGAAAATGAAGATCTTAGCTTAGTTGAACAGAGGATACATGTTTAGTTGAAAGCAGTGAAACCTTTAACAGAAATTTTGATCATAAACTTTTCACCAAATCATGGGAAAACCAATGATACTGTACTCCCTTGAACATTAAGAGATTAGGAGATGTTGTATTCCCAGTGAGTATCAACTTTTCAAATTATTTATTTCCAAACCAATTTCTCATCTTTTTGGAATCATGGACTTCCCTTGGGAAATTGTTGGTCTATGAACTTCTGAAAGTATTAAGTTCACTGTGTTTAGAAACCCCCTGAAGCCCATTTTGAAATTCTGAAAAGGTGTTTTTCAATCATAAGTAATACATAAAACTATTTTTAAAAAATGAAACCCCCTGTGTTGACATGTTACAGTTTATAATCTTAAATACGTACAACATAAAGTCTGATATTAACTTATTATGCATCTACTCATATTAATACATAACTATAAAATAAAAACATTGATAGGTTAAATAATGTTACAAACTGCTGCTGCTGCTAAGTCACTTCAGTCATGTCTGACTCTGTGCGACCCCATAGATGGCAGCCCACCAGGCTCCCCCGTCCCTGGGATTCTCCAGGCAAGAACGCTGGAGTGGGTTGCCATTGCCTTCTCCAATGCATGAAAGTGAAAAGTGAAAGTGAAGTCGCTCAGTCGTGTCTGACTGTTAGCGACCCCATGGACTACAGGCTAGCAGGCTCCTCCATCCATGGGATTTTCCAGGCAAAAGTACTGGAGTGGGGTGCCATTGCCTTCTCTGAATGTTACAAACTAGCAAAATGTAATCCAGCAGTATTAATGTGACAGACAGGAATATTGAAACTAAATTATCACTTGCTAGTGTGAAGATACCCATAATATAGTATGAGTTCCAGTTTAGAATGCTGTTAATGTCCTATCCCATGCACATATTCTTATAGTACTTTACTTGAACTACTTCATGTTGTTGTTATTCAGTCGCCCAGTCATGTCTAGCTCTTTGCAACCCTATGGACTGCAGCATGCCAGGCCTCCCTGTCCCTTACCGTCTCCTGGAGTTTGCCCAAGTTCATGTTCAAATTGCAGTGGTGATGCCATCCAGCCATCTCATCCTCTGATGCCCTCTTCTTCTGCCCACAGTCTTTCCCAGTGTCAGGGACTTTCCAGTGAGTAACCATTCTCATCAGATGGCCAAAATACTGGGGCTTCAGCATCAGTCTTTTCTAGTAAATATTCAGGGTTGATATCCCTTAAGATTGACTAGTTTGATCTCCTTGCTGTTCAAGGGACTTTCAGGAGTCTTCTCCAACACCGCAGAATGAACACATCAATTGTTTGGCGTTCTGCCTTGTTTATGGTCCAGCTCTTACAATTGTACATGACCAGTGGCAAGACTGTAGCCTTGAGTATATGGACCTTTGTCAGCAGAGTAATGTCTTTGCTTTTCAACATATTGTCTAGGTTTGTCATCGCTTTCCTGCCAAGAAGCAATCGTCTTCTAATTTCATGGCTGCAGTCACCATCTGCAGTGATTTTGGAGCCCAAGAAAAGGAAATCTGTCACTACTTCCACCTTTTCCCCTTCTATTTGCTATGAAGTAATGGGACTGGATGCCATGATCTTAGTTTTTTAATATTTAATCTTAAGAGGCTGTTTTGCTCTGCTTCTCACCCTCATCAAGAGGCTCTTTAGTTCTTTGCTTTCTGCCATTAGAGTGACATCATCTGCATATCTGAGTATCTGAGGTTGTTGATGTTTCTCCCGACTATCTTGATCCCAGCTTGTAACTCATCCAGTCCGGCATTTCTCATGATGTGCTCAGCATATAGTTTAAATAAACAGAGTGACAGCAGACAGCCCTGTCGTACTCCTTTCTTGATCTTGAAACAATCAGGTGTTCCATACAGGGTTCTAACTGTTCCTTCTTGACCCGCATACAAGTTTCTCAGGAGACAGTAAGATGGTCTGGTATTCCCATCTCTCTTAGAGCTTCCCACAGTTTGTCATGATCCACACAGTAAAAGGCTTTAGCTTAGTTGATTAAACAGAGATAGATGTTTTTCTGAAATTCCCTTGCCTTCTCTATAATCCAGCAAATGTTGGCAATTTGATCTCTAGTTCCTCTTCCTTTTCTAAACCTAGCTTGGACATCTGGAAGTTCTTGGTTTGCCTAATGCTAAAGCCTAGCATGCAAGATTTTAAGCATGACCTTACTAGCATGGGAGATGAGTGCAGTTGTCCCATGGCAAGTGCATTCTTCTTGGGAACTGGGATGAGAATTGACCTTTTCCTGTTGTCTTTTCCAGATTTGCTGACATAATGAATGTAGAACCTTGATGGCATCATCCTTTAAGGATTTAGATAGTTCTGCTGGAATTTCATTGCATTCACTAGCTTTATAAACAGCAGTACTTCTTAAGGCCCACTTAACTTCACATTCCAGAATGTCTGGCTCTGGGTGACTAACCACACCATTGTAGTAATCCAGTTCTTTAAGATATTTTTTATACAGTTCTTTTGTGTATTCTTTCCATCTCTTCTTGATCTCTTCAGCGTCTGTTAGGTCTCTGCCATTTTTATCATTTATTGTTCCCATCTTTGAGTGGAATGCTCCCTTGATGTTCCCAGTTTTCCTGAAGAGATCTCTAGTCTTTCACCTTTCAGTTTTTTTCTTCTGTTATTAAGCACTGTTCATTAAAGAAGGCCTTCTTGTCTCTGCATAGCTAGATTGAAATAGCTGCATTTGACTGGATATACCTTTCCCTCTCTCCCTTGCTTTTCCCTTCTCTTCATTCTTCTGCTGTTTGTAAAGCCTCCTCAGATAACGACTGTACCTTCTTGCTTTTCTTCTTCTTTGGAATGGTTTTGTTTGCCACCTCCTGTATAGTATTACGGACCTCTGTCCATAGTTTTTCAGGCACACTAGTCCCTTATATCTATCTGTTACCTCTACTGCAAATTCATATGGGATTTGATTTGAGTCATACCTGGCTGGCCTAATGTTTTTCCCAGTTTTCTTTAGCTTGAGCCTGAATTTTGCTATGAGAAGCTGATGATCTGAGCCACAGTCATCTCCAGGTCTTGTTTTTGCTGACTGTATACAGCTTCATCATTTTCAGCTACAAAGAACGTAATCAATTTGATTTCAGTATTGACCATGTGGTGATGTCCATGTGTAAAGTCATCTCTTGTGTTGTTGAAAAAGGGTATTTGCTATGACTAGTGCATTGTCTTGCCAGAATTCAGTTATCCTTTGCTCTGCTTCATTTTGTGCTCCAAGGCCAAACTTGTCTGTTACTCCAGGTATCTCTTGACTTCCTGCTTTTGCGTTCAAATCCTCAATGATGAATAGAACATCTTTTTTAGGTGTTAGTTCTAGCAGGTCTTCAGAGTCTTCATAGAACTGATCAGCTTCAGCTGCTTCGGCATCAGTGGTAGAGGCATAGACATGGATTACTGTGATGTCGAATAGCTTGCCTCGGAAACAAACAGAGATCATTCTCTCATTTTTGAGGCTGTACCCAAGTGCTGCATTTCAGACTTTTTCGTTGACTAAGAGGGCTACTCTGTTTCTTCTATGGGATTCTTGCCCACAGTAGTAGATATGGTCATCTGAATTAAACTCTCCCATTCCCGTCCATTTTAGTTTGCTGATTCCTACAATGTTAGTGTTTATTCTTCCCATCTCCTGCTTGACCATGTCCAGTTTCCCTTGATTCATGGACTATTTCTGATTCCTATACAATACTCTTCTTGGCAGCATTAGGTTTTACTTTCATCACCAGACACGTCCACAGCTGAGTGTCATATCCGCTTTGGTCCAGCCACTTCATTCCTTCCAGGACTATTGGTAATTCTCCTCTGCTCACCTTCCGACCTGGGAGACTCATCTTTTGGTGTCATTTTTTTTTTTGGCCTTTTATACAGTTCATGAGTTTCTCATGGCAAGTATACTGGGGCAGTTTGCCATTCCCTCCTCCAGAGAATCATATTTTGTCAGAACTGCTTCATAACCTCCATTTATTCAGGATGCTGTAATATAGTTTTCAAGGTACTCTGCCTCTGTTGTATTAGCCTGCAACAATTAAAGTAGTCTTGCTGTTTGATACCAGCTCAGTCAAAAACACTGAAATCACAGGATGGTATTAAGTCGTAAGGTATCAGCCAGGTGATTTAGACTCTGCCTTCCTTAAGTCCAATATAGATCCTCACAGAAAAGAAGACACAAGACATGACAACTTTTATAAGGACTCTTGGGTTTCTTGAGGAAGAAATGTTTCTATCAATACCTTTTTTTAAAAGTTGTCTAAGCTCTAAATGTGAAATTAAGATGTCACTGGTTAAATAAATGCAAAATAGCCACATTGTATGCCCCTGTGTGCTAGATATTACCTGGGTTTCAGGATTATAGTAAAAATGAATGAAACAAGGTTCTTGATTGTAAGACTCTTAATGGTTCATTAAAAGTTTAGTGTTGTTGAGAAGGATGAGTGAACAAATAACTTCAGTATACACCTCAGCCTAAAGTGTTTTGATAGAAATAGGTAAGGTAGGAGCTTACCAAATGCATGCTGATTTAGACAGACCAGTGTGACTAATAGAAAACATTTTGCTAACCTGGTTCGATGCACGATACTGGATGCTTGGGGCTAGTGCACTGGGACGACCCAGAGGGATGGTATGGGGAGGGAGGAGGGAGGAGGGTTCAGGATGGGGAACACGTGTATACCTGTGGCGGATTCATTTTGATATTTGGCAAAACTAATACAATTATGTAAAATTTAAAAAAAAATAAAAAATAGAAAAATAAAAAAATAAAAAAGAGAAAACATTTTGCTAACCTGTAACTGCCTTTGGTTTTTGGGGTGGGGAGACAAAACCACTTTTGGTTGTCTACAGGCTTCTTGCTAGCTTGCTATTTCTAGTTAGAATTCCTTCTCATCTCACCTTCACCATTTTTCATTTACTATAGTAGGAACACTCATTTAAAAAATTCTTATGAGACTCTTGGGAAGGAAGAAATTTTTCTCTGCCCTCCTAGTTTCTTCTGGTTGGTTTAAGAACTAAAATAACATGGGATTATTGACAGAGTTACAGAAGAAAAACTAAAGTTGACTAATGTATATATGGGAGAGATCCAGAAAAAATGTGAATAACTCATCAAAATGACTGAAGTCTTCACCCTAAATTCCATCCTCAGCTAAAGACAAAAGAGGATGTTGGAGATAGTGGTTTGAGATCTCAAAGGGGAGGAAAACAATTGACATGCAGGTAGAAAAGCAAATGTTTGGTAAATAAATATTTGCTGCTGCCACACAGAGACAGTGAATGGGACATAAAGAAGAATTTTTAACAAGCAAACTTCACCAGGTACCTCCCTGTCTAGGCACATAATTCATACTGTGATTAATCTATGGTGAATAGGTCCCTTCCTGGAACAGTCCTCTAACTAACATTTTTTTAGGCAGCTTTGGGGAAGGTCAAAGTTTCTTCCTTTTGAGATTTGATTGGTTTCAGCTCAAAAATAATCTTTATGCCAAAAAGGTATTTTAGAGTGGAGAGTTGTGCCACCCTTATAAGACTTTAACCAGCCCTCTGATTTTAACAGAATATTTTAAGCCTGGTATATCTTAAAAAAAAAATAAAAGTAATGAGATAATTTTGATAAATGGAAAAACTGATTTCCAGTGCAATAGTTACATTAATGATAGCACAGGGAAACCAGATTTGCCACCCCAAAATGTTTCTGGCATTTCAAGCTTCAAACAGTCTATGCAAGCCCCTGGAAGCACATTTGACCTTACCCCTAACTCCCTGAAAAGTTTAGATATAGTACCTATGCCAAGAATAGACCATTCAGCAGAAATATCTGCAAAGAATACAGTTAGGTGTGATAGGTGAAACTCTCGGAGATTTAGAGTCCACTCTGTGTCCTGTTGTCTCTGCTGCTGCTGCTAAGTCACTTCAGTCGTGTCCGACTCTGTGTGACCCCATAGATGGCAGCCCACCAGGCTTCCCCGTCCCTGGGATTCTCCAAGCAAGAACACTGGAGTGGGATGCCATTTCCTTCTCCAATGCATGAAAGTGAAAAGTGAAAGTGAAGTCGCTCAGTTGTGTCTGACTCTTAGCGACCCCATAGACTGCAGCCCACCAGGCTCCTCCATCCATGGGATTTTCCAGGCAAGAATACCGGAGTGGGGTGCCATTGCCTTCTCCATGTCTCTGCAAGGCCTACCAAACATTTGTTTTCCTAACATTTGCTTTTCCATTTCCATGCCTTCCTCACATCTGTGTCAACCCTTCCCCAATACCCTCCTTGGTCTTTAGCTGAAGATGGTATTTATGGTGAAGGTTTCATCCATTTTGGGGAGTTACTTGGTTTTTCTGGATCTCTTTCATGTATGTACATGTGTATGTGTGTTTGTGTGCACATGTGCTCAGTGATGTCTGACTCTTTGTGACTCCATGAACTATAGCCCACCAGGCTCCTCTCTCCACGATATTTTCCAAGCAAGGATACTGCAGCAGTATTTTGTACCCCAGGACAAAATACTTCCTAACCCAGGGATTGAACCCACATTTCTTGTGTCTCCTGCATTGGCAGGCAAATTCTTTACACTGCGCCACTTGGGAAGCCCCTTTGGTTTTCTCCTCTTAATATGTCTCATATCAGTACAAGTCTTAGACTAGCCAAAGAACCTAGGAAAATAGAAGATAATTTCTTCTTCCTGCTCAGTTACTCCTTTTTCTATAGCCATGGTACGATAATGTTTAAATCTCTGGTTAGTTGTCACTATGAGCATTCATTTTTGAGCTATTGTTTCTCTTTGTATATGAATTCCATGTCCCATATTTAGTATAGGTTCTGTCAATTCCAAATAGTATGCAATATAGTTTTCTTTACTGTTGTGGGAAAATAGTGCTAGTATCTATCTTGAACTTCACTTAAATTTAATATGCCTAAAAACTTTTTTATTACCTTTTGTTGGCAGTTTTGAAGTTCTTTCTCACTTTCAGAGTTTAATGTATTGTTTAGTTTAAGGTATTATTAAACTATTATTTGTTTATTAGTAGTAGTATTTACTATTAAACTGATAAACTAGAATAATGTTATATTTTAGTTTAATTTATTATTTAGCTTTTCTTTGTAAGAAAGATGCCTGAAAGTATTGCAGAAAATAAGATTGCTTATCTCTTTAATATTTAATTAACATATTGATATTTATTTTTGAACAGAATTCAGTATTTAAAGTTTAGAGTGATGACTGTGTACCAAGTACTGTGTTAAGTATTAGCTATATTATCTCTTTTCATTCTGCCAGGAGATAATTATCAGTATTAACCTGTTTTGTAGGCTAGAAGGTAAGGCTTAGAAAGATTATGTAAGCAAGTTTATCAGGGTCATGTACGTGATCAAGGGCAATATGAAGTGTTTTACTAAAGGGTCTTTATACTCCTGACTCAGAGGCCTGCCAGGGGATCACTGTTTCCTGAGAGTTTGTTACCACAACTGGAGTCAGTTCTGTGCCCATCTTTGTTTCCAACAGTGATCTAATGACAGTGTATAAAGTTCACAGATAACAGTGACAATGCTCAGAGAAGGGCATAGACAGAAGGGTAAGCTTAACATTTTAACTGGATAGAATCACTATCTAAAATACTTTTCGAGATGGCTGAAGTGTGTGAAAATTCAATACATGCATCTCAAGGAGAGTTTTTGGCTTGTGCCATTGAGGGAAAGAAATCTAACCTTTCCAAATGCATGATGGAAGAAAGGTTTTCACATAAAACAGGTCAGAATGTAATATAGGATAAATAAAAGTGGGCACGTTGCACTAGGGAAATTTTTGGTTGGCTTTTTAAATGAATCAGTGTCTTCATTCAACATTGAGTGCTTACTATATGCTAGAAACTATTCTGAGGTTGGGAAAACAGGCCTAACTCCCTGCCTTAGTGGTACTTAGATTGTAGAATCCGAGGAGTTACTTTTAGTTTTTTAATGTGCCTAATTAGACCTACTTGTAAATTAAAGATGGTTTATGAATTCAGTGGTGAATCATTATCCAAAGTGAATCATCAGTGGCATTCTTAAATATCTGACCTATGAGTTTAGATGACGGCTCAAGGGTTTCTCTTCGTGGGCACTATAGTGTGTTCAGCCCTTGGCAGAGGTGAATACTATGCTTGGTTTCCTAGTCTGCAGCTAGTAAATGACCCAGTTAATTGTAAATGGTTTAAATAAAGCTAACAATATAATTTGAAATTTGGGAGATGTTTTTGAAGGTCAGGAGAATAGTGATAAGTTAAAGAGAAGCATTTATCTCAAGAATACTTAAAGAAATGATCCTCCTTTGGCATAAGAAATTTGCTACAGTATACTAATTTCTACTAATACTTTTGACAGTTGTCTAAGCTTTAGCCATTTTTGATTCTGGAGATCTAAAAGTGAGATTTTTAATTTTAAAATATTACCCTGGGATTTTAAGTATAGTTTTATCTGAAGGAATGTGGGCTTCAAGGAGCTAAAATATGCTCTGAAGGCTACTCCTAAGTCTGGGGTTACAGTATCAAACAATTTAATGGACTTCATCTTGAACTAATATTCTTTATGAAGAGACACTGCTTTACCAATTGTGAAATACATAAAAGATTCTGGAAACAAATGAGTTTCTTATCAACATCCAGGCAAACTCTTCCACATAGACTTTGGATATATTTTGGGTCGAGATCCAAAGCCTCTTCCTCCTCCCATGAAGCTGAATAAAGAAATGGTGGAAGGAATGGGAGGCACACAGAGCGAACAGTACCAAGAGTTCCGAAAACAGTGTTACACAGCTTTTCTCCACCTTCGAAGGTAAGTTGATTTGCTTGACGCACAGAATTTTGGTAAATTCATTTCACAAATCAAGAAAAATATTTGTTTAAATGTATTCCCTGGTGGTTCCATGATAAAGAATCCACCTGCCAATGCAGGAGATGTGGGTTCAGTCCCTGGGCTGGGAAGAACCTCTGGAGAATGAAGTATTCTTGCCTGGGAAATCCCATGGATAGAGGAGCCTGGAGAGCTATAGTCCATGGGGTCGCAGAAGAGTTAGACATGACTTAAAAGACTAAAACAATAACAATTCATTTTTTTAGCATCATTCTTTTTCAGAATGACACAGGCAGCAGTATTTGTTAACATATATTTGATGACTGTTTTGATAAGCAGTCTGATTTCAAAGGAAAAAGACAATTTCTTGCTTTCTCACTAATTATCTGACTGCTCAATCCCACCAAATCTCAGGGAGGTTGACATTACACGAGAATGAACCATTTAGCTAACTTGGAATGATTAGCTAGATAATTTTTATTCTTTAACACCTTTATCAGCCTTAGTTTTAGTTGTTCTTGAGGAGCATTCTGAGGTTTGTTAAATAATTGAATAAGTGTTGCATATGGTTTTCTCTGTCTTTAGTACCACATCAGTCATTCTTCTTTAAAAAAAAGCTATTAATTTTTTTCTCTATCCTTTTTTTCCCAAGGCCACTATATCTCTGCTTCCTTCATCCAAATTTACTTAGGACTGAACATCATGTGGAGAAGGCAATGGCAACCCACTCCAGTACTCTTGCTTGGAAAATCCCATGGATGGAGGAGCCTGGTAGGCTGCAGTCCATGGGGTCACTAAGAGTCGGGCATGACTGAATGACTTCATTTTCACTCTTCACTTTCATGCATTGGAGAAGGAAATGACTACCCACTCCAGTATTCTTGCCTGGAGAATCCCAGGGACGGGGGAGCCTAGTGGGCTGCCGTCTATGGGGTTGCACAGAGTCAGATACTACTGAAGCGACTTAGCAGCAGCAGGAATAGAACGTCATGTATCATCAGGAAAAAGATAAATTAAAAGTCATGTTTGTTACATTCAGGACTTGGCTCTGATGATTAGTCAAAAATGATGGATCATTTGACCCTAACTCCATTTTTAACCTAACTAACGCAAAATGAATATTCTTAGTCCACCGGAAAAATCCCAGCTCGGGAGACCACCTGTATTCTCTTCCAGGTGAATATATAACCAGTAGAAATGAGTTGCCTATGCATGTGGGCACTGTCTTTTCTGTCTTTGTAACTTCAGTTTATGGACACTCAGAATATGTATGTTGAATAAAATCCTTCAATATTTGTATGAAAATTCCTGCTTCATATCTTGAGTGAAGCCATGTTCCCAGGTGATATTGATGCTACTGGTCCCAGGTGAATGGCTGTCCTATATTAATGAGTTTCATCTTTGCAGTGGCTCACTACTTCACCGTTAACTCAGGCTCCACTGCTGTCACAGATTTTAATGTACATTTTACAGACAGCCACGTTATTATCCTTTGGGTGGTAGAGTGGCTCAGTTTTACTTTCTCGAAATGCTGAAAGAATAATGAGAAGATCAGTGCCTGATGATGCAGAAGCACTTTCAGAGATGAAAGTTCCACTTTAATACCTGGAATTTTTAATTTAAAATAGTCATAGCTAGATGAAAGTTTGGCGATCTCAGTGAGGAGACAGACAAGATAATATGAAATGATAACTAGAGAAATGTCAAAGGTGCTCTCCGTTATTGAAAGCAGAAAGAAAACATTGAGCTTTATAAACTGTCATTGATAATGGATAAGTAGCAATTCAGCAAAATGAGAAAATAGAAGCAGATTGTTTGTGCAGAGCCAAAGTTAACTTTCTCACTACTAAGAAAAATCATGAAGACTAATCTACCTTACTTTATGTTAAGTCTTCATGAACATAGTTTTAATGTTTTATTTTCAGGAATTTCACTGTTAAAATTAGCTGGGCCTTAATATTTTTGTCAACATTTATTTCTTAGTGTTATATTTTAGAATATGCTTCTGTTAGTAAAAAATTTCCCTTAGGACATAAGAATTAGCCAGATAGCCAAAAGTTTGTTTACAGTTGACACATTTATTATTAGGGTATCAACCTTGTTCTTGTTCTTTTCATGGTTTTTGTTGATTGCTAATCAGTAAGAAATCATTGAATACAATGTGGACCACATAAACTAAGCAATCTCATTTGAACTAAGTTATGAATCGTTATAGTTATACAGATGTCAGAACACATTTTATGGAGTGATTTTCATGTAACAAAATGCATTTTTATACCAATAATGAATTGGAAATTTTATTTTTTGAATACTCTTATGGCAGCAGGAGTAATGCTCAAACATTGTAAAAGTTAAGTATTGAAGGAAAACATAAACTTCTCTTAATCCGTGTTTATGCCAAACACCATGCTGGACACCGGTGATACAAAGAGAGCCTAAACTTTTCAGTAAAAATAATGAAGTTAGGAATGCATTTTGCTGTATTAAGCAAAGTTCTCACACTGTCATGTCTTAAGTCACCAAATAGTGAATCTGTGGATCAAACTACTTTTCATTGTTAACCTCATTTTTTTTTTCCCTCCTGGAACTCTAGTACACTTATTAAAGAAATATTTGTATAGAATTCTACTCGGATATTCACTGCATCCAAAATGGATAAATGTAGGGGAAGCAGACCTCTGAAATGCCATAAAAACCTCACTTGATGTAGTTAATGATTTTTATTCTTAGTATTGAAGATTTTTACTGAAAAATCTAGAGCATCTTTATATAGTCAATGAGTAACTTGATGATTGGTATAAACTTGGGTAAGAGAAAGAGTATGTTTCCTTGAACTCTGTGCTTAACCTACTCCTTTATCAAAATCTTATTTATATCACATCCATCCTTACATCTTTGTCTAGACTTGGTTTTGCACTTTTCTCACTCTCATTTTTTAACCTTAACCTTATATTTTCTTTTGATAATGGTTTTAAAGATTTTTAGTAACCTTAAATCTGTTTTTCTGGATAGGATTTGAATAACTAATGTTTAATTTCTGTTCGGTGTCACTGGTTCTGTTTTAAATAGAAAATGTAGGTTAATGGCAACAGATGTAAAAGATTAATACAGTTGAAATGTAGTGACAAATAATCTGCAAAGTAATTGGATGTTTAAGCTTCTTAGAAAATATTCCACTTTGTATTTATTTACATTGTTTCCCTTTGCCATAATAATAGAAACATGGGTGATTTCATTTATGTATATATGTGTGTGTTCAGTCCTATTCGACTCTGCAGTCCCATGACTGTAGCCCACTAGGCTTCTCTGTCCATGGAATTTTCTAGGCAAGAATACTGGAGTGGCTTGCCATTTCCTACTCCAGGGGTTTTTCCTGACCCAAGGATTGAACACATGTCTCTTGCATCTCCTGTACTGGCAGGCAGATTCTTTACCACTGAGCACCTGGGAAGCCTGGTTACATTTATACCAACAGATAATCCAGAAACATTAATATGTGCCTTTTACAAAAGGAACACATATTGGGCTATAATAAAGGCAAACATTTTAACATAGATCCTAGCTGTGCATGAGAATCACTGGGGATCTTTGTTGGGGAGGGGAGACCAAAACAGTTGCAGCCCATCAGGTTCAGTCAGCCTGGGTTTTGGCCCCAGCATTGGTATTTTTAAAGAAACTTCCCAGGTGAATTTAATGGGCAGCCAGGTTTGAGAACCTCTGAAATATCCCTTTCAAAATTGAGCCTTGCATTCCTCTCCTTGAGTTACCCTGTGGTAGATTCCTGAGATTCCCCTGTGGCAAGACTGGGAAAAATCCTATATAGTCAACAAAGCAAAGCATGAATTATTAAGGATTCACTGAAAGAGTATCATTGTTTTTATCACCTAACGCGTAGCAGTTGGTTGTATCCTACTGACACTGCAGTCCTTACAGCCTTCTCCATGGACCCTCTTCTGTATCCCTTTCCTATAAACCATGGAGCTTAAAGAAGTTCCTGGTGCCTTGCAGTCCTTACAGCCTTCTCCATGGACCCTCTGCTGTATCCATTTCCTACAAACCACAGAGCTTAAAGAAGGTCTTGGTGCCTTCCTGCTCCGAAATGCCATTTCTGAACCTTTCTGTCCTGGCCTTCTTAACAAAAGCATAGATACACACCGTGAAGCCAGATAAATTACCTACTGCTGACCATCAACTGCCTATTTCCCTGTCATTCTCCTCCACTGAAAACTTTCATTCTTGTCTTCTTCACGCCTGCTGCTGTGACTTCAACATCTTCATGAATGGTCCAGCTGTGACGTGGCCTCACAGAGCCTGGTTCTCATGTAAAGTCAGCCTTGGCCACTCCCTCTCATTAAGAGTCAAGTTAGCCCTTCAAAATCTTGATCCAGTGCTTTTCACTGTCTGAGCAGCACACCGACTGTCCTCATAGCTCTTTTCATTCCTCCATGTCTTCAGCATCAATCTCATTACCCTACCACTGTATATAATATACCTTAATTCTCACTTTCCTCCTTCCCCCATTGAATTTTACAGCCCCAAACTGTAATCCCTCTTAACTGCCACAGCTAAGTGAGTGCCACTGGCTTCCATTAATAGTGGGGAGAAGACCAGTGCCGGGGACCAGCCCCAGCTGATCCAGGGTATTCGAAGGAGAGACGGCCTAGGCGACTATTTATATGCTAATTAGAGATATAAAGAATAATAGAATGAGGATAGCTCAGTAGGAAAATTCAGTGGAGAAAAGAGGCTGAGTAGCTTGGTTTACGCGGGAGACCAATAAAACTTCAAGACAAGAAGTTTGCACCACTTAGGTAGGCCGCAGGCGCCCTTGAATAGCGGAAGGTACCTCACCCTAGAGACCTTCTCGAGTGGGTCTTAGAAGCCCAGGTGTAAGTAGTAAGCGTGGTGGGTTCCGCGTTCCAGATGGAGACTCAGCTGGAAGTTAAAGGGAAGAATGACATGGGGAGACCAAGCATTGGTGAGCAAGGCCCGTAGCTTTATTTTCAACAGGGGCTTATATACCCTAAGTTACACATAGAGGATAATAGGGGATGCAAAGTCAGCAGTCTTTGATTCTTATCAAAAACCAGGGTTTCTTTCCTGCAAATTTATTGTATACAAATGGTTTAGGTGATTTACATCATCTTCTGGCCAGAAGGCCTATTAATATTTTATGACTCTTGACAAGGACTTATCAACAAAGACTTACTTTCTCTAAGAGTAATTATTTTAAGGTTTGGCGCCATCTTCCAAAGATAAAATTGCATTCCTATAGGGTGGATGTGTAATGGGTTTACAACAAAAGAAAGAATTTATTACCTTAAGGGTCTAAAGTTACTAACACCAAGGCCTCTACTTATTTTTTCTACATACCAACTATTAATTAATACATATTCAAGGATACAATTCAGGGGATGTGAAAACTTGGCAACAAACATTGACTCATCAATGAAATCCTTTACTAGTCTTATTCTGACAGTTTCTAACTCTCTGAGAGGCTCTAAGCTATTTGAATATCTTAAGCTTCCCATGCCTCTGGAGGCTGGGAGACTGTAAACAATTGTATGCATAGCTGCAGGAGTCCGGGTAAACTTGTCAGGCGAGTTAGAGAGCCATCTGAGGGGTTTGGATTTAAACACTCCTAGTTGCCCAGGAACTTTATTAATTGGAGCTGTAAGTTAACTCTTTGACAGAGAGAGCGAGATGGTGGTAGGGGACAGCCCCCAGTAAAGTCAGAGGTGAGAGCACAAAGCAATAAAGTAGGCTTTGTTTTTTGGGGGGTAGATGCTCGAGAATATCCGGGCGGACTCTTGAGGCTCGATCCCGCCTTTGTGTATGCCGAGCCTCCTTCCTCATGACCTTTGTCACGAGTGGAATGCCTCACCGGCTCCCGACAGACCAGGATATTGCTAACATTGTACTGTTGCCCTATTTCTTCACTCTCCTCAGTACATCTATTTTTAAAAGTTCTCACTGTCTCCACTTACTTGCCTCCTTTCTTCCTCAGCCTTCTCCAGTAAGTCTTCCAGTCATGCTCTGCTATTGAAACTAATTTTATCAAAATAAACAGCTACCTATAGCAAATCCAGTGGCCACTTTTGCTTCCTTGAAGCTCTGACACAGTTGACCATGACTTTGTTCCTAAAAATCTTTCTTATATTTGACCATGACTTAGTTCCTAAAATTCTTTCTTTGTTCCTATATATATATAGGTTCCAGGTGGCTCCGATGGTAAAGAATCTGCCTGCAATGTGGGAGACCCAGGTTCGGATCCTGGGCCAGGAAGATCCCCTGGAGAAGGAACTGGCAACCCACTCCAGTAATCTTGCCTGGAGAATCCCATGGACAGAGGAACCTGGTGGACAATGTGGTCGCAAAGAGTTGGACATGACTGAGTGACTAAGCAAAGCACAGCATATGTATAGTTTAGTCGCTAAGTAGTGTTCAACTCTTTGTGACTCCATGGTTTCAGTTTAGGGGGAACAGATCCAAAACTTTTTACCAAGACGAGCTAAAAACCTTTGTTGTTTAAAACCAAATTTTTTACTCACATCCATTCCCAAAGTCAGATCTGGGCCTCCTTCTATCACTACAGTACTGCATTACCACTCAGGGCGTAACTGTCCTAGAGGAGAATGTTCTGAGCAGGAGGTGGCCTGTGCCCAGTGGACACTTACTGACACCTTTCCCCACACAGCTCCACCTCTAGTAATGAACATTTGGAAAAGGAACATACTTTGTCTTTGTTTAGAGGAAAATGAAAAGTTTGAGCACTGATGAGGATAAAACTTCCTACAGGGGTCCACATACTCCAAAGGTGAAATGATTTAGATATCTTGTATATTTTTAGTGTAGAAGAGTATGAGCTATTTTCTCCTCCATTTAGGATGCTTATAACCACATCAGTCACTGTATTTTCTAAGATGGTGGGATTAGTGTCTCTGGAGGATACTTATGATTCATGAATGGAGTCACACTATTTCACTCATTACCCATGACACACCAAGGTAGTCTTAAGATAGCAGATGGAGTCACGTTGCCGCTTCACTCATTACCCATGACACACTGAGGTAGTCTTAAGGTAGCAGGTTCTTGTCTTCATTGAGCAAAGACAGATCTTCATTCCTTAGTAAAACGCAGTTAATGGTATAAAGCGGATTCCCCCTTAGATCCCTTCTGAAAAGAATATACTTACTAAAAAAATGAAAAAAATGTCATTATTAGATGGTTACTCCAAAGGTGTGTTCCCTATTGGGAAACCTAGAAGTGGTATTATATCAAGGCCCTAGAATAAGATATATTTTCAAGTCTTGCTTTTCATTGAGACAACTGGTGAATAAGCGTACATTGTATTTTCCATAGGAGTAATAGTAATCATTATAAAAATCTAAGTATTACTACTTGTAGGAGTGCTCTTAATATGAGAAAAGAATGGCAAAATTCTAACATATTGTTGTTTATTTTTATTTCCCATTCTCCTTTAGGTATTCTAATCTTATTTTGAATTTGTTTTCCTTGATGGTGGATGCAAACATTCCAGATATTGCTCTTGAACCAGATAAAACTGTGAAAAAGGTAATTTTCATATACCCTCAGATATCATAGTCTACTTTTCATACTTAAGAAGTATCAGGGTTTTAACAACCCATTTCCCCTTGTCCCGACCCCTGGACTCTTAAGTAATGTAAATTAAGAAAGAGACCTTGTGTATATTTCTTTTTCACATTTTAGAATACAAGAGCCTCTCAAGCCCTCTGCAACTAGTTTTATCCCCTTCCCTGTTTATGCCCACAGTCACATGAGTAGCTCACTATATCAAGACAGGAAGCTTACTATCACCACCCTTACTCTTTGTCCTAAAAAGTTTAGCTTCTCTTTAATATTCCTACTAAGATACCTGCTTCCTGGTACTCCAAGACCAAGCATGCCAAGAATCAGAAACAAAATATTATAATAGTATATAGAAGAAAACAGTTGTTCTTTATCTTTCCCATTCATACCCTTGGTTACAGGGGTTTCTTACTGTGTCAGGAGAGTAGAGACCTGCTTTTAACTTAACCTGCAAAGAGAAGCATGAAAGAAAGCTTTCATATAGATGAGCAGTTATTCAGAACTATCTTACCCTGAGATGCAGTGAGAGATGGGAGAAAGGAGTAATAAATTTGAAGATTTTTTTTTATTCAAATTAATTTCTGTCTCTGATTCACTGAAAGTGAAAGTCACTCAGTCATGTCCAACTCTTTGTGACCCCATGGACTATAGAGTCCTTGGAATTCTCCAGGCCAGAATACTGGGGTGGGTAACCTTTCCCTTCTCCAGGGGATCTTCCCAACCCAGGGAATGAACCCAGGTCTATTACATAGCAGGCAGATTCTTTACCAGAGCCATTGAGGGGGGTGTATATAACACATTTTATTTACCCAAAGATAACATTAAGTGATCTTAAATAGCAGAGGGCTTATTAATAATGAGCTTCAAAGATAGTATAGCTTTTTAACTTACAGAAGTATAAAACTACTAAAATTGTAAGATGGAATTTTTCTGGTGGTTGTAAATAATATTTCTCACCAAAAGCCCTAAGTTCTGATGTAATTGACTCAGCATTATTAGAAACATACCGCTGTGGGTTGAACATTGTCTTGGTCCATTTGGGCTGCTGCATATATCAGTATAACAAAATACCAGACACTAGGTAGCTTGTAAACAACAGAAATTTATTTCTTAAGCTTCTGGAAGCTCTAAATACTAGTCCAGAGTGCCAGAATGGTCAAGTTAAAGCCCCTTTGGGATCAAAGGGTACTTCTTAGGGTGGAAGGTGCCGGGAAGCTCTTTGGTGTCTCTTTATAAGAGCACTAATCATTCATGAGGGCTCCACCCTCATAATCTAAGTACCTTTCAAAAGGTCCACTTACTGATGCCATCACATTGGGCATTAGTATTTCAATATGGATTCGGAAGGTACAAGAATATTTACATAATTTCAAACATGAATGAACCTATTCTCTTTTACTTAATTTTATGAGTCTTTGGCAGTGAGAGGGATTTTAATGTAAATCTTATTGTTTAACATTTAAGAAAATTATGCTCTTTTTAGGATTTCATTTATTATTTTCTAGGAAGCACTATTTCAAAACTCCCCACCCTGGCCAAACTAGGAAATGGACTACTTATCACACTAGGTTTTGATGTGGGTAATTTTTTTCAACTTAAGCTCATTCATCAAGAAACATAAGTAGTTGACGAAAATTTCAAAATGGATGACTGCACCAGATTTCAAATGTTGTTGCTTTTGTGTGCCTGTGCGTGTGTGGCTATTTTTAGGATCTGTTGTTGCTGTTTATTTTAAACTCATTTAGCTCTGTCATATGCTCACTCTTGCCTGACTTCACTTATGTTCAGAACTCATTTATGAAAGTCCTAATGGTAGTTGTCAAATGGAGTCTTTTTGTTTCTTCTTCCAGTATGTAGTTTTTGTTCTTATTAGATCTTTTATTTCAACTTTTCCTTTTAGAAAATCTTGATTATATTGTTTAAACTTTTGTTACCAGCTATCTTTATGGCATTTCTTCAAAGTATTTAATCATAGCAAAGTTCAACAATATTTTCCTTTTTTCCATAGCATATTTTAGTACATATATATCATTTCTTTTTAATTTTTTGAAATTGACTACTCATTTTATTGTGCTTCATAGATAACTGCGTTCCTTACAGATTTTGAAGGTTGTAGTAACTCTGTGTTGAGCAAGTCTGTTGGTGCCATTTTTCCAACATTCACTCACTTCGTGTCGCATTTTGGTAATACTGAACGATATTTCAAACAAAGGGTATTTTATCTACTTTTGAAAGACAGTGCAGAGGCTAAGATTTACAAGTTTGCATCCTTTTGCTTGATAAGTAATATGTCTTATCTGGGTTTCCAGTTTGCCAAGAGTTCAAGGATGCTGCTCTGTGAAGTGTTGATAAATGTTCAAGTACTGGCTATCTAAAAAATACTGTCTCTAAGTTTATTTTAATTTGCATTAATATAAGAGATGTGTAGCACAAAATTTACAAAAATATAATAAAGTGTTCTATAGTCTTTCTCTTTTTAAAAAAAAGAACACTGCAGATTGATTCGAGTGCAGCCTTAGCTAATGAGGTGTAAAAGGACAGAGTTTGGAGCTGATAGAGATAACCAGGAGTCAGAGGAGAAATTGTAGAAGGGTGGAAGGCACAGAGGTAAAAGGACAGGGGTAGAATAACAAGTAGCCTAACACAACTCAATATGTATGATAACAAATCAACCATTTTTATGCAGTTAATCTTTCTTATAAAAAAAGAATGTCTTCATATTCGGTGAATAACATTTTCTTTATATACTAAATACATATCTTCTGTTTGTAATTTAAGCACTTATATAAGTATGCAGGCTTTGGCAAATTGGGTTAAAGGTTTATTTTGATTCTTCTGCCCTATAGTGTTTTTGACTTCCTTAAAAAAATAGTTTTTAAAATTCTCAGACATGACCTCCCTAGGTAGAAATCAAGGAATACAATGGAATAAATTCTTTAACTGGGATCCAGAAATGAGAGAGTTGATTGAAGGTATACTTTTAGATCTCCCTCCACCAAATTGTGTTTCACTTGTTCCACCTACCTCTCTTTTACCTCCTCTCCCCTGAGCCTGCAGGGCTGTCGGATCACCTGGTATACTTGCAGTGCAGTGAAGGGAAGAGAGCACTGAGCAGGCCATGGGTGGTGGTGGTGGTTGTTCTGTCTCCCAGTCGTGTCCGACTCTTTGTGACCCCATGGACTGCAGCACACCAGGCCTCCCTGTCTCTCACCATCTCCCGAAGTTTGCCCAAGTTCATGTTCATTGCATCCGTGATGGGTTGTAGTACTGTCTGCCTTTTCTTCTTCCTGATTTTGTAGTAGTTCAACTCCATACTTAAAAGGAAATACTAAACATGGACCACTTTTTATCCACTTGGAAATCCCATTTTCTTCTAGCCTGTCTTTTCAGAAGTTTATATGGATCATTTATAAGAGGAGAAAGGAGTAAGTACAGTGGTTACTGAGATCGTCTGGAAGCGTAAGCCACTTATCATCAGTTAAAGGTCCCTGGGTTGGCTTCCTAAATTCTCTGTCTCAGTTTCTGTGTCTTAGAGATTGAGATATTATCTACCTCAGAGCCATCAGAGAGTAGAATGAAATACTGCATGTAAGGTGCTTTGCACAGTGTTAGCATGAAGTAGTCAAGCATGGCAACCTGCTCCAGTATTCTTGCCTAGAGAATTCCATGGACAGAAGAGCCTGGTGGGCTATAGTCCATGGGGTTGCAGAGTCAGGCACAACTGAGCTCTAACACACAATCATTTGGTAACATTTGCTTGTGTGTTTTAGGGAACTATTCTGATATATATCTCTACTAATCTTTCTAGTTCTTATTGCTATTCAGAATCAACTGTATGTTTTAATATGAAATAATGAAAAAGTCCTCAGTCTTTAGAAATTATAGGTCATATTGAAGTAGTTCTTTGCAGAAGTATAAGGAACTCCTATAGGAAAGGGGACATCTTAGAAGATCTAGTTTATAGTTTACTTTTTGTCTGTTTTTAAATTTGCAGGGCTGAACAGAATTATTTTCTATTCACTTTGTTAATATTTTTCTGAAAAAAAAAAAAAAATTACAACCAACCAAGATGGGGTGATATAAAGAGCATATAGCAAAAAGTAAAGTTACACATTCAGGAGAATAGTATTCAGAACTCCTTATAGGTTATGAACCATTTCTTTGCTGTAAAAATAGGTCATTGTAATAATATCTGTATCTGTCTGTTCTTGTCTCTTCAAAATGTTATGTTTTTCTTTATTCAAAAATTAATAGACTGTGACCTTGTAGGTTCAGGATAAATTTCGTTTAGACCTGTCTGACGAAGAGGCAGTACATTACATGCAAAGTCTGATTGATGAAAGTGTCCATGCTCTCTTTGCTGCAGTGGTGGAGCAGATTCACAAGTTTGCCCAGGTAAGTTCTCTGATGGCAGTGCGTTCATCTCAGCGTCTCCATGTTCTCCCATAGAATTCTCTCAGAACTGTGCCTTTCTCTGCAAATGACACATCTTCTCTGATTTTTTTTTGTCAAGCCTTCTTGACATCTCACCAGCCTTCCAACGTGAATGTGTTTGATGCACTAATAACTCTAAAACATTCCACTGAAATACTCTTAGTAACTAAATTGTGGAGCGTCAGCATAGGTATATCTGTATATTGTAGTCAGTGGTACCTATAAATTTTTCTTGAGAATGATCTTGGGCCTGGTGGAGGCCTTGACAAGTGAGACTTGGACACTTGTTGGGTTTGGTAAATGGTGAAGTGCTAGGAAAAGAAGTTAGAAGCTGAGAAAAGTGATGGTGTATGTAGCACACACAGAAGGGTCTATCTGTAGACTTACTGGTTAGCAGACTCTTCTACAGTTGTTTGAGGGAAGACTTTTTTACACTAGCCTTGATGATAAACCTCAGATTTAAAACCTATTTCAATTTTGAATTTCATAACGAGGATGATGATGTAAGTGGTTAGGGAAAAGAAAAATGAGGGCGCTTTCCTCTCCCACATCCTCCTGTGAACTCCTTCCTGACTTTACACATTCAGTTAATGATAATTTTACTAATACTGCAAGCTCAAAGCTTGTCTGTTTTAACTTCTCCCTCACCCAGCATACAGGATGTCACTAAGCCTTGTGAGTTTCCTTAACTGTTTTTTAATTATCATTTTCTGTCATTTTCCCACTATTGACATTTTGACCTAGTTTTTCATTTTATGATACTTTGGGTAACTAAAATCCTTCAAAACTGCTTTTAGTATTTTTTTTCTCTCAGCATTCTTATCTTTATTCTGCTAAATAGTCCAATCAGATATATCTTCACAAAATACAGCTTTATCCTTTTTTTTTATAATTTAAATATGAAAAGTGTTTCCCCGTTGCCTACAAGTGATGTCCAGTCTCTAGCAATTCAGGGCCTTCCAGATTGTTGTGTTCTAAGCTTCTTTCTAAGCTATTCCCCGAATACTCTCTTTTTCTCAATATTTTTGTTTTCTTCCATTTCTCTGGCTACTTAGCTCTTTTCTTCAGCCCAGAATGTCTGTCTCCTTAATAATGAATCTCCTGTAAATGCCTGCTTGCTAAAATCCAGCCTGTCCTTCCAAGATCTATTAACGCCACTCTGATTCATCTTCCTCTGAATATTAATAGTACTTTGTACTTTTAATATGCGTTGCACTTACATTTTGTTTTCTATTATAAATATTTGAATCACCTTATAACTCCTAAAATACAAGCTTCTTGAAGACTGGGATATGTATCAATGACCCAGAAGCACAGTGCCTTTAAACACTTAAGAAATATCTAATGAATATAAGGGAATTTTTTTTCCTATAAATGTTAGCTGATATTCTTTCTCTCTTGTGACAAAAAATGTTTCTTGTCTCTAAACACCAGTCTGAGTCGTATTTTATTATAAGTGCCAACTCAAGGTTTGCTGTACCCACCATTAATCGTCATCACTTCTCAAGAGAGTAAACTGTGACTCAGAGGGTAAGTTAAGTGACTTGTCAAAGTCACCAAGCTAGTTAGTGGCAGAGCTGGATCAACATACAACACAGCAGAATATTTTAGAACTGTAAGGGGAAAAAGTCCAGAAAGGTATAATGACTTAGCCAACTTCATGTGTCTAATGAGGGGCAGAATCAAGGCTTGAACCCAGATCTTCTGACCCCCATATCCAACCAGTGACAAGCTAGATTAATTTCTAGCTTATCAAGCTTAAGTCTTCTTTATCAGAATCTGATATACTTTTTTTATTTTTATTTAGGTATAGTTGATTTATAGTATTATAAATGTTTCAGGTGTACAACATAGTGATTCACAAGAATCCCAAGTTCTTTGCCTCAGGAAGTTAACTTGAAAATGCTCATGCTTGTCTTTCAAGTTTCTTTAAATATGTCGTCTGTGAGGGCTTCCCTGGTGGCTCCGTGGTAAAGAATCTGCCTCCCGGTGCAAGAGACATGGGTGGATCCCTGATCTGAGGTGATCCCACATCATGCGGAGCAACTAAGCCCATGCACCATAACTATTGAGTCTGTGCTCTAGAGCCTGGGAGCCGCCTAACTACTGAAGCCCCCGTGACCGAGAGCCCGTGCTGCACAAGGGGAACCACCACAGTGAGAAACCCGAACAATGCAACTAGAGGGTAGCCCCCCAGCCCCCACAGCTGGAGAAAAGTCCGTGCAGCGACGAAGACCCACACAGCCAAAAAATAAATTAATAATAAAGATTTTTTTTAACTGTCACCTGTGTTCATACTATTATACAACAAACAATATCAATATGAGTAACATTAAGACATTAATTTTAATTGGAATTTGCTTAGGTATTGAAAGGTACCAGAGACACTAAACAAGGTCTTAGTGAAAGTGAAGTCGCTCAGTCGTGTCCGACTCTTTGCGACCCCGTGGACTGTAGCCCACCAGGCTCCTCTGACCATGGGATTCTCCAGGCAAGAATACTGGAGTGGGTTGCCATTTCCTTCTCCAGGGGATCTTCCAGACCCAGGGATCGAACCCGGGTCTCCTGCATTGGAGGCAGACGCTTTAACCTCTGAGCCACCAGGGAAGTCCAAACAAGGTCTTAACTTCACCTAAGTCTTTTCAGATTATAAAAGTATATACATGCATAGTTGTTTCTTAACTAATCTCTGAGGGAATATGTTTTCCTTCGAAATTCACATTCTTACATATGCATTTGCTAAGTATTGATCCTAGTAAATCACATGCACACTCAAGTTTGATGATCAACATGTGTTTCTTTGTCACTCAGCATTTATTATAAGGATGCATTTTGCTAATTGATTTTATGCTAATTTTAGTGCTTTCCTAGTAATCATTATGGATTATAGAACCAATTTTTTACAAAATGGAGGTAGACATGTTAACAGAAGTTCTTCCTGCATTAAAGAAATATTCTTAAAAACGACTGAAAAATTGCCAGATACAGGTGCTATGTTGACATGCCGAAAGGCTTATTTTATTCCATCATGCCATTTGCTAGGAAGGGTTGAGATTAAACACTGTAATATTTGTTGCCTAGCAACACCCACCTACTAGTGGTGGAAATTTTCCACTGAAAACCACTTTTATTTGGGTCATTGTCTTTGAAATTGCATCATCAGAGGTGTTTTTCCCTTCAAAATCATCTTATAGGGCTTTCTAGTCTTGTCTGTGCAAAAAGGTGGAGACCACTTAGTTTGGGTCACTTCATGCTCTAAAACTATGCCTTTCAATGGAAATCTCTCATATTGCAGCCCATTTCTTTCTAGTTTCTGCTTTTTCCTGTCTGTCTTTCTTCATTGATTGATGGTAAAAGTCTGGAGAAGGGGATGGGGGTGATTTCCATTAATCTTAATACATATTTAATTGGATGAATATAGATTCAGGTTAGAGATATATTTTTGGCACACTAAATGTAAAAATTTATGAACAGATTGGAAATTTTAGGTGAGTTCCAGCTCAGCATACTAAGAGCACATCCCACTGCCATCCATCTGGCAAGAACCCTTCCTTAGCCCCTTTGGTATTTGAGGAGGAAGAGTACAGGGCCCAGCAGAAGGTCACAGGAATGTGCAGCCCCAGTGCACCTTTGATGAAGAGAAGCCAGCTGTACACACACACTCTCACACTTGAGATTAAAACATACATCATGAAAGGAGGAAAGAGTATGTTTATTATGCCAGCATTTCCCCCGTATCTAACAGATGTGTCAGGGACTCTCTCCGAAGTAATTCAGGTCCTACATTCCTCCCATAAACATGACATCTTACCATGCTGAATGTGATTCCAGTATTGAAGGTTCTTTGGGGTTTTTTGTGGTACAACATGGCCTCTAAATACAAGCCATCTGCTCCATCTGCTATTCAAACAAAGAATTAGTTTTTTTGCCTCAGTCCTGAGGGGAAAGCTTCCTATTTTGCTTTTATTCATTTTATTTATATTCCGTTTTACCTTTATGTACGGACCTTAGTACTTAAACCGTGTGTAGAATGTTTCCACTGTAACTGCTGTACTCTCTCATCTAGTTTGAGAAGGCACAGATGCAAAAGATGCCCAGAGGAGAAGAGATCAGAACATTATTTCTGATTTTACATTATATGGACCTTATTTTACCATTAGGAATAAAGAACAGAAATATAGAATATTCCACTGATCAAAACATAAAGTTTCCAAGGAGCAAGTGTCTTTTAATTTTGTGGCTACAGTCACCGTCCGCATTGATTTTGAAGCCCAGGAAAATGAAATCAGCCACCATTTTCAACATTTTCCACATCTATTTGCCACGAAGTGATAAAACCAGATGCAATGGTCTTCATTTTTTGAATGTTGGGTTTTAAGCCAGTTTTTCACTCTTTCACCTTCATCAAGAGGCTCTTTAGTTATCTGCATATCTGAGGTTATTGATATTTCTCCTGGCAGTCTTAATTCCAGCTTGTGCTTCATCCAGCCCGGCATTTCACATGATGTGCTCTGCACAGAAGTTAAATAAGCAGGGTGACAATATACAGACTTGATGTACTCCTTTCCCTGTTTGGAATCAGTCTGTTGTTCCATGTCCAGTTCTAATTGTTGCTTCTTGACCTCCACACAGGTTTCTCAGGAGGCAAGTCAGGTGGTCTGGTGTTCCCATCTCTTTAAGAATTTTCCACAGTTTGTTGTGATCCACACAGTCAAAGACTTTAGTGCAGTCAATGAAGCAGAAGTAGATGTTTTCCTGGAATTCTCTTGTTTTTTCTATGAATCAGTGGATGTGGACAATTTGATCTCTAGTTCCTCTGTCTTTTCTAAATCCAGTTTGTACATTTGGAAATTCTTGGTTCATGTACTGTTGAAGCCTAGCTGGAAGGATTTTGAGGATTACCTTGTTAGCATGTCAAATGAGCGTGATTGTACAGTAGTTTGGACATTCTTTGGCATTGTCCTTCTTGGGGATTGAAATGAAAACTGACCTTTTCCAGTCCTGTGACCATTGCTGAGTTTTCCAAGTTTGCTAGCATATTGAGTGCAGCACTTTAATAGCATCATCTTTGTTAATGAATTAATGTTACGTTAATGGCCCCACACATCTTTGTTAATGTCTGCAAAAAAATTCTTTACTGGATCTTTGTTATTCTTTCAGCACTGCTTCCTTTTATTTTTTTCCAAACCATTTCTGTACTCTGTATTGTACATTGGCTTCACAATGTGTGGAATAAATTAATAATTTTCACAGTCTCTAAAAATGTTGCACCAAG
The DNA here is from genome assembly GCF_027580195.1 of Bos mutus. Taxonomy (NCBI): domain Eukaryota; kingdom Metazoa; phylum Chordata; class Mammalia; order Artiodactyla; family Bovidae; genus Bos; species Bos mutus. The sequence goes on along the minus strand of NC_091640.1, from coordinate 13,970,245 downwards.
AACTAAGCTTATTACTCAGAATATTAATCATCTGTCACTGCAGAATTCAGTGGAATTTTTGCCTTCCTAGTTCTAGATTTGTCTGCTATTTAATAATGAAGTCATCTTGAGCTTACAGTTAGCAAACATTCCTTCCCCAAAATATTTGCTCATATAAACTAGAATTACCTGAAGTTTATGTTGTTGTTCTTTGTCTTTTTCTATTAAGGATTACATGTTTGTCTTATTCTAATTTTTTTGACTATAAACTGTTGTTTCTCTTCTTTGTGAACAGAGAAGCTTATTTTCTTTTTGTTGTTGTTTTTAATTTTTGCAGTACTGGAGAAAATGAAACTGGGTTTGGCCCGTCAAGATGATTGTCACTGTAAGAAAACAACTTTAAAAGCAACATGTGTGTAATGAAGACTTAAGACTGTCAACAAGGAAGAGAACATTTAGTCCTGAAGATACCATATGCCCTAAGTGTTTCACAGTGCCTGAGTTCTGTTTCCTTGGATGTCATTGCTTAAATGCAATCTTGAATGGTTTGTTTGAAGTATTGTATATAATTATTTTCAAATGTACACATTGTTAATAAGCTAAGAAGTAAGAATCTTGTTCCAGAACCATGTACATACTTTGAGAGTTCTCAAGGAATTTTATGTTGAAATAGTAAAACATTTTAGTCTTCAACTTTGAAAGCCCATTGTTTTCTCGTCTCTTCACATCGGCAGAGCATCGTATGAATTTGGGCTTCTCGGTTGTGCTTGTTTGCTTTGTCTCTCAGTCCCTTGTTCCCTGTCTCTGTTGTTCCTCTTCCGCCCTAGATTTTTTTTTTTTGGCCCAATCTATAATACTTCAAGTTTTACATGTTATGCCTATTCTTAAGAATTATATATATTTCAAATAAGACAACCATTTTTTCTTACTTACAAATACTGGAAATTTTGTTTTGTAGTTCACATTTTACCTAGGTTGTACATATATAAATCAAGTTATAAAAATGTAACTATCTCAATACTTAGCCAAAAGGTAATATGGCAGCAGTTTTTCATATTGAACCTAAGATATTTTTACATGTAAGCATAAATTGTCTTTGTGCAATAAATTTTTTTATGAAAACTTAGTTTTCAAGAGCTTTTAAAAGTAACTCTCCTAGACCTGTTAATATAATCTACCCTTTCTGATTAAAGCAAAATAATTTGTAGTGTTTGAAGACTGGAAGTCCTACTAGTCCATCTAGCTTTTTTACCTAATGGAACTTTAGCAAAAAGGAACAAACACAAATGAGAAGAGCAGAGCAGTGATAATCTTGGCAAATTGTTGTAAAGTCATATAATTTTGTTTTGGAAGGTAAACAGTATCTCTTTCAATGCTGAATAAATATTTAATATCAAATGATAGAAAAAGATTTAAGAAGGTTATATTAAGGCACAGTTTCAGAAAATGTCATTATAATGTTACCAAATTCATATCTGTGAGTTTGCTGCATTAGAGTGGGGTTACCAGCTGGAAAGCAAGTATATAATTAAGAGAGAATCTTAGCGGCATATGGAATTTGACTTGTATAAAACATACATGCACATTAGAAAAATGGTAAGGATGAAAATGCCTCTGAATATTATCATAAGAGAATAATGCCTAATCTAATGGGTAAGCTCCATCGTCTCGCTTACTTTTTCTTCGCTTCATATATTTTCATCATGTTTTGTTACCCAGAAGTTTGTAACCAATCTGCATTCTTATTCTTCTAGTCCTGTTTCTATTGGTACCTCCTTCAAAAGTTTCCTCAAAATGACACTGCTAAAAGTGACCGCTCCAACTTTCTGAACTCTTTTAATTCTTTATTTGTAGCTTTTTAATTGGCACTCAGTGCAGTAGGGCATTTTTATTGTAGTTGCATCTCCTGTTACAGAGGTTGGGAAACGTTTTCTGTAAACGGCCAAAACAATAAATATCTTCAGCTTTGAAAAGCATGATCTTGGTCATAACTGATACTCTGTTGTACAAGTAAAACAGTCACAGACAACGTGTAACCAAATGTTATGGCCAGATTTGACCCTCAGGCCATAATTTGCTGACCTCTGTTTGAATTAACTGTAGGTCAAACTGTATCATTGTAATCATCATTATAAACTCCATAACATTTTGCATAGATAGTAATATGGATATTTATGTTACATGCTCTATAAATGTTTTTGAACTACTATGATATTGTATAGTGGCAAACAATAATAAGGTGGGTTGATTATGAGCTTGTATTCTGTGCAAAGTTTATAGGGATTATGAGAGGGAGAGCTTTATAGGAAGGAAGACAGGTATTGACTAAGGAAGGATAGTGGCTTTGGTTTTGTAGAATGTATTTTGGCTGTGGGTGGTGAGCCTGTATCACAAAGAAAAATGATTCATCAGTTTCCATTTCTACTGCTCAAGCAACCTCTGTGCTCTTACTATTTCCCCCAAATACCATTTTTTAAAATCATGTAGTCTGTATTTTCCTTTATTATCATTGCCATTCAGATTTTTGGCAAGTTTACAGTGTTTCAAGCACATTGCTTTCTTTGAGTTTGAAGAAAGTGTTTGTGGGGACACGTGCCTTAATTTAGAAGTAGGAGTATACTCTTGTATTCAGAATGAGATTTCTGAATTGGGGAGAGAAAATGTGGATGGCAGCCACTGTGAGTAGGGCTATCAGAAAGAAGTAAACTGTGGTTCACGTCCCTAAATAAGGGGTTCATATAATCTGATTTTCTTTACTCTCCATAGGGTTAGGTATTCCCTACCTCATTTGTGTATTATAAAGTTTTCAAGTGAGTATTTATTATAATCACAGTCAACATAACTTATGAGAACTTACTATTACATATCAGGATTATACTAATTGCTTCATATGCCTTATATATCACTCTTCTGTATAACAGTCCTGAGGTAGAATTCCTTCCCCATTTTATAGAACTTTAAGACAAGTGAATCACCTGCCCAAGGTAAGGCTGCAAAGTGAGAACAGAGTTAGGGTCTGAAGTTGAGTTACTCGTGATCACAGTCTTAACCGTCAGAATCTCCGGGCCTTCATTTCTCACAGAGACAGTGGTGATGGTATTGACCTCTGTGACTCTCATGCACATACTCTGCGTTATGAGTGCATGTGGTCCATTAGACTTGAATCCCCACAAACAAAGCCTATTCCTTATTTTTCTTTTTTTGAACAGAATTACCAAAGATACAGGGACTAGTCAATTAATTAAATTTTTAAGAAACTGAGTCATGTCATCATGCCACAGATTCATACTTGCCTTGAAATAGGAAATCTGTCAATCGTAAAGGAAATCAGTCCTGAATATTCTATGGAAGGACTGATACTGAAGCTGAAGCTCCAATACTTTGGCCACTTGATAGGAAGAACTGACTCATTGGAAAAGACCTTGATGCTGGGAAAGATTGAAGGCAGGAGGAGAAGGCGACAACAGAGGATGAGATAGTTGGATGACATCACTAACTCGATGGACATGAGTTTGAGCAAGCTCTGGGAGTTGGTGATGGACAAGGAAGCCTGGTGTGCTGCAGTCCACAGGGTCGCAGAGTCGGACATGACTGAGCGACTGAACTGAAATAAGAAATAAGTCAGTCAGTAAAAATATGCAGACAAAGTAAATCTTAACCTGCAATTGTTAACTTAGAGGCACAATATCCTTTCTATTTTTGCACATAGACCTAACATTACAGTTTATTTTTTTGTAAAGAATTGCCTTTCTGGCAGTGATGAGCTCCCCATGAGAACATGCCTCTGGCAAAGGATCTACATCTCTGTCCAGAAGAGAAGAAGAAACAAGAAAAAGTGCCTGGTGCAGAATCCTAATTGCTATTTCATGGATGTGAAATGTCCAGGATGCTGTAAAATCACCGCAGTCTTTAGCCATGTACAGACACAGTAGTTCTGTGTGCTGGCTGCTCTACTGTCCTCTGCCAGCCTACAAGAGGAGAAGCAGGGCTTACAGGAAGATGCTCCTTGAGGCAGAAGCAGCACTAAAAGTATCCTGTATCAAGATGAATGGGAAGCCATCCCAATAAACACATTTTGGATACAAAAAAGAAGAATTGAGACTCTTGGGGTTTTTTGTGTGTGAGGGGAAGGCAGGTAAATTTCGAAAACAACATGAATTTTCTATAATTAAATATGGAAAGTATACCAGATTTCTGAAATGAATAATTTGATATGTTAACACTTCACCATAAAGAATGCATACCACCTGGATGGGATCCTGGCACAGCTAAAAATGAAAGAAATTCATATAAAGTGTGAACTAGTTAAAATAGTCTCAAAAGTATAAGGCAGTTACTTTATAGAAAATCCCATAGTTTGAGTTTGTTTAATTTTCCTCAAGTTGTGTTATTTTTGGTTGGAACACTTCAAAAAAATAAATACTGTGTACTTTTCATGACCTTATCAGAAAACACATGATATGAATTTGTTCTATGCCTGGTCATGGTAGCTTTCATCATTTGGTAAAAATACATTTTCCAGCTTTTTTCAAACTCTCCAGTTCAATCGCTCATTCCTGTCTGATTCTTTGTAACCCCATGGACTGTAGCACACCAGGCTTCCCTGTCCATCACCAACTCGCAGAGCTTGCTCAAACTCATGTCCATTGAGTTGGTGATGTATTCCAACCATCTCATCCTCTGGTCCCCTTCCTCCTCCTGTCATCAGTCTTTCCCTCCATCAGAGTCTTTTCCAATGAGTCAGTTCACATTAAGTGACCAAAGTATTGGAGTTTCAGTTTCAGCATCAGTCCTTCCAGTGAATGTTAGGATTGACTGTTTGGATCTCATTGCTGTCCAAGGGACTCTCAAGAGTCTTCTCCAACAATCACAGTTCAAAAGCATCACTTCTTCAGCGCTCAGCTTTTTTTATGGTCTAACATTCACATCCATACATGACTACTAGAAAAACTACAAACTCTGAAGTTAATTTGTATTTGAAACTTATAAATTAGTGAGCAATTTATAAGTATTTTATAGGGAGACACCTTGAAACCATGTTAATATCTTGTTCTTTTACACACTTTTACCTATTGGTTTTAGCATATGTTGATTTTTCTTGCCTGAATCAAGTATTACTATGGTGAAAGGCAAATGATTTTTTTAATAATTCCATTATTCTTTTGGCAGTTGTTAGAGACCTACTGATACAGCTGTCCTTTCTCCATTAATTATTTATTCATTTATATTAGTATGGACACTATTTTATTTTATTGTACAGTGCATTCCTATCATCACTTACTATGATGGTAAAATTGCCCAAGACTGACCTGTCCACAGTCTGGTGCCTGTGTCCAACATGACTCTATAATGTTCTTGAGCCTTTCTTACTTCTGGCACAAGATGATCCAGGCTCATCTTATACTTGATGTGCCCCAGCCCTGCAATCAGCTGTTTCTCCAAGGAGCCCTGATTCTTTCCTGCTTCAGTTTTACCAGATACCTCCCCAAATAAGGTGTCTAACTTTTCTAAAACTCTGGAGTGTGAACAGAGTGGATGTAGATATAAATAAGCTCAACACAGGTCAAGTAACATCTGAATGAACCACAGAATTTAACTAGAATTTAGCTATTTCTTTAACTTTTCAGCTTTGATCATCATCACCACTGTCCTTGAGACATCAGGACCAATGTTACCATGATCTTTATCTGTTTTGTTAGCACAAACCCTCCCTAGGTCAGTGAGAATGGTCTCTCATTCCTATATAGCTTTGTACAACCCCCATCTCTAACCTCTGGAGTTCTTGACCCATCATCACCAAAAAAGAAGCATTTACACTGAAACAATAAAGATGAACCTCAAAAATATGCTAAGTGAAAGAAGCCAGACACAGAAGATCACATATAAGTTTCCATTTATCGGAGAAGATAAATCTTCAGCAGAAAGCAATTCAGAGGCTGCCAGGGGCTGGGTAAGAAAATGGGAATTGACAGGAAAGGGACACTGAAGGGATGTTATACAATGATGACAAATGTTCCAAAACTGGAACAGCGACTACGTTTACAATTCATGTACCAAAAAACATAGTATTGTGTTTTACGACATAGAAATTGCACCTCAGTAATGCTGATTTTAAGAGATCCTAAGCAGCTCACTGTCTAAAGCCAGGAAACATTGTTTTTCTACACCATGGGAGCCCCAAGCTGCTTTCACCGCAACATCCACCCACGCCGCCCCTTCCAGCCCGTGTTCACCTGACGCACCAAGGTCGCCAGCTTCACCTGCGCTGTTGTCGCCGCCCAGTGACGGGCCTCCGAGCCCCGAGCGCACACACCTCCACCAGCACTGCTGTCCGCAGTCAGGAGAAAATAACATGGTGCACATTTCCAGGGTTTGTGGCATGGCTGATGATAAGGACCGACCAGTCCAGGCCACTCCAGAGGAAGGAGAAGAGCCCAACAGGCGATGGAAGAGCCAAGCCAGGAGTGGGGCAGCACAGGCTCACAGACACCCAGTTCCTTAGTCCACCGGGCTCAGTGCAGGATACCAAGCCCAATTGTAAAAGGAAAGCCAAATTGGTGTTCTGGGATAATTGTAACTCTTCTTTTTGGGTCAGGTGAGAAGTTGCATTCCAAAATGTATGCTAGGAATGTCCAGAGTTCTGGGCCACTTGGCAGGGTTACTGCTATAAGCAGCTGCCATCACCTACCAGGTAGAGTTTGTCTTAAGGGAAAAACACATACACCTGCTACCACAGCACCAGTAGAAATAGTCCCAAATAGAGGCTACTGCTGCTGCTGCTGCTGCTAAGTCACTTCAGTCATGTCCAACTCTGTGCAACCCCATAGACAGCAGCCCACCAGGCTCCCCAGTCCCTGGGATTCTCCAGGCAAGAACACTGGAAACTCAAACTGAAGTCACTCAGTTGTGTCCGACTCTTTGTGATCCCATGGACTGTAGCCTACCAGGCTCCTCAGTCCATGGAATTTTCCAGGCAAGAGTACTGGAGTGGGTTGCCATTTCCTTCTCCAAGGGATTTTCCCAACCCAGGGATCAAACCCAGGTCTCCTGCACTGCAGGCAGACGCTTTACCGTCTGAGCCACCAGGGAAGCTGGGTCCCAAATAGAGGCACCTAACCAAAATTTCCTTGAGAGCATCTCTCTGAAGCCGAAGTCTATTTAAAACTTGCTTTCAAATGCAAATCAAAGCCACAATGAGGTATTACCTCACACCTGTCAGGATCGCTAATCATCAAAATGTCTACAAATAAGTGCTGAAAAGGGTATGGAGAATGGGAGCCCTCCCACACTGGTGGAGAATGTAAATTGGTGCAGCCACTATGGAGGTTCCTTTAAAAACTAAAAATAGGGCTACTGTTTGAGCCAGAAATCACACTCCTGGGCATATATCTGGAAAAGATGAAAACTCTAATTTAAAAAGATATGTTCACTCCAATGCACACAGCAGCACTGCTTATAACAGCCAAGACATGGAAGCAGTCTGTCAATAGATGAACAGATAGAGAAGTACATATATACAATGGAATACTGGGCATAAAAAAGAATGAAGAGTTATCGTTTGCAGCAACATGGATGGGCCTAGAGGTTATCATACTAAATGAAGTAAGATAAATACTATATGATATTACATGTAGAATCTAAAAAATAATACAAATGGATCTGTAAAACAGAAGATGTAGAAAACAAACTTATGGTTACCAAAGGGGAAAGGAGTGTGAGGGATAAATTAGGAGTATGAGATTAACAGATTACACTACTATACATAAAATAGATAAGCAAGTGTTTACTGGATAACACAGGGAGCAATATTTGAAATCTTTTAATAAACTATAATGAAAAATAAGCTGAAAGAAATATTAGTTAGTAGTTAAGTCACTCAGTCATGTCCGACTCTTTGTGACCCTATGGACTGTAGCCCACCAGGCTCCTCCATCCATGGGATTCTCCAGGCAAGAATACTGGAATGGATTGCCATTTCCTTCTCCAGGAGATCTTCCCGACCCAGGGATTGAACCCAAGTCTCCCACATTGCGGGCAGACACTTTAACCTCTGAGCCACCAGGGAAGCCCAAAATATATATATATATATATATATAACATTGGAGAAGACTGTTGAGAGTTCCTTGGACTGCAAGGAGATCCAACCAGTCCATTCTGAAGATCAGCCCTGGGATTTTTTTGGAAGGAATGATGCTAAAGCTGAAACTCCAGTACTTGGGGCACCTCATGCGAAGAGTTGACTCATTGGAAAAGACTCTGATGCTGGGAGGGATTGGGGGCAGGAGGAGAAGGGGACGACAGAGGATGAGATGGCTGGATGGCATTACTGACTTGATGGACGTGAGTCTGAGTGAACTCCGGGAGTTGGTGATGGACAGGGAGGCCTGGCGTGCTGTGATTCATGGGGTCGCAAAGAGTCGGACACGACTGAGCGACTGATCTGATCTGATCTGATATATATGTATATATAAATTCAGTTATATATAATTGAATTATTTTGCATCACTTTGCTGTATACTTAAAACTAACACCATATTGTAAATCAACTGCACTTCAATTAAAAAACAACAGCAAAAAAGAAAGCTTGAATGTTTACTGTGCTTCTCCATGAGAGCACTAATATCCCAGTCCACCTCAATTAAATGACTCACCTCTGCCTACGCACCCCACAGTACTGGTAGTTACACCAGAATCTCAGTAGTGAGACCTTCACACATCAGTGTCATCCTGTTTATTCTGTCACTGAACGAGAGTCTCAGAACATACTGTAAGAGCATTATGGCCAGGTAGTTCTTCATATCGTGACCGCCGACCTTCCTGGCTGGTTTCTCAGCCTCTCCTTTATGGACTCTCTCCTCAGATCAATCTCAAAATGTTGAACCAACACAGTGCTTATGTCTGAGACCACTTGTTCTTTCTATTTCCTCATGGGTGGTCTCATCCAGGCCTGTGGAGTTAAGCGCCAGTGACTCGCTGATGACCAGGGCACAGCACTACTGCACACGGCTCCACGTTCACAAGTCCCTGAGCTCAGTTCGGTGGCCTGCCAGTGCTCTGTTAAGAGCCTTAGTAATTTTATCTTGGTATGTTTTAGTAACTCTAATAGGGCAGGAGAGATGCCTGTGACATGTGGTCTACCGCCATTCCTTGCCATTCTGTTAACATCTACAGGGCCCCAGGAGCACAGAATTCTGGTAGGCCCACTGCATGGGGCTTAGTGAGACTCGAAGAAAGAGCAAGCTGGTTGTCAAGAAGCCGCACTTAAACCAGAACATACTTTGAACATGGGAAAAACAGTGATGTTCTAAGAACGCAAACCGCCAAGATATTCTGAACACATCCTGATATGTCAAGGAACTGTGTGTGTATGTGTGTGTCTGTGTGTGTGTGTGCGTACGCACACTACAGAGCCAGATGATAATATGAAGGTTAAGGCCTATCCAGTGCACAGTAGGGCCCAGTGTGTGACTTCCCACTTCAATTATGTTTATATATATTTAAATTGAGATATAATTGACACATAACACTGTAAGTGTAAGGTGAACAATGTGTTGGTCTGGTAATTTGTGTGTTGCAATGGGATTACTATAGTAGTATTAGCTAACACTTCCTCCATCTTACATATTTATCACTTTTTGTGTGCGTTGAGAACAATTAAGATTTAGTTTCTTAGTAATGTTAAAACTTATAATACAACTTTGAGAACAGTGAAGATTTAATTTCTTAGTAATGTTGAAATTTATAATACAACATTGAGAACAGTTAAGACTTAGTTTCTTAGTAATGTTGAAATGTATACAATATTGTACAAATACATACAATAGGATGTATACAGTACATACAATATACAATACAATAGTGTTGACTATAATCACTATGTTGTGTATTAACTCTCTAGAACTTACCTACTGGTCATAAGTTTTTACCCTTAAAACAATTTCTCCCCAATTTCCCTATCTCCAGCTCCTTATAACTTCTATTCTCCCTTCTGTTTTTACAAGTTCAGAGTCAAAAGTGATATTATATAGTGTTTGTCCCATGTCTGACTTATCTCACTTAGCAGAATGCCTTCAATGTCCATCCATGTCGTCACATATAGCAGGCATTCTTTCTTTCTCTTGGATGAAAATATTCAAATATATATCACAGCTTCTTTATCCATCCATCAAATGACAGACACTTCGGTTGTTTCCTTACCTTGGCTATTGTGAATAATGCTTCAGTGAACATGAGTATGCAGATAACCCTCTGAGATACTGATTTTAACTTATTCAAATATATATCCAGTAGCGGGATTCCTGGATGATATGGTAGTACAGTTTTTAACTTTTTGAGAAACTGTCATACGTTTCCCATGATGACTGTACATTCCCACCAACAGGGTTTCCTTTTCTCTACATCCATACCAGCAATTGTGAAAAGCCTTCCTAACAGGTATGAGACGATATCTCATTGTCATTCTGATCCATCTGCAACTCTTTTATTTTCACATGCTCCTGGGTTTAGTCATTTTCTCCTAGGACCAATAGCTGCACCTGCAAGACCTCACTGTTTCAACCACCCACCTTTGTTTTACTGATCCGAGGTCACCAGCCTAGACTCTAACTTCCTCAAGGGTATTTTACTTTGAGCTCCTGGCTATCCTCCTTGTCCTTGCAATTCTACTTTTAGGAGGCACAGGCTCCCATCCCATAATACTCCTTTATCTCTGAATCTCAGAAAGGAAAACATTCAACAAGGTGCCATTTTTTCACTCAGAATTGTTTGAGATCCTCATACTAATTGCTCCATCTATTCTTGCCAAGTTTGCATGCAGAGACAAGAGTAGGAGAAGATATCAGCTCCCTAAATCAAGCCCAAAGTCCCCTCCCATGCCTTCTGGGTGTACATCAGTGTGGCACAGGGGTTACAGACATAGGTGAGAGAGCCGGAGGGCTGGCTTTCTAACTCTAAGCTTGCTCATGCCTTGTCTGGGTGACATCAAGGAAGTTGCTTACCTTCTATGTAACCCGATTTCCTTTAAAAATGGAATAGAATTCACCTCATAAGTTTCTTGTGAGTTTTAAATAAATTGCTCCACATACAGTGTATGTAACAGTGCCTGGTCTAGACTAAGAATTATGTAACTGTCCCATATTATTAGTTTTTAATGGGTAAAAATGAGAGATTCAAGTACCGATTTAATGAGCGCTTATTGTGTGTGCTTAGCACTGGGGATACAATGGTAAAAAAGAACAGACACGGTTGCTTCTTGCATAGATCTTACAACTTATTGAGAAAGACAGACAATAACCAAGCATATAAACAAATTAATACTTATAAAGTGTAATAAATGTGTTGAAAGCAACAGCTATGTGACAGTGAAAGAAGATAAAAGAATTTAGACATACAGTCACCAAAGAAAATTCTCTTAGGAGATGATACTTAAGCCAAGAACAGATGGGTCAAAGGAACTATCTATGGAATAGTAGAGAGTCACAGTGGTGGGAGGAACATTTTAATCAGAGGAGGCAGCATGTGCAAGGACTCAAACCACGAAGAAGGTCATCTTGTTTGAAAACCTAAGAGAAAGCTGATATGGCTGGGACCTGTGAGCAAGAGGAGACATCAGAAGATGAGGTGGGAAAGATAGGTGGGTTCAAATCCTGAGGGGTGATTTGAAACACCCCTCATACATCATGTTAAAGATTTGAGATTTCATTTCAGTGAAAACTCAAGAAAGAGACTAAAAAATTTGCTTTCTTATTAAATTATCACTGTGTAGAAAATGGACCTTCAGGGGAAAATCAGGGACACCAATTAGTAATCTAGGAGACAATGTTGCCTGGATTAAGGTTTTAAAAGTGAATATGGTGACAAGTAAGTATGATGTTTGGTTTGGAGGTTGCAATATGTCAAGGCTGTATATTGTCACCCTGCTTATTTAACTTATATGCGGGGTACATCATGCAAAATGCCAGGCTGGGTGAATCACAAGCCAAAATCAAGATTGCCAGGAGAAATATCAACAACCTCATATATGCAGATGACACCACTCTAATGGCAGAAAGAGAAGTGGGACTAAAGATCCTCCTGATGAAAGTGAAAGAGAAGAGTGAAAAAGCTGACTTAAAACTCAACATTCAGAAAACTAAGATCATGGCTTCTAGTCCCATCACTTCATGGCAAATAGATGGGGAAACAATGGTAACAATGGTCTTAGACTGATCCCTTTTGAATTAATTTTCATGTATATTGTGAGTTACAGTTATGACTTCACCCTTTTGCATATGACAGGCTTCCCTTGTGGCTCAGCTGGTGAAGAATCCGCCTGCAATGCGGGAGACCTGGGTTCGATCCCTGGATTGGGAAGGTCCCCTGAAGAAGGGAAAGGCTACCCACTCCAGTATTCTGGCCTGGAGAAGTCCATGGACTATAGAGTCCATGGAGTCACAGAGTTGAGGGACTTTCACTTTCGCTTTGATCCAATTGTCACATCATCATTTGTTGAAAAGACAAATTCACCTCACTGAATTTCCTTGGCACTCTTTTCAAATACCAATTGACTACAAATTAGTTATTTATTCCTGAATTCTCAATTATATTCCATTGATCTCTACCTTTATCCTTATGCCAGTGCCATGTTATCTTGATGACTGCTATTCTGTAGTAACTTTTGAAATCAGGAAGTTTGTGTCCTGTAAATTTGTTATTTTTCAAGAATGTTCTAGGCATTTTTGGTCACTGCACTTCATAGATATTTATCCTTTAAATACCATCTCATAAACAGAAAACTCTCAAGTTATGTTATCCAAATCAGTTTCTGAAGCTGTGACTCATATTGGAGAAGTCTTTAATTGGCAGTCCCAAAGGAATGCCTCACGGTTATCTCAAACTGTCCATATGAAACAGCAAATTCGTCACATAACTTCCTCAATCCCATTTCTTCTGTCACTTACACTTAATCACTATACCTGTCCCCGCACTTGACTGCATTGCTCATGCAGGAAACTGAGAGTCAGTCTTTCCTGCTCCCTCTTCTTCAGTCCCACAGTCAATACTTCAGCAGATTCCACCCATCCTCCAATGTTCAGTCATTAAGTGTATCTGACTCCTTCTGACCCCATGAACTGCAGCATGCCAGGATTCTCTGTCCTTCACTATTTTCTAGAATTTCCTGGCAATCTTGATTCCAGTTTCTGCTTCATTCAGCCTGGCATTTTGCGTGTACCCTGCACAGAAGTTAAATAAGTATAGTGACAATATACAACCTTGACTTACTCCTTTCCCAATTTTGAACCAGTCCGTTCTTTCATGTACGGAACTGTTGCTTCTTGATCTGCATACAGATTTCTCAGGAAGCAGGTAAGTTGGTCTGGTAGTCCCATCTATTGAAGGATTTTCTACAGTTTGTTGTGATCCACACAGTCAAGGGCTTTAGCACAGTCAATGAAGCAGAAGTAGATGCTTTTCTGGAATTCCCTTACTTTTTCTATGATCCAGTAGATGTTGGTAGTTTGATCTCTGGTTCCTCTGCCTTTTCTAAATTTAGCTTCTGTATCTGGAAGTTCTAGGTTCATGAACTGTTGAACCCTAGTTTGAAGGATTTTGAGCATTACCTTGTTAGCATGTGAAATGAGTGCAATTGTGAGGTAGTTTGAACATTCTTTGGCATTGCCCTTCTTTGGAATTGAAACAAAAACTACTTTTTCCAGTCCAGTGGGCAGTACTGAGTTTTCCAAATTGGCTAGAATATTGAGTGCAGCACTTTAACAGCATCATCTTTAGGGGTTTGAAATTTCTCAACTGGAATTCCATCACTTCCACTAGCTTTGTTCAAAGTCATGCTTCCTAAGGCCCACTTAACTTCACACTCCAGGATGTCTGGCTTTAGGTGAGTGATCACACCATCATGGTTATCCTGGTCATTAAGACTGTTTTTGTACAGTTCTGTGTATTCTTGTCACCTCTTCTTAATATCTTCTGCTTCTGTTAGGTCCATACCATTTCTGTCCTTTATTGTGCCCATCTTTGCATGAAATATTCCCTTGGTATCTCTAATTTTCCTGAAGAGACATCTAGTCTTTCCCATTCTATTGTTTTCCTCTGTTTCTTTGCATTTTTCACTTAAGAAGGCTTTCTTATCTCTCCTTGCTAGTCTTTGGAACTCTGCATTCGGATGGGTGCATCTTTCCTTTTCTCCTTTGCCTTTTGCTTCTCTTCTTTTCTCAGCTATTTGTATGACCTCCTCAAGCAACCATTTTGCCCCTTTGCACTTCTTTTTCTCAGGGATATATATATATATTTTTTTTTGGAAAAAAAAAAAAACATTTTATTATTGTTCTCTAGCAACAAACCTGAAACAAGTCTCAATCCACTCAGGCAGCTCACTTAAATGCCTCTGTTCATGGCATTTATCTGAAGACCGGGTTTACATAATTCTACTCTTCAGAAGGCTGTTTGACCCTGTTACATAGCATACAGTTAAAGAACATTTTTGTGATAAACATGATTGTCTTTGATATGATACAGAACAAGTCTTTCACATTTCCCAGCAGTCACTCAAATATATTAAAAATGTTTCCGTCTTTAAAAGGCACACACATTTACAGGTTCAAATCTTTATTGTTTTAAAATTCTACATGTCTTTTACAACATTTTGTTATTTAAATGACCTCTAAATGGCTAATGTACAATGAATATGCTTTTTCTGAAACTGAACCATGAATTACGACCTCGTAGATATGATTCTTCTAAACAGAGTACGAAAGTGTTGGGAGGGGCTGTGTGCCACTTGGAGACCACCCCCACCCAGCACACACCTCCTTGGAGAACCCAGGCAACCATCTGCTCAAAGTGCTTCTCAAGACTGTGGATATGCCTGACCTTAAAGTCAGTCAATTGAATTAGAGTTCCTTTTTGTTTTGAAACATCAAAGGGCATTTAAAAAAATAAATGAAACAATTTGCTTTAGTAATCTACAGAGGCAAACAAAACCGTGATTATCTGCATGCAGGAATACTCCTCTTTAAATAGTTTTGAAGAATGTATACATTTTATAAAGAACGTGTTAAAGACTGCAAGTCTTCTGATATTGGCTTCATAAAAAGACAAATGCTGGTACAGTAACTAACACGGACTATCTAAGTTCAAGCTCTCAGGGATTTTATTTATTTATTTATTTATTTCTGGCTGTGCTGGGTCTTCATCCCTGCTCAGTCTTTTCTCCAGTTGTGGAGGAGGGGAGTGACTCTTTAGTTTTGGTGCTTGGGCTTCCCATTGTGGTGGCTTCTCTTGTGGAGCATGGGCTCCAGGGCACTCAAGCTTCAGTAGTTGTGGCTCACGGCCTTAGTTGCTGAGTGGTTTGTGGGATCTTCCCAGATTGGGGATTGAACCTGTTTCCCCTGCATTGGCAGGCAGATTCTTTACCACTGAGCCACCAGGGAAGCCCTTGGGGATGGTTTTGATGTCTTGTACAATGTTAGAAACCTCTGTCCATAGTTCTTCAAGCAGATTAGATCAATCAGATCTATCCCTTCAATCTATTGTCACTTCCATTGTATAATCATAAGGGATTTGATCCAGGTCATACCTGAATGGCCTAGTGGTTTTCCCTACTTTTTTCACTATAAGTCTGAACTTTGCAATAAGGAGTTCATGATCTGAACCATAATCAGTTCCAGGTCTTGTTTTTGCCAACTATATAGAGCATCTCCATCTTTGGCAGCAAAAAATACAATCAGTCTGATTTCAGTATTGGCCATCTGGTGATGTCCATGTGTAAAGGTCTCTTGTGTTGTTGGAAGAGGGTGTCTACTATGACCCACTAGGATAGCTCTAATAAGAAAGACAGACAATAACAATTGTTGATGAGGATGTAGGCAGTTTAGAAACCTCATAACCTCTGGTGTGATTGTGATTATAAAATATTTCAGCCTGCTTTAGAGAACAGTTCAGCAGTTTCTCAAAATGTTAAACAAGCAGTTACCATATGACTAGCATTCTATTCCTAGGTGTATCCAAGAGAAATAAAATCATATGTTCAACAAAAACTTGTATACAAGTGTTCATAGCATTTATGATAGCTGAAAGTAGAAACAGTTCAAATACCCACAAATTTATGACTGAATAAGCCATTGTGATGTATGGAAATTATTCATCAATAAAAAGGAATGAAGTTCTGATACATGTTACAATGGATTAACCTTGAAAACATGCTAAGTAAGAGAAATCAGTCACAAAAAATAAGCATCTATGATAGGTTACATTTATTTGAAATATTTAAATCTATAGAGACAAAATGGATTAGTGGTTGGCAAGGTGTGAGGGGAGAATGGATTGAAGGGGTGAGTGATTAGTGGGTATGGGATTTCTTTTGGGAATGATGAAAATATACCAAAATTAGTTAGTGGTTATGGTTGTACAACTCTGTGGGTATTATGGTATGTGAATTACATTTCAATAAAACTGTAAATTTAAAATTATTATCATCACCTAAGGAGAAAAACGTTAAAAAATTTTATAGAGAGTATGTTATACTGTGCTAAGTAACTTCAGTCATGTCCAACTCTTTGTGACCCTATGTAACCCACCAGGCTCCTCTGTCCATGGAATTATCCCTGAAAGAATACTAGAGTGGATTACCATTCCCTTCTCCAGGGGGTCGTCCCAACCCAGGGATTGAACCCACTGTTCTTACATCTCCTGCCTTGGCAGGCAAGTTCATTACCACTGGGGTCACCTGGGATTTCCTTATAGAGGGTGGATATCATGCATGAGACTGACACATGAGAGACTTCTGTGTTTAGAGGTTAGATGAGGCAGAGGAGCAGCAAAGGAAACTGACATGGTATGGCTAAGAAAGTAGGAAAAATACATGAGTGTGTGATGACACAAGCCAATTAAACAAAAACAAAAACAAAAACAATGGTTAACAGGAATGACGGAGGAAAGGTATAAGAGACTTGAAAGAAGAGATTATTTAGTGGAATGATTGCTCCAATAGGTTAGTTAAAATATCCATGATCTCACATCATTACAGTCGTGTGTGTGTGTTGAGAACTTTTAACGTCTACTCTTAGCAACTTTCAAAGGCACAGTACAGTACTGTTAACTATAGTCACCATGTACATTCCCAGAATTTATTCATCTTATAACTGTAGTTTGCATCCTTTGATCGCTTTCACCCACTCCCCTAACTGTGGCAACCACCAATTTACTCTGTATTTTCATGAGTTCATTTTTTGTAGATGTCATATATGTGAGGTCATACAGAATGGGGCTTTTTGTGACTTATTTCGCTTAGTGTAATGCCCTTAAAGTCCATCCATGTTATTGCAAAGGGCAACCTTCTCTTCTTTTTAGGGCTGAAGAAAACTCCATCCATCCATGAATACAATTTGTTTCCATTTTTTTGGCTATTGTAAATAATTCTGCAATGAACATGGGAGTGAAGGTATCTGTCAAGATAGTGATTTTGTTTGCTTTGGGCATATACCCAGAAGTGGAATTGCTGGATTATATGATCATTCTATTTTTAATTTTTAAAGGAACCTCCATAGTGTTTTCCATAGTGGCTGGATCAATTTACAATCCTACCAACAGGGTTTAAATGTTCCTTTTTTTCCCATATCCTCACCACTTTACTTGTCTCATTGATAATAGGCATTCTAATAGGTATAAAGTGAAGTAATATCTCATTGTGGTTTTGATTTGCATTTCCCTGATGATCAGTGATGTTCAACATCTTTTTACATGTACCTTTTGAACTGTGGTGTTGGAGAAGACTCTTGAGAGTCCCTTGGACTGCAAGGAGATCCAACCAGTCCATTCTAAAGGAAATCAGTCCTGGATGTTCATTGGAAGGACTGATGCTAAAGCTGAAACTCCAGTACTTTGGCCACCTCATGCGAACAGTTGACTCATTGGAAAAGACTCTGATGCTGGGAGGGATTGAGGGCAGGAGGAGAAGGGGACGACAGAGGATGAGATGGCTGGATGGCATCACTGACTCTATGGACGTGAGTCTGAGTGAACTCCGGGAGTTGGTGATGGACAGGGAGGCCTGGCGTGCTGTGATTCACGGGGTTGCAAAGAGTCAGACACGACTGAGCGACTGAACTGAACTGAACTGAACTGATTGGCCATTTGAATATCTTATGTGAAAAAATAGAACTTTGGTTCTTTGCTGATTTTTAAATCACATCATTTTCTTTATCCTATTGAATTATGTGAGTTTATATATAGTTTTTGGATATTAATCCCTTATTAGATATTACAAATGTTTCCTCCCACTCCATAAGTTGACGTCTCATTTTATGATCATTTAAAGGTTGTACAGAAGCTTTTTAGTTTGATGTGGTCCCACTTATTTATTTTTGCTTTTGTTGCTTGTACTTTTGGTCATATCCAAAATATAATCACCAAGACCAATTTCAAGGAGATTTTTCTCTGTGTTCCTTAAGAAGTTTTATGGTTTCAGGTCTTATGTTTAAGTCTATAATCCATGTCAAGTTAATTTTGTGAGTGGTGTAAAATAGGGGGTTAGTTCCATCCTTTTGCATGTGAATATCCAGTTTTACCAACACCATTTATTGAAGAGACTATTTTTCACCCATGTAATGTTCCTGGCTCCCTTGTCAAATATTAGTTGACCATATATGCATGGGTTTTTTCTAGATCCTCAATTCTGTTCCATTATTCTGTATGCTTATTTTTATGCTAGTACCTTACTGTTTTGGATTATAGCTTTGTAAATCATTTTGAAGTAAGGAAGTGTGATGATTCCATCTCTGTTCTTTATCAAGTTTACTTTCACTATTTGAGGTGTTTTGTGGTTCCACACAAATTTTGGCATTGTTGTTTTCTGGAAAAAATACCACTGGAAATTTGATAAGGATTACATTGAATCTGTAGATGGCTTTGGGTGGCACGGATATTTTTAATAATATTAACTCTTTGACCTATGAACAAGGGATATCTTTCTATTTATTTGTGTCTTTGGTTTTTCATTAATGTCCTATAGCTTTCAGAATAGAAATCTTTCACTTGGTTAAATTTTTTCTTTGGCATTTTATTGTTTTCGATGCTACTGTAAATGAGATTGTTTTCTTTATTTTTTTCTTTTTATATCTCCTTTTCATCCTTTATTCATACCTGTTTAAATTAATTTATTTTAATTGGAGGCTAATTACTTTACGATATTCTGGTGGTTTTTGCCATACATTGACATGAGTCAGCCACGGGTGTACATGTGTCCCCTTGTTCCAACCCCCCTCCCACCTCCCTCCCCATACCATCCCTCTGGGTCATCCCAGTGCACCAGCTTTGAGTGCCCTGTTTCATACATTGAACTTGGACTGGTCATCTATTTCACAAACATGGTAATATACATGTTTCAATGCTATTTTTCAGATATTCTGTTGTAAGTGTATAGAAAGACAACTGATTCCTGTATGTTGATTTTGTATCCTGTAACTTTATAGAATTTATTAGTTCCAAGTTTTTTTTTAATTTTTTGTTTTCTGATTTTGTTTTTGTGGAGTCTTCAGGATTTTCTCTACATATATGCAGAGTACATCATATGAAATGCTGGGCTGAATAAATCACAAGCCAGAATCAAGATTGCTAGGAGAAATATCAAAAACTTCAGATAGATAGATGATACCACTCTAATTGCAGAAAGTGAAGAGGAACCTAACAGCTTTTTTAAGAGGGTGAAAGAGGAGAGTGAAAAAGCTGGCTTGGAATTCAACATTCAAAAAACTAAGATCATGGCATCTGGTACCATCCCTTCATGGCAAATAGAAGGGAGAAAGTGGAAGCAGTGATAGATTTTATTTTCCGAGGCTCCTAAATCACTGTGGCCAGTGACTGCAGCTATGAAATTAAAAGACACTTGCTCCTTGGAAAGAAAGCTATGACAAACCTAGACAACGTATTCAAAAGCAGAGACATCACTTTGCCGACAAAGGTCCGTATAGTCAAGGCTATGGTTTTTCCAGTAGTCAAGTATGGATGTGAGAGTTGGACTGGAGAAGACTCTTGAGAGTCCCTTGAGAGCCTGGCACGCTGAGGTCACAACCATGAGGTCACAAAAAGTTGAGCATGACTTGGTGACTGAACAGCAATCATCTAAGCTCCTCAAAGAAGAATGTGAAGCTAGGAGAGCTGGTAGATTGTGAAAGAGGTGGGGTCAAAGCATTGGAGGTCTCCAAGAGGTTTAAAACGTTGTAATGGCAATGCGTCATCAGGTGAGCTAGAAGGGTAGGTGCTAACAGTTACGGAGTGGGATATTTGAAACCAGTATTTGAGAGACAGTGGAATTTTAGGTGTTGACAGGGTCTGTGTAGGATGGAGAAATGTGAATGTGTAGCTAGGAAAGAGTTGAGGGAAGAAAGATAAAAATTATTCAATCAAGAGCACTGTTATTCAGATGGACTATCTATGTGCATATGGAAGAGAGTGAGAATGACAGCCCCCTTAAGCTACTAGTGGTGGAAGTGGACAGTTGTCTCAAAATCTACTTAGTGGTGACATTCAATGTGGCCTGAACAAAGAGCAACTCACACCATCTTTATCTAAAGAAAACTGGTGTCACTGTTTGCACATTGGAAATGTTTTCTGGTGGTCATAAGTGAGTACCAAGGATTTCTGTGCAATCTCATTTAAAATTTAGAAAATATTGAAGATTTTCTTTGTGGAATAGTTTTAATAATACCTTTCTGTAAAAAAGAAAGGACCTTTATTATTCTGTTGTTCTCTTAGTTCTATATTTTTTCAATTCATTCATTCATTCATTTGACAAGTTTTTAGTCCTTGCATACTCTGTGGAAGGAATGTGCTAGCCCTGAAAATTCCGATGAAAAAGATATGCCCAGTGGTGGCTGTCACAGAGCTCCAGGTATGAAAAACTGTGCAGTGGTGTCCAGTGTGTGATCAATTATTACATAGCATGTGCATAATTCTCATCTATTGGTTAAGTTTGTGGTTTGTGTATCAAAGATACTTTATGACTCATCGTTAGGAACTGAAGGAGAACTTTTTTGTAGTGTTGACCTTACCATACCCCACAATATTCATGATACATACTACTTTTTTCTTATTGCTTGGTTTGATTTGTTTGAATTCTTTGCCTTTTTGTTGTTGTTGTTCAGTTGCTAAGTTGTGTCCAAATCTTTGTGACCCCATGAATTGCAGCACTCCAGGCTTCCCTGTCCTTCACTATCTCCCTGAGTTTGGTAAAACTCATGTCCATTGAGTCAGTGATACCATCCAGCCATCTCATCCTCTGTCACTCCCTTCTCCTCCTGCCCTCAATATTTCCCAGCATTAGGGTCTTTTCCAGTGAGTCAGTTCACATCAGAGGGACAAAGTATTGGAGCTTCAGCTTCAGCAGCGTCCTTCCAGTGACTATTCAAGGTTGATTTCCTTTAGGATTAACTGGTTTGATTCCCTTGCAGTCCAACAGACTCTCAAGAGTCTCCTCCAGCACCACAGTTCAAAGGTATCAACTATTTGGCACTCAGCCTTCTTTATGGTCCAACTCTCACATCCGTACATGACTACTGGAAAAACCATAGCTTTGAGTATACAAATCTTTGTTGGCAAAGTGATGGGTCTGCTTTTGAATACACTGTCTAGCTTTGTCATAGCTTTTCTTCCAGGCTCAAGCATCTTTTAATTTCTTGGCTGCAGTCATCATCTGCAGTGATTTTGGAGCCCAAGAATATAAAATCTGCCACTGTTTTCCACTTATTCCCCTTCTATTTGCCATGAAGTGATGGGAATGCATGCTATGATCTTAGTTTTTAGAATGTTGAGTTTTAAGCCAGCTTTTCCATTCTTCTCTTGCACCTTCATCAAGAGGCTCTTTAGTTCCTCTTTACTTTCTGCCATTAAAGTGGTATCATCTGCATATCTGAGGTTGTGGCTGTTTGTGTTTCTCCTGGCATCTTGATTCCTGCTTATGAGTCATCCAGCCCAGCATTTTATATGATGTACTCTGCATATACATATTTTCCCTTCTAGAATTTGATATTTTATTGGAAAACAGTGATCAAAGAATGTCTTGAAGTGACAAAACACATGATGTTCTAGTCCTAAGGTGTGTGTCACTGAAGTCTGAAGAACTGAGAGATTTCCCAAATCTGGTGTCAGGAACTTGTCTCTGGAGCTACTTTCTCTGATTTCGAATCAGGGTCATTGAGCATGTTTATACTCTCCTCAGGGTTGCACAAGTTGCTGAGGAAGTGAAAACACAGTCTCTTGCAGCTTAACACACAGGACAATCTGAAGCTGCCTTTGACGCTTAAAACTCCCTTCTTTTTTTCAGCCATTTAAAATGTTACTTCAGCCCACATTTCAAATGTAAACCATCTTCAGTATCAAATATCAGCTCTGTTCAAGGTCTCAAATCAGTCCAATTTCTTGACAAATACTATGCAGTCAACCTTAAGCAATGAAATGCAATTCATTCTTCATTCAACTTCATTTTGCAAACCCACTCCTTTCCACTCTAATAAAAAGGAAATGGGCTATAAATGTGTTTGCGTGTGTATTATCCTTCCTGTATCTGAATTTTCCTTTGGACTTCAAAAAATGTTTCTATTATGCTCTGTGGGGGAGTTTTTGATAAAGAAAACAAGTCTCTCACCCTCCCCATTCTCAACATTTTCCTAAGGTTAACTCCCACAAATCTCCCACTTCTATGTATTTCTGTTTTGTTGAGAATACTTGTGAAAGTGTTAGTCGTTCAGTGTGTCCAACCCTTTGTGACTCCATGGACTGTAGCCTTTTAGGCTCCTCTGTCCATGGAGTTTTCCAGCCAGGAATACTGGAGTGGGTAGTCATTCTGTTCTCCAGGGGATCTTCCTGACCCAAGGATTGCACCCAGGTCTTATACATTGTGGGAAGATTCTTTACCATCTGCGCCACCAAGGAAGCCCTGAGTATAGTTAATGGTGATTAAAAAATGAATGCTGACATTGAAATTTATCATGCTATTAAAACATTTCCACAGATCTTTATATAGAATTTATCTTCACCCTATCAGTGGGATTTTAAATTTTTCAAATCACAAGCCACTTGGATCTTGAGAATAAAGTACACTCCAGGGTAAATATATTTACTCATATTGCTTATAGCTATGAATTTTCAACTTCTTTCCACGTGAATTGAATTTTTCACCTTTTTCCATAGAAACGCAAGATAGAATGTTCATTGTTATGGAAAATATATTTAAAGTACTTTTTTTTATAATAAGTTATTTGAAAAAGCAGTCATAGGGGAATCTGTGCTGTGGCTGAGACCCAGTGTTGGTTTCCCAATTATCAAATTAACTCCTCCCCCCACGGTGAAGCAAGCCCTTCCCTATGCTAGTTGGTTTACTGATGATGAATAAGACTCCATTTCCTCATCTATAAAGTGGTAGAGGTGGGATAAAACTCTAAGATTCTAGCCTGAATAGAAAGCAAGTTGATTGTAGTCTCTGAATTTATTAAAAAAATGATGTAAGTGTGAAATGGGGCTACTTGACACCATCTCAAATTTTAGTCATATTTTTCTCTTCCAAATAATAATACATAAATATCTTTATATTTTTGTACCATTCTGTGAAAGTTTAGGGGACTTCTCAGTTATGGTGCACAGGTCCGCCAGCAACAGAGATGGTTACATGACTCATACCTGCCCTAATCATAGTGCCAGACTTGTTATATACATACAGGATTTTATGTGCAGTCACAGGAAGAGAAAGATAAGAAATCTTTCTCGAATGATGTAGGCCTGGAGCTATCTGTGGATTTGTAGTCCCAACCCTCCATGCCCAACCCCAGCCCACAATATCTTGGCATGAAGGAAATTTAGCTGGAGGAGGGGATATGAAGGGCAAATGAAAGAAAAAAGAAGGAGGGCAAGAGGGAAGGAGAAATAGAAAATGTGAGAAAGAAAGAGAGAGAAACATTTGAACCCCTGGATTTATCTATGCCTGAAGTGTCTTTCCAGTCTTTCCAATAACATGAAGCAATAAATTACACTTCTTCTGCTTAAGCTAATTTATTTGAATTGGTTTTCTGTCACCTTAATCTGAAAAATGCAGTTACCTATGCCCAATACAAGGGAATGCGAAGTCAAGTAAGACTTAGGAAGCATCACTATAAACAAACTAGTGGAGGTGATGGAATTCCAGTTGAGCTATTTCAAATCCTAAGAGATGATGCTGTTAAAGTGCTGCACTCAATATGCCAGCGAATTTGGAAAACTAGCAGTGGCCACAGGACTGGAAAAGGTGAGTTTTCATTC
This sequence comes from Bos mutus, assembly GCF_027580195.1. Taxonomy (NCBI): domain Eukaryota; kingdom Metazoa; phylum Chordata; class Mammalia; order Artiodactyla; family Bovidae; genus Bos; species Bos mutus. Next base: position 13,945,987 of record NC_091640.1, on the reverse strand, counting down.
TAATCCCAAAGAAGGGCAATTGCCAAAGAATGCTCAAACTATAGCACAATTGCACTCATATCACATACTAGAAAATAATGCTCAAAATTCCCTAAGCCAGGCTTTAACAGTAAGTGAACCATGAACTTCTAGATGTTCAAGCTGGATTCAGAAAAGGCAGAGGAACCAGAGATCAAACTGCCAACATCCACTGGATCATAGTAAAGGCAAGAAAATTCCAGAAAATCATCTACTTCTGCTTTATTGAATACGCCAAAGCCTTTGACTGTGTAGATCATAACAAACTGGAAATTTCTTAAAGAAATGGGAATACCAGACCACCTGACCTGCCTCCTGAGAAATCTGTGTGCAGGTCAAGAAGTAGCAGTTAGAACTGGACATGGAAAAACAGACTGGTTTCAAATTGGGAAAGAAGTATGTAAAGGCTGTATATTGTCACCTTGCTTATTTAACTTTTATGCAGAATACATCATGTGAAATGCTGGGCTGGGTGAAGCACACGCTGGAATCAAGATTGCCAGGAGAAATATCAATAACCTCAGATAGGCAGATGATACCACTCTTATGGCAGAAAGTGAAGAGAAGCTAAAGAGCCTCTTGATAAAGGTGAAACAAGAGAATGAAAAACCTGGCTTAAAATTCAACACTCAAGAAACGAAGATCATGGCATCTGGTCCCATCACTTCCAGGCAAATAGATGGGGAAACAAAAGAAACAGAGACAGACTTTATTTTCTTATGCTCCAAAATCACTGCAGATGGTGAGTGCAGCCATGAAATTAAAAGGCTCTTTCTCCTTGGAAGAAAAGTTATGACCAACATAGACAGCATATTAAAAAGCAGAGATGTTACTTTGCCAACAAAGGTCCATATAGTCAAAGCTATGGTTTTTCCAGTAGTCATGTATGGATGTGAGAGTTGGACTATAAAGAAAGCTGAGCGCCAAAGAATTGATGCTTTTGAACTGTGTTGTTGGAGGAGACTCTTGAGAGTCTCTTGGACTGCAAGGAATTCCAACTAGTCAATCCTAAAGGAAATCAGTCCTGAATATTCATTAGAAGGACTGATGCTGAAGCTGAAGCTCCAATACTTTGGCCATCTGATGGGAGGAGCTGACTCATTGGAAAAACGTGATGCTGGGAAAGATTGAAGGCAGGAGGAGAAGGGGATGACAGAGGATGAGATGGTTGGATGGCATCATTGACTCAATGGACATGAGTTTGAGCAAGCTTCAGGAGTTGGTGATGGACAGGGAAGCCTGGTGTGCTGCAGTCCATGGGGTCACAAAGAGTTGGACAGAGCTGAGTGACTGAACTAAACTGAATATAAGGGAATTGAAACTGGGTCAGAAAAAAAGCTTAAAAAAAAAAGCCCCAGGACTTCCCTGGTGGTCCAGTGGCTAAGACTCCATGCTCCCAAAACAGGGGACCTGGGTTCAATCCCTAGTTAGGGAACTAGATCCCACACGTTGTAAGTAAGAGCGAAGATTCCATGCATGGCAACTAAGATCCACTGCAGCCAAATAAATAAAAAATAATAAATATTTAAAAAAAACAATAGTGAGTAATATTGGATGTGATCCTTATTTTTATTTAGTAATTTATTTACTGAGCACTTTCCAGATGCAAAATACCCTAACTTGGAGAAGTTAAACTGAGAATAGGAAAAAAAAAAAAAGCTACCAAGCAAGTCAGAATGTGATGAGACCAATACCCCAACCTCAAAACATACTCTATGGAAACTTCTGGGGAAAGCCTCATCGAGAAGGTGAGGATCAACTGGGCCACTCCCAAGGTTGAAATGAAGACTGGTGAAAATGAAGCAAAACTCTGCCTAGGATTTTCTAGTATGGGTAACTGTGGTGCTTCATGGGATAGTCTGATAACTTCTAAAGTGACATTAATCATTTTTTTCTGTTCAGAATTTGTGTAGTGTTTTTCTTGAATTTTTTTCTTACTCATTGTTATTTATAATGGAGAGGAGTTGGTATAACATAGCTGTCCAACAATGGATGGATTTTTAAATAAAGTAGGTCATAAAACATACTGGATTACATAATTCCATTTTTGAAGAAAATAATGCACGTTCTTCCTGAAGGAAATAAAAGGAGATACACACCAGTGTATTATCAGCAGGTGATTCTGGATGGGTGGGTGAGTGGGCCTCTTGGCTATTCTTTATATTGTTTTGCCTGTTTGCATTTTCTGATTTTTGTAACGGTCATGCATGCTTATGTTTTTAATAAGAACACAATGAGAAACATGAACATTAAAAAATATAAAAATGTAAGAAAACCAAACACAGACAACAGAGCAAGTAAGAAGGGCTGGGATAATGAAGGGTAAAGGGACACCTTGACAGGACGTGGAAGTGGCACAGCAAAGCTCTGGGCACTGGGGTGGGAGTGGGAGAGTAGGGGTGGGGAGCAGTTTACGGTGGGTTTTCCAGAGAAAGGAGAAGCAATGAGCAGTACCTTTCCTGTTGTATCTGTTTAAGTCATTTTAAATAGAAAAATGACTTTTATTTTGAAAGAAAATTTTAGATGAAGAGACATCAGTAAGAGGGCCCTGTCTTGGGCTAAGAGGGGTTAGTACATGCCCAGTGTATGAGAAAGGGTCGTAAACAGATGTGGACATTATCCCTTGAATGGAGGTCATTTCCCTTGTCACCTTGCTCTTGACTTTGACAGAAACACAAAACACTGTGACACTGAGACAAATCATTTAGAATGAGAGACTGAAAATCAGAAGCCTCAACAAAAGAGGACGATCTGCAAGGAATTCGTTAGGACAACAGATACTGATTACTGTGTCTCCAGGAACTGAAAAAATCACTTGGGTTGCTGGAAAGGAGGTGTTTCTCTTCGAATGTGACCGATGGAAGAGATCGAAAGCAAGAGTTACCAGAGGTTTGTGAGTCTAAATAGGCTGCTTAATGTTGCTGAATACTGGAAAAAAACAAAACACAAAACCTATTTTAAGTTTGTTTCTTCAGTTCAGTCAGTTCAGTTGCTCAGTTGTGTCTGACTCTTTGAGACCCCATGAATTGCAGCACTCCAGGCCTCCCTGTCCATCACCAACTCCCGGAGTTCACGCAAAATCATGTCCATTGAGTCGGTGATGCCATCCAGCCATCTCATCCTCTGTCATCCCCTTCTCCTCCTGCCCCCAATCCTTCCAGAATCAGAGTCTTTTCCAATGAGTCAACTCTTCACATGTGGCCAAAGTACTGGAGTTTCAGCTTTAGCATCATTCCTTCCAATGAACACCCAGGACTGATTTCCTTTAGAATGGGCTGGTTGGATCTCCTTGCAGTCCAAGGGACTCTCAAGAGTCTTCTCCAACACCACAGTTCAAAAGCATCAATTCTTCAGCGCTCAGCTTGCTTCTTAGAAAGTTCAAATAGAGAAAAAAAGTTAAACTCTCTGTGGGCTGAATCAGAACAAGCTAATGGTGATGGGAAGAACTGAAGTCTTGGCAATAAAATTCTCTATGTAGGGTTAAAAAAACAAACAAAACAGGAAAATCAAGCTCTTTAAAACGTTGAAACAGCCTTTGAATGTATATCCCTTGGAACTGGTGATTATACAAACCGTGTTCTAAAATCTACACATTATTTGTCAACAGTGAAGTCTCATAAAGTGTTTGCTCTGGGTACATTTATCTAATTGTGAATTAGGAGAGCACAAGAGTGCTTAACTGAAAACAGAATTGAGATTCAAAAGTTTTAAGTGAAGAGTCTGTAGTGAAAGTAAAGTCTCTCAGTCATGTCCGAATCTTTGTAACCTCATGGACTGTAACCTACCAAGCTCCTCCATCCCTGGGATTTTCCAGGCAAGAGTACTGGAGTGGGTTGCCATTTCCTTCTCCAGAGGATCTTCCCAACCCAGGGATTGAACCCAAGTCTTCCACATTGTAGGCTGGACACTTTACCATCTAAGCCACCAGGGATGTCTTTAGCTCAGTTGGTAAAGAATCCACCTGCAATGCAGGAGACCCCGGTTCGATTCCTAGGTCAGAAAGATCCCCTGGAGAAGGGAAAGGCTACCCATTCCAGTATTCTGGCCTGGAGAATTACAAGGGTCTGTGGTATGAGACTATTAATGGAGAAGCTACTGTAACATTTCTTAGTACTACACAAAACCATAGTCAGGACAAAGCTGTGCTGAGTGAACAAGGTTGGAATTTATGAAACTCTCTGATAGGAATCAGAGCCCCCTTCCTCTGGCTGCCGCCCCATCATTTCCTGGTTGTGCGTGCTAAGTCACTTCAGTCACGTCCACTCTTTGCGACCCCATGGACTGTAGCCCACCAGGCCCCTCTGTCTGCGGGATTCTCCAGGCAAGAATACTGGAGTGGGTTGCCCTGTCCTCTTTCAGGGGATCTTCCCAGCTCAGGGATCAAACCAGGGTCTGCACTGCAGGCTGATTCTCTACCGCTGAGCTTCCATTCCAGGGAAGCCCCTCATTTTCTGTGACTCAGACTTAAATCCAGGCCCATGTGAGACTTGTGCCTACTGTTGGGAGACAGTGCCTGCTAAGTTCATTTGCTCCCTTCAGATGCTGCTAATCTAAGACAGCTTTTGTCAAGGGACAGCTGTGGCCATGCCCCTCTCAGTGCAGTTCAGCAGATCAAGTTTTCGACTGTTTGCCCAGAGACTCTCTTTGGCTACACAACAAAGGACCTCCACCTGCAGACAAGAACGCTCTTGTCGTATGCTGAGCACTTGTTCAGATCAAACTGCTGCTTGCTGGCCATCAGGGTACTGAAGACCCAGAGAGTATGGCTCCCTGTTTGTTTTTGCCCTAAAGCAAATCAGGAATGTGCCCTTTTTTCTTTCTCACATTCTCCTCTGCCCATCTTGTCTCAAAAGAAAGTTCTGAAGTCACAGCTTTCATCTCCGTCCTCTCCATGGCCCAAGATTCAAATTTCCCATCTCTTTGGTTGAATTAGTAGCCAGTGCAGTCTCCCTCAGGCAGAGAAACCCCACCATCTTGCTAAGAATTTTGCTTTTTCATGCCCATCAGAACTTTAGACCTCGTGGTTAAGTGTAGACCAAACAGCTTCGTCCTGGTATAACAACAACATTCTCTAATTCAGGAAAGAGTCACAGGGATTAACTGAATCTACACTCTGAGTACTGAACTACCTACACTTTATTGTGTATACTTGATATATGAGAAACTATAAAGGGCACATAGAGGAACAGACCCTAACCCTGAATAGGTGTGTCTGATGAGACAGTGTTTGATGTGTTTGGATTATTTTCCTTTGTAAATTCATGATGCTTTTGCATGTGTCTGTTGCATGCTTTTGCTAAGTCTCTTCAGTCATGTCTGACTCCTTGTGACCCCATGGACTATAGCTTCCTAGGCTCCTCTGTCCATGTGATTCTCCAGGCAAGAATACTGGAGTGGGTTGCCATGCCCTTCTCCAGGGGATCTTCCTAACCCAGGGATCAAACCCATGTCTCTTATGTCTCCTGCTTTGGCAGACAGATCTGTACCACTAGTGCCACCTGGGAAACCTCATGATGCTCTTATCATGCTATTTATTGTTTTAGGGACTTGTACTCTTGCTAAAAATATAGACCGTAAGCACTATTTCTCTCAGGTTATTTCTGGTGTCTTTCACTGTGCTTTGTAGAGTGCTGGCTGTAAAGGCAGGGTATACAGTGTTCTTCCCCCGCCTCCCTACTCCCTCCCTCTCTCCCCCCATGGTTCCTTCCTCTCTCTCTCTCCCTGAGACAAATGTTTTGCAATTGCATTATCTTTGCTATGATAATTACCCTCGGATAGTCTGATGTAGGTCAAGAGCCGGATAGCCAGAGGAGGTCATCTTTTTTCTTGCTAAAGTTTCTGAACCTTTCAAGATAGGTGAAGGAGGAGGAAGCAGAGTCGAAGGCCTGGGAGGTCATTATTTGAACAGTCCTACCCTGGGAGAAGGCAATGGCACCCCACTCCAGTACTCTTGCCTGGAAAATCCCATGGACGGAGGAGCCTGGTAGGCTGCGGTCCATGGGGTCGCTAAGAGTTGGACCTGACTGAATGACTTCACTTTCACTTTTCACTTTCATGCATTGGAGAAGGAAATGGCAACCCACTCCAGTGTTCTTGCCTGGAGAATCCCAGGGACGGGGGAGCCTGGTGGGCTGCTGTCTACGGGGTCGCACCGAGTTGGACACGACTGAAGCGACTTAGCAGCAGCAGCAGCACTGCAAGAGCTTTGTGACGAGTAGGCTGTAGGTGTTTAAGACTGTCTTTCTCAGGTGTGTCCCCCAGTGGCCTTCTCAGAGGTGCCCTCTAAGGGACCACACCAACACACCAACAGTGACTTCCTCCAGCTGCTGCCCGCCCTCTTTTTTTTTTTTTTTAAGCAGTTTGCCTGAAAGTCAGTCTGTCTGTGGGAAACCATAGTCTTTCCTGACTGTTTTCTTTTGTGCGATTTCACATGACTCCCTGCCAGCTCTCTCTCCTGTTTGGATTGCTGAGAGATCCTCATGCATTCTTTGTCCAACAAAGCAGTGACTCCCTTTCCCTCCAGAGCTGTGCACTGGCCGTCTCTTGTCCTCTGAGCTCCCTGGATGAGTCAAACACCGAGTACTCTCCTTACCGTAGGTGACTGCAAGGATTTTTACTTGCAGTTTCTTCTTAAAACTCAGATACAGGGCTGGACCACAGCAGAAGCTGGGTGAGACATATGATGGGCCCAGAATCTCTTCCTTTCAGTCTGGAATAAATGTCATTGAACTAAGAGTTTCTTCTCTTCTCTTTTCCTGAGACTGTACTTCCCCAAGCAGGGCACTCCTGAGACCCTCTACACATGTAAAATGAGGATAATAATAGTTCCTACCTCATAGGGCTGTGTGAAGTTTAAATGAGTTAATGTGTTTGAAGCACTTACAACAGACGCTGGCACATAGTAATTGCCATGTAAATATCTGTTATTATCACAATTGCAGTACCATGAGGATGAACCTCTAGTTCTGTGAGGCAGAGGCAGAAGCACAGAGGTGGAGGTGGGAAAAGCAAGGATTAGTTTTAAACAGGAAGGAGACTAGGGATTCAGACTAGGGGACCTAAGTACACTAGGTTTATTAATTGATAGGAAGTAGCTAATTAAAAACAATCTTGTTGAAATGTCTTTGATCTCAGCTTCATGAAGAGGAAATATTGAATAGCCAGACAGCAAAATATTAAAATTATGCATCTGGCTAGATTAGAAGAAACAACTGATGGTACTCAGCAAACTAGATGAACTTTTAAAATCCCAGTTTATGCCTCAACAGTATCCAAATGATTGGCTGAGATTTCAAAGGACTCTGGAGCCTAATAGAAATCAAGATGCGAACTCATTAGTCCACAGGCAGTCAGTATCTACCTGTCAGTAGTTGAGTTTTAGACCTTGAACAGCTTTCGCCTTCTGTCTTTAGGCTTCAAAGGTGCTGAGTATGCAGACCCAAGCCAAGCACAGTAATTGAACAAAAAATTCCTCTCCTGTTTTAGGAGTCCTATGTTTTCCAGATTTTGTAAGATGAGCCCATTATTTACAATCAGATAAAAAGACCCCCTCCCACCAGAACTAATCAGCGCCGTGATCGCTGTCATCACTTTGATCATTCTTTCTGCTTCCTTGACTGCCTGAGCTCTCTCCAGTTTCTGCCGGCCTCCCTGTCTGCCTGCTTCAGGGAGCTTGCTGATCAGACCAGCCTTCATCTGCATCGCAGCCCGCCAGCTGTATCTCCTTTCTCCCTCCCAACAGCTGCATGTAAAACAAGGGGTGTTCTGCAGGTTTTAATTTAGCCACATTGATTCTATTGATATCTTATCAGATACCCCGAAGCCCACAGCCTCATCGGCCACACAGGACAGATCAGAGATGGACCCTCTGGTCTTTTGACCCTGATTATTCTTCATTTCTATTCTGACTTTCTCTTGGCATTATAGAATTATGTTGTGAAGGAAAGCCTGAGGGAGGTGGAAGGAAGGCAACAAGGCCTAGGATGTCAGTGCTCACAAAGCACAAGATAGAAGAGCTGCTAATTGGGGCCTCTCAGCGCAGGCACCTTCCTTTCACAAAGTCAGTGTGGACTATCCATGTCTTCCAGGACTCCCAGCTGAGGGCTGGCGTGGACCAAGTGAGAGCTGCTTGGGCAGTTTCTCATCAGGGTCCCCTCTGCACAGTCATTGCACCTTCCTCAGGGGCACCTCCCACTGCTTTTAGGGGCTTCACATTCTGACTATTTATTAAGCAGAAAAAAGGGCAGCTGTTGGAGCCTAAGGTTGGAGAACAGAAGGTGGCCTAGGGGTGCAGCTGCAGGGCGGGCTCTTGCTTGGCAAATGCTTGACCAGGTTTATTTGGTCGATTTTATTTTGTTTGGGTGTTTGTTGACTTTACTGAAAATATCAGGAGATGATGTGTGTGTGTGTGCTCAGTTGCTCAGTCGTGTCTGACTCTTTGCGACCCCATGGACTGTAGCCCACCAGGCTCCTCTGTCCATGGGATTTCCCAGGCGAGAATACTGGAGTAGGTTGCCATGCCCTCCTCCAGGGGATCATCTCAACAGGGATCAAACCCTTTTCTCCTGAGTCTCCTGCATTACAGGCAGATTCTTAACCACTGAGCCCTGGCCTCAGGAGATGATATGTGCCCTGATTGCACCTCTGGAGTACTTTTTGACAATTCTGATAATCTATTGGTTTTCAAAATTTGAGTCTTAGCATTGGAAATTCCTCTAATATTAGAGTCTGGTTTTTACATGAAGGTGGCTTGAGATTGAAAAGTCTATGAATAATATATGCAATTTGTAACCATCTGTGGAGCTGAAAATGAAATAGACTGTGTGTGTAAAATCTCTGTATTTGCATCCTCTATTTGGAATTTAGAGTTTTAAGTGAAAGCTGGTGCCTTTATCTGACTTGTCAACGTTATAGATGATACTGTATATTTATAAAGATATTTGCATATCTTTTATCAGACAGATGCTTTTAGATGATTTAGTGTTCCAGCTCATATTTGGAAAATAAATTAATACATGAAATGAAGATGAAAAGCTCAGGGAATTTGACTCACTCTTAGTCCTATGTTCCTCTAGCATTGGGAAGTGTGACCTTTTGAGGACAATGCTGGATGCAGGCAAATTAATGAAATAGGAGCCTTCCTAAACTCCTATTTTTTGTTAACAAAAGCTTTCTCTCTCTTTTGTTAACACCCACCTGCAGCCCACAGCGGATCCTAATCTTCAGAGGTTTATTTTGGGCTCTGTAGTTCATTGGTTATTTAAAATGGACTTCCTTTCTATTGAGCTTTAAATAGAGTCTATAAAACCTAAAGTATCCAAGATTTAAAAATTGGAGTTCCTTAAAAATAATAAGCCTTGGCCCGAAAGTATGAGCGTTCATTTCATCTCCCTTGAAGGGCTTTCCACTCCTATGATACTGCACTGCCTCTGTTCTCTAATGATGGAATTTTAGGCAGGAGTGCAGAAGAGGGAAGAGACTATGGGTTAGAGAAGCTTACTCACCTCCTGGAGGATGGCCCTCTTTGTGACCTCACTTGGAAGAATAATGTTGTAGAGCAAAGCCTACTTGGAACAGGCAAAACTCAGTTCTTAATCTGGCTCTGCAACTTGCTAAGCTGTGTGATCTTGGCAAAGCATTTAACATCTCTGAGTTACAATTGTGCATTTTGTGAAGTAGAAATATATGGAAGAATTTGAAATGTATGTATAACATTCCTGGTTTATAGTGGAAACCAAAGCGATATTTCTGAGTATTAATACCTCACACTCACCTTCTTGTTTTTGGGAATAAGGAAAACTCAAAGAAGTTTAAGTTACACATACAAGTGTTTATACAGAGGCTGGCTTCTGATTAAAAAAAAAAAAGAAAACTGGTCTAATTAAGATAAGTAATGATTTTTGCATTATCAAATAATTGTTTGCATTGAGTTTGGGTTTTCCAAATGACTTTTAAACTGAAAAACAGAGTCTTGTTTCATTGAAACACTTGGTTGCCTAACATCCCCATCTGGAGGGCTCATTTTGGGGGCTAGAACACAAATTTGAAGCAACCAATTCAACAATCGTGAGAGGTCTAGAATTTTTTCCCCACTTGCAAGATAACAGGTTGGTCAACCACCCTTTCAGGACATGAGACAAAGGGTCTCTGTACTTATGGTACAGCAAGCAGCTTGAGCTTCCTGTTTGTGTCCATTCCCCCTGGCATCAAGTTCTGAAAAGCCCTGGTAGGTGAAACACAGAAAGTGGTATGCATCATGGTGGAAAACCCGCCAATTTAAGAAACTGTCCATTTTATAATGAGCTGCAAGTAAATCTGTTCAACTTTAATCTCAGAGGCAATTATTATCTTTATTATACTGTTGTTCTTCAGTTGCTAAGTCATGTCCAACACTTTGCAACACCATGGAATGCAGCCTGCCAGGCTTCCCTATCCTTCGCTATCTCCTGGAGTTTGCTCAAACTCATGTCCATGGAGGCAGTCCATGGCAGTCCATCCAACCATCTTATCCTCTGTTGCCCCTTTCTCCTCCTGGCCTCAATCATTCCTAGCATCAAGGTCTTTTCCAATGAGTCAGCTTTTCAGATCAGATGGCCAAAGTATTGGAGTTTAGCTTCAGCTTCAGCATCAGTACTTCCAATGAATATTCAGGGTTGATTTCCTTTAGGATAGACTGGTTTGATCTTCTTGTAGTCCAAGGGACTCTTAAGAGTCTTCTCCAGCATTCTTTGGTTCTCAGCCTTCTTTTTGATTCAACTCTCACATCCATACATGATGGCTGGAAGAACCATTACTTTGACTAGACAGACTTTTGTCAGCAAAGTAATGTCTCTGCTTTTTAATACACTGTCTGGGTTTGTTATAGCTTTCCTTCCAAGGAGAAAGCATCTTTTAATTTCATGCCTGCAGTCACCATCTGCAGTGGTTTTGAAGCACAAGAAAATAAAGTCTGTCACTGTTTCCACTGTTTTCCCATCTATTTGCCATGAAATGATGGGACCAGATGTCATGATCTTCGTTTTTTGAATGTTGAGTTTTAAGCCAGCTTTTTCTTTCTCATGAAGTGGCTCTTTAGTTCCTCTTCACTTTCGGCCATTAGAGTGGTATCATCTACATACGTGAGGCTGTTGATATTTCTCTTGGTTATTTTGATTTCAGCTTGTGATTCATCTGGCCGGTATTTCACATGATGTACCTTGCATATAAGTTATATAAGCAGGGTGACGATATACAGTCTTGACATATTCCTTTCTCAATTTTGAACCAGTCCATTATTCCATGTCTGGTTCTAACTGTTACTTCTTCTAACCTGCATACAATTTTCTCAGAAAACCAGGTAAGGTAGTCTTATATTTTTAACTCTTTAAGAATTTTTCAGAGTTTGTTTTGATCCACACCAAGGCTTTAGAATAGTCAATGAAACAGAAGTAGATTTTTTTTGGTAATTTCCTTGCTTTTTGTATTATCCAACAGATGTTGTCAATTTGATTCCTGGTTCCTCTGCCTTTTCTAAATCCAACTTGAACATCTGGAAGTTCATGGTTCATGTACTGTTGAAGCCTAGCTTGAAAGATTTTGAGCATTACTTTGCTAGCGTGTGAAATGAGCACAATTGTGCAGTAGTTTGAACATTCTTTGGCATTGCCTTTCTTTGGGATTGGAATGACAACTGACCTTTTCCATTCCTGTGGCCACTGATGAGTTTTCCAAATTTGCTGGCATAGTAAGTGCAGCACTTTAACAACATCATCTTTTAGGATTTGAAATAGATCAGCTGGAATTCCATCACTTCCACTAGCTTTGTTCATAGTGATGCTTCCTAAGGCCCACTTGACTTCACACTTCAGGATGTCTGGCTCTAGGTGAGTGACTGCAGCATCATGATTATCTGGGTCATTAAGATTTTTTTTGTAAAGTTCTTCTGTGTATTCTTGCCACCTCTTCTTAATCTCTTCTGTTTCCGTTAAGGCTTTATTATACTGGTGGAAAACAAACCTGCCTTTACTTCTGGAGGAATAGAGCATCTAAGGCTATTTGCTACATAAATATCCTTAAAAAGATAGCCCAGGAATGAGGGTGGGAGGACACATTAGGAGTATGGAGTTGACAGACTTCTATGCATAAAATAGAAAAACAAGGGTTTACTGTATAGCACAGGGATTTATACCCAATATCTTGTACTTACTTATAATGGAATATTCTCTGCAAGAAAATGGAATCACTATAGCATACACGTGAAGTGACAAATAGATTCAAGGGATTAGATTTGATGGAGTGCCTGAAGAACTATGGACACAGGTTCTGACATTGTACAGGAGGTAGTGATCAAGACTATCCCCCAAAAAAAGAAATGGATAAAGACAAAATGGCTGTCTGAGGAGGCCTTACAAATAGCTGAGAAAAGAAGAGAAGCTAAAAGCAAAGGAGAAAAGAAAAGATATACCCATCTGAATGCAGAGTTCCAAAGAATAGCAAGCCTTCCTCAGTGACCAATACAAAGATAGCAGAAAACAATAGAATGGGAAAGACTAGAGATCTCTTCAAGAACAATAGAGATACAAAGGGAATATTTCATGCAAAGATGGGCACAATAAAGGACAGAAATGTTATGGACCTAACAGAAGCAGAAGATATTAAGAATACACAGAACTAAAAATCACAAACTGGTGTGATCACTCATCTAGAGACAAACATCCTAGAATGCTAAGTGAACGGAGCCTTAGGAAGTATCTCTACGAACAAAGCTATTAGAGGTGATGGAGTTCCACCTGAGCTATTTCAAGTCCTAAAAGATGATGCTGTTAAAATGCTGCACTCAGTATGCCAGCAAATTTGGAAAACTCAGCAGTGGCCACAGGACTGGAAAAGGTCAATTTTCATTCCAATCCCAAAGAAAGGCAATGCCAAAGAATGTTCAAACTACTGCACAATTGCACTTATCTCATGCTAGCAAAGTAATACTCAAAATTCTCCATGCAAGGATTCAATAGTACATGAACTGGGAACTTCTAGATGTTCAAGCTGGATTTAGAAAAAGCAGAAAAACCAGAGATCAAATTGCCAACATCCGCTGGATTATAGAAAAAAACAAGAGAGTCCCAGAAAAACATCTATTTCCGCTTTATTGATTATGCCAAAGCCTTTGATGTGTGGATCACAACAAACTGGACAATTCTTAAAGAGATGGGAATACCAGACCACCTGACCTGCCTCTTGAGAAACCTGTATGCAGGTCAGGAAGCAACAGTTAGAACTGGACATGGAAAAACAGACTGGTTCCAAATAGGAAATGGAGTATGTCCAGGTTGTATATTTTCAGCCTGCTTATTTAACTTATATGCAGAGTACGTCACACAAAATGCTGGGCTTGATGAAACACGACCTGGAATCAAGATTGCAGGGAGAAATATCAATAACCTCAGATATGCAGATGCCACCACTCTTATGGCAGAAAGTGAAGAACTAAAGAGCCTCTTGATGAAAGTGAAAGAGGAGAGTGAAAATGCTGCATTAAATCTCAACATTCAAAAAACGAAGATCATGGCATCCTGTCCCATCACTTCATGGCAAATAGATGGGGAAACAATGGAAACAGTGACAGATTTTACTTTCTTGGGCTCCAAAATCACTGTAGATGGTGACTGCAGCCATGAAATTAAGACACTCCTTGGAAGAAAAGCTGTGACCCACCTAAACAGCATATTAAAGATCAGAGACATGACTTTGCTGACAAAGGCCCATCTAGTCAAAGCTATAGCTTTTCCAGTAGTCATGTATGGATATGTGAATGTGAAAGTCATTCAGTCGTGTCCGGATCTTTGCGACCCCATGAACTATACAGTCCATGGAATTCTCCAGGCCAGAATCCTGGAATGGGTAGCCGTTCCCTTCTCCAGGTGATATTCCCAACCCAGGGATCAAACCCAGGTCTCATGCATTGCAGGCAGATTCTTTACCATCTGAGTCACAAGGAAAGCCCAAGAAAACTGGAATGGGTAGCTTATCCCTTCTCCAGGGGATATTTCTGACCCACGAATTGAACCAGGGTCTCCTGCAATGCAGGTGGATTCTTTACCAACTGAGCTATGAGGGAAGTATATGGATATGAGAGTTAGACCATAAAGAAAGGTGTGTGCCAAAGAACTGATGCTTTTGCACTGTGGTATTGAGAAAAGTCTGAGAGTCCCTTGGACTGCAAAAAGATCAAGTCAGTTAATCCTAAAGGATATCAGTCTGGAATATCCATTGGAACGACTGAAGCTGAAGCTCCAATACTTTGGCTACCTGATGACTTATTGGGAAAGACCCTGATGCTGGGAAAGGCTGAATGCAGGAGAAGGGGGCGACAGAGGATGAGATGGTTGGACATCATCACTGACTCGATGGATGTGAGTTTGGAACAAGCTCCAGGAGTTGGTGATGGACAGGGAAGCCTAGAGTGCTGCAGTCCACAGGATCACAAAGAGCTGGACATGACTGAGTGACTGAGCTGAACTGAACTGAACTGAACACAACAGTGTACATTAGTTATATTTCAATTAAAAAAAAAGATAGTCTAGAACAAAGAGAGTCAATGCTTCTGCTTACAGGATATGCACAAACAAGAAAGACCCATAGAGAGTTGTTTCTCCAAAATGTCATAGATCCTCACTCCTGATTCCACATGTAATAGTGTCCGCTAAGAGCACTAAGCACTGCATAGTGTTTTGTGATGGGTCAAGGGATTGCTTGCAGTCAGAGGATCGTCCACAGCATCCTCCAGAGTTTCTCTCCTTTGAGAACACCGATATGTTTCTGCACTGAGCTCTTTCTCCTTTTTCAGTAAACTTACCACACTATATTTTGGTAATTCCTCAAATATTTAAAATATTTGTTATTGAGTACTTCCTATGTCCCAGCCCTTGCTGATGCTTCTCATAAGTTACTGAAGCTGTTTATCTCAGATTGGGACCCAAACCCAGAGAGAATCCACGGTTTTCCAGCTGAGATCACAGACCTGGTTTCAGAACCTAATGAAGCTCAGGTTCTTGTCTCAATGCAGAAAAAAATTCAATGTAGAAAGAATTCAATGCAGAAAGATCTCAGTGCAGAAACAGTTCAAAGAAAGAGACAAAGTGATAGGTAAGATGTGGATTTATTCAGAGAAACACACTCCACAGACAGAGTATGGTCCATTGCAGAGGGTGAATGTGGCCTTGAAATGTGGTGTGTTTAGCATTTATGGGCTGGGTGATATCATAGGCTAATGAGTGGGAGGATTATTCCAACTATCTTGGGGAAGGGGAAAGATTCCAGGAACTGGGCCACTGCCCACTTTTTGGTCTTTGATGGTTGGCCTTGGAACTGTCTTGGTGCCTCTGGGTGTGTCATTTTATAATGAGGATATACTGAGGATCAAGGTCTAGTTGAAGTTGACTTGTCTGCCATCTTGGACCCATTTGATTCTAATCAGTTTATGTTGTGTCCTCAGGCTATGTAATTCCTTTAAAGGTTGTGCCTTTTCCCCTTCCCTCCTGTTTTATTACTGCTGTTATCTCCATTCCACAGATGAGGAAGGCACTGGGGTTAGAGCAGTTTAGCCAGTCACTTGGGTGAATAGTGGCAGGGATTGGACTGAAAGATCTGTTTTTTTAATTTAAATTTATTTATTTTAATTGGAGGTTAATTACTTTACAAGGATCTGTTTTTTTGTAATCTCATTAAAAAAAAAAAAAAAAAAAGGACTTCCTTGGCAATCCAGTGGTTGAGACTTTGCCTTCCATTGTAGGCAATGTAAATTCTATCCGTGGTCAGGGAGCTATGATCCCATATGCCTCCTTGCCAAAAACCAAAGCATAAAACAGAAACAATATTATAACAAATTCAATAAAGACTTTAAAAATGGCCTGCATTAAAAAAAATATTATAAGAATTTTAAATTCTTAAAAATTATGAGAAAAGGAAACTGTGACATTCTTTCTTATTGAAAGATATTTGGAGAGAGGAGGAATAGGTGTAGATGGAGTAGAGAATTAGAAGCAGTAACAGAAAAAATGGGGGAAAAATTCTCTTCACATTTTAGTCGCCATTTAAGTCACAGTACATACAAACAGTGCTTGGAGAAAGCTATAAAATAATTAATAGTGCATGGGAGGAACATTTAAATTACAATTGTCTACATTTAAGAAACATTTGTATATTTGTTCAAGGCTTCCAGATATAGTTTTGTGTATGAATGTGAGAGGAAGAAACAAAGAAGACCCAGAGGCAAGAAAAGGCAATTAGTGGGCGTCAGCGCACGTCAAGGGAGACAGAGGTTCTGACCTGAGCTCATCACCAAGCTAGGTGAAGTCTAAGTCGGCTTCGGGCTGTTTTCTCACTGAGAATGGGGTCTCCCTTCATGCCCTCCTCTGAGACTTACCCATGCTTACACTGGAACCTGGGCCTTAATTTTCCTTCATAAAATGGCTTATGTGGCCCACATTCAGTATACAAGTTATTGGACTGTAACGGGTCAGTTCATTAGTTTTCAGATGCATTGATTAGGTTAATATGTGCCACAGTCCTAGACGGGGAGAAAACTAGTAGGCTTCAGCCAAACTTAGCTAAATGCATGGTACCTTGAGGATTCTGCTGCTAGAATTAGGACAAAAATTAACTTTCATCTTTCAAGTGAAGTTATGAACTTATGAAGTAATAAGGACCTCGAAGCTTTGCATTGCTTTGTATTTTTTAACCCTGTAGCTGAGAGGGTATATAGAGTAGCACTCTTCCCCAGTTTTATGCGTGAGATAGCTGTGTGTGTGTGTGTGTGTGTGTGCGCGCACTGTTGCTTCAGTTGTGTCCAACTCTTTGCCACACTATGGACCTGCCAGGCTCCTCTGTCCATGGGATTCTCCAGGCAAGAACACTGGAGTGGGTTGCTATGCCCTCCTCCGGGGGATCTTCCCGACCCAGGGATTGAACTGGCATCTCTTATGTCTCCTGCATCGGTAGGCTGGTCCTTTACTGTTAGTGCCACCTGGGAATGCAGAATTAAATGTCTACTGAAAGCATGCAGGCAGTTGCTGGTAAAACGGAACTGAGAAACAAAGTCTTTCCACTAGATGGCGCTGCCCACTAAACTAGAGGCTTGGGGTTACGCTGCCTGCTAGTCAGAGCTTGTTTTTCAGCAAGAGTTTCTTTCCTCATCCCTTAAAAACAGAAGGAAGAAAGCCTGATTAAAAGTTCTATTGTCTTCCTTAACTTCTCTCTGCTCAGCCATAATTTAGCATGGTTAGTATCAAGGTGCAGATCTGAACACAGTATTTCTGGAATATCTGTGCTTCATGTAGAGGACTGGCAGTTTGGAGGCCACATTTATAAAGCAAATTTTTGAAGATTATTTTTAAAAATGAATATTATTATTATTTTTTAAACACTTTGGTTTATATGATTAAAATTGAGATGATATAAAGAAATAAATCTGATATTCCAGACAAAACATGGACCTAGAGACGAGGATAAACAATTGAAAATAAAACTGCTGGAAGAAAAATCATTCCCTTTGGTTTAGGCTTTGGTATAAATCTGCTTCCCTGGTGGCTCAGTGGTGAAGAATCCTCCTGTCAAAGCAGGAGACTCCGGTTCAATCCCCGGGTTGGGAAGATCTCCTGGAGAAGAAAATGGCAACCCACTCCAGTATACTTGCTTGGGAAATCCCATAGACAGAGGATCCTGGCCAGCTACAGTCCATAGAGTTGCAAAAGAGTCAGAAAGGACTTAGTGACTAAGCAGCAACAATAATAACTCAGAATAAGTCACAAAGAGAAATACTATTTTAATACTTCATTGTCTCTCATTTATGAATATCCAAGAAAGAATATAATAGTATGTGGAAATCCATTTTCTTCTGTTCATTTAATATGATCTTTCTAGTCCATTTTTGTTTTTAAAGCTATTAAGGTTATGTGGTGGTTTAGTTGCTAAGTTGTATCCAACTCTTGAGACACCATGGACTGCAATGTGGCCTGCCAAGCTCCTCTGTCCATGGGATTCTCCAGGCAAGAACACTGGAGTGGGTTGCCATTTCCTTCTCCAGGGGATCTTCCCGACCCAGGGAGCGAACCTGGGTCTCCTGCATTGGAAGGGGATTCTTTACTAGCTAAGCCATCAGGGAAGCCTGCTAAGTTTATAAATATAAACCAAATATTGGTGTGTCCTTGGGTGTAGTCTTGGATACTGCATTGCTATCTCTTTGCTGATAGTTTGGATGATAAATGCTTTTGGCCTGGTTACTGTTGAGATTTTTTTTTAAAAAGAGTCTTACTTTTTACATTTAATAGGCAACTGTTTAAAGGAGTTTTAGTTTTACAGAAAATTTGCATAGAAAGTACAAGAAGGGTCCCTTGATTCCCACTTCCCCTCTTTCCCCTATTATTATAATCTTGTATTATTGTGGTATAATTGTTAACAATTGAAGAACAATATTGATACACATTATTCTTAATTGAAGTCCATAATCCAATTAGGGTTCTCTAGTTCTTTGTGTTGTATAATTCTATAGATTTTCACAAGTGTATAGTGCTATGCATCCACCGTTATAGCATCATACAGAATAATTTTACCACCCTTATTCCATGCCCTGGTGAAAAAGCACAATTTAAGAGAATGATCTGAGACCTAATTGGCTTCATTAGATGATCCATGAATCAGGCAGCCTTCCATCTAGCAACTAGAAACGTCTTCAGAAGTGTTGCAAAAAGTGCAAGGTTTTTATAGGAAGAGGGGTGGGGCAGCGAAGCTATTAGCAAAAGAAAAGAAAGGATTGTCTTTAGGGTGGGGTGTCTTTTTTCCAGGAAGGGGATGGCACAGGCTTTCTCACTCCTCTTATTCCTCTGGGCAGGAGTGGGTGGAGGTGGTAGAGAGGGCCCATTTGACATCTTACCTCATTGGTGCTGACCAGATAATTCCAAACAGGCTGATTAAGATCACATTTCTGGGGAAGGTTGAAACTGCAATTAAGTTAGATGTTAAATCTGTGCTTGACATCCTGGGCATTAGACAATTGATGCAATTTTGGGCCAGTGGTTTTCTTTTTAACCCGTCCATCTATTCATTCCTCTCTTTCCCAGCCATCAGCCCGTGGCAATGACTCATTGTTTTTTCCTGTCCTTATGGGTTTTGCTTTTTTCCAGAATGTCATATAATCGGAACCATAGAGTACTTAGCCTTTATAGACTGACTTCTCTTCCTTAGTAATATACATTTAAAATTCCTCCATGTCTTTTTGTGGCTGGTAGCTCTTTTATTTTGTAATTACTGAATAATAAGGCATGGGTGTACCAGTTCGTTTATCCACTCACCAATTGAAATAACATTTTCATTGCTTCCAATTTTTGGCAACTATGAATAAAGCTATTGTAATCATTTGTGTGCAAGTCTGTGTTAGGACATAAATACCTAGTCATTTGGTAAATACCTAGGAGGACAATTACTGGATCGCATGGTTATGAATGATTAGCTCTGGGAGACATTGCCAGCCTGTTCTCCAAAGTGGCTGTGCCATTTTGCATTCCCACCAGCATTCCCACATCCTTGTAAGAAAGCCATTCTAATAGGGGTGTGGTGTTACTGTATCTTATTGTTTTTTAAGTTGTTTAAGCTGACTTTTATGATTGGATGCCAGATATTGTGAATTTTATTTTTCAGGGGAGGTGGGTATTTTTAATTTTATATTTTTTAAAACTTTGTTTTAGTACACAGTTGAATTTCTCAGAAATAGTTTGATCCCTTTGGGTATTATTTTTAAAGTTTGTTAAGAATAGGATTTTGTCTAGGTATGATTATTCCCCACTAATGAAGCAGGACCATTCCAAATATTCTACACATTGTGTCCTGAATTATGAGGATTTTCTGTCTGGAAACAGGTACTATTCCCAGTCACCTATGATTGCTGGCTTCTGTTCTCTCTTATCTCCTCAGGTGGTTCTTTCCTTGATGTTCCAATTTCTTTAAAATTACTTATAAGCTGCCCTTCTAAAAAGGCTTCCCTGGTGGCTCAGACAGTAAAGAATCTGCCTGCAATGCAGGAGACCTAGGTTTTATCCCTGGAGCGGGAAGATCCCCTGCAGAAGGGAATGGCAACCCACCCCAGTATTCTTGCCTGAGAAATCCATGGACAGAGAAGCCTGGTGGGCTACAGTATACAGGGTTGCAAAGAGTCAGACACCACGGAGAAACTAACACTTTCACTTTCTATAAATTGTTTCAGGAGGGGGAAAAATCTGGTTCCTGTTATTCCACCTAGATCAGAAGCAGAAGTCCCCCTTTAAAGGGGGAAAAAAAATCACACAAAAAAGTAAGAAAAGACTGTTAGGGGTAGAGGGGTGAGGAAATGATAAAACTAGCTTCAGATGAAGTCAGAAGTGTTCACGATAATCTTTGATAAGCACTTATTGCCAAACTATCAAAACACATATATTCCTTCTATACCTACTTTTATTCCAGAATTAATGCTTAATGTCAATAAAGCTAAAAGATATTCTTAGCTTTTCCCAAGGGTCAGTGGAAATAAATCAAGTTTTCTTTCATTTTCACTAAATCTAACTGCTTTTCCAAAGATAAATTCAATTGGTACTGGAATATTTTTAAAGCTAAACTTCTTTTCTCCTTCTTATAATAATGCTCATCATGCTTAACTTTATTTTCATAGATGCAGAGAACGCTATTATTAGAAGGATGTTTAGAGATCAGAAATCTCATTTTACATATGCAGAAAGGAAACTGAGGTGCAGAGAGAATTGACCAGTGCAGGCAAAAGTATCAAATACAATGCAGTCGAATAACCAAGGAAGATATTATTCTTCATATGTCATAGTTCAGGAAAGTCAAGCTCAAAGGGCTCAGATGACAGTGTTGTATGTGGTGACAGAGCTGGAGTCATTTATGGACAAAGAGTGTAGTGTTTTCATATTTCTAGTCCTTTTAAGAAAATGGAGCTCCTGTTTTCTCATCCTCAAACCAGGATTCCTTTTGCAGCAGTCCAGAGGAAACTTATAAGAAGTCAAAGAACCATGTAACTCATATAATTCTGAGAAATGTTGATATAGTGATAGTATGACATAGAAGCCAGGATGAGGTGTGGACATTTCCATCCTATCTCTGAAATATAATTTATCAACAAGGCTTATATAAGAAAGAGAAATACCTTTTTTTCCATTGCAGCATTTCACAATTCCTTTCCAGTTTCACAATTTCACCTCTTGAGTGAAATTTTACACCTTGTACTATGTGATCCTAATCCATAAATAGTTGCATTTGATGGTTCCTCATTAGTACAGTGCGTGGATGAAGCTTTTCTAGACCTTTTGGTACAGTTATAGGCAGGTAGGTTCTCCCTCTCATGTGCCATATCTGTAGACTTGGCAGGTATTGAAATGCACTGATGCTTATAATTTACATCCGCTGTGTTAGGGGCAGGGACAAGGATCAAAGAAAGCATTCCAAAAGAAAATAACTGCTGGTTATAATTAGGTGTCTCTGTTTAATAGATTAAAAGAATATTGGTGGGATGTGAGAAAAACTACTAATTAAGTTGGCTTTGATTCCAGATCCCTGATATCTGAGCAGGGACTTCAGAACTGTCCTAATTCCCACTGTACCACCACACTCACATTTTAGCCTGGTTAGGTACAATGCTCTCAGAGTACATGGTTTGGGGAAAAAAAAAGTGGTCAAAAAAAAAAAAAATTGAACAAAGAAATGATACAATATTGTATTGGTTTTGCCATATATCAACATGAAGGAACCAATACAATACTGTAAAGTTAAAAAGTAAAATAAAATATTAAAAAAAAATTTCAGTTTTTTGGTAAAATATCCCAACAAACAACATCCCTAAGATAAATTTTTGGAGTTCTTATACCTGGACTTATCCTGGCCATAGGAGTTAATCATTGACTCCATATGTGCCTAATTCAGTGTTATTCACATACTAGGGGCTCAGGCCCCATTGGTGGTTGATACATATATTATTGGAGAAGGAAATGGCAATCCACTCCAGTATTCTTGCCTGGAGAATCCCAGGAATGAAGGAGCCTGGTGGGCTGCTGTCTATGGGGTCACAGAGTCAGACATAACTGAAGCGACTTAGCAGCAGCAGCTTACTTCTCTCTTACCTGCATAATTTATTTACTTTTACAGATTTTTTTTTTTGATGTGAACCATTTTTAAAGGTTTTATTGAGTTTGTTGCAATATTGCTGCTGTATATATCTTTTTATGTTTTGGGATTTTTGGCCACGAGACATGTGGAATCTTTGCTCCCCGACCAGAGATCAAACCCATACCCCCTGCATTGGAAGGTGAAGTCTTGGCCACTAGATCACCACAGAAGTCTGTACCTGTGTAATTTAGGTTCTGTTGGTTCTGTGCTGTTCTGGTTGGTTGCACACAGTTCCAATGGATGTGCTAATCTTTTTCACTGGGAGCCTTCAACTGAATGAAAATGACCAAACCTCAAACTCGTCCACCAGCATTTTATACTTTAGCATTTATTAGTCACTTCCTTCCACTAGGTTGATTTTAGAACTGTGCCAGAGAGTTGTATAATTCATCTTTGGTCAGACTTGGCTCTAGTTAACAAATAAATCAATAACTATGTGAGGTTTAGTACCTTAAACCTTCATTCACACTTTATCTTCTTATGAAAAATGTTTTATTTCACTATCTCTCCTTCCATTATATATCTACATACTGTAGTTTCCTCTAATTGAAACAGTGGGAAGGATTTCTTTAAGTTTCATATCTGTACTTTCTAAACCATTTAATTTTGAGACAACCAGGCTGTTTAGTTCTTATAATGAAAGAAAAAGGATTTATTTGATGCTTTGAAGCCAATATGTATTGGATTCTTAGTGAAAAATCATCAGTGAAAATACAGGGGGATTTAATAGATCTGTTCTGAGATGTCCAGTTTATGAGTACTATTTTCATAGAGCATTGCAATATTGGAAATGATTTGTGTAGATAGTATCCGGCTTATTCAATGAAGGTTAGGATAATTGACAGATAGACCTCTGACATGCTTTCATTTGCAACATGTTGATTTCAATGTAGGAATAGTGACTTCATCTCTGGAGTCACTGACTGAGATGGTTAATTTTATGTGTCAACCTGGCTAGGCTACAGGGCCCAGTTTGGCCAAACATTAGAGTAGATGTTGCTGTGAAGGTATTTTGCAGATATGATTAACATTTGCAGTCAGTTGACTTTAAATATCTCCTCCTATATTGAGGAGCTTACCCACGATAATCTAGAAGGTCTGATCTAATCATTGAAGGCTGTCAGAGTGAAAATTGAGGTTTCCCAGAGAAGGAATAATTTTGCTTCAACGCTGTAACATACAAGTCTTGCTTGAGTTTCAGCCTGCTGGCCTTCCCTATAGTTTTGGACTTGCCAGCCTCCCCAACTGCAGCAGCTATTTTTCCTTAAAATAAACCTCTTTATATATATTTTGGAGAAGGAAATGGCAACTCACTCCAGTATTCTTGGCTGGGAAATCCCATGGACAGAGAGCGTGGTGGGCTACAGTCCAATGGGGTCACAAAAGAGTCAGATATGGCTTAGCAACTAAAACAACAATAAAGTACTAGAGAAATTAGTTGTTAGTGTTGCCATTGTTATTTTTTTAAAGCCAGAATTGTTTGTATTAACAGATTTGCCTCTGTTTATATATGGCTATCAAGGTGATTTATAGCAATATAAATAATAAATTATCTTCTGTTCATTATATACATATAATATAAACTATAATATACAACATATATACTATAACATTGAAACTTTATATTAATGTTTATAGTTTAAAACTCCAAGAAGCAATGACATTAAGTAAAAAGAGTTGATAAGACTTTCTATGTTGTAAACATGCTGGACTAGGAATCAGAATATTTATGACTTAGCCTAGGCCTGCCTGCCTGTCTGATAGGATTGTGACATAAATCAAGTGAAATAATTTATGCAAAGGATTTTAGAAATTCTATTGATGCACAAAAATTTGAAATTTTATTCAAATACAGAAGTAAGATTTACAATGTTTTGGTGAGCACTTTCTAGACCTTAATGTGTCATACAGTATTGATGTCTGTGAAATACACTTTTGTTGAATATAATAGGCAGATATATTCATAGGTTTTGATTTATATTTGGTCTTCTATTATTCTATTTTGGCTTTTTGCTTGGTTTAAGAAATATCTGATTATGAGACCTAATTAAACTCAAAAGCTTTTGTGCAACAAAGAAAACCATAGTGAAAACAGAAAGACAACCCAAAGGATGAGAGAAAATATTTGCAAACAATGTGACCAAAAAGTCATTAATATCTAAAATTTACAAACAGCTCATGTGGCTCAATATCAAAATAACAAATGACCCAGTCAAAAAATGGGCAGAAGACCAAATAGACATTTCTCCACAGAAGACATAGAGATGGTGAAGAGGCACAGTAAAAGGTGCTCAACATCGCTAAGTATTAGAGAAATGCAAATCAAAGCTATAATGAGATATCATCTCACATCAATCAGAGTGACCATCATCAAAAAGTCTACAAGCAACAAATGCTGTGGAGGGTAGGGAACCCTCCTACACTGTTGATGGGAATGTAAATTGGTACAGCCACTATGGAGAACAGTAATGAAGTTTCCTTAAAAAACTAAAAATAGAACTACCATATGATCCTGCAATCTCAGTCCTGGTCATATATCAAGAGAAAAATATGGCTCAGAAGGATAGATACACCTCGATATTCATTGCAGTGCTATTTACAATAGCCAAGACATGGAAGTGACCTAAATGTCCATTGACAGATGAATGGATAAAGAAGATGTGGTGCATATACATGATGGAATAGTATTCAGCCATTAAAAAGGATGAAATAATGCTGTTTGCAGCAACATGGACCGACCTGGAGATTATTGTACTAAGTGAAGCAAATCAGACAGAGAAATACAAATGTCATATGATATTGCTTATATGCAGAAACTAATAAAAATTATACATATGAACTTGCCTACAAAGCAGAAATGCTCATAGACTTATGGAATAAACTCACAGTTACTAGGGAAAGGGGTTGGTGGGGAGGGATGGTCTGGGAGTTTTGCATTGAGATGTACACATTACTAAATTCAAAACAGATAACTAGAAAGGACTTACTGTATAGCACAGGGAAGTCTGCTCAATATTCTCTAATAACCTAAATGGGAAAACATTTGAAAAAGAATAGATGTTTCTATATGTATAACTGAATTACTTTGCTGTACAACTGAAACTAACACAAAATTGTAAAGCAACCATACTTTAATATAAAATAAAAAAGAAGCTTTATAGAAAAAATTTAAACATAAAATTATCATATGATTCGTCAGTTCCACTCCTAGGTATTTATACCAAAGAATTGAAAACAGTTGTTCAAATAAATACTTGTACACGTTCATAGTAACACTATTCATAATATTAAAAAAACAAACTGAAAACAACCTATGTCCATCAATGGATTAAAAAAAAACAAAACAGAACAAACTTTGGTATATCTGCATGATGGAATATTATTCTGCCATAAAAAGGATGAAGTACTGATACACACTTCAGTGTGGACGAAACTCATCAACACTGATCTAAGTAAAAGGAGTCAGACACAAAAAGGCACATGTTATGACTCCATTTACCTGACATATATAGAATCCGTAAATCTATAGAGAAAGAACACAGACTGGTGGCTACCAGTAGCTGGGGTAAGGAGAAACAGTTGCTTAATGGAATGGGGTTTTATTTTGGGGTGATGAGAATGTTTTGGAACTTGATAGAGATGGCGGTTGTGCAACACTGTTAATATGCTAAATGTTACTGGATTGTTCACTTTAAAATGGCTGATTTTCTGTTATGTGACTTTCATGAGCTCAGTTTGGGCAAAGGAAGTAGGATGAGGAGTGCCTCATCTTAAAAAATGAACCTGTAGGAAGGATTGTTATTTTCTGGATTGGGGCCTTAAGCAAGTACATTTGTGAGAATTGTGTATAAAATAAAGTGAATGTGTATGTACATGTGTAGATATATATATATATATATATATATATGTATGTATATAGGACATCCATTTTGACTGTCTAGGAAACTATTTTGCTTCTTAATGCTTTTATATTGTGTTTTGCATATAAGAATATTCTAGAAAGATGAATTCTGGCTAGAAATTTGCTACTGAGCCATGTAAATATATTACGTGATAATAATCAAAAATTTACAACCAAATGAGACAGAATATATGAGAAAAAAGTGACATTTCCTTGTGCACCACAGAAACTGAAGTCCACACGCTTAGAGCCCATGTTCTGCGACAAGAAAGGTCTCGGCAACGCACCAAAACTAGAGCCCCAGCTCGCTGCAACTTAGAGAAAGTCCACACAGAGTAACAAAGACCCAGTGCAGTCAGTAATAAACAAACACATCTTTTTAAAAAGTGGAAAAAAATATTAAGTCCAAAATAATATCCAGGAATCTCTACATTTAATATTCACAACATTATTTTAGAAGATTCTCATATTTAAAAATAAAACAAAAGGAAGTGAAACAAAGAACAAGGTGAATCAGAACCTCTTCTTAGAAGGCCTCCCTTTGGCCAGCTAGATGACTCCTGCCTCACGGAGTTCGTTTATGTGCAGGAGTGAGTGTTGCCCTTCTAGAAACACAGAATGAGTGAGTGCTTGCCAAGAAGCCCAGCCCAGCCATCAGCAGAGCTGTTATTAAGCTGTAGCCCTAAAGCCTCCCAGTTTTTATTGTTTCTGGGATGTGAGTGCTATGCAGTTCCTAGGCAACTTTCTTTCCAAGCAATTAAGTCCCCAATCTTCCCATCTCAGAAGCTACAAAAAGAAAATAAATAAGAACAGGGAGGCAGAGGCTTAGTGGGGGGCTTCCAGGTTATTTATTACTTTAATAAATCCGGGTTCCTCCCAGCCTTCCTCTGACTCCTGCTTCTGTCAAGCCTGCGAGGACAAATGATCACTTAATTGCAGGCTTTGTGGGCTGAGGTGGGTACCCAGCGCAGTTTACTGTCCACGAAAGGCTGTTAAGTAAGGCGATGTACTAGTGCCCTGGCCAATACATCATTAAACAGAAATTAAAAGCAGAAACCTTGCAAGGAGCTGCTCTCTAACTTGCATTAACCTGCTCGGTTGCATTTGGAGCCTGGGTGAAAGTGGGAGAAAGTTTAGACAGAGAGGCAGGAGACTAGTAGGGCTGACAGTGATCGAAGTGTCCTGCCGCTTCGAGGATGCGGCCATAACTGGCTCCACCCCTGCCTGGGGACCAGAGGCTGCCCATCACCTGGCAGCATGTTTTCTTCTGTCATTTTACGCGACAGAAAGTTATTTCCTCTTGACTATATGGGCACATGGGAGAAGATAGCCTGGGGCCTTGGGACTTACTTGTCACGTCACACTCCTGGGCAAAGGCCTGCTACTCCATGTCTGCTACGAGGCCGCCCCGTCTCAGCTGCTGTTTCACTGGGAGCAGAAACCTTAGGGAATCAGTCTGGGATTCCAACTAGATAGAGTTCATTCAAAGCAGTGTGGCATTCGCTTATGGATTAGAGTATAATTTCTCCCCTCTGGGTTAATAGAGTAATTGAAGGACTTTGAATGATGGTCAGATATTGACTACTGCTTCTAAGAGAGACAAAAAAATCCACCGAGCAAATGAATCCTCATGGAATGCTGATTGCAACTGGCTTTAATTCTCAACCCCCTGTCTTTGCCTATGCCTTCCCATTTTGCTCTTTTAACCTCATCTTTTTAAAAATCTCTTCTGTATGTTGGTCCTCCTTGTTTGGGACTTTTCCTAATTCCAATTCTCTCAACTGTTCCCTTCCCCCATTCCTCCTAGCCTTTGGTTTTGCTTCTTCAATTCCTGTCTGGTTATTTACTCATGTTTCTTCTATCCAGTCTCTTTTTTATTTCTCTATTTTTTTCCTACCTTTCTGTCCTTTTCTTCCATTCCAACTTGCATAAACATGGAATTGAAGTATCATATTATTTTCAGCACATATTTGGTTATATTAAACATATTAGCTAGCTCTTAATTAAAAATCAGCAAAAAAAAAAAAAAGGCAAAATGGTTGTCTGAGGAGGCCTTACAAATAGCTGAGAAAAGAAAAGAAGTGAAAGGCAAGGGAGAAAAGGAAAGATGTACCCATCTGAATGCAGCATTCCAAAGAATAGCAAGGAGAGATAAGAAAGACTTCCTCAGTGATCAGTGCAAAGAAATAGAGGAAAACAATAGATTGGGGAAGACTAGATATCTCTTCAAGAAAATCAGAGATACCAAGGGAATATTTCATGCAGAGGTGGGCACAATAAAGGACAGAAATGATACGGACCTAATGGCAGCAGAAGATACTAAGAAGAGGTGGCAAGAATACACAGAAGAGCTACACAAAAAAGACCTTAATGACCCAGAGAACCATGATGATGTGATCACTCACCTACAACCAGACATCCTTGAGTGTGAAGTCAAGTGGACCTTAGGAAGAATCACTATGAACAAAGCTATTGTAGGTGATGCAATTCCAGCTGAGCTATTTCAAATCCTAAAAGATGATGCTGTGAAAGTGCTGCACCCAATAGGCCAGCAAATTTGTAAAACTCAGCAGTGGCCACAGGGCTGTGAAATATCAGTTTTCATTCCAATCCCAAAGAAGGGCAATGCCAAAGAATGGTGAAAGTGAAAGTCTCTCAGTTGTGTCCGACTGTTTGCGACTCCATGGACTATACAGTCCATGGAATTCTCCACGCCAGAATACTGGAGGGGGTAGCCTTCTCTTCTCCAGGGGATCTTCCCAACCCAGGAATCAAATCCAGGTCTCCCACATTGCAGGCAGATTCTTTACCAGCTGAGACACAAGGCAAACCCAAGAATGTTCAAACTACTGCACAATTGCACTCATTTCACATGTTAGCAAAGTAATACTCAAAATTCTCCAGGTGAGGCTTCAGCAATATGTGAACTGAGAACTTCCAGATGTTCAAGCTGGATTTAGAAAAGGCAGAGGAACCAGAGATCAAATTGCCACATCCACTGGATCATAGAAAAGGCAAGAGAATTCCAGAAAAGCATCTACTTCTGCTTCATGGACTATGCTAAAGCCTTTGACTGTGTGGATCACAACAAACTGTGGAAAATTCTTCATGAGATGGAAATACCAGACCACCTTACCTGCCTCCTGAGAAATCTGTATACAGATCAAGAAGCAACCGTTAGAACCAGACATGGAACAATTGAGTGGTTGCAAATCGGGAAAGGAGTACTTCAAGGCTGTATATCGTCACTCTGCTTATTTAACTTATATGCAGAGTACTCATGTGAAATGCTGGGCTGGATGAAGCAAAAGCTGGAATCAAGATTGCCAGGAGAAATATCAATAACCTCAGATATGCAGATATCACCACCCTTATGGCAGAAAGCAAAGAGGAACTAAAGAGCGTCTTGATAAAGGTGAAAGTGGAGAATGAAAAAGCTGGCTTAAAAGTCAACATTCAGAAAACGAAGATCATGGCATCCAGTCTCATCACTTCCTGGCAAATAGATGAGGAAACAATGCAAACAGTGACAGATTTTATTTTCTTGGGCTTCAAAATCACTGCGGACAGTGACTGCAGCCATGAAATTAAAAGATGCTTGCTCCTAGAAGAAAAGCTATGACAAACCTAGACAGCATATTAAAAAGCAGAAACATTACTTTGCCAACAAAAGCCCATATAGTCAAATCTATGCTTTTTCCATAGTTATGTGTAGATGTGAGAGTTGAATCATAAAGAAGCCTGAGCGCCGAAGAACTGATGCTTTTGAACTGTGGTGCTGCAGAAGAAACGGCAAGTATTGAGCATTTTATATTTCTATAAGGAAAATGGCATCACATAAATAAAATTTCTTAAAAAAATTTTTTTTGGTAAAGGGTTAATAATTCCCCAAAGTGACTTTCTACCACATTGTAGTCTGTTTGTAACCCTACACACAAGGATTTTTAGCAAATAGGAAAAAAAATTGATTCTCAACATATTTCTAATGCTGTAAAGATCATCTGCCCAATCCTATACTTCTCAGATTGCAAATGAATCTTTATTTTCTCTTATTCAGTCCATAGATGAAAGTGTTCTTTTTCTCCTAATAGTGCACCTGAGCGGAAGACCCTGTCATCCCAACTCTTCCTTCAGTTTTAATGATGTTTCTTCCCACTGTTGCTGTCCACTTATATTCTACCTTTCTAAAGGAGAAGTATTCAAAGCTTGGAAGTAAGGCAGAAAGAATCCTGTCTGCTCTTTCAGTGTTACATAAAGTTTAAGCATTTTATAACAAATCTACCCAAGGGTTATCTCATACTCTGGAGAAAGACAACTTTAGCTTTTTATATTTATTTTTTTTTTAGAACTCAAATCTCTGAAGTTAAATGTTAAATCATGGACAATTTATATATTACAAATGATTTATATTGGATAAAAACAAGATATCTCCAACAGCTATGGTTTTATTTTCCTGTAGGACATTGACAAGATTTCAATCTAGGTTTGCACTTTTTATTATTTTTTTACACCAACATATATCAGAGTTTTTCTTTTTTGATGAAAACTAATAGCAGTTTTATTTCTGTTTTCATCTTAAACGTGTATGAAATAGCTATACATCTGAGGAGATGATTATATTATATATTAAATTTCATTTAGCCTTTAAGGGGCCCTTTATTCATACTTGAATATAATTTTATTTCATTTTACTGAAGTATAGTTGATTTATAATTTATAATAAGCATAGTTGATTTATAGTTGATTAACAACACAACATTATAGGTTTGTGTGCTAAGTCACTTCAGTTAAAGCTAAGTCACTTTAATTTTTGTGACCCTGTGGACTGTAGCCCAGCTCCTCCTCAGCTGGGCTGAAGAATACTGGAATGAGTTGCCATCCCCTTCTCCAGGGGATCTTCCTGACCCAGGGATCGAACTGCATCTCTTAAGTCTTCTGCATTGGCAAGTGAGTTCTTTACCCTAGCATTCCATGGGAAGCCCAGTTTCACGTGTATAGCAAAGTCATTTAATTTTACACGTGCGTATATTCATTCTTTTACTGATTCTTTTCTCAAAGATTATCACAAAATATTGAGTAGAGTTCCCTGTGCTATAAAGTAGATCCCTGTTGGTTGTTTATCTTACATGTATAATAACAGTGTGCATATTCATCCCAGGCTTATGATTTATCCCTCCTTGCCTCAGTTTCTCAACTCCTCTTTCAAATTAGCTTTGGCGTATTGTTGGTTCTTCATAAAAGTGTTAGATACATCTTTGATTCATCTCTCTATACTCATATGACAGTGAGTTTATTGAAAAATGTCCTGATATCTTCAAATTGAGCTCTAACGATACTTTATGTAGAGACCTTCCCTTATTACATCTGCTACATTTATCTTGCCTTTCACAGAGTTCTTGTAATGGATTTAAGTGAGTTAATATTTCTTATTTACAACAGACAGAACCTGTGTTGTATACTCTTCTATATCCAACTCTTATCTATCAATGAAAAGAGAAAACCTCCTTAAATGTTTATTGGATTGAATAGAATTGGTAAGAATCTGTTTCAATTGTCTTAAGCTTTTAGCTGCTAACAATAGCTGCCTGGAAAAAATGCTTTAGCTCTCATTGAATGTTATTTTTGGAGATATCCATTATTGTTTCTGGAGAATATTTACACTGGCTAGTGTTTGTTCTTGTAGCTGTTTATCTCTGGTCCAGTTTTGGAGCCCTTCCTGTAGTCTCTCGGTAAGCTGCAGAGCTTATTATATTAGAGTCATTTTGCTTAATGCCAGGAAAATGTCACCCGGTTCTGCCTCGGGGTATTGGGCTTAAACTAACTGCATCATTACTTCCTCATCTAGGCATTTTATTCACACTGAGCTGGTTGCTGCATGGAAATTATAGAAAATG
This sequence comes from Bos mutus, assembly GCF_027580195.1. Classification (NCBI taxonomy): domain Eukaryota; kingdom Metazoa; phylum Chordata; class Mammalia; order Artiodactyla; family Bovidae; genus Bos; species Bos mutus. The sequence continues at coordinate 13,913,992 of NC_091640.1, read as the reverse complement.
TAACATTTATGCCCTTGTTTTTTTGTTTTCATATGTTGAAATTAATGTGTCACTGTGAAGATTCTAAACAGATGGGGAAAGGTGAAGATTTCTTTGCTGCTAAGTGTGTTTCCATGGCTACGGCAATATGTGTGCAGTATCGAAAAGCATCATTTGTTTTGCCGTGGTGGCTCATTAGAGGAGGGAGGAGCCCCACTTTGATGGTTCCGTTTTTTCTGTTTTGCTTTTCATCTTGCTCTGAGAACCATAGTGAGAAGACGAATAAGCCTGGTAGCTGTGGATGAAGAATACCCACAGGAGCTCAATACTTACATATAAATAACCCAAACAGAATAATTGAGATAGCTGAGCCCAGATTAAATAAACTCAAGGTAAAATGAAGCAGTGTCCAAATAGCCACATATCTGAGTTTTACTTGTCCAGAGCTGAGCACTTAGTAGAACACCTGCCCTTTCTGTTTTTCTTACTAGTACTTTCTTGCCAGTATCTGGGCTAGCCCCTTTTTGTTCTGGGTCTCCTGGGAAATAATGTCTTATATACCTGTTGCTTTTGTTCTCTCTCAAGTGGTTTTGCTGGAAGGCATTTCTGGGATTGCAGCACGGAGCATGGGAAGAGGAGTGCCTTGGATCAGACTGTTTTAGGACTAAGGGACCAAGTTAACCCCAAAGGAAGCCTCCTGTAGTGAAAATCTTGGATAAAAATGTATGGCAAATTGAGATTTAATTCAAGCTGAATGCATGACTCTGATTTGAGTAATCATAACAGTGAGGGCCTCTGAGCTTAAAGGATGCTGTAAGTCAGGCCCATGTCTGTCTGGCTGTAAGCACCATGCCAGTCCATAGCTAAAGAGTTCAGGAACATGGCCCAGCTGCCAGAGAGAAGCTGACAAGGCAGGCTCTGAGCTATCTCAGCCAAGGGAGACTAAAGTTCAAATAATGCTTCAACCTCAGAGAACACACGGAGTGGGCACTGCTGCCGTGGATAGCATTCCAGACTTAATAAGAGGCAAGTTTGTTCCAGACTTCGATAGCCAGCGGGTCCATGTCATTCACCTTACCAAAGTGCTGTCCTCCTTGATGAAAACTCATTTTAGACCTGTCACAGTCCTGGGATTTATTTGGCTCTGTCCTTTCAGCATCTAGCAGCAGGGCTGTTTCTTAGCAGGGTTCAGTGAGTGTTTGTCAGTGAACGTGTGAAGTGGGAGGCCCGAGCCTGAGGGGTGAAGGATTTGTGCCTCTCTCTTTGAGCGACCAGAGCAGCAAGAACTGACAGCTGCCGTCACCTCTGTCAGGAGCAAACCCTCATTCTGTGCCTCGGTCTCTCTGGACAATAATGGATGGTAGTTTCTCGGGCAAAGTGTGACAAAAAGTGCACTAGAGCCATAGCCATGGGGCTGTTCTTTATCTGCTACCAAGACTGGCTGATTCAGAACAGTCCTCACTATTTTCTGACCTTGGCCTCTTCAATGATCCAGTTCAAGGCTGGGCTTAATGACTTTGTTGTTTATCTTTTTAATGTATGCGGAAGAAAATTGTCTGGTATCAGTTTTCAAATGAAATAAATTCACCTTAGTCAATACCTTCAACTTATGCTGTGAAAGTAACTCCACCTATATATGATGGGTCAGAAAAATATTTCTGATCCTTTACCCTGCCCCTCTTTTAGACTGGCCTATCACCATTTCAGGCTTGGTTTATTTTTGCAGCCAACTAAGCAGTCTTCTCTGCTTCTGGTTCTTCTTCACCTTGAAATACGTCCATTTCACTGTTATCAAAATTATAATAGGAGTTGTAATAACAGACGATTATTTCTGTGCTCAGAAGAGTATTCTGTGCCCCACCATGCATAGAACAAAGAATAAACTCATTAGCTGTCTATTGAAAGCCATGTGCAAACCATCTTTATTTTCTATCACTACTAACATAACACTGGAGAAGGAAATGGCAATCCACTCCAGTATCCTTGCCTGGAGAATCCCATGAACAGAGGGGCCTGGTGGGCTACAGTCCATGGGGTCGCAAAGTGTTTGACATGACTGAGTCACTTCACTTCACTAATATAAAATAGCAAAGCTGAGCTCTTTGCTTTCCTTTAAACTGGCCATTTTTTTCTCCCTGCATGCTACATGCTTTCACATGCCCTCCTGCATTCATTAAACCAGTTTTAAGCTGGCTCAAAATTCAACATTTAAAAAAACTAAGATCATGGTATCCGGTCCCATCACTTCATGGCAAATAGATAGGGAAACAATGGAAACAGTGACAGACTTTATTTTCTTGGGCTCCAAAATCACTGCAGATGGTGACTGCAGTCATGGAATTAGAAGATAATTGCTCCTTGGAAGAAAAGCTATTGCAAACCTAGACAACTTATTAAAAAGCAGAAACATTACTTTGCTGACAAAGGTCCATATAGTCAAAGATGCGGTTTTTCTTGTAGTCATGTACGATGTCAGAGTTGGATCATAAAGAAGGCTGAGTGCTGAAGAATTGATGCTTTTGAACTGTGGTGTTGAAGAAGACTTTTGAGAGTCTCTTGGGCTGCAAGGAGATCAAACCAGTCAATCCTAACAGAAATCAGTCCTGAATATTCATTGGAAGGACTGATGCTGAAGCTGAAGCTCCATTACTTTGGCCACCTGATGTGAAGAGCTGACTCATTAGAAAAGACTCTGATGCTGGGAAAGTTTGAAGGCAGGAGGAGAAGGGGATGACAGAGGATGAGATGGTTGGATGGCATCACCGACTCAACGGACATGAATTTGAGTAAGTTTCGGGAGATGGTGAAGGACAGGGAAGCCTGGCATGCTGCAGTCCATGGGGTCACAAAGAGTCAGACACGACTGAGCAACTGAACAACAACCTGCATTCATACAAGCTGGTTTACTAGTCTGACATGTGATGGACATCTCTTATGTCATCTGGCTAACTTCTTATGCATTGACTGGCTCCCCACCAGCACTTACTACCTTACACTGACTTTGTCTATCTAGAGGGACAGAGCCTATGTCACATTTATCTTGGTTCCCCAGTTCAAGGCATATACATTTCATCCAACTGAACCAACTATATGTCTCTGCTCATGTTCTCTCTCCTTTGGGAATCTTCTTTTCTCTCTTCTATCCTCTAGTCATGTTTCCCTCCACCCTGCTGCATTCTGTGACTGCTGACCTACTTTTTATCTTGTACTTACTGCTTATATATCACCTCTTTTGTCAAGCCTCACCTAGCTCTCTCTTACTACTTAATGTCACTTCAGGCAGTTGGAAGGAAGCAGCCAGGCTATTCAGGATCATGGTCCTAGACTCTAGCCCAGGATCTCAAGACACATTTGTGGAATGAGTATTATTAGTTTTTGTTTCTAAGATAATTTAAATTTTATAGAATTCTTTTACCTTAATTATCTATTTTTATAAAGCAAACAAGATTATATCGACTCTGTGCAATCCTATGGACTGTAGCCTGTCAGGTTCCTCCATCAATAGGATTCTCCAGGGAAGCATACTGGAGTGGATTGCCATACCTTCCTTGAGAAAATCTCCCCCCGCCTCCCCACAAGGATAGAACCAGTATCTCTAATGTTTCCTGCACTGATAAGTGGGTTCTTTACCACTAGCGCCACCTGGGAAGCCCTAAGGTAGGGCAAGCAATGTTAACCATTTTTTAATACATAAAGAGACTGAGAATCATACAAAATGGAACCTGACCAAGATCAGAGTTAGAAAGTCAATGTGGGATTCAGGTTATTATGTTTTACTTAAAGTGAGTTTTTATCACGATTATTATTCCTCTAATGAAATAGTCACCAGAGTTCCTCTCCCGTGGACTCTAGAAAGCCTGCTCTCCTACCTGGGATCACGTCAGACCTTCGATATGATGCTTTCACAGCCATCTCCCAGCGTCTGTGACCTCTGCCTTCTCTGTTATCTGGTAGGCCACCTGTGTGACATGTGTGACGGGGGGACTTGGCATTTGTGGATTTCCTGGGTCGTAGAAATTTTACATTTACTATGCATTTTTTATAAACTCTTTGCTCTAACCATGATCTTTTAGTATTTCATGTTGCATATTTTGTAAAATCCTCTATAGGGAGTGAAGTTTTTGGTCATCATTTGTATCAACTGGTACATAAGAGAGGCTAGACTGAAATTCTTTTCTTCTGTTTCTGATTCCATGGTATTTTCATCAGACCACACTGTCTAATTAAGGAAAGGCAAGAGTTACACTCTCTTAGACTTGAACAGGCTGCATTCTTAATAACATATATTTGAAAATTTTCTTGCAATCTCTATCTTTAGAAATTTCCTTCTTTTCTTGGAAAATTGACAACCAACCAACCAACCACAGAAATGAAGAATCATTTTCAATCCAATTGCTCTTCATAAAACCAGAAAAAAAAAATGATTTCTTGATCAGAAAGTGCATTTTTCTCATTCCAGTGCACAGATCTATTCCAAAAGTAACTTTCCTTTGCAAGAAGAGTACCTTTGGTACAAACACTGTGTTTTCAGATAAATCCAGCCTACCATGGGCAAAATAACAAGGGAAGAATGGTGTCTTCCTGGAAATACTTAAGAGGAGAGTGAAAAAGTTGGCTTAAAGCTCAACATTCAGAAAACTTAGATCATGGCATCTGGTCCCATCACTTCATGGCAAATAGATGGGAGAAACAGCGGAAACAGTGAGAGACTTTATTTTTTTGGTCTCCAAAACCACTGCAGATGGTGACCACAGCCATGAAATTAAAAGACGCTTACTCCTTGGAAGGAAAGTTATGACTAACTTAGACAGCATATTAAAAAACAGGGACATTACTTTTCCAACAAAGGTCCATCTAGTCAAAGCTATAGTTTTTCCAGTAGTCATGTATGGGTGTGAGAGCTGGACTGTAAAGAAAGCTGAGCACTGAAGAATTGATGCTTTTGAACTGTGGTGTTGGAAAAGACTCTTGAGAGTCCCCTGGACTGCAAGATCAAACCAGTCCATCCTAAAGGAGATCAGTCCTGGGTGTTCATTGGAAGGACTGATGTTGAAGCTGAAACTCCAATACTTTGACCACCTGATGCAAAGAACTGACTCATTTGGAAAGACCCTGATGCTGGGAAAGATTGAAGGTGGGAGGAGAAGGGGATGACAGAGGATGAGACGGTTCAATGGCATCACTGACTCAATGGACATGAGTTTGGGTAGACTCTGGGAGTTGGTGATGGACAGGGAGGCCTGGCGTGCTGCAGTCCATGGGGTCGCAAAGAGATGGACATGACTGAGCAACCCAACCGAACTGAACTGAATATCATTCTTGAATATACCTTCTATTATGGGCAGTAGTTTTTTCTGTGAAGTTGAGGTATTAGGGAAAGTGAAATTTGTCTAATGACATAAAAGAGCATAAAGCTTGGGGAAAAGGCCAAGGACATTTCAAAGCTATTCAACATCAGGAATTTCATGGAAGTTAGTAGACAGGATGTGTTAGAAATAATGTTTGTTCTGTGGCCAAAATTACTCCATATGTGGATTTTTCTAGATTTGGAAGTTTAGTTTGTTTGTCCACATTATTACAAAGGGCCAAACATTAAACATGGATTAAATAAATTATCACTTTCTTGGAGAAGCTTGAGAAATGAAAGAAATCTTAGAGTGATAGAATCGTTGAATTAAAAGGCTGCAAAGAAGAAACTACTGGTCATGACTTTTTAGTTAGATATAAAATCAATTTAGTAGCATTAAAAAATTATAATAAAACAGAATCAAAATAGCTTAATGTGCTTCATATAACAAGATTAGATATTGCTTCATGAAAGAAATTTTTACTCATACACACATATACACATAGTGCTTTATTTATTTATTTATACATTTCTTAGAGTGGGTCACATCAAAATATTTAAAAATCAATATCCTGGACCTAAGTTCCAGGAGAACAGGGAAGAATCTGTTTCTCTTTCTCATCAGTGAATGTACTATGTCTAGCACAGTGCCTGACTCAAGATATTCAGTAAATGTATGTTGACTGATCTAGACCACACTTGTTATCATATTACTGTAGCCTGGAAATGTGAAATATCTTGTCAAAAGTCACAAAACTTGTTAGTGAAAAAAATCAGAAGTTCTTGGTATTGAATCACATTTTACAATGTCTTCTTCGGCTGCTGCTAAGTTGCTTCAGTCATGTCTGACTCTGTGCAACCCCATAGACGGCAGCCCACCAGGCTCCCCCGTCCCTGGGATTCTCCAGGCAAGAACACTGGAGTGGGTTGCCATTTCCTTCTCCAATGCAGGAAAGTGAAAACTGAAAGTGAAGTCCCTCAGTCGTGTCCGACCCTTAGCAACCCCATGGACTGCAGCCTACCAGGCTCCTCTGTCCATGGGATTTTCCAGGCAAGAGTACTGGAGTGGGGTGCCATTGCCTTCTCTGACAATGTTTTCTACTCCATCCTTAAAATTTTTTTTTTTCATAGAATTGTCATTGTACTGGTAACTTAAACTGCATTGCTTTATAACATGGGTCTCTTTTCTAGGAATTTAACCTTTTCCTGATCCTCTCAGTCCTTCAACGTTCTGCCTATTATACCTGTTCCCCTTTGCCTTGAACTAATTGGCCCGAGTTTAGCCTGTGTCCTCAGACCATTGTCCATCATTTCATCACTCATCTTGCCTAGACTTTTGGTTATAATCTCCTTCGCTTTGGCCCTGGCCATGTTGTCTTAGATCTCAAGCCCCATAGCCTAGACATGGTCATCGTTAAGTCATAGTTTTTTTCTATTAATTTTACTTAGTTGCAATGATATGAGTTGAATTCTGCTTTCTTCTACCAATATTTTAAAAGATAAAGCCCACTTTAAAAGATAAATTGTTTAATGATGATGAAATGCCTGTGGAGAGAGGACTCAGTGTGGCTTTTCAGGAGATACAAACCTGAGTAATCTACGTATTAACTGTACGTTGAGTTGTAGAAATCATTGCTTCCTGAGACCAAAGAAGATGCATCTTTTACGTCAAGTTATAGGAAAATAATGGCCACTGTGTGTCAGAACAGCTTGCAGTGAAACTAACAATCTTCTTTTGCTATCTCAGTGATGGCATGACTCAGTCTGGAATCCCTCACTATTTCCTCTCCTGTGCTAAGCAGCTGACTGCTGTTAGGGGAGGACTGGATTCCCATTAGAAGGCACGATGGAGTAGTGACTTGTGCTGATGGAGTAATGCACTGTCTGTCGTGTACTTGGGTCTTGTTTCAGAGAGTGGTGACTCATTTTTGTTTTGATAAATAAGTCCAGGGCTAGGAGAGATAGAGTAACTTATGCTTCTTAAAGAACAAAGGATTTTTATTTAGGTATGAAAGCTGTGTTTGGTAAGATGACATACTATACTTTTAAAAATAGGCTTTGGATTACAAGTATGGCGATTTGGATTTGAGACCAGTCACTTCCTATGTTTGAATTTAAGTTCCCACACGTTCAAAATGAGAATTTGAAAAAGACCGGTGGTTCTTTTTTTAAAAATTTTAATTTATTTATTTTAATTGGAGGCTAATTACTTTACAGTATTGTATTGGTTTTGCCATACATTGACATGAATCCGCCACGGGTGTACATGTGTTCCCCATCCTGAACCCCCCTCCCACGTCCCTTCCCATCCCATCCGTTTGGGTCATCCCAGTGCGCCAGCCCCGAGCATCCTGTTTCATGCATCGAACCTGGACTAGCAATTCGTTTCACAAACGATAATATACATGTTTCAATGCCATTCTCCCAAATGATCCCACCCTCGCCCTCTCCCACAGAGTCCAAAAGACTGATCTATGCAATTGTGTCTCTTTTGCTATCTCGCATACAGGGTAATCATTACCATCTTTCTAAATTTCATATATATGCGTTAGTATACTGTATTGGTGTTTTTCCTTCTGGCTTACTTCACTCTGTATAATAGGCTCCAAGTTCATCCACCTCATTAGAACTGATTAAAATGTATTCTTTTTAATGGCTGAGTAATATTTCATTGACAGCTTTCTTATCCATTTGTCTGCTGATGGACATCTAGGTTGCTTCCATGTCCTGGCTATTATAAACAGTACTGCAATGAACATTGGGGTACATGTGGGGTACACATCTTTCACTTCTGGTTTCTTCAGTGTCTATGCCTAGCAGTGGGATTGCTGGGTCATATGGCAGTCCTATTTCCAGTTTTTTAAGGAATCTCCACACTGTTCTCCATAGGGCTGTACTAGTTTGCATTCCCACCAACAGTGTAAGAGGGTTCCGTTTTCTCCACACCCTCTCCAGCATTTATTGCTTATAGACTTTTGGATCGCAGCCATTCTGACTGGTGTGAAGTGGTACCTCGTTGTGGTTTTGATTTGAATTTCTCTGATGAGTGATGTTGAGCATCTTTTCATGTGTTTGTTAGTCATCTGTATGTCTTCTTTGGAGAAATATCTGTTTAGTTCTTTGGCCCACTTTTTGATTGGGTCGTTTATTTTTCTGGAATTGAGCTGCAGGAGTTGCTTGTATATTTTTGAGATTAATTCTTTGACAGTTGCTTCGTTTGCTATTATTTTCTCCCATTCTGAAGGCTGTCTTTTCACCTTGTTTAGAGTTTCCCTTGTTGTGCAGAAGCTTTTAATTTTAATTAGGTCCCATTTGTTTATTTTTGCTTTTATTTTCAATATTCTGGGAGGTGGGTCATAGAGGATCCTGCTGTGATTTATGTCGGTGAGTGTTTTGCCTGTTTTCCTCTAGGAGTTTTATAGTTTCTGGTCTTACGTTTAGATCTTTAATCCATTTTCAGTTTATTTTTGTGTATGGTGTTAGGAAGTGTTCTAGTTTCATTCTTTTACAAGTGGTTGACCAGTTTTCCCAGCACCACTTGTTAAAGAGATTGTCTTTAATCCATTGTATATTCTTGCCTCCTTTGTCAAAGGTAAGGTGTCCATAGGTGCGTGGATTTATCTCTGGGCTTTCTATTTTGCTCCATTGATCTATATTTCTGTCTTTGTGCCAGTACTGGCACAAAACACTCATCAGAATAGCCTGGGGAGTTAAAAATGAAAGCGGATGTATACATATAAAGATTCTGATTTAATTGGACAAGACTGAGGTGCAAACATAGGTACCAAAATTGAGTTCCTCACGTTATTATCATGTGCAGAGAGGGCTAGATGAACTCTAAAGGCTGTTTTGTTTGTTTGTTTGTTTTTGGCCGTGCTACATGGCTTGCAGGATCCTTGACCAGAGACTGCCCCATTGCAGTGGAAGTGTGGAGTCCTAATAACTGGACCACCAGAGAATTCCCTCTAAGGACCTTTTAAACTTTGATATATTTTAATAATTGCAGTGAAAATATGCAGATATTAAGTAAAGCACTATTTTAATTGTATCAGAAATACAACTGAAACAAGAGTAAGGAAAAATAAAAGAAAGATATTTAAAGGCTCCAGGCTTTGGGGATCCCCAGTATGAACAAATCATTCAGAGTTGTTACATGTGTTACGCTGAGCCCCCTACAGACATCAGTCATAGAGCCACTTGTCTTAACTAACATTTCACCACCCGTTTGACGTTTCCAGAGACCATTCTGCTTATTTTTTAATTAAAAAAAGACAATAACAGATAAGTACAACCTCTGTCTAGTCATCATTTGTAATTGAGAAAGCTAATGCTTTGTCATGTGCTTCATATTTGTTTTTTGGTTATTGTGTAATGATTCTGCTTTTTGAGGAGAACTTTATCAGGATCAAGAAATGCCATGTTTCTGATGGTGAGTAAATAGAATTCTTCCACTACTTAGCTTCAAGATATCCACCCTGTAATGCCATTGCTTTTTTTGGTGATAATCCATTTGGCATTCATTATTTTTTTTTTTTTTCGGTGGGGGGCATTATTTAATTCCCCAATACTTTGGCCACCTGGTGTGAAGAGCTGACTCATTTGAAAAGACTCTGATGTTGGGAAAGATTGAAGGCAGGAGGAGAAGGGGATGACAGAGGATGAGATGGTTGGATGGCATCACTGACTTGATGGACATGAGTTTGAGTAAACTCCGGGAATTGGTGATGGACAGGGAGGCCTGGCGTGCTGCAGTCCATGGGGTCGCAAAGAGTCATACACGACTGAGCAACTGAACTGAACTGAACTGAATTATTTAAAAGCCTATTATTAACATGCTAGTATTCTTGAGAGGGGTTGCTTTTAACTTTCGTCATCTTTTATAAGCTCTTCTGTGAGCTACTTATCTGCTCTGATTTCCAAGTGGCAACTTGCTGAGAGGAAGACAAGAAAGACATGGTTCACTTTCAGTGAATTTGGGGGTGAGGAGCAGAGATGTCTGGACCATGCAGGGTGCTGTCTCCACATACTGGCTTTGAGGGCTACAAGGGTCAGGAGTGTGAGCTGCTGGGGCCGCTGGAGTGGCACCTTGACTTGAGGGAAAGGGGAGAGTGAAGAAGTTGTGGAAACAGAAGTGTTTTGCTTTGTGATTCTGCCAAGGGCCTGGCTTGGCTCTGCTTTTGCAAGAAAATCTGCAAGAGGTTATTGACATCCTGAACAGAGCAGATGGTCGCAACCTCCGCTGCTTCTCTCTAACCAGAAGGAAGCTAATGTCCAGCCCCTGGTGAGGCCCACTTGATTCACCAGTCAGAGAATGATAATCTGAGGATCTGTGCCAACACTCCCGCCCAGCCAAGCTGTAAGACCAACTGTTCCTTATTTTCTAAGCATCGAGCTGCTTATGGACTTTGCTCCTTTGTGTCCAATCCCTTGTCTCTGAATTTGTTGGATCTCCAAGCCTGAAGTCAAGCCAGAACTGGCTATTATCTATTCTCCAAGCCACACATTTAATACGCATAAGAACCACACCACAGTTATAGCTTCACTTCTTATTTTTAATAGATGTCTATGTATTCCACTTTATTTGATACTAGAAAAGAAGCTCTACACTGGATTTGCACAGATACTGTCACCTGTTAGGCAGATGAGGCTTGAGGTCCAGATAAGTTCATATAAAGCCAGTTTCAGAGTCCACATTCAGCATATTTGTAGTTTAGGAATACCAATGTGTTACCTCTTGGGAAGAAAATGCACATTTCTCCTTCCTATTTGACAAAATTAAACTCTTATAGGACTTTTATTTTCAGTTCTTTGTTCTCATGTAGCCAAATGAAGAAAAAAGGAGTGGGAAACTTCCCTCTTTAATTCTCTTGAGTTCATGTGGCTAGACTAATAAAATCAACACAAGGCAGATTAACAGGAGAAAAAGAAAAAAAAATATTTCTTGCACACAATGGTTTCCTAGAAATTGGACCCGAGAAGTGGCCATCTATGTAGCTTCCATATCCTGGCTATTGTAAATAGGGCTGCAATGAGCATTGGAGTACATGCATCTTTTTGAATTATGGTTTTCTCAGGGTATATATCCAGTAGTGGGTGATTTGGTAGTTTTATTCCTAGTTTTTTAAGGAATTTCCATGTTGTTCTCCATAGTTGCTGTATGTGTTGACAGATGAATGGATAAAGAAGATATGGTACATATAAACAATGGAATATTACTCAGCCATAAAAGGAACAAATGTGAGTCAGTTGAACTGAGGTGGATGAAGCTAGAGCCTGTTACACAGAATGAAGTAAGTCAGAAAGAGAAAAACAAATATCATATATGAATGCATATATATAGAATGTAGAGAAGGCAATGGTACCCCACTCCAGTACTCTTGCCTGGAAAACCCCATGGACGGAGGAGCCTGGTAGGCTGCAGTCCATGGGGTCGCTAAGAGTCGGACACGACTGAGCGACTTCACTTTCAGTTTTCACTTTCATGCATTGGAGAAGGAAATGGCAACCCACTCCAGTGTTCTTGCCTGGAGAATCCCAGGGACGGCGCGGCCTGGTGGGCTGCCGTCTATGGGGTCGCACAGAGTCGGACACGACTGAAGCGACTTAGCAGCATGGAATGTGGAAAAATGGTACTGATGAACCTGCTTGTAGGACAGGAATAGAGATACAGACAGAGAACAGACTGTGGACACAGTGTGGGAAGGAGGGGTAGGGAGAATTGAGATAGCCGCATTGACATACATACACTTGTTGTTTGGTCGCTAAGCTGAGTCCAACTTTTTGTGACCTCATGGACTGTAGAACACCAGACTCCTCTGTTCTCCATTATTTCTCAGAGTTTGCTCAAATTCATATTCATTGAGTCAGTGATGCTATTTAACCATGTCATTCTGTGCCACCCCATTTTCCTTTTGCCTTCAATTTTTCCCAGCATCAGGGTCTTTTCCAATGACTCAGTTTTTGCATCAACTGGGCAAGGTATAGGAGCTATGGCTTTAGCATCAGTCCTTTCAATGAATATTTAGGGTTGATTTCCTTTAAGAGTGACTGGTTTGATCTCTTTGCTGTCCAAAGGACTCTCAAGAGTCTTCTCCAGCACTACAAAGGAATGAATTCCTCTGTGCTCAGTCTTCTTTATGGTACAAATGTCACATCCATACATGACTCCTGGAAAAACCATAACTTTGACTATACGCACCTTGGTTAGCAAAGTGAGGTCTCTGCTTTTCACTATGCTTTCTAGGTTTTTCATAGCTTTCCTTCCAAGGAGCAAATGTCTTTTAATTTCATGGTTACAATCATCATCTGCACTGGTTTTGGAGCCTAAGAAAATAAGATCAGTCCCTGCTTTCACTTTTTCCCCATCTACTTGCCATGAAGTGATGGCACTAGATGCCATGATCTCAGTTTCTTGAATGTTGAGTTTCAAGCCAGCTTTTTCATTCTCCTCTTTCACCCTCATCAAGAGGCTCTTTACTGCCTCTTCACTTGCTACCGTTAGAGTGGCATCATCTACATATCTGAGGTTGTGGATATTTTTCCTGACAATCTTGATTCCAATCTTGTGATTCATCCAACCTGATATTTCACATAATGTACTCTGCAAAGAAGTTAAATAAACAGGGTGAAGTATATAGTCTTCTTGTACTCCTTTCCCAGTTTTGAGCCTGTTGTTCCAAGTCCAGTTGACATATATACACTATGATGTGTAAAATAGATAACTAGTGGGAAGCTGCTGTATAATACAGGGAGCCCAATCCAGCCTTCTGTGATGACCTAGAGAGTGGGATGGGGGAGGGTAGGGGGAGGGAGACCCAAGAGGGACGGGACACATGTATATTTATGGCTGATCCATGTCGTTGTATGGCAGAAACCAACACAATATTGTAAAGCAATTATTATTTTTTAAAAAAGAGTCCAACACTGGCAGCTTTTATACTTTTTGGACAAATAAATATTAAATTTGTGAGGGAGTCACAGGAAAAAGAAACATATTTGAGGTATTCAATCAATGAAACATCTAAACAGAGTTTGGGCACGAGATCAGTTCAGTTCAGTTGTTCAGTCCTGTCCGACTCTTTATGGCCTCATGGACTGTAGCACGCCAGACCTCCCTGTCCATCATCAACTCCTGGAGTTTACTCAAACTCATGCCCATTGAGTCGGTGATGCCATCCAACCATCTCATCCTTTGTCATCCCTTTTTCCTCCTGCCTTCAATCTTTCCCAACATCAGGGTTTTTTTTTTTTTTTTTTTCATATGAGTCAGTTCTTTCTATCAGGTGGCCAAAGTATTGGAGTTTCAGGTTCAACATCAATCCTTCTAATGAACATTCAGAACTGGGTTCCTTTAGGATGGACTGGTTGGATCTCCTTGCAGTCCAAGGGACTCTCAAGAGTCTTCTCCAACACCACAGCTCAAAAGCATCAATCCTTTGGTGCTCAGCTTTCTTTATAGTTCAGCTCTCACATCCATACATGACCACTGGAAAACCATGGAAAAAATGTCCAATTTTATTTTATTTTTAAACTTTACATAATTGTACCCAAATTTTCTAGATGGAGCTTTGTTGGCAAAATCCAGTAAACCTGTCTCTGCTTTTTAACAAGCTGTCTAGGTTGGTCATAACTTTTCTTCCAAGGAGTAAGCGTCTTTTAATTTCATGGCTGCAATCACTATCTGCAGTGATTTTGGAGCCCAGAAAAATAAAGTCAGCCACTGTTTCTACTGTTTCCCCATCTATTTGCCATAAAATGATGCACCAGATGACATGATCTTAGTTTTCTGAATGTTGAGCTTTAAACCAACTTTTTTACTCTCCTCTTTCACTTTCATCAAGAGGCTCTTTAGTTCTTCTTCACTTTCTGTCATAAGGGTGGTGTGATCTGCATATCTGAGGTTATTGATATTTCTCCCGGCAGTCTTGATTCCAGCTTGTGCTGATGAACTATGGATGGAGGTTTGTGACAGTGTACAGGAGACAGGGAGCAAGATCATCCCCAAGAAAAAGAAATGCAAAAAAGCAAAATGGTTGTCTGAGGAGGCCTTACAAATAGCTGTGAAAAGAAGAGAAACCAAGAGCAAAGGAGAAAAGGAAAGATATATCCATTTGAATGCAGAGTTCCAAGGAATAGCAAGGAGAGATAAGAAAGCCTCCCTCAGTGATCAATGCACAGAAGTAGAGGAAAACAATAGAATGGGAAAGACTAGAGATCTCTTCAAGAAAATTAGAGATACCAAGGGAACATTTCATGCAAAGATGGGCTCAATAAAGCCCATCTTTATGGACCTAATAGAATGGTATGGATCTAACAGAAGCAGAAGATGTTAAGAAGAGGTGGCAATAATACACAGAAGAACTGTACAAAAAAGATCTTCATGACCCAGATGATCACGATGGTGTGACCACTCACCTAGAGCCAGACATCCTGGAATGCAAAGTCAAGTGGGCCTTAGGAAGCATCACTATGAACAAAGCTAGTGGAGGGGATGGATTCCAGTTGAGCTATTTCAAATCCTGAAAGATGATGCTTTGAAAATGCTGCACTCAATATGCCAGCAAATTTGGAAAACTCAGCAGTGGCCACAGGACTGGAAAAGGTTGGTCTTCATTCCAATCCCTAAGAAAGGCAATGCCAAAGAATGCTCAAACTACTGCACAACTACACTCATCTCACACGTTAGCAGAGTAATGCTCAAAATTCTCCAAACCAGTCTTCAACAATATGTGACCTGAGAACTTCCAGCTCTTCAAGCTGAATTTAGAAAAGGCAGAGGAACCAGAGATCAAATTGCCAACATCTGCTGGATCATCGAAAAAGCAAGAGAGTTAAAGACAAACATCTGTTTCTGCTTTATTGACTGTACCAGAGCTTTTGACTGTGTGGATCACAATGAATTGTGAACAATTCTGAAAGATATGGGAATACCAGACCACCTGACCTGCTTCTTGAGAAATCTGTATGCAGGTCAGGAAGAAACAGTTAGAACTGGACATGGAACAACAGACTGGTTCCAAATAGGAAAAGGAGTACATCAAGGCTGTATATTGTCACCTTGCTTATTTAACTTATATGCAGAGTATATCACGAGAGATGCTGGGCAAGAGATGGTAAATCTAAAAAGTAATGTGTTTTGTTCATACGGGCGTCTCAACTTGAATTCCCTATTCTGATATATAAAGGTTTCTTTTTAAATCCAGATTCAGGAAATACACCTTTTACAGTGGAGATTTATTTTCTGCTTTCAGGGAGACTGAGAGGAGGGTCAGAGTGTCTCTCTTGCATTGGCTGTTTCTTAAATAACTTAAACACAAAATAATCAATATGTCATTGAGAGATATTATGGGGGGGCCCATCCTCAGCCCCAAGAAGGGTATTGACATATTGGGCCCAAGACCATCCACTTATTAGGGCAAAGATAGGAAATTGCAGGAGTAGATGGTCATATTTGTGATGTAACAGGAGGAACATAAAAGCAGGAATGAGAGAACTTAAATTTGATTCTGATTTTTCAGTGAATTAGCTCTGTGATATTTGTTAAACTCGACCTCTCTGAGCTTTGCTGTTGTCTTAAGGAGGAATTTATATCCCATAGAGTTGATACTGGATGAAACTTGTAAAATAAAACTGTATTTTAAATTATAAAGCCAATTTAAAGAAACATTTTTTGCCTTGTTTTAAATTATTTTCACATGGAAAGACCAAATAAATACCTGTTGGAAGAACGAATGAAGAAATGAATAAATGACTTGGCTCTTTTGAATATTCTTCATTTCAGAAGGCTTGCAGTCTGTTAGCTTCTCCAGTCCCTCCTTCTTCCCAATGTCCCAGTGATTGTGGGTAGATTGTCTTCTCTCCTGTCCCTTTAATTGGATATCAGTCTGTTAGTCACCTCAATCCCAGAAGTGTGTATATAGTCACCAAACAATATTCATGATATCGATGACAGTCTCTCCCATGCCCTAAAATACTGACAGAGTACTTTCTGAACCAATTGGCCTCACCTCCCACTCCTGTTCTTCCCTTTACTGAGCAGTGGCTAAGAAGTTGTCACCAAGTTTACCTAGTAATAAAACTCTTAGACTCTTCAGGGGAATAGATTTACTGAGTCAAAGAACATTAGAGCTAAAAGGGTACTGAGAGACAACTTTAACCACAGATTTTATTTTACAGATGCAACTGCTGAGGTTTACAAAAAAAAGAAAAAAAAATAAAGGCTGCATTGGGCCCACCCAGCTAGTTAATATGCAAGAACCACTAAATCCAAGATTTGGACTCCCCAGGACTGTGATCTTTCCAATTTATAATTCTGAAAGGAGGTTATAGAAATCAAAAGCCACATCTGCCTTGAGGCTGTCCTTAATTGGAAGAGTGAATTTCAAAGGTCTGTCTCTGTAGTCCTCACCTCCAAATTTTGATGACCTCTCTTTACAAATTTCTTCAGCCTATGCATGCCTTACAGTGCCGTATCCTGCTGAAACTAACTGTTCTAGGGACTATTGTTTTTCTGATTTATGCATTAGAGGGCTCGAGATATAGTGCCCACCTTCTTGTTGTTTGTTTACTTTTTAAGGTTTATTTCTTTAGAGTGTAAATTCAGTTGTTGACAACCTTGAGAGCTTATTGGAGAAAATCCTAAGGGTTGATTCTAACTTTGTTGAGTAATTTGGAAAGTAAGGGGATTGCATCACGTCTGAACAACCTGGAGCAGGCTGGAAAACATCTCAGTGGTCATCCTCTTTTTGGAGGGTGTCTTTTCTTAAAAAATTGAGGTATAATTGGCATACAACATTATGTTACTTTCAGGTGTACAATATAATGATTCAACATTTGTATACATTGCAAAATGATTAGCACAACAGATCTAGCATATATCCACCTCCGTATGCAGCCAGAGGATTTTTTTCTTGTGATGAGAATTTTTTTCTTAACTTTCAAATACGTAATACAGTATTATTAACTATAATCGCCATCCTGTACAATGTGTCCCCATGACATTTATTTTGTAACTGCAAGTTTGCATCTTTTGACTCCCTTCATCCATCTGGCCCACTCTCTACTCCTGTCAGTGGCAACTAACAGTCTGTTTTTTGTATCTATGAGCTTTGCTTCTTTATTTTGGGTTCCACATATACGTGAGATCATATGGACAAATGTCTTTCTCTGACTGATTTTTTTCACTCAGCATATTCCCTCAAGGTCCATCCACGTTGTCAAAAATGACAATTTCCACATTTATATGGCTTAATAATATTCCATTATATATATCTGAATCTATCTATACCAGATTTTCTTTATATACTCATCTGTTAATAGACATTTAAGTTGTTTCTATATTGTACTTATTGTAAATAATGCTGCAATGAACATGATTAAGCATATATCTTTTCAAGTTGGTGTTTTTGCTTTACTGAAATAAATGCTCAGAAGGGGAGCTGCTCGGTCAAATAATAGTTCTATTTTTAATTTTTTGAGGAGCCTTCATAATGGTTTCCATGATGGTTGCATTCTTATCAACAGTGCACAAGAGTTCATTTTTTCCCACATCCTCACCAACACTTGTCTCTTTTCTTTTGATAATAGCCATTCGAATAGGTATGAAGTGATGTCTCTTGTAGTTTTGGTTTATGTTTCCCTGATGATTAATGGTGTTGAACATCCTCTCAGGTACCAGTTGATTATCTGTGTGTCTTCTTTGGAAAAATTATTTATTCAGATCCTCTGCCTATTTTTTAATCAGATATTTTTACTATTGAGTTGTGTGAATTCTCTATGTATTTTGGATATTACCCACTTATCAGATATATGATTTGCAATTCCTATTCTGCTGGTTGCCTTTTTGTTTCATTGGTGGGTTTCTTTGTTGTGCAGAGCTTTATAGTTTTATGTCATCCTAGTTGTTTATTTTGCTTTTGTTTTCTTTCTTTTTGGTGTCAAGTCCAAAAAACTGTAACCAAGGCTAATGTCAAGGAGTTTATCAATGGTCATATTTCTAGTTTCCAAGGTTTTGAGTTTTTGAGTATGTAAGTTAGCCCAAGGAATATCTTAAATTATTCTTTAGAGGGTTTAGGCCTCTAATATCAGTTATACTTACAAAAAGTTTCTGAAAGTACAGGTGTCAAGTAGACTGTCCACCCAGAGTGACCAGGTGTTGATGAAAAGTCAAGGACAGTCTCTATCCCTTTGTGCTCAGGGTGACTTTAGGTGGCACCTTCAACTGTTGATGAAGTACTTTTGATTTCTCCTTTGCAACACAGTTCCTAGCTTGTTGCAATAAATAAATTGCAGTAAGAGGAACCTTTGAAGATAATGTGTTCACTTTGGAAATGGGATGATTTCAGGAGCCCTAAGGAAAACTCTAAATCATAACTAGATACTGTCTTAGTCATGGAAAAGTATAATTTTTCTAGAAGTCCTTATTTTACAGATTATAATAGAAATGACAGTATACTTTCATATTTACAATCTCTTTTAAACATTCTTTAAAAAAATTTTTTTTAGCAGGGTGCAAAAAAAGGAGGGGGGGTGGTTTCAGTGCTCTTTCTGCTACATCACGCTTGGATCTCCTAACTTGTACTATAGGCTCAATTCCTGCAAAGTTATATTATATACTCATAGTATGAGACAGTAAAATAGATAAAAAGATCAAACCTTGGGTTTTAATATCATGGAGTAGCACATAGCGGGTTGCTAAATTTTTTACTTTTAACTGTTTGTGTCCATTTTGATTATTCCATTTCTTGTGCCATATTGATTGGTATTTGTATATCACCTGGTTATGACTCCACCACCAGGTAATATTGTCTTTGTTGTTTAATTTTTAAAAGAACTTCTCTGGTAGCTCAGCTGATAAAGAATCTGCCTGCAATGCAGGAAACCCTGGTTTGATTCCTGGGTCAGAAAGATCCCCTGGAGAAGGGATAGGCTACCAACTCCAGTATTCTTGGGCTTCCTTGATGGCTCAGATGGTAAAGAATCTGCCTGAAATGTGGGAGACTTGGGTTCAATCCTTGAGTTGAGAAGATCCCCTGGAAGAGGGCACGGCAACCCACTCCTGTATTCTTGCCTGGGGAGTCCCACAAACAGAGGAGCCTGACGGGCTACAGTCCATAGGGTTGCAAAGAGTTGGCTACAACTGAGCAATTAAGCACAGCACAATTAAAAAAAACTTTCATTGTGATAAATTACAGATAACCTTACCATCTTAACTGTTTTAAAGTATACAGTTTGTTAACACTAAGTACATTCACATGTTGGGCAACCAATCTCCAGAACTCTCTTCATCTTGCAAAACTGAAACTCTGTACCCATTAAACAACAATTCCACATTCTTCTTCCCCCCACAGCTCCTGGAAATCACCTCCTACTTTCTATTCCTATGAATTTTACTATGAGTTACTCTATGTAGATCTTATAAATGGAACCATGTAGTATTTGCCTTTTTGTGATCGGCTTATTTCACTTAGCATAATGCCCTCACAATTTATTCATGTTGTAAAATGTGTCAGAATTTCTTTTCTTTTAAAGGGAATTCCCTGGTGGTTCAGTGATAAGACTCCATGCTTCTGTTCCAGAGGGCACCAGCAGGGTGCATGGGTTCAATCTCTCAGCAGGATAAAATCCTGCATGCCACATGGCCAAAGAAAATAGTTTCTTTTAAAGGTTGGATAATGTTTCAGTGTATGTATATACAACATTTCGTGTATCCATTCATCCATCAATGGGTTCTTGAGGCTATTTCTATCATTTGGCTATTGTGTAAAGTAAAATGTACGTAAAGTTAAAAAGTCAATGCACTTCTAAAGGGCTTATCTCTCATCCTTATCTCTTTGCCCTTCAATCGTGATCCCCAAAGGCAGCCTTTTTCAACTCTTTCAGTTGTTCTTCTGGCCTTTATATACATAATCCTAAATCATATGCCAATACTGATATCTCTTGACTTACCTGTTTCAGTCATTACTATTTTGTAACCATAGCAAAGGTTTAGCATTCTTCCACAACTCTCTTCTGTTCCTCTCATTCTCCCAATATGTAATAGTTATGTAACTATATTTAGTTAACTCATTACCACTAAGTGCCCTTTACTTTTGAGCTATATATTATGAATAAGTTAGGTTTCCGTTCTTCTTTTTCCAGATTTAATAATTGCCTCAATTAAAAGTTTGGTCTATTTTTTACAGGTTTTCTATATATCTATTACTAATTCTTCATATACTTCTATGGCTTCTTAGTACAAGCTTTATTAGAATCAGATATGTCAGACAGCTCATAATTTCCCTATTTTCCTGGACATGCTCCTTTTGGAGCCCTCTGTTCTCACACTCTTCCAATCTACATGCATTGTTTTCTAACAGGCTCCATTGTCTTTGAACAGAACTAACTACTTTGCTTTGGTAACAGTGTTGGCCAGAACAACTTCAGCTCCTTGCTGGCCCAGGTCTGGTTTATTCATCTTTTGATTGCTTTTCCAAGTGTACTCTGGGACTCAACCCTCTCTCTAGGCCTGGAGATGAAAGATCAGATGGATGGTGTGGAGAGAACACTGCACAGACCTCAGTTTTCTCATCTCTAAAATTGTAATTGTAGTTTATTGCACAGAATCCTTCTAAAATTGATTGACATAGATTTATGAAGCAATTATTAAATGGGAGATGTAAAAGGTGACATTACTTTTACGCAAGAAAGAACAGAACAGTTCATGTGTGTGGCATCCTATAGTACATATTGGCAGGTACACGGTCTATAAGCTTGGGTGGAACTGGGAGGGTGCTAGTCAATGTTACGTTTTTGGTCCCTGGCATCATGTATGACACATGATGTATGTTTGAAGAAAATAAACTATTAATAGTTTAGTAAGAAAGTAAGAACTTTTGGATGTACAAGTTGGGTTTTGAAGAGGCAGAGGAACCAGAGATCAAATTGCCAATATTCGTTGGATCACAGAGAAAGAAAGGGAGTTCCAGAAAAACATCAACTTCTGCTTCACTGACTACACTAAAGCCTTTGACTGTGTGGATCACAATAAACTGTGGAAAATTCTTAAAGAGCTTGGACTACCAGACCACTTCACCTATCTCTTGAGAAACCTGTATGTGGGTCAAGAAGCAATAATTGGAACCGGACATAGAAAAACTGACTGGTTCAAAATAGAGATAGGAGTATGGCAGGGTTGTATATTGTCACACTGCTTGTTTAACTTCATGCAAAATGCTGGGCTGGATGAATCACAGGCTGAAATCAAGATCTCTGGGAGACACATCAACAAACTCAGATATGCAGATGAACCACTTAATGGTAGAAAGCAAAGAGGAACTAAAGAGCCTCTTGAGGGTGAAAGAGGGGAGTGAAAAAGCTGGCTTGAAACTCAGCATTCAGAAAAATCAGATCATGGCATCTAGTCCCGTTACTTCCTGGCAAATAGAAGGGGAAAAAGTGGAAGAAGTGACAAAGTTAATTTTCTTGGGCTCCAAAATCACTGCAGGCAGTGACCTCAGCCATGAAATTAAAAGACGCTTGCTCCACGGAAGGAAAGGGATGACAAACCTCAACAGCATATGAGGCATCACTTTGCCAATGACAAAGGTCCATATAGTCAAATCTATGGTTTTGCTAGTAGTCACACACAGATGTGAGAGTTGGACCATAAAGAAGGCTGAGCACTGAAAAATTAATGCTTTCAAATTGTGGTGCTGGAGAAGACTCTTGAGAGTCCCTTGGACTGTAGGGAGAGCAAACCAGTCAACCCTAAAGGAAATCAACCCAGAATATTCACTGATGCTGAAGTTGAAGCACCTGATGTGAAAAGCTGGCTCATTGGGAAAAAACTCAGATGCTGAAAAAAACTGAAGACAAAAGTAGAAGGGGATGGCAAGGATGACATGGTTGGATAGCATCACTGATTCAGTGAACATGAATTTGAGAAAACTTCAGGAGATAGTGGAGAACAGAGGAGCCAGGCACGCCACAGCTTATGAAGTGGCAAAGCCTCGGACATGACTTAGCGACTGAACAACAATAAAAGAAAATAAGAAGTCAGTGCTGAAATCAAGGTACAGGAAATAAGCCCTACAGCAGTTCACAGGAGTGACAAAATTTAGTTATGTGGAGATATGTTATAGCAATTTTTGTGTAGGCTTAATTTAAGAAAGAACTGTCTAAAAATAAAATTATTATGAAATGAATTATAAGATTATTACAAATGGAGGTAAGTTTCTTATAGTGGATGTATTCTAGAGAATGCTAGAAAATCATCTATCAGAAGTCTTTTGTACTACACATAATAAAAATATAATAATCTAGTACTTGTGTATGATGCCTATACATTTTCAAAGTAATTTTACATTAATCTTTTCATCTGATTCTTACTATAATACTGTGCAAGTGATAATAATATGTCCTAAGTGCTGTTCTACATATATAATTATCATATTATATTAATTATGTATTCAGTTCAGTTCAGTTCAGTCGCTCAGTCATGTCCGACTCTTTGCGACCCCATGAATCACAGCACTCCAGGCCTCCCTGTCCATCACCAACTCCCGGAGTTCACCCAGACTCACGTCCATCGAGTCAGTGATGCCATCCAGCCATCTCATCCTCTGTCGTCCCCTTCTCCTCCTGCCCCCAATCCCTCCCAGCATCAGAGTCTTTTCCAATGAGTCAGCTCTTCACGTGTGGTGGCCAAAGTACTGGAGTTTCAGCTTTAGCATCATTCCTTCCGAAGAAATCCCAGGGCTGATCTCCTTCAGAATGGACTGGTTGGATCTCAATGCAATCCAAGGGACTCTCAAGAGTCTTTTCCAACACCGCAGTTCAAACGCATCAATTCTTCGGCACTCAGCCTTCTTCACAGTCCAACTCTCACATCCATACATGACCACAGGAAAAACAATAGCCTTGACTAGACAGACCTTTGTTGGCAAAGTAATGTCTCTGCTTTTCAATATGCTATCTAGGTTGGTCATAACTTTTCTTCCAAGGAGTAAGCGTCTTTTAATTTCATGGCTGCAATCACCATCTGCAGTGATTTTGGAGCCCCCAAAAAACAAAGTCTGACACTGTTTCCACTGTTTCCCCATCTATTTCCCATGAAGTGATAGGACCAGATGCCATGATCTTCATTTTCTGAATGTTGAGCTTTAAGCCAACTTTTTCACTCTCCTCTTTCACTTTCATCAAGAGGCTTTTTAGTTCCTCTTCACCTTCTACCATAAGGGTGGTGTGATCTGCATATCTGAGGTTATTGATATTTCTCCTGGCAATCTTGATTCCAGCTTGTGCTTCTTCCAGCCCAGCGTTTCTCATGATGTACTCTGCATATAAGTTTTAATGTGTGTAAATTCACTTAATCCTCAGAAAGACTTGTTAGGAAGGTCACTATTTTTATTTTTATTAGGCAGATGATGAAACTAAGGCAAGAAAAAGTTAAATAATTTCCCTAAAGTCATGTAGCTTATAAATGCCAAAGCTAGGATTTGAATATACACCATCAAAGCCAGCATCTGTGTGCTTTTAACCATTATACCATGTGGTTAAGAAGCAAACTCTACTTTCTATCTAACCCTGGCCTGAGATATGCATGAGTGATGTAGGAACACAAGAGTGATGGCCCATGCCCCCCGCAAAGACTGAAGGTGACCATCAATGCCAGGTAGTTTTTGCCATGCTAGAAAGCATATACAGTGTTGCTAGATTTTCTGAATTTTAAAAGACATCATTTAGTTTTTAAATGTTGCAATTAAGTAAATATTGCCTTCATATGTGTATATGTATATGTGAACATACGTAGCTATATGTGTCCCAAGTCATTTCAGTCGTGTCCAACTCTTTGTGACCCTATGGACTACAGCTTGCCAGGCTCCTCTGTCCATGGGGATTCTCTGGGTAAGAATATTGAAGTGGGTTGCCATATACCTATATGGCTGGGTATAAATGTATGTATATGTGTGTTAATAGTGTTCACACTGAGCGAACTTGTGGGCTGGGTTTGGCTTGCCTGCTCCACAAGCATGTGACCCATGACTTGACTGAAACCTGGGAAATCTCATCTTTCTGACGTGCAAAGAGAGGTTAATTGACTTGCTCAAGGTGTTAACAGTTAGTTGACTCTGGACATACAGAAGGCTGGCTTTTATCTCATTATCATGTCCATTCTGTACCATGTTTACATAAAGATGAAGTGAAGGAAGGACTAGCTGAAGCGAGGAGCGGGGTGTTCCTCCTTCATGTGTAATACTTCTCAACAGACTTCTCTGATGGTTCAGACAGCAAAGAATCTACCTGCAATGTGGGAGACCTGGCTTCTATCCCTGGGTTGGGAAGATCTCCTGGAGAAGGGAATGGCTACCCACTCCAGTGTCCTTGCTTGGAGAATTCCAGGGACAGAGGATCCTGGAGGGCTACAGTCCATGGGGTCACAAAAAGAGTCAGACGTGATTGAGCACCTAACACTTTCATTCTGTAGTAGATTAAAATGGCCATTCTTTGTTATTCTTGTCGTTGAGAGATGGAGTCTAATTCTGTTCACCTACTGACTTGCTTTGCTTGGCCCAAAGAATGAGGCAGAAATGACATACTGGGTCTTCTGAGATTAGTTATAAGAAGCCTTGCAGCATGTGCCTATGCCTTTTGGTACACTCACTGTTGAGACGCTTTCTCTGGAACCTGCTGGGAGAAGATCAAACAACACGGAGAGACCAAGTGTCAGCTCTCTGGCCGGCAGCCATAGCTAGGCTCCCAACCATCTGCAAGAACCAACTGCCAGCCATCCTGTCCAGGCCTCAGAGCAGTAAGCAAAGATATTGGATGTGAATCCTTCTTCCTCAGCTGCCCCAGTTGATGCTACTTGGTTCAGAGCTCAAGTCAACAGTCCAGCCTCTGCTAAACTCCTGACTCACAAAATATGAGCCAGATAAAGCTACTGCATTTGGAGTAACGTGCTGCATAGCAACAGATGACGTGAACAATACCTTTAATTAGTCTATTCCGGAAAATACTCCAAAGCAGCTTCCTCTTCTCTGCCCACTTTACCTTCAGGTTCTACTGTAGAAATTTCATTTGCTGCTGATATCACACAAGCCTATTTGTGCAGAGAAGTCATTTTTGTAAAAGAGGTCTTAGTAGTTTCCATTTTCATATTGAGCACATTTGTCATTTGGACATAACTGACGGGTGGAAATCCTTAGACAAAGGGAGTCAGTGACATATGAGTGTGTCCCTGGTCATAGGATTTATCATCTTATCTCTCGGTGGGCCTTTGGAAGACTAGTAGAGTTGAGAGGATGAAATGACTCCAGGCCTTCTTAGAATTCCACCTAGGTTCACAGTATTGATTGGAAGTGACCTGTGGAACAAGAGAACAAGGTGTGGTCCCAAGGTTTCTGTGTCTGACAGCGTGACACTTGTGGATGTACCAGGAAAAGTATGTTTGTATCCACCCAGGTTGCCCTTCACTGCATCTCACCATAAACAGTGTGCCAGAGGCTGAAGGTGTAAAAATAATAAATGAGCTTCTTTCCTCAAAAAGCTACAGACTAAAAAGATACATATGTTTACATTCATACGTATATCTCCTTTTTACATATATATATATACATACATACATATACATATATACACATGCATACCTTTTACACACATATATTTAACTAATAAAATAGTTTTTTTACTTGGGTGAACTTTGTAGAATATAAACAGGAAACAACTTTGTTATTATCTTACTGTTTCCTTCAGAATTTCTATTCTTTGCCTCTTGATGACATCTCTGGCAGTTTCCATAACTATTCAATTCCTTTTACTTTCTTTTGACAATATAAAGTCGTTTTTGAACATTTAAAAGCCTAATTTTGTCCTTTTCCAAACTCTAAGGTCTCTTTTAATTTAAAACTTCTCTTATTCACTCAAAGTGTGTTTAACTTGTGTCTTGGTGACCAGGATGGAAGGCAGTCTGATCCATTCTTTGTTCATCACCTTCCCTATTCTGCTTCATCTTCCTCCAGAGTTGGAGGCGGGGCCAGGAGAGGTAAGGTCAGGCATTAGACACCGCAAAGATGAGGCAACAACCACACGGCTGACAGTCTGTAAGGCTGGCATCCCTGCCCGCGGTGGCAGCAGGTGTCCAAATGCTATGGGAGGCACCTTGTAGGTTGTTCAAAGGGTTTGCTGCCCAGTGCCACCAGCCCAGGTCCAACATGGGGATTTCTGCAGGGCAGTTTCCTAGCACAATAGCCACAATCTCTGGATGACCCTTGGCAACTCCTTTCTAACCTTTATCTCTCTAAGAAGTCCTGCCCAAACAGGCATCCAGCCCTCTTGGGCAGGATCTCATCAAGTCTCACGTGCCTCTCACTTGGTCATCCTCTCAGCCTTGCACTTGGCAGGAGGAAACTCTCACGTACCTGTCAGGCCCAACACTTTTCTGATGCCGCCTGCTGCCCTCTCACTGTCATTCTGGGCTGCTCTGGTATCCCTACGCCAGAGTCCTCCAGGATTGCAAGCAGGTCTAATCTCTGTGTCCACATATGTTCCCGACTCAATCTCTTCCTAGAAGGCTCGTTCTGTGTCTCACTTGGGTCCCCAGCTGCTGGGAGGCCTGTGATTCTACAGTAAGGTAAACATCCTGCTGGGGAGTAGGCTTCCATCCTCTCCTTCTTGCAGCTATTCCCAGGATCTATAAATAATGCTCATCAAGCCCTTCCTTCTGCCTCTTGGTTGAGAAAAGCCAAGAACTTTCTATTCATTTACTGAAACTCCTTTCACATTCCTAGAATTCTTTCACAGCCTGGATGGCTTAGTGGTCTTCAGCTTCTCTCTAGAATGTGTCAGTACTTACCTGTTGTTCTTAGTGTTAGCCTGGATTCTGGGGCAACAGCACACAATACAAAATATTCTGAGCCACACTGATAACTGTTAATGGAGCTAGGCAATCAGCAAATTCAAGGGGAGGAATGACAGGGGGACCTCAGGTGGCCAGGCATTCAGGAGGAGTGGGCTCTGAAGGAAGTGAGGAGGACACTCTAGGCTGGGATGTGAGAACAAGTCTGAGGACAGACAGTGTGGTGAATTCAAAGCACAGCAAGTTTGCAAGTCAGGTCTGTGGGGGAGTGGAGGGGCGTCAAAACTGCAAAGGCCATTTGGAACCAGAGCGTAGGAATATGGTGGGGATGTGATGTGATATACTTGGCTAGACAGAAGGCACCTAGGATGGTGAGCAGGGAGCATAGCCAGAGATTTGTGCCAGGCCTAGATGAGCAGTAACAAAGGCCTACTTTAGGTAGAATAGACTTGGAGAGGAGGGCTGGTTGGAGAAAGATTCTCAGACAGGGCCTGGAAATTGGCTGGGTGGAGCTCAGTTCTGTGAGCAGAAATAAAACCTTGCCCAGGCCCCTCAGGTCACCCCATTTATTTAGAATTTTACTCTCTTGGATATCTTCACCTTTGTGTTCCCCTCCAGAGGGGTGACAGACAGTGGTAAATAGGTGGCAAAATATTTATTTGGTGTTGGTGGTACAGGTTGACACGGCCACATAAGAGTGAAGCAGGTATCTGAAAATGTGCTCTGAAGCTCTAACCTGAGGAAATACAGAGAGCTCTTATTTTTAAGCAGATATTGTTTGTAACTCATTTGGCAATTAATCATGAACTATCTGTGACATTTCATCTCTTGTTATCTGAAATTGTTATTTAAGTCTATGAATCCGCTTGCCTTATCCCTCAGGGCTCTGCTTCTCGGTTTCCAAGGTGATAGCTAGCTAGGAGGGAGATTAACTCATGCTCAGCCATTAGTTACTACCATATCAAGACAACTCTGAGTAATGCCATGCATTTTAAACCTAGAACTATTCAGGCTTCTTTTAGAAGGAGAAAAAAAAATTCAGGCCCAAAGTATTAACCTAGATAATTTTAAATTATAACATTAATTAAATAAGTATGTAGACCATTTGAGTGTGCCAGACATGTTCCTTTATTTTATGTACTTAATTCAGATTGAATAGTCCTGCCAGGTCAGCAGAAAATTGAATCTCAGTCTTATAAGGGCTCCTTGCAGCCCAGCTGACACATATTCTAAAGGCTGTATAAAGATATTGCAAGGGTCTTAGGAGGTGACAAAGCATGTACGCCATCAGCCATGTTAGTAACCAGTGAGATGGCCTCATCCAAGTTCTTAGGGGATCTTAGAGTCTACTGCTCTGCTCCCTCTAGACCATGTTTGGTGGACAAAAATTGGACTCCAGATCCATAGCATCTAATTGTCCAAGGTATGCCAAGCAGTCATTTACGCCATTTCCCAAGCCTCGTCCTGAGAGGGGATAAGATGTGAATCCCATTACTTGAGAGACTCTCAGAGCCTTATCACCCCCCAGACTTGGAAAAATTATTTACTCTATACTTTCCTCTAACTCTGATGAGAAGCTTTGCCCCTTCCTACCCTGCTGGTGTACTCAGCATAAATAGGTGAGGTCTTTACAAAAATCCCTTTGTGATGTGGTTTTCTAGTAGCTCCACTTGTGGCCCCACAAATGCTCCTGATGAGAATACAAAGCACCTGATTAACCGCTGGAACAGAAGAGTAGGTCACGCAGACTGCAAACATCTCGATAAATTCTCTACCTCTTGTATAGTTATAAAAGTAGACGTAAGGTTTTTAATGTCTCCAGTTCTTAGCACAATGAGAAGCATAATAAAGTTATTAATTAAATAGAAACAAATATGCAACCTAATAAAACTTAAATTAATGATACAACTCATATGTGATGATGATATTTGAAGAAAAATTGTTCTAGGCATTACTATGGCTCTGACTGCCAAGGCACAGCCCTTTTGAAGCCATCGTAAGTGTACTATTATGTGTTATATGATGATGACTCAATTTGCCTACGGTTCTTTTGTTTCAGCTATTGTGACCTTTTTTCATACAAATGAGTGTGATGCTATTCAGAATTTGCATTGTGCCAAAATTACTATTTACATCATAAATATGTTGTACTTTTTCCATTATCCTGGGACAATTAAAAATTAAAGTTGCATTAATTGCTACCAACTCCATCACCAATACAACACAAGCTTGGACACAGAAATCATGGAGTAATGTTTGGTTATTAGATGGTTATTAAGATAAGTCTAAGTATAATCATTATTTTAAAAAAATTAAAATGCAAATAGAAAATTAAGAATTTTTTGGATTGAATGCTTTGAATTTGGAGCATCTGTATGTGAATCCCAGGCTTGTGGAAGCCAGTTTGAAAATACTGCTATAGTTGTATGAGTCCTGAAGTCAGACGGAGCTGAATTTGAATTCTGCTTCAGTTTTTTTTTAATTGTTTTTATTTATTTTTAATTGATTGACGATTGTTTTACATTTGTTTGATCTGCTTCAGGTTTTACATCTGCAGCATATGAATGGTAATGCCTCTATATTTGCTAGTGCTTCATAACAAAATACTACAAGCTGGGTGGCTTAGAACAATAGACATGTATTATCTCGCAGTTCTGGAGATTGGAAGTTTGAAATCAGCATGTTTGTAGCCCATGCTGCCTTTAAAGACACTAGAGAAGGCTCTGCTCCCTGGCTCGCTCTCAGCTTCCTGTGGCCTCAGGCTTCCTTGACTTGCAGGTGCCTCACTGTGATCCGCCATCTTCACATGACATTCTCTCTGCATCTGCACATCATTTTCCTATGTCTATGTCTGTCTCTGTGTCCAAATTTCCCCTCTTTGTAAGGATACCAGCCGTGTTGGAATAGGGTTTGCCTCTAAAGACCTCATGTTCTCTTGATTTCTCTATAAAGACACACTTGCAGAATACGGTCACATTCTGAAGGACTTCAACAGAGGTTTCAGGAGACACAGCTTAAAGCACAGACCCTTCCTTTGGTGGTCTAATTTTTCAAGGTAATGGATCAGAGCAGTCAGGCTCATCTAAATGTCAATAAGAAGCAGTTTTGTTCCTAACAGAATGGTTCCTTGCTCCTCCCACAGGCACACTTCCTGGCAAAATTTGCATTCAGCACACTGGCTGTAGTTTGGAATTTCTGAAGCTGCAGTGTGTCAGTGAGAGAAAGACTGTTTGCTATGGAATTTTGGTGGATCAAATTCCACCAAAATGTTTACATCTATTCAATACTCAGGCTGTCAGATTTCATTACCTACACGTTAGTTTTCATAAACCACATTAGGCCAGACTGTGAGTTTTATGATTGCAATTACTACCCCATCGCCACTGTCCAATAGCTACTTAGGGAATGCCGGTTCCTCTGCGCTTCCAAGTTTAAATTGTGAGATTCTTTTACTTTAAAGAAACAGGCAGGTATATATTTATTTTCTTTACTTTTTTTAGTTGGATTTTGGAACTGAGTCTGATTCTCCCACAAATGAAGAAAAGTAATGCCAATCTAGAGGCAGTGAAAAGAGGCACTCAGAAAGAAGACTTTGAAAGGAAAGGATTATGTGTGATTTGTTGTCATGGCTGTGGCCACCTGTGTCCAAAGATTTTGAAAGTCTCTGCATTTTAATACTGAATTTCATATTCTGTGCAGATTAGATTCTCAAAGAGAACTCTGAACGGTGGCCTTTGTCTCACGGACATACAGTTTTTCTTTGTGGTGTCTCATGCACATTGAAATAGGGGAAGGAACCTGGCTCTTCAGGCTGGCTGAGGGGTTTCATGCAGTGGAGGGAGAGTGGGGGCACCAGCTTTATCGAGTGCAGTATCAGGTAGATACACATTTGACACGGGAATGCTGAGTTATCAAGTTTTCTCCAAGGGCAATCGTATATCTTAGGAATCCAGAGCCAAATTATATTTGACATTTCATTTAAAACCTGAGACATCTTGATATTAAACCAGAGTCTAAAAGTGCTAAACCATGAGGCCATTCAACTTGACAGAAAGGATGTTTCTATTCCTTTCTTACCTGCATGGGTAATAGACCAGTTGGGACAGCTCTCCCTTATCTCATCCAGATGTAATCACGGAGTAAGCTCTCTGCTGAAATGACAGTAGTTCAAAGTTATTTTCTCTCTGGCAACATGAAGAGAGCACATCTGGAATCATTTAGAAGCTGCCTTGCGGCTGGCATTATTTATGCAGTGGGTAACAAGGCTATATTCACTTGGCTCACATTCCAGATTGAAGACGTATGGGTGTGTGTGAGTGGGGGATATGTGAGCACCCATCCAATGCCATTTCCTCCACATGCAGGGGTCTGGGAGGGAGGAGCCCGGGAAAATTGCCTTTAACTCCGGGGGTGATGATTCCCATATCTTCTTTCTTTTTATGAGAATTTTATACTTGTCTATGTGGATTTGGGAATGAGGGCAGAAAGGAAAAAGGGGTAAAAAAGATTCTAGTTTAGTCTAGTATTTTTCAGAGGCATGGACATGAAATAATTTGTCACGTAAAAATAAGAAAAAAATAGATGTATTATATTGCATGGTGGTATGTAACATGTAAACAATTCATATATAAAGAAATGTATATGTTAAGAGATGATGCTGAAATATATATCCATATAGATATCTACATATATTGTATACTGCCTTTTCTTTTTTTTTTCTGAGGGGAGTATCAAGTCAAAAACCAGCCAATTTCCTACACTAGTTGGTATGTTTATTGCCTTAGGAAGTTACAATTACACAGTCAGTCCATCTTATAGTCAATAATTATTTTAGGAATACCTAGTATTTAAATGGTCCTGTGCTGAAGTTTGCAACAGAAAGTAAGAGAAATGAGTGATGGCCTTTGCCCTCAAAACTCTCCCATAATGCAGAAGAGGAAGAGGAATAAGCTGGATCCCAGTGAGTTGCTGAGGGTAGGGCACACACATCCGTTTTCCCAAGTCCAGTGACTGTGTCAGCCTGCCAGGGAGCCGGGGATCAAGAACAGCGGACAGAGTAAAGAAGTGAGTGACTGAGTGAACAAACGAGTTAGAAAGTGCCCTGTCAGACTAGAGCTGAGGAAGAACTCACAGTGGACTGGGCTGCAGTGGTCATAGAGAGCTTGAAAGAGGGGCACACTTATGAGCCAGGAATTCCTATTTTATTTGTGACCTTCTACAAATGCAGCCTGTTTCCTCTTTAGGGGCCTCAGTCAGACCCATGCCCAAAAAGGGCTCCTCAAAGGATAAGAGAAGACATGTTGGCCCCTCCAACACCATGCACGTGATACCTCCCTGCTCCAAGATGTTCTTTTTGCCTCATTTATCATCTCTCTTTTTAAAATATTTCTGTGACATTACAGCCAAATGTTAGAGGATCAGTAGAGATGTATTGCTAAATTTTAGAGAAAATATCCCCAAACCAGCATGTTCTCATCACTCAGAAGTGACCATCGTTCACACCTTATTGCATATTTATCTATGCCTATCTAGGATATTTTACACAAAAATGAGATCATATTGTATATGCTATTCTGCAACCTGCTTCTTTTGCCAGTAATGGTGTCCAGATGTCCAACTTCTCATTTTATTAGATGGTAAACTCATCAAATATTCTCCCAAATGACATTTAAGTGAGTTTTACTTATACAGTTTTTTTTTTTTTTTTTTTTTTTCAGAATTAATCCGGGACCACAGGGAGCCAGGCAAAGTCCTCCAAGCAGTGGCATGCCACAGCTGGCTCCAGCTGTGTACGAAAGATTTTGTGAGCTGTTTGAGATCACAGAGGTACCCTGAAATTGCCTTGATGGGGCTGTTTACAGCATGAAAATCAACAAATACTGCAAATCCAACTTCTAGTATCTCTCTGAACTGAGTGCGAAGCATTCATCGGCACACTATAATCCATCATTGCATACCTGTGGCTTTTTTCTTATGACACTGACTTATTAAAGAGAACAGATCAGTTGCTCTGTAGAATGTGTTGCTTTCTACATGTGTCTGACTGTGATAGCCCACATATTTCCTATATACTGGAGGTTATATCAAAAGGCTAAATAGATTCAAGTTAAACATTCCTGGCTTTTAATTGTTTTAGATATATAATGTGATTTTCCAAAAGACACATAATATTTGGTTGACTCACCACTAATGATACTAACATTGGCCTCTAGATTAAATTTAGTAAGAGCAATTCAGTCCCTCCATTGTAGAATTACGTTTTTCTCTTGGGACTAGAAACTAATCTGTACAGTATTACTTGGCACTATATGAATATATTGCTGTACAAACCATTCATCTTCTGGTTTTGATACCAATTGATCATCTTTGCCTGAAGCAGTTAATTTAATTAGAGTTTCTAAAATATTTTTATTTTTTTATTTTTGGGATGAAACTGGAGACTATTATACAGAGTGAAGTAAGTCAGAAAGAAAAACACCAATACAGTATGCTAATGCATATATATGGAATTTAGAAAGATGGTAACGATGACCCTATATGAGAGACAGCAAAAGAGTTACAGATGTATAGAACAGTCTTCTGGACTCTGTGAGAGAAGGCAAGGGTGGGATGATTTGAGAGAACAGCAATGAAACATGTATATTATCATATATGAAATAGATCGCCAGTCCAGTTTTGATGCATGAGGCAGGGCGCTCAGGGCTGGTGCACTGGGATGACCCTGAGGGATGGGATGGGGAGGGAGGCGGGAGGGGGGTTCAGGATGGGGAGCACGTGTACACCCATAGCGGATTCATGTCAGTGTATGGCAAAAAACACTACAATGTTGTAAAATAATTAGCATCCAATTAAAATAAATTTTTAAAAAAGAAAAAAAAAAGAAAATATTAAAAAAATTCTACCACTCTTTCTTCATTAGTTAGCTGACATTCCTATGCAAAGAAGAGCTTTCTCTCACCAAATGGGCTTTTACTCGGAAACCCAGTACCTGCCAGAAAGGCAAGGTAAACGATCAATTCTTTTCCTTTATTTTCCAATTTTCAAAAAGAGGTGTTGTGTTGATTCTTACCTCAAATAGTGATAAATGAGTTTTCTATGACTTTCTTTTTTAAAGTATCATTATGCACACATTGATTTTTCATTGATTTGATCTGTTTCAATCCACTAAACTCATTATTCTTTTTGAGGTCTAAATTGTTTGACCAGTGGCAGGTTCTTCACATTGGTTCCTGGATGTTTGACACAATGCCATTAATCTTTGCAGGGACTTCTGCTTTCTGACAAAAGAGGTCCCAGATTCACCGGTTCCCTTTCTCTCTTAGACTCGAATCAGCCATTTCTCCAAGGAGCCTTGGTTTCTTTCCATGGAGAACAGTAATAAAGGCCACAGTCTGGGCACAAGGGATGTTAATTGTGGTTTAGATTACATTGCTTCTAGAAGTTTGCAAGGTCTTGGTGACAAAAATTTCAGAAAAGACAAAAATGGCAACAGGCTTCTAGATAAAGATATTGGCAGAGTTATGATTAAAATACTACATTCCTTTAATGTTCAATTAAAAATGAGACATAAAACAACAGAGCATACAAAGTACAGTGCTTCTAAGAGGATTCTTTATCCAATCTAAACTATTACAGTATTACTAAGGAGTTATGTTTCCACTGAATTACTTAACAATGCATTCCTATAGTACAGCCATGAGAAGTGCACACATCAATGGTTCTCATCAGAACATAAATATGAACACATCCACATTCATCCCTCCCCTTCCTTCTGCCCCTTTGCTGCCAACCTAAATGAACAAGAGCTGATGTCCTCAGAGACGGTGTAACAATTCCATGTCTAAGATGCTGAATTTTTTTTTTTAATGTAGAAGATAGTTTTAGGTTATAACTATAGTGCATTTTTGTAAGGTACCTATGTTTATTGTGGACAGTGTTCATTCTTTATCTCATAACATCTAGGCTTCTTAGGTGTCCTGAGGTGACAATGTGTGATAAAAAGTAGAGCTGGCGAATTAACCAATTTGTAAATATCTTTGTTATAATTGAAAAAAGCTTTCCTATAACACTTGATAAAGTTATGAGAAACAACAACAAAAAAAGAGAAATGGAGAAATTGGAACATAAACTAGGTAAAAAGAGCAAAGATGTCACTTTGCTGACAAAGGGCTGCATAATCAAAGCTATGGTTTTTCAAGTAGTCATGTATGGATATGAGAGTTGGACCATAAAGAAGGCTGAGCACCAGAGAACTGATGCTTTTGAACTGTGGTGTTGAAGAAGACTCTTGAGAGTCCCTTGGACTGCAAGGAGATCAAACCAATCAATCTTAAAGGAAATCAACCCTGAATATTCATTTGAAGGACTGATGCTGAAGCTGAAGCTCCAATACTTTGGTCACTGGATGTGAGGAGCCAACTCATTAGAAAAGACCGTGATGCTGGGAAAGACTGAGGGCAGAAGGAGAAGGGGATGACAGAGGATGAGATGGTTAGGTAGCATCACCAACTCAATGGTCATGAATTTGAGCAAATTCTGGGAAATACCGGAGTACAGAGGAACCTGACGTGTTTCAGTCCATGGGATCACAGAGTCAGACATGACTTAGTGATTGAAAAACAACATTGCTTGTAGGCATCACAACAAAACCAGAATGAATGAGAGTGAAAAAGACCAGATTTGTGTCTGAGAGGAAGAGGGACATGTCTTGGACTAGATAAATTTTCTCAA
Source organism: Bos mutus (assembly GCF_027580195.1). Classification (NCBI taxonomy): domain Eukaryota; kingdom Metazoa; phylum Chordata; class Mammalia; order Artiodactyla; family Bovidae; genus Bos; species Bos mutus. The sequence goes on along the minus strand of NC_091640.1, from coordinate 13,878,101 downwards.
TCTCTACAAGACAACTGCTTTGCTTCTCAGAGGCTAAACTTTCTCCAACTGATTCTTTCTTTCCCAGTAAACAAGGTTCTAGTCTGTCTGTGCGGTAGTGAGGCTGCAAATGAGAAAAGCCAGAATTCCTTAACAGGTATCAGAGCCTCTTCCAAAGGGATCTAGTAATGGATGAGAAGGTGATAAGGTCAGGCTTGTATCCTGTATGAAAGGAGCCTGAACACTTGACTCACTGAAGTTGTTCCTTATAATCAGGTCCTGAAGTTTTATGTTTAATATATAAAAATGGTCTAAAACAGAGTATGGGAATACAAAGTTCATAGCCCCATGTCCACTTATTACTCATTCACTTGTTTATTCAACAGACATTTATTAACAGTCTCCTATTTTCTTTTTAATTTCTGTTTTTAGTGCTTCTAGGAGAATTCATTATCCAGTCTATAGTATTAAAATATTAGCAAGGAAGTTGTTTCTACTGATCTACTGAACAGTGTATTCCTATGGTAGAGCCAAAGTAGATGCACAAATATCAATGGTTATCATTAAAGTGTAAATATGAGCACACTGCATACATGTGTCTCTCTATACTTTCTTCTGCCCCTCTGCTGCCAATGAACAAGACCCAACTCAGAGATGGCTTAACAATTCCATGTCTTAGATGCTGCTGTCTTATTAATTATTTTTAAAAAAGATATTTACAAATTGGTTAATTCACTAGCTCTACTTCTTATCATACATTGTCACCTCAGGATGTTTAAAAATCTTAGATGTTGCAAAATAGAGAATGAACTTTGTTCACAATAAACATGGGCGGTTTACAAAAATGCACATGTAGACCTCTGGCTGTAACCTAAACCTGTCTTCTTGATACAGAAATACTAGCCAAGAGCCTTTCCCTTCACCCTTTTTCTCCCTCCTGCATCATTTCGAGAACTTAGTTGGGCAAAGTAAGATATGATCCCTTTTTAAGGATCTTCTAGTATAGAGCAATGGCCCTCAGCTTTTCAAATCTCACATTCCAGTACTAAACATTTTTTAATATGCTTTCCAATTATCCTTACTTATTCATAACTCAACATAGTTTACTATTCTAGTATGAACATTATAAAATGTACAAAGAACATTTTAGAAATATAAACTTGTAGAAATATAAACAGAAATTCTAACATTTTCTCCCTTAGAACAGTTTTGTAAAAAATATTGACTACCATATCAGTGTGCTACGGACTATTGAAAGTGGTTAGACATCCATGTAGAAGTTAAAGTGAAAGTGAAAATCTCTCCGTCGTGCCCAACTCTTTGCAACCCCAGGGACTATACAGTCCATGGAATTCTCCAGGTCAGAATACTGGAGTGGGTAGCCTTTCCTGTCTCCAGGGGATCTTCCCAACCCAGGGATTGAACCCAGGTCTCCTGCATTGTGGCCAGATTTGTTACCAGCTGAGCTGCAAGGGAAGCCCAAGAATACTGGAGTAGGTAGCCTATTCCCTCTCCAGCAGATCCTCCCAATCCAGGAATCCAACCAGGGTCTTCTGCTTTGCAGGCAGATTCTTTACCAACTGAGCTATCAGGGAAGCCCATGTAGAAGTTAGACCAATTAAAACAATTTCCTGAGAGTCTTCTTACCTGGGTCTCCATATACCTGGATCTTGCCTCTAATGTTAATGTGGAATTGTCTAGTTCAACTAAATCAAAGGGATCTTTTATTTCATTAAACTAAGACTTAAAAGGCAATAAACCTTTTTTTAGGGGTGGGGATAAAATGAGTTTTTGCAATATTACCACCTGTGTGCTGTGCTTAGTCCCTCAGTTGTATCCAACTCTTTGCAACCCTATGGACTGTAGTCTGCCAGGCTCCTCTGTTCATGGGGATTCTCCAGGCAAGAATACTGAAGTGGGTTGCCATTCCCTCCTCCAGGGGATCTTCCCAACTCAGGAATTGAACCCAGGTCTCCTGCATTACAAGAGACTTCTTTACCATCTGGGCCACCAGGGAAGCCCAAGAATACTGGAGTGGGTAGCTTGTCCCTTCTCCAAGTGATCTTCCTGACCCAAGAATTGAACCGGGATCTCCTTCATTGCAGGCAGATTCTTTACCAATTACCACCTGGTTATAGGCAAACGTTCCTGAGAATTCATTTTCAGTTCATCTGTCAGAAGGCACTGGTAATGAGCCTAACTGGTGACGTGCTTAAGGGGCCAGTTTGGGTTCAAGATTTTTTTCTAGATGCACCATAGTATTCTGAGTAATACTGAGCAATATTATTGAGTAATATATAGCTCAGTTGTTACAGAATCCACCTGCAATGCAGGAGACCCCAGTTCAATTCCTGGGTCAGGAAGATTGCTACCCACTCTAGTATTCTTGGGCTTCCCTTGTGGCTCAGCTGGTAAAGAATCCACCTGCAATGCTGGAGACCTGGGTTCAATCCCTGGGTTGGGAAGAGCCCCTGGAGAAGGGAAAGAGTATCCACTCCAGCATTCTGGCCCGGAGAATTCCAGTCCATGGGGTCCCAAAGAGTCGAACACGACTGAGTGACTTCCACTTTCACTCACACTATTCCAGTGCATCTTGCTCTTGATTCAAACGTACTACGACTAAGGCATAGTCTATGCTTACACACTCACTCAAAAGAAAGCATTTAAATACTGAACTTCTATTAACTGAGTTTGGTGCAGGCTTTTTCCTCTCCAATGGTCTGTGATGCTGCAATTTTGGGGCCTTCTTGGTAGAGTAGATTTTTTATGAATTGTGGTGTTTTGGGATTGGGATGGTGTGGAAGACTCCATTTTACAGAAAGGCTTATTTCCCTTTTGAAGTCCTGGTTGACAAATGAGTTTCCTCATTGTGCAAAAACATGAGTGCCATGACATTTCCTGCAGAGATCATTAAGCACCTCTGTGGCAATAGCAGATTAGGACACTATATTTATCACTCATATCCAACATTTTGTGAGTTTCAATAAGAGAAATATTAGTGCTAAATCAGAAATGTAAACTTTCATTTTTAACTTCAGGCTTACTACCACAAGTTTGAGAAGAAATTTAAACAAAGTATTTTTCTTTCTTCTTTTAAAATTTTATTTATTTTTATTTTTGGCTGTGCTGGATCCTCATGACTGTGTGCAGGCTTTCTCTAGTTGTGGTGAGTGGTGGTTACTCTCTAGCTGTGTGCACAGGCTTCTCACTGCAGTGGCCTCTCTGGTTGCACAGCACAGGCTCTGAGGCACATGGGCTTCAGTAGTTATGGTGAGTGGGCTTAGTTGCCTTGTGGCCTGTGGGATCTTCCTGGACTAGCGATTGAACCTGTGTCCCCTGCATTGGCAGGTGGATTCTTAACTACTGGACCACCAAGGAAACCCCAACATCATATTTTGTTAAGTTTCCACAGGAGATTTGTTTCAGAAGAAATAAAGCGTGATTTCTAATTTCCACATTTGTTTGTACATAAATGAGGGCTGCAGTACTCTTGCCTGGAAAATCCCATGGATGGAGAAGCTTGGAAGGCTGCAGTGCATGGGGTCGCTGAGGGTCGGACTCGACTGAGTGACTTCACTTTCACTTTTCACTTTCATGCATTGGAGAAGGAAATGGCAACCCACTCCAGTGTTCTTGCCTGGAGAATCCCAGGGACGGGGGAGCCTGGTGGGCTGCTGTCTATGGGGTCGCACAGAGTTGGACACAACTGAAGTGACTTAGCAGCAGCAGCAGCAGCAGCAGCAATGTGTTTGGAAGTCACTTAAAATATTATTGAACTATCTCACAATCCAACCCCTAACAATCTACTTCACTATATTAACTTATTTGTCTCCCCACAGACAACTTAGAAGGAGATTTCAGCCAGAATCAGAATTATTTAGATTTTAAGTAGCACAATCTAAATTACGGATGCCTTAGTGAACTTTAAGGCTTGGTTTAGAGCGAACCTGACAAGAAGTAGGGAGCCAAGCCTGGTGAGGAAAGAAAAGGACTCTGAAAGGGTGTGCAGCAGGCTCTCTGTTCTCTCTTTTATGGAGTCTGTTTAGCTCTCTCTTGTGTCTCCCCATTTTCAATATTAATATAATAATATCCACATACATGGGCTTCCCTGGTAGCTTAGAAAGCAAAGAATATGCCTGCAATGTGGAAGACCTGGGGTCAATTCCTGTGTTGGGAAGATCCCCTGGAGGAAGGCATGGCAACCCGCCCCATTATTCTTGCCTGGAGAATACCCATGAGCAGAGGATCCTGGCAGGCTACAGTCCTTGGGGTTGCCAAGAGTTGGACACAACTGAGCGACTAAGCACACATCCACATACACGGGGCTTCCCTGGTGGCTCAGTAATAACAAATCTGTCTACCAATGAGGAGACATGGGTTTGATCCCTGGATCAGGAAGATCCCCTGGAGAAGGAAATGGCAACCCACTCCAGTATTCTTGCCTGAGAAATCCCAAGAACAGGGGAGTCTGGTGGGTTACAGCCCATAGGGTTGCAAAAGGGTCAGACACAACTTAGTGATGAGGCAACAACATCCACATATGGTACCTCCTTTCCAAGGAAGAAAGACATTAAGATTGAGCCAAACTTTGTATCTCCTCAGCCACATTATGAACAAAACAGTTGGTTTCCTTGCCTCTGGGGTGTAAGCCTTGGTCGCCTATAAGTTACTCAAATATGCAGGAGATAAAAGTGACAGAATTTGCAGTATTCTTTTAAATTAAAGATCAAACCACAGAGTCTTGATACTCTTGGGATTAATGAAAATGTGTTTGAAAAGTGAAGTTTTCTTAGGGAACATTCAGTTGTTCATACGGCTTAAACAGCAGAGAGATGGTGCCTTCAATGGGATGACCATCATGGTTCATTATCTTCTGCAGCAGCCATCCTACCTTATTTAATGACTCTTAATTGGATACTATATGATGTATATGCACATCCTAAACACTATGCACCAGAACCTCATTTATAGCCTTTTCATAATTCAATTGTTTATCTGTGACTTTTTAATTAATGTTGGTATTCCCTCAGGTCACTTGAACCATGAATGCAGAGACCATTTCTGGTTTGTATTCAGTTTCTGCACAGGAACTAGTATCTAGTTATCCTAAATACAGGACAGAAGGAAGAAAGGAAGGATAGAAGAAGTGAGGGAGGGCAGAAAAGGGAAGGGTAAAAAGAAAAGAGTGGGCTCCAGAAGGAAAGAGAGAAAAGGGAAGGATAGAAGCATTGAATACAAAAATTACAATGCAGCTGTAATCCTTGCACTTTTGGTTAAAGAAAGTGAAAGCGTTAGTCACTCAGTCATGTCAGACCCCACGGACTGTAGTCTGCCAGGCTCCTCTGTCCATGGAATTCTCCAGGCAAGAATACAGGAGTGGGTTGCCATGCCCTTCTCCAGAGAATCTTCTCCACCCAGGGATCAGACCCTGGGTCTCCCACATTGCAGGTAGATTCTTTCATCTGAGCTACCAGGGAAGCCTTCTTGGTTGTGGCTCTTCTGATATTTTGGATAGGTCGGTGATTTCTAGTTACTCAGAACCTTCACATTATGGGGCCTGAGTAGAGTGACATAGTTCTGTTTGCCTAACTCCATTCTCATTTGCTTCTGTCTCCTTGGTATATTTATTACTAAAGTCCCCTTTTAGGTCTCAAAGTGTCCTGATTAGCAGACAAGTATATGGCAATCCTAGGCAAGGGGATATAGAAAATGGGATTTGCTAGAATTTAGCTACCCACTGACCACTCTTTGCTGACCCAGTACTTTTCTGTTTTTAAAAACAATGGAGCAGGTTGAATCCCATAAAGCTTTGTTCAGTTCAGTTGCTCAGTCATGGCTGGCTCTTTGCGACCTCATGGACTGCAGCACACCAGGCTTCCCTGTCCATCACCAGCTCCCGGAGTTTACTCAAACTCATGTCCATTAAGTCAGTGATGCCTTCCAATTATTTCATCCTCTGTCATCCCCTTCTCCTCCTGCCTTCAACCTATCCCAGAATCAAGGTCTTTTCCAATGAGTCAGTTCTTCATATCAGGTGGCCAAAGTATTGGAGGTTCAGCTTCAGCATCAGTCCTTCCAATGAATATTCAGGACTGATTTCCTTTAGGATGGACTGGTTGGATCTCCTTGCAGTCCAAGGGACTCTCAAAAGTCTTCTCCAACACCACAGTTCAAAAGCATCAATTCTTTGGTGCTCAGCTTTCTTTGTAGTCCAGCTCTCACATCCATACATGACTACTGAAAAAACATAGCTTTAACTAGATGGACCTTTGTTGGCAAAGTAATGTCTCTGCTTTTTAATATGGTGTCTAAGTTAATCATAGTTTTTCTTCCAAGGAGCAAGCATCTTTTAATTTCATGGCTGCAGTCACCATTTGCAGTGATTTGGGCCCCCCCAAAATAAAGTCTGTCACTGTTTCCATTGCTTCCCCATTTATTTGCCTTTAAGTGATGGGACCAGATGCCATGATCTTAGTTTTCTGAATGTGGAGTTTTAAAACCAACTTTTTGTAGGGGAGAAAAAGTAATTTCTCTCTACCCTCTGAGTTGCTGACCAAGATTCCTGTGCTAAAACATACATTAACAGGAGAAAAACAAGTAGAAATTTATTAGTATGTGAATCATGGGAGATAGCCAAGGAAAAATGAATAGTTCAAAGTGGTGGCATTAGAATTCAGGATTAAATACCATATTAAATAAGAAAGAAGGTGTAAGCCTCCTAAGGGAGAGTAAATGATTTTTAGGAAAATGAATGGGGCTTTAGAATAAACAAGGGGCAGTATGACATTTTGTGGAAAAGTATATCTGGGTGTGGTGTTGACCTCTCTCCCTGGTGGGTGAAAGTCCTGGGAAGAGAGTTTATGACAATTGAGTTCCCTTTTGGAGGGTCTGTCTTTAGGCAGATAAGGGGACTTCAGACAAATCACCACTCTGCATTTATTGCTTTTCAAGTGCTTATAGCTCAAACTAATCTATATTCCAAAGCTATATACTTTGGGTTGACACATTCTGCTACCTTTCACCTTGTACCTCCTTGAAGTGGCCCCAAGTGAATGGGTCTAAAAAGACCTGTGAATCAAAATGCTTCTATTATTTAACCAGTTTTTGATTCTTCCAAGGTACAGGATCTGGCTCCAGTTTCTTGGATGCTGAACAGAAATGAAATACTTGAAAGATGTGATCTGTTCCAAGTACCTTAGTTAATGTCTTGATCTTCACTAGTTTGTGAATTTTACAGCAACCAGAATGCTTATTTTCACTCCTAGATAAAAGCAATAGAGAGTGAAATGAGATATAGCAGTGTAATTTGGGTTGATTTGGTTTGTACAGTATCAAGACTTTAGGACAAAAAAGGAACCCCTCAGAGGATTATCTGAATGTTTTGTGTATGTGACATCAATCATATAGATGCAGGGTTTGGAAACAGCCAAAATGTTCTGATCTTCTACTATTTATCTGATTTTTCACCATCCCTAGCTAGTACTCATCTGACTTCATGCTTCCTTTGGAGGGACAGCAGGGTCAGAACTGTCAAATGTTCAACTGCAGTTCATAGTGAAGAGAATTAACTCTCCGGTGAAAACGAAAGTATCAGCAGGCTGCTCAGATCACTGTAGACTCTGAATTTAGATCTGAGGGGAGCTGGTGTGCTTATCACGTCCTCATTTTGGTGATGAGGATATTGAGGCTCAGAGGGGTTAGATGACGTGGCGAAGGTCACACAGCTGGTAGCAGAAGCTCTGTTTCATGCTGCTGCCTATGCGGAGTTCAGACAAATCACACTGCATGTTCTGATTTCTGTTGCTCTCCATACTGACCAGAAGCCAGAGTTCTTGCTTCAGAAGGAGTGTGCTGCAGCAGAATAATCTCGGAATAGCACAGAGCTCTGAGTGATTTGCAGCCAGTCTTGTGAAATTTGGATGTGTGGCTGAAACTGACCTTAGTCAATCACTGGCGCTTTCTCTGGTTTTTGGGGAGGAGGTAGTGTATTTGTTTTGCTTGTTTCTTTAGTTGTAGTTATGAACTGATATTTTGAACAGATACACTTTTTTCTTTCAAATCTTTGTTTCTGGTAAGGTTAATTAAATTGGGCACTTGAAGTGTCATATCTAGCACCAAGGGAAAATAGTCTCCTTCTTTCAAATCTACACGTTTCTCCGCCCCTACTATTTCATATATCCCAGGCCGTGTAGTTCTTTTGTCTTAATTCTGTAATTATTTGAAAAGATTCCAATACATCTACTCATCAAAGGTCTCTGGAATGCATGCCACATCCTTATAATTAGAATTGGTTAGGCATAATTAGAAAAATAACTGATATCAAACTCTTTTCACATTTCCTTCTGTATTGATTGTCCAAAAGGCGATTATTGTGGCTGCTTGGCTGGCTGTTCTCATTAGGAAACCATTGATTATGGGCTGCTTATGGTTCCACAGGCCAGGCGAGATGTGCTGCATTCAATCCACAGTATGAAGAGCCAGATAAGAAAAAGGAAAATTAGGGCCAGCATTTTATCATCCAAGTTCTGGTAAAACTGCTTTACTTTCTCACTACTCCCCCAGTTCCCTCCCCAAGAAACAACATTAATTAGTGTTTTCAGCTATGCAGCCTTTGGAAGCAATACTCTTGATCTATTGAAGGGCACATTATTAATATTATCTGCTGTGTCTGCCCTTAATAAGGTCAAAGGTATCTATGAATGCTGATTCATCACAAAGGCCCTGGGGATGCACACTTCTGAGAAAGCCTATTTTATTTTCCTGTTGCAAGGTAAAACTGCATTGCAACCTCTCCCTTGTTTATCAGAAAGGGAAGAATCCACTATTAATTTGGAGAAAGGCCTAATCATTTCATCTGGCCTTCTTCGTGGAGGGTTCTTTGTGACCAGGCTACATTTAGGGGATACAGTGGTAAGGGAGGATTTGAATTCTCTAAGTGAACGATAATTCCTCAGGAGATTCTTGTCAGAATAGATTTCCCTCTGAGCTCTCAGCTTAAATTTCTTTAATAGTTATTAATGCCTCTGTATTGGCAGTGTTCCTCTCCTGCCATGATAAAATCTCTCCAAAGAGGATTTCTACTGAATGTATTCAACCAGATTTAGGAAGACAAGATACTGAGAAAAAGAATTGATTTTTCCTCTTTCCAAAGTGTATAATAATGGAGACAGACATTGGTCTGTCTTATACCACAAAATCTTCAAATTACTTCAAAATTGCACAAGATAGTCCCCATAATATCCTCAAAATGTAAAGGCTCCCAATTTAGTATTTACTTTGTGCTTTCTGAAAAAGAGCTGTTTCGTATTTCTACTGAAAATATTGTAGTTCTGGAATTTGGGGGATTATCAGTAGAGGAAAAATGTTGGCATTAGTCCCCCCACACAGATACATAGCAAATATGAGTGAATATTTGCCGACTTGTGGGTAGTTGTCAAGATAAAAGCTAGAATTCCCTAGGAGTCATTTCAATACAGCTCCTATTTACAGCAAGTGATTAGAGTTTCATCTTTAACATAATATATTTCTTAAATAAGTGTGACTATATAACTGTGGAATCTAAGCACTGAAGTTTCAGAGAGCTCTCCCTTCATATCAAATGCAGGCACCAGCTGCGAAGTCATCATCTAGCATTCAGTTGTGGACTTGTGTTATTTTTTTCCATTTCCAGACTTGCAATGATATTTCTTAGAATATGTGAAAAGTTTTGGCATCACTCCTAACCAAATAACTTGAATATTAATAAAGTGAGTGGTGAAGTAGTTTCTTTTTCAAAGCTTTGAAAGTAGTATATTACTCCACTTGGCTGAAAATGTTATGGAAAATTTTGATTACTAGCTCATGTCAGGAAGCTTTCTATTAATCATACTAAAATATATATATCTAGCAATTTCTAGTGGGTTCTGGGCCCTTGCTTGAACTTAGAGGTATAAAGATACCTAAACCATGGCTTCTAGTCAATAAGTCTGATTATTAGTAAAATATGGAGCATAAAGGAAACAAAAAGATTTCCTAGTTGAATATGCCACAGAATCTGAAAAGATCATAGTCTGTTGTGGAAAAATTTGACCACTTGTAGATGAGTGGCTGGAGGAGAGTTTGAGAATTAAGGAGGGGCCACGCCATTCAGCACTTGATAAATCAAACTGGAAGATTGGATAATTTGTTGTATGGCCAACAAAAAATTAACCTTGGATGAAAGGATTGCCTGTGCCCTTTAGAAAGTTTGTGACTGTCCATAAATCCAAGGAAAAGAGGAAGAATTCAGGCTACAGTATACCCCACATGTAAAATATACTGAGATCTAATACTGGATGTTGCATTATTCTACTGAGGGCTTTTTATTTATTTATTTACATTTAACAATTTCAATAACAGACTTGGAGGATGCATCCTAGTTGGCAAATCACTAATTTTTCTTTTTCATTGCCAACATCATTGTGCCTCTAGGAAAGGTGACTGATCTTCAGGTGGGATAAAATATCTTGCATGTACTCTTCATTTGATTTCTGATTTACATAGTAACTCTGTTCAGCAAGGAACACCTTGCATAGTTTCTTGGTGCTGACTTGGATTTTATTTACAGCTGCCCTAAATTGTGTTATCATGACATACCGGTTGTTCAGTATTCAACGTTGTTCCTCTGTAACTTAATATGATTTATTTCTGACTTGGGTTTTCTTTATCAAATACTGACTTTCCCTAAGAGGGTCATGTAGAAATGTTGTGCATGGGAAAGGTCAAAAACATGAATACTGACACAGGGACACAAATACAGGGCAGAAGAGATGGTGGCACACAAAATTAACTCGTTCCTTTGTCTGTCTCTCATTTACTCCTAAATGTTGTGGAGTAACTGCAAATTTTAGCATATAAAATAAAGTTAGGAAGTAGTTTTCTGCTGAAAATCTGTTATTTCAACCTTAAAGTTCAAAAATTCACTTGAAAGCTGTATTTTCATTTTATCTGGACCCAATGCACACAATTTTAAGGTAAGCAGTGGCTCTGATACTATCCAGGGGTTGAACCTGGGTCTCCTGCATTGTAGGCAGATGCTTTGCCCTCTTAGCTACCAGGGAAGCCCCTGATACTACCTAAGAAGCAAATATTTCTTGCAATCTATTTCTGACTAATTTGAATGAGCTCAAAGTAAATGACACAGAGATGAATTAAATGTCCCTTGAAATACACCCAAACTTAATAATTAGGAGAAGAGCATTTGAATAAACACATTCAGAGTGTTATTGAGCATATACAAGCTTAGATCGTCCATATTTCGAAAAGGCTGTGAGTCTGTGGCATATTCTGGGGAGCTGAGCTGATTACACCATAAATAAAAATGGCAGTGGAAGCATTTGTTTTATCATTCAATTAAGCAGGAGGAATTATTTCATTCCTAGAGAGATTTAGGTAAGGCTAATAATCAGACAACCCTGACAATAAGAACAACAGAAAATAAGAAAGCATTATCATTTAAAAGTATGAAATCACTTCTCTCAGAGTCTTTTATGATTTAACAGTGTTTTTCTGTTGGTAATGTCAAATTAAAACTTTCCCTAAAGCATTGGAAAAGAAGACGAGTCTTCACAGGACACCCAGGGCTCATTGTCTCCTGTTACTCAACTAACATCCCTTTGTATGTTTCCAAACCATTTCTTTCAGTCTCCAGTATGCAAAATCCTTGCTCTGTCATTGGCTTGCTATCTTCATCTTGAGCAGGGTACTTAATATCTCTGAGTCCCAGTTTCCACATCTGTAAGTGAGAAGTGAAACATTAGACTCAGGTAAGGTTGCCTGGGATTGAATGAGGCTCAGTGGAGGATGTGCTTAGCTGGCTTTGTAACTCCTTTTCTGATACTGAATCCTATTGGCACGTAGACTCAGATAAGGCCTTCCAGTGTCGTCCTTTGACTCTTTCTAACATGTCTCCTGCAGGCTCTGCTGATTGTTGTGTTTTCCAGTCCACCAATACTCCTGGCACTGTACCATATCTGTTCTTGTTCCACAGTATTTCCCCACACATGGAATCTCTAATGACAGTGCAATCTTTACAGAGAACCTCTGAAGTAGAGATATTATTAGTCCACAGTGAATATAAAAATAGGTTCATAACAAAAGAAAGACTGAATATGAATGAAGATGAAATTATGCATGTCCTTGTGACATACACATATATATATAGAAAGTACTCACTTTTTACTTAAAAAGGGGAAAAGTTCTGGGATATTTCTGTTACTATTCTGGCTGTCCTAACCATACAGACAGATCTGGTTTCCCACTGAGGCTAAAGCTTATTTGTGATGTGTTGATGCTGTTCATTATAGTGGTTTTCCCAGAGGTCCCTCTGGAACAGACAGAAGTCTTCACTCCCTGCAAGCTGTGAGTCAGACATGGCATCTGCATGACTCATTACTAAATGATTCTTTACCAAAATTTTCCTCATCCTATCACTGGTCCTCTGCTCATGTCTGATGCTGTTCCTCAGGGTCACTTCAGAGAGCCTGATTGTGCACCATGACCCCACTCTAATCTGTTTCCAGTGCTATCTTATTAGCCAGATGGTCTACAACGTAATTTGTGTTCAGAGAATCCTCAAGGCAAAGTGTCTTTTAGAAACTCACTCCCTTGAGTTATCTCAATCTCTCTCCTTTTCAAACACATATATTCTTGGGAAGAATACACATCAGGTCATCTCTCCATTGAAAACAGCACTAATCTCAGATGGCACTGGGACAAGTTTGCAATGGGCAACATAAAAGGGAGGGGGAAAAGTGCAAGGGGCTGAGGTTGAAGATGTCCATGAAAAGACTAGGGAAGGCATTTGGGACTGGTCTGCACCCATGGAGGAGGACAGAGAAGATCCAAACCAGACCTGTTATGGTGCACAATTCTGTTATGAGCTGGCTCTGCTCTTTATAACACTGTAGGCATAATAGAACACCTGTCCTTCTCATTAGGAGCAAAACTCTTTATTGTTTATAGTATATTCCACTTATTTAGAAGATAAGATCCATTTCTAGAACTAACCTTTTCAGAATGGCATTCAGGTTTTCAGAAAAGACCAGCACCAGCATATTTCTTATCCAGTTGAAGGTTATAATAAATCTCTCTTTCCATTAATTCAGAAGTCCTTCAACCACATGCCATTTTTAGTCCATGTGCTTTCCTTCTTCTCTCTAATCTTGGGGAAAATCTTTCACACCCAATCTCCCTAGATATATCAGTATGAAATTGGGTATGGTTATCTTCTCCCCCTAATGAGAAGGTCAGCAATTACCTGGGGCTTTTCCATCTCCCTTCTAGCTGAACACTGGCATTTAGTAAATCAAAAATTGGTTACAAATTAGTGAAGCTGACTGGCTCCATGAGATATAGCCCAGAGTCTTTTCTGAAAGGGTGAAAGTTTAACTATGGTTTGAAGGGAGATTCTAGGTGAACTCTATTTGTCAAACAGTAGAGTTAGCAACATAAAAGATGAGAGATATTCTCCTGGGCAAAAGTGTCAAATTGCATGGGGAATGGAAATATTTCACAAGATAATTATTGAATTTTGAGCATCACTCTTAGTGGATTAGGAATAGTTTTTCTTTTTATTTCTTTCTTTTTAAACAGGTTTAAGGAAGTAGCTGTAAACAGTTTTCAGCCTGGAAAATTGTTTCAGCCTAGAAATCAGTAAAGAAACCTTTTACATGTCTGGCAGTCTTCCAGGTGCTAGAGTGATGTGGGATAAGTTTCAAAGGTTACAAACTCATGAAATAATTTGCAAACAATGAAGTGTTAACCTATGTGGTGTGGATGACAGATGTATTAGGACACTTGAAGTGGAGGGAAAGAGAACACCAGATGAAGAAACTGCAGGAAAGCTTCGTGGATAAGCTGAGTCTTGTACTGAGCCATAAAAAATGAATACATATTTGTTTGTTTGTTTTAGCCAGAGGTAAGCAGAGTGGAAACTGGAGTGGGAGGAAAGATAACAGTAATAATGAAAGTGGTTGGGAAAAATGAGTAGGTCTGGAAATGGGATCGAGAGTAGGAAGATTCTCCTCCCATGTGCTATACTTAGTCGCTCAGTTGCGTCCGACTCTTTGTGATGCCATGGACTGTAGCCCGCCAGGCTCCTTTGTCCATGGGGCTTCTCCAGGCAATAATACTGGAGTGGGTTGCCGTGTCCTCCTTCAAGGGATCTTCCCAAACGAGGGATCAAACCCAGGTCTCCTGCAAGACAAGCAGATTCTTTTACCATCTGAACCACCAGGGACACATCAAAACTGTAATTGCATATAGAACAGCTCTCTCTGAGAACAACCTGAAAATTAGCAGCACAGTTTTACTACAATTAAGGATCTAAAGAAAAACCATATTTGGACAAAAACCATGAAGGGAAGGGAAAGAATCTGGTCAGAATCCACATGTCCAGTGAGTGATCCCAAAGAGAAAGGGGACATCACAAACTCAGAGATCCTTTCTAGGGAGTAGGGAAATTGAGCCCCACATTGGGCTTTCCAGCTCTGGGGACTGGCTCTGGAAAAATGAGCTGAAAGCAAGCAGGGCTTATGCACAAACTCACTTTCTCTGAGACCCAGCACAGAGGCAGCAAGTTGAAAAGCACCAAGCCACTAGAGTTGGCCTGGTTGGCCATCAAGGTCACCTCAACTTGACCCACAGTCAGCAAATGACTCTGGTTCCAGCACATTTCTAGAGAAGCCCTGGTCCATACTTAGTTCTAGCTCAAGCCCCATTCAGCCAGGGTGGCAGCTTCTGGTATATCTTGGGAGAAGCCCTGGTCCAAGCTGGACTCTAGTTCTAAATCCCTCCTCACCCAGACAGTGGGATTCAATGTGCCCTGGGAGAAGCCCTGGCCCACATCAGGCTCCAGCTACAGCCCACTCAGCCAAAATGGCAGCCATGTGTCCCAGAAAGATCTCCAGCCCACACTTGTTTTAGCTCCAATCCTCTGGTCAAACAACTGGGCACATTCAGTCTGCATAGGGATACTCCCACACAAGGAGTGGGAGCTGCTGCTGCTAAGTCGGTAACTCTTTTACCTAATTTATAGACCAACACAGAAAGTCACACAAAATGGGAAGAGAGAGGAATATTTTCCAAAATAAGAACAAGATACAACCCTAGAAAGAAGCTGTAATGAGAGAAATAAGTAATTCAGCTGATAAAAAGTTTAAAGCAATAATCAAAAAATGCTCACTAAACTTAGAAGAATAGAGAATTAGAAAACACTTTTTAAAAAGTCAGAGCTGAAGAGTATACTAGCTTAAATGAAAAAAATACTCAGTCAGTTCAGTCACTCAGTCATGTCCAACTCTTTGAACTGCAAAGAGTCCAACCCTATGAACTGCAGCATGCCAGGCTTCCCTGTCCATCTCCAACTCCCGGGGCTTGCGCAAACTCATGTCCAACAAGTTGGTGATGCCATCCAACCATCTCATCCTCTGTAGTTCCCTTCTCCTCTTGCCTTCAATTTTTCCCAGCATCAGGGTCTTTTCTAATGAGTCAGTTCCTCACATCAGGTGGCCAAAGTATTGACGCTTCAGCTTCAGTACCAGTCCTTCCAGTGAATATTCAGGACTGATTTCCTTTAAGGTTGACTGGTTTGATCTCCTTGCAGCCTAAAGGACTCTAAAGAGTCTTCTGCAACACCACAGTTCAAAAACATCAGTTCTTCTGCACTTAGCTTTCTTTATGGTCCAACTCTCACATCCATACAGGACTACTGGAAAAACCATAGCTTTGATTAGATGGACCTTTGTGGCAAAGTAACATCTCAAAGTAACGTCTCTGCTTTTTATTTTTTTATTATTTTTTAATATAAATTTATTTATTTTAATTGAAGGTTAATTACTTTACAATATTGTATTGGTTTTACCATACATCAACATGAATCCGCCACAGTTATACATGTGTTCCCCATCCCAAACCCCCTCCCTCCTCCCTCCCTGTAAGCGAGACGTCTCTGCTTTTTAATATGCTGTCTAGGTTGTCATAGCTTTTCTTCCAAGGAGCAAGTCTCTTTTAATTTCATGGCTGCAGTCACCATCTGTAGTGACTTTGGAGCCCAAGACTAGAGGAAATCAATAGCAAAATAAATGGTATAGAAGAATACATAAATGACCAGGAAGATAGAATAGTGGAAATCACACAGTCAGAAAAGCAAAAAGAAAAATGAGTTTAAAACAATGAGGATAGCATAAGAAATCTCTGGGGCAACATCAAGTACAATAATGTTCCCGTTGTAGGAGTTCCAGAGGAGGGAAGAAAACAAATTTGATGAAATAACGGCTGAAAACTTTCTTAACCTACAGAAGGAAACAGATATTTAACTGCCGGAAGCATGGAGAGTCCAACCAAAAGATAAACCCAATATATGTACACCCAGACATGTCATAATTAAAACGGTAAAACTTAAAGAGAATTTTAAAGGCAACAAAAGAAAAACAAGAATCACATATAAGTCCTCATAACACTATCAGCTAATTTTTCAGCAGTAACTGCAAGCTAGAAGGAAGTAGCATAATATATGTAAAGTGCTGAAAGGAAAAAATTGCAACCAAAGATAATCTACCCCACAAGCTTTTTATTCAAAATTGAAGAAGAGATAAATTTTCCCTGACAAGCAGAAACTGAAATAGTTCATCATTACTAAACTGCCTTACAAGAAATGTTAAAGGTATTCTTTAAGTAAAAAAGAAAATGCTCTAAGAAGAAAAAAAAATACATGAAGGAAAATATCTCAAGTGTAAAGGCAAATATATATTAAGGCAGTGGATGAACTACTTGAAAAGTTAGTATGAAAGTTAAAAAAAATTATCCTTCTATTAAAATAAATAAATTGAAAAAAATAAAGATGAGTGCAGAAGAATTAATGCTTTCAGAAAAAAAACCCCATAAAATTGATTATAACTACAATAAATAGTTAAGGTAAATACAAAGATGTAAAATGTGATGTCAAAACCATAAAACATTGGGAGGGAAGGAAAAAATGTAGAGCTTTTAAAATGTGTTTGAATACATGGCTATCAGTTTAAAAACAAATTATATATATATATTTATATACTATATACAGATCAATATAGATATTGATAAGAAAGTCTTCCTCAGTGATCAATGCAAAGAAATAGAGGAAAACAATGGAATAGAAAAGACTAGATCTCTTCAAGAAAATTAGAGATACCAAGGGGACATTTCATGCAAAGATGGGCACAATAAAGGGCAAAAACAGCATGAAACTAACAGGAGCAGGAGATATTAAGAAAAGGTGGCAAGAATACACAGAAGAACTATGCACAAAAGATCTTAGTGCCCAGATAAGTGTGCTGGTGAGATCACTCACCTAGAGCCTGACATCTCAGAGTCCAAAGTCAAGAGGGCCTTAGGAAGCATCACTATGAACAAAGCTAGAGGAGATGATGGATATCCAGCTGAGCTATTTCAAGTCCTAAAAGATGATGCTATTAAAGTGCTGCACTCAATGTGCATATTTGGAAAACTCAGCAGTGGTTGCAGGGCTGGTTTCATTCCAATCCCAAAGAAAGGCAATGCCAAAGAATGTTCAAAATACCACACAATTGCACTCATCTCACACACTAGCAAAGTGATGTTCAAAATTCTCCAAGCAAGGCTTCAACAGTATGTGAACCATGAACTTCCAGATGTTTAAGCTGGATTTAGAAAAGGCAGAGGAACCAGAGATCAAATTGCCAATATCCATTGCATCATCAAGAAAGCAAGAGAGTTCCAGAAAAACATCTACTTCTGCTTTATTGATGACACCAAAGCCTTTGACTGTGTGGCTCACAATAAACTGGAAAATTCTTCGAGAGGTGGAAAATTCTTCGAGAGATGGAAATACCAAACCACCTGACCTGTCTCCTGAGAAACCCATATGCAAGTCAGGAAGCAACAGAACTGGACATGGAACAACAGACTGGTTTCAAATTGGGAAAGGAGTACGTCAAGGCTGTATATTGTCACCCTGCTTATTTAATTTCTATGCGGAGTACATTGTGTGAAATGCCAGGCTTGTAAGTTGGAATCAAGATTGCTGGGAGAAATATCAATAACCTCAGATATGCATATGATACCACTCTTATGGAAGAATGCAAAGAAGAACTAAAGAGCCTCTTGATGAAAGTGAAAGAGGAGAGTGAAAAAGTTGGCCTAAAGCTCAACATTCAGAAAACTAAGATCATGGCATCTGGTTCCATCACTTCATGGGAAATAGATGGGAAAACAGTGGAAAATGACAGACTTTATTTTTTTGCACTCCAAAGTCATTGCAGTTGATGACTGCAGCCATGAAATTAAAAGACGCTTGTTCCTTGGAAGAAAATCTATGAGCAACATAGACAACATATTAAAAAGCAGAGATGTTACTTTGCCGACAAAGGTCCGTCTAGTCAAAGGTATGGTTTTTCCAGTAGTTATGTATGGATGTGAGAGTTGGACTATAAAGGAAGCTGAGCACTGAAAAATTAATGCTTTTGAATTGTGTTTTTGGAGAAGACTCTTGAGAGTCCCTTGGACTGTAAGGAGATCCAACCAGTCCATCCTAAAGAAAATCAGTCCTAAATATTCATTGGAAGGACTGATGCTGAAGCTGGAGCTCCAATACTCTGGCCACCTGATGGGAAGAGCTAACTCATTGAAAAGACCCTGATGCTGGGAAAGAGTGAAGGCAGGAGGTGAAGGGGATGACAGAGGAAGAAATGGTTGCATGTCATTACCTACTCAATGGACATGAGTTTGAGCAAGCTCCAGGTGCTGGTGATAGACAGGGAGGCCTGGCATGCTGCAGTCCATGGAACTGCAAAGAGTCAGACACAACTGAGTGACTGACCTGAACTAATGGATATTGATATATATGAACCCTGTGGTAATTACAAATGAAAAAAAATATACAACACAAAGGAAGAGGAACCCTAACGTAAAACAAAGAAAATTTTCGTGCCACAAGGAAATAGCATTAAAAAACAAAATAACAGAGAAGAGCTACAAAAGCAACCAGAAAAGAAATAACAAAATGACAATAAATATAAACCTATCAATGATCACTTTAAATTAAATGGATCAAATGTTCCAATCAAAACATATAGGGTGACTGAATGGATTAGAAAATGTGACCCATCTACATGCTGCCTACAAGACTCACTTCAAAGCTAAGGATACGATACACACAGACTGGCCATAAAGGATTATATTGAGCACAGTTCCTTGGAAAATAATTTGAAATGGAGTAGATACATGTATTTGTATCACAGGGAAAGAAAAAGAAATAAAATAATAAATAAATACAATAAATAAGTAAACTATAATAAGGAAAGTAATGGATTGTATAGAGATATTCTATGCAAGCGGAAATGTAAAGAAACATAGAGTGACAATACTTACTTTGAAAATAGACTTTGAAATAAAGATTATAACAAAAATCATTATATAATGATATAAAGTTCATTCATAAATAGAAATTCTTAACACATAAAGCAAATATTATCAGATAAAGTCAGAAATTGATAATACTACATAATTATAGAGGACTTTCAAATCTCACTGATATCAATGGATAGATCATCCAGATAGATAATCAATAAGGGAATATTGATCTTAAATGATACATTAAGCAGATGGATTTCAGTGGTAAAGCCTCTGCACTTCCAATGCAGGAGGAGTGAGTTCAACTCCTAATTGGGGAAGTAGGGTCCCACATGCCCCACGGCACAACCAAAAAACAAATAAAAAATAAACAGATGGATTTAATAGATATCTACAGAACAGTCCATTCCCAACAGAATACACATTCTTTTCAAGTACACATGGAATATTATCCAGGAGTCCACAAAACCAGTCTTTATATATTTTAAAAGACTGAAATAACACCAAGCATCTTTTTTGATCACAATGATGTGAAGCTAGAAATCAACTATAGAAAGAACACTGGGGAAAAAAAAAGTACAAACACCCAGAGAATAAACAACACACCAGTAAAAAGCCAATTGATAAGTGAAGAAATCAGAGGAAATGAAACAATACATTGAAATGAATCAAAATAGAAACATTTTTCTAAAATGCATGGAATACAGCAAAAGAGATTCTAAGAAATTTGTAATGATATGGGCCTGTCTCATAAAACAAACAAACAAAAAACTCAAATAAACAATTTCACTTTATCCTTAAATGTATTAGAAAAAGCAGAATAGTAAAAGTCCAAATTTAGTAAAAGAAAGAAAATAATAAAGATTAGAGTGTAAATAAATGAGATAGAGACCAAAGAGAAAGAGAATGAGAGTCAGAGACAGAAAGGATAATGAAACTAAGAGCTGCTTTTTGAAAAGATAAAACTGATAACCCTTTAGCCAGACTCATCACTAAAAAGAGAAAGAATGCCCAAATAAATGAAATTATAAATAAAAAAGAAGTTATAACTAAAATCACAGATATACAATCTTAAGAGAATACTACATACCAGGTTCAATGCAGGATACTGGATGCTTGGGGCTAGTGCACTGGGACGACCCAGAGGGATGGTATGGGGAGGGAGGAGGGAGGAGGGTTCAGGATGGGGAGCGCATGTATACCTGTGATGGATTCATTTTGATATTTGGCAAAACTAATACAATTATGTAAAGTTTAAAAAAAAAAAAAGTACTACAAATGATTACATGCCAATTTGGACAACCTAGAAGAAATGGGTAAGTTCTTGTTGTTGTTCAGTCACTCAGTCGTGTTCAGCTCTTTGTGACCCCGTGGAATGCAGCACACCAGGCTTCCCTGTTCTTCACCATCTCCCAGAGCTTGCTCAAATTCATGTTCACTGAGTCGGTGGTGCCATCCAACCATCTTGTTCTCTGCTACAGTCACCATCTGCAGTGATTTTGGAGCACAAGAAAATAAAGTCTGTCGCTCTTTCTATTGTTTCCCCATCTACTTGCCATGAAGCGATGAGACCCTATGACATGATCGTAGTTTTCTGAATGTTGAATTTTTAAGAATTAATTATTTTACTTAATTTGAGGTTAATTAAAATATTGTGGTAGTTTGGCATACATCGACATGAATCAGCCACAGGTGTGTTGAATTTCAAGCCAGCTTTCTCACTCTCCTCTTTCACCTTTATCAAGGGGCCCTTTAGTTCCTCTTTGCTTTCTTAGAAACATATAATCTTCCAAGACTGAATCAGGAGGAAATGGAACAGACTGATGACAGTAATGAAATTGAATCAGTAATTTAGAAAAAAAAAAAAAAAAACTAGCAAAGTCCAAGATCATATAGCTTCCCAGGGGAATTCTACCAAACTTTTAACAAAGAGCTAAGACCTATCCTTCTCAAACTGTTCCAAGAAATTGAAGAGGAGAGAACACTTCCAAACTTATTCTACGATGCCAGAATTAGCCCAATATCAAGATCAGACAAAAACACTACAAAAAAAAAAAAGAAAAATGCAAGCCAATATCATTGATGAATCCTAAGTACTATTTATTACCTCATAATAAATATAATTATTTACTACAAGTCCTCAATAAAATATAAAAGAAGATTAATTTTATGGCAGTGAAGGTTATAATTAGGAATAATCGTAGTAGAATTAGTATGGTAATAAATAGTACCTATTAATAGGTAATAAATAGTAATAAATAGTACAAATCCTCAATAAAATAAATGTACAAATCCTCAATAAAATATTAGCAAACTAAATTCAACAGTATGTTAAAAATATCATAGTGATTGGGGTTTATTTCAGGGATGCATTTATAATTCAATATTCTCAAATTAATCAATGTGATATATTACATTAACAAAAGAGAAAATTAAAACCATATTATCATTTGAACAGATGCAACAAAAATATTCAATGAAAGTCAACACCCATTCATGATGAAAACTCTCAACAAAGGGGGTATATAAGAAACATACCTCTACACAGTTTATGACACAGTTTATGACAACCCACAGTTTATGACAACCCACTGCTAATATCATATCCAACAGAGCAAAGCTAAAAGCTTTTCTTCTAAGATCAGAAACAAGACAAGGATGTATAGTCTCACCATTGTTATTCAACTTACTAGCTGTGGCTAGAAAAACAAGGGCATACAAATTGGAAGGGAAGAAGCAAAATTGTCACTATTTTCAGATGACATAATACTATACCTAGAAAACCCTAAACTATTAGAACTAACAAACGAATTCAGTAAAGTTGCAGAATACAAGATTAAAATACAGAAATCTGCTGTATTTTATAGGCTAATAAGTATCAGAAAGAGAAAGCAAGAAAACAATCCCATTTATAATCATATCACAAGAATAAAATACACTTGACCCTTGAACAGCACAGGTTTGAACTTCATAGGTCTACTTATACATAATTTTTTTCAATACATACATACTGCAGTGCTACACAATCCATGAGTGCTTGAACCTGTGACTGCAAAACTGCAGATACAGAAGGCCGTCTATAAAGTTATACACAGATTTTTGATCGAATTGGGAAGTTGGTGCCCTTATCAAAATTATTGTTCAATGGTCAGTGTACCTAGGAATAAATTTAACCAAGGAGGTGAAAGACCTGTACTCTGAAAACTTAAAGACATTAATGAAAGAAATTGAAGACAAAACAAATAAATGGAAAGATATACCATGGTCCAAGATATAACAGCCATAGCCTTCTGTGTTTGTGAAGGATTCTGGAACTTCCTGGCCACTTGCACTTGGTTTAAGGCACAAAGTTGAATTGTACATGCTGAGAAAAGTGAAAGTGAAAGTGTTAATCTTTCAGTCTTGTCCAACTCTTTGCAACCTCATAGACTCCAGCTTGCCAGGCTCCTCTGTCTATGGGATTCTCTAGGCAAGACTACTGGAGTGGGTTGCCATTTCCTACTCCAGGGAATCCTCTTGACCCAGGGATCAAACCTGGGTCTCATGCATTGTGGGTGGATTCTTTATCGTCTGAGCCACCTGGAAAGTCCGCACACTGAGGAGCAAGTGCAAAAAGCCTCGTGATATGATTTAGTTCGTGTGTCCCACTGCCCACCCAGCATTTGCATCTCAGAATGGCTGTTTGTTTCCTTTCTCAACATTATCCTATATCTAGTAATTCTTGTGGGAAATCTTTATTGCGTTTATGGAAGAAATATATATTAAAGTACTATGTGTAAAACCTGGGCAACAGAGAGTCTATGAACGTATTTATGATTATCAAAACTGGGATTGAATCATGTTGGGCTTGCGCCTGCTCAGCCTTAATGTTGCCAAGATGTGGAGTGAGGTGGGAGGGAGCTTTCAGAAATGGGGAGTGACAGACGGGAGTCAGGAATTGTACTCAGCTGAGGAACAGATAGGCAAGGCTGGGCAGTTTAGCTGGATGCTGAGGCAAGAAGACACTTGCTTTTCCTGCAGCTGTTTGTCTAGAACCAACTTTTATGGTCGTGCTCACTCATAGTTGCTTTTGAACTGCGGTGTTGGAGAAGACTCTTGAGAGTCCCTTGGATTGCAAGTAGATCCAATCAGTCCATCCTAAAGGAGATCAGTCCTGGGTGTTCATTGGAAGGACTGATGTTGAAGCTGAAACTTCAATACTTTGGCCACCTGATGCGAAGAGCTGACTCATTGGAAAAGACCCTGATGCTGGGAAAGATTGAGGGCGGGAGGAGAAAGGGACAACAGAGGATGAGATGGTTGGATGACGTCACTGACTCAATGGACATGAGTTTGGGTGAACTCCGCGAATTGGTGAGGGACAGGGAGGCCTGGTGTGCTGCGGTTCATGGGGTCACAAAGAGAAGGACATGACTGAGCGACTGAACTGAACTGAACTCACGCATAGTTCTCTGAAGGGTCCAGCACGTGAAAGCTGAGTGAGAGACTGGTAATGCCTCCTTTGGAGTCAAGACTGGCTCTCTGCCTTTGATGGAGTTTCTGAGCTGGTGATAGTAGCAGTTCTTCCTGAATTTGGCCTAGGGATTGTGAGGATGTCACATAGAAACTGAATTCCTGAATCCCCAGGGTCATCACTCTCCTATTTGGTCACTGCAGCTGGGGCTGAAGGCTCTGAAATGGGACATGTAACTAGGTCTTTGCCTCCCTTTAGCAGTCATTTTCACATTTTCAAAAAATGATGTATTTTCCCAGGCAGGCGTGTGGCTGCCTATAGCAACCTTCAGCTAAATGAAAGCATTCTTTTGGTCTCTGGGGAACCAGCTGCTGACAGATGAGCTTCTAGAATTTAAAATTTCCTGGGTTTGTTACTTGCCTAATGAAATAGAAAAATCTATTCTGGATGCAATTAGACCATTTTTTTGGGGGCGGGGGGGTCTTCTTCCCTTCCTTTACCTGAGAAATAGAAGAAGAAATGTGAAGGACAGGCATTTTCCACTGTCACTGACATTCTTAAGCCCATTGTGGGTGAGATAATATCTGATGACAAATAAAAGATTTGTATGTGTCCTTTTAGCTCTCTGAAAAGCTGTAATTCCAGGAGTACAGTTTGAATAAGAGAGACATTCTCAATATATTCAAATAAAGCAAAGGATTTTTATTTTATTATGATGCAATGCACTAAGGCTTCTGTGCAGAGCTAGAAGCTCCCAAAGGAAAGCAATTTCAAAGCAACTAGCACAGATTGGGAAGGGCATGTTGACCCTAAACGTTGTAGCAGGAATGATCACATATTCTTGTTATTCAACACCATAGACAGGGTGCTGTGCCCACCCATGTTTAGTAATCAATTGTAACATGTCATTCTGATTTTATTACTACTAATAAACACTGTTATAGTGATAACTCCATTTTAAAGTTATCTTTGTTTAGTTACACTTTATCTACAGTAAAATCAACCAATTTTAAAAGTACAATTCAATGAGTTTTAACAAGTGTATGTAGTCATTTACCAGCAAATGATCAAGCTCTAGAACATTTCCATCAGCCTAAAATATTCTCTGTGCCCTTTGCAGTCAATTCCCATAAACCCCCTCCATCCCAGCCCATGGTAACCACTTACCTCTTTTCTAACACTGTACTTTTGTCCTCTGCTGATTTTCTAAACTAATTTTTAGGTAAATACCATATTGTTTCTATGCATATATGAATATTACTAATCTAATTTTAACCAAGTTTTTATGGATGACCTTAGAGCCATTCTGTCTCTTTAGGGTAACTTTGTAGATTTCCACTTCAGTCTTTAACATGTGATCCACATGTGCTCACAGTTTAGCTCATTTCCTTTTTTTTTTTCCCCCTCCAAGTTCTTGATGGGGAGCAGTTACCTTTAAGAATTGTGGAGTTTCCTCGCTGTGGGTGGGGTTGTACAGGTGGCTTGTCAAGATTTCTTGGTTAGGGACGCTTGTGTCAGTGTTATGGCGGGTGGAGCGGATTTCTTCTCTGTATGCTGGGATTCAGGGAAAGATCAAGAGGAGAGGGTAATCAGCAAGAGCCTAAGGAGGAAGAAGGGTGAGCATTACTGACAATCTTGCAGAATGGGAAAATATGTGGTTGCCTTTGGAGAGGGTGGAGGATGGAGATACTTCTTCTGGGACAGCAAATTAAAATAGATATTGCTAACAGGTTAACCTAGAGGTGAAAAAATGCCACTAAGTCATGTGTTGAGAGTGACTAGAATAAATAAAATGAGGGACTCTGTAGATAGAATTAAAGAAGTGTGCTTGAAGTTTACAACCGCTGGAGGAAATGCAATACAGCAACAACTAGGCATAAAGAAAGAAATTGCTAAGGAGCACTGAGAGACCAATTGCTCCTCTAGGTACCATTTGGGTACCATTCTCTATGAGTTCTTCTTTGATAAGACAGATCCTTAATTCCACTCAAAGTTTTTATTAAAAAATGCTTTCATTTCTACAGAAAAGTTTTAAGAACACTATATTGTATTCCCGTATATCCTTTATCTAAATTCAATCCACTGTTAACATTTTGCCACACTTGCTTTCTCTGTCACATAAAACATCTACAGTATTATAATTACTATAATAATTATTATCCTCTTGCTGAGCCATTTGAAAGTAACTTGCAGAGGTCATGACATCATTCCTTTAGCACATATTTCCTAAGAATGTAGACATTTTAAAAAGCATAACCATAGTTCAATTCTCAAAATCAAGAAATTTAATACTGATGCAGTCAGATCAGATCAGATCAGTCGCTCAGTCGTGTCCGACTCCTTGCGACCCCATGAATCTCAGCACGTCAGGCCTCCCTGTCCATCACCAACTCCCGGAGTTCACTGAGACTCACGTCCATCGATTTAGCGATGCCATCCAGGCATCTCATCCTCTGTCGTCCCCTTCTCCTCTTGCCCCCAATCCCTCCCAGCATCAGAGTCTTTTCCAATGAGTCAACTCTTCGCATGAGGTGGCCAAAATACTGATGCAATAGTACTATCTAATATGAAGTTCACATTCAAATTTCTCTTGTAGTAATGGCTACATGATGTTAAACCAAATCATTTCTTGACTCAAAGGAATGATACTGATGGGGAACTATAAGTCATGTGGTTACTATCTGAGACAAGAAGGAAACCAACTGACCAGCTGAATTTCTAGTATTATGGAGAAAGAAAGTGAAAGTGAAAGTGAAAGTGAAGTCGCTCAGTCATGTCTGACTCTTTGCAACCCCATGGAACCCTACCAGGCTCCTCTGTCCATGGGATTTTCCTGGCAAGAATACTGGAGTGAGTTGCCATTTCCTCTCCCAGGAGATCTTCCTGACCCAGGGATTGAACTCTGATCTCCCGCATTGTAGGCAGACATGTTACCATCTGAGAGTGCCCAATAAATATTTGTTTAATTTACCTAAAGTATTTGGACACTGCTTAAAAAATCATTTGTTTAGTTTTCATATCTTATTTTTAGTTTTGGGTACCTTGCTGTTAATGGGTGAGCAAGCTAGCCCATTAGCTGTTTGAAACACTTCATCTCAGCTCCATTTCTCCTGTGCCTTGTAACAAGCAGGACTGTACAAAGGAAAACTCTTTTTATGGTCCCAATTCATATCAACCAAATACCAGGGAAAGGATCCTAATATCTTTCTAAAATGTTTTCATTTATCTTGGTGTTTAGTTGTCATAAAATCGTATGTTTAAAGTGTCCACTGGGTGTAAATGGTCCTATAAACTCTTGTAACTGAGTGACATGTGATAATGAAAGTACCTTCACAAAGAACAACAAAATAGATCTTTTTTTATTGTAATCATCAAATACTGTGCCCCAAGGTATTGATTGAATTATACATAAACCTGATATGGAGCTATAAAAAGGATGATGGCATACTCCTTCACAACAAAGAACACACAGATTAGGCTGCAAGAAATAACCTTGACCCAAACAACATCCAGACTCTGCTGGATGTATACTGAGACAAAAATATTTGCAGACAAAAATATTTCCTGAAGGTATGTAATTTTTTAGGATTATACTGTAAGAAATTTTATCAATCAAAAACTAGGGAGGATTTTTTCAGTCTTTGTCATATGAGACAGAATCATATTCCAAACAGCCTCTCTAAATTTTGTTCTAGTTCTTTCTTTACTACAACTGTTTATTTCATGTCACTGTGTTTACCTGGACTTGGTTTTATTCTGCTATGGAATCACCTTGAGTATTTTTAAAATAAAGGGTATGTTGATGGGTTAAAAAAGAAGAAGCTCAGTGTTTCTCTTTGAAGGCAGATATACATATATATGGTTAATTTACATTTGACAGAAGTGCCAAAGAAATTCAAGGGGGAAGGGGTAATCTTTTCAATGAATAGCACTGGAATGATTTTACAGCGGTGTGTGTACACAAACAAACAAGCAAAAGCAGAACAAAAAATAATCTCAGTTCAGTTCAGTCGCTCAGTCGTGTCCAACTATTTGGGACCCCATGAATCGCAGCACAACAGGCCTCCCTGTCCATCACCAACTCCCAGAGCTTACTCAAACTCATGTCCATTGAGGTGGTGATGCCATCCAGCCATCTCATCCTCTCTCGTCCCCTTCTCCTCTTACCTCCAATACCTCCCAGCATCAGGGTCTCTTCCAATGAATCAACTCTTCGCATGAGGTTGCCGAAGTATTGGAGTTTCAGCTTTAGCATCAGTTCTTCCAAAGAACACCCAGGACTGATCTCCTTTAGAATGGACTGGTTGGATCTCCTTGCAGTCCAAGGAACTCTCAAGAGTCTTCTCCAACACCACAGTTCAAAAGCATCAGTTCTTTGGCGCTCAGCTTTCTTCACAGTCCAACTCTCACATCCATACATGACCACTGGAAAAACAATAGCCTTGACCAAATGGACCTTTGTTGGCAAAGTAATGTCTCTGCTTTTTGAATGTACTATCTAAGCTGGTCATAACTTTCCTTCCAAAGAGTAAGTGTCTTTTAATTTCATGGCTGCAATCACCGTCTGCAGTGATTTTGGGGCCCCAAAAAAGAAAGTCTGACACTGTTTCCACTGTTTCCCCATCTATTTGCCATGAAGTGATGGGACCAGATGCCATGATCTTAGTTTTCTGAATGTTGAGCTTTAAGCCTCAGTTTTAACCTAATACCACATAGGAAAATTAACTTGGAATGAATTTTGTTCTTAAATGTAATAGCTAAAATTTTGTAACATCAAAATAAAAGCAAGAAAGAAATCTTAGTGACTTTCAGTTTGGCAAAGAATTCTAAAACACAAGAAAAGAGTCTTAAAATAAAAAACATTAAAGTAAAAAAATAATTACTTCATCCAAGTTAAAAACTTTTGCTCTTCAGAAGACAGTGTTATGAAAATAAAAAAAGCAAAGGTACATTCCAGTTAAAAGCACAGCAAAATATGTATTTATTAATGGATTTTGTAAGATGCTTGCTTCTTGGAAGGAAAGTTATGACAAATCTAGATAGTGTATTAAAAAACAAAAACATCACTTTGTTGACAGAAGTCCATATAGTCAAAGCTTTGGTTTTTCCAGTAGTCATGTATATATGTGAGAGTTGGACCATAAAAAGGCTGAACACTGAAAAATTAATGCTTTTGAATTGTGGTGCTGGAGAAGACTCTTGAGATCCCTTGGACTTCAAAGAGATCAAATCAGTCACTCCAAATAAAGAAAATCAACCCTGAATATTCATTGAAAGAACTGTTGCTGAAGCTTAAGCTCCAATACATTGGCCATCTGATGTGAAGAGCCAACTCATTGGAAAAGATGCTAATGCTGGGAAAGACTGAAGGAAAAGGATAAGAAGGCAATAGAGAATGAGATGGTTAGAGAGCACTGCTGACTCATGGACATGAGTTTGAGCAAACTCCAGGAGATAGTGGAGAACAGAAGAACCTGGTATGCTATATGTAGTCCATGGGATTGCAGAGTCAGGCACAACTTGGTGACTGAACAACAAATCTAGAATATATACTCTAACAACTCATACACTCAAATTTTGAAAGAGAACAAGAGTTTCTAGAGATATTTTATCAAAGAAAATGTACAGATGGCAAATAAGCACATTAAAAGTTGTTCAACATGATTAGTCATTAGGGAATTCAAATAAAAACCTTAGTGACATACCACTACACTCCCATTAAGATGCTTAAAATGAAAAAAGACTGACAATATCAAGTGTTAATAGGATGTGGAACAACTCAAACTCTCATATACTACTGCTAGAAATGTGATATGGTATCATTACATTGAAAAAAAGCTTGATAATATCTTCAAAAGCTAAAAATGTACCTTCCATATGATTCACCTATTCCACTCAGGTATTTACACAAGAGAAAAAAAGAAAGCATATATTCATTTAAAATTTACACAAATTTTCAGAGCAGATTTATATGTAGCAGCTAAAAACTAGAAACAACATATGAATGAACAATTTACAGTATATCCATACTATGAAATATTACTTGGCAATAAAATGGAAAAAAATATGATACATGTAACGACATGGATAAATCTCAAAATAATTATGCTGCATGAAAGAAGCCAAACAAAAACTACATACAATATCAGTTCAGTTCAGTTCAGTCCCTCCATCATGTCCGACTCATTGTGACCTCATGGACTGCAGCACACCAGGCTTCCCTGTCCATCACCAACTTCCAGAGCTTGCTCAAACTCATGTCCATTGAGTTGGTGATGCCATCCAACCATCTCATCCTCAGTTGTTCCATTCTCCTGCCTTCAATCTTTCCCAGCATCAGAGTCTTTTCCAGTGAGTCAGTTCTTTGCATCAGCTGGCCAAAGTATTGAAGTTTCAGCTTCAGCATCAGTCCTTCCAATGAAGATTCAGGACTGATTTCCTTCAGGATTGACTGCTTTGATCTGTTCTATTTATATGCAGTTTTAGAAAATGTAAACTAATCTATGATGAGAAAAATTCGATCAATATTCACTTGGACATGAAGAGAGGGACAGGAGAAAAGAATTCCAAATAGTCTTGAGAAAACTTTGGGGATGATGATTTTGGCATGTTCACTTATTGATTATGATGATGGCTTCATAGGTATGTGTTTGTTGCTGCTGCTGCTGCTGTCGCTTCAGTCGTGTCCGACTCTGTGCGACCCCACAGACAGCAGCCCACCAAGCTCTGCCGTCCCTGGGATTCTCCAGGCAAGAGCACTGGAGTGGGTTGCCATTTCCTTCTCCATTGCGTGAAAGTGAAAAGTGAAAGTGAAATCGCTCAGTCGTGACTGACTGGTAGCGACCCCATGGACTGTAGCCCACCAGGCTCCTCCATCCATGGGATTTTCCAGGCAAGAGTATTGGAGTGGCTTGCCATTGCCTTCTCCAATGTATTTGTTAAAATCTGTCAAATTGTACTCTTTAGATATGTATTTTATTGTATGTCAATATTACCTCAATAAAACTGTTTTAGAAAATTGTTCCCAAACTAACTGATATTTTTGTTTATTTGTAGCTTCAAAGTAATCTAGTTTCCCTTTGGAAGGCAGGTGTCATAATATAAAGAACCCAGGCTGCTGAATTATGAGATATAAATTTGTGCCATTGCTCTGCCACTTCCCAGATGAGTCACCTTGTAAAAGTTCATTTGTGTTTAAGAAACTTAGCTTTCTCTCCTGGAAATTAGACATAATAATAACTACCACACAGGATGATGGGAAGGTTGTATAATGTAGACAAAGCACCCCAAACAATGATTTCCATGTAGAATCATTTTTTTTTCTCATTTTCTTCTCTCCTCTCCACCAAATCAAGCACAGTTTGCATGTGTAACACATGCTCAGTAAATCCTTGTTTGAATCATTTACCATTTGTTTGTTTCAATTCAGTTGGTAAAGGCATCAAAAACAGGAAATCAAAAGTTATCCAATCTTATTTTTTAAGTCTTGGCATAAAACAAGAGCAAACTTGGAGTACTTGTGATTAGAGTGTATGGGACAATTTGACTTCTGACATAGCTTTATATTCACTAAGTTACTAACTTCTCCATACACATAATACAACTATAAAGATTTATTTATAGTTACACAGTGAGACATAGCTGAATGCTGAAGAATTCATGCTTTTGAACTGTGGTGTTGGAGAAGAGTCTTGAGAGTCCCTTGGACCACAAGGAGATCAAACAAGTCAATCTGACAGGAAATCAATCCTGAATGTTCATTGGAAAGACTGACGCTAAAGCTGAAGCTCCAATATTTTGGCCACCTGATGTGATGAGCCGACTCATTGGAAAAGACCCTCCCTGGTGCTAGGAAAGATTGAAGGCAGGTGAAGAAGGGGAAAAACAGAGGATGAGATGATTGGATGACATCACCAACTCGATGGACATGAGTTTTAGCAAGCTCCAGGAGATGGTGAAGGACGGAGAAGCCTGGCGTGCTGCAGTCCATGGGTTGCAAAGAGTTGGACACAACTGAGTGACTGAACAACAACAGCAATTAAAATGAGAATTTTGATCATAAAATTTTTTGATGGGAAAAATTACATAATTATTTTGAAATTTCAATGATATGAATTTGTCCAAACTGTACTTTTATTTTCTTAATTAATTAATTAATTTTTAATTTAACATTAAAGTAATTTTTAATTTTTGTTTGTTTGTTTTCTATCCTTTCTTTTTTTTAATTTTAATTTTATTTTATTTTTAAACTTTACAATATTGTATTGGTTTTGCCAAATATCGAAATGAATCCGCCACAGGTATACATGTGTTCCCCATCTTGAACCCTCCTCCCTCCTCCCTCCCCATACCATCCCTCTGGGTCGTCCCAGTGCACCAGCCCCAAGCATCCAGTATCGTGCATCGAACCTGGACTGGCGACTTGTTCCACATATGATATTATACGTATTTCAATGCCATTCTTAGAAGAGAGAAAAGTTTGACTTGTTTAACACAGTGGACACTCAAGAATTCAAGTAACAACTGTCTTCTTTAGGCTTTGAGAAACTTTCATATGAAATATACCATTGATGGTGTTTCATTCAAGCAGTTCCTTCTTGACTCCTCAAGTCTAAAGGAGATTTAGGAAGCTACTGGGAAAAGAATACAAGTATTCTATATTTAAATATCTCTGTCAGTAAGGCCATAGCAAAGTCCTCTGTAAGCCAGTTCCCTGTTACAAGGCCACTCTGAAGCCTTGGTTGATACTTAAAGACAACTTGCTTTTCAGGACTGAGTAGATAAGATAGAAAATCCTTTATAGCAATGGCAACACACTCCAGTACTCTTGCCTGGCAAATGCCATGGACGGAGGAGCCTGGTAGGCTGCAGTCCATGGGGTCGCTAGGAATCGGACACGACTGAGCGACTTCACTTTCGCTTTTCAGTTTCATGCATTGGAGAAGGAAATGGCAACCCACTCCAGTGTTCTTGCCTGGAGAATCCCAGGGACAGAGGAGCCTGGTGGGCTGCCGTCTCTGGGGTCGCACAGAGTCGGACACGACTGAAGCGACTTAGCAGCAGCAGCAGCAGGTAACCAGCAAGGAGATACAGAAAGCCAGTCTGGGTGGAGAACATTGATAAAAACTATGCTATCATGTGGAAAAATTTAAAGCAGCTGCATTTCTTCAAGCCATTGTTTAGTGATCACTTAAATGTTTGCTAGTATATCAAAAAACATCAAACCAACAAAATAAATTTCAAAACCATCACAAATTTACTCTTGATTAGTTTGGAATTTATGTTGTACCAATAGTGCTTGGAAATTTGCCTTTGTTTAGAAAATTCTTTTTTTCAAAGTTATTAACTGGATTCTGCTGTGGTTATTATGGAGTTCCTTAAAATATTCAAAGATAATATCTCTTCAAGGATCCATATATACTTAAAAATTTCTCACTTCTGGGCTTATAATAACAATGTCATTCAATTTCCTCAAAAAGTAAGTTTTTGAGATTTAAATTACTTTTTTTTTAATTTATTTTTTAATCGAAGGATAATTGCTTTACAGAATTTTGTTGTTTTCTGTCAAACCTCAACAAGAATCAGCCATAGGTAAATATATATCACCTCCCTTTTGAACCTCCATCCCATCTCCTGCCCCATCCCACCCCTCTAGATAAATACAGAGTCCCTGTTTAAGTTTCCTGAGCCATACAGAAAATTCCTGTTGGCTATCTATTTTACATATGGTGATGTAAGTTTCCATGTTATTCTTTCCATACATCTCACCCTTTCCTCTCCTCTTCTCATGTCCATAAGTCTATTCTCTATGTCTGTTTCTCCTTTGCTGCTCTGAAAATAAATTCTTCAGTACAATTTTACTAGATTCTGTATATATGCATTAGAATACGATATTTATCTTTCTTTTTCTGACTCTGTATAATAGGTTCTAGGTTCATCCACCTCATCAGAACTGACTCAAATGTGTTCCTTTTTATAGATGAGTAATATTCCATTGTGTATATGTACCATGACCTCTTTATCCATTCATCTGTTGATGGACATCTAGGTTGCTTCCATGTTCTAGCTATTGTAAATAGTGCTGCAATGAACATTGGGATTCATATGTCCATATGAATCATATGAATTCATATCTCCAGACCATCTTCCATAGTGGCTGTATCAATTTACATTCCCACCAACAGAGCAAGAGTATTCCCTTTTATCCACATCCTCTCCAGCATTTATTGTTTGTAGACTTTTTGATGATGGCCGTTCTGACCCATGTGAGGTGATATGTCATTGTACTTTTGATTTGCATTTCTCTAATAATGAGCAATGTTGAGCGTCTTTTCATGTGTTTGTTAGCCATCTGTATATCTTCTTTGGAGAAATGTCTGTTTAGGTCTTTCTCCCACTCTTTGATTGGGTTGTTTGTTTTTCTGGCATTGAGTTGTATAAACTGCTTGTATATTTTGGAAATTAATCCTTTGTCAGTTTTTTTCATTTTCTATTATTTTCACCCATTCAGAGGGTTGTCTTTTCACCTTGCTTATAGTTTTCTTTGTTGTGCAAAAGCTGTTAAGTTTAATGAGGTCCAACTTGTTTACTTTTGTTTTTATTTCCTTTACTCTAGGAGATGGGTCATAGAGGATCTTGCTTTGATTTATGTCATCGAGTGTTCTGCCTGTTTTCCTCTAAGAGTTTTATAGTTTCTGGTCTTACATTTAGGTTTTTAATCCATTTTGAGTTTGTCATTGTGTATGGTGTTAGGAACTGTTCTAATTTCATTCTTTTACATGTAGCTGTCCAGTTTTCCCAGCCCCATTTATTGAAGAGGCTGTCTTTGCCCCATTGCATATTCTTGCTTCCTTAGTCAAAAATAAGGTGCCCATAGGTGCGTGGGTTTATTTCTGGGTTTTCTATCTTGTTCCATTGGTCTCTAGTTCTGTTTTTGTGCCAGTACCATACTGTTTTGATGACTGTAACTTTGTACTACAATCTGAAGCCAGGAAGCTTGATTCCTCCAGCTCCTCAAGACTGCTTTGGCTATTCAGGGTCTTTTGTGTTTCTGTATGAATTGTAGAATTCATTTGAATAAATGAACAAATTCATCTGTTCTAGTTCTGTGAAAAATGCCATTGGTAATTTGGTAGGGATCTCATTGAATCTGTAGACTGCATTTGGTAATATAGTCATTTTTACAATATTGATTCCTCCTACTCAGGAACATGGAATATCTCTCCTCCAACTGTTCATGTTGTCTTTGATTTCTTTCATCAGTGTCTTATAATTTTCTGTGTACAGTTCTTTTATCTCCTTAGGTAAGTTTATTCCTATATTTTTAATTCTTTTTGGTTGCAATGGTGAATGGGGTTGATTCCTTAATTTCTTTTTCTGGTTTTTCATTATTAGTACATGGGATTCCCTAGTGGCTCAGGCAGTAAAGCTTCTGCCCACAATGAGGGAGACCTGGGTTCGATCCCTGGGTCAGGAAGATCCCCTGGAGAAGGAAATGGCAACCCACTCCAGTACTCTTGCCTAGAAAATTCCATGGATGGAGGAGCTTGGTGAGCTATAGTCCATGGGGTCGCAAAGAGTGGGACATGACTGAGCGACTTCACTTTCTTTATTGTTAGTATATAGAAATGCAAGTGATTTCTGTGTATTGATTTTGTATTCTGCAACTTTGCTGAATTCACTGATTAGCTCTAGTAATTTTCTGATACCATCTTTACGGTTTTCTATGTGCAGTATCATGTCATCTGCAAACAGTGAGATGTTCCTTTACTTTTTTCCGATCTGGATTCCTTTTATTTATTTTTCTTCTCTGATTGCTGTAGCTAGGACTTCCAGAACTAAGTTGAATAATAGTGGTGAAAATTGACACCCTTGCATTTTTCCTGATCTTAGGGGGAATGCTTTCAGTTTTTTACCATTGAGAATAAGGTTTGCTGTAGGCTTATCATATATGGTCTTTACTATGTTGAGATAGGGAGGAGGCAGTGGCACCCCACTCCAGTACTGTTGCCTGGAAAATCCCATGGATGGAGGAGCCTGGTAGGCTGCAGTCCATGGGGTCGCACAGAGTCGGACACGACTGAAGCGACTTAGCAGCAGCAGCAGCATGTTGAGATAGGTTCCTTCCATGCCCATTTTTTGAAGAGTTTTAATCATAAATGGGTGCTAAATTTTGCCAAAGGCTTTTTCTACATCTATTGAGATGATCATATGGTTTTAATCTTTCAATTTGTTAATATAGTGTAACACGTTGATTGATTTACGTGTATTGAAGAATCCTTGCAATTCCTGGAACAAACCCAATTTGATCATGGTGTATGAGTTTTTAGAGGTGTTGCTGAATTCTGTTTGCTAAAGTTTTGTGGAGGAGTTTTGCATCTATGTTCATCAGTGATATTGGCCGGTAGTTTTCTTTATTTGTGTTGTCTTCGTCTGGTTTTGTTATCAGAGTGATGGTGGACTCATAGAATGAATTTGGAAGTTTTCCTTCCTCTGCAATTTTTTTGAAAGACTCTTGGAAGGATAGACATTAGCTCGTCTATAAATTGTTTGATAGAATTTTACTGTGAAGTCGTCTGGTCCCTGGCTTTTGCTTTTTTTGGGAGATTTTTGATCACAGCTTCAACTTCAGTCCTTGTGATTGGGTTGTTCATAATTTCTATTTCTTCCTGGTTTAGTCTTGGAAGATTGAACTTTTCTAAGAATTTATCCATTTCTTCCAGGTTATCCATTTTACTGCCATATAGTTGTTCATAATAGTCTCTTATAATCCTTTGTATTTCTGCATTGTCTGGTGTAACTTTTTTTTTTTCATTTCCAATTTTGTTGATTTGATTCTTCTCTCTTTTTTTCTTGGTGAGTCTGGCTGAAGGCTTGTCGATTTTGTTTATCTTCTCAAAGAACCAGATTTTAGCTTTCTTAATCTTTACTATTGTTTCTTTCATTTATTTTTCATTTATTCCTGCTTGAATCTATATGATTTCTTTCCTTCTACTATTTTTTTTTTGTTCTTATTTTCCCAGTTATTTTAGGTGCAAAGTTATGTTGTCTATTCAATGTTTTTCTTCTTTCTTTAGGTAGGATTGTATTGCTATAAACTTCCCTCTTAGAACTGCTTTTGCTGATCCCATAGGTTTTGAGTTGTTCTGTTCTCATTGTCGTTTGTTTCTAGAAATTTTTTTATTTCCTTTTCATTTCTTCTGTTATTTAGAAATGTGTTGTTTAATCTCCATGTGTTTGTGTTTTTTACAGTTTTATTCTTGTAACTGATATCTAGTCTCATAGCATTGTGGTCAGAGAAGATACTTGAATGACTCTATCCTGGAGAATGTTCCATGTGCACTTGTGAAGAAGGTGTATTCTTCTGCATTTGGGTGGAATGTCCTGAAGATATCAATGAAGTCCATCTCATCTAATGTATCACTCAAGACTTGTGTTTTATTATTAATTTTCCATTTTGAGGATCTGGTTGTGAGTGGGGTGTTATTTCTCCTGCTATTATTGTGCTACTATCCATTTCTTCCTTTATGTCTGTTACTGTTTGTCTTATGTATTGCAGTGCTCCTATGTTGGGTGCATAGATATTTACAATTGTTATGTTTTCCTCTTGGATTGATCCTTTGATCTTTATGTGAGTCCTTCCTTATCTCTTGTAATCTTGTTTATTTTAAGGTCTATTTTGTCTGATGTGAGGATTGCTACTCCAGCTTTCTTTTGCTTCCCATTTGCATGGAATATATTTTTCCATCCCCTCACTTTCAGTTTATATATGTCTTTAGGTCTGAAGTGAGTTTTTGAGTAGGCAGCATACATATGGATCTTGTTTTTGTATCCACTCAGCCAGTCTGTGTCTTTTGGTTGGAGCATTTAATCCATTTACCTTTAAAGTAATTTTTGATATATATGTTCCTATTGCCATTTTCTTAATTGTCTGGGCTTGGTTTTGTATTTCTTCTCTTGTATTTCTTGACTATATAAGTTCTTTTAACATTTGTTTTAAAGTTTGTTTGATGGTACTGAGTTCTCTTAACTTTTATTTGTCTGAAAAGCTTTTTATTTTTCCATCAAATTAATGAAATTCTTGACAGGTACTGTAATCTTGGTTGTAGATATTTCCCTTTCAATACTTTAAATATATGCTGCCATTCCCTTCTGTCCTGCAGATTTTCTGCTAAAGATCAGCTGTTAAGTGTATGGGGTTTCTCTTGTATGTTACTTGTTGCTTCTCCCTTGCTGCTTTTAATATTCTTTCTTTGTGTTTAGTCTTTGTTCATTGGATTAGTATGTGTCTTGGTGTGTTTCTCCTTGGGTTTGTCCTGTATGGGACTCTTTGTGCCTCTTGGACTTTACTGAATATTTCCTTTTCCATGTTGGGGAAATTTTCCACTATAATCTCTTCAAAATTTTTCTCATACACTTTCTTTTTCTCTTCTACTTATGGGACCCCTATAATTCAAATGTTGGTGTGTTTGATATTGTTCCAGGGGTCTCTGAGACTATCCTCAGTTCTTTTCATTCTTTTTACTTTATTCTGCTCTTCAGAAGTTATTTCCACCATTTTATCTTCCAGCTCACTGATTCATTCTTCTGCTTCAGATATTCTGCTATTGATTCCTTCTAGAGTATTTTTAATTTCAGTAATTGTGTTGTTTGTCTCTCTATACATTTTTTAATTTAATTCTTCTATGTCTTTGTTAATTGATTCTTGCATTTTCTCCATTTTATTTTCAAGGTTTTTGATCATCTTTACTATCATTATTCTTAATTCTTTTTCAGGTAGTTTGCCTATTTCCTCTTCATTTATTTGGACTTCTGTGTTTCTAGTTTGTTCCTTCATTTGTGTAGTATTTCTCTGCTTTTCATTTTTTTTTAAAATTGATTCTGTTTAAGGTCTCCTTTTCCCAGGCTTCAAGGTTGAATTCTTTCTTCCTTTTGTTTTCTGCCCTCCTAAGGTTGGTCCAGTGGTTTGTGTAAGCTTCATATAGGTTGAGATTTGTGCTGAGCTTTTGTTTATTTGTTTGGTTTTTCTCTGATGGCCAAGGCTGAGTGAGGTGGTAATCCTGTCTGCTGATGATTGGGTTTGTATTATTTTTTGTTTGTTTGTTGTTTAGATGAGGCGTCCTGCACAGGTTGCTACTGGTGGTTGGGTGATGTCGAGTCAAATGGAATCTTTTGTTGGAATCTACACTAGGGCAGAACTGTGTATTTCAGGTTTAGGCACTGCTTTCTCTGGACCCTTATTTAGAATTCATATTTTCCTTGGAAAATATAAGTTTAATCCTTATAAACTTGGTATAAGCTAGTTTCAAAGAATAAGATAATACACTATTAAATGACACTTCTGAAGACAGAGCAAACATCAAGAAGGAGGGTTATCTCCAAAAGCCAACATTCCTGTTTTTACTTCTGGGAAGGGAAAGTGACCATGAAAAACAACAAACTCCACTTCATTAAAGTGGTCTTGGAGAGTGTACCTCTACTTTCAGCTTTGTCATGTGTTGATTATAATATATTTAATGATATCACAATAGAGAATGGAGAAGGAGATGACAGATCACTCCAGCATTCTTGCCTGGTGAATCCCATGGGACAGAGGAGCCCAGCAGGCTGCAGTCCACAAGGTCACAAAGAGTTAGGAATGATTGAGCAGTAGATAATAGGGCTCTGTGTGAATCTGGAAAGTGGTCCGCAAACCACCAGCAATAATACAGCAAGCATATTTTGTGTTCAACAATCAAGAAAGTGCTACTTAATGCTAATCTTCAGTTATAATTTGTAAATGATGAAACATATTTCTCAGTTATTGCGGCAGGATTTAAAGACTTGCTCTGATGGCAGAAAGTGAAGAGGAACTAAAAGAACCTCCTGACGAGCATGACAGAGAAGAGTGAAAAAGCTGGCTTGAAACTCAACATTTTAAAAACTAAGATCATGACATCTGGTCCCATCACTTCATGGAAAATAGAAGGGGAAAAAGTGGAAACAGTGACAGATTTTATTTTATTTGGCTCCAAAATCACTGCAGACAGTGACTGCAGCCATGAAATTAAAAGAAGACTCTTGAGAATCCCTTGGACTGCAAGGAGATCAAATGAGTCAGTACTAAAGGAAATCAGTCCTGAATTTTCATTGAAAGGACTGTTAATGAAGCTGAAGCTCCAATACTTTGGCCACCTGATGGGAAGAGTTGACTCATTGGAAAATGCCCTGATGCTTGGGAAAGATTGAAGGCAAAAGGAGAAGGGGGCGGGGGAGGATGAAATGGTTAGATAGTATTACTGCCTCAATTTACATGAATTTGAGCAAACTCTGGGAGATAGTGGAGGACAGAGGAAACTGGCATGCCACAGTTTTGAAAGTCACAAAGAGTTGGACAGGACTTAGCAACTAGACAACAACAATTACTGCCTAAGACATGATATATTTGAAGGTAAAACACAGATGTATCACAATACGCCTGTCTTTGTTTAGTTACTGAATTTTCAGTGGGGTTAGCACCAGTAGGGTGGAGAAGGAGGCAGTGTAACTGTAAAGACATATGCAGTATATTGCATAACAAAGGCAAGGTTGCCAAAGTTCATCAATAGTAGAACAGGGTGCTGATGAAGCTATTAATACGACCAGGAGGCCATTTCCTACTTGGATAAGTGAATTTCATAACAAGAAATAAAAGATCTGAAATCCTAGACAGGAGCCATAATCCCAGACTCTCCTTGTCATACTATGTAAATAATCTCTCTTTCCATCTTCATGTGACAACATTAGTGTTGGAAAGACATTTTACTCTCCAATGATTATCATTGTTGGGGGTGCTTATCCACTTCATCCCTGACAGTAATAATGAGCTTGAACTCTTGTAGATGGCTGTATTTGTTACTCAGATTTCCATAACAATCTTCCACAGGCTGGGTGGCTTAAAAAATAGAAATTTATTTTCTCACAGTTCTGGAGGCCAAAATTCCATAATC
This sequence comes from Bos mutus, assembly GCF_027580195.1. Taxonomy (NCBI): domain Eukaryota; kingdom Metazoa; phylum Chordata; class Mammalia; order Artiodactyla; family Bovidae; genus Bos; species Bos mutus. The sequence goes on along the minus strand of NC_091640.1, from coordinate 13,837,319 downwards.
AAGGTGCTGTCAGAGTTGATTTCTAGTGAGAGCTATATCTTCATATGGCCTTTTCTCTCTAGGCACAAGTAGGAGAGAGAGAGATCTCTGTGGTCTCTTTATCCCTTGTCACATGGTGAGGGGTTGAGGATTCAAATTATGAGTTTTGGGTAAATACAATTCAGTCCAAAGTAGTGGGAGTTAGGAGTTAGAAAGTGGCAGACCTGAAATAACTTCCGTTCTTCCTTCTTTCATCTTCCTTAGAGTACTGGGGTTGTGTAAATAAATTTTACACTCTGAAAAGAAGCCCAAATTCAAAGGCTAGAAGAAAGGAAGCTTCACTTAGTGAATAGCCAGGTGACACAGTTGGTAAAGAATCCAGCTGCTAATGCAGTAGTTGCAAGAGACACGGGTTCGATCCCTGGATTGGGAAGATCCCCTGGAGGAGGAAATGGCAACCCACTCCAGTATTCTTGCCTGGAAAATTCCATGGACAGAGGACCCTGGTGGGGGGCTACAGTCCATGGGGTCACAGAGAATTGGACATGACTGGGCACACACTGGCTGGCTTCTTCCTTTAGTGGCAGGTTCTTGGTATAATATTTTAATTTGATTCTCATGCCAGTCAAATTCCATGTTATAGGTACTTCTTATTTTCTAGACTAGCGAGCTTAAAACTCAACATTAAAAAAACTAAGACCATGACATCTGGTCCCATTAATTCATGGCAAATAGATGGGGAAAAAATGGAAACCATGATAGATTTTATTTTCTTGGGGTCCAAAATCACTGCAGATGGTGACTGAGCCATAATATTAAAAGATGCTTTCTTCTTGAAAGAAAATCTATGGCAAACCTAGACAGTATACTAAAAAGCAGAGACATCACTTTGTGGACAAAGGTCCATATAGTCAAAGCTATGGTTTTTCCAGTAGTCATATGTGGATGTGAGAATTGGACCATCAACAAAGCTGAGCACTGAAGAGGACTTAGCAACTAGACAACAACAATTACTGCCTAAGACATGATATATTTGAAGGTAAAACACAGATGTATCACAATACGCCTGTCTTTGTTTAGTTACTGAATTTTCAGTGGGGTTAGCACCAGTAGGGTGGAGAAGGAGGCAGTGTAACTGTAAAGACATATGCAGTATATTGCATAACAAAGGCAAGGTTGCCAAAGTTCATCAATAGTAGAACAGGGTGCTGATGAAGCTATTAATACGACCAGGAGGCCATTTCCTACTTGGATAAGTGAATTTCATAACAAGAAATAAAAGATCTGAAATCCTAGACAGGAGCCATAATCCCAGACTCTCCTTGTCATACTATGTAAATAATCTCTCTTTCCATCTTCATGTGACAACATTAGTGTTGGAAAGACATTTTACTCTCCAATGATTATCATTGTTGGGGGGTGCTTATCCACTTCATCCCTGACAGTAATAATGAGCTTGAACTCTTGTAGATGGCTGTATTTGTTACTCAGATTTCCATAACAATCTTCCACAGGCTGGGTGGCTTAAAAAATAGAAATTTATTTTCTCACAGTTCTGGAGGCCAAAATTCCATAATCAAGGTGCTGTCAGAGTTGATTTCTAGTGAGAGCTATATCTTCATATGGCCTTTTCTCTCTAGGCACAAGTAGGAGAGAGAGAGATCTCTGTGGTCTCTTTATCCCTTGTCACATGGTGAGGGGTTGAGGATTCAAATTATGAGTTTTGGGTAAATACAATTCAGTCCAAAGTAGTGGGAGTTAGGAGTTAGAAAGTGGCAGACCTGAAATAACTTCCGTTCTTCCTTCTTTCATCTTCCTTAGAGTACTGGGGTTGTGTAAATAAATTTTACACTCTGAAAAGAAGCCCAAATTCAAAGGCTAGAAGAAAGGAAGCTTCACTTAGTGAATAGCCAGGTGACACAGTTGGTAAAGAATCCAGCTGCTAATGCAGTAGTTGCAAGAGACACGGGTTCGATCCCTGGATTGGGAAGATCCCCTGGAGGAGGAAATGGCAACCCACTCCAGTATTCTTGCCTGGAAAATTCCATGGACAGAGGACCCTGGTGGGGGCTACAGTCCATGGGGTCACAGAGAATTGGACATGACTGGGCACACACTGGCTGGCTTCTTCCTTTAGTGGCAGGTTCTTGGTATAATATTTTAATTTGATTCTCATGCCAGTCAAATTCCATGTTATAGGTACTTCTTATTTTCTAGACTAGCGAGCTTAAAACTCAACATTAAAAAAACTAAGACCATGACATCTGGTCCCATTAATTCATGGCAAATAGATGGGGAAAAAATGGAAACCATGATAGATTTTATTTTCTTGGGGTCCAAAATCACTGCAGATGGTGACTGAGCCATAATATTAAAAGATGCTTTCTTCTTGAAAGAAAATCTATGGCAAACCTAGACAGTATACTAAAAAGCAGAGACATCACTTTGTGGACAAAGGTCCATATAGTCAAAGCTATGGTTTTTCCAGTAGTCATATGTGGATGTGAGAATTGGACCATCAACAAAGCTGAGCACTGAAGAACTGATGCTTTTGAACTGTGGTGTTGAAGAAGACTCTTGAGGGTTCCTTGGACTGCAAGGAGATCCAACCTGCCAATCTTAAAGGAACTCAACCCTGAATATTCATTGGAAAGACTGATGCTGAAGCTGAAAGGCCAATACTTTGGCCACCTGATGAGAAGAACTGACTCATTTGAAAAGACCCTGAGGCTGGGGAAGATTGAAGGTAGGAGGAGAGGTGGGTAGCAGAGGATGAGATACTTGGATGGCATCATTGACTCAATGGACAGGAGTTTGAGCAAACTCCAGAAGATAGTAAAGGACAGAGAAGCATGGAATGCTGCAGTCCAAGGGGTTGCAAAGAGTCGGACATGACTGAGTGACTGAAAAACAACAACAAACAGAAACTCAGAGAAGGTAGATCAAGTTAGTACATGAGCCAGGGTCCAAATTAAAAAGTCATGTTTTTTTTTTTTTCCAGTTTATTACTGTAATTCTTCTTACTAAGGAATTGTTTTGATGATTGCAATTTCAACTTTCTGTGTTTTTCTCTGATATTCAGCTTTCATTAATAGTTAAAACTTAATGGTGAGGCTTCAAGACTGGATTATATAGAGAGTAATAGGTTATTAAATTTGTTTCTTCCTTTGGAGATTAATTTGCATAAATAAATGAAAATCTTTTGAAATTATCATATAAATCAATGAAAATAGCATTTACTCAATTAACATCATTTACAAGGAGAATTTTTATGGAGGGAAATTTATGAAGGAAATAAAGAATGGTAAATAAGAATGGACTTCTATTTCCTTTCAAATATAGAAATCAAGCATAGTGTTATTTTGTCATTTTATTTACTTGCTTATTCTGTAAATACACATGGTACTCTTATTTTATGAAAATTTGTGTGCTAGGTCTTGCATCAGCTTCATAGGATGTATTTAAGGTACTTTTTACTCTAATAAAGACAATAAGGGTGCACACTCACATAGCTATTGAGATTAAAAACTGCAAACTTGGGGTGGAGGAAGGAATCCAAAAGAAAAAAATAGCTTAATTTCTCTATCTTTTCATGTTCATTCTTTACCAAATCTTTGTCCCAGCCTTTATGCACATTGAGACATCTTGGTGTAGCCTGGAATGACTGTGACTACAATGCATATCCCTTCAGATGAAAAGGTATAATTGAAAATACCCAATAAACAAGGTGAAAAGACAACCCTCAGAATGGGAGAAAATACTAGCAAATGAAACAACTGACAATGAATTAATTTCCAAATCATATAAGCAACTCATAGAAGCTAATAGCAGAGAAGCAAACAACCCAATCAAAAAGTGGGGGAAAAAAACTAAACAGACATTTCTCCAAAGAAGACATACAGATGGCTAACAAACACATGAAAAGATGCTCAATATCTCTCATTATTAAAGAAATGTAAGTCAAAACTGCAATGACATATTACCTCACACAAGTCAGACTGGGCATCATTAAAGTCTACAAATAATAGATGATGAAGAGTGTGTGGAGAAAAGAGAACCCCCTTGCACTGCTGGTGGGAATATAAATTGATTTAGCCACTATGGAAGACAGTATGGAGATTCCTTAAAAAACTAGGAATAAACTACTATATGACCCAACAATACCACAATTGGCATATACCCTAAGAAAGCCATAATGGGAAAAGACATGTACCCCAATGTTCATTACAGCACTATTTACAATAACTGAGACATGGAAGCAACCTAGATGTCCATTGACAGGTGAATGAATGAGGAAGTTGTGGTACATATATACAATGGAATATTACTCAGCCATAAAAAGGAATGCATTTGAGTCAGTTCTAATGAGGTGGCTGAAACTAGAGCCTATTATACAGAGTGAAGTAGGAAAGAGAAAAACAAATATCATATACTAAAGCATGAATATGGAATCTAGAAAGATGGTACTGGTAAAATTATTTGCAGGTCAACAAAGGTAACAGACATAGAGAACAGACTTATGCATATACTGGGGGAGGATGGAGAGGAGGATGTATGCAGAGAGTAAACTTGGAAACTTACGTTACCATATGCAAAATAGATAGCCAATGGGAATTTGCTGTATGACTCAGGGAACTCAGTTTATGAAGACACTCTCTTGCTTCCTTTCTACTTTGTGAAGTTATAGCAAAAAGATGGCCACCTAGGAAATGAGCCATCACAGATAGGGGCTCTGTATCAATCTAGAGGGGTAAGATGGGGAGGGAGATGGGAGGGAGGTTCAAGAGGGAGGACACGTATGTATACCTATGGCTGATTCATGTTGATATTTGGCAGAAACCAACACAATTCTGTAAAGCAATTATTCTTCAGTTAAGAAATAATAAATTAAAAATTAAAAAAAGAAAATATCCAAATTGCTGAATTATTAAGTATTAAGGCTTTAAGTCTTATTTGGTGTCATGTGAGCTCATCTTTAGCATTTTGAAGGAATATTTTTTCTACTGTGGAAGGTACTTCATCTTCTGAGTAGACCTCTGATGATAGATTATTGATATTCTGATGATGCTAGTCCTAGGAATATGGAGGAAGTATTAATACAAGTAATTTCCCAAATGAAAGATTCATGAATTTTTTATTCGCTTTTCCCTCTAAGGGATGTGCTAGTTTATTTTTTCTTTTATATATGCTGTCTTGCTCATCTGATCCTTAAGATGGCAGGACTACTACACCACTTTTCCATCATACTTCAAAGAAATTACATCTTTGGATGTAATTAAGTTCTAGGTTAGTGGCTGATATCTTGAATTTTCAGCATCTTCTGCTAACCATTCATATACAGACACAAACATGCACACATACAAGCACTACAGGAAGTCCTATATTCATCTAGTCTATGGTTCACTGTTTAAGCTAGGCTGTAATCAATTATGAGGATTTTTATTATAGTCTCACTGACTGAGGAGATAGCATCAATTCTGAGAAAAAAATTGATTTGATCTGCCATCCCAACCTTCAGTTTATGAAGACACTCTCTTGCTTCCTTTCTACTTTGTGAAGTTATAGCAAAAAGATGGCCACCTAGGAAATGAGCCATCACAGAGAGTGAATCTCCTGGCCCCCTACCTTAGACTTCTCAACTTTCAAAACCATGAGAAATAATTTTTTTTTGCTTGCAAGTCACCTAGTTTATGTTATTTTGTTAAACAGCCTAATGGACCAAGAAATAGGATTAACAAGCACTTTCATACATGTCACTTCCTTTGGGCAGTGTAATGTCTGTGAGATAAGAGTGGCAGGACATTTCAAATCCATTTTGAAAATGAGGAAATAACCTTTCTGGGACTTTAAGTGACTTGATCATCATCATATAATTTCCAAGCATTTAAACAAAATATTTTGATTTCATTATCTTTTTAGTTTAGTGAAATAAAATGTACTTTGTTGTTCATAGAATTTGCAACAATGCCTAAGATATCTGTATAGTCTAATGTATTTTTATTATATAAGCGTTAATGTCATTCAATGGATTTTGAAAAAGATATAAATTATCTCAATTCATAACTCTAACAGAGTAGCTGGTTTCATTTCATATTATTTTCTTTCAGTTTTGATTGGTATAATATATATTTTATATGACTATAATAGTGGGAACTATACATTTCTGGATCTGGATTTTTAGTTAACAATATGTTGTAAACATTTTTCTTTGTAGTTGAATGCAGTTCATTGTCATTATTTTTTAAATTATAATTTAATTGAGTTTAATATTTTATTCAATTATTTTAAATATATATAGTTTAGACAATGTGCAATGACTATTTTAAAACTATTGTTTCCTTAATGTAAATATTCAGAACGAACGTGAAGTCATTCAGTCATGTCCAACTCTTTGCGACTCCATGGACTGTAGCCTACCAGGCTCCTCTGTCCATGGGATTTTCCAGGCAATAGTACTGGAGTGGATTGCCATTTCCTTCTCCAAGGGATCTTCCCAACCCAGGGATCGAACCCGGGTCTCCCGAGTCATAGACAGACGCTTTACCGTCTGAGCCACTATTAGGTAATAAAGTAGGCATACTGAAAATGAGTCAAGCTGTATGTATCCATATTGCATTCCAAAGAAGCTGTCCTCATGCCAAGCTTATGCCAAGCTTACAGTAACGTTGTTGTTGTTGTTCAGTTGATAAGTCATGTCCAACTCTTTTGAGATCCCATAGACTGTAGCCCACCAGGCTCCTCTGTCCTTGGGATTTCCCAGGCAAGAATACTGGAGTGCATCGTCATTTCTTTCTCCAGGGGATCTGCCTGACCCAGGAATCGAACCCCAATCTCCTGCATTGCAAAAATATTCTTTACTGGTGACATAGTCTAACATTGGGTTCCTGGAGTTAAATTGGAGAAGGCAATGGCACCCCACTCCAGTACTCTTGCCTGGAAAACCCCATGGACGGAGGAGCCTGGTAGGCTGCAGTCCATGGGGTCGCTAAGAGTCTGACACGATTAAACGAATTCACTTTCACTTTTCACTTTCATGCATTGGAGAAGGAAATGGCAACCCACTCCAGTGTTTTTGCCTGGAGAATCCCAGGGACAAGGGAGCCTTGGTGGGCTGCCGTCTGTGGGGTCACACAGAGTCGGACACGACTGAAGTGACTTAGCAGCAGCAGCAGAGTTAAATTACTTATCTTGTAATTTTTTTGTTTAACTTTGCTTTAAAGTGTTATTTCCTCATACTTTCATTTTTATTTTTCATTACTGGTAATGTGAAATGCTGTGTCATTAGCATCTCTCCATAAGCTTTTATATTCGCCCAATCTTTGACAATCTATCTATTTAAACTTTTTAAAATGAATTGCCTACCAAACATTTCTGAATCCCAATGATGGACGAAGCTTATGTTTCAGATTAAATTCTTGATGACACTGTAATTAGCCATAAGATTATCTCTAAAAAGGGATAATTCTCCATATCTGCTATATGTGGCTGTTTTTTGAGAGGGTTATTGTACAAAGGGCTCAGGTAAATCTCAACAGTATCCCAGATGTCCTAGGTTCCTCGTTCTCTTGGCAGAGTAAGGTGATTCCAGCTGGCACACTTGGACTTCCCATGAAATTTTGCTCTGGGAGAGTCCTGTAGCTTTCCCTTTTAATAGGGGAGGTTATTAAAATGGCCTCTGCACCTGGAGTATAGCAGACTACTTCAGCCCCAAGCACTTTGACCTTAGATGTCAACTGTTAACACATGCTTACCTTATGGGAAATTGGATTTGTACAGACAGCCCCACTTGGAAGAAGTTCCCAGTCCCAGCTTGATTTTTAGAGTGACCTTTATGAAAGGGAGAATTTTCCAGGGTTGAAGGATCTCTTATTGGATAACATGCTTATACATCCACAGGACTCAAATAAAATAAGTCACTTGGAACCATTATAAAATATAAGGTGATAGAGGAGGTCAAGGTCTGGGTGACTCCAGTATGAACATTTTTCTACTAATGAAGGTGAAAGAATGTGTCTTTTAAAGTCTTTACTAACCCTAATGTGTTGGAGAAGGCAATGGCACCCCACTCCAGTATTCTTGCCTGGAAAATCCCATGGACAGAGGAGCCTGGAAGGCTGCAGTCCATGGGGTCGCGAAGAGTCGGACACGATTGAGCAACTTCACTTTCAGTTTTCACTTTCAGGCATTGGAGAAGGAAATGACAACCCACTCCAGTGTTCTTGCCTGGAGAATCCCAGGGACAGGGGAGCCTGGCGGGCTGCCGTCTATGGGGTCACACAGAGTCGGACACGATTGAAGTGACTTAGCAGCAGCAGCAGCAACCCTAATGTGTGAGTGTTAAAAGGATTTTGATTTTCACATACACCCAAAGGAAGGTCAGAAGTCTGATAAATCACATTTTAATTAGAAAAGCAAGTATTATCTATTCCAAATGTATTTGCATGCTAGATAATTGCATGACTGTTTTTGAAGATTGAAATTTTGAGCTTTGCAATGATAATACTTCCTCTTCTGCCAATTTAATAACTTTGCCTTTCATATATTACTCAATTGATCTTCAGTGATGCTTGGTCTTTTCTTAGTTTTCATACTTGTTATTACTTTTCTATGAACATAGTGAGGTTAACATCAGCTGACCAAAATGTTAACACTAAAACCTTTTTCTTCTAACGTGTTTTACTTGAAAAGCACTTATTTTAAGTTTTAAAAGTAAACTTTTTATTGAAGTTTGATATATATGCCGAAAGAGGCATATGAGTGTATCTCCATTTATAAAGCGGACACACACATGCACCAGATGGAGGAAAAAAAAAAAATCAAAGATATTGCATTCCAGAAGGCCCTTTTGGGTGTGCTCTCAATAGATATCCAGATCCCATTCCCACAAAGGTAACCGCCGTTCTCTAGCACCATGGATTATTAGTAGTTTTGCCTTTTTACTTAATGCTATATTACTGGCCTCATGAACTTACGCACTGGCTGGTTAAAACAAGTGTGAGAGGGAGGTGAACACATGACTATTTGGTAGCTCATAGGTCTTCCATTTGCTTATGCATGGATCGCATCATCTATCACAAAGGACAAAAGATCTTCCGTGGACCCTCCTGGTGGAGAGAGTGGAAGAAGAGATGGGAACAAGGAAGGGAGAGGTGCTAAGGAATTTTAGTGACAGATGACAGTTTCCTGCACCATGATAATGAGCAGAAGGTAATGTGCTGGGCTGGTGGCTGATACATGGATGAATAAGGACTTTGACACTTCAAAACCAGGGGCAAGCCAGGGGCTGGAAATGAGAGTAGCTCAGAAGTGGAAGTGAATTCAGTGAAAGCAATTAATCAATCTTAGGAGTAGACGCACGGAAGATTGAGTATTCCCATGATCAGAAAAAGGAAGCAACATAAAAAATGCATGTTAAGAAAAGTGAGCTGGACCTGGATCAAGGGCTTGGGTAGCTCTGTATACTGAAATCCCGTATCAGTGAAGGAGGAAACTTCAGCCTGGTGTATAAGTCATGAACTTCAGACACACCAAATCTAACCCACTTCGGCTGGTGGGGAAGGAAGGGAGATCTTGTGACTTCATCCTCTTAGAAGTGGAGAGGATTGGAAACTAATTGATAAATTCAGCTTGATTTTTAGGGTTAAGAGAGAGTCTGCTGCTTTGATAAGAAAATCTTCACTTTTATTTTCCTGTTACCTTTAGAAGATATGTTGAATATGAATAGGACTTTTGAAACTAGTTAGCCTCAAATAATACCTTTAACATTTTAGTTCAATAGCATTAATAATAGCAAACATAATGTTGGTTAAAATGTATTGAGGGCCTTATAGTCTTAATGAGGTTCATTATCCCATTATTTTTTTTTTTCATATGACACAGGTGTATCTATCCCAGTTTTACAGATGAGTAAACTGAGTTTCAATAAGATTAAGCACTTTGTCCAAATAGACTCAGGAAAACATGGCAGAGGGCATCTATAAGTCATCTGAATTTTCTACTAAGCATTATGTAAACAAATGAATAGAAACAAGCTTCTGCAAGCTCTCAATCCAGAAAACCTTGTCATCAGCAATCACCTCTGCCCAGACAGCGGAGGAATGTGAGACAGGAGCATTGAAGGAAGAAGGGAGACCCAAGGGCTCAATGGGAAGCCCAAGAACATATATTAATTTGTTTTGATACAGAAGGCATAAGGTCTGATGCTGCAGATGCAAGGAAGAACTGTAGGATGTCAGGGACATTAGAATCAGAATGAAAACAAATGCCTCTCCCCCAGCACAGGTGTCAGGTACTTGCACATGCATAGCAAGTATCTTCAAAAAGGAGTATTTTTTCAGGCTCTGGACAGCATTCCCTGTCAAATTCAAAACCTGATTCCTTATTCTCCGCTGAGTTTACTTTTTAATCTTGTGAGAATTTATTACTTAAAAGAATCTTCATGGGCATGATAAATATTTTAAAACATTTGGAAATTCAGGGGAACTTTAAAGCTCTTTTCTTCCTAGGATGACTTTGCTTGGGGTTGTTGTGAGCTTGATCCTGCTGTGCCTTCACTTCCAAGCACCTTCTGGAGCAGTGCTTCCTGACCTTTTCATGAGAATGTTTGTATGACATTCTGGGGTATGCTGAAGGGGATTTAGGGGAATTTGCTATAAAAATGATGAAAACAGCCATTACTTTTCCTGTATATTATATAGTTATGAGAACAATAAATATAAAAATAAAAGAATACAGTAAATATTATTTATAAAATTCCAGATGAATTCATTTATTTTTATTGAGAAATTTGAGTATTCTTCCATGAATATAACTTTTTATGCTTTGAAACGACTACACAGAAATTATAATAAAAATTTTTCAGTGTCTTCAAATTATTTATTGTCTTCATGAAGAAAATAATTTTATTCCACAGTTTCACCAAAAAACATAAAACAGTTTTTACAATTATTCTCCAATTTACAACAATTTAAATTTCATTTAAGGATCTAACATTTTTTTCCTTTTCTTCCTTGACTGATGTTGACATTTCTTGTGATAATGTGAAAAAATTAACATCTAATTGAATTTTTCATATTAAATATTTAAAAATAATGATGGCAGTCTAATGTACAGAATGTGCATGAATTGCTAGAGCTATTCCCCTGCAGATAGCTTGAATAAAAGGGCACATCAACTGCCAACTGACAGAAGTTTCAACACATATTAAGTCAGGGGTTCATGGCACTGGCTGGAGTTTGTACACCGGATGTTTGTACCTGGGCCCTCACCTTACCCCGAAGTGGCCACACTTTGTGCTACAGACAAAAGTGCTCCTTGTCTACTAGTAGCTCTGTTGGTTGTCATCTCCATTTCAACAGCAGTGCTGTGCTTTGCAACTGCTTTCTAAAAATATTTTCTGAGTACTACAGTGCCTCCCCATCTGCATTCAGCCTAGTGGGACACAGAGCAGCACATGACAGGTATCAGCATCTTGCCAGTGGCCTGCAGATAGGCAATAATTCTGACCCTGCAAATCTCCAGTGTGCTCCAAGGAGCCTGGAAGAGGCAGACTGTGGCTGCAGCTTGCCTACTGGTTTTGGCTATCCTAGAGCCCACCTGGCTGTCCCAGAGCTGAAGGGATCAGTATGTCCTGGTACCTTTGCAGCACACATTTTTTGTTTGTTTGTTTTTGATGAGCACTGATTTAAAAGGACAAATTCCTTGTTCTTCCTGAATCTTTAGGAAATTAAGCTTTCGTTTCACAAATTTCTAAGTTCTAGTTTTATTATTTGGTTCTATCATCTTACAGTTCTTGCAAACAGCCCACTTGGCAAGATTAAAGGCAGCTGAAGTGTAATTCCTCAAAGGGTGGAACCAGGTGTCAAACTGATAGTTTCCAAACCTTAGGTCAGCCAGTTTCTAGCTATGTGCCCTGTGTACAAATTCATTGTTAGTCACTCAGCGGTGTCCAGCTCTGTGATCCCAGGGACTGTAGCCCACCAGGCTCCTCTGTCCATGAAATTCCCCAGGCTAGGATATTGGAGTGAGTTGCCATTTCCTTCTTCAAGGGATCTTTCTGACCCAGGGATTGAACCCAGGTCTCCTACACTGAAGGAAGATTATTTACAGTCTGAGCCACCAGGGAAGCCCATAGGGATGATAAAAATAGTGTTATCTTCCTAAGGCTATTGAGAAGATTAAATTAATTAATGCATGTTTATTTCTTATAACTGTCTATCATAGAGTAACAAATAGTATTAATTGATGTTATTATCACTGTTGTTGTTAATAAAAATAAGGTCATGTTATTAGTGTTCCTAAGAAGTTGATTACTAAGTTGTTATTAAGTAATCAAAGTTTGTTACTAAGTTGTTAGTTCAGTTCAGTTGCTCAGTCCTGTCTGCCTCTTTGTGACCCCAGGAATCACAGCACGTCAGGCCTCCCTGTCCATCACCAACTCCCAGAGTTCACTCAAACTCATGTCCATCGAGTTGGTGATGCCATCCAGCCATCTCATCCTCTGTCGTCCCCTTCTCCTTCTGCCCCCAATCCCTCCCAGCATCAGAGTCTTTTCCAATGAGTCAACTCTGCATGAAGTGGTCAAAGTACTGGAATTTCAGCTTTAGCATCATTCCTTCCAGAGAACACTCAGGGCTGATCTCCTTTAGAATGGACTGGTTGCATCTCCTTGCAGTCCAAGGGACTCTCAAGAGTCTTCTCCAACACCACAGTTCATAAACATCAATTTTTTGGCACTCAGCTTTCTTCACAGTCCAAATCTTGCATCCATACATGACCACTGGAAAAACCATAGCCTTGACTAAATGGACCTTTGTTGGCAAAGTAATGTCTCTGCTTTTGAATATGCTATCTAGGTTGGTCATAACTTTCCTTCCAAGGAGTAAGCATCTTTTAATTTCATGGCTGCAGTCACCATCTGCAGTGATTTTGGAGCCCAGAAAAATAAAGTCTGACACTGTTTCCACTGTTTCCCCATCTATTTTCCATGAAGTGGTTGGACCAGATGCCATGATCTTGGTTTTCTGAATGTTGATCTTTAAGCCAACTTTTTCACTGTCCTCTTTCACTTTCATCAAGAGGCTTTTTAGTTCCTCTTCACTTTCTGCCATAAGGGTGGTGTCATCTGCATATCTGAGATTATCGATATTTCTCCTGGCAATCTTGATTCAGCTTGTGCTTCTTCCAGCCCAGCGTTTCTCATGATGTACTCTGCATAGAAGTTAAATAAGCAGGGTGACAATATACAGCCTTGACATACTCCTTTTCCTATCTGGAACCAGTCTATTGTTTCATGTCCAGTTCTAATTGTTGCTTCCTGACCTGAATACAGGTTTCTCAAGAGGCAGGTCAGGTGGTCTGGTATTCCCATCTCTTTCAGCATTTTCCACAGTTTATTGTGATCCACAAAGTCGAAGGCTTTAGCATAGTCAGTAAAGCGGAAATAGATGTTTTCCCGGAACTCTCTTGCTTTTTCCATGTTCCAGTGGATGTTGGCAATTTGATCTCTGGTTCCTCTGCCTTTTCTAAAACCAGCTTGAACACCTGGAAGTTCACGGTTCACATATTGCTGAAGCCTGACTTGGAGAATTTTGAGCATTACTTTACTAGCGTGTGAGATGAGTGTAATTGTGCGCTGGTTTGAGCATTCTTTGGCATTGCCCTTCTTAGGGATTGGAATGAAAACTGACCTTTTCCAGTCCTGTGGCCACTGCTGAGTTTTCCAAATTTGGTGGCATACTGAGTGCAGAACTTTCATAGCATCATCTTTCAGGATTTAGAATAGCTCAACTGGAATTCCATCACCTCCACTAGCTTTGTTCATAGTGATGCTTCCTAAGGCCCATTTGACTTCACATTCCAGAATGTCTGGCTCTAGGTCAGTGATCATACCATTGTGATTATCTTGGTCATGAAGATCTTTTTGTACAGTTCTTCTGTGTGTTCTTGCCACCTCTTCTTAATATCTTCTGCTTCTGTTAGGTCCATACAGTTTCTGTCCTTTATCGAGTCCATCTTTACATGAAATGTTCCCTTAATATGTCTAATTTTCTTGAAGAGATCTCTAGTCTTTCCCATTCTGTTTTTTCCACTATTTCTTTACATTGATCAATGAGGAAGGATTTCTTATCTCTTCTTACTATTCTTTGGAACTCTGCATTCAGATGCTTATATCTTTCTTTTTCTCCTTTGTTTTTCACCTCTCTTCTATCCACAGCTATTTGTAAGGGCTCCCCAGACAGTCATTTTTCTTTTTTGCATTTCTGTTCCATGGGGATGGTCTTGATCCCTGTCTCCTGTACAATGTCACAAACCTCAGTCCATAGTTCAACAGGCACTCTATCTGTCAGATCTAGTCCCTTAAATCTATTTCTCATTTTCACTGCATAATCATAAGGGATTTGATTTAGGTCATACCTGAATGATCTAGTGGTTTTCCCTACTTTCTTCAATTTAAGTCTGAATTTGGCAATAAGGAGCTCATGATCTGAGCCACAGTCAGCTCCTGGCCTTGTTTTTGCTGACTGTATAGAGCTTCTCCATCTTTGGCTGCAAAAAATATAATCAATCTGATTTTGGTGTTGACCAACTGGTGATGTCCATGTGTAGAGTCTTCTCTTGTGTTGCTGGAAGAGAGTGTTTGCTATGACCAGTGCATTCTCTTGGCAAAATTCTTTTAGCCTTTGCCCTGCTTCACTCCATACTCCAAGGCCAAATTTTCCTGTTACTCCAGGCGTTTCTTGTCTTCCTACTTTTGCATTCCAGTCCCCTATAATGAAAAGGACAGTTTTTTGGGTGTTAGTTCTAAAAGGTCTTGTAGGTGTTCATAGAACCGTTCAACTTCAGCTTCTTCAGCATTACTGGTTGGGGCATAGTCTTGGATTACTGTGATATTGAATGGTTTGCCTTGGAAGTGAACAGAGATCATTCTGTCATTTTTGAGATTGCATCCAAATACTGCATTTCGGGCTGTTTTGTTGACCATCATGGCTACTCCATTTCTTCTGAGGGATTCCTGCCCGCAGTAGATATAATGGTCATCTGAGTTAAATTCACCCATTCCAGTCCATTTTAGTTTGCTGATTCCTAGAATGTTAACATTCACTCTTGCCATCTTCTGTTTGACCACTTCCAATTTGCCTTGATTCATGGACCTAACATTCCAGGTTCCTATGCAATATTGCTCTTTACAGCATTGGACCTTGCTTCTAGCACCAGTCACATCCACAGCTGGGTATTGTTTTTGCTTTGGCTCCATCCTTTCACTCTTTCTGGAGTTATTTCTCTACTGATCTCCAGTAGCCTATTGGGCACCTACTGACCTGGGGAGTTCCTCTTTCAGTATCCTATCATTTTGCCTTTTCATGCTGTTCATGGGGTTCTCAAGGCAAGAATACTGAAGTGGTTTGCCATTCCCTTCTCCAGTGGACCACATTCTTAGTTGTTACTAAGAAGATGCAAAAGGCAAATGAGAAAAGGAAGGATATACCCATGTGAAGGCAGAGTTCAAAGAATAGCAGGAGAGATAAGAAAGCCTTCCTCAGTGATCAATGCAAAGAAATAGAGGAAAACAATAGAATGGGAAAGACTAGAGATCTCTTCAAGAAAATTAGAGATACCAAGGGAACATTTCATGCAAAGATGGGCATGATAAAGGACAGAAATGGTATTGACCTAACAGAAGAGAAGATATTAAGAAGAGGTGGCAAGAATACACAGAAGAACTGTACAAAAAGATCTTCATGACCAAGATAATCACAATGGTATGATCACTGACCTAGAGCCAGAAATCCTGGAATGTGAAGTCAAGTGCGCCTTAGAAAGCATCACTATGAACAATGCTAGTGGAGGTGATGGAATTCCAGTTGAGCTATTCCAAATCCTGAAAGATGATGCTGTGAAAGTGTTGCACTCAATATGCCAGCAAATTTGGAAAACTCAGCAGTGACCACAGGAGTGGAAAAGGTTAGTTTTCATTCCAATCCCAAAGAAAGGCAATGCCAAAGAATGTTCAAGCTATGGCACAACTATACTCATCTCAAACTTTAGGAAAGTAATGCTCAAAATTCTCCAGGGTAGGCTGTTGACAGTATGTAAACCATTAACTTCCAGGTGTTCAAGCTGGTTTTAGAAAAGGCAGAGGAACCAGAGATCAAATTGCTGACATCTGTTGGATCATCGAAAAAGCAAGAGAGTTCCAGAAAAACATGTACTTCTGCTTTGACTAGGCCAAAGCTTTTGACTGTGTGGATCACAACAAACTATGGAAAATTCCAAACCACCAGACCTGCTTGCTGAGAGATCTGTATGCAGGTGAGGAAGCAATGGTTAGAACTGGACATGGAAAAACAGACTGGTTCCAAATAGGAAAAGGATTATGTCAAGGCTGTATATTGTCACCCTGATTATTTAACTTGTATGCAGAGTACATCATGAGAAATGTTGGGCTGGATGAAGCACAAGCTGGAATCAAGATTTCTAGGAGAAATATCAATAACCTCAGATATGCAGATGATACTACCCTTCTGGAAGAACACAAAGAAGAACTAAAGATCCTCTTGATGAAAGTGAAAGAGGAGAGTGAAAAAGTTGGCTTAAAACTCAACATTCAGAAAACTAAGATCATGGAATCTGGTCCCTTCACTTCATGTTAAATAGATGAAGAAACAATGGAAACAGTGACAGACTTTGCTTTTTTGGGCTCCAAAATCACTGCAGATGGTGACTGCAACCATGAAATTAAAAGACGCTTGCTTCTTAGTAGGAAAGCTATGACCAACCTAGACAGCATATTAAAAAGCAGAGACATTACTTTGTCAACAAAGGTCCGTCTAGTCAAGGGTGTGATTCTTCCAGCCATCATGTATGGATGTGAGGGTTGGATTATAAAGAAAGCTGAGCCCTGAATAATTGATGCTCTTGAACTGTGTTGTTGGAGAAGACTCTTGAGAGTCCCTTGGACAGCAAGGAGATCATACCAGTCCATCCTAAAGGAAATCAGTCCTGATTATTTACTGGAAGGACTGATGCTGAAGCTGAAACTCCAATAATGTGGCCACCTGATGCAAAGAACTGACTCATTGGAAAAGATCCTGATACTGGGAAAGATTGAAGTCGGAGGAGAAGGGGACGACCGAGGATGAGATGGTTTGATGGCATCACTGACTCGATGGGCATGAGTTTGAGTAAGCTTCAGGAGTGGTGATGGACAGGGAAGCCTGGCATGCTGCAGTCCATGGGATCACCAGTCAGACACGACTGAGCGACTGAACTGAGCTGAACTCATCTGAACTGAATTGAGGAAACTGATTATTACTCTAACAGAGAGTTGTTTTTTTTTTTTTTTGCCTAAATAGAATTGTATTCAGGGGAAATAAACAGTGACTTGAAAGCTTAAGGATTTTTAGCTTTATCCAATTACCAGAGTGTAGTCATTACTTTTTTCTCTCAATTTATTTAAACTAAGAACAATAACCACACACACAAAAAAGCAAAAAACTGTTCACCTATTTCTCTCACTCCTCAACTCTTGCACCACCAATCTGTTCTCTGTTTCTATGAACATTTTTTAGTTTTGTTTTATTTTGAAGATTTACATGTAAGTGACATCGTGCATTATTTGTATTTTTATGTCTGACTTAATTTCACTTAGCATAATTCCCCTAAAGTCCATTCATGCTGCCTCAAATGGAAGGATTCCATTATTTTTTATGGTTGAATAATACTGCAACATGCTTATCAATTTATCCATCAGTGGACGCTTAGGTTATTTCCACACCTTGGCAATTGTAAATAATACTGCAGTGAATGTGAAGCTTTTTTTGTTTTCTTCAGATAAATGCCCAGAAGTGGAATAATTGCTGGGTCATATAGTAATTTCATTTTTAATTTTTTGAGGAGCCTCCAATATTGTTTTCCATAGTGGCTGCACCAATTCACATTCCTACCAAGAGTGCAAGAGGACTCCCTTTTCTCCACATCCTCATGAAACTTGTTATTTCTTATCTTCTTAATACCATTCTAAGAGGTGATGGCTCATTGTGGTTTTGATCTGAATTTCCCTTGTGATTAATGATTTTCATGTACCTGTTAGACATCTATGACTTCTTAGGGAAAATGTCTATTAAGACCTTTTGCTTATTTTAAAATCAGATTGTTTGTTTTTTGCTATTGAGTTCTTAATATATTTTGGATTTTAACTCTCTTATCAGATATAATTTGCAAGTATTTTATCTCATTCAGTAGGTTGTCTTTCCATTTTGTTGATTGCTTCCTTTGCTATGTAGAAGTTTTTAGTTTGATGTGGTTCCACATATTTATTTCTGCTTCTGTCACTTACATTTTGCTATCCCGTTTAAAAAATCATTGCCAAGACCTATGTCAAGAAGATTACCACCTATGTTCTGCTCTAGGAGTTTTATAATTTCAGGTATTAGGCTCAAGCCTATAATTAATCTTGAGTTAATTTTTGGGTATGGTGTGAAATAGTAGTCCACTTTCATTCTTTTGTATGTGGGCATCCTGTTTGCCAACACCACTTATTGAGGAGACTCTCCTTTCCACATTGTATGCTCTTGGCTCCTTTGTCAAAAATTAGTTGACTGTGTGTGAGTTTATTTCTTGGCACTCTGTGCTGTTCTCCTGATCTATGTGTCTGTTTTTATGCCAGTACTGTGCTGTTTTCATTACTATAGCTTTGTAATATATTTTGAAATCAATGAACTTGATGCCTTCAGCTGTGTTCTTATTCCTCAAGATTGATTTGACCATTTGGGTTCTGTTGTAGTTTCACAAAATTTTTATACAAATTTTATGACTGTTCTTCTGTAGAAACCATAATTTGAAATTTTGATAGAGATTGCTTTGAATATGTACCTTGGATTTTTCATATTTTCCATTTATTCTTTGTAAAGAGAATGGATATTATCCTTACAATTTAGCTACTTGCAATGAGAAAATAAACCAGGATTAAGGTAAGGAACTGAAGCATGGACTGGCTACTTACCTCTAAGAAGACTGAATCCTACATTTAGTGTCATTGAGTTGGCTGGAGTAACAAGCAGCTAGTGCCAAAATTCATGCTATTTAAATTGTTTTTGTCACTTTATGTCATAAGGTTTTAATCACTGTTTAGTGACATAAATTTTTAAAAACATGCTTTACTCTCCTTGGTACCTAGAGTCACACTAAATTTTCACGTTCTTTGAACCTTAAACTCAAAGGGCCAACCATAATAATCAGGAGACCACTTACGATTTTAGTCTTTATGATAGACATATGTAGGCTTCATCAACATTATGGCAGAAAGCAAGAAGGAGCTAAAGCATCTCTTGATGAGAGTGAAAGAGGAGAGTGAAAAAGCTGGCTTAAAACTCAACATTCAGAACACCAAGATCATGGCATCTGGTCCCATCACTTCATGGCAAGTAGATGGGGAGACAGTGACAGACTTTATTTTTGGTGGCTCCAAAATCAATGCAGATGGTGACTTCAGCCATGAAATTAAAAGATGCTTGCTCCTTGGAAGAAAAGCTATGACAAATTTAGGCTGCATACTAAAAAGCAGAGACATTACTATGCCAACAAGGGTCCATCTAATCAAAGCTACGTTTTTTCTAGTAATCATGTATGGATGTGAGAGTTGGACCATAAAGAAAGCTGAACACCAAAGAATTGATGCTTTTGAACTGTGGTGTTGGAGAAGACTCTTGAGAGTTCCTTGGACTGCCGGGAGATCAAACCAGTCAATCCTGAAGGAATTCAGACCTGAATATTCATTGGAAGGACTGATGCTGAAGCTGAAGCTCCAATACTTTGGCCACCTGATGCAAAGAGCCACCTCATTGGAAAAGACCCTGATGTTGGGAACAATTGAAGACAGGAAAACAAGGAGGAGACAGAGAATGAGATGTTTGGATGGCATCACCAACTCGACAGACATGAGTTTGAGTACCCTCCAGGAATTGGTGATGGACAAGGAAGCCTGGAGTCCTCTAGTCCATGGGGTCACAAAGAATTGGACCCAACTGAGTGACTGAACTGGCCAGACAAAAGAAACAGACTTTATGTCTTTTGCCTATTACAGATTTTGTCACAGAAAAGTGGAATAATATAGTATCACTTCATTGTCAATGGACATTAATGAATGTTAAATTACCAGAAAATTTCTATGGAACGCACATAACAGCTACTTTCACATTCAAAGGGATTTTCATGATTAATGTTATTGTAATGAATACCAAAGAAATTAATAACCATTTGTCACTTTAAAGGGGGTTGCAGATTAATTTCATGCTACTTTTCTATTCTCATTTGTCATATGAGTGAGAACCTTGAATTTTAATGTTTAATATGCGGTGTGAATTAAAGAAGTAGCCATGCCCATCCTGACCTTTTCAATATTCTAATCTTTACTTCGTTGACCTCTTAGACCTCTTTCTGGCAACAGTTAGGATTTTGAGAGGAGGGAGAGCTAAGCCTGTTGGGTAAAGTGAGCAGAAAGAGGCAGCATTTTAAGACGCACTTTCATAATTCACTGACTGTACTGGAAATTCAAATTTTCAGACTATCTATTATCTTGACAAACATTATAATATGTGCAGAATATGGCACCACATAAATCCATTCTGGTGACAAAGAATGTAATGAGAATGGGAAATAGTAGAAATCCAAAGCAATCACTTTACAATGGAGACTGGATATAGCTAAGGTCACATCAGGTTTCTCAGCAGTTCTTACCTGGCACTCTTAACAATTGCTCTCTACAGAGAACAGAGCCTGAAACCATATCCAGGTACTTAGAATGGTAGTTTGGAAACATTCATTTGAAAAGTGGCCTCCAAGAAGAATGTCAGTTTAATGAATTCATGTTCTTTGCTCTGTGTGGGGCAATGATTTGATATTGTTGTTGATTTATATTGAAAATGAATCATTCTTATTTTGAAGGGACATAAATAATTTCATCTATTAGTGTATTCATTTATCTATTTCAGTATCTATTTGACTATTTGATAAATATTTATTAGATTATGGATGTGTGTACAGGATTCTGTTAGCTTAATGTAAGAACTGTACAATAAAAGAATTGGACATGGATGTATGGACACTAAAATTGCAAATGGCTGAGATTAGATTTCATCAAAATGAGAAACTATGATTATAATTTTCTGGAGAATGTGAGGGGGATCACTCTAGTCATGAGGACCCTGAGCCGTTGTGTGCTAATGAGAAAGGATTTGGTCCCTGGAGATATGAGGATGGCTGATCTGCATGAGAAAAGCATTTAAAGGATATGAGAAGAAATGGAGAAACATTTTCACTTTTAATTTTTTAAAGACAGAGTGCTTGATGAACTATGGATGGAGGTTCATGACATTGTACAGGAGACAGGAATCAAGACTATCCCCAAGAAAAAGAAATGCAAAAAAGCAAAATGGCTGTCTGAGGAGGCCTTACAAAAAGCTGTGTAAAGAAGGGAAGTGAAAAGCAAAGGAGAAAAGGAAAGCTATACCCATTTGAATGCAGAGTTCCAAAGAATAGCAAGGAGAGATAAAAAAGCCTTCCTCAGCGATCAATGCAAAGAAATAGAGGAAAACAATAGAATGGGAAAGACTAGAGATCTCTTCAAGAAAATAAGAGATACCAAGGGAACATTTCATGCAAAGATGGGCATGATAAAGGACAGAAATGGTAGGGACCTAACAGAAGCAGAAGATATTAAGAAGAGGTGGCAAGAATACACAGAAATATAGAAAGAAGATCTTCACAACCCAGAAAATCACTATGGTGTGATCACTGACCTAGAGCCAGAAATCCTGGAATGTGAAGTCAAGTGGGCCTTAGAAAGCATCACTATAAACAAAGCTAGTGGAGGTGATGGAATTCCAGTTGAGCTATTTCAAATCCTGAAAGATGATGCTGTGAAAGTGCTGCACTTAATATGCCAGCAAATTTGGAAAACTCAACAGTGGCCACAGGACTAGAAAAGGTCAGTTTTCATTCCAATCCCAAAGAAAGGCAATGCCAAAGAATGCTCAAACTATCACACAATTGCACTCATCTCACATGCTAGTAAAGTAATGCTCAAAATTCTCCAAGCCAGGCTTCAGTAATATGTGAACCATGAACTTCCAGATGTTCAAGTTGGTTTCCAAAAAGGCAGAGGAACCAGACATCAAATTGCCAGCATTTACTGCATCATCAAAAAAGCGAGTTCCAGAAAAACATCTATTTCTGCTTTATTGACTATGCTAAAGCCTTTGATTGTGTGGATCACAATAAATTGTGGAAAATCCTGAAAGAGATGGGAATACCAGACCACCTGACCTGCCTCTTGAGAAACCTATATGTGGTTCAGGAAGTAACAGTTAGAACTGGACATGGAACAACAGACTGGTTCCAAATAGGAAAAGGAGTACGTCAAGGCTGTATATTGTCACCCTGCTTATTTAATTTCTATGCAGAGTACATCATAAATGCTGGGCTGGAGGAAGCACAAGTTGGAATCAAGATTGCTGAGAGAAATATCAATAACCTCAGATATGCAGATGACACCACCCTTATGGCAGAAAGTGAAGAACTAAAGAGCCTGTAGATGAAAGTGAAAGAGGAGAGTGAAAGAGTTGGCTTAAAATTTAACATTCAGAAAATGAAGATCATGGCATCTGGTCCCATCACTTCATGGCAAATAGATGGGGAAAGAGTGTCAGACTTTATTTTTGGGGGGGCTCCCAAATCACTGCAGATGGTGATTGCAGCCATGAAATTAAAAGACACTTACTCCTTGGAAGGAAAGTTATGACCAAAGTAGGTAGCATATTGAAAAGCAGAGACATTACTTTGCCAACAAAGGTCCGTCTAGGCAAGGCTATGGTTTTTCCAGTGGTCATATATGGATGTGAGAGTTGAACTATAAAGAAAGCTGAGTGCAGAAGAATTGATGCTTTTGATCTGTGATGTTGGAGAAGACTCTTGAGAGTCCCTTGGACTGCAAGGAGATCCAACTAGTCCATCCTAAAGGAGATCAGTCCTGGGTGTTCATTGGAAGGATTGATGTTGAAATACTTTGGCTACCTGATGTGAAGAGCTGACTCATTTGAAAAGACCCCGATGCTGGGAATGTTTGAGGGCAGGAGGAGAAGGGGATGACAGACGATGAGTGGTTGTATGGCATCACTGACTCGATGGACATGGGTTTGGGTGGACTCAGGGAGTTGGTGATGGACAGGGAGGCCTGGCGTGCTGCGATTCATGGGGTCACAAAGAGTCGGACACGACTGAGCGACTGAACTGAACTGAGGCATATCATTGTAAGTTTTTATAATTGTTCCCAACAAAATCTTAGCTAGAAGTAGTACATACTCACACCCATAAATGTGCTTAGCATCTACTTTGGAAAGGACTCCTCCTAGAGCATTTAGCGAGGTAGAAGACTGAGCTATGGTTATTTGACACTATATTCCAGTCAAATGTACCAATATTTTCGTGTATTTGATGATTACAAAACCATGTGCCTAATCTATGTGACCAAAATTTGCAGTCTGAATAATTTGATAGTGGGCATCTGAAAGAATCTGGACAGTCTGAAATGAGAGTATATCCAGTTAATGAATTTCAAAGCCAGGCCATAGATGAATACTGAGTAGAGGCATTAGAATCAAGAATTAAAACTGAGGTTTGGACCATACTGGCCATAAGGCCGTGTGTTTAGAAGTCAGGAAACAGGAAATGAGGATCAAAAAGCAAAACAAGAACATATTGTTTAAGACAAGCAGCAAATGGAAGTAGCAGTTAAAACAAGGAAATCTGAAAACTCTGCAAGAGTGAGACAAAGTGATAAGAAAAAAATCAATCTTGCTTTTGAAGTAGAATCAAAACATGGCATTTTATGATGACAGCAGTTCAGACTGAGGCTTCCCTGGTGGCTCAGTGGTAAAGCATCTGGCTGCAATGCAGGAGATTGGGGTTCAATCCCTGGGTCAGAAAGATCCCCTGGAGAAGGGGATGGCAACCCACTCCACTGTTCTTGCCAGGAAAATCCCTTGGACAGAGGAGCCTAGTGGGCTATAATCCATAGGGTCACAAAGAGTCATATGACTGAAGAGACTTAGCATGCACGCAAGCACATAAAGTATTGTAGAAGTCTAATATCAATTAAATTTCTTGCTTCTCTGTACTATCAGTTTTTTTGTTTAGTTTCTATTGTGGAAGAATGTAAAACATATAGCCAACAGAAAGCATGGTATAATGAATGTCCAAGTACCTATCTGTCACCTAGCTTCAGCAATTATTAAATAATGGGCCATTCTTCTTTCATTTACATCCCTAGTCTCTTCTCTCCTTACTTTGATTATATTGAAGTAAATCCCAAATTTGAACTAATTTTATCCATAATATATCTGTACACTTCCTAAAACATAAGGAGTAATCATATTTTGAAATTGTTTTAAATTTATTTTTAATTGAAGAATAATTGTTTTATAATATTGTGTTGGTTTTGGTCATATGTCAACATCAATCAGTATGTATACATATGTCTCCTCCCTCTTGAATCTACCTCCCACCTCCTACCCCATTCCATCCATCTAGGTTGTCACAGAGCACCAGATTTGAGCTCTCTGAATCATACAGTGAATTCCCAGTGGCTAACTATTTTACATATTTTAGTGTATATGTTTCCATGCTACTATCTCCATTCATCCCATCCTCTTCTTTCCCTCCCTGAGTCACAAGTCTGTTCTCTATGTCTGAATCTTCATTGCTGCTTTGCAAATAGGTTCATCAGCACCATCTTCCTAGATTTTATGTATATAGTTTTAATATATGATATTTGTTTTCACTTTTTGCCTTACTTCTCTCAGTGCAATAGCCTCTAGGTTCATTCACCTCTTTGGAACTGACTCAAATGCATCCCATTTTATGGTTGAGAAGTATTCCATTGTATATATGTACCACAGCTTCTTTATATACTCATTTGTCAATGGACATCTAGGTTACTTACCTGTCCTAGCTATTGTAAATAGTGCTGCAATGAACACTGGGGTACATGTATCTTTTTCCATTATGGTTTTCTCAGATTCTATGTCCAGTAGTAGTATTGTTGGGTCATATGGTAGTTTTATTCTAGTTTGTTAAGGAATATACTGTCTTCCATAGTGGCTGTATGAATTTACATTCCTACCAGCAGTGCAACAGGGTTCCCTTTCTCCACATCGTCTCCAGCATTTACTGTTTGCAGATTGTTTGATGATGGCCATTCTGACTTGGGTGAGGTGATGATATTCATTGTAGTTTTGATTTTCATTTCTTTGATAATAAGCGATGTTGAGCATTTTCATGTGTTTATTAGCCATCTGTATGTCTTTGGAGAAATGTCTATTTAGATCTCCTTCTCACTTTTTGATTGGGTTGTTCGTTTTTCTGGTATTGAGTTGCATGAGCTGTTTGTATATTTTGGAAATTGATCCTTTGTCAGTTGTTTCATATGCTATTATTGATTTGAATTCTGGAGGTTGTCTTTTCACCTTGTTTATAGTTTCCTTTACTGTGCAAATGGTTTAGAGTTTAATTCAGTTCCACTTGTTTATTTTTATTTCCATTACTCTGGTGGGGCAGGGGGTGGGGGGGAGGTCATAGACTATCTTGCTGTAATATATGTCTTCAAGTGTTCTGCCTATTTTTCTCTAAGAGTTTTATAGTTTCTGGTCTTATATTTAGATATTTAACCCATTTTCAGATTGTCTTTGTATAAGGTATTAGAAAGTATTCTAATTTCACTCTTTTACACAGAGCTGTCCACTTTCCCAGAAGCATATATTGAAGAGATTATCTTTTCTCCATTGTATATATTCTTGCATCCTTTGTCAAAGATTAAGTCCATGGGTGTATGGATATATCTCTGGGCTTTCTATCTTTTCCATTAGTCTATCCTTCTATTTTTGTGCCAGTACCATACTGTTTTGATGACTGTAGCTTTGTAGGATAGTCTGAAGTCAGGAAGGTTGATTCCTCCAGCTCCATTCTTCTTTCTCAAGATTGCTTTGGTTATTCAGGGTCCTTTGTGTTTCTCTACAAATTGTGAAATACTTTGTTCTAGTTCTGTGAAAAATGTCTTTGGTAATTTGATAGGAATTGAATTGAATATGTAGACTGCATTTGGTAGTATAGTCATTTTCACAATATGATACTTCCAACCCAGGAACACGGAATATCTCTCTAACTGTTTATGTCATCTTAGATTTCCTATGTATAGTGTAATGTCCTCTGCAAACAGTGAGAGTTTTACTTCTTTTCCAATCTGAATTCCTTTTTATATCTTTTTCTTCTCTGATTACCATAGCTAGAACTTCCAAAACTATGTTGAACAATAGCAGCAAGAGTGGGCACCCTTGTCTTGTTCTTGATTGTATAAGAAATGTTTCCAGTTTTTCATCATTGAGAATAATGTTTGCTATGGTTTTATCATATATGGCCTTTATTATGTTGAAGTATGTTCCTTCTATGCCAATTTTTTAAATAGTTTTTATAAATATAAATGGATGCTGAATTTTGCAAAGGATTTTTCTGCATCTATTGAGATGGTCATATGGTTTTTATCTTTCAATTTTTAATGTGGTGTATCACAGTGACTGATTTGTGCATTTTAAATAATCCTGCATACCTGAGGTCAACCCAACTTGATCATGATGAATGATCTTTTTAATGCATTGTTGAATTCTGTTTGCTAGAATTTTGTTGAGGATTTTTTCATCTATTCTCATCAGTGATATTGGCCTGTGATTTTCTTTTTTTGTGTGTGATATCTTTATCTGATTTTGTGTTGGGGCAATCATGGGCTCATAGAATAAATATGATATGTTCCTTCTCTGGAATGTTTTCTGAGAATTTCAGAAGTGTAGGCATTAGCTCTTCTCTAAATATTGGATAGACTCACCTATGAAGCCATCTGGCTGTAGGCTTGTTTTATGGAGAGATTTTTGATCACAGTTTTGATTTCAGTACTTGTCATTGGGTTGGTTATAATTTCTATTTCTTACTGATTCAGTCTTACAAAGCTGAACTTTTCTAAGAATCTGTCCATTTCTTCCAGGTCATCTATTTTACTGGCATATAGTTGCTCATAATAGTCTCTTATGATCCTTTGCAGTTCTGCATTGTCTGTTGTAATCTCTCCTTTTTCACTTCTAGTTTTGTTGATTTGATTATTCTTCCTTTATTTTTTTCTTGACAAGTCTGGCTAATGGTTTGTCAATTTTATCTTCTCAAAGAAGCAGCTTTTAGTTTTATTAATCTTTACTATTATTTCATTTCTTTTTTATTTCTTTTACTCAGATCTTTATGATTTCTTTCCTTTTACTAATTTTGGAGTTTTTTGTTCATCCTTTTTCCAGTTGTGTTAGGTGTAAAGCTAAGTCATCTATTTGATGTCTTTCTTGTATCTTGAGGTAGGATTTTATTGCTATAAACTTTCCTCTTAGAACTGCTTTTGCTTTATCACATAGGTTTTGAGTCATCATGTTTTCATTATGATTTGTTTCTAGGGTTTTTTGATTTCCTTTTTTATTTCTTCAGTAACCTCTTTGTTATTTAAAAATGTATTGTTTAATCTCTATGTGTTTGTTTGTTTTATTTTTTTGCATTATTTTTCCTTCAATTGATATCTAGTCTCATAGTGTTCACGTCAGAAAAGATGTCTGATACAATTTCAATTTTCTTAAATTTACTGAGGCTTGATTTGTGACCCAAGATGTCTATCCAGGAGAATGTTCCATATGCACCTGAGAAGAGATTTTATTCTTCTGCATTTGGATGGAATAGTCTGAAGATATCGATTAAGTCCATCTCGTGTAATGTGTCATTTAAGATTTGTGTTTCCTTATTAATTTTCTGGTTTGATGATCTGTCCATTGGTGTATGTGGGGTGTTAGAGTCCCCTGCTGGGGCTTCCCTTATAGCTCAGTTGGTAAAGAATCTGCCTGCAATGCACGAGACCCCGCTTTGATTCCTGAGTTGGGAAGATCTGCTGGAGAAGGGATAGGCTACCACTCCAGTATTCTTGGGCTTCCCTTGTGGTTCAGCTGGTAAAGCCCCCTAATATTATTGTGTTACTGTCAATTTCCCCTTTTATGTCTGTTAGCGCTTGCCTAATGTATTGAGGTGTTCCTATGTTGGATGCATAAATATATAAAATTGTTTTGTATTCTTCTTGAATTTATCCCTTGATCATTATATACTATCTCACCTATCTCTTGTAATATTCTTTAAGATCCTTATTGTGTGATATGAGAATTGCTCCTCCTGCTTTCTTTTGACTTTCATTTATATGGAATATCTTTTTCCATCCTCTTACTTTCAGTCTGTATGTGTCTCCAAATCTGAAATTGGTCTCTTACTGACAGCATATATATTCATCTTGCTTATATATCCATTCAGCCAGTCTGTCTTTTATGTGAAAGTCATTCAGTTGTGTCCAACTCTGTGACCCCAGGTTCCTCTGTCCATGGGATTTTATATTCAAGAATTCTGGAGTAGGTTGCCATTTCCTTCTCCAGGGGATCTTTCTAACCCAGGGATTGAACCCAGGTCACCCACGTTGCAGGCAGACTCTTTACAGTCTGAGCTACCAGGGAAGCCCCTGGTGTCTTTAAGTTGCAGCATTTAATCCATTTACATTTAAAGTAATTATTGATATACATGTTCCTACTGGAATTTTCTTAATTGCTTTGGGTTTGTTTTTGTAGCTCTTTTCCTTCTCTTATATTGCCAGTATATAGAATTCTCTTTAACATTTGTTGTAAAGCTAGTTTCTTTGTGCTAATTTCTTTTAATTTTTGCTTGTCAGTAAAGCTTTTGATTCCTTCATCAGTTTTGAATGAGGTCCTTGCTATGTAATCTTGGTGGTAGATTTTTCCCTTTCAGTACTTTAAATATATCCTGCCATTCTCTTCTGGCCTACAGAATTTCTCCTCAAAGATCAGCTCTTAATCATATGGGGTTTCCCTTGTATGCTACTTGTTGCTTTTCCTTTGCTACTTTAATGTTCTTTCTTCATGTTTTGTTAGCTTGATTAGTTTGTGTCTTGGCTTGTTTCTCCTTGGCTTTATCCTATGTGGGACACTTTTTGATTCTTGGACTTGATTGACTATTTTCTTTCCCATGTTAAGGAAGTTTTCAGCTATAATCTCTTCAAAAAAATTCTCAGACCCTTTCTTTACCTCTTCTTCTTCTGGGACCCCTATACTTCAAATGTGCATTTTGTATTCTCCCAGAGGTCTCTGAGATTATCTTCAAATCCTTTCTTCTTTTCCCTTTATTCTGCTCTTCAACAGTTATTTCCACTCTTTTGTGTCCCAGCTCACTTGTCCATTCTTCTGTCTCAGTTATTCTGCTATTGATTCCTTCCAGAGTATTTTTAATTTCAGTAATTGTGCTGTTTGTCTCTGTTTGTTTATTCTTTACTTCTTCTAGGCTCTTGTTAAATGTGTTAATTAATTCTTCCATTTTCTCCATTCTACTTTTGAGGTTTTAGATCATCTTTACTATCATTACTCTAAATTTTTTTCTGGTAGTTTGCCTTATTTCCTCTTTGTTTATTTGGCCTTTTGAGTTTTTACCTTGTTCTGTCATTTGCTCAATATTTCTATGTCTTTTTGTTTTTTTTCTAACTTACTGCATGTAAGGTCTCCTTTATCCAGGCTTTAGGGTCATATTCCTTCTTCCTTTTGATTTCTGCCCTCAATGGGTTATGTTCATCCAGTGTTTCGATTCTTGTTGGCAGTGACTTTTGCCAACGTTCTGGTGAGAGGAGGTGATTTTTTTTCCCTTTGATGGACAGGGCTTTGTGAGGTGGTATGTTTTGGGGTGTCTGTGGGAAACCTATCTGCTGATGATTTGGTTTGTACTTTTGTCTTGTGTGTTGCTTGGGTGAGACATCCTGGACTGGACTGGTTGCTGGCAGCAGTTGGGTGATGCCAGGTCTTTGGATACAGGTGAAAATCTTTGTGGGGGTTCTCACTAATTAATACTCCCTCGGGTTAGGATTTGTCTGGCAGTCTAGGGTCCTGAACTCAGTGTTCGCACTCCAAAGGCTCAGACCTAATCTCTGGCCGGCATTTGTTTTGACCTTAAAGGGGATTAAAATAAACACACAAAAACAAAAACAAAACAAGAAATAAGAGAAAAACCCAGACAAATGGTAAATACAAAACCAGACCAATAAGAAATCGAAGGAAAACACACAGAGAGGCACAAAACCAAAGCAGTCCAAAGAAAATAAAGAGAGTGACTTGGCATGCAAGGGAAACCAAAATTGATATCAACCAATTAAAAACAAAACTACACACCAGATAACAAAACCAAAGTCAAGTGCCAATTCGGGAATACATTAAATAAAACAAAACAAATTAATAAGCATGGTTAAATAAAGAAAGATAAGGAATGAAAGAAAAGTAGAAAAAAAATAGAAAAGCAAAGTTAAATGCAAGTATATAAAAAAGATTTATATAGATTAAAGAATAACTACAATAAGTACAATAAGAAAACAAACAATGAATTTTGAAAAAAAAAAAAACCCTACACAACCACAAAAAGCCAATGTAGAGGTAGAAAGGAAATAAAAAGTGTGCTTTAAAAAAAATTCTCAGAAGCTTAAATAGAGTTGATAGTAATAATAAAGTCAGAAACCACAGCAACAGAGGGAGGGGGGGCAATTTAAAAAGAAGAAGAAGAAGAAGAAAATCCAGAACCAAGTACAGAAAACATCAAAATAAAAGAATAATAGTAAAGATTTTCTCAGCTGTCAGCTGTCAGTGTCCTTTCCCTTGCTGTGAGTCAAGGATATCCCCCAATTCTGGACTGGTCTCTGCACGGGCTAGGGACAGCTCAGACTTTAACCTGGCCCTACACCTATGTGTTGTTGCCATCAGTGTTCACAGCTGTCAGACCTAGTGCATTTTCTTTTACCCTTGTATATTCCATAGACACAGAGTCTGCCTAGTTGATCAAGTCAATTTAATCTGCAGCTTGTACAGCTGATAGGAAGGGTTTTGATCCTCTTCCTTAGCCACACTGCCCCTGGGGTTCAACTGTGGCTTCATCTCCACCTCTGCATGTGGGTCAGCCATAGGAATTTTCTCTTGAGGCTGTGCTGGAGGACTTGGGTCTGCCCCAGTGAGGACCATGTGTGGAGGTGGCATAGCTGCTGGGATCACAGGGACCCTGGCAGTGCCAGGTACACAGGGGAGTTGGTGACCATTGGCATAGAAGATATGGTGTTTTAGTTTTCTTTCTAGCCTCTAGCAGCCTGCCCCAGTGAAGACTGAGCTTGGAGGTGGTGGAGCTGCTAGGATCATGGGGACCCTGGTGGTGTCAAGTGTACAGGGAAGCCAGTGGCCTCAGGCACAGGAGCTATGGCACTATTAGAGTGTTTTCCTAGCTTCTGGCAGCTGGTGTTCAAAGGGCCTCCCTAGCCGGTCCTTTTCTGTTACTCAGTGCAGAAGGTGCTCAAAGGCCTCCTTGACTGGGGTCCTTTTCTATTGCTTGGTGCCTCGGGTACTTAAAGGACCTCCCTCTCTTAGGTCTTTCTCTATTGGTGACCTGCCGCTGCCAGCATGTGGCAAGAGAAAGTCTATAGTGATGGCTCCACCCTCTGTGTATGACTCAGCACTATTACTTTGCCTCTATGGATGCCCAGCTGTCCTCTAAAGGCATTTCCCACAATATTCTCCTTCCTTTCATCCCCCTGGGCTGTCTCCCCACAGTCAACAGAAGGCCTCTCCCTGAGATTTCTCTCCAATCCCTACTTTCCATCTCCCAGCCACTGTGCATTCCGGGGTGCTTGTGTCTCTGTCCCAGGTATATAGTACTGTGGCAAGGATTGTCTGTGTGGTTCTTACCACTTTCAGAACGTCACAGACCAGCTGCTGCACTCTCCAACAGCCTCAAATGCTTCTTCTCTATTGCAAACAATTGCCGTGGTGTGGCGATCTGACCCCTGCTTCAGTTTCCTCACCCACTGTGTGCGGGCCCATGCCTTCCCACTCTCCTCTTTTTCCATTCCTTCCTTCATTTTACCTAGTTTTGCCTGGATCTATATATTCCTTTCTGGTGGTCAGGGGCTCGTGCCTGCTCTCTCAGCTGGTGTTCTGCGAGATCTCCTGCATCTGAAGGTATATTCCTAGTGCATCTGCAGAGAGAGATGCATTCCCATCTCCACCTGTTCCTCTGCTATCATAAGGGCAAGGAATGATTCTCTTATAAGCAAAGCCATAACACAATATCACCTTAAAAACTTACAAATGATTTTTTGCATTATTTGAGGTTCAAAGTTCCCTGATTTTCTTATAGTATTTCTTTTCACAATTTGTTTCTATGACAGGATCCAATCAATCCATGGATTGCAATTAGCTGACATGAGACTTAGTCTTCTTTGGGAATTTCCTAGTCATGTGACCTGGCCAAAAGCAAAAAAAGAGAGAGACAGACCAACAGACTTAGGCTTTTTTAAGTGCTTGACTTGATGTATTATGTTAGCTTTGGAAAAATCTCAGCCATTGCCTCTTTAAATATGGCCTCTGTCAGATTCTGTTTCCCTCTTTCTTGGGCTTTCTATATCATAATTTCTTAGCAACAGCTTTTGACATTTTTGCACTAGATAATTCTTTTTATCTTATTTGTAGGAATCACTTGTGTTCATTATTTAGCAATATCTTTGGCATGCACCCACTAGATGCCAGTAGCAATTCTAGAAACTGTGATAGTTAAAAAAAATGTTTCTAGATAGTGCCAAATATCACCTGAGAGAGGACAAAATAGTGTCTAGTTAGGAACCATTGGACTATGTGTATGTTAATCTCATAAACAGTTATATTCTGGATGTATCTTGTGCTTATCCTTCCTACTCTCCTTGTTTCAGTATGTATGCTTCTGTTTGACCTATGTTCCTATTATTTTTTTCTTTCATCAACTTTATTACTGTCCAATTTATTAAATTACCTCTTAATTTCAATTATATTTTAGTTATAGAATTTCCAATTCATTTTTTAAAAAATTAGTTATTTCCTGAAATTCTATATCTTTTTATTTATTTTCTTGACCAAAATAATTAAGTTATCTTAACTATGTCTGTTAACTTGACTATCTGGAGCATTTGTGGATCTCTGTCTCTTTTCTGTTTCATTTCTTTGCCTTATTTCTTTTTATGCCTGGTCATTTTTAATTGCACTGTTGTTTTTCAGTCGCTAAGTCATGTCCAACTCTTTGCAGCCCCATGGACTGCAGCACGCCAGGCTTCTCTGTCCTTCATTGTTTCCCAGAGTTTGCTCAAATTCATGTCCATTGAATCGGTGATGCCATCCAATCATCTCATCCTCTGTCACCCTCTTCTCCTCCGACTCTCAGTCTTTCCCAGCATCAAGGTCTTTTCCCGTGAGTTAGTTTAGCTCTTTGCATCACGTGGCCAAAGTATTGGAGCTTCAGCATCAGTTCTTCCAGTGAATATTCAGGATTGATTTCCTTAGGATTGACTGACTGGTTTGATCTTCTTGCTGTCCAAGGGACTCTCAGCAATATTCTCCAGCACCGCAGTTTGAAAGCATCAATTCTTCAGCACTCTCAAAGGTCCAACTCTCACATCCTTACATGACTAATGGGAAAACCATAGCTTTTACTAGACGGACCTTTGTTAGCAAAGTGATGTCTCTGTTTTTTTAATATGCTGTCTTAGGTTTGTCATAGCCTTTCTTCCAAGGAGCAAGTGTTCCTTTAATATTTTACCACACTTTATTTATGAAAAACTGAAGAAACTCTTATCTCCCTACAGAGGAGATAATGACAGATCACTATTTCTGTGAACTATTGAGCTGATTAAAGTTAAGTGCATAGTTCTTCAGGTATCCTAAGTGAGAATCCGAAACATTTATCATGGTCCTTCTTCTGATTAGTGGGCCTTGAATACCATTTCTTTTTCTCCCCAACATTGTGGGATTACTAATATTTCTCCTTCATTTCTCAGTCTTTTGCAAACCACATTATGCTTGGTTTATGTCTTAGATTTGTTTTCTAGAAGCAAAGCTAGAGTTGGCAATTTCTGGGTCAGTAATTTATTGAGTGACTGATCTCAGGAGAATACTAAGGAAAACAAGATAAAGCAAGAAAAGAAAGCTAAGTAAAAAATGATCTTGGCTAAAGATTAGCTTTACCTTGCTCCCAAGGGAAGCTCTGTAGCACAAATCATACCACGTAGATGATCTCCTCTTATGGTCGGGAGACAAGCTTCCTGTATCTACCATTTCAGTTAATTACTGGTTCTTGACTGTCTAGGGGAGTCAAGACTTAGCCTCTTGAATGAGACAGCTCATGTTTCCCTTTAGCCAAGGAAAATTCTTTGGAAAAAGCAGCAGCTATGAGCTCTTACCAGCTGACACTAACAATGGTGGGACTCTGTGCACCATCTCAGTGAAAGGGATAGTCATCTCATCCTCTGATGCCCTCTTTTCCTTCTGCCATCAATCTTTCCCAGCATCAGGGAATTTTCCAATGAGTCATCTGTTCGCAGCAGATGACAAAAATGCTAGAATTTCAGCTTCATCATCAGTCCTTCCAGTGATTATTCAGGATTGATCTTCCTTAAGATTGACTGATTTGATCTCCTTGCTATCCAAGGGACTCTCAGGAGTCTTCTTCAGCACCACAGTTCAAAGGCATCAATTCTATGGCACTCTGCTTTCTTTACAGTCCAGCTCTCATAACCATAAGTGACCACTGGGAAGACCATTGCCTTGACTATTTGGATCTTTGTGGGCAGAGTAATGTCTCTGCTTTTCAACACACTGTCTAGTTTTGACATTGTTTTCTTGCTAAGAAGCAGTTGTCTTCTGATTTCATGGCTGCAGTCACCGTTCACAGTGATTTTGGAGCCCAAGAAGAGGAAATCTGTCACTACTTCCACCCTTTCCCCTTTTATTTACCATGAAGTACTGTGACTGGAGGGAGAAGGAATTGGTACCCCACTCCAGTACTCTTGCCTGGAGAATTCCATGGACAGAGGAGCCTGGTAGGCTGCAGTCCATGGGATCGCTAAGAGTTGGACATGACTGAGCATCTTCACTTTCACTTTTCACTTTCATGCATTGGAGAAGGAAATGGCAACCCACTCCAATGCTCTTGCCTGGAGAATCCCAGGGATGGGGGAGCCTGGTGGGCTGCCTGTTTATGGGGTTGCACAGAGTCGGACACTACCAAAGAGACTTAGCAGCAGCAGCAGAAGCAGCAGCAGCAATGTGACTGGATGCCATGATATCTTAGTTTTTTTTGTTTGTTTGTTTTTTTAGTCTTAAGCTGTCTCTTTCACTCTCCTCCTTCACCCTCATCAAGAGGCTTTTTAGTTCCTCCTTGCTTTCTGCCATTACAGTGGTATCATCCACATATCTGAGGTTGTTGATGTTTCTCCCAACTATCTTGATTCCAGCTTGTAACTCATCCAGCCCAGAATTTCTCATAATGTGCTCAGCATATAGGTTAAACAAACAGGGTACCATCAGATAGCTCTGTCATACCCCTTCCTCTATCTTGAACCAATCAGTTGCTCCATACAGGGTTCTAACTGTTGCTTCTTGTCCTGCATACAGGTTTCTCAGGAGACAGGTAATATGGTCTGGTATTCCCAACTCTCTTACAGCTTTCCACAGTTTGTCATGACCCACACAGTCAAAGGCTTTAGCTTAGTTGATGAAACAGAGATAGATGTTTTTCTGAAATTCCCTTGCCTTCTCTATAAACCAGTGAATGTTGGCAATTTGATCTCTAGCTGCTCTTCCTTTTCTAAACCTAGTCTGAACATCTGGAAGTTCTTGGTTTGCCTAATGCTGAAGCCTATCAAGCAAGATTTTAAGTATGACATTACTAGCATGGGAAGCCCTATACAGTCAGCATGCTATACATTATACATTATTATACATTACTAGCATGAGAAGCCCTATACAGTCAGCAAAAACAAGACTGGGAGCTACTGTGGCTCAGATCTGCTGCTGCTGCTGCTAAGTCGCTTCAGTCGTGTTCGACTCTGTGCGACCCCAGAGACAGCAGCCCACCAGCTCCGCCGTCCCTGGGATTCTCCAGGCAAGAACACTGGAGTGAGTTGCCATTTCCTTCTCCAATGCATGAAAGTGAAAAGTGAAAGTGAAGTCGCTCAGTCATGTCCGTCTCCTCGCGACCCCATGGACTTCAGCCTACCAGGCTTTTCCGTCCATGGGAAAAGTACTGGAGTGGGGTGCCATTGCCTTCTCCGGTGGCTCAGATTATGAAGTCCTTATTGCCGAATTCAGACTTAAATTGAAGAGAGTAGCGAAAACCACTAGACCATTCAGGTATGACCTAAATCAAATCCCTTATGATTATACAGCGGAAGTGAGAAATAGATTTAAGGGACTAGATCTGATAGATAGAGTGCCTGATGAACTACGGACTGAGGTTCATGACATTGTACAGGAGATGGATCAAGACCATCCCCATGGAACAGAAATGCAAAAAGCAAAATGGCTGTCTGGGGAGGCCTTGCAAATAGCTGTGAAAAGAAAAGTGAAAAGCAAAGGAGAAAAGGAAAGATATAAGCATCTGAATGCAGAGTTCCAAAGAATAGCAAGAAGAGATAAGAAAGCCTTCTTCAGCGATCAATGCAAAGAAATAGAGGAAAACAACAGAATGGGAAAGACTAGAGATCTCTTCAAGAAAATCAGAGATACTAGGGGACATTTCATGCAAAGATGGGCTTGATAAAGGACAGAAATGGTATGGACCTAACAGAAGCAGAAGTTATTAAGAATAGGTGGCAAGAATACACAGAAAAACTAAACAAAACAGATTTGCATGACCCAGATAACCACAATGGTTTGATCACTCACCTAGAGCCAAACATCCTGGAATGTGAAATCAAGTGGGCCTTAGAAAGCATCACTACGAACAAAGCTAGTGGAGGTGATAGAATTCCAGTTGAGCTATTTCAAATCCTGAAAGATGATGCTGTTAAATTGCTACACTCAATATGCCAGCAAAATTGGACAACTCAGCAGTGGCCACAGGACTGGAAAAGGTCAGTTTTCATTCCAATCCCAAAGAAAGGCAATGCCAAATAATGCTCAAACTGCCGCACAATTGCACTCATCTCACACGCTAGTAAAGTAATGCTCAAAATTCTCCAAGCCAGACTTCAGCAATATGTGAGCTATGAACTTCCAGATGTTCAAGCTGGTTTTAGAAAAGGCAGAGGAACCAGAGATCAAATTGCCAACATCCGCTGGATCATTGAAAAAGCAAGAGAGTTCCAGAAAAACATCTATTTCTGCTTTATTGACTATGCCAAAGCCTTTGACTGTGTGGATCACAATAAACTGTGGAAAATGCTGAAAGAGATGGGAATACCAGACCACCAGACCTGCCTCTTGAGAAACCTATATGCAGGTGAGGAAGTAACAGTTATAACTGGACATGGAACTACAGACTAGTTCTAAATAGGAAAAGGACTACTCAAGGCTGTATATTGTCACCCTGCTTATTTAACTTATATGCAGAGTACATCATGAGAAACGCTGGGCTGGAAGAAGCACAAGCTGGAATCAAGATTGCTGGGAGAAATATCAATAACCTCAGATATGCAGATGACACCACCCTTATGGCAGAAATTGAAGAGGAACTAAAAAGCCTCTTGATGAAAGGAAAGAGGAGAGTGAAAAGTTGGCTTAAAGCTCAACATTCAGAAAATGAAGATCATGGCACCTGGTCCCATCAGTTCATGGGAAATCGATGGGGAAACAGTGGAGACAGTGTCAGACCTTATTTTTTTGGGCTCCCAAATCACTGTAGATGGTGATTGCAGCCATGAAACTAAAAGATGCTTACTCCTTGGAAAGAAAGTTATGACCAACCTAGATAGCATATTCAAAAGCAGAGACATTACTTTGCCAACAAAGGTCCATTTGGTCAAGGCTATGGTTTTTCCAGTGGTCATGTATGGATGTGAGAGTTGGACTGTGAAGAAAGCTGAGCGCCGAAGAATTGATGCTTTTGAACTGTGGTGTTGGAGAAGACTCTTGAGAGTCCCTTGGACTGCAAGGAGGTCCAACCAGTCCATTCTAAAGGAGATCAGTCCTGGGTGTTCTTTGGAAGAAATGATGCTAAAGTTGAAACTCCAGTACTTTGGCCACTAGATGCAAAGAGTTGACTCATTGGAAAAGACTCTGATGCTGGGAGGGATTGGGGGCAGGAGGAGAAGGGGACAACAGGATGAGATGGCTGGATGGCATCACCGACTCGATGGACGTGAGTTTGAGTGAACTTTGGGAGGTGGTGATGAACAGGCAGGCCTGGCATCCTGCATTTCATGGCGTCGCAAAGAGTCGGACATGACTGAGCGACTGAACTGAGCTGAACTGAACTGAAAAAGCATGGGAGAATAGTGCAATTGTCCAATGATTAGTGCATTTTTCGGTACTACCTTTCTTGGGAATTGGGATGAGGATTGACCTTTTCCAGCCCTGTGGCCACTGCTGGGTCTTCCACATTTGCTGGCATAATTAGTGCAAAACCTTGAAGGCATCATCCTTTAGGGATCTGAATAATTCTGCTGAAATTTCATCACACCCACTAGCTTTATTAACAGCAGTGCTTCTTAAGGCCCACTTGACTTCACACTCCAGAATATCTGGCTCTAGGTGACTAACCTTTCAAGGTAGAAGGTATCTAATATAATCAACTTGCCACTGAAACACTGGTTGGTGTGCTTGAGAATTTGTGTCATACTGGGGGTCAGAATTAGCTTCTATTGTTGAGAGATTAGACATTTACCAGTGACTGTATCAGTCTTAGTGAGATCATGCTGTGGGCCACGCTCACATGCCCTATGTCTGTCAGTTTGGTTAGCCCACTCTTGATCCCATTGCACAAGCCCTTTGTCTGAAAGGAGATGTTAACTACCTGGTGAACCCGTCTGTCTGCTTAGTTGCTTGGACCTGTTCTGCAGTTGATAATTTCTCTTTGGCATTAGTGCTCAAAATAAAAATTTCCATATTTTGTGCTCACTCTCCTAAATCCAACATTTGCCTCTTTCTCAGACCTTCTTTCACTCAGTTTTCTAATATTGCAACTTCAAGACGTCCTACCAGATAGGCACATCATTTCTTGCTTCACATGCTGCTGCTGCTGCTAAGTCATTTCAGTTGTGTCCGACTCTGTGTGACCCCATAGATGGCAGCTACATAAGGACAAGCATATCCTTATTTTGGGCCAGTTCACTTTCTACAAAAAGGAATGGTGAGCTGCTTCACCTGAACCTCTGTCTTTGAGAGGATTTCTCTTTGCCATTTTCTTTCAAAGACATTCCTGAGTGTGGCTATAGTGAGAAAGCAATCTGTTTGGGGCTTGTAACCATATACCAAGCTGATTCATCCATGAAGCAAGATTGTATTTCTTCCCTCTCCATTAGCTATTCATAGAGAATGTTACCTGAGATTGTGAGCATGAGCCCTCTAGGCTTGCCCAAGGCAAGCCTAAGAATGAGGCTCAAGCTTAATTTCTGGTATATCATTGTTACTTTATGATGAATTATTGCTGGACCTGTGTGAACTTATGATTAGTACATCTAACAGTATGGAATATGTGATGGGAAGTTTTGGAGTCAGGAGCACTTGATAATCCATAGTTAGATATTCACTTTCTACCAGTACAGGTAGCATGTAAGACCTACTTTTTGAATGATGTCTAGTTTGCTGCTCAGGTTGGTATGGTGTTGCTCCAGAAACCATGAGGTTTTTGCTTCCTACTAGGACTAAAGCTAAAGTCTCACATGTTTTTTTTTATTTCTAGTCTAGATACCTCTTCTCTTGCTTTGGGCCTCCATAAAACTCTACAGTCTTCTGTGTTACCTAATGAATGGGACTGAACAGTATTCCTAAGTGTAGGATATGCTGTCTCTAAAACTCAAATGGACTTACCAAGTACTGTGCTTCTGTCTTAATGGTAGGAGTTGCAAGGTACAACTTGGCTTTTACTTTGTAGGGGATGTTCCAAGATTCTCTGGATCACTGGACCCCTGAAAACTTCACTAATATATCAAATCCCTGAATCTTTTGAGGTTTCTCTCACTCTCTAGAGAGCATGAATATTATCAAGGTGTTCTGAGTAATTGTCAGTTACTGATAATCACATTTGATAAGCATGATCACATCTATATAATGGGCAGTATGAGATTCCACAGAATGTCCAGATGGTTCAAGTTTCTTTAAACTCTATTTTGACAGAAATCAAGAGACTTAAGATGGTTCTGTGTTGGTTTGTAACCTTGAGATGTCTCTGGGTGTAATAAAAACTGAGTCCCATGCATACTGAGGGAAGGAAAGAGGCAGATCATTCCAGAAGGTCTCAATAACACTGTACTCTTTCAAGCCTATGTCCTTGAAACAGCTGGTAGTATGGGAAGAGTAGGAAGCCAAAAAGAAAAGGAGCCTCCAGCTACATCAGTCAACCAGCAGCCATGTCCTTTCAATGACCTCCTCCAACATTCTCAGGCAAGATCATGAATGTGTATTGTTGTATACAAGTGAAGATAAACTGCTTCTAATCCTCCCTCTTTATAAATATGAAAAAGCTGCATTTGCCAGGTATATAACTACTAGATTACCAGGGATGTGTAAATCTGCTCTACTAAAGATACCATATCTGATATAGCAGCTATACATGGGCCTACTATTTCCTTAGGTTTTCACTTGTCCACTATCAGTTGCTAAGATGCTTTGGGTTTTTTGTAAGAGCTATACTGGTGAATTAAATAGGGCAAGATAGCACATGTCATCACCGATTTCAGTCTTTGAAAGTGACACTAATCATATCTTTCCCCAGAATACAATATTGTTTTTTAATTTATTATCTTAACTGAAAGGAAGTTTCAGGTCTTTCCATTTGACCTTTCCTACTACACTAGCTCTTACTTAGAACACTAGCTCCAGGAGCTAATATGAGGTTTCTGAGCTGTTATTCGTGTCTTTTCTAATTATACATTTTGAAACTGAAAAGTAATTACTGGGTGGGCCCACAGACATATTGGGCACACTGGGAGGCAGAGCTGGGTCACTACATTTATTACTTAAGCCCCATACTGTGACTCTAACAGGAGAGCACAAGGACTCTAGATCCTTGGTTCTCAGCATTGTCATACACACTGTACATCTTTATTCTTTCTATAGTGTATGGTTATCTGAAAATAGAACCATAATCACTTTTCAGAAGGACTGTAGAGAACATTAATGTGTGCACTTTCTGTTGCATTACTGAATCCTTATTCATTAGGAACTGACCTCTCCCTCAGTTGATGGATTCTGATTCTGAGAATTGACTCAGGTGTGGAAACTGGCCAAGGATTGTGATGTTCCATCCAGTAAATGACCTCTACCTTCTGCTTTTCCATTTTTTATATACTTTTATTATGACTTGTTAAACAACAGTCTTAATGACTGCCCATCCTGTTCCTAAGTCAGTCC
Organism: Bos mutus; assembly: GCF_027580195.1. Classification (NCBI taxonomy): domain Eukaryota; kingdom Metazoa; phylum Chordata; class Mammalia; order Artiodactyla; family Bovidae; genus Bos; species Bos mutus. Next base: position 13,795,821 of record NC_091640.1, on the reverse strand, counting down.
TACACTGAATACTTTTCAACTTTGCTGCCTATCATGGCAGTTTTGACTACCTTGCTTATGGTAGTGAAATGTTACCACCTGGCCTCTACTATTCCAGACTCCAATCATCTCCATTAACAACTGTTCAGATATTTTTGAATCATTGAATTATTGTGATCTCTTCTTTGACTCACTGTAGCACAGTTCTATAACAATATCTTCTGTTATTAATATCTGTTGAATTTTTTAAACTAGGTTTTTGGAATTATTTTGTTAATAGTTGCTAGAAATTAAGTTGCTTAATTTATTTAGGTAAATACTGACTTAATATCTACCAAATATGGTGACTTGGCTTTAAAATATCTCAATTTCTTCAGCTTTCCCAATTTGTACTATTATGATCACATGTATCATATCTTTATATGTTATAACCTCTAAAATACAGTGTTTTCATTATTTCTTTACATAATCTTATTTTTTTAATTATGAGAATTAGAAAATATATTCATAGAGTCTTTAATTTACCTATATATTTACCGTTTGGGGGTCTCTAATTCTTCCTGTGGATTTAAATTATTATCAGGCCTTATTTTCTTTCAGTGTGAAGGACTTCCTTTGGTATTTCTTATAAGGCATATCTGCTAGCCACAATTTCTTTCAAATTTTCTTTGTCTAGGTATGTTTCATTTTTGCATTTTTCAAAACAACAGATTGGCTGGATATAGACTTATTTCATAGCACTTCAAATATGTTCTTCTATAGCCTTCTGGTCTCTATTATTTATGAGTCAGAAATCAACTTTAAATTGTACCATTGATAAGCTATGCACGATGAGTCTTTTTTTCTCTCATGCAGCTTTCAAGATCTTCTCTTTGTCTTTGTCTTCTTGCACTTTGACTGTGATGAGTCTAGATATTGATATTTGTGTTTATCATATCTGGGTTTCATTGAACTTCTTGGATCTGTAGATTAATATTTTTTCATCAGATTAGAGAGGTTCAACAATTATTTATTGCTGTTTAAATTAACTTTATTTTCCAGAACTGTTTTAAATTTACAGAGAACTATTAATATAGAAAATTCATTTATTTTAATACCCTGTTTCTCCTTAAAATATCTTATATTATTAAGGTACATTTGTTAAAATTAATAAATCTAGAAGAAGACATCATTATTGATTAAAGTCCATATTGATTAAAGTCCATTAAAGTTTCAGGCTTCCTAACTGTCTACCCAATGTTCCCTTTCTGTTCCATGACTCCATCCAGGATATCACATGGCATTTAATCAGCATTTCTCCTTAGGTTCCTCAAAGCTGTGATAGTTTCTCAGACTTTCCTTATTTTTGATGACCTTGAAAGTTCTGAGCAGTACTTGTCAAGATTTGTTTTTCTTTTCTTTTTTTAGAATGTCCCTCTATTAGAATTTTCTGTTGTTTTTCTCATAATGAGACCTTAGTTATGCTTTCTGGGGAAGAAGTCTACAAAAGTAAAGTGCCATTTTCATCACGTATCAATGGCATATAATATTAACATAGCTTACCACTGTTGGTGTTGAATTTGATCACCTACCTAAAGAGCTTTGTCAGTCTTCCCCACTGCAGTAACTTTTTTTCTCTTTCCACACTATATTCTTTGGGAGGAAGTTATTATGCACAGCCCATACTTAGGAGTAAAGAGTTTTTGTCTCTATCCTTGAAGGAGGAATACCTATATAAATTATTTGGAATTCTCCTGCATAGAAGAATTGTTTGTTATCCACTAATCATTTAGGTAGTCATCTATTTATATCTGGCTGGCCTCATGAATATTTATTTTATATTTTGTATTATAATCTGATACTACTTTGCTTATTTTCTATCCCATATTGTTCCAGTTTTGGCCTTTGGAAACTCTTTCAGTTGGTTTCTATGTCCCCTTTGACATAACCCATCACAGGAGGATTTTTTTTTTTAAATATTTTCTTTATAGCACGACAATATATTCAAGGCTCATTTGTATATTTCCTGCTTCAGATCTAGAATGTGCCATTTCTTCAAGGAGGCCTGGTTCTTTTTTTGGAAAATGAGATTAGAAACTCAGAAAAGATCTGAGTGCTAGATATATTCTTTGTTACTTGAGTGTCACCTTTTTAGACCTCTCAGTTACCAGAGCAAGGATATACATGTGTATATTCTAGCCCATGTATATATACTTATCTAGAAATATTTCCATATGCAACCATCTATAACTATGTTGTTGTTGTTTAGTCATTTAAGTTGTGTCTGATTCTTTTGCAACCCCATGGACTATAGCCCGTCAGGCTCCTCTGTCCATGGGATTTCCCAAGCAAGAGTACTGCAATGGGTGACCATTTCCTTCTCCAAGGGATTTTCCTGACCCAGGAACTGAACCCACATTTCCTGCATTGGTAGGTGGATTCTTAACTACTGAGCCACCAGGGAAGCCATCTGTATCTCTGTTAAGCTAATTATAAGCTCATCCTATTATCTCCAACTTCAACCCATTACCTTATGGATCATGCGGGCCTCTTCTACATGCTTATTTGTAAACTGACTGCAATAACGAGAAATGTGATCCTACCATTGACCTTTCATTTGCTTACTTGGGGGAGCCTGGTGGGCTGCTGTCTATGGGGTTGCATAGAGTCAGACTGTGCAACTTCAGCAACTGCTGAAGTGACTTAGCAGCAGCCGCAGCAGCATATATCTATACCAATATCAGAGTTAATATCTACTCAATAGGATATATCTTTATCAGTTGGAGTATAGTGCTTATGTACACTCTCTTTTGTGTTTAGTTTAATTACAGACTTTAGTTTAGTTACAGACTCCACTCATTTTCAAAGTTGCCTAGATCTTCATGCTTTTCCAAGACCCCATTCAGTGAGATTGTATCATATATTTGTAACGCAGTTAGATTGTTTCATCACATTTATATTCCATATGGGGTTTTCCTAACATCCCCAATTTTTTTTAAATTTGCATACATTAAGGTATGCTCTTTGTGCTTAAAGTTCAATGAAAGTGAAAGTGTCAGTCACTCAGTTGTGTCCAACTCTTGAATCGTGTCTGACTCTAACTCCAAAGTTCAGTAGATTTTGGCAAGAGCATAGTGTCATATAGCTACAATTCCAGTTTCATATAGAATAATTTTACCATCCTAACAATTCCCTGTGCTTGACCTACTCATCGCTCACACTCATCTCCCTGAATCCTGCAGCCACTGATCTTTTCACTGTTTCTATAATTTTATCTCTTCTAGAATGTCAAATAGTTGGAATTACATAGTATATAGTCTTTTCAAAGTCTTTTCAAGTTCTTTCACTTAGCAACATGCATTTATAATTCATCCATGCCTTTTTATGTCTTGATAGTTTATTTTTTTTTTTTTTTATCACTGAATAGTATTCCACTGTGGGGCTTCCCTAGTGGCTCAGATGGTAAATAGTCTGCCTGCAATGCAGGAAACCCATAGCACTTTGACTTTTTTTCAGTATTCCATTGTATTGAGGAACCAGTTTTATTATCTATTCACCTATTACAGGATATTTTCTTTCTCTGTAGTATCTTTATCTGGTTTGGTATCAGGGTAGTGCTGGCCTTGTAGAATGAGTTTGGAAGTGTTCTTTCCTCTTCATTTTTTTGGAATTATTTGAGAAGGATAGGTATTAACTCTTCTTTAACTGTTTGGTAAAATTCACCAGTGAAGCTATTTGGTCCTTAACTTTTGTTTTTTTGGGAGATTTTTGGTTACTGATTCAATCTTCTTACTAGTAATTGTTCTTTTCAGATTTTCTATTTCATCATGACTCATAATTTCTGTTAATTCTTTGGAAATTTTTACAATAGCTGCCTGAACATCTTTGGCTGCTAAATCCTATGCTAGATCTAGTCTGGGTCAGTTTCATTTAGTGCTCTTTCTCACAAGTCTAGGTCACATATTGCTGTTTTTATTTTTTGCATGGTGGTGGTTGGTTTAATCGCTAAGTTGTGTCCAACTCTTGCAACATGGACTGTAGCCTGCCAGGCTCCTCTGTCCATGGGATTCTCCAGGCAAGAATACTGCAGTGGATTGCCATTTCCTTCTCCATGGGATCTTCCTGACCGAGGAATCGAACCCGGGTCTCCTGCCTTTCAGGCAGATTATATACTGACTGAGCTATGAAGGGAGATTTTTTGCATATCCTGTAATATTTTGTTGAAAACTAGACACTCAGTATCCCCAAATAGTTAATATTTACCTCATACACAAACCCTTTGAGATCCTTTACATAAAAATCATAATCACTTGTGTTGATAATACTTAAAAAAATGTTTATAATTGCTTTCTGTCCAAAGACTTCTGCATGCTTATTAAAAAAATATATAGATAAATATGGAGAAGACAGGAAATCATCTCTAATTAAATTTCCTGGAGAAAGCCATTATCTCAACAATTTCAAATGTATCTATTCTATTGCTTGGGGTTCTAAAGTCTACTAAACAGTAAACAATGATACTTGAGCTGCAGAATGAAATGCAAATTATGTTAAAAACACTTCAGTGATTTTTTTTTAATTTTAAAAATTTTAGTAAAACGCATAAAATTTGCTTTTGTAACCACTTTAAAGTGTACAATTCAGTAGATTAAGTACATTAATATATATTATATACCCACTGATATACCAAAACCCAGAACTTTCTCATCACCCCAAATAAAGATCACATGATAGGTCTGCAGCTCTATGACTTAAACTAAGGAAAATTGAACTGTATACTTTAAGTTGGTGAGTGTTATAGTATATCAGTTATGTTTCAATAAAGCTGTTTTTAAAATAGGAAATATTAATAGCAGGAAACAAAATATTAAAAATCTTTGACTTCATAAAGATTTTTATGTAGTAGTAATAATGTAGTAATAATCTAGTAACGATCATTACCAGTAAAATTCTCTAATAGTTTCAATAACAACAAGAAAATGGGACAGATTGTCCTTAAAAGGCAAAAGACATGACATGCTATTTTAATAGACTTCAGATTTCTTGAATGTAATATCAAGTTTATGTCATAAATGACCCCCAGTTCTCATAAACAGTCAACCAAGGCTGCAGTGGGGCAACCAATCTGTTTTTTTCCTGAAGATGAACAAACCCCTAAACTACAAAAAAACACTGCAAGATAAATTTTAAAATGTAAATCAACATTTCACAGATTGATGAAGCTTTAGCTCTGGAAGCCATCTTAGAGATGATAAAATTCAACCTAATTATTTTACAAATAGGCAACTGACACTCATAGTAGATTACGGATTTAGTCAACCGGGTACTATCTAAATCTATAAAGCAGTTAAGCCTGAGGGCAGTGATTGCTATATTTCATTTTTATTTTCCAAAAGCTGTCTTTCTGACAGCTCACTGATGACTCGAATGTTTTATTTATAAATATCCTTTATTTAGCTATTTTAGAAAATATGGAGGTTGAGTAATATTGAGTAATATTGAGTAATATCAAACAAAGCCTTTTGGTTTAGATATTTTTGGTGTCAATTCACAGTGGTCAACAACAAAATTGTAGAAGAATGAAATTCTGAATGAGGAAGATTTCTGAAATCTGACCTGGCTCATGGATGAAATCCCCATGGTACAGAAGGCCCTAACATACCCGTTAGGAAGAAACTCAGTATGAAAACATAAGATTTTGTCCAATACTTTGAGTAACTGCTAAGCTGCTAAGTCACTTCAGTCGTGTCCGACTCTGTGCGACCCCGTAGACGGCAGCCCACCAGGCTCCGCCCTCCCTGGGATTCTCCAGGCAAGAATACTGGAGTGGGTTGTCATTTCCTTCTCCAATGCATGAAAGTAAAAAGTGAAAGTGAAGCCGCTCAGTCGTGTCCGACTCTTAGCGACCCCATGGACTGCAGCCTACCAGGCTCCTCCATCCATGGGATTTTCCAGGCAAGAGTACTGGAGTGGGGTGCCGTTGCCTTCTCGGAGTAAAACCTGTACCTAAAGCGAGAGTGATGTTTCTAAGTGGTAATCTCTTCCCCTTGTTCTTTGAAGCTAGCTGGTCGCCAAATTGAAACAGATCTTTTAGAGCCCTGCTGTGCGTATTTTTCTCTTTGATGATTTGTTGTAAAAATCCTCCCCAACTAACTAACCCTCTCTTATACCTCGATTAATCTAAGGTAGTGGACATGAATGAAGCTTTCTTTGCAAAAACCCTTGCCAAGTCACAGTATCCTTTTTTTTTTTTTTTTTAAATATGAATTCTCATTTACTTTGTGAAGAGTAGATCATGGATGAAGAGAAAAGAATGGTAAAGAAATTAGATTGATTCTGTCAGTACTTAAAGTGAGATGTCTAAAAGTCCCAAGGAGACCGCCTGGAGGGCTTTCAAGGGCATTCCCTGTAATTGTAATTGTGAGTCACACTCAGGCTAAGGGCAGACTTACAGTGGATCAATTTGAACAGAGAGTCTGCCAAAATTTTTGCCTATAGGCTAGCACTTTAAGGCAGAGGAATTCAAAATAGAAAGTTGCATTTGTTCCCATTAAATGCGGAGCTGTTCAGCGTACAGTTTGATTTGAAATTATGCAAATTCAGGAATGGAAAGAAAGAGGGAAAATAGAAGTGGTAGTAAAGTGTGCGACTCTTTGAGACCCTATGGACTGTAGCCCACCAGTCTCTGTCCATGAGGATTCTCCAGGCAAGAATACTGGAGTGGGTTTCCATGCCCTCCTCCAGGGGATCTTCCTGATGCTGGGATCAAACTGTGTCTCTTATGTCTTTTGTGTTGGCAAATAGATTCTTTACCACTAACTCTACCTGAGGGGTCTACAAATATTACTGGAAACAATGGGGCACCGACTGGGTGGTACCTGAGTGGCTGGCATGATTTAAAGGGACAATTTTGTAATAATCATATGTATACATGTTTAATCATGTAAGCATCATAACAGCTATGAAAGATAGGTAAGGCATATATTATTATCCTCATTTTAGGTGAGGCTGTTCAGAGATGAAGTTGCTAGTTTTTGTGAGATCATCGATTTATTCATTCAGGAAGGTGAATTAAAGTGGAAGGAGAAGTCACATCTCCTGTCTGTGAGCCTGTTGGCTTTCCATCTATACCATGTCATCCCATTCATCATGCCCAATAGGGGTTATGTTTCTTCTAGGGGCTCTCATATCAGTAGGGCAGATCCTATAGTCAAACATATTGCTTTTGCCTATTGTCTTTGCAGCAGAAACATCAGTCTGAGAATTTTCTTGAGGGTATCCATTACTCTGGAATATAAACATGATTTGGGGGAAAAGATTTGAGCTGCTTTCAATAATTTGTGGTTAATGAATTGTCTTAGGGGTTTTATGTGTCCCTCTACCACTCACTGATTTGCATGTTAGTGGTCCCTTTTCCATTAAAAGGCTTCTTTCATTTGAACTGTTTTTATGAATAGAGGGCTCTTTCATTTTTCACAGCCTATTTCCTTTTATTGTCTTGATTGCAATTTAACAGAGAGACAAATGACACCAAAAACAGAGATGAAGGAGATGCCCCTGCCTTTCCTTTATTGCTTTTATTAACCTTCGTTCATCTCCTGGCTCAGGCTGTGGGATGTGGACCTTTAGTGCAGGCCATAAACAAACGGACATATCAGAAGCCCTGTGGAAAAGCTTTCTAGGGGGCAGAGTAGTCCTTGAAAGAATATTTGTTTCTAAAATTGTGTCTGAAGTTAAAATGACTAGGAATAGCAATTATAATAATAAAAGTTGTAACACTAAGAATTGAGGTGTATGGACAGAAGGAAACTTTTAATATCTACTAGTATCTGTGATGATAGACAGTATACGATTTTTCTATTTTAAAGATAATATATGAAAGTATTCTTATGATAAGTTTTTAAAGATAGGAGGATATATAGAAAAAAGGTATGATTATCTTTATTTCCCTATTTCCTCAAACACTACTAGTCTCATAAGAAGCTTCATAAAAACTGGATTTGTATATACATATTTATATTTTCATATTGCTTTGGTATGAATGGGTTCAAAACTTCTGCATATATTATTCAGTGGCATTCCTTTTTATTTACTTGACATTTTCAAAAGACTTATCATTGCCACTTTGTAGAAAATCTCTCTTTTTTAGCAGCATTTCCCACTTGATAGATATTTTTTTGGTCATTTTTACAGTTAAAGCTGCAGTGAACATCCTTGAACAAAAATTTGCTTATAGGATGCACTTCTAGAAGTGGACTTTCTAAGTTGAAGGATGTATGCAGTTTGGTAGACACTGACAAATTCCCTTCTGGCAGCTGGGCAGCTGTGGGCACCCTACTGTGAGTATAAGTATGACTCAGGGCTCTTTGCATGTTACTTATTTTAATCCTCAGAATACTCTGACAAAGAACTTTAATCCTCCTCTCCATCAACTGAGAATAACGAGTTTCAGAAATATTAAATAAACTTGCATAAGACCATACAGCTACACTGTGGAAGATGAGTTTTATTCATCACACAGGCCCAGTCATTCCCACACTCAGGCCTTTGTAGGCACAAAATGCATATCTAGCTTTGCCACTAGTTGATTTTATGTCTTGTAGAAGTTGTATCATCTCGTCGGTTCCATTTTCCTTTTGTATAAGATGAAGTCAGATGAAGTAATTGACTTAGGATATTTTAGGGACTCCTTTAGGGAAGGAACTGGCACCCCACTCCAGTAGTCTTGCCTGGAAAATCCCATGGACAGAGGAGCCTGGTAGGCTACAGTCCATGGGGTCGCACACGACTGAAGTGACTTAGCAGCAGGGACTCCTTTAGCTTTAAATTTTAAGTGTATTGTGAGGTATATTTTTATTAATAGTAGTGATTCATTTTGGCTAGATTTGATCTTGTTTCTTCAACTTGGAATTTCACTTTCCTAAAGGGGACACAATTTGAACTAGGGTTAACCCAAATGATAATATTTGTCACAAGTAAACAAGCACTTCTTCTGGGCCTAGCACTATTCACCCTTCTGAGTGTTAACCTGCATTATTTTATACTGTCTTCTCTGCATTCCAGTGGGTGATATTTTGCTGTTGTTCTAATTTTGCATTCTAGAAAAATGGCAGGGTGAATGAGTAACCTGCCCAAGATCATATGGTGCATAGTGATTGTTTGAACTGAATCAGTCACACTTGACACAAGTTTGGAATTTTTTTTTTTTGGCGAGTGGTAGGGAGAGCATTTTTCTGGGGGAAAATGACACAATTCCTTTTTCTGGCAAGACTAAGAAAGGGTCAAAAATAATAAATTTTCTAGACAACTAAGATGCATTCTCTTTAAGCTCAAAAGTTAAAACTTTAAAAGTTTGGGATAAAAATTTCTTTAAAACTCCATTCTTCTGTTTAGTTTTAATTGAACTTAACTTTTGCTTGGGACAGCATCACTTTATAAGTATTCCTTCCTTTAATAGATTCTTGCTCTTGAAAGTAATTTAACTGAATAATCCATTTTTCCTTTTCTCTGAATGATTCAGAATTGTCATGCATTTAGAGCAGTTGAGGCTCTTTTTTGTAGTATATTTCCCTTGCTTTTATGCCAAAGATATGTACTGAAAGCCATTGTGATGTGGAGAAGGCATGGCCGAATGGAGAGGTTATGCCTTTGGGATAGAGGATAATATCACTGCATCCAAACCAGGACATTCTTGAGAGTGAAATGAGACACTATAATTAAGCAGGACAACAGGAATAAAATGCAACTTCCCCATTCAAACTGAGATGTATGGTTACTTTACTTTGGATCAGGTCTTACCCAGTTACTTGCTAGTTAAGAAATCATGGGGTGCAGTGGTAAAGAATACACCTGCCAGTGCAGAAGACGCAGAGATGTGGGCTTGATCCCTGGGTCGGGAGGACTCCCTGGAGTAGGAAATGGCAACCCACTCCAGTATTCTTGCCTGGAAAATTCCATGAACAGAGGAGCCTGGAGTGTTACGTATCCATGGTGTCGCACAAAGTTGGACATGACTGAACAATTATGCACACTCGCAGGCACAAGGAATCTTACCACAGAAAGTTACTCAGTTCCTTTGAACCACAGTTTTCTCAGTTGCAGATTGGGCACAAGAGGGCCAAATTGTTGGAAGGATTAGAGAACATTTATGTAAAATTCTCTGCATAGAATTCTTAGCTACCTAGGGTACCCAAGGTAGCTCAGACGGTAAAGCATCTGCCTGTAATGCAGGGGTCCTGGGTTTGATCCTTGGATCGGGAAGATCCCCTGGAGAAGGAAATGGCAACCCACTCCAGTACTCTTGCCTGAAAAATCCTATGGACGGAGGAGCCTGGTAGACTACAGTCCATGGGGTTGCAAAGAGCTGGACACGACTAAGCAACTTCACTTTAGGGTAGTAGGTAGCTTATGACAGTAGCTGCCTCACAGGCTTGTGAGAGGAACAGAAGTCAAGGGCTTAGTAAGGTGCTTGGCACATGATAACCACTCATTGCCTGATAATGTGATTATCCTTTAGGCTTTATTACCTTACTTCCTGTTTTTGCCTACTTCTGGCTGCTCCCTTCCTACACCTTCTTCTTCGTTAGTATTTCCAACCTGGAAAACAAGATAATTAACTTTTTAGTTTTCTGGGAAGCTCTCATTTTTGAGTAAGTTGTGCAAATTTTGTGTAAACTGTGTAAATTTTCGTCTTAACTCCCTAGGGTATCACTTTGGCTGTGTCTACGACCTGAACAATAAAAGCTGTGTGATAACTGACCACTGTAAAAGGAATGCTTTTTGGTGATTCTATGTGTTGGGATATCATAGATTGATAGGTGCTTTTTAGATGTTTAGGTAGTTTAGTTCGATAAAGTTTAATTTCCCATCAAGTCACAAAAAGAGAAAGGTCCTTTCCAAAGCAGTTAAATGGAGTATAATGGAACTTTTATAGCATTTGACAATTAGGTAAAAGCTTCCAGATTGCTAAGGACTGAATAACCTAATTTCTTTGCTTCCTAGGAAAACCAGATGTATTTATAATTGTTAAGATATATTTATGATTAATTTTTATATAAGGGCAACAAATTATAGGAATACACAATATGCTTGTAGTATCAAAGGGACATGTAGGATGAATTAAATGTTGTACTTTTTCTTTGTAGTAAACTCACATTATAATAAATTGCTATTTTCTGTCTTCTCCACTAAAATAGAAGCAGAGATCACTCTGTCTTATTACTGTATCCCTAGCAGCCTCCATGGGCTTTGGCACATAGTAGATTCTCAATATATAATTTTTAAAAATTGTTGAGTGAATGCAAAGTGATGACACAATTAAAGTATAAATAATTGCAATCTAGGTAATTAAGTATTTAGTCTCCTCAACAGTATATGAGAATGTGCATTGACTAAAATTTTGTTTGCTTTCTTCTGTATCTTTTTCAGATGAACTGGTGACCTGTCAGAAGAGATGATCATTTTGGGTAAATAGACATCACTTCAGCATAAATGTGTAAAGAATAATGCTATTTTTCCAGAACAAGGCAACAACTGCTCAAATAAGCTAATGTTATTATTTCTTCAACTCAGTCACATATTTATTAAACGCCTGCTATATGCCAGAAAATTTTTTTACATGCCAGGCATATATATTATGGATATCCATATATATATATGGATATATATCATGCAAAGATGGGCACTATAAGGGGCAGAAATGGTATGGACCTAACAGAAGCAGAAGATATTTTTAAAAAGTAGCAAGAATATACAGAAAAACTATACAAAAAAGATCTGCATGACCCAGATAATCACAATGGTATGATCACTCACCTAGAGCCAAACATCCTGGAATGTAAAGTCAAGTGGATCTTAGGAAGTATCACTATGAACAAAGCTAGTAGAGGTGATGGAATTCCAGTTGAGCTATTTCAAATCCTGAAAAATGATGCTATTATAGTGCTGCACTCAATATGCCAGCAGTGGCCACAAGACTGGAAACAGTTTTCACTCTAATCTCAAAGAAAGGCAATGCCAAAGGATGTTCAAACTGCCACACAATTACCCACATTCATACACATGCTAGCAAAGTAATGCTCAAAATTCTCCAAGCCAGGCTTCAACAGTACGTGAACCGTGAAACCCAGATATTCAAGCTGGATTTAGACTCAGAGATCAAGTTGCCAATATCCGTTGGATCATTGAAAAAGAAAAAGAATTCCAGGAAAACATCTACTTCTGCTTTATTGACTACACCAAAGCCTTTGACTGTGTGGATCACAACAAACTGGAAAATTCCTAAAGAGATGGGAATACCAGATCACCTTAACTGCCTCCTGAGAAACCTGTATGCAGGTCAAGAAGCAACAGTTAGAACTGGATATAGAATAGCAGACTAGTTCCAAACTGGGAAAGGAGTACATCAAGGCTGTATATTGTCACCCTGCTTATTTAACTTCTATGCAGAGTACATCGTGCAAAATGTCAGGCTGGATGAAGCACAAGCTGTAATCAAGATTGCTGGGAGAAATATCAATAACCTCAGATATGCAGATGACACCACCCTTATGGCAGAAAGCAAAGAAGAACTAAAGATCCTCCTGATGCAAGTGAAAGAGGAGAGTGAAAAAGTTGGTTTAAACTCAACAGTCAGAAAACTAAGATCATGGTATCTGGTCCCATCACTTCACGGCAGATAAATAGGGAAACAATGAAACAGTGACAAACTTTATTTTGGGGGGCTCCAAAATCACTGCAAATGTTGACTGCAGCCATGATATTAAAAGACACTTGCTCCTTGGAAGAAAAGCTATGACCAACCTAGACAGCATATTAAAAAGCAGAGATATTACTTTGCCTACAATGGTTCATCTAGTCAAAGCTATGGTTTTCCTGTAATCATGTATGAATGTGAGAGTTGGACTATAAAGAAAGCTGAGTGCTGAAGAATTGATACTTTTGAACTGTGGTGTTGGAGAAGACTCTTGAGAGTCCCTTGGACTGCAAGGAGATCAAACCAGTCAATCCTAAAGGAAATCAGTCCTGAATATTCATTGGAAGAACTGATGCTGAAGCTGAAGCTCCAATACTTTGGCCACCTGATGCAAAGAGCCACCTCATTGGAAAAGACCCTGATTCTGGGAACGATTGAAAGCAGCAGGAGAGGGGGATAACAGAGGATGAGATGGTTGGATAGCATCACCGACTCAATGGACATGAGTTTGAGTAAGCTCTGGGAGTTGATGATGGACAGGGAACCTGGCGTGCTGCAGTCCATGGAGTCACAAAGAGTTGGACAGGACTCCATGACAGAACTGAGCTGAACTGATATTCCAGACACTGTATACATATATGAGCTATAGACAAAGATGAAGACAGAGGGTGAGGTTTTTTTTTTTCATAATTTTTTATGATGAGTATTTCAGTTTCCTCTTACAAAATCTACTACGTATGTATGTATACTTAGCATATTATACTGAGTGTGTGTGTGTGTGTGTGTGTATATACACTACTGAATAACTCAATTTATTGCATGTATGTTTGTGTGTGTGAAGGATATCTTTGTCATCCTGTGTTCCCCACTTCTAATTAAATTGTTAAACTTATTTGTTCTACTACAGTAAATGAGAATATCATGTGCCTTGTCTCTGAAAAATATAATGCTCTGTGGACAGCCATGGTAAATGACTAACAGAAACGCTGGGACACCCTCTTCAGTTTTTCCAGTTTTTGTTGTGTTTGGGTGGAACTGTTTGCAAATACACCAACTCTCAACTGTTCTCATTAATGTGGTGAGCAGAATGTGGGTGGGCAAACGCAGAAGCTAAATATTTACAGTGTGTGTCTTGGCTTTGAGTGTGGTCAGAAACAGCTCCAGCCCGCTTCAATCTCTCCTTCTTTCTTCCTCTCCCAACCTTGTCTCTTTCCCCCACCCACATTTCTTTGTTTCTCCCTCTAGACTTCTGATAGCCCTTTTTTTGGTAATTTATTACACAACCATTTGCTGAGACCCAGTAAATGTTAACACTATGTCTAGGGCAATGCTAGAACTGTCGTTTCTGTAGCACTGGCTCAACAGTTGTGGCACGGGATCAGAGATCAAACCTGTGTCCCCTGCACCGGCAGACTAATTTTTGACCACTGAGCCACCAGGGAAGCCCTGAAAAGTAGACATTTTAAAAATGACAAGGATGGCATTACCTTACCCTGTGGAACTCAGAGCATTTCCAGGAATTTACACAGCCATGATCTCAAATGATATTTAGGTGGAAAAGTTTTTTTTTTTTTTTTTTTACCATTTGTGCTTTGTAGACAAGTTCACACACACACACACACACACACACACACAAAACAAAGCAAAAGGGATTGTTTTGTGTTAAGGCCAGAGCACACTGTCAAGATTATAAAAGAAAGATCTTAAAAATAACAGAGTGCAACCACATATGAGGTAAATAAGGCTTCAAAAGATTAAGTATGCTATAGTCCCTCTTATCCACAGGGAATGTGAAGACCCTCACTGAATGCTTGAAACCATGAAGAGTATTGAACCCTATATCAACTATTTTTTCCCCTATACATGCATATCTATGATGAAGTTTCATTTATAAATTAGGCATAGAAATAGATTAACAACAATAAGCAGTAATAGAACAATTATAACAATATACTGTAAAAATTTATATGAATGTGATTTTTCTCTCAAAATTCCTGTCTATACAGACATACCTTGGAGATATTAGGATTCAGTTCCATACCACATAAAGCAAATGACTCAAGTAAAGTGAGCCACATAAATATTTTTTGCTCTCCCAGTGCATGTACAAGCTATGTTTACACTAAATGTTTACAGTCTATTAAATATGCAACAGTTTTTTGTCTAAAAAATGTACATACCTTAATTTAAAATGACTTTATTAATAAATAATACCATCTGAGTCTTCAGTGAGTCACAGTAGCAACATCAAAGGCCACTGATCACATATCCCTATAAAATATATTGTTATAACTACCCACTTGGCAGATGATGGAACTGAGGCAGTAAGAAGCTAAGTAACTCCCAAGCAGTGAACAGGAGCGAAGATTTGAGCTCGAGTAGTCTTACTGTACATCTCATTGTACCCAGGATGTGATATTTGAAATAGAAGAATGTAGGGGAGAAACATTCTAGCTAGAGTTAAAGCAGAGTTCAAAGGCTTGGAGGCTGTAGAGTTCTTAATTCCTTTAGAGGTTTTAGGAAGTTCACTGTAGGGGGTTGAGGTAGAGGTGTACTTGCCCCTGATAGGTGCAAGCGGAGCTCAGCCATGAGGCCTGGGCCCTGACTGGCTACACTGAGTAGCATCCCACCTCAGCAGCTGGAAGCTATTGAAAGCTCAAGCAGGGAAGAAATATGATCAAACTTGCTTTTAGAATGATCACGTATTAATCAGTCAACAAAGTGACTGAGGTGAGTTCAGCTGGTTTTGAGATCCTTGACCCTATGGCCATGATTCAGCTATACATTTCTTGCAGTGAAAAGGAACGGCCCTCAAATGGAAACCATTGCTCATTGCTACAGGGAGTTAATAAAATCTCTTGAGGCCAAGAAAGGCGAGTCACACAATTTAAGAACGTTCATTCCCAGCTGGCAGCCACTGTGATTGACTTGTGAGTGTGGGTGTTTGCCAGCTCTGCCTTCATCGGCAGTATATTGCTTCACTGCCCCTTCATAAAACTTTCTGTTTATTTTGTGGGAAGGTAAAGTGCCTGACAGACCTTATCCAGCAGGAAAATAAAGAAACAGGAGGCTTTAAATTTTCATCATATTCAAGAAGCCTCCAAACAAACACAAACTCAGATTTGAATCTTGGAAAACTGGGGACCTACCTGGGCATGCCTTTAGCTGTCTTCTTCTCCCTTCCCATTTCCCTTTCCCACTTCTGTGACATCCTTTCCCTTCCAATTGTTTAATCTCTGAGTCCTACCCTCCAATGGATTAACAGTTCTCATATTGCCAAAATCTCACACTACATTTCCCCAGGGGAGGCCTGCCCTTTCCAGAACTGTCCACCTTTTAAAATTACATCCTTCCATTTCTAGTTATAGCCATGACACTCCTCTGGGGTTGAACTCAAACATGTGTTAGGAGGACAGCAATTTAATTAAATTGCATCCACTAAGATATGAATAATTTGTAACCCCCGATCTCATGTCTCCAATCATCCCAGGTATGTTAGAAATGTAATGAAAGAAATGTATTTATGCTATTGACTACAACAGTGTCAATAAACATTCTTAAAACATTCTTCCTTTGCAGACACCTTACTTCTGGTAAAGCCAACCTGTTTATTGTATTCCCTGGTCTCTATTCAGTAGTTTTGAAGCATTTGTTTTCACTTTCTATTTATCAGCACCAGTTCCTCTACATGGGGCTCCCTAGATTGATTTTCTACAAGCCTGAGGGCACATTTGTTTTTGCTCTGAGGATCACATTCAGTTTCAGAATGAGGAAGCAAGAAGATTGGAGAAGTGGTTAGTAGAAAAAAAAGAGAGAGAAATGCCAATGAGAATGAACTATCCAAAAGAGAAATACAGTTTGTTTTAAACAATTATCAGCAAAAAATGCAAAGAATTTGTGGCAGAGCTATTAATATGTGACAAGATATCCAGCAACTTCATGCTGTAGTACAGTCTAGACTATGAGATAGGAATGTTTTTTTTTTTAATTCTGATTTTGTGTTAGTTACTAAACATCTCTAAATCTTTGTGTCTTCAATACATCATATGTAAAATGAGGAGTTGGATAGCTTCAATTCCTTTTAGATATGATTGGTACTCATCGAGTAATGAGCCTCATCAAAGACTTTGGATGTGTGTGTTGTGACACTGACCTGTTGTACATATTGTTTCATTGATCATCAATTTCTCTGCTCTAGTTTGGAAGAAAGACTATCCTGATAGTGAGATATGATAGAGAAAACACCAAACAAGAAGCTGAAATATTGGGGGTCTAGTCTTGACTTCTTCACTCAGAATATCTGAATTTTAGCCTACTAATATAACCAAGTTGCATCTCAGTTTCTTTGTTTTATAAGCAGAGTTAATATTTCCTCTTTCTTTCCTTAAAATACTGGAAACTACACATTACACAGCTACTCTTTTTAGTTTCAGAAATGGTTCTGGTCCTGAAAGTCATGCATAACCAGGACATGTGTTATTTGATGGGGGTTGAGGAAGGGGGGAACAGATGGGGGCAGGTAGGACAGGGTTTCCTAAACCTGGGTTTAACAAGACTTAGTGTCCCAAATACACATAAGTGACTTTCTTCAATGTGGGTCACACGATGGGAAATCTTATGTTACATGCTCTGGACTATCAACTGTGTCAACAAGAGGAGAACTGAGATGAAGTTAATGACATTTTTCTTAATTCCATCTATCCTTGGCATGGGTGATCTTTGATCTTTTTGAATTTTATCCATTGCTGAAAAGAGTCTCTCAAATTACATGGGTTTTAGTCTCTCCCTGATAAGACACATTGTTGACAAGCATATATTTCCCATCATAAACCAAAGTGCTAATTATAGGTAGGAATGAAAGAAGCCTTGACCTCAGCCCTCATGGATGGCAGAACATGGTTGGGAATTGCTTAGTGGGGATCTGTTTCTTTCATGCTTCACATTACAAAGAATTCAGATGTCATCTTGATGTTAGGAAAGCCACTCAGGTCAAGCCTATCACTGCCCTCATTTTCACTGTTTGTTCTTCCTGTTTACTCATCTTGGCAGAAAATCATTTGTGATCCCATGTTGCTATCTTTTCATGTGAGTGTACTTAATGCACTGAAAGAAATTATAAGCTCTTTTGGATCATGAGCTCTGTTTTTATAACTCTTTTTTGGAATGTTGAGTTCTTGAATCAGAACACAAACTCCTTCTGGGTTTAAATTTTGTCTTTTTCTTTGCACTTCCTCAGCAATTGAGTATTGGACACAGACTAGACATTTCATGAACTCTTACTATAGAACTTAATGAATATTTCTTGGCTTAAACTGAAACTTTTATCTGTAAGATCATGGCTCACTAATAATTCAATCAGCAGTAAATTGGCAGTCTGATTTGAGAAGCATAAAGAGATTGGGGATGTACCAATTACTTCTCAAATATAAGCCTCCTATTAAGACAAGGTCACATCCTTGAGAAACCCCAGAAAGAGACACAAAGAGTAAGTAACTTAAAAATTAGCTTGGTAGTAGTTTTGGCTTGTGGCCAACAACTCATGGACTATAAGTCATGTTAATTTATAACAATCTCAAATTCATGCAGTTGATGCTTGGAAGATCTTTAGAAATTATCTAGTTCAATTTTCTTGGTTTTCAGATAAGGGCATTGAGGTCAAGGAACTTAGAAGATCACCAATTTTGTAGAAATTGTTCTGGGCAGTAATTACATATTTTTTAAAAAATAACATAGCTCCACAGCTTAACAAAAGTAGTTTATGTGATTAAGTTCAGTGTTTAGGTGAAGCAATTGAAATCAAATAACAGCAGCAGAAACATAGCAATGTATCTGTGTGGCAGAGAGGGCCAACTGCATTTCAAAAGTTCTTTCTTCCCTTTCATAACATATATCTGTTTCTAGAAGGTGGATCCTCAGCTGGGAACAACAATGTCTAGCTCTTTTTACATTTCCATGGGAATTCTGACTGGATCCAGACCCTTAAATGTGGGTAAAAGTGATAGATACCATTTTCAGATCTGGATCCTCTCACACTGTGTTCCAGAATCTTTTTCCTCCATTCTCTTCTCTCCAGTCTTATTTCATCAAGGGTTACTGTCACTAATAAATTGGAAGTCAGGACAATAAAGAAACAAGGATCTACAGTCATTTGAAGTTTACACATCAGATCAAATACCCTGTAAGACAATATTGCCTTGCCTGTATCTACATATCTCTGAGAAACACTTTTTTCTTCTAGCAGATTGACAAAAACTCAGAAGTGTGATAATATTCTTGTCAGTGAGACTACAGAAAAGTAAGCTTTCTCATACATTGCTGTTGTGAGTGAGAAAAGGTACAATCTTATTAAGAACATGAAATATTTATCAAAATTATTTACACAGTCACTTAACATTTGACTTGATAACCCTGCATCTGGAATTTACACTTTAGGCACACCTGTATATGTTTGAAATGACATGTGGACAAAGTTATCCTGTCAAGTCCAGCTCGACAGCAGTTTCCCAAAAGTGCAGTGTGGTGAAAGAATGAGAAACCCTCAGTGCAGTTACAGAGGGGATCAGGGGACCAATACCACCACGAGGTGAAGGTGCCCACACTGATCTCAAGTCTGCTTTATTATACTTTTTGAGACTTGCTTGTTCATGTTTGCAGGAGCATAGCAGGCCAGGTGGCCTTCAATGATAATCCTGTGCAATTAACATTGAACATTTTTGTACCCCTATTTTTCTGCGTCAGGGACAAAGACCCAGTTAATCTTTAGGTGCCTCTCAGGTGCCAAAGACAGGAACAATCTGTTGATGGCTTTCTATCTCCAGACATACATCCTGCTTTCAAGATATTTTTTGTTCTTTCTTGGATTCCTTCAGGAGTCACATACTGAGTCATGTCCTCTCAGCAAGATTGTTTAATTCTTTTGTCAGGCCTTTTATTAGGCCTGTCTCCTACATTATCCTTTTGGCATTCTTTGCAAAATTTTAACATGTGGGAAATATTGCAAGTATCTCTATACAATGATATACTCCATAGTTGAATAAAAGAACTAAGTAGGCTTCTTTTTATAGATACAGAAATGTTGCCAGCATATTTTGGCAAGTGAAGAAACTGAAGTTCAGGACAGTTTATAGTATGCCACCATTTGTATAAAAAAAGAGAGGTAATAAAGTGAACTTTTAAATGTTCTCTTATATACATGAGGAAACCATGTATATGAAAAGCATAGATAATAACAGGAATGAGATAAAGATTTCTTAATCATTGCCTTATTATATTTTTATTAATCTAAAAGAATTCATTTCCTATTAAAATAAAATTAAATTTAAAATAAAAGAGAAAATATTATGGAGGTCATCCCTTTTGGCTTCTACTCAGAAAAGAAACAAAAGTAGTGAATAATTAATGTTAAGGAACTGTTATTAAAGAAAACTCAAACTTCACTTCGGAGTAATAGATTTAGAATTATAGCTATGCCTCTGTCAGTTACAACTGGGTCAGTATATTGCATTCATTGACTTTTGCATTCAGCTCTAATTATTTACTTGATTGAGTGAAGCTCACCTGCTTTCTGTAGATCATCAGTGCTTTTCAAGAAATGATGAGTTTTGCTCCCATGAGCTTGTTTGTATAAACTTCCTTTCCTCTGTAGCTTTCATTTATTAGGAGTCTGCTATGTATCAGATGCTGTGTTAGGAGCTGGCGATATAGACTGTAAGACAAACTTCCTTTTTTAGGAAATCATAATTAGAGGGGAGGAAAAGAGAGAGAGGGGGATAAATATGTTGGTATGGGCTGAACTGTATTCCCCCATATTCATATGTTGAAGTCCTAACCTCCAGTACCTCAGATTGTAACTATATTTGAAAAGATAATTAAAGTTAAATGAGATTGTTGATGTGGGCTCTAATTCAATACAATACTATGAAGTAATTAGCCTCTAATTAAAATAAATAAATTTAAATAAAAAAATAAATTAAAAATATGACTGGTATCTTTATAAGAAGAGGAGGTTGGGACACAGACATGCAGGGAGGAAAGACCACGGGAAGGCTAAAGTGAAAGTTGCTCAATCAAGTCTGACTCTGCGACCCCATGGACTGCAGCCTGCCAGGTTGTTCTGTTCATGGAATTCTCCAGGCAAGAATATTGGAGTGGGTAGCTGTTCTCTTCTCCAGGGGATCTTCCAAACCCAGGGATTGAACCCAGGTCTTCCACACTGAAGGCAGATTCTTCACCATCTGAGCCACCAGGAAAACCTAAGAATACTGGAGTGGGTAATCTAGCCCTTCAACCCAGGGATTGAACCTAGGTCTCCTGCATTGCAGGCAAATTCTTTACCATCTGAGCCAACCAGGGAATCTCAAGGATACTGGAGTGGGTAGCCTATCCCTTCTCTAGGGGATCTTCCTGGCCCAGGAATTGAACCAGAGTCTCCTGCATTGCAGGTGGATTCTTTATCAGCTGAGCTACCAGGGAAGCTAATGTGAAGACTAAAGGAGAAGACAATTATCTGCAAACCAAGGATACCTGCCTCAGAGTGAAATCAACCCTGTGGGACTTTTTGAATTTGGACTTCTAGCCTCCAGAATTGTGAGGAAATTTCTGTTATTTAAACCACTCAGTCTGTGGTACTTTTATATAGTAGCCCTGCTGCTGCTGGTAAGTAGCTTCAGTAGTGTCCGACTCTGTGCGACCCCATAGATGGCAGCCCACTGGGCTTCTCTGTCCCTGGGATTCTTCAGGCAAGAATACTGGAGTGGGTTGCCATTTCCTTCTTCAATGCATGAAAGTGAAAAGTGAAAGTGAAGTCGCTCAGTCGTGCCTGACTCTTAGCCACCCCATGGACTGCAGCCTACCAGGCTCCTCCATCCATGGGATTTTCCAGGCAAGAGTACTGGAGTGGGGTGCAATAGTAGTCCTAGTCAAGTCATATATGTCTCTAATACAGTTCAGTTAGAGCTGTGACAGGAAAATTAGCCCTTAGAGAAAGAAGCACAGAGGAGAGGCCCATAACTTAAGTGCTCAGATAAGACAGAGAGGTGGCATCTGGGCAGAATCTCTGTGACAACTGTATTATTATCCCAACTTTATAGATGAGGAAACTGAGGCATAAGACAGTCATGTAAGTTGCACAAGATTACAAAGCTAAGAAGTGGCAGAGCCTGAATTCAAACCCAGGCAAATTTTCCCAATCAGTGCTTTTATGACTATATAATGCTGCTTCGGATGAAAATTATTAGCCAACATCACCCTAATACCAAAACCTGACAAAGATGCCACAAAAAAAGAAAACTCTAGGTCAATATCACTGATGAACATCGATGCAAAAATCCTTAATAAAATTCTAGCAAACAGAATCCAATAACATATTAAAAAAATCATACATCATGACCACATGGGCTTTATTCCAGGGATTCAAGGATTCTTGCTACTGCTGCTACTAAATCACTTCAGTCGTGTCTGACTCTGTGCGACCCCATAGATGGCAGCCCACCAGGCTCCCCCATCCCTGGGATTCTCCAGGCAAGAACACTGGAGTGGGTTGCCATTTCCTTCTCCAATGCATGAAAGTGAAAAGTGAAAATGAAGTCGCTCAGTCATTTTCGACTCTTAGCGACCCCATGGACTGCAGCCCACCAGGCTCCTCTCTCCATGGGATTTTCCAGGCAAGAGTACTGGAGTGGGGTGCCCTCGCCTTCTCCACAAGGATTCTTCAATACCCACAAATCAATCAACATAATACACCACATTAACAAATTGAAAAATAAAAGCCATATGATTATCTCAATAGATGCAGAGAAAGCCTTTGACAATTCAACATCCGTTTATGATAAAATCCCTCCAGAAAGCAGGAATAGAAGGAACATACCTCAACATGATAAAAGCTATATATGACAAACCCACAGCAAACATTATCCTCAATGGTGAAAAGTTCAAAGCATTTCCCCTCTCACCACTACTATTCAACATAGTTTTGGAAGTTTTGGCCAAGGCAATCAGAGCAGAAAAAAAATAAAAGGAATGCAGATTGGAAAAAAAGAAGTGAAACACTCACTGTTTGCAGATGACATGATCCTCTACATAGAAAACCCTAAAGACTCCACCAGAAAATTACTAGACCTAATCAATGAATATAGTAAAATTACAGGATATAAAGTCAACACACATAAATCCCTTGCATTCTTATACACTAACAATAAGAAAACAGAAAGAGAAATTAAGGAAACAATTCCATTCACCATTGTAATGAAAATAATAAAATACTTAGGAATATATCTACCTAATGAAACAAAAGACCTATGTATAGAAAACTATAAAACACTGGTGAAAGAAATCAAAGAGGACACTAATAGACGGAGAAATATACTGTGTTCATGGATCCGAAGAATCAATATTCTGAAAATGAGTATACTACCCAAAGCAATCTATAGATTCAATGCAATCCCTATCAAGCTACCAACGGTATTTTTCACAGAGCTGGAACAAATAATTTCACAATTTGTATGGAAATACAAGAAACCTCAAATAGCCAAAGCAATCCTGAGAAAGAAAAATGGAACTGGAGGAATCAACCTGTCTGACTTCAGGCTCTACTACAAAGCCACATTCATCAAGAGAGTATGGTACTGGGACAAAGACAGACATATAGATCAATGGAACAAAATAGAAATCCCAGAGATAAATCCATACACCTATGGACACCTTCTCTTTGACAAAGGAGGCAAGAATATACAATGGAGAAAAGACAATCTCTTTAACAAGTGGTGCTGAGAAAACTGGTCAACCACTTGTAAAAGAATGAAACTAGAACACTTTCTAACACCATACACAAAAATAAACTCAAAATGGATTAAAGATCTAAACATAAGACCAGAAACTATAAAACTCCTAGAGGAGAACATAGGCAAAAAACTCTGTGACATAAATCACAGCAGGATCCTCTATGACTCACCTCCCAGAGTATTGGAAATAAAAGCAAAAATAAACAAATGGGACCTAATTAAACTTAAAAGCTTCTGCACAACAAAGGAAACTATAAGCAAGGTGAAAAGACAGCCTTCAGAATGGGAGAAAATAATAGCAAATGAAGCAACTGACAGTTAATCTCAAAAATATACAAGCAACTCCTGCAGCTCAATTCCAGAAAAATAAACAACCCAATCAAAAAATGGGCCAAAGAACTAAACAGACAGTTCTTCAAAGAAGACATACAGATGGCTAACAAACACATGAAAAGATGCTCAACATCACTCATTATCAGAGAAATGCAAATCAAAACCACAATGAGGGACCATTTCACGCCAGTCAGAATGGCTGTGATCCAAAAGTCTACAAGCAATAAATGCTGGAGAGGTGTGGAGAAAGGGGAACCCTCTTATACTGTTGGTGGGAATGCAAACTAGTACAGCCACTATGGAGAACAGTGTGGAGATACCTTAAAAAACTGGAAATAGACTGCCGTATGACCCAGCAATCCCACTGCTGGGCATTCACACCAAGGAAACCAGAATTGAAAGAGACACGTGTACCCCAATGTTCATCGCAGCACTGTTTATAATAGCCAGAACATGGAAGCAACCTCGATGTCCATCAGCAGATGAATGGATAAGAAAGCTGTGGTACATATACACAATGGAATGTTACTCAGCTATTAAAAAGAATACATTTGAATCAGTTCTAATGAAGTGGATGAAACTGGAGCCTATTATACAGAGTGAAGTAAGCCAGAAAGAAAAACACCAATACTGTATACTAATGCATATGTATGGAATTTGGAAAGATGGTAATGATAACTCTGTATGTGAGACAGCAAAAGAGACACCGATGTATAGAACAGTCTTTTGGACTCTGTGGGAGAGGGCAAGGGTGGGATGATTTGGGAGAATTGCACTGAAACATTATATTATCATATGTGAAATGAATCTCCAGTCCAGGTTTGATGCATGATACAGGGTGCTTGGGACTGGTGCACTGGGATGACCCAGAGGGATGGTATGGGGAGGGAGGTGGGAGGGGGATTCAGGATGGAGAGCACATATACACCCATGGTGGATTCATGTCAATGTATGGCAAAACCAATACAATATTGTAAAGTAATTACCCTCCAATTAAAATAAATAAATTTACATTAAAAAAAAAGAAAATTATTAAGGGGAAATAATGGGAAAAGTACAGAGAGTACTTAGGGAGCTATACACATGTGGCTTAAACATTAAGCTTAAGACTGGGTGACAGTGAGTGGTGGGGGGAGGCTCAACGGGCCTAGTGGGCTGTATTAATTCTGTATTTCATCTGGAAATCAATGGAGGCTCATTTTGAATTTTAAATTAGGAATTTAAGGAACTTATGCCCAAACCATAAATGTTAGGCTCAATAAATTTTTCACAAACTGACACAAACTGACACACCTATGTAATTGGTACCCTGATTAAGGAACAACAAGACCCTGCCCAAGAAGTCTCCTTCTGTTATCTTTACTCACTACCTCCTGCACTGATAACTCCTCTACTGACTTCTAAGATCATAACTTAATTCTATCTCATTTTGATCTTTTATATAAATGGAATCATGCAGAGTGTAGTCTTTTGTATCCACCTTTTGTTCACTCTTACAAGATTGTACTTGATATATAGTTCTAGTGCAGAGTACATCATGAGAAATGCTGGACTGGAAGAAACACAAACTGGAATCAAGATTGCCGGGAGAAATATCAATAACCTCAGATATGCAGATGACACCACCCTTATGGCAGAAAGTGAAGAGGAATTAAAAAGCCTCTTGATGAAAGTGAAAGAGGAGAGTGAAAAAGTTGGCTTAAAGCTCAACATTCAAAAAACGAAAATCATGGCATCCAGTCCCACCACTTCATGGGAAATAGATAGGGAAACAGTGGAAACAGTGTCAGACTTTATTTTTCTGGGCTCCAAAATCACTACAGATGGTGACTGCAGCCATGAAATTAAAAGACGCTTAGTCCTTGGAAGGAAAGTTATGACCACCCTAGATAGCATATTGAAAAGCAGAGACATTACTTTGCCAACAAAGGTTCATCTATTCAAGGCTCTGGTTTTTCCTGTGGTCATGTACGGATGTGAGAGTTGGACTGTGAAGAAGGCTGAGCACCGAAGAATTGATGCTTTTGAACTGTGGTGTTGGAGAAGACTCTTGAGAGTCCCTTGGACTGCAAGGAGATCCAACCAGTCCATTCTGAAGGAGCTCAGCCCTGGGATTTCTTTGGAAGGAATGATGCTAAAGCTGAAACTCCAGTACTTTGGTCACCTCATGCGCAGAGTTGACTCATTGGAAAAGACTCTGATGCTGGGAGGGATTGGGGGCAAGAGAAGAAGGGGATGACAGAGGGTGAGATGGCTGGATGGCATCGCTGACTTGATGGACGTGAGTCTGAGTGAACTCCGGGAGTTGGTGATGGACAGGGAGGCCTGGCGTGCTGCAATTCATGGGGTCGCAAAGAGTCGGACACTACTGAGCGACTGATCTGATCTGATCTGATCTGAGTGTGGTCATTCTCTTTGTTATATAGTATTTCATGGTGTGTCTGCCTCTATCCATTCTATTGTTGACTAGCATATGAGTGGTCTAGTTTGAGGCTAATATAAATAATGCTGCTGTAATGATTCTCATAGATATTACATTTTGAATATATGTACCTAGGAGTCGGGTCACTGTATCATAAGATATGCATATGTTCACCACTAGTAAATATGGCTAAACAACACATGCACTTTTATTTAACAGAAAATATTGAAAGCTTTTCCCCAAAATGGGGATCACTTTTATTAAAAATTTCACTATAGGTCTCAGGCAGTGTAGGAAGGCAACATGACAACATAAAAGGCATGAGGTTTAGATAGAAAGAAATAAAATCATCATTTGTCACAGGAGCCATGATTAAGTATATGTGAAATTTAAATTACAAACTATTAGACTTAATAAGTGAATTTTTCATGTATTTATATAAGGCCAATATACACAATATTCTTGTATTTCTATTTACTGACAAAAATAGATGGAAGACAAGATTATTTTCTAGTACTGGAGGACTCAATACTGTAAGAAAGTCACTTCCCAATTCATCCATGGATTTAGTGTAATTAAAAAAAATCTTTAACAAGTTTTTGAGTAGAATTTGACAGGCTATAGGTGTATATGAACAAGTAAAGGACTAAGGTAAAAAAAAAAAACAACACTTTGGTCATTATTTTTTTTAATCTGAAGTACTGATTGAGGCATAGTGTCTAACAATTTAGAAAAATGCTATTTACTTCTCCCTAATGTTAATACCAATTGCTAAATTCAGACTTAAATTGAAGAAAGTAGGGAAAACCACAAGACCATTCAGGTATGACCTAAATCAAATCCCTTATGATTATATAGTAGAAGTGAGAAATAGATTTAAGGGACTAGATCTGATTGACAGAGGGCCTGATGAACTATGGACAGAGGTTCGTGACATTGTACAGGAGACAGGGATCAAGATCATCCCCATGGAAAAGAAATGTAGAAAAGCAAAATGGTTGTCTGGGGAGGCCTTTCAAATAGCTGTGAAAAGAAGAGAAGTGAAAAGCAAAGGAGAAAAGGAAAGAAATTCCCATTTGAATGCAGAGTTCCAAAGAATAGCAAGAAGAGATAAGAAAGCCTTCCTCAGGGATCAGTGCAAAGAAATAGAGGAAAACGACAGAATGGGAAAGACTAGAGATCTCTTCAAGAAAATTAGAGATGCCAAGGGAACATTTCATGCAAAGATGGGCTTGATAAAGGACAGAAATGGTATGGACCTAACAGAAGAAGATATTAAGAAGAGGTGGCAAGAATACACAGAAGAACTGTACAAAAAAATCTTCATGACCAAGATAATTACGATGGTATGATCACTCATCCAGAGCCAGACGTCCTAGAATGTGAAGTCAAGTGGGCCTTAGAAAGCATCACTATGAACAAAGCTAGTGGAAGTGATGGAATTCCAGTTGAGCTATTTCAAATCCTGAAAGATGATGCTGTGAAAGTGCTGCACTCAATATGTCAGCAAATTTGGAAAACTCAGCAATGGCCACAGGACTGGAAAAGGTCAGTTTTCATTCCAATCCCAAAGAAAGGCAATGCAAAGAATGCTCAAAGTACCGCACAATTACATTGATCTCACACCCTAGTAAAGTAATGCTCAAAATTCTCCAAGTCAGGCTTCAGCAATATGTGAACCGTGAACTTCCAGATATTCAAGCTGGTTTTAGAAAAGGCAGAGGAACCAGAGATCAAATTGCCAACATCCGCTGGATCATCAAAAAAGCAAGAGAGTTCCAGAAAAACATCTATTTCTGCTTTATTGACTATGCCAAAGCCTTTGACTGTGTGGATCACAATAAACTGTGGAAAATTCTGAAAGAGATGGGAATACCAGACCACCTGACTTGCCTCTTGAGAAACCTGTATGCAGGTCAGGAAGCAACAGTTAGAACTGGACATGGAACAACAGACTGGTTCCAAATAGGAAAAGGAGTACGTCAAGGCTGTATATTGTCATCCTGCTTATTTAACTTAAACGTAGAGTACATCATGAGAAACGCTGGGTTGGAAGAAGCACAAGCTGAATCAAGATTGCTGGGAGAAATATCAATAACCTCAGATATGCAGATGACACCACCCTTACGGCAAAAGTGAAGAGGAACTAAAAAGCCTCTTGATGAAAGTGAAAGAGGAGAGTGAAAAAGTTGGCTTAAAGCTCAACATTCAGAAAACCAAGATCATGGCATCTGGTCCCATCACTTCATGGCAAATAGATGGGGAAACAGTGGAAACAGTGTCAGACTTTGTTTTTTGGGCGCTCCCAAATCACTGCAGATGGTGATTGCAGCCATGAAATTAAAAGACGCTTAGTCCTTGGAAGGAAAGTTATGACCAACCTAGATAGCATATTCAAAAGCAGAGACATTACTTTGCCAACAAAGGTCCATCTAGTCAAGGCTATGGTTTTTCCAGTGGTCATGTATGGATGTGAGAGTTGAACTGTGAAGAAAGCTGTGCCGAAGAATTGATGCTTTTGAACTGTGGTGTTGGAGAAGACTCTTGAGAGTCCCTTGGACTGCAAGGAGGTCCAACCAGTCCATTCTAAAGGAGATCAGTCCTGGGTGTTCATTGGAAGGACTAATGCTGAAGCTGAAACTCCAATACTTTGGCCACCTCATGTGAAGAGTTGACTCATTGGAAAAGACCCTGATGCTGAGAGGATTGGGGGCAGGGGGATAAGGTGATGACAGAGGATGAGATGGCTGGATGGCATTACTGACTCGATGGACACGAGTTTGAGTGAATTCTGGGAGTTGGCAATGGACAGGGAGGCATGGCGTGCTTCGATTCATGGGGTTGTAAAGAGTCAAATACAACTGAGTGATTGAACTGAACTGATCGTTAATACATTAATCAATTTGGTGAATATAGTATTGATACTCTTTTCTAATATCTGCAGTGTTATGATCTTATTTAACACAATGACCATGAGAGACAAGCAGAGGAGAGAAAATTTTATATTATCCGATAGAAGAGAAATCCAACCCCCAGAGTGGCAAATGACTTTCTTCCAAGTATAAGTCCAAGACAAAATTAGGATAAGATCTGATTTTTTTTTACTTAAACCCACCTTTTCTTAAACTTAAACTGTATACACCCCTGATGATTCAATGCATTTTTTACTCTTTTGTGGAATGTTTCATGGTGACAGAAACTTACCAACTGTTTTGATAGGATGGAAAACGTGACAGCAAACCTAAGTCTGTCATGTGAATTTGAACAGTGTATTTCAGAGGGTATATGGGCAGGTCACCATATAACTGTTGGTGATGCCTGTTCTCTTGTTCTCTGTATGTCACCTGCCTGACCAGTGCTTGCTTCACCTGTAACTTATGTACATGACTGACCTTTCTAGGTAACTTGCCTCAGGCCCCAGTTAATGACTATTCCTACCAAAGTATGCCTCTCCTGGTTTCCCTGGTAACTAATGATCCCATCTGATGTGGGCAATCTCTCCCCTACTCCCTGCCAGCAAATACTGCCGCCCAGTCCTGCCCTCCATGCACCACACACAGTGAGGTGTCTCTCCAACACCTTGTTTTGGATGTATAAGGTCAAGGTCCTTGACACTGATGTTTCTGTTGCTGACTCCAGGCTTTTTCTTCAGTCTTAAAGCTGGGCAAGTGCAGGTACTGTAGGCCTCTGAGCTGCAGGCCTACAGAGGGGCTGCAGGAAGATGCCATATTGGACATAGACATATCATCTCCTGCTGAATGAAACACTGCCTGTTTTGTCATATTTTCCCTCCATCATTGAAACACATGGCTGTTTCTTTAATGGAGTATTGGGTGAAGTGGTCAGGTTGCATTAAAGTCATGCTGTAAAAGGTATATCTTTTCTCTAGACTTTCACCCAAGTTGTGAGAAGTTCACACTAAATCAGAACTTAAAGGAACTAAGACCAGAGTGGGGAGCAGCAGATTCATGGCTCTCACTTCTGGTGTCTGAGGCACATGTTCACAGAAGGGAATATCTGGGTGGATTACTCACTCTGCTTAAATCGTTAGTTCTTTTTCACACATTTTTATTTGCCAAACATATGTGGTTAAATTTGAGGCATCAAATGCCTATTTGTTGAGATTCTGCTCTGTCTGATTACATAGTCTTTCTTGAATCCTTTTTACATTATTGTGATTGCTAGCATCTCAGTATTCACTAACTACAGCAGATTAGTATTCCTTTTGATTCACTATTTTCCTGGGTAAGTATTCAATTTGGGGGTTATCATATAGTTATTTTCCCCAAATTGAAGGAAGCAAGCTGCTAGTAAGAAAAGGAAATAATGAATTATTTTTCTTTCATGAAAATAACAGGTTGCTTTCTTGTTAGTTAAACATTTTCAGTAACTTGTCAACAAAATTACAGTATTTTCCCCCCTCATCCAACAGATTTTTACACATTACAGTTACAAAGTCTCATTTTCACCACTAGAAGATCCTGCAGTTGCTGGCACATCCTTAAGTGTATCTACCATTTTAGTGCACAAATATTTGAAAGAGACTATCACATGTTCCATAAATCTTATCTTTCAAATTCCACTTCTATGAATTTTAACCTCACATGAGGTTAAAACATGAGACTTCTAGACTCCTCATGTTCTTGATGACATTCCCAAGCAGAAGAAAAGGATTAATGAGGAACCAGCTAATGAAACTGGAAAAACAGAAGGAAAAAAGGAGAGAGACTGTATGCAAGGGGAAGAGAGAGAGAAAGTGAGTGAGGAAAGAGGTTGGATACAGCTACTCCTCCAAGTTTAAGGATTAGAGAAATTATAGAATTTAATTATTGGATGAAGACTTAAATGTTATGTACAATGATAAAGAGTTTGCATAACAATAATTAAAACCAATTAAGTTTTGTGAGATCTGAAGTTTTTGAAATTTTCTAGGATAGAGAGTTGTATAAGGGTTTCCGTGATTTTTTTTTTTTTTTTGCATTTTTGTCTGCATTTTTTTAAATCAACAAAAGACTTGATTCAAAGGACTAGAGTTTTATTATTGTCAAGAGAGTGTGTAATTTCCTCAGTTATGTCTTGCTACAACAAAAATTTGAAATGGCAGACCAGTGTTACAGCTCAGTTTTATTTGGCAAGCAAAGGAAAATACATCCTCGAGGCGTGAGGGTGGGTCAACTCGAAAGAGGCTTGCCACTCAACTTTGGCTCCTCTTTTTATATGTTTTTTTCTCCTTCCTCTGAGCCTGCCCTACATAAATTGGGCTAGCCAGGAGGGCTGTTTGTTTCACTTGAGGTTCTCACTCAGTCCTTGGACTGTCCCTTGTTCTATTTTTGCAGGCTTTTTGCTCTCTTTGTCTTTTAGTCATCACTATTTTGGATTTCTTTTTCCTATTCTAACTACCTAACATTCCCCCTTAAAGAGATGGAAGGCCCAGTTCTTTGGGAATAGGGGCATCGAGGTCTCTCTGGCTATTTCCTGCTTAGCTGGGATGACGAGGGGCTTTGGGCCTCCCCCTCTTGCTAATCTCAAGCTTCAGAGTCCTTATAGCAGTGTCCATCTAAGGTTGAGTGATATTTTCCATGGTTAGGTATAGTTTTATATATTCTTGTTGAACTGGCACTGCATATTGTAGCTTGTTGACCTGAGCAGAGACAAAATGGGTTAGATGATTGATAATACATGCAACAATCATAAGCAGCATCAGTATGGTGATAACAGGGATTAGTCAGGGCATTAGCTAACTTCAAATTGCCCCCTCGCCAGGAGAAGGATCCCCCAAAGAGAGATTGTAGCCACTCTGAGGACTCTCCAGCTCATTCTTTGAGGTCTTGTAGGATTTGAGTGTTTTCCTTGAGGACTGCCAGACTTTAACTTAGCTGGAGGTATTTACCCAGAAACCACACGTGTCATTCAAGATGGCTCAAGTCCCTCCTTGTTCAGGGATCAGGAGATCGACCTCCTGTCTATTTTGGAGTTCAACCCCTGCCAAGCTGTGTTGGCTCTTTAGAGCTATCCAGAGAAATCTTATCCCCAGAAGCTTAATTTTGTGGGTATTCATTAGAGTGGCACTCATTTGTAGTTCTGAATAGGTAGCCAAGATATCCCAGGGGCTCACAGGAGTATTGAGTGTCCTCTTCTGTTTTCTCCCACAGCTTGACTCATGAGTAGTGAATCCAGGAGTCATGTCCTGGTACCTTGATTGCTGTGGGGGTAGAAAGTATTACAGGGTAGGGGCCCTTCCATGTGAGCTGAGTCAAGCCTTTGGGAACCCATCTTTCCAGACTTTAATTAGGACTTGAGTCCCTGAAGCATATAGTGATGGGTCTTTAGAATCTTTTGGGTCCTGGCTGATAGCCTGTAAGCGTACATCTTGTTGGAATTGCCCAATGGCCAAGGTATAAGACCAAAGGGTTTGAGCCTCTGGATCTAAGAAGAGGTTATTGGCATAAACAGAAGGTCTCCCATACAGCATCTCATAAGGACTAAGACCAACCTGTTGCTTAGCAGCAATACAGATGCCGAGGAGAGCTATTGGTAAAGCCTCCTTCCATCCCAGGGAGGTCTCCTGGGTTATCTTTTTTACCACTGATTTTAAAAATTGGTTAGCTCTTTCTACTTTTCCTGAAGACTGAGGCCTCCAGGCACAATGGAGATAATAAGTAATGCCCAATGCTTTAGAGACCCCTTGGGTGACTTTAGAAGTAAATGATATCCCATTATCACTTTGTAATGACCTGGGCAGACCAAATCTCAGAATGATTTCATGGAGCAGTTTTTTTTTTTTTTTTTTTTTTACCACCTCCTAGCCTTCTCAGCCCAGGTGGGAAAGTCTTCAACCCATCATGTGAATGTATCTGTCATGATTGGTAAGTATTTATACCCTTGAGAAACTGGCATCTGGGTGAAGTCCATCTGCCAGTCTTCTCCTGGGTGTGTCCCATGCCTTTGGATGGCCACGGTCAGCTGGGGTCTTTGAGCTCCTTGGGGGTTGTTTAACTGGCAAGTGGAACATGAGGAGAACACTTGCCTTATAGTCATTTGGAGGCCTGTTCCTCTGAAGGGCCTTTCTAATAATCTTTGGAGAGCCTTCTGCCCTAAATGGGTGGTGCCATGTAGGAGTTAACCAACTTCTATTGGAGGTTCTCAGGCAGAATAAGGAGTCTCTCCTTTTGGAACCACCCCATATGATCTTCTTGAAAGCCCTCACTCTTAGCTTTAAAGCTTGAGCTTTATATACCTTCAGTATATAAAGTAGTTTCTGGCAAATTAGTCTGTGGAACTAGGGTGGCAGCCCCTATTAGGTCATAGTTCTGTAATGTTGTTCCCTTAGCTGCCTGATCAGCTGCTTGGTTCCCTTGTGACACTTCCATGCTCCCCTTTTGATGTCCTTTACAGTGGGAGACTGAAACCTCAGCAGGCAGGTGGACTGCCTTCAAGAGCCTAAGGATCTGATCACCATATTTGATTTGGGATCCTCGGGTGGTCAGGCGGCCTCTTTCTTTCCAAATAACAGCATGTGCATGTAGCACCAGAAAGGCGTACTTGGAATCAATGCAAATGGCTACTTTTTTTCCTTTTCCCAGCTCTAAAGCTTGAGTCAGGGCTATGAGCTCAGTTCAGTTCAGTTCAGTCGCTCAGTTGTGTCTGATTCTTTGTGACTCTGTGGACTGCAGCACACCAGGCCTCCTTGTCCATCACCAACTCCTGGAGTTTACTCAAACTCATGTCCATTGAGTCAGTGATGCCATCCAATCATCTCATCCTCTGTCGTACCCTTCTCCTCCTGCCTTCTATCTTTCCCAGAATCAGGGTCTTTTCAAATGAGTCAGTTCTTCACATCAAGTGGCCAAAGTATTGGAGTTTCAGCTTCAGCATCAGTCATTCCAATGAATATTCAGGACTGATTTCCTTTAGAATTGACTGGTTGGATCTCCTTGATGTCCAAGGGACTCTCAAGAGTCTTCTCAAACACCACAGTTCAAAAGCACCAATTCTTCTGCACTCAGCTTTCTTTATAGTCCAACTCTCACATCCATACATGATTACTGGAAAAACCATAGCCTTCAATAGATGGACCTTTGTTGGCAAAGTAATGTTTCTGCTTTTTAATATGCTGTCTAGGTTGATGATAGCTTTTCTTCCAGGAGCAAATGTCTTTTAATTTCATGGCTGCAATCACCATCTACAGTGATTTTGGAGCCCCTCAAAATAAAACCTGTCACTGTTTCCTCATCTATTTGCCATGAAGTGATGGGACCAGATGCCATGATCTTAGTTTTCTGAATGTTAAGCTTTAAGCCAACTTTTTCCACCTTCCTCTTTCACTTTCATCAAGGGGCTCTTTAGTTCTTCTTCACTTTCTGCCATAAGGGTGGTGTCAACTGCGTATCTGAGATTATTGATATTTCTCTCAGCAATCTTGATTCCAGCTTGTACTTCACCCAGCCCAGCATTTCTCATGATGTACTCTGCATATAAGTTAAATAAGCAGGGTGACAATATATAGCCTTGACATACTCCTTTCCCTATTTGGAACCAGTCTGTTGTTCCATGTCCAGTTCTAACTGTTGCTTCCTGACCTGCATACAGATTTCTCAAGAGGCAGGTCAAGTGCTCTAGTGTTCCCATCTCTTTAAGAATTTTCCACAGTTTGTGGTAATCCACACAGTCTAAGACCTTGGCATAGTCAATAAAGCAGAAATAGATGTTTTTCTGGAACTCTCTTATTTTTTCAATAATCCAAAGGATGTTGGCAATTTGATCTCTGGTTCCTCTGCCTTTTCTAAAACCAGCTTGAACATCTGGAAGTTCATGGTTTACAAACTGCTGAAGCCTGGATTGGAGAATTTTGAGCATTACTTTACTAGCGTGTGAGATGAGTGCAATTGTGTGGTAGTTTGAGCATTCTTTGGCATTGCCTTTCTTTGGGATTAGAATGACCTTTTCCAGTCCTATGGCCACTGCTGAGTTTTCCAAATTTGTTGGCATATTGAGTGTAGCACTTTCACAGCATCATCTTTTAGGACTTGAAATAGCTCAACTGGAATTCCATCACTTCCACTAGCTTTGTTCATAGTAATGCTTCCCAAGGCCCACTTGACTTCACATTCTAAGATGTCTGGCTGTACGTGTGATCATACCATCATGATTTTATGGGTTGTGAAGATCTTTTTTATATAGTACCTGGTGGCAAAGATTTAGCCTCTATGATCTCTAATTGGAGACTACTTCATATCTGGCTCTTCTTTTTCCATCCAAGACAAAGCTTCTCCCTTCAGTGTACCAGATCTCCTCAGGGTTGGTCAGAGGATATTCTGACAGTCCTATTTGGGGTTTTGTCCAGTAGTCCAAGGTTTCTAGG
The DNA here is from genome assembly GCF_027580195.1 of Bos mutus. Lineage (NCBI taxonomy): Eukaryota > Metazoa > Chordata > Mammalia > Artiodactyla > Bovidae > Bos > Bos mutus. The sequence goes on along the minus strand of NC_091640.1, from coordinate 13,760,275 downwards.
CAAGAGTTAAAGTGGAAAGAGCCCTCAGGGGTAGGCATGAGGGTATCTGAGTTAAGCACCTCACAAGGGGATATAGTCAGTCCTGGATTTTCCATCAGCACTGCTTGATATCTGAGGATCCTTTGATCAACATCCATAAATGGCCTCTGCCATTCAGGGGTTGTTTCACTTGGTAGATGGTAAAAATAGCTTGCCCCCAAGGGAAAGTTATCAAGCATCTTGTATCCCTTTTATCTAAGCAGGGAAAGGTCTCCTCCCAATAAGGGAGTAGGACTCTCAGAGACCACCAGAAGTTGGTGGGAAAATATTTGTCTATCCCAGCAACAAAGAAGTGCTCAGTGAATCTTTTTTGTAATTGTTTTCTCTTTAGCACCCAAAATGGTACAGGTTTAGGAGAAGGCTCCAGAGTAGGAGGTCAGGACAGAGTAGGAAGCCCCTGTGTCAACCAAGAAACTCTTGGACCTACCTAGCACACCCAGTTGCACCCTTGGCTCCAGCCCTGTGATGGTTATCTGTGACAGGCGGACTGGCTGGAGTGGGCTGCTTCAGTCCTGTTGAACCATCATGAGGAAAGGCTTGGCACTTGACCTTGAGGCTCTTGGTCCTGAGAGCAGAGTGCTACCCAGTGTCCCAATTGATGGCATTTGTAGCAAGCTGTTTTAGGATACTTGTCACAGTTTGGACACTCTTTGGCCCATTGTCCTGCCTGTCTACAGATTAGGCATTTGCTTTGTGCCTTGTCCTTTAAGGACTTGGGGTTTGCCATAGGCCTTCCAGAGGACATAACTTATCTCTTTCCTTTTCTCTCTTTCCTGGGCCTTAGCCTCCCTCCCCTGTTCTGTTATAAAAGGTATTGGTGACTGTCTGGGCCATCTCATCTAAAGAAGCAGCAGAGTCCTGCTGTGTTGTAACTTTATCCTGATATATGATGCACACTGGGACAGGAATTTGTCCTTTAAAATCTCCTGTTCCTTGTAAGAGTTCAGATTGGTAAACTTTTGGAGGACCTCTTTTAGACTTTCCAGAAAGGCAATGGGGTTCTTATTGGGCTCCTAAGTTATTGCTGAGACCAGGCACAGTCCCACATCTAATAGGCTTCCTTCTATTTCCATGGGTGGACTTCCTTAGGAGTAAGCCTTTCTGAACCTTATCCTACCCAGTACTGTTGCAACCTCAGAGCTGGGTATCGCTGGGTCAGGGTGCAGATCCCCAGGCAGGCTGAGGCGTGACAGCCTTGTGGAGATCAAGTCCCTGGGCAGGTCAAGGCGTGTCGTCCTCCCGAGAATTAGGTTGCTGGGCAGGTCTAGGTATGTCGACCTCCTGGGACCTCTGGACTGGTGGATCCCTGAGCAGGTTGAGGCATGACAACCTCCCAAGGACCAGATCCTATGCAGGTCGAGGCAAGTCGACCTCCTGGGACCCCTGGACTGGCAGATTCCTAAGCAGGTTGAGGCATGACAACCTCCCAGAGGCAAGATCCCTAGGCAGGTCGAGGCAGGTCGATATCCTGGGACTCCAGGCTGGAGTTGTGTGTCCCCAAGCTCTCTAGTGTGACTAGTACTGGGTAGGATTAAGGGGGTGTAATCTTAACTTATAGATGGTTTGTTCACCATGCATGGGAATAGGTACCAAGATGTAAAGCAATCCAAGCCTGTGCCCTGAGACTGGGAACCTGGCAAAACAGCCATAAGCCTTGTCCTCTTATTGCTCAGAGGGAATATAAGTCACTGATTTCTTCCCCTAGTCCTCCTTAAGAGCAGTTTAGGGTGTTTCCAATGGTATGCATTTTATTGTCATAGACCCACTTAAGGTAATAACAGAAATAATGACAAAGGAGTGGGTTATCTGGTCCCATTAGGGGTGTTAAGAGTATTTTAGTAATGAGTGGAGTGGAGTAATGTTGCCTACAAGGGGGCAAGGTCCTGGTTGTAGGAGTTAGTAAGTGGCTTAAGAACAAAATAAGAGTCAACATACCAGATATTCCATAAAAGTGGAGTGGAGATTTGATCCAGGGAATATGTTTGTAGCCTTAGGAGAAGGGTGGTAAGTGGGCCCAAACAGCCTTCAGGGCTAATTCTCAAAGTGGCAAACATTATCCCTCGAAGCCCAGTTGCCTTGAAAGGATGCCATCAGCAGATGGACTTCTAGCAGGCTTGTGTGCCTGTCACCCCCCCTAGCAGGTTCACTGAGAGACGCTGTCTTTGTACATATTGTAGGAAACATGGAAGATGAAGGCCTGACTATCTAGAGGGATTGGATATTATACAGTATTTCCTTCCCAAGGGCCAACTATTTTCTAGTTGTGCCTCCAGAAGATTGTAGAGGGAACAATCTCAGAGCAACATTGCCTCTGTAGAGGCAACACTGTGGGCCTGGTTGGAGGGGGCAGGGCACAACTTTCGAAAGAATGACATAGCCCAAGGGCATAACATAAACCAATTAAAATCAAATGGGTCCAAGATGACAGACAAGTCAAATTCAACTAAACCTTGATTCTCAATCTGCAAGCTAAATGACACACCCAGAGGAGCCAGGACAGTTCCAAGCCACTATCAGAAGAGCAAAGAGTGGGTGGTTCCCCAATTTTTGGAATGATCCACCCACTCATTAGCATATGAAATCACCCAGATCATGAAAACTAACCACACCACATTTCATGGCCACCGCATACGCATACACCCTCTGTGATGGCACATGCTCTGTGGAGTGTGCTCCTCTCTGAATCCAAACAAATCTACCTCTTACCTATCACTGTGTCTCTCACTGAATTTTTGCAATGATACATCAAGAACCTGAGCTTCATTAGGTCCTGAAACCAGGCACCATGGGTTTTGTCCAGACTCAAATCCCAGTCGGATATGACTGAGTGACTAAGCATAGCACAGAGTCCCTGCCACGTGGGTTTGAGTCCCAGTCTTAGGTAAACAGCTTCAAACACAACTTTCAGGAATGGAAAGATGGTGACCTGACCAATCAAACAGTGGCATAGATGGAGAGAGGAGCTGAAGGACAGGAGGAAAAAGCAGTGGGAAAAAAAACATGCCAAGAATCCCCTTCATAACTTGCTGGAAAATCTGCTAAATACCTGACCTGTGCTCACAGTTTTCATTGGCCTGACTCTTGGCACAAAGAAGATTAAGGAAAGAAGAACCCTCACCCTCTTGGGCAACAGCTACTAAGACACAGCAGATAGTATAGCCTTTGGGACACATTGGGGAGTAGCTCCTGCTACAGTCTCTCAATTGCACCCACTGCTGCTCACTGTTTGCAGGGTGTTTGAGGAAACAAAAAATGAGAGATTGTAAAGAAATTAATATTTTGTTAGCCATATGTCCTTCCAGCCATAGAAGCGAGGACCTCCTACTTTAACCAGAGGTCTTCTGGAATCTGAGACAGAGCCACATGAGCTTTCTGCTGAGTTTGTTTTTGCTGTCGTGTTTTCTACCATGCTGAGCTTCTTGTCACTTCCACTGTGCTGGGTTTTTTTCTTTGCTTTCAGCTTCCACCACAAAAGCTTTTGCCAAATTGGGTTTTCGCTGTGCTTGGCCTCTGCCTTGCGGGGGCCAAACAAACTGAGGTTGTTTCAGCCAGGTTAAATCTGAGTCATGGTGCCAGGTATGTCAGGGGAGTGTGTAATTTCTTCAGTTCTCATAAAAGTGTGGTAAAATCATGTGTATCCAAATGTGTTGCAGTATTAAAAATAAATAATATCATCTATCAAGAAATGGAATCTCTTTTCTCAAAATTTACCTATAGATGTTAGGATATTTGAACTATATGATTCTTTATAAAGTATTTTTTATCTTGTTTTCTGAAAACTTTAATGTTTCTAAATGTTCAGTGGTCAGAGAAAGTGGTAACATTCAACATTTGTCCTCTTTGAAATCTGTCATTTCTGTGATGGAAGAGGTAGAAATAAAAAGGGTTACAGGAGGAGGAGGAAAAAAGGTCATCTACAATTTTCCTACTTTGACTGATATTTATAATTTTTCCAAATACTCACGCCTATGTTGTATTAGATAAACATAAGGTATATTAAGAATTTTAAGAGTTTTTGTGAAAAAATCAACCTGAGTTGAGCAGCCTCTAACCAGAAGTGGTTAGGATTGCTTCTGTTGGTGGGAACTCAGGGGAGACTTCTGAAGAGAAGAGGAAGCAAAATAAAGAAATTATTGATTGACCATAGCTTAAAGCCTACTTGGTGTTTGTGATTAGCTGTCATTAGTGTTTTGATTTTGTAAACCCGAAGCATTACATGCTTATATTTTGGTTTGCTTATGAAACTGTCATGGCATTAGAGCCACCTCAGTCTAATGGCTGCCTTGTTTTTTAATTTAACACAGACAAATCAATATATCCTGATACTCAGGAATAAACTCTGCCTATACTCTGTGTATCATCCGTTTCCAGAACTGGGGCAATCCCTCCTCTCTGACCCTCACGCTGCCTAGGTCATTGTCCTCTGAGCTTTGAAGGGCATGTGGCAATTGCTTGTCTTGATTGGGCCACCACTTGCTATTTTAACTACTTCCCATACCCAGGCTCTCTTTTTCAAAATAGACTATCCCTAGGATCAGAACTTTAAACATATTCAAAATGCTTCTGAGGTACTCTAGATTCTTACTTACATATGCAGAGAATCAGTCTTTCAAGAAAGCATGAAACTTAATTCAAGATTTCATGATCTAGTATTTCTTTTTTAAAAAGTTATTTACTTATTTTTAAATGAAACAAAGATGAATATTTTTAACTATAAAAAGTAAAATTCACAAAGAAGATAGACATCATAGACCATTAGACACCTAACGGCAAAGAAACAAAGATACATAAAGCAAAAATTAGAAGAAATACACAGGAAAAGAAAAATTGTATAGTGAGACATATTAAAAAGTATTTCTTTTTGCAGTTAATATTGTTAATAATAACCATAAAGAATAAATAACTTACTTGTTGAGATTTAAGTGCAAGGAAGTCTGCCAAGATCATTATATACATTATCTCTTTTAATGTTCCCTATGAACCCAAATCCCTTATGATTATACAGTGCAGGTGACAAATAGATTCAAGGGGTTAGATCTGGTAGACACAGTGCATGAAGAACTATGGAGAAAGGTTCATAACATTGTACATGGTGCAGTGACCAAAACCATCCCCAAGAAAAAGAAATGCAAGAAGGCAAAATGGTTGACTGAGGAGGCCTTACAAATAGCAGAGAAAAGAGAAGCAAAAGGCAAAGGCAAAAGGGAAGCATAAACACAACTGAATTCAGAGTTCTGGAGATAAGAAAACCTTCTTAAATGAACAATGCAAAACAACAACAACAACAAAAAAAAAACAACAACAAAAAACACACACAGGAAAATGAATGAGAAAGACTAGAGATCTGTTCAAGAAAATTGGAGATACCAAGGGAATATTTCATGCAAAATTGGCCCATAAAGGACAGAAACAACAAGAACCTAACAGAAGTACAAGGGATTAAGAAGAGGTGGCAAGAATATACAGAAGAACTATACAAAAAAGATCTTAATGACTCAGATAACCACAATGGTGTAGTCACTCACCCAGAGTGGTCACTTCACTTCCTGAGAAAGACTAGAGATCTGTTCAAGAAAATTAGAGATCCAAGGGAATGTTTCATGCAAAGATGGGTACAATAAAGGATAGAAATGGTATGGACCTAACAGAAGCAGAAGATATTCAGAAGAGGTGGCAAGAATACACAGAATTATACAAAAGAAGATCTTCAGGATCCAGACAACTATGACAGTGTGATCACTCACCTAGAGCCCAACATCCTGGAATGTGAAGTCAAGTGGGCCTTATGAAGCATCCCTATGAACAAAGCTAGTGGAAGTGATGGAATTCCAGTTGAGCTATTTCAAGTCCTAAAAGATGATGCTGTGAAAGTGCTGCACTCAATATGCCAGCAAATTTGGAAACCTCAGCAGTGGCCACAGGACTGGTAAAGGTCAATTTTCATTCCAATCCCAAAGAAAGGCAATGACAAAGAATGCTCAAACTACCACACAGTTGCACTCATCTCACACACTAGCAAAGTAATGCTCAAAATTCTCCAAGCCAGGCTTCAACAGTACGTGAACTTCCAGATGTTCAAGTTGGATTTAGAAAAGGTGAAGAGGAACCAGAGAGCACATTCTCAACATCTGCTGGATCACTGAAAAAGTGAGAGAGTTCCAGACAAACATCTACTTCTGCTTTATTGACTATATGAAAGCCTTTGACTGTATGGATCACAACAAACTGTGGAAAATTCTTCAAGAGATGGAAATACCAGAACACATTACCTGCCTCCTGAGAAATCTGTATGCAGGTCAAAAAGCAACAGTTAGAACTGAACATGGAACAACAGGCTGGTTCCAAATAGGGAAAGAAGTATATCAAGGCTGTATATTGTCACCCTGTCAATGATGACATGTCTGTCATGATGCAGAGTACATCATGTGTACTGGGCTGGATGAAGCACAACCTGGAATAAAGATTGCTGGGGGAAACATCAATAACCTCAGATATGCAGATGACACCACCCTTATGACAGGAAGAGAAGAGGACCTAAAGAGCCTCTTGATGAAAGTGAAAGGGGAGAGTGAAAAATTTGGCTTAAAACTCAGCATTCGGAAAACTAACATCATGGCATCTGGTCTCATCCCTTCATGGCAAATAGATGGGGAAACAATGGAAACAGTGACAGACTTTATTTTTGCATTCCAAAAATCACTGCAGATGGTGACTGCAGCCATGAAATTAAAAGACTCTTGCTCCTTGGAAGAAAAGCTATGACCAACCTAGACAGCATATTAAAAAGCAGAGACATTACTTTGCCAACAAAGGTCCATCTTGTCAAAGCTATGGATTTTCCAGTAGTCATGTATGTATGTGAGAGTTTGAGTATAAAGAAGGCTGAGCACTGAAGAACTGATACTTTTGAACTGTGTTGTTGGAGAAGACTCTTGAGAGTCCCTTGGACTGCAAGGAGATCCAACCAGTCAATCCTTAAGGAAATCAGTCCTGAATAGTCATTGAAAGGACTGATGCTGAAGCTGAAACTCCAATATTATGGCCACCTGATGCAAAGAATTGACTAATTGGAAAATACACTGATGCTTGGAAAGATTGAAGGCTGGAGGAGAAAGGCACAACAGAGGATGAGATGGTTGGATGGCATCACTGACTTGATGGACATGAGTTCAAGTAAGCTCTGGGAGTTAGTGATAGGGAAGCCTGGCCTGCTGCAGCCCATGGGGTCACAAAGAGTAGGACACAATTGAGCGACTGAACTGAACTGAAAGGTTAGGGAGTACATAATCCTATTCAGACTAGGCTTCCCAGATAGGGCCACTTAGGTAATCTCAGGGGAAGGGGGTGTCCAGGGGCTCTGAAGAGAAGTTTCTTGTCCCCAACATTTCTTTGTTTGAGTTTCAGCTTTAAAATGTCAGAATTTCAATGACAGTAGCTAACATAAGTGAATGGGATAAGATTTTTTTTTTTTTTCCTTTCCTGAGAGTTTTTCTGAGGAGGCAGGAGCAAGAAGTTGGATATGTAACCCTTAAAAGGAGAGAGAGGATCAAGGGCATGAATAAAAAACTAAATGGAGTATGGTGAGCAGAGCAAGAGAAAAGAAGGTTTCAAAGACCAGCTGTAACTAGCTTACAACTGTATCTAACTTGCCAACTGAGGTCAAATGTCCTGGATTTCAATCAATAGGTCTGTCTGAAGAGCATTTTAACTGCTCCTCTCCCTGACTGTGAGGCTTCCCGGCTTGGGACAGCTGGTGTTCCCTATTGTTAAATTACTCTGTTTTGGCTACCTCTTCCTTAAATCTCTCTCTAAGTTAGTCAACTTGAATTTATCCCTGTGAGCTGTGATAAAGGACAGTGTCTCCTCTTTAGATTTTGATTGAAGTAACTCAGGTTAGCTGAGTCCTATTTGTAGTCAGATAGGTTCCATGATCTATGCCACCTTTGATTTCCCAAATATCTACCCTACCAGCTGCTGTAGTTGAACACTCTCTGGGATGAAGAAAACATTTTTATGTCTTAGGAGGTAGGTCCCAAAATGTGTTGTGACTGGATGTGACATGTGTTGAAATTGTGTCTTCACTAGGAATAACAAAGCACCAAACTGTACTAGTGATTTACTTTGTAAAGATTAGAGAATGTTCTTAGTTATATTTTTAAAAACACTGTTTTACTCGTTCCATCAAAAAGTGGCTTGGGCCTCAGGAATGGTGAAATGCTGAGTAGACAGCCACGTGAAGATGACTATACTCAATCAAATAGGTGTTGACAGAGAAGGTTTGAAAACCGTAGGGTTAAAACATTGTGCTATTTAAAAGCCATGTTGTTTCTTAGAAACAGTTCTGCTGGATGCAGGTGCCAGCGGCCTTCCTTTGTTAGAATGACAAAGTTCAAAGTCCTCTCCTTCTGAAACCTGATAGGACTCGTGGTGAGAGGAATCTGTTCCCTGAGTGGCCTCTCACAGTAACTTTTCATTGAAGTGGTTCGGAGCAACAAGGAGAGAGTGTTTATGAGCAACTTAATCAAGGCTTTTCAAACTAATAACCTGTGGGCCTTATTAAAATGTAGGCTCTGATTTGGTATTTCTGAGTGGGGTCTGAGACTCTTCACTTCTGACAAGCTCCCAGGTGATACTAACACTGCTGGGCTACACTTTACCAACTATAAACACTTAATCTGAATTTCATTGGAAGGATGAGAATGTCAACCCAGCCTGTCTCCTGTGAGCATTAACCAAGTAGTGGAGGGGACAGAACTAAACATGTGTTATGTGCTTTCATGAATATTTTGAGACTAAGTCTAGTTGGGACAGGCCTACATGGGATTCAGAGGTGCAAATTCCTAAGGAAGATGGTGGGGGTGGGCCATTTGAAATTTCTTTCTGTGTCTTTCTGAATCCCACGAGTTTTTCTGTAACATGCATGGGTGCCTTATGCAGGTCAGTCCATGAGAGTGGAGGCGTGATCAATGAATGTGTTCAGGTTTCCACACCACCCTTCAGGGAGTGTGTCAGGAAGACAAATGCAGTTTATTTTCTTCAGCTCAGCAGTTCATTTGCATAACATGCAGGAGGGAGAATGCAAAGAAGGAAAATACTAAGAGATGCAGAATATGCTAAAAAAGGTCAAGGGAGAAAACGAAAGATTATTATTCTCTTCAGAAAATGCTATTAAATTAGACCTGCCACAGACCACGAGATCAGTGTTAAAAGCATTTTTTTTTTCCCCCAGCTACCAAAAGCTTTGATTGTTAGAAAAGAACTGACTAAAGATGTGGGTTCAATAGGGCAAGATGTGGTTTGTGTTGGCTTTGGAGGGGAGAGTGCTTTATATATCTTTAGGCAGGCCAGGTCCTTGGTAAAATATTTTGGATTTTCCATCAGCTCTATGATCTAATGCTTTCCTTTCCTCACATTGTATTACAGGTACCTATTTCTCTTTATTTACACTAATTCACAGGATGATATTACTGGCATGACATATACTTTTCCTAGTTGTGTTTGTCTTATTTTCTAAATTTACAAAACAATTAGTTTTGCTATGATATTCATTAATATTCTTAGGTTAGTAATACTTATCCCAAAGCACTAAGAGCAGACTGTCAGATACTGTGTTTGATGGGTATGTTGATTCTGTTACCAAACTGGTTGTATGAATCTCAACTTGGGCCCTAGCCCAGTTGAAGTCCCCTACCTTGGTGGGGAAGGTTCTTTTCCAGCTGAGATTTATATAGCCAATAATGAAACCAATACTGAGACCAAAACAGCAGAAGCTTTATTCAATGGCCAGAGAATGGAGAAGTGGAAACGTAGTTCAAACATAAACTTCTCAACTTGACTTGGACTGCAACAGTTTAAATAGTTTCTAATAATCATGCCTTTGCTTTAAAGCCATAACACAAAATGTCCTTGAGAGATCACAGCAGTGTTAAATGTTAATTTATAGAACAGTGACTATACAGGTATGTTTCTTTCACATCCAATGCAGTTATGTATTAAAGCATAAGAGTATGTAGCCAAAGCTTAGCTTCGAGTCAAGGTAAAAGGGAGTGAATAGAGGGAGGAATATTCATGATTTACTGGAGAAAAGGAAGAGGAGTGTGGTTTGTTCAGAACTCCAACCACACTCCTTTTCAGTTCTTGTATGGAATTTTCTGGTTGTTGTCATGGCAATTTTCAACTGTCATGGTGCTGCTGGGGGTATCATTTAGCATGCTCATGTATTGCAATAATAATATAGTGAGGTTCAAGGTCTGTTGGAAGTCAGGTCTTACAACGTCTTGGACCTAGCTGGTTCTGCTGCTGCTGCTAAGTTGCTTCAGTCGTGTCCGACTCTTAATGACCCCATGGACTGCAGCCCACTAGGCTCCTCCGTCCATGGGATTTTCCAGGCAAGTGGGTGCCATTGCCCTCTCCTAATCAGTTCTTATTTTTCTCTTTGTAGCTCTATCTTTTGTGGTTAAGCCTGAAACTCAGTTAAGAATAGTTCACCTCCATCCAGGGGCAAGGGTATGATTCTGGGGCAACAGCCGGGTAACAATTCTACTGATCTGAGAATCTTTCCTACCCAACACTGTAAAATGACCACTTGTACCCCTCAACATAATAGACACTGTTATCTTCACACACAAAATAAAGCTCTGTCTGCCTTCTTAATGAATCACAAAAAGGGATGTCATATAAAACTCTTGAACTTCATATTAAAGCAGTTCTCTTGGATAAGACCAGAATCTTCCCACTGGTTTTCCTTTTAACTGCCTCCATATTTTCCACACTCTAGGCATCCTGACAATTGGACAAGTGGAAAAGTATCTCATCAGACTCAGAGTCTACATTTCAAATTAGAAGCAGTTATAGTAAGGTTAAGTATAACACAATACACCAACAACAATATTTCCTGCAAGTAAGATGGTCAGAAAATAGTACAACCAAATTCATGGTTCCCTTCTGAGTTTGTCTTTATTTTAAGTGGTTGCCCATTTCCCTGGAAATGAATGAAGGTGAAATTATGATATCCTCATACTGAATCTAAAGATTTGGGGCTAAAATAGAGCAGGCTGAAATTTAAGTTTTCCTGAGAAGGCTGGGGGAGAGAAGATAGGGACTTGAATATCAACTGGGGCTAAGGGACCCCCACTGGAGTTAGAAATTGAGAATACAGAGTTCAAGTGACTGAATTTCAGGTTCATAGATGAGCAAGCAGAAACTGTCATCAGTTGGAACAGCAGAGTTAACTGTAGAATCAGATATATACTGATGACCCCTTTATTGCTCTGAGGATAGTTATAGCCCATAATAGGATAGCTTAGTTTGAAGCATTTTGAGAGACATGTGATTTCCTCTGGAGGGATTTCTCCTTGCCCCTGCAGTCATAAGAAGCAGAAGGATGGTCTCTGCTGAAAGACGTATCTCTTGACTTCATTTCTCAGAGGTGTGAGCATTACTTGTGAGACAGAGTCAAGTGGCAATGTTTTCATTTACTGTTTCATTTACTCTGTTTTCATTTACTGGAGCCATGTACTATGTTTCTGTCCCACGGAGAAGTCTTTGAGCCCCTTTCACACTTGATGGCTTTTAAATATTAGTTCCCTCCAAAAGGCATTTCTCTGTAAATAAAAAGCTATGAGTCATTCTGCTTTATTATTCTTTCCTCTGAGGGGAAACTCTGGGAGATAAACAATACCCAGATAAATAAGGCTTAGAGATTGTGGGCCAAGGTTTCTATTGATTCACAATATATTTATCTCTCTCTCTCTCTCTCAAATAAAGAAATAATGATAGTAATTACTTTAAAAATGATTCTCTTTTTTAATCATTTTAAATTGCTATTTCCCACTCTACTCAGATAGTAATTGTTTTTATGGCACTATTGTAACTCATGGGAAAAAGGAAGACAGAAAAAGCAGCTGAGATCACTCCTGGGCAGCATCTCTAAGGCACAAAGTAGATTTGCAGTAGCTCATCTATCAAACCTTCTTCAACTCTCAGTCTGAATTTTACATGGAGATCTGTGGTGGAAGACAGAGAATTTGAATCTGCTGAGTGTGCTATATGCAGTGGAGGAAGAATATTTGGGGGAATAGGTATTTAGATATGTCCTCATACAATTTGAGGACAATTGTATGAGCTGATATTGGATTTGGTATGTAGGTTGGGCAAGAAAGCTGAACTGGGATATAAACTGTGCTTTGCTACTTCTTATCTGTGGTGGTGCTAGTGATAAAGAACCTGCCTGCCAATGCAGGAGACATAAGAGACGTGGATTTGATCCCTGGGTTGGGAAGATCTCCTGAAGCAGGGAATGGCAACTCACTCCAGTATTCTTGCCTGGAGAATCCCATGGACAGAGAACCCTGGCAGGGTACAGTCCATGGGGTCACAAAGAGTCAGACACAATGAAGACACTGATCGTGCACCTGTATATAAATTTGGATGGCAAGTCACTTTCTTGATGTTTTGTTAATCTTTAAGCAAATTGTTACAATTCTTAATTTCTCTATCTCATTGTAGTGGTGCTTATTTTAAATGATACATATTCCAAGTAAAAATTGACATCTATTTTGCTTATCATTGGACAGCCAGCCCCTCAAACTGTCCTCAACACATAGTCGTGTTCAGTAAATGTATGTTTAGTAATTTTATGAAAGCCATGATACAAGTGGTCTAATCTCAGAGTGGTGTCAGAGTTTAGTGCCAAATCCTCAGTTATTTACAAAATAACCCAAGGTCTTTACATGCACTTCTTCAGCACATGCAAAATGGTACAAAGTCCTCAACAATGCTTCTTAAAATGCTAATTTTCCTCTCAATTAGTTTCTTTCAAAAAGAACAACTCCTGTACTTTCCCCAAATTTCTCAAGCTGAGCTTCCTTCATTACTAAAGTATTTTTTCATCTACTTCTTTTTATTTTTCCATTTTGGACTGTAACCCCCAGAAGTTTGTCTGACAAGGCATAGAAGGTGTGAGAAGTGAAAGAAACTGCACATTCAAAGCCCAAACCTTCTTAGTTTTCATGGTAAGAAAACTGGAAACACCTACGTAGCTTATTACTATTGGATTTATTAATTGAATAGTTGATTGAATGGAAAAAAGGAAAGCAATCTGGTTTTATACCTTAGTAGAAGCCTCTGAATGTGAAAATCACTTGGAATAATCACTCACTGTTTTGTTTTTATTGTGTGTGAGTGTGTATGTCTGTGTTTGTGTGCCTGTGTGCTCAGTCACTCAGTCGTGTCTGACTCTTTGCAACCCCATGAACTGCAGCCTGCTGGGCTCCTCTATCCATATAATTTTCCAGGCAAGAATATTGGAGTGAGTTACCATTTATTTAGTTTTTTTTTTTTTTTTTTTTTTTTGCCTAATGTTTTTGTTTTGCATCTTTCACACTCAACTATTTAATAGGCTTTTAAAGAGAAATAACTTAGTGTATAATACCTAGCATACTCTTTTAGACTCAATGATTAAAAATATTTGTGGAGATAATTTAAAGTCAGGAACGAAGTTGTCTAAGAGGTGTGATATTCTGAGCCATTACCAGCTGTTAGACTGATAATATATTTTATCATATAAATTCAAGAAATTTAAGAAGAGATGCACAGTCATGAGTAATAAGAAACAAAATAGCTTGGGGAGTCAGGGAAGAGAGACCTTGGGGTGTAGATGAGAGTTGAGCTGCAAGAAAGTGCTGGGAGGGAACTTGACAGAAAGAAGGAAGATAAAGGAAAAGAGAGGGGTCCAGCAGGGTAATAAAACTTGTATTAAATTGTACCATTTTTCCAAACAATTTTCTCCTTCCCCTACCCCAGTGAGCAAACGATAATTATAATTTCCCTTCCTACTCCATTGCCTTTTTTGTACAACTTATTTTGGCTAGTGAAATGTGAACAGAAGCAAAGTTTCTTCTTAGAGTTTCACTTCTAAACAAAAATCTAAAAACCATTATGGGATTTCTCTGTTGGTCTTTGCTTTTTGATATAAGCCTAGCAAGTTCCATGTGAATCTCTTGCTTCAGGTTGATCTCAGGAGAAGGATTTAATTAAAGAATGGTGTTTTCTCATAAATTAAGAACATTAAAAAAAAAATATTCTACTTCAAGCTATCGATTACATGGAAAGTAAATTATTATTATTCAATAGATTCTGAAATGGAATGTAACCAAAGTAGTCAATAACTGTTTGGGCTGCTGCTGCTAAGTTGCTTCAGTCGTGTCTGACTCTATGCGACCCCATAGACAGCAGCCTACCAGGCTCCTCTGTCGCTGAGATTCTCCAGGCAAGAACACTGGAGTGGGTTGCCATTTCCTTCTCCAATGCATGAAAGTGAAAAGTGAAAGTGAAAAGTGAAAGTGAAGTCGCTCAGTCGTGTTTGGCCAATGACGCATTATTGTTTATCTCTGAACAACATTGAATTTTAAGAACAATCAGGGAAAATTCCTATTTTTGAAACAGTATGGAGTTTCATATATTCTTCTCATCTTGAGAAAACCATATTTTGTCTCTACCAAGCAGAATTTTGCCAGTCTACACATCCAAATCTTTCACCAGAAATTAGAATAGTAGCTGAGACTGGGGAGCTTGCTTAGATGCAAGTAGTGAAAGGAGAGTCATTCAGTGCTGTTCTATATCCAAATAACTGTCTGGACCTTATGCAGCATTTCTGCTCCCAAGTTTCCTTGGATGTTGGAGATGATTTCTGGGCCAGTAGTAGGAACCATGTCATTCAAATTAGCCCAAGTGGTCTCTGGCTATGTCTCCATGAGAGCAGAATTATTTATTTTTATGTTCTTTGTTCATCTTTGATGCTTTTGAATTGTGGTGTTGGAGAAGACTCTTAAGGGCCCCTTGGACTGCAAGAAGATCCAACCAGTCAATCCTAAAGGAAATCAGTCCTGAATATTCATCAGAAGGACTGATGCTGAAGCTAAAGTGCCAATATTTGAGCCACCTGATGGGAAGAGATGACCTATTGGAAAAAGACTCTGATGCTGGGAAAGATTGAGGGCAGGATGAGAAGAAGGTGACAGATGAGATGGTTGGGTGGTATCAATAGATAAGAGTTTGAGCAAGCTCTGGGACAGTGAAGGACAGGGAAGCCTGGCGTTCTGCAGTGCTACATGGGGTTGCAGAGTCAAACATGACATAGTGACTAAACAACACTACATCTTAACTAATAAACCAGGAGAAATAAAGTTTCTTCGTAGAATTTAACAATAGTTACCACAATTATAATGATAATGGCTAATATATATGAAGCATTTTCTATGGGTCAAAGTAACTAGGATTTTTTTATTACAAGTGACAGAAACCCTAACTTAGTTACCCTAATCAAGGGAAATTAATTGCAACATGTAATCCAAAGTGAGTAAAACCAAAAGTGTCTAGCTCTGAAAACAATTCAGACCAAAGGCTGGAAGCTCACCAGCACTGTCTTTCTCCCCATTTCTGTTCTCTCTGTATAATTGCTCTATCTTTCCTACTGTAGACTTGCTTCTTCCACAGGTTTTTTGGGAATCATTCTTCCCAGCTAGTGCATTCCCAGTTTTCCTGAGAGCTTCCCAATTTTAGTGCTCAAAGTTCTGCATATGGCAAAACCCTCAATCCTGGCTGATCACCAGAGGGGAAAGAGGCTCTTTCCTCAGGCTTTAGGTCAAAAAGTACTCTAATTTGGTCTCAAATGGGTTATGTATCCATGCTTGAGAATCAGTCACTGTGGCTGGGGAGTGAGGTACTATGATTAAACTAGCTTACATCAGATGCCACTGAAGGGCACATCTCACTGAGGCAAGAGAGGTAGATTGGGTAATGTGATGGCATGTTACATTCTGACACTTGCCCGGGGAGAGATATGGGCAAACCCAACATTCACTGCAATTAGTATTAGATACGATGCTGAGCACTGCAAATAGATGGGGAAGCAGTGGAAACAGTGTCAGACATTATTTTTTTGGGCTCCAAAATCACTGCAGATGGTGACTGCAGCCATGAAATTAAAAGATGCTTACTCCTTGGAAGGAAAGTTATGACCAAACTAGATAGCATATTCAATTACTTTGCCAACAAAGGTTCGTCTAGTCAAGGCTATGGTTTTTCCAGTAGTCATGTATAGATGTTAGAGTGGACTCTGAAGAAGGCTGAGCACTGAAGAATTGATGCTTTTGAACTGTAGTTTTGGAGAAGGCTCCTGAGAGTCCCTTAGACTGTAAGGAGATCCAACCAGTCCATTCTGAAGGAGATCAGCCCTGGGATTTCTTTGGAAGGAATGATACTAAAGCTGAAACTCCAGTACTTTGGTCACCTCATGCGAAGAGTTGACTCATTGGAAAAGATCTGATTCTGGGAGGGATTGGGGGCAGGAGGACAAGGGGACGACAGAGGATGAGATGGCTGGATCGCATCACCGACTTGATGGACATGAGTCTGAGTGAACTCCAGGAGTTGGTGAGGGACAGGGAAGCCTGGCGTGCTGAAATTCATGGGGTCGCAAAGAGTCGGACACGACTGAGTGACTGAACTGAATTGAAAGTTACTCCAAACCCACTGACATCTCATAACTCATTACTGGACACTTCACTGCACTTCAGAGAGGAGAAACCCAGCTCCACCCACTAGAACATCGACACAAGCTTCCCTAGCCAGAAAACCTTGAGAAGCCACCCATAGAACCCCACCTACAGTGAGGAAACTCCACAATAAAGAGAACTCCACAAACTGCCAGAATACAGAAAGGCCACCCCAAACACAGCAATATAAACAAGATGAAGAGACAGAGGAATGCCTAGCAGGTAAAGGAACAGGATAAATGCCCACCAAACCAAACAAAAGAGGAAGAGATAGGGTATCTACCTGATAAAGAATTCCAAATAATGATAGTGAAAATGATCCAAAGTCTTGAAAACAAAACAGAATCACAGATAAACAGCCTGGAGATAAGGATTGAGAAGATGCAAGAAAGGTTTAACAAGGATCTAGAAGAAATAAACAGGGAGCAACAGTTAGAATTGGACATGGAACAACAGACTGGTTCCAAATAGGAAAAGGAGTCCGTCAAGGCTGTATATTGTCACCCTGCTTATTTAACTTATACGACAGGGAGGCCTGGCATGCTGCGATTCATGGGGTCGCAAAGAGTTGGACACGACTGAGCGACTGAACTGAACTGAACTGAGAAGAAATAAAAAAGAGTCAATATATAATGAATAATGCAATAAATGAGATAAAAAACACTCTGGAGGGAATAAATAGTAGAATAACAGAGGCAGAAGATAGGATTAGTGAGGTAGAAGATAGAATGGTAGAAATAAATGAATCAGAGAGGAAAAAAGAAAGGAATTAAAAGAAATGAGGACAATCTCAGAGACCTCTGGGACAATGTTAAATGTCCCAACATTCAAGTCATAGGAGTCCCAGAAGAAGACAAAAAAAAAGACCATGAGAAAACACTAGAGGAGATAATAGTTGAAAACTTCCCTAAAATGGGGAAGGAAATAATCACCCAAGTCCAAGAAACCCAGAGAGTCCCAAACAGGATAAACCCAAGGTGAAACACCCCAAGACACATATTAATCAAATTAACAAAGATCAAACACGAAGAACAAATATTAAAAGCAGCAAGGGAAAAACAACAAATAAAACAACAAATAACACACAAGGGGATTCCCATAAAGATACCAGCTGATCTTTCAATAGAAACTCTTCAGGCCAGGAGGGAATGGCAGGACATACTTAAAGTGATGAAAGAAAATAACCTACAGCCCAGATTACTGTACCCAGCAAGAATCTCATTCAAATATGAAGGAGAAATCAAAAGCTTTGCAGACAAGGAAAAGCTGAGAGAATTCAGCACCACCAAACCAGCTCTCTAACAAATGCTAAAGGATCTTCTCTAGACAGGAAACACAAAAAACAGTGTATAAACTCGAACCCAAAACAATAAAGGAGGTGGCAACAGGATCATACTTATCAATAATTACCTTAAACTTAAATGGATTGAATGCCCCAACCAAAAGACAAAGACTGGCTGAATGGATATAAAAACAAGACCCTTATATATGTTGTCTACAAGAGACCCACCTCAAGGGACACATACAGACTGAAAGTGAAGGGTTGGAAAAAGATATTCCATGCAAATAGGGACCAAAAGAAAGCAGGAGTAGCAATACTCATATCAGATAAAATAGACTTTAAAACAAAGGCTGTAAAAAGAGACAAAGAAGGACACTACATAATGATCAAAGGATCAATCCAAGAAGAAGATATAACAATTATAAATATATATGTGCCCAACATAGGAGCACCGCAATGTGTAAGACAAATGCTATCAAGTATGAAGGAGGAAATTAACAATAACACAAGAATAGTGGGAGATTTTAATATCCCACTCACACCTATGGATAGATCAACTAAACAGAAAATTAACAAGGAAACACAAACTTTAAATGATACAATAGACCAGTTAGACCTAATTGATATCTATAGGACATTTCACCCTAAAACAATGAATTTCACCTTTTTCTCAAGTGCACACGGAACCTTCTCCAGGATAGATCACATCCTGGGCCATAAATCGAGCCTTGGTAAATTCAAAAAAATTGAAATCATCCCAAGCATCTTTTCTGACCACAATGAAGTAAGATTAGATCTCAATTACAGGAGAAAAACTATTAAAAATTCCAACATATGGAGGCTGAACAACACGCTGCTGAATAACCAACAAATCAGAGAAGAAATCAAAAAAGAAATCAAAATATGCATAGAAATGAATGAAAATGAAAACACAACAACCCAAAACCTGTGGGACACTTTAAAAGCAGTGCTAATGGGAAGGTTCATAGCAATAGAGGCATACCTCAAGAAACAAGAAAAAAGTCAAATAAATAACCTAACCCTACACCTAAAGCAACTAGAAAAGGAAAAAATGAAGAACCCCAGGGTTAGTAGAAGGAAAGAAATCTTAAAAATTAGGGCAGAAATAAATGCAAAAGAAACAAAAGAGACCATAGCAAAAATCAACAAAGCCAAAAGCTGATTCTATGAGAAGATAAATAAAATTGACAAACCATTAGCCAGACTCATCAAGAAACAAAAGGAGAAAAATCAAATCAATAAAATTAGAAATGATAATGGAGAGATCACAACAAACAACACATAAATACAAAGGATCATTAGAGACTACTATCAATAATTGTATGCCAATAAAATGGACAACTTGGAGGAAATGGACAAATTCTTAGAAAAGTTCAACTTTCCAAAACTGAACCGGGAAGAAATAGAAAATCTTAATAGACCCATCACAAGCACGGAAATTTAAACTGTAATCAGAAATCTTCCAGCAAACAAAAGCCCAGGTCCAGATGGCTTCACAGCTGAATTCTACCAAAAATTTAGAGAAGAGCTAACACCTATCCTACTCAAACTCTTCCAGAAAATTGCAGAGGAAGGAAAACTTCCAAACTCATTCTATGAGGCCACCATCACCCTAATACCAAAACCTGACAAAGATGCCAAAAACAAAAAAAAAGAAAGAAAACTACAGGCCAATATCACTGATGAACATAGATGCAAAAATCCTTAACAAAATTCTAGCAATCAGAATCCAACAACACACCAAAAAGATCATACATCATGACCAAGTGGGCTTTATCCCAGGGATGCAAGGATGCTTCAATATCCGCAAATCAATCAATGTAATACACCACATTAACAAATTGAAAAATAAAAGCCATATAATTATCTCAGTAGATGCAGAGAAAGCCTTTGATAAGATTCAACATCCATTTATGATAAAAACTCTCCAGAAAGCAGGAATAGAAGAAACATACCTCAACATAATGAAAGCTATATATGACAAACCCACAGCAAACATTACCCTCAAAGGTGAAAAGTTGAAAGCATTTCCCCTAAAGTCAGAAACAAGACAAGGGTGCCCACTTTCACCACTACTATTCAACATAATTTTGGAAGTTTTGGCCACAGCAATCAGAGCAAAAAAAAAAAAATAAATAAATAAAAGGAATCCAAATAGGAAAAAATGAAGTAAAACTCTCACTGTTTGCAGAGGACATGATCCTCTACAGAGAAAACCATAAAGACTCCACCAGAAAATTGCTAGAGCTAATCAATGAATATGGTAAAGTTGCAGGATATAAAATCAACACACAGAAATCCCTTGCATTCCTAATGCAATGAGAAAATAGAAAGAGAAATTAAGGAAACAATTCCATTTACCATTGCAACGAAAATAATAAAATACTTAGGAATATATCTACCTAAAGAAACAAAAGACCTATATATAGAAAACTATAAAACACTCGTGAAAGAAATCAAAGAGGACACTAACACATGGAGAAATATACCATGTTCGTGGATCAGAAGAATCAATATAGTGAAAATGAGTATACTACCCAAAGCAATCTATAGATTCAATGCAATCCCTATCAAGCTACTAACGGTATTTTTCACAGAGTTAGAACACATAACTTCACAATATGTATGGAAATACAAAAACCTCAAATACCGAAAGCAATCTTGAGAAAGAAGAATGGAACTGGAGGAATCAACCTGCCTGACTTCAGGCTCTACTACAAAGCCACAGTCATCTAGACAGTATGGTACTGGCACAAAGAGAAATATAGACCAATGGATCAAAATAGAAAGCCCAGAGATAAATCCATGCACCTATGGACACCTTATCTTTGACAAAGGAGGCAAGAATATACAATGGATTAAAGATAATCTCTTTAACAAGTGGTGCTGGGAAAACTGGTCAACCACTTGTAAAAGAATGAAACTAGAATACTTTCTAACACCATACACAAAAATAAATTAAAAATGGATTAAATATCTAAACATAAGGCCAGAAACTATAAAACTCCTAGAGGAGAACATAGGCAAAACACTCTGTGACATAAATCACAGCAGGATCCTCTATGACCCACCTCCCAGAGTATTGGAAATAAAAGCAAAAATAAACAAATGGGACCTAATTAAAATTAAAAGCTTCTACACAACAAAGGAAACTATAAGTAAGGTGAAAAGACAGCCTTCAGAATGGGAGAAAATAATAGCAAATGAAGCAACTGACAAAGGATTAACCTAAAAAATATACAAGCAACTCCTGCAGCTCAATTCTAGAAAAATAGACGACCCGATCAAAAAATGGGCCAAAGAACTAAATAGACATTTCTCCAAAGAAGACATACAGATGGCTAACAAACACATGAAAAAATGCTCAACATCACTCATTATCAGAGAAATGCAAATCAAAACCATGATGAGGTACCATTTGACGCTAGTCAGAATGGCTGCGATCCGAAAGTGTACAAGCAATAAATGCTGGAGAGGGTGTGGAGAAAAGGGAACCCTCTTACACTGTTTGTGGGAATGCAAACTAGTACAACAACTATGGATAATAATGTGGAGATTCCTTAAAAACTGGAAATAGAACTGCCGTATGACCCAAAAATCCCACTGCTGGGCATTCACACTGAGGAAACCAGAATTGAAAGAGACACGTGTACCCCAATGTTCATCGCAGCACTGTTTATAATAGCCAGGACATGGAAGCAACCTAGATGTCCATCAGCAGACGAATGGATAAGAAAACTGTGCTACATATACACAATGGAATATTATTCAGCCATTAAAAAGAATACATTTGAATCAGTTCTAATGAGGTTGATGAACCTGGAGCCTATTATACAGAGTGAAGTCAGCCAGAAAGAAAAACACCAATACAGTATACTAACGCACATATATGGAATTTAGAAAGATGGTAATGATAACCCTGTATGCGAGACAGCAAAAGAGCCATGGATGTATAGAACAGTCTTTTGGACTCTGTGGGAGAGGGCGAGGGTGGGAAGATTTGGGAGAATGGTGTTGAAACATGTATAATATCATATGTGAAACGAATAGCTAGTCCAGGTTTGATGCATAATAGAGGATGCTTGAGACTGGTGCACTGGGATGACGCAGAGGGATGGTATGGGGAGGGAGGTGGGAGGTGGGGTCAGGATAGGGAACACGTGTACACTTGTGGCAGATTCATGTTGATGTATAGCAAAACCAATACAATATTGTAAAGAAATTAGCCTCCAATTAAAATAAATATATTTATATTAAAAAAAAGACCCAAGTTCTAGTTTTATAGTCTTGCTTGTTTTGAATACTGTCTATGAACACTCCACGGAGAAGGAAACCTACTCCAGTATTCTTGCCTGGAAAATTCCATGGACAGAGGATCTGGCAGGCTACAGTCCACGAGGTGGCAAAGAGTCAGACACGACTGTGTGACTGAGCACATGAACACTCCATACCACGCTCATCCTTTTTCCTCTTGAACTTCTAGAGTACTAATTTTTGTTTTCAATTACATTTTTGTTATCGTATGCTTTCTTGTATTAAAAATGGTGTCTTCTCAAGAAGCTTCTACTCTAAGCTCTTTGAAGGCAGATGACGCATGGTCAATCTCTTTGAATATCCTGATTATTAATCAATTTTTCACCTAATGTATTACGTTGTGACTCTCTGGATTTTTTTAACCTTGTACCAGTTTTTTTTTTTTCATGTATATGTTTGTGTGTTTACTAAACTTAAATGTTGTTGAAATTTAGCAACCTTTAAATTTAAAATAATTTTTATTTTTAGAACTTTTCCTCTTGGATGTTGTTGTTCAGTCCCTCAGTCGTATCTGACTCTTTGTGACCCCATGGACTGCAGCACACAGGGCTACTCTGTCCTTCACCATCTCCCAGAGCTTGCTCAAATTCATGTCCATTGAGTCAGTGATGCTATCCAACCATCTCATCCTTTGTCATCCCCTTCTCCTCCTGCCTTCAATCCTTCCCACCATCGGAGTCTTTTCCAGTGAGTCAGATGGCCAAAGTATTGGAACCTCAGCTTCAGCATCAGTCCTTCCAATGAATATTAAGGATTGATTTCCTTTAGGATTGACTGGTTTGATCCCCTTGCAGTCCAAGGGACTCTCAAGAGTCTTCTCCACCACCACAGTTCAAAAAACACCAATTCTTTGGTGCTCAGCATTCTTTGTAGTCCAACTCTCACATCCATACATGACTACTGGAAAAACCACAGCTTTGACTATATGGGCCTTAGTTGGCAAAGTAATGTCTCTGCTTTTGAATATGCTATCTAGGTTAGTCATAGCTTTTCTTTCAAGAAGGAAGTGTCTTTTAAATTTATGGCTGCAGTCATCATCTGCAGTGATTTTGGAGTTCAAGGAAATAAAGTCTATCACTGTTTCCATTTTTTACCCATCTAATTGTCATGAAATGATGTGACCAGATGCCATGATCTTCATTATTTGAATGCTGAGTTTTAAGCCAGCTTTTTCATTCTCCTCTTTCACCTTCATCAAGAGGCTCTTTAGTTTCTCTTAGCTTTCTGCCATACAGGTGGTATCATCTGCCTATCTGAGGTTATTGATATTTCTCCAAACAATCTTGATTCCAGCTAGTACTTCATCTAATTCACATTTTGCATGATGTATTCTGCAAATAAGTTAAATAAGCAGGGTGAAAATATACTGCTTTGAAGTACTTCTTTCCCAATTTGGAACCAGTCCATTTTTCCATGTCCAGTTCTAACTGTTGCTTCTTAACCAGCATAGATTTCAGGAGAAAGGTAAGGTGGTCTGGTATTCCCATCTCTTTAAGAATTTTCCACAATTTGTTGTCCACACAGTCAAAGGCTTTAGCGTTGACAATGAAGGAGAAGTAAACAGTTTTTCTGAAATTCTGGAATTCTCTTTCTTTTTTCTGTGATTTAGCAGATGTTGGCAATTTGATCTCTGGTTTCTCTGCCTTTTCTAAATCCAGCTTGAACATCTGGAAGTTCTTGTTTTACATACTGTTGAAGCCTAGCTTGGAGAATTTTCAGCATTACTTTGCTAGTGTGTAAGGTGAGTACAACTGTGCAGTAGTTTGACCATCCTTTGGCATTGCCTTTTTTGGGATTAGAATGAAAACTGACCTTTTCCAGTCCTGTGGCCATTGCTGAGTTTTCCAAATTTGCTGGTGTATTGAGTGCAGCAATTTAAGAACATCATCTTTTAAGACTTGAAATAGCTCTACCGGAATTCCATCACTTCCACTTTGTTCATAGGGATGCTTCATAAGGCCCACTTAACTTCACGTAGCAGTATGCCTGGCTCTAGGTGAGTGATCACACCATCATGGTTATCTGGGTCACTAAGATCTTTTTTTGTACAGTTCTTCTGTGTATCTTGCCACCTCTTCTTAATATATTCTGCTTCTTTTAGGTCCATACATTTTCTGTCCTTTGTTGTGCCCATCTTTGCTTGAAATGTTCCCTTGGTATCTCTAATTTTCTTGAAGAGATCTTTAGTTTTTCCCATTCTGTTGTTTCCTCTATTTCTTTGCACTGTTCACTTTGGAAGTCTTTCTTATCTCTCCCTGCTCTTCTTTGGAACTCTACATTTAGATGGATATATCTTTCCTTTTCTCCTTTGCCTTTAGTTTCTCTTGTTTTCTCAGGTATCTGTAAGGCCTCCTCAGACAACCGTCTTGCCTTTTTGAGGTGTTTTTTTTTTTGGGGGGGGGGGATGGTTTTGATCATTGTCTCATGTACAAAGTTATGGACCTCCATCCATAGTTCTTCAGGCACCCTATCAGATCTAATGCCTTGAATCTATTTGGCATTTCCACCGTATATTAATACTATTTGTAAAGGATTTGATTTAGGTCATTCCTGAATGGTCTAGTGATTTTCCCTACTTTCTTCAAGTCTGAATTTGGTAATAAGGAGTTCATGACCTGAGCCACAGTCAACTCCAAATTTTGTTTTTCTTACTTTATAGAGTTTCTCCATCTTTGGCTACAAAAAATATAATCAATTTGATTTCGGTATTGACTATTTGATAATGTTCATATGTAGAGTCATCTCTTGTGTTGTTGGAAGAGAGTGTTTGCTATGACCAGTGCATTCTCTTGGCAAAACTCTGTTAGTCTTTGCCCTGTCTCAGTTTGTACTCCAAGACCAAACTTGCCTGTTACTCCAGGTATCTCTTGAATTCCTAGTTTTGCATTCCAGTCCCCGATGATGAAATGGACATCATACCCTTTCGGTGTGGTGGCCATCAAATGTTTTTTTATATGTGTTCATCAATTACAAAGAAAGGCTGATAGGATCATTAAAATTGAGTCACTCTTACTTATTCTGAAGTCAATTAAAGTTAGACATAGTCTTAACTAGGGATAAAGAGTGTTACTTTAGAAAGACAGTTAAATGCTACTTATACACACTGAAGCAAACAATTAACCCCAAGGAAATTTTCCATGCTAAGTGTTTGCAGAAATGAGCATAATATAGGAGTATTTGCTGAAAAGTCATTTAGCAAAAAGCTGATTTCCAGCCTGCTTATACTATCTTTTTAGTGTTGATGAATTATTTTTAGATGACAAGTTTTGTTTTTAAACCTAGAAAGGAACTGTTTTAAAATAGACCCGTGCAATTTAGAGATTGATTTAAAAAAAAAATACAGTAACTTTGGTCCAATTGCTTCACTACTTTGGTACTCAACTTTGTTCTCTGTGAAGCAGTGGTATTAAAGTTGAGCCATAGGATCCTAGTGTTTCATCTTCTTATCCTAATAGATTTTGGTTTTATTTTATATCTATAATTGGATTCTATGTCTGTCATAAATAGACCAAAATTTTTAAGGGAAAATACTAAAAAAATTAGTCAGTTGGTATTTTAGGCCTTGACTAAATGAAATTCACTGTTTTTTGTCAAATGTGAGTTGAACTGCAGGTGTTTTTTAGTCGCTAAGTCATGTCTGACCCTTTTGCAACCTCATGGACTGTAGCTCACAAGGCTCCTCTTCCCATGGGATTTCCCAGGTAAGAATACTGGAGTGGGTTGCCATTTTCTTCTCTAGGGGGCCTTCCTGACCCAAGGGTTGAACCAATGTCTCCTGCACTGGATTCTTTACCACTGACTCACCAGGCAAGCACAAATTACAGGTGAAATTAAAGTTGCTCAGTTTTTTCTCTTTGCAACCCCATGTACTAGAGAGTCCATGGAATTCTCCAGGCCAGAATACTGGAGTGGTAACCTTTCCTTTCTGCAGGGGATCTTCCCAACCCAGGGATTGAATCCAGGTCTCTCGCATTGCAGGTGGATTCTTTATCAGCTAAGCCATAAGTGAGGCCCAAATTATGGGTAGTTATTCCTATAATTCAACTAAAGTATGATGGCAGATTCCATATTCTCATATAGATGAAGTCTAAAACAGAGACAAAATTAATAGGATCAGATTCTGCAGAAAAAGATAGCTTGGATTTTTAGGTTCCAAAGTTCATAGTTCCTGCCCATAATTAAGGATTATAGAAATACAGTTTTCCCTCAATATCTATGGAATATTGATCCAGAACTCCCAAGGATACCCAAATCATCCATGCTAAAATCCCTTATTTAAATTGCAGAGTACAGCTGGATGAAGAACATACGGATAGGAAGGGCCAACCATAATTGTTAAAGTATGAAACCAGATTACCTGATCTATCCTGTAAGGCCTTTCTTTATCCATACACAAGGTGATAACTTACCTTCTTCAGTTCAGTTCAGTTCAGTTGCTCAGTCGTGTCCTACTCTTTGCAACCCCAAGAATTGCAGCATGCCAGGCCTCCCTGTCCATCACCAACTCCTGGAGTTCACACAATCCCATGTTCATCGAGTTGGTGTTGCCATCCAGCCATCTCATCCTCTGTCATCCCTTTCCTATCCTGCTCCCAATCCCTCCCAGTATCAGAGTCTTTTCCAATGAGTCAACTCTTCACATGAGGTGGCCAAACTATTGGTGTTTCAGCTTCAGCATCAGTCCTTCCAAAGAACACCCAGGACTGATCTCCTTTAGAATGGACTCGATGGATCTCCTTGCAGTCCAAGGGACTTGCAAGAGTCTTCTCCAACACCACAGTTCAGAAGCATCAATTCTTCAGCGCTCAGCTTTCTTCTCAGTCCAACTCTCACATCCATACATGACCACTGGAAAAACCATAGCCTTGACTAGACAGACCTTTGTTGGCAAAGTAATGCCTCTGCTTTTGAGTATGCTATCTAGGTTGGTCATAACTTTCCTTCCAAGCAGTAAGCGTCTTTTAATTTCATGGCTGCAGTCACCATCTGCAGCGATTTTGGAGCCCCCCAAAATAAAGTCTGACACTGTTTCCACTGTTTCCCCATCTATTTGCCATGAAGTGATGGGACCAGATGCCATGATCTTCGTTCTCTGAATGTTGAGCTTTAAGCCAACGTTTTCACTCTCCTCTTTCACTTTCATCAAGAGGCTTTTGAGTTCCTCTTCACTATTTGCCATAAGGGTGGTGTCATCTGCATATCTGAGGTTATTGATATTTCTCCCAGCAATCTTGATTCCAGCTTGTGCTTCTTCCAGCCCAGCGTTTCTCATGATGTACTCTGCATATAAGTTAAATAAGCAGGGTGACAATACACAGCCTTGACGTACTCCTTTTCCTGTTTGGAACAAGTCTGTTGTTCCATGTCCAGTTCTAACTGTTGCTTCCTGACCTGCATATAGGTTTCTCAAGAGGCTGGTCAGGTGGTCTGGTATTCCCATCTCTTTCAGAATTTTTCACAGTTTATTGTGATCCACACAAAGTCTTTGGCTTAGTCAATAAAACAAAAATAGATGTTCTTCTGGAACTCTCTTGCTTTTTTGATGATCCAGCAGATGTTGGCAATTTGATCTCTGGTTCCTCTGCCTTTTCTAAAGCCAGCTTGAACATCTGGAAGTTCACAGTTCACACATTGCTGAAGCCTGGCTTGAAGACTTTTGAGCATTACTTAACTAGCATGTGAGATGAGTGCAATTGTGCAGTAGTTTGAGCATTCTTTGGCATTGCCTTTCTTTGGGATTGGAATGAAAACTGACCTTTTCCAGTCCTGTGGCCACTGCTGAGTTGTCCAAAGTTGCTGGCATATTGAGTGCAGCACTTTCAACAGCATCATCTTTCAGGATTTGAAATAGCTCAACTGGAATTCTACCACCTCCACTAGCTTTGTTCATAGTGATGCTTTCTAAGGCCTACTTGACTTCACATTCCAAGATGTCTGGCTCTAGGTGAGTGATCACACCATCGTGATTATCTTGGTCGTGAAGCTCTGTTTTGTACAGTTCTTTTGTCTAGTCTTGCCACCTCTTCTTAATATCTTTTGCTTCTGTTAGGTCATACAATTTCTGTCCTTTATCAAGCCTATCTTTGCATGAAATGTTCCCTTGGTATCTCTAATTTTCTTGAAGAGATCTCTAGTCTTTCCCATTCTGTGATTTTCCACTATTTCTTTGCATTGATCACTGGGAAGGCTTTCTTATCTCTTCTTGCTATTCTTTGGAACTCTGCATTCAGATGCTTATATCTTTGCTTTTCTCCTTTGATTTTCACTTTTCTTTTTTAACAGCTATTTGTAAGTCCTCCCTAGACAACCATTTTGCTTTTTCACATTTCTTTTCCATGGGGATGGTCTTGATCCCTGTCTCGTGTACAATGTCATGAACCTCTGTCCATAGTTCATCAGGCACTCTATCTATCAGATCTAGTCCCTTAAATCCATTTCTCACTTTTACTCTATAATCATAAGGAATTAGTTTTACTCTGAATCTTACTATATCTGACACAGTTTAGAGCAATCCAGAATCTCACTTTTCCTGGGAAGGTAATTCATAAAATTCAACATCATCCATGACATGTAATTATAAAAACTGTATAGAGCCTAGTGTAGTTGAATCAACGTTATCATGAGATAACAGGCCTGCCTCTTATATTTACAGTATCTGGAAAGTAATAAAAAATAGAGGCTTATATTCTGTGTGTCTAAATATTTAACAGTTATACATCAAGCTGTGGTGTGCTGTGTTAGTCACTCAGTCATGTCTCTTCATGACCTCATGGACTGTAGCCCTCCAGGCTCCTCTGTCCATAAGGATTCTCCAGGCAAGAATACTGGAGTGGGTTGCCATGCCCTCCTCCAGGGGATCTTTCCAACCAAGGGAGTGAACGTAGGTCTCCTGCATTGCAGGAGAATTCTTTACCATCTGAGCCACAGGGGAAGCCCAAGAATACTAGAGTGGGTAGCCTATCCCTTCTCCAGGGGATCTTTCCAACCCAGGAATCGAATTGGGGTCTCCTGCATTGCAGGCAGATTCTTTGCCAATTGAACTATTTAGGAGGTCCATACATTAAGCTAGTAAACTGGTAATTCTAATACATTCTCCTTGTATAATACATAATAATCTGAAATGACAAGTTTGAGTTTAAACCTCGGACATATCACCTGCCTTGGTCTAAGGCCACACACTTTCTCTTCCCACCCAAGCTTCTGTTCTACACTGTGAGAGACCTTATGTGGGTATGAGTGAATACCTCAGTTCAAGCTTTACCTGCAACACTGCCGCAGCTCCCCTGAGTCCATCCCTTGGGGATGGGGTGTTCACAGCAGTGACTTGGTTTATGCTCCAGACAACAGTCTGAAGAAGAGGCACATACAAGGGATTTGGAGGGTTTCAGGCTTCCTGTGGGCACGTTCTTTAGGATTTCTGAGAAGGGTCTGGTTAGAGGAGGGTTATTGTGGGTACAGAGGCATCTCTGGCTTGCTTCAGACTGGAACCCAAGGAACCCTACAAAAAGAAATCAAAAGAAGAATTAATTTCAAGTTTACTTGGAAGGGTCAAGGGCACAAATTTGTTGGGTGTTGGGACCAAAGATAGGTCCTCTTTATTCTCTTGTTACTGCATCTCTACTGCATTAGTCTTTCTTCTTGCAGACCTGCTTTTTCAGCTTTTGCGCTTCACATGTCAGGAAATCTGGGCACAGACTGTTCTTAGCTGTGCATGTGTCAGTCTGGGCAACCAAAAGGATGCTTTTCTTTCTCATTCTAAATTTCTAGGGCAATGACTTGACTCTTCTTGAGTCATGTTACTTGTCCTCAACTTATCCATCTGTAGACAGAGTAATTTGATACTATCATCCACAGAGAATTCCATGGCAAATAAATGAAGTTTTTTGAGGAAAAATACGAAAATAAAATAATGAAAAATAAACTTCATATTTTGATTACAACTAGGAGCTATTCTTCAGAGAAGGCGATGGCACCCCACTCCAATACTCTTGCCTGGAAAATCCCATGGATGGAGGAGCCTGGTAGGCTGCAGTCCATGGAGTCGCTAGGAGTCGGATACGACTGAGCGACTTCACTTTCACTTTTCACTTTCATGCATTGGAGAAGGAAATGGCAACCCACTCCAGTGTTCTTGCCTGGAGAATCCCAGGGATGGGGGAGCCTGGTTGGCTTCCGTCTATGGGGTCACACAGAGCTGGACACGACTGAAGTGACTTAGTAGCAGTAGCAGCAGGAGCTATTCTTACAGGAAAAATAAAGAAAGAATATTAACAGATCTTTTAAAATAATACAAAAAGGCATCCTTTACTTTATATTTGGCTTTCATATCACCATAATGAAGAAAGTTCTTTTTGTATAAATATTTAAGGATTCTCAGATTTCCTAAGAGGTTCCCTTGGTTCTTTGATATTTAAATCATTCTCTTTTGAATGACCTAATCTGTCATCATTAATTTCCTTTTTTTTTTTCTTTTTTGTTGTTAATTAATCTAGCTCTATATTGCACTCTCTGTTTTCAAGGATCTGGGTATGTTTTAAGTGGTTTTTCCAAAATAATTTTCATCGATGTCATAAAAACTTGAGACTTTTGCAAAATGTGTGATTTCACTTTGCAATAATTTTGCATTGCACATTCATACGCAGTGTGAATAGATGAGACACAAATGCTGGAGTTGTACATTAGAAAATATGGGATAGAGACTAAGTTGAGGAAATATGAGAAGGTAGGAGAGGATAATTGTGTAGGCAATTGGCTTGTTAACAAATATTTCCATAGTTTGAAGAATTTTGCTTTGCCTTAATATGTCAAAACTGTTGAGAATCAGATAATTTTCAGAAACTGAAGGCCTGTGAATAACATAGTGATTAAGAATGGAGTATTTTGGGCAGGGGGAATTCCTTACAGAATTAAATGTGGCTCCACTAATCATTTGCAATTTCCTTCTGGATAAGTAGCTCTTCTGCTCCAGTCTGCACTTTCTTCAAAAGTTTAAGATGAAGACAACAATATCCTTCCTATTATGTAGCTAGAGAAAGTGGAAATTACCTGGTGCTGGTGTTTTCCCAGCAATGGAAGCTATTTGGTTTAGACTCAGTCCCTGTCCTCCAGAAGCTTCTTTTTAGGGTAGGGGCTGGTGGAGGGACAGAAACATGTAAAGATGTATGCTTAATTATAATATACCTGGGGAGTAGCAATGGCAGGCATATGCTGTGGGCAGTCAACAATCCGGCCCAATAAAGAGGAGCAAGTTATCTGGAACAAGAGAGTCAGGGAAGGCATCTTGCTGGGCTCACACCTGAACTGATGTCTTAGTTATAAAGATCATAGAGAGGGGCTGGTGAGAGGAGGCGGAGAAGGCAATGGCACCCCACTCCAGTACACTTGCCTGGAAAATCCCATGGACGGAGGAGCCTGGAAGGCTGCTGTCCATGGAGTCACTGAGGGTTCGACACGACTTCACTTTCACTTTTCACTTTCATGCATTGGAGAGGGAAATGGCAACCCACTCCAGGGTTCTTGCCTGGAGAATCCCAGGGATGGGGGAGCCTGGTGGGCTGCCATCTAAGGGGTCGCACAGAGTTGGACACGACTGAAGTGACTTAGCAGCAGCAGCAGCAGGTGAAAGGAAGGGTCCAGAACAAGCCTCAGTAAGAGCAAAGGCACACGTGATGCATAGAATTGTAGCTTCTACATTGGTGGCCCATGTGACTGGAGTCAGAGGCAAAGGCAGGGTGTGGCAAGATTTCTTTGTGGTTCTATTTCTGGGGAGATATGAATTCCAAATTCCAAATATTTATACACAATCAAAATTGCAACCCAACACCTCATGAATTAGAACATCCTACCTGACCATTTTAACATCTTGTTCACCCCCCAAACACAGTAATATAATTTCTAAGAGAATACACTCTGGTGTAGTTAAATAGAAACAATTTGTATAGACCATTATACCTTTATAGTTTTCCAAGTATTCCAAGTATAAATCACATCATGAACTTCACCAAAACCTTGTTGTGCCTGTGCATTAACTATTAGCTTCATTTTCAGGTTAGAAAATGTAGACTTCAAAATATTAAATGACTTTGCTAAGAACACATTGGGCTAGAGCTGAGACTGGGTCCAGATCTTCTGAGTACTGGTTAAACACCTTTGCTCCTTTTTCTACAACAAGGGTCAGCAAACTTTTTCTATAAAAGCCCAGATAACACATATCTTAGGTTTTGTGGGCCATATGGTCTCTGCCACAACCTTTTACCTCTGCTGTTGTAGCATGAACACAGTCAAAAACAATACAAAAACAAATGAGTGTGGAAAAGCTATGAATTTAAACTTTCTTTACAAATTTGGCTGTGGGCTGGATTTGGCCCATGGTCGTAGTTTGCATACCCTTACTCTGTATCATTTTACAGAGATTTTCTTTAATAAATTCAAAAGAATTTAGGTTTCATGAACCCAGCACTATTTGAAGTGTATTGATTCCAGTGTCTGCTATCTGGAATAATGCCCATTTTATTAGTATCTGAATAATGCCCATTTTATTAGTATGAGAATCTTTTGTTTGTTTTCATCTTCATAAAAGTCACCTACCTCTGAAACAGACAGGATTTTCCTCGCATCAGTTTTAGAGTCAACGTATACTGATGCCATCTCCTTTTTGCTTATTAGTGTCTTCAGGATCACTTTTAGCTTCCCCTGAGCACTCCATTCACCTTTTTGCTGACTATTTCTTGTTATTTGGAGGTTTCCATTCTCCCTATGGCTATTGCCATATTGGCTTCCTTGGGAAGAAAATGGGAACACTAGCCTCAGTTCCCCAAAGCACCATTCACCCAAGACTTCCTTATGTAACAGATTTGACTGAAAGATTAGCCATAGCCAGAGGGAAATGCAACATAGAAAAGTAATTATTTTCAAACAACAAGTGAAGAAGTACAAAGGTCATCCCTCATAAAGGTGAGGGTACAACTCCACAGCTCATCTCTCTTCTTCCTTGTCAGAATGCCTTCTTTCTCTCCTTCTAGAGGGCCCCTCTTCCATTCTTTTGATATAAATTATAATGTAGGGAAATTCTACTTTTCCTTTAGGAAAACCACTCAAAACATATATTTTACTTTCATATTTTGAAAGCTTCTGAAATGAGAGTTTTCCATTCCATTATTGAGCTTAGCATTGTACTGACTAAAGATATGGGAAAGAAAAAGTCAAAACTTGGTTAGTCACATTTATTGAATTCATATGAATCTATCTAACGTTGGCCACTTGATGTGAAGAACTGACTCCTTGGAAAAGACCCTGATGCTGGGAAAGATTGAAGGCAGGAGGAGAAGGGGACAACAGAGGATGAGATGGTTAGATGGCATCACCAACTCGATGGACATGAGCTTGAGCAAGTTCCGGGAGTTGGTGATGGACAGCGACTGGCATGCTGCAGCCCATGGGGTTGCAAAGAATCTGACAGGACTGAGTGACTGAACTGAACTGATCTAACATTTATTTTAACCATTCAGGATAATAGTTGTAACAATGTCACACTTATTTTGCTTTAGCAGAGGACAGGGCAACCCACTCCAGTGTTCTTGCCTGGAGAATCCCACGGACGGCAGAGCCTGGTGGGCTGCCGTCTATGGGGTTGCACAGAGTCGGACATGACTGAAGTGATTTAGCAGCAGCAACAGCAGCAGAAGTAAACTGACCTGTTTATTCTCTCTGGAGTTTTGTAGAAAGAGAATTCACCTCCCCCTAACTGAACTGTATTAGTGATCATTCCTTCTGTGTATCCTGGCAGCATTAAAAATAATCCAGTAGCAGCCCAGTTGTCCTCATCAGTGCACCGTGCAGTTTTCCGCCAACACAGTCCAAGGTCATTGCCAAATCTCCAACAAACTACGTACTGTTCAAAATGGTTCAGTTACATTTCCCCAATTCAAAAAGAAAAAGCAAAATAATGATCTGGATGTAATCATGTGTTCTAGGAAAAAGTAGGTGGGGAGATTGCAATGGAATGTTTCAATTATTGCCTTGTGCTGAGGAGGTTTGATACAAGATTAATCATCTTCTGTTTAGCTTCATCCTTCCACAGGGTAAGTGCCTGCTGGGTGCTGGAGAGTGAGAGAGACTAGGGAGCAAAAGAGACTGGGATGTTTGAATGCAGATTTCCTCTTGCTACTTTTTCACTTATTTGTGGAATGGCACCTGGCACTTTAAATAGGATTTTTAATCAGACTGACTCAAAGTTCTTCCCAGATAATACCTGCATTATCCTTATTGATAAATAGAAGAAGAGAAAGAGAGAGTTAAGTAATTTGCCTAGAAATGGCAAAAGACCTGAAAACCATCCTCAGAGAATCCCAACTCTCTGCGCAACCTCAAATTGAGGGGTGTTCATATCGGATACAGTGGAGATCAGAGTCGTAAGACTGGTTCCTGCTAGTTGCCTGTGTGAACTAGGGCACTATGCTGATATTTTCTGGCTTTGATTTTCCTTATTTTGAAAGTTGTCTTGGGGACTATGTTTTCTCTTGTATTCGTGGTAGCAATAAATTTGTGTCATGTTTTCAGAAATGTAAAACTCTTAACTTTCAAAAAAATATCTATTTCAGTGTACATTTAAAAAAATGTTTATTTATTGGTTTCACTGGGTCTTTGTTGCTACGAGAAGGCTCTCTCTAGTTGCAGTGTGAGGGGGCTACTTTTCCTTGCAGCACACCAGCATCTCATTTTAGTTGCTTTTCTTGCTATACAGCCTGTGATGGTTAGTTTGTTAGAGGAGAGTTTGGCATCAATTAACACATGATTTTTTTCCCTTTTTTTTGGTTACACATATAAAGCTCAGTTCATTTTTATTGAGTATCTGGTGATTTTTTGCCTTACTTCAAATTCTGCTTCCTGGAAATCGTTTGACTCTTTGCACTTTTCCTTTGCATTAATTTGAAGAGGCTGATTTTTTTTTTTTTTTTGTAAAGTTCCTCTACAGCATGTTTTGTAACAAGGCCACATTTTTTTTTTTTTTCCCCTCATGGGGCCACATCGTTTTTTCTCATGGACTTCCATGCTGTTCTGCTATAATTGGTTTGAGAGTCAGTAATAACATTAATTAAAAAAAAATTCTTTAAAATATTGACCCAGACTAGATATTGCTTTTTATTTTTTTAAAAATAACATGTGCTGGAAATTGAAAGCCACTTTGTTGCTACAGCACTTATTCACATACAAGACCTTAATATGTCTGCATAATTTCATTCTTTCTGGTTAAAGGAACAAATTTCTCAGCATAGTATCAACTCACAGAATTGATAACTTAGTGTAAGTTGTAACTTAGTGTTCTTCAGTCTGACCCACAACACACTCAGCATCCACAAACCAGTGCACTGAGCTGGTAGCGCATGAGGATCAGAGTGGAGTGTGATTTTAAAGTCAGTACCAAAAACCATAGCACATAAGCTCACATTCAAGTGCACATTCCTCTTCATTCTCCACATGAAATGATGCACTCAATACTCTTATATTTTGAAGGGAGTTGAATTTTGTGGAACAAAAGGGCTATTAATGCTATACAAATCACACTGATGTTGCAATGGACAGCTCCTACAACTCCATCTGGAGCTCATAAAAATCCAGAAGGCTTGTGTTCTCTGAGACCAAAATGTGGGCAGATGCACACTGACCTCTTTCAAAGGGAAAAGAAGAAATGCTTCAAAACGAAAAGGATATAAATCAGCTTTCACACACATACTCCCCATGGGTCAGTGAGAACTGAATTTGAGATCGACTTGAATAGCATATTCCAAAATTGGATTAAATTAAAATTCATAGCAGTGGCAAAATATGTAAGCATAACTTTCTTCCCCTAGTCAAGTATGACAGAACCACAATAATCAGGGTCAGGTGGTCAAGCCTAACTGTCACATAGAAGAGCTCGAGTAGATCAATTTGACCTACAAAGAAATAGGCTTTAAAGCACTAGGTACCTCTCACCCCAAACTCTCTTGATTTAGTTAAAGAAAATTCTAGTGGCTTAAAATGATGTTAAAAAGCAGTTGTCATTTGAAAAGTATTACCTGGTTGTGATGTCAAACAAATATCAAATCAGATCTACATTGTGCATTAAAAGCAATAATCGAGTGGTGAGTTTTTGTGTGTTGACCTCAAAAACAGCAATAACATCCAGGGAAATTAAATCCACGACTCTACAATTCTTGTTACCTTCTACCTTTAGGGGCTTGTGTGTACTTAGATTGCACATGGATTTCACTGGACAATTAAAGAAGGGGTTCAAGAACCTCTACTGAAGAGTGGAAGAAATCAATAACTATGGAGACAATGAGGTGTGTGGAAGTGGAGAGGCTTAGAAGACAGGTCCCAGAGAATGTTGTTCGAGAAAGGGATCCTGGAAGACCCACAAGAGAATGTCCTGTTTTTGGTAAACAAGTAGGGTTTCTGTTTGCCGAGTTTCTTTTACTTTTTAAAGTTATTGCTTAAAGGCTTAACTGTGTTACATTAATCCTTAATAAATAATTATTGGGTGAATTTATTTTATTGTTAACTCTCAGTGATTATCCATCCTAAAATGTTTATGCAAGGAGGAATAATTCTTACTACTCATATTAAAATGTGGCCAAGAGAGTGATCATATAGTAACAAAAATGTGATGTAAGCTGCGATAACCCCTACCTCTGACCATCTGCTCTACTGAAAACTGAACGTTTACCACATATATTTCATCTCCCTGGGAGCAAAAATATTTATAATATATGTAATAAACATACATCTGGAAAAGACAAGATAGAAAGATCACCTAGGGCCCTTAGGTGTGATTTATTCCAGTGTTTCACTTTTTAGAAGAGGAAACTGAGGCACAGAGAGGTCATGTGGTGTTAGATAGGACATTCACTGTGATTCTAGTACCAGGACTCATTTCTAGGCTTTTCTGCCATATTAGGTATTTACCAACTTTCAAGTAATTTGGGGCTTCACTTGCTGGTAAAGAATCCACCTGTAGTGTGGGAGACCTGGGTTCAATCCCTGGGTTGGGAAGATCCCCTGGAGAAGGGAAAGGCTACCCACGTGTCATCCATGGGGTCACAGAGAGTCAGACACAACTGAATGACTTTCACTTCACTTCAAGTAATTTGACTTCAATTCCCTTTCTGTGCAGTCATGGTTTTGATTTGAGGATTGTTTCTCGAGACAGATCAAGGAGGTTATTTATTCATGTTTCTAGTTATTGCTGAAAGCAAACACGATTATTTAAAAAAGTAGCAATGAGATTTTTACTGAGGGGTCTGCTGTTGGATGTAGTAGTAAGATGCACCTACTCTGGATCTACTTTACCACGCTGCTGCTGCTGCTAAGTCGCTTCAGTTGTGTCCGACTCTGTGCGACCCCATAGACAGCAGCCTACCAGGCTCCACTGTCCCTGGGATTCTCCAGGCAAGAACACTGGAGTTGCCATTTCCTTCTCCAGTGCATGAAAGTGAAAAGTGAAAGTGAAGTCGCTTAGTCGTGTCCGACTCCTAGGGACCCCATGGACTGCAGCCTACCAGGCTCTTCCATCCATGGGATTTTCCAGGCAAGAGTACTGGAGTGGGGTGCCATTGCCTTCTCCAACTTTACCATGGGGAATGATTTAAGAAAGATTTAGGACTTTTTGGAAAGAATAGAGAGAATAATGGTACATAATGAAAATTTAATGATGAGAAAAGAGTGGTTTTCTCCTAAAGGTCATGATTGGTCACTCACTGAGTTATAACATCCATAAAAACAAAAGCTAATGTTTATGACTGATTATAATGTAACTCACGCTGTTCAAAACACATTATTTTATTTTACTTCTTTTATCCTTACTGTGAAACTACCAGAGTTTGAGTAATTTGCCCAGATATTAAGGCTCACATTCAGGATTCCATCTCTAGCATTTTGCTTTCAGAATCCAATGCATTAAACAATACAGACTCTTTTATAGAACAAAGCTTATTTCCTACACTCTCTTCTTGGGTGCTCATTATTAGAATTTCCACCCTCACATTTGTGTGACCTGAATTGCTAACACTTTAGTATGAGTCACTTATATTAATTGTTTTCCTGCAATGTAAGGAGATACTCTAATAAAGGAGGTCCTGGTGTTTGAGGTTTGACTAAACTAGGGTGATGTAAAGTATAGAACTTCTCAAAATTAATTAGCAAAATGTCAAAAATTTTCCTATGGCCAGTTCAGTTCAGTCACTCAGTCTGACTCTTTGTGACCCCAGGGACTGCAGCACACCAGGCTTCCCTGTCCATCACCAACTTCTGGAGCTTACTCAAACTCATGTCCATTGAGTCAGTGATGCCATCCAACCATCTCATCCTTTGTTGTGCTCTTCTCCTTGCACCTTCAATCTTTCCCAGCATCAGGGTCTTTTCCAATGAGTCAGTTCTTTGCATCAGGTGGCCATAATATTGGAGTTTTAGCTTTAGCATCAGTCCTTCCAATCAATATTCAGGACTGATTTCCTTTAGGATGAACTGGTTTGATCTCCTTGCAGTCCAAGGGACTCTCAAGAGTCTTCTCCAACACCACAGTTCAAAAGCATCAATTCTTTGGCACTCAGCTTTCTTTATAGTCCAACTCTCACATCCATACATGACTACTGGAAAAATCATAGCTTTGACTAGACCTCTGTTGGCAAAGTAATGTCTCTGCTTTTTAATATGCTCTCTAAGATGGTCATAACTTTTCTCCCAAGGAGCAAGTGTCTTTTAATTTCATGGCTGCAGTCACCATCTGCAGTGATTTTGGAGCACAAAAATAGTCTCTCACTGTTTCCATTGTTCCCCATCTATTTGCCACGAAGTGATGGGACCAGATGCTATGATCTTAGTTTTCTGAATGTTGAGTTTTAAGTCAACGTTTTCACTCTCTTCTTTCACTTTGATCAACAGGCTCTTTAGTTCTTCATTTTCTGCCATGAGTGTGGTGTCATTTGCATATCTGAGGTTATTGATATTTCTCCCAGCAATCTTGATTCCAGCTTGTGCTTCATCCAGTCCAGCATTTCTCATGATGTACCCTGCATATGAGTTAAATAAGCAGGGTGACAATATACAGCCTTGACATACTCCTTTCCCAATTTGGAACCAGTCTGTTCTTCTGTTGCTTCTAACTGTTGCTTCTTGACATGCATACAGATTTCTTAGGAAGTAGGTCAGGTGGTCTGGTGTCCCCATCTCTTGAAGAATTTTCCACAGGTTATTGTGATCCACACAGTCAAAGGCTTTGGCATAGTCAATAAAGCAGAAGTAGATGTTTGTCTGGAACTCTCGTGCTTTTTCGATGATCCAATGCATGTCGGCAATTTGATCTCTGGTTCCTCTGCCTTTTCTAAATCCAGCTTAAACAGCTGGAAGTTCATGGTTTAGGTACTGTTGAAGCCTGCCTTGAAGAGTTTTGAGCATTACTTTGCTAGTGTGTGAGATGAGTGCAATTGTGCGGTAGTTTGAGCATTCTTTGGCATTGCCTTTCTTTGGGATTGAAATAAAAACTGACCTTTTCCAGTCCTGTGGCCACTGCTCAGTGGCCAGTGGCAACACTCTATTTTGTGAGGAAGTGGATTATAGTAAGAAATCCTGTCTAAAATGCTGGAGATGCAATTCTGCCATTCTTGTCCTGTGTGACCTTCAACAAACTTCCTTTGTCCTTCCAGGGATTTATCCTTCATGTTTGTCCTTTGGGTTTATCATCTGTGTAATCCTCTTTATGTTTTCTTCTTGTTCTAACCATTTAGAAACTTAGAGGTTGTTTTTCCCGCAGGACCAGTATTCTATGAAAGTAGACTAGTTAACTCATCTGCAGATAACAGTGTAGGCTACATGTTCCAAGTGAACACTCTTCTCTTGTTTTTATGGTGAGTGCTTTTCAAGCGTCAAAGCAGGCAGGACTGCCTCCAAGCCAGCTCATCATTGGCAAGAAATCATTATAGTGCCTGGCATTACTCCTACCCATTTCCTTTGATTCCTCACTTCTCAACTCGTAGTCATAAGGGACAGAGGTTCCCCATTAGCCTATTTGGGTAGAGAAGGTGTGGGGAGGATGGGGGAAGGTGACAGGAAGGAGAAAGAGTTACCTGAGCTGTCTCCAGGTCTCTGCACAGCCTGAATTGATTATCTTGGGTTCCCATAAGGGCATCTCTCCTTTAAAAAAGCTGGATAAAGCAAAGAGCCTACTCCACAGTTAGGAAGAGTGAATGCAATGCTGCTCCATGGAATAAAAGAGAATACAATTATCATCATCTTGAAAACCATCGCTCATCACCAGGTCTCATCACCAAAGACAAAAATAGCTCCCACTTCAAAAATTTACATTCTGTCTTGGCAGTCCCTCCCCTATTTTTTCGTCTATTAATCATTCTGTACATTTTAAGTAAGTTTCACAATTTTAAGTATTAAAGTAAGAAACCACACTATACAATTTGCTTAGGGTTCATCAACACTGTGGAAATTGGTGGGGGATGTTGAGGTGGGTTTGGAGGGGGAGTTTTCTGAAGATGGAAGAGGAAGGGAAAGGAGGAGTAAACAAGCATGCCGATCAGGGGCCAAGATAACCCTCTTTCAGGTCACAAGAATCTTCCTCTCCTATTTTCCAGAAGGGTATAGTCCAGAGGAAGCCATTAGAGTGCATTATTTTGGCAATTTTAAGACTAAATCATCTGGTTCCAATATGATTCACGTATTTCACTGTCAAGATGCACAGAAATCAAAACCACAGAAACTCAGATTTCTAATCAATGCAGGCCGTGAGAAGGAAACTGTTCTATTTCCCTCTCCTCAGCGTCTATCATTGAATGGATACTCAAAAGCATGGAGGAAGTTCAGTGTTGGCTGAACGGACCTATGTAAATCTCAACATTGAGCATTTCAAGAAAAGACAAAGGCAACAAAATAAATATGAAGACACATGCAAAACACCTTCCTTCCTCAACCCATTCATACACATACATAACACACCAGAAAGGCAACCAAAATTTAATGCAGTTTGTACTCTGCTGAAAGGACTTAGTGATTTGCCCTGAATTTCAACTAGTTTGCAAAATTTCCAGGCCTAATGTTGCCTTCCTCTTGTTGAAGATAACAAGAGGTGGAAATTTCCACTCACGTGTGCCCCGGGGCCAGCAGATGGCGATGTTTCTCAGTTTTACACCAAGACGAATGGGCCAGAGGCCATTAGTGATGCAGGGCGTGTCTATCAGACGGCTGTTAAAATCAGCTCAAAATTTGTAAAAGGACGGCAGATCACCCCTTATTTATTTATTTTTACTTACAGTTGATGAATTCAGTAAAATTCCATAATGGGAAAATGATCACTGTGTGTCTGTGTTGGGGACAGGACCAGGAGGAGGGCTTGAATCTCTGAATTTGTGATGGTTGAGCAGTTCGATTTTATCTCCGTCAGTTGCTTTTTAAAATGAGATTCCTTTTGCGCTGCCTTCTGGCAGCCTGGATTTAGTCGATGTGGGACCAAAGGGCACCTGACAGCTGCTGGTTCGTTTCTTTTCTATTTCTTTAGAGGTGGGCTCCTCCCCCAGCATCAGCCACGTTGGCCCTGGCTCCTGGCGTGGAGTCAGAATCTGTGTAGGGCTGGGTCGGACGCAGAGCAAGGCTGCTGGGGTGAGGATGGGAAGGGAGGGCGCTCAGGCGGCTCCTCCTGGGTGGCGCCCTCAGCTGCGCAGGAGAACTGGAGGTGGGCTCCCCCTGCCCTGCCTAACACAGCAGATATAGCATTGAGAGCCAGGCTGTGCCTGAAGAGAGACAGGTCTGTTTTAAGCAGAGTGAGGGAAATTTGCGGAGTAAATTGGTCTTAAAATATTGCCCGTTCTGTGTGCTGTTTCATTAAGGGAAATGGTACCCCTTGGGATCCAGAGGCTTTTTTTTTTTTTAAGGTCTGGAGATACCATTATCCTACTGTATGATATTAAACTTGTTTTCTCATCTGTAATATGAACTCCTTGAAGAAAAATCTCCAACCATATCTAAATTATATTTTTCTAAACTAGCAGTGCTGGCTGTACAGGGGAATTTTTAGATGCCAAGGCTCCACTCTCACCCAACTATATAAGAATTTCTATGGATGGGGCCTCAGCATGAATCTGTTTGACAAGCTGTCCAAGTGATTCTAATGGAAAGCCAAGTGTTGGGAACTGTCACTCTAACCAGGGATTCTCAAAGGAAAGTCCCAGGACTGGCAGCCTCAGCTTCACCCAAGAACTTACTAGAAATGAAAATGATCAGAACCAGAAACTCTAAAGATTCATGTTTTAACAAGCTCTCCAAGTGGCTGTGATACAAGCTGAAGTTGGAAACCTATTGTTGCATTTGGGAGGACGGGGTTTCCCCACGTTTTTGCAGTTAGGGGGTACCAGTGAGTACTTTGGGAGTTGGCTGTGAACATAGATGTTCTATATCATTTCCTAGCCTGAGATTTTTATTGCTGGCACTTGACCTTTCATTTTCTCGACCCCCTAAGTTATGTGATTCTAACAGCCAGGATGCAGCACGTGGGCCTCCCTGTTAGTTTGGACCCCTGTGTTGCTAGATAAGTGCCTTATGAATGAGAAAAAGACAACAGAAAACTTTGATATATTAAGTGATTGAAATTTTGTAGCTGTTTATTGCCTTATACTCTGTCCTTTCTGATTAATACAATTATTCACGCTGTAGTTCCAACTGTTTGGTTGGGTTGTTGCTAATAGGAAGAGAAAGGGCTTCCTATCTCTTATGCTATGTTTAATTACTTTGAATGGAATTATCAGACTGTGGAAAAGGTGTTACAACTTAGGGGGTGCACAAAGAAACGCCTATTATCTGGAGAGAAAGTTGGAGCAGATCATGAGAAAGAGGTGGATTGCAAACAGGACCCCCATCCCTAGAGTTTTCAAACTTTATCAGTTTCACATTTTTGCTCAGAGGATATATTTTAGGTCTAAAATTTTAGAAATGTTTTGATATCTGAGTCAGATTCACACATTACAGAAAAGGGAATAAAATTGAAAAAAATAATTCTGCCTCATATTCTGAGGTATCCAAATAATCTATTTTTGGTACTATAGTGTCCAAATATTGGGTTCTGTGTTTGCAACCTTTAAACTTTTTCTTAAAACTCTAGATAGTCATGGTGAAATTAGGAATTTGGTATTGTTTTTCATCCATTGTAAGAGTCCAAATCTTGAAGGGCAATCTCCTTATCTTAAACACTTTCCTGACAGATTATTTTGTCTCTCAGTGACAAAAACTGTAAAAAATTGTGTTCTTTCAGTGACGCAGTGTCTTTGGGATTGGTCTTTGTACTAGTCTGCTTGGGTATTTATAACAAAATACCAAAGATAGGGTGACTTAATAATAGAATCTGTTTTCTGACAGTTCTGGAAACTAAAGGTCTAAGAACAAGACGATGGCAAAGTTGGTTTCTTCTGAGGCCTCTCCCCTTGGCTCACTAATACTTGCCTTCTCTTTGTGTGTACATTCTTAGTTTTTCTTCCCTATCCTCTTACAAGGTAGTGTTACAGTCCCACCCTTACAACCTCATTTAACCTTAATTACAGTCCTCTCTGTATCCAAGAAGTGACTGTTTTTGGGGACCCTTCAGGACCAATACCTGAAGATAGCCAAATTCCTTGTATAAAACAGTAGTACAGTCAGCCCTCTGTATCTGGGGTTCAGCCTCTGTGGATACGGAAAGCCAGTTGTATTTGCTTAGAGGCCCTATCTTCAAACATAGTCACACGAAGGGTTAGTACTTAAACATGAAGTTTCAGTTCAGTTCAGTTCAGTCGCTCAGTCGTGTCCTACTCTTTGTGACCCCATGAATCACAGCACGCCAGGCCTCCCTGTCCATCACCAACTCCCGGAGTTCACTCAGACTCACATCCATCGAGTCAGTGATGCCATCCAGCCATCTCATCCTCTGTCGTCCCCTTCTCCTCCTGCCCCCAATCCCTCCCAGCATCAGAGTCTTTTCCAATGAGTCAACTCTTCACATGAGGTGGCCAAAGTACTGGAAGTTTAGGGACATACAATTCAGTTAATAACAAGTTTTCTCCTCATTGCTTCTTTTTTTTTTTTTTAATATTTATATCTATTATCCTATAAAGGCTGTTCACAGGTCTGATTATATCCAAGCCCTACTTCATTATCTCTTAATAGAAAATTTCTCAGATCTTCGTCATTTTTAAACTGATCTTTTTTTGATCATTTTTCCTAATTGCCAACAGATTGTTGTCATCAAAATCATCACCATCATTAATGTTTTCATCATAACCAATACTCACTGATACTTTCCTGTGTTGCTAGAGCCTGAGCTAAGTTACAGTGATCAAAACATTATACATTTGACCATTCCCCATCAGTTTGCTCATCTTTTCTGACTTGAACTTTCTATCATCATATTTGTATATGC
Organism: Bos mutus; assembly: GCF_027580195.1. NCBI lineage: Eukaryota > Metazoa > Chordata > Mammalia > Artiodactyla > Bovidae > Bos > Bos mutus. Next base: position 13,715,637 of record NC_091640.1, on the reverse strand, counting down.
CTCTGACATGGAAGTACAGCTTTGGTAAAAAAAAATGTGCCTCTGATCCTTTACGTATAGCTTGCTCATTCCTATCTTTGTCCATTTGCTCAATATTACAATGTCTTTATTTGCCCCATTAAGATAGGACCCTTGGTACTTTGTTTATAAACAATAAATGCTCAACTCTCATTCCTCTAGGGAGCTCTCTGTGACTTAATCCATCATTTAGTTAGGAGGGCTCAACAAAAGCTGCTATTATGTCTGTGTAAGAATTTTTCCCTCTGGAGCTGTGTTGACCATCTCCCAAGAGTTGATCTGATTGGGTCATTAAGATGAATGAAATAACCATATTGACTATTCAGTGGGCTGTTATTTCAGTCATCTTAATGAGAGTTTTAGATCGACCCTACGGCATACCAAATCTTTATTTGATGATTGACCGAGAAGCAATCAATGTCTGTTTTGCTCTACATGAATTCTCTGCTCCATTCAACCATTTCATTCCCCATAAGCCCTCTAAACATGAGCTCTGCATGTGTGCGTGCACACTTGCACATGCACCCCCCCCACACACACACACAAACAGCTGTAGAGCAGCTGGTAGAGTGAATTCATACTCTGCACTTTACTAGCTACACGATCATTCCTTTAACTTCTCTGAGCATGAATTCCCTAATAAACCTATGCAAAATGACAAATTTGATCATTTTTGGTATTTGTAAACTGGAGGTGTACACAACTATAATGCTGCCTTTTGTATTCATGTAAAGATCTGTCTCAAACTCTGCTCCTATTTTAAATGCCTTCCCATGATTTCTGCATGTCCAAATTCTATCCTCTGCAGCTTCAGCTCCAGTTCTCTCTGAAGAATTTCTTGGCTTCTCCGTGACTGAATGTGTATTATGTTTTCCAATTCGCCATGCTAACACTGTTGTCTTACCCCATTTGTGAATATTGGAAATGTTCCAACAGAGAAGGACTTTATATATGTTCACAGTCCTGACCCTTTATTATTCAAAAGAGAAAACCAGGACACAGACAGATCAATGACTTGTCCAGGGCTATAGGCCAGACAACCTTAAACAGTGAAACTTTCCTTGGATCCAGGAATTCAGTGCTGGCTACTGCCTTTCCCATAAACTTCATTTGATATGTGATGAGAGAAGTGATGGGAAGTTTTCACTGAAGATGTGGGCCTTTCTAGGTCTGTTGAAGAATATTTGTTGCTGTTTGATTTTTTGTGGGAGAGGGAATAAATTATGTCCCTCTTTTTCCCTCCACAGGTTCATGAACCAGTTGAGAATGGGACGAGAGTCAGAGAGATGGATATTATTGGTAAAGCTAGACTGAAGAATGCAGTGCAGACTTGTGGTTGAAACAGCGTATCTTAGCAGCATTCCTCATACTTTGATCCTGGTATTACTCCCAGGACTGCCTGCCCACCCCCACCCCCAACACACACTTGTTCTCTGCAAAGGAGAGTGTGTGCAAAGAAAATGGTCTTGTGCGGCAGCCCTGCCTCATCCCTGCAAGTCCTGGCAGTAGAGATAGCAAGAGAACTCCCTGTGAGAAGGCAGACTTGAGCCATTGTCTGGTTGAGTTCACCCCATGGAGGGCAGCGGCACAACAAACATTCGTCGGGCGTGCAGGCTGACTTGTGAGAGATCCCAGGAGTCTGCTCTTCTCAGTTCCTTATTTCTAACCTCACCAGCCACACAAGTAACTCCCCAAACCCTTGTCAAGGAGTTACTGATGTGGGATTCTTAGGTATAGTAAAGTAGAGTATAGTGTAGTGTAGTGCAGTGCAGTGTAGAGTAGGGTAGGGTAGTATAGTATCCTATAGCATAGTGTCGTGTAGCATAGGATGGTGTAGCATAGTGTAGTGTAGTTTAGTGTAGTGTGGAAGTTGCTAATATCTGGACTAACTGGGAAACTCTAGGGCTTGGGCAGTGGAGCATGGTTCTGTCTGCTGTACTGAGTTGAAGTCTACCTTTGTGCCTGTGTGTGTGTCTTTCTCTGTTTGCAATTTTGGAGTCCCACAGTTCTCGGAATTTACCAGGGTCAGAACATAATCTTGGTTCTTCCACAAATGTTTAACAATACTCTGCCCAGACTCAGAATTGAGGCTCTAATGTGAGTTTGTCTCTTTATTTGATGCTGAGGACTTTACAAAATATTTCAGTTTTTCCAGGATATTATAGATGAGGAAGGGCTTCCCAGGTATGCTAGTGATAACGAACCTTCCTGCCAGTGCAGGAGATGTAAGAGATGTGGGTATGATCCCTGGGTCAGGAGATCCCCTGCAGGAGGGCATGGCAACCTACTCAAGTATTCTTGCCTGGAGAATCTCATGGATGGATGAGCCATAGGGTTTACAAAAAGTCGGACAAGACTGAAGCAGCTTAGCATGTACACATGCATAGAGAAGAAAAATTATACTTCCTGGAGGACATTGACTGATTCCATTGCCCACTTATTATAACCTAATTAATTTAAGTGGAAGTTGGAAAGGTCACCATGGTTTCCAGGCCCTATAACAATTTTTTCCCTAAACATCTAGGGTGCCTAGTCACCAGAGTCATTGTTTTGTAAAACCATTGTTAATGCTGCAAAACCAACATTTCCTACCTAATACTGCCTTCCTTGGGGAAGCATGTGGCTTTATGCATAAAAAAAAATCACAAAATGAGAATTACAGAAACCCTAGCTCACCCTGGCAACAGTATCTATTGATATAGTCACTGGCATAGAATTTTGACTCTTTGATATTGAAGGCTATCAGGAAGATATCTAGGAACTAACATGTGTTTTTCTTGTCCTTACTGTATTTTTGCATAGCTGAGACCAACATTTTGGGTCAACATTAGCTAGGGGAAAAAGAGCAGTGTACTGTGAGGAGATGTGGTCAGGAGGCTCACATTCTAGAATAGCTCCACCATGGTCAACGTCCTTAGGCAAGCCACTTCATCTCTGGACTTTGTGAGATTATCTTTAGAGTCTCTTCTAGCACTGAGTTCTATGGATCTGATATCTCTGACCTTGGAGACATGGCAATATACAAAAGAAACACATGTATGTGCATATGAACACTGAAAGCAACTCTGTTTACAAATGGGATGGTGCAAAGACAGCTTAAGCCTAAGGAGATCACAGCTGAGGCAATCACAGTCCTGGATTATTCTTGACTTCTATGGTAAATATTTCTGTCCATCCCACCTTGCCTTTCAGATGCTAATGAATTTATATTTTTCTGCAGTCTTTAGGCTCATTGCAATACAGGAGCTAACATGCATGGTAGGTAGGTCAGCTGGCCTAATGATTCATAGGAAAGGAACATCTCACTCAGAAAAGTATAAACTGGAGTTAGGAGATTCTAGTTCCACATCTGTCACTAACTGTGTATTTTTACTGCTTCAGTTCAGTTCAGTTCAGTCGCTTAGTTGTGTCCGACTCTTTGTGACCCCGTGAATTGCAGCACACCAGCACAGAGTCGGATACGACTGAAGCGACTTAGCAGCAGCAGCAGCAGCAAGCCTCCCTGTCCATCACCAACTCCCGGAGTTCACTCAAACTCACACCCATCGAATCGGTGATGCCATTCAGCCATCTCATCCTCTGTTGTCCCCCTCTCCTCCTGCCCCCAATCCTTCCTAGCATCAGAGACTTTTCCAATGAGTCAACTCTTTGCATGAGGTGGCCAAAGTACTGGAGTTTCAGCTTTAGCATCAGTCCTTCCAAATAACACCCAGGACTGATCTCCTTTAGAATGGACTGGTTGGATCTCCTTGCAGTCCAAGGGACTCTCAGGAGTCTTCTCCAACATCACAGTTCAAAAGCATCAATTCTTCATCTCTCAGCTTTCTTCACAGTCCAACTCTCACATCCATTCGTGACCACTAGAAAAACCATAGCCTTGACTAGACGGACCTTTGTTGGCAAAGTAAGGTCTCTGCTTTTGAATATGCTATCTAGGTTGGTCATAACTTTTCTTCCAGGGAGTAAGGAAAGACATAAATAGTAGCTATTTTCCCATGCTCTAGTGATCTATATCTGCCTTATGCTAATTATTTCATATCAAAAGACTGAACTGCTGAATGAGCCATGGTATTTAAATAAACCCTGTTATTGTGCTTTTAACTTTGTCAGGCTCAGTGAGGTTAAGTGCTTTGCCTGATAGCAAACTTGTAATTCAATGACAGGGTCAAGTTCTAATCTAGTTCTCTGCCCAGTGTGCAAGTTAGATCTTATTATGATATTGTCCAAGTTGTCCATCTATCCGTTCATGCATATATATGTATGCATATATATATATATATACCTATATATATTTATAGCTATTTATCTTGTTGCACTGGATATTTTCTGAAACATCTGTATCGCTGTTATTTACTGAATGTTCACTATGTGCCAGACTGTACTAGCGTCCTACATGTATTTCATCATGCAATACTGCTCTCAGAACTGATTCAAGAGAATTATTTTATTACCTACTAATAGCACAGCTCAGATTCAAACAACCATAATCTAAATATGCTAGGTAAATCATGAAATCATAAGCCTAAATAAAAAAATATAAAAAACCACAGTCTAAATATAACATACTCTTATCACTGTACCATGAGGTCTGTCATTCAATCATTCATTCAACAGATGTTTATTAGACACTTAGGTGGTAGGTGTTATGGGTCCACTGGTTAAAAAAAAAGAAAGAGAAATCAAATATGCTCTCAAGTTCAATGTTATCAAGACCTTCTTTGTGGAAATCCTTTTACTGGGAATTCTAAACAAAGTTCAGCAATGGCTGTAGGAGACCTTGCGGTTGCAGCTATACTTTTTAGAGTATTTCAAGTGTGAGGCTTAGGAAACTACATGAAAGTACAGAGGTTTATTTGTGTATTTTCTACTAGTTTTTGGCTGAAAGCTATGTGATTTATATAGAAGCATGAAAAGCTCAGATATTTGTATTTTATGAAGATTCCATCTTATAAGAACCTAGGATTGTGTCCCCATGACCACAAATCACTTCATTGATCAGTGAAATGGTAGATATTTTATTAACCACAAAAAATCTACTCTGTACACCTTCTCATCCCCCACATTTTGAAAAGTATTCTATTATGGAAGTTTAAAACACATTCCCAAATGCACAGAAATAGTATAATGAATATTCTTGCATATATCACTTTGGTTCAAAATGTATAGACTCATGGACAATCTTGTTTCATCTGTGTCTTGACTTACTTCTTCCAGAGAAATCATATTATCTCCTCTGTAAATATTTTATTATTCATCTCTAAGATATAATAACTTTCAGAAAACATAACCACACTATTATTATCATATATAAAAGAAGTTAAAATAAGTATTCAAATTTATACCTTTATTTTTTTTTCCCCCAGTTTATTTCTTTGAATTAGATTTACATAAAGTCCATGCATTGTTATTGGGCTTCCCTGATAGCTCAGTTGGTAAGGAACTTCCTGCAATGCAGGAGACCCTGGTTCAATTCCTGGGTTGGGAAGATCCCCTGGAGAAGGAAAGCCTACCCACTCCAGTGTTCTAGCCTGGAGATTTCCACGGACTGTACAGTCCATGGGGTCTCAAAAAGTCCAACACCACTGAGTGACTTTCACTTTTCCAAGGTTCATGCAGTTGTTATTGATAGCTATATCTCATGAGCTCCCTTTTAGTTTATAAGTTCTTTTTCTATTTCCTTTGCATATCATTTGTGGGAGAAATTTGGTCATTTGCTTTGTAGAGCTTTCCACAGTCAAGGTTTTGCTGATTGTAACACTGTGATGTCATTTAACATCTTCCTCTTCCTGTTTTTCTTGAAATTGGTAGATGTGAAGGAGATTTGATCAGATTCAGTTTATTTTATTTTTTGTTTTTTTGTGAATAAACTCACCGAGGGTGATTTTTTTCTTCCATCAGAAAACATTTACTATTTTTTTTTTTTAACATTTACTATTTGTCTCTTTTTATGATGTCAGCAATCATTTTGATTCATTAATTCATTGGGGCTTTCATAATAATAATATTCTATATTTTCTTTTCATTTACTATACAGGATACTTCTAAAAGGAGGAATTTCTCTTTCAACTATTTGGTAGCCCAGTGGTTCAGTATGTATAAGAAAGTCAGGATAGATGTTTAACTCTTTCCCTTTATTGACTAGTTTTCAAAGTGATTCAAAACTACTGTTGTCTTCTAATGGATTCTAATGAGCTTTTTAAAAAGCATATCATTTTGAGCTTATATGTATATACACATGCAGACATATACATGTATATAATTTAATATTTGTGTCAACTCTTTCTTATATAAATTAAATCATACTTTTCCTCCCCTTTTTTCTTTATTTACAATATTACCTGGATATCATTACATAGTAGAACATAGAGATAATTATCATTTCTTTTCAGAGCAACAATTACTCCATCATGTGACTGGGTATTTGAAAGTTTATTCAACCAATCTCCTACTGATAGACCGTTGCCTTGCATATAGTGTCTAGTTTCTTTTTATTACAAATAGATTAGAAAATTGGAATTGCTAGGTCAAAAGGTTAATGAGTATTTTGGCAAAATCTGTCCTGGTTTTGCTATTTTTTTCTTCCCACCAAAAGTGTAGGAGAGTACTTGTTTTCCCAGAGCTTCCCCTACATGTATGATGTCAACTTTGGTGTTTTGTTAACCTAATATATATAAGAAGTGATGGTGTGTATTTTCCATTTGCATTTCTCTTACTGTGAGCAACTTTTTATTTAGCTAAGGACTCCTTGAATTTCTATTAGTTTGGCTATATGTTCACTTCTACAGTCCATTTTTACTGTAGGGTTGTTGGACTTTAGAACTTATTAATATATCAAGGACTTTAATTATTTTTCTGCTATATTAGTTGCAGCTATATTTTCCCAGTTCATCATTTATTATTTATTTATTTTTATTTTATTTATTTTTATTATTTATTTTATTTATTTATTTTTATTATTTATTTTATTTTCCCAGTTTATCATTTATTATTATTGCCTTTACACTGCCCTCATTTCATCTCATTAGTTTCAGCAACTATCTCCCTTCCCACGCATGACCAAAACTACTTTATTTCGTTTCCAAGACCAAAATCATAATAATCACAACATTAGAGTGGATTATTACAAACGTAGATTCTCAGTACCCTTTTGAGTTCAGATTCAACAGTATTACAATATTTCAGTTTTATTCTAGTTCAACAGTTTAAAAAAGTTATAGGTTTGGTTAGGTTTAGTCAGAACGGCCTCACTGAAAACCTACTCAAACATTTATTATTATTATTATTTTTTTTAGTTTGGCTAAAGGTACAAGAGGAGCCTGGTGGGCTATAGTCCATGGAGTCACAAAGAGCAGGACACAACTGAGCGACACTTAAAGTATAAGTTTATATTTATTGAAAGTTCAGTAAATAACCTTTTTGACTGGATTCCTTCTATATCAGTGATGAGAAGAACACATATGTGTATCTCTAATACAGCATCCAACTCTTCTTGTTTTTGAGAAGTTTATCTATAAACAGAGGCATGATCCCAAATCTATGAACCTCATAGGGCTTTGTATTTATTTAATAATACCTAGATGAAAAAAAAAGCTTTAAAAGGCATAATGCATTTTAGGAATGCATCATGGCTAATACTGGTGACCAAGATGAACTGAAGTATAGGGAATAATTTGTCAGTATTTTCCAGACAACTTAGAAATGATTGCGTTTCTCTCATTTCTTGGTAATGTTCTCAACCTGTTGAGCCCAGGGGCTGTTCTCATACTGAAATGGAGCAAGCACCTGTGGTCCTCCCTGCCTTCAGGTCCTCAGCCTGCCTTTTGTCTGTGGAAAAACTTTAGCCAAAGGATAAGATTAATCACAGATGTGAGAACATTCAGAAACAAAGGAAAACTGTCAAAGGAGATCAAACAATAATAGTTTAGACATTAAGCATAGTCGAGGACATTTAGTTCCTTCTTAAGGTCTATAGTAGGGACCTTAAGAAGGAGCAACCCACTCTAGTATTTTTGCCTGGAAAATCTCATGGATGGAGGAGCCTGGTGGGCTACTGTCCATAGAGTCACAAATAGTCAGACATGACTGAGTGACTGAGCATGCATGCATACACACAAGGGTTATAGATCATATTTTGAGCTATAGCCTATAAACTATCTTATTGATACCGCAACTCCAATCAGGTGGAGGAAGTTAACTACACAATAATGAAACTATTGCCATGACAAAAGCTACCACAATCCCAAAATTGGCCTCAAGGAAATGGGAACAAACTGACCCTGGAACTGAAGACTTTTGTTGCTATTGTTCAGTTGGTAAGTGGTGTCTAGTTCTTTGTGACTCCAAAGACTATAGCATGCAAGGCTTCTGTGTCCTCTGTTGTTTCCTGGAGTTTACCTAGATTCATGTCCATTGAGTTGGACATGACATCCTCTGCCATCCCCTTCTCTTTTTGCCTTCAATCTTTCCCAGCAGCAGGGTTTTTTCTAAGGAGCTGGCTCTTCACATCAGGTGGCCAAATATTGGAGCTTCAGCTTCAGCATCAGTCCTTCTAATGAATACTCAGGGTGGATTTCCTTTAGGATAGATTGGTTTGATCTTGCAGTCCAAGGGACTCTCAAGTGTCTGCTCTAGCACCACAATTTGAAAGCACAAATTCTTCAGCACTCAGCTTTCTTTATGGTCCAACTCTTACATCAATACATGACTACTTGAAAAACTGTAGTTTTGACTAGATGGTCCTTTGCCAGCAAAGTGATGTCTCTGCTTTTTAATACACTGTCTACAGTTAAATCCCATAGATGGAGGAGCCTGGTAGGCTGCAGTCCATGAGGTCACTAAGAGCGACACAACTCAGTGACTTCCCTTTCACTTTTCACTTTCATGCATTGGAGAAGGAAATGGCAACCCACTCTAGTGTTCTTGCCTGGAGAATCCCAGGGACGGGGGAGCCTGGTGGGCTGTGGTCTATGGGTTGCACAGAGTCGGATATGACTGAAGTGACTTAGCAGCAGCAGCAGCAGAGTTGGACCATAAAGAAGGCTGAGCACTGAAGAATGGATGCTTTTGAACTGTGGTGTTGGAGAAGACTCTTGAGAGTCCCTTGGACTGCAAGGAGTCAATCCTAAAGGAAATCAGACCTGAATATTCATTAGAAGGATTGATGCTGAAGTTGAAGCTCCAATACTTTGGCCACCTGATTCAAAGAACCAACTCATTAGAAAAGGCCCTGATGCTGGGAAAGATTGAAGGCAGGAGGAGAAGGGGATGACAGAGGATGAGATGGTTGGATGTATCACTGACTCAATGCGCATGAGTTTGAGCAAGCTCTGGGAGATGGTGAAGGACAGGGAAACCTGGATTGCTACAGTCCATGGGGTTGAAAAGAGTTGGACATGGTTGCTTGACTGAACAACAAGATTTGTCATAGCTTTCCTTCCAAGGAGCAAGTGTCGTTTAATTTCATGGCTGCAGTCACTGTCCACAGTGATCTGGGAACCCAATAAAATCAAATCTGTCACTGCTTCTATTACCTCCTCTATGGAACTGAAAACTAATTTTACTTAAAAAAATCAAGATGTTGCTGACCAGACCATGGGTGACTAATTTGAAGATGACTGTCAGAGCTGACCGTGCTGTTTTTGTATATAACCCTCTTCCTTGGCCTATAAAATCTGTTGCCCACTGATTTTCAGTGGCTAGGATTGGCCTTTGGACAGGTACCTGCCCTCCCTCTACCCAGTTGCCAGCATCCAAAATAAAGCAAATTTTCCACCACCACTGCCTCTTGATTGGCTTTTGAACAACAAGCATCCAGGTCCCACTCTTGGTTACAAAATGTCAACTGAACTTTATTTTGCCTGTGTACTTATATCCTGAATTTCCCTGAGAAAATAAGGAAAAGAACGTGTGTCTATGTGTATGCATATGACTCCAGTGGGCAGAGTTTATGAGTGTGTGGCATACTGGAAGACCATAGAAACTTTATTTAAATAATCAGTTTGGCTTGAAATCAGTAATAGGGCTCAAAGCTTTAGATTGCTTTGCTGAGATCCCAACAGAGAAGGAAGGGAGAGGGAAACATTGAAAGAGATATTCACTCAAACCAAGATGGACAAAAAGAAAATACCAGAGGCTATCAAAGAAACTACTGCTGATGCCTCCTTTTTCTGAAGCCTCCCAGAATTTAAACTACTGAAATATAATTTTGATCTTTTTTCATCACCTTAAATAATTGTCTGGGCTTCCCTGGTGGCTCAGATGGTAAAGAGTCTGCCTGCAATGTGGGAGACCTGGGTTCGATCCCTGGGTCAGGAAGATTCCCCTGGAGAAGGAAATGGCAACCCACTCCAGTACTCTTGCCTGGAAAATTCCATGGATGGAGGAGGCTGGTAGGCTACAGTCCACGGGATTGCAAAGAGTCAGACACGACTGAGCAACTTCACAAAAAATATAGTTGTCTTGCTTATATGTTCAGAATTTGTCCTGTTTCCATCACCATATTTTAACATTCTTTGTTAAAATTTTCTGCTCCCCAGACCTGTCTTTTAGGACATAGGTCATGTTTTCTTGTCCTTATAATCTTTCCCCTAAGTAATTCAGTTCACCCTAATGTATTTTTTAAGTTAAATTGCCTTTTTGTGTAATATCAGGCAGATCTTTGAATTAAGAGGCCAGAACTGCAAGAAGCTTCAAAGCATATCAAGTTTAAAACCTCATTTTACTCACAAGAAAGCTGCAATCTAGAAAGTCGGAGTTCTCAAAGTTTACACCTATTTCCAGCTTGACAGAACTAGGAAAACAATAAGGTCCCCTGATCCCAGCCTTGGGCTCCTTCCACCCCACCACTTACTCTCAACTCTTGCTCTGACATAAACCTGCTGTGTAAGCCGCAGGCAGTTTCTGTGGCCTCCCTTTGCCTTGGCTTTCTCATTAAAAATAAAATAGGGCCTGTATACATTTCTCTGCTTCTGTTTCAGATGTGCTTTCTGAATCAGAAAAGACATATGAATTCACATTTCACAACCGGACCTAAAAATCACTTTCATATAATAAGATTCTATCCAAAGGTAATACAGGGAAAAAAAAAAAAAAAAACAAAAACTCCTTGAGCCTCAGACAGAAACAATGAGTGCCAACCTTTCCAGGATATCTTTTGTCAAGAAGCACAGATTCTGAGGTAAATCTTGTTTCTTATTGAGACAGCCATGGACCAAGCTAATGCGGAATTGATTTTGGTCGACAATAATGATATTGACAATGCAGCAAAGATGTCTGTGTATGTGTTATCCTGGGGCTAGTGAAGAATAAAGTTCTAAAGTTAGAGTGTGAGGGCAAAGTAAAAAACACAGCAACAGAAGAATACAAACCTGAAGACCTCAAAATAACCTCCCAAAGACTTCAGGAATATGTGAGTTAAGGAGATTTCATTAAAAGGAAGTGTGGGGATTTATAAAACAATAGCCAATATGTGGTAGACTAAATAACTGCTACAGAAGTAAATAGAATCTCACTTAGAAACAGCCATGTCCCCTCTAGAAATAACACCGTTCATAAGAATATAACATACGGTATAACCATGGTAAAGAGAAGATACACAAATCTATTAAAGAGCATCAATCTCATTTTTATTTGTATTTAAGCTTTTAATTCTGGAATAACTAGTCATTACTAGTATTTAATGACTGGCTTGACAATTCTGTAGCCCAGGATGGAGCTAAGAGCCATTAATGTGCTAACAAACTGGTCATTATCTATCTTAATCATCAAATTCTCTGGGATTATGACTATTACAAGCTCTAATTCTCAGTTTATAATCATTAGTTCTACATTTTTTTCTTCGTAGTGAGAAAAAAAAAAAAAGAAACTCCTTGAGCCTCAGACAGAAATAATGAGTACCAACCTCTCTAGGATATCTTTTGTCAAGAAGCACAGATTCTGAGGTAAATCTTGTTTCCTTAATCATCATTAGGAGTCAGCAGAGTAAATGCTGGTCTGGTTGACTGAACAAACAGGCTCTGTCTTAACCTCATTAGAGCATCATGCAGGGCTTACTCCTGGACAATACAGCCTCCTAAGTGTTGGAAAGGTTTCTGTCAGTTCTTATCTGGTGAAAATGAATTTAGGATGGTGCTACAAACTGCAAGCTTGAGCAGAATTTATTAAATGGAAAAATTCCTAGGTGTCATGAAGTCTTGCAAAACTTGGGCTGTGCTAGAGAAATTTATTCTCTTCACACTGCACACTTTCTACCCCATGTGAACTATTTTATGCCCTCTCTCTCTCTCCCTGCTTTCAAATATATTCTTTCCAGAGTGAAGCTAATGAATAAGCAGATGTGACTCAATAAATCTTTTAAACCAGTGATAAAGTCTTAGTGGAAGGACAGGTTCCACATCCTTGTCCTTGGAGAGCTTCTAGAGATGAAAGTAATGTGAGGGAGGGCATAGCTTTTCTCAGGAACATCATCCTTACACGTGATGACCCCACTGTGCAGAGAACCTTTCTATAGCCTGTCATGGCTCCACAACCTAGCAGTTTCTTTAGTTCTTAAAACAGATTTCAGTGCTTAGAATACAGTGAAATGAGGGGGAATGAAATATTTATTTTTAAAAATTTATGGTCTTAGCTTTAAATTGTTTATATTAAAAACCAAGTATTTCTTTTGTGATTTTAAGTTTTTCTGGAGAAGAAAGTTTCAGATAGAAAAATAAATATTTCCAGGATAGAAATCTGATTAGAAATTTCCTGTGATAGCTGAAATTAAGGTATAAAGTATATTATATAACTTATGAAATATATAAAAACATATGAAGTAATGTGATATAACTTGCATATATTAAATAACATTTAAAAGTGTGTAATAAAGGATATACTGTATCTGACACTTAGCACACATACAGGCACTCTATGTCCAGGCACTTGTCTGAGACTGTGGTTAAGCAGGGACTCAGCTCTGACAACTATCTCGTGGTCCAGTGTGGGAGATTAGTATCAACAATCTGTGATATATAAGGAAGCTCTGGGTTTTGTGGGAGTGTCTGTGGGATGATGAGGACTAACCCAGATAGGGGTCTAAAGAAAGACTTTTGGTGAAATGAGGTTTTAGCAAAGATGTGAGTCAGCACTCCCTTTTTGCAAAGACCCTGGAAACTGGAAGGAAAGCAGGGGGTTTACTAAGCAGCCATGTCAGCAGCACTTATTCAAAAGGAGCTAAAGATTTTAGCATGGCTAGATTCTAGAAGCAAGCTTAAAAGTAACTGTAAACACTGGATGGGTGGCGGGGGTAGAAAAATGGAAGGAAAAATATATTTGAGTCATAAAGCTATTGTACTCACCCAGCTTGAAGATTAGGGTGCTATCTTGGACTATTAGGAATTCAGGAAGAAAGGTTTTCGTACAACACCTTTACTACTAGAATAGAAGAGAGGAGGCTCTTGTTGCTAGTGTCCCCTTAATGCCATCACAGAAAGGTCTGATTAACATTTCATTGCACCATTCATGGGCATGAGATCATAGTAGGGTAATGAGGAGCCTGCAGAAATTCACACATTGTAAAGACTATAATGGTTGATAGAAAATGTCCAAAGTCTTTCCTGTGAGTCATGTGTTACCAGAAGCCTCACTTTTCCTGGAATTCATCTTTTTATTCAATTTAAAAAATTCTGCCCAAATTTTCACTAACACAGCTATGCCCTTATTCCTAAGACATGCTTCAAAATACTTTCTAGAGGACATTTTCCTTCAAGAAAATTATCTGTGGTTTCATGGAGGGGGAATACAGGGGGGATTCTTAGTGTTTTTCTCTTGCGTATTTGACGTGCTCTGACAATTATCTGACTTTCGAAAATAGCTCTTATTTATAGGGCAGTAAAATACTGAAAGGTTCAACTGTGGTACCCAATTAAGCAAATATTTTGGTTTGGTCCACTGAAGACAATGTAAAAACTTGCTTATTTTTCTTCCATTATAACTCGTTTTCATCAGTTATTTGACAAGTGGTATTATTAATCTGATGATTTTTTTTTTTAAATACTGGGATGATAACACTAAATTTTAGAAACCATTAAGCTTTTAAAAAATGTAATACATGATTGGGTTTTCTTACACTCTCTAGTTTTATTCCCATATATTCTATATTTCATGGCTTTGCTTTTTGCTGCATTCATTATGAGTTAAATATACACATGTATGGAATTAATATACAAGATGCTGCTCCTAACACTTGATCACAATTCATTTTACACTAGTAAATTCATTTAAATGAATTAATTGGGTCATTATTTATATACATTTGATTCCAAATTTTATTGAGAATAACATAATTAAAGATTTGGCCCTAATAATTTTGGCATCTCCATAACTTAGGAGAAGAGATGGACCATTTTTTTCTGTCTTTATGTTGCTGCTGCTAAGTTGCTTCAGGCGTGTCCAACTCTGCAACCCCAGAGACGGCAGCCCACCAGGCTCCCCTGTCCCTGGGATTCTCTAGGCAAGAATACTGGAGTGGGTTGCCATTTCCTTTTCCAATGCATGAAAGTGAAAAGTGAAAGTGAAGTCACTCAGTCATGTCCGACTCCCAGCGACCCCATGGACTGCAGCCCACCCGGCTCCTCCGCCCATGGGATTTTCCAGGCAAAAGTAGTGGAGTGGAGTGCCATTGTCATTGTCTTTATGTTGCATCCTAATGATTTCTTTAATTACTACTTCATAGAAAAATCGGCATGGTAATAGAAAAATCACGTCTGACTGTTTTGTGACCCTGTGGACTGCCCACTAGGCTCCTTTGTCCATGGGATTTCCCAGGCAAGAATACTGGAGTGGGTTGCCATTTCCTTCTCCAAGCAATCTTCCTGACCCAGGGATCAAACCTGTGTCTCCTGAGAGTTTAGCAAATAACAAGGAACGTTGAATTGAACAGCCCAGAGACAATTGCATTTTATCATGTGGCAAAAGATATATATTGTTAGAGGGAGGGTAATATACACGCATTAAACCAGTCTAGGACAGAAGCCAACACTCCTTTAAGAAAATGATGTTTTTCCTTCACCTGACCTCCCTCCGCCTAACCGCTTGCTCCAGCTTTTACACTTCCCCTTGGCTCTGTATTCATAAGGCATTTACGACAGTGTTCCTTAGCCTAAGTGAGTTGGTCTTTATTTTTCTCTCAAATAAACTCTTTAAGAACAATACCATTTTAAAATATCTTCTTCTGTCCCTTACAGTTAAGCTCAGCTCCATGTAGGCAAAGAAAATAGCCAGATAACCTAATAATCAGTGTGTTGTGGCAATGGAACAGGCTAGAGAGACCCTCAATTTTGTCAGATGTGGACACTTTAGTTGTTGGATTGTGGGAATATCTAGGAGGTGCTTGCACTGGGGCCAGAGTAGTCACAAATCAGATTGGGATTATTTCAGAATCTTAGGTGGACTTTTAACCCTAGTATGAAAAAGGATTATTGTTGCTAGAACTCAGATATCTCAAACTTCTGCAGACTGTGACTAAAGTCATGTCTCCTTTTGACATTTAAATCATTATGACAATTCTCCATGCTGCAAGCCTGTGAAAGCTCAGACTGTTACCATGTCCTTCTCCTCAAATGTCTTTTGATGTGTTCAGGAAGGCTGAAAGGCTTAGTTCCATGGATCCCTTCTTGTTGTGGTAGTCAGCTGCAGCTACTAGTGGCTTCAGACCGCTGTACTGTTATTCTGTAGTCATTTCTACCACTAGGAATCCACTTCTTTTTAGACAACTGCTATTTCCTTTGCACTTTTAACTTAAAGTGTATGCCAGGCCTTGCCCATAATTCCATACAGTAATGGATGAAGATAGCTTCTAGTGCTTATAACACTTACAAAAACTAAAGGAACCATGCAGAAACTAAAATCTGGAAAATGATATGGTTCTTCTCAAAGTCCATTAGCTATGGACCGCTTCAGTGGAATCTCCAATGAGTCTCTTCTCCTTATCTCTGGCTTACTGTAGGGACTAACATCCAGTACGTAGCTTTTGAACAAGGTTCTTCTCAAAACCTTGAACTGAATTCTCTAAAGCCAAAGAAAGGAATGTCCTTTTTTATTCCCCTCCAGAGGTGGTATGTCTACCTACTTAATTGCCCCTTCCCCACCCAACTGGATCATTTCTAGCTTCTACAGTTTTCAGAGTTCTTGTTCAGTTGCTACATCATATCTGACTCTCTGTGACCCCATGAAGCATGCGAGGCTTTGCTGTCCTTCACTCTCTCCTGTAGTTTGCTCAAACTCATATCCATTGAGTCAGTGATGCCATTCAACCATCTCATCTTCTGTTGCCCCCTTCTCCTCTTGCTCTTAACCTTTCTCAAAATCAGGGTCTTTTCCAATGGGTCAGCTCTTTGCATTAGGTAGCCAAAACATTGGAGTTTTGACTCCAGCATCAGTCCTTCCAAAATTCTGGATCACCCCATAAGCAGAATGCTAGAAGTTCACTTCAAGGTTAACTTGGGCCCAGTCCTTCAGTTGTGTCTGACTCTGTGAGCCCTATGGACTGTAGCCTGCAAGGATCCTCTGTCATGGGCTAACCAAGGCAAGAACACTGGATTGGGTTGTTATGCCCTCCTCCAGGGGATCTTCCCAACCCAGGGATCAGTCCTGTGGTGTTTTCTGTATCTTAAGCATCACAGGCAAATTCTTAACCACTGAGCAACCTGGGAAACCTGCTCTGCCTTACTATGGTATTTCCCAGTTTCCTATTAGGCAAGAGCACATATGTGCATACCAGTTTCCTATTAAGCAAGAGCACATATATGCATACCTCAAGAGAGAAAATGGATTTTGATGAAGAGGAGTTTAAATCCTGGTCTGAGAGGACAATATAATAATAAAATGTTATGATTTACATAATTTTGCAAAATTATGCTCATTTACAGCACCCTAATAAGGAGAAGGCAATGGCACTCCACTCCAGTACTCTTGCCTGGAAAATCCCATGGATGGAGGAGCCTGGTAGGCTGCAGTCCATGGGGTCGCAAAGAGTTGGACATGACTGAGCAACTTCAGGGGTCACAAAGAGTTGGACAAGACTGAGCAACTTCATTTTCACTTTTCACTTTCATGCATTGGAGAAGGAAATGGCAACCCATTCCAGTGTTCTTGCCTGGAGAATCCCAGTGATGGGGGAGCCTGGTGGGCTGCCGTCTATGGGGTTGCACAGAGTCGGACACGACTGAAGTGAATTAGCAGCAGCAGCAATAAGCAGAACATGATATCTAAGTCTGAAGTATATGTTTTTTAATTCCTTCATGACCTCCCTTCTTCTCTAAAATGACAGAAAAAAGTCATTATAGATGGAAATAACTAAAGCTGTCTATCACATTGACCACTCTTAAAAGAAATATCAGTTAAATATCAGTGGCTTTCTCAGCTTTTAAACCAACCCTCCAACAAAATCTAGAGATCTACTCTTTATCTAACATTTTGTGACACTGATAAATTTGACATTATCTAAAAAATCTAGAATTACACAGAAAATTATTAATAGATATTTTTCTTCCTGAGTACATGTACCAGGAAGCTGTGGTGTTTATGAGATAACAATGAAAATGTTAAAAAGCCATGGAGGAGGTATAAAAGCAATAGGGGTTAGAGGACAGTTGTGAACAGGTAATCCTGGGATATGTCTGTGTAGACAGTGTGACAGCTTGTGTTGTTTTAATGACCAAAATGTATTTTATCACATATATTATGATAATATTTACAGATGTTAGTAGGTGTTCCTACTCTTAAACTTCTTTAATTCCTTCACCTTCTCTTGGGCAGTAGGGACAACTTTCTGTAGGCCCTGTCTTTGTTGTTGTTCAATCAAGCAGTCATGTCCAACCCTTTGAGACCCCATGGACTACAGCACACCAGGCTTCCCTGTCCTTCACTATCTCCCAGAGTTTACTAAAATTCATGTCCATTGAATCAGTGATGTCATGCAATCCTCGGTTGTCCTCTTCTCCACCTGGCTTCAAACTTTACCAGCATCAGGGTCTTTTCTAATGAATCAGTTATTTGCATCAGGTGGCCAAAGTATTAGAGCTTCAGCTTCATATCAGTCCTTCCAATGAATATTCAGGACTGATTTCCTTTAGGATTGACTGGTTTGATCTCCTTGCAGTCCAAGGGACTCTCAGAAGTCTTCTCCAACACAACAGTTTGAAAGCATCAGTTCTTCAGTGCTTAGCCTTCTTTATAGTCCAACTCTCACATCCACACATGACTACTGGAAAAATCATAGCTTTGAATATGTGGACCTTAGTCAGCAAAGTAATGTCTCTACTTTTTAGCATGCTGTCTACATTTGTCATAGATTTTCTTCCAAGGTGCAATTGTCTTTTAATTTCATGGCTGCTGTCACCATCTGCAGTGATTTTGGAGCCCAAGAAAATAGTCTGTCACTGTTTCCATTTTTCCCCCAACTATTTGCCATGAATTGATGGGCCCGGATGCCATGATCTTATCTTTTTGAATGTTGAGTTTTAAGCCAGATTTTTCACCCTCTTTTTTCATCTTCATCCAGAACTTCTTTAGTTCCTCTTCACTTTCTGCCATTAGAGTGGTGTGATCTGTATATTGGAGGTTATTGATATTTCTCCTGGCAAACTTGATTCCAGCTTGTGATTCATCCATCCTGGCATTTCTCATGAGTTATTCTGCATATAAGTTGAATAAGCAGGGTGACAATATACAGCCTTGATGTACTCCTTTCCTAATTTAGAACCAGTCTTTTGTTCCATGTTCTAACTGTTCCGGTTCTAACTGTTGCTTCTTGACCAGCACACGGGTTACTCAAGAGGCAGGTGAGGTGATCTGGTATTCCCATCTCTTTCAGAATTTTCTAGAGTTTGTTGTGATCCCCACAGTCAAAGGCTTTAGCATACTCAATGAAGTAGAAGTAGGATGTTTTATTGAAATTCCCTTGCTATTTCTATGATACAGCAGCTGTTGGCAATTTGATCTCTGGTTTCTCTGCCTTTTCTAAATTCAGTTTGTATATCCGGATGTTCTCAGTTCATATACTGTTGAAACCTAGCTTGGAGAATTTTGAGCATTACTGTGCTAGCATGTGCTGCTACTGCTGCTAAGTCACTTCAGTCGTGTCTGACTCTGTGTGACCCCATAGACAGACTCCTATTAGGCTCTCCCATTCCTGGGATTCTCCAGGCAAGAACACTGGAGTGGGTTGCCATTTCCTTCTCCAATGCATGAAAGTGAAAAGTGAAAGTGAAGTGGTTCAGTCATGTCCGACTCTTAGTGACCCTATGGACTGCAGCCTACCAGGCTCCTCCATCCATGGGATTTTCCAGGCAAGAGTACCAGAGTGGGGTGCCATTGCCTTCTCTGAAAGTAAGTCATATAATCTTGTAAAATGAGAATAGTTTTAGATAAGTATGCAAATTATAATGTTTGATCTTTATATTCTGTAATAAGCTTGATTTTTAGATTCATTGCAATCTCAATCAAAATTCCAGAAGGTTATTTTGCAGATTTCAGCAAACTGATTTTAAAGTTTGTATGGAGAGGCAAAAGACTCAGAACAGTTGAGATGATATTGAAATAGAACAAAACTGACAGACTGACACTTCTCAACTTAACCACTTACTATACTCTACACTCTTCACAAATAAGATCATGGCATCAATTTACGGCAAATAGATGGGGAAAAAATGGAACCAGTGACAGACTTTACTTTCTTGGGCTCCAGAATCACTGAGGACAGTGACTGCAGCCATGAAATTAAAAGATGCTTGTTTCTTGGAAGAAAAGCTATGACCAAACTAGACAGTGTATTAAAAAGCAGAGACACTAGTCAAAGCTATGGTTTTCCCAGTATTCATGTATGGATCTGAGAGTTGGATAGTAATGAAGGCTGAGCACCAAAGAATTGATGCTTTCAAACTGTGGTGCTGGAGAAGACTTTTGAGAGTCCCTTGGACATCAAGGAGATCCAACCAGTCAATCCTGAATGAAATCAACCCTAAATATTCATTGGAAGGACTGATGCTGAAGCAGAAGCTCCAATACTTTGGCCACCTGATGTGAAAACCTGACTCATTGGAAAATACCCTGATGTTGGGGAAGATTGAAGGCAGAGATTAAAGGCAGGAGGAGAAGGGGAGGACTAAGGATGAGATGGTTGGATAGCATCACTGACTAAATGGACATGAGTTTGAGCAAACTGGAAGATAGTGAAGGACAGAGAAGCCTGGCACGCTGCAGTCCATGGGGTTGCAGAGTCAGACACGACTGAGCAACTGAACAACAACAGTAATCAATACAGTACTGTATTGGCAAAAAAGAGTAGACAAATCAATGGAACAAAATAGAGTACCCAGAAATAGGCCCACTTATAGTCAGTGAAAGTCAATGGGCTTCCCTGGTGACTCAGTTCGTAAAAACTCTGCCTGCAATGCAGGAGACCTGGGTTTGATCCCTGGGTCAGGAAGAGCCTATGGAAGAGGGTATGGCAATCCCCTCTTGTATCCTTGCCTGGAGTATCCCCATGGACAGAGGAGCTTGGAGTCTACTGTCCATGGAGTTGCAAAGAGTCAGACTTGAACGAATGACTTTCACTCATAGCCAATGGAAATTTGACAAAGTAAAGATAATACAGTAGAAAAAAAATAGTCTCTTCAACAAATAGTTCTGGAAAAGTGGAACATACACATACAAAACAAGGAATGTAGACACATACTCTACTTTCTTCACAAATATTAACTCAGAATGGATTATAGACCTAATAAAACAAAAAATTAAAAATTCATAGAGTATGACAGGAGAATATCTAGATGACCTCGTATGTAGCAGTGATTTTTTAGATATAACACCAAAGGCATGATCCATGAAAGAAATAATTGATAGGCTGGAATTCAATGAAATTTAAAACTTCTATTCTGCCAAAGACACTGTCAAGAGAATAAAAAGACAGGCCACATTTTGGGAGAAAACATTTGCAAAATATATATTTGTTAAAGGACTATTATGCAAAATATAAAAGAATTCTTAAAACTCAGAAACCAAAAATATTGACAACCTGATTTAAAAATTGAGCCAAAAACTTTAATAGAAATCTCACAAGAGAAGATATAGAGATTGCAAATAAGCATATGAAAAGGTGTTCCACATCTTATGTCATCAGAGAAATGGAAATTAAAACAATGAGAAACTACTACACACCTATTAGAATGGCCAAAACAGTTGGCAACATAAAATGCTGGTGACAACATGAAGAGGAAGGAACTTTAATGCATTGCTGCAAAATGGTACAGCCACATGGCTGTTTCTTACAAAACTATACATACTCTTAGCATATGATCTAGCAATTACTCTTCTGATATTTGCCCAAACAAATTAAAAACTTATGTCTACACATTATACACAGGTGTTTATAGTAGTTTTGTTAATGATTGCCAAAACTTGGAAGCAATCACAATGTCTTTGAGTTGGAGAATGGATAGCCCAGACAATGGGATATTATTTAGAACTAATAAGAAATGAGATATCCATCAATGAAAAGACATGCAAGAAATTTAAATACATTTTACTAAGTAAAAGAAGCCAGTCTGAAAAGGCTACATTTTTCATGATTCTGACTATATTACATTGTGGAAAAGGCAAAATGATGAAGACAGTAAATAGATCAGTGGTAGCCAGGAACTGAGGGGGAGAAAGGATGACTAGGCAGAGTGCAAAAAAATTTTAGAGAAGCGAAAATACTCTGTGATACTAATAATGGATCCATGCCATTGTAAGTTTGTCAGAACCCACTGAATGTATAACACCAAGAGTGAACCTGAATGTTTAACTGTGCACTTTATATGATAGTGCTGTGTTAATGTAGGTTCATTGCTGCTACTTCTGCTAAGTCACTTCAGTTGTGTCTGACTCTGTGTGACCCCATAGACAGCAGCCCACCAGGCTCCTCCGTCCCTGGGATTCTCCAGGCAAGAACACTGGAGTGGGTTGCCATTTCCTTCTCTCTCACTTCATGAAAGTGAAAAGTGAAAGTGAAGTCGCTCAGTCGTGTCTGACTCTTAGCGACCCCGTGGACTACAGCCTACCAGGCTCCTCCGTCTCTGGGATTTTCCAGGCAAGAGTACTGGAGTGGTGTGCCATTGCCTTCTTCAATGTAGGTTCATTAATTGTAACAAATACACTGCTCAGATGGGGGATGTTGATAATTGGTGAGGTTGTGCACATGTGGGAAAAGAGATAATACGGAAATTCTCTATTTTCTGCTCATTGTTGTTGTGAAACTAAAATTGCTGTGAAAAATGAATTCTAAATTGTAAAAAATTACATTTCAATGATCCTCCACAGAGAACAGAAAGAACATGTCCTCGATTAATTGCTTGATCCCCTTCACACTCAACATCCTTGTAACTCAGACACAATACTTTCTATATACATGTATTAATATCTGCCTGGTCCTGGGATTCCTGATAAATCCACAACCTGTGAGATTCTTCCACAGAAAAATTTCTGGCTGGAATCCACTTCCAGTCAGCTTTTTTCCCTCTATTTTAGTCAAGAAGGAAACAATCTGACAAAAAAGAGAAAAACAATCATAAAGTCAAATGACAGGCAAGGAATGAAAGAATCAGGTCAGTAGTGATGAATGAAATGTCCTACTTTTGATTTTTACATCTAGTGAACACTTAAAATTGATTTTCAGTATTTCTCCCAATATTCTCAGCCACTGCTATTTCCTGTGACAGGCTGGATGTCCTATCTTATTCCATCTCCCTCCCTCTTTTCCCTCCCTCCTTTCCTATGCATTAATAGATAACACTGGCTGTCCTTTACATACTTCTGAGTGTTCTTTAATGCAATCTAAAAAAGTAGTGTTTGGCTTTAAATGCAATTATGTAAAGTTTAAAATAAAATAAAATTAAAAAAATAATAAAAAAATAAAAAGTAGCCTATTTGCACATTAATCCAGAAACTACAGAAGATGTCAAAATGTCTAAGATGGCTGATGTTAGCACTGAATGCAACACAGGCATTTGAATATTTGACCATGGTAAAATGTGAAGTGATATTTTATAGAAAGAGAAAGCTATATTTACCTTAGTGTTTAGACGTGGCTTTTTAGAATTGTTGCTGCATCCGAGGGCTTTCCACATGTGTCTTGGAATCCTGTCAGATTACAAATCCACCCACTGGAAATATTTCAGGAGGTCAATCAGCTACTCCCTGGGGCCTTCCTAATGACCAGTCCCTGTATGAACTGGTTAACTCAGTTAGATGCAATGTGTGTGGCTTATTCAGTAAGGATAATTAGACCAATAAGGAGCTCATGATCTGAGCCACAGTCAGCTCCAGGTCTTATTTTTGCTGACTGTATAGAGTGTCTCCATCTTTGGATGCAAAGAATGTAATCAATCTGATTTTGGTGTTGACCATCTGGTGATGTCCATGTGTAGAGTCCTCCTGTGTTGTTGGAAGACGGTGTTTGCTATGACCAGTGCATTCTCTTGGCAAAACTCTATTAGCCGTTACCCTGCATCATTCTGTATTCCAAGGCCAAATTTCCCTGTTCCTCCAGGTATTTCTTATATGCAGAGTGAATCATGAGAAACGCTGGGCTGGATGAAGCACAAGCGGGAATCAAGATTTCTGGGAGAAATATCAATAACCTCAGATATGCAGATGACACCACCCTTATGGCAGAAAGTGAAGAGGAACTAAAATGCTTCTTGATGAAAGTGAAAGAGGAGAATGAAAAGCTTGGCTTAAAACTCAACACTCAGAAAACTAAGATCATGGCATCTGGTCCCATCACTTCATGAGAAACAGATGAGGAGACAGTAGAAACAGTGTCAGACTTTATTTTTTGTGGCTCCAAAATCACTGCAGATGGTGACTTCAGCCATGAAATTAAAAGATGCTTACTCCTTGGAAGGAAAGTTATGACCAACCTAGACAGCATTTTAAAAAGCAGAGACGTTTCTTTGCCAACAAAGGTACATCTCGTCAAGGCTATGGTTTTTCCAGTAGTCATATATGGATGTGAGAGCTGGACTATAAAGAAAGCTGAGCACTGAAGAATTGATGCTTTTGAACTGTGGTGTTGGAGAAGACTCTTGCGAGTCCCTTGGACTGAAAAGAGATCCAACCAGTCCACCCTAATAGAGAATAGTCCTGAGTGTTCATTGGAAGGACTGATGTTGAAGCTGAAACTCCAATATTTTGGCCACCTGATGTGAAGAATTGACTCATTTGAAAAGACCCTGATGCTGGGAAAGATTGAAGGTGGGAGGAGAGGGGGATGACAGATGATGAGATGATTAGATGGCATCACTGACTCAATGGAGATGAGTTGAGTAAACTCCGGGAGTTGGTGATGGACAGGGATGCCTGGCGTGCTGTGGTCCATGGGGTCGTGAAGAGTTGAACACAACTGAGCAACTGAACTGAACTGAACTGAATTAGACCAATGCCTTGGGTTTGATTTTCTTGTTTTTTTTTTTTTTTCTCACAAAAGAATTATTTCCAAGTCCTTATCTACTTACTTAAAAATATGCACTATTGGTCTAATGAAAGAAAAAATTCCAAACAATGGAGATATAGCTATATAAACTACCAGTTAACTCTCTCTTCTGGGACACAATACAATTTTCATTTGTTTGGTGGATTAAGGCTGTATTCGTCATATATAAGTGTTAGTTTCAGTTTAATGTGCTGTGTTGTGCTTAGTCACTCAGTCGTGTTGGACTCTTTGTGACCCCGTGGACTGTAGCCTGCCAGGCTCCTCTGTCCATGGGGATTCTCCAGGCAAGAATACTTGAGGGGGTTGCCATATCCTCCTCCAGGAGATCTTCCCAACTCAGGGATAGAACCAAGGTTTCCTGCATTGCAGGCAATTTCTTTACCATCTATGTCACCAGGAAAGCCCTTATGAAGTTATTGTAAAAAGAAAAACTTGAAAATTAATTTTAAAATTAGTATAGTTTGAGTTTTTCTGTGTGCATATGTCCTCAGTTGCTCAATCATGTCTGACTCTTTGCAACCCTATGGACTGTAGATGGCCAGGCCCCTCTGTCCATGGGATTCTCCAGGCAAGAATACTGGAGTGGGTTGCCATGCACTTCTCCAGGGGATCTTCCCAACCCAGGGATAGAACCCAGGTCTTCTGCATTGTAGGTGGATTCTTTGTTCTAGATCAGTTCATTTCAGTTCAATCACTCAGTCATGTCCAACTCTTTGCCACTCCATGAAATACAGCATGCCAGGCTTCCCTGTCCACCACCAGCTCCTGGAGCTTGCTCAAACTCACGTCCATTGAGTCAGTGATGCCATCCAACCATCTCATCCTCTGTCATCCTCTTCTCCTCCTGCCTTCAATCTTTCCCAGTACCAAGGTTTTTTCTAATGAGTCGGTTCTTTGCATACACCAGCACAGCCTCCAGGGAGACCAGAAATACTGGATTCTTTACTGCCTGAGCCAATTTAATAGGATGGAAATGGAAGAAGAATTTGGAACAAGACCTGGCTTACTTCAGCTGCTATTGTGCAGTGACATCAATGGCTGATTACTGATCGTTCATTGCAATTCAGTGTTCCTAATCATTAAATGTGATTTGTGATGTTCAGTGAGACTTCTCACTTCGCAATGCCAGTGGATCTATATTCTTCCCTGAGGGCATTGGTTGGGTCATCTGTTGAACAGGACTAAATATTGTGATGTGTGTCTTCCCTTACTTCAGTAACAGGAGGTTGTTTCCTGTTCAGCTGGTCTTCTTTGTCTTCAAGAGCATGACCTTGACTCTCCACTGAGTACTAGAGCCAACCCTCCTGAAATGCTCCTTTGAAAACACTGCAATCATGAAGATTGGCAGAATCTAGAAATTAATGTTACCTTGTGACTGGATGAAAGTGGAAATGATGCTCAGTTTGGATGCGTCTGGTGGTGAAAGTAAAGTCCCATGCTGTAAAGAACAATTTTGCATAGGAACCTGGAATGTGAAGTCCATGAATCATGATAAATTGGATGTAGTCAATCAGGAGATGGCAAGATTGAGCATTGATATCTTAAGAATCAGTGATTTAAAATAAACAAGAATGGGAAAATTTAATTTAAATAATTGTTAGATCTACTAATGTGAGCAAGAATTCCTTAAAATAAATGAAGTAGCCCTAACAGTCAATAACAGAGTCTAAAATGTAGTACTTGGGTGCAGCCTCAAAAATGAGAGAATGATCTGTTTGTTCCCAAGGCAAAACATTCACCATCACAGTAATCAAAGTCTGTGCCCCAACCTCTGATGCCAAAGAGGCTGAAGTTGACTGGTTTTATGAAGACCTGTAACATTGCTAGAAAAAGACCAAAAAAAGCTGTCCTTTTCATCATAGGGGAAAATCAAGAGATACCTAGAAAAACAGGCAACTTAGACCTTGGAGTACAAAATGAAACAGAGCAAAGGCTAACACAGCTTTGTCAAGAGATCATGCTGGTCATAGCAAACACTCTTTCTAAACAGCACAAGAGAAAATTCCACACATGGACATCACCAGATGATCAATACCAAATCAGATTGCTTATGTTCTTTGCAACAAAAGATGAAGAAGCTCTGCACAATAAGTAAAAACAAAACCTGGAGCTGATTGTGGCTCTGATCATAAGTGCATTATTGTAAAACTCAGGCTTAAATTGAGAAAAGTAGGAAAAACCACTAGACCTTTCAGGTATGAACTCAATCAAATCCCTTATGATTATTCAGTGGAGGTGAAAAATATATTCAAGAGATTATATCTGGTAGAGAGAGTGCCTGAAGAAATATGAGCAGAGGTTCATAACATTGTACAGGAGGCAAAGACAAAAATCATCTCCAATAAAAAGATGTGCAAGAAGAAAAAGTGTTTGTTTGAAGAGGCTGTAGAAGTAGCTGAGGACGTAAGAAAAACAAAAGGCAAGTAAGAAAGACAAAGATATACCCAACTGAATACAAAGTTCCAGAGAATAGCAAGGAGATATAAGAAGGTCTTCTTAAATGAACAATAAAAATAAATAGAGGAAAACAATAGAATGGGAAAGATTATAGATCTCTTCAAGAAAATTAGGGGTATCAAGGAAATATTTCATGCAAGGATGGGCACCATAAAAGACAGAAATGATAGGGATTTAGCAGAAGCAGAAGAGATCAAAAAGAGGTGTCAAGAATACACAGAAGTATACAAAAAAGGTGTTAATGACCTGGATAACCACAATGGTGCAATCACTCACCTGGAGCCAGATATCCTAGAATGTGAAGTCAAATGGGCCTTAGGAAATATTACTTCAAACAAAGCTTTTGGAGAGGACTGAATTCCAGCTGAGCTATTTAAAGTCTTAGAGATGATGCTATTAAAGTGTTGCCATCAGTGTGCCAGCAAACTTGAAAAACAGCACCACCCACAAGACTGGAAAAAGATAATTTTCTTTCTAAAACAAGGGCAATGCCAAAAAATGTTCAAATTACCATTCGTTTGCTCTTATTTCACATGTCATTAATGTTCAGTTCAGTCACTCAGTTATGTCTGATTCTTTGCAACCCCATGGACTGAAGCATGCCAGGCTCCCCTAACCATCACCAACTCCATTACTCTAACTCATGTCCATGGAGTCGGTAATGCCATTCAACCATCTCATCCTCTGTCATCATCTTCTCCTCCTGCCTTCACTCTTTCCCAGAACCAGGGTCTTTTCAAATGAGTCTGTTCTTCTCAGGAGGTGTCCAAAGTATTGGAGTTTAAGCTTCAGCATCAGTCCTTACAAAGAATATTCAGGAATGATTTCTGTTAGGATGGGTTGGTTGGATCTCCATGCAGTCCAAGGGACTCTCAAGAGTCTTCTCCAACACCACAGTTCAAAAGCATCAATTCTTCTGCTCTCAGCTTTCTTTTAGTTCAACTCTCACATCCATACATGACTACTGGAAAAACCATAGCTTTGACTAGATAGACCTTTGCTGCCAAAGTAATGTCTCTGCTTTTTAATATGCAGTCTAGGTTGCTCATAACTTTTCTTCCAAGGAGCAAGCATCTTTTAATTTCATGGCTACAGTCACCATCTGCAGTGATTTTGGAGCCCAAAAAATGTCTGAAATTGGTTCCATTGTTTCCCACCTATTTTCCATGAAGTGATGGGACCAGATGCCATGATCTTAGTTTTCTGAATGCCGAGTTTTAAGCCAACATTTTCAATCTCCTCTTTCACTTTCATCAAGAAGCTCTTTAATTCTTCTTCATTTTCTGCCATGAATGTGGTGTCATCTGCATATCTGAGGTTATTGTTATTTCTCCTGGTGATCTTGATTCTAGCTTGTGCTTCATCCAGCCTCACATTTCCCATGATGTACTCTGCATATAAGTTAAATAATCAGGGTGACAATATATAGCCCTGACATACTCCTTTCCCAGTTTAGAACCAATCTGTTGTTCCCTTTCCAGTTCTAACTATTGCTTCTTTACCTGTATACAGATTTCTCAGGAGGCAGGTCAGGTGGTCTGGTATTTCCATCTCTTTAAGAATTTTCCAGTCTGTTGTGGTCCACACAGTCAAAGGCTTTGGTATAGTCAATAAAGCAGAAGTAGGTGTTTTTCTGGAACTCTCTTGCATTTTTGATGATCCAGAGGATATTGGCAATTTGATCTCTGTTTCCTCTGCCTTTCTAAATGCAACTTGAACATCTGGAAGTTCATGGTTCATGTACTGCTGAAGCGTGGCTTGGAGATTTTTGAGTATTACTTTACTGGCATGTGAGATGAGTGCAATTGTGTGGTAGTTTGGGCATTCTTTGGCATTGCCTTTCTTTGGGGTTGGAATGAACACTGACCTTTTCCAGTCCTGTGGCCACTGATGAGTTTTCCATATTTTCTAGCATATTGAGTGCAGCACTTTCACAGTATCATCTTTTAGGATTTGAAAGAGCTCAACTGGAATTCCATCACCTCTATGACCCTCGTTCATAGTGATGCTTCCTAAGGTCCACTTGACTTTGCATTCAAGGATGTCTGGGTCTAAGTGAGTCTAATCACACCATCGTGATTACCTGGGTCATGAAGATCTTTTTTGAATAATTCTTCTGTGTATTCTTGCCACCTCTTCTTAATATCTTCTGCTTCTGTTACATCCATACCATTTCTGTCCTTTATTGTGCCCATCTTTGCATGAAATGAACCCTTGGTATCTCTAATTTTCTTGAAGAGATTTCTAGTCTTTCCCATTCTATTGTTTTCCTCTATTTCTTTGCATTGATCACTGAGAAAGGGTTTCTTATCTCTCCTTGCTATTCTTTGGAACTCTGTATTTAAATTGGTACATCTTTCCTTTTCTCCTTTGCCTTTTTCTTCTCTTCTTTTCACAGCTATTTGTAAGGCTTCCTCAGACAACCATTTTGTCTTTTTGCATTTCTTTTTCTTGGGTATGATCTTGATCCCTTCCTCCTGTATAATGTCATGAACTTCCATCCATAGTTCTTCAGGCATTCTATCAGATCCAATCCCTTGAATCTATTTGTCACTTCCACTGTATAATCATAAGGAATTTGATTTAGGTCATACCTGAATTGTCCAGTGGTTTTCCCTACTTTCTTCAACTTAAGTCTGAATTTGGCAATAAGAAGTTCATGATCTGAGCCACAGTCAGCTCCAGGTCTTGTGTTGTTGACTGCATAGCGCTTGCCCAACTTTGGCTGCAAAGAATGTAATCAATCTGATTTTGGTATTGACCATCTGGTGATGTCCATGTGTAGAGTCTTCTCTTGTGTTGTTAGAAGAGGATGTTTGCTATGACCAATGTGTTCCCTTGGCAAAACTCTATTAACCTTTGCTCTGCTTCATTCTGTACTCCAAGGCTAAATTTGCCTGTTATTCCAGGTGTTTCTTGACTTCCTACTTTTGCATTCCAGTCCCCTATAATGAAAAGGACATCTTGTTTTGGGTGCTAGTTCTAAAAGGTCTTGAAGATCTTCATAGCTCTTCAAGTATCCATTCAACTTCAGATTCTTCAGATTATTGGTTGGGGCATTAGACTTGGATTACTGTGATATTGAATGGTTTGCCTTGGAAATGAACAGAGATCATTCTGTTGTTTTTGAGATTGCATCCAAGTACTGCATTTTTGACTCTTTTGTTGACTATGATGGCTACTCCATTTCTTCTAAGGTATTCTTGCCACAATAGTAGATACAATGGTCATCTGAGTTAAATTCACCCATCCCAGTCCATCTTAGTTTGCTGATTCCTGAAATATTGAAATGTTGTTCACTCTTGCCATCTCCTGTTTGACCACTTCCAATCTGCCTTGATTCATGGACCTTACATTCCAGTTTCCTATGCAATATTGCTCTTTATAGCATCAGACTTTACTTTCATCACCAATCACATCTACAACTGTGCATTGTTTTTGCTTTGGCTCTGTCTCTTCATTCTTTCTGGAGTTATTTCTCCACTGATCTCCAGTAGCATATTGGGCACCTACCAACCTGGGGAGTTCATCTTTCAGTGTCCTATATTTTTGCCTTTTCATACTGTTCATGGGGTTCTCAAGGCAAGAATACTGAAGTGGTTTGCCATTCCCTCTCCAGTGAGGTAATTCTCAATTAAGGTAATGCTCAAAGTTCTTCAAACTAGGCCTTAGAAGTATGTGAACTGAAAACTTCTAGATATACAAATTGTATTTTGAAGAGGCAGAGGAACAAGGAACAACAAATTGCCAATATTTTTTGGATCATGGAGAAAGCAAGGGGATTCCAGAAAAGACTTCTGCCTCATTGGCTACACTAAAGCCTTTAACTGTGTAGGTCATGACAAACTGTGGAAAACCTGTAAACATATGGGATTACTAGGCCATTTTACCTGTCTCCAGAGAAATCCATATATGGGTCAAAAAGCAACAGTTAGAAATTTACATGGAACAATGGACTGGTTCATTTAAAAAAAAAAGATTGAAAGAAGCTAAAATGGTGTCTGAAGAGGCCTTTCAAATAGCTGAGAAAAGAGAAGTGATAGGCAAATGAGAAAGAGAAAGATATATGCAACTGAATGCAGTTTCTGAAGATAGCAAGGAGAGGAAAGAAAGCCTTGTTGAGCAAACAATGCAAAGAAACAGAGGGAAAAAAATAGACTAGGAAAGACTAAACATTTCATGCAAAGATGGGTACAATAAAGGACAGAAAAGGCAAAGACCTAATAGAAGCAGAAGAGATTAAGAAGAGGTGGCAAGAATACACAGAAGAACTGCACAAAAGAGGTCTTAATGACCCAGATAACCAGAATGATGTGGTCATTCACCTACAGCCAGACTTCCTGGAGTGTGAAGTCCAGTGGGTTTTAGGAAGCATTACTATGAATAAGCTAGTGGAAGTGATGGAATTCCAGCTGAGTTATCTAAAACCCTAAAAGGTCATGTTCTGAAAGTGCTGTACTCAATACACTAGCAAATTTGAAAAAGTCAGTAATGGCCACAGTACTGGAAAGGCCATTTTTCATTCCAATCCCAAAGAAGGGTAATGCCTAAGAATGTTCAAACTACCACACAATTGCACTCATGTCATATGCTAGTAAGGTAATTCTCAAAATCCTTCAAGCGAGGTTTCAATAGTACATGAACCAAGAACTTCCAGATGTACAAGTGGATTTTAAAAAGGCAGAGGAACCAGAGATCAAATTGCCAACATCTGCTGGATCATAGAAAAAGAAGGGAATTCCAGAAAAACATCTCCTTCTGATTCATGGAGTATGCTAAATGATTTGACTGTGAATCACAACAAAGTGTGGAAAATTCTTAAAGATTTGGGAATGGCGGACCACTTTATCTGTCTCCTGAGAAACTTGTATGCAGGTCAAGATGTAACAGTTACAACAGGACATGGAACAATGGACTTGTTCAAAGTTTGGAAATGGGTACCTCAAGGCAGTATATTTCCCCTTTGCTTGTTTAACTTATATGCAGAGTACATCATGTGAAATGCCAGGCTGGATGAAGCACAAGTATGAATCAGGATTTCTGGGGGAAATATCAACATCTGAGATCAACATTTGAGATATGCAGATGATACCACCATAATGACAGAAATGGAAGAGGAACTGAAGACTCTCTTGATGAAGGTGAAAGAGGAGATTGGAAAAGCTGGCTTAAAACTCAGAATTCCAAAAACTAAGATCATGGCATCTGGTCCCATCACTTCTTGGCAAATAGATAGGGAAACAATGGAAATAGTGACAGACTTTATTTTCTTGGGCTCCAAAAATCACTGTGAACAGTGACTGCAGCCATGAAATTAAAGGATACTTGTTCCTTGGGAGACATTCTATGACAAACCTAGACAGTGTATAAAAAGTAGAGACATCACTTTGCTGGCAAATTCCGTATAGTAAATGCTATGGTTTTTCCAGTAGTCATGTACAGATGTGAGAGTTCAACCATAAAGAAGGTTGAGCAATGAGAAACTGATTCTTTCTAACTGTAATGTTTGAGAAGACTTCTGAGAGTCCTTTGGACAGCAAAGAGGTCAAACCAGTCTAAGCTAAAGGAAATAAACCCTAAGTATTCATTAGAGTGACTGACACTGAAACTGAAGGTCCGATACTTAGGCCACATAATGAAGAGAGTTGACTCATTGGAAAAGGCCTTGATGCTAGGAAAGCTTGAAGGCAGGTGGAAAAGCGGGTGAGAGAGGATGAGATGGTTGGATGGCATCACTGACTCAATGGACCTGAGCTTGAAGAAACTTCAGAAGATAGTGAAGGACAAAGAAGTGTTGGGGACTGGAGTGAGGCACTCCGCCCGTGGCAAAGGTCATGAGGAAGGAGGCTCGACATACGCAAAGGCGGGATCGAGCCTCAGGAATCCCCCTGGAAATCCTCGAGCATCTACCCCCATAACCAGAGCCTGCCTACTTTACTACTTTGTGCTCTCACCTACACCTCTGACTTTACGGGGGGCTATCCCCCACCATCTCTTTCGGAGAAGGAGTTAACCTAGAGCTCCAGTTAATAAAAACTCCTGGGCGTGACAAGAGTGTTTTAACTTACAAACTCCTCTGAAGCTTCTCTAGCCTGCCTGACAGGCTTGTCCGGCCACATGTGATTGCTCACAGCCTCCCAATCGTGAGAGGCATGAGATGCTTTAAACCTTCTAAAAACAGGTTCTTTAGAAAAGTTAGAAAACTATTAGTATAAGTATAATGGGCTGATTAGAAATTGTATTGGTGAAGGGTTTTTCATTTGTTGAGCCAATGTTTGTTGCTAAGTCTCCATATCCCCTGCCCTTACACACATTAATGACTATATAGAAGAAATAAGTATTAACCTTTGATATTAATCACATTAGACCTTAGGCTAAGTAAATTCTTTCCTTAACTAAAACCCACTACACCCTCACCCTATAGGAATGTAACTTTATTTGGGTGGCATCTGTTTTAAGAATAATCACCCCTGGAGAAATAAGTGTCCTGGTTGACTGACTGCTGTCACAAGGAGAGGGTCATAAATTGTCAGCAGGCCCCCTGGCCAGAAGATGATGTAACACCCCTAAGACCTCTGTATACATTTGTATGAAGCACCTGACTTTGATAAAAGTCAGGACTGCTGACCCCACATGACTTTTGCATAACATCTCAGTGTATAAAAGTAGACCATGGAAAATAAAGAATTGGGATCAGTTTCTCGAAATACTGGTCTCCCCATGTCGTGCTCTCTCTCACTCTGGCTGAGTCTCCATCTGGAGCACGGAACCCGCCATGCTTACTAATTATGCCTGGGCTTCTAAGATCCGACCGGGGAGGCCTCAGTGTCTCCTCTCCTTCGGGAGAACTGAAGGACGCCTGCGGCCTACGTAAGTGGTGCAAACTTCTTGTCTTGAAGTTTTATTGGTCTCCCGCGTAAACCAAGCTACTCAGCCTCTTTTCTCCACTGAATTTTCCTACTGAGCTATCCTCATTCTATTACTCTTTATATCTCTAATTAATATCTAATTGAAGCTATTGTATCCTGATCCTCGCCAATGCCATCCCCGCTTCGAATACCCTGGATCAGCCAGGGCTGGACCCCGGCAAAGAAGCCTGGTGTACTGCAGTCCATGTGGTCACAAGGAGTCAAACGCGACTGAACAACAGCCAAGCTTATGCTTCATAAGTGTTTTATTTTGTTTTTGCTAGAGACTTATAAGAAGTCCATTTTTAAAGATATCCACAGGCAGAAGGTGTTGATTCAATGGTGGAATAAGAGGACCCTGAGTTCACTTCCTCCCATGAGCACACAAAAGTCACAGCTATTTATGTAACTATCTATAAGAAAAACCCAAAGACTGTAATAAAAGATTTTCCATAGTTAAAGATATGAAGAAGATAGCACAACAAGATGGGTTGGAGAGGCAGAAACACAGTATAGTCAAGACTGACACCTCTGGGCAGGTGAAACACAAACAAGAGAATAATCACAATTGCAGGAGTGAGAAGTCCATTTCACTAGGTTCCTTTCCCAGGGATCCTGAACCAGGAAGACAAGACCCCAAAACATCTTGCTTTGAAAGCTAGTGGGATGTACATGTGGCAGAGCTGGAGGAATGTGACAACAGAGAGTCTGATCTTAAGAGGTTCACACACTCCAGGTCCTAGTACAGAGGCGATGATCTGAAAAGAGCCTAGGTGAGACCAATTTTCTGATCTTGGAGAGCTTCCTGGAGAAGCAGCAAGTAACTAAGAATCCCCTTAGGGGCATAGATACCATAACAGCCATTTTGGCAGGCTACTTCTATCATAAAGTCATTGGTGCTGGAAAATTCCCGTTATGAAAGTCCTTCCTATAGCTTACTAATTCTGAAGGCTTTCACAGCTACCAGCAGACTGGCACCAATCATGGGACCCTGCAACTAACCAATCCAGGACCCATCCCTATCCACCACCAGGCATCCACTGCTATGGCAGTCAGCCGGGCAGAGACCTGACTCCACCTACTGGTGTTCCCATAGTAGTCAGCCCCACCACAACAGAAGGACCCAATCTTAGATAGAGAGTACCCTAAAGCATATAGTTTAGGGGATGAGTGCTCTGAGCACCATAGGATAATTCCAACATAAAGGCCATTTCTTCAAGATTAGGAAGAATAACTAATATATCAAATACAAATAAATAAACACAGAAAATTAGGCAAAATGAAGAAGCAGAGAAATATATTCCAAATAAGGGAATGAGACAAAACCCCAAAAGAACTATGTGAAGTGGAGATAAGCAATTTGCCCAATAAAGAGTTCAAAGTAATGATCATAAATATCCTCAACAAATTTGGAAGAAGAATAGACAAACACAGTGAGAAATTTAGGGCAATATAAAGAGTAACCAAACAGATCTGAAGAATAACTTCAACTCAAAATAAAAAATATACTAGAAGAAATTGGCAGTAGATTATATTATACAATGAAATAGATCAGTAGGCTGGAGACCAGAGTAGTGGAAATCATCCAAGTTGAACAGAAATAGAAAAAAAAATTTTTTTTTTTAATTAGGATAATTTCAGTCCTCTGAGACAATACCAAGAACACTAACATTTACATAATAGGGGTCCAAGAAGGAAAAGAGAGAGAACGAGAATGGGGCTGAGAAGTTATTTGAAGAAATAAGAACTGAGAAAGGAAAGGAATCCATTTCTAAGAAGGAAACAGCCACCCATTTCCAGGAAGCATGGTCATAAATAAGACGATGAAAGTGAAAGAGGAGAGTGAAAAAGTTGGCTTAAAGCTCAACATTCAGAAAACTAAGATCATGGCATCTGGTCCCATCACTTCATGGGAAATAGATGGGGAAACAGTGGAAATAGTGTCAGAGTTTATTTGTTTGGGCTCCAAAATCACCGCAGATGGTGATTGCAGCCATGAAATTAAAAGACGCTTATTCCTTGGAAGGAAAGTTATGACCAACCTAGATAGCATATTCAAAAGCAGAGACATTACTTTGCCAACAAAGGTCCATCTAGTCAAAGCTATGGTTTTTCCAGTAGTCATGTATAGATGTGAGAGTTGGACTATGAAGAAAGCTGAGCGCTGAAGAATTGATGCTTTTGAACTGTGGTGTTGGAGAAGACTCTTGAGAGTCCCTTGGACTGCAAGGAGATCCAACCAGTCAATTCTAAAGGAGATCAGCCCTGGGTGTTCTTTGGAAGGATTGATGCTAAAGCTGAAACTCCAGTACTTTGGCCACCTCATGTGAAGGGTTGACTCATTGGAAAAGACTCTGATGCTGGGAGGGATTGGGGGCAGGAGGAGAAGGGGAAGACAGAGGATGAGACGGCTGAATGGCATCACCGACTCAATGGACATAAGTTTGAGTGAACTCCGGGAGTTGGTGATGGACAGGGAGGCCTGGCGTGCTGCGATTCATGGGGTTGCAAAGAGTCAGACATGACTGAGAGATTGAACTGAACTGACTGAAAGAGGTCCACACCAAGACACATTATAATTAAAATGCCTTTCCCTTCTCCAGGGGATATTCCCAACCTAGGGATCGAACCCAGGTCTCCCGCATTACAAATGGATTCTTTATCAGCTGAGACACATGGGAAGCTCAAGAATACTGCAGTGTAGCCTATCCCTTCTTCTGATCTTCCTGACCCAGGAAGCAAACTGGGGTCTCTTGCATTGCAGGTGGATTCTTTACCAACTGAGCTATCAGGGAAGCCCATAATTAAAATAGCAACAATTAAAGGTAAAGACTCTTAAAAGCTGCAGGGAAAAGCAACTGGTTATATATTAAGGAACTCCCAAAAGATTAGGAGTGGACTTTTCCTCAGAAACTTTGCAGACCAGGAGTGTCATGATATATTGATATATTCAAAGTGTTGAAAGTAAAAAGAAAAACAAAAAAAAAAATAAGAATATCTGGCAATTTGGCAATTCAGAATGGCAATAAGTACATACCTATCAATAATTACTTGAAATGTAGTTATGACTAAATGCTCCAATTAAAAGGTTCGAAGTGGATGAATGGATACAAAAACAAGATCCATATGTATGCTGTCTACAAGAGACTCACTTCAGATATAAATACACACACAAAGTGAAAGTGAGGGGATGGAAAAAAAAGTCTTTAATGCAAGAGGAAAGAATAAGTGACAAAAAAGGATATTATATAATGATAAACATATTAATTCAGCAAGAATATGTGATAGTTTTAAATGTATATGCACCCAATGGCTTCCCAGGTGGCTAAGTGGTAAAGAATCTGCCTGCCAATGCAGGAGAAGCAGGAGGTGTGGATATGATTCCTGAGTCAGGATGATTCCCTGTAGGAGGAAATGGAAATCCACTCCAGTTTTCTTGCATGGAAAATTCCACAGATGGAGAAGCCTGGTGGGCTACAGTCCATGGGGATGCACCACTCCATATGCAGCGGAGTCTGACACCACTGAGTGAATGAGCATGCATGCACATGCATCCAATATGGCAACAAATAAATACATAAAGCAAATGTTAAGAAACATAAGAGAAAAATTGACAGCAACATAACAAAATAGGGCATTTTAACACCCATGTGTATAAACTGGCAGGTCATCCAAACAGAAAATCCATAAGGAGACACTGGCTCTAAATAACACATTAGATCATGTGAACTTAATAGACATATAAGGAACATTCCATCCCAAAGGAGTAGAATACACATTCTTTTAAAGTACATGTGAAACATTTCCTAGGATAAGACACATATTAGGCCACAAGCAACACTCAATAGAATAAAGAAGATAAAATATCAAACATCTTTTCTGACTAAAATGGTATGAAACTACAAATCAACTACAAGGAGAAAATAAACTGTCCAAAACACAAACACATGGAGGGTAAACAACATGCTAACCAACCAACAGATCACCAAAGAAATCAAATAAAAAATAAAAAACACTTAGAGAAAAATGAAAATGGAAGCACAATGTTCCGAAAATCTACGGGACATAGCAAAAGCAGTTGTAAGAAGAAGTTTAGAACAGTATAAGCTTATCTCAGGAAACAAAAGAAATCTCAAACCACCTAACCTTAACTTGAAGAAACTAGGGAAAAAAATAAGGATGATCAAAGTTAGTACAAGGAAAGAAATGAAAAAAGATCAGAGCAGAAATAAACTAAATAAATGCTTAGCCAAACAAAACAGCAGAAAAAATCAGTGAAACTAAGCTGGTTTTTGATAAGATGAGCAAAATTGATAAAACTTTAGCCAGATTCATCAAGAAAAAAGAGACCCAAATAAATAAAATCAGAAATGAAAGATGAGAAGTTACAAATGGTGTCCCAGAAACACAAAGGACTACAAACAATTATATGCCAACAAAATGAACAACCTGGAAGAGATGGATAAATCCAAGAAATGTATAGTCTTCCAAGATTGAATCAGAAATAGGACATATAAACAGATAGGTTACCAATAATGAAAT
This sequence comes from Bos mutus, assembly GCF_027580195.1. NCBI lineage: Eukaryota > Metazoa > Chordata > Mammalia > Artiodactyla > Bovidae > Bos > Bos mutus. Next base: position 13,677,201 of record NC_091640.1, on the reverse strand, counting down.
GCAATCAGTAATATAATAATAATAACAATAATAATGATAATTCCCAACAAGCAAAAGTCCAGGAAAAGAAGCCTTCATACATGAATACTACCAAATATTTTTTTAAAAGTTAACATATCCTTTTCAAGGAATGCTTCTAGCTTCTAAATTCATTGCATTAAGAAAGCACTGCCCTAACACAAAAAGCAGACAACGTCAGCTGCAGTCACCATCTGTAGTGATTTTGGAACCCAAGAAAATAGTCTCACACTGTTTCCATTTTTCCCACATCTGTTTGTCATGAAGTGATGGGACCAGATGCCATGATCTTAGTTTTTTGAATGTTGAGTTTTAAGCCAGCTGTTCCAATCTCCTCTTTCGCCTTCATCAAGAGAGTCTTTAGTTCTTCTTCCATTTCTGTCATTATGGTGGTATCTACTGCATATCTGAGGTTATTGATATTTCTCCCAGCAATCTTGATTCCAGCTTCTGCTTCATCCAGCCCGGCATTTTGCATGATGTACTCTTCATAGAATTTAAATTAGCAGGGTGACAGTATACAGCCTTGATGTACTCCTTTCCCCGTTTTGAATCTGTTCCTTGTTTCAAGTCTGGTTCTAACTGTTGCTTCTTGACCTACATACAAGTTTCTGAGGAGGCAGGAAAGGTGGTCTGGTACACCCATCTCTTGAAGAATTTTCCACAATTTGTTGTGATCCACACAGTCAAAAGCTTTAGCATAGTCAATGAAGCAGAAGTAGATATTTTTCTGAAATTCTTTCACTGTTTCTTTGATCCAATAGTTGTTGGCTATTTGATCACTGGTCCCTCTGCCTTTTCTAAATCCAGCTTGTACATCTGGAAGTTCTCAGTTCATGTAATGTTAAAGCCTAGTTTGGGGGATTATCATTACTTTGCTAGTATGGTAAAGTTGTGTTATTAAACATGCAATGGAGTATTACTCATGTATATAAAAAAAAGAATGAGACCTTGTCATTCATGACACACTGGATGGAATTTATGCTAAGGGGAAAAGTCAGAAAAAGAAAAATACTGTATGATCGCACTTATATGTGAAATCTAAAAACAAACAAAACTAAATGAAAACACACTCATAGAGAACAAATTGGTGGTTTCCAGAAGAAGGGGCTGAGAAATGATGGAAGTAAGTTGAGGGGATTAAGAGGTATACACCTCTAGGTATACAATTAATAAATCACAGGGATATAATATATAGCATAAAGAATATGGTCAATAATATTGTAATAACTCTGGATGTGGACAGATGATCACCAGACTTGGTAATCACTTCATTATGTAAGTATCAAATTATTATGTAGTGCACCTGATATCTAAACTATATTTCAATTAAAACATTTAAAGTAATAAATCAATAGATAAACACAGAATCTGTAAATTATTCTATTCCTTCACTCTGCCTCATCCCTTGTGCAGGTAACATCACTCTGTGATCACTTCAGCCTTTAGGTCAGTTGCATCTCCTAGGTTTAAAAAGAAGACAAAACAGCTTCACTCTTTGAAGAAGTGACAGTCACTCAGTGTGATATTTCTTCTTCAAATATTGAACTGTTACCTCAGGCTTCCAAGAGTTCTCCTACTGAGAAAATAAAGTGATGGCAGTGGAGTACCTCACAGCCAGCCCTGAAGCACACATCTGCTCATTCTCTTGAAGTACGAAACCCAGCACCCTGTCCTGTCTCTAGTTCATTACATGATAAATGGAAATCTGCTTTCATTGTCTTTTCCTCTAAGAAGAGAGACAGCCTTGGGCAGCCTGACTGGAAATTAATGCGTTTATGGTATACTTCTTTCTTATCAGGAGACAGAGTTCCTTCAGCTTCCTATGCTTAAGAAAAAGAAAAGAAAATCCATAAGATAAATAAGCAAATAAAACAATATAACTTATGTAGGTAAAATCAAATTCATATGGTGATGAGGGATTTGTGCTTAATTTGTATGTATGTCTTTGTTCTCTATTTTAAACTGAAGGATCATCAAGATTGACTCTAGGTTTTGAAGAGCAAGGACATGGTGCTCTGGGGATGGTCACTGTACCAGTTCCAGAAGCAGAGAGGAAGGGGACCTCTCTGAGGTGTTGTAGGGCTGCAGACACATCTGCAGGGCTTCCTCCGACTCCTTAATACACCTTTCTCATGGCAGGACAAAGGAAATGCATCATCAGTTCAGTCTCTCAGTTGTGTCTGACTCTGTGAGACCCCATGGACTGCAGCTCTTCAGGCTTCCATGTCCATCACCAAATCCCACAGCTTACTCAAACTCATGTCCATTGAGTCAGTGATGCCATCCAACCATCTAAACCTCTGTCACCCTCTTCTCCTGCCTTCAATCTTTCCTAGTATCAGAGTCTTTTCCAATGAGTCAGTTCTTTCCATCAGGTGGCCAAAGTCCTGGAGTTTCAGCTTCAGCATCACTCCTTCCAATCAATATTCATTGGTTTAGGATTGACTGGTTTGATCTCCTTGCAGGCCGAGGGACTCTAAAGAGTCTTCTACAACACAACAGTACAAAAGGATAAATTTTTCAGTACTCAACTTTCTTTATAGTCCAACTCTCACATCCATACATGACTACTGGAAAAAGCATAGCTTTGACTAGACGGATTTTTGTTGGCAAAGTTATGTCTCTGCTTTTTAATATGCTCTCTAGGTTGGTCATAGCTTTTCTTCCAAGGAGCAAGTGCCTTTTAATTTCATTGCTGTAGTCATCATATGCAGTCATTTTGGAGCCCCCCAAAATAAAGTCTATCACTGTTTCCATTGTTTCCCCATCTATTTGCCATGAAGTGATGGGAACAGGTGCCATGATCTTAGTTTTCTGAATGTTGAGTGTTAAGCCAACATTTTCACTCTCTTCTTTCATTTTCATCAAAAGGCTCTTTAGTTCCTCTTCACTTTCTGCCATAAGGGTGGTATCATCTGCATATCTGAGGTTATTGGTATTTCTCCTGGCAATCTTGATTCCATCTTGTGCTTCATCTAGTCTGGCATTTCTAATGATGTACTCTGCATATTAGTTAAATAAGCAGGGTGACAATATACAGCCTTGATGTACTTTCCAAATTGGAACCAGTCTGTTGTTTCATGTCCAGTTCTAACTGTTGCTTCTTGACCTGCATACAGATTTCTCAGGAGGCAGGTAATGTGGTCTGGTATTCCCATCGCTTGAAGAAGTTTCCAAAGTTTGTTGTGATCCACACAGTCAAAGGCTTTGACGTAGTCATTAAAGCAGAAGTAGGTGTTTTTCTGGAACTCTCTTGCTTTTTTTATGATCCACCAGATGCTGGCAATTTGATCTCTTGTTCCTCTGCTTTTTCTAAATCCAGCTCAAATATCTGGAGATTCACGTACTGTTGAAGTCTGGCTTGGAGAATTTTGAGCAATACTTTGCTAGTGTGTGAGATGAGTGTGATTTTGTGGAAGTTTGAACATTCTTTGACATTAGCTTTCTTTGGGACTGGAATGAAAACTGGCCTTTTCCAGTCCTGTGGCCACTGCTGAGTTTTCCAAATTTGCTGGTTATTTGAGTTATTCAAATAACCAGTTATTTAAAATCTTCTAGGATTTGAAAGAGCTCAACTGGAATTCCATCACCTCCACTAGCTTTGTTCATAGGGATGCTTCGGAAGATCCACTTGACTTTGCATTTCAGGATGTCTGGCTCTAGGTGAGTGATTGCACCATCATGGTTATCTGGGTCATGAAGATCTTTTTTTGTATAATTCTTCTGTGTATTTTTGCCACCTCTTCTTAATATCTGCTTCTGTTAGATCCATAACATTTTTGCTCTTTATTGTGCCCATCTTTTCATGAAATGTTCCCTTAGTATTTCTGATTTTCTTTAAGCGATCTCTAGTCTTTCCCATTCTACTGTTTTCCTCTATTTCTTTGCATTGATCACTGAGGAAGGCTTTCTTATCTCTTAACTGTATTCAGATGCTTATATCTTTTCTTTTTCCCTTTGCTTTTCACTTATCTTCTTTTCTCAGGTGTTTGTAAGGCCTCTTCAGACCACCATTTTGCCTTTTTCCACTTCTTTTTCTTAGGTATGGTCTTGATCCCTGCCTCTTGTACAATGTCTCAAACTTCCATCCATAGTTCTTCAGGCACTGTCTATGAGATCTAATCCCTTGAATCTATTTGTCACTTCCACTGTATAATCATAAGGGATTTGATTTAGGTCATACCTAAATTTTCTAGTGGTTTTCCCTACTTTTTTTTCAATTTAAGTCTGAATTTGGCAATAAGGAATTCATGAGCTTAGTCACAGTCAGCTCCTGGTCTTCTTTGTGCTGACTGTATAGAGCTCTATTTTTGTCTGCAAAGAATATAATCAGTCTGATTTCTATATTGACCATCTGGTGATGTTTATGTGTAGAGTCTTCTCTTGTGTGTTTGAAGAGGGTGTTTGTTATGTGTTATGTGTGTTCTTTTGATAAAACTCTGTTAGCATTTAACCTGCTTCATTTTGTAGTTCAAGGCCAAATTTGCCTGTTACTCCAGGTATCTCTTGATTTCCTACTTTTTCATTCCAGTCCCCTATAGTGAAAAGGACACATTTTTTTGGTGTTAGTTCTAGAATGTGTTGTAGGTCATATGATCTCAGCTTTGGAAATATCTTAGGTTTGGATTTTAAAGCACTGAAATTTTTGTTTAATTTTATTTTTTAATTTTCAGTTTTATTAATATGGATAGTTTTTCCCCCTATAGTACATAGTTTCCAGTAACAAGAGACAGAAAAAAACTTCCAGATGGTTATTTCTGCTCTTTTTATCTAGAACAGGGCAACAGAGATTGGGAGGAGGAGGCAGTGTTGTGTCACTTGTAATTTTGATTATTGAACTGATAATATAATAGGCAGAAACAAGAAGATATTTGGGGGCTCAAAAAGAGAGAAAGTCTCTTTTGTGGTGTTCCATCTGAGTGGCTTGCTGAAAACTTTATCTCCTCCTCTTAGTGTTGATCGCTGTATAAAGCAATAACCAGGAGCTTGAATGATCACTTCCAGCTGACAAAGCCTGACCAGGTGCTTTTCCTTCTCCCATCTGTCTTTGAAGACCCATCTTCATTCTTTTTGGTTGGTGTTATGGGTTCTTTGAATTCACAGGTAGTTTGTATTTAATACCACAGATAATTTTGTCTTGGGGTCTAATCTCAGCTTAACATTTTGGCTAGCATCTTCTTATGTAATTTTGGTTGTTTATAGAGGTGATCCTTATTTCAGAGATGCACACACATAGTTACATGTAATAAACAGATTCTGACTAATAACACAAATAGTTTTACATCTTAAAATTCTACATATATTACTCTGTGTTATTTCTATTGCACTCTTGACTCAGAGGTGGCATCCTTAAAATGTGTCATGGCAGAGGAAGCGAAAGTCTGTACAACTTGAAGATTTTTTTCACATAGTCCTCTAAACCACAGAAAAAGACTTTATTTAAATGAATTTATTTATATATATATAACTTCTAGCTTACACAGTGCTTTCATGTATAGTATAGTGACTAGTGCTAGTAAGTACTTAGTGGCTCAGTCATGTCCAACTCTTTGCAACCCATTGGACTATTGTCACATCCAGATTAAGAAGTAATAGATCCCCTGGAGAAGGGAATGGCGACCCACTCTAGCATTCTTGCCTGGAAAATCACATGGACAGAGGAGCCTGGTGGGCTACAGTCCATAGGGTCACAAAGAGTCAGACATGACTGAAGCTACTAAACACACACACATACACATACACATGACCCAGAATGGTAGAAGTTATGCCTGAACATCAGAGAATACAGAGGGCAGAGCAAGCAAATGACATAGGGATTTGGAAAGAGATTCACTGTTTTGTTGTTTAGTCTGTTAGTTGTGTCCTATACTTTGCAATCCAAGGACTGTAGCCCACCAGCCTCCTCTATCCCTGGGGTTTCCTAGGTAACAATACTGGAATGGATTGACATTTCCCTCTCCAGGGATCTTCCTGACCCAGGGATTGAACCCACATCTCCTGTGTCTCCTTCATTACAGATGGATTCTTTACTTGCTGAGCCATTGGGGAAGCCTCAAGTATAGTGACTATTTTCTCTGAATAAAATCACTGTGGGAGGCAGAATGTTTCCTTATAAATAGCAATAAAGAAATTGAGTCTCAGAAATTAAATAGGTACATCATTGGAAACTGCCTAGTGTACCCAGCTTCTGATTCCCCAGACTAGCTTCTTATTCTGTCACATGTCTTCTGCCTTTGTACAGGTATAGACTGTCAATTTATAACTGAAATCGGTCTGGGGACCATGATGGAAGGAAAGGAAACATAGGCTCCTATCACTGCCTTCATTGAATAATTGCTTATTCAATGCTATATCCTGTTCCATGTTCCCCAGAGAAAAAAGGAAAAGACAAACCACTATGAGGTACCATTTCACACCAGTCAGAATGGCTGCGATCCAAAAGTCTACAAATAATAAATGCTGGAGAGGGTGTGGAGAAAAGGGAACCCTCTTACACTGTTGGTGGGAATGCAAACTAGTACAGCCACTATGGAGAACAGTGTGAGATTCCTTAAAAACTGGAAATAGAACTGCCTTATGATCCAACAACCCCACTGCTGGGCACACACTGAGGAAACCAGAAGGGAAAGAGACACGTGTATTCAATGTTCATCGCAGCAACTGTTTATAATAGCCAAGACATGGAAGCAACCTAGATGTCCATCAGCAGATGAATGGATAAGAAAGCAGTGGTACATATACACAATGGAGTATTACTCAGCCATTAAAAAGAATACATTTGAATTTAATGAGGTGGATGAAACTGGAATTATACAGAGTGAAGTAAGCCAGAAGGAAAAACATAAATACAGTATACTAACGCCATATATGGAACTTAGAAAGATGGTAACAATAACCCGGTGTACGAGACAGCAAAAGAGACACTGATGTATAGAACAGTCTTATGGACTCTGTGGGAGAGGGAGAGGGTGGGAAGATTTGGGAGAATGGCAATGAAACATGTAAAATATCATGTAGGAAACCTGCCAGTCCAGGTTGAATGCATGATGCTGGATGCTTGGGGCTGGTGCACTGGGACGGCCCAGAGGGAGGGTATGGGGAGGGAGGAGGGAGGAGGGTTCGGGATGGGGAACACATGTATACCTGTGGCGGATTCATTTTGATATTTGGCAAAACTAATACAATTATGTAAAGTTTAAAAATAAAATAAAATTGGAAGAATAAAAAAAAAAAAAAAAGGATAGTATCTTATTCATCTTATGGGTGACAGACAGTAGGCACTATGAGTACAGAGTTTGGGATTGTAGCCCAGATTCTTTTTACATTAAAATTTTTTAATTAATATATGAATACATACTCATTATAAGAAAATAAGCTACTGAAAAGATATATACAATAAAAAAGTTACTATCTTTTCTCCATTAAAAATGGGTAATATTACATAGTGCAGATGAAACATGATTTAAACCATTGAGCTCAACAAACAATGCGGTAATGGACATTCTCACACATTTGTCTTTGGGTATATGTACAAGTATTTTGGTAGATTTCTAGAAGTAGAATTTCAGGGTCAAATAATAAGTTCATAAGTAACATTGATAAATAATATTGTATTACCTCCTGAAAAGCTGTATCAATTTATGATACCATTCCTATGACACTGTGAACACTAGATTTTGACAGTCTTTAAAACTTCCCTCAGTGTAGTCTTGTCTTTCACAGCAAATTTTCCTGAAACCTTTAGCAATGTTTTTATCTTGTAAGGAAAATCTATAAAATGGGTTTACAAATCATATTTCAGGAGAGTAATGAAACCCAAAGAGGAAATGAACATGAAGTGGGGTTATTGCATATTTTCATGGAAGCTCAGGCTAGAATCACTTTCACAAATGTGGCCTAAAGCAGTATTTTCAATAATTCAGAGATGAAATTCTTCCTCTTGCAAGTTGTTCATGGGATATCTGAAAATGTTGGTGCTATGTGAGGACAGTCATGAATGGGATACCATAGTTTGCTCTGAAAGTTAATTTAGAAGTTTTCTATGCTGCAGACAATCCTGACATTCTACTTTCACACAGAGGAGGAAGCAGGGGTAATGGATGCTGTTTACATGGGCCACTGCTTTGGATTTTTCATGGAGGGACGTTTTTGGTTCTGACTCTTGATGTGACAAATGAGACTGTGGCTCTAGCCCATTCTCTGACTTGGGTGGATTCAGGGAATTCTTTGTTGTTGCTCATTGAAAAGGCTAATACAGGAGAGTTTCTTTTCATGTTAACCAATCGATAGTTATTTATGGAGCATCTCTTTTGTGATCGATCTTGTGCTAGCTGTGGAAATTAAAGGAAAAGTTAGCAAACAATCCCTGCCCCAGACTGTGTTGCACAGAAGAGTTAGCCAGCTCTTTAATGTTTGCTAGAATGGCCGGTACAGTTTAGAGCTGTTCTCCACTCTCCTCCCTCTGGTGTTCCCATTGTTACCACTGTAGTTTAAATATTGATTTTCTTAAGTTGGTCAACTCTGTTTGCAGTTTCCTTATACTCTAAAATATATACCTTGCTACAATAATATTAGTCTTTATGTAACTTCTGTTTAAAAGGCTTCAGTTATCCACAGGTTAAAGTCCAAATTCTTAGCAGCTTTAATTAAAGGGTCTTCAGTATCTGATTCTCACCACACTTTCTAGTTTTTACCTTTATTATCTTTGTCCTCCAGTGTGTTATTCTTTCTATGTTACATTTCTTGCAGTTCTACCAACACTTTCCCCTCATTTTTCTGGAGAGTGCTTACCTCAAGGCTCATCAAAAAACTGTCACTTTCATGAAGACTTTTAAAAAATGTTTTCACTTCTTACATTGTAACCAATAATCACATCAGTATCTGGTGATATGGTGCACACAGAGTAGTATTATACATAAGTAGCCTGAGCTTGTGTGTGTACATGTGCTTGTACTTGAACAAATGATGTGTTTAGATGTGACAATATCATCATCCCAAGAATTCCAAGCAGTATAATTTAAAATATATTTAAAATAAACCTAAATACTATTCATAGAAATCACTAACTGTAGTGCACACAAATGCTTAGCAAGCAGTTGGGCTGGCTTCACGAACCAGAAGCCAGTCTTGGCGGGCATTTCTATGGACAGTAACCACGTTGCCCCTGACACAGTTCCCAAGTTGTATTAGAAAGGGTTTGTGGAAAAATAAGTGTCCATAAAAGAAGAGAAGCTGAAGACAAAGGAGAAAAGGAAAGGTATACCCATTTGAATGCAGAGTTCCAAAGAATAGCAATGAGAGATAAGAGAGCCTTCCTCAGTGATCAGTGCAAAGAAATAGAGGAAAACAGTAGAATGGGAAAGACTAGAGATTTCTTCAAGAAAATTAGAGATACAAAAGGAACATTTCATGCAAAGATGGCCACAATAAAGGGCAGAAATGTTATGGACCTAACAGAAGAAGATATTAAGAATACATAGAAGAATTGTACAAAAAATATCTTCATGGCCCAGATAACCATGATGGTGTGATCACTCACCTAAAGCCATACATCCTGGAATGCAAAGTCAAGTGGGCCTTAGGAAGCATCACTATGAACAACGCTAGTGGAAGTGATGGAATTCCAGTTGAGCTATTTCAAATCCTAAAAGATGATACTGTGAAAGTGCTACACTCAATATGCCAGCAAATTTGGAAAACTCAGCAGTGGCCACAGGACTCATAAAGGTCCTTTTTCATTCAAATCTCAAAGAAAGGCAATGCCAAAGAATGTTCAAACTACTGCACAATTGCACTCATCTCATGTTAGCAAAGTAACACTCAAAATTCTCCAAGCAAGGTTTCAACAGAACATGAACTGTGAACTTCTGCTGGATTTAGAAAAGGCAGGGGAGCCAGAGATCAAATTGCCAACATCTGTTGGATTATTGAAAAAGCTAGAGAGTTCCAGAAAAACATTTACTTCTGTTTTATTGGCTATGCACAGAGATCTAACCATGGTGTTCAGGTGTAAGGAGATGTTGGTAAATTTGTGTGTGGAAGCTTAAAAAATAGTTTGCTAAGGGAAGAAGGGTAGCATAAAATATGCCAGAGATGTAGAACTGGGGGACTATTGTGACTCAAAAGGCAGAGTATGAAGTGACCTATTTAGCTAGGAAGCAACAAGCAGTGCTCGGGATTATAGCAGAAATCAGGGAGTGGTCACAGGGGCTAGGGAGTTGATAGGGAAGATGATCATGAAAGGAGGGAAAGGTTTTCTTTACTCTGATCTGCTTACAGTTCCTAACTGGGTCTGAAAATTAAACTGATAAGGACAGATTTACAAGAACAAATGCATGAACATTTATAATATATGTTTTACATTAACACAAGAGACTTCATAAGGAAATGAAGACCCAAAGAAATGGTTAAACATGTGTGTTTTATGTTAGGTTTGAGGAATAGTGGAAAGTTGTAAAAAGATATAATAGGGCAAAGTGTATGAGCAAGTGTAATACACTCAGGGAAACTTAGCAAGGCCTGTTTGTTCAGATTTTTCTCTGTATCCCTTTGTCTTCAGACAAAAGTATCTACTAAAGAAAAAGTAAAGAACACATATGTTGAAATTTATGTTTTATTTGGGGACCTTACTATGACTATGGCCTGGGAGAAAGCCTTTCAGATATCTCTTAGGAACTATTCCAAAGAAGTAAGTGAGGAGTCAGGATATATAGGAATTTTTGTTGAAAACAAAACTGACATTGGAAAAGGCCTGATGCTGGGAAAGACGAGGCCAAGAGGAGAAGGAGGTGACAGAGAATGAGATGTTTGGATAGCATCACCAACTCAATGGACAGGAGTTTAAGCAAACTGCAGGAGACAGTGAAAGGCAGAGAAGCCTGGCCTGCTGCAGTCCATGGTGTCACAAAGAGTCCAACACAATTTAGTGACTAATCAACAACAAGAACAATGACAAAATACAGAAATCTCAACTTCATTTAGTTCTTTTCCTTGTGTGAGAAGATATAAGAATCTGGGTTCACTGAAATTATTCCTTTGATGTTCATCTTAACTATCTAGGGCCAGTATCCTGTTTTTATAACTTATGGGAATATAATCATAACAATTTTTTTCCACTGATGAATTCTGCAACAGAAATAATATTAACTTATCGACCTTCAGTAAACCTAGGTATAATACAGATAACATAATATTGATGACTCCAAAGACACATCCTAACCGTATGTGCATGTCAAGTCGCTTCAGTTGTGTCTGACTCTTTGCAACCCTATGGACTGTAAACCACCAGGCTCCTCCGTCCATGGGATCCTCCAGGAAGAATACTGGAGTGAGTGGGTCGTCATTACCTTCTCCAGGGGATCTTCTCAACCCAAGGATCGAACCCGTGTTTCTTATGTCTCTGGTGTTGGCAGGCATGCTCTTTATCACTAGACAAACTGGGAAATCGAGCTGAAGTCTAAGCTAAGTTTAATACCAAATATAAATTTCCAGATCATGTAAACCTGAAATTCATTCTGGCCAGTTTATAATTATTAATATTTTATTTGTAAGTGTTTATTTCTTTATTTAAGTCAATTAAATAAAGCTGTTTTATAATTTAATTCAAAACTAAAATTAAAAATAATTTACATCTATCTGAATGTAGAGCCATATCATATGTATAATGTTCATGCAGACATAAAACATACATAACTAGAGATCTTGTAGCTTCACTTAAAACTTAAATATTATAATATAAATACTTAATACTAGTTTATAAATAACATGGGAATAAGTTATATTCATTTGCTCAGATGACTAAACACTTTATTACTTGTGGGAAAGTCTTTTAAGTTTTCTGCTTGTTCTTGATAAACTCTTAAAGAGGTATTGAATTAGATTTTCGGTGAGGGACCCTTACCAGGGTTTCTACTTAAAAAGTCCCACCTCTCTTTATTTCCTTTTGTTTCAGGTTGGAACAGATTTAGCTAATTAGGTTTAGATTTAGCTAAATCTCAGGTATTGTGAGTGATATTTATATTTCTGATACGTAGAGATTTGCAAGACAAGACAAATGCTTTTAATTCCCCAAATAAATGATTTGCTGACTAAATAAGATTAAAAGATTGATCTGCTCACCTACATTTTCTTTAATTTGTTCTTTTGCATCAGTGAGAAGATTTGCAACTAAACTAAAAATCAACAGTTCTAGATTCTAGAACCTTAGGGTTCAATTTATCACACCTTCAAAACTTAGTGGGCTTCCCTGATAGCTCAGTTGGTAAAGAATCAGCATGCAATACAGGAGACCCTGGTTCAATTCCTGAGTTGGGAAGATCCACTGGAGAAGGGACAGGCTGCCCACTCCAGTTTTCTGGCCTGGAGAATTCCATGAACTGTATAGTCCATTAGGATGCAAAGAGTTGGACACGACTTAGCGACATTCACTTTCAACACATAGCAAAAGTCATTCCATAGAGGCCCTCTTTCTGGAGGTGCAGAAAAATCTTTGTTTTGTTTTATCATTCCTGAATATTAGCTCCCAGGTTGTATTTCATGTTTTGGGGCTTATTTGAACCTATTGTTTTCCTTTGTTGCTCAGTTAAGTTATGCCCTACTCTTTGTGACCCCATGGACTGCAGCATACCAGACTTCCCTATAGTTTACATTTTCCCAGATTTTGCTCAAACTCATGTCCATTGAGTTTATGATACCATTCAACCATCTCATCCTTTGTTGCCACCTTCTCCTCCTGCCCTAAGTTTTTCCTAGTATCAGGGTATATTCAGAGAATTGGCCTTTTACATCAAGTAGGCAAAGTAATGGAACTTCAGCTTCAGCATCTGTCCTTCCAGTGAATATTCAGTGTTGATTTCATATTGGATTGATGGGCTTGATCACCTTGCTGTCCAAGGGATTCTCAAGAGACTTCTCCAGCACCACAATTTGAGAGCATCAGTTATTCAATGCTCAGTTTTCTTTATGGCCCAACTATCACATCCTTACATGACTACTAAAACAAAACAAAACAAAACAAAACACAGCTTTGGCTAAACAGACATTTGTCAGCCAAGTGATGTCTCTGCTTTTTAATACTCTGTCTAGGTTTGTCATATCTTTTCTTCCCAGGTGGCTGTTCAGTTGCTCAGTGGTGTCCAACTGTTGGTGACCCCATTGAATGCAGTAATCCAGGCTAAACTGTCCTTCGCTATCTCCCAGAATTTGAACAAATTCATGTCCAAACTTATATCAAAAAGATATAACACTGAAAGATGAACTCCCCAGGTTGGTTCAGTTCAGTCGCTCAGTTGTGTCTGACTCTTTGCGACCCCATGAATTGCAGCACGCCAGGCTTCCCTGTCCATCAGCAACTCCCGGAGTTCACTCAAACTCACGTCCATTGAGTCGGTGATGCCATCCAGCCATCTCATCCTCTTGTCGTCCCCTTTTCCTCCTGCCCCCAATCCCTCCCAGCATCAGAGTCTTTTCCAAAGAGTCAACTCTTCGCATGAGGTGGCCAAAGTACTGGAGTTTCAGCTTCAGCATCATTCCTTCCAAAGAACACCCAGGACTGATCTCCTTTAGAATGGACTGGTTGGATCTCCTTGGTAGATGCCCAATATGCTACTGAGAAGAATGGAGAAATAGCTCCAGAAAGAATGAAGAGGTAGAGCAAAAACAAAACTTAATGCCCAGTTGTGGATGTGACTGGTAATGAAAGAAAAGTCCAACGCTGTAAAGAACAATATTGCATCAGTTCAGTTCAGTCTCTAAGTCGTATCTGACTCTTTGCAGCCCCATGAATCACAGCAGGCCAGGCCTCCCTGTCCATCACCAACTCCTGGAGTTCACTCAAACTCATGTCCATCCAGTCAGTGATGACATCCAGCCATCTCATCCTCTGTCGTCCCATTCTCCTCCTGACCCCAATCCCTCTGAGCCTCAGGGTCTTTTCCAATGAGTCAACTCTTCACATGAGGTGGCCAAAGTATTGGAGTTTCAGCTTCAGCGTCAGTCCTTCCAATGAACACCCAGGACTGATCTCCTTCAGAATGGACTGGTTGGATCTCCTTGCAGTCCAAGGGACTCTCAAGAGTCTTCTCCAACACCACAGTTCAAAAGCATCAATTCTTTGGCGCTCAGCTTTCTTTTTAGTCCAACACTCACATCTATACATGACCACTGGAAAAATCATAGCTGACTAGATGAACCTTTGTTGGCAAAGTAATATCTCTGCTTTTTAATATTCTGTCTAGGTTGGTCATAACTTTTGTTCCAAAGAGCAAGGGTCTCTTAATATCATGGCTTTGGTCACCATTTGCAGTGATTTTGTAGCTCAAAAATAGAAAGGCTCTCAATGTTTCCATTGTTTCCCTATCTATTTGCCTTGAAGTGATGGGACTGGATGCCATGATCTCAGTTTTCTGAATGTTGAGCTTTAAACCAACTTTTTCACTCTCCTCTTTCACTTTCATCAAGAAGTTCTTTAGTTCTTCTTCACTTTCTGCCATAAGGCTGGTGTCATCTGCGAATCTGAGTTTATTATTTCTCCCAGCAATCTGGTTTCCAGCTTGTCCTTCATCCAGCCCAGCATTTCTCATGATGTACTCTGTGTATAAGTTAAATAGGGTGACAATACCCAACCTTGATCTACTCCTTTCCCAATTTAAAACCAGTCTGTTGTTCCATGCCCAGTTGTAACTGCTGCTTCTTGACCTGAAAACAGATTTCTCAGGAGGCAGGTAAGGTGTCCTGGTATTGCCATCTCTTGAAGAAGTTTCTACAGTTTGTTGTGATCAACACTGTCAAACTTTGGCATAGTCAATAAAGCAGAAATAGATGTTTTTCTGGAACTCTCTTGCTTTTTCTATGATCCAATGCACATTGGCAATTTGTTCTGTGGTTCCTCTGGCTTTTCTAAATCCAGCTTGGACATTTAGAAGTTCATACTTCACATACTGTTGAAGCCTGGGTTGGAGAATTTTGAGCATTACTTTGCTAGCATGTGAGATGAGTGCAATTGTGCGGTAGTTTAAACATTCATTGACATTGCCTTTCTTTGGGATTGGAATGAAAACTTACAGTTTCCAGTACTGTGGCCACTGCTCAGTTTTCCAAATTTTCTGAGTATTGAGTGCAGCACTTTCACAGCATCATCGTTTAGAATTTGAAACAGCTCAACTGGAATTCCATTACCTCCACTAGCTTTTTTTTTTGTAGTGATGCTTTCTAAGGCTCACTCAAATTCACATTCCAGGATATCTGGCTCTAGGTGAGTGATCACACCATCGTGGTTATCTGGGTTATGAATGTATTTTTTTTTGTATAGTTCTTCTGTATCTTCTTGCCACCTCTTCTTAATATCTTCTGCTTCTGTTAGGTCCATACCATTTCTGTCCTTTATTTTACCCATCTTTGCATGAAATGTTTCCTTCAGTTCAATTCAGTTCAGTGGCTCAGTTGTGTCTGACCCCATGGACTGTAGCATGCCAGGTTTCCCTGTCCATCATGAGCTCCTTGAGCTTGCTCAAACTCATGGTCATAGAGTTGGTGATGCCATTCAACCATCTCATCCTCTGTTGTCCCCTTCTCCTGCCTTCACTCTTTCCCAGCATCAGGGTCTTTCCCAATGATTCAGTTATTTGCATTAGGTGGCCAAGTATTGGAGTTTCAGCTTCAGCATCAGTCCTTGATATATATAATTTTCTTGATGAGATCTTTAGTCTTTCCCATTCTATTGTTTTCTACTATGTCTTTGCATTAATCACTGATGAAGGCTTTCTTATCTCTCTTTGCTCTTCCTTGGAACTCTGCATTCAGATGAGTATATATCTCCTTTTCTCCTTGCTTTTAGCTTCTCTCTCTCTTTTTTTTTAAATCAGCTATTTGTAAGGCTTCCTCAGACAACCATTTTTGGCTTTTTGCCAATATTTTTCTTGGGATGGTTGATCACTGCCTCCTGTACAATGTTTTGAACTTCCATCCATAGTTCTTCAGGCTCTCTACCAGATCTAATCCCTTGAATCTATTTGTCACTTCAACTGTAGAGTCATAAGGGATTTGATTTAGGTCACAACTGAATGGTCTAGTAGTTTTTCCTATTTTCTTTAAGTCTGAATTTGGCAATTCACCTTGCTTATTTAACTTATATGCAGAGTATATCATGTGAAATGACAGACTTCATGAAGCACAGGCTGGAATCAAGGTTGCACGGAGAAATATCAATAACCTCAGATACTCAGATGATACCGTTATGGCCTAAAGCAAATAAAAACTAAAGAGCCTCTTGATTATAGTGTAAAAGGAGAGTGAAAAAGTTGGCTCAAAGCTCAACATTCAAAAACCTAAGACCATGACATCCAGCCCCATCACTTCATGGCAAATAGATGGGGAAACAATGGAAACAGCAACAGACTTGAGCTTCAGAATCACTGCAGATGGTGATTGCAGCCATAAAATTAAAAGATGCTTGCTCCTTGGAAGAAAAGTTATGACCAAACTAGACAGCATATTAAAAGCAAACATTAGTTTATCAACAAAGTTGCGTATGGTCAAAGCTATGGCTTTTTCAGTAGTCATGTTTGGATGTGAGAGTTGGACTGTGAAGAAAGCTGAACGCCAAAGAATTGATGCTTTTGAACTGTGGTGTTGGAGAAGACTCTTGAGAGTCCCTTGGGCTGCAAGGAGATCAAGCCAGTCAACCCTAAAGGAAATCAACCCTAAATATTCATTGGAAAAACTGATTCTGAAGCTGAAGTTCCAGTACTTTGGCCACCTGCTGCGAAGAACAGACTCATTTGAAAAGACCCTGATTCTGGGAAAGATTGAAGGCAGGAGGAGAAGCAGATGACCTAGGATGAGATGGAATGGTATCACTGACTCAGTGGACATGTGTTTAAGCAAGCTCCAGGAGATGGTGAAGGACAAGGGAAGCCTGGGGTGCTGCAGTCCATGGGGGTCACAAAGAGCCAGACATGACTGAACTGAACTGAATTGATGTCTTTTTTTGAGAAATATCTGTTTGGGTCTTTGACCACTTTTTGATTGGGTTGTTTGTTTTTCTGGTATTGTGTTGTATGAGCTGACTATATATTTTGGAAATGAACCCTTGGTTGGTTGTTTCATTTGTTATGTTGTTATTTTCTCCCATTCAGAGTTCTGCCTTTTCACAGTGTTTATAGTTTCCTTTGCTGTGTAAAAGCTTTTAAGTTTAATTAGGTTCCACTTGTTTATTTTTGGTTTTATTTCCATTATTCCAGGAGGTGGATCATAGAGGATTTTTCCAAGATTTATATGTTCTCTTCTATGTTCTGACTATGTGTTCTTCTAACTTTCATAGTTTCTGGTCTTACTTTTAGGTCTTTAATCCATTTTGAATTTATCTTTGTGTGTGGGATTAGGAAGTGTTCTGATTTTATTCTTTTACACACGGTTGTGCAGTTCTCCCAGCACCACTTATTAAAGAGATTGTCCTTGCCCCATTGTATATGCTTGCCTCCTTTTTGAAAGATAGGGTGCCCACTGGTGTGTGTATTTATCTCTGGGCTTTCTGTCTTGCTCCATTGGTCTATATTTCTGTTTTTGTGCAAGTACTATATTGTCTGGAAGACTGCAGTTTTGTAGTATAGTATTTAATCAGGTAAGTTGATTCTTCCAGCTGCAATCTTCTTTTCCAAGATTGCTTTGGCTATTTGGGATTTTCTGTGTTTCCATACAAATTTGAGGTTTTTTTTTTTTTTTTCTAGTTCTGTGGGAAAAAAAAAATGCAGTGGTAATTTGATAGACATTGCATTGAATCTGTAGATTGCCTTTGGTAATATAGTCATTTTCACAATATTGATTCTGCCAACCCAGGAGCATGGAATATCTCTCCATCTGTTTATGTCATCTTTGATTTATTTCATCAGTGTCTTATAGTTTTCTGTATACAAAACTTTTGTCTCTTAGCTAGGTTTATTCCTAGGTTTGTTTTTTTAAATTGACGGATATTTGCTTTACAGAATTTTGTTGTTTTCTGTCAAACCTCAGCATGAATCAGTCATAGGTATACGTTTATCCCTTCCCTCTTGAACCTGCCTCCCATCTCCCTCCCATCCCACCCCTCTAAGTTGATACAGAACCCCTGTTTGAATTTCCTGGGTTTCTATTTTACATATGGTAATATAAGTTTCCATGTTATTCTCTCCATACATCTCACCCTTTCCTCCTCTCTCCCCATGTCCATATGTCTATAATCTATGTCTGCTTCTCCATTGCTGCCCTGCAAATAAATTCTTCGGTACCATCTTTCCAGATTCCATATATTTATGTTAGTATTCCATATTTATCTTTCTCTTTCTGACTTACTTCACTCTGTATAAAAGGCTGTATGTTCATCTTAGGTTCATATTCTGTTTTTTTCCTTTAATTTGCATTTATGATTTTTCATTGTTAGTGTATAGGAATGCAAGTGATTTCTGTGTCTTGATTTTGTATCTTGCAACTTTACTAAATTCACTGATTAGCTCTAGTAATTTTCTGATAATATCTTTAGGGTTTTCAATGTATGCTGCTGCTGCTGCTGCTGCTAAGTTGCTTCAGTCATGTCCGACTCTGTGCAACCCCATAGACAGCAGCCCACTAGGCTCCTCTGTCCCTGGGATTCTCCAGGCAAGAACACTGGAGTGGGTTGCCATTTCCTTCTCCAATGCATGAAAGTGAAAAGTGAAAGTGAAATCGCTTAGTCGTGCCCAACTCTTAGTGATCCCATGGACTGGAGCCTATGAGGCTCCTCCGTCCATCGGATTTTCCAGGCAAGAGTACTGGGGTGGGGTGCCATTGCCTTCTCCATTTCAATGTATAGTGTCATGTCATCTGTAACAGTGAGATTTTTATTGCATCTTTTCCAATCTGGATTCCTTTTCTTCCTTTCTTTCTTTCTTTTTTTTTTTTTTCTCTCTGCCATAGCTAAAACTTCCAAAACTATGTTGAATAATGGTGAGAATGGGCACCCTTTTATTATTCCTGATCTTAGAGGGGATTCTTTCAAATTCTCACAAGTGAGAATAATGTTTGCTGTGGGTTTGTTGTACATGGTCATTATTATGTTAAGGTAGGTTCCTTCTATGACCACTTTGTGAAGAGTTTTATCATAAATGGGTATTGAATTTTGTCAAAAGATTTTTCTGCCTCTATTGAGATGATTATATGGTTTTTATCTTTCAATTTGTTAATATGATGTATCAAACAGATTGATTTATGTGTATTGAAGAAATCTTACATTCCTGAGATACACCTGACTTGATTATGGTGTATGATCTTTTCAATGTGCTGTTGAAATCAATTTGCTGAAATTTTTTTGAGGATTTCACATCTGTGTTCATCAGTTATATTGACCTGAAATTTTCTTTTTTTGTGTGTGTTGCCTTTGTCTGGTTTTCGTGTCAGGGTGGTGATGGCTCCCTAGAATGAGTTTGGAAGTGTTCCTTCCTCTGCCAATGTTTTTGGTAAATGTTTCAGAAGGATAGGCATTAGCTCTTCTCCAAATATTTGGTAGAATTCACTTGTGAAGCCGTCTTGCCCTGGGCTTTTTTTTTTTTTAATCACATTTGTAATTTCATTGTTTGTAATTGGGTTGTTCATAATTTCTATTTCTTTCTGATTTATTCTTGGAAGGTTGAACTTTTCTAAAAATATGTTCGCTTCCTCTAGGTTGTCCTTTTTATTAACAGATAGTTGCTTGTAATAGTCTCTTACAATCCTTTGTATTTCTGTGTTGTCTGTTGTAACCTCTCCTTTCTCATTCCTAATTTGTTTGATTTTTCTCCCCCCTCCCCCCCCCTTTTTTTTCTTTATGAGTTTGGCTAATGGTTTGTCATTTTGTTTATTTTCTCAAATAACCAGTTTTCAGTTTTTTAACCTTGTAATTGTTTCCTTTATTTCTTTTTAATTTATTTCTGCTCTGAACTTTATGACTTCTTTCCTTCTACTAACTTTGGGGGTTTTTGTTCTTCTATTTCCAGCTGTTTTAGGTGTACAGTTAGGTTGTCTATTTGATTACTGTTTCTTGAGGTAGAATTGTAATGCTGTAAACTTCCCTCATAGAACTGCTTCTCATAGGTTTTGGTTGTTGTGTTTTTGTTGTCATTTGTCTCTAGGAAATTTTTGATTTCCTTCTTATTTCTTCAATAATATTTTCATTACTTAGAAATGTATTGTTTAATCCCTATGTGATTGTATATTTTACATTTTCTTCCTATATTGATATCTACTCTTATAGTGCTTTGGTCAGAAAACGTGCTTGATATGATTTCAATTTTCTTAACTTTACTGAGGCTTGATTTGTGACCTAAGACATGGTCTATCCTGGAGAATGTTCCATGTGCACTTGAGAAGAAAGTGTATTCTTCTGCATTTGGGTGGAAAGTCCTGAAGATATCAATCATGTCCATCTGATCTAATATGTCATTTAAGGTTTGTGTTTCCTAATTACTTTTCTGTTTTGATGATCTGTCCATTGGTGTAAATGTGGTACTAAAGTCCCCCATCATTATTGTGTTAGTGTCAGTTTCCCCTTTTATGTTTGTTAGTGCTTGCCTTTTGTATTGAGGTGTTCTTATGCTTGGTGCATATATATTTACAATTATTATATCTTCTTGGATTGATCCCTTGCTCATTATGTACTATCCTTCTTATCTACTGTAATATTCTTTATTTAATAGTCTATTTTGTCTGGAATGAGAATGGCCTTTCTGGCTTTCCTTTGATTTCCATTTGCATGGAATATCTTTTTCCATTCTTTTACTTTCAGCCTGCATGTGTCTCTCGTAGTGGGTAGATCTGAAGTGGGTCTCTTGTAGACAGCATGTATATGGGATCTTGTTTTTGTATCCATTTAGCCAGTCTGTATCTTTTGGGTGGAGCATTTGATCCATTTACATTTAAAGTAATTATTCATATGTATGATTCTGTTACCATTTTCTTATTTGTTTGGGGTTTGTTTTGAGATCTTTTTCTTCTCTTGTGTTTTCTGCCTAGCAGTTCAGTTCAGTTCAGTCACTCAGTCGTGTCCGACTCTTTGCGACCCCATGAATTGCAGCACACCAGGCTTCCCTGTTCATCGCCAACTCCCGGAGATTACTCAAACACATGTCCATCGAGTTGGTGATGCCATCTAGCCACATCAACCTCTGTCATCCCCTTCTCCGCCTACCCCCAATCCCTCCAAGCACTAGAATCTTTTCCAATGAGTCAACTCTTCGCATGAGGTGGCCAGAGTACTGGAGTTTCAGCTTTAGCATCAGTCCTTCCAATGAACAGTCAGGACTGATCTCCTTTAGAATGGACTGGTTGGAACTCCTTGCAGTCCAAGGGGCTTTCAAGAGTCTTCTCGAACACCACAGTTCAAAAGCATCAATTCTTTGGTGCTCAGCTTTCTTCACAGTCCAACTCTCACATCCATACATGACCACTGGAAAAACCATAGCCTTGACTAGACGGACCTTTGTTGGCAAAGTAATGTCTCTGCTTTTGAATATGCCATCTAGGTTGGTCATAACTTTCCTTCCAAGGAGTAAGCATCTTTTAATTTCATGGCTGCAGTCAACATCTGCAGTGATTTTGGAGCCCCCCTAAAATAAACTCTGACACAGTTTCCACTGTTTCCCCATCTATTTCCCATGAACTGATGGGACCAGATGCCATGATCCTAGTTCTCTGAATGTTGAGCTTTAAGCCAACATTTTCACTCTCCTCTTTCATTTTCATCAAGAGGCTCTTTAGTTCTTCTTCCCTTTCTGCCATAAGGGTGGTGTCATCTGCATATCTGAGGTGATCAATATTTCTCCCAGCAATCTTGAATCCAGCTTGTGCTTCTTCCAGCCCAGCATTTCTCATGATGTACTCTGCATATAAGTTAAATAAGCAGGGTGACAATATACAGCCTTGACGTACTCCTTTTCCTATTTGGAACCAGTTTGTTGTTCCATGTCCAGTTCCAACTGTTGCCTCCTGACCTGCATACAGGTTTCTCAAGAGACAGGTCAGGTGCTCTGGTATGCCCATCTCTTGAAGTATTTTCCACAGTTTATTGTGATCCACACAGTCAAAGGCTTTGGCATAGTCAATAAAGCAGAAATAGATGTTTTTCTGGAACTCTTTTGCTTTTTCGATGATTCAGTGGATGTTGGCAATTTGATCTCTGGTTCCTCTGCCTTTTCTAAAACCAGCTTGAACATCTGGAATTTCACGGTTCATGTATTGCTGAAGCCTGGCTTGGAGACTTTTGAGCATTACTTTACTAGCATGTGAGATGAATGCAATTGTGCGGTAGTTTGAGCATTCTTTGGCATTGCCTTTCTTTGGGATTGGAATGAAAACTGACATTTTCCAGTCCTGTGGCCACTGCTGAGTTTTCCAAATTCACTGACATATTGAGTGCAGCACTTTCACAGCATCATCTTTTAGGATTTGAAATAGCTCAACTGGAATTCCGTCACCTCCACTAGTGGTAGTCATGTCTATTTCTGCAGCCCTGTGGAAGAGGCCTCTCAGCACATCCGCATAGCCGCCAGCCCCCTACCTGTCCCTAGGATCTTTGCTGGACCCTCTGCCCCCAGATCACTTCCTCTACTGCAGGCTGAATCTTAATACTCACTTCTCTCAGTTCCATGTGCCCACACTGCTGGGGTGGATGCTTGTGTGCCACTTTTCCTGGCTCCCTGTCCCCTCTTTCTGGGCCAGACTGTCACTTCTAGCTGCTTCTCTCAGCGCCTAGTCCCAGCCTCTGCTTGATGGAGGCTTATGTGCTGCTTTCCTCAGCTTCTTGTCCTCTCCTTCTGGACAGGCTGGGGCTTGTAGCCACTTTGCTTCCCTCCCCACCCACACCCTCTGGTCTTGGCTGAGGTTTGTGAGCTACTTATGGACTGAGAAGTGCTGTTCCAGAGCTTTCTCTGTATATCACCTTCTGAGTCCCCACTGTTGCAGTGTAGTCTGAGGCTCCACAACTACCCCTTGGTCCCGCATGTGAGAGGGTTTCCTAGTGCCCACAACCTTTTCCTCCTTCATTACTCCCTCCCTGTTTGTGCACAAACTTGCTTTCTGAAGTCTGCTGTATTTTTTTTTTTAACGTCCTTATCTTTGTCCTATATCATTTGAGGAAGATTAGCTTACCTTTTTGGATTCCTGGGTTTTCTTCTGTCATTTAGAAATAGCTCTGTTGGAATTATTCTGTATTTTGATGAGTCTTTGGTATATTTGTGGGCAGGCAAGCGAGTTCCGTCTCTTATTCCTCTGCCAGCTTCTCCCACAAATCAATCTTAGTGTTTTGAATGTTAAGTTTTAAGCCAACTTTTTCACCCTCCCCTTTCACCTTCATCAAGAGGCTCTTTTAGTTCCTCCTCTTCACTTTCTGCCATTAAAGTGGTATAATCTTCATAACTGAGGTTGTTGATATTTCTCCCAACAATCTTGATTCCAGCTCGCAAGTCATCTGTCCAGCATTTCACATGATGTACTATACATAGTTAAATAAGCAGGATGATAATATAAAGCCATGATGTACTCCTTTCCCCATTGTGAATAAGTCCACTGTTCCATGTCCGATTCTAACTGATGCTTCTTGACCTGCATACAGGTTTCTCAGGAGGCAGGTAAGGTGGTCTGGTGGTCCCACCTCTTGAAGAATTTTCCAGTTTGCTGTGATCCACTCAAAGGCTTTAGCATGGTCAATGAGGCAAAACTAGATATTTTTCTGGAATTCCCTTGTGTTTTCTATGATCCAATAGATGTTGGCAATTTGATTTCTGGTTCCTCTGCCTTTTCTAAATCCAGCTTGTACATCTGGAAATTCTCAGCTGAATTGTTGAAGCCTATCTTGAAAGATTTTGAACATTGCTTTGCTAGCACGTGAAATGAGTGCAATTGTGAAGTAGTTTGAACTTTCCTTGGCATTGCCCTTCTTTGGGATTGAAATGAAAACTGACTTTTCCCAGTCCTTTGGCCACTGTTAGTTTTGCAAATTTGTTGACATATTGAGTGCAGCACTTCCACAGTGTCATTTTTTAGGACCACCTCCACTTACTTTGTTCATAGTAATGCTTCCTAAGGCCCACTTGACTTCACACTCCAGGATGTATGGCTCTAGGTGAGTGACCATACCATTATGGTTATCTGGGTCATTAAGACATTTTTTGTATAGCTCTTCTGTGTATTCTTGCCACCTCTTCTTAGTCTCGTCTGCTTCTGATAGGTCCTTGCTTTTTCTGTCCTTTATTATGACCATCTTTGCATGAAATATTCCCTTGGTATGTCTAATTTTCTAGAAGAGATCTCTAATCTTTCTATCTCTATCCCATTCTATTGTTTTCCTCTATTTTTTGCATCATTCACTTAAGAAGGCTTTCTTATCTCTTCTTGCTATTTTCTGGAACTCTGCATTCAGTTGTGTGTATCTTTCTTTTTTTCCTTTTCTTTTTGCTTCTCTTCATTTCTCAGCTATTTGTAAGGCCTCTTCAGACAACCACTTTGCATTTCTTTTTCTTTGGAATAATTTTGGTCACCATCTCCTGCATGTTACGAATCTCTGTCCATAGTTCTTCAGGCCTCTGATCTAATCCCATGAATCTATTCATCACCTCCACTGTATCATAAGGGATTTGGTTTGTATCATACCTGAATGGCCTAGTGGTTTTTCCTACTTTCTTCCACTTAATCATGAATTTTACAGTAAGGCTCTCAGGGTCTGAGCCACAGTCAGCTCCAGGTCTTATTTTTTTCTGACTGTATAAAGCTTCTCCATCTTTGGCTGTGAAGAATATAATCAGTCAGATTTCGGTGTTGACCAGTTGGTGATGTCTATGCGTAGAGTCATCTCTTGTGTTATTGGAAATGGATGACCATACCATGACCAATGCATTCTCTTGGCAGAACTTTGTTAGCCTTTGTCCTGCTTCATTTTATACTCAAGGCCAATCTTGTCTTACTCTAGGTATCTCTTGACTTCCTACTTTTGCATTCCAATCCTGTATAATGAAAAGGACATCTTTTTTTTTTCGGTGTTAGTTCTAGAAGTTCTTGTAGGTCTTCATAGACCTGTACAGCTCCAGCTTTTTTGGCATTAGTGTTTGGGGCATAGACATGGATTACTGTGTTGTTGAATGCTTTGCCTTGGAAATGAACTGACATCATTCTGATCATTCTTTTAGTATATTGAATTAACATTTCCTGAGGGGCAGATTTATATACTCTGTCTTATAATACCAGGCACACAAACATTCCCCAGTGAGCTATGTCTATTTCACAGTATAATTAGGCAAAAATGATATAGCCATCTTACAAAAAGTCCATTTAAATATACCAATGTTTATAGACTTTAATCTCAATTCTATCAACCTTTATACCTTTAACTTTCCTTCCCTTTAGAACCTCCTCATCATGGCTTCATGTTAAGAAGTCCCAGAATATTTCCTTTGTATTCCCCCACCATTTTATCTATTTTTTGTATAAATGCTTTGGGGTCCTCAGTGAGGGTTTGAGCCAAGGAACCCAGGCCTTTTGCTAAATCTTTCAAGTTGTTTAATTGGCCTAACTGTTTCCCCAAACCACTTCTGGTTAGGTACTTTAGTATAATTTTCTTCCAGCTTAACATATGTAGATTTTATATATATATATAATGTCTTTTATGTAATTGACTATATATATAATGTCAAATTATATATATACAGAAACACATATAATGGGATACATAGAGCAGACTTGTTTGAGGTCCTTTAATGTTATGGATTGATAAGGGAATCCCTTTAGCCCATCCAACCTTATGTAGTATTCCATCAAAACCTTTTGTTTTACTCCTGTTAATATCGGTTTTATTCATTTCATTTCTTAATAATTATCTAAAGATTTCTATCCAGTTGACATGAGTCTCTAAAATTTTTACCTTTTTGGGAAGACGTTTCTTGATTTTTCCCTCAGCTTTTTCTTCAGTTCAGTTCAGTTCAGTCTCTCAGTCGTGTCCAACTCTTTGCGACCCCATGAATCGCAGCACACCAGGCCTCCCTGTCCATCACCAACTCCCGGAGTTCACTCAGACTCACGTCCATCGAGTCAGTGATGCCATCCAGCCATCTCATCCTCTGTCATCCCCTTCTCCTCCTTCCCCCAATCCCTCTCAGCATCAGAGTCTTTTCCAATGAGTCAACTCTTCGCATGAGGTGGCCAAAGTACTGGAGTTTCAGCTTTAGCATCAGTCCTTCCAAAGAAATCCCAGGGCTGATCTCCTTCAGAATGGACTGCTTGGATCTCCTTGCAGTCCAAGGGACTCTCAAGAGTCTTCTCCAACACCACAGTTTAAAAGCATCAATTCTTTGGTGCTCAGCTTTCTTCACAGTCCACCTCTCACATCCATACATGACCACTGGAAAAACCAGTCAACCTAATTAACAATCTAATGTTTTATTATGATGTGTAAAACCCATTGAGGGAAACGATGATCACAAATAAGCCTTCTCAATCCATGTTTCATTTGCTTGTTTTAAACTAAGAGAGTTCATATATATATATATATATATATCCACACTCTATTACTATTTTGGTTTTTTAATAAGTACCAATAAAACAGTTTTTAATAATGTGTATGTGTGTTCAGTCTCTCAGTCATGTCTGACTCTTTGTGACTCCACAGACTGTAAGCCTTCCAGGCTACTCTGTCCATGGGATTTTTCAGGCAAGATACTAGAGTGGGTTCCCATTTCTTCATCTAGGGGAATCTTCCTGACCCAAGAATTGAACCCGCATCTCCTGCTTTGTCAGGCAAATTCTTTACAAATGAGCCACCAGAGAAGCCTGTTAACAATGAGAGTTCTCTAAAAATTTACCAATTTAAAAGTTTCTCTAATTTAAAGGATTTGTCTGGCTATTGGTGAGTAGTATCTTAATAGTAAATCAAACCAAGAAGACACAAGAGGTGTTCCCACAAGATAGTATGAAGAATATAGCCTTCACAAGATCTATCAATATAAAATTTATTCCCCCAAACTCTCTTCTTTGTGTCTTTCAACTAAGAATAAACCACTGAGTTGTTGCAGGAAGGGGACCAAGACTGGGCTCTTATCTATCACTCAGAAATGAATTGTCCATGGAGATATACATGCTGATGCAGCTAGAGACTTTATTGGTACTGCTAAAAATCTTAGATCCTTGTCTACTGATGTCAAATGGAAATACACAGACAGAGTTTGGAGAAAATAGAAAATAGTAGCTTTATTTTCTTGGCAAAAAGGAAACACAGTAGACTAAATCCTTAAGAACTGTACCCCATTTCTTGGGGAACTATGGGGTGTTTTATAAGTGAAATGCATAGTCCAGAGTAAATGATGAGGATCAAAGTGGTGAAGGATTTGCATTTTTCTCCTGCTTGCATTATCATAAAAGTCACTGCTGGCATCAGGCAGGAGTGGGTCCAACAGCTCAGTAATTGGGTCCACTCATTTCTGAGTTATTGGCCTTTGAGCTTCTTTCTGAAATGCAAGCAGCTATAAGGGATGATATGCTATAAAAGAGTGCAGGGAGAGTAAATACCTGGTTCAGGAGGTAATTTACACAGTAGTAGAGGGTGATAGGTAAGCTTTGTGAAGGATAGACATTACAGACTAGTAACAGTTAAAGTAAAACTAGGATTGCTTAGCTCTTCTTTTAGGCCAGTTTATGTTTCTTCTCTAGCCTGTTCATTGTTCCTTTTATTTTCCTAGTTTTTTTTTTTTTTTTTAAAGCTCATTTTTATTTTTGTTGCTGCACTGGGAAGGGGTGCCCAGGCAGAAAGCAGCAGAGTAAGTGAATCTAGGAAATGCTTTGCCAAGTGGCTTGCAAGTTTTATCATAATGGGATTAGTTTCCAGATTGTCTCTGGACAATCATTCTGACTCAGGATCCTTCCTGATGGTGCACACATCATGCAGTCAAGATGGATTCCAGTGAGGATTCTGGAAGGTTGGTAGGACATATGGAATGGCATTTCATCTCTCATTTTGCATGCATATGTGCTCAGTCATTTATGACTCTTTGCAACCCCATGGACTAGCCCACCAGGCTTCTCTGTCCATGGAATTTTCCAGGGACGAATACTGGATTGGCTTGCCATTTCCTGCTCCATGGGATCTCCCCAACCAAGGTGCCCTGCATTGGCAGGTAGATTCTTACCACTGAGCCACCTGGGAAGCCCCTCTTTCATTTTGACCTTTCTCAAATTCTTCTAGTTTGTGGTAGGTTTTTAGTTCTATGTTCCTTACCAGGACTCGAGTCATAAGATAAATCATTCAAGTGATTGCTATCTTACCTGGCCAGAGAGGGAAGTTTTGGTCAGTGGTTCCCCTAACAGAATGTCTTTCAACTGAACAAAATCTTTCCAGTGTCTTTCAACTGAGGAAAACCCAAGCAGCTCTTCTTGAAAGTATGTTTCAAGGAAAATCACTCCTCAAAAGAGTAGTTTAACATAACCAAATAAAATTTAGGATTATCTGCCAGTAATGGGAGATCCAAGACCCAGAAGACACTCACCCAAATGAGTGGACTATCCACTATCCAAGAAGGTGGACAGGCACAAGAAGCCTCTGCTGGTACCAAAGGTCTGGTTCCTTGTAGAGTTCAGCTGAAGGAGAAAAGTCTGCTCTGCATCTCTATGTTGGCCACCAAAACAATTCACCAGACAACAAAGTGTAATCTTAAAGTTGAGAGTTATGTTTATTCCTGGACTTTACTGAGGACCATAGCCCAGCTTCTCAGATACCTCTGAGGAATTCTTCCAAAGATGTATGGGAGATATCAGGATATATAGGAATTTACTGGGAAAAAAAAAAGTCAAACATGAAATTAATACTGCTAATCAAAACAATAAACATCTCAACTTCATAATTTTAGTGGTTTTCTATGCATAGGAAGATCCAAGATCCTGGGCTCATTGAAATTATTCTTTTGATATGCATCTTAACTAGGACTAGTAGTAAAGCTAATGCAGGAGACACAAGAGATGTGGGTTTTATCCCTGGGTCAGAGGATCCCCTGGAGTAGGGCATGGCACTCTACTCCAGAATTATTGCTTGGAAAATTTCATGGATAGAGGAGCCTAGTGGGCTAGAGTTCATGGGGCCACAAAAAGCTGGATATGACTGGGCAACTGAGCAAAATGTTCACAAATTGTCATTGGTCAAAGCATCTTAACTATCTAGGGCCCGTATCCTGTTTTTCTCCATCTTAAATATACATGAACCGTAAACTTCCAGATGTTCAAGCTGGTTTTAGAAAAGGCAGAGGAACCAGAGATCAAATTGTCAACATCTGCTGGATCATGGAAAAAGCAAAGGAGTTCCAGAAAAACATCTATTTCTGCTTTATTGAATATGCCAAAGCCTTTGACTGTGTGGATCACAAGAACTGTGGAAAATTCTGAAAGAGATGGGAATACCAGACCACCTGACCTGCCTCTTGAGAAACCTGTATGCAAATCAGGAAGCAACAGTTAGAACTGGACATGGAACAACAGACTGGTTCCAAATAGGAAAAGGAGTACATCAAGGCTGTATATTGTCACCCTGCTTATTTAACTTATATGCAGAGTACATCATGGGGAACCCTGGGCTGGAGGAAGCACAAGCTGGAATCAAGATTGCCGGGAGAAATATCAATAACCTCAGATATGCAGATGACACCAACCTTGTGGCAGAAAGTGAAGAGGAACTAAAAAGCCTCTTGATGAAAGTGAAAGAGGAGAGTGAAAAAGTGACCTTGGTATAGGGCTCCATACTTATCATTCTTGGGGGTACAGAGGACAATTCTACTGTTATTGTCAGCCACATTCCCTATAATTAATTCTCTAATCCCTCTCTTTGAAAGTGTATTGTTATGGTCTTTGCAAACCAGGACCTGGGGACGAGAGTCAATGAAGAGAAAGCAACGAAAAGAAGGATGCAGGGGAACCAAGTCTCGAGTGAAACAAGGATGCTTTATTTTAGGCAGCGTGTGCTTATATATTGTTATACAAGGAAGCTTTAGGCAGAAAATAAAGTTGAGCAAAAACACCGAAACCAGACTCATAACTACAGTAACTAAGGAAATAACAATCGTCTTATGGCCATAACAACAATAACTAGGGGAATAACGTCACGGGGCCAGAAGACAATCCATATCTTGAGAAATAGGAACATGACTAAGTAGTTTTACAGAAAAGTAAAAGGTTATTGAAAGGAATCCACGTATGCGTTTTGTCTCATGACCTCAGTCCTGAGAACTGCCTGCAGCTCAGCTTGTTCCTGTTTTCCAGGAACTGATAAGGAACAGAGGGCCTTTGAGAAACAGAAAACAACATATAGGATTCCTTAAAATTAAACGTTCCCTGACAGTGTATCAAGGATTTTTTTAAGATTCTTTTATGACTGACTTGGGGATCTTCTAATATGTTAGACACTACCCCAACTCCCAGCCCATCTAGGGGATTGCTCTACAATTCATGAAACATTCTGACCTTTTACATTTTATTAGGATCTGGATAACCAAGTTTAATTCTTAGATTTGAAAACCACTGGGGTAAAAATCAACTTTTTAATTACAACTGTGCTTTGACACGTGAATGAATTCTCACTGCAGGAATGCTTTTGAAAAGATATCTGGATCATTATGATTGATATATGGATGGAGCTTATCAGCAAGCTACTTCCTTCAGATGTTAATAGAAGAACACCTCTGTCTGAGAATCACTGCCAATAGTTGAAATAATCAGATGTTGCAAAGATGTCAGCTATGAAAAAATGAACTCCTGAGTGTGGCAGGAGACAGCATGTGGCCTTTATGTTTGTACTGTGTGATCATGATCATCAAAGCTCTCTCTTCTATTGTAAAACAGAAGAAACTTGGCCTCAAATCTATGAGATTAGATATAAGCAACAAGGAAAATATTTTTGGAAACCCAAACATTTGACAGCTAAACAGTATGCTACTAAACAACCATTGGATCATTGAAGAAATCAAAGAAGAAAAAAAATATACCTAGAGGCAAATGAAAATGAAAGCACAATGGTCCAAAACTTATGGTATGCAGAAAAAGCAGTTCTAAGAGGGAAGTTTAGAACAATACAATCTTACCTCAAGAAACAAGAAAAATCTCAAATAAACCACCTTACCTTACACTAAAACAACCAGAGAAAGAACAAACAAAACCTAAAGTCAGTAGAAGGAAAGAAATCATAAAGATCGGAGCAGAAATAAATGAACAAGAAACAAAGAAAACAATGACAAAGATCAAGGAAACTAAAAACTGGTTCTTTGGAAAGATAAACAAAACTGATAAACCTTTAGCCAGACTCATCAAGAAATAAGGGAGAGGACTCAAATCAGTAAAATTAGAAATGAAAAAAGAGAAGTTACAACTGACCTCACCAAAGTACCAATAATCATAAGAGATTACAATGAACAACTGTATAACAATAAAATGGGCAACCTCAAAGCAATTCATAGAAAGGTACAATCTCCCTAGACTGAAGTAGGAAGAAAAGAAAATATGTACAGATCAAACACAAACACTGAAATTGAAATCTTGACTAAAAATCTCCCAACAAACAAAACTCCAGGACTTGAAGACTTCAAAGGTGAATTTTACTGAACATTTAGAGAAAGAGTTAGTGCCTATTCTTCTGAAACTGTTTCAAAATGTCACAGAGGAAGGACAACTTCCCAATTCATTTTATGAGGCCACCATCACGCTGACACCAAAACCAGTCCACACACACAAAAAAAATACAAGCCAATATCACTAATGAACATAGATGCAAAAATCTTCAACAAAATACCACTATTCCATACCTAGGAATATATTAGAAAGATCACACACCATGATCAAGTGAGACTCATCCCAAGGATGCTTCAATATATACAAATCAATAAATGTGATATACCATATCAACAAATTTAAGAATAAAAACCATATGATCATTTCAATAGATACAGAAAAAGCTTTTAATAAAATATAGAGCCCATTGATGGGAAAAAAAAAAAAAAGCTCTTCGGAAAATGAGCAAAGAGGGTACATTAGTTCAGTTTAGTTCAATCTCTCAGTCGTGTCCAACTCTGTGACCCCAGGCATGCCAGGCCTCCCTGTCCATCACCATCTCCCGGAGTTCACTCAAACTCAGAGACTCTCAAGAGTCTTATCCAACACCACAGTTCAAAAGCATCAATTCTTCGGCACTCAGCTTTCTTCACAGTTCAACTCTCACTTCCATACATGACCACTGGAAAAACCATAGCCTTGACTAAAGAGACCTTTGTTGGCAAAGTAATGTCTCTGCTTTTCAATATGCTATATAGGTTGGTCAAAACTTTTCTTCCAAGGAGTAAGCGTCTTTTAATTTCATGGCTGCAGTCACCATCTGCAGTGATTTTGGAGCCCAAAAAGATAAAGTCTGACACTGTTTCCACTGTTTCTCCAACTATTTCCCATGAAGTGATGGGACCAGATGCCATGATCTTCGTTTTCTGAATGTTGAGCTTTAAGCCACCTTTTTCACTCTCCTCTTTCACTTTCATCAAGAGGCTTTTGAGTTCCTCTTCACTTTCTGCCATAAGGTTGGTGTCATCTGCATATCTGAGGTTATTGATATTTCTCCCAGCAATCTTGATTCCAGCTTGTACTTCCTCCAGCCCAGGGTTTCCCATGATGTACTCTGCGTATAAGTTAAATGAGCAGGGTGACAATATACAGCCTTGATGTATTCCTTTTCCTATTTGGAACCAGTCTGTTGTTCCATGTTCAGTTCTAACTGTTGCTTCCTGACTTGCATACAGGTTTCTCAAGAGGTAGGTCAGGTGGTCTGGTATTCCCATCTCTTTCAGAATTTTCCACAGTTTATTGTGATCCACACAGTCAAAGGCTTTGGCATAGTCAATAAAGCAGAAATAGATGTTTTTCTGGAACTCTTTTGCTTTTTTCCATGATCCAGTGGATGTTGGCAATTTGATCTCTGGTTCCTCTGCCTTTCTAGAACCAGCTTGAACATCTGGAAGTTCACAGTTCATGTATTGCTGAGGCCTGGCTTGGAGAATTTTGAGCATTACTTTACAGGCGTGTGAGATGAGTGCAATTGTGCAGTAGTTTGAGCATTCTTTGTCATTGCCTTTCTTTGGGATCAGAATGAAAACTGACCTTTTCCAGTCCTGTGGCCACTGCTCAGTTTTCCAAAGTTGCTGGCATATTGAGTGCAGCACTTTCAACAGCATCCTCTTTCAGGATTTGAAATGGCTTAACTGGAATGCCATCACCTCTTCTAGCTTTGTTTGTAGTGATGTTTTCTAAGGCCCACTTGTCTTCACATTCCAGGATGTCTGGCTCTAGATGAGTGATCATACCATCATGATTATCTTGGTCATGAAGATATTTTTTGTACAGGTCTTTTGTGTATTCTTGTCACCTCTTCTTAATATCTTCTGCTTCTGTTAGGTCCATACCAATTCTGTCCTTTATCAAGTCCATCTTTGCATGAAATATTCCCTTAGTATCTCTAATTTTCTTGGAGAGATCTCTAGTCTTTCCCATTCTGTTGTTTTCCTCTATTTCTTTGCATTGATCGCTGAGGAAGGCTTTCTTATCTCTTCTTACTATTCTTTGGAACTCTGCATTCAGATGCTTATATCTTTTTTTTTTTCTCCTTTGCTTTTCACTTCTCTTCTTTTCACAGCTGTTTGTAAGGCCTCCCCAAACAGCCATTTTGCCTCTTTGCATTTTTTTCCCTTGGAGATGGTCTTGATCCCTGTCTCCTGTACAATGTCACGAACCTCCATCCATAGTTCATCAGGCACTCTATCAGATTTAGTCCCGTAAATCTAGTTCTCACTTCTACTGTATAATCATAAGGGATTTGATTTCATTCATACCTGAATGGTCTTGTGGTTTTCCCTACTTTCTTCAATTTAAGTCTGAATTTGGCAGTAAGGAGCTCATGATCTGAGCCACAGTCAACTCCTGGTCTTGTTTGTGCTGACTCTATAGAACTTCTCCATCTTTGGCTGCAAAGAATATAATCAATCTGATTTCGGTGTTGACAATATGGTGATGTCCATGTGTAGAGTCTTCTCTTGTGTTGTTGGAAGAGGGTGTTTGCCATGATCAGTGCGTTCTCCTGGCAAAATTCTATTAGCTTTTGCCCTGCTTCATTCCATATTCCAAGGGCAAATTTGCCCGTTACTCCAGGTGTTTCTTGACTTCCTACTTTTGCATTCTAGCCCCCTCTAAGGGAAAGGGCATCTTTTTTGGGTGTTAGTTCTAAAAGGTCTTGTAGGTCTTCATAGAACCGTTCAACTTAAACTTCTTCAGTGTTACTGATTGGGGCATAGACTTGGATTACTGTGATATTGAATGGTTTGCCTTGGAAACAAACAGAGATCATTCTGTCGTTTTTGAGATTGCATCCAAGTACTGCATTTCGAACTCTTTTGTTGACCTTGATGGCTACTCCATTTCTTCTGAGGGATTCCTGCCCGCAGTAGTAGATATAATGGTCATCTGAGTTAAATTCACCCATTCCAGTCCATTGCAGTTCGCTGATTCCTAGAACATTGACGTTCACTCTTGCCATCTCCTGTTTGACCAATTCCAATTTGCCTTGATTCATGGACCTGACATTCCAGATTCCTATGCAATATTGCTCTTTATAGCATCTGACCTTGCTTCTATCACCAGTCACATCCACAACTGCGTATTGTTTTTGCTTTGGCTCCATCCCTTCATTTTTTCTGGAATTATTTCTCCATTGATCTCCAATAGCTTATTGGGCACCCACTGACCTGGGGAGTTCCTCTTTCAGTATCCTATCATTTTGCCTTTTCATACTGTTCATGGGGTTCTCAAGGCAAGAATACTGAAGTGGTTTGCCATTTCCTTCTCTAGTGAACCACATGTGTCAGACCTGTCCACCATGCCCGCCCGTCTTGCGTGGCCCCACAGGGCATGGCTTAGTTTCATTGAGTTAGACAAGGCTGTGGTCCTAGTGTAATTAGATTAACTAGTTTTCTGTAAGTATGGTTTCACTGTGTCTGCCCTCTGAACACCTACCATCTTACTTGGGTTTCTTTACCTTGGACGTGGGGTATCTCTTCACAGCTGTTCCAGCAAAGCGCAGCCACTGCTCCTTACCTTGGACAAGGGGTATCTCCTCATGGCTGCCCCTCCTGACCTTGAACGTGGAGTAGCTCCTCTAGGCCCTCCTGCGCCCGCACAGCCACCGCTCCTTGGACGTGGGGTTGCTCCTCTTGACCACCGCCCCTGGCCTCGGGCATGGCATGGCTCCTCTTGGCCGTTCCTGTGCTGTCGCAGCCTGGCACTCTCGGCCGCTGTCCCTGATCTCAGACGTGGGGTTGCTCCTCTTGGCTGCCGTCCCTTGGGCATGGGGTCCTCTCAGCTTCACCTAAACCTAATAAGGAACATATATGACAGACCTACAACTAGCATCATGCTCACTGATGAAAAGCTGAAAGCATTTCCTGTAAGACCTAGAACAGGATAATATATCTACTCTCACACTTTTATTCAACATAGTTTTGGAAGTCCTAGCTACAGCAATCAGAGAAGAAACAGAAGTAAAGCAAATTCAAACTGGAGAAGAAGAAGTCAAGCTGCCATTGACTGAATATGACATGATACCACACATGGAAGAACCTGAAGATGCCACCAGAGAACTCATCAATGAATTTTGTAAAGGTACAGGTTGCAAAATGAATACACAGAAATCGGTTGGATTTCTGTACACTAACAATGAAAGATTAGAAAGAGAAATTTAAGAAGCAATTCCATTTACCATTGCATGGTGATAAATAAAATACCTAGAAATTAACCTACCTAAGGAGACAAACGGACTGGTTCCAATTGGAAAAGGAGTATGTCAAGGCTATATATTGTCACCCTGCTTATTTAACTTCTATGCAGAGTACATCATGAGAAACACTGGGCTGGAAGAAGCACAAGCTGGAATCAAGATTGCCGGGAGAAATATCAATAACCTCAGATATGCAGATGACACCACCCTTATGGCAGAAAGTAAAGAAGAACTAGAAAGCCTCTTGATGAAGGTGAAAGAGGAGAGTGAAAAAGTTGACTTAAAGTTCAGCATTCAGAAAATGAAGATCATGGCATCTGGTCCCATCACTTCATGGGAAATAGATGGGGAAACAGTGTCAGACTTTATTTTTTTTTGGCCTCCAAAATCACTGCAGATGATGATTGCAGCCATGAAATTAAAAGACGCTTACTCCTTGGAAGAAAAGTTATGACCAACCTATATAGCATATTGAAAAGCAGAGACATTACTTTGCCAACAAAGGTCTCTTTAGTCAAGGCTATGGTTTTTCCAGTGGTCATGTATGGATGTGAGAGTTGGACTGTGAAGAAAGCTGAGCACCAAAGAATTGATGCTTTTGAACTGTGGTGTTGGAGAAGACTCTTGAGAGTCCCTTGGACTGCAAGGAGATCCAACCAGTCCATTCTGAAGGAGATCAGCCCTGGGATTTCTTTGGAAGGAATGATGCTAAAGCTGAAACTCCAGTAGTTTGGCTACCTCATGCGAAGAGTTAACTCATTGGAAAAGACTCTGATGCTGGGAGGGATTGGGGGCAGGAGGAGAAGGGGATGACAGAGGATGAGATGGCTGGATGGCATAACTGACTCGATGCACATGAGTCTGAGTGAACTCCGGGAGTTGGTGATGGGCAGGGAGGCCTGGAGTGCTGCACTTCATGGGGTTGCAAAGAGTCGGACACAACTGAGCAGCTGAACTGAACTGAACTGAAGGAGACAAAGAGCTGTACTCTGAAAACTATAAGATATTAATGAAAGAAATTGAAGAAGATATAAACAGATGGAAAGGTATACTATGTTTGTGGTTCAAAGAATCAATATTGTCAAAATGACTTTACTATCCAAGTCAATCTACAAATTCAATGCAATTCTTATCTAATTACCAATACTTTTTCACATAACAAGAACAACAACAAGAAAAAAAAAACAAACTTAAAATTTCTATGGAGACACAAAAAACCCTGTACAAGCAAAGCAATTTGAAAAAGAAAAACAGAACTGGAGGGATCAGGCTCCCTGACTTCAGACTATGCTTCAAAGCTACAGTCATCAAAACAGCATGGTACTCATACAGAAATATAGATCAATGGAGCAGAATATAAAACCCATAAATAAACCCATGCATCTATGGTCAAGTAATCTATGACTAAGGAGGCAAGACTACACAATGTTGGAAAGACAGTCTCTTCAACAAATGGTAGTGGGAAAACTGGACAGCCACATACAAAAAACATGAAATTAGATTATTCCTTAACTCCATACACAAAAACAAGCTCAAAATTGATTCAAGACCTACAAGTGGGACTGGACAATAGAAAACTCCTAGAGGAAAACATAGGCAGAACCCTCTCTGATGTAAATCACACCAACATTTTTTTGGATTCATCTCCAAGAATAATGGAAATAAAGGAAAAAATAAATAAATAGACCTATTTCAAGGACTTCCCTGTTGGCTCAGATGGTAAAGCATCTGTCTACAATGAGGGAGATCCAGGTTCGATCCCTGGGTTGGGAAGGTACCCTGGAGAAGGAAATGGCAACCCATTCCAGTACTATTGCCTGGAAAATCCGGTGGATGGAGGAGCCTGATAGACTACAGTCCATGGTGTTGCAAAGAGTCAGACACGACTGAGCGACTTCACTCAGTCATTCACTCCAACTCAAAGTTTTTGCACAGCAAAGAAAACAATAAACAAATCTAAAAGACAACCCAGAGATTGGGGGAAAATATTTGTAAATGATATGACCAATAAGGGATTAGTCTCCAAAATTTACAAACAGCTTGTGATGTTTAATAACATCAAAACAAACAGCTCACTCAAAAAATGGGCAGATGGCCAATAGGCACATGAAAAGATGTTCAACATCACTAGTTATTAGAGAAATGCAAATCACACTACAATGAGATATCAACTCACACCGGTCAGAATGGCTATCATCAAAAAATCCACAAACAACAAATGCTGGAGAGGGTGTGGAAAGAATGGAATCCTCTTGCATTGTTGGTAGGAATGTAGATTGGTACAGCCACTATGGAGAACAGTATATTGTTCAATTAGGAAGTTGTCTATGACTCTTTGGACCCCATGGGCTTTGATTTAGGGGTTTGATTTAGGTCATGCCTGAATTACCTAGTGGTTTCCCCTAATTTCTTCAATTTAAGTCAGAATTTTGCACTAAGGAGTTCATGATCTGAGCCACAGTCAGCTCCCAGTCTAGTTTATGCTGACTGTATAGAGCTTCTCCATCTCTGGTGGCAAAGAATATAATCAGTCTGATTCTAGCATTGACCATATGGTGATGTCCATGTGTAGAGTCATCTCTTGTGTCATTGGAACACAGTGTTTGCTATGACAAGCTCATTCTCTTGGGAAAACTGTTAACCTTTGCCCTGCTTCATTTTGTATTCCAAGACCAAACTTAATGGGGAACAATATGGGGGTTCCTTAAAAGGCTAAAATAGAGCTACCATATAACCCTGCAATCATACTCCTGTGCATATATCCAGAGAAAAATATGGTCCAATGCCAGAGTCCAGCTCCAGCAGCCAGGGAATCAGCCTGAAGAGGTGAGCGGTGTCAGCGGAGCATGATGTAGCCTCTAACTCAGTGCAGAACTACATGTTTGTTTCAAGCTTCAGGTTTTCTTTTATACTTTGACAAAAGGATTAGGTCAGAGGTTTGACATTTTTTGTTTCCCCCACCCAGATTTACTGTCTCCAAAAATCATTGCTGTCCTTCAAATAGAGTTCCTGCTTCAGCGATTCTTTCAGAATCGGCTTTACTATCTATTATCTACTTTCTCTTATGTGTTCTATACTTGTGATTACATTATAACTCATGCTACATTCCTCAGTTTATTTCTTATCTTTCTAAATCCTGTTTGCCCCTAGCATCTTAAGGTCACTATCTCCTAAAAAGGCTTCTGCTGCTGTTGCTGCTAAGTCGCTTCAGTCATGTCTGACTCTGTGTGACCCCATAGATAGAAGCCCACCAGGCTCCCCCATCCCTGGGATTCTCCAGGCAAGAACACTGGAGTGGGTTGCCATTTCCTTCTCCAATGCATGAAAGTGAAAAGTCAAAGGGAAGTCGTTCAGTCGTGTCTGACTCTTAGCGACCCCATGGACTGCAGCCTATCAGGCTCCCCTGTCCATGGGATTTTCCAGGCAAGAGTACTGGAGTGGGGTGCCATTGCTAGCTATTCTTAATTATTCCTAAACCCTAAACTCAGCAAACTGCTTTTGCTATAAATATTTCCCCCGCAAACAGGTCTCAGATAACAATCCTTCCCATGGCCTCAAGCTGTGGTCTATGTGCTCGTCCTGGGACATTCTTTGTAAAGATCCTTGAAAAACTGTCAATGGTTATTCTATAGATTATTTTCTGGGCACAACTGCAGAAGGCTTTGTGCTTTCTCATGCTTCTCTCAAGCACCTTAACATTCTTTCCAGCCAACTCAACCGAAGAAAGGAAAGAACAAATCAGAATCACAAGGCTTAACTCCTTCATCCTGGGGCTGTGCCTGCGAGATGAGGAGAGAGGGTTGGGGCTGTGCCTCCATTTTGTCAGTAATGCCTAACGTGGCTCCCGACAGTCCAAAAAGATCCATGCACCCCAATGTTCATCACAGCATTGTTTACAGTAGCTAAGACATCGAAGCATCCTAAATGTCCATCAACAGAGGAATAGATAAGGGAGATATGGTACTTAAATACAATGGAATGTTACTCAGCCATTAAAAAGAATTAAGTAATGCCATTTGCAGCAACACAGATGGATCCATAGAGTGTCATACTGAGTGAATAAGTCAGACAGAGAAGAAGAAATTTATATGACATTCCTTATATATGAAATCTAAAAAGAAAGGATACAATTGATATTACAAAGCAGAAAGATACTCACAGACTTAGAAAACTTATCATTGCCAGGGGGAAGGGATAGTTAGGGACTTCAGGAAGGTGATGTATGTGCCATGCTTGCCAAGTTGCTTCAGCCATGTTCGACTCTTTGCAACCCCATGGACTGTAACTCATCAGGCTCCTCTGTCCATGGGATTCTCTAGGAAGAATACTGGAGTGGATTGCTGTGCCCTCCTCCAGGGGATCTTCCTGATACAGGGATTTAAGCTGTTACCTCCTGAAGCTCCTCCTTTGCAGGTGGATTCTTTACCATTTGAGCCACCAGGGAAGCCCTCAGGTGATATACACACTTCTGTATTTAAAATGGATAGCCAACAAAGACCTATTGTGTAGCACCTGGAACTCTGCTTAATGTTAAGTGTCTGTCTGAATGGGAGGGCTCCTTGGGGGAGATGGTTACATGTATATGTATGGCTGAGTACCTTCACTGTTCACCTGAAGCTACTACAATATTGTTAATCTCCTATACCCCAATGCAAAATGTTTTTGGTGTTAAAAAAATAAAATTAAAAAAAACGATGAAAATAAAGAAGAAACTATCATCAGTAGATAAAGTTGGATTTAGTAGCAGGCCACTACAGGCTCAGGATTTTCTGATTATTTTTCTGAGGATAATGAGAGAAATAAAAACACCAAGGTGCTTTTATAGATTTTTTTCTAAAACTATTTTGGAAAGCAGATCTCACAGAACTATCTAGTAAAATGGATTTATTATAGAGGAAAATACTACTAAAAACATCAACCCTAGAATCTTCACTCTTGCCTTAAAATTGACCAATTCTTTCTCATTGTTGTCCTCATTTATTCCAGATGTCTCAGGGTTAAGAGCTAAAGAGATTTTATCATAATGACATTTAATTGCCCTGTTAAAATGTTAAATAATTGACTCATGGTAAGATGTTTTACAATGGTAGTAATTTGGAAGCAGGCAAAAGCAAATATCCCTAACTTGTGGAATAGTTGACTTGAGAACTCTTTGTTTCTAAGCAGCCTTTCTATGAAGTGGAAATAACAGCAGGAGTGACTATCCCCATTGGAGAGAAGAAACCAATTCTGACTCCATGTTGGAAACTGTTTGACTTGCTTTTCATTGCTTTTGTTATTATAATCATACTTAATAACTTGACTCAGAGGACCCTACTCCTCTGCCTGACTGTAAACTAAAGTGCTTTTGTTCAGTTCATAGAGAGATAATGTGACCCTGCCCACCTGTGAATACAAGAGATTAACACACACCTTCCCAAGGCTGGCCATTCCCTTAGAGATGTTTTGCAAGATTGAAGATTCTTTTACTGTATTTCCTCCATTGCCTCTACTCTCTATTCTGCCTTTTGACTTTAGTTCCTCATTGCTTCTTTCCGACTCTACAAAAGAACTTGGAATCCAGACTCTGACAAGATGGTTACTCTGAGACACCAGTCTGCCATTTTCTCAGTCAGCTGACTTTGAATAAAGTCAAATTCCTGGCCTCAGGACCTTGTCTCGGATTCATTGGCCTGTTGTGTGGTAAGCAGAGGGAGCTGGGACTCAGTAACATCCCCTCTTTTCTGTGACAGTAAATGAATATACAATATAAATGTTATTCAGGCCCCAATGGTTCAAGGTTTCTTTACGTTTTTTTCACAGCTATTTCTAACTCTAGACTCTCCTTTTAAAATATTTGCATAATAATAGTAAGTATTCCCACATTTCTGGAGGATACAGTATATAAAGATGTGGTCACATCATAAATTCATTGAAATGTTAATCATGAACATAATTATAATTACTATAGCAATCTCACAAATGAAAAAATTTGTGGCTCAGTCATACTAATTATTTATGCAGCATTAGCCATCTAGTATGTGGCTAGGATTCACATGCAGTTCCCTTGGACACAATAGGCTTTTAATTCACTGAACAAGCTTCCATTCTCTAGCAGTATGTTCAGTTCAGTTCAGTTCAGTTGCTCAGTCATGTCCAACTCTTTGCGACCCCATAAATCGCAGCATGCCAGGCCTCCCTGTCCATCACCAACACCCGGAGTTCACTCAGACTCATGTGCATCGAGTCAGTGATGCCATCCAGCCATCTCATCCTCTGTCGTCCCCTTCTCCTCCTGCCCCCAATCCCTCTCAGCATCAGAGTCTTTTCCAATGAGTCAACTCTTCACATGAGATGGCTGGAGTACTGGAGTTTCAGCTTTAGCATCAGTGCTTCCAAAGAAATCCCAGGGCTGATCTCCTTCAGAATGGACTGGTTGGATCTCCTTGCAGTCCAAGGGACTCTCAAGAGTCTTCTCCAACACCACAGTTCAAAAGCATCAATTCTTCGGCGCTCAGCCTTCTTCACAATCCAACTCTCACATCCATACATGACCACTGGAAAAACCATAGTCTTGACTAGATGGACTTTTGTTGGCAAAGTAATGTCTCTGCTTTTGAATATGCTATCTAGGGTGGTCATAACTTTCCTTCCAAGGAGTAAGTGTCTTTAAATTTCATGGCTACAGTCACCATCTGCAGTGATTTTGGAGCCCAAAAAAATAAAGTCTGACACTGTTTCCACTGTTTCCCCATCTACTTCTCATGAAGTGATGGAACCAGATGCCATGATTTTTGTTTTCTGAATGTTGAGCTTTAAGCCAACTTTTTCACTCTCCACTTTCACTTTCATCAAGAGCCTTTTGAGTTCCTCTTCACTTTCTGCCATAAGGGTGGTGTCATCTGCATATCTGAGGTTATTGATATTTCTCCTGGCAATTCCAGCTTGTGTTTCTTCCAGTCCAGCATTTCTCATGATGTACTCTACATATAAGTTCAATAAGCAGAGTGACAATATACAGCCTCGATGTACTTGTTTTCCTATTTGGAAACAGTCTGTTGTTCCATGTCCAGTTCTAACTGTTGCTTCCTGACCTGCTTACGGATTTCTCAAGAGGCAGGTCAGATGGTCTGGTATTCCCATCTCTTTCAGAATTTTCCACAGTTTATTGTGATCCACACAGTCAAAGGCTTTGGCATAGTCAATAAAGCAGAAATAGATGTTTTTCTGGAACTCTCTTGCTTTTTTGATGATCCAGCAGATGTTGGCAATTTGATCTCTGGTTCCTCTGCCTTTTCTAAAACCAGCTTGAACATCAGGAATTTCACGGTTCACGTATTGCTGAAGCCTGGCTTGGAGAATTTTGAACATTACTTTACTAGCATGTGAGATGAGGGCAATTGTGCGGTAGTTTGAGCATTCTTTGGCATTGCCTTTCTTTGGGATTGGAATGAAAACTGACTTTTTCCAGTCCTGTGGCCACTGCTGAGTTTTCCAAATTTGCTGGCATATTGAGTGCAGCACTTTCACAGCATCATCTTTCAGGATTTGAAATAGCTCAACTGGAATTTCACTACCTCCACTGGCTTTGTTTTTAGTGATGCTTTCTAAGGCCCACTTGACTTCACATTCCAGAATGTCTGGCTCTAGATGAGTGATCATTCCATCATGATTATCTTGGTTGTGAAGATCTTTTTTTGTACAGTTCTTCTGTATATTCTTGCCACCTCTTCTTAATATCTTCTGCTTCTGTTAGGTCCATACCATTTCTGTCCTTTATCGAGCCCATCTTTGCATGAAATGTTCCCTTGATATCTCTTATTTTCTTGAAGAGATCTTTTATGGTAGAAAGTGAAGAAATCTCTAGTCTTTCCCAATTATGGGAGTAGGTCTGATCTTTACAAGGGGCTTCCCTGGTGGCTCTGAGGTTAAAGCTTCTGCCTGCAATGTGGGAGACCTGGGTTCAATCCCTGGGTCAGGAAGATCCCCTGGAGAAGGAAATGGCCACCCACTCTAGTATTCTTGCCTGGAGAATCCCATGGATGGAGGAGATTGGTGGGCTACAGTCCATGGGGTCACAAAGAGACACGACTGAGCGACTTCACTTTCAGTTTACAAGGATTATATAACAATAATGTATCCTGCATGAAAGCAGTCTCTGGATTAAACTTTCTGGCTAATTCTGTTATCTTAAAATGTAAATTATGAGAGTAGGTCTGGTGAGATCTTTAAAACCTCCAGACTTTCTTTGAATTCATTGGAGAGTATATAACTCCATTGCTAACACTAGCAAGAGGGACTCTTTCTACCTCTTTCTGATGTCTATGTCAGAAGCTTTCTCTATCTCCTTTATACTTTAATAAAACTTTATTACACAAAAGCTCTGAGCAATCAAGCCTCATCTCTGGCCCTGGATTGAATTCTTCTCCTCTGGAGGCCAAGGATCCCAGCGTCTTTGTGTGATTCAACAACAGCCTTTCATTAAGACGTAGCATTCTTTAGAGGAAAAAACATCAAAGTAGGTGTAGGAATCTCT
The DNA here is from genome assembly GCF_027580195.1 of Bos mutus. Classification (NCBI taxonomy): domain Eukaryota; kingdom Metazoa; phylum Chordata; class Mammalia; order Artiodactyla; family Bovidae; genus Bos; species Bos mutus. The sequence goes on along the minus strand of NC_091640.1, from coordinate 13,632,862 downwards.
TTCTTTACCAGTGTTGTCTGATCTTTAGTTAGAGTTGATATCTAGGATTGTAGCACTCCCAGGTATCAGTAGAAACATTACAGGGATTGCTCCATAATTCTCCCAGTGACATTTGACTTGATCAATCTGCTTATGTTTACATTTAAATTGAATATCAAAAGTAAACTAAACATAAAAGCACTGTTATCTGTCAACTTCAAATTGGCACTTGCCATTGGCACTTGCCATCTACTTCTACATGGATTAAATCACATGCTGCTGCAGCTGCTGATTTTCAACAAACCCTGAAAGGAGTTCAGGATGGAGAGCAGAAATGAGGCACTTTGTGCTCTGGGGAAAATTGGCAGGACAGGTCTTCAGATATATATTTTTATGAACTGATTTTATGAGTCCAATTTTTTTATCTCCTCATATCCAGAAAAACAATAAAATCCTTCATAGTGATGACTGTTCCTCATGAATAGCAGAAATCTTCTGGAAAAATATATGTTTAATTGCATGTACTCCCCCTTCACCAAATTCACAGATATGCTTACCTTTCCTCCTTGGAACAGTTTCTTAGAATTAACTGAAATGCTGTCTCTTGGGCAATAGTTCTCATTCTGCTCTCAAATAAAACTTAACTCTCAACTCTCACATTGTGCATTTTTTTTTAAGTTGGCAGTTGATAACAGGTATACAATAAGCTTATTTAAAAATAATCATGAGCCTGAATATCATTCTTTTTCCACAGGAGCCCTTCCTGAATTAAGACAAGTGCCTTTCTCTTCTGAGCATATTTTTGTTAACAAGGAATGAATACAATATTCAGTGGAATGCATTTATTTTTTTCCCCTTCATATTTGAAACATAAGTTGGAAAGGGCAGCTGTCACAAGAGGACTTTTATTCCCAGGACATTGTCTATGCATTCATCTCAGGAATGTGATGGATTATGTGAAACATTACAGTTTATCTGTGGGATAAGGTCTAGTGGGAATCCACAAAGCAATTCATGCAGTAATGCTCTAGAAAACCTATTTAGGCCAACCTTGAATATATTCTATTTCTTTTGCCTTTGCCAGCTGCTCCTTTCTGAAGCCAGCCTTCTGTTTTCAAAGAGCTTATTATTAAAATGGAGCTAAGTACAGCCCAGTTTGCACCATCTGTTAGAAGAAGGATCACTGCCAATGTGTTTACAAACTACCTCATACATTCTTTATCACCGTATATATTTTAATAATAATAATAATATATATATATATATATCTTTTCTTGATTATTTTTATGAAACATTTTGGGTAATAATAATTTTGGTAAACATTTGGTGTAAAGAATCAATAGAAAAAATATTTAAGTTGCTCCTGGTGGCTGATATATAAGTATTTACAGTTTGTATGCAATAGCCAAACTGAGTGTAATCACAGCACTTTAGCATTTATGTATAGTGTCTGGGCCCTAGGGACCTTTTTGGATCCACCCATATGATGCCCAGACATCAGTTTGATGAAGAGTCAGCCATCAACATCTATATATTTTCTTATTTTAACAAAAGCATATTAAGAATAGTCAATCTCTATTTTTCCAGAAATGTGTTTACAAAGCAATAGTCCAATCACATGAATAGACAAAAACAGTGTATAAACTCAAACCCAAAACAATAAAGTAAATGGCAATGGGATCATACTTATCAGTAATTACCTTAAACGTAAATGGGTTGAATGCCCCAACCAAAAGACAAAGACTGGCTGAATGGATACAAAAACAAGACCCCTACATATGTTGTCTACAATCACATGAATAGTCTGCTTAATCAAAATTAACCATTTTATACTTAGATTATCAGTTCTGAAATCAATGTCCACTAAAATCAATGTCCACTAAAATACTAAAATGCTATGGAATATCATTAACATGTTTAGCAATCTGAAGACTTTTCCAAAGCTTTAGGATCATTCTAAGGATAAATTTAATTACACAGACTATTAGATAGAAATAAGAAAGTTATGGGAGTTGGGTTGTATTTATTTATTTTACGACATATTCTGAAAGTTTTCTATTTCCCTTAATGCATTTGTCAGATCAAGTTTGGGACTTGATTGTAAAAGCTAAGTTATATAAGAACAAAATCAGATATCTCAACTCTAGTTCAAGTAGATATATTGCTGTGAGAAAAATTCGGGTTTATCTTAAGATATAGATGATTTGGAAGCCCTACAACAAAATATGAGAAACTGTATTCTTTGATGGTCACATGTGTTTATGAAAGATAATAAACATAATTTTTTCCAAAGACAGAAACCAATGAAAAGAATTGTTGTTTTGTATATTAGCAATAAGGAAGAGAGAGGCCTTACAACAGGAAATTCTTCTCCTGCTTTCTTCCCTCGTGCCTCATACAAAAATCATTTTCAGGGAACTTATTCAGATATTCAGTTTAAATACAAGTTCTGTATAATATATTCAAAAGCCTAATATGTCTTTTGGAGTGACCATTCTTTGATTTATTCCAAGTCATTTAACTTCCAACAATGACAATATTTCATTCTAACTTTAGGAGCATTTTCCCATCCTTGCTTTCATGAGATTTTATAAGATAACTTGAGGTACTGTGGGATACAGTTATAATTCCCATGCACTGGTGAAAAATCAAACAAATAAACAAAAAAAGAGTCTCTAAATTCAGCATAGACAAGAAAGAAGTGTTTAAACATCCACCAGGTGAGAAAAAGGCATGTTTTGGCTAGTCAGAGAGAAATAGTTACAGCATTACCATTCTAAGTGACCTAGAACAATGGCATTTGGGCATTAAAATGAGTTATACATGTCTTCTTCTTTAAGTTACATGTTAGGTTTTCTTTATGTTATCATTTTTCAACAACACTTTGGTAATTATTATAGTTAATACTCTCCTCACTGAAATGGCCACTGCCGTGCTGCACTTCCAAGTGGGAGAGCCCTGCATTGGCAGATCATTTCACTCACAGCAAACAGCATGGGGACACCTCTCCACCACTGCACTGGAGTCCAAGGCCCCATTTAAATACTTTTCTTTTTTTTTTAAAGAGGCTTTATTCTCCCTGTTGTAAATAAGAGTCTTCTCATTCTTCTCTTTTATTAGAATATTTACTTTAGAAAACTTGAAGTTCTTTCACTTTCTCTTTAAAAAGTAAAACTAAATAAGCCTCTTTCCAGCTTTATAACTTAGGGATGCTTTTCTTAAGGGTCTGGGAGATATCTCTTTGAAAAGTAAACATCAATTGAAATAGTATTCCTATTTTGCAATTTTTGTGGAACAGTAAGAGCCTAACTTCAGTGGGTACCTGGCTCCAAGTTGAAAAAATACCTCTTGCCCAAAAGATATGAGAAATTTGCTTTTCCTTTGTATAAACCAATTAAATAACATGGATGGTCACTCCAATTACCAGGTAAATATACGGTAAGCATGTGTGTAATAAATGGTGCTATTGTGTTCTCTTATTTGAGGACTGCTGCTGCTAAGTTGCTTCAGTTGTGTCCGACTCTGTGCAACCCCATGGACAGCAGCCTACCAGGCTCCTCCGTACATGGGATTTTCCAGGCAAGAGTACTGAAGTGGGTTGCCATTCAGTTCAGTTCAGTCGCTCAGTTGTGTCCGACTCTTTGCGACCCCATGAATCACAGCATGCCAGGCCTCCCTGTCCATCACCAGCTCCTGGAGTTCACTCAGACTCACATCCATCGAGTCAGTGATGCCATCCAGACATCTCATCCTCTGTCATCCCCTTCTCCTCCTGCCCCCAATCCCTCCCAGAATCAGAGTCTTTTCCAATGAGTCAACTCTTCACATGAGGTGGCCAAAGTACTGAAGTTTCAGCTTTAGCATCAGTCCTTCCCAAGAACACCCAGGACTGGTCTCCTTTAAAAAGGACTGGTTGGATCTCCTTGCAGTCCAAGGGACTCTCAAGTCTTCTCCAACACCACAGTTTAAAAGCATCAATTCTTCGGCGCTCAGCTTTCTTCACAGTCCCAACTCTCACATCCATACATGACCACTGGAAAAACCATAGCCTTGACTAGACGGACCTTTGTTGGCAAAGTAATGTCTCTGCTTTTGAATATGCTATCTAGGTTGATCATAACTTTTCTTCCAAGGAATAAGCGTCTTTTAATTTCATGGCCGCAATCACCATCTGCAGTGATTTTGGAGCCCCCTAAAATGAAGTCTGCCACTGTTTCCACTGTTTCCCCATCTATTTCCCATGAAGTGATGGGACCAGATGCCATGATCTTCGTTTTCTGAATGTTGAGCTTTAAGCCAACTTTTCCACTCTTCTCTTTCACTTTCATCAAGAGGCTTTTGAGTTCCTCTTCACTTTCTGCCATAAGGGCAGTGTCATCTGCATATCTGAGGTTATTGATATTTCTCCTGGCAATCTTGATTCCAGCTTGTGCTTGTTCCAGCCCAGTGTTTCTCATGATGTACTCTGCATAGAAGTTAAATAAGCAGGGTGACAATATGCAGCCTTGATGTACTCCTTTTCCTATTTGGAACCAGTCTGTTGTTCCATGTCCAGTTCTAACTGTTACTTCCTGACTTGCATACAGGTTTCTCAAGAGGCAGGCCAGGTGGTCTGGTATTCCTATCTCTTTCAGAATTTTCCACAGTTTATTGTGATCCACACAGTCAAAGGCTTTGGCATAGTCAATGTAGTCATTGCTTTCTCCTATTTGAGGACTAACTACTGTTTATTTAGAGAACATGTAGGTAGTGGGTATTATCTACCTGGTTATAAATGGATAAGACTTCTTTCTGTTTTGCAGTCTCACAGTGGACTGCCTGTGATGTCCATGACAGTCTGGTTTAATGATTATTCAATAAGCTATTTTCTTTCTCTGTAACTATTCTGGAGAGGTTTTCTGGGTTGGGAGAAAATTTTATTTTTAATTAACAATTTTCCCAGCTATTTAACATGTAACTTTGGGGCTCTGTGAGGAAACATCTTCATTATATGATGAAATAAGGTGGTAAGAAACAATTCAGGTCGGAGTAGGCACTTTTCTTACTCCCACCGAAATGGGACTCTTGGCTGACTCGGGAAAATTCTGGGTGGAGGCACTAATTCCCACCTAAGTGAAAATGGCCGTACTGGCTAGCAAGCTGTCCTCAATTTGATCCCTTCCATGGGCACTTTTAAAATGTCCCTCATATGTGACATGGGGAATGCACTGGTGACCCACTCCAGTACTCTTGCCTGGAAAATCCCATGGACAGAGGAGCCTGGTAGGCTGCAGTCCATGGGATCTCTAAGAGTCGGACGTGACTGAGCGACTTCACTTTCACTTTTCACTTTCAGGCATTGGAGAAGGAAATGGCAACCCACTCCAGTGTTCTTGCCTGGAGAATCCCAGGGATGGAGGAGCCTGGTGGGCTGCGGTCTATGGGGTCACACAGAGTCAGACATGACTGACATGACTTAACAATAGTAGCAGTATAAGTGACATCCACTCCATCTACTTGTCTAGGCACTTACCAAGCTGTGGACTTTATCCCAGGAAAACTCTCCTGGATTGGTTTCCAGACTTCTGGATCTTTTCACTCAAGACTAGCATCTGTCTTTATTCCACAAGTGATGTCAAATGACTTCAAAGACAGTTAATAACCAATTAAAACAGAGCTCAAACCCTTAGCATCATGATTTTTTGAGGCTTTTCTTTTCAAAATTCAATAGGAATGAAGATAGTACGGTAGTGGTAGTGTGTTGGGAAGGATAGGGTGTTTCTCCAAGCACATATACAGAATAAACAAAATTAAACAACATTGAAGTGTTTATATTTAAAAAATATTTTAATTTTCCAACACTTTTCCAAGTGAATTTAGTTTATTGCCTAACATTACCTGCATTTGCACCTGTCTTTTGGAGCAAATTTGTGCTTTTTAATTCGCTTAGTCAAGATACGTTTTCTCCTCTGTAATCGTGCATCTTGAATTCAAGTCTTCTCACAAATTTAGGCATTCCCTTGTCTTGATTTTCTATCTTGATGTGTCTCTCCTTGCCCCAAAGTGACATAAACATTAAAAGTCTCTGAATTATTTAAGCAATTTGTGTAAAATTTTATTTTATTAAATGTTTTTCAGTATGTGCGTGTGTGTGTGTGTGTGTGTTGTAATTAACACCTAATAGACAGGAGGTGTAATTTCTTGGCATCTACCTTCAGACTGCTTGACTTCTCAGTTTTGCTTTGGCGTTTTCCCAACTATAGAATGGCACATTCTTCTCAATGTTTTCAGGAGCTAGAACCAGAAAGGATGAGTGAGAGTCTTCAATCATGCCACCATTGAGTATTAACTTGACCCTTCTGTGTTATGCTTTTACCTTTTTTTCTACATGCTGTACATGCTATAATAATGTTAATGTAATATGCCACTTTCTGAGCTCTAACATTATACAAAGAATTAAAATAATTTTATATACATTATTTGACTCCTAAAACCATATTGAAAAAATTCCTATTTGCATCTCTGTTTCCAGAAAAGAAAGAGGATTAGTAAGTTGAAAGAGCTTAGCCTTGATTACATTGACTCCATAGCTGGACCTTTTAGCCACATTGCTATACTTGTAAGAGTTTCTATTTAGTTACTAACCTTATTTTCAAAGAATTCAAAATAGCACAGCTCCACTTTTTATGTACAGGAAGCTGAGTCAGTACTGCATGGTAATTAAGAACATAACTTCATTGTCTGAAGGCCTGTGTTTTTTTCTATTACTGTTATGCTAGTATTAACAAATAAGAGAGTTAAAAATACTCCTTAAGTTTGGTAAGGAAATGTTTACAGTCCAGGATATGTGTGTTTCTAACATGATACATTCTTTCTCTGTTATCACAGAAGGAACTATTTTGTTCTTTACAGACATCCTAACCTACCAGGTCCATCCATGAAGTTAAAATGAGTAATTTGAAGAACACAATGAATTCAGCTTATCTAAAAAAGTGACCAATTTGAAACCAAAATATGAAATGATTTCAAAATAATATTGATGGAGAAACAGACCTATGATTTTGTGACAGTGAAATTCAACTATTATGTCATTTTAGTTAACCTGTTTTTTTGTCATCATAATTTTAGGTTGTCAGAACCTATTCCAAGGATCTTGGCACTTCCAAATAATTTCGAAGAATACAATGTTTAAACTTCCAGATATTGAATAATACTGAGTAATAATCCTTAGTAGGTTATTATTGGAATCTGACAGAGAAGGGATATCAGTCAAAATGAAAAGAAAAAAGAAAATTGGCAAAGTTCATGAAAGCAAGAAGTTGACAGACACTCAGGGCCTTTATCTATTAGCTCTAAGAAAAATAACCCATCTTTTCCTTCTGCCTAACACAATGGCCACCCCTTAGCAAAATGCATCCTGGGTTTGAACTGCAAGATTGCTTTAATGCCTTATAGAGTTTTTGCTATATTCCATTTATAAACATAAAACAACAAGCATACTGGCCTTGAGAAAAGTTCATTTTTTTTGCAAAACTGCTTGTTAATTCAGGTATAACACAAAGTCCCAAGACTTAACTTTTCCTGGTAGATATTTTCAGATCTATTTATCATGGTCACAACATGAAGCAGTTTCTGATTTATGTGGTGAGCTTCAGACTTTTGGTGTTTTCTTTCTCAACCTCAATCCATCAGGAAGCGGGTCTGAATCACATTTAACACTAATATGGCACTGTCAATAATGCCTAGTACCCAGTGTGCATAACAAGAAAGCCCCTGGAAGATATAGAGGGTTCAGGATGTGAGCTGGAAGTCTAAGCAGCCTAAACTGATTTTTCAAGTTTACGGTGTTTTTATATATTTGGAGCAAAATAATACAAGCTGTTGAATTAGGAAAAACCAGATATTTCGTGCATAAATGGAGAATTACAGCAAAACTCCATGGTTTTGGTACAGTTTGAGCAAAAGGCTTTTAGGATGTTTTGGTGAGAGAGAAGGGCTTCCTCAGAGGTCTGTATCAATCAGATCATTACCCTCAATATCATCATGTTCCCATTATCTGGCACGGGGCCTGCATATTAAAGATACTGATAAAAACAGATTGGCTATAACTCAAAATCAAGTCTTTCTGTAGTTGCTATAGCCCCGAGATCCCTACTAGTACTATACCATGATTTCACAGCCATGCATTACTTAAGGTGTCAAACTACTTTCTTATATGGTTTCCCATTTTAGGTAGGGGAATTGTGTTATGCCCATATTCTAGCTGAGGTTATTTTGGCTGAAGAAAGACACAAAACAAGTTATATATTTGTGTTTGTGTGTTCAGTCGCTTCCATCTTGTCTGACTCTTTGCAATCCTGTGGACTGTAACCTGCTAGACTCCTCTGTCCATGGGATTCTCCAGGCAAGAATATTGCAGTGGGTTGTCATTTCCTTCTCCAGGGGAATTTTCCCGACCTGAGGATCAAACCTGTATCTCTTGCATTGCAGGCAGATTCTTTAGAGCTGAGCTACTGGGGAAGCCCATATTTGTAACTGGGTATAAGCGTATTTCCTGAACCCCACTCCAGTACTTTTGCCTGGAAAATCCCATGGACGGAGGAGCCTGGTAGGCTGCAGTCCATGGGGTTGCTAGAGTCAGACACGACTGAGCGACTTCATTTTCACTTTTCACTTTCCTGCATTGGAGAAGGAAATGGCAACCCACTCCAGTGTTCTTGCCTGGAGAATCCCAGGGACGGGGAAGCCTGGTGGGCTGCCATCTATGGGGTCGCACAGAGTCAGACACGACTGAAGCGACTTAGCAGCAGCAGCAGCAGAGCATAAATACTAGTGATTTTTTCTAAAACCTTTGCTTTCTTTGAACATTTTAGGATGGCATTAAACATTATTCATTTATACTCCCAAATCCCTTTAGTTTCTTTGTAAAGGGAAATTAGTGTTTAGTAGTAAATGTTTCAAAATATCATTTTATTTGGAAATGACCTAGCTATTCAATAGACTTTCAACACTTAGTTTAGCACAACCCTTAGATATTTAAGTTACTCCAATATGGAGACACTATTTTAGACAGACATTCCTAAAACATAATTATTCTTAATAGAGCTTATCTAAAAGATCATATCTCATTTACAATTTTTAGAAGTTTCTTCACTCGATATAATTTCCTTGTTGACAAACTTGTAACAGATACAATAATATTTAACATATTTAACTTAGGTACAATGAGAATATTCTACTTAATGTTAATTACTCTAAGACATGTCTATATTAATAGTTCAACAAACAAACATTAATATCAGGTATTTAATATTGAATATTTCCCAGTTCACATGAACCTGGAATTCATTATTCAATTTAGAATGATTTCATTTGTAAGTGCTTACTTTTTTTTAAGCCAATTAAATAGAGCTCATTTACAAATTAATCTCAAAAATATTATGCGAGACAAAGACATATGGAGGCATATTCAGACAGACACAACACAAGATCTAGCTTCATTTTCAAAGCTTAGTCATGAATTAGATATAACAATATAAAATTCACTAGTTTATAAATAAAATTTTTAAATAAATAAAATTTAAAATAAACAAATTTTTTTTAATTTAAATTTAAAAAAATAGATAAAAATTTCCTGTTTTTTTCTCAGCCTTGGGAGTTAGAGATGGTCTAGATAAGTGTTTCTGAGAGCCCTGGTCTCAAGGTATAGGGAAAGAAAATCAAGTTCTAACAAAATGATGGCAGGTCTAAACCAAATGGTGGCCAGACAAAGCAAAATGGCCATCACAAATCTCTACACAGAACACAGAGTATAAAACACACACATATTTATGCTCACCAATCTATAAAATGCTAATATAAAAATTAGTTCTTGGCTGCTTAAGGAAAGTAGGAAGATTGTTTTCAGTAAAAGAAGGTACGAAAAAATACTAAAAAGAGTTATGCATGATCAGGATTTTCTAAAATTGGATTACAATTAGTTAGATAAATGGATTTTGTTAAGATTGACACAGCCATAGGAAAACTGGTTAGAGCCAGCTGGGTCTAAGATGGCAGAGTTGACTTTCACTAGACCTTGAGCCTCGATGTATAGGACCATTGTGATGTATCAACAAGCTAAATGATACAACCATCAGCATTGACCAAATCTGACCAAATGTTCTAAACCCTTTTATTTATTTATTATTATTTTTTAATATCAGATAAAATAGATTTTTTAAAATTTATTTATTTTAATTGGAGGCTAATTACTTTACAATATTGCAGTGATTTTTGCCATACATTCACATGAATCAGCCATGGGTGTACATGTGTTCCCCATCCTGAAACCCCCTCCCACTTCCCTCCCCATTTCATCCCTTAGGGACACCCCAGTGCACCAGCCCTGAGCACCCTGTCTCATGCATCAAACCTGGACTGGTGATCTATTTCACATATGATAATATACATGTTTCAATGCTATTCTCTCAAATCATCCCACCCTCACCTTCTCCCACAGAGTCCAAAAGTCTATTCTTTACATCTATGTCTTTTTTTCTGTCTCACATATAGAGTTATTGTTACCCTCTTTCTAAATTCCATATATATGAATTAATATACTGTATTGGTGTTTTCCTTTCTGACTACTTCATTCTGTATAATAGGCTCCAGTTTCATTCACATTATTAGAATTGATTCAAATGCATTCTTTTTAATAGCTGAGTAATATTCCATTGTGTATATGTACCACAGCTTTCTTATCCATTCATCTGCTGATGGACCTCTAGGTTGCTTTCATGTCCTGGCTATTGTAAACAGTGCTACAATGAATATCGGGGTACACATGTCTCTTTCAATTCTGGTTTCCTCTTCTAAACCCTTTGAATTGATTTTTTTTTTTTGACAAAACTTCCTAAGTCGAATTCTGCTGAAGTCCCTTTGACCCCTAGCTAACTTTGGGGTGCTTCAGAGGGCCTCTGAAACATTCAAAACAGAGATATTAAACTAATTGTGTTTATTTGGTTGGTTAAATTACATTAAAAATATTATCAAATGAGTAATAAATCCTCTCATGTTATAATGTATGGTAAATATTACCAATATAGGTATCCTAGAAATTCTATGGAATTCTTAACATTCTGTTATGTCCTGGTATTCTAATGGAAAACCTGATGACTTCAAAAAGTTAAAAAAAGGACTGATTGAACCAGCAAATATGCTTATAACTTTTATGATTTCTATATGAAAAATTACAGGTTTGAATCTTGTGTTTTCTGGGAGTAGGGAAAACCTTCCTCTCAAACTAATTATGACAGTAATTTGGTGAAATTATACGTTATAAACAAAACAATTACATTTTCTCTCTATCAACTCCTCCAGAGATTGGAAACTCTTAGGTTTCCAGTAACTTTATCAGATGAGTTAGGAAGGTTATCTCACAAACAGGTACAAAAATCTTAAGGAATTTCTGAGACCTTGGAAAGGGAAGAATTCACCTAGATTTGTTAGGCTAAATCTGTGATAAGCCTTTGGTGAATTTCCCAGCCCTGTTTTATTTTAAAATTTCAGTCTGAGACTCTATAAATGTTTCAGCAAAGCAAAAAGTCTATGATCAATTATGTTTATATAAATCACCAGGCCAAAATTACTGAGAACAGACCTATTTTGCAAGCAAACTAGCCTTAATTTGGTTATATTTGATAAAAATGAAGGTAATTTTAGGGAGAAAAAGGTGTTTCATTAAATGTTAAATCCCAGCTTATTAATGGAAGTCTGCTTCTAGTAAGACTCATTACTTGGATAGTTCTTTGCTGTTTTGTGATATTAATGTAAAATTTAATCGAATTCTTAAAGAACACTCTAAGTTTGTTTTTGAAGCACATCTCAGTCATCTATCTTTGGATAAAGATCAGATGCCTCATGAGCTGCAACCAGGACTGGAAAAAGACATAATTTAAGGGACTGTCTCCAACCTGGATGGAAGGACCTTTTTATCAGGTATTCTTAACTGGCTCATGCACTGTGAAACTGAAGGGAAACCGACTTAGATTCCCACTTCCAAAGGCTCCTACACTGGATTGGTCTATAGAGAGGACAGCTGACCTCATCTCACCTTAAAATGATGCTCAAACAGAGAAGAAACTACACTACACCAGGACAAGAAGAAGATGACATCAGAGGTAAACAGCTTGCCCAAGATGCTGGACCTGATTCATATGATCATTTAAAATGTTTTCTTGACTTCATAGACCTTTGCATATAAATCAAATGCCTGATGATAGGCCTGATCCTATGCTAGTTTTAGAAATCAATCCAAGTGTTGGGTTTGTGGCCAATTACCTGTGCCTAGTTCTGGGTTACTTTCTCTACTCCGAGACTAACTGGTTGGCCCTGAGAAAATTTACTTAAAAAAAAATTACAGTCATATTCAAATCACTATTGATATTACTAGATGGGATCCCCTCACCCAGCCACTTAATAATGCCTGCTCTGACTCTGGCCATAAATTTGAGTTTTCTTCTATTACTAAAGCTCAATCAGAGCAACAAGCAAAGTTTTAGCAAAGGAAAAAAATCTCCCACGATTATGGGATGGATTTATATAGATAACACCAGGCTATGATAATTTAGGTTTAAAGTCTCCTCTATGTTGGAAACAATAAAATCAGACAAAGGATAATCAATTTAGTAACACTAGAAAACTGGGCTGTGTGCCTTATAGACTGTGCCAATACATAATTTCCCTGGAAGATAAAGATTCATACAGAGTAGACTAAGTTCGATGACCTGGGATATACTGGGCTACGTCTAATGGAAGCTCTTAAGTCTTACTTATGATTTTACTGATACTGCTGACTGTGTTATTTGTATTTCACCTGCTTATAAACTTGCTCTTTTTTACACTACCAAATGTGTGACTGAGGCCTCTGATAAAATAATATATAATTCCATATGAGATGATGATGGTAACAGTGTAACTCTAAATATGGGAAGAAGCAACAAGAGGGAATATTTTCCTGGACCAAGAGGCTAGTAAGACAGGTGGTCCAGAGAATTTTGTATACTGTTTTATGGCCTAGTCCAGTAACAGCACATTGAGTGTCCTGTTAACAAAATCTTTGCCAGAACCTGAGAATGGACATTCTCAGCACCATGGGATAAAATGATCATGAAATGTCCTCTCAAAATCATGGTCAAGTTTATGACCAAGAAGTGGCTCTGCCAACTAAAACCTGACACTTGCCATCTACCTCTACAAAGATTAAATCATGGCCACTGCAGCTGCTAATCTTCAACATCCTTGAAAGGGATTCAGGATGGAAATCAGGAATAAGGCACTCTGTGCTCTGGGCAAAACTGGCAGAACAGGCCTTCAGGTAGTTAGATCTTTTCAGGAAAAGATTTTATGAGTCCCAATTCTTGCATCTTCTCATACCTAGAGAAATACTGACATTGTTAATGGTGACATCTGCTTTGGCTATTAAGGAGAATTTTACAATTAAAAGTCAAAATAGAATAGCTATGGTTCAGATATCCAGGAAAATAACTAGGGGATACTATGGATGTAATTTCAGGCTAGATATTGTATTTCTAAACACTTGAGTTTTCTAAGTTGTGTCAGGCTTGGATGCCACCAGACATTCTCAAAACATTGTCTGCTGGCAGCTAACAACTACAACTTTACTTTTTATAAAACTAGAAAACTGGCTACCTGGCTACAAGTCTCCCCAAAGTGCCAGGTCCAGACTGGGTTTCGGGCCTATTCTTCTAAAAAATAAATGAGATTTATTTTGTCTATTAAAATTTCAGTGGTCACTCCTCCAACTACTTCTAATTGGGCCTGTTACACTAAAATGTCAGACCAAGGCATTGAAATTTTAATCATACAAGACTCAGATCTAGGACTTGGAACTCAGAAATACTTGAAATTCAGTGTCTATTCTCCAAACTGAGGCAGTCCTATGCCCCATTTTGACAGGAAGTTATCAAAGTCATAATTGCACAGTTCCTTAAATAAAAACTGAGCAGGACTCCATGGGGTTCTGGAGTACAGATCTCTTCTGTGTTCTCTGTTTCTTATTCTTACGATAAAAACATTCATTCAGCCTCCTTGACCTTCCCTGAGTCCCAAAGTGAAGTGAAGTGAAAGTCATTTAGTCGTGTTCAACTCTTTGCTACCCCATGGACTATACATGGAATTCTTCAGGCCGGAATTCTGGAGTGGGTAGCCATTCCCTTCTCCAGGGGATCTTCCCAATCCAGGGGTTGAACCCAGGTCTCCTGCATTGCAGGTGGATTCTTTACCAGCTGAGCCACAAGGGAAGCCCCTATTGTCTCAAAGAGCAGATTCAAACAGTTGCTAATCAGGGAAGGGAGGGGATACAGAAACAGAGGAACAATCAAATGGTGGTACAGCCTTGAGACAGGGTTCTGGTTCCTACTCAAAAAAAAAAAAAAAAAAATGCATAGCAATGTCTTTGAGTTCTTCTACAGAACTGGGACCCACACCCAGGTGGAGGATGGTAACTTCAGGCTGAACACAAGATTGCTGGAGCACTGCTCTGTTGCCTCACCACCAACCAATCAGAAAAAGTCACACACCCTGCAGCCCTCACCCCAAATGTCACCTTCTGTTTCAGGGGGCATGGTGATGACCATCTGTTTAGGCCTCCTGTTTGGCCCTATTTCATCTCTGACAGGGACCAACAGTTTCAAGCTAAATTGCTTTTATTACAAGGGTGAATGCTGGTTTCACGCAAAGAATACCTCGACTTAGATCAGGTAGAGAGAGACTTCTGCTCTGCTAGGCAGGCCTAGGCCCATGCACAGCAGGAAGAAGTTACAGAACAAAGAGACATCTGCCCCCATTCCCAAGAAGTATCTTGAGTATGAAGTCTCTCAGAAGGGAGTTGTTATGGGAAGCAGACTGACTGAAGCCACCTACCCTGGCCAGGCACCACAGTAACCATTTGCATGAATTGTTTTACAACAGGAGGTCCTGGTAAGAAACATGGAACTAGCAAGCCTCCACCAACCAGAAGAGTTCAGGAAAGGTCAAAAGGAGACACCACATGTCCGACCACCTCTCAGAATCCTTCTCATTGTCATCCATCTTGGCTGAATGAGGTGTGCACCACCAGGAAGGACTCTGAGTCAGATGATTGGCTAAAGACAACCCGGAGACTAATCCCATCACCATGAAGCCGGAGACTTCTAGCCACAAGGCAGAACAGTTTTCCTGGGTTCCTTTACCCTACTGCTCTCTGCCCGGGTGTCATTTCCTAATAAAATATCTTGCTTTGTCAGTACATGTGTCTCTTCGGACAATTCATTTCAGAGTGTTAGACAAGAGCCCAGTTTCGGGCTCTGGAAGGGGTCCCCTTTCCTGCAACAATACCTGATGTGTGCTTTATCGCTCAGTTATGTCAAACTCTTTGTGACCCCGTGAACTGTAGCCTGCCAGGCTCCTCTGTCCATGGGGATTCTCAAGGCAAGAATACTGGAGTGGGTTGCCATGCCCTCCTCCAGCAGACCTTCCAAATCCAGGGATGTCATACCTGATAGGAATGTTTCTGTTTAGGGCAAGAGCTGGCTGCGCTATAAAAGATCTACTGTGTAATTTAGGATGGGACTTCAGGTCATAGGGTATTATCAATCCATGTGCAACAATCACATGGGCAATCAACTGATCATGTCTGCATATCAAAGATACAATACAAATTCTGGACACTAAAGCTCGAGTGAGCTTCTCAGATTGGAAATACTCTGCATATTGATGCCAGGAGAGTAAAGCAACCTGAGAATAATAGAAACTTTGCTTTTAGAACCCTCATAGACTTTGCCTTATGCATCTCTTCCTTTGGATAGTTTGAATCTGTATACTTTCCCTATAATAAAATATAATTGGGAATATAATCTGCAATCTCTGAACCTCCAATTGCTCTCAGAAGTGAGAGTGATCTTGCATGGTCTCTTTCCTCTAACTTTGTAGCTGTACCGTAACTCCTTGAAGTTGCGGTTAGAAGTCTTGTGTTGGGAGACAGGTGCTCTCAACCTTGAAGCAAAACAAGTTGCATGGAATTGTTAAATTTTATTATAAATGTTTTTATGTGTAATATAATACACTTAAAATTGTGTAGAACAAAGATGTATCACATAATGGCTTATCACAAATTGAACATTCAAGGTAAAGCAATGCTTCTCAAGCTATCTGTGGTGGACTGTTTTCTTTTTATGTCATAAAGTAACATAATTTAATTTATTTATTTAAAGTAAAATACTAAAAAGGAATGGTAAAAATGCAGATTTATAAAATGGTTTGGGGAACCACTAAAAATGGATTATTGAATAGTAAGAAAAAAGAATAAAATCCCCATCTGTTTGTTAAAATTATATTTATGGTTTACCCTTGAACAATTAAGGGGGCTAGGGGCACTAACATCTGTATAGTCAAAAATCCCAATATAACTTCATAGTCAGTCCTCCACACTAAAAGTTCTGCATGCATGTAGTCAACCAACTTTGAATGGTGTAGTACTGTAGTATGTATTTATTGAAAAAATCTAGGTGTAAGGGGATTCATGCAGTTCGAACCCATTCTTCAAGCATCAACTGAATTTATTTATTCTTAGGTAGGAAGGAATTAAGAATTTGGGGTTTTTTGTTGTTGTTGTTGCTTTTTAATTTTTTATTGATGTATGATTTACATATGTTAGTTTCAGGTATACAATATTGATTTAATATGCATATATATTATGAAATGATCACTATAATTAGTCTAGGTAACATCTGTTACCATACATAATTCCTTTTTTTTTTTTTTTTGTGATTACAACTTTTAGGATCTACTCTCAGTAATTTTCAAATATGTAATATAGCATTAACTATAGCCACCATAGCATCTCCATGGCTATTTATTTTATAACTGGAAATTTGCCTCTTTTGATCCCCTTCAAAAATCATAAACATTTTCTGGTCAAATAAAGATTTTGAAAGTTTATTCTCAATGTCTCTACTTGTCTCACTTGGATTCAAACACTAATGTTGGCAATTAGAGTTCAAGTACTGAAAAAAAAATCATAGGACCCCAAATCACAATGCTTGCAAATATACATTCTGTTAGAGAAAAGAATACAAGGATATAATACAACAGCAGCTTCAAAGTAAAGTTCTTTCCCAGCAAGGCATCCAGAGAGGTCAGATACAGGCTCCAGTTGTTTTATCAGTGCAGAGCCTTATTGGACATACTTTCTCTTTTGAACCATCAATACATACACAGATTATTGGATAGCATTACCAACTCAAAAAACATGAGTTTGAGCAAACTCCAGGAGACAGTGAACAACAGGGAAGCCCAGCATACTGCAGTCCATATGGTCACAAAGAGATGGACATGACTTAGTGACTGAGCAACAACAAATTTTGAATCAGAGAGGCCAAAATGGAGTTTCATCTGGTGCTTCTTATACTGGCTAGTTGTGTAGCTGTATTCTTGCTATACAATCTTCCCCAGTGGCAGAGAATTCCAGGTATCACACTGAGATCAGGTACAAATCATCGATCTCAATATTATAAAATGTAAGACTGACAAGATGGTATAAACTACCTCTAAATTCCTCAAACCCATGTTGACAAAGCACTATTATTTTTTAAATTCCTTTTTCATAGAGTATAGATGCTTTACAATGTTGTGTTAGTTTCAGCTGTATCCCTAGCCTAGTGGCTCAGATGATAAAGAATCTACCTGCAATGTGGGAGACCTGGGTTTGATCCCTGGGTTGGGAAGATCCCCTGGAGATGGAAATGTCAGCCCACTCCAGTATTCTTGCCTGGAGAATCTCTTGGACAGAGGAGCCTGGCAGACTATAGTCCATGGGGTCAGAAAGAGTTGGACATGACTGAGTGACTAAGCACAGCACAGCTGTACGATGATGTGGATTAGCCGTAAGTATACATATATCCTCTCCCTCTTGAACGTCCCTACCACTCTGCCTCCCGTTCCACCCCTTAAGGTCATCATATAGCACCAGGTTGAGCTCCCTGTGTTATATAGCAACTTTCCACTTGCTATGTATTTTATACGTGGTAATGTATATTTTTCAATGTTACTCTCTCAGTTTGTCCCATCCTCTCCTTCCACTGCTGTGTCCACAAGTCCATTCTCTACATCTGTGTCTTTACTCCTGCCTTGCATATAGGTTTATCAGTACCATTTTTCTAGATTCTATATTTTTGCATTAATATACAAAATTTGTTTTTCTCTTTTTGATTTCACTGTATAACAGCCTCTAGGTTCATCCATTTCAGCTCAACTTACTCAAATTGATTCCTTTTTGTGGTTGAGTAATATTCCATTGTATATATGTACCAGAACTTCTTTATCATTTCATCTATCAGTGGACCTCTAGATTGCTTCCATGACCTCTGTTGCAAATAGTACTGCAATGAACATTGGGGTTGTTGCTGTTGTTCAGTCACTTAATCATGTCTGACTCTTTGCAACCCCATGGACTAAAGCATGCCAGTCTTCTTTGTCCTTTATTATCTCCCAGATTCATGTCCAGGAGTCTCTGATGCTCCAGATTCATGTCTATTGAGTCAATAATGCTATCTAACCATCTCATCCTCTGCTGCCCTTTTCTTTTGCCTTTCATCTTTCCCAGCATCAGGGTCTTTTCCAAGGAGTTGGCTCTTCACATCAGATGTCCAAAGTATTGGAGCTTCAGCATCAGTCCTCCAATGAATATTTAGGGTTGATTTCCTTTAGAATTGACTGATTTGATCTCTTTGTAGTCCAGGGAGTGTCTAAGGAGTACCAGGAGTAAATAGTGTTGCAATGAACGTTGGGGTACGTGTATCTTCTTGAATTATGGTTATCTCAATTATATACCCCATAGTAGGATTGCAGGGTCATATGGTAGCATTATTCTTAGTTTTTATAGGAATCTCCATACTGTTCGCCATAGTGACCATATCAATTTATGTTCCCACCAACAGTGCATGAGGGTTCCCTTTTCTCCACATCCTCTCCAGCATTTTGATGATGGCCATTCTGACTTATATGAGGTGATACCTCACTGTAGTTTTGATTTGCATTTCTTTAGTAATGAGCGATGTTTAGCATTTTTTATGTATATATTGGCCACCTGTATGTCTTCTTTTCACACTGTTCACGGGGTTCTCAAGGAAAGAATACTGAAGTGGTTTGCCATTCCTTCCTCCAGTGGACCATGTTTTGTCAGAACACTTCATCATGACCTGTCCATCTTGGCTGGTCCTGCATGGCATGGCTCATAGCTTCATTGACTTATACAAAGCTGTAATTCATATAATCATTTGGGTTAGCCTTCTGTGATTGTGATTTTTGTTTTGGAGGCTGTGGGATTGTAATTCTTCCTTCTTCTGGTTGCTCCCTGAAGGATGAGGATAAGAGGCTTGTGCAAGCTTTCTGATGGGAGAGACTGGTTATGGGGGGAAACAAAGTCATGCTCTGGTGCAGAGCGCCATGCTCAGTAAATCTTTAATACAATTGTCTTCTGATGGGTGGGGCTGCTCTTCCTCCCTATTAGTTGTTTGGCCTAAGGCAATCAAGACTTGGAGTCTACAGGAGGCATGGTAGTGCTACTGGCACTATGAAAAGGCAGAAAGATATGACACTACAAAATGAGCCCCTCAGGTAGGTAGGTGTCTAGAATGCTGCTGGAGAAGAGCAGAGAAATAGCTCCAGAAAGAATGAAGAGGCTGGACCTATGGGGAAATGATGCTCCATTGTGAATGTGTCTGGTGGTAAAAGTAAAGTTCGAGGATGTAAAGAACAATATTGCACACAAACCCAGACTATTAGGTCCATGCATCAAGGTAAATTGGACATGGTCAAGCAGGAGATGGCAAGAGTGAACATTGATATTTTAGGCATCAGTGAACAAAAATGGACGACAATAGGTGAATTTAATTCAGATGATCATTATATCTACCACTGTGGGCAAGAAACCCTTAGAAGAAAAGGAGTAGCACTCACAGTCAACAAGGGAGTCCAAAATGTGATACTTGGATACAATCTCAAAAAATGACAGAATAATCTGTTTGTTAGCAAGGCAAAGTAACTATTCAATATCACAGTAATCAGGTCTATGTCCTAACCTAAGAAACTGAAGTTGAATGGTTCTATGAAGACCTATAAGACTTTTTAGAACTAATACCCGCCCCTCACCCCCACCAAAAAAAAAAAAAAAGTCTTTTTCATTATAGGGGACTGGAATGCAAAAATAGGAAGTCAAGAGATAACTGGAGTAACAAGAAAGTTTTTCTTTGGAGAACAAAATGAAGAGCAAAGGCTAGCTTTGTTTTCTGAAGAGAACGTACTGGTCATAGAAAACACTCTCTTCCAACAACACAGGATATGTCTCTATACATGGGCATCACAAGATGGCCAACACCAAAATCAGGCTGATTATATTCTTTGCAGGTGAAGATGGAGAAGGTGTATACAGTCAGCAAAAACAAGACCTGGATCTGACTGTGGCTCAGATCATAAGCTTCTTATTGGAAAATTCAAGCTTGAAATGAAGAAATTAGGGAAAACCATTGGACCAGTCAGGTATGAACTAAATGAAATCCCTTATGATTATACAGTGGAAGTAACAAATAGATTCAAGGGATTAGATCTGGTAGACAGAGTGCTTAAGAACTATGGGCGGAGGTTTGTAACATTGTATGGGAAGTGGTGACCAAACTATCTCCAAGAAAAAGAAATGCAAGAAGGCAAAGTGGTTGTCGGAGGAGGCCTTACAAATAGCCGATAAAAGAAGAGAAGCAAAAGGCAAAGGAGAAAGGGAAAGATATACCAACTGAATGCAGAGTTCCAAAGACTAGCAAGAGAGCTCAGAAAGCCTTCTTAAATGAGTAATGCAGACAAATAAGGAAAACAATAGAAAGGGAAAGCCTAGAGATCTCTTCAAGAAAATTGGAGGTACCAAATCACTGCAGATACTGACTCCAGCCATGAAATTAAAAGATTCTTGCTCTTTGGAAGAAAAGCTATAACCAACCCAGACAGCATACTAAAAAGCAGATACATTACTTTGCCAACAAAAGTCCATCTAGTCAAAGCTATGACTTTTCCAGTAGTCATGTATGGATGTGAGAGTTGGACGATATAGAAAACTGGACATCAAAGAATTGATACTTTTGAACTGTGGTGTTGGAGAAGACTCTTGAGAGTCCTTTGGACTGCAAGGAGATCCAACCAGTCCATCCCAAAGGAAACCAGTCCAGATATTCATTGGAAGGACTGATGCTGAAGCTGAAACTCCAGTACTTTTGGCCACCTGATGCAAATAATTGACTCATTGGAAAAGACCCTGATGCTGGGAAAGATTGAAGGCAGGATGAGAAGGGGACAACAGAGGATGAGATGGTTGGATGCTATCACCAACTCAATGGACATAAGTTTGAACAAGCTTTGGGAGTTGGTGATGGACAGGGAAACCTGGCGTGTTGCAGTCCACGGAGTCTCAAAGAATTGGACATGACTGAGTGACTGAACTGAACTGAACTGAAGGGAATATTTCATGAAAAGATGGGCACAATAAAGGAGAGAAACTGAAAGGACCTAACAGAAGTAGAAGAGATTAAGAAGGAGTGGCAAGAATACACAGAAGAATTATACAAAAAAGGCATTAATAATCTGGATAACTGTAATGGTGTAGTCACTCACCTAGAGCCAGACATCCAGGAGTGTAAAGTCAAGTGGGCCATAGAAAGTATCACTATGAACAAAGCTAGTGGAGATGATGGAATTCCAGCTGAGCTATTTCAAATCTTAAAAGATGATGCTCTTAAAGTGCTCAACTCAATATGCCAGAAAATTTGGAAAACGCACCAGGCTTCCCTGGTGGCTCAGCAGTAAAGACTGCCTGCAATGCAGGAAACCTGGGTTCGATCCTTGGGTTGGGAAAATCCCCTGGAAAAGGGCATGGTAACCCACTATGGTACTATTGTTAGAGAATCCCATGGAGAGAGGAACCTGATGGTGTGCAGTCCACAGGGTCACACAGAGTCTGACATGACTTAAGCAAATAAGCAGCAGCAGTGACCACAGGACTGGACAAGATCAGTTTTCATTCCAATCCCAAAGAAGTCACAGTCAAAAAACGTTCAAACTACTGTACAATTGTGTTTATTTCACATGCTAGCAAGGTAATGCTCAAAATCCTTCAAGCTAGGGTTCAACATTACATGAACTGAGAACTTCCAGATATATAAGCTGGGTTTAGAAAAGGTAGAGGATCCAGAGATTAAATTGCCAGCATCCATTGGATCATAGAAAAAGCAAGGGGATTCCAGAAAAGCTTCTGCTTCATTGACTATGCTAAAACTTTTGACTGTATGTGTCATAACAAACTGTGAAAAATTCTTGAAGTGTTGGGAATACAGACTAGCTTACTTGTCTCCTGAGAAACCTGTATGCAAGTCAAGAAGCCACTGCTAGAACTGGACATGGAACAACGGACTGGTTCAAAATTGGGAAAGGAGTATGTCAAGGCCATGTATTGCCACCCTGCTTATTTAACTCATATGCAGAGTACATCAGGTAAAATACCAGGTTGGATAATTACAAGCTGGATTCAAGATTGCCAGGAGAAAATATCAACAACCCCAGATATGCAGATGATATCACTCTAATGGCAGAAAGCAAAGAAGAATCAGGGAGCCTCTTGATAAAGGTGAAATAAGAGAATGAAAAAGTTGGTTTACAATTCAGCATTCAAAAAACTATGATCATGGCATCTAGTCCCATCACTTCATGGCAAATAGGGAAATTGTGGAAATAATGACAAATTTTATTTTCTTGGGCTCCAAAATCACTGTAGATGGTGACTGCAGCCATGAAATTAAAAGACACTTGTACCTTGCAAGAAAAGCTATTACAAACCTAGACTGTGTATTAAAAAGCAGAGACATCATTTTGCTGACAAAGTCCCATCTAGGCAAAGCTCTGGTTCTTCCTATAGTCATGTACAGATGTGAGAGTTGAACCATAATGAAGGCTGAGTGCTGAAGAATTGATGCTTTTGAGTCATGTTGCTAGAGAAGACTCCAAGAGTTCCTTGGACTGCAAGGGGACTTCCCTGGTAGCTCCACTGGTAAAGAATCCACCTGCAATGCCAGAGAGCGCAGTTCAATTCTTATTTCATGAAGATCCCCTGGATAGGGATAGGCTACCCACTCCAGTATTCTTAGGCTTCCCTGGTGGTTCAGATGGTAAATATTTCACCTGCAATGTGGGAGACCTGGGTTGGAAATATCTCCTGGAGGAGGGCATGGCAACCGACTCCAGTATTCTTGTCTGGAGAATATTTTTTTGGGGGGGGGGTAGGGGGGTTCTTCCCTTTAGCTCAATTAGTAAAGAATCTGCCTGCATTGCAGGAGACCCAGGTTCAATCCCTGGGTTGGGAAGATCCCCTGGGGAAGTAAATAGCTACTCTCTTCAGTATTCTTGCCTGGAAAATCTCATGGACAGAGGAGCCTGGTGGGTTCAGTCCATGGGGTTGCAAGAGTCGGACTGCAAGGAGATCAAACCAATCAATCCTTAAAAAAAAAATCAATCCTGAATACTCATTGGAAGCACTGATGCTGAAGCTAAAGCTCTAATACTTTGGCCATATGATGGGAAGAGCCAATTCATTGGAAAAGACCCTGATGCTGGGAAAGATTGAGGGTGGTAGGAGAAGGGGGTGACCAAAGATGAGATGGTTGGATGGTATCATGGACTCAATGGACATGAGTTTGAGCAAACTGTGGAAGATAGTGAAGGATAGGTGAGACTTCCTTCCCTGCAAACTGGAGTGCTGCATTTTATGGGTTCACAAAGTCAAACATGATTTAAATTCTGAACAATTATAGTAATTTTTTTTTTTAACAGAAATGTCTGTTTAGGTCTTCTGCTGATTATTTGATCGGGTTGTTTGTTTCTCTGATGCTGAGATACATGAGCCTCTTGTATATTTGCAGATTAGTCCTGACAAAGCACTACTATTAGTCAGTACATTTCATTTCTTTGCCAATGGTCAAGTGCCTTGCAAGTATATTAGCAAAACAGGCCAATTCCAAACTTACTGGAATTAAACTTCACAGTGTAACATATCAAACAGTTCATAGACTTGCACTGCTTTTCAGGTTATACTTGGAGCAGCACTGATGTATGGACATCTGGATCAAGAACAAGAACATGACCAACATCTATTCTGAATTTATAAGTATCACTTTCTTGCCTTTCTTTATAGTTTTCACATGATTTTTGTTGTTTTGTTTTGGCATATCATTGGGATAATGAAGTATATGGTTTTATGTCTGCATTCTGTCATTCAGAATCATTTTGTAAGATTCACCCATGCTCTTAAATATAGTTGTAATTTCCTCATTTTCATTGCAGTAGAATCTGTACCCTATATATGCATTTGAATGTTGATGGACATTTTGGTTGTTTTCCATTTTTGACTATTAGAAATACTATTGTTCTTATGACTTTTTATGTATGTTTTCACAATTTTCTTGGGCATATAACTAAAGTGAAATTGTGATGTGATGGATTATTCACATGTTAAACTTTGGTGGTTACTGCCAAATAGTACATCAAAGTGGTTGTACAAATTTACTTTCCACCAGCAGTATAAAATTTCCTTTGCTTCAAATCCTTGCTAATACTAACACTGTTAATGTTTAAGTTTTTCCATCCTGGTGAGTGTGCTGTTGAATTTCACTGTGGTTTTAATTGATGTTTCTCTGATTATGGAGGAGGCTGAATACCTTTGACTGCTGAAATAGAGGCTGAACCTATTCAAGTCTCTTGCCTATTTTTCTATTGATTCTATTTTTCTTATTGATTTGTAGCAGTACTATTTGTATTCTGAATATGAACCTTTCTTCAGATATATATGTTACAAATATATTCTCCCAGTGGGCAGACACATTTTCCATCTTTTAAAGGTTTCTGACATTATCTATCACTACTCACCTTGCCTGTTGAAGTTTAGAGATCCCTATATGCAGGACTTTAGACAAGGGTTCAAGTGCAAGTGGTTTATTTTAGAGTTTATATCAGGAGTGAAAAAGTGAAATAAGACGCTAATCAGAAGTTTCCTATCAGTCAAGTTCCCTTGAAAGTTTAATCTCACCAAGGAATTAATGAATCAGTGTAGAAAGTATGCATTAGAGCTATCACATCCAAAGAGTAAGTAAATAAAAGTATTTTTAAAAAATTCTGTACACCTGTGCTTGAGATAACTCCCAGGGATAAATTAATTTCTAGGAGCAAATTACTTTTAGCCTACCACCTGAGCAGATCAAATAACCCCAACAGTGCAAGAAAACAGAGGAATGAAAGTGCTAGTAATAGGCTGGTGTTCACTGAAGTGCTAGAAGTGAGATGGTATAGACAAAGTACCATAGCACTTACAAACTTTCTAACTCTTATAGAATTTCTTCCTCTTGCTTGAGCATACTAGCTAGAATCTCTAGTCCATATTAGATAGAAGAAATGATAGTAGTTATTCTTGCATGGATCTCAGTCTCAAAAAGAAGGCTTTTACTATTTTAGCATTCACTACAATGTTTGCTATATTTATAATAGATTTAGTATAAATACCCTTGATCAAATTAAGGAAGCTCTCAGAGAAGGGGATGACAGAGGATAAGATGGCTGGATGGCATCACTGACTCGATGGACATGAGTCTGAGTGAACTCCGGGAGTTGGTGATGGACAGGGAGGCCTGTTGTGCTGCGATTCATGGGGTCGCAAAGAGTCGGACACGACTGAGTGACTGATCTGATCTGATCTTCTACCCATGATTTTTTTTTTTAAATCACAAATGGATATTAAATTATATCAAATATTTCCTTCATCTAATATGATAATAGGGCTTCCCTGGTAGCTCACATGGTAAAGAATCCGCCTACAATGTAGGAGACCTGGGTTCAAATTCCTGGATCAGGAAATCCCTTGGAGAAGGGAACGGCAACCCACTCCAATATTCTTGCCTGGAAAATCCCATGGACAGAGGAGCCTGGTGGGCTATAATCCATGAGGCTGCAAAGAGTCAGGCACTACTGAGTGACTAACACATTGAAATGACAGTGATAATGGTATGATTTTTTCTCATTTTCTCTGTCAATGTGGTGAGCTACATTGATTAATTTTTAAATGCTCCAACTAACCTTGCATTCCTGGAATAAACCTGCCTTGTTTTGGCTACTAAATATTACAGAGTTCATTTTGCTCATATTAGTTTAGGAGTTTTGCATTTGTATTCTATATGAGACTATTTTTTTTCTCTTAATTTAGCTCAAGTTCTTTTATGAAAGTTGTGATGCTTTTCTTAAGCAATTGGGAAATGTTTCTTCTTTTTGTATTACACTGAAGAATTAGTATTTTTTGCCATTTTTCCTTTCTTAAATGTTTGGAAGAACTTGCTGTTAAATGCTTCTTGCTTGCAAGGAAAGATATAAACTGAGATGCATGAGTTCACTTTGTTTCTAATTGTGACGAGTTAGAACCATACTTCAGACAAGGCTGTGGCAACCTACTCCAGTGTTCTTGCCTGGAAAATCCCATGGATGGAGGAGCCTGGTAGGCTGCAGTCCATGGGGTCGCTGAGAGTTGGGCACGACTGAATGACTTCACTTTCACTTTTCACTTTCATGCCTTGGAGAAGGAAATGGCAACCCACTCCAGTGTTCTTGCCTGGAGAATCCCAGGGACGGGGGAGCCTGGTGGGCTGCTGTCTATGGGGTCGCACAGAGTCAAACACGACTGAAGTGACTTAGCAGCAGCAGCAGAATCATATTTATGGTAAAACAAAAGACACAATCTATTTTGGAATAAAAGGTAATTGTTTATGAAGTAAACATTAAAATGCTGATCTTCTTTTGAGCTCTTAAATATCGCGTTCCCATATTTGTTTCTTTTTTTTTTTAATCTTTAATTTTATTTTATTTTTAAACTTTACATAATTGTATTAGTTTTGCCAAATATCAAAATGAATCCGCCACAGGTATACATGTGTTCCCCATCCTGAACCCTCCTCCCTCCTCCCTCCCCATACCATCCCTCTGGGTCGTCCCAGTGCACTAGCCCCAAGCATCCAGTATCGTGTATCGAACCTGGACTGGCAACTCGTTTCTTACATGATATTTTACATGTTTCAATGTCATTCTCCCAAATCTTCCCACCCTCTCCCTCTCTCACAGAGTCCATAAGACTGTTCTATACATCAGTGTCTCTTTTGCTGTCTCGTACACCGGGTTATTGTTACCATCTTTCTAAATTCCATATATATGCGTTAGTATACTGTATTTATGTTTTTCCTTCTGGCTTACGTTCCCATATTTGTATAACCTACTCATTCTCTAAGATCTAGGTAATTTTATGTCTTGGAAAGACACTTGATTATAACTCCAGTCCATAACTATCTGCTTTGAATTTATGTGCTATTTTAAAAATTAATCAATTTATTTTTATTTTGCTATGCTGGGTCTTTGTTGATGGCAGTTGGGCTTTCTCTAGTTCTAGTTTGTGGGCTCTAGAGCACTTTGGCCCTCTAGATGTGGGCATGTGGGTTCTAGAGTGCGTGAGCTTACCTGCCTTGCCCACATCATGTTCATTAAAAGGCAGATTCTTAATCCACTGGACCACCAGGGAAATCCCTGAACTTATGTGTTAGTGATGGGCATTTAACCTAATGACCTTTCTCAAATTATTTTAACTTTTTATATGGGAATATTTTCAATTACAGATTCAATTTCTTTAATATTTGTATGAATATTCATACTTTTTATTCTTTTTGCATCACTTTTGTCAAATGTTACTATTTAAGCAATGTTTTCACTTTATTAAAATTTTTAATTTTATTAGCTAAGCAATTCATAAGAACCCTTTTATTATATTAGTAATAAAAAATGTCTCTACAATTCTAACACTGGTTATTTTTGCCCTTTAGTCACTAGGATTCTATCAAATTTGTTGGTCTTTTCAAAGAACCATATATGGCCTTATTGATACCATACTATCTTTTTTTTTTTTATTGATATATCTTATCTTTTCATTTTCTTTTGCTTTACTCAGCCCTCAGCCACTCAGGGGAAAAGTGGCCATAAATATCAGGCTTTGCATTTGGTCCTAATAATTCTTTACTGTCTTAGCTTTTCAAAACCTTTTGGGAAATGTTTGCAAATTTTAAGTGTTTAGTTTTTCCAATTGTCCTCAGAGATAGGATTGGTAAAAATTATCTGATCCACTATTACCAAAAATGGAAGTTCCCAATTATTTATTTTTTGACATTTTTTGACATTGCATCATCTTATGTTTTGTTTGTTTGTTTCTGAAAACTTTCTCAGTGTCTCTTGAAAAGAAGCAAATTCTACAATTAAAACTGCATTAATCAACAAATCAAATCTCCTAGAGTAGAGTAGGGGAGGGAACAAAGGACTTAAACTCTCAGGCTGTTAACTCATTTATGGGCTTGCATCTGTTCTTATGCTCACCATTAAAGTTCAAGAGTGTATCCAAATGCATCATTAAATAAGTACTCAGTGTGATGGGAGATAAAACATGTGGGATAAAATAACATTTCTAAGTGTTCCTTACTCCCTCTCTACCTTTTCATTAGCATCTCCTGAAATTCTCTTTTATACACCAGACCAAGTTGTTAGACCTCTGTTACCCTCTATAAACTATAAACAAGAGCTGTAAATCAGTTCAGTTCAGTTCTGTTGCTCAGTCGTGTCCAACCCTTTGCGACCCCGTGGACTGCAGCACGCCAGGCTTCCCTGAGCATCACCAACTCCTGGAGCTGACTCAGACTCATGTCAATTGTGTTGGTGATGCCATCCAACCATCTCACCCTCTGTTGTCCCCTTCTCCCCCTGCCTTCAATCTTTCCCAGCATCAGGGTCTTTTCCAATGAGTCGGTTCTTTACATCAGATGGCCAAAGTATTGGATTTTCAGCTTCAGCATCAGTCCTTCCAATGAATATTCAGGACTAATTTCCTTTAGGATGGACTGGTATGATATCCTTGCAGTCCAAGGGACTCTCAAGAGTCTTCTCCAACACCACAGTTCAAAAGCATCAATTCTTTGGTGCTCAGCTTTCTTTATAATCCAACTCTCACATCCATACATGACTCCTGGAGAAACTATAGCTTTGACTAGATGGACCTTTGCTGGTAAAGTAATGTCTCTGCTTTTTAATATGCTGTCTAAGTTGGTCATAGCTTTTCTTCCAAGGAGCAAGCATAGTCACCATCTGCAGTGATTTTGGAATCCAAAAAAATAAAGTCTCTCACTGTTTCCATTATTTTCCCATCTATTTGCCATGAAGTGATGGGACTGGATGCCATGATTTTAGTTTTCTGAATGTTGACTTTTAAGCCAATGTTTTACTCTCCTCTTTCACTTTCATCAAGAGGCTCTTTAGTTCCTCTTCACTTTCTGCCATAAGGGTGGTGTTATCTGCATATCTGAGGTTATTGATATTTCTTCCACCAATCTTGCTTCCAGCTTGTAGTTCATCCTGTCCGGCATTTCCCATGATGTTCTCTGCAATTAAGTTAAATAAGCAGGGTGACAATATACAGCCTTGACGTACTCCTTTTCCTATTTGGAACCAGTCTGTTGTTCCATGTCCAGTTCTAACTGTTGCTTCTTGACTTTCATACAGATTTCTCAGGAGACAGGTCAGGTGGTCTGGTATTCCCATCTCTATAAGAATTTTCAGGCTTCAATCATAGCTCAGTTGGTAAAGAAGCCACCTGCATTGCAGGAGACCCTGGCTCAATTCCTGGGTCAGAAAGATCCCCAGGAGAAGGGTTAGGTTACCCACTCCAGTATTCTTGGGCTTTCCTTGGGCTAACCTGGTAAAGAATCCACCTGCAATGTGGGATAACTGGGTTCAATCCCTGGGTTGAAAAGACCCCCTAGAGAAAGGAAAGGCTACCCACTTCCAGTATTCTGGCCTGGAGAATTACATGGACTAAGTCCTTGGGGTTGCAAAGAGTTGGCTATGACTGAGCGACTTTCAGTTTAATAATTTTCCATAATGTGTTGTGATCCACACAGTCAAAGACTTTGCCATAGTCAATAAAGCAAAAGTAGATGTTTTTCTGGAACTCTCTTGCCTTTTTGATGATCCAACAGATGTTGGCAATTTGATCTCTGGCTCCTCTGCCTTTTCTAAATCCAGCTTGAACATCTGGAAGTTCACAGTTCACCTACTATTGAAGCCTGGCTTGGAGATTTGAGCATTACTTTGCTAGCATGTGAGATGAGTGCAATCGTGTGGCAGTTTGAACATTCTTTGGCATTCTCTTTCTTTGGGGTTGGAATGAAAGCTGACCTTTTCCAATCCTGTGGCCACTGATGAGTTTTCCAAATTTGCTGGCATGTTGAGTGAAGCACTTTCACGGCATCATCTTTTAGGATTTGAAATAGCTCAACTGGAATTCCAATCACTTCCACCAGCTTTGTTCGTAGTGATGCTTCCTAAGGCCCACTTGACTTTGCATCCAAGGATGTTTGGCTCTAGGTGAGTGATCACACTATCTTGGTTTTCTGGGTCATGAAAATCTTTTTTGTGTAATTCTGCTGTGTATTCCTGCCAGCTCTTCTTAGTATCTTCTGCTTCTATTAGGTCTATAACATTTCTGTCCTTAATTGTGCCTATCTTTGCATGAAATGATCCCTTGGTATCTCTAATTTTCTTAAAGAGATCTCTAGATTTTCCCATTCTATTGTTTTCCTCTATTTCTTTGCATTGATCACTGAGGAAGGCTTTCTTATCTCTCCTTGCTATTCTTTGGAACTCGGCATTCAAATGAGTATATCTTTCCTTTTCTCCTTTGCCTTTAGTTTCTTTTCTTTTCTCAGCTATTTGTAAGGCATCTTCAGAAGACCACTTTTCCTTTTAGCATTTCTTTTTCTTGGAGATGATGTTGATAACTGCCTCCTGTACAATGTCATGAACCTCTGTCCATAGTTCTTCAGGCACTCTGTCTATCAGATCTAATCCATTGAATCTATTTATCACTTCAACTGTATAAGGGATTTGATTTAGGTCATACCTGAATGGTCTAGAGGTTTTCCTTACTTTCTTCAACTTAAATCTGAATTTGGCAATAAGGAGTTCATGATCTGAGCCACAGTTAGCTCCCAGCCTTGTTTTTGTTGACTGTATAGATTCTCCATTATTGGCTCCAAAGAATGTAATCAATCTGATTTCAATATTGACCATTTGGTGATGCCCATGTGTCGAGTCTTCTCTTGCGTTGTTGGAAGAGGATGTCTGCTATGGCCAGTGCATTCTCTTGGCAAAACTCTATTAGCCTTTTCCCTGTTTCATTCTGTACTCCAAGGCCCAGTTTGCCTATTACTCCAGGTGTTTCGTGACTTCCTACTTTTGCTTTCCAGTCCCCTATAATGAAAAGGATATCTTTTTTGGGTGTTAGTTCTAGAAGGTCTTGTAGGTCTTCACAGAACCATTCAACTTCAGCTTCTTCAGCATTACTGGTCGGGGTATAGACTTGGATTACAGTAATATTGAGTGGTTTGCCTTGAAAACGAATGGAGATCATTCTTTCGTTTTTGAGATTGCATCCAAATACTGCATTTTGGACTCTTTTGGTGACTATGAGTGCTACTTCTCTTCTTCTAAGGGATTCTTGCCCACAGAGTAGATTTAATGGTCATCTGAGTTAAATTCACCCATTCCAGTCCATTTTAGTTCACTGATTCATAAAATGCCAATGTTCACTCTTTCCATCTCCCATTTGACCACTTCCAATTTGCCTTGATTCATGGACCTAACATTCCAGGTTCCTATGCAATATTGTTCTTTACAGCATTGGACTTTACTTCCATCACCAGTCACATCCACAGCTGCAATACTTTTATATTAAATAAGCCATCTCGGGCCTTAAATATGACAGGAAAAGCTTCAGATGAGTATTTACCAGAGAAAAAGGCACCAAGACTGAAGTAAAAATAAAACAGCATTGTTATGTATAGCAGGGGGTGGGATTGAGAAATCTACCTTAGCTTGGCATCCCATAATGATATACCATAAACGGAATATTTTTAACAACAGATGCATGTTTCTTACAGTTCTGGTGGCTGGGAAGTCCAAGATCAAGGTGTCAGTTGATTTAATTCCTGGTGATGACACTTTTCTTAACTCTACTTAGCTATCTTCTTGCTGTGCCTCACATGGTAGGGAGAGAAAGAAAGCACCTTTTAGTGCCTGCTTTTTTTTTTTTCTCCTTTTCCTGGTACCTCTTTTATAAGGGCACTAGTTCTCTGTGGGGCTTCCCTGGGGGCTCAGTTGGTAAATAATTTGCCTACAATACATGAAACCCGGATTTGATCCCTGGGTTGGGAAGATTCCCTGGAGGAGGGCATGGCAACCCACTCCAGTATTCTTGCCTGAAGAATTCCCATGAACAGAGGAGCCTGGTGGGCTACAGTCCATGGAGTCACAAAGAGTCAGACATGACTGAGCAACTAAGCACACTGCACAGTGTAATCCTCTGTGGGGGCCTTACCTTCATGACTTTCTCAATCTAAATACTTTCCAAATGCCCAACGTCTAAATGTCATCCCATTAGGGGCTTCAACATATAAATTTGGGGTCGCAAACACTTCTTTATAACAGAAACTGTAAGATATGCCTACGTAAGAACTATCTGAGTGAGGGAGCTTCACGGGAGCCAGGTCAGCGTGTCTAGTCTCTACCGTTAGCATATAGTAAGACTGTCTGGCTGCCTTGGGTTTGCATATTGTTTATTGCACTTGAAATAGTGTTGTCTTCATAGTATGATTCTACTTTACTGTGGTGCAGAATCTCTCCTGTGGACACCTCACATGTCTTAGAATGGGCATTTTAAGATTCCCCTCCCCTAACCCAACAAAGGATCAAGGTTTTTGCAATCCTTTGATGAGTATTGCTAGCACTAAGGTAAAATTCCATTTTTGATCAGATTATGCTACCAGAATTAATTTGGAAAAAATTGTAATGGTAGCAACAAAACATACCAACTTGCATTCTATATGAATAAAATTTAGCGTTTAGTGTTTGTGTGTGTGTATATATATATATATATATATAATATTCTTATACATTCACAACTCAATGTTTTTGCCCTTCCAGAATGGAATAAAGAGGGAAGATACACACACACACACACACACACACAGAGGCAGAGAAAGGTCATTGGGTTAAATGTCCACCAATAGCACAGAAATTCAAAGCAGAGAGGTGTAGAATGGGGTTGTAAGGAAGTGTTTTTGCAAGACATGATTTTATCTAGGTTTTAGGAAGAAGAGTAAGAAGAGGGTCTCCATATATTTCAATCTCTATCAGAGTGGAATAGATTTCCAAGGAATATCCAGCAGAATTCCTGTTAGATATTATTGAGTTACATGCCCTAGCCCTGCTGCCGGGCTTGAAAGCTATCAGCATTTTAGTGGATGTAGGCATTTCCATTGTCACCCTGCTTATTTAACGTATATGCAGAGTACACCATGCAAAATACCAGGCTGAATGAAGCACAAACTGGAATCAGGATTGCCGGGAGAAATGTCAATAACCTCAGATATGCAGATGACACCACCCTTACTGCAGAAAGTGAAGAGGAACTGAAGAGCCTCTTGATGAAGGGGAAAGAGGAGAGTGAAAAAGTTGGCTTAAAAGTCAATGCTAAAAAAACTAAGATCATGGCATGTGGTCCCATCACTTCATGGCAAATTGATGGGGAAACAATGGAAACAGTGAGAGACTTTATTTTCTTGGGCTCCAAAATCACTGCAGATGGTGACTGCAGCCATGAAATTAAAAGATTCTTGCTGCTTGGAAGAAAAGCTATGACCAACTTAGACAGCATATTAAAAAGCAGAGACATTACTTTGCCAGCAAAGGTGTAGTCAAAGCTGTGGTTTTTCTAGTAGTCATGTATGGATGTGAGAGTTGGACTATAAAGAAATCTGAACATGGAAGAATTGATACTTTTGAACTGTGGTGTTGAGAGTCCCCTGGACTGTAAGGAGATCCAGCCAGTTCATCCTAAAGGAAATCAGTCCTAAATATTCATTGGAAGGACTGATGCTGAAACTGAAACTCCAATACTTTGGCCATCTGATGCAAAGAACTGACTCATTGGAAAAGACTCTGATGCTGGGAAAGGTTGAGGGCAGGATGAGAAGGGCCAACAGAGGATGAGATGGTTGGATGGCATCACTGACTGGATGGTCATGAGTTTGAGCAAGCTGCAGGATTTCATGATGGACAGGGAAGCTTGACATGCTGTAGTCCATGGGGTCACAAAAAATCGGACACAACTGAGTGAACTGAACTGAACTGAGGTATTGCCAATGGGCAAAGAAGGTGAGAGGAATTGTGACCAATAACAGAATCAGTATATTTACATTTATCAAGATTGATAAGGAGATGTCCCAGAAATGCAGAAAGGAAAAATGCTATTAAGATAAGTGTACAAAATTCCAAAACAGATGTTCTGAATTGCAAAGTCATGTGGATGTGACTATTAATAGTCCAGTCAGAGTGCAAATTTAGGGCGGTTATACTGCTCTTCACTGTAATGTCAGAAAATGTCCTGATTCCTACATACATGTTGTGAAATGAAATATTTCCTGCCATCTTCCTCGGCAAGAAATGTCACAGCCACCAGGGATTTTTGGGTCTCCAAATGTGAGTGAGGCTCCCAAAAGGGAACACAAGGCCTGTGATCCAGCAGATACCGCCACCTCCTACAGTGATGCTGAGGAGCTCAGGTGGGGAGTAGAATGCTGTAGCAGCCATTCACCACATCTGCCATTCCTTACAGTAAACAAGGAATTAAGGATGTAAGCAATCACGAAATAAGATTTGGCCCCAGATAGCTGTGGTGCATACCAAAGGAATGAATTCAGGTCGCCCAGAGGCTTGCATACATGGAAGAATGCTAAATTTCTTAACTTGATACCTGGTTTTCCTTACTTAATGATAAGCTTTGATGTTCAGATTGCCTGCCCACTTTGTTGCAAACTTGTGTATAGCCTGACTCCCTTTCCTGCCTCCTCAGAGCAGTTTTCTTAGGGCTACTGAGATGCTGTCTTCTGGGCTAAGAGTCCTTTACATTCCCACCAAATAAAGTATCTCTCTACTTTCAGGCTGTGATTAATTTTTTTAGCCAGCAATGCTAAGTGCATAGATAAGAAAATGGCATAGATACCCAAATATATGTGCAAATGAG
The DNA here is from genome assembly GCF_027580195.1 of Bos mutus. NCBI lineage: Eukaryota > Metazoa > Chordata > Mammalia > Artiodactyla > Bovidae > Bos > Bos mutus. The sequence continues at coordinate 13,597,629 of NC_091640.1, read as the reverse complement.
TTGACAGATCTAAAATTATGTAAAAATGAAAAGTATCTTAATACACAACCCAATATTTTAGGGAAGGTCATGATGTGCATTGTCACTTCAGTAGTGTCTGACTATTTGTGACCCTATGAACTATATAGCCTACCACGTTCCTCTGTCCATGGGATTCTCCAGGCAAGAGTACTAGATGGGGTTGCCATTTGCTTCTCTAGGGGATCTTCTTAACCCAGGAATCTAATCTACATCTCTTATGTCTCCAGCATTGGAGGGTGGTTTCTGTAAATTCTATTTTGAAGTATTTTCCACTACCTTGGCTTCCTTAAAAAAAAAAAAAAAGAGAGAGAGAGAGAATAACAGGAATTGCTTCTCTTCTATTGTTTGCTTTGCTATTTTAATCAGATTTAACATTAAGAAAAATATAGCATCCTTTGAAAGGAGGAATAATGTGTGCCGTCTTTGGTAATTTTAACCACTTTTGAGCTGCTTTTTGGAGCCCCATCTGCCCGTCTAGTCCATCAGCTGGTTGTTAACACTTTGTCACTTACAGACCCAAAGTCTGAACTGAGATAGGGACAGGAAAGTGAAATCATGCTTTCTGATAATTAAATGTGATTGACGAACAGATACACATTGGCAAACACACACACACACACACACACACACAGACAAAGATAACTCTATGTCAATTTGACTGGGACCTGGAACAATTTGGTTCAGGAATATAAAGTCAGAATGGCTAAGAGAAGATACACTGAGGCAGATATTCATGGTTTTGCTAGGTATTAATTTGTTTAAAAAATCGACTTTTTTTTTTTTAATCTTAGAAGCTGTTGTTCAAATTATTTAATTGTTAAATCATCATTCAGTCAGTTCAGTCAATCAGTCATTTCCAACTCCTTGCAACCCAATGGACTGCAGCATGCCAGGCTTCCCTGTCCATCATCAACTTCTGGAGCTTGCTCAAACTCATGTCCATCAGATCAGTGATGCCATTCAACCATCTCATCCTTGGTCATCACCTTCTTCTCCTGCCTTCAATCTACCACAACACCAGGGTCTTTTCCAATGAGTCAGTTCTTTGTTTCAGGTGGCCAAAGTATTGGAGTTTCAGTTTCAGCATCAGTCCTTCCAATGAATATAGGACTGATTTCCTTTAGGATGGGCTGGTTGGATCTCCTCGCAGTCCAAGGGACTCTCAAGAATCTTCTCAGGCAACACAGTTCAAAAGTATCAATCTTCCATGCTCAGCTTTCTTTATGGTCCAACTGTCACATCCATGTATGACTACTGGAAAAACAATAGCTTTGACTAGATGGACCTTTGTTGGCGAAGTAATGTCTGTGCTTTTTCATATGCTGTCTAGGTTGGTCATGGATTTTCCTCCAAGTAGCAAGAATCTTTTAATTTCATGGCTGCAGTCACCATCTGCAGTGATTTTGGAGCCCAAGAAAATAGTCTCTCACTGTTTCCATTGTTTCCCCATCAATTTCCCATGAAGTGATGAGACTGGATGCCACCATCTTAGTTTTTTGAATGTTGAGTTTTAAGCCAGCTTTTTCACTCTCCTCTTTCACTTTCATTAAGAGGCTCCTTAGACCCTTTTCACTTTAAGCCATAAGGATGGTGTCATCTGCATACTTGAGGTTTTTTATATTTCTCCTGGCAATCTTGATTCCAGCTTATGCTTCTTCCAGCCCAGCATTTTGCATGATGAACACTGCATATAAGTTAAATAAACAGGGTGACAATATATAGCCTTGTCATACTCCTTTCCCAGTTTGGAACCAGTCTGTTTTTCTATGTCTGGTTCTAACTGTTGTTCCTTGACCTCGATACAGAACTCAGGGGGTAGATCAGGTGGTCTGGTATTCCCATCTCTTTCAGAATTTTCCACAGTTTGTTGTGATCCACACAGTCAAAGACTTTGGGATCATCAATGAAGCAGAAGTAGATGATTTTCTGAAACTCTTGCTTTTTCTATGGCCCAATGGATGTTGGATCCATTGGCAATTTGGATACTTTGGCAGTTTGATCTCTGGTTCCTCTGCCTTTTTAAAATCCAACTTGAACATCTGGAAGTTCACAGGTTACATACTGTTGAAACCTTGCTTGGAGAAATTTGAGCATTACTTTGCTTGCATGTCTGATGAGTGCAATTGGGCGGTAGTTTGAAGATTCTTTGGCAATGTCTTTCTTTGAAATTGGAATGCAAACTGATCTTTTTCAGTTTTGTGACCATGCTGATTTTTCTATATTTACTGGGATATTGAGGGCAGAATTTTTGCAGCATGATTTTTTAGGATTTGAACTAGCTCAACTGAAATTCCATCACCTCCACTGGCTTTATTTGTAGTGATGCTGCCTAATGTCCACTTGACTTCACATTCTAGGAGGTCTGGCTCTAGGTGAGTGATCATATAATCATGGTTATCTGGGTCATTAAGATCTATTTTTTTGTACAGTTCTTTGTATTTCTTGCTACCTTTTCTTAATATCTTCTGCTTCTGCTAGGTCCATACCATTTCTGTCCTTAATTGTGCCCATCTTTGCATGGAGTGTTCCCTTAGTATCTCTAATTTTCTTAAAGAGATCTCTAGTCTATCCCATTCTATTGTTTTCCTATATTTCATTGATCACTGAGGAGGGTTTTCTTTTCTCTCCTTGATATTCTTTGAAACTCTGCATTCATATGGGTGAATCTTTCCTTTCCTCCTTTGCCTTTAGCTTTTCTTATTTTCTCAGCTGTTTGTAAGGCCTCCTCAGATAACCAATTTGCTTTTTTGCATTCCTTTTTCTTGAGGATGATCTTGATCACTGCCTCCTATATACAATGTCAGGAACCTCTGTCCATAGTTCTTCAGGCACTCTATCAGCTCTAATCCCTTGAATCTATTTCTCACTTCCACTGTATAATCTTTAAGGGATTTGATTAAGGTCATACGTGAATGGTCTAGTGGTTTTCCTTATTTTCCTCAATTTCAGTCTGAATTTTCCAATAAGAAGTTGATGATCTGAGCCACAGTCAGCTCCTAGTCTTGTTTTTGCTGACTGTATAGAGTTTCTCCATTTTTGGCTGCAAAGAATATAATCAATCTGATTTCAGTATTGACCATCTGGTGATGTCCATTTATAGAGGTGTCTCTTGTGTTGTTGGAAGAGGGTGTTTGCTATCACCAGTACGTTCTCTTGGCAAAACTCTGTTAGCTTTTGCCCTGCTTCATTTTGTATTCCAAGGCTAAACTTGCCTATTATTCCAGGTATCTCTTGACTTCTTCCTTTTGCATTCCAGGCCCCCTGATGAAAGGACATCTTTTTTTGGTGTTAGTTCTAGAACGCCTTGTAGGTCATCGTAAAGACATTCAATTTCAGCTTTTCCATCATTGCATAATACAATATATAAAAAAAAAATGTGCTCCAGTTTCCCAATGGAGGAAAATTTGGCTATTTTAAACCTTAGACTGATTTATTTAACACCAATATCCATCTAATAGCTTACAGTGAATGGTGTCAGATTCATGATCTCCAAAAAAGAAGATTTAGCTTCAGGGCCAGTGACCATGCTTGATCATTCAATTGCTTTTGTGTGGCAGAATTTTTATTACAGTGAAAAGGACAGAGACAGCGTCTGATATAGACATCAGAAGGGAGACAGAATGTGCCCCACTTGCTAGTCTTACCAAGGGACCTATATACTTTTTCAGTTGGTTATTACAGTAAATTAAAGAATATCTCAAAGTTGTAAAAAATTTACCTGACCCACTCCCAAAATTTACATTTTAACAGGAGTAGAACTAACAATAGAAAGAAAGATCTTACCAGACCCACTCCCACAACATACACTTTATTATGACAGGGATTAGTCAGAAGGCTCCTAAGGAGAAACATGTCCTCAAGCAGGATACATTATTGTTATATAAGCATTGGTATAGAGTTTAAGATGAGTTACTTTTTGTGTAATCATTATCTCTGGGCTTAAAGAAAAAAAAAACAAAACATTTTATGTGACTAAGATTAAAGGAATGTAAAAAAACAAAACAAAACAAAACAAAATGTTTGTCCTTTTCTCCTCTTTGAGGGCCCCAGACCCCTTTCTCCTCCAGAGCTCCAGACTCCTTATTAATCTACCTAAGAATTAACTCTCTCACATCTATATTCAGAACAAATTCTTTAATGTATCATGTGAATATACTCAGGAAGACTGTAGAGTCTTCTGTTCAAAATGAGACATGGTAAGTCTCCAGGTGAGTCTTTCTTATTTTAGAGCCAAGACAGCCAATATCCAGCAAGGTCAAGTGAGTTACTATGGGCCATTTATAATGATTGTCAGGCACTGTTTACACAGTAAGCATCTTTTTGTCTGGTGAAGTTCAGTTCAGTTCAATTGCTCAGTGTCCACATCTTTGCAATCCCATGGATTGCAGCATGCCAGGCTTCCCTGTCCATCAGCAACTCCTGGAGTTTGCTCAAACTCATGACCATCGAGTTGGTGATGCCATCCAACCATCTCATCCTCTGTCATCCCCTTCTCATCCCACCTTCAATCTTTCCCAGCATCAGAGTTTTTCCCAATGAGTCAGTTCATTGCATCAGGTGGCCAAAGTATTGGAATTTCAGCTTCAGCATCAGTCCTTGCAATGAATATTCTGGACTTATTTCCTTTAGGATGGACTGGTTGGATCTCCTTGCAGTCCAAGGGACTCTCAAGAGTCTTCTCCAACACCACAGTTCAAAAGCATCAATTCTTCGGTGCTCAGCTTTCTGTATAGTCCAACTCTCACATCCATACATGACTACTGGAAAAACCATAGCTTTGACAAGATGGACCTTTGTCAGCAAAGTAATGTCCCTGCTTTTTAATATGCTATCTAGGTTGGTCATAGCTTTTCTTCCAAGGAGTAATCATCTTTTAATTTCATGGCTCCAGTCACCATCCACAGTGATTTTGAAGCCCAAGAAAAAGTCTCTCACTGTTTCCATTGTTTCCCCATCTATTTGCCATGAAGTGATGGGCCCGGATGCCATGATTTTAGTTTTTTTGAAGGCTGAGTTTTAAGCCAGCTTTTCACTCTCCTCTTTCACTTTCATCAAGAGGCTCTTTAGTTCCTCTTTACTTTAAACCATAAGGGTGGTGTCGTCTGCATATCTGAGGTTATTGACATTGAGCATCACTTCAAATTACTTTCAAATCTTCTTGCACTACAAGATTCTGAGCTGTGGGAGCTCTACATGGGACTTCCACTTGACAACCCATTGCACCTGACAGATTTTCACTCTAGTTTAAGTTTTAGAAAAGGGATGGCTTAAAAACAATCAATGATGAGATAATCTTTTTGAGGGCAACCCGTTTTATTGGACAGTTTTAATTGCTAGAATTCATTTATCTTTACAATAAGTTTTTGCCATTTATATCCAACTAATTGCTTATTTGGTTACCTGAAGATACACAGATTAGTTTCTTTTCTAACTGGTAGTGTCTTAGATATATGAGGACAGGTTACAATCATTAGAAGAAAATCATTACTTCCACATCCAAATTTTCCAACAAGTTTTCTCTAAGGAGGAAAAATTGTTTCAAGCTAACACTATTTCCCCCTTTGAAAGTTTACTGTAAGATTAGGAGTTTAACAGCAACAAATATTCATGCAAGTTCAAGATGCAAACACCTTAGTAAAGGGTAATTTGCATGAAAAATATTTATAAACATTAATTTGAGCCAAGATTATTATGTGATATTAAAATAAGTAGCATTAACTTAGACTTTGCTACTAGCAATTCAGTGTCAAGATTAAGCAAATCAGGTCTTCCACTGAAATGTACATCAGTGAGATGACATTTAAAGTTTTATGTTTTGGTCTGATGACCACATTAAACAGAAAATTTGAAAAATATTTTGGAGTCCAGGAAGAGGCCAAAAGCATGACTAGGATTTCTGGAAGCTATGTTACATGAAGAATAATGTGTAGAATTATTGACTAGGGAGAAAAGCACCTTTAAGAGAGAACCATGGTAAACTGCCTTCAAGTAAATGCAATAGTATTAATTAAAATGAGTTGGACTTAGTATGTGTCACTTCAGAGAACAAAACTAAGGCCCTCAGTTGGAAGGTACTGTAAAATGGAATTTGTCTTAGTATAAATAAGAAAGATTTTAAAAAGTGGATTACCTACAGGAGAATGTTTAAGTGCTTTAAATAAAGGCCAGAATGCCTGGCGTGACTGGAGTAATAGAGATGTCTTTTGAGGAAAGGTGTCTTTTACATTTCACCCTAAAACCTTAGATGTTAGAATAAGGATTTACCAAGGATCTACTATGTAAAGTGTTCCAATAGATTGTGTGGAGTTTCAAAAAGGAGTGTACAACAAGCTTTCTGTCTTAAAATTCTTATACTCTGATTCAGCAGTCAACATTTTCATATTTTTATATTTTCATGTTTTTATATATGACCATCTACTGTATTTTGAGCATTTTGGAGAATGCATGATATTTGATTAAGAGGTTGGGATAATTACAAAGAGCAGGACAAGTCAGAAAGAATGAGGAAAAAATGAATGGTAAGGAAAAGAGAAATGGGAACTATTGGGTAGATTGAGTATGGACGTGTGAATATAGACGCTATGATCAGAAGTAAGTTTGTACAGGTCACAGGGTTGTTTTAGGAGACCTGTTACTATAATACTAGAAAGATGATTGTAGATAGATTGTGCTATTACTTGAAAGATATATTTTGGAGAATAAACTTTATTTTTAGATGGTTAGGAACCATTTTGTGCCTTTGCTTAAACAGATAAATAGTTTGATGAAAATGGTACTGAAATGAGTAAATCGGATGTGCTTGAGTAATGAAAATCTGCAGTGAGAACAGTGAAATAGACTGTACTCTTGGGAAGAATGGAAGAGATCTCATGGTGGTCAATATGCCGGTCACTTCAACTACTCCAGGCATCAACGATTGCCTTAACACTCATTTAGCAACTTATCTATATCAAATAAGGAAAATTACCACTTTCAAGCCTTTAGCAACCTAGCAACCACAGCAACATAGCAATGTTGTTTATCCTCTCCTTGTCCAGCCTAGTGATTCATGGTTCTGTTGTTTCTTAGACTGAATTAGGAAAAACAAAACAAAACAAAAAACTATTGGAAACAAAGTAATATTACAATTTTCAAACAGAAAAGGTTATTAAATGACTTTTAGATCATATAACTTATTTTCATCATTAATCAGTGTCTGGAATTGTCAGGAAACATGTGTCTTGTCCCTCCACTATATTTAGAGACTTGGTAAATGTTACGAGTAAGGAGTACACACACACACACACAGACACACACATATATATATATATATACACATATATATATATATTTCTTTATACCCATCATAATTTCTATTTATCAACCTATTTATCATAGGTTAATAAATAGGATTTAGTTATATTTACATTTTCTGTGGAGATATAAATAAACATTCACATAGTTTTCTAACTTGATCAAATCATACTGTTAACTATGATGCAACTCTTTCTTGTTTAAAAAATATATTCCACCTGTTTAATTTCATGTTAAATTTCCTATATTTATAATTTTCTCTCATAGAAGGTAAATCTGAAATATGATAAATTGCAATGTTTTAGACTCCTGAGCTCTATTTTCCTCTACATAATCTGCTAGTAATATTAATGCCTTATTAAATACATTCCGGTAAGTATTCTGCTTAGTCCAAATTAATTTGGTTGTAATGTTTGTTTAATTACAGCACTTAAATTTTATAGTTGGTTCTTCAAAGTGAAAGCCTGTTTGATTTTAATTTAAAAGGGAGAGAAAGTGTTTATTGTGCAATTGGCTTCTCTTGTAGCAATTGTAATTGCATAGCAAGGCAACTGGTTGATATAATTTCCAGGAAGTTCTAGTTACCTAACCAGAAATTCCCTCCTACATTGCTTCTTAGGATGACTTAAATGCTAGCAATTTTTTTTTATTTTTCCATAGTAATTAAATTATTATTTTGGTCATTGTATGTGCCCAATTCTTTACCAGTAATTTGATACAGTGAGAGTGGAATAGCATACAACATGGATAAGAGAGAAACCTTGACATTGAGCAGCTCAAATCAGATAGCATCATAGAAACACAAATTTCCATTTATCATAGAATACAATGAGTTTTACAAGAAATTTATGTGATGATAATAATGGTAGTGTAGATGAAGAATTAGGGTTCTCCAGTGGTACAGAAGGTAAATAATCCACCTGCTAAGGGAGGAGAAACAGGAGATGCATGATTGATTTCTGGGTTGGGAAGATCCCCTGGAGTAGGAAATGTCAACCCACTCCAGTATTTTTGCCTGGAGAATTCCCATGGCCAGAGGAGCCTGGAAGGCTACAGCACATGGAGTTGCAAAGAGTAGGGCATTACTGAGTGACTGAGAACACACATACAGAGGAAGAATTAGCTCACTTTCCCTAGGAAAGATTAGAAGACTCCTTGGAAAAGGGTGGGGAGTTCAAGGCAAGACAATTCCCTTGGAAGACATCATCAAGGCAAGAGCAGCAGATGTGACACAATTAAGGAATATTCAGTAAATGTTGAATGGTCCTTTGTGGAGATGGAAATTAAAGAGAATGGGGTGGTGAGCAGGGGAAGTTCACAAAGCAGATAGAGTCTAGCTTGTGCATGATTTGAATATAGTGATTCAACAAGTTTTGTTTTTAGCTAAAGGAAGAAAAAAAGGCCTCTAGAAAGAAATGGAGGAATTATAGGCGGCGTTCTTTGGGGAACAGAATGCCTGAGGAAATGCAATATAGTTCTGCTATGAAAATAGAGATGACACAGGAAGGAAAGAGGTGAGGCCGAATAAAGATAAAGATGAATTTTGAGATCATGATGATAGATTATGATAATAGATGTGTTTTTATACTCTTTAGTATCCCTCTGCTGGTGCTTCTAAGTCGCTTCAGTCGTGTCTGACTCTGTGTGACCCCATAGACGGCAGCCCACCAGGCTCCTCCATCCCTGGGATTCTCCAGGCAAGAACACTGGAGTGGGTTGCCATTTCCTTCTCCAATGCAGGAAAGTGAAAAGTGAAAGTGAAGTCGCTCAGTCGTGTCTGACTCTTCGTGACCCCATGGACTGCAGCCCACCAGGCAAGAGGCAAATCCTCTTGGGGTATATCAGGAAGCTCTTTTTAGCAGCAGCTGAGAACAAGGTTCTTGAGGCTGGTGGGTGGGACAACTAACTGCCTGGAGCAGCAAAGGTGACAAGGAACAAGGCTAGCGGTGTGGCAGGGATACGAGAGAGGGACCTGGAAGGAAAACCTGTAGGACTTGAAGGATAAAATTCATCTCTTAAAAATATTTTTAAAGAGCTAGTTTGTAAGATGCTACATTGCCTAACAAGTTCTTGGGAAATCTATATATTAGTGTATTGAATCTTGTCAGCTCCTCTGAAGCATGATTGGCCCATTAAGCCTCACGAGATCACCCCACTGGAAGTCCATCACAATGTTTGGGCACTTAGAGAGTACAATGGCCCAGCTTGCCTTAACTGTGATTTCTCTTCATACTGGGCCTTAAAGGATTATTTGGGGGTGTTGGTATAACTTACATTTTTATAGAAATATGAGCAAACAGAATTTAAGAAACTCCACATGTACCTTACACCTTGTTGAGAATCCCCAGAACTTCATAAAACTCCTCACTAACTAAACATTAGATTTTTTATGTTATCAAGAGAGAGGAATAAGTTGCTATGAATAGGTTAATCGTGGTGGAATTTTGTAGTGCTCTACATTTGCCACAAGGTCTGATTTTGTATTCTAGTTTTGTCAGTTGCAGTCCTTAAATATTTTATTTAGTAAGAACTAAATAAGACAAGGTCTGCCTCAGCTTTCACCCTCCATTGTGGTGGTGGTGGTGGTGGTGGTGGTGGTTTAGGTGCTAAGTCGTGTCTGACTCTTGTGACCCCATGGACTGTAGCCTGCCAGGGTCCTCTGTTCATGGGATTCTTCCGGAAAGAATACTGGAGTAGGTTGCCATTTCCTTCTCCATACCCTCCATGTTGGGGCTACTTAATGCCCACAGATTTCAGGCTTGACCTTCCTCTATTGTCTGAAAAAACCTTTGTGTACATTGAATAGTTGTACATGTATAAACACATTAGTAGTAGTAGTACCATTGTAGTTTGTGAGGACACGTGCCATGTCTAACATATATGTACTAGAAATGATCAGTCTCAGATTTAAATACAAACATAATTCATTTATATTCCATATTTAAAAAATCAAGTTAATTTTACTATAAAAATAATGCCTGCTTATGATAGAGCATTTGCTACATTAAAAATAGACAAAAAGTCATGTTTCTCTCACTCAAAGCCAACACATTCTGATGTGTTTTTCTTTAGCGATTTCCTGTGAAAATGTGTAGTTTGTTTGTTTTACATGGCTGTGATCATACTTTGCATCATGTTTAATTCTGACTTTTTCATTTAACATTGTAACATAAGGATGTTCTTGTATTATTTTAACCTTAAAGAAACATCATTTTTAGTAACTTCATAAAATTGTAACCCTCAAATATGTCATAGTCTACTTAGGAGTCTCATAAAAAAGAAAGGGTCTGTGATTTCTGCCATTTTAACTTGCTGTTTTGTGAAAGTATTTTAATTTTTCTTGTGTTAGAGTATATCTGACTGTATCAGTGCATCTCTTTCCCTGGAGCATATTACAGATAGAGGTATTCTTCACATATTCATTCTAAAATAGAAAACACTTAAGTGGTCCTTTTTATATGCAGGTACAGTTGTAAGTGGATCAGATGTATTTATTCAATGAAACTTTAGTAAAGTATAAATTTTGCCCATTGTTGGTAGGTTCACTCATCTAATCTCTGATTCCTCAAAAATCCTTCATCTCCTGCCTCAGCAGTCCAGTGAACTTATTTTATCCTCTTCTTTCAAACTTAGGTTGGGTAGAGAGGATATTTTAGGTCAACTGTAGTGGTAATAGCATCAGGAAATAGTATCTTGTGACATAATTCCCAGCTAATGAGAGATCTAGAACAATATTTCTTTGTCCCCAGTTCTCACCTATAAAATAGAAAACATAATTAGATGAGCGTCTTTTATGGCTTACTATGAAACAGAATCACTTTGGAGACTTTTTACATTTCTCTGCTTTTTGCATATTATTAGGACTGAGATCTGGGCATTTATGCTTATTAAACTTGAATGAATGGATTCTCATCAAGTGGTCCCAGTGGTCCTCAAACTTGCTCCATATTGCAGTCATTTGAGAAGCTTTATAGATGCTGAGCCTTTAGTCATACCTCTAGAGATTATCATTTCATTGGTTTGGGATTTTTTTTTCTGGGTATCAGTACTTTTTAAATTTTCCCAGGGGATTCTACTCTGTAGCTACTGAGCTATATTGAAGCTAACCATATGACCACTGTTTGTGGATAAGTTTGGAAAAATGTCAAGAAATTTTCTTTTTTCATTACTGAGAATTTATAATTTCACATAATTCAATCAAAATACTACAGTAAAATATGACATTTAGATTATGGATAACAGTGGTTGTCCAAGGTCTTCTTCAAGTTATAGTTTCTTCTGGGCATATCCAAACTTATACAAATCATCTTGAGAATGTTACATAATTTCTCAGTGCCTTAAAATTTTCTCTGTAAAGTATTTGGAGTCTAATAAAATTCATAATTTAACCCACTACCATCTCATAAAATCAAAATGCAGATATAGCATATTAAATAATTACATTTTTAGAAAGACTGAAGTAATATCCTGAGACTGCATTTAAGGGCAGAGTCTAGTGCTGCTTATTTAAAACTAAATGCAGTTAGAAGACTTGGGTTTGTGCATTTGAAGCTGGAAGCTTCAATAATCAACCTATCAAGAAACTAATTTATATCCTACATTGGTGTGTAAGAAAGACAATATTCTGTGCTATGGAGAATACCAAAATGAAGAAAATTAAATTCCTGTCTTGGAGTAATTTATAATCTTACTTGATGATATAACTCAAACATGAAACATAAGTTAGCAAATGCCGAGTGGCAACTGCTATGTAAATTTAGAACAGCAAAGTTAATAGGTGGACAAAAGGTAATTAGAGATGACTTAGAACAGTGCTATCTTATACAGTTCAAGTTACCTGTATAAGAACACCTAAAATGCTTGTTAAGAATGTAGATTCCTAAGGCACATCTAGCCCTACTCAATCATTCCCTCTGGACTGGGGCATAAGACTCTGCCTTTAAAAACAGAGTCTTCAAGTGTTTATTATGTACACAAAGCCTGGGTGCTGTTCATATAATAGAATCAATATGAGCTAGGCCTTAAGACAGGTTGGAGTTATATAATAGCAGTTAAAATTTATTGAATTCTAGATAGTTTCTAATTATTTAAGAGTATTACCTCACTTAATCGCACTCCCTACCTAAAGAATATCAGTTACGTACTTTTATTATTATCTCTATTTGGCAGACAAAGAAACTGAGGCATAGGGAACCTAAGCAGCTTGCCCAAGGTCACATGGCTGGTAAATGTCAGAGTCAAGATCTAGGGTCAGGCAGTCTGCTCCAGACCCTACACACTAAACCACTTTTTCTCTAAATAAAAAGGAAGAGCACATATGGGCACATGAATGAATTACATGTAAACAAAATGTAAACAAAATTCATGAATGTCCTGGAAAGTAAGCACTTTTACTTGAAAGTTATGGTTCAGTCCCTAGGTACACAGCTCACCCTGGGGTGTCACTTGAGGATGGAGAAGACATGATTAAAAGTTTTAATTTTATGCCCTGATCCTGAAGTCAAGCTTCCCAGGGTTGAAGAGGTTAGCAGATCTGTTGTAAAGGATCCCTGAGTCAAAGGAATATTTAATAAGACTATAGATTATCAAGAGGCTGCTATTACCTGTATGATCCATAGGACCTATTTGATACTGTTACGATGGATTCCAGAGGGAGAAACCAGATGTAAGCACAAAAACAGAGCAACATAATTAACCACCCTTTCCTCTCTCTTTTGAGGCTGGAATCAGGTAGACTTACAGTAAAGAACACAATCTTTTCTTCAGAGGGCACAGTTAACATTTGGGAGGTATTTTCAGCTTGAACAAGTATTATATTTTTGTGGAATTCTGGGCAAGATCATGGGAAATGATGAAAGGCTGGCACATGCAGGGCAGCAGCAGTCTTGAGGATGGTAAGTGGGGCAGAACTAAAGCTGGTGGCAGAAGTGCTGCTGATACAGAGCCAGCTGTATCAGCCCTGCTTTCTTCCTGTGCTGTGAAGCAGCCTGCAGCACTGGAAGTAATCTCTGAACAGACAAATGCACCAAAGTGAGACAGAATCAATCAGATGGACAAAGTTGCCAGGCACATTGAAACCTCCTTTAATTTGGTGATTTGCGAGGACTATTTCTTTTACTTGGATATTCTCATTGGCATCTGAAATACACTCTTATAGACACTGAAAAAAACAACTGTTATAAAGTCCATATGAAATATGAAGCACATCAGACAAAAACTAGATAGATAATGTGGTATTTGGCATTGCTATTTATATATATCATATCTAAACTGGACCCATTAACAGGTGCTATTAGCAGTCATATATTGTTTTAAAATATAGGTCTTATTATTATTCTAGTATGGTGAAGCCAACAGATCAGGAGAAAATTGCTATTGAAAGACAGTTACTCACAGTTCCCAAGAGGAGGGGTTACATCATACCACACAGGTGGCACTGGGATGGATCAAGAGGTAGAGGAAGCCAGGGGAACTGTGGGTAAGAGTCTTCATAGTGGTTTATGACAGAAGCAATGATTTAGGTCATACCATTCAGTTATGACCTAAATCAAATCGCTTATGATTATACAGTGGAAGTGAGAAATAGATTTAAGGGACTAGATCTGATGGATAGAGTGCCTGATAAACTATGGACGGAGGTTCGTGACATAGTACAGGAGACAGGGATCAAGACCATCCCCATGGAAAAGAAATGCAAAAAAGCAAAATGGCTGTCTGAGGAGGCCTTACAAATAGCTGTGAAAAGAAGAGAAGTGAAAGGCAAAGGAGAAAAGGAAAGATATAAGCATCTGAATGCAGAGTTCCAAAGAATAGCAAGAAGAGATAAGAAAGCCTTCTTCAGTGATCAATGCAAAGAAATAGAGGGAAACAACAGAATGGGAAAGACTAGAGATCTTTTCAAGAAAATTAGAGATACCAAGGAAACATTTCATGCAAAGATGGGCTCGATGAAGGACAGAAATGGTATGGACTTAACAGAAGCAGAAGATATTAAGAATAGGTGGCAAGAATACACAGAAGAACTGTACAAAAAAGATCTTCACGACCAAAATAATCACGATGGTGTGCTCACTCACCTAGAGCCAGACATCCTGGAATGTGAAGTCAAGTGGGCCTTAGAAAGCATCACTACGAACAAAGCTAGTGGAGGTGATGGAATTCCAGTTGAGCTATTTCAAATCCTGAAAGATGATGCTGTGAAAGTGGTGCACTCAATATGCCAGCAAATTTGGAAACCTCAGCAGTGGCCACAGGACTGGAAAAGGTCAGTTTTCATTCCAGTCCCAAGAAAGGCAATGCCAAAGAATGCTCAAACTACTGCACAATTGCACTCATCTCACATGCTAGTAAAGTAATGCTCAAAATTCTCCAAGCCAGGTTTCAACAGTATGTGACCTGTGAACTTCCAGATGTTCAAGCTGGTTTTAGAAAAGGCAGAGGAAACAGAGACCAAATTGCCAACATCCGCTGGATCATGGGAAAAGCAAGGAAGTTCCAAAAAGCATCTATTTCTGCTTTATTGACTATGCCAAAGCCTTTGACTGTGTGGATCACAATAAACGGTGGAAAATGCTGAAAGAGATGGGAATACCAGACCACCTGACCTGCCTCATGAAAAAGTTGGCTTAAAGCTCAACATTCAGAAAACTAAGATCATGGCATCCAGTCCCATCACTTCATAGCAAATAGATGGGGAAACACTGGAAACAGTGTCAGACTTTATTTTTTGGGGCTCAAAAATCACTGCAGATGGTGACTGCAGCCATGAAATTAAAAGACGTTTACTCCTTGGAAGAAAAGTTATGACCAAGCTAGATAGCATATTGAAAAACAGAGACATTACTTTGCCGACAAAGGTCCATCTAGTCAAGGCTATGGTTTTTCCAGTGGTCATAAATGGATGTGAGAGTTGGACTGTGAAGAAAGCTGAGCGCTGAGGAATTGAGGCTTTTGAACTGTGGTGTTGGAGAAGACTCTTGAGAATCCCTTGGACTGCAAGGAGATCCAACCAGTCCACTCTAAAGGAGACCAGTCCCGGGTGTTTGGAAGGAATGATGCTAAAGCTGAAACTCCAGTACTTTGGCCACCTCATGCGAAGAGTTGACTCATTGGAAAAGACTCTGATGTTAGGAGGGATTGGGGGCAGGAGGAAAAGGGGACGACAGAGGATGAGATGGCTGGATGGCGTCTCCAACTCGATGGACGTGAGTTTGAGTGAACTCCAGGAGTTGGTGATGGACAGGGAGGCCTGGCGTGCTGCAATTCATGGGGACGCAAAGAATTGGACACGACTGAGTGACTGAACTGAATGAGTGAGACAGGTAAGCTGACTGTTTAGGGTTGACTAAATAAATAATTTCATCTGACTCTAGGGCATAGGACATACTCCTGATTGCCAGATACCTGGCACAAGGGTGACTAGAGTGGGAAAATATTGGTCTAGCATATAAGAAACCCATAGAGGAAGATGGTGCTAGCTCTGGATTGAATAGTGTGCATATTAAAAGCATGCTCTGAGTGCCAGTTTACTACCTCTGGTAGCCCCAGAAGGAGCAGTCTCTCCAGGATCACCAGGGTTCCAGATGTCAAAACATCAGAAAATACAAAAAATAAAAATGCATGATTATTTTCAGTTTTTTAAGGATCCTCCATACTGTTCTCCATAGTGACTGTATCAATTTGCAGTCCCACCAACAGTGCAAGAGTGTTCCTTTTTCTCAATATCCTCTATAACTTTTATTGTTTGTAGATCTTTTGGTGGTGGACATTCTGACTGGTGTGAAGTGATACGTCATTATAGCTTTGACTTGCATTTCTCTAATAATTAGTGATGTTGCGCATCTTTTCATGTGTCTCTTGGTCATCTATATCTCTTATTTGGAGTAATGTCTGTTAAGGTATTCTGCCCATTTTTTTTTATTAGGTTGTTTTTGTTTTGATTTTGAGTTGCTTGAGCTGTTTGTACATTTTGGAGATTAATGCCTTGTAAGTTGCTTTGCTTGCAAATATTTTCTCTTATTCTGAGGGTTGTCTATGACCCAGAAATTCCACTACTGGCCATATACCCTGAGAAAATCATAATACAAAAAGACATGTGTATCCCAGTGTTCATTGCAGCACTATTTACAATAGCCAGGACATGGACTTGGACTTCTCTGGTGGCTCAGATGGTAAAGAATCTGCCTGCAATGCGAGAGACCAGGGTTCATTCCCTGGGTTGGGAAGATGCCCTGAAGGAGGGCATGGCAATCTACTCCAGTATTCTTACCTGGAGAATCACCATGGACAGAAGAACCTGGCAGGTTATAGTCCATGGGGTCACAAAGAGTCAGACATGACTGAGTGGCAAAGTATAGTGCAGGACATGGAAGCAACCTAAATGTCCATCAACAGATGATTGGATAAATAAGATATGGTACATATTTACAATGAAATAATACTAAGCCATAAAAGGGAATGAAATCACATAATTTATAGAGATGTGGATAAATCTAAAATCTGTCATACAGACTGAAGTAAGTCAGAAAGAGAAAAGCAAATATATATTAATGCATATCTGTGGAATTTAGAAAAATAGTACTCATGAACCTATTTGAAGAGCACAGGTAGTGTTGTAGATATAGAGAATGGACATGTGGACACAGGGGATAAGGGAAGACTGGGACAAACTGGGAGATTAGGATTGATGTATACACACTACCGTGTGTAAATTATACAGCTAATGGGAACCTGCTGTACAGCATGGGGAGCTCAGCTCTGTGCTCTGTGATAACCTAGATGGGTGGGATGGGGGTGGTGATGGAAGAAAGTCCAAGAGGGATGGAATATATGTATACATATAGCTGATTCATTTCATTGTACAGGAGAAATTAATGCAACATTGTAAAGCAACTGTGCTCCATTTTTTTTTTTTTTTAAAGGCATGATCACTACATATAGGGCAGGTGCTTTATTTTAGGACCTAATGAAAACAGTAACATTATTTGTTGAGAATGAATTAATCTATGAACACTATAGTATAACCTGGATTTTTTGCATGCATTTGAATGAATTTATAGGATGGATAATTTGTCTTGTGTGCATGCATATTTAAGAAAGTAGAGTTGACCATCAACTATCTGCATTTCATTGCAAATGGGTGGCTTTTTTCTTTTTTGTATACAGTAGACTGGAGTGAACTTAGATCTACTCCAGAAATCTAATTTGTCCTACTGTATGCTCTAAGTTATCTCTGCTTGAGTTTTTTGATCATAAACATATATTTTGAATATCAGAGTGCTGATGCAATATGGCTTGTTTTGCTCATGATAAATCTTAATTTCATGAACTAATTTTAAAGTCTTGTAGGATTATTAAGGATCTGAAATCCTTATTTCACTTATTTTTTGGTGTGTAATACTCTACTGTATTATAAGAGAAAATTCAAGTGATTAGAATTCTATTTTTTAAAAAATGAATCCTCCAATGTCTCAGGACAAATCGTTTGAGAATATCAAGTAGTTATATTCTACTATCTGCAGTTTTACTATTCAGTTAAAGAATTATTTGATAAAACTGACCACTATTATTATAGTGTGGGGTTCTTTTTGAGGAATCCTAATTTAAAGTGTATTACAAAAGAAATACATACTCTTTGTAGAAATATTGACAAATAAACCAAACTCCAAAGATAATTACTTTTAAAAAACTGAACTGTATAGTTTCAGATATAAAATATTTTTATAGAAAACTGAATCACCCTATGGGTGCCTATTTACATATTTAATAAGTTGTCATGAATATATTGTCATATCTAAAAATAGTTACAATATAATAATGGCTAATATCTCATTATATTTTTATCCTAAGATTTGTTTAAGCAGTCTCCTGTTACAATATATTTACATTATTAAATATGTTATTAATTTCCTTATTATTAGAACTGAGAATGATGAGTAAAAGAAAATTCATGTTTTCATTCCTTTAATACAAAAGACAAAAATAACTCCCAGAGAAACTGGTATAGTTTACACTCTCTTCATTAGTGTAGAAGTATTAATTTGATAGTCAAGAGGTTATTCATTGCTTTCATTTGCACTTACCACTCTTTATGAATGCTACTATTTTTCGTGTGCCTATTGTTAATTTGTATTAATTCTTTGGCATAATGCCTACCTATATTTTATTCCTTTTGCCTTTTGGTGGGTTTGTGATTTTTTTTTTTATCTCTTCGGAGTCACTATTTTTATAAAACACTAACTATAACAAATTCTTTTGATGCCCTTCATCACATACTCTTGACCTACCTATGATTAATCCATAACTGTGGATAAGGGTTCTGTACAAGGTCATATTTTCTGACATATCCATCATGTCTGCTTCCCATTTTAGGGAATTCTCCAGTCTTGCAGTCTAGTTGGATGATGTGGGTTAATCCTCATACAGTAGGGGACTGGAGGCAATGGAGTAACGCTCTAGGCTCCCTACACTGGATGGTTAATTCTGGAAAAAAGTAAGTGAAAATGACAGTCGCTCAGTCGTGTCTGACTCTGCAACCACATGGACTATAGAGTCCATGGAATTCTCCAGGCCAGAATACTGGAGTGGGTAGCCTTTTCCTTCTCCAGGGGATCTTCCCAACCCAGGGATCAAACCCAGGTCTCTTCTGCATTGTAGATGGATTCTTTACCAGCTGAGCCACAAGGGAAGTCCAATTCTGGGAAACATGTTGCATTCTTCTTAGAGGAACCAGTGGCTACCATGGCCTTCAGCAGTGACACTGATAATGTACCATTCTTTGTTTCCTCTTCCTTTTCTGTTTTACTCTTGCCCGCTCTTTCACTCTTTATTCCTGTCGTCATCTCCTACGTATACCACCTGCCCTCAATCTTTACATGAGGCTCTGTGTCTAAGGGACTTCTAGACTTTGGTATTAGTTTTAAATATCTCTGCAGCTTGGGCCAAGATAATTTCTTTTTTTAATATAAATTAGCTCTTCAGATCCATCAATATTTTTTCTCTAGGCCTCCAGATATTCATCTCCTAGTTTCTTCTTGATGCCTTAGCATATTACCATAGAACAAGTTGGTTCAAACCAACAGATATTTGATATCATACAATTCAGGAGGTCAGAAGCCCAAAAGGTGTCTCACTAAAATGTGTGTTGGCAGAGCTGTATTCCCTTCTGGAGACTTGAGGAGAGAATCTATTACCTGCATTTTTGGGCTGATGGCTCCTAACTTCATGTTCAAAATCAATGGCATAACATTTCCTAATCTTTAACTCTGATCCTTTGTTAGGGAAATAAGATAGTCTTGTTTAGACTTCAGAGACAAAGCAGAGCAGGCCTTGCTTCTAACCTGCCTGGACACTACCCTGACTGTGAGTGATTATGCATGGCTGCCTTCTTTGAGTGCAAGCCTTGTGGCACCATCGATATGATAGGGGACTGATTATTGAGCCCCCGGAGGGGATCTGACCAACCAAGTCCTGGGCTTAACATTCCAATTTTTATGCATTAACATGAAATCAGAGCTGCAATTTGCCCACAGATTGATGACCATATTAATTTGTATCCTGGGATTATAAGCAGGAGCCCTGAACTGCTATTTTTGAACTCTCACCAATGGAGTGGATGCACAGTCTGGCACATTTTCCCAATTGGGACTCTAGAAGTACTGTGTCACAGGACTTCCAACCACTGTTAAAGTCTGGATGTTGCTCAAACCCAGTTTGGTAATGTAGCCTCTGCTATTTCTATTTCCCTTTTCAGTTAATGTCAGTATATTGAAAATAAGCTAGATAGTTCTCTAATAAATATTGGTACTATTTATTTGTATATAATGAATGACTTTAACAAATCCTTGAACCTGAGATGAAAGTGAAACTTTCTGCAAAATACCCTTTTGCCTCACTCCTATAAAGACTCTTCTTATAGGGGAGTGTGTTTACATTAATTACACCCATATAGTACAGAATAAATTCCCTATTTTAAGATCCTTAATGTAACCATACATTAAAAGTCTTTCATCATCTAAAGTACCATATTCAGAGGTTCTGAGGATCAGAATGTAGACATCTCTGGGGAGCTGTTTTTGTGATTACCATACCAAAATATGCTGAAACTTTAATTTTTGGTATAAAATTCTAGATTACAATTTGTGAATCTAATTGCCAAAATTTCTGAATAGAGTTCCTTCCAGTGATATTTTTAGAGATCTCTTGGTTATTTCCACAAGCTCGGCAAATGCCTACCACTGGTTGCAGAGCAAATGCTCTTTCTTTATATGTGAGATTCTATCCTATAGTGCAAGCTCTATGTTGGGGTACCAAATCATCCAAGATAGTCAGCATTTAGTTTTATTTTATAATCTGTGACAGTGGGAATGTTTAAAATTCACCTCCTTTCTGGGGGCGGGGGGAGCAGATTAGCATCTTCATTAGGATCTGAAAATGCTATACTTTCTGAAAAACAGAATTCAGCCCTTGTTCTGAATATTTCATCTCAGAGTTTTACAGCTTAAATATTTCATATGTATATTAGATGTACCTTAGTGATTGGTTTGGGTGGGATCTGAAGACCACTTGCTGGCTTAGCTTCTTAAAGAAAGTCATTGATTTTTTATGGTTGGATCATATTCTGCCCTAGGCAGTACACTAGGTCAATTGTGCGGATTACTAAAGTCATTAACAAAGTTAGATGGATTGGACTCTTAGGGAAACAGCATTTTTGGAGTAAAAGATAAGTTTGAAGTCTAATTCTAATACCTTCTGGCTGTGTGTCCCTTGGTAATGTATTTAACCTCTTTGAACCTTACTTTTCTTATCAAGTAATTGAAGATATATAATAATCCATCTCCCAAGGAAGCAGTAATTAGGGAGTGCATGAAATAGTATATGTAATATGTCATCTATCAACTGACATATTGTAGGGGCTTAGTGAATAGTTGCCATTTTAGATTAATTACTTGACAATCCTCCCCTTTCATTCATGCATCAGAATTTCTTCCTATGGTACTGAGTTATTTAAACTAACATACAGAATGACATTATTTCTTCCATCTTAAAGTGGCTTTCACTTAAACTGTACTTACCACTTCATAGAGCATCTATTTCTCATCCTCATTCATGTTAACATTTTCTAAAGAGTAGCCCAGACTTTCTGTCTCCAATTGTTCTTCTGTTTATCTATTTCTCTCTCATTGAGGCACAACTTATACCTATCTATATTAAAATTTGTCCTTTTTGTCTGCACAACTTGATGGTTTTAGTGAATAAATGTTCATGAAATTACACTTTTGAATGAGGTGCCCATGGGATCAGGATTAGACTGAGATGTGTTTGACTTCTTCCTCTTTCTTTTCTTGATTCTCCCATTCATTTACTGTCTGCTCTTGGGAACACTTACTTACTATATCACTCCCACTTAAACTCTTGGCTTTGTGTCACCTTCTGGGAGGACCTAATCTCAACAGATGGCCAAATGTCAGAACTTGTCACAGCCAGAGTCAGGATTTATTTTCTAATCAGGAAAGGAGCAAGCAGTCATCATAGCAGGCCTGAAAAAAAGTTAGAGGCTTCCTGAGAAGACAAGAGTGTTCAGTGAGTAGTATGTATGCTTTGAACAGTGATTTGAACAGTTGACCACTGTCCTTGTGTATCATCCAGTAACACCTTCTTTCCTTAGACAATGATTTTTGTCTCCCAGGGCCAGGATCTATTATTCTGTGTCTAGGTCACTGATGTTAGGTACTCTACCCTTATATGTCCAGGCAAAATTTATGGTTATATTTGGGTCTTCTCCAAGGGCCATATTTTGACAACACTGGGGGTAGTCCTGGAGCTCTTAGATATTCTTCACTAAAGTCCTATTCTCTCCCTCAAGTCCTGTATTCTCTCATTTTGACCTTAAGAATTACTTTGTGTTTCAACAGTATGTGAATCAAGAAATTCCAGATGAACAGACTGGATTTAGAAAAGGCAGAGGAACCAGAGTTCAAATTGCCAGCATCAGCTGGGTCAGAGTAAAAGCAAGGGAATTCCAGGAAAACATCTACTTCTGTTTTATTGACTATGCTAAAGCCTTTGACTGTGTGGATCACAGCAAACTGTGGAAAATTCTTTGAGAGATGGAAGTACCAGACCACCTTATCTGCCTCCCGAGAAATCTGTATGCAGGTCAAGAAGCAACAGTTAGAACCAGACATGGAACAACAAGACTCGTTTCAAATTGGGAAAGAAGTATGTCAAGGCTGCATATTGTCACCCTGATTATTTAACTTATATGCAGAGTACATCATGCAAAATGTCAGGCTGGATGAAACTCAAGCTACAATCAAGATTGCCAGGAGAAATATCAATAACTTCAGATATGCAGATAGTACCCTAATGGCAGATAGTGAAGAGGAACTAAAGAGACTTTTGATGAAGGTGAAAGAGCAGCTGGCTTAAAATCCAAAAAACTAAGATCATGGCATCCAGTCCCATCACTTCATGGAAAATGAAGATTTATTTTGGCAAGTGACTGATTTATTTTCTTGGGCTCCAAAATCACTGCAGACAATGACTATAGCTATGAAACTCAAAGATGCTTCTACCTTTGGAAGAAAAGCAATGACAAACCTAGAAAGCATATTAAAAAGCAGAAGCATCAGTTTGCTGATACAGGTCCATATAGTTAAAGATATCTTTTTTCAGTATTCATGTATGGTTGTGAGAATTGGACCATAGAGAAAGTTGAGCATGGAAGAATTGATGCTTTCAAACTGTGATGCTGAAGAAGACTCTTGAGAGTCCCTTGGACTGCAAGGAGATCAAGCCAGTCAACCCTAAAGGAAATAAACCCTGAATATTCATTGGAAAGACTGATACTGAAGCTGAAGCTCCAATACTTTGGCCACATAATCCAAAGAGATGATTCATTGGAAAATACCCTGATGCTGGGAAAGATTGAGGGCAGGAGGAGAAGGGGGTGGGGCGGAGGTGGGGGGATGGCATACAGAGGATGAGATGGTTCAATGGTATCATCAACTCAAAGGACATGAGTTTGAACAAACTCTGGGAGATAGGGAAGGACAGGGAAGCCTGGTGTGCCCCAGTTCATATGGTCACAAAGAGTCAAACATGACTGAATGACTGAACAACAGCAACCTACTTTCAGACACCTTAAGAAAAATCTATGAGATTTTTAGTTCATCCTTATATTTTATGAAACAGTGCACAAAGTGGAAGAGGAAGAACACTTTTGATAGAAGTATATCCATGAGGGAGGTGGGGAAAGAATATGCACCAGCATAGCATTTGGGCCCTGCCCATCTTTATCACTCATAAGGGTATCCTAATTGTAACTATGGTTTTTCCAGTGGTCATGTATGGATGTGAGAGTTGGACTGTGAAGAAAGCTGCGCGCTGAAGAATTGATGCTTTTGAACTGTGGTGTTGGAGAAGACTCTTGAGAGTCCCTTGGACTGCAAGGAGATCCAACCAGTCCATTCTGAAGGAGATCATCAGCCCTGGGTGTTCTTTGGAAGGACTGATGCTAAAGCTGAAACTCCAGTACTTTGGCCACCTCATGCGAAGAGTTGACTCATTGGAAAAGACTCTGATGCTGGGAGGGATTGGGGGCAGGAGGAGAAGGGAATGACAGAGGATGAGATGGCTGGATGGCATCACTGACTCGATGGATGCGGGTCTGAGTGAACTCCGGGAGCTGGTGATGGACAGGGAGGCCTGGCGTGCTGCGATTCATGGGGTCTCAAAGAGTTGGACATGACTGAGTGACTGAACTGAACTGAACTGAATTGTAACTTAATAGAGGTCAGTCAGGGCTAAGGTAGGTTTGTGTGCTGTGTGTTGTGCTAAGTTGCTCAGTCATGTCCAACTCTTTGCAACCCCATGGCCTGCAGCCCACCAGGTTCCTCTGTCCATGGGAATTCTCCAAGTAAAAATACTGAAGTGGGTTGCCATGCCCTCCTCCAGGGGATCTTCATAACCCAGGGATCAAACCCAGGTCTCTTGCACTGCAGGTGAATTCTTTACTGACTAACTGAGCTATGAGGGAAGCCCAGGGTTGGTTTAGTAGGTTCTATTTATCATGGTGGTAAAGCATATGCCTTTAAATCATTGCCAATGGCATTAGATGGGTAGGTATTTAAGGAATAAAATTAAGTTTTATACAACACTTGTTCATGAGAAAGAACTAATTCTTATATGATTTTTTTTGGTCATTTTCTGTTTATTTGCACTCAAAAGTTTATTTACCTGATTGACCCTTTATGGATTTACAGTTTTGATTCTCAGCATTGCTCTATTTGCATTTGATAATTTTTTATACATCCTTATTATTAATCTGCCTGTATAAAAGTAGCACCTTGTGTTCATAAATTGTCGACCTTTAGAGGCAGAGGAGCCCTGCCTGCTGAGTCTCTGACTTGCCTGTTAATAGTCATTTGTAAGAATTTGTCAGCAAAATTTTCAAATTAATTACCAGTCTGTGTTATCATAAGCATCCCTCATTTGTCATGAATTATTTAGAGAGTTAATGGGGAAAGATAAGTTAGATATACTTCAGTGATTTTGACAGTGTTATGCTACTGTCCTGGCCATTCTGTTCTCAGTTCAAAAAAGGCTACATGGGTGTGTGGGTCGGGAGTATATCAGTGGCATAGCATGAGGGAAAGAGCAGGCTGATAAATGACACATCAGGGCTAGGCTGAATCCCGGTTATTGGTTTTAATAAAGAAAAGCAACCAGACACCTGCCAAGTATTTGAGCAATATCTTTCTTGATATTTTTCCTGCTACGTCTTTAGATTACTGAACAGCAGCTAATCTAGCTCTGCAGACTACCCAGAGAAAGGACATCCTCTCATCTATGTTGTCAGGGCCCAAGAAGTTTCCTTGACAGATTAGGGCTTAGCCGTGATGAGCAAAGGTTCCTCTGAACTCCAAACCTCCTTCCCCTGTCACAGCATTTTTCTGGAGTCCATAGAGAGTGTTGTAAAGAGACAGAAATCCCTGACAGGGTCAGAGCATAGAGGAGAGAGGGAATGCTTCTTGTCACTGCTGTTCTACAAATAAAGAGCCCTGAAACTCTGGTGTCCTCATTAGTGGTACAGAAGGCTCCCAGCTGCTTCCTCATGAGCCTTGGCACTGCCCTCCAAAAATGACAGGGGTTATTTGTTTTCTTGTGTTTATTATCTGTGAAAGGACTCAGCACTCTCTGCTGGATGGTAGCCATGCTGTCTTTTGATGTTGTCTTTACGTCTTTCTTCTTGGCAACCATTCCCAACATTTTCCAGACTCTGAGTGGTGCTTGGAAAGGAACATAGGTAAGACAGAGCAGGAGAAAAGACTCATTTTTTTTTATAACCAGCGGTTGTATATGCTGCCAATATTTTTCATATGTTAACTCATGTAGTTGTCATAACAGCTATTATTTATTCCAATATTATGGGCATATAAACCATAGTGAGTACTTTGTCAATGACCCTTCAACCCCAGATCTTTTTGACTATGAAGTCCCTATTCACCTATTACTTCCTGCCATTCCTGTGCTCATATTTCTTATGGTCTCAAGTAGAGGGATTCCTTACTGGGTGCTTAGGCAGCTTTGTTGTGGAAAATTTGTGTTGTAAAGAGTAGAAGATGGGACCGAGAATTAGAAGACTTGGGTTAGAATTCTACCACTGGCACTTACTAACTGTATGAATTGGATAAGATAAAACAAGGTAAATCTGAAAGCAATAGGTATACGTAAGATAACAGTAATCTAAAGCAAGGTCCCTTGCATAGTGAGTTTACATCCTTAGTTCCAGTGCCATCACCTGGAAAGTGAGGCCAGTTTTATGCTTATACAAAATGAGTTCAGAGATGCTCATGTGCTCAGCCTTTAGTCTTAGGAAGAACTATCCAGAGAGAAAAATTGAGAATTGACTTTCTCATTCTCCCTCCTTGATGGTGACATGCCTCTAACGGTCCAGCAGAATTTTTTTTTTTTTCACTTACAACATTTTAATTTTAGCTTTTTAATTTCCATCAAAATTTGACCTCTTCCAAGGCTTATGCATTTTAGCAAGGGTTATAGTAAGGAAAGAGCTTAATCTTTAAGTCTTCAACAGTTAGTGGGAAAGATGCTCTTAGGAATAGTAGGCCCTTAGTTTCCTCAAATTATTCCAGGGCATTCAATGCCATGTGAAGACTGAATCTTAATGGCCACTATTTTGATGTCATGCTGAGAAGCACTGTGAGCTGAATAATGACAATATCTAACACTTTTGTGGCATTCACCATATGACAGGCATTGTTCTTATGTGATATATTTAATTTTCAGATAGTCACATGATATGGGTGCTAATATTTATTCCCATTATCCAAAAGATTAAACTGAAGAATGGATGGATGAAGTAACTTGCTTAAAGTTGTGAAACTGGTGAGGAATAGAAGTAAAACTTTACCCAAGTAGCCCAAGTATATGTAATTTACCATCTGTTTCTCTGTCTTAGAATAAACCAGGATAAATCATTTTATTGCTGTATTTAATTTTTATTATCAACAGATAATAGAGAGGAGCATTAAGGAAAAGATACTTAAAGATGGATAATCTCCCTTTAAAGAAACTGTAATACAGTATTACTTTATCCCTTTTTTCAACATCTATTCCAAAGAATATGAAGAATAAACATGTGGTTCACAATATCTTATCTCTGATGACAAGATCCAAAAGGCTCCCAAACTCAAAAGTTTTCTTAAATGCATGACAAAATGGCTTGATAAACTAGACCTGAGCCTGAATGAGACTATGCATGGTTTTTATATCACTTAGTGTGAATATATATTTTGCTAGAGAATAAATTAGTATGTCTGATTATGAGTTACAGACCCAAATCAAATTTGGTGTATTGTATAATATATAGTACTTATGCAATGTTTTCCTTCTAAAATTAAAGAAAAAAAACAAAAACAGATTTTGAAACTTAGTGGCCCAAGCTTTTCAGGAAACGGTCAGTTGATTTGTATTAATATAATATAACCATAAATAATACTGACTAACAGAGCTCATTGCTTCCTCTGTGGTGTGGAGGAAGTTATAGTGTATTTTGTCCTTGCCTACGGTGGAGTGGCCTGGCTTGGTATCCCTAACTAGCTCTGCTTAGAGAATGATGCTTACTCTCATTCTCAAATTCCCTCCATACTACAGTTCCTAACAAACTTCATGGGGCTGCAGATTGAGATAGTAGACTGTAAATGTTGGTAGCTTCTGTAATAAAATTGAGAAGATTCCCTTTCTTTGTACCACAAAGCCATCTGTAAATCACCTGTTTTAGAAATTTACTAGGGGTTTATGTTCACCTCAGAAACATATAATTTGGACTTTTCCTTATTGAAAATTACTACATTTACCTCCACTACTTGAGTTATTTCCTCTTTACTGCTTCCATCTATCCTTATTCCCTTCTTGTCTCTTACTCCCTGTTTCCTACTTTCCCCCACTTCCCACAAACCAGAAGGAAGGGAGAAATGCCCATCTCTAAGGAAGTCAGATAAAACTTGGAACATAGAGGTAAGGGAGAGTCTACTGCCAGGACATACAAAGGGCAGGAGGCAGGAGACGAAGTGGTGCCTAGGACATCATGGGAGGGAGCTGCATCCTGGCCCCAGACTCCTGTTTTTTGAACTTATTCCCTCCTTCCCTTCCAGTAGAATGGGGACAAAGACCTGGAATTGCAGACATAGAGATTGATCAGAGAAATGGTATGAGCACAGGAGAATTTGGCAGCTGCATATTTGAGAAAAATTACTAATATCTAATCATGGACATGGCAACCCACTCCAGTGTTCTTGCCTGGAGAATCCCAGGCATGGGAGAGCCTGGTGGGCTGCCTCTATGGTGTCGTACAGAGTCGGACACGACTGAAGCGACTTAGCAGCAGCAGCAGCAGCAATCATGAATGAAGCAAGTTTCTGAGTTTCCACAGAGAAAGAAGGATCCTGGTCAGATGGCAGAAAGCTGAGCATCATGCTTCTCTTGATCCTCCAGCCTGATGCTCTTGAGGGACATACACTGCTCTTTATATTTCTACACTTGCACTTTCCCAGAGAACCCCTCACTATATGCATACAGTTTCTTTATAGGTACTGGTAATACTGTGGCCACCTGATGCAAAGAGCTGACTCATTGAAAAAGACCCTGATGCTGGGAAAGATTGAAGGCAAGAGAAGAAGAGGGAGACAAGACAGAGGATGAGATGGTTGGATGGTATCACTGACTCAATGGATATGAGTTTAAGCAAACTCCAGCAGATAGCGAAGGACAGAGAAACCTGGTGTGCTGCAGTTCATGGGGGTTGCAAAGAGTTGGACATGACTTAGCAACAACAACAATACTTACTTCAATTGCGTTGGGATCCAATACCTTGCTTCATTTATAGGCAAGCATGTAGGCATGTGTACATGAGTTTTCATTTTTATATCTGGCTTGTACAAGCAGGGGCCTTGGTTAGGTGAATGCATCTGGATTATGAGCTTAGATATATTTTTTCTCTGTAAGTTTGGAAAAGTGAGTGGATTTATTTTATTTTATTTTTTCATGAGTACTCATACGTTTAATGGCATGTTGGCTTCATGTTGGGTCTTTGTTTTGATAAGTACAACTTCTACTCAGGGATCATGGTCTGAAGAATGAGGGTGAGTAGCAAGCTTGAGATACAATATTTGAGTCTTTTTTTTTTTTTTTTCAGATGAACATGGTAAGAAGATAGATAATACCATAGCATTATGCATATAGACTGACTTCCCTTATCACTTGCAATGATTTGGAAACCTAGATTCCAGGGTCTTAGCTGAACTAACATTACAAAGAAAAAAAAAAGAATTTGACATTTTCATTTTATAATTCTATAGGTATTAATAAAGTTTCTCTTTTATTTCAGTTTTATTTGTAAAATGGAAAGAGTAAGCTATCTGAGCTCTAAAAATCTGTTTTGCTTATTCTAATATTCTGAAATAAAGATTTTAGAACCCGATCTGTCAGTCATCTGAAAAAATTAGAACAAACCTCTACATATTATCTCCATCACTGTGGTGACCATATGCCTTGATTTGTTTGGGGGAAGTCCTGACTGAAATCTTTTGTGCTGGAATAATTGTTGATCCCCTTTTACTCTTCAAGGGGGCTCATTTTAAATGACAACTTACATGGTCATCCTACTTGTAGCAGACATTATTCCTAATCAGAATCTTTAAATTCTTCAGAAATATTATTCTCTAAATAAGGACAAGGACAAATTATGGATGGTTACTGAGTTCTACATTTGATTTAGTTCCTTTTTCATTACTGTCCTGACAGGATATAAATAAGCAAAACAAATGGCTTCTCAGGAGCTGTTGTCAACTTTGCTCCTGTCCAGCTCCAATTTGAGGTATTTTTTGCTCCTGTCCCCATCACTCAGGCCTTGAAAGCCAATAGGTTGCTGATTTCTTCCTTGAAACATGACATGATGAATAAGACTGCATGCTGCAAGGGAGAAAACTATAAAAAAGGACTGTCTTGTACAATGGGAAATTATTTAGCAGAGTTGACCTTTTGCATGGGGGAGAAATAGGGACCTTCATATAATATGATTTCAGAAGTTCAAGAAAATTATCTTCTCCACAATTCTGATGGATGGATAGCCTTGAACATTTCTTGAACTAAAGATTCTTGAACACTTTCTTGAACAAAAAGAGAGTTGGCTTAAATTATAAATTATTCTGTGGGAGACAATTTATCAATATCCAAACAGAACTTTTACCCACAGCAACCTAGGTCCCATAAACAGAGCACTCATATCTGGATTTCCCATTTCCCTAGTGCAATGAGCTGGTAAAGAGAGTCATCTGAAGTATTGGACCAACTTGATGTATCATTATCCATGAGTACTATGATAAATAAAAATGGCTAGCACAGATTTGCTAAAATTTATAATATCATATCTTTGTTAAGGTATGTGTGTTTTAGTTTAATAGTTTGTTAAGTTGCTTCCTTCTCATCACCTAGAAGATCTCATCAGAGTTTTGAAGTTCTTTCAGAGTTTCAAAAAAAAAAAAAAAAAGGGGGGGAAGGATTAGGGGAAGGACTGAGAAGTTTGCCTCAGGTATTATTTAGTAAATGATTTTGGTGGTCTGGGAGCAACAGGAAGTAGTGCCCAATCCAGAACCTCCCATGATCATCTTGATATATTTGGAGTCTATCCACTTTTCTCTGTATTATACATCCTAATAATAAATTTATCGAGTATTTTACATGTAATAATATTTAATTCTCCTAAAAACTCTAGGAGAGAAAATTTATAGCTTATAATGTAAAGCTTGGATAGGTTAAACAACTTGCTTAAGATCACACAGATAGTATGCAGGAGAGCCAGGATTCAAGCCCACATTTATGCCTTTCAAGCCTGCACATTTTCCCCCCTTTTGTTATTTTTTTTCCAGTAATTTTTTATTTTCATCTAGTTTAAACTTAAAAGTTGTAAGGAAAAAAAAAAATTCTCTACTCCTTTCACTCAGGTTTCCCAAATGCTAATATTTTGGCATACTTGCATTTGCTTTACCATTTTTGTTCTCTCTACATGTTGCAGACATAATGTCTCTTTACTTCTAAATATTTCAATGTGTTTTCTAAAAATACAGAATTTGCTTACATAGCCATAGTATAATTGTTAAAATCAGGGCATTCATTGTACAATAATATTATCTAATATGTTAATCTGCCTGCGAATGCAGGAGATGCAGGAGACATGGATTTGATCTCTGAGCTGGGAATATTCCCTAGAAGAGAAAATGGGAGCCTATTTCAGTATTCTTACCTGGAGAATCCCATAAACATGCAAGCTGGGATTTTTTTACAACTCCCAGGGGGTTGCAAAGAGTTGGACATGACTGAGTGACTGAGCATGCATGCATGCTAAAACCATACTCAGATTTTGTGTTTTATCCCAGTAATACCCTTTATAGTTATAGAAAATCCTGGATCATGTTCCACATTCAATTCTCATGTTTTCTTCAGTTTCCTTTTATTTGGACCAGTACCACAGTTTTTCTATTTCATGGTATTAACTATTTAAAAATAATATAGGCCAGTTATTTTGTAGACTGTCCTCCAATTTGGGCTTGTTTAATACTTTCTCAAAATTAGATGAAGCATTCGGGGCAGAAAGACCATGGAAGTGATCTTGTGTTCTTAGTGTGTACATCAGGAGACAGCTGATATGGATTACTACAGAAGTTAACTTTGATCACCTGATCACGATCATGTCTTCTAGGTGATTTCACTATAAAGTTACTGTTTTTGCCTTTATAATCATTAAGTACCTAGTCAGAAGACACTTCGGAGAAGGCAATGGCAACCCACTCCAGTACTCTTGCCTGGAAAATCCCATGGACAGAGGAGCCTGGTAGGCTGCAGTCCATGGGGTTCCTACCAGTCAGACACGACTGAGAGACTTCACTTTCACTTTTCACTTTCCTGCGTTGGAGAAGGAAATGGCAACTCACTCCAGTGTTCTTGCCTGGAGAATCCCAGGGACGGGGGAGCCTGGTGGGCTGCCGTCTATGGGGTCGCACAGAGTCGGACACGACTGAAGCCTGACAGTAGCAGCAGCAGCAGCAGAAAACACTTTGAGGCTTATAAAATCTTCCAGTACTCAAATTTCACTTGGGTAAAATTATTAGCATTCACTTATGATTCTTTCTAGAATCAATTATTATGATGGTGGATGCCAAATGTTAATCTTCTAATTCCAACATTCTACATTTTTTGTTAGTCATTTTACTATACAAAGGAACTTTTTTTCTCTTTCTCTTCTTCCCGTTCCTTTCTTCTGTCAGAGAAGAAGAAATTTTTCTTTGCCTTTCTAGGTTCTCTGGCTGGAGTACAAGACAGATTAACAGGAGAAAAGCAAATTTAATTTTGTATAAGTAGGGCTTTATAAGAATATTGGACTCAATGGACAGTCAGTCAATGAGGCTTATATGCTATTCTGAACTAAGGAGAAGGGGGTGGGAGTCTAGAACTTCAAAGGGGACAAAGGATAATTCACAGGGAGACTGGAGAAGTAAATGTTCAGTAAACAAATGTTTCTGTGCCATATGGAGAGGTCTTTCTTATGTAAAACAAAGAGGTATTCAATAATATAACAGCTTGCAATCTGAATTGTTTTAGGTAATTAAAAGGACATTAAGAAAAAAAAAAGGTCTTCACGACCCAGGTAATCACAGTGGTGTGCTCACTCACCTAGAGTCAGACATCCTGGAATGTGAAGTCAAGTGGGCCTTAGGAAGCATCACTATGAACAAAGCTAGTGGAGGTGATGGAATTCCAGTTGAGCTATTTCAAATCCTGAAAGATGATGCTGTGAAAATGCTGCACTCAATATGCCAGCAAATTTGGAAACCTCAGCAGTGGACACAGGACTGGAAAAGGTCTGTTTTCGTTCCAATCCCAAAGAAAGGTAAACCCAAAGAATACTCAAACTACCACACAATTGCACTCATTCCACACTCTAGTAATGCTCAAAATTCTCCAAGCCAGGTTTCAACAGTACGTGAACCGTGAACTTCCATATGTTCAAGCTGGATTTAGAAAAGGCAGAGGAACCAGAGATCAAATTGCCAACATCCACTGGATCATCTAAAAAGCAAGAGAATTCCAGAAAAACATCTATTTCTGCTTTATTGACTATGCCAAAGCTTTTGACTATGCGGATCACAACAAACTGTGGAAAAAAACTGTGAAAGAGATGGAATACCAGACCACCTGACCTGCTTCTTGAGAAACCTGTATGCAGGTCAGGGTTAGAACTGGACATGGAACAATAGGCTGGTTCCAAATAGGAAAAGGAGTACGTTAAGGCTGTATATTGTCACCCTGCTTATTGAACTTATATACAGAGTACATCATGAGAAACGCTGGGCTGAATGAAGCACAAGCTGGAATCAAGATTGCCGGGAGAAATATCAATAACCTCAGATATACAGATGATACCACCCTCATGGCAGAAAGTGAAGAAGAACTAAAAAGCCTCTTAATGAAAGTGGAAGAGGAGAGTGAAAAAGTTGGCTTAAAGCT
The DNA here is from genome assembly GCF_027580195.1 of Bos mutus. Lineage (NCBI taxonomy): Eukaryota > Metazoa > Chordata > Mammalia > Artiodactyla > Bovidae > Bos > Bos mutus. The sequence continues at coordinate 13,564,233 of NC_091640.1, read as the reverse complement.
CAACATTCAGAGAACTAAGATCATGACATCCGGTCTCATCACTTCATGGCAAATAGTTGGGGAAACAGTGGAAACAGTGGCAGACTTTATTTTGGGTGGTTCCAAAATCACTGCAGATGGTGACTGCAGCCATGAAATTAAACCATGCTCACTCCTTGGAAGAAAAGTTATGATCAACATAGAGAGCATATTAAAAAGCAGAGACATTACTTTACCAACAAATGTCTGTCTAGTCAAGGCTATGGTTTTTCCAATAGTCAATTGTTTGAATTGCCTTTGTAGGTCTTTCACTTCTCTTATGTTTCTTGCCTAGAGAAGTCTCTTTGACATTTGTTGTAAAACTGGCTTATTGGTACTAAATTACCTTGTTTTGCTTGTCTGTAAAGCTTTTAATTTCTCCATCAATTTTGAATTAGATTCTTGCTGGGTAGAGCAATCCTGGTTGTAGGTTTTCCCCTTTCATTACTTTAAATATATCCTGCTACTCCCTTCTGGCCTGCAGAGTTTCTGCTGAAAGTTCAGCTGTTAACCTTATAAGAATTCTCTTGTATATGACTTATTACTTTTCCCTTGCTGCTTTTAATATTTTGTTCCTTTGTGTTGAAATAGTATTAGTTTGATTAACATGTGCCTTGCTGTGTTTTTCCTTGGGCTATCCTATATGAAACTCTCTGTACATTTGGTTGTGCGTTTAGAATTGGTTGGCTGTTTCTTTTCCCATTGAGAAGGTTTACAGCCTTGGTAGGAAGGCCAAGGTCCCCAAGTGACTGGAGGAAATAAACTGCAAGTCGCAGATTTTTTTTTTTTTTTCTTTTCTTTTCTAATCCTGTGTTGTCATGATGACACTTGAACTTAACATTTCACAAACCTTGAGCTAACTAATGCGTTTTTCTTGTGGAAATGTTTTTCTTATGCTGTGTTAATGAAACTTTGTATTTGCCTTGGAATCTCTCTTTCTTCAAATTGGTTCTGCCTAAAGACTCAAACCTTGAACCAATAATGACTTGGAAAACCATGAGTAAGTGTATCTTACTCATGAAAATGTTATTTTCAGTACACTCAGTCATGTCTGGCTCTTTGAGAACCCATGACTGTAGCACTCCAGGCTTCCCTGCCCTTCACCAACTCCCAGAGCTTACTCAAACTCATGTCCATCGAGATGGTAATGCCATCCAACCATCTCATCCTCTGTTGTCCCCTTCTCCTCCTGCCTTCAATCTTTCCCAGCATCGGGGTCTTTTCCAATGAGTCAGTTCTTCACAAAAAGTGGCCAAAGTATTGGCTTCAGTTTCAGCATCAGTCCTTTCAAATAACATTCAGGACTGATTTCCTTTAGGATGGAGTGGTTGGATCTCCTTGCAGTCCAAGGGACTCACAAGAGTCTTCTCCAACAACACAGTTCAAAAGCATCAGTTCTTTGGTGGTCAGCTTTCTTTCTTTGTTTTTTTTTTAAACTCTCACATCCATACATGACTACTGGAAAAACCAAAGCTTTGACTAGATGGACCTTTGTTGGCAAAGTAATGTCTCTGCTTTTTAAAATGCTGTCTAGGTTGTCCATAGCTTTTCTTCCAAGGAGCAAGCATCTTTTAAATTCACAGCTGCAGTCAGCATCTGCAGTGATTTTGGAGCCCCCCAAAATAAAGTCTGTCACTGTTTCCATTGTTTCCCCTTCTATTTGCCATGAAGTGATGGGACCAGATGCCATGATCTTAGTTTTTTGAATATTGAGTTTTAAACCAGCTTTTTCACTCTTCTCTTTCATTTTCATCAAGAGCCTCTTTAGTTCCTCTTCACTTTCTGCCATAAGGGTGGTGTCATCTGCGCATCTGAGGTTATTGATATCTTCCCCAGCAGTCTTATTTCCACCTTGTTATTCATGTAGTCTGGCATTTAGCATGATATACTCTGTATATAAGTTAAATAAGCAGGGTGACAATGTACAGCCTTGATGTACTCCTTTCCCAATTTGGAACCAGTCTGTTGTTCCATGTCCAGTTATAACTGTTGCTTCTTGACTTGCGTACAGATTTGTCAGGAGGCAGATAAGGTGGTCTGGTATTCCCATCTCTTTAAGAATTTTCCACAGTTTGTTGTGATCCACACAGTCAAATGATTTGGCATAGTCAATAAAGCTGAAGTAGATGTTTTCCTGGAACCCTCTTGCTTTTTCTATGATCCAATGGATCTTGGCAATTTGATCTCTCATTCCTTTGCCTTTTCTAAAACCAGATTGAACATCTGGAATTTCATGGTTCACATACTGTTGAAGCTTTGCTTGGAGAATTTTGAGCATTATTTTGCTAACCTGTGATATGAGTGCAATTGTGAAGTAGCTTGAACATTCTTTGGCATTTCCTTTCCTCTGGATTGAAATGAAAACTGACCTTTTCCAATCTTGTGGCCACTGTTGAATTTTCCAAATTTGCTGACATGTTGACTGCAGCACTTTCACAGCATCATCTTTTAGGGTTTGAAATAGCTCAACTGGAATTCCATCACCCCAGCTAGCTTTGTTCATAGTGATGTTTCCTAAGGCCCACTTGACTTTGCATTCCAGTGTGTCTGTCTCTAGATGAGGGATCACACCGTCATGGTTATGTCAGTCATTAAGATCTTTTTTGTACAGTTCTTCTATGTATTGCTGCCACTTCTTCTTAATATTCTTCTTCTGTTAGGTCCTGACTATTTCTATCCTTTGTTGTGCCTATCATTGCATAAAATGTTCCCTTGGTATCTCTAACTAATTTTATTGTAGGAATCTCTTCACCATTCTATTATTTTCATCTATTTCTTTGCATTGATCACTGAGGGAGCCTTTCTTATCTCTCCTTGCTATTTTTTGGAACTCTGCATTCAGATGGGCATAGCTTTCCTTTTCTTCTTTTCCTTTAGCTTCTCTTCTTTTCTCAGCTATTTGTAAGGCCTCCTCAGACAACCATTTTGCCTTTTTGCATTTCTTACTCATGAAAATGTTCTCTTAAGCTGTATTAATGAAACTATGTATTTGGCTGAAAATTTACCTTTCTTCGAGATTCATGTCAATTGTTTTATTCCTGGAGATGAGACTCCCTTTGTACTATTCTATCTTGAGATGCATGTTGTAGGAAAGAGGCCTGTTGAAACTCTCTTAGTTTTGATGTATTTCTTTATCTGATTAGCAACTTGCTAACAGGTATAAAATGCCTTGCTAAAAACTAGCAAGGGGGAACTCTTTCTCTTCTCTTCTGATGTCTATGTCAGAAGCTTCTTTGCTACACAAAAAGCTTCAAGTGATCAAGCCTTGTTTCTGGCTTTGGATTGAATTCCTCTCCTCCAGAGGCCATAAATCTTGGCATCGTTCACTGCTCACAGCTGCAACCTTTCACCATGTTAGGAAAGTTTTCAACTATAGTCTCTTCAAAAATTTTCTCAGACCCTTTTTGTCTTCTTCTTTTGCAACCCCTATAATTTGGATGTTTTTTCATTTAGTATTATCCTAGAGGTTTCTGGTATTTTCCACAATTCTTTTCTTTTTTCTTTATTCTGCTCCTTAGCAGTTATTTCCAGCATTCTATCTTTCACCTCACTTATCTGTTCTTCTGCCTCAGTTATTCTTCTATTGATTCCTTCTAGAGTATTTTTAATTTCAGTAGTTCTGTTGTTCATCACTGTTTACTTATTATTCATTTCTTCTTGGTCCTTGCTAAATGTGTAAAATGATTCTTACATTTTCTTCATCCTATTTTTGAAATTTTGGGGTCATCTTTTTGGGTATCATTACTGTAAATTATTTTTCAGGTGGTTTGTCTATATCCTTTTTATTTATTTTCTCACTAGGATTTTTATCTTGTTCCTTCATCTGCACAGTATTTGTTTGTCTTTTTATTTTGCCTGACTTACTGTGTTTGAGATCATATTTATCCAGGCTATAGTGCTATAGTTCTTCTTGCTTTTGATCTCAGACACTGGTGGGTGAAGTGGGATCAATGGCTGTGTACACTTCGTGTTGAGAGAAACTTTTGATTGTATTCTGGTGGGTGGAAGTGAGGTTTCTCTCTCTCTCTCTCTGATCAGCAGGGCTGTTTGAGGTCGTGTGTTTTGGGTTGTTTGAGGGCAGCCTGTCTGCTGATTATTAGGTTTGTATTCCTCTCTTGTTCAGCTTCCCTAGTGGCTCAGCTGGTAAAGAATCTGCCTGCAATGGGGGAGATCTGGATTTGATTTCTGGGCTAGAAAGATCCATTGGAGAATGAAATGGCTACCCACTCCAGTGTTCTGGCCTAGAGAATTCCATGGGCTACATGCGGTCGCAAAGAGTCAGACCTGACTGAGTGACTTTAACTTGCTTGTTATTTGAGTGAGGTTTCCAATAGTCAGTGTTGCCTGCAGTTGTGTGATGCCAGGTCTTGGATCCAGATGTGGGCTTTCACAGGAGTTCTCACTGATTAAAACTCCCCGAGGCCAGAGGTTTTATGATAGTCTAGTGTCCTGGACATCACACTCCCACCCCACAGACTCAAGGCCAACTTCTTTTTGGGGAGTCAAAATCCTTCAATTTGTTTTTAATGACAATAACAACAAAAGAAATAAAAACCAAAACCAAGACAAATCAAAAAGCAAAATCAGACAAATATAAAGAAAAACAAAGGAACATACACACACACACACACAAACATCTACAAACAAAATCAAAACAGACCCAAAAACAAATAGAAGTGTCACCCAGTGAGAAAAAGGAAGTCAAAAGTTTTGGCCACAGCAATCAGAGCAGAAAAAGAAATAAAAGGAATCCAAATTGGAAAAAAAGAAGTAAAACTCTCACTGTTTGCAGATGACATGATCCTCTACATAGAAAACCCTAAAGACTCCACCAGAAAATTACTAGAACTAATCAATGATTATAGTAAAGTTTCAGGATATAAAATCAACACACAGAAATCCCTTGCATTCCTATACACTAATAATGAGAAAACTGAAAGAGAAATTAAGGAAACAATTCCATTCACCATTGCAATGGAAAGAATAAAATACTTAGGAATATATCTACCTAAAGTAACTAAAGACCTATATATAGAAAACTATAAAACACTGGTGAAAGAAATCAAAGAGGACACTAATAGATGGAGAAATATACCGTGTTCATGGATTGGAAGAATCAATATAGTGAAAATGAGTATACTACCCAAAGCAATTTATAGATTCAATGCAATCCCTATCAAGCTACCAACGGTATTCTTCACAGAGCTAGAACAAATAATTTCACAATTTGTATGGAAATACAAAAAACCTCGAATAGCCAAAGCTATCTTGAGAAAGAAGAATGGAACTGGAGGAATCAACCTACCTGACTTCAGGCTCTACTACAAAGCCACAGTTATCAAGACAGTATGGTACTGCCACAAAGACAGAAATATTGATCAATGGAACAAAATAGAAAGCCCAGAGATAAATCCATGCACCTATGGACACCTTATCTTTGACAAAGGAGGCAAGAATATACAATGGATTAAAGACAATCTCTTTAACAAGTAGTGCTGGGAAAACTGGTCAACTACTTGTAAAAGAATGAAACTAGAACACTTTCTAACACCATACACAAAAATAAACTCAAAATGGATTAAAGATCTAAACGTAAGACCAGAAACTATAAAACTCCTAGAGGAGAACATAGGCAAAACACTCTCTGACATACATCACAGCAGGATCCTCTATGACCCACCTCCCAGAATATCAGAAATAAAAGCAAAAATAAACAAATGGGACCTAATTAAACTTAAAAGCTTCTGCACAACAAAGGAAACTATTAGCAAGGTGAAAAGGCAGCCTTCAGAATGGGAGAAAATAATAGCAAATGAAGCAACTGACAAACAACTAATCTCAAAAATATACAAGCAACTCCTACAGCTCAACTCCAGAAAAATAAATGACCCATTCAAAAAATGGGCCAAAGAACTAAATAGACATTTCTCCAAAGAAGACATACAGATGGCTAACAAACACATGAAAAGATGCTCAACATCACTCATTATCAGAGAAATGCAAATCAAAACCACTATGAGGTACCATTTCACACCAGTCAGAATGGCTGCAATCCATAAGTCTACAAGCAATAAATGCTGGAGAGGGTGTGGAGAAAAGGGAACTCTCTTACACTGTTGGTGGGAATGCAAACTAGTACAGCCACTATGGAGAACAGTGTGGAGATTCCTTAAAAAACTGGAAATAGAACTGCCTTCTGATCCAGCAATCCCACTGCTGGGCATACACACTGAGGAAACCAGAATGGAAAGAGACACATATACCCCAATGTTCATCACAGCACTGTTTATAATAGCCAGGACATGGAAGCAACCTAGATGCCCATCAGCAGATGAGTGGATAAGAAAGCTGTGGTACATATACACAATGGAATATTACTCAGCCATTAAAAAGAATACATTTGAATCAGTTCTAATGAGATGGATGAAACTGGAACCTATTATACAGAGTGAAGTAAGCCAGAAAGAAAAACACCAATACAGTATACTAACGCATATATATGGAATATAGAAAGATGGTAACAATAACCCTGTGTACGAGACAGCAAAAGAGACACCAATGTATAGATCAGTCTTATGGACTCTGTGGGAGAGGGAGAGGGTGGGGAGATTTGGGAGAATAGCATTGAAACGTGTATAATATCATGTATGAAACGAGTCACCAGTCCAGGTTCGATGCACGGTACTGGATGCTTGGGGCTGGTGCACTGGGACGACCCGAGGGAGGGTAGGGGAGGGAGGAGGGAGGAGGGTTCAGGATGGGGAACGCGGGTATACCTGTGGTGGATTCATTTCGATATTTGGCAAAACTAATACAATATTGTAAAGTTTAAAAATAAAATAAAATTTTAAAAAAATAGATAAAATAAAAATAAAAATAAAAATAAATATATATAAACACACACACACACACACACAATGATATCAACCAATTAAAAGCAAAGTAGCTAAAACAGAAAAACAAGACCAAAGCAGACTCACAACTGAGGAGTAAAGCAGAGAAAACAAAATAAACCAACATGGTGAAAAGAAAGAAGAAAAAGAAAAAAAAAAATAGGAAAACAAAGTTAGATGTATATATAAAAAAAGGTTGTTATATTAAATAAAAAGTACAACAAGAATAAAAAGAAAACCACAGAACCACAGAAAGACAAAGCTGAAGTAGATATATGTGAAAGAAATAAAAATGTGATTTAAGAAAGGTCCCCAAAAGCCTAAATAGAAATAATACTAATGAAAACATCCACCATAACAACAAGAAAAAAGTAGAGAGAACAACAACAACAACAACAAATTTAGGAAATAATCCAGACCCAACTACAGAATGAATGAAACATAATAATAATGAATGCTTTTCTCAGGTCTCAGCTGTCAGCATCTTTTCCCTGTCTGTGAGCCTCAACCCACCTCACCTAACTAGGACAGCTCATGGAAAGATGTTTGATCCTCTTCCTTAGTCACTTCACCCCTGGAGCTTAATTATGCTTTTATCCCCACCTCTGCCTGTGGGTCACCCACAGGAGTTTGCTCCCAAGCCTGCCCTGGAGGACTTGGGTCTGCCCCAGTGACTGGGCATGGAGGTGATGCAGCTGCTTGGATTGCAGGGACACCAGGTATGTAGGGAAGCTGGCGGCCATTAGCACAAGAGATTTGGCTCTAGTCCATTCTTTTCTAGCCTCTGGCAGCTGGTGCTCAAAAGGCCTCCTTGGCTGGTCCTTCTCTTTTGTTTGGCACAGCAGGCAGAAAGGGCATCCCTGGCTGAGGTCCTTCTCTATTGCTTGGCACATCAGGCATCAAAGAGCCACACTCACTGACATCTTTCTCTATTGCTCAGCTGCTGGTACTGGCATGTGGGGAGAGAGAGACTACAGGGTTAGCTTTACCCCCTGCACGTAACTCAACAGTAGCACCCTGCCTCTATGACCAGCTGGCTTTCCTCCAAAGGCATTCCTCATTGTGGATTTCCTCTCTTCTGTCCCCTTGGGCCATCTCCCTGCAGTCAACAGCAGTCCTTGACCTAGAATTGCTATCTAGTCTCCATGCTCCTGCTCCCTGCCACTTTGTGTTCTGGTGGAACAGTCCATTTCCAGGGTATGCAAGGCTGTGGCATGGACTCTGTGGTTCTCACTCCATTTGGACTGTTACAGAATAACTGTTTCACTCTCTGACAACTTCAAATGCTTCTCTTCTGTTTCAATTAATTGCACCATATGCAGGTATCTCATCCCCTCTTTAGCTCCCCATCACCCCTAGGTACTGGTCTTGTCCTTCTTTCTCTCCTCCTCTTTCTCCCTTCTTTCCTTTGTTCTATTGAGTTATGCATGGATCAATATGTTCCTTTCTTGTGGTCAAGAAATCTTGTGGTCAGCTGCCAAGACATAGCTGGTGCTCTGTGAGAACTTCTGCATTTGTAGATGCATTACTGATGCATCCATGGAGAGAGATGTACTCCACATCCACCATCCCTTCTCCATCTTATCAACCTAAAATAAAGTTTATAACAAAAATGCTGCTGCTACTGCTGCTGCTAAGTCTCTTCAGTCGTGTCCGACTCTGTGCGACCCCATGGACGGCAGCCCATCAGGCTCCCGCGTCCCTGGGATTCTCCAGGCAAGAACACTGGAGTGGGTTGCCATTTCCTTCTCTAATGCATGAAAGTGAAAAGTGAAAGTGAAGTCACTCAGTCATATCCAAATGCTAGTGACCCCATGGACTGCAGCCTACCAGGCTCCTCTGTCCATGGGATTTTCCAGGCAAGAGTACTGGAGTGGGTTGCCATTGCCTTCTCTGTATAATGAAAATAGCTTCTCTCTTTTTAAAATGTAACTGATAATACTACTTTGATTGTCATTTATAGTAGATTCTCAGAATTATTGTTAGAAAGATCTTAGTATTGAATCAGTAGTTCTATAATTAATGGTATAATGGTTTAAGCAACAGCAGTGTGCAAAAATCATTGTGATCTGTCTATCTGAATAAATTTTTTTTCCATGAGAAAATCATTATCAAGCTATTTCCATCCTCTAAGACTCATTTATTCATTCAGTTTGCTACCTTGCCCAGCATTAGGACAAAGATTGCTGTCAGTTCAGCTTTACCTTAAAGTGGTAGGAGGGGAAGGTTGTGGGTTTCCACTATACTTTAAAATGCATTTAAAAAATTATCTGATTCCAGCACTATGGCTTTCTAAGGCTTTTTAATTTTCTTCTAAGCTAGTTTTTAATAGACTATCAATCCACAAGTGAGCAATAAAAACTCATATAAGAGATGATTAAAATATAATGGAACATTATTCATTTTCACAAATATCCTGAAATCTAATGGCAAATTACCAAATTTTTCAGTTTTAAAACGGAAATGGAGATGACGTGAGTAAAGGAACATTTGTGTTAATGATGAAAGTTATGCATAGGCATAATACCCATAAAAAAGACAGTTACTGCAGTGTTACTCATTGGCCAGTGGGCATTTTTATGATATGCTCACAGGTTCTGTGAACAACCTGGATCATTAGCCAAATGAGAACATTTTAAGGATTAGGTATGTACTAAGGCGGTGTGACCAGAGTGTGTGTCTTTAAAAGAGTTGAAATTAATTTTCTCTGGGACTTGCACCTGCGAAGGAAGCTCTGAAGCAAAGATGGAGGTGGTGATTTTACTCAGTTTCTGTGCCTAGACTTACTGTTACTTTCAGGTACTTAAAACAAAATTGTAGCATAATAGTATGTGGTATGCATAGTAAAGTCCATAAGGTATACTAATACTAGGAATAAAACTCAATGAATTTTTATATATACACACCCATGTATCTATCACCAGAAGATAAGGAACTTCTCTAGTGTTCTAGAAGCCTCTTTCATACTCCCTTCCATTTGGTAAGCCCTCTTACCCCACCCCATTCCCATCCATAGCTAGCACCCTTTTTTCATATAATAAATTCATTCATTGCACATCTTTTCTATCTACCTTCTCTCAGCACACTATCTATAAAATTTATTCATGTTGTTGAATGTGTCAGTTAGGGCTTTTTTTTTTAATTGTTAAATAGTATTCAGTTATATGGAAATGTTACCATTTGTCCATTTTTTTATTGATTGACAGTTGGATTACTTCCTGGTTTTTGGTTATTTAAAATGAGGCTATTATGAACATTATTGTACATGTCTTTTGGTGGCTGAATATATTCATTTCTCTTGGATATCTATTTAGGAGTGGAATTTCTATGACAAAGGGTAAGTTAACATTTAGTTTAATAGATACTGACAGTCTATAAAAATAAAAATGTACTGTGTGTTTAGTCACTCAGTCGAGTCTGACTCTTTGTGACCTCATGAACTGCAGCCCACCAGGCTACTTTGTCCTTGGGAATATAAATAGTTATACCATTTTCCATCCATGTAGGCAATATGTGAGAGTCCTAGTTACTTCAGTCCTTGACAATATTTGATATTGACAGTCATTTTAATGTTAGCTATTTTGGTGTATAGATAAAGGGCTTTAGGGAGTAACTTTTGACTTTTGATTTTCACATGGTCTATGACTATCTCATTTTAATCCTAAAATTTAGCATTTTATTTAGCTATCTTCACATCTGGTCTGGCCACCCTCTTTGATGGCTCTTTCCCAATGTGCTCCAGTGTATGTTTATTTGGAACAACATTCTACTTACTGTATCACAGTGGCTTCATTTTTATTATTCTCTTTCTGGGCACAAAAGGTTTCCCTGGTGTCTCAGTGGTAAAGAATCCACTTGCAACGCAGGAAACATGAGTTTGATCCCTGGGTCTAGAAGATTCCCTTGAGAAGAAAATGGCTACGCACTCCAGTATTCTTGCCCCGGAATTCTTATGGACAGAAGAGCCTGGTGGGCTACAGTCCATATGGCCAAGAGTCAGACACAAGTTAATACCTAAAAAATAAAAGGTACAAAAATCCTTTAGTTAACTGGATATACCTAAAAAAATAAGATAGGATAACTAAAATGTATAAAAATCATAAACATCACTATTCACTTCTTTAATTAAAATATCATGTAATTTACATAGAAAAATATAGTCATTCCTCAGTAACTATTGGCGATTGGTTCTAAGACCCCTGCAGATACCAAAATTCACAGATGTTCAAGTCTCTTATATAAAATGGCATAGCATTTGTATATAACCTATGCACATCCTTCCATATACTTTAGATCATTTCTAGATGATTTACTTATGATACCTAATACAATGCAAATGCTATGTAAATAGTTGTAAATACAATGTAAATGCTATGTAAATCATTGCTGAGGCATGACATGTTCGAGTTTTGCTTTTTGGAACTTTCTGGAATTTTAAAAAATATTTTCAATCTGCAGTTGGTTGAATTCCCAGATGCAGAACCCTTAGATATGGGGCGGGGGGCAACAGTTTAGAGGAAAAAGACAGAGAGAGAAAAAAGTGTGTCTTCATTGCCAGTACCATCTGCTCTCGATACTGCCAATTTGATATCACTAGAAAGAGTTAAGCTGATATTATTTAAACAGAGCTGAGTAGAATAGGAGGTGGTCCTCAAATGAGGGCTAGGCTTTGTGCTACTGATCCAAATGCTTATCCCAATGAAGGGAGGTGGGAATACTTTAGTATTTTCAGCTCTGGTCACCAAGTTAGAAAAAAATAGAAATTGCATAAAAACTAAGCTAAGCAGAACATATAGGGAGTGGGAAGTTTCATCAAGCTTCCCTCCCAGCTCAGTTGGTAAAGAATCTACCTGCAAAGCAGGAGACCCAGATTCAATTTGGAAGACCCCTTGGAGAAAGAAAATGGCAACGCACTCCAGTATTCTTGCCTGGAGAATCCCATGGACAGAGGAGTCTGGAAGACTACAGTCCATGGGGTAGCAAGAGTCAGACACAACTTAGTGGCTAAACCACCACCACAAGTTTCATCAATTACAGTTCATGATGAATCAAGAATCTAAACCATTTTAACACATACTTGTCAAACTCTTGTGCAGCATTGTCTTTATGTTCACATTTGTTTTACATTTCACTAAGGACAGCCTATTGAACATGATTGATTTTGTCTCTGCAGACTGGGGAATCTTAAACAGCCTTGGCTACATCTTAATGGTCATGAATTTTCAATGTTCTGTACTAAAAACAGAGACAGAAAATGAGTTCACACTGAATTTATAATGACTTGAAGGTTTGCATTGGATTTCTGAAGTAAAATTGCACCATTTGGTTTAGTTGCCTTCTGCTTCTTTCTCTTATGAATTGAACTTAAGAAAATACTAAGTATGTCAACTCTGATTATTACAGTTCTAATAATCAAAACTTGCAAACAATTGTATTTTCCCAAAGGAGGAGGTAGACTGGGAAAACATAGATGAAAATAATAAATATTACACAAGAAAACACAAAATTGATATTTTATCATGACTTACTTAAGTTCTTGGCCTTAGAAAGCATCACTACAAACAAAGCTAGCAGAGTTGATGGAATTCCAGTTGAGCTATTTCAAATCCTAGAAGATGATGCTGTGAAAGTGCTGCACTCTATATGCCAGCAAATTTGGAAAACTCAGCAGCGGCCACAGGACTGGAAAAGGTTAGTTTTCATTCCAATCCCAAAGAAAGGCAATGCCAAAGAATGCTCAAACTACCACACAATTGCACTCACCTCACACACTAGCAAAGTAATGCTCAAAATTCTACAAGACAGGCTTCAACAGTACATGAACTGTGAACTTCCAGATGTTCAAGCTGGATTTAGAAAAGGCAGAAGAACCAGAGATCAAATTGCCAACATCTGTTGGATCACCAAAAAAGCAAGAGAGTTCCAGAAAAATATCTACTTCTGTTTTATTGAGTATGCCAAAGCTTTTGACTGTGTGGATCACAACAAACTGTGGAAAATTCTGAAAGAGATGGGAATACCAGACCACCTGACCTGCCTCTTGAGAAATCTGTATGCAGGTCAGGAAGCAACAGCTAGAACTGGATATGGAACAACAATGGTTCCAAATTGGGAAAGGAGTACATCAAGGCTGTACTTATTTATCACTGTGCTTATTTAACTTATATGCAGAGTACATCATTAGAAATACTCATGGATGAAGCACAAGCTGGAATCAAGATTGCCGGGAGAAATATCAATAACCTCAGGTATGTAGATGACACAACACTTATGGCAGAAAGCAAAGAAGAACTAAAGAGCCTCTTGATGAAAGTGAAAGAGGAGAGTGAAAAAGTTGGCTTAAATCTCAACATTCAGAAAACTAAGATAATGGCATCTGGTCCCATAATTTCATGGCAAATAGATGGGGAAACAGTGGCAGACTTTATTTTGAGGGGCTCCAAAATCACTGCTGATGGTGACTACAGCCATGAAATTAAAAGACGCTTGCTCCTTGGAAGAAAAGTTATGACCAACCTAGACAGCGTATTAAAAAGCAGAGGCATTACTTTGCCAACAAAGGTCCATGTAGTTGAAGCTCTGGTTTTTCCAGTAGTCATGTATGGATGTGAGAGTTGGACTATAAAGAAAACTGAGCACCGAAGAATTGATGCTTTTGAACTGTGGTGTTGGAGAAGACTCTTGAGAGTCCCTTGGACTGCAAGTATATCCAACCAGTCCATCCTAAAGGAAATCAGTCCTGAATATTCATTGGAAGGACTGATGATGCTGAAGCTGAAACTCCAATACTTTGACCATCTGATGCAAAGAACTAACTCATTGGAAAAGACCCTGATTCTGTGAAAGACTGAAGGTAAGAGGAGAAGGGGACTACAGAGGATGAGATGGTTGGATGGCATCACTGACTCAATGTACATGAGTTTGAGTAAACTCTGGAAGTTGATGTTGGACTGGGAGGCATGACGTGCTGCAGTCCATGGGGTAAGCAAAGAGTCAGACACAACTGAGCAACTGAACTGAACTCAAGTTCACTTCATTAAGTAAAAGCAATAAATCCTGAACATATGCTGGGACTGAAAGAATTGACTTGGCCAAAAAGTATATTGTTAAGAAAGTAAAATGAGATTTGCAGTCCAAAGGCCAAAGTCCAAATTTCAAATTATGTATGACATTGAGTATAACATTAACTTGTTTCATGAGCAAATTTCTTCAGCCTCCATATCAGAAATAGTAACAATACTACTTACTATCTTAAAGATTATCAGTATAATCAAATTAGAAGATATATAAAAAATTGTGTGTGACCTATGAAACCTTAGGAGAACAGGAGATGTTAATATCTGGGTATCAAAAGGGGAAAAAAAAATGAGTTCAGGAGGAAGTGGGTTGGGATGGGATGGGGCATAGTGTCCTTACTCTGTGCTCATTTGACTAACCAGATAATATGTCTTTAAGTAACGAGTAAGTTACTTAAAGTATCTTTGAGCTATTTGATATGAAGCAGATAGATTCATCTTCCCAATTTTTATCCCAATTGCTTTGATTATAATAAAGGAACGGAAACTCAACAGCTTAAGACTTATACCTCACGAGGGAAACGTTATTTAAGTTATCTGATTAAGCCTAATTCAGGTGAGAAGCAATGTCTATCAGTGACTTGTTCCAAGGGCTGGAGGAAGCTCAGTTAGGATTTTAGCCTGAAATAGATGAAGATCAGAGCTGTGCAGATCTCCAGGAGTAGAGAGAGGAAGATTTGGTATACTGAAAAAAATAAAAAAAAAAAGAAAGCTGACATAGAAATGTGAATTTAAGAAAGAGGTAAGCAGGTGACATTGGCAAAGTGTCCCCTTTTCTTCAGACCTCATTGTTATGTGTGAAATAGACAGGTGGTCCTCACCATTAGCTGTCCTTGTCTACTCCCCCAGTACATAAACGTTATAGTATCTTATTGCTCTCTATTAAAATCTTCCAAGAAAAAAATTTAAAGCTACTCACACTAAGATGCACATGTCCTCTATAAAGAGGATGGATATTTTAAGCTAAAGGAGTGAAGCACCAGCTGTAGATTTCCAGGCATTAATCAAAAGGTGGGGGAGTTATTTTGGAAGCTAAGAGGAGCTTCACAATAGCCTACCATCATCATTTGTAGGTATCTCTGCTTTCTTCCTGTAATGTCATCTGGCACAAGTGAAAAGATGAATAAGAAGATGAGATAACCAATGAGGCTAATCACAGCGTGGCTAATCGCAGTGTGCAGGCCCTATATGGATGCCAAAAAAGGCAGATGAACATTTGGAGGAAAGAACTCATCTTCATGCCCTGCTTGATTAGCTTTTTCCTATTTCCTCACTGTAGGCTCCAGGATACTTTATTTCATTTAAATATCCCATATTTGAAGCTTATTACTCTTTGTAATTAAGCAGAATTGCACAATTCATAAAGAGAAGGGGGTTGGCTAAGTATGTTTAGTCTCTGGACCACTTGGAAACTTGCTAGAAATGTAGAATCCTGGCTTGCTTCAGACCCAGTGTATCAGAATCTGCATTGTAACACTTTTCCTAGGTGCTTTCTGTGCATACAAAGCACTGAGAAAGCAATGGATTCATGTATTGGTATGTTTAATTCACTAGTAATTAACATCCCTGGTGACTGTCTCCAAAGGCTGTTTTCCCTAATTTAAGCTGCTCTTCTTGCAATGTTATTTTCAGCCACGAGCTACTGATATATAGTTGTCAGATCCCCCAGACCGGTTCTAAATCTCTTTGGAAACCAGCTATGCATATTTAGTTCTTTAAAAGTTTCCTCATAAATCAAGTCCTGCATTCCCTAATTCAATCCAGCAACTATCCCCAGAATTTGCAGCAATTTGTTAACATCATTCTATATCTGAGAAGCTCTAGATCTGAATGTAATTTTCTATGAGGGGACACAGATATTATTGACAGAATTTAAAAGTCCTTTAAGATATCTGATCAAGGCTAATAATCAGAGAGAGCAGAGTGCAAAGACTAAATGAATTAGAAACACATTTGACATCATTATCATCATCATCATAACTTCAACTCAAAAGACAGATAGCTCTTAAGCTCTTATCATGTGTACATTAGGTGCTAAGGATATGAAGAGGTATAAGAAAGGAGTTTTCATTGAATGAAAAGGTGTGAGTTTAGTTGAAGAAAAAAATTTTAATAAAATAAATAATAGAAAGCTACAAAGGAATATATAACCTGTGTGAAATAGGTGGTTGAGAAACAGTGGGGGAAGAGGAACTACTGTGGACCAGCAACCTTAGGAAATATTTCAGAGAGGTCTCCAGTTCAGATCAGTCACTCAGTCGTGCCCAAATCTTTGCAACCCCATGAATCACAGCATGCCAGGCTTCCCTGTCCATCACCAACTCCCAGAGTTCACTCAAACTCATGTCCATCGAGTCAGTGATGCCATCCAGCCATCTCATCCTCCGTCATCCCCTTCTCCTCCTGCCCCCAATCCCTCCAAGCATCAGGGTCTTTTCCAATGAGTCAACACTTAGCATGAGGTGGCCAAAGTATTGGAGTTTCAGCTTTAGCATCAGTCCTTCCAAAGAACACCCAGGACTGATCTCCTTTAGAAAGGACTGGTTGGATCTCCTTGCAGTCCAAGGGACTCTCAAGAGTCTTCTCCAACACCACAGTTCAAAACCATCAATTCTTCGGCACTCACCTTTCTTCATAGTCCAACTCTCACATCCATACATGACTTATGGAAAAACCATAGCCTTGGCTAGACGGACCTTTGTTCGCAAAGCAATATATCTCTGCTATTCAATATGCTATCTGGGTTAGTAATAACTTTCCTTCCAAGGAGTAAGCATCTTTTAATTTCATGGCTGCAATCATCATCTGCAGTGATTTTGGTGCACCCCAAAAATGAAGCTTGACACTGTTTCTACTGTTTCCCCAACTATTTCCCATGAAGTGATGGGACCAGATGCCATGATCTTTGTTTTCTGAATGTTGAGCTTTAAGCCAACTTTTCCACTCTCCTCTTTCACTTTCATCAAGAGGCTTTTTAGTTCCTCTTCACTTTCTGCAATAAGGGTGGTGTCATCTGCACATCTGAGGTTATTGATATTTCTCCCAGCAATCTGGATTCCAGCTTGTGCTTCTTCCAGCCCAGCATTTCTCATGATGTACTCTGCATATAAGTTAAGTAAGCAGGGTGACAATATACAGCCCTGACGTACTCCTTTTCCTATTTGGAACCAGTCTGTTGTTCCATGTTCAGTTCTAACTGTTGCTTCCTGACCTGAATATAGGTTTCTCAAGAGGCAGGTCAGGTGGTCTGGTATTCCCATCTCTTTCAGAATTTTCCACAGTTTATTGTGATCCACACAAAGGCTTTGGCATAGTCAATAAAGCAAAAATAGATGTTTTTCTGGAACTCTCTTGCTTTTCCCATGGTCCAGCAGATGTTGGAAATTTGATCTCTGGTTCCTCTGCCTTTTCTAAAACCAGCTTGAACATCTGGTAGTTCACAGTTCATGTATTGCTGAAGCCTGGCTTGGAGAATTTTAAACATTACTTTACTAGCGTGTGGGATGAGTGCAATTGTGTGGTTGTTTGAGCATTCTTTGGCATTGCCTTTCTTTGGGATTGGAATGAAAACTGACCTTTTCCAGTCCTGTGGCCACTGCTGAGTTTTCCAAATTTGCTGACATATTGAGTGCACCACTTTCACAGCATCATTTTCAGGATTTGAAATAACTCAATGGAATTCCATCACCTCCACTAGCTTTGTTCGTAGTGATGCTTTCTAAGGCCCATTTGACTTCACATTCCAGGATGTCTGGCTCTAGGTGAGTAAGCACACCATCGTGATTATCTAGGTTGTTAAGATCTTTTTTGTACAGTTCTTCTGTGTATTCTTGCCACCTCTTCTTAATATCTTCTGCCTCTGTTGGGTCCATACCATTTCTGTCCTTTATCAAACCCATCTTTGCATGAAATGTTCCCTTGGTATCTCTAATTTTCTTGAAGAGATCTCTACTCTTTCCCATTCTGTTGTTTTCCTCTATTTCTTTGCATTGATCCCTGAGGAAGGCTTTCTTATCTCTTCTTGCTATTCTTTGGAACTCTGCATTCAGATAGTTATATCTTTCCTTTTCTCCTTTGCTTTTTGCTTCTCTTCTTTTCAAAGCTATTTGTAAGGCCTCCCCAGACAGCCATTTTGCTTTTTTTTGCATTTCTTTTCCATGGTCTTGATCCCTGTCTCCTGTACAATGTCACAAACCTCCATCCATAGTTCATCAGGCACTCTATCCATCAGATCTAGTCCTTTAAATCTATTTCTCACTTCCACTGTATAATCATAAGGGATTTGATTTAGGTCATACCTAAATGGTCTAGTGGTTTTCCCTACTTTCTTCAATTTCAGTCTGAATTTGGTAATAAGGAGTTCATGATCTGAGCCACAGTCAGCTCCTGGTCTTGTTTTTGCTGACTGTATAGAGCTTCTCCATCTTTGGCTGCAAAGAATATAATCAATCTGATTTCAGTGTTGACCATTTGGTGATGTCCATGTATAGAGTCTTCTCTTGTGTTGTTGGAAGAGAGTGTTTGCTATGACCATTGTGTTCTCTTGGCAAAACTCTATTAGCCTTTGCCCTGCTTCATTCCATACTCCAAGGCCAAATTTGCCTGTTACTCCAGGTGTTTCTTGACTTCCTACTTTTGCAGTCCAGTCATCTATAATGAAAAGGACATAAGAACATGCACTGAGACGACCCAGAGGGATGGTATGGGGAGGGAGGAGGGAGGAGGGTTCAGGATGGGGAACACATGTATACCTGTGGCAGATTCATTTTGATATATGGCAAAACTAATACAATATTGTAAAGTTAAATAAAATAAAATTTAAAAAAAAGAACATGCAAAAACTACAATAATGGAGAAAAGTATAAAGGGCAGTCTGAAAAGAGTAAATAAAGTAAAAGTATAATTCTAAATAAAATTTTTATTTCTTTGTAGACTCTCCACTTGCAGTGTTCTGAGAACTGAACATTTCTTTTTCTTTCTACATTTTGTGTATGCTCCAAATGTTTTAGTAGTAATATATTGATTTTTAAAGATAAAATAATATATATTTTGTGAAGAGGGGAAAGACATGTTCTATATTTCTTTACATCATATTGTCTCTCTCATCCAGAAGAAAATAAAAAAAAAACCAGCAAAATCATATGCACAGAAGAAAAAATGAAGTCTTCTTAGCTACCCTTCTCTCCCCATCAGTCTGACTGCAAGAAAGGAGATGAGGAGAATAAATGACTTCCAATGACATTTTCTAGTGAAACATTTGAAATGAGCTCTATAGCTGGTCTTGTTAAGACCAAGTTATATGACAATATGTGTCACTTACTCTCTCATATACCAAATGGGGGTTGTATTATGATAGCCTCATACTTCAGAAAGACCCTTTTTTGGGTGATAATAACTTCATATAGGGCTTCCCTGGTGGCTCAGAGGTTAAAGCATCTGCCTGCAATGTAGGAGACCCGGGTTCGATCCCTGGATCAGGAAGTTCCCCTGGAGAAGGAAATGGCAACTCACTCCAGTATTCTTGCCTGGGAAATCCCATGGATGCAGGAGCCTGGTGGCCTACAGTCCATGGGGTCGCAAAGAGTTGGACACGACTGAGCCATTTCTCTATCACGAACTTCATATGGACTTCCAATATCCCTGGTTTAAATCTGTGATATTCTGTTATCAAATGACCAAATAATTTATTGTTTAAATCCAGACACCTGAGAATGAAAGGGACCTTTGCTAATATTTACATCAAAACAGTTATTATCAACTGGGGCTATACTAGCTAATCAAGCTGCTTGGTCATCCCAGTGAGGGCAGGCCAGACCATCACTAGAACTGTGTTTTGGGGGAAAGAGAAATAATTCTTTGTCTACACAAGAATAGATCGTTTGGTTTTGTGAAACTGAGAATTTTATTCTCCAGTTTAAAGCAGCTCTGTCCAGAAACCATGTTTTGTGTGAAGGACATGTTAGTGCATTCAGGGGAAGATGAGGATTTGCTAAATATAATGACTTTCCAGTCTCTTCCTCTCTCCTCTACTCTGGTATATTGAGTTAGAACTGCTCTCAAGGCTACCAAATAGATTGATGCATATTCTAATGCAAGATAATAACTCAGGCGTGATTCCTTCCACTGCAATAGCAAGGTTTATTTTATTGTAGTTTGAAGGCTGGCTGGGGCCTTGGTAGGAAAGTATGTCCCCTGGCTCAAATAAGCTAAACATCTGCTAAGTTCTTCCCCAACTTTCGCCTTAACTTTGCTTTATTGTTATTACCCTCAGGAGGCCACTAAGCAGGAGTTCGTGGGAAGAAGAATGGAAGTGACGTTTGTATCATTATTCAGCACATTTAGGCAGTTTATTATGTGGAAACTCATTTCTCCACACTCCCCAAGGAACTTAAAGTGAAATAATATTAACATATTAAGCACATAATGTGAGGGTACATTAATTAATATAATATCCAGCTGTCCTGTAACTTGTGGCACAACTGTGCTTCTTTTAATGAAATCAAACACGTGGGGGAGGGGGTGAGAGCTACAGTATGAGAGGTAACATGGTGATCTGGAGACTGAATAGGCATAGAAGATGTCTAAAACAACCTTGTTCAGTGTGAAGAAAAAGCAAAATGTGAAAGTTATCTTCTAGATTCAGAAAGTTTCCCATAGAGAAAAGGATTGAATATGAGTGAGGATCCAGAAGACACAATGAAAGCAATGTAAAACATAACTTCCAGGCTAGTAGACCTGAAAGCAGCCAACGCATATGAGACGTGTTTTAGAAGAGGCTGGTTATTAGGATGGAGGAGTTTTGCACTGGGTTAGTGCAGATCTGTGGAGAAGGCAATGGCACCCCACTCCAGTACTCTTGCCTGGAAAACCCCATGGACGGTGGAGCCTAGTAGGCTGCAGTCCATGGGGTCGCTGAGAGTTGGGCACGACTGAGCAACTTCACTTTCACTTTTCACTTTCATGCATTGGAGAAGGAAATGGCAACCCACTCCAATGTTCTTGCCTGGAGAATCCCAGGGACAGGGGTGCCTGGTGGGCTGCCATCTATGGGGTCGCACAGAGTTGGACAGGACTGAAGTGACTTAGCAGTAGCAGTGCAGATCTGTAAGAAACCTCTAAATCTAGGATTCTGTGGTGGTCTGTGTTTTGTATATTAACCTGAGGGTATCTAGTTATCCTCATCTAGAAATGCACTTAAACCTGTAGCACTTGCTTGTTACAATGTTAGGTTACTGTTCTGTACATACATGCTTTCTACTGTGTAGAGTAGTTCAGTTAGGTTCAGGTCAGTCGCTCGGTTGTGTCCAACTCTTTGCAAGCCCATGGACTGCAGCATGCCAGGCCTCCCTGTCCATCACCAACTTCCAGATTTTGCTCAAACTTGTGTCCATTGAGTCAGTGATGCCATCTAACCATCTCATCCTCTGTCATCCCCTTCTCCTCCTGCCTTCAGTCTTTCCCAGAATCAAGGTCTTTTTAAATGAGTCAGCTTTTCACATCGGCTGGCCAAAGTATTCAAGTTTTAGCTTCATCATCAGTCCTTCCAATGAATATTAAGGACTGATTTCTTTTAGGATGGACTGGTTGGATCGCCTTACAGTCCAAGGGGCTCAATCAGAAAATTACTAGAGCTAATCAGTGAATATAGTAAAGTTGCAGGATATAAAATCAACACACAGAAATCCCTTGTATTCCTATATACTAACAATGAGAAAACAGAAAAAGAAATTAAGGAAACAATTTCATTCACCATTGCAATGAAAAGAATAAAATACTTAGAAATATATTTACCTAAAGAAACAAAAGACCTATATATAGAAAACTATAAAACATTGGTGAAAGAAATCAAAGAGGACACTAATAGATGGAGAAATATACAGTGTTCATGGATGGGAAGAATCAATATAGTGAAAATGAGTATACTACCCAAAGCAATCTATAGATTCAATGCAACCCCTATTAAGGTACCAACGGTATTTCTCACAGAGCTAGAACAAATAATTTCACAATTTGTATGGGAATACAAAAAACCTCGAATAGCCAAAGCAATCTTGAGAAAGAATGGAACTGGAGGAATCAACCTGCCTGACTTCAAGCTCTGTTACAAAGCCACAGTCATCAAGACAGTATGGTACTGGCACAAAGACAGAAATATAGATCAATGGAACAAAATAGAAAGCCCAGAGATAAATCCATGCACCTATGGACACCTTATCTTTGACAAAGGAGGCAAGAATGTACAATGGAGAAAATGACAATCTCTTTAACAAGTGGTGCTGGGAAAACCTGTCAACCACTTGTAAAAGAATAAAACTAGAACACTTTCTAACACCATACACAAAAATAAACTCAAAATGGATTAAAGATCTAAACATAAGGCCAGAAACTATAAAACTCCTAGAGGAAAACACAGCCGAAACACTCTACAACATAAATCACAGCAGGATCCTCTATGACCTACCTCCCAGAATATTGGAAATAAAAGCAAAAATAAACAAATGGGACCTAATTAAACTTAAAAGATTTTGCACAACAAAGGAAACTATAAGCAAGGTGAAAAGACAGCCTTCAGAATGGGAGAGAATAAAGCAAATGAAGCAACTGACAAACAACTAATCTCAAAAATATACAAGCAACTCCTGCAGCTCAATTCCAGAAAAATAAATGACCCAATCAAAAAATGGGCCAAAGACCAAAACAGACGTTTCTCCAAAGAAGACATACAGCTGGCTAACAAACACATGAAAAGATGCATCACATCACTCATTATCAGAGAAATGCAAATCAAAACCACAATGAGGTACTGTTTCACTTCAGTCAGAATGGCTGTTATCCAAAAGTCTACAAGCAATAAATGCTGGAGAGGGTGTGGAGAAAAGGGAACCCTCTTACACTGTTGGTGGGAATGCAAACTAGTACAGCCACTATGGAGAACAGTGTGGAGATTCCTTAAAAAACTGGAAATAGAACTGCTATATGACCCAGCAATCCCACTTCTGGGCATACACACCAAGGAAACTAGGATGGAAAGAGACACGTATACCACAATGTTCATCGCAGCACTGTTTATAATAGCCAGGACACGGAAGCAACCTAGATGTCCATCAGCAGACGAATGGATAAGAAAGCTGTGGTACATACACACAAAGGAGGATTACTCAGCCATTAAAAAGAACACATTTGAATCAGTTCTAATGAGGTGGATGAAACTGGAGCCTATTATACACAGTGAAGTAAGCCAGAAAGAAAAACACCAATACAGTATACTAACGCATATATATGGAATTTAGAAAGATGGTAACAATAACCCTGTAGAAGAGACAGCAAAAGAGACACAGATATATAGAACAGTCTTTTGGACTCTGTGGGAGAGGGCGAGGGTGGGATGATTTGGGAGAATGGCATTGAAACATGTATAATTATCATATGTGAAATGGGTCCCCAGTCCAGGTTCAATGCATGATACAGGATGCTCGGGACTGGTGCACTGGGATGACCCAGAGGGACAGTATTGGGAGGGAGTTCAGGATGGGGAGCACGAGTACACCCGTGGCGGATTCATGTCGATGTATGGCAAAACCAATACAATATTGTAATGTAATTAGCCTCCAATTAAAATAAATAAATTTATATTAAAAATAATAAAATAAACACGTGTTTTTTAATTTCCCAAAAAAAAGGAGTCTTCTCCAACACTACAGTTCAAAAGCATCAACTCTTTGGCACTCAGCTTTCTTTATAGTCCAAATCTCACATCCATATGTGACTACTGGAAAGACCATTACATTAACTAGACAGACCTTTGTTGGCAAAGTAATGTCTCTGCTTTTTAATATGCTGTCTAGGTTGGTTATAACTTTTCTTCCAAAGAGCACACGTCTTTTAATTTCATGGCTG
This sequence comes from Bos mutus, assembly GCF_027580195.1. Taxonomy (NCBI): domain Eukaryota; kingdom Metazoa; phylum Chordata; class Mammalia; order Artiodactyla; family Bovidae; genus Bos; species Bos mutus. The sequence continues at coordinate 13,540,349 of NC_091640.1, read as the reverse complement.
CAGTCACCATCTGCAGTGATTTTGGAGCCCCCCAAAATAAAGCCTGTCACTGTTTCCACTGTTTCCCCATCTACTTGCCATGAAGTGATGGGACCAGATGCCATCATCTTAGATTTCTGAATGCTGAGTTTTAAGCCAGCTGTTTCACTCTCCTCTTTCACTTTCATCAAGAAGCTCTTTAGTTCTTCTTCGCTTTCTGCCACAAGGGTGGTGTCATCTGCATATTGGAGGTTATTGATATTTCTCCCAGCAACCTTGATCCCAGCTTGTGCTTCATCCAGCCCAACTTTTCTCATGATGTACTCTGCGTATAAGTTAAATAATCAGGGTAACAATATACAGCCTTGATGTACTCCTTTCCCTATTTGGTGTAGAACAGTACTTCATCATAAATATTCAACAGTGATCCCTTTCAAATTATAATCATAATGAGTTTTTTTTTTTTTTTGCCTCCCAAATATTCATTTCCTTTTTCCTTAAAGAGATCTGATTATACTCAGGTTTCTGTCTAACTCTACCCTCTGTCTCAAAGATGAGCTCTGATTAAACTAATTATGTGACCTCTTGGCAGTCATTGGTATAGGAAAGTACATATGATTAAATCCTGGCCTGTGAGACTCAAGAGGAAAATGGTTAGAGGCCTTTGTGAAGAGTCTTGCCCTGATGAAAAAGGAAAACAAGGATTTGTTTCTCTCTCAGAAAGCAAACGGCAAAGCTTGGTATAAGTGACTGCTGGTATCCATCATAAGGCCATGAAGAAATCTAGCTTGAAGAAAGTATAGTTGGAGAAGGAAAGAGTAATGGAGCTGGAGCTGCCAAGCTCCCTATGTTCTGGTTGGGTCAAATTAGAAGGTCACCTACCTCTGAATTTTCAAGAAGCCCATAAGGTTCCTGTTTAAGCTAATTTCTATTGCATGAATCTCAAAAAATCCTAAGTGATTACCTGATCCTCTAGGATGAACACATAACCAGATCTTTTCCTTAGCTTCCTCTTCAGTAATCTCCCAAACTGTGACTAAACTGTGTGAACAAGATAACATCTACAGGAAGTTCACCAGGAGTCAACAAGCCTGCACACAGAGGGGGATGGTGACAACTCTGATGGTTCTCTCAGTGATTAACTGAGATTACTCCCTTCCTTCTCTTCTAAATTTCGTGGATGAGAAGAATCTTCAGAGGTGGTTCTTGGGGGATGCTGATTCCACCGTCTCCTTAGATTGCTGGCATTCTGATTAAGGTGCCTTAATTGCATGCCTTAATTGCATGCTCACCATTTGTGAGCATGCAATTGATTTTGTAAGGGATGAGCAGTGTATTCCAATTTATTTGATAACATACAGACCTTATTTGAATTCTATCAGTTTTTCCACTGTTTTTCTGTCCCAGGATCCTACCCAAGATTACATACTCCATTTAGTTACAATTTCTCTTTAGTTTCTTCCAATCTTGAACAGTTCCTTAGTCTCTGTCTTTCAATATCTTGACACTTTTGGAAAATGCTGATGTTTATTTTTCATGATCATTAGTCAAAGCTGTATTCACTATTTTTGGTATATTCACAAGTGTAAGTTTTTCAGTGTTCTTGACATCTTGGGTAGTAATCTGGAAACATTTTTGTTTACAAACGGGTGGCAATCAACACAGTATAAGAGTTCACTTAGAGGATATTTTTAGTCTTATAAATAAAACAAATGCTATCTTAATTAATTTTTGTCTTATTTCCAGTGAAGGTTTTCAGGACTCTCTAAAAAAATTTTAGTTCACAAATATCTCACTCAAGGAATGTATATTAAACTTATTATGAGTATGGAATTGCACTTCTTATGATGGACACAAAGATGATATGATATACTCTCTGCTCTCAAGAAAAACAAAACACTGGGCTAACTTTCAGAGGACAGTAAACAGTGATTCTTAGATTCCTTTTATAGTTGTGGCCAAAAGCCTATAAACTATAAGCTAACTATAAACTAACAATCTTAATCAGCATCAATATCTGGGCCAGTCATTTAGGGAAGAAATATTACCTCGGACAGGGGGAAAGGTGTCTTTCACTTCATTCTAGAAAAAAAATATATATATATAAAAGATGATAAGTATCTCCTGTGTCACCAGAACCAAGGAAGATTTGCCTATCATCTAAGATTAAAGCAGATGAAAATTTCTTCATAAATATTCTCCAAGGCTTGAAAAGTGTGGTGTCTGGTGGCTAAAGTGTCAGGTTTTCTTTAATAATCATTTAATATGAGTCATCTACAAACTGTTGAAATAAATATGGAACCAACATTATCATAGCCTTTGCAGAACAGGTAGTAATGAAATATATGTTACAATAACATTGAGCATTCTAATTAATTATAATTAAAATGAATATGCTATTTTCCTAGAAGTAATTGTCACTTTCTGAAGCTCAAAAATATTGTAGTTACAGAAATCATAATTTGTTCTGAAATAGAAAAAAATGTGTGCTCTTAATCTGTAATGCCTTGTAGCCAATGGAGACAGCTAGGGATGCTGCCATTGATTAAATGTAGGAGCAGAGCTGGAACTTTTAATCAATCATAAAGCCACTTTAATGCATTGTATCACTCCAAAGCAGGAGTGATTAGAGAAGTTGCACTATAGGACAGAATACAAATGTGGAACAATAAAAAGAAAAAGAAAAAAGAATGATTTTCTTCTATGTCAGAGTCTTCATGTTTCAAAATGTGTGAAATGGATAAAGTTTTACATTCATTATATGGATCATTTTGACTGCATAGATGTGACAAAGCAAATATAATTTGCAAAGGGTAGAGCTATGGTCATACACGCATAAGTGAGCATAAACAAGTTTAGTAGTTTGAGATAGAAAATAGCAAAAATGGATTTTTAAGAATATTAATTTTAGTAAACATGTTATGGTATGTCACTTCTATTGACAGTTACTTAATTCCTGCCCCAAAGAATATTTCTGATATTACTCATGCTGCAGCTAGAGCAAAGGAAAGAAGCTAGTGCCAGAAGAAGGAAGAGGAGGAAAAGAAAGGAGGACAGAGAAAAGAAGGAAAGGAGGAGGAAGAAGAACTGAAGTGCTATGTAATTGGTATTTCAGACTTAATATAAGAAAATGGTCATTCCTGTGAGTCACCATATGGCATGGAATGATCTGTGATCAAAAGAAGTAATGATGACATAGAATCATAGGACAAAAGAAGATCGAGGGATCATCTATTTGGATAGGTGGATTAGGGCTTTTCTTGGTCCATTCTGAGGAAGAATTATAGTTAATGCCATAACCATATTGTATGCATCAATAATACTTTGTATTACCTATGTATATAATATGTGTGCATATCTATCTATCAACTATCTTCTACCTCTCTATCTCTGTACGTAACTTTAGCTAAAAAATAATCTATTTATATCATGGTATGTTCAAGTAATTCCTTTGTGATCTTTGTAAAATTTTGATATTAAAAAAAAAAAAAACATTGAAGGGTTGCTGAGGAAACAGTTTTGAAAAAGTTAGATCCAAATGACATCTGAAGTAGAAACTGTAGGTTGTAGAACTGGTAGAAGAACAGGGAAACATTACTGCTGATAATGGTCCCTTCTTGTATCATCCTACAGTATTTCCAACAAAGTGTCTACCCATCTGTACAGCCAAACTGAGGGGGAGTCTGCATTCTTGGTGCTTCCATGAAGCCTGCTCCTTACCTCGTACCTTGCTCTCTTTACCTTGCTCATCTTTTAGACTTAGTGTTTCAGAATATATTTTAGTTCTTGATTATTTTTAACCACTTGATTGAGGTATGACTGACTTACCAGAAGCTATATATATATATATATATGTATGTATATGTATGTGTATGTGTATATGTATATGTATATGTATATAAGACATATATAGGATGTTAAGTTGGGACAAAAGTCCTTCCCTGGTGGCTCAGAGGGTAAAGCGTCGGCCTGCAATGCAGAAGACCTGGGTTCGATTCCTGGGTCAGGAAGATCCCCTGGAGAAGGAAATGGCAACCCACTCCAGTACCCTTGCCTGGAAAACCCCATGGATGGAGAAGCCTGGTAGGCTACAGTCCATGGGGTTGCAAAGAGTAGGACACGACTGAGCGACTTCACTTCACACATTTGTGAAACCATCACTAGAAAAATTATATATCTATAAACATGTCCATCATCTCCAAAAGTTCCTTATTATTTTTCATGGATATTAGTTTTGATTGTATTGATAGTCATAAAATGAGCAGTTTTTAAATATTTAATCAATTCATCAAGTTTGAAGTTTTGAACTGGTACTGAGCAAAATAAATGGTCACTGTCTTCAGGGAACTGATAGAAGGCAATGTTAATAAAAATCTATCTAAAAATTCAACATTCAAAAAACTAAAATTATGGCATCCAGTCCCATCACTTCAAGGCAAACAGATGGAGAAACAGTGGAAACAGTGACAGACTTTATTTTGGGAGGTTCCAAAATCACTGCAGATGGTGACTGCAGTCATGAAATTAAAAGACATTTCCTCCATGAAAGAAAAGCTATAGCCAACCTAGACAGCATATTAAAAGCAGAGACATTACTTTGCCGACAAAGGTCCATCTTGTCAAGGCTGTGGTTTTCCCAGTAGTCATGTATGGATGTAAGAGTTGGACCATAAAGACAGCAGAGCACTGGAGAATTGATGCTTTTGAACTGTGGTGTTGGAGAAGACTCCTGAGAGTCCCTTGGACTGCAAGGAGATCCAACCAGTCCATCCTAAAGGAAATCAGCCCTGAATATGCATTGGAAGGACTGATGCTGAAGCTGAAACTCCATTACTTTGGCCCCCTTATGTGAAGAACTGACTCCTTGGATAAGACTCTGATTCTGGGAATGATTGATGGCAGGATAAGGGGATGACAGAGGATGAGATGGTTGGATGGCATCACTGACTCGATGTACATGAGTTTGAGCAAGCTCCAGGATTTGGTGATGGACAGGGAAGCCCAACATGCTACATTCCATGGGGTTGCAAAGAGCTGGACATGACTGATAACTGAACTGACTGACTGAATATTAATACCTATGACATTATGTGATATGAATGAGTCATGTAAGAGAGCATATAAATGTAAATTGTGGGTTAAAATTTCTGTAAAAGCCAAGAGAAGTTCAAAGGAGAATATAGTCAGTGAGATCCCAGTAGTCAGGGGAAACTTCAGAAAGCAGTTGAGATTAAACCTGGACCATCATGGTAGATTTGATTACTTGAAATAAATGAAAGATTGAATGAGAGAATCCATAGAAGCATTATGAGCTAAAGAAGTTTCCCAAAGTTTCTTATGAAACAGCAGAGAATTTTAGGGGTGATCAGGTATGTTAAAGAAGACAATAACCTGAGCATAGTTGCCACAGAGGGCACTGTTTTCTGAAAAAATTCAAGGTGGGTACTCATGATATAGTGTCTGTTAATGCATTTCTCTTGATGACACAGGGTTGTTATGCTGAGGAAAATCCCAACAGAAAGGGGCCAGGGAGGACAGTTTTAAGGTAAATTAAGTTATAGTGCCGACGGAGAAGGCAATGGCACCCCACTCCAGTACTGTTGCCTGGAAAATCCCATGGATGGAGGAGCCTGGTGGGCTGCAGTCCATGGGGTCGCAAAGAGTCGGACACGACAGAGCGACTTCACTTTCACTTTTCACTTTCATGCATTGGAGAAGGAAATGGCAACCCACTCCATTGTTCTTGCCTGGAGAATCCCAGGGACGGGGGAGCCTAGTGGGCTTCCGTCTATGGGGTCGCACAGAGTCGGACACGACTGAAGCGACTTAGCAGCAGCAGCAGCAAGGTATAGTGCTGAAGGCAAACAGTGTTTGAAGACAGTTAGGTCATGCAGTTGGACAAGAAGAAAGACTCAGGCTGTAGAAGACTGACAACTCCTTACTCAATACTTTATGACAGGCTCTGGCTGTTCACTATCTATGTACATAGAACATAGATAGAACATAGAACACTATCTACTTACATAGTACTATGTGTGTATTTCTATGTACATAGAAGATAGCTGTTAGCCTCCCAGTTTCTATAGTCTGTCTTTTCCTTTTAGAACTAGAACCTCTAAATTTTAGCTCAATATGTGGCTTCCTAAAATAAAGATAAGATTTGCAGATTTCCTTGCACTTAGGTGCAGCCATTTATATAAGTTTTGGACAATGGATGTGAGCAAATTCACCTGTTAAATTTACAGGTCATGCCCTTAATAGAGAGTGGGCATGACTTCTACGTCCTCTTGTTCCCCTTTCCTGTGGGCTGAATGAGGTGTGATGATGAGTTCTCTTGGATGATGAGGACAAGGCAGAACCCTAGAAATAGCAGAGCCACAGGAGTCCCCAACTCAGTAGTGTCACAGTGCTAGGCCTGGATTAACAGACTTACATGTAAAAGAGAAATGTATTAATCTTTGACTTAGTGACTGCTGCCAAGAAGTCTATATTTTGATGTGTTCTTACTAAAGACCTCTTGGTTACTTGAGTAACTTAGAGAAAACTGTTTCAATATGCATGCATAGCATGAATTCTGATTACATTTTCTTGTGAAGAATTTGACTTTTTTCTTGGCCTCAGACATAATCCATTCTGCATGAAGGATGTCAGCCTCATGGCTCCATCTATATTTTTACCTTATTCATGTTGATAGTGAAGTAAGGTACCACAAATATAGAACTTGCTGCTCCAAAGTGTTGCGTGTCACTGCTGTAGTTGCTGGAGGGATATAGTTGCTTATTTGACAATCTTCACTTCAGAAGTTCTTTTGAAATTGAATATTAAAACACAGAAGTACAGAACATCTTTACAAGGGTTATCATGTCTCTACTTTGAACTTTCTAAAGACCAGAAGAAGAGAAGTATTCATCACAAATGGGACACAAAGTCTTGTCCTCTGTTGAGTTTCATGATTTAATTTCTCTGACTTCATTCACCAAATAACTGATGGGTAAAACAAAACCTGTGGTGGATTCATTTTGATATTTGGCAAAACTAATACAATTATGTAAAGTTTAAAAATAAAAAAATTAAAAAAAAAAAAAAGGTGTGAGCATTAAAGTCAGAGAAGTTACAGGGCTGGATTTCTTAAGGGAACGAATACTTCTCAAAAGTCAGGTAGTGTTAACTCCTGCTTGGTTTCTTCTGCTTCTGCCACCCTCCAATTCCAGAGACATTTCTTACTGAGGCAAAGGATTAGCAACTTTGCAACAGTGTCTTTCCAGGTCAACAGGGGAAAATTTAATAACAGACCTGGACTCTGAAAGAGAGAAGTCTGGTCTCACTCAGCCATGCTGTCTGAAAGGGCAGTTTATGGGTTATCAAATCTTATCAGAACCAAGACCAATTGCTATTAAAAGATAGCTTAATATTTAAAAATGAATCAAAATTTCCAGAGCAAAACATTTTTTATTCCCACTTTCTTTCACCGGACTAACACCGGACTAACACTTCTGTTTCTGCTTATTCCTTGATGTTTCTTCCTTTTCTATCTTCCACCATTTCTTCTTTTATGATTATAAGGGTTATTATAATGTGCTATGTGGCATCTAGATTCAATAACCCAAGAATGTCGTGGGGGTAGAGGAGGTAGGGAGCATGTTCAGGGAGCTGCTATATTTTCTGCCTCAGAAAGAGCCCTGCTCAGTCTCCACACCAACAAGGCACCCAGCAAAGATTCAGTGACATAAAAGTATATTAAACAGATTTACTAATTTATGTCCATGGGATTTGTAAATTTCACTGTAATGTATTCTGAAAACTTTGCATTCTTTCAACAAGATATATTGAATCTCAGGCCCTGGGCTGTGATTGATCCTAATACAAGAATAATATATTAGACTGTCACATAGAATCTGACAGGCTTTTATTATGGATTTTAAAAGGTTAGTCTCCTGGGTGAAAATCCCTAAAGGTCATTCCTGGAAAATAATTTACACTTTGAAATTGGATGTGATATAGAGAGCTATTTCCACTTACAGTGTAGGCAATATTAAATACAAAGTGTTGGCTATAACTGTCTGCTTCAAGGTGTGGGGTGTTTGGAGGAAACCACCCCAACCCAAGGTCATGAGATTCATTCTCAAGTGAGAGACATTGATTTCCTTATTCCTGATCTATTGCTTTGGAATTCTTATAACCTAAGCCAGCTTACTCCAAATAAATATCTTTGGAACCAAGAGGATTGCAGAGTAGTATTGATATGCCATGTCACCATAGGCATCTCTTTGATAAATTAGGATGTCAGCGGAACTCTTAGATTTTCCCCATCTTTCCACCCAATGTCTTCTTCTCTCAAGTCTTTATCAGATGGCCAAATCTTAGAAATTTCTGCAAAAGATACTGGTAATAACATAATTCTGACCGCTAACAGAGGTTTAATCAATGTCTTGAGGATTAAGTGCCCCAAACCTCAAAGGAATAAAACTGTAATGACTGAATAAAAGCCTCTTTGGTTAATGTTTTGAGAGAGAAATCAGGACTAGGGCCCCATAAATCAAATTGTTGACAGGCTTACATCTTACCTGGCTGCACTATTTCTTCCCCTGGGGTAAATAAAACAAAACACTGATAGCAGATCAAGAGTGCCAGCTGCATGCAGGGACAGCATACGTGTTAAAGTATACTTAGATTGCTATCCTGGGCCTTTTCTCTGACTAGCTGAGTTACTTTAGAAATAATACTTCCTTGTTGATTCAAAGTGGAAGTTAGAATGTGTGAATTCAAATCTAGCACTTCAGAATGATCTCTTTTCTTTTGGTGTTCTATGCATTCAGGGAAATAAGTTCGAGAATGAGAATGATAGTGTACATAAAAACCTTTGTGAACTTTCCCTAGTGTAAACTACTCCATGTGAGAGAAAAAGATGTCTTATTCAAGGATAGTTACAAGGAGATATTCCCCACAGCACACCTGAGGTGGTGACATTCTCACTCGGTACTTTTGGCAGAGCTGATTCTAACTTTGTTCACTGGTTATGGCTTTGTGGAACTGCTATAAAGTGTCATTCTTTACAACAGATGACAGTGCAGCTATATGACAAAATTATCCTGTTTTATTTGGGCATCACCCAAATTTTAGGAAGGTGAAATGGAATGATTTGGAACAAATTAGATATTCCCTCTTCCACTCCACTAGGTTCAAAGTTATTAAAACAAATTTCTTTGTTGGAAAGTATACTTATCTAAAGTCATAGAATACTATAAGGAAGCTTTTCAAATTATATTTTGTCAACTTCAGTAAGAGAAAACTGACACAAATCTAAGCAGCAATAATATTGCTTAGCCTAAAAGGGGCAGGGTGCCAGAGTCTACGACGAGCGTTACCACTTTTAAGGTGTAAATGAAACCAGGCTTTTCCTCTGTTGGATGATATAAGAGGTAATGGTAAGATCCTTTCTGGACCAAAAGAATTTATGAGTCACAGGATGTTAAGATTGCAAAGCTATGATTGACTTTCAATCATAAGATATTGGTATGATATTACACACATGGAAATAAACCAAGAACACAGCTGGACACATTCAATTTTAACTTCCAGTATCATTGTTGTTATTGTATATCAACAAGATTTCCCTGTGCACATTTCATCCTTTGTACTTACCATAATATTTTATCATTATTTACTTCTGTGTCTTTCTCCTTACCTGACTGCAGATCCCTGAAGGTAGGAACTGATATTGAATAAGATTTTTTTAACATTCTATGCTGATGTAAATTTGGGTATTGGACATAAACAAATAAAGCAAGTTTTATTTTGCATATGGAAATTTTCATCTGGAGGTATTTTTCTTCTTTCAGTGAAAGATAGCAGTCATGATAATAAACCTAATACTCCAGGTTCAAATAGTAAGGAGATTTCCCCCCAAAACTATCTCAAATCAAAGTATCACTGGATACTGGTAAATGTGACTGGGACATCTCCCGAGATAGGTTCATAAAATACCACCCCAATCTCCTTGTAGCATGTGTTTCCTGAAGTTAACTGCTTCATTTGCTGGATTCCCTGGAGCTCAGATTGTTGTGATCTGATTCAGTCAAGTAGGTGTACCTGAATGAAACCTGGAAGGTATATATAGACATCAGGATATAATGATATGCAATTTTTGTGTAAAATATATTGGTGGAATCTCTTGTTGTTGTTGTTTGTTTTGCAGCAGTTATAATGCAGATTCTAATGTTTTAGCTGTTGAGCAGTAGATGGCTCTATCTGTAGGATTTTCATCGAACACCTCTGTGGTGTGGATGCATATCTTTTTTTATTAAATTAAAGTAAGAATAGATTCTGTAAGAACACTGACTCACAGAATAATTGGGAGCAGAAGTAGTTACAGAACACAGATTGAAAAGAAAAGGCAGTCTGGAATGGGCACTTTGATTTGGGTGGGGAAGGATCCATTTACTGTTATAGGGAGGGCACTAGGATTATCTGTGCCATCCAGTGCAAACTGTTATATTGATGTCATCATTTGTGGCCATTTCATTTCATCAGAGATGAAATAATGATTTGGATAGGCTGAAATAACCCTGTAATAGAACATTATAGAGAGCAGAGTTATAATGGAAAATACTGTCTACTTCTAACTACATTAGAGAATAAAGGCATTTAAATGTCCTGCTTAAAAAAATCTCTTATGGTTCCAAGGCTGATGTGTGCAAAAACAGTTATAGGATCTTATCATGTGTGTTTCTGAATTAAAACATGGATTAAATTCACAACTTACTTTAGATCATCAGATAAAAGATGAGACATTGTTTGGTGAAGAGTTGTACCCAGAAGGACTGGAATTGGAACATTTGAGAGAATTTGAACAACACCAACTCCTCTAAATACACTAACATATCAGAAATATTCTGTCTTTCCTGTGAGATGAGGCCAACTGTGATGCTTGAAGAGATTGTGATGATTTCAACAAAAAGTATGCCCGGTCTCCTCCTGCCCCACTGGATTGTTCCATGTGGTATCTGGAGTTAGATCCCAGTATGTTCTTGGGCATTAATTAAAAATCTAACCTAAGTGTTGACTTATACATTTCCACAGTCTATATCTACAAAAAACTCTTGGAATAAACATATAGGAATTGGTTCCAAGGATGCTAGACCAGGGAAAGAGTGACATACTTTAGATCAAGTTGAATTTGTCAGTTTTGGTGTAATTACAAGAGAGTATGGATTTGATGTACTAGGACAAACTAACTCAAGTAGCAGAAAGTAGATTTAATTATTTTCATGGATTGTTAACTAAAACTAGATACAGGAGTAACCTAAGCCAAAAGAAGTGAAGATACCAGAAATGTCTTACTGCTAAGTTACTTCAGTCATGTCCGACTCTGTACGACCCCATAGATGGCAGCCCACCAGGCTCCCCCGTCCCTGGGATTCTCCAGGCAAGAACACTGGAGTGGGTTGCCATTTCCTTCTCCAATGCATGAAAGTGAAAAGTGAAAGTGAAGTCCCTCAGTCGTGTCCGACCCTCAGCGACCCCATGGACTGCAGCCTACCAGGCTCCTCCATCCATGGGATTTTCCAGGCAGGAAATGTCTTAGTTTAATGTATTTCAAGGAATCCAAATTCAATTCAACCAAGGAATGCAGAGTTCCAAAGAATAGCAAGGAGAGATAAGAAAACTTTCTTTGGTGATCAATGGAAAGAAATAGAGGAAAACAAGAGAATGGGAAAGACTAGAGATCTCTTCAAGAAAATTAGAAATACCAAGGGAATATTTCATGTAAAAATGGGCACAATAAAGAACAGAAACATTATGGACCTAACAGAAGCAGAAGATATTAAGAAGAGGTGACACCAATACACAGAAAAACTGTATAAAAAAAGATCACCATAACCCAGATAACTATGATGGTGTGATCACTCACCTAGACCCAGGCATCCTGGAATGTGAAATCAAGTGGGCCTTAGGAGGAATCAGTATGAACAAAGCTAGTGGAGGTGATGAAATTCCAGCTGAGCTATTTCAAATCCTACAGTGATGGTATGAAAGTGCTGCACTCAGTTCAGTTCAGTTCAGTCACTCAGTCATGTCTGACTCTTCGCGACCCCATGGACTGCAGCACGCCAGGCCTCCCTGTCCATCACCAGCTCCCGGACTTTACCCAAATTCATGCCCACAGAGTCAGTGATGCCATCCAACCATCTCATCCTCTGTCATCCTCTTCTCCTCCTGCTTTCAATCTTTCCCAGCATCAGGGTCTTTTCCAATGAGTCAGTTCTTCACATCAGATGGCCAAAGTATTGGATTTTCAGCTTCAGCATCAGTCCTTCCAATGAATATTTAGGACTGATTTCCTTTAGGATGGACTGGTTGGATCTCCTTGCAATCCAAGGGACTCTCAAGAGTCTTCTCCAACACCACAGTTCAAAATTATCAATTCTTTGGTGCTCAGCTTTCTTTACAGTCCAACTCTCACATCCATACATGACTTATGGAAAAACCATAACTTTGACGAGATGAATTTTTGTTGGCAAAGTAATGTCTCTGCTTTTTAATATGCTGTCTAGGTTGGTCATAACTTTCCTTCCAAGGAGCAAGTGTCTTTTAATTTCATGACTGCATTCACCATCTGCAGTGATTCTGGAGCCGCGCAAAATAAAGTCTGTCACTGTTTCAATTATTTCCCCATATATTTTCCATAAAGCGATGGGACTGAATGTCGTGATCTTAGTTTTCTGAATGCTGAGTTTTAAGCCAACTTTTTCATTCTCTTCTTTCACTTTGATCAAGAGGATCTTTAGTTCTTCTTTGCTTTCTGCCATAGGGGTGGTATCATCTGCATATCTGAAGTTATTGCTATTTCTCCTTGCAATCTTGATGCCAGATTGTGTTTGATCCAGCCTGGCATTTCTCAAGATGTACTCTGCATACAAGTTAAATAAACAGGGTGACAATATACAGCTTTGATGTACTCCTATCACAATTTGGAACCAGTCTGTTGTTCCATGTCTATTTCTAACTGTTGCTTCTTGTGCTACACACAAGTTTCTCAAGAGGCAGGTAAGGTGGTCCAATATTCCCATCTCTTTAAGAATTTTTCACAGTTTGTTGTCATCCAGTCAAAAGCTTTGTTGTATTCAATGAAGCAGGAGTAGATGTTTTTCTGGAACTCTCTTGTTTTTTATATGATCTACTGGATGTTGGCAATTTGATCTCTGGTTCCTCTCCTTTTCTAAATCCAGCTTAAACATCTGGAAGTTCATAGTTCACATACTGTTGAAGCCTGGCTTGGAGAATTTTAACCATTACTTTTCTAGCATGTGCTGCTGCTGCTGCTGCTAAGTCGCTTCAGTCGTGTCCAACTCTGTGCAACCCCATAGACAGCAGCTCACCAGGCTCCGCTCTCCCTGGGATTCTCCAGGCAAGAACACTGGAGTGGGTTGCCATTTCCTTCTCGAAGGCATGAAAGTGAAAAGTGAAAGTAAAGTCACTCAGTTGTGTCTGACTCTTAGTGACTGCATGGACTGCAGCCTACCAGGCTCTTCCATCCATGGGATTTTCCAGACAAGAGTTCTGGAGTGGGTTTCCATTGTGTGTGAGATGAGTGCAATTGTGTGGTAGTTTGAACATTCTTGGGCTTCCCTGGTAGCTCAGCGGTTAAAGTGTCTGTCTGCAATGCTGGAGACCCGGGTTCGATCCCCGGGTTGGGGAGATCCCCCAGAGAAGGAAATGGCAACCCACTCCAGTATTCTTGCCTGGAGAATCCCATGGACAGAGGAGCCTGATGGGCTATAGTCCACAGGATCGCAAAGAGTCGGACAGGACTGAGCGACTTCACTTTCACTTTGAACATTCTTTGTATTGTCTTTCTTTGCGGTTGGAATGAAAACTGATTTTTCCAGTCCTGTGGCCACTGCTGGGTTTTCCAAATTTGCTGGCATATTGAGTGCAGCACTTTCACAGAATCATCTTTTAGGGTGAAATAGCTCAACTGGAATTCCATCACTTCACTAGCTTTGTTTGTTGTGATGCTTCATAAGGCCCTCTAGACTTTGCATTCCAGGATGTCTGGCTCTAGGTGAGTGATCACACCATCGTGGTTATCTGGGTCATGAAGATCTTTTTTTGTACAGTTCTTCTGTGTATTCTTGCCACTTCTTCTTAATATCTTCTGCTTCTGTTAGGTCCATACCATTTCTGTCCTTTATTGTGCCCATCTTTGCATGAAATATTCCCTTGGTATCTCTAATTTTCTTGAAGAGATCTCCAGTCTTTCCCATTCTGTTGTTTTCCTCTATTTCTTTCCATTGGTCACTGAGATAGGCTTTCTTATCTCTTCTTGCTGTTCTTTGGAACTCTTCATTCAAATGGGTATATCTTTCCTTTTATCCTTTGCTTTTTGCTTCTTTTCTTTTCTCAGCTATTTGTAAGCCCTCCTCAGACAATCATTTTACCTTTTCACATTTCTTTTTCTTGGGGATGATCTTAATAACTGCCTCCTATACAATGTCATGAACCTCCATCCATAGTTCTTCAGGCACTCTGTCAAATATGCAAGCAAATTAGGAAAACTCAGCAGTGACCACAGGACTGGAACAGGTCAATTTTCATTTGAATCCAAAAGAAAGGCAATGCCAATAAATGTTCAAACTACTGCACAATTGCACTCATCTCACATGCTAGCAAAGTAATGCTCAAAAGTCTCCATGCCAGGCTTCAACAGTACATGAACTAACTTCCAGATGTTCAAGCTGGTTTTAGAAAAGACAGAGGAACCAGAGGTCAAATTGCCAACATCTGTTGGATCATAGAAAAAGCAAGAGAGTTCCAGAAAAGCATCTACTTCTGCTTCATTGACTCTACCAAAACCATTGACTGTGGATTGGAGCAAACTGTGGAAAATTTTTCAAGAGATGGGAATACAGACCAACTAACCTGCCTCCTGAGAAATTTGTATGCAGGTCAAGAAGCAACAGTTAGAGCTGGAATGGAACAACAGACTGGTTCCAAATTGGGAAAGGAGTAAGTCAAAGCTATATATTGTCACCCTGTTTATTTAAGTTATATGCAGAGTACATCATGTGAAATGCTGGGCTGGATGGATCACAGTCTGGAATGAAGATTGCCAGGAGAAATATAAATAACCTCAAATATGCAGATGACACCACCCTTGTGGCAGAAAGCAAAGAAAAACTAAAGAGCCTCTTGATGTAAGTGAAAGAGGAGAGTGAAATTGTTGGCTTAAAACTCAACATTCAGAAAACTAAGATCATGGCATCCAGTCTCATCATTTCATGGAAAATTAATGGGGAAATAAGGAAAACAGTAACAAACTTTATTTTGGGGGGCTCCAAAATTACTGTAGATAGTGATTGCAGGAATGGAATTAAAAAATTATTGCTCCTTGGAAGAAAAACTATGATCCACTTAGCATATTAAAACGCAGAGACATTACTTTGCCAACAAAGTTGCATCTAGTCCAGGTTATGATTTTTCCAGTAGTCATGTATGGATGTGAGAGCTGGACTATAAAGAAAACTGAGCATCAGAAAATTGATGCTTTTGAACTGTGTTGTTGGAGATGACTCTTGAGAATCCCTTGGCCTGCAAGGAGATCCAACCAGTCAATCCTTAAGGAAATCAGTCCTGAATATTCATTGGAAGGACTGATGCTGAAGCTGAAACTCCAATACTTTGGCCACCTTGATGCAAAGAACTGGCTCATTGACAAAGACCCTGATGCTTGGAAAGATTGAAGGTGGAACGATAAGGGGATGACAGAGGATGAGATGGTTGGATTGCATCTCCGACTTGATGAGTTTGACCAAGCTCCTGGAGTTGGTGATGGACAGGCAGGGAAGTCTGGGGTTCTGTGGTCCATGGGGTTGCAAAGAGCTGGACATGACTGAGTGACTAAACTGAACAGAACTGAACCAAATAAATCCAAAAGCTTAAGAAAACATGAGATATTTAGAGTAGCTTTATCATGTATAATTAGTCATTCTTCCAAAACATGTTCTGCAAGCAGCCTAAATGTTGTTCCCTATTGATAAGGGAATACCCAAGACCTTAGAGAGCACTTCACTGGTTGTGTCTAGACTATAAGTGGAAATTCAACCATTTAGATGGATTCTGATTTCAATGAGAATTCTGGATACTCAGAAGAGCAGAGGCATGTATGAGTTATTAATACACAGAAGCAAGATTACCATTGAAAGCATCAGGGCATAACTGGTAATCAGAATAATTTGATCTACTTGGAATTTTGATAATGGCTAATTAATCATGTGTTTCCTAGAACTGAAACAGATGGACTTTCTACTTGATCTGTACACCTGAAAGCAATAACTCAGGATTAATAAATAGAAGGCTGATTTGAATCAACACTGTAGACAATTGATTCCAGCAACTCAGAAACATGACCTAACACCATGTGAGGAAGAGGGAAGTTTGCATGCTTAAAGAAGTTTCTTGTATATAACTTTCCAAGTATTTACTTTAAATTTCCTCTTGTACTCTGCTTAGTCACCCAGTCATTTCCTCTTCATGACCCATGGATTGTAGCCTGCCAAGCTCCTCTGTCCATGCAGATTCTCCAGGCAAGAATAGTGGAGTTGGTTGGGATAGACCTTTTACAAATTCAAAGCTAATTATGCCTTGACTAGGAAATGCCTACTATTTGGAATTATTGAACATTGATTCTATGAAAACACTACTCCCCAGTAACTCTGAATGGTACTGTGGGCCAGAGGCTAGAGTTGAGACTTAGGAATATCAGGTGGTAAAGAGAACTTAGGCTAGACATTATCTAGGCTCAGTGGCTCCACAAACCCAGTGTGTCAGAAGAGCCTTGCTACCCTTCATCCCACTTTGTCACTGCTTCATCTTGTTCCTTATGAATCAGTAGCTTGTCTTCAGATCAAGCAACTTTTTCCCTCAGAAGTTGCCAGTCTAATTTCATCATCCTCATTCTTTCCCTTTGCTCTTGTTACCTTTTGTTGCCTTGATTTCTGACTTTAATTTACATCAAAAATTCCAGAATTCAGGGGATTAGGGAACCGAAGGAAGTTGCAAGGAAATGTTAAGCAGATGAAATCTGAATGATAAGATTATGAAACTATAGAAAGTAATAATCTTTATTCTGGGACAATAGTCTTTCAAATATCTGAAGGCAACCTTCATTTTCCTCTCTGAGACTTCTTTTATCAGACTGAAATACCTCAGTATATCTAGAGAGTCTTTGTAAGGTCAAGTTTTACTTTATTTCTATTAATCTATTACTCCTTTTGTGGGTGGGCACCCATTTTTTAATGTGAATAAAGTTACCAAATATGCTACCATCAGATGGAAAAAAAAGATGATCCTTTGCCTGTTCTAATCTCTATATTTTTATTGAGTGTCCAGCTTTATCTATCTTTTCTTCTCTATTTTTAAAAATAACATTTTTATCTCTCTATTTCATCCAGCTGAAACCTCTAATGCCTTTTTACCTATACCTTCCTTTAGCATTCTTGAGTGGTTTTGAATTCCTGCTGCCCAACTAATATTGTTATCATCCATAGTTTTGCTTTAACCTATGGGATATACATGGAGAAGGCAATAGCACCCCACTCCAGTACTCTTGCCTGGAAAATCCATAGACAGAGGAGCCGGGCAGGCTGCAGTCCACGGGGTCGCTAAGAGTTGGACACGACTGAGCGACTTCGCTTTCACTTTTCTCTTTCATGCATTGGAGAAGGAAATGGCAACCCACTCCCGTATTCTTGCCTGGAGAATCCCAGGGACGGCGGAGCCTGGTGGGCTGCCATCTATGGGGTCACACAGAGTCGGACATGACTGAAGCGACCTAGCATAGCATAGGATATACATCATGAGAAACACTGGACTGGAAGAAACACAAGCTGGAATCAAGATTGCCGGGAGAAATATCAATAACCTCAGATATGCAGATGACACCACCCTTATGGCAGAAAGTGAAGAGGAACTCAAAAGCCTCTGGATGAAAGTGAAAGTGGAGAGTGAAAATGTTGGCTTAAAGCTCAACATTCAGAAAATGAAGATCATGGCATCCGGTCCCATCACTTCATGGGAAATAGATGGAGAAACAGTGGAAACAGTGTCAGACTTTATTTTTCTGGGCCCCAAAATCACTGCAGATGGTGACTGCAGCCATGAAATTAAAAGACGCTTACTCCTTGGAAGGAAAGTTATGACCAACCTAGATAGCATATTCAAAAGCAGAGACCTTACTTTGCCAACAAAGGTCCATCTAGTCAAGGCTATGGTTTTTCCTGTGGTCATGTATGGATGTGAGAGTTGGACTGTGAAGAAGGCTGAGCACCGAAGAATTGATGCTTTTGAACTGTGGTGTTGGAGAAGACTCTTGAGAGTCCCTTGGACTGCAAGGAGATCCAACCAGTCCATTCTGAAGGAGATCAGCCCTGGGATTTCTTTGGAAGGAATCATGCTAAAGCTGAAACTCCAGTAGTTTGGCCACCTCATGCAAAGAGTTAACTCATTGGAAAAGACTCTGATGCTGGGAGGGATTGGGGGCAGGAGGAGAAGGGGATGACAGAGGATGAGATGGCTGGATGGCATCACTGACTCGACAGACGTGAGTCTGAGTGAACTCCGGGAGTTGGTGATAGACAGGGAGGCCTGGCATGCTGCGATTCATGGAGTCACAAAGAGTTGGACACGAATGAACGCCTGAACTGAACTGAACTGATGAGGTATACTCTTTATCACAATAAGTGATTCTTCCTACTTTGACCCCTCCTCCAGATTCAGAATTATACTATGACTACTGGTTTACAAGCCTGAATGTAGATCAATCTACTACCCATATTATGTTTTGCTTCTCTTCAGTCTGCACTCTCTCTGCAATCTTGCTTTATACTATATCATGGTACTAACATATACTTATTTTAATTTTCTTGAGAAGACATTTAGTTCCTCATGATCCTGTCTGAACACTGTAAAAGAGAAGCCTCTGCCTTTTCACCCCATGACTTTCAGAGAGTTATTTAGACATTTTGACAACTATTATGTTGGTTGTGTGTTTCATTTATTTTCTCCTTTGACTTAGGTACAATTCCATAGAGCATTTGAGACCCTTGCATAAATGGTCCAGAGTTTAAGTTTTCACTAACTTTGACAAATGTCTCATATTTTCCCTTCCTTATCTGGCCCAGAGCTAATCTGCTTCCCCTTTTGCTGGAACATGGGGAACCTTGGCATTCTGTAGGCTGACAAGGTGAGACACAAGTGAATACAATTTGATGCAGGTATTAGATGCAGTGAGCCTCACTAGTTGTACACTTGCCCAGAGAAGTCTGGTCCTAAATGCTCAGCCAGCTGCTGCTTTTCAGTCCCATGGCTGTACACTGGCTGCCCCAGGCTGGCAGTAGGCCTAGCAGAGCATGACTGTCATGGAGATCTCAAGACATAATTCAGAGGAAAAGCCCAGCAAACATTTAGCAGAAGATACTTTAAATGCAGACTTTCCCAACACCATAAAGCTGTGAACATAGCAGAAAACTAACAAATACATATTGGAGGTCAGACAGGAGGCATTATTCTTTTGGAAAATTACCAAAATGTTGAATTATAGTCATCTTATTTCCAAAAAAGGAGTGAACAGAGCAAATGATGATTTATTTTGCAACATTATAAATTGAAAACCCTCATGTTGTGGAATCTGTGATTCACAGCTCCTTAATGTTATAATATCACCTCTAAAAAGGGAGACTATAAAATAATTGGACCAGCTAAACAAACTTGCCAGAATTTTTCAAATTTTCCAAATGTTCCAAAATTTTTACCGCAGAAGACTATTCAACTATTTTAGAAACCATTGCTTAACATGTTGAACACATAGTAAAATCAAAGCAAAACAAAATGAAACAAATTTAGCAAGCATCACTCTATTTAAGTCTTCTGTATCCATTAATAAGCTTACCAATTAAGGCACCTCTCAAGTTAGCCTCAAGTCACCTTCTGTCTCTTACTATTCACTAAGCAGTTTCAGCACAGTGAAGTTAACTCTAGAACTGTACAAAATGTAGAAGCAAAACCTAGCTCTGCCTCGTACTTTTCCATGGCCTTAGAAAAAGTGTCTCATATATTCAGTCTCAGTTCTCACATCTATTAAACTCGGATACTGATATTTTCCTGTTTCACCATTACAAGTATTAAATTAGATAATATGTAATACATGTGGATTGACACAGCTGCCCCTTAACAAGTGCTAGGGTCAACTTTTCTTTGGCATTCCTCATACAAATTTCTTACTTCTATCATACTTATTGGTCCTAGTGTTTACAATATTCACCCAATTTCTCTCTGTCAACCAGATTCTTATCAATTTTCAAAGATTAAGTTAGACTTGCTACATCCTTTTTGTCTTGCAATGTTTCCATATATCTTTTATCTCTGCCCAGAAAGGTCTTTATATTTCTTCAGGACTTGGAAGACTAATCATTTGTTTGCCCTTTACTGATTCATGTAGCTAAGTAAAAACAAAATTCCTTTCTCCCACGAAGATTGTAAATTATTCAAGAGAAATATATCCCTCATATATATTTATATTGGCTGTCCTCTCCAGTAAGCTATCACACCTATGAGGAGACGGTGCAGTATAGAAGAAAGAGCAAAAAATCTGGCATGCAACAGCTAAATGATTTCTAGCTACAAAGTCTCTAAGATAAATAGACAGGCAGACATATAGATAAATAAATGTTCTGCTTTCCCTATTAAGGACATATCTGTATGTTAAGTGCAGACATGCAGTTTTATTTATGTGTATAGGTCAGATTGAATATAGAAGCCTATAGATAAATCAAAAAGTTTTTGTAAAAGTCAAAAATGAACCAAGAATAGGAAGTACTAGTTGCACTATTAGTCCTTCAGAATAAGTGAGATGATGTTTAATATGATGAATCGGCGAAGAATTCCAAGGAAAGAACTGACTGTAGAAATTATCTCTTAAATCCCTTGGGTAGATATCATCCTCTCCTGCCCTCATTCTCTTATTTAAGTCCACACCCTAAAAAAATGTTCTAAATCTGTTTACTTTTCTCCATTTCCATCCACCATTCTAAATGAAACCACTCTCTCAATCACCAGAATTATTACTGTGTAATCTCTTGTCTGATCTTTCTATTTCTATTCATTTCCCCTTAGAATCCATTTTTAGTAGAATCAGAGTAACTTTATAAATCAAATTGTGTAACTACCCTAATACAACCCCTTTGAAATATAGCACTTTAATCCCCCTCTTTTTTTTTTTTTTTTTAAACCAAGAGGTAGTACTGAATATCAATGACTGGCACATACTTCTCTGATAGAAAAGGTCAGTGCTCATGATTTAAGAAATGTCCAGGGGGACAGTAGGAGGCTACTTAATACTGTGTTTTGCAAAAAAAAATTAAATGAAATTCTAGACGCTCAACATGGAGGAAATTTTTGGTTTAACATAGTTCATATGTGAATAGTGATCAAACCAGAACGCAAAGAGAATTCCACAAGCAGCCCTTCAACTTGGCTCTCCCATCTCAACTCCTTTCCTTTATTCCCAATTAAGCCTTCAATTGTGACTAGAAAGGAAGAAGCTGAGCATTTATGTAAGAAAAAAAAAAAATACACTATCATGAAACTTCCAGGTTAATATGTATTGCTTTAACTAGCTTATGTAAAGCTTTGTTCGTTTACCAGTAGAAAAATAAACTGTGAGAACTAAGACCTTTTGGTCTTTTGAGCTTATAAAATGCTTTTATTTAAGCTTAACTGACCCCTAATAACATGCTTATTGTATCGGTTGGGACTGTGTGGACATTTGTATCTCCCTCCACTTTCCAAACATGTTAAATCTTTCCTTGACAGAAATCCAAAGTTCTTAGAAGCTCAGTGACCCAGCAATTGTACCAGCTACATTTCTAAGCCTTAATGCCATTCACATTTAGAAATTACCCCTGTTCTAGCCATAAACTGACACTTGAAATATCAACACTTAATGTTTTATGTATACATTATAATAAATAATGAGAAGAAAATACTAGCACAAACCTTCATTTCAAAGAAGCTGACTTAAAGAATGAGGAAAAAAATGGAAGCGCTATATTTGGATATAGAAAAGAGAGTTTCTTAACGAACGGTGACCACAAGAAAATGCAAGAGGGATAAGAATATTTTTTTTTTTGCTTTGAAGGAATCTGCTGTTTCAAAAAGAAAGAACGTCTATAAAACAAGACAGAGTGGTATCAAATGCTAGAGTTTTTTTTTTTTTTTTTTTTAAGCCTTCAAATGCTCTAGAATTTTACAGTTGCTGGGAATCATATTTGTAGAAAAACACTAAGGTAGGAACTCCAATACTTTGGCCACCTGATGTGAAGAACTGACTCATTTGAAAATATCCTGATGCTGGAAAAGATTGAAAGCAGGAGGAGAAGGGGATGGCAGAGGATGAGATGGTTGAATGGTATCACCGACTCAATGGACATGAGTTTGAGTAAACTCCAGGAGTTGAATGGACAGGGAAGCCTGGCGTGCTGCAGTCCATGGGGGCACAAAGAGTCAGACACAACTGAGAGACTGAACTGAACTGAACTGAAGGTAGGAACAAAGTTACTGTGTGTTAGTCGCTCAGTCGTGTCCGACTGTCTGCAACCCCATGGATTATAGCCCACAAGGCTCCTCAGTCCATGGAATTCTCCAAGGAAGAATATTGGAGTAGATTGCCATTTCCTTTTCCAGGGGATCTTTCAGACCCAGGGATTGAACCTGAGTCTCCTGCATTGCAGGCAGATTCTTTACTATCTGAGCCACAAGGGAAGCCCTTAATGTTACTGTAGTGTAGTATTAAATGTACCAGCCCATCTCTCTACAAGAAGAGACAAGGAGAGGTACAAATATGGCCCCTACAGCAATGGTCCCAGGCTCCTAAGAGGATCACACAATTCCTTTCCACTATTTGCGTATAAAAGTATCCTTCCTGAAAAATGTTGATTTGGAAGATGCATGCAATCATCTGATTTTTTAAAAAATCGCAAATATTTTTCATTTTCAGTAGCTTTTTAAAAAATGAATATCAGCTGAAAATTCTTCTTGGCCTATCTCCATCAATTTTACTTGCTGTATCTCTGATAGGAATCCAAGATGTGGTATGAAAGAAAATTTGACCTAGTTATATAATCTTCTTGTCTTTATGCCCCTTGGTCAGAAAAATAAGGAATTTATACCAGATAATATCTAAATTCCCTTCACAATCAATATTTCTTCTTTTAAAATCTCATGTATTTTAAAATCTCATTCTGCAAATGCCGTAAAGTTTTTGCAGTTTTTTTTTAATCCATTGATGTATTTTGTGATTATAGATATTCTCAACCTTCTCTGTCTCTTAGGCAGAAAATTCTGAAAGATCCAGAAGATACCAACTGTGGTAATAATCTAACCACTCAGAGTTCAAAATAATGGTAAGGCATAACTCTAAATTCAAAATGACTTTGTCTTTTAAATGAATAAGATAGGCTCCATCAATTTATCTATTTATCCATCTGACATACATAGATATATCTTATGATTCTTACCTGTTGATCAACATTTTTAAAACTCCGAAGAAATTTGTCATTAAATATTTGGCTCCCCATCCAGTTTTCTAGTCATCTGTCTTCTTAACCATTTCCCATACTTTTCAGCACATATGTTCATTTCACTAAAATTTCCCTTTCAGTTGATGACATCATGCATGATCTACCAGTCTTTCAAGCTAGAAACCTTGTCGTTTGCTTTGGTCACTTTATTTCTTGTTAAATTGCCATCAGATTCTACTGATTTTAGATCAAATCATCATTAGCGAAATCCTCTATAGTCAGAAGTAAATTCCACTGCTAAATAGTTCCAGACTTTGCTAAATTACTTAACTTAGTGCCCTGGCTTCCTTATCTCTAAAATAGGGATGGCTGTAGTACCTTTTCCTTTAGATTATGATGAGGAAAAGATGAGATAATGCAATAATAGAGTTAGCAATTTCCCTGGCATGTATTAAGGTAAATGCTAGCTGTGATTATATTATCATCATTTGCTGGGCTATTTAAAATACCTTCCTTTATCATCTCCTTGGGATCAATGTTTGGAATGCAACTGTTCTTCCTGAGAGAAACCAGAATTATCCCTGTAAAATCAGATTCTAATTGGCTACTATGATTTAAAAACCTCCCCATTATGAAAAGAACAAAGTCTCGACTCCTCACAAAGCTGTGTACACTAATGGGAATTATTGATACTATATAACAGCCTTAGTCAGATAATAACCAACTTTGCACCATAGATGATGCTAAGATGGGCACATGACAGGCAAGACCCATGGTCTGTAAGGAGCCTACATCCTGTGCTGTGACTGCCTTGAATCCTAACATGCTCTCTTGCCTCTGCTTTCAGGTCAAGCCTCCTTCTGTTTGGAACATTCACTTGCCTCCTTTGTATGTCTAGTGAATGTGAGCTCTTCCTTATAATAAGTTCCAACTACTCCATCCTTCCTTCTTTCCACCTATTCAGGTAGCCTCTTAATTGTGAAGCCTTTCCTGTGATCAAAGTGTATGGAGCCTTTGCTTATTAATGTTCCCACAGCACTTTATGTATGTTTCTAATATGACACTGAACACACTAAAGTGTTCTTGGTTGGTTATTTATGTATATACTCGCCTTCCTCCATTCAACATTATAAGGTCACTGAGAACAGTGGGGTGGAAGTTGGGAGGAGACAGATTTAGGATAAATACTGCCCCAGGTGTTTTACTTATCAGATTAGATCAGATCAGTCGCTCAGTCCTGTCCAACTCTTTGTGACCCCATGAATCGCAGCATGCCAGTCCTCCCTGTCCATCACCAACTCCCGGAGTTCACCCAGACTCACATCCATCGAGTCAGTGATGCCATCCAGCCATCTCATCCTCTGTTGTCCCCTTCTCCTCCTGTCCCCAATCTCTCCCACTATCAGGGTCTTTTCCAATGAATCAACTCTTCCCGTGAGGTGGCCAAAGTACTGGAGTGTCAGCTTTAGCATCATTCCTTCCAAAGAAATCCCAGGGCTGATCTCCTTCAGAATGGACTGGTTGGATCTCCTTGCAGTCCAAGGGACTCTCAAGAGTCTCCTCCAGCACCACAGTTCAAAAGCATCAATTCTTCGGTGCTCAGACTTCTTCACAGTACAACTCTCACGTCCATACATGACCACAGGAAAAACCATAACCTTGACTAGACAAACCTTTGTTGGCAAAGTTATGTCTCTGCTTTTGAATATGCTATCTAGGTTGGTCATAACTTTCCTTCCAAGGAGTAAGCATCTTTTAATTTCTTGGCTGCAGCCACCATCTCCAGTGATTTTGGAGCCCAGAAAAATAAAGTCTGACACTGTTTCCCCATCCATTTCCCATGAAGTGGTGGGACTGGATGCCATGATCTTCATTTTCTGAATGTTGAGCTTTAAGCCAACTGTTTTACTCTCCACTTACACTTTCATCCAGAGGCTTTTGAGTTCCTCTTCACTTTCTGCCATAAGGGTGGTGTCATCTGCATATCTGAGGTTATTGATATTTCTCCCAGCAATCTTGATTCCAGCTTGTGTTTCTTCCAGTCCAGCGTTTCTCATGATGTACTCTGCATAGAAGTTAAATAAACAGAGTGACAATATACAGCCTAGACGAACTCCTTTTCCCTATTTGGAACCAGTCTGTCGTTCCATGTCCAGTTCTAACTGTTGCTTCCTGACCTGCATACAAATTTCTCAAGAGGCAGATCAGGTGGTCTGGTATTCCCATCTCTTGAAGAATTTTCCACAGTTTATTGTGATCCACACAGTCAAAGGCTTTGGCATAGTCAATAAAGCAGAAATAGATGTTTTTCTGGAACTTTCTTGTTTTTTCGATGATCCAGCGGATGTTGGCAATTTAATCTCTGGTTCCTCTGCCTTTTCTAAAACCAGCTTGAACATCAGGAAGTTTACAGTTCACATGTTGCTGAAGCCTGGCTTGGAGAATTTTGAGCATTACTTTACTATATATTTTTTTACTTATATTTACATTTAATCCTTCCAATGGCTGTAAGGATTCATGAGCCTGAGGAACTTTAGGAGGTAAAGTTACTTGTTACAATTATGCACTATAAAAATGGAACATAACTTTCAATTGAGGTTGATTATTTTTTCAAAATCACTGAATGTACTAAACATGTAAGTATAACTGCCTTTTTTTGTAATACTGAAAATTTTATTATTTCTCCAATGACACTTTTTACAGAAATAGAAAAAAAAAATTTGTGTGAAATCACAGAAGACTCTGAACTTCAAGTGCAATCCTGAGAAATAAGAACTGGAGGCATCCTGTGTCCAGATTTAAAACTACATTACAAAGTTATAGTCATCAAAACAGTATGGCACTGGCATTAAAAAAAAGACACACAGATTAATTGGAGAAAATCAAGAGCTCAGAGTTAAGAGTATTTAAATAAGAAAGGATAGTTTGCAATAAATGATGTTGGGAAAACTGAATAGAAATGTCTTTTGAATGATTCACATGTCTATTATTTCTGCCAAGAATTAGATCTTTTATCCTGATGACAAAAACCTGTGCTTAGAGCAACCCCTCTGCACCAGGCAACCTTTTTCAATATCATCCCCAGAGGTCCAACATTGCATATATTGTGGCTCTGAATTGTTTTGGGGGAAGAATTAGAGCTCTTTTATCATTAACCTCTTTAACCAGAGAAGCTATACTTTTGTTTGTCTTATAGACTGAAGTTCCTTGGGGTTTAAAAATAAACTATATAGTTTAAAATGTTTAAACTGTTGATCTACTCAATCTTTAAAGCTTTAAACCTCATAATATTCCCCAGTCTTTCACCACAAGCCACTCACAAATAAACAGTTCAGTATTTTAATTTAGTTCAAATTTAATTTGTCATGCCAAAATATTGTTAAAAGTATAGAAGATCAAAGTGTTGCAGATGAAGAACTTTTCCAAATTACAGTTTCATGGCAAGTTGGCCTTCGAGCTCTGAAAATGAGGCTCAGCAGGGCTGAGAGGAAGAAAACTCATTCACCCAGATCCCAATTTTGATTTGGCAGACAACTGCATCTCAAACCCCACGGCTTTCTCCCAGGTGGGGCCACAACTGATGGAGAAGATACACTCTCTGGATTTTTTTTTTTTTTTTCACTCTTTTTGCCATGGAAAGTCTTTCTCCTTATTATGCATATACAATTTCCCATTATTGATCGGAGGCTTAGCTTGGAAAGGAATTTATTCCTGTCTATGGGGTTGAGCCTCCCTGAGGACAATATTTTTAGGAAAGGTCACCTGCTGATACCCTACCAAGAAGATAGTTCTTCAGGCCAAAATGTGTTCATCCCATCCTCAGGGGCAGAGACATTGAAGTTAAACATTACAGATGTCAAGAGAGGGCAGCGAGTATGTTGAACTTTCAAAAGAACTTTGGATAGGAATGAAAATTCTGTGTATGGTGACAGACTATATTTTCTTAGCAAAAGGAGATTTTAAGGACAAAAGTAAAAGGAAATTTGGGACTTCGCTGGTAGTCCAGTGACTAAGAATTCACGTTGCAATACAGGGGATGCGGATTAAATCCCCTGGTTGGGGAAATAAGATCCCACATACCACAGCACAACTAAACCCCATGTACCACAGCTACTGAGCCTGTACACCACAAATACTGAGACAATGTGCTGCAACTAAGACCCACACCCAGTGCAGCCAAACGAATATTTTTTAAAAAAGAAAAAAAAAATGGAATTGAAACTTCCCAGCTTCAATAATCCAACCCTGTCTTACATGTCCAGACTTATTTTTCTTAATGTATATCCTCATCTCTGATATTTTCTCTGAGAGTCTGTATGTTTCATTTGTATTTGAGTGCTTCCACCCCTCCAACATTTCTACCAATAAGCTAAAGATTCAATAGATATTTGTGCCTTAATTTTGTTGGTGGTGTTGTTTTGTTTTGCATTTGCTTCTAGAGACAAGGCTTTTGATTTATTCTACTTTTAAATATCTGCCTTCTTCAAGTCTTTCCTCTATTATTAATATTACTGTTTATGGTTTAAGTAAGTAAGTAAAGTCGCTCAGTCTTGTCTGACTCTTTGCGACCCCGTGGAAGGTAGCCTACCAGGCTCCTCTGTCCATGGGATTTTCCAGGCAAGAGTACTGGAGTGGGTTGCCATTTCCATCTCCAGTTTATGCTTTAATGTGAGTGTTTATGAAGTGATATGGTCTAGAAGAGATGGGACTACACAGTTCATGAAATTTATACTGTAGGACTCACTGATTCCCCAAGTTGAAAATATAGATGATAATATGCAATTGCTTGTTTGTTCCAGAGAACTGGCAGTTCATACACTTTCCTTGTCAAAAGTCGAGGAGGCAGTTATTATTTTTCTATCTACCTGAGATGATGAATGAATAAACTCTCACATATTTGAGAAAAAAAAAAAAAAGCTATTTGCCCTTTATTAATCAGGTGCGGACTTTGTTCTTTTTTATGGCTGCATACTCTTCCATTGTGCATGTATACCACAGTTTCTTTATTCATTTATCCATTAATATGTTGTTTCCATATCTTGGCTATTATAAATAATGATGCAAAGAACATGGGGGTGCATGTATCCTTATATCTTTTCAAGTTAGTGTTGTTATTTTTGTTTTCTTCAAATAAATACTCAGAAGTGGAATTGCTAGATCATATAGTAGTTTAGTCTTAATTATTTGAGGAACCTCCATATTGTTTCCATAGTAACTGCATCAATTATACTTCCATCAACAGTACACAAGAGTTCTTTTTTGTCTATATCTTAACCAATACTTGTTATCTCTTATCTTTTTGATATTAACCATTCTAACAGCTGCTGCTGCTGCTGCTAAGTTGCTTCAGTCATGTCCGACTCTGTGCAACCCCATAGATGGCAGCCCACCAGGCTCCCCCATCCCTGGGATTCTCCAAGCAGGAATACTGGAGGGGTTTGCCATTTCCTTCTCCAATGTATGAAAGTGAAAAGTGAAAGAGAAGTCATTCAGTTGTGTCTGACTCTTAGCGACCCCATGGACTGCAGCCTACCAGGTTCCTCTGTCCATGGGATTTTCCAGGCAAGAGTACTGGAGTGGGTTGCCATTGCATTCTAACAGGTGTGAGGTGATATCTCATTGTGGTATGATTTGCATTTCTCTGATGATTAACAGTGTAGACCATCTTTTCTTGTACCTTCTCACCATCTATATATCTTCTTTAGAAAATGACTATTCAGATATTGTTGTTTGTTGCTGCTGTTTAGATGCTCAGTTGTGTCCAAGTCTCTTGTGACCCCATGGACTATAGCCCACAAAGTTCATCTGTCCATGGGATTTCTGCACATTTTAAAATGAGATTGTTTGGTTTTTGCTTTTGAATTGCATGAGTTCTTTGTATATTTTGGATATTAACTTATTATCAGATATATGAAAATTCTTCTATTCAGTAGGTTGTCTTTTCATTTTGTTGATGGTTTTCTTTGCTTTCTTTGCTTTTCAAGCTTTTCAGTTTGATGAAGACCTGCTTGTTTATTTTTGTTTTTTTTTTGCATATTTTTGCATATTTAAGCTGATTTTCTAATGATAGAGATGGTTAAATGTCTGTTAAGGAAGGCTCAGTCTCTTTCCCAGTTCTTTTTAAATCAATACCTTAAATTTAACTGAGTAATTAAAATTTTCCCAAAAGGGCCAAAATAGAGAAGGGTATAGTAATAAATCTGAACCAAACTTGGTTCCAACAATAAATATTCAGAGAAAGTCTCCATAGATAAGGACTTTGAGGAGAATTTAGCATGTACTCAGAATGATTGGTGCTGCCAGCAGAATTTATGTTCTTGGCAGAAAGCATGAGAACAATGATGGGAATCTAGTTCCAAGAAAATGAGAGCACATTTAGGGCCTCACAGTAAATACATATGCAGGGTGATGTGACAGAGACACCAATGTTAGGACTGAGGTATAGTTATCTTGTTAGGAGTTCCCACATACTCACTACTTCTTAATATGCTGGCATCGTATAAAGAAAGAAAAATAGTGCTAAGTCATTTCCGACTCTCACAATCCCATGAACTGTAGCCCACCAGGCTACTCTGTCCATGGGATTCTCCAGGCAAGAATACTGGAGAGGCTTGCCATTTCCTTCTCCAGGGGATCTTCCTGACCCAGGAGTTGAACCCAGGTCTCCAGCATTGCAGGCAGATGCTTTACCAACTGAGCTACGCAGGACTAGAGAATACACTGTAAAGTGATATATTCAATCCCATAGAAAAGACAAAGATTACTATTTAACTTTGATTAAACCAGCATTTCCCAGACTAACCTTTAGCTATAGATGCTGTGTGCATGTGTGTGTGTATGAATATGCACGAGCTATATTAACAGCTCATAAAATTAGTATGAATCTGAGTACATTTTGGAAATGTTGACCTAGAAGTTCTGTGTTTTACATATTTTGTGGCCTGGACCTAAACTCTAACCCCTTAAGGGGGTCTGAAAGGCTTCAGCTATGGAGATCACAGTGCTCAAGGGACAAAAAACTTGTTACGTAACTTGAGTTAAAGTTCATATACAGGAATCAAGGTCTTGGCATATACTGAGAAGATATGAATAAGGGAATTAAAAGGTGATGGAAAGAAGGGAATTTTTTCTATTAGTAGACTGAGTGGGTATAGCTAGTAATAGTTGGATGTTATAGGAAAGAGGAAATACAACTTTGAGTATGGAATCATGAGTATAAAATTGTACCAAAGGATGATACACTTGTAATACCGCATAGAATGGACTGGAGGAACAGGAGGTGGAAGACTGACAGAAGAATGATGTATTATTGCACTAGTTAAGCATGAGATGATATTGGTCTGAACTTGGGTGATCATATTGTGATTGGTGATTACAAATTGTATAAATTATGAATAGTAAGCTAAAGGGAATAGTTAAAAATCTCCCTTCCAATAGATATATCATTAAAATAATTTAAAGTTTTATTCTTACTTTGCTTACCACAAAGAGCCAAACTGTAAGGGGTTCTCCCACATTTAGAGATTGGGAAAATTAGGAGAGACCAGCAGAGGAAATTGAGGAGTAGCCAATACAGTGCCAACATGAAGTAAACCAAGAGAGAGTGATGTCTTAGGAACTAAGTGCTTCTACAAAGAAATGAAGTATTGTGACAAATGCTACAGAGAAGTTATGTAAGATGAGAACTGAAGATGAAATTTAGCAACATGAAGATCATTGGAGAGGTTCACAGGACCTATTTCTATGAAGGGATGGGGACGAAAATCAGACTAAGGATGGTTCAAGAGAATATCAAGAAGATGAAATAAAGTAAAATATAGACATCCCTTCCAATGAGTTTTACTAAAAGAGAGAAGAGAATTCAGGCATTAAAAAAGAGATATAGGGTTAGGAGAAGGTTTTATAAAACGGTGTCTTATTGAGATTGTTGAATTACTGGTGGAGACCATCCAGTAGAGGGGTAAATATTATTGATAGAGTAATGAGAGGGGTGATTTCAGGAGCCTCATCCCTGAGCATCTGACTTCACCTAAGATAAGAAACACAGACAGTTTGTTCACTGTTTCCTCAAGGCAGAATGCATGGGCACAGGTGTAATTTCAGACGTGTAATTTCAAGGTGGGTACATGTGGAAGTTCTTTTCTCATTGATTGGTTTTTTGTTTGTTTGTTTGTTTTCCACAGTGAAATAGTCAAGAGCTGAGATTGTGGTGTGGAAGTGATATTAATGAGGTATTAGAAGAAAGAAAATATGTTAAATGATTATTTAGGAAAATCAGTAAATTCCCAACTTTACTAGACTCTTCTTTTGATCCTTTAGGCATCTCAGCATAGTGTGCAATATCTTGCTAGCCCATAGAAAACCTCCTCTTTTTGTCTTTGGCTACTAAACTGTAAGGATTAACTTTCTCTATGGAACTTCCTGGGTGGTGCAGTAAAGAACCCACCTGTCAATGCAGGTAGATGTAAGAGATGCAGGTTCCATCCCCGAGTTGGGAAGATCCCCTCTAGGAGGGCTCCAAAACCACTCAAGTATTCTTTCTTGGTGAATCCCATGGACAGAGAAGCCTGGCAGGTTGCATTCCATAGGGCTGCAAAGAGTCAGACAAGACTGAAGCGATGGCACACATGCACACACATCAGTCTATATATGGGCTAGACTG
Source organism: Bos mutus (assembly GCF_027580195.1). Classification (NCBI taxonomy): domain Eukaryota; kingdom Metazoa; phylum Chordata; class Mammalia; order Artiodactyla; family Bovidae; genus Bos; species Bos mutus. Next base: position 13,508,132 of record NC_091640.1, on the reverse strand, counting down.
AGAGATGTGGATACACTGGATATGTTAGTGATTCAGTTTCCTTTCAAAATGATTTTATCTAAGTAGTGAAGATGAGGCAGAAGGTTGGCCAAAAAATTCCTTTGGATTTTTCCATTACATGTTACAAAAAACTTAAACAGAATTTTTTTTGCCAAGTATTTTCAATACTTTTACGTATCATGTAAACTGGCTCCCAGGGAGCTGCCTACCTGGTTCACTCCTTGAGTGAGATCTGATACAAATGAATGCTCATAGTGAGAAATGTTGGACATAGCATATCAGAGACGTTAAAGTTGGAAGTTGCAGTGAGACAGGACTTCCCTGGAGGCTCAGATGGTAAAATTCCACCTGAAGTGAAGAAGACCTGGGTTTGACTCCTGGGTTGGGAAGATCCTCTGCAGGAGGGGATGGCAACCCACTCCAGTATTCTTGCCTGGAGAATCCCCATGGACAGAGGAGCCTGCTGGGCTACAGTCCATGGGGTTGCAAAGAATCAGACATGACTGAGCAACTAAGCACACACATGCACACACACACACACCATGAGCACACACACATACACACAGCAGTGAGACAGGAATCAAAAGATATGGATTCTGGCCTGGCCCCTGTTACTGCTCACCTTTTTATCTACAACTTGTGAGCAAATGACTTATTCTTATGGGAAACTCTGTCTTATCTAGAGTTGAATTAGATAATCTTTAATAGAAGTCTAAATTCTAAAATAGCTAATTTTATTATCAATCATGGGTATATTACCTAAGGAGATTACCTAAAGAAAGAGGAACTATAACTAAGTGTGGAACAATATTACTTATAATCTATCTTGACACAAATGTTGAGATCATCTCATCAGGATGTTTGCTCAGGACACCTATGACATACTAGCTCATTTATCAGATCCAGATTCTTCAGGTAGCCTTCAGGTAGCAATGGCCATTCCACTTTGAGATCTATCAGAAATGGGAAAGAGAAAAACCACCTCTGTACCTATGTTATTCTTTCCCAGAAGGACAGTTTTAATCTTATATTCTTGGTCTTTGCCAGACAGAGCACTCTCTTGTTTCTCTGACTGTCCATGGAACAATGTGTGATCAAGTACATACACATTCACACACACACATACACTTACACATCTGTCTCCTATACATCTGCCCCTGTGCACTAAGTGTACCTTTCAGAGGTACTTGAATCATTACTATGTTACATTGTAATGAATTAGACTGAATTTATTAGAATTCATAATGTTCCTCTTTAAGAATTTTCCAGTTTGTTGTCAATGCTAAAGGAAATCTATCCTGAATATTCACTGGAAGGACTAATGGTGAAGCTGAAGCTCCAGTCATCATCAGATGGGAAGAATCGATGCATTGGAAAAGACCCTGATGCTGGGAAAGACTGAGAAGGAGGTGACAGAGAATGAGATGATTGGATGACATCACTGACTCAGTGGGCATGAGTTTGAACAAATTCCAGGAGGTAGTGAAGGACAAGGAAACCTGGTGTGGTACAGTTCATGGGGTCGCACAGAGTTGGACATGACTTAGCAACTGAACAACAACAACACAATCGGGCATGTTCTGGTTAATAAGAAATAATACCATAAGTGAACTTGCCAGATCCTAGCACAAATAAAAATCAACTAATGTGTGCCAACTGACCTGGATTTTTGTCATTGAGCCATATTTTATGTCTTGATTGGCTCAAAATGAGTGATCTACCTCACAATCCAGGTAAAGTGTCTGTGATAATGTCTCCTTTTCCTTGTGCTCTGTCCTTCTCAAACACAATGATTCTTGAACAATACATTTTAGCAGATAATGGAATAGACTATTTTCAATTGTGTGGGCCTTCAGGAGAATGTTGGTAAGGACCCATCTTGGGGAGGGGAGCAGAGCTAATACCTTAGTGATTATTTTGCAAATAAACATTGGCTAAATTATAACAGAATTAACATAAAATTCAGTATTATAGTAAGATGATTATCAAAAGAGGTCACAGTGATGAATGACCTATTTAAATGAGACTGAAAGTGAAAAATGAAAGTGTAGTCACTCAGTCGTGTTGGACTGTTTGAAACCCCATGGACTGTAGAAACCCTAAGGACTGTAGTGACCCCATGAACTGTAGCCCACAAGGATCCTCTGTCCTTGGAATTCTCTAGGCAAGAATACTGGAGTGGATTGCCATTTCCTTCTCCAAGGGATCTTCCTGACCCTGGGATCTAACCTGCGTCTCTAGTGATCAAACCTGGATCTCCTGCAATGCAGGCAGGTTCTTTACCATCTGAGCCACAAACAAGCACATTTAAGTAAGACTACCAGAAGGAATTAGAGCTTGAACTAGAATTATTAATCCCAGTCAGTTTGTAAGGTTCTATTTTTATGCAGATTAAGCTATATTTGAGGTTAATAAATCAGCATGACATATTCTGTGATAAGAGCCAAATTTCTTTTCCTTTCTTTATTTCATGTCCATGTGGTCAGGGCCACAGTTAAGTGGATATAGCCTGGAAAGAGTATCCAGCAACGGGCAGCAGTGATTAAGACTAGCGTGGCAGATGATCATTTGGTTCATGTTGCTGATCTGACTTCCTTTTCTTAAGAATCACAGCCAGTGAACCTTAAAACTGCAAATAATTGTAGAATTATTTATGTGTCGATTGTGTTGGAATCTCATGCTCTCTTTGCAGCTACTGCTTTTACTTAGGAATTTACTTGTCTTTCCAAGATATTCTTTTTTTTTTTTTTCCTCTTCTTTAAAGTCCTGGTGTCACTAATATATATTTTCTTTCATAAATTAAGCAAAACCAAATTAAATATTTCTGGAAAAAATCTAAGTGCTTTATGTAGCTAGAACCTCAGATGAAACAGTTGTGAACCTAAAGCACATAAATTCTTCTATTTGCCCAATTGAAAACAATGAATTCCAGAACATGTGATAGAATGGAATGATAGATAATGCAGCTGGGAGTAAGGTCGGCTAATGTAGCCTTACACTAACCAGCTCTCTGACCTTGAACAAATCACTAAAATTAATAAAAATATAGTACAGCATATTGTACATGATAGGCTCTCATGAATATTTAATATTCAGTGGCGAGAACTTAACTTCTTTGATCCCAGACGCCCTTCTAAATTAGGCAGCATATAGTACATGGATAGAAAAGTGTGATAACAGCATTTGACCTACTTGCCTTGGAAAATATGCCTGCTTGCTCTCAGTGGTGTTAACTAATGTTCTGGATGAACAACTACCTGGCTTAATTCAATATTATTTAATGTTTTAAAGTTTTGAATATATTTTTATCTCTCTCATAGCTAGGTATTCCTTGCAGTGAGAATCCTTATTTGCTTGATGAAGAAGCACAAGGGCAGAGATTATTGGATTCTCCAAAGTGACAGTCAATCCTCACACCATGAGGGCTAGTATTTAGAGATTTCATGTCTGGAACCGCATTCTGTCTTGCACCATTACTAACACAATTTGTGACTGCTTCCTTGCACAACTTAGAGGGTGATATTATTTGATGAAAAATAAAGACAAAAAATGTTGCCAAGCAGGATTAGCCTATAGGTCTGGAGGCCATGGACACCTGGAAGTTGAAATTCAGGTTTGCCACAGTGCCCCTCACCTCACTGTTGCTTGGCTGCACTTCTTGTCACTTAGCATAATGCTTACTGACCCACTGAGCAGTGAATGGGTTGGGGATAGAAAGAAATTGGCTTGATCCCCAGAAGTATCATACATGGTGTGGTATGACCCAATTATATCACAAGTAGTAAGTCTCACAGATGGAAATAACCTGGAGCCTGGCCAGGATAGGGGAGGAACCACATGGTTGGTAAATACTGGATGTTCTCACTGCAGCAAGAAATAGCCTCCTAGCTGTGTACCATCTTGGGAGCTGGCATTATTGCCAAAGCTAAGAACAGGCCTGCTTGCATACATAGGAGGTGACTCTCTAAGGTCTATTTTAAATTTTCCCACTAAATATATGGCATCCCTGTGACATGGTAGTGGAGATTCCTTTATTGAAGAACAAAAACTTGATTCTATAGCTGGAAGTTAGGCTTAAAGTGCAAGACCACTGTACAGAAAAAATGTGAAACTTATACTCATTTATCAGGTAGTATATATAATTGATTGCACTGACTTCAGAAGCAAGGGGGATAGTGGAATTCTCACACACACAAACACACACATGCATCCTCTTCACCTACCACACACACAGACACACATTTCTACATATTCTTTTGACTTTTCTTATATTGTTTCTTCTGCCTAGAATCTTATCATGGATAATTTCTAGTCAGTTTTCAAAGACAGTAATCCTAGATCAGATCACCTGCCTTGTGCAACCTTTCTTGATTCTCTGCCTGAGTTGAGTTTATTCTCTTCTGAATTTCCTGAATACCCCCACACATACTGCTACTATGGCATATGTGACACTGTATTTTCATATACTGTTTTTCTCACACATGCTCATAAAATATATCATTATGAGAGCATAATTTTATTTTTAGGTTTTAAATGTTTTTTTTTTTAATTTATTAAATGTATTATTGTGAAATATTATGACTAGAACATGAAGAAGGCAATGGCACCCCACTCCATACTTTTTCCTAGAAAATCCCATGGACAAAGGAGCCTGGTAGGCTGCAGTCCATGGGGTCGCTAGAGTCAGACACGACTGAACGACTTCACTTTCACTTTTCACTTTCATGCATTGGAGAAGGAAATGGCAACCCACTCCAGTGTTCTTGCCTGGAGAATCCCAGGGAAGGGGGAGCCTGGTGAGCTGCCGTCTATGGGGTCGCACAGAGTCGGACACGATTGAAGCGACTTAGCAGCAGTAGCAGCAGCATGACTAGAACAACATTTTTAAGGCTAATGATAAAGGGACACAAGACATCTTTATATTAATTGATACTTTTTTTGTTCTACCTTTATTTTGCAATGGGAATTTTATAACATTGTTCTGAGTATTAATGAGATTGATGTTCAAGTGCTGTTGTGCTCCTCTGATCCATTTGCATAATGCAAGGAAAATATCTGAAATAAAGAAGTCATGAAGACTTTTCAGAGGGATAGAAGGACTCTCTAAACTGAGAGCAAAGTTTTCCTTTTTCCTCAAGGTCAGGGGTTGTCTAGATCTCCTTAGAGATCCATCCGGATTTCCTGATGGCCTGCAGAGGCCAGATTTAAATTAAAAATATTCATAGTATAGTTATTTCAGTGATATGTACAGGGAAGAGACAGCTATTGAGATGCTTATAGATGACGTAGACATTCCAGTATAAGGGCAAAGCAAAGAAATGACCACTGGAAGGGAAAGGAGCTAAGTTCATCCTCCCAAAGATATCATTATCCTGTTCCTTGGTGGTTATGGCTATGATACCCTCTATCTAAGTGACCCTTTTCTCCCTAAGACAGCTGAATCTGTGTTCTTCAGGTACAGAGATTTGGCTGGTCTTATACCTGGGTGCCAGCTCCTTTCCAAATTGTAATTCTGAAATTCCTAAAAGCCCAAGTCTAAACCTGACCACAACACTAATGCTAAAGTAACTAGTTATAATTATTCTTCCTAGTCCTCTGATCTTACTCCAAAACTCATTATTCTATGAGCCAGCTCATTACATTGCCACCCTTACTATTCTCTTGACTGTTACCCATACTTTATGCATTGTGAATAGAGAATGGGTGCGTAAAATAATATTTGAGCCCCTTGGCTTAAGTATTTGTTGCTCTTCAGTTGCTAAGATGTGTCTGAATCTTTGCAATCTCATAAACTGCAGCATGCCAGACTTCCCTGTACTTCATTTTTTCCAAGAGTTTGCTCAAACTCAAGTCTATTGAATCAATGATGCCATCCAAGAATCTCATCTTCCATTGCCCCCTTCTCTTCTTGCCCTTGATCTTTCCCAGCATCAGGGTCTTTTCCAATGAGTTAGCTCTTCCAATCAGGTGACCAAAGTATGGGAGCTTCAGCTTCAGCATCAGTCCTTCCAATGAATATTCAGGATTGATTTCTATTAAGGTTGACTGGTTTGATCTCCTTGCTGTCCATGGGTCTTAGAGTCTTCTCCAGCACCACAGTTCAAAAGCATTAATTCTTTGGTGCTCAGCCTTGTTTATGGTCCAACTCTCACACCTGTACATGACCATTGGAAAAACCATTGCTTTGACTATAAGGACTTTTATTGTCAAACTCTTTGTGTGTGTGTGTGTGTGTGTGTGTGTGTATGTGTTAGTCACTGTTGGCATAGTGATGTGGCTCAAATCAATAGTCCACCTAAGAAAGAAATGGAAAATTTTATTTGAGCCAACCTGAGAGATATCGTTTAGAAAGTTCTGAGGACTGCTCTACTCATTCGAGATCAAAGGACAATTATATAAGTTTTTGAAACAAAGATTTGTTCATCAATGATGTATTTTTTTAAACATCTACTTCTGCTTTATTGACTATGTCAAAGCCTTTGTGTGGATCACAACAAACTATGGAAAATTCTTTTTTTTTTTTAGGCTTTTAATTTGTTTATTTTTTTATGGAAGGATAATTGCTTTACAGAATTATGTTGTTTTCTGTCAAACCACAACATGAATCAGCCATAGGTATACATATATCCCCTTCCTTTTGAAACTCCCTCCCTTCTCCCTCCCCATCCTACCCCTCTAGATTGATACAGAGACCCTGATTTAGTTTCCTGAGCCATACAGCAAATTCCAGTTGGCTATCTATTTTACATATAGTAATGTAAGTTTCCATGTTACTCTTTCCATACATCTCAATCTCTCCTCCCCTCTCCCCATGTCCATAAGTCTATTCTCTATGTTTGTTTCTCCATTGTTTCTTTGTAAATAAATTCTTCAGTTCCATTTTTTAGATTCCATATATATGTGTTAGAATATGGTATTTGTCTTTCTCTTTATGACTCACTTCACTCTGTATAATAGGTTCTAGGTTCATCCACTTCATTAGAACTGACTCAAATGTGTTCCTTTTTATGACTGAGTAATATTCCACTGTGTATATATACCACAACTTCTTTATCCATTCATCTGTTGATGGACATCTGATTGGTTCCATGTTCTAGCTATTGTAAATAGTGCTGCAATGAACAATGGGATACATGTGTCTCTTTCAATTTTGGTTTCCTCAGGGTATATGCCTAGGAGTGGTAATGCTGCATCATATGGTGCTGTTATTCCTAGATTTTAATGAATCTCCATACTGTCTTCCATAGTAGCTGTATCTATTTACATTCCCATCAACAGTGCAAGAGTGTTCCCTTTTCTCCACACCATTTCCAGCATTTATTGTTTGTAGACTTTTTGATGATGGCCATTCTGACCAGTGTGAGGTGATATTTCATTGTAGTTTTGATTTGTATTTCTCTACTAATGAGTGTTGTTGAGTATCTTTGCAGGTGTTTGTTAGCTATCTGCATGTCTTCTTTGGAGAAATGTCTGTATAGGTCTTTTCCTCATTTTTTGACTGGGTTATTTGTTTCTCTGGCATTGAGTTGTATGAGCTGCTTGTATATTTTGTAAATTAATCCTTTGTCAGTTTTTTCATTTGCTATTATTTTCTCCCATTTTGAGGGTTGTCTTTTCACCTTTGCTTATACTTTCCTTTGCAGTGCAAAAGCTTTTAAGTTTAATCAGGTACTACTTGTTTACTTTTGTTTTTATTTCCATTGTTCTAGGAGGTGGGTCATAAAGGCTCTTGCTTTGATTTATATCATCGAGTTTTCCGACTATGTTTTCCTCTAAGAGTTTTATAGTTTCTGGTCTTACATTTAGGTCTTTAATCCATTTTGAGTTTATCTTTGTTTATGCTGTTAGGAAGTGTTCTTATTTCATTATTTTACATGTAGCTGTCCAGTTTTCCCAGTGCCATTTACTGAAGAGGCTGTCTTTGACCCATTGTATAGTCTTGCCTCCTTTTTCAAAAATAAGGTAGCCATAGGTTTATGGGTTTATTTCTGGGCTTTCTATCTTGTTCCATTGGTCTATATTTCTGTTTTTGTGTCAGTACCATACTGTATTGATGACTATAGTTCTGTAGTATAACCTGAAGTCAGGAAGCTTGATTCCTCCAGCTCTCTTCTTCTTTTTCAAGACTGCTTTGGCTATTCTGGGTCTTTTGTGTTTCTATATGAATTGTGAAATTTTTTGTTCTAGTAGTGTGAAAAATGTCATTGGTAATTTGATATGGATTTCGTTAAATCTGTAGATTGCATTTGGCAGTATAGTCATTCTTCCTACTCATTAACATGGAATATTTCTCCATCTGTTTATGCCATCTTTGATTTATTTCATTAGTGCCTTATAATTTTCTGTGTACAGGTCTTTTGTCTCCTTAGGTAAGTTTATTCCTAGATATTTAATTCTGTTTGTTGAAATGGTAAATGGGATTGATTCCTTAATTGCTCTTTCTGATTTTTCATTGTTAGTATATAAAAATGCAAATAATTTCAGTGTATTGATTTTGTATCCTGCAACTTTGCTAAATTCACTGATTAGTTCTAGGAATTTTCTGATACTACCTTTAGGGTTTTCTATGAACAGTATCATGTCATCTGCAAACAGTGAGAACTCTGCTTCTTCTTTTCTGATCTAGATGCATTTTATTTCTTTTTCTTCTCTGATTGCTGTAGCTAGGACTTCCAGAACTAAAATGAATAATAGTGGTGAAAGTGGACACCCTTGTCTTGTTCCTGATCTTAGGGGGAATGCTTTCAGTTTTTCACCATTGAGAATAAGGTTTGCTGTAGGCTTGTCATATATGGCCTCTACTATGTTGAGGTATGTTCCTTCTATGCCCATTTTTTGAAGAGTTGTAATCATAAATAGGTGCTGAGTTTTGTCAAATACTTTTTATGCATCTATTGAGATGATTATAAGGTTTTTACCTTTCAATTTTTGATATGGTATATCATATTGATTGATTTCTGTATATTGAAGAATCCTTGCATCCCTGGAATAAACCCAACTTGATCATGGTATGTAAGCTTTTTGATGTGTTGCTGAATTGTTAGCTAAAATTTTGTTGCAGATTTTTGCATCTATGTTTATCAGTGACATTGGCCTGTAGTTTTCTTTTTTGTGTGTTTTATCTTTGTCTGGTTTTGGTGTCAGGGTGATGGTGACCTTGTAGAATGAGTTTGGAAGTGTTCCTTCCTCTGCAAATTTTTGAAAGAATTTTAGAAGGATAGAAATTAGATCTTCTCTAAATGTTTTATAGAATTCTCCTCTGAAGCCATCTGGTCCTGGGATTTTGTTTTTTGGGAGATTTTTCATCACAGCTTCGATTTCAGTGCTTGTAATTGGACTGTTCATAATTTCTATTTCTTCCAAGTTCAGTCTTGGAGGATTGAACTTTTCTAAGAATCTGTCCATTTCTTCCAGGTTATCTATTTTATTGCCATATAGTTGTTCATAATAGTCTGTTATAATCCTTGGTATTTCTTCATTGTCTGTTGTAACCTCCCCTTTTTTGTTTCTAATTTTGTTGATTTGATTCTTCTCTCTTTTTATCATGATGAGTTGGCTAAGGGCTTGTCAATTTTGTTTATCTTCTCAAAGAACCAGCTTTTAGTTTTATTAATCTTTACTATTGTTTCTTTCACTTCTATTTCAATTATTTCTGCTCAGATCTATATGATTTTTTTTCCTCTACTAATTTTGGAGTTTTTTTCTTCTTTTTCCAGTTGCTTTAAGTGTAAAGTTAGCTTGTCTATTCGATGTTTTTCTTGTTTCTTGAGGTAGGATTGTATTGCTATAAACTTCCCTCTTAGAACTGCTTTTGCTGCATCACACAGGTTTTGAGTTGTCATGTTTTTATTGTCATTTGTTTCTAGAATTTTTTTTAATTTTCCTTTTGATTTCTTCAATAACTTGCTGGTTATTTAGAAACGTGTTGTTTAATCTCCATGTGTTTGTGTTTCTTACAGTTTTTTTTTTCTTGTAATTTATATCTAGTCTCACAACATTGTAGTCAGAGAAGATGCTTGATAAAATTACAACTGTCTTAAATTTACTGAGGTCTGAGTTGTGACCTAAGATATGGTCTATCCTGGAGAATGTTCCATGTTCACTTGAGAAGCAGGTGTATTCTTCTGCATTTGGAAGGAATATTCTGAAGACATCAATGAGATCCATCTCATTTAATGTATCATTTAAGACTCATGTTTCCTTATTTATTTTCTGTTTTGATGATCTGTCCATTGGTGTGAGTGGGGTGTTAAAGTCTCCTACTATGATTGTGTTACTGTCAATTTCTCCTTTTATGTCTGTTAGTGTTTGTCTTATGTATTGAGGTGTTTCTATGTTGGGTGTATAAATATTTACAATTGTTATGTCTTCCTCTTGCATTGATTCCTTTATCATTATGTAGTATCCTTCCTTATCTATTGTAATCTTCTTTATTTTAAGGTCTATTTTGTGTGATATGAAGATTACTACTCCAGCTTTCTTTTGCTTCTCATTTGCATGGAATATATTTTTCCATCCTCTCACTTTCAGTCTATATGTGTCTTTAGGTCTGAAGTGAGTTTCTTATAGACAGCATATATATGGGTCTTGTTTTTGTTTTCAGCCAGTCTGTGTCTTTTGGTTGGAGCATTTAATCCATTTACATTTAAAGTAATTACTGATATATATGTTCCTATTGCAATTTTCTAATTGTTTGGGGATTTTGTAGATTTTTTTTTTTTCTGTTGCATTTGTTGACTATATAAGTCCCTTTAACATTTGTTGTAAAGCTGGTTTGGTGGTACTAAATTCTCTTAATTTTTGCTTATCTGAAAAGCTTTTTATTTCTCCATCAATTCTGAATGAGATCCTTGCTGGGTACAGTAATCTTGGTTGTAGATTTTTCCCTTTCTGTACTTTAAATATCCTGCCATTCCCTTCTGGCCTGCAGAGTTTCTGCTGAAAGATCAGCTGTTAAGCATATGGGGTTTCCCTTATATGTTACTTGTTGCTTCTCCCTTGCTGCTGTTAATATTCTTTATTTGTGTTTAGTCTTTGTTTGATTGATTAGTATGTGTCTCAGTGTATTTCTCCTTGGGTTTATCCTGTATGGGACTCTTTGTGCCTCTTGGACTTGTTTGGCTATTTCCTTTTCCATGTTGAAGAAATTTTCAACTATAATCTCTTCAAAAATTTTCTCATAAACTTTCTTTTTCTTGTCTTCTTCTGGGACCCCTATAATTCGAATGTTGTTGTGTTTGATATGGCCCCAGAGGTCTCTGAGACTATCCTCAGCTCTTTTCATTCTTTTTACTTTATTCTGCTCTTCAGAAGTTATTATTACCACTTTATCTTCCAGCTCACTGATTCATTCTTCTGCTTCAGATATTCAGCTATTTATTTCTTCTAGACTATTTTTAATTTCAGTAATTGTGTTGTTTGTCTCTGAAGGCTTATTCTTTAATTCTTCTAGGTCTTTGTTAATTGCTTCTTGCATTTTCTTCATTTTGTTTTCAAGTTTTTTGATCATCTTTACTATCATTATTCTGAATTCTTTGTCAGGTAGTTTGCCTATTTCCTCTTCATTTATTTGGATTTCTGTGTTTCTAGTATGTTCCTTCATTTGTGTAGTATTTCTCTGCCTTTCTTTTTCTTTTTTTTTTAAGTTATTGTGTTTTTGGTCTCCTTTTCCCAGGCTTCAAGGAAAGTTTAATTCTCTCCTTGAATTCTTTCTTCCTTTTGGTTTCTTCTTTCCTAGGGTTGGTCCAGTGGTTTTGTGAGGTTCATATAGGGTCAAATTTGTGCTGAGGTTCTGTTTGTTTGTTTTTCCTCTGATGGGCAAGGCTGAGTGAGGTGGTAATCCTGTCTGCTGATGATTGGGTTTGTATTTTTCTTTTGTTTGTTGTTTAGATGTGGCATCCTGCACAAGGTGCCACAGTTGGTTGGGTGATGCTGGGTCTTATATTCAAGTGGTTTCCTTTGTGTGAGTTCTCACTATTTGAAACACCCTATGATTAGTTCTCTGGTAGTCTAGGGTCTTGGAGTCAGTGCTCTCACTCCAAAGGCTCAGGGTTTGATCTCTGGCTAGGATCAAATATTCCATAAGTGGTTTGTTATGACATTAAGGGAGAATAAAACAAATATCCAAAAACAAGGAACCAAATGACAGTTATAAAATCAGGCAAATAATAATTAAAATAATGGAATATACACATACACCTATATATCCATGAGCAAAGTGAAAACAGTCAACAAAAGTACAGTAGATTGATCCAGCGAACAAAGGAAATTAAAAAAATTATATTTACCTGTTGAGAACAAAACTAACTTAAGTACAAACTGGAAAACAAAGCTAAAGCAAGGTGCCAAGTGGGGATTAAAACAATGAAAACAAAACTAACAGATACGTTGAGAGAAAAGGAAAGAAAGAAAAGAAAGAAAAAGATTTATATACATTAAAGTTTAATGAAGAAGATTTATATACATTAAAGAACAGTAGGAAAGGCAAACAAAGGAATAAATGTAGAAAAATAAATAGGTTTAAAAATTAAAAATTAAAATTATAAAAAAAGAAAAGAGAAAAAATGGAAGAAGAAAGAAAAAAGGGGAAAAAAAGGAAAACTCCATGGAACTGCAAAAGGCCAGTGTAGAGACAGAAGTTTGTAACAACAATAGTAAGTGTGACTGAATATACACATATACATATATACCCAAAAGCAAAATCAAAACAGTCCAACAAAAATTACATACAGTAGATTAACCTGGTGAGCAAAGGATGCCAAAAATTACATCTATCAGACCCAAACTAATTAAAGCACAAACTAGGAAACTAAACTAAAGCAAGGTGCCAATTGGGGAATAAAGCAATGAAAATAAAACTAACATATGTTGAGAGGAAGGAAGAGAAAGAAAAGAAAGAATAGATATGCAAAGTTAAATAGAGGTAGATAAAGCAGATTTATATATGTATTAAAGATTAACTGCAAGGGGAAAAGAACAATAGGGAAAGCAAATGAAGGAGTAAATGTAGAAAAATAATAATAGGTTTAAAACATTAAAAATTCAAATTAAAAAAAGAGAGAGAGGAAAAGAAAAGAGAAACTCCACAGAACTGCAAAAACCCAATGTAGAGGCAGAGGTTTATGACAACAATAAAAAATGTGACTGAAGAAGAAGAAAAAAAAGAAGCTCAAAAGCTTAATTGGATTTCGTAGTGCCAATAAAATCAACAACTACAACAGAGGAAGGAAAAAGGGAAAAGAAAAAAAATCCAAAAGAATCTACAGAACAAGTCAAAAAATAAGAATAATACATGTTTTTCTGGACTCATTGCTGTCAGAGTCCTTTCCCGCTCTGGGAATCACAGTCCAACTTATCTCCGCAGGATGCCCTTCAACACTGTACTGATCTCTGGACCTGCTGTGAGGGTTGCTCAGATTCTAATCTAGTTCTACTCCTGTGTGATCTTGCCTCCGATATCCACAGCTATCAGAGCTAGTGCATTTTCTTTTGTGGGAGCTCTCAATGGCCTTTTATATATTCCATAGACACAGAGCCTGCTTAGTTGATCATGTGGATTTACTCTGCAGCTTGTACAGCTGGTGGGAAGGTTTGGGGTCTTCTTCCTTAGCCACCCTGCCCCTGGGTTTCAATTGTGGTTTTATTTCCACCTCTACATGTGGATCACCCACTGGGGTTGAGCTCCTAAGGCTGCCCTGGAGGGCTTGGGTCTGCCCCAGTGAGGGCCAGGTGTGGAAGTGGTGCAGCTGCTTGGGTCGCAGGGATTCTGGCAGCACCAGGTACTCAAGGGGATTGGTGGCTAGGGTAGTAGGAAATATAGTGCTTTAGAAGGGTATGACAATCAGTATTGACCAATACACTCCAGTATTCTTGCCTGGAGAACCCCTTCTCTGACAGAGAAGCCTGGCAGGCTACAGTCTACAGGGTCACAAAGAGTCGGACAGGACAGAAGTGACCCTGTGTGCATAAACACAAGACGTTATTTTTATTTTATTTATTTATTTATTTTTCTGCCTGTGGCAGCTCTGCCCCAGTGAGAGCTGAGCATGAAGGTGGTGCAGCTGCTTGGCTTGCGGGGGCCCTGGTGGTGCCAAGTGTTCAGGGACATGGACTGTTTCCATGGCAGGAGTTATGGCCCTATCAGAGTCTTTTTCCGAGCCTCTTTGTAGCTGGTGATCAGAAAGCCTCTTTGGCCAGTCTTTCTCCGTAGCTTCACCCCTTCAGGCACTTAGAAGGATCCCTTGCCTGGGGTCCTTCTCTATTGTTCGGTGTGTCAGTTACATAGAGGGGGCCCCCTGACTGGCGTCCTACTCTGTAGATCAGCGCATCAGGCACTTAAAGGAGCACCCTGGGTGTGGTCCTACTCTGTAGTTCGGTGCACAGGCAGTTGATGGACCAGCCTCTCTATTGTTCAGCTGCTGATGCTGGCCTGTGGAGAGAGAGAGAGAGAGGTCATGGTGATGGCTCCACCCTCTATGCATGACTCAGCAGTATCACCTTGTTTCCATGCTGCCTGGTTTTCCTCTAGAGGCATTTCTCACCACATCTCCTTCCTCACATCCGTCCCTCTGCAGTCAATAGCAGCCCTCGCACTGGGATTGCTCCACAATCCCTAAACTCCACTTCCCAGCCTCTGCCCCTTCCGGGAGACCCATGTTCCTGTTTGGCAAATGTATGGCTGTGGCAAGGACTGTCTGATTCTCATTTCATTTAGGCTGCCACAGATTAGCTGTTTCACTCTCAGCCTTAAATGTTTCTCCTCTGACTCAGACAGTTGCCTCGCTGTGGGGATCAGACCGCTGCATCGGTTCCCCTACCCCCTGAGGGCAGGTCCAGTCCTACTAACACTCCTGTTTCCTTTGTCCTACCGAGTTTTGCATGGTTCTAATACTTTGCCCACCTGATGTGAAGAACTGACTCATTTGAAAAGCCCCTGATGCTGGGAAAGATTGAAGGCAGGAGCAGAAGGGGATGACAAAGGATGATATGAGTGGATGGCATCACCAACTCAATGGACATGAGTTTGAGTAAACCCCAGGAGCTGGTGATGGACAGGGAGGCCTGACATGCTGCAGTCCATGGGGTCGGACATGACTGAGTGACTGAACTGAACTGATATATTCTTTTCCACTGGTCAGGTACTCCTGTCCACTCTCAGCTGGTGTTCTGCATGCACTTCTGTGTCTGAAGGTGTATTCTTGATGTATCTGCGGAGAGAGATGTACTCCATGTCCACCTACTCCTCTGCCATCTTGTTCTCCCAATGATGTATTTTTGACAGCTTACACAATCCAGATCTATACTCACAAAGTGAGCAGCTGGTCATGGGTTACTGTGGTTCCTTACAAGACTGAGAAGGAAAGATGTCTCCTATGGTGGTTTGATTAATGGAGATGAACAACACACACACTAAAGGGAAGGGAGGAGGCCCAGATGGGCAAAGAAAAACTTGGTCAATTTTTTAAATCTTGCCATAAAATATGAATTTTATTTTATCAGTAGTAACCCCAAAATCCCATTCTTGGTACTCATGTCACTTGAGTGTACACATGTATGGATTTTGGAAATCCAAATCCCACCTGGTTCTGAGTTTTTGTTTTCTCACCTCCTTCACTGAGCTTCTGATCCAAGCCTTATCCCATCTTTCTGGACATCATGCCTGGCCAATCATCATGCACAGTTTATTTCCTTAGAAACCAATATAAATTCTATAACAAATTGTGATAGAGTGAATGAGAACTGGTGAGAAGGATGGATCTCAGAGTATGAGAACTAATTTAGAATTTACTGTGTTTATTTCCTTGATTCAGAAAAACATACTTGATTTCTTAATTTGTTTAAATTTCCTTTAAAATAATTATATCAATTTTATACTTTAATTAAACTAATTAAGAATGAAGGAGTATGATATATCTCCAAATATTTTAAATTTGTCATATCTTTTCTTTGTCTCCAAAAAAGATTTGGAATAATTAGTATATTGGAAAACTAGTGCTGTTAGTTCTAAGAATTTATAAGATAGGAGGAGAATCTAAGACCAAGAGAAGAGATATGTCTCCAAATATTTTTGGCTCCTCCTTTTATATGTTTTTTTCCTCCACCTGGGCCTGCCCTATGCAAATTGGGCTTAGCCAGGAGTGCTGTTTGTTCTGCCGGAAGTCTTCACTCTGGTCCTCGGACCTTCCTTGTCTTTTAGCCACCGCCATTTTGGACTCCTTTTCCCTATTCTACCTACCTAACACATTGCTTCTCTAGCCCTATGAGGTATATTATGTAGCTAGGAACGTTGAGATGAGTAGAAACTAAGAGAATCAAAGGTCAGTCAGGTAGCCTGGGGTTTGTTTTGGTTTTGACTTCCAATTCTTTTCTATTAATTCTGAGCATCTGGGCCTCCTTCCTGGTGGAGCATCTTGCCCCAGGCAGCTGCTTGGTGTTTGAAGTTGAGGTTAGTGGAAGCAGTGTCTGAATTCAATATCTTACTTCCTTATAGTGTGCTTAAACCTTTCCAGGCACAGGTAATTGAACATCAATTATTATATTATTTGTATTTTTGCATACTTCCTATATACCAGAGCAAGCACTTCACATACAACTTACATACTGATTCTCAAAATAAGCCTATGAAGTAGTAACTACGATTTTCCTCAGTTTTACAAACAGGGTGTTACTGAGTCCACACTTGCTCCTCACAATAGGCCAGTGAATCTGAGTGATGAGGTGCTGAGGCCAGGAAGAGACTTTATTCGGAAAGCAGCTGACTGAGAAGATGGCAGACTAGTACCTCAAAATAATCATCTTATTGGGGTCTGATGCCAGGTTGTTTTATAGATCAGAGAAAAAGAAGCAATGAAGTACTAAAGTCAAAAGGCAGGATAGAGAGAGAGGTAGTGGGAAGTAAAGTGAAAGGGTCTTCAGTCTTGCAAAACATCTCCTGGGAATGGCCTGCCTTTGGAAGGGGTGTGTTAATCTCTTCCATTCACAGTTGAGCAGGGACAAACTATCTCTCCAGGAGCTGAACAAAAGTAGTTTAGTTTACAGTCAAGCAGAGGGGCAGGGTCCTCCAGCGAGCCATTGAGTATGATTATAAAAATAAAAGCAAGGAAGAGCAAATCAAAGAAATAGTTTCCCATGGATTCAGAATTGGCTTCCTACTTGCAACAAAGGCAGCAGGTCTTGATATCTAGAGATGATCAGTAAATTACTTCTTTTTGCAGAAGAACCTTGCAAAAAATTTAACTATATATCTATGAACTATATCAGCCCACCTTATTAAGTGATTATTATCCTGAATCTCAGGGGCACTGAATATAACAGTTCTGGGAGATTTGGTTACCTGGCATAAGTCCTTTTGAAGGAGGTTTCCATCACTGCCATTACCCCTACCATAGTTTGGCCCCAGACCAAACTACAGGGAGGGAAGGCAGACCCACCCAACCACAGAAAACTGGATTAAATATTTACTGAGCATGGTCCTGCCCATCAGAGCAAGACTCAGACTCCCCCACAGCCAGTCCCTCCCATCAGGAAGCTTTCACAATCCTCTTATCCTTGTCCATCAGAGGGCAGACAGAACGAAAACTGCAATCACAGAACATCAACCAAACTGATTACATGGATCACAGCTTTATCTAATTCAATGAAACTATGAGCCATGATGTATAGGGCCACACAAGACAGACAGGTCATGGTGGTGTGTTCTGACAAAACTGGAGAAGGGAGTGGCAAGCCACTTCTGTATTATTGCCTTAAGAAACCCATGAACAATACAAAAAGGCAAACAGATATGACACTGAAAGATGAACTCACCACGTGGGTTCAGTTCAGTTCAATTCAGCCACTCAGTTGTATCCGACTCTTTGAGACCCCATGGACAGCAGCACACCAGGCTTCCCTGTTCAACATCAACTCCCAGAGCTTACCCAAACTCATGTCCATTGAGTTGGTGATGCCATCCAACCAAGTCATCTTCTGTCATCCCCTTCTTTTTCTGCCTTCAATCTTTCCCAGCATGAGGGTCTTTTCCAATGAGTCAGTTCTTCACATCAGGTGGCCAAAGTATTGGAGTTTCAGCTTCAACATCAGTCCCTCCAGTGAATACCCAGGACTGATCTCCTTTAGAATGGACTGGTTGGATCTCCTTGATGTCCAAGGGACTTTCAAGAGTCTTCTCCAACACCACAGTTCAAAAGCATCAATTCTTTTGTGCTCAGCTTTCTTTGTAGTCCAACTCTCACATCCATACATGACTGCTGGAAAAACCATAACTTTGACTAGATGGACCTTTGTTGGCAAAGTAATGTCTCTGGTTTTTAATATTCTGTCTAGGTTGGTCATAACTTTTCTTCCAAGGATCAAATGTCTTTGAATTTCATGGATTCAGTCACAATCTGTAGTGATTTTGGAGCCCAAGAAAATAAAGTCTCTCACTGTTTCCATTGTTTCCCTGTTTATTTGCCATGAAGTGATAGGACCAGATGCCATGATCTTAGTTTTCTGAATGTTGAGTTTTAAGCCAGCTTTTTCATGCTCCTTTTTCACTTTCATCAAGATGCTCTTTAGTTCTTTGCTTTCTGCCATAAGTGTGGTGTCATCTGCATATCTGAGGTTATTGATATTTCTCCCAGAAATCTTGATTCCAACTTGTGCTTCATTCATGTTACTGGAGAAGAGTGGAGAAATAGCTTCAGAAAGAATGAAGAGGCTGAGCCAAAGTGAAAACAGCATCCAATCATGAATGTGACTGGTAATAGAAGTAAAGTCTGAAGTTGTAAAGATATTACATAGGAACGTGGAATGCTAAGTCCATGAATCAAGGTAAATTGGAAGTGGTCCAACAGGATATGGCAAGAGTGAACACTGACATTTTAAGAATCAGCAAGCTAAAATGTACTGTAATGGGCGAATCTAATTCAGATGACAATTATATCTACTACTGTGGGCAAGAATCCCTTAGAAGAGATGGAGTAGCCCTCATTGTCAACAAAAGAGTCTGAAATGTGGTTTTGGATGCAATCTCAAAAATGCCAGAATGATCTCTGTTCATTTCCAAGGCAAACCATTCAATATCACAGTAATGAAAGCCTGTCTCCCAACCACTAATGCCAAGGAAGTTGAGGTTGAATGGTACTATGAAGACCTACAAGACCTTCTAGAATGAACACCAAAATATATGTCCTTTCATCATAGAGAACTGTAATGCAAAAGTAGGAAGTCAAGAGATACCTGGAATAACAGGCAAATTTGGCCTTGGAATACAAATAAAGTAGGTCAAATGGTAACAGAGTTGTGTGAAGAGAATGCACTGGTCATAGTAAACAATCTCTTCCAACAACACAAGAGACGACTTTATACATGGACATTACCAGATGGTCAATACCGAAATTAGATTGATTATATGCTTTGCAGTCGAAGATGAAGAAGCTCTAAACAGTCTGAAAAACAAGATAGGGAAATGACTGTGGCTCAGATCAGAAACTCCCTATTGGAAAATTCCATCTTAAATTGAAGAAAGTGGGGAAAACCACTAGACCATTGGGTATGACCTAAATGAAATCCCTTATGATTACATAGTGGAAGTGACAAATAGATTCAAAGGATTAGATCTGATAGACAGACTACCTCTAGAACTATGAATGGAGGTTCATGACATTGTACAGGAGGCAGTGGTCAAAACCATCTAAAGAAACCGAAATGCAAAAAGGCAAAATGATTGTCTGAAGAGGCCTTACAATTAGCTGAGAAAAGAAGAGGAGCTAAAGGCAAAAGAACGATGTATCCATCTAAATGCAAATGAAT
This sequence comes from Bos mutus, assembly GCF_027580195.1. Taxonomy (NCBI): domain Eukaryota; kingdom Metazoa; phylum Chordata; class Mammalia; order Artiodactyla; family Bovidae; genus Bos; species Bos mutus. The sequence continues at coordinate 13,488,338 of NC_091640.1, read as the reverse complement.
AGCAAGGAGAGAAAAGAAAGCCTTCCTAAGTGATCAATGTGAAGAAATAGAGGAAAACAATAGAAGGGAAAGACTAGAGATCTCTTGAAGAAAACTAGAGATACCAAGGGAAAATTTCATGCAAAAATAGGCACCATAAAGGATGGAAATGGTAAGTACCTAACAGAAGCAGAAGATATTAAGAAGAGGTGGCAAGAATACACAAAAGAACTACACAAAAAAGATCTTAATGACCCAGATAACTGCCAATAGTGTGATCACTCACCTAGAACCAGACATACTGGAATGCAAAGTCAAGTGGGCCTTAGGAAGTATCACTAGGAACAAAACTAGTGGATGTAACAGAATTCCAGCTTAGCTATTGCAAGTCCTAAGAGATGATGCTGTGAAAGTGCTGCACTCAATATGCCTGCGATTTTGTAAACTTAGCAATGGCCACAAGAGTGGAAAAGATCAGTTTTAATTCCAATCCCAAAGAAAGGCAATGCCAAAGAATGTTCAAACTATTGCAGAATTGCACTCATTTCACACACTAGCAAAGTAATGCTCAAAATTCTCCAAGTGAGGCTTCAAAAGTACATGAACCAAGAACTTCCAGATATTTAAGCTGAATTTAGAAAAGGCAGAGGAACCATAGATCAAATTGCCAACATCCATTGGATCATAGAAAAAGCAGGAAAATTCCAGAAAAACATCTGCTTCTGTTTCATTGACTATGCTAAACCCTGTGACTATGTGGATTACAAGAATCTGTGGGAAATCCTTCAAGTGATGGGAATACCAGACCACCTTATCTGCTTCCTGAGAAATCTGTATGCATTTCAAGAAGCAACTGTTAGAACCAGGCATGGAACAACAGACTGTTTCCAAATTGGGAGAGGAGTACATCAAGGCTGTATTTTGTCACCCTCCTCATTTTACTTATATGCAGAGTACATCATGTGAAATGCTGGGCTGGATGCAGCACAAGCTGGAATGAAGTTTGCCGGGAGAAATATCAATAACCTCAGATATGCAGATGACACCACCCTTGTGGCATAAAGCAAAGAGGAACTAAAGAGCCTCTTGATGAAGGTGAAAGAGTAGAGTGAAAAAGCGGGCTGAAAACTCAACATTCAAAATGTTAAGGTCATGTAATCTGGTCCCATCACTTCATGGCAAGTGGACGGGGAAACAGTGAAAGACTATTTTCTTGGGCTTCAAAATCACTGCAGTTGGAAACTGCAGCCATGAGAGTAAAAGACCCTTACTCTTTGGAATAAAAGCTGTGACAAACTTAGACAGTGTCTTAAAAAGTAGAGACATTACTTTGCTGACAAAGATCTGTCTAATCAGAGTTATGGTTTTTCCAGTAGTCATGCATGGATGTGAGAGTTGGACCATAGAGAAAGCTGAGCACTGAAGAATTGATGTTTTTGAATTGTCTTGTTGGAAGAAGACTCTTGAGAGTCACTTGGATGCAAGGAGATCAAACCATCAATAATAAAAGAAATCGGTCCTGAATGTTCTTTGGAAGGACTGATGCTGAAGCTGAAACTCCAACACTTTGACACCTGATGCAAAGAACTGACTCATTGGAAAAGACTCTGATGCTAGGAGAGGAGAAGGAGACGGCAGAGCATGAGATGGTTCAATGGCATCACTGACTCGATGGACAAGAATTTGAGCAACCTCTCAAAGTTGGTGATGGACAGGGAAGCCTAACGTGTTGCAGCCCATTGGGTAGCAAGGAGTTGGACATGACTGAATGACTGATCTGAACTGATCCTGAATCTCAATAGATTTAAATCGACCTTAATTGAATATTGTTAATATTCATATATTGAGTCACTCTCATATAACATGCTATGTGCATTATTTATCGGCGAATTCAGTGAGGCAAACTGAGATCAGAAAACCAGAGCAGAGGTGACAACAACACCTGGGGAATGACTAGCAAATGTTAGATCCAGGAGAGGGGTTCATGCCAGAGAGCCTGCAATCATCAATACCATCTTAGAAACACTAGTGTGTACCGAGTGATGGAGCCCCTTGCGCCTTAAGCTGAGGAGCAGGAAGCGATTCCGGGAAATCATCTAATAGTTTTCTTGTTTCCAGACAGCTCCAGATTTAAGCTATTCTGAAAGCATTTATGTGGAATATGAAATGAAAATGTAGCTTCTCAGTCTTTAGTAGAAGACAAACAAAATGCAGGAGTCCAAAGTGGGTCAATTCTGAGCAAGGTGTCTTTTATAAAAGGCTTCACATCAGGGAGTGAACACAGACTTGAAATGGCTTAGAATGCACACAAAGGCTCTGTACTCTGACCTTGACTAATGCCAGAGAATGCAAATCTCCAAGGCAAGAAGCCTGCATCCAAATCAATAAATAAAAGAAAAATGAGAAATAAATCAGCCACATTTGGGTATTTTTATAACAGATCCCTGAGTTTGATGAGAGAAAAATTTGAATTCATCCTGGAATACTGAGGTCCATAGCATATGTACAAAAAGCAAAAGCCATTCTTCAAAACATTTCTTTATATGCTGGTCCTCCTTCCTGTTTCATAAAAGACAATGTATTTGGGGAGAAAGAAAAATCACCACTCTAGAATCTTACCTCTGTGACACTTTAATTCCTTCTTACAGTGACAAACAAAGACCATAGCTGATACTTTTGAATTTAAATTTAACCTAAGAAAAGATTTTAAGAGGACCTCTGGATGGAAAGGCTAATCAGAATTTCTTTAAATCTTCTGAACTTCCTGCACAAAGCATTTGAAGACAAGGAAAGTGGAAACCATTATTAACTAGAGAAAAATTGTTGACTTCTTTTTTGTTAGCTCTTAAATGATGTGCTTTTGGCTAAAATAAATGGCACTTTGTGTTCATAACTCTTTCATAGTTCATGTTAACTCTTTTTGTTACTCCTCAGTTCCATGTGGGACATGCTCTTTATGAGATTAACTTTTATTTTCCCGTGAGATGATTTAGAGTCCTAGACAATGAAAATTATCCCTTTAAACCAGGGATGAGAAAATGGATATAGGTGAGATACTTTTCCTCTGTTGCTCTGAATATAATTATAGTTGACACTAATATGGATTGCAACTTCCCAGTTTTCTATTGTGTGAAATGAAAATATCTCCTGCCAGATTAATGAACAAGAAATGTCACAGCCATCAGTGATTTCTGTCCTCCAAATGCAAATGAGGGCTCCCGAAAATGTGATCCAGCAGATGCTGCCACCTACCACAGTAATTGCTGAGGAGTTGGGAGAATGCAATGATTAATTCCTTAAAGTGATATCTGATCTTTGATATTCAGACTGTCTGCTCCCTTTGTTGCAAACTTGCATGTAGCCTGATTTCCCCTCCTGCCTCTTTGGAGCAGTTTTCTCAGAGATACTGAGGTGCTGTCTCCCAGGCTCAGAGTTCTAAACATTTCCATCAAATAAAATAACTCTTCTTTCAGGCTGTGATTATATTTTTTAGTCAATAATTGGTAAATATTTAACAGTGAGCTTTCCAGGAAAACTAAAACTAAATAAAACCCTGCTTATTGTGTTTGCAAATTCCAACACTGATTTCAACCTATCACTGCTTTAACGATTGGCCCAAAATTTTCTCAAAGTTTACTAGCTAGCTGCTATATGAGTTAGCTTTGACACATCACTGATTTTACCTCTTTTAATTAGCCTTTCCTCTCTAAAGCTTGTCAGCCAAAATTGGTATAGTCATTCTAATAAGCAACAGCCTTCACCACAACCCACCTGCCAATGCAGGAGACATAAGAAACACAAGTTCAATCCCTGAGTCAGAAAGATCCCCTGGAGGACGGCATGGCAACCCACTCCAGTACTCTTGCCTGGAGAATCCCATGGACAGAGGAGCCTGCTGGGCCACAGTCTAAATGGTCTCAAACAGTCAGACACAACTGAAGCAACTTAGCACACGTACATGTATCACCACTATCACAAAAATACATTACGGGGTCAGAACTAAATATTGAGCCCTGGAACACATCACAAGGGACTAGATCCCAGGCTTACTGTTTATGTCCATTTGAAGTTCACAGAGAAGAGTGTGTATCAAAACATTGTCAGTTCTCATTTCTGGATGGCTGTGAATACTATTCAATTTACTCCCTTCCTTTTCATTGGTTTGCCCAAAGGGAAAAAAATATATATATCCAACCATAATTTCACTTAAACAAAAGTAATTTATGACTTTTAACCAAAATTCTATGTACTTTGGGAGAATATTGAAAGTGTCCATCATGGTACAGTTCCCTCTGAGTGTCTGCTTACTACCTGAAATGCTTTATCATACTTCCCACCTGTCACTGATACCTCTACTCCCTGGTCAACAGCCAAAAAACACAAGGTTTATACTCAGCTGATGAGGCAATCTATAGATTTTAGCTGTCGCTTTTCAGACTTCAGTTAGTCTTTATTATTTTGTTTGTTTAGGAATGAAACTGACATGCTCAATGGCCACTCAGGGATCAACTATGGTAAATAATATTGATGCTCTTCAAATTACTAGTAATGTAAAGGAACTGATGAAATCTGCTCAAAGCTGGACTTCATGTACCATGAGGAGGTGGTTGCAGATAGGGAGTGGTGGCTTCTTTGTCAGTGTCAGTACCATAATCAGGCAGAGAAATATTTAGGGAGAAACGGGATGGTTACTATGCATCTGTCAACCAAAGCTAAAGTAGTCAAGGCAAAAACTGCACCTCTAGTCCTAATTACTGGAGAAGGAAATGGCAACCCACTCCAATATTCTTGCCTGAGAATCCCATGAACACAGGAGCTGGCAAGAAACAGTCATTATTGGACACAACTGAGCAACTAAGCAGTAGCAGTCCTGATTATTAACTGACACACCTTCCCATTATCTCTTAGCCTTGGAGCCAGAGTTACTTTCCCTGGTAAATAACCACACTATGAGGGTATATACAAGCAGAATATTTATCAGTTCAGTTCAGTTACTCAGTCGTGTCCGACTTTTTGTGACTCCATGAACTGCAGCATGCCAGGCCTCCCTGTCCATCACCAACTCCCAGAGTTTACTCAAACTCATGTCCATTGAGTTGGTGATGTCATCCAACCATCTCATCCTCTGTCATCCCCTTCTCTTCCTGCCCTCAATCTTTCCCAGCATCATAGTCTTTTCAAATGAGTCAGCTCTTCGCATCAGGTCGCCAAAGTACTGGAGTTTCAGCTTCAACATTAGTCCTTCCAATGAATATTCAGGAGTGATCTCCTTTAGGATTGACTCGTTGGATCTCCTTGCAGTCCAAGGGACTCTCAAGAGTCTTCTCCAACACCACAGTTCAAAAGCATCAATTCTTCAGCACTCAGCTTTCTTTGTAGTCCAACTCTCACATCCATACAAGACCACTGGAAAAACCATAGCCTTGACTAGACAGACCTTTGTTGACAAAGGTTGACAAAGTAATGTCTCTGCTTTTTAATATTCTGTCTAGGTTGGTCATAACTTTCCTTCCAAGGAGTAAGCATCTTTTAATTTCATGCCTGCAATCACCATCTGCAGTGATTTTGGAGCCCCCCAAAATAAAATCTGACACTATTTCCACTGTTTCCCCATCTATTTCCCATGAAGTGATGGGACCGGATGCCATGATCTTAGTTTCCTAATGTTGAGATTTAAGCCCAATTTTCACTCCTTTCTTTCACCTTCATAAAGAGGCTCTTTAGTTCTTCTTTACATTCTACCATAAGGGTGATGTCATGTGCATATCTGAGGTTATTGATATTTCTCCCAGAAATCTTGATTCCAGCTTGTGCTTCATCCAGCCCAGCATTTTTCATGATGTACTCTGCATAGAAGTTAAATGAGCAGGATGAAAATATACAGCCTAGACATACTCCTTGTCTTATTTGGAACCAGTCTGTTGTTCCATGTCCAGTTCTAACTGTTGCTTCCTGACCTGCATACAGGTTTCTCAAGAGGCAGGTCAGGTGGTCTAGGATTCCCATCTCTTTCAGAATTTTCCACAGTTTATTGTTATCCACACAGTCAAAGGCTTTGGCATAGTCAATAAAGCAGAAATATGTGTTTTTCTGGAACCCTCTTGCTTTTTCTATGATCCAGCAAATGTTGGAAATTTATCTCTGGTTTTTCTGCCTTTTCTAAAACCAACTTGAACATCTGGCAGTTCACAGTTCACATGTTGCTAAAGCCTGACTTGGAGAATTTTGAGCATTTCTTTACTAGTGTGTGAGATGAGTGCAATTGTGCGGTAGTTTGAGCATTCTTTGGCTTTGCCTTTCTTTTAGATTGGAATGAAAACTGACCTTTTCCAGTCCTGTGGCCACTGCTGAGTTTTCCAAATTTGCTGACATATTGAATGCAGCACTTTCACAGCATTGTCTTTTAGGATTTGAAATAGCTCAACTGGAATTCCATCACCTCCACTATCTTTGTTCATGATGATGCTTCCTAAGAGCCACGTGACTTCACATTATTGAGTCCATCTTTGCATGAAATTTTCCCTTGGTATCTCTAATTTCTTGAAGAGATCTCTAGTTTTTCCCATTCTATTGTTTTCCTTTTTTTTTTTTTATTGATCGCTAAGGAAGGCTTTCTTATTTCTCCTTGCTGTTCTTTGGAACTCTGCATTCAGATTCTTATATATTTCCTTTTCTCCTTTGCTTTTCACTTCTCTTCTTTTCACAGCTATTCGTAAGGCCTTCTCAGACATCCATTTTGCTTTTCTTTTTCTTGGGGATGATCTTGATCCCTGTCTCCTGTACAATGTCACGAACTTCCATCCATAGTTCATCAGGCACTCGTCTATCTTATCTAGTCCTTTAAATCTATTTCTCACTTCCACTGTATAGTCATAAGGGATTTGATTTAGGTCATACCTGAATGGTCTAGTGGTTTTCCCCACTTTCTTTAATTTAAGTCTGAATTTGGCAATAAGGAGTTCATGATATGAGGCACAGTCATCTCGCAGTCTTCTTTTTGCTGACTGTATAGAGCTTTTCCATCTTTGGCTGCAAAGAATATAATCAATCTGACTTTGGTGTTGGCCATCTGGTGATGTCCATGGGTAGAGTCTTCTCTTGTGTTGTTGGAAGAGGGTGTTTGTTATGACCAGTGCATTTTCTTGGGAAAACTCTATCAGCCTTTGCCCTGCTTCATTCTGTACTCCAAAGCCAAATTTGCCTGTTACTCCAAGTGTTTCTTGACTTCCTAATTTGCTTTCCAGTCCCCTTTAATGAAAAGGACATCTTTTTGGGGTGTTAGTTCTAAAAGGTCTTGCATGTCTTCATAGAACCATTCAACTTCAGCTTCTTCAGCATTACTGGCAAGGGCATAGACTTGGATTACCATGAAATTGAATGGTTTGCCTTGGAAATGAACAGAGATCATTCTGTTGGTTTTGAGATTGCATCCAAGTACTGCATTTCCTACTCTATTGTTGACTATGATGGCTACTCCATTTCTGCTAAGGGATTCTTTCCCACAATATTAGATATAATGGTCATCTGAGTTAAATTCACCCAGACTCCATAGACATGAGTTAGGGTAAACTCCTGGAGTTGGTGATGAACAGGGAGGCCTGCCGTGCTGCTGTTCATGGGGTCACAAAGAGTCAAACACGACTGAACAACTGAACTGAAGTCCGTTTTAGTTCACTGGTTCCTAGAATGTCAACGTTCACTCTTGCCATCTCCTATTTGACTACCTCTAATTTGCCTCGATTCAGGTGCCATGAATGGACCTAACATTCCAAGTTTCTATGCAATATTGCTCTTTAGAGCATTGGACCTTGCTGCTATCACCAGTCACATCCACAACTGGGTGTTGTTTTTGCTTTGGCTCCATCCGTTCCTTCTTTCTGAAGTTATTTCTCCACTGATCTCCAGTAGCATATTAGGCACCTACTGATCTGGGGAGTTCCTCTTTCAATGTCCTGTCTTTTTCCTTTTCATACTATTCATGGGGTTCTCAAGGCAAGAATACTGAAGTAGTTTGCCATTCCCTTCTCCAGTGGACCACATTTTGTCAGACCTCTCCACCATGACCCGCCTGTCTTGAGTGGCCCCACATGGCATGGCTTAGTTTCACTGAGTTAGACAAGGCTGTGGTCCATGTGATCAGATTGGCTAGTTTTCTGTGATTATGGTTTCAGAGTGTCTGCCCCCTGAAGCCCTCTCACAACACCTACCGTCTTACTTGGGTTTCTCTTACCTTGGACATGGGATATCTCTTCACAGCTGCTCCAGCAAAGCACAGCCACTGCTCCTGACCTTGGAAGTGGGATATCTCCTCTTGGCCACCGCTTATATATATATATATATATATATATATATATATATATATATATACATACATATATACTATATTACATATATATATACACACATAATAATCCTGATTAAGTGACTAACTCAATTTGTTTAGCATTTTAGAACTCTAGATACTATTTCCATGGAACCTCCTCAGTTCTGATCTGAGCATTCAGAAAGTAAAACACTCACTGTAATTTTGTGTGTATATGTGTGAGTGAGTTTATTGAATCAAGTCTTCCAAACTATTGCACAATATTATATATGCATTAATTAATATATTTAAGTATACAAATGTTTAACCACATATTCTCCATCTGGTTATGCTACCAAGTCTAGATATTTTAATTTTGTTCACAAAGAAGTCACAGGGGATCAGCTCCCTAAAATTCAAGTATAATAGGTCACTATGTGGACTTGCACATCTTATCAGACACATCAAAAATTACATAATGTGTCACAAAGTGACAGTTCTTGGAAAGTGATAGAAATTGATATTAAACGTGCTGGTCAATAAAATGAATAAATTTGCCTTTTCATTTTTCATTGATCACTTTTTCATTTTAGTATCAGTTTAGTGATTTTTAAAAGAACATATGACTCTAATTTAGAAAGACTGGTTTTTAAAGTTTTCATCTTTTATTTCCCCAGATAATTTATCCCCCTTAAGCTTCTACTTTCTCTGTAAAACCATCCTTTGCAGGAGGCTTATAAAATTTTAGTGAGGTAATATGTGTAAAAAATGTCATCCATATCAGATATTCAATAAATATTGGTTCATTTTTTGAGCAGCACTATTTTGATCATATCCAGTATTTTATTCTCCCTCTCACAATTTGTTCATAATGATTAACCATGGTTTTGTAATCACGTGTGTCAGCAACTTCTGTGGGAGATTGTTTTATGACATAGAACAGCAATTCATACAATGAAGCTTCTATTCCCACAATACTAATATACAAGCCAGTAATGAGCCAATGTATCTGATTACTGTCTAATATGAGGCTAAAGATGTATGTTCATTCAGTGCTTAAAACAAAATGAATATATAATATAAATGAATCCTTTCATGTTCATTCTACAGTTTTTGAGTATTATTTAGATATCTATATTTCTTAAAAAATTGACTCTGATCATTGTAAACTAAGTCAAATTGCCAATCTTTATTGATAGTTTATTTGACTGAAGCTAGCCTGAATTACCACAGTAACCCAAGTCTAGGCCCCAACCAGTAACGTTGAAGAAGCTGAAATTGAACGGTTCTATGAAGACCTAAAAGACCTTTTAGAACTAAAACCCAAAAAAGATGTCCTTTTCATTATAGGAGACTGGAATGCAAAAGTAGGAAGTCAAGAAACACCTGGAGTAACAGGCAAATTTAGCCTTGGAATACAGAATGAAGCAGGGCAAAGACTAATAGAGTTTAGCCAAGAAAATGCACTGGTCATAGCAAACACCCTCTTCCAACAACACAAGAGACATCACCAGATGGTCAACACCGAAATCAGACTGATTATATTTTTTGCAGCCAAAGATGGAGAAGCTCTATACAGTCAACAAAAACAAAACCAGGAGCTGACTGTGGCTTAGATCATGAACTCCTTATTGCCAAATTCAGACTGAAACTGAAGAAAGTAGGGAAAACCACTAGACCATTCAGGTATGACCTAAATCAAAACCTTATGATTATACAGTGAAAGTGAGAAATAGATTTAAGGGACTAGATCTGATAAACATAGTGCCTAAAGAACTATGGTCTGAGGTTCGTGACATTGTACAGGAGACAGGGATCAAGACCATCCCATGGAAAAGAAATGCAAAAAAGCAAAATGGCTGTCTGGGGAGGCCTTACAAATAGCTGTGAAAAGAAGAGAAGCAAAAAGCAAAGGAGAAAAGGAAAGATACAAGCATCTTAATGCAGAGTTCCAACGAATAGCAAGAAGAGATAAGAAAGCCTTTTTCAGCGATCAATGCAAAGAAATAGAGGAAAACAACAGAATGGGAAAGACTAGAGATCTCTTTAAGAAAATTAGAGATACCAAGGGAACATTTCATGCAAAGATGGGCTTGATAAAGGACAGAAATGGTATGGACCTAACAGAAGCAGAAGGTATTAAGAAGAGGTGGCAAGAATACACAGAAGAACTGTACAAAAAAGATCTTCACGACCCAGATAATCACAATGGTGTGATCATTCACCTAGAGCCAACATTCCTGGAATATGAAGTCAAGTGGGCCTTAGAAAGCATCACTATGAACAAAGCTAGTGGAGGTGATGGAATTCCAGTTGAGCTATTTCAAATCCTGAAAGATGATGCTGTGAAAGTGCTGCACTCAATATGCCAGCAAATTTGGAAAACTCAGCAGTGGCCACAGGACTGGAAAAGGTCAGTGTTCATTCCAATCCCAAAGAAAGGCAATGCCAAAGAATGCTCAAACTACCACACAATTGCACTCATCTCACACGCAAGTAAAATAATGCTCAAAATTCTCCAAGCCAGGCTTCAGCAATACGTGAACCACGGACTTCCAGATGTTCAAGCTGGTTTTAGAAAAGGCAGAGGAACCAGAGATCAAGTTGCCAACATCCGCTGGATCATTGAAAAAGCAAGAGGGTTCCAGAAAAACATCTATTTCTGCTTTATTGACTATGCCAAAGCCTTTGCTTGTGTGGATCACAATAAACTGTGGGAAATTCTGAAAGAGATGGGAATCCTAGACCACCTGACCTGCCTCTTGAGAAATTTGTATGCAGGTCAGAAAGCAACAGTTAGAACTGGACATAGAACAATAGACTGGTTTCAAATAGGAAAAGGGGTATGTCAAGGCTGTATATTGTCACCCTGCTTATTTAACTTATATGCAGAGTACATCATGAGAAATGCTGGGCTGGAAGAAGCACAAGCTGGAATCAAGATTTCTGGGAGAAATATCAATAACCTCAGATATGCAGATGACACCACCCTTATGGCAGAAAGTGAAGAGGAACTAAAAAGCCTCTTGATGAAGGTGAAAGAGGAGAGTGAAAAAGTTGGCTTAAAGCTCAACATTCAGAAAACGAAGATCATGGCATGTGGTCCCATCACTTCATGGGAAATAGATGGGGAAACAGTGGAAATAGTGTCAGACTTTATTTTTTGGGGCTCCAAAATCACTGCAGATGGTGACTACAGCCATGAAATTAAAAGACGCTTGCTCCTTGGAAGAAAAGTTATGACCAACCTAGATAGCATATTCAAAAGCAGAGACATTACTTTGCCAACAAAGGTCCATCTAGTCAAGGCTATGGTTTTTCCAGTGGTCATATATGGATGTGAGAGTTGGACTATGAAGAAGGCTGAATGCCGAAGAATTGATGCTTTTGAACTGTGGTGTTGGAGAAGACTCTTGAGAGTCCCTTGGACTGCAAGGAGATCCAACCAGTCCATTCTGAAGGAGATGAGCCCTGGGATTTCTTTGGAAGGAATGATGCTAAGGCTGAAAATGCAGTAGTTTGGCCACCTCATGCGAAGAGTTGACTTATTGGAAAAGATTCTGATGCTGTGAGGGATTGGGGGCAGAAGGAGAAGGGGACGACAGAGGATGAGATGGCTGGATGGCATCACTGACTCGATGAACATGAGTCTGAGTGAACTCCGGGAGTTGGTGATGGACAGGGAGGCCTGGCGTGCTGCGATTCATGGGGTCTCAAAGAGTTGGACACGACTGAGCAACTGAACTGAACTGAACTGAACCAAATATAAATGTCAAATACAAAGAGGATTTTGAAAATATGTTTAAGTTCATAAAACCTCCCATTTTATAGATGAAAAAATTGATGTCAGAGTGGTGGTAGCAAAATCACACAGAGAATTATCATCAATTAGCGCAAAGATTAAGACTATTGATCTCCCAATCAAGATTCTCTCTACTTAATCCCCTGGTCTAAGAGAAAGATTCAGGAGGGGCTTGAAAGCAATGTCTTTTTCCCACATTCAGTACACACTGATCTTTTTTTTTTTTTTTTAGAGAAAATACCTTGTATTTTATTTATTTATATTTACCTTTTATTTTATTTATTTATATTTGAGTTATTAAATATAGAGATATTGATGAGCCAAATGGACGGAAAGCTTCTCATATTCCAGCTTGAACGATTCCACTTGAATTTTGCCATACTAATCAGTTTTCAGGGCCTGGTTAATTGGCTGCCTACTCCTTAGTTGCCATGACTGAGTGATGGATGTCTATCTTAAATCTTGACTTGTTACATTAATTGCTGCTCTTGATAGCTCTCTGTGTAAACACATCCAGAGAAATGGGGAATTCCCCTATCAAGAAACATCAGGATAAGAGGGTCCCTTTTCTCCACACCCTCTCCAGCATTTATTATTTGTAGACTTTGGATCGCAGCCGTTCTGACTGGTGTGAAATGGTACCTCATAGTGGTTTTGATTTGCATTTCTCTGATAATGAGTGATGTTGAACATCTTTTTCATGTGTTTGTTAGCCATCTGTATGTCTTCTTTGGAGAAATGTCTATTTAGTTCTTTGGCCCATTTTTTGATTGGGTCGTTTATTTTTCTGGAGTTGAGCTGTAGGAGTTGCTTGTATATTTTTGAGATTAGTTGTTTGTCGGTTGCTTCATTTGCTATTATTTTCTCCCATTCTGAAGGCTGTCTTTTCACCTTGCTAATAGTTTCCTTTGATGTGCAGAAGCTTTTAAGGTTAATTAGGTCCCATTTGTTTATTTTTGCTTTTATTTCCAATATTCTGGGAGGTGGGTCATAGAGGATCCTGCTGTGATGTATGTCGGAGAGTGTTTTGCCTATGTTCTCCTCTAGGAGTTTTATAGTTGGTGGGATTGCAAACTAGTACAGCCACTATGGAGAACAGTGTGGGAGATTCCTTAAAAAAAAACTGGAAATAGAACTGCCTTATGATCCAGCAACCCCACTGCTGGGCATACACACTGAGGAAACCAGAAGGGAAAGAGACACGTGTACCCCAATGTTCATCGCAGCACTGTTTATAATAGCCAAGACATGGAAGCAACCTAGATGTCCATCAGCAGATGAATGGATAAGAAAGCTGTGGTACATATACACAATGGAGTATTACTCAGCCATTAAAAAGAATACATTTGAATCAGTTCTACTGGAGCCTATTATACAGAGTGAAGTAAGCCAGAAGGAAAAACATAAATACAGTATACTAACGCATATATATGGAATTTAGAAAGATGGTAACAATAACCCGGTGTACGAGACAGCAAAAGAGACACTGATGTATAGAACAGTCTTATGGACTCTGTGGGGAGGGAGAGGGTGGGAAGATTCAGGAGAATGGCAGTGAAACATGTAAAAATATCATGTGGAAGCGAGTTGCCAGTCCAGGTTCGATGCATGATGCTGGATGCTTGGGGCTGGTGCACTGGGATGGCCCAGAGGGATGGTATGGGGAGGGAGGAGGGAGGGGGTTCAGGATGGGAACACATGTATACCTGTGGCGGATTCATTTTGATATTTGGCAAAACTAATACAATTATGTAAGTTTAAAAATAAAATAAAATTGGAAGAATAAAAAAAAAAAAAAAAAAGAAACATCAGGATAAAAGCCCTTACCCAATGAAAGCCAAGCGAATCACAGTTCATTATCTTAAAAAGTGACACTGTCATGAATATTTCTATTGGATTTACTACCAAGAGAAGAGTATTTCTGCAAAATTAATTAGTAAAGGGGATTGTTCTCCATCTCCTCAATGATAAGTATGACAAAATTGCAAAAATTTATGAGAAAATGCAGTGAAAGACAAAGGATTCTTTACTGAAACACTCAATAGGAAAAATAGACCAATGTGGACCTTAGAACCGGTCAAGCATTGTTTTCTCTTCTGTTCTTTTTGTTTTCCTCAGATACAGACCTCCAGAGTGATTTTAAATCTGCTAATGTTGAAAGGTGTCTGAGACTTGTATTTTTTCAGGGTCTGTATGATTTGGAATGTCAAGCCCAGACAAGGTAAAAAGGAGAGCTGTCTGCTTAGAAAAGGCTTAAGAAAGCAAGGCTTAAAGGAATTGGTTTAAAGGTTTTTAAAGTTCCCATTAGTTTGTTAAGGAACATTTACTATTTTCCATACATTTTGCTAGGCATAAGGTTGGGATAGTATATGTTAGCTACTACTGCTAAACCATTCCCAAACTCAGTAGCTTTAAACAACAATTAGTTAATATAGTTCATATATTTTGATATTAAGAAGATGTTGGTTGATTTGGTTGGTCCCAGCTGAGCAGCTTTTCTTCAAGCCACAGACTTGTCTGGACTTGCTCCACACTAAATTCTTGGCTCAGGGGCCCCTCTCTGTATGTTTATTCTTGGTCCCAGGTTGCTGCTGTTACTGCTGCTAAGTCACTTCAATCGTGTCCAAGTCTGTGCGACCCCACAGACGGCAGCCCACCAGGCTCCCCCGTCCCTGGGATTCTCCAGGCAAGAACACTGGAGTGGGTTGCCCTTTCCTTCTCCAATGCATGAAAGTGAAAAGTGAAAGTGAAGTCGCTCAGTCATGTCCGACTCCTAGCGACCCCACGGACTGCAGCCTACTAGGCTCCTCCGTCCATGGAGTTTTCCAGGCAAGAGTACTGGAGTGGGGTGCCATCTCCTTCTCCGTGGTCCCAGGTTGAGGGTGCAGTAACTGCCAGACAAACCACTTCTCATGATGCCAAATGCACAGGAGGGCAAGAAGAAACACCTAATACATTTTAATAGGCATTGGAAGATGGACAAAACACCTCCCTCTCACTTTATTGACCAAACCAATAACTTTGGCTAAGTCCAAAGTGAAGGGGCTTAGCAGTAACCTTATGGGAAGAACTGCAAAGTCACATGACAGAACTGGGGAGACAGAGTTGGTGCTAACAATACCACCTGTCACAGAGTATCTGAAGATACAAAGATGATTAATATGCAGTACTTATATTCGGCACCCCACTCCAGTAGTCTTGCCTGGAAAATCCCATGGACGGAGGAGCCTGGTAGGCTGCAGTCCATGTGGTCGCGAAGAGTCGGACATGACTGAGCGACTTCACTTTCACTTATATTCAAGGAAATCATAATATTGTAAGAGATAGGGAAGCTTACAAGTAATAATTATATAAATTGTCAGGTACCTCAGAGGTATATCAAGGTATGTGGGCCAGGTATCTAGTGTAGGTAGATATGTGCTTGACTTCATATGTGCTTGACTAGTGGGTAAATAAATGAATAAGAGATCCGAAGATCCAAGTTTTGTTTAGAAAAAATGATTGTATGTTTGGTACAGTTTCCTCACCTTCCTTCTTTCCTTCTAACTTTAACTTTCATTCCCTCCCTTCCTTTCTTTTCTTCTCCTCCTTTTGGTTTCTCCTCTTCCTTCCCCCATTCTTCCTCCTCCCCTTCTAGATTTTTTTCCTTCCTCATCTCCTTTTGTTTCATCTTCTTTTGCTGTAAAGTTTGGAAACCTAAGTATGGGAATTAAGGGGACTTTGGATCCTAATTTACTGTTCCAAATTTCTCTTCTTCCATATGGCCAATATGCATACAAACTATTATATATATATATATATATATATAATACTTGAATGAGCAAATAGTTGAAAAGCACATTGAAGTTAAGATATATGTGTTCAAAATTCACATGTGATGTATTATAGATGTGTTTTCCTTTCCAATTATGCTCTGGAAATTTTATTCTGCAGATACTAGGCAACATATCACAGGACAGTAATTCTTGAGGTCTGTCTCTGATGATGTTTTCCCTAGAAGACAAAGAAATGAATAGAACAAGGAGTCCATTATCTCCTAGATAGTAATACATGTGTGGTCTCATGGCTTCCTTCAGAGATTTGAGCTGCTTTACAATTTGTAAGCAGAAAGATATCACAAACCCCTTTACTAGCCAGTCTAAAGTCACGGCTGACCATCTGTAAGGGAGGAGTGCATGCTTAACTATGTGAAATAATATAGGAAATTTTTCCTGTTCAAAGCATTATTCATTATTTGCCTGGCACCAATGTCTAATAAATTCTTCTATAGAACAGGGACTGGCAAACCATAACCAATGGTTTGTATAACCCAGTGACTATTCATAAAGTAAGTGTAAGTGTTAGTTGCTTAGTTGTGTCCAACTCTTTGTGACTACATAGACTGTAGCCCGCCAGGCTCCTCTGTCCATGGGGATTCTCCAGGCAAGAATATTGGAGTGGGTTGCCATGCCCTTCTCTGAGGAGCACATGGTACACAGTCACATAAATTCATTTGCTTATTATCTATGTTGATTCTTGTGCTCTGACAGTAGTTGAGTCTTTGTGACAGAAGGTACAAAGCCTGTAAAGCTAAAAATATTTACATTTATAGATAAAGTATGTTGACCTTGGTGTTAGAGACACATTTCTTTGAACTTAACTTTATTATCCAGTTGAAACACAAATATTGGTGAAGAGTTTTCATTATTTATAAGTAGGGGAAGCTGTAGGGAATATAAACATCTTAGGAAAGGGTAAAACCAAAAAGCTTCTTATTTGTAATATAATTTGACTTTCCCCTTTCAATGTATACATTGAAATGTGATATTCCCCACCATTTCTTTGCTTTGTCCATTATTTCTCAATATCATCATTATTATTCAAGTGTTTTATCAGGTTTGAGGGCTCTCAGAATAAATTGTTTTCATATGAAAGTGATAAATGAGAAGAGCTGATCTTTTGAATTTCAGCAATGCCACTTGATAGTGATGACAATTTGAGCAAATTACTGAATTCCTCTGAGGGCCAGAATCCTTACATTATTGTTACCAATTTAATATTGCTGTAGAAATAGTTCTGAGTATTAAATATAATACCCTATGAAATAAGTAAAGAAATAACTTCATGAAGGATTAGACAATACATAACACAATGGAAAAAAATATTCAAACATAGAGACATGAAAATTAACTGTCAAGCTTAGAGATGAAAAACACAATCAGTAAAGTTTAAAATCCCTTAAGTTGACTATTTGCTAGCATTAAAATGAATAAGATTCAGATATAAAAGCATGCATGAATTTAAAGAAGTGCAAATATTTAGTGGGGCTTCCTTGGTGGCTCAGCAGTAAGAAATCTTGCAATACGGGAGACTGTCTGCAATGCAGGAGATATAGGTTTGATCCCTGGGTCAGGAAGATCCTGTGGAAAAGGAGATCACAACCCACTCCAGTATTCTTACCTGAAAAAAATCCCTTGGACAAAGGAGCCTAGCAGGCTACAGTTCTTTGGGTCTCAAGAGTCAGACACAACTTTGTGACTAAACCACCACCACTGCTCAAATGTTGAGTGGAAAAACTGCTTAATGATCCATATTTTATGCTAATTATTTGTATTAAGTTTTATAACAAGCCAGACAATATTATATATTTTAATCTATTTATACACATACAATATTATGACATTTTATCACTCGTAAGTAAAAGATCTGAATCAGTGGCTCATTTCTTAGTATTTTCCTCAATCATTTTTTTTTATTGAGTGAGTTAATGTTGGAGGAATGGATTGCTTATTAATCAGAAAGTTTACTGAACTGAATGTGTAGAGATCTGAATATTTGTCTCAGTTCTCTCACCAGGGAATGTTGATAGTGAATGGTAGTAATTATGATTGTAAATGCTTTACTATTTGTAAATAATTTCATGGATTATCCCACTTAATCATCACAAAAGCCAGATAAGGGGGAAATAATTTGCTGTTTTATTGATAGTAAAACTGAGGCTCAGCTATATTTTGTACCAAGTCTAAGTTTGCCAGATTTAGTAAATATAAATATAGGATGCTCATTTTATATGAATATCAGATAAACATTTTTTTAGGGTAAATATATCCTATATAGTGATTTATCTTTTAACTTGATAAATATTCAGTTCAGTTCAGTTCAGTCGCTCAGTCGTTTCTGACTCTTTGTAACCCCATGAATTGCAGTATGCCAGGCCTCCCTGTCCATCACCAACTCCTAGAGTTCACTCAAACTCATGTCCATCGAGTCAGTAATGCCATCCAGCCATCTCATCCTCTGTCATCCCCTTTTCCTCCTGCCCCCAATCCCTCCCAGCATGAGTCTTTTCCAATGAGTCAACTCATTGCATGAGGTGGCCAAAGTACTGGAGTTTCAGCTTTAGCATCATTCCTTCCAAAGAGCACCCAGGACTGATCTCATTTAGAATGGACTGATTGGATCTCCTTGCAGTCCAAGGGACGCTCAAGAGTCTTCTCCAACACCACAGTTCAAAAGCATCAATTCTTCGGTGCTCAGCTTTCTTCACAGCCCAACTCTCACATCCATACATGACGACTGGAAAAACCATAGCCTTGACTAGACGGACCTTTGTTGGAAAAGTAATGTCTCTGCTTTTGAATATGCTATCTGAGCTGTACTGCATAGCTGCAAATGACAAAAGTAGTCCTGTCATATTAACCGCTGGTTTCAGTCCTAGATTCTCTCTACTTTATCAGAACTATGTCTTTGTTCATCCATTCAATGTTTATTCTTTAATACAACAAATATTTATTGAGCCTATAGTTTTAAGTAGGGAGTGGCATGATTTTATTTAGCCTCAAGAAAATCGTTCAGATGACTAAATGAAAAATGAATCAGAGCAAGATGAAATCTGGGAGACCAATGAGGAGGATTATGTGAGATGCATATTAGTTCAAATCACCAAGAAAGGGAATCTTGTAAGCAAATAATAGTTTTCCTAAGGGAATCAGGACATATAAAATGAATATTAGATATTGAACTCATAGTACAGGGAATACTGAAATAGGGAAGTCTGGTAACTGGTGTGAGTAATGAGTTAAAGTAGAGACTTCAGTTGGAGGGAGAGATACAAGAGACATAAACATTTTGGTGATATCATATTCCAGCTATGAGCATTACAATAAATTTCCTTTTCCTAACTCTCAAGGAACTTGGTTTTAGTCTAGTGAAGAAAACAGACAAAAAGTGAGTTAGAATATTGAAAAAAAATACTTAAGTTTCTCTGGGACCAGAGGAATAAATTACGTCTAACTTGAGACTAGAAAGGAGAGTGGGAATTTGTTCAATGCAGAGTGGTAGCAGTGTAGCACAGGCAGAAGAACCGGCATTAGTATATTTAGTAAATTTAGAGATTATTAGTAAATAGTAAATAGAAGAACCGGAATTAGTAAATTTAGTAAACTTAGAGATAACAAAAAAAGGTACAGCGCTTTAAAGAAGCTCCTTACAGATGGAGAATAGAAGGTAAGGTGTTAGTAAAATGACATGAACTCGAGAAGTAACCATTGTGAAGGAATGAAGAAGGAATCCATTGTGAAAAGTGTTATTAGCCCTAAAAAAGACTTTTATAGTCATTAAAGGATCTTTATCAGGGAAGTGGCCAATTATATCTGGGTCTAAGAAAGATCACTAAAGCTGTGTGAGAAATGGATTAGAGAGAAAAAAGCAGAAGTGAGAGACACTAGACTAGAGGTTGTTGTAATATTCCAGGCAGGAGATGATGACTAGAAATAAACATTGTGAGAATTATTTAGGGGGTACAGTCAGTAAGACAGGTGAATGCATGAATGTGGAGAGCAAGAAAGAATCATAATTCAAACCGGAAAATCTGGTGATTTGGACAACCAGAAAATGATGGAGCCATTCCTGAGATAGTGATAACAAATACGACAGAGAAACAGATCTGGGGAGAAGAAAAAAGGATGTGGTTTTGAATGCATTTAGGTTAATGTATCTGTGAAAGTCTCTCTCTCTCTCTCTAAGTCGCTTCAGTCGTGTCCGACTGTGTGCGACCCCAGAGACGGCCTCCCTCCAGGCTCCCCCGTCCCTGGGATTCTCCAAGCAAGAACACTGGAGTGGGTTGCCATTTCCTTCTCCAATGCATGAAAGTGAAAAGTGAAAAGAAAGTTACTCAGTCGTGTCCGACTCTTAGCGTCACATGGTGCCAACTGGCTACATGAGTCTGGAATGTAGTAGAGAGAAATAGATTGAAGCAAAGACTTGGGAATTCTTACTAAGCTTTAGCTGAGTTTAAAGTTGAAAACGTAGATGAGATTTACTATAAAGAGCCTGAAACATGAGGAAAGAAGAGGTCCTCAGGAAAATCTCTGAGGAATGACAATACTGTAGGTATAAATAGAGAAAAATAGCCTGCAGTGGAAGTAGAGGAGTCATTTAAGTAGGAAGAAAATACGAATGTGGTGGACAGTTGAGCACATTCTAATATGGAATAATAGTAAGTAGATATGATAAAAGAAAAATAGGACAAAAATTACAAAACTACAGTAAGATGGTTGAAGAATCAGAAAATGGAAAGTAAGATGGACTGTCCAAAGAAAGAAAGATAGGAGGAAATAAGCAGAAAAATGACAGGGGTCAAAGCTCATAAACTCGCAATATGGTCCAAACAAAGTTGAGAGAAGTAATCATATAACTATTAGAAGGGTAAAAGTTGGGTTCAGGGTGTGAAATTTATTTATTTATACATACATTTAAAAATTACACAAATAATGTACAAATAGACTCTTGTTGGAAGTGTTTCAAGGGAACCATTAAGTTGTACATCGGAAACTATTACAAATTATATTTCAGCTTACTTCATTAAAATTTTTGAATTTAAAAAATTTAAAATTTAAGCCAAAAAAAAAAAATCAGAGGATATAAAGCTGCAGAGAGTAAAATATTGACGTGTCTCCTCATTCTCCCCATCAATGAGCTCTTTCTTTCCCAAAATGACCACTTTCAGCAGTTTGGTGTTTATTCTTTTGGAAATTTTTCTCTGTACTTATGTATATGTGCTGTGCTGTGCTTTGTTGCTCAGTCATGTCCAACTCTTTGTGACCCCATGGACTGTAGCCCTCCAGACCCCTCTCTCCATGGGGCTTCTTCAGGCAAGAATACTGGAGTGGGTTGCCATGCCATCCTCCAGGGGATCTTTCCAACTCAGGGATCAAACCCAGTTATCCCGCATTGTGGGTGGACTCTTTACCATCTGAGCCATCAGGGAAGCCCATTTACATACATATTAATACATATTACATGGTTGCACATAACTTATTTTTTTAATGGATCATAATGTTTGAATTGACATTTTTCAACAAATAATATCTTAGTGAACTTCCATAGTACTTTTACAACTATCTCATTTGTTTGAATAAACACATGTTATTTTGTATTCCACAATTGCAATAATTTATTCAACCATTGGCCAATTATTGTGCAGTTGAATTATTTGAAAATTAAATTTTAAATCAGAAGTTTTAGAAAAGGAACAACGCTAAGCAGTGACAAAGTCCAGGATGAGGGCAAAGGAGTGGATAGCATAAGTAGAGAAGGGCAGACCTAGGGGGTAAAAATGCAGTAGAGAGGAATGTTGGTCTGATGCCTTAAAACCAGGGATACTGAGGACACCAGGGTGAAGAGAGAATTTGGAATGAGCCAAAGTAGGGTGAGGTCTGAATTAAATAAAGGCTTCAGTAAGTGTGAGTGAGGCAAGGTGTCAGGATAGATACCAAGAGTAAGAGGTATTAAAAGTTACGTGATTAGATGGAAAGAGCTGTAAGACTAGCATCAGTAAGTAGTTCTCAATGTTGGTGGTTCTAGGTTTCTAAAGATTTTATATGAGGTATAATATTTTTTTAAACGGATTGGCCTCTTTGTTGTTCTTATTCTTTGCTGACTAAACAACTTTAATTGGGGTCTCTCATCTATTTCTCTGCAGTTTCATTCATTATCCACAGAATCACTAATTTTCCTGTGGAATGTTGCCTCCTGAAGTTTCCCTTTTCTGAATCAATAGAGTACCTTTCACAAATATTGCTGGGAAGGGACTTGAGGCATGAGTTAGAAGGGTATTTCCCTTTCACTAAAGGATGTACCATAATAGTTAATTTCTTTTTTATTGAAGGCAACTCTCAGATTAAAGGTAGGGCCATTGTAACACACACTTTTGCCCATTAAGTCAGACAGAGCTGTGTTTAGTTCAGATAAAATCATAAGCAGTTATTGGGTAACTATTGTGAGCCAGACACTAGGCTGGGCAGTCTAGGAGAAAGGAAGAAACATGAAATACAGTTTCGGTCTTAAAGTATTTACAATTAATTGGGGAAGCAAAAATGAGCATCTGAGAAATAGGATAAATATAAAATATTTCTCAATAATTAAAGAAAAGATGTTGTAAACTGTAAATTGATTGATGGAAAAATGAATTACATGGTCAGGAATTGCCATAGACTTTGAAAGAAAAGTCTATGAGCCCTGGTGGCTCAGATGGTAAAGCATCTGTCTACAATGTGGGAGACCCGCGTTCGAACCCTGGGTCGGGAAGATCCCCTGGAGAAGGAAATGGAAATTCACTCCAGTACCATTGCCTGGAAAATCCCATGGACAGAGGAGCCTAGTAGTCTGCAGTCCTTGGGGTCGCAAAGAGTCGGACACGACTGAGCGACTTCACTTTCTTTGACAGTGAAAATGATTTTTTCTTTCTTTGAAAGAAAAATGATATATTTTAGGCTACATTAACAAGGGAAGACTTAGAGGGGAAAATTTGATCCCTTAGAGGGATCAAATTTCATTTGATCTTAGTGTCTTAAACGGATGTTTTAAAGTGTATGTAGGATTTGAATATAAGGACAAAGTTATGTAAGTTGACTGTTTGAGAATGATCTGAACATAGAGATTAAGGTAGCAAAATTCATGGCATGTCTGTAATAATAGACAAATGAATAGAAACATTAGGAGTCATAACGAGATGATGAAGTTTATAGAAGCTAAGTTTATGGAGATTTGACTACTCCACAGGACAGTTAGAACTCTAATATATGGAGATATTTTGAGTAACAATAAAGAAAAGCATGGAAGCAAGGATACTATGAGAATGATGAGAATGCAGCAGAGCCCAAGTGATTAGGTCTAAACAAATGCAGTGCAGTAGGAATCGGGTACAGAAACCCTAGAAAGAAGAGAATTGGCTGAGTCACAGGTACCAGGGCTCTTCCTGGTCCTCATACATGTTTTTCTCAGGGTCATTGCACAAGTTGAGCCCTCCACCTCTTTTGCTCTTTTCCTACAATATTGCAGAGTTGGCTGCTATTTTTCATGCTCTCAGAAAGCTTTTTCTATAAATGTTCTGGGAGCATTCTATTCTATTATTGCAATTTCTTTTTTATTATTCCAAAGTATCTTACTCATTATTCATTTACTCATTTATTTGCTTGCCTATAACTTACTTGAAAAAAATGTAAGTTCGTCAAGCAGAGGCCTTGGTACAATGATTCATGGCTATAATCTGCAGCACCCAGAAGCTGGATGTAGTGGATGCTTAGTAAATGCTTACTGATAAAAGAATGGCAGAGAGAGAAAGAATGAAATGATATAAACTTAACTTCTGGAGTCTATTGCCCACATTGTTTATAATGTATAAGCATGATGATCAGTTTATGCTTTTGGGATTGCAAATTGAACTTTTGGTGCCAATGACTATCAGAAATGTTAACCCCAGGAAATTAAATGTTATGTGACAAAGCATATATAAGAATCTTTGTCCCCTTACCCTGAGAGCTTGTGAAACTAATTAGGAATTCTTTCCACTCTATTGACAGTGTTTCCTACAGGTTCTAATATACTAACAATATCTCCAAGGTCCCTTCTTTCCAATGCCTTCACCATATGATTTTAATTTACTGAATTCATAATCCAAATCAATATCATTTTCATATAAGTGCTCGGCTAGGGAAGTCACACACTTATTCCATTGAAACTTCCAATATCTAAATGTTTTTGTTTATAAATGTTACCATAAGGGCCAATATTCATAGCTTGTTTCAAGAACCACATAATTAAATATATATCATAACTTTTACACTTTGTTTTTTGTTTAAAGCTTTTTGATAGGAACCACTAATTTTTAAAAATGATCTTTGAGATGTTTGCTAAAGTTGAAACAGATTTCTCCTATGTGTTAAAATTTTCTACAGTGAAAAGTCAGAAGAATAAACTGAACCTCATGTTACACTATTCATTTGTGATTCACTAAGTACTGACTGACTCAAAAGCCTGAGATTTATTTACTCCCTTGAGCAGAGTAACAATAATATTTTAAATAGAAAGCTAAACCGTGTCAGACTTTATTTTTTTGGGCTCCAAAATCACCACAGATGGTGACTGCAGCCATGAAATTAAAAGACGTTTACTCCTTGGGAGAAAAGTTATGACCAACCTAGATAGCATATTCAAAAGCAGAGACATTACTTTGCCAACAAAGGTCCATCTAGTCAAGGCTATGGTTTTTCCAGTCATCATGTATGGATGTGAGAGTTGGACTGTGAAGAAAGCTGAGCGCCAAAGTATTGATGCTTTTGAACTGTGGTGTTGGAGAAGACTCTTGAGAGTCCTTTGGACTGCAAGGAGATCCAACCAGGCCATTCTAAAGGAGATCAGCCCTGGCTGTTCTTTGGAAGGAATGATGCTAAAGCTGAAACTCCAGTACTTTGGCCACCTCATGTGAAGAGTTGACTCACTGGAAAAGACTCATGCTGGGAGGGATTGGGGGCAGGAGGAGAAGGGGACGCCAGAGGATGAAATGGCTGGATGGCATCACTAACTCAATGGACATGAGTTTGAATGAACTCCGGGAGATGGTGATGGACAGGGAGGCTTGGCATGCTGCGATTCATGGGGTCGAAAAGAGTCGGACACAACTGAGCAACTGAACTGAACTGAAAGCTTTCAGCAAACACGTGTTTAAGTCTGATGAACAACAGACCCATATTTGGAAGGGCTAGAGTTAAAGGGCATTCATGCCCCTCAAGGGGAAGTGAAAAGTGTAGGTTATCCTGTCGCTGCAACCGTTAGAATATATTCCTTACATGAAGGTGGGAGAGAGGGAGCAGCAAATGAATTAAGGTAAATAGTAGTGATAAAAACTTCCACTTTATTAAAGTACTACTGATTTATTCTTAGACAAAAAAGCCAGAAACCTAATTATGATTGCAAAAGGATATGGTTTCCTACTCCAAACTGATTTTGTTTTTATTCATTCACTGCTTTCAGAAATATTTTTAACAGCAATCTAAGTAGGGCTTGGTGATGTTAAAAGAAGGCTTAACAGCCCTATTAAAGTGTAACTGTGACTTAAATTCACAGGAAGCTGAACAGTACTGGTCTGAGCGTCTCCACTGGGGGCGTTATTCAAAGACTATAAAGGGAAGAAGAAGGAGATAGTGAAAATGGAAGTAGTAGTCCAGAGGAAAGAAACGTAAATAAAGCAGACCTGGGGTTTCCAAAAAGAACTGTGCTCAGATTCACAATTTCACACCTAGACCTTGCTCAAAGTCACTTTCTTCTGAAAAGAAACTCTGGAAACCAAGAAAAATAAGTATAGCAGTGGTCCCAATCTCTACAAAGTCCTACAGTCCAACCTCATTAAAATTCTCTTGATTTAGAAACAAGTTATATTAAAACCCCATGGATTGAAACTTGATTATGGGATTTCTCTCCTACAAGGAACAGCCCCCAAAATGTACAATAGCAGCATCAGTCATCTATTGTGGGCCGCATCAAGCCCAAGTCTCTGTGGACTTGGCATAAGAGTCATTACTATCAGGGGAGGAATTAGTATTCTTAAGAAAATGAGGACTTTTCGGCCTATTAAACATTGACATGAAGAGAAACACAATGCAAAAAATGTTTATGACTTGACCGTATTATTTAATTTTCTGAGTTGTTTATAAATAACTGATGATTTTCTCTGAGGGACAGGACTAAGGTATTTCTATTTTACAAAACATCAAAGGGGCTTGACTCTCTTCCCTGTGGAGCTCTGGCTTGGCATCTCTGGATGATGTTGGTAACATCTTGGATACTTATTCAAGGAGTATCCCTCAGGCCCTTCTTTCAGAAAAGGCATGATCTCATCTTATTCTATTGATATTTCAAGGTAAATACCATCCAGTCCAGTAAGCTATTAGTAAATAACATTGATGATGTTAGTTGTTAATGATGATGCTGAACTTACTTGATTCAAAAAAGATATATACATATATGTATATTTTGATATATATACTTGATAATATATATATATATGATAAATATATATTTAAATTATATTCAGCCTTGAGCAAGGATCTTCCTTGAAAATGAATATGCAAAATTTTTCTACTTACTCTGTAAAAGAATGCTTTCAGTTTCCCATTTATGTATAAAAATTCCAGAATAAGATTATATCACCAATGTTTATATTCAGTTTTAATTATCAATCACTACTTCTGAGCTGTACAATGAAATGCTTCAGTAAAAGAAATGGAATATTTTAAGTCTGTCAGTCTTGGCACAATTTTTTTTTTTTTCAAATTGCACAGATTTGAGAAGTATGCGGAAATACAGATTTTTGACTTCTTCTCCAAGCCATACATCTCTTTTCAATCTCTAGAATTCTTAAAGTTTAGCATGTGCTGGATTTACTCTTGGGTGCTCACAATCACTGTTATTCTCCTCTGAGCTCCTTAAACCATGACAATTTTCATGTGTGGTTGGGAAATTTCCTTTTATTGCCTAGAGTTGTACAGACTAGAAATAAATTTTCTCAAAGTAGCCTGGAAATAATTCTAAAACCTGGGCAGAGAGAGTGGAACATGAGGTTGCATAGCAGGGTATGTGGGCATCATGGAGAAAGAAAAGGTAGTGCATAGACACAGTTTATCCTAGGAAAATAAAGCAAATTTCATAAAATAATTTAAATGTTTATTCAAGTGTATCTAAAAATAAACTGGGAGAAAGTGAAAATGTTATGCCTTATAGTTAAAGAGTAGAAGATAGGCTCTTCAATTTTCATTTTCTTCCAATTAGCCTGCATAATGGGCTTCCCCAGTGGCTTACCAGTAAAGAATCTGCCTGAAATTCAGGAGACCCCAGAGAAGTGGGTTCCATCCCTGGGTTGGAAAGATCCCCTGGAGGAGGGCTTTGCAACCCACTGCAGTATTCCTGCCTGGAGAATCCCCATGGACAGAGGAGACTGGTGGGCTACAGTCCATGGGGTCGCAAAGAGTCAGATAGGACTGAGCGACTAAGCACAGCACAGTACAACCTGCATAATAGGCAGAGCAATCAGCAATTATTCATTCATGGGGTAACTCATTCATTCATTCATTGGGCAACTATTCATAAGCATTAACTGTGTGTCAGGCCCTTCGACAAGATGTGCTATTTCAAGTCAGAATCAAACACTGTTCTTATCTGTAAGGAGCCCCTAGCTTGAAGAAAACAAGGTATATAAATAATCAATTAGGTTAGGGAGGGAGTGGCTTGTAAAGACCCTGAGAAAATATAAAGAATAAAAGGGAGGTGGGGCACAAAGTGTCAAGAAAAAGCACAGACATGATAACTGAAGTGAAGGATGAGTAGGAATTTATCAAGGAAGGTGGGAAGTCTATTCCAGACCATGATGGATGCACAGACATAGGCACCATGCAACAGGGATGGTTGAAGAGACTGTGGGAAGTCTGGTGTGATTTTAAAAGGTGTCCTTTTGGGGACAGTGATGGGATTTGAGTGTTCCAAGTCACTTCAGTGTGCCTGCTCTGCAACCCTATGAGCTATAGTCCACTAGCTTCCTCTGTCCACGGGATTTTCCAGGCAAGAATCCTGGAGTAGATTTCCCTGCCCTCCTCCAGGGGATCATCCCTACCCAGGAATCAAACCTGAGTTTCTTATGTCACCAGTGGCGCTAATGGTAAAGAACCCACCTGCCAATGAAGGAGATGTAAGAGACACTCTTGGGTTGGGAAGATCCCCTGGAGAAGGGAATGGTTACTCACTCCAGTATTCTTGCCTGGAGAATCCCATGGGCAGAGATTAGAGGCAGTCAATGCAGTTGCAGAGTCAAACATGACTGAAGCGACTTAGCACACATGCACGATGGGTTTTGAGGTTACAAATATAAGCGGGCACCAAGTCATGAAAGACTTTTTTGCAAAGCATAAAGATTTGAGCATGATGCAGCTATCAACTGTGTTAAGCGAGACAACTTTTCTTAAAGTCACATTTTTTTTGCAGATTTACACATGATAACTACTAAATGAGAAAATATATAATGATAAAAGCAATAACTTATTCAACACTGCCTTCTTGGAAACTATCCTTTATTAATCACAACCAGAATATTCACTGAACACTTATATTGTGCCATTAATTGTGCTGGGAAAAGGAGATGATTAGAAGAGATAATTTCTGCTCTTAAGTTGCTTAATAAACAGTGAGGAAACCAATAGTTAGCAAGTCAGAGCAACACATGCTGATAACTCATATAACGGAGGTTCCAGGTGGCTCGGTGGTAAAGAATCTGCCTGCCAATGCAAGAGTTTCAGGAGATGTGCATTTGGTCCCTGGGTTGGAAAGATTCCCTGGAGAAGGAAAAGGCAACCCACTCTGGTATTCTTGCCTGGAGAATTCCATGGACAGAGGAGCCTGGCAGGCAATAGTCCACGGGATTACAGAGTTGGACATGACTGAGCAACTCATTGTACACACACACACACATAAATGTAAAAGAAATTAAACAGATGAGAAAATCCTAGGCTTTCTTAGAGATATGATGGAAAACATCAGTGAATAAAGTTTAATTTGCCTTTTGAAAAAGGTGTAGGAATATTCCAGAAAGAAGCCATGCTGTGAAGGAGAATAGAGGGCATTCCAGGAGAAAATAGCTTGTAAAAAGGTTTATAAAGAGAAAAACAGAAGTGAACTTACTGAAACAGAGGTCAAAAACTAAGAAATTATGACTGAGAAGTCCTCCTTTTGATCTAGTTTGGAAAATGGATATAAAAGTAGTGAATTCTCTAAATGTGTAAGAAGTGGGAAGATCCTTGACCCTATGGTTTTATGTTAGGACTCGTAAGCATAAAAGATATTTTAACTAGAATGTCCAGTTATTACTTAAATCTACAACAATTCTCTGCTTGGAATTATCACAATTAAAATAATAGAGGAAGTAGCTTTGTAGAATAAAATAATTTTATAAAACTGAAAATATTAATATATATGCTACTAATTTGAAAATACAGATCAGAGAGAAAATATCAAAATGGTAATATCTACATTTTAAAAGCACTATTTATCACTGTTTTTCAACCTATTATTATTGGACAATTACCTTGATGATACTTTGGCCACCTGATGTGAAGAACTGACTCATTTGAAAAGACCCTGATGCTGGGAAAGACTAAAGGCAGGAGGATAAGGGGATGACAGAAGCTGAGATGGTTGGATGGCATCACTGATTCCATGGACATGAGTTTGAATAAGCTCTGGGAGTTGGTGATGGACAGAGAAGCCTGGCATGCTGCAGTCAATGAGATTGCAAGGAGTTGGACATGACTGAGTGACTGAACTGTACTGAACTGAACCTTGATAATTAAACTACTCAATTACATGTTGCATTGTATTAAACTTTATACAATCATTAATTAGTTCACTCATATAAAACCCAATGAAGAAGCAGAGGGATTTTATCACCTACTGTTTTACAGGTGAGAAAACAAAGGCAGCAAGGTTAAGTGGCTTCTTGAACTTCCCTGTTGAGTCTGGAGGCAGCAGGATAGGAGTCAGGTCTCCTGCTTGACAGCCTGGCTCAGCTCCCTCAGTTCTGCTCCCAGTTTTCCACTGATGGGGAATGAGTCACCCTGGTGTTCTTGAAAATTAATGATGTTCAAGGTTATAATATGTTGGTTGCCTATGTTTGTTTACTTGTGGCAATTAGTGACCATCTGTTCTAGAGGTGATGTTATTAGACCTCCTTCTCTGGAAACGTTGACTTCTAGGAAGCAGAGCATTTTCAAAGGGCCAGGTTCTCAGGGAAGGACAGTGCACAAGTGAACCAAACCTTGGGTCCTCAGGAGGGGTCAGAGAGGCTGCATGTCAAACATGAAAAGAAGGAAGCAAACTAAGTTGTTTATTCCGTCAACCACAAATTGACACTTGACATGACTGCTTGCCATTTACCTCTCCAAGGATTAAATCATGTGCTGTTGCAGCTGCTGACCATCAAAATCCCCTAAAGGAGTTCAAGGAAGAGGGCAGAAATGAGGCACTCTCTGCTTAGGGAAAAAGATCTTCAGTTAGATATTCTCAGGAGCTGATTTTATGAGCCCAATTCTTGTACCTCCTCATACATAGAAAAACACTAAAATCCTTCATGGTGATGACTGTTTCTTGTGATGAGCAGAAGCTTCATAAGACTAGTAGGAATCTTTTGGAAAAATAAGTGCTTGATAGCATGTACTCCTCCTTTACTGAAATCACATATATATTCTCCTTTCCTTTACTTCGTTGGAACAGTTACTCAGAGCTATCTGAGATGCTGTCTCCTGGGCTGCATTCCTCATATTGCCCCAAATAAAACTTAAGTAGCAACTTTTTATTTTTTTTATTTTTTTTTTAGTTAACAATTCTCTGTTCTTGTTGCCTCTTCTTTTTCTCCATCCTCTCTTTTCAAATCATGCTTCCCTTTCCCAATCAGAGTTCCCATCAGAATTTAAACCTCTTTAAATACCCTCCAAATGTGAAGAGTCAGTGTGGTCTCCTGGACCTTGGCTTCCTACTCAAATGACCAACAATAGCAGTCTGGAGGACAAGGCTGTCTCCAAATGTGTACTAAGGAGCTGATTGTGGCATGAAAATGGCAAGAAAGAGTCATGAGAAAGGAAGATCACAGGGCCAGCAGGATATGAGAAAGGAGTTGGATGGTGATAAGGAATGTTATTAGTGACTACTTTGTGGTGTTGACTTGAAAAATAGTCACAACCTAATAGGTGAGAGTTATGTTTTGTTCAGTGGGAATTTTTAGGACTTCAAGACTGGGAGACAGCATCTCAAGTAATCCTTGAGAAAACTACTTTGAGGAGGTGAGAGGAGTCAGGTTATATATAGGAGTTTTGTGACAAAGGGCAGGTAGTCTGAACATCAAAATATTATTATTAATTAAAGAAACCACATATCCCCGGTAAAGAGATTTAGAGCTTTTCTGTGTGTGGGAAGATGCAAGAGTCTGGGCTCACTGAAATCATTCCTTTCATAGAATCTCAGCTTTCCTGGGACCAAGGTCCTGTGTTTTTCACATCCTGATCTCCCTTGGTCTCATCTTGGGGAGTGGCTACAATTCTGATGGCTGCTAGTACACAGGTATTCTCCTTCCAGAGTGCCCTTAGGGTTCAGGAACTCACACTGGAGAGCTAGAATCGCTGATAACTGTGACATTCTCATTTACTGATATGGTAGGAAATATTACATTTCTTAGAGGGAATGTTCTGCGCCTTCTAGGATATTCAATTTTTGGGGGGCTCTGTCAGGTATTCTCATGCCAGCACATGAAATTATAAGGAAGTACTTTAATATATGTATGTGCGTGCTAAGTCACTTCAGTCATGTCTGACTCTTTGAGACTCTGTGGACTGTAGCCCGCCAGCCTCCTCTGTCCATGGGATTCTTCAGGCAAGAATGCTGGAGTGGGTTGCTCGCCCTCCTTTAGGGGGATTTTCCTGACCCAGGGATTGAACCTGTGTCTCCTGCATTTCAGGTGGATTCTTTACTGCTGGGCCATCTGGGAAGCCCTAATATATGGATACATATACACAAATTCGAAGGCATTGTTATTATTTAATTTCAGCATACAAAACATACATCAAGTTCACTTTGTTTAATACCTGGCTTAGAATGATCAGTATTTATTTTTAATTGTGAAATACAATAGAGTCCTTTTCAGTCCAGTCGAAGTTCACAAGACTGACTTACCTGACTAATCACACTTCTTAGACAGTTTTTCCTTCAGATAAAATATTTTTTTAGCAAAGTGACTGAAAGTTGTCCCTCAAAATCTAAAGAACCTGGGTAGGTGAAGCAGGCCAGTAATAAATTGTTTTAATAGATGTGAGATGTGAGACATGGATTTTATTTTGGGTACTTGAAACTTGTCATAAAAATGGCATTACAATCTAATTTCTTGGGGTTTGTTTGTGAGATTTTGTAATTGTTTCCTTGGGAACTAACCTATTTACATCCTGGCTGAGTACAGGAATGTGCTTAGCTGATTCCTCTTAGAAATGTAAATAAAGACTGACACACTTATATGGTACTAGAAAAGCTGCATCTCTTCATTGTCACCCCCAGCATAGAAAGTAAACAGGAAGGAGTTTGATTGTTATTCTGTATGTATACCTTGAAGAAACAACAAGACTCATTCATTATGAAAAAAAAAAAATTTCACCTATCAGGGTCATTAATTCCATTCCTTTAGGTTAATGCTGTACTCCTGAGTAGAATGCAATCTTGAGATAGTTACTAGCGTGGAGTGGAGTATCTCCTGTCATATCTATAAACAATGATGTCACAGCCATCCACACCCTCCAAATGTGAGTTTCAGAACCCAGAGGATCCCCCAAGTGGAGAACAATGCCTGGGATACAGCAGCCTTCCCTCCCTAGGGATGGAGGTGGAGAGGTGGGGGGTGCAGAGTGGGGAGGAAGTCAGATTGATCAGACATCTCCTGGGTTGTGGGGTGGGGTGGAGGATGAGGAACTTGATCACAAATGGAGGGTAGGGCTTCTTCTTTAAGTGATTTAGCAAGATTGTTGATAAACTGGACCGTGCTGATATGAACATAGAAGTTCCCAGAATTAAGACTAGTTGGAAAAGAATTTGGAGTTTGGAGAATCCTGAGTTGAACTCGATCTATGAGAATCTTTGTCACTCCAAAGGTTACATTTGTTTATGATTGCCACAACAGTGACAGGTTCTGACAAAGGGGCAGAGGTATAGAAAGGCAGAACTCAAGGACATTGCTCTAAGAGGTAAGCCTGTGTGGCAAGGCTTAGTCTTTCAGGTGACCTGTTTGTGGCAGGGATGGGTACAGCACAAGAGAGAGGAGTTTTCACATCCTTACAAGGAGCTTAGAGATCTCCTGCCCCTGAAACTGCTTAGAATTTGGGGACTCTGCCTGGATTATAATTTAAAGATGGTGCCCTTACTTGAGCCACTTACCAGAGGAAATGAATCTTTGGACTGACAGTTCCATTTCCTAAATTTAAAATAAAAGGAAAGAATGGGACTTTTTAAAAGAAAAAAATGTGTGTGTGTGTGTTTAAAGCAAGACCAGCCAGATGGATAAAGATATATGGGTTAATTGCTGAATCTGCATCTACCTGCGTCTTTTATGTGGCAGATATGAATGCTTTATAGGTAATGAGGTCCTCACAAGAGAGTTATTACCTAATGGTCTGACATTTACAAAGTTGTAAAATGTAGAAGGAGATTGAACAAGAAGAATGAACTGCCCTCCTGCATATTAATGCAATTATGCACCCAGGCACATGTCTAGGAGTAAATAATATAATTATAGTATTAGAATTCTCCAAAGGATATTCAGCAGACACTGCAATTTACATTTTAATTTTTTTTTCTATTTGAAATTTCCAGATGCTCTAACCCTTTTCAGCTCTTCCTGTGGTCTCTGCCATCTTGTGCTTTGTAGCAGGGCTTGGCAGGACTCATGGTACACTGAGCTTCCAACCTCTACTGTCCAAGATGGAAGTTAGGGTGGAGGTGGTTCAAACTTTTTTTAACATGTGGATGCTGTTGTACTTGGAAGCCAGAAATTCTGGAAAGCCATAAGACTTTGATGCCCACCTCCCATGTTTTTGACTATTAGTTTGCCTGTAATATTTGACTTTTCTGTTCCTTTCTTAACTTCCTTCCTTAAAGCTTTTGGGGGACCCAAAGTCTGCTAAAATAGCCTAACTTTTGAAATATTTGTATTTAAAGTATGAGAAAAAAGTAGCATTTTGGGGCCACTAGCAGCAATGAAACAGGTTAGAGAGTTAAGCTCTGAGTTAAGCTCCCCTGAATCACAGGAGCTTAAATACCTCTTCTTGCTTTCTGAAGTCCTCCAATCTGAGTCCCCTACCTCCTACAGGAGTCGTGGAGGACTCTGAGCAGTTTGGTTTATTATTGATTTGAGTGGATCAAATGAAAGACGTGCTGTGCTGTGCTAAGTTGCTTCAGTTGTGTCTGCCTCTTGGCGACCACATGGACTGTAACCCACTAGACTCCTGTCCATGGGATTTTCCAGGAAAGTATACTGAAGTGGACTTCCATTTCCTTCTCCGCAAATGAAGATAATAATTGTAAAGTTGAGAGTTCAGAGTTTTCTGTGTCTTTTTCTTACATATTCCTAATTTTCAGGTTTTCCTATCTCCCAGTCTCCTATGTCTACCTTTCCTATATCTATATGACTTATCCTTACAACCCCAGGTGATGCTGGTCTTCCTCACTACGGTACCATAACACAGAGAATCAGGTATTCTTCAGCCAATTTTGTTCTAATTTAGTACTTTTCGAGCTATAATGTGCCTGTATATCACCTGGGGATCTTGGGGAAATTCAGATTTTGATTTTTAGGTCTGGAGTGAGGTCTAAGATTCCATATTTCTGACCGACTCTCAGGGGATATCCATGTTGCTGATCTTGAAGGTCTAACTGATTTGTGTGTGCTGATCTTGACTACCCAATTATGCATTTAGAAATCGTGAACCATAAACACCTGGTCTTGTACTGCCTGTTTGGCATGTTCATGAGCAAGTGAAGAGGGCCCATGAGCTCACTCACTAATGGAGACAGGGGAGAAGATAGGTGCTTGGATGTCAAGACATACAGTATCAAGAACTGCGAAGGGTCTGAGATTTTACCCTACTTGCAAGCTTATAAATGCATCTACTACAGTTTCAGGAATGCTGACAGAAAACACAAGACTTCTAAGTCAGAGACAAAGGACAGTATTTTACCCATACCAATCGACAGTAGCCAGAATATCATTTGTGCTGGTTTTCTGAGCCCCACTTGCCACTGGGGACAAGGACACGGTGAGCCCTGCATAAAATTGTTAGGGGAAGCACACTGAAACCACCCGCTCTGGCCAGGCACCATACTAACCATTTGCATGAGTTGTTTTAGGACAGGAGGTTCTGGGATGGAAGTAAAAAGCCTCCACCAACCAGAAGAGTTTGGGAAAGGTCAAAAGAAGACACTACATGTCCAACCACCTCCCAGAATCCTCTCTGGCATCCATCTTGGCTGAACAAGGCATGCACCACCAGGAAGGACTCTGAGTCAGAACGATTGACTAAAGACAACCCATAAACGAATCCCATCACCATAAAACCAGAGACTACAAGTCATGTGGCAGAGCTGTTCTCCTGGGTTCCCTTACCCTGCTGCTCTCCACCCGGGTGCCCTTTCCCAATGAAATCTCTTGCTTTGTCAGCACATGTGTCTCCTTGGACAATTCATTTCCGAGTGTTAGACAACAGCCCAGTTTCAGGCCCTAGAAGGGGTCCCCTTTCCTGCAACACAATGGTCCAAATATAGGAGAGACTTCAAGTTTAGGAAATTTATAAAGAGGCTGAAAACAAACCATCTCAACTTTGACTCTGAAGACAGACATTGTATCTATCATCCTGGACAGCAAATATGTCTGCCATCTGCCCAGATGTAGATTCTTTGTCTTTCAGAAATTTTTGCTATTCAGGCATCCTTGAAAAGATAGTCTGGATCAAAAGCTGTCAGTGCCTCTGTTCATAAGACATGCAGGAAAGTGAGATTCATGGAGAGTTGTGCTTTAATACACAGGTGAACAGAGTTTCCCTGGCAGTTCAAATGGTAAACAATCTGTCTACAGTGCAGGAGACCTGAGTTTGATCTTTGATTCCATCCCTGGGTCAAGAAGAAAATGGAGAAGGAAATGGCTACCCACTCCAATATTTTTTTCCTGGAGAATTCCATGAGGGAGCCTGGCAGGGTACAGTCCCTGATGTCTCAAAACTATAGAACATGACTGAGTGACTTTCACCTTCACTTTTAACTTGCACACAGGTGGACACATAGATGGATTGGATGGTACTTGATGTATGAATTTGCTATGGCACTCAGTCTCTCAGTCTGACTCTTTACCGCCTTATAGACTGTATCCTGCTAGCCTCCTCTGTCCATGAAATTTTCCAGGCAAGAATACTATATCAGGTGCCATTTTCTACTCCAGAGAGTCTTCCCGACCTGGGGATCGAACCCTCATCTCTGTGTCCTGCATTGGCACACACAGAATTGGAATTCTTTACCATGAGTGTCACCTGAGAACCCCATGAATTTGCTCTAGCTGCTGTAACAAATTACCACCGTGACTTAAAACAGTGGAAATGTTTTTTTCCACAGTTCTGGAGGCTAGAAGTCCACAATCAAGGTGTTAGCAGGATCATGGGCCCTCTGAAGACTCTAGGGAAGAATTCTCCCCTGTCTCTTCCTAGTTTTTAGTGGTCCCCAGAAATCCTTGCCATTCCTTGACCTGTAACTGTATTACTGTAATCTCTGTCTTTTTCATCACATGCTCTTCTTCCCTGTGTATCCATGGCACTATGTCTCTAAATATTCCTTTCCATTTAAGAACACTAGTCATTGTATTTAGGGCCCAGTGTAATCCAGTATGATATTTTTTTAG
Organism: Bos mutus; assembly: GCF_027580195.1. NCBI lineage: Eukaryota > Metazoa > Chordata > Mammalia > Artiodactyla > Bovidae > Bos > Bos mutus. Next base: position 13,451,483 of record NC_091640.1, on the reverse strand, counting down.
CTTGACTGTATTTGTAAATATCCTATTTGCAAAGAAGGTCTTCATAGATACCTTTAGGATACCAGCTCCTGAAGCTTGCTCAAACTCATGCCCATTGAGTCAGAGATGGCATCCAACCATTTCATCCTCTTTTGTCCCCTCCTCCTCCTGCCTTCAATTTTCCCCAGCCTCAGGGTCTTTTCCAAAAAGTCAGTTCTTTGCATCAGGTGGCCAAACTATTGGAGTTTAAGCTACAGCATCAGTCCTTCAAATGAATATTCAGGACTGATTTCCTTTAGGATTAACTGGTTGGATCTCCTTGCAGTCCAAGGGACTCTCAAAACTCTTCTCCAACACCACAGTTCAAAATCATCAATTCTTCACCACTCAGCTTTCTTCATAGTCCAACTCTCACATCCATACATGATTACTGGGAAAACCGTAGCTTTGACTAGATGGACCTTTGTTGGAAAATTAATGTCTCTGTTTTTTAATATGCTGTCTAGGTTGATCATAACTTTTCTTCCAGGGAACAAGCGACTTTTAATTTCATGGCTGCAATCACCATCTGCAGTGGTTTTGGAAGCCAAGAAAAGAAAGTCTGTCACTGTTTCCATAGCTTCCCCATCTATTTGCCATGAAGTGATGGGATCAGATGCCATGATCTTAGTTTTTTGAATACTGAGCTTTAAGCAAACTTTTTCACTCTCCTCTTTCACTTTCATGAAGAGGTTCTTTAGTTCCTCTTCACTTTCTGCCATAAGGGTGGTGTCATCTACATATTTGAGGTTATTGATATTTCTCGTGGCAATCTTGATTCCAGATTGTGCTTCATCCAGTCTGGCATTTCCCATGATGTACTCTGCATATAAGTTAAATAAGTAGGGTGACAATATACAGCCTTGATGTACCCCTTTGCCAGTTGGAACTAGTCTGTTGTTCTATGTCTGGTTCTAAGTGTTGCTTCTTAACCTGCATACAGATTACTCAAGAGGTAGGTCAGGTAGTCTGGTATTCCCATCTTTTTCAGAATTTTCCACAGTCTGTTGTGATCTACACAGTCAAAGGCTTTGGCATAATCAATAAAGCATAAGTAGATGTTTTTCTGGAACTCTCTTGCTTTTTTGATGATACAGCAGATGTTGGCAATTTGATCTCTGGTTCTTCTGCCTTTTCTACATCTAGCTTGAACATCTAGAAGTTCATGGTTCATGTACTGTTGAAGCCTGGCTTGGAGAATTTTTAGCATTACTTTGTTAGTGTGTGAGATGAGTGCAATTGTATGGTAGTTTGAGCCTTCTCTGGCATTGCCTTTCTTTGGGATTGAAATGAAAACTGACCTTTTCCAGTCCTGTGGCCACTGCTGAGTTTTCCAAATTTGCTGGCATATTGAGTGTCACACTTTCACAGCATCATCTTTCAGGATTTGAAATAGCTCAACTGGAATTCTATCACCTCCACTAGATTTGATGGTAGTGATGCTTCCTAAGGCCTGCTTGACTTTGCACTTCAGGATGTCTGGCTCTAGGTGAGTGATCACACCATCATGATTATGTGGGTCATGAAGGTCTTTTTTATATAGTTCTTCTGTGTATTCTTGCCACCTCTTCTTAATATCTTCTGTTTCTGTTAGGTCCATACCATTTCTGTCCTTTATAGTGCCCATTTTTTCATGAAATATTTACTTTATACTCTAGTTTTCTTGAAGAAAATTAGAGCACCAGAACAAGTTTCTTACCTCAAAATGTGTTTTTAATCTGTACACTGAAACTAATACCTACACTTCTTTTTAAGGAAGTACAGAGTCTTACTGTGTAGCAACAGTCCATTTTGGAGGAGACGGTTATATGGCTTGCTGAATTTTATGCTATTTCAGTAGGTGTTTTCTTTGTTAGAGAATAGTTGTTTAAGGTCTAAGAAAACCATAGTGAAATAATTCTCCAATTCCTGATAAATCTGGACTTCATTCCCAATTTTCACTCTATCTTATTTTTATCCTTTAAATGGACATTCTTCTACCCAACCCTCTCAGTCTTCTATCCATATTCTGTTTCTATATTTTATTATGATTTTAAATTTCTGATGCTTCCCACTCCCTCAGGAGTAATTTGCCATTTGAAGTCACATTTCTTATGAAAGGTAAGACTCTGTCCTTCCTCAAAAAGAAGTGTAGGTATTCATTATGAGTGCACAGATTAAAAAGACATTTTGAGGTAAGAACTTGTTCTGGGGCTCTCATCATCTCTACAGATGTCGGATCTGATCAATAAAGTTGCATGTGAGCCTGTTTATCACACTTAGTTATATAACCAGACTTTCTTCTTTACCTGAATGTCTCTTTCTTTTGTCTCATATCTGTTTGAGATAACACCCAGGGTATGCAATGGAAGGAGGGCAAAGCCATAGAGGATTCCATAGTCAGGTTCTTCTAGCTCCCTCTTGTTTTTCAAGACAGATTTTTCTCTTTTTTCCTTAAAGAACAGTCATTATTCCACTCACGGGGTACAATTGGGACAATAGATGAGCATATAACAATTGAATGAGCAAAAGCATGGAACGGAGAACTGCCTTATTTGCCCTCAAGAATCCTGCAAAGGGGTTGGTGCAGGGGAGAGCCGTACATCCTCTCATTATCTTAAAATTCCATGAAAGCAAAGGACATTCTGACAAGAGTTCCATGCAATGAAGCTGTGCCTTTGTTTCAGAACCTAAGCCTACAGTGAAAATTTACTGGTAAGGTTACAGTTCACTACAGTGAATATCACAGGACAGATGATCAAAGGATTTATTTGCAGTCCAGACCACGAAGCAGTCACTGTCTAAAACACAAAATTTCCTCTGCTCTTGGCACTGTTTCACCACAGTAAAAGATTTTATGGCTCTCCATCACCCTCATTTTCTAGCTATCATGTTCATTCTTTTTACATCCTCTCAACCCAGTAAAAAGTTTGCCCAAATCCACTATTATCAGCCCCATCAAATTGTACTCATATATCATCTAAATTTGGCTGGAATAATGTTTATATCTTTTTCCCTCACATGGAGGCACAAATATAGTTTCCTTTTTTTACTCCTTTTTTTGGGGGGTGGGTGGGGGAAGCTTCCATTAATGTTCAGGATACTATACAAACTAAAGACAGAAACATGAATGTTGGTCTGTGTTTCTCAGGAGCTCCCTTCTATGGGTGAGTGGATGGTGTGCGGTGCACAATATAAGTAAGAAAGATGGAAATATGAAATGTAAGCAGGATTAAATGAATGGTATAATGAGCACACATGGTGAGGAACATACAGTGTAGACTAAAAGGGTCAGGGACAGAAGAAATAGAGGACTGAAATGAGTTATGAAAAATAATTTACATATAACCATGTCAAACTGTGGAATAGAGTTTGGGGAAATAGTGTGTGCAAAGGGTAGGAAACTGTACTCAGTGGATGGCAAGCAGGGCAGCTTAACTATCAGTATATATTCAATTTACTGACTGATGTTGGGGAGGCCCTCATTCTGGTCCAACTCTAGCTTAACAAGAGAATGTTGAATGCCCAGTGGGCTTCATTAAAATGGGTGTGAAATATGTTGTGTGCAGAAATACGAGTGTACATTATGGAAGATTGCAATACACTCACATATTTTAAAAATGAAAAGAAAAACCTGGTCTTCCATAATTAGCTATATCACTTCCTTCCATTTAAACTGATTAAAGGCAATGCTTAATAGTTCCACAGAGCTTTCGGTGCTGATCCATACCTCTTGGGTAGCAGCCATTTCCTTTTATTTTACATATTGTGGTAAAATACAAAACAGCAGTATATTAATAACATCTGTTATAAAAGAGAATCTGGGGGAAAAACCACATAATACTGTAATTCTTTGAATTCAGGACTGTGAGACATGTTCTACACATGTGTGTTTCTCTTTTATTTCTTTCTGTGAAAGGTCCCAGCCTGTCCAGTTAACAAAGGGAAACACTCGGATGCTCTTGGGTGTTGTCTGTTGGCAGTGCTGTGCTCTAAGTTCAAAACTGAATAGTTGACAGCATCGCCAGCAGCTTGATATTTCCACTGCTCATTTTCTGTGTTTCCTAGTCTTTAGGCGGTGGGAATGAACTTCAGGGGTGTGTATTTTTGTGTTGAAGGTGAGGACAGAGGACAGAGGCTTATAATCAGGTGAAATCAAAAAGGAGATCTGTGTGCGTCTAATTGCCCTTGTACAATGACTCAGCTAGCCTTAGTCTTGCTGAATGGGGAAAAAACAGACTCTGAGAGGTGGCATGAAGGTGTGGGGAAACCTTCAGAGAAACACTTTGAAAGTTAAAATACCCTCTTCATAAATCAGAGAAAGGATTACCTAATGTTCAGATACAGTAAATTTCATTGTTTTGTTTTGTTTTTGTATTTGCTTTGCTTTGCATATTTGGGAAGTTTCTGAAGAAAATACCTTCCAGAAGCACATGTGTATAAAGATTCAATAAACTTGTCCAAGTTTTCAATTCAGTTTCATTCAAAATTCTATGTGCCTATTAAACTTCAGCCATGTGTCCTTCATTATGCTGAAGGAGGTACAAGAGAAGAATGTGATGAGCTCACATTCCTGTTGAGGAAGATGAGAGTACAAGCAGGCAAGTTCCTATTTGACAGTGTGGTAGTAAATTCAGTTCAATGTTTCTCCAATAAATTAGTATTATTGAAGTTTTATTAACTATACAGTAAGGAAGAACACGATCTTTGCCATTTTTCATTTGATTTCTTGAGACTCTTTGAGATTATATTGCTTTATTTGTACATGATAGGAAGCATCTCATCAGATTCTAATATGATGCTGGCAACTGGTTCAACAGTTCAATTTAGTCGTTCAATCATGTCTGACTCTGTGAAACCATGGACCACAGCACGCCAGGCCTCCCTCTCTATCACCAACTCCCAGAGTTTACCCAAACTCATGTACACTGAGTCAGTGACACCATCCAACCATCTCATTCTCTGTCGTCCCCTTCTACTCCTGCCCTCAATTTTTCCCAGCATCAGGGTCTTTTCAAATGAGTCATCTCTTTGCATCAGATGGCCAAAGTATTGGAGTTTCAGCTTCAAAATCGGTCCTTCCAATGAACTCAGGACTGATCTCCTTTAGGATGGACTGATTGTATCTCCTCGCAGTCCAAGGGACTCTCAAGAGTCTTCTACTACACCACAGTTCAAAAGCATCAATTCTTCAGCACTCAGCTTTCTTATAGTCTAACACTCACATCCATACATGATCACTGGAAAAACCATAGCTTTGATGAGATAGACCTTGTTGGCAAAGTAATGTCTCTGCTTTTTAATATGCTGTCTAGGTTGGCCATAACTTTTTTTTCAAAGGAGTAAGGGTCTTTTAATTTCATGGCTTCAATCACCATCTGCAATGATTTTGGAGACCAAAAAAAAATAAAGTCAGCCACTGCTTACACTGTTTCCTCATCTATTTGCCATTAAATGACTGGACCAGATGCCATGATCTTAGTTTTCTGAATGTTGAGCTTTAAGCCAACATTTTCACTCTCCTCTCCCACTTTCATCAAGAGGCTTTTTAGTTCTTCTTACTTTCTGCACAAGGGTGGTATAATCTGCATATCTGAGGTTAGTGATATTTCTCCCAGCAATCTTGATTCCAGCTTGTGCTTCTTCCAGCCCAGTGTTTCTCATGAGGTACTGTGCATATAAGTTAAATAAACATGGAGACAATACACAGCCTTCACATACTCCTTTTCCTATTTGGAACCAGTCTGTTGTTTCATGTCCAGTTCTAACTGTAACTTCTTGACCTGCATACAGATTTCTCAAGAGGCAGGTCAGGTGGTCTGGTATTCCCATCTCTTTCAGAATTTTCCACAGTTTATCGTGATCCACACAGGCAAAGGCTTTGGCATAGTCAATAAAGCAGAAATAGATGTTTTTCTGGAACTCTCTTGCTTTTTCTATGATGCAGCAGATGTTAGCAATTTGATCTCTGGTTCCTCTGCCTTTTCTAAAACCAGCTTGAACATCAGGAAGTTCACGGTTCACGTATAACTGAAGCCTGGCTTGGAGAATTTTGAGCATTACTTTACTAGCGTGTGAGATGAGTGCAATTGTGCAGTAGTTTGAGCATTCTTTGGCATTGCCTTTCTTTGGGATTGGAATGAAAACTGACCTTTTCCAGTCCTGTGGCCACTGCTGAGTTTTCCAATTTTGCTGACATATTGGGTGCAGCACTTTCACAGCATCATCTTTCAGGATTTGAAAGAGCTCAACTGGAATTCCATCACCTTCACTATCTTTGCTCATAGTGATGCTTTGTAAGGCCCACATGTCTGGCTCTAGGTGAGTGATCACACCATTGTGATTATCTGGGTCGTGAAGATCTTTTTTGTACAGTTCTTCTGTGTATTCTTGCCACCTCTTCTTAATATCTTCTGCTTCTGTTAGGTCCATATAATTTCTGTCCTTTATCAAGCCCATCTTTGCATGAAATGTTCCCTTGGTACCTCTAATTTTCTTGAAGAGATCTCTAGTCCTTCCCATTCTGTTGTTTTCCTCTATTTCTTTGCAGTAATCACTGAGGAAGGTTTTCTTGTCTCTTCTTAGTGTTCTTTGGAACTCTCCATTAAAATCGGTATATCTTTTCTTTTCTCCTTTGCTTTTTGCTTCTCTTCTTTCCACAGCTATTTGTAAGGACTCCTCAGACAGCCATTTTGTTTTTTTTGCATTTCTTTTTCTTGGGGATGGTCTTGATCCCTGTCTCCTATACAATGTCATGAACCTCAGTCCGTAGTTCTTCAGGCATTATGTCTATCAGATCTAGTCCCTTAAAACTATTTCTCACTTTCACTGTATAATCATAAGGGATTTGATTTAGGTCATACCTGAATGGTCTACTGGTTTTCCCTACTTTCTTCAATTAAATCTGAATTTGGCAATAAGGAGTTCATGATCTGAGCCACAGTCAGCTCCCGGTCTTGTTTTTGCTGACTATATAGAGCTTCTCCATCTTTGGCTGCAAAAAATATAATCAATCTGATTTTGGTGTTGGCCATCTGTTGAGGTCCATGTGTAGAGTCTCCACTTGTGTTGTTGGAAGAGGGTGTTTGCTATGACTAATGTGTTCTCTTGGCAAAACTCTATTAACCTTTGCCCTGCTTCATTCCATACTCCAAGGCCAAATTTGCCTGTTACTCCAGGTGTTTCTTGACTTCTTACTTTTGCATTCCAGTCCCCTATAATGAAAAGGCCATCTTTTGGGGGTGTTAGTTCTAAAAGGTCTTGCATATCTTCATAGAACCATTTAACTTCAGCTTCTTCAGCATTACTGATCAGGGCATAGACTTGGATTATCGTGATATTGAATGGTTTGCCTTGGAAACGAACAGAGACCATTCTGTCATTTTGAGATTGCATCCAAGTACTGCATTTCGGACTCTTTTGTTGACTATGATGGCTATTCCATTTCTTATAAGGGATTCCTGTCCACAGTAGTGGATATAGTGGTAATCTGAGTTAAATTCACCCATTCCAGTCCATCTGAGTTCTCTGATTCCTAAAATGTCAATGTTCACTCTTGCCGTCTCCTGTTTGACCACTTCCAGTTTGCCTCGATTCCTGGACCTAACATTCCAGGTTCCTATACAATATTGCTCTTTACAGCATCGGACCTTGCTTTTATCACCAGTCACAACCACAACTGGGTGTTGTTTTTGCTTTGGCACTGTCTCTTCATTCTTTCTGGAGTTATTTCTCCACTGATCTCCAATAGTATATTGGGCACCTACCGACCTGGAGAATTCATCTTTCAGTGTCCTATCATTTTGCCTTTTCATAAGGTTGATTGGCTTCTCAAGGCAAGAATACTGAAGTGGTTTGCCATTCCCTTCTCCAGTGGACCACATTTTGTCAGAAGTCTCCCTCATGACCTGTCCATCTTGGGTGGCCCTACACTACATGGCTTAGTTTCATTGAGTTAGACAAGGCTGTTTCCATGTGGTTAGATTGGTTAGTTTTCTAAAACTAATTGGTTCAACACACATCATGAAATGGGCACTTAATCTGCTCCGCTCAGTTGCTCAGTCCTGTCTGACTCTTTGCAATCCCATGGACTGTAGCCATCCAGGCTCCTTTGTCCATGGAATTTTCCAGGCAAGAGTACTGGAGTGGATTGTCACTTCCTACTCCAGGAGATCTTCCCATCTCAGGGACAGAACCTGCATCTCTTGCATCTCCTGCATTAGCATGAAGATTCTTTACCACTGCACTACCTGGGAAGTCCAGGCACTTAATAAATACTAGTTTTTTTCCTTGCCCCATGACTAAGTCCGTACATGGAACTCTAAACTTCCAGGGACAGTATTTCTTGACCTGAGCCTCAGGCTTTCTGGGAATAATCTTCTATTAGAAGTACCTCCACTGCTTTGGAATCACTGCTCCTTTAGCTTCTACTAGAAGAGAGGTGTGCTTTCCTGATAGCTCATTTGGTAAAGAATGCACCTGCAATGCCAGAGACTTGGGTTTGATCCCTGGGTTGGGAAGATCCTCTGGAGAAGGGAAAGGCTCCAGTATTTTGGCCTAGAGAATTCCATGGACTATATAGCCCATGGGGTCATAAAGAGTCGGACAAAGAGTGAGCGACTTTCACTCACTAGAAGAGAGAGATACTGAACCTTAGGATCAGTGGAGAAGGGGTACCACTACCAGGTCATTATTTGCCTCTACTACTTGCTATGCATCTGGAAAATCCTGATTCACCATCTCTGTTATTTCACATAATTTCCTTCTTCCAAGATACCCACTTCTAGAAGATGCTCCTGATTAATGCTATTTCTTGATGCCCATCATTTCAACTCTAATATTGACAATTCAATGGTTTGTATTTTTCTATCTTTGTTTACATTCAAAGATAAGTTTATTACTAGCACACACTCTGTTTCATGTACGTATGTGTATGTAACATGTTGAATAACAGTTCTAATAATATTGTCATTTGCTTATGCACCACTTTGAAATTTTCAATATATTCCAATGCCTTTAAGAAATGGAAGATCAGTTAGAATTGTAATTAACTACAGAAAAGGATTCAACAGCTCAGATCAGTTAAATTGTTTGTCCAAAGTCCACAGCTAGTCAGAGTTTAGTTTACAGATAAAATCATTTCAAATTTAAACTCTGTATTGTGCACAAAATTTATTAAAATAATTTTCAGTGTGCAGTAAAAGGTAACCTGACTAGTGGCAGAGGTGCTCCTCAAGTTCTGTGGCTTATTACGATTTGGTACTAGAGATTGAGACTGTTCTGACGACTGAGACCTCTGCAGGTGATGGCTGAGATCCTTGAAAGAGTAGCAGAGGTCAGTCTGGAGGAGGGGCTTCTAGTTAACGCAGCAGCTGGAAGAGATGCAGAATATACTGTATGGGAAGATTTTGAAGAGATCAAGCCCTGAGCCTTTGAAGTGGGAACACTGACTCTAAGACCCTAGACTACCAGAGCACTAAGCCTCAGTTCAGTTCAGTTCAGTTCAGTCCCTCAGTCGTATCCAACTCTCTGAGACCCCATGAATCGCAGGACGCCAGGCCTCCCTGTCCATCACCAACTGCTGGAGTCTACTCAAACTCACATCCATCGAGTCAGTGATGCCATCCAGCCATCTCATCCTCTGTTGTCCCCTTCTCCTCCTGCCCCCAATCCCTCCCAATATCAGAGTCTTTTCCAATGAGTCAACTCTTCGCATGAGGTGGCCAAAGTACTGCAGTTTCAGCTTTAGCATCCTTCCTTCCAAAGAACACCCAGGGCTGATCTCCTTTAGAATGAACTGCTAAGATCTCCTTGCAGTCCCAGCGACTCTCAAGAGTCTTTTCCAACACCACAGTTCAAAAGCATCGATTCTTCAGCGTTCAGCTTTCTTCACAGTCCAACTCTCACATTTATACATGACCACTGGAAAAACCATACCCTTGACTAGAGGGACCTTTGTTGGCAAAATAACGTCTCTGCTTTTCAATATGTTATCTAGGTTGCTCATAACTTTTCTTCCAAGGAGCAAGCGTCTTTTAATTTCATGGCTGCAGTCACCATTTGTAGTGATTTTGGAGCCCCCCAAAATAAAGTCTGACACTGTTTCCCCATCTATTTCCCATGAAGTGATGGGACCACATGCCATGATCTTCGTTTTCTGAATGTTCAGTTTTAAGCCAACTTTTTCACTCTCCTCTTTCACTTTCATCAAGAGGCTTTTTAGTTCCTCTTTATTTTCTGCCATAAGGATGGTGTCATCTGCATATCTGAGGTTATTGATATTTCTCCTGGCAATCTTGATTCCAGCTTGTGCTTCTTCCAGCCCAGCGTTTCTCATGATGTACTCTGCATAGAAGTTAAATAATCAGGGTGCCAATATACAGCCTTGACATACTCCTTTTCCTATTTGGAAATAGGAAATAGTCTGTTGTTCCATGTCCAGTTCTAACTGTTGCTTTCTGATCTGCATATAGGTTTCTCAAGAGGCAGGTCAGGTGGTCTGGTATGCCAACCCTTTGAAGAATTTTCCACAGTTTATTGTGATCCACATAGTCAAAGGCTTTGGCATAGTCAATAAAGCAAAAATAGATGTTTTTCTGGAACGCTTTTGCTTTTTCGATGATCCAGTGGATGTTGGCAGTTTGATCTCTGGTTCCTCTGCCTTTGCTAAAACCAGCTTGAACATCAGGAAGTTCACGGTTCATGTATTGCTGAAGCCTGGCTTGGAGAATTTTGAGCATTATTTCACTAGCATGTGAGATGAGTGCAATCACGTGGTAATTTGAGCATTCTTTGGCATTGTCTTTCTTTGGGATTGGAATGAAAACTGATCCTTTCCAGTCCTGTGGCCACTGCTGAGTTTTCCAAATTTGCTGGCATATTGAGTGCATCACTTTCACAGCATCATCTTTCAGGATTTGAAATAGCTCAACTGGAATTCCAATACCTTCTCCAGCTTTGTTCGTAGTGATGCTTTCTAAGGCCCACTTGACTTCACATTCAAAGATGTCTGGCTTTAGGTGAGTAATCACACCATGGTGATTATCTTGGTCATGAAGATCTTTTTTTTGTACAGTTCACAATATACTGTGAAAAATTCTGAAAGAGATGGGAATACCAGACCATCTGACGTGTCTCTTGAGAAACCTATATGCAGATCAGGAGGCATCAGTTAGAACTGGACATGCAACAACAGACTGGTTCCAGATAGGAAAAGGAGTACGTCAAGGCTGTATATTGTCACCCTACTGTTTAACTTATATGCAGAGTACGTTATGAGAAACGCTGGGCTGGAAGAAACACAAGCTGGAATCAAGATTGCTGGGAGAAATATCAATAACCTCAGATATGCAGATGACACCACCCTTATGGCAGAAAGTGAAGAGGAACTAAAAAGCCTCTTGATGAAAGTGAAAGAGGAGAGTGAAAAAGCAAGGTGAAAAGACAACCCTCAGAATGGAAGAATACAAGCAGCTCATATAACTCAATGCCAGAAAAATAAACAGCCCAATCAAACAGTGGGAAAAAGGCCTAAACAGACATTTTTCCATAGAAGACATGTAGGAGGCTAACAAACACCTGAAAAAATGTTCAACATTGCTCATTATTAGAGAAATGCAAATCAAAACTGCATGAGATATCACCTCAACCTGGTCAGAATGGCCATCATCAAAAAGTCTACAAACAATAAATGCTGCAAAGGGTATGGAGAAAAGGGAATGCTCTTGCAGTCTTGATGGGAAGGTAAATTGATACAGCCACTATGGAAGACAGTATGGAGATTCCTTAAAAACCTAGGAATAAAACCACCACATGACACAGCAATACCATTCCTAGGCTTATACCCCGAGGAAACCAAAACTGAAAAATACACATTATCCTGCTGTTCATTGCAGCACTATAGTTAGAACATGGAAGCAACCAGATGTCCATCAACAAATAAATGGATAAAGAGGTGTGGTACATATACACAATGGAATATTACTCAGCCATGAAAAGGAACACCTTTGAGTCAATTCTAATAGATGGATGAACCTAGAACTTATTTATTATACAGAGTGAAATAAGTCAAAAAGAGCAAGATAAACAAAGAGATGAATACAAGATAAATAAATAAATATAAAGTATTATAAATAATAATTCTATCACATATATACAGAATGTAGAAAAATGGAACTGGAGAATTTATTTACAGGGAAACAATGGAGAAACAGACATTGAGAATACACTTATGGTCATGGGAAGAGGGGAGGAGAGGATGAGATGTATGGAAAGAGTAAAATGGAAACTTCCATTATGATATGTAAAATAGATAGCCCATGGGAATTTGCTGTATGGCTCGGGAAATTCAAACGGGGCTCCATATCAACCTACAGGGCTGGGATGGGGAGGGAGATGGGAGGGAGTTTCAAAAGGAAGGGGGTATATGTATACCTATGGCTGATTCATGTTGAGGTTTGACAGAAAACAACAAAATTATGTAAAGCAATTATCCTCCAATTAAAAAAATGGTTAAATTTTTTTCCAGAATAATTTATTAGAATACATCATTTTAGGCAGTGATCAGCTTTTAATAAAGACCTAGGATGCCTTACATCAGGAGGGTCATTTCACATATACAATATTCCAGGTACCATAGTTCATGCTTGCCTGCTAAGTTGTGTCTGACTCTTTGTGACCCCATGGACTGTAGCATGTCCAGATGCCATGCTGCTGCTGCTGCTAAGTCGCTTCAGTCGTGTCTGACTCTGTGCGACCCCATAGACAGCAGCCCACCAGGCTCCGCCGTCCCTGGGATTCTTCAGGCAAGAACACTGGAGTGGGTTGCCATTTCCTTCTTCAATGCATGAAAGTGAAAAGTGAAAGTGGAGTCACTCAGTCGTGTCTGACTCCTCACGACCCCATGGACTGCAGCCTTCCAGGCTCCTCTGCCCATGAGATTTTCCAGGCAAGAGTACTGGAGTGGGGTGCCATTGCCTTCTCCATCCAGATGCCATAGCAACCCGTAAATTGGGTAATAGAAATGGAGGGTCCTGTCCTCATACACTTGGTCTGTTGCCTATGTCATAAACTAGCCCTACTTATAATCTCAGCTGATTTCAATTATGTGTTCACAAATATTCCTTAAGATTATGCTATGTGCTAGATTTATAAGCAGGATTTTGGTTAACCTTCATAAGTAATTTACATGCATGATTTTAAAGTAACTCTGTGAAGTCTATTAGTATCTCCATTTTTAAGGTGCAAAAACTGAGATTGAAAAATGTTAATTAGTCAGACATAAAGCAGGTGATCGAGCTTCCCAGGTGGCACAATGGTAAAGAATCCGCTTGCCAATGTAGAAGCCACAGGAGATGTGGGTTCAATTCCTGGATTGGAAAGATCCCCTGAAGGAGGAAATGAAACCCACTCCAGTATTCTTACCTGAAAAATTCCATGCAAAGAGGAGCCTGGCAGGCTACAGTCTATGGGGTTACAAAGAGTCTGATATGACTGAGTGACTGAGCACACACACAAGCAGCTGACATTAATCTTTACACACAAGTTTGACATAAGCGATGCACATGAATGCTTGCTACACTTCTGGCCTCAGTTCTTGATTCAGTAATTTAGCAGCAGTCCAGAGCTGGATAGATTGCTTGAGGCTGTTCCAGAATCAGAGTTATCCCACCCTCTCTGCTAACATTCCCTTACAGCCTGTAGTCTTTATTATCACCTGAAGTAGCCAGATTAGGTGATAGTCCTTGTGCTAGGAGCCCCTGACCAATTCAGAAATTCTGTCTTGATGTCCTTGTCTCCCTGGACTGGCCCAGTCTGCTCTGTGATGGGATCCCCTGCACACCTCAGTCCTATTTTCTCCATACCAAAGCAGAACATGAAGCACCTAAAACATTTTAGTTTGAAGTCAGACTGTTAGCCACAGCTGAGTGGTTCTTTTTGACAGAAGTTTCTATAACCAACATCATTCCTCCCCAATGCTCCTTGCTTTTGCTATATTTAAAACCGTATTTTTTTTTCATATTAAAAAAATGACATCTTCATAGCAGAGTCTGTCTCTGGCTCCACTGAAGCGTGGCAACCTCTAACTAGAGGATAGAATGTCCATGGATTGCTCAGTTGCAGTGCTCAGTTAGTCTTTGAATATACCTATATATTTTCCCCTCTATTTCCCCATAACACCCTGTCAAATATGTCAAACACAGAGTAGCTTTCTGATGTGAACGTTGGCTCATTAGGTCCCAGCTGAGACCATTAAATTCTGTTTCTTTAAGACCAATGGAAAGGGCAGATTTTCAGTTCCTTTGACAGAGCTCATCCTAAATCACCTCCCTATTGTGAGATAGATAGTTGGTGACAAAACAGTAATATTTCAGACCCCACTGGGAGCAGACTGGCTATTCATAGGATTGAGATTTCTGGGATAGAACAGGCAACAAGGAGCTATTGAATGAGCATATACATTGCTGGTGTTGCCTCCTGCCTTGTCAATTTTAATGGCATCATTTTGTTCCTATAAGAGAGGGTTTCTCAATTTTGGAACTACTGTCATTTTGGGTGAGGTAATACTTTTGGGGGGCTTCCCTGGTGGCTGAGATAGTAAAGAATCCGCCTGCAATGTGGGAGACCTGGGTTTAATCCCTGGGTTGGGAAGATCCCTGGAGTAGGGCACTCCAGTATTCTTGCCTGGAAAATCCCCATGGACAGAACAGCCTAGCAGGCTACAGCTCACGGGGCCACAAAAAGTCAGACACGACTGAGCAACTAAGCACAGCACAATACTTCATTGTGGGCAGCTGTCCTCTGCATTGTAAGATGTTATCACACGCCTAGCTTATACCCACTATATAACAGTGACAGACCCTATAAGTAGTGACAACTAAAAACGTCCCATGAACAAAATCACACCCAATTGAAAAACGATGCTTTAAGATATTCCAGGGGACATCCCTGGTGGTTCAGTGGACTTGGGTTTCATCCCTGATTCTCTGATTGGGGAACTAAGATCCCATATGGTGTGGGACAACTAAGCCTGCCCACCACAACTAGAGAAGCCAGGACGCCAAACTAGAGAAAGCCTGAATGGTGCAATGAAGAGTACATATGCTGCAACCAAGACCCAGCACAACCAAAAATAGAAAAAGGTATCCCAAGAGTGTGTCTCCCTCAAGACAGCTCTGAATCCAAACAGAAATCTCTATTATGTTAGTCACTCAGTTGTGTCTGACTTTTTGGGAGACCATGGACTGTAGCTTCCAGGCTCCACTGTCCATGGTATTTTCCAGGGAAGAATACTGGAATCAGTTGTTGTTCCCTTCTCCAGGGGATCTTCCTGACTCATGGGTAAAACCCAGGTCTACCAAATTACAGGCAGATTCTTTACTGTCTGAGCCACAGGAAAGTACCACATTATAAGATAGTCAGCATAAAAGCAGTCTATGCATAAAAGTCACTAAAAGTTTATGTATAAAAGTCACTAAAAAAGACATAAAAGTCACTAATAGGGCCAGACAGAAAAAACTGCAAATCAGAGGAAAGTGTGTTTGCAATGGATTCCAAATTCTGCTTTGTTTACCATTCCTTATACTCCTAAGTTCACCACACTTCCACTTCTATGCTGCTCACTGATATTAAGTGCTCAACTGCTCTCTTGTAGCATGTAAGAGTCCCTATTACAGGTTGGACCAAAATTGTATCTCCTGGTGACTCCACACATTCTCATGGCTTTACTTTTCTTCCCAGAGTATCCACGAAACATTGCTTTTAGGTGTTCTCTTCTCCAAGAATCTTATAAGTAGAGAAACAATGCACATATTCATTATCTTGTCCTTTAAGATTTTTGTATATACATATGTATGCTTTCAGTATATAACAACTAAAGAAATGGATAATGAGGGATTTAGACACCATAATAGGATTTCAGATCAGTTATAAAATTAGAAAGGGATTCCCTGGTAGCTCAGCTGGTAAAGAATCTGCCTGCAATGCAGGAGACCCTGGTTCAGTCCCTGGGGCAAGAAGATTTGCTGGAGAAGGGATAGACTACCCACTCCAGTATTCTTGGGCTTAGAATTAGAATTCTTGGGCTTAAAGTTAGAAAGTCTTCTAATCACATTTCTACATAATTATGAGACTAGCTTTGGTTCTCAGAGTTCAGAACTAGGGTCCTTTGAACAGAGAGAATTTCCTCACTTATGATCATATAGGCCAGTGTTCTTTAAACTGTGTTATGTAGTATCAGTAATTTTTGAAATATGTGCCCTCAATATAGGTGTTATTTATAAATAAGTGAACTTTTAAATCATACTAAATATTAATGAATGAAAATTTTAAAAAATAGGTATTTTATAAGTTGAAATTCTATTTTCTTTCTATATTTCCACAAAGTCATTTTATTACTCTAAGGTTGTTGGATCCCTATCCAAAAACCATTTCTTAGTCTTCCACTGATAAGCCTCAGGGAGCCTGAATCTGGAACATAATTTTGTGACCTTAGGCATATGGTGTTCTCGTCTGCAGAGAGATTCATAATATTCATTTTAAAAGTGGTCGTTCATCCCTTACATGTGAAATCTAAAAAATAAATGAAACAAATTAACTTACAAAACAGAAAGAGACTCACAAACATAAAAAAGCAAACTTATGGTTGCTGAGGGGAAGCATGAGGGGGACAGGATAATTAGGGAGTTTGGAATGGACAGGTACACACTGCCATATTTACAATGGATAACCAACAAGGACCAACTATAGAACACATGGAAACCTGCTCAATGCTATGTGGCAGCCTGGGTGGGAAAGGGAGTTTGGGGGAGAATGGATTCATGTATATGAATGATTAAATCCCTTCATTGTTCACCTGAAACTATCACAACACTATCAATCAGCTATACCCTAACACAAGATAAGAAGCTAAAAAAAAAAAAAGTGTCCATTAATCCAAAAGATAATAAGAACTATATGATAGTCCTTGAGAGGGATCAAGCATTCATATAGCAATTTATGGTAGAGTCTATGCCTTTTTATAAGGATTCAAGGATACAAAGCAGCCTTCTCTTTACATATTGGAACTACGTGGTCCCCTGATCCTGAACTGGGGGAAATTTCTGTCTCTACCATCCCTCTGTGATAATTATGAGCTAAATCTTTGAATTTCAATTTTACAAATATAGAATAACCTGGATTTAGAGATAGAGAAAAGTTTTAGAGATTCCCTTGTCTTTTATGTTTTCAGAGATAGTAATAGCAGGGCACTCAAGATCATCCAAGTCTTCTCCTTATGCCCCTATGTCCATGTGGGCCACATAGCTATTCTCTGAAAATTATTTTTATGGTTAATTCATGGTACAGCAGTTTGGAGCCAAGAATGTTAGGTCCATGAATCAAGACAAACTGAAAGTGGTCAAACAGGAGATGGCAAGAGTGAACATCAACATTTTAGGAATCAGTGAAATAAAATGGATGGAAATGGGTGAACTTAATTCATATGACCATTATATCTACTATTGTGGGCAAAAGTCCCTTAGAAAAAATGGAGTAGTCCTCATGGTTAACAGAAGAGTCAGAAATGTAAAGCCTGGGTGCAATCTCAAAAATGACAGAATGATCTAAGTTTGCTTCCAAGGCAAACCATTATCACAGTAATTTAAGTCTAGGCTCCAACCACTAATGCCAAAAAAGATGAAGCTGAACAGGTCTATGAAGACCTACAAGACATTCTAGAAATAATGGCAAAAAAAAAAAAAAAATGTCCTTTTTATCATAGGGGACTGGAATGCAAAAGTAGGAAGTCAAGAGATACCTGGAGTAACAGGCAAATTTGGTCTTGGAGTACAAAATGAAGCAAGTCAAAGGCTAACAGAGCTCTGCCAAGAGAATGCAATGGCCATAGCAAACACCTGCTTCCAATAACACAAGAAACAACTCTACACATGGACTAGATGGTCAATACCAAAATCGATTGATTATATTCTTTGCAAACAAAGATGGAGAAGCTCTATAGAATCAACAAAAATAAGACCGGAGGCTGACTGTGGCTTAGATCATGAACTCCTTATTGACAAATTCAGACCTAAACTGAAGAAAGTAGGGAAAACCACTGCATAATTCAGGTATATTTATATATTTATATCCCTAAATATATTTATATCCCTAAATATATTCAGGTGAAGAGATACCCCTCATCCAAGGTAAGGAGCAATGGCTGTGCTTTGCTGGAGCAGCCGTGAAGAGATACCGGATGCCCAAGGTAAGAGAACCCAAATAAGACGGTAGGTGTTGCAAGAGGGCATCAGAGGGTAAACACACTGAAACCATACTCACAGAAAACTAGTTAATCTAATCACACTAGGACCACAGCCTTGTCTAACTCAATGAAACTAAGCCATGCCCATGGGGCAACCCAAGATGGGCGGGTCATGGTGGATAGATCTGACAGAATGTGACAGAATGTGGTCCACTGGAGAAGGGAATGGCAAACCACTTCAGTATTCTTGCCTTGAGAACCCCATGAACAGTATGAAAAAGCAAAATGATAGGATACTGAAAGAGGAACTCCCCAGGTCAGTCGGTGCCCAATATGCTACTGGAGATCAGTGGAGAAAAAAATTCAGAAAGAATGAAGAGATGGAGCCAAAGCAAAAACAATACCCAGCTGTGGATGTCACTGGTGATAGAAGCAAGGTCCGATGCTGTAAAGAGCAACACTGCATAGGAACCTGGAATGTCAGGTTCATGAATCAAGGCAAATTGGAAGTGGTCAAACAAGAGATGGCAAGAGTGAATGTCGACATTCTAGGAATCAGTGAACTGAAATGGACTGGAATGGGTGAATTTAACTCAGATGACCATTTTATCCACTACTGCGGGCAGGAATCCCTCAGAAGAAATGGAGTAGCCATCATGGTCAACAAAGAGTCTGAAATGCAGTACTTGGATGCAATCTCAAAAATGACAGAATGATCTCTGTTCATTTCCAAGGCAAACCATTCAATATCACAGTAATCCAAGTCTATGCCCCAACCAGTAATGCTAAAGAAGCTGAAGTTGAACAATTCTATGAAGACCTACAAGACCTTTTAGAATTAACACCCAAAAAAGATGTCCTTTTCATTATAGGGGACTGGAACGCAAAAGTAGGAAGTCAAGAAACACTTGGAGTAACAGGCAAATTTGGCCTTGGAATACAGAATGAAGCAGGGCAAAGGCTAAAAGAGTTTTGCCAAGAAAATGCACTGGTCATAACAAACACCCTCTTGCAACAACACAAGAGAAGACTGTATACATGGACATCACCAGATGGTCAACACTGAAATCAGATTGATTATATTCTTTGCAGCCAAAGATGGAGAAGCTCTATACAGTCAGCAAAAACAAGACCAGGAGCTGACTGTGGCTCAGATCATGAACTCCTTATTGCCAAATTCAAACTGAAATTGAAGAAAGTAGGGAAAACTACTAGACCATTCAGCTATGACCTAAATCAAATCCCTTATGATTATACAGTGGAAGTGAGAAATAGATTTAAGGGCCTAGATCTGATAGATACAGTGCCTGATGAACTATGGACTGAGGTTCGTTACACTGTAGAGGAGACAGGGATCAAGACCATCCCCATGGAAAAGAATGCAAAAAAGCAAAATGGCTGTCTGGGGAGGCCTTACAAATAGCTGTGAAAAGAAGAGAGGAGAAAAGGAAAGATATAAGCATCTGAATGCAGAGTTCCAAAGAATAGCAAGAAGAGATAAGAAAGCCTTCTTCAGCGATCAATGCAAAGAAATAGAGGAAAACAACAGAATGGGAAAGACTAGAGATCTCTTCAAGAAAATCAGAGATACCAAAGGAACATTTCATGCAAAGATGGGCTTGATAAAGGACAGAAATGGTATGGACCTCACAGAAGCAAAGGATATTAAGAAGAGATGGCAAATACACAGAACTATACAAAAAAGATCTTCACGACCAAAATAATCACTATGGTGTGATCACTGACCTAGAGCCAGACATCCTGGAATGTGAAGTCAAGTGGGCCTTAGAAAGCATCACTATGAACAAAGCTAGTGGAGGTGATAGAATTCCAGTTGGGCTATTCCAAATCCTGAAAGATGATGCTGTGAAAGTGCTACATTCAATATGCCAGCAAATTGGGAAAACTCATCAGTGGCCACAGGACTGAAAAGGTCAGTTTTCATTCCAATCTCAAAGAAAGGCAATGCCAAAGAGTGCTCAGACTATAGCACAATTGCACTCATCTCACACGCTAGTAAAGTAATGCTCAAAATTCTCCAAGCAAGAAGCAATATGTGAACCGTGAACTTCCTGATGCTCAAGCTGGTTTTAGAAAAGGCAGAGGAACCAGAAATCAAATTGCCAACATCCGCTGGATCATCGAAAAAGCAAGAGAGTTCCAGAAAAACATCTATTTCTGCTTTATTGACTATGCCAAAGCCTTTGACTATGTGGATCAAAACAAACTGTGGAAAATTCTGAAAGAGATGGGAATACCAGACCACCTGATCTGCCTCTTGAGATCTGTATGCAGGTCAGGAAGCAACAGTTAGAACTGGACATGGAACAATAGACTGATTCCAAATAGGAAAAAGAGTATGTCAAGGCTGTATATTGTCACCCTACTTATTTAACTTCTATGCAGAGTAAATCATGAGAAACTCTGGACTGGAAGAAATACAAGTTGGAATCAAGATTGCCGGGAGAAATATCAATAACCTCAGATATGCAGATGACACCACCCTTATGGCAGAAAGTGAAGAGGAACTAATAAGCCTCTTGATGAAAGTGAAAGTGGAGAGTGAAAAAGTTGGCTTAAAGCTCAAGATTCAAAAAATGAAGATCATGGCATCCGGTCCCATCACTTCATGGGAAATAGATGGGGAAACAGTGGAAACAGTGGCAGACTTTATTTTTTGGGGCTCCAAAATCACTGCAGATGGTGACTGCAGCCATGAAATTAAAAGATGCTTACTCCTTGGAAGGAAAGTTATGACCAACCTAGATAGCATATTCAAAAGCAGAGACATTACTTTGCCAACAAAGGTCCATCTAGTCAAGGCTATGGTTTTTCCTGTGGTCATGTATGGATGTGAGAGTTGGACTGTGAAGAAGGCTGAGCGCTGAAGAATTGATGCTTTTGAACTGTGGTGTTGGAGAAGACTCTTGAGAGTCCCTTGGACTGCAAGGAGATCCAACCAGTCCATTCTGAAGGAGATCAGCCCTGGGATTTCTTTGGAAGGAATCATGCTAAAGCTGAAACTCCAGTACTCTGGCCACCTCATGTGAAGAGTTGACTCATTGGAAAAGACTCTGATGCTGGGAGGGATTGAGGGCAAGAGGAGAAGGGGACGACAGAGGATGAGATGGCTGGATGGCATCACCGACTCAATGGACGTGAGTCTGAGTGAACTCCGGGTGTTGGTGATGGACAGGGCAGCCTGGCGTGCTGAGATTCATGGGGTCGCAAAGAGTCGTACATAACTGAGCGACTGATCTAATCCTATCTGATCTGAAATGTATTCAAGGGATAAGATCTGACAAAGTGCCTGAAGAACTATGGACGGAGGTTCAAAACACTATTCAAGAGGTGGTGACTAAAACCATCCCCAAGGGGGGAAAAAAAATGCAAAAATGCAAAATGGCTGTCTGAGGAGGTCTTACAAATACCTGAGAAAAGAAGAGAAGCAAAAGGAAAAGGATAAAGGAAAAAATATCCATCTGAATGCAGAAATCCAAAGAATAGCAAGGCGAGATAAGAAAGCCTTTTTAAGTGAATAATGCAAATAAATAGAGGGAAACAACAGAATGGAAAAGACCAGAGATCTCTTCAAGAAAATTAGAGATACCAAGGGAACATTTCATGCAAAGATGGGCACAATAAAGGACAGAAACTGGACCTAACAAAAGCAGAAGATATTAAGAAGAGGTGGCAAGAGTACCCAGAAGAACTGTACAAAAAAAAAAAATGTCTCAATGGACTGGATAACCAGGATGGTGTGATCACTTATCTAGAGCCAGACATCCTGGAGCGTGAAGTCAAGTGCGGGTCAGGAAGCATTAATATGAGCAAAGCTAGTGGAGGCGATGGGATTCCTGCTGAGCTATTTAAAGTCCTAAACGATGATACTGTGAAAATGCTGCACTCAATATGCCAGCAAATTTGGAAAAATCAGCAGTGGCCACAGTACTAGAAAAGCTCAGTTTTCATTCCAATCCCAAAGAAGGGCAATGCCAGAGAATGTTTGAGCTACCACACAGTTGCACTCATTTCACACGCAAGCAAAGTAATGCTCAAAATTCTTCAAGTAAGGTTTCAATAGTACATGATCCTAGAATTTCCAGATGCACAACCTGGATTTAGAAAAGGCAGAGGAACCAGAGATCAAATTGCCAAATCTGTTGGCTCACATAAAAATCAAGAGAATTCCAGAAAAACATCTACTTCTGCTTCATTGACTATGCTAAAGCCTTCTACTGTGTTGATCATAGAAAACTGTAGAAAATTCTTGAAGAGATGGGAATACCAGATCACCTTACTTGCCTCCTGAGGAACCTGTATGCATGTCAGTAAGCAACAGTTAGAACCAGACATGGAACAATGGGCTGTTTCAAAACTGGGAAAGGTGTATATCAAGGCTGTATATTGTCACTCTGCTTATTTAACTTATATGCAGAACACATCATGTGAAATACCATGCTGAATGAAGCTCAAGCTGGAATCAAGATTGCTGGAAGAAACATCCTGGAAGAAAATAGCCTCAGATATGCAGATGACACCACCCTAATGGCAGAAAGCAAAGAACTAAATAGCTGCTTGATGAAGGTGAAAGAGGAGAGTGAAAAAGCTGGCTTAAAACTTAACATTCAACAACCAAGATCATCGCATATGGCCCCATCACTTCATAACAAATAGCTGGAGAAACAATGGAAGTAATGACAGCCTTTATTTTCTGGGTCTCCAAAATCACTATAGACAGTGACTGCAGCCATGAAATTAAAAAATGTTTGTTTCTTAGAAGAAAAGCTATGACAAATCTAGACAGCCTATTAAAAAGAAGCGACATCACTGCCTACAAAGGTCTGTCTAGTAAAAGGTACAGTTTTCCACTAATCATGTATGGAAGTGCTATCTGAATTGTAAAGAAGGCTGAGTGCCAAAGAATTGATGGTCTCAACATTTTCTGAAGAAGACTCTTGATAGTTTCTCAGACAGCAAGGAGATCAAACCCGTCAATTCTTAAAAAATCAACCCTCATTATTCATTGAAAGGACTGATGCTGAAGCTGAAGCTCCAATATTTTGGCCATCTGTTGGGAAGAGCTGACTCATAGGAAAAGAACCTGTTGCTGAGAAAGATTGAAGACAGAAGAAGAAGGGGGAAACAGAGGATAAGATGGTTGGATGGCAGCATTGACTCAATGGACATGTGTTTGAACAAACTCCAGGAGATGGTGAAGGACAGGGAAGCCTGGCATGCTTCAGTTCATGGGATTGCAAAGCTTCAGACACTACTGAGTGACTGAACAACAGCAACAACAACAACAGTTTTAATATTAAAAAACAAAAATTATAATAAATCAAAGCCCCTTGGTATGCAAATGTTAGGAATATTTAGCACATTTCTAGAATTCATCTTGACTCTCACCCAGATTAGAGCAGTTAGACAGAGTCACTGAAACATTCTCATCATTAAGATTGATGTGAGTCTTTGAAGGGAAGCAAATTGAAAGGGTCAGTAAACCTCCATTTTCTTGAGGCACTAAGGGAACTCTCAGTCTGTGAGGTTTCTGTTTAGGGATGTCACTGGGAGTGTGTACATGCATATGCCCAAATAAATATGCACTAATACATCAGAATGGTTTTTAAGTTAAAAGAAATGGAAAACAGCACAAATAACAGTGCTTTTTCATACACTGTCTTCGCATAATCATATGACCTGGAGCAGAAGGAATTTCTGCTTGTTTCTGAGGCCAGTCGCTCATCTCTTGTGTTTCAATCTCTGTCCATAACAGTAGGAGACTGTGGTTGTTGTCAAATCTGCTTCTCCTCTAGGGCAAGACAGTTGGTGGTAATATGTGTGATCATGCATCTCTGCTGTGCCACACTTCACTCTTCTCAGACTGCCATTGTTCCATGTTGCTACTGCTGGTCCAGACACCCTCCTGGAGCTCAGAGCTCACGTCTTCTTTCTTCCTTAGAGCACTGCTCCTGCTTAGGACAAGAGACCACTATGGGTAGCACTTTTCTTACTGCAGTGTTCTTGCCTGGAGAATCCCAGGGATGGGGGAGCCTTATGGGCTGCCGTCTATGGGGTCGCACAGAGTCGGACACAACTGAAATGACTTAGCAGCAGCAGCAGGAGCTGCCACCAAGCCATGGTATTTTTATCTGATGTACATTGTGATTCTGAATGAACTTGTCCAAAGTCAAAAACTTCTGACTTGGTCCACCACTCTCACTACCTAGAGAGGGACAGCGATTTGTCCATAGTCTTCTTCTTGTGGTCACTCCTCTATAGTCACAGGGAATGCAAGTTCTGCTTCCCCTCAGGTCTTTATTCTGGTAAGCTCCACAGCCTTTCTTTGTATTTTCCTATTTAAATTTGAAGCAAGAAAATGGACTTATATCCCATATGTCCAATCCTCGGTTCGTAATGAGAAGCCCATGAAATAGATCTGAATCCAATCCTCAGCCTGGAACCAAGCCCAGCAAATGTTTTGTAGGACTTAGAGGAATAAAGCCAAGCAATAACAAGCTTAAGGATCTATGCACAAGAAACATGTCCAATGTTATAAGCTTTGAATTTCCTCTTTTTTTAAAAAAAATGTAACATCTGTGAAAGGTGACTAATATAAGCACTTACTGTATGTAAGACACTATTCTGAATGGCAGTGATACAGTATTGAACAAAACAATAAATTTCTCCCCCAAGGAAATAATTTTCTCTCTCTTTCATTTATCTTGTGCATGTTTATGTGTAAGTGTAGTATAACACAGGTTCATAAGTATTTTCTATATAATGTGTGGATATGTACTTATTCAAACACTTGCAGACATGCAAGAAACTATGTTCACACATATATCAGGAGTAGCCGATAGCAACTGACATACAAAGTACATTTTTACCAGATCAGCCAATCTCCAGAAGCCTGTGCTCTCATTGGGAATATCCCCTGGAGAAGGAAATGGTAATCCACTCCAGTATTCTTGCCTGGAAAATCCCATGGATGGAGGAGACTGGCAGGCACAGTCCATTGAGTGGCAAAGAGTTGGACACAACTGAGCGACTTCACTTTCTTTCTTTCTTCCTTCTACACTACACAGTTTGCACTGCTGTCTTTTCACACTCTCTAACTTAGGAGGCCACTCACTGAAACTACCAAGGCAGGGAAAAAAATAAATATCATTTAAGATGTTCAAGAACTGTCCCTCCCTCCTCCACATGACAGCAGGAGCAACAAGGTCGACCCACAATAAAAAAGAACAGAAACAGCCTCCATCTAAGGGCAAAATGCTCCCGTATCGGCTGCCCCACTTGTAGCAGCCTGGATCAGTATTGATGTTCATTACCATAAAGAAGAAACATTTTCGCCTTATACAAGTGTGTCAACCTTATAAGGTCTTAACACAGAGATGAAGACTTTCATTCCCAGGAAGCTGGTAAATGTGCATAATGGTGTGTCCTTGAGAAGAGTATCAGGTCATACAACATCCATGTACTGATCAAGCAGGTTTTAGTCTACTTGTCTCTATTTACAGAGTTTCAGAATTCCCACATCACCTACAGCACTGCAATCACATGTCCCCTTATAGGCTTCCTGATAATAATTTTGTAAATACAAGTTCTATAGTTTGACCTATATCTTTCTCACACATCAACATACTCAACACACACACATATGTGTTTATCTCTGTAGAGCCTACTATGGTTTTGACCATTTTACATAGATTACTTCACTTCATCTTAATAGCAGCATTGTTATGTGGGTCAAGCAGGAATTCTTTTGCAATTCATTAGTGAGCCCAAAAAGTTTCAGTAGTAGGCCAGGCATAACCCAGCTTCCGAAAGAAAATCATTTTCCAACTCCATTATCTGGTATTCTTACTATTTAAAAATGCTATGAATATCTGAAGACTTTAGCATTTTTAAAACCACAGTTTACTAAAAGGAAGAAAGAATTACTATTTTCACAGGTAAAGAGCACTGTAAAGAGCACTGTGGAATAGCCTTCCCTCTAAGGGTTGTGAACTATGAACCATGAACTAAGAAAACAGAAAGAGAGAAGCCCAGTCTGTAGGGTGGCAGGCTAGTCGTAAATTTTTATTTACGGGTGCCTAGTGTAGAACCTGACCCAACATGAATACTTAGCATGTTTCATGTTGAATGAATGAATGAATAAGTGTATGTGAATAAGTTCTATAATCTAACATCACACTGTGGTAGCCAAATGCAACGTAAGCCTTCTGGGGTGCATACCTTAGAAAATAGTACGCTATATGAAATAGGACAAATGCCCTTTTCTAGAAACACAAGTATCTGCAAGGAGTAATCCCAACCAGCCTCTGAAGCCAATTCAGTTCCCACCATTTACTAGACTTTGATCTATGTACAGCCAATGAACCTCTTAGGAAAACTGAAAGTCAGGTTTGTGGTATAGGAAAAAGTATCCAAGGCTTTTTAAAATGTAAAACTCCATTTAAATGTAAAATAAAAGTTACTCTCTATTGAACATCTAAGTATATGTCAGGCGATTGTGGTTTCAAAGTCTTTAATTCTTATAAAATCATAAAATGAGATTTTCATTTTATAGATGAGGAAACAGAGCTCATTCTTAGAGTGTCCACCCACGCTAGAATGTTTGGTTCTAGTCATCATGGTCTTCCATTTGCCAAAAATATGATTCTACTCAGGAGCTTCAAAATTTCCCCACTGAACAAGTAATCCAAGCCAAGCTTCTCAGTTTAACACTGCAGACCCTCATATTAATGTTTGAAAACTTCTCTGCTTGTGTTCTGAACATTTTCTGTTTTTCCGAGTCCCTAAAATATGCCCTTGATTCTGGCTACAACAGCTTCTTTATCATGCCATTCCCCTCCCAGTCAAATTCAGAAATATTATAAGCCCCTGCTTAAGACTTGCATTTTTCCTTAAACCTTCACGGTATAAAACCTAGTCTGTTCTCTTACTCAGAATAAACGTGCTAAGGGAACTCAGCTAATTCACATGAACATGCTATTATTTAAAATTTTCTTAGACTTGTCCTATTTTATGTGTTTATTCACATATTCTAATCTAAATTATAAACTAATGAAGAACAGGGAAAATATTAATAACTGACTTTTTAAAAATTCCTTAAACCCTTTGCAGAGAACTCCCAGTTTTAGACAGCCTTGCCCAATGAATTATTTCTCTCAACATATCTTGAAAGATAGAATTTTCTTTGAATCTTGTTTGGTGACACCTACTTGCTCCCTAAGACTATTTAACAGGAATGCTTTAAAATATTCCACATTCAAAGATCACCCCCCACTTTTTTTTTTTGTAATTGCTACTTAAGCTCACAATCTCTTCATCAGGCATTTACTATTATTTCTATTTTGAGGATGAAGAAACTGAAGTTCAATAGCTAAAAGGATTGTTCAGTGTTAAACAGAGTTAAAGAGAAATTGAACTGGAACAGAGGCCTTCTGATACCCAGTCCAACGTGCTTCCCTCCATCCCATAATATCTAGAATTCTACCTTCCATTGTATTGTACCCCTATGGAGCTCTATTTGTACCTTTCCATTTTGTCATACTCTAAGGATGACATTATCATAATGAAAAAGTGATTTAGGTGAAAGACCAGATTCCACAAATTTCCTAATGACAAAGGCCTACTGAATTTGGAATTTATGTTTTTGATAAGTGAATCCTTTGTACCCTTTTGTGTGAACACAGTTACAAGAAATGTTTTCTGACAAGCTTGGTGAGGCATGGTAACCTGGCAGGGCTCATATGTCATCTCCCAGTTATGACTTTTAGACCCAAAGCTGTCCTGTGTACTGTTGCCCTTCTTCTGTTCCTTTGTGTAGGCGAAGCTCCCCAGTGAGGCTGCATTATCATTCCTTCCAGCTGGTCTATCAGCTCACTGAAGGGCAGTCAGTGGCTTTTCAAAATCACATGTAGTATATTCACAGCCCTCAGTGGAACCACTGGAAAATTACAGGTCTCGATAAAACCCACACTTGTCCCTGAATTCAGCCTATGTGCTCCAATTTTCAATTTGCTTCAACCATTATTTCTTATAAGTGTGCTCAGGGTTGTACCATTTGATCACATACATTTAACATTTTCCTACTTACCCCAGCATTACCAGATATGTTAAAGTGTTTGCAAGTGCCATTTAATACTAAGGAATTTGAGAAGTAACAAGAAACATTTTTAAAAATATGTATACACATATTCAAAGATGTTGCTGTTTTTTGAGTAGGTGAAAATTATGAAAATACTGTTCTGAAACAACATTTTTCTCAGTTATCTGAGCTAAATCAGGTTAAGATTTTCAGAAATTTAATTTTAACCAGGATTTAATCAGCAATATAATTAAGCAAATAATATCTATTAATTAAATATAATATAAAATGCAGATATGCTTGTTTGTTTTAAAAAATATTTCCCTAGATGTCCAATAGAAATAAAATTTGAGTCACATATTTAATTTTTACATTTTCTAGTAACCCACACTTTACAAAGGTAAATAACAATTGTAATTATTTTTAATAATTTTATTTAACCCAATATATCTAACATATTATTTCAATGTTCAGTCAATATAAAGATAGAGATACTTTACATATTTTATTTTTTTCTTTCACTAAGTCTTCAAAATATGGTGTGTATTTTACACTTAAAAAATGCATGCAGTATGGACTAGCCATTCTCAGTATTATGTTGGAGCCAGCTTGCACTGAATTTCCAGCTGGTGATTACATTTTCTGAATTTCATGAAACAATGGTAAATTAAAATTGGTCCCTGTAAGAATATTTATTCCATATGAATCTTCAACTGATGCAAATTTTTTAGAGGGTGGGTTGAAGTAGGAAACTGATTGTTAAATATTTACCAGCATACCACCTCAAAATAGCCACTGTGGCTAGTGACTACCATATTGGAAAATTCATCCCTAGATAATGACAAAAATTATATTCTTTGATAAACATTTCTTAAGTATGTTTAGAACTCTAATTTGTCCTAAGGATGGTGCTTTTCATAATGGACACCACTTGGAAGAACACCAGAAGAGAGGAAAAAATGATAAAAACAGTGACAAGTCATCTATTAGCTGTGAGACTCCACAGCCAAAACTGGCTTACCACTCTCCTTTTCCATTCAGTTCTTGGTCTGGGCTTGAGGAAAGGATTGCTTCTTCTGGTTTTTAAGAATATGTCTAGTCGCAGATGCTGCTATTGGTGAGAAGACTGGAGAAAGAGATTATCATAAAAACATGAGAAAGATATGAACTTTCTTATAGATATCATGAATAACAGTTTTGTTTTTATGAGAAAATAGATGTTTTTATATTAAGATATTAGTTTATATATTTAAACCTCATTAAGAGTTATTAAATGCTATTTATTAAAATGTACTCAATTCATTAACTTTTTTAAGATTACCTAATGTACTTTTAATATATTAAGTTTGAATGATTAAATCTAATTTTAGTAGAGGAAGATCATGGGGTAAGCACTCTAGGATGTTTTATTATAGAAATCTTTGATATCTATAGCAAATATACAGTCTTCCATGAAAACAGTAATAGCTTGCTTTATTGGGTTTATAACTATGTGCTGGGCACTTTAAATATTTATTTCAATTGATTTACACAATGATCTTAAGTGGTGGATATTATATAGATTCTAAAAAGTAGGACACTGAAGCTCAGGAAAGTTAGTGGGTTTGAAGTCAGCCATCTGGTAAATAATAGACCTAAGCAGTGAACTAAGCCCTTTCTTATTCCAAAGTCTGTGGTTTTATTCTGGATCATACTGGTTCCCTAGAATTTCAATTCAAGTTTATTGGATTTTAATCAGTGTTTTTCTTACTGGGAACATAGAGCTAAGGTAAGGATGGAAGCATCATGAACTTATAACAATAAAGCCTCACTTGTGCAAATGATAACAGTTTATAGAGTTGAGGGAAAAAACAAGCCCAATATGTCTTCCAGAACATAAGCCTCATCTTGTTCATGACTACTACCCCCTGTACATATGCCAATACTAGCATACTGTGTGTACTAAATACACACAGACTAAATGAAGTTGTGGCCTCACAGAAAGGAAAAACAAAACAAAATAAAAAATAACAGAAAAAGCCCTTATTCTCCAAGTACGATAATGGAGGGTGGTGTTTCCTGAGAACTTACCAAGGGACAAGCACTGTTCTAGGTGGTTCTCTTGTATGAACTCATTTAATACTCATCAATTGAATAAGGTAGGTACAGATAATGGAGAAGGCGATGGCACCCCTCTCCAGTACTCTTGCCTGGAAAATCTCATGGATGGAGGAGCCTGGTAGGCTGCAGTCCATGGGGTCACGAAGAGTCGGACACGACTGAGAGACTTCCCTTTCACTTTCCACTTTCATGCACTGGAGAAGGAAATGGCAACCCACTCCAGTGTTCTTGCCTGGAGAATCCCAGGGACAGGGGAGCCTGGTGGGCTGCTGTCTATGGGGTCTCACAGAGTCGGACACGACTGAAGCTACTTAGCAGCAGCAGCAGCAGCAGGTACAGATAAGGAAAGTTGAGGCACATGGAGGATGAGAAACCTCCCCATGCTACTAACAAGTAGCAGAACTAGGATTTGAACCTAAGCAGTCTAGATCCATCATACATACTCTTAGTTACTACAGCATATGGCAGACAAGCCACAGGCAACTCAACTGTTAAAAACTAATAAATAACAGACATACGGTTACAAGTGACTATGAAAAAGAGATACATGTAATACCATAAATCAGTTCAGTACTAATTTTCAAATTAGTAATAAGAAATTACTGCAAATGGAGAACTCACTTCCTACCCTTAAAACATGAAAGATGGAGGAGTAGGGATTTAAACAGGATAAATGTTAAGTAGGATTTGCATACACAGAGAAAGAAGAATTTTCTCTCTATGCAGAGAGAACAGTATGAGAATATATACAGAGAACAATTCTAAGTCAGTATATTGGACTGAAAATGTTGGCCATGTGAAAATGGGTAACAACAGTGCAAGGACTGTTATAAACAATAGGCTTACATCTGTCTCCTGTGCAGTGGAGAATTCAATTTTTCACACACTACAGACTATCAGGTTTCCCAGGTGGTGCTAGTGTTAAAGAACCCACCTGCCAATGCAGGTAGACCTAAGAGATGGGGGGTTAAATCCCTGGGTCAGGAAGATCCCCTGGAGGAGGGCATGGCAACACACTCCAGAATTCTTGTCTGGAGAATCCCATGGACAGAGGAGCCTGGCGGGTTTCAATCTATAAAGTCACACAGAATCAGACACAATGGAAGAAATTTAGCGTGCATGCACACAGACTATTTTTGTGGAACATTTATGACACCTTAGGGAAGGCGTTAATATTCCAGTGTGCTATAAGGTCAATAACTATAATGCCCATCAAGCAAAGTGGCATAAAGGGAAAGGAGGAAAATATGAGGGTAAAGGAGGGAAATGTCATGTATTCTACTGAGGACTAAGAAAGGCTTAAGAGGATATGCTGTGTTTAGAGAATAGTATTTGTTTTTTTTTCAAGCATAATAAATTATGTGATGAAGAACAGTGGGAGGTCAGACTAGAAAGATCATTTGAATCCATAGCATGGAGTATGTTGAATGCTTGATATAAGGAATTTATAATTCATCAATAGCAATTGGTCAGTAGGCAGCCCTGAAGGATTTTAAACTTCAGAGCTAAAATTACATTTCCACTTCAGGAAAAGAAATCTGCCAGTTGTGAGTGGAATAAAGTATGGTGGAGGGAGCCATAGGCTGGAATTTATATTGGTGGTTATTGTAGAAGATTAAGCTAGAGATAATGATGTTCTGAGATGGGATAGTAGCAATAGACATGGAAAGAAGAGCGTGTATACAAGTGCTTTGGATACTAAAAGAAATATGTTCCAAGTATAAAGAGGAAAAACCCAAGATGTGCAAACAGAGAAATAGCAAGATCAAAGATATATGACTTTCCAATTCACTTATTCTCTCCTGCATCCACTAATTTGTTCTGAGGTTCAGAGAAAGCAAGTGTGGCAAAAATTTAAGAGTTTAGGGTTTATCAGTTAGTATCTATAAGATTAACTAACCTTCTTTTGAGTAGGTAGAGAGTTGATTACTTATGGCATAGAGCTAGGGATAAGGGAAAGTATATCCAAGAAAGAATACCCAAGGTATTCTTCCAGGGTATGGTGTGAGAATAAATTAGATTCTTCTTTTCTTAAAAGGTGATCTCGCTATTTTCATTAGAGGAAATGCTACAAAAAATTTAGATTCATTTTTTTCTTGGTCTCAGCTAAATATCAAAATGTATCTATGTGTAAGCCTCATGTCTAGATAAAATATATACCACTACTTCTTAAATTATATGTGGCTAAAGCCCCTTCTTTTAAAAAAAAAATTCTATCCAACACTGAATTGTATAAATTCCTGTAGAAATGAACAAATAATTTACATACATAACATGATCAATGTGTTAGTTTTTTCTATAATTGCAATCATATTGCAATATATAAATTCAAAAATTAACATGCTGTATATCTTACATTTGTACAATTTTATGTCAGATATATTTAAACAAAAAACTGACATATAGAAAGACCCCAAATTTTTAATTATTTCATTTCACAAATAGATTACTTTCAAATTTCTACAATAATTCCTAAATGCCTATTGTCAATTTCTGAGCTTCTATTGTCATGCGAGTAATGAACAGCTCAGGTACCAGATCCTCTTTGCACTGTCCATGCTTCAGATAACAGTGGTCTAGAGGATCATTTCTACAATATGATTTCAAAGATATCAGCAAGGCCCAGATATTCTCTTTTCTTCCTTTCTAATCCTCTAGTTATACTTCTCCCATCTCCTGAATATTTGGGAGAGCACTTAAAGTTTTATTTTTGTATCTATATTTTTTGCTTAAGGATTAAATGCAAATACAGACCATTACAATGATACATACTTGTACTATCCTCATATATACCTCACTGAAGTGAAGTGGAATTAATAACTGAATAGAAAGAAAACAAAACAGTCCCATTATTGTACACAAATGTGCTATCTAAGCCACTGTTCCATGTTCATCATGTACTAAATTATATTTCAGCATTTTCCTTCTTGTGCCATTTCCATTTTGCGAGCTGCTTTCTCTTCCCACCCACTAGAATTTTATCTTCCTACAACCCCTATGATAAGTTCTGGCTCCTTCATTAATATATTCTTGACCATTAGAGCCTACAATCATTTCACTATTCTCTGATCTTTTGAAATTAACTGACTGTACTCTTCCTTGGTATTATTTATAATTTATTGCCTCTTGTCATTTCTTCCTTGAATATTATTTTCTCTGTTTTAAAAAATGTTTTATATTATATAGTATCTACCTATATTTGTCTTGTTCTCTTTTTACATACATACAGATA
Organism: Bos mutus; assembly: GCF_027580195.1. NCBI lineage: Eukaryota > Metazoa > Chordata > Mammalia > Artiodactyla > Bovidae > Bos > Bos mutus. Next base: position 13,417,817 of record NC_091640.1, on the reverse strand, counting down.
GGGAGGATAAACCAATCACCTTAATTAAAAACACCTGGTGAGGAAAAGAACACTTATTAATAGCATCTGACAAGGGCTTTATGCACATCCTTAATTGCCTCCTACTGTTTCTACCCTAGAGGTGACTGCTATCCTGACCTTTGTGATAATTATTCTTTGTTCTTTTGGACAGATTTAACACTTAGAAAAATATTTATGAAGAAATTGCTAAGTATACATAAATATAAATGTATCACTTAAGTATTTTGCATTTGTTTGACTCTAAATATCTGTATACACATGTATGTATATTCCTGACATGATGTAAATATGCACATATATGTATGTGTACATATAATACAATTTTGCCAGTTATAAACTGAATCATGTTTTATATACTGTTCTTTCCTCAATATTGTATTTATTATATTTATCCATGCTTATCTAAGTAGCATAGGCCAGTCATTCATTTTCACTGCTCTATGGAATTTCTCTGTATAAATACATTTATTTTCTATTATATGATAAATGAATTTTTTGCCAAACTGCAAATGTTTGGTGAATGTTTGGTGTTGTGAAAAATGATTCTGTTCACACTTATGTTCAAAGTTTCCTAGTACACACATATAGTAATGATTCTATAGTATATCCCCAGAGACAGGATTACCAGATGGCTGGGTGTGAGCATGTTTCACTTTATTTGTTGTTGTAGTTACTCAGTCACTCAGTTGTGTCTGACTTTTTGCAGCTCCATGAATTGCAGCACACCAGGATTCACTGTTTCTCACCATCTCCTGGAGTTTGCTCAAACTCATGTCCATCAAATCGATGATGCCACCCAACCATTTCATCCTCTGTTAGCCCCTTCTCCTTATGCCCTCAATCTTTCCCAGCATCAGGGTCTTTTCCAATGAGTCAACTCCATTAGCTGGACAAATTATTAGAGCTTTAGCTTCAACATCAGTCCTTCTAGTGAATATTCAGGGTTGATTTCCTTTAGGATTGACTGGTTTGATATCCTTGCAGTCCCTTGGACTCTCACAGTCTGTTCTAGAAACACATTTAAAAAACATCAGTTCTTCAGCACTCAACCTTCTTTGCTCCAAATCTCACATCTGTGCGTGACTACTGGAAAAACCATAGTTTTGACTAGATGGACCCTTGTCAGCAAAATGATGTCTCTGCTGTTTAATAGGTTTGTCATAGCTTTTCCTCCTAGGATCAAATATCTTTTAGTTTTATGGCTTCATTCACTGTCTGCAGTGAGTTTGGAGCCCAAGAAAATAAAGTCTGTCAGTTACCATTGTTTCTCCATCTATTTGCCATGAATTGATGGGACCAGATGCCATGATCTTAGTTTTTTGAATGTTGAGTTTTAAACCAGCTTTTGCTCTCCTTTCACCTGCATCAAGACACTCTTTAGTTCCTCTCCACTCTGTCTTTAGAATGGAATAATCTGCATATCTAAGGTTGTTGATATTTCTCCCAGCAATCTTGCTTCCAGTTTGTGATCATCCAGCCTGGCATTTCACATGATGTACTCTGCGTATAAGTTAAATAAGCAGAGTGACAATGTACAGTCTTGACATACTCCTTTCCCACTTTTGTACCAGTCCATTGTTCCATGTCTGGTTCTAATCATTGCTTCTTGACATGCATACATGCTTCTCAGGAAGCAGGCAAGGTGGTCTTCTATTCCCATCTCTTTAAGAATTTTCCACAGTTTGTTGTGATCCATACAGTCAAAGGCTTTAGCATAGTCATTGAGGCAGAAGTAGATGTTTTTTTCTGGAATTCTCTTGTTTTTTCAATGAGCCAACAGATGTTGGTAGTTTGATCTCTGGTTTCTCTGCCTTTTCTAAATCCAGCTTGTACATCTGGAAATTCTTGATTCATGTATTGTTGAAACCTGTCTTGAAGGATTTTGAGCATTACCTTGCTAGCATGTGAAATGAGTACAATTGTGTGTAGTCTGAACATTCTCTGGCATTGCCCTTCTTTGGGATTGGAATGAAAACTGACCTTTTCCAGTCTTGCGACCACTGCTGAGTTTTCCAAATTTGCTGGCATATTGAGTGTAGTACTTCAACAGCATCATCTTTTAGAATTTGAAATAGCTCACCTGGAATTTCCTCATCTCCACTAGCTTTGTTCATAGTAATGTTTCCTAAGTCCCATTTGACTTCACACTCCTGGATGTCTGGCTCTAGGTGAGTGATCACACCATCATGGTTATGTGAGTCCTTTTAATTAAGACCTTTTTGTGTAGTACTTCTTAATATCTTCTGCTTCTTTTAGGTCCTTTATTGTGCCCATCTGCATGAAATGTTCCCATGGTATCTAATTTTATTGAAGAGATCTTTAATCTTTCCCATTCTATTGTTTTCCTCTATTTCTTTGGTTGTTCATTTCTAGGCAACACAAAACTTTTATAACATGTTTTTTTTTTACAAATTTTAACTTTTCTAGAAGTGTATGACAGTTTCCATTGTTCCATATAGGAGCCATCTTTTGATGTGACAGATATCACTATTGTCTTTAATATTTTCAGTGCACTTCTTCTTTCATGAACAACATTCAGTCCCCTCTTAGAACTTAGTCAAAATCCTGAGGCTAAGTTTTTCCTTGATTTAAATGATAATTTTTATTTCTAGGTGAAAGCACTTAAGACCTTTAAAGTAATTCTCAACATTCTTTCTGTGCTGCAGCAAGTGTAGATGGCAGTGCCTTGCAACAGTAAAACTTGTTTAGCTTTTCCCCTAAGTTATTATTATGTGTAAAACCCTTAGACAAGCTCTTGCATTGAACTGCACATGGCTAATAAATAATCTTTCATTGTTTGAACAGATGATTTTTATTTTTAAATTACTGTTTAGCCTATGCCATCCCAGCTTAATACTTATTATATAATCAGACTTTGTAATTTTTGACAGCCTGGTAATTGTGTAATGGTGTCTTGCTGACAGTTAGTTTGCATTTGTCTGATTATTGTGAGATGGTATTTTTCATATATTAATGTTTTATTTTCTTCCTCAGTAAAATGGAGGAAATATGCTGTAAATGTCAGACATTTTTTCTCTCTCTCTTAAGTGGCAGGAGGAAACAAACTACATGTCAGATTGTTGGCTTCCCTGATAGCTTAGTTGGTAAAGAATCCCCCTGTGATGCAGGGGACCCCAGTTAGTTTCCTGGGTTGGGAAGATCCTCTGGAGAAGGAAATGGGTACCCACCCCAATATTCTTGGGCTTCCGTTATGGCTCAGTTGGTAAAGAATCCACCCATAATGTGGGAGACCTGGGTTTGATCCCTGGATTGGGAAGATCCCCTGGAGAAGGAAAAAGCTACCATCTCCAGTATTCTGGCCTGGAGAATTCCATGGACTGTATATTCCATGGGGTCGTAAAGAGTTGGACATGACTGAGTGACTTTAAATGTAAATGTAAAAAAATTGTTTGTCTTTTCCTTATTGATTTATAAGATGTCATCATATGTTACAGATAACACCCTTTGTCAGTTACATGCTTTCAATTAGTTTTGTTTTTTCATTCTATGGTGACTTTTGAAGTCTAAAGAATCTTTACTTTGAAACTGATTAAACAATCAATCTTCACCTTTATGGTTAGTGTATTTTGAGTCTTGTGTAGTCTTTCCCTGTTACAAGATTGTGAAGATATTCTACCTGATCTCTTCTGAAATTATTGAACTTTTGTTTTTTAGGTTGAAATTTTACAGAACCCATAATTGAATTTTATATATCTTGGGAAATAAATATCTAAATTTATTTTATTCCACATGAATTATCAATTGTCCCAATACTTTTGTAATACAATCTATCCTATCTCCATAGGTCTGCATTACAATCTCTGTCATAAAGCCCATCCAAGTCCATGTTTTATGCCAGTCCATCTCCATGTCATTCCAGTGATCCACTTATCTATCCATTATTTCCACACTGCCTTATTTGCTAAGCTTTAAAGTAACTCTTGTCATGTAATAAGTCTCCATCCTTAATGTTTCTTCAAAATATTCTGACATTTCTTCATTTTAGGCAAATGCCTAAAATTAGCTTGCCCACAGTAAAATCTGTTGAAAGTTACATTAAATTTATAGATCAACTTGGAAGATGACTGACCCAGGATTCATGAACACAGCCTGCAACTCCATTTATTTAGGCCTATTTTAGTATTTCTCAATCATCCCATTATATTTTCCATATAGCACTTGTAAACCATTTGGTATATCTGTTTCCAGGTACTTCATATTTTTGATGCTATTGTAAACAACGTTTAGATTTTTAATTTTTTTCTACTTATTATTGGCATATACCTCTGTATTTTATTTATCTTATGGAGTAATTTTGTGTCCAGTAATCTTGCCAAAGCCTTTGACTGTGTGGATCACAATAAACTGTGGAAAATTCTGAAAGAGATGGGAATACCAGACCACCTGACTTGCCTCTTGGGAAACATGTATGCAGGTCAGGAAGCAACAGTTAGAACTATACATGGAACAACAGACTGGTTCCAAATAGGAAAAGGAGTATGTCAAGGCTGTATATTGTCACCCTGCTTATTTAACTTATATAAAGAGTACATCATGAGAAGTGCTGGGCTAGAGGAAGCACAAGCTGGAATCAAGATTGCTGGGAGAAATATCAATAACCTCAGATAAGCGGATGATACCACCCTTATGGCAGAAAGTGAAGAGGAACTCAAAAGCCTCTTGAGGAAAGTGAAAGAGGAGAGTGAAAAAGTTGGCTTAAAGCTCAACATTTAGAAAACGAAGGTCATGGCATCTGGTCCCATCACTTCATGGGAAATAGATGGGGAAACAGTGGAAACAGTGTCAGACTTTATTTTTTGGGGCTCCAAAATCACTGCAGATTGTGATTGCAGCCATGAAATTAAAAGACGCTTACTCATTGGGAGGAAAGTTATGACCAACCTAGATAGCATATTAAAAAACAGAGACATTACTTTGCCAACAAAGGTCCATCTAGTCAAGGCTATGGTTTTTCCAGTGGTCATGTATGGATGTGAGAGTTGGACTGTGAAGAAAGATGAGCGCTGAAGAATGGATGCTTTTGAACTGTGGTGTTGGAGAAGACACTTGAGAGTCTCTTGGACTGCAAAGAGATCCAACCAGTTTATGCTAAAGGAGATCAGTCCTGGGTGTTCATTGGAAGGAATGATGTTAAAGCTGAAACTCCAATACTTTGGCCACCTCGTGAGAAGAGTTGACTCATTGGAAAAGACCCTGATGCTGGGATGGATTGGGGGCAGGAGGAGAAGGGGATGACAGAGGATGATATGGCTGGATGGCATCACTGACTCGATGGACATGAGTTTGAGTGAACTCCGGGAGTTGGTGACAGACAGGGAGGCCTGGCGTGCTGCAATTCATGGATAGCAAAGAGTCGGACAAGACTGAGCGACTGCACTGAAATGAACTGAACTGAACTGAATCTTGTTAAACTCTCTTACTAATGCTAATATATATCCTATATTTTATTTTTGATTTTTTAAAATAGCATGAATATATCATTGTATTCATGCCAATGGTTGCTTCCTATCCTTTACAAATTTTATGTTTCGTTATTCTTAAAAATGCATCACTAGGCTGATAAATAAAGTGATGATAAAAGGCACACAAAATTTCCCTGAAAAAAGTGCTTTAAAAGCAGCAATATTAATTATTGTAGTTACTTTAAGATTGTTTCCTTTATTTTTTTCTGAAGATACTTATACCAGAATAAAGAAATTTTCTTTCTTTTTAGTTAGCAAAAGCTTTTTTTTCACTATAAATATCTGCTGAATTTCATTAAATGTTTCTCCAATAGCGTTTGAAAAGTTCCTATATTTGTTTGATTGTGCTTGAAGTGATTTTTGTTACTTTTTAATGTTAAATCAATCATTCAGTTCAGTTCAGTTCAGTTCAGTCACTCAGTCGTGTCCGACTCTTTGCGACCCCATGGACTGTAGCCTACCAGGCTCCTCCCTCCATGGGATTCTCTGGGCAAGAGTACTGGAGTGGGTTGCCATTTCCTTCTCCAATAGTATATATAGTATATACTATATATGTTTTGTAGACAGCAAGACATATGTATGTCTTGCTTTTGTATCCATTCAGCCAGGCAGTTTTTGGTTGGACTATTTAATCCATTTACATTTAAAATAATTATTGATATATATTTTCCTATTGACATTTTCTTAGTTGTTTTGGGTTTGTTTTTGCAGATCTTTTTCTTTCTTTGTGCTTCCTGTCTACAGAAGTCCCTTTAACATTTGTTGTAAAGCTCATTTGCTGGTGTTACATTCTCTTAACTTTTTCTTGTCTGTAAAGCTTCTGATTTCTCCATCAACTCTAAATGAGATCCTTGCTAGGTAGAGTAATCTTCACTGTAGATTTTTCTCTTTCAGTACTTTAAATATACCCTACCATTCCCTTCTTGCCTACAGAGTCTCCTGTTGGAAGATCAGCTGTTAACCATATGGGGTTTCCGTTGTTACTTGTTGCTTTTCCTTTGCTGATTTTGTTATTCTTTCTTTGTGTTTAATCTTTGTTAGTTTGACCAATATGTCTCAGCATGTTTCTTCTTGGGTTTACCCTGTATGGGACTCTCTGCACTTCTTGGACTTGATTGACTATTTCCTTCCATATGTTGGGGAAGTTTTCAACTAAAATTCAAAAATTTTCTCAGCTCTTTCTTTTTCTCTTCTTCTTCTGGTACCCCTATAATTCAAATGTTGTTTTATTTAATATTGTCCCATAGGTTTATGAGACTACCCTCAATTTTTTCCATTCTTTTCCCTTTATTCTGCTCTTCAGCAGTTATTTCGACCATTCTGTCTTCCAGCTCACCTATCTGTTCTTTTGCCTCAGTAATTCTATTATTGATTCTTTCTATAATATTTTTAATTTAATATAATATTTTTAATTTAAGTGATTGTGTTGTTCACCTTGGTTTGTTTATTCTTTATTTCTTCTAGGTCCTTTTAAAATATGTTCATTCATTGCATTTTCCCCATTCTATTTTTGAGGGTTTTTTTAAAATCATTTTTACTATCATTACTCTGAATTCTGTTTTAGATATTTTCTTATTTCCTCTTCATTTATTTGGTCTTGTGAGTACCTAACTTGTTCTTTCACTTGCACAGTATATCTCTGTGCTTCATTTTTTCTAACTTACTGAGTTTGAGATCTCCTTTTCCCAGACTTTAGAATAGTATTCCTTCTTCCATTTGGTTTGTGCCCTCAGTGGACTTCTTCCTTGGGCTTCCCTGATAGCTCAGTTGGGGAAGAATCCACCTGCAATGCAGGAGACCTTGTTCAATTCCTGGGTTGGGAAGATCTGCTGGAGAAGGGATAGGTTACCCACTCCAGCATTCTTGGGCTTCTGTTTTGACTCAGCTGGTAAAGAATCCCCCTGCAATGTGGGAGACCTGGGTTGGATCCCTGGGTTGGGAAGATCCCCTGGGGAAGGGAAAGGCTATCCCATTCCAGTATTTTGACCTGACGAATTCCATGGACTGTGTAGTCCAAGAGGTGACAAAGAATTGGAGATGACTGAGGGGCTTGGCACCCCACTCCAGTACTCTTGCCTGGAAAATCCCATGGATGGAGGAGCCTGGTAGGCTGCAGTCCATGGGGTCACTAAGAGTCAGACACGACTGAGTGACTTCACTTTCATTTTTCACTTTCATGCATTGGAGAAGGAAATGGCAACCCAGTCCAGTGTTCTTGCCTGGAGAATCCCAGGGATAGGGGAGCCTAGTGGGCTGCCATCTCTGGGGTTGCACAGAGTCAGACATGACTGAGGCGACTTGGAGGAGGAGGAGGAGGAGGGGCTTTCACTTTCACTCAGTGGATAAGTCTGGTCTAGTGATTTGATTTGTGTAGGCTTTGTGTTGAAAGTGAATTGTGGCCTGCATTCTGGTGGAAAGACATGTTCCCCTCTACCCCCTCTTCTGATGGGCAGGGCTGTATGAGGTGATATGTTTTAGAATGTCTGTGGGAATCCTTCCTACTGATGATTGAGTTTGTGTTTTTGTCTTTTTGTTGTGTGCATGAAGTGTCCTGCACTGGGTGCTTCCAGTACTTGTGTGAAGCCAGGTCTTGTATATAGGTGGAAGCTTTAGTGATAGTTCTCACTAATAATCCCTGAGGTAAGGGAGTTCTCTTGCATTCTAGGATCCTGGACTCAGCACGCCCACTCCAAAAGTTCATGCTTGAACTCTGGCCAGAGGACTGAGATTCTACAAGTCATTTATTACATCATTCTGCTATTGCTTATTTGTTGAGTCATGTCTGACTCTTTGTGACCCCATGGACTATAGCCTGCCACGCTTCTCTATTCACGGGATTTTCTAGGCAAGAACACTAGAGTGGGTTGTCATTCCCTTCTCCAGGGCATCTTCCCAACCTGGGATCAAACTTGGGTCTCCTGCATTGCAGGTAGATTCTTTACCATCTGAGGGCCACCAGGGGGTATTAAAACAAACACAGAAAAACAAAACACTGAACAGAACAAGAAACAAAAGAAACAAACGCAGACAAATGGTAAATACAGAATCAGATACATAATAACCAAAATTAATGAAATACACACACAGAGACAAAACCAAAACAGTCCAAAGAAAACAAGTACAAAATAGTGACCTGCTGAGCAAAGGAGACAAAAATGGTATAAACCAATTAAAAATAAAATTAACTGAAACATAAACTGGAAAATAAAACCAAAGCTATGTGCCAACTGGGGAATAAAGCAAAGAAAACAAAACAGACTAAGAAACATGGCTGAAAAAATAGAAAAGCCAAGTTATGTAAAGGAATATAAAAAAGATTTCTATATATTAAAGAATAACCACAGCAGGAAAAGAATAATATGAAAAACAAATAAAACAAACAAACAAAATACCCTCAGAGCACTGCAAAATGCCAATGTAGAGAAAGAATTATATAAAGGAAATAAAAATTGTTGATAGTTGAGTGGTGAACGGTGCCATTATTTGTGGTCTCCAAATTAGAAAATTTCAGTCCAAGACCCAGAAGACCCAGTCTTAGTCATTCAGAGGTTTGTATAACTAAGTTTTATTAGAGTGTAAAGAGATTGAGAGAGCTTCCAGTGAGAGGCACTGGAAGGGGGCAGGAAAGTACCCGCCTCACTGGTTTAAGCAGGGCATTATGTACTTTTCAACCAGCTGCTGAGAATAGATAAAAAGAATACCTAAAGTTTGTAAGATTTCCACCAGACCCTTTCCCAAGGCGTATTTCCTGAGATAACTTCAGCACAAGATTAGCCAGGGAGACAGGTGGTAAGGAGCAATGTCTCTAGATGAGATATAGTGTTGCTACAATCAGGGATACAAGTCTTGAGAAACAGGTCCCCAGGAAAGATTTGTTACAATTATACCAATAGAGTCTAAGAAAAATATTTTCATGAGTAAGACATCGTCTCCCTGTGTAATTATCAGCTCTGGACTTGAAGAAGGCGCCAGTTCTCAGGTAAGATACATTGTTGCACAAGGCTTAAGGAAATCCTGAGCTAGAATGTTCATCTCCTTCTTAAAGGGGCCTGGACTGCCTAAGCTTTAACTTTCTCATTGTGTTTAAACCAAAAAATTCTCAAGGTCATAGTTTCTCATAATTGTGGAATCTGGCCCCATGGGTGGGGTTGGACCAGTGACTTTTGAAGATTTCTAGTTAGGGGGGACTTGTGCCTGTGTTCTGGTCAATGGGCCTGCATCTCATCTGTCTGAAGGACAGTGCCATGTTCAGTAGTGAATTTTTCAGTATCTATGTGTTTGATATGGCTTTGGGCAACTTGTCTGCTAATGTGCAGCCTTGTGTTTCTGTTATTTTGAAGGATTGGTGTGGGCCATTCAGGCACTGGAGCTTGCTGGCCTTGGGTGGGCTTGGTTTGGGTGTGAAGATGGAGGGCTTTGTGAGGGGTCTTACTTATTAATGTTCCCTTGGGTCAGTCACTCACTGGTGTCTTGATTGTGACCCCATGGACTGTAGAATTCCAGGCTTCCCTGTCCTTCACTATTTCCCAGCCTTAGTTGTTCAACTGTCTCTGACTCTTTGCGACCCCCTGGAGTATATAAAATCCACCAGGCTCCTCTGTCCATGGAATTCTCTAGGCAAGAATACTGGAGTGGGTTGCCATTTCCTTCTCCAACTATTTCCCAGAGTTTGCTCAAACTCATGTCCGTTGAGTCAATGATGCCATCTAACAATCTCACCCTATGTTACTCCCTTCTTCTCCTACCCTCAATCTTTCCTAGTATCAGGGTTTTTTCCAATGAGTCAGCTCTTTGTATGAAGTGACCAAAGTACGGGAGCTCTAGCTTTAGCATTAGTTCTTCCAATGAATATTCAGGGTTGATTTCCTTTAGGTACTGGAGATATAAAAAACCTTTGCTTGCAATCAGGTCTAGTGGTGACACAGAAAACAAATAATTGATCAATTAAATAAATAAGTGCTAAAAAGAAGTGCAGCCTGATAAGTGTATCAGTTCAGTTCAGTCCAGTTGCTCAGTCGTGTCTGACTCTTTGCGACCCCGTGAATCGCAGCACGCCAGGCCTCCCTGTCCATCACCAACTCCTGGAGTCCACCCAAACTCATGTCCATCGAGTCAGTGATGCCATCCAGCCATCTCATCCTCTGTTGTCCCCTTCTCCTCCTGCCCCCAATCCCTCCCAGCATCAGGGTTTTTTCCAATGAGTCAACTCTTCGCATGAGGTGGACAAAGTATTGGAGTATCAGCTTCAGCATCTGTCCTTTCAACGAACACCCAGGACTGATCTCCTTTAGGATGGACTGGTTGGATCTCCTTGCAGTCTAAGGGACTCTCAAGAGTCTTCTTCAACACCACAGTTCAAAAGCATCAATTCTTCAGCACTCAGCTTTCTTCACAGTCCAACTCTCACATCCATACATGACCACAGGAAAAACCATAGCCTTGACTAGATGGACCTTTATTGGCAAAGCAATGTCTCTGCTTTTGAATATGTTGTCTAGGTTGGTCATAACTTTCCTTCCAAGGAGTAAGCATCGTTTAATTTCATGGCTGCAGTCACAATCTGCAGTGATTTTGGAGCCCAGAAAAATAAAGTCTGACACTGTTTTCACTGTTTCCCCATCTATTTCCCATGAAGTGACGGGACCAGATGCGATGATCTTCGTTTTCTGAATGTTGAGCTTTAAGCCAACTTTTTCACTCTCCTCTTTCACTTTCATCAAGAGACTTTTGAGTTCCTCTTCACTTTCTGCCATAAGGGTGGTGTCATCTGTATATCTGAGTTTATTAATATTTCTCCCGGCAGTCTTGATTCCAGCTTGTGTTTCTTCCAGCCCAGTGTTTCTCATGATGTACTCTGCATATAAGTTAAATAAGCAGGGTGACAGTATACAGCCTTGACGTACTCCTTTTCCTATTTGTGTAACAGGGTACATATAATCTAGAAAGCATCTATGAAATAGTGATACTTATGCCAAAATTAGACTAGCTTAAAACTCTTAGGACATCCAAAATGACATTCATTTTCCCATTTCTCCCACAACACATTTTGTCCTTTGCCATATCTGGACTTTATCTGTTGGTTAACCATGGAAGTAATCTAGTGAGTGTCTTTGAATGGTTGACCACACTTAGTACACTGAACAAATTGTAAAGCTATACATCTCAGTCATTTTTAAAACAAATTCATTTATTTCAGGCTCTCAAATGTGTCATACCATGTTAAAGTAAAAATGTTTTGTTTAAAACAAATTAAAAGTTTAAAAGTCTACAACACAGAAAGATTTGAGATATGGTAAACTGGAGAAGGCAATGGCAACCCATTCCAGTACTCTTGGCTGGAAAATCCCATGGACGGAGGAGCCTGGTAGGCTTCAGTCCATGGGGTCGCTAAGAGTCGGACACGACTGAGCGACTTCACTTTCACTTTTCACTTTCATGCATTGCAGGAGGAAATGGCAACCCACTCCAGTGTTCTTGCCTGGAGAATCCCAGGGACGGGGGAGCCTGGTAGGCTGCAGTCCATGGGGTCGCACAGAGTCAGACATGACTGAACGACTTCACTTTCACTTTTCACTTTCATGCATTGAAGAAGGAAATGGCAACCCACTCCAGTATTCTTGCCTGGAAAATCCATGGACGGAGGAGCCTGGTGGGCTGCAGTCCGTGGGGGTGCTAAGAGTCGGACACAACTTCACTTTCACTTTCACTTTTTACTGTCATGCATTGGAGAAGGAAATGGCAACCCACTCCAGTGTTCTTGCCTGGAGAATCCCAGGGATGGGGAAGCCTGGTGGGCTGCTGTCTCTGGGGTCGCACAGAGTCAGACACAACTGAAGAACTTAGCAGCAGCAGCAGCAACCTGGACATTGTAAGTCATAATCATCAGTTTGTGGTCTAAATATTTACTTTCTTTAAAGTAAGAAAGTAATATTTACTTTGGAGCTAATGTAATCAGTAGTGAATGCTGAATATTTCCTCTTTGAACAGTTTTTTTTTTTTTTTTCAGTAAGCATTTCTGTCCTCAGCCCTGTAGTGGTTTCACAACATGATTGAAGAAACAGCTATGCAAAATACAAGATTGAGCACAACATATTCAAAACATGGCAAAGAGATTCACCTGGCTGACATGATGTGCTGTCTCACTACAAGGGAGAAAAGGAGGCAGTTGGTGTTGCGGTTCATAGACTGGACTTTTGATTCAGGGAACTGGGTTATATTCTGATTCCTCATTCTACCAGTATGAACTTTGGCGGTTACTTAACTGGTCTTGCCTCAGTTACTTTGTTTGTAAAACAAAAATAAGTATTATACAATTACAAGCCTGTTTTAAGAATTTAATATAATATTTTAACTATAGCACTTAGCTCAGAATAAGACTACACTACTAAAAAATATAACTAATGCAAATTATTGAAATCTAATGTAAAATAGCTTAATAAGCAAACAAAAGGAATTTTTTACTTTCATAGCAGGAAAGGATAGAGGTAACACTAATCATCAAATTGAGTAATTCAGGGAATCAATTTTCCAATAGAACTGCCTCTTCATCAGACTCAACTTGCTTCACTGTCTCAGCTTCTTTTCTACTGCAGGCTAGGTTTTATTTTTTCTGTTTGTTGGAAGACATGACAACTTCTTATAGACTTCACCTTACCTTTCAATATCAATGGCCAGAAGTGAGTTTCACATCTCTACCTCAGCAATATAGAAGTCTCCAAAGGATTTTGTTTCTCTTGTCTTGGTCCACAACTCCACAATTGTAGCTATTAAGTGGGGGATTTAGACTGATATCCCTCATGGAACCACACAGTCAAATTAGGGAAAGAATAGTTCCCTCCAGGAGGAGCAGAGGTATAGCCATAAGGCAAAGAAAGAAACCAGATTAAGAAGTGATATAAAGTGTTACCAAAGGTGAATGTTAAATAGATGTCAAGCTTCTGTTATGACATAAAATAATCATAAACTTTGAGAGCTCTTGACTCCAAAATTGAAATGATAAATGACTTCAATAGAAGGGGAAGGGGTAAAGGGAGAAATCCCACCTGGTGCCACCATTTCTGCCTCTCATTTCACAACTTAAAATTTGACTCCAAAACAAAGATAAAAGAACACATCTGTGGTAGACAGAATAATGGCCTCCAAAGATGTCTATGCCCCAAATTTTCATAACAGGAGTTATATTATCTTATTAATACTCTGCAAAAGAGACTTTGCAGTGATTAAAATTAAAGCTCCTGAGATGGAAAGATTATCCTGGAATATTTGTATAAGACCAATGTAATTGTAAGGGTCTTTATAATTGAGAGGACAGCAGGAAGTTAGAGTCAGTAATGGAGACATGATGATAAAAGTAGAGGTAGGAGTGATCCATTGCTGGTATCAAAATTGAGGAAAGGACCAGAAGCCAAGAAATGCATGTGGACCCTTGAATCTAGAAAAGGCAAAGAAATAATTTCCCCTCAGAGTCCCCAGAGGAGTTCAGCCCTGTCCACACCTTTATTTTACCCCTGTGGTATCATTTAAGTCATCTGATCTTCATAACTATAAGATAATTTTTTTTATCATTTTATACCACTAAATTTGTTACAATTTGTTATAGAGGCCATAGGAAACTAATACAGCATCAGTTCACTCTTTTAACATCTGTTTCTTCTTCTGCTCTCTCTCCTTCCCTGTCACCCTCCTCAGTGTTAAGTCTTCCCCATCATAAGGATTTTCCATTCATTAGTTAATTTTCCCCTAAAAGTGGGGCCACTCTTTGAACAGTAACCGATCACTGAGTGCTCAGGAGAATAAGCTCTTGTGCAATTTCAATTTCCACACCCAGGAGCAATGGGCCTTTTTGCATTTTGGTGAACTCATCTAGGCAGTGCCCAAGTTAAAGGAAGGTAGTAGATGCTTTCATATTCTCAGATACAACTAGGATAGGTAACTTTTTTTTTTTAAAATTTTTAAATTAAATTAAATTTTATTTTTTAACTTTACAATATTGTATTGGTTTTGCCATATATCAAAATGAATCCACCACAGGTATACATGTGTTCCCCATCCTGAACTCTCCTCCCACCTCCCTCCCCATACCATCCTTCTGGGTAACTTTCTTTTGAATTTTCATTCAAGTCTTTCTGAAGATATTGCAAATGAGAGTTATTTGAGCGTTTTTGAGTCAGTTTTCCAGTTGTCATTTCTCTAGTTCCAGGGGAATGTGTGCAGAGAAGAAGGCCCATTATTGGCAGAAGGATGACAGAATTGCCATGGAAAGATTTGCAGAGCATACGTGGAAGAGTTTCCTTTGTCCATCTCCAGCAATCCACTGACAGAACTATCACTAGTTCCATCTTTAGGCTATCTTTAGACGAACTATCTTTAGACTAGCTATCTTTAGGCCTCTGGTCATTAATTAGCACATCACTAGCATATTGAACAAACAAGGCTTATGAGTGCAATGAGAGCACAAGCTTATTTTTTTCTCCCATTGTCTCAGTCACTTTGCTTAGGAGGTAGGTAAATACTTTTCTCCCTTAATCTAGAAGAAAACTTATACAGGCTCATAACTTTTCTATTCTCTCAATTAATCCAATGTTCTACAGTCAATTTGAGTCAAAACAGACTTAGAACTCAGAATGTTCAATTTAATGGAATAAACACATTCACAGTTTCAGCTATTTTACCTCCTTCTCCAGCTGGAGGTTGCTGCAGTGGGTGATAGAAATGTGGGCAGATTATTCCTTATTACCTTGATCCTTTCCCACAAACTTATAGTTAATCGGTTCTCCAGGGCTGAGTCTTAGTGAAAGAGGTATGGTAAAGGAATCAGAAAAATTTTCACTTGGCTTTTACAGTCACATGCCGGCTTTATGCTTTTGAATCTGGTCAGTGTTCAGTGCTCATGTGGGCTCTTCAACAGGATTTCCAAGAAAAATAGAATTGAACTTGAATTTTGGAACTTCCCTGGCAGTACATTGGTTAAGACTCCATTGCTTCCACTGCACGGGACACAGGGTTGATCACTGCTTGGATAAATAAGATTCCACATTCTATGCAGCATGGCCAAAAAAGAAAAATTGAATTTCAAATAAACAGTAGTTGTGTGTGTGTGTGTGTGTGTGTGTGTGTGTGTATGTGTTTGTGTGTACTTATCTCCCATGCAAGATTTGAGATATACTAAAAATTCTACATGTTGTTTTTCTAAACTTCAAATTTACCTTGTGTTTTTGAATTTTAATTTGCTAAATATGACAACCCTGTATTTTTAGGGACTCCCCATGATTACTGGGGACATTTAACTGTAGTTCCTTTGATGTGTGTGATCTTTCTATTCTGACAAAAATACCTTGGATATCTTGAGGCTTGTACCTATTTGCTTCTGTAGGTGCCTTGCCAGATAAGATCTAAAATAACCCACACTAATCTCCAGTGACCAGATCTTATTCCCTTAAGTCTTGCAATTGGTTCTCTATGCTTTCCTTTGACAATTTGACAAGGTGCACTTTGGTCATAGTTATCTGCTGCATCTTCCAACAAAATTTCTAATTTAACATCCTGTCTACGTAAAAGAGGGCTTCCCAAGTGGGAAAGGATCCATCTGCCAACACAGCAGACACAGTATTTGTAGGTTTGATCCCTGTGTCAGAAAGATCCCCTGGAGGAGGAAATGGCAACCCACTCCAGTATTCTTGCCTGGGTAATCCCATGGACACAGGAGTCTGGTGGGCTATAGTCCATAGGGTTGCAAAGAATTGGACACAACTGAGCATGCACGCATACACTATGTAAAAAGAGAATTTGGAGAAGATGATCCCTAAAATTTCTTCTCTCCTGTTGTAAGTCAATTTTGTCCCCTTAGATGTGAAACATCTCATTTCTACTATACAAATTAACTCTGATCTTGAAGTTTCTTTGTAAATTCTCTTATTAGAACATTAGCATTCTTACATGAGTATAGTTATAAAAGCTATAAATAAAAACAAATTTTTAAAAAAATATACAAGAATACATATAATGACAGTGGGTACAGCTTTCTGAAAAACATTTTGTAAAAATATAGCCTTCCTTAAAATTCTCCAAAGCCCCTCACTGCCTACAAGATCAAGGACAAAATTCTCAGTAGGAAATTCTTGCACTCTATAATTTGCTTCTTATTAGCCCTCTCATGTTTCCTTTAGCCTGCTTCACCATGTACCCTCTTTTTGGCCACTGTAAATTTCTTAAAAATTTTCAAATTATTAAGCTACTTTATACCCCATGCCTTTGCTTACTCTGTTTCCTGATTTTAAATGCCTTGTATATGTTAGTCACTCAGTCATGTCCAAGTCTTTGTGACCCCATGAACTATAGCCTACCAAGATCCTCTGTCCATGGACTTCTTCAGGCAAGAATACTGGAGTGGATTGCCATTCCCTTCTCCAGGGGATCTTCCCAAAAAAGAGATCTAATCTGGGTTTCCCACATTGCAAGCAAATTCTTTACTGTCTGAGTCACCAAAGCCCTTAAATGCCTTGATTTTGCCCACATAGTGGAAGGAAGATACAAATCCCCCAAATCATGTGTTCTTAACAGGCTTTATTGAGCTTCCATTGTCCCCTATTCCAAGAACTGAAACATCCTTCTCTGTCATTTTCATTATGTTTACAAACACTTCTAGAATGACTTTAGAGAAGAATGATTTTTAGTTAGTCTGCTTTGATTACAAGTCTGCCTCTCTCTACCAGACCTTAAGTTTTTGAGGCAGAATCTATATCATTTTTTTCTTTTCCTCTCCAGCCCTAGCAGCTAGCTCAGTATTTTTCTAATGGCATGTGTTGTTCAGAGATTTAATGAATGGTGTGTGGGATCCCTTTATACACAACTACTTTGGGATGAAATACCATGATTCTATCACAAGATGGTGGAGTAGAAGGATGTGCACTCATCTTCTCCTGTAAGAACTCCAAAATTACAACTTGCTGCTGAACAACCATTGACAGGAGAATGTTGGATCACACCAGGAAAAGATATCCCATGTCCAAGGGCAAAGGAGAAGCCCCAGCAAGATGGTAGGAGGGGCGAAATCACATTTAGAATCAAACCTTATACCCACCAGCGATGCTCAGAGGGCTCAAACAAAACCTTGTGTGCACCAGGACCCAGAGATCCAACAGAGACTAAGCCAGACTTGCCTTTGAGGGTTTGAGAGTCTCCTGTGGAGGTATGGGTTAATAGTGGCCTGCCACAGGGGCAGGGGCTCTGGGTGCAGCAGACATGGTTTACACAGCATGTGGCATAAGCCCTCTTAGAGGAGGTCACTATCAACCTCACCATAGAATCATCAAGCAGACAACACACAAACTGTAGAACAATTATACCAAATAAATTCTCGCATGGTTAAGAAAGCTCTAGGACTCCCAACAGATTTCCTAACCTGGGTATCTGACAAAGGGACTGAGAACTCTCAGGGAATTTGACTTTGGAGGCCAGTGGGTTTCGATTACAGAACTTACACAGAACTGGGGAAACAGACTCTTGGAGGGCTCAAACAAAACCTTGTGCACACTAAGACCCAGGAGAAAGGAGCACTGACCCCACAATAGACTGACTCACATTTGCCTATGAGTGTCTTTAGGAGTCTCTGAATGAGGTGTAGGTCAGCGGTGAGCTGCTACAGGGTCGGGGCACTGAGTGCAGCAGGGCATGCATGGGACCTTTTGAAGGAGGTCACCATTATCTTCATTACCTCCACCATAGCTTGGTCTCAGGTCAAACAACAGGGAGGGAAGACAGTCACACCCATCAACAGAAAATTGGATTCAAAACATGGCCCTGCCCATCAGAACAAGACCCAGTTTCCTCCAAAGTCAGTCTCTCCAATCAAGAAGCTTCCATAAGCCTCTTATCCTTATCTATTAGAGGGCAGACAGAATGAAAACCACAATCACAGAAACTAATAAAATTGATGACATGGACCACAGCCTTGTCTAACTCAATGAAACTATGAGCCATGCCATGTAGGGCCACCCAAGACAGATGGGTCATGGTGGAGACATCTGACAAAATGTGATCTGCTGGAGAAAGGAATGGCAAACCACTTCAGTATTCTTGCTTTGAGAACCCCATGAACAGTATGAAGAGGCAAAAATAAGTGGCACTGAAAGATGACCTCCCCAGGTTAGTATGTGCCCAATATACTACTGGAGAAGAGTGGAGAAATAGCTTCAGAAAGAATGAAGAGATGGAGCCAAAGTGAAAAAAAAACAAACAAACACACACACACAGTTGTGGATGTGACTGGTGATAGAAGTAAAGTCTGATGCTGTAAAGAACAATATTGAATGCTGCTGCTGCTAGGTCACTTCAGTCGTGTCCGACTCTGTGCAACCCCATAGACGGCCGCCCACCAGGCTCCCCCACCCCTGGGATTCTCCAGGCAAGAAGACTGGAGTGGGTTGCCATTTCCTTCTCCAATGCATGAAAGTGAAAAATGAAAGTGAAGTCGCTCAGTCCGACTCCTAGCGACCCCATGGACTGCAGCCTACCAGGCTCCTCCATCCATGGGATTTTTCCAGGCAAGAGTACTGGAGTGGGGTGCCATTGCCTTCTCCGACAATATTGAATAGGAACCTGGAATATTAGGTCCATGAATCAAGATAAATAGGAACTGGTCAAACAGGAGATGGCATGAGTGAGCATCGATATTCTAGGAATCTGTGAACTAAAATGGACTGGAATGGATGAATTTAATTCAGATAAACATTATATCTACTACTGTGGTCAAGAATCCCTTAGAAGAAATGGAGTAACCCTCACAGTCAACAAAAGATTCTGAAATGTGGTACTTGGGTGCAATCTCAAAAACGACAGAATGATCTCTGCTCCTTTTCAAGGCAAACCATTCAATATCACAATAATCCAAGTCTATGCCCTAACCAGTAATGCTGAAAGAAACTAAAGCTTGATCTAAAAGACCTTTTAGAACTAACAACAAAAAAAGATGTCTTTTTTATCAGGGGAATGGAATGCAAAAGTAGGAAGTCAAGAGATACCTGGAGTAACAGGTAAATTTGGCCTTGGAGCACAAAATTAAGCAAGGCAAAGGCTAACAGAATTTTGCCAAGAGAATGAACTGGTCATAGCAAACACCCTCTTCCAACAACACAAGAGAAGATGTTACACATGGACAACGCCAGCTGGTCAATACTGAAATTAGATTGATTATATTCTTTGCAGCCAAAGATGGAGGAGCTCTATACAGTCAGCAAAAACAAGCCTGGGAGCTGACTGTGGCTCAGATCATGAATTCTTTATTGTCAAATTCAGACTTAAATTGAAGACAGTAGGGAAAACCACTGGACCATTCAGGTATGATCTAAATCAAATGCCTTATGATTATACAATGGAAATACAAATAGGTTCAAGCTATTAGATCTAATAGACAGGGTGCTTGAAGAACCAAGGATGGAGGTTTGTGACATTGTAGAGGAGGTAGTCATCAAGACCATCCCTAAGGAAAATAAATGGAAAAAGGCAAAATGAAATGGTTGTCTGAGGCTAGCTTACAAATAGCTGAAAAAAGAAGAAGAACTAAAGGTAAAGAAGAAAACAAAAGATATGAATATAAATGTGTGAATGCACAGTTCCAGAGAGTTCCAGAGAGTAGCAAGGAGAGATAAGAAAGCTTTCCTCAGTGATCAATGCAAAGAAATAGAGGAAAACAATAGAATGGGAAAGACGAGAGATCTCTTCAAGAAAATTAGAGATACCAAGGGAATATTTCATGTGAAGATGGGCACAATACAGGACAGAAATAATACAGATCTATCAGAAGATATTAAGAAGAGGTTCCAAGAATACACAGAAGAACTATACAAAAAGAATCCTCATGACCAGGTTAACCACGATTGTGTGATCACTCACCTAGAGTCAGACACCCTGGAAAGCAAAGTGAAATAGGCCTTACTAAGCATCACTAAGAACAAAGCTAGTAGAGGTGATGGAATTCCAGTTGAGCTATTTCAAATCCTAAAAGATGATGCTGTGAAAGTGCTGCACTCAATATGTCAGCAAATGTGGAAAACTCAGCAGCAGCCATAGGACTGGAAAAGGTCAGTTTTCATTCCAATCTCAAAGAAAGGCAATGCCAAACAATGTTGAAACTACTGCACAATTGTGCTCGTCTCACACACTAGCAAAGTAATGCTCAAAGTTCTCCAAGTTCAACAGTATGTGAACCATGAACTTCCAGATGTTCAACCTGTATTTAGAAAAGACAAAGAAACCAGAGATCAAATAGGCAACATCAGTTGGATCATCGAAGAAGCAAGAGATTTTCAGAAAAAATCTACTTCTGCTTTATTGACTATGTCAAAGCCTTTGACTATGTGGATCACAACAGACTGTGGAAAATACTTCAAGAGATGGGAATACCAGACCACCTTACCTGTCTCTTGAGAAATCTGTATGCAGGTCCAAAAGCAACAATTAGAACCACACATGAACTACAGACTGATTCCAAATTGGGGAAGAAGGACATTATAATGCTGTATATTGTCACCCTGATTATGTAACTTATATGCTGAGTACTTATCATACGAAATGTCAGGTTGAATGAAACACAAACTGGAATCAAGATTGCTAGGAGAAATATCAATAACCTCAGATACACAGATGACACCACCCTTATGGCAGAAAGCAAGCAAGAACTAAAGAGTCTCTTGATGAAAACGAAAGAGGAGAGTGAAAAAATTGGCTTAAAACTCAACATTCAAAAAACTAAAATCATGGCTTCCAGTCCCATCACTTCGTGGCAAATAGATAGGGAAAGGATGGAAATATTGACAGACTTTTGGGGGGGGGGCGGGGGGCTCCAAAATCACTGCAGATAGTGACCACAGCCATGAAAAAAAAAAAAAAAAAAACACTTGCTCCTTGAAAGAAAAGCCATAATCAACCTAGACAGCATATTAAAAAGCACAGATATTACTTTGCCAACAAAGGTCTATGTAGTCAAAGCTGTTTTTTTCCAGTAGTCATGTATGCATGTGAGTTGGACTATAAAGAAAGCTGAGCACGGAAGAATTGATGATTTTGAACTCTGATGTTGGAGAAGGCTCTTGAGAGTCCCTTGGACTGCAAGGATATCAAACCAGCCACCTAAAGGAAATCAGTTCTGAATATTCATTGGAAGCACTGATGCTAAAGCTGAAGCTTCAATACTTTGACCACCTGATGCTAATTGGCTCGTTGTAAAATCCCTGATGCTGGGAAAGATTGAAGGCCAAAGGAGAAAGGAATGACAGAGGATGAGATGGTTGGATGGCATCCCTGATTCGATGGACATGAGTTTGAGCAAGCTCTGGGAGTTGGTGATAGACAGGGAAGCCTGGTGTGCTGCAGTCCATGGGGTTGCAAAACGTCAGACACGACTGAGAAACTGAACTGTCCTAACCATGATTTTGCTATTTTCCAGTGCCCAGACTCCAAGCTCTCAGGTCAAATGGTAAATAACTCACCTACCAATGAAGGAGATGCAAATTTAATCCCTGTATCGGGAAGATTCCCTGGAGAAGAGAATGATTTCCCACTCCAGTTTTCTTGCCTGGTAAATCCCATGGACAGAGGAGCCTGGCAGTCTACAGCCCATGTGGTAGCAAAGAGTTGGACATGGCTGAGTAACAAACACTTTAGGGAAATCGTGTTTCAAAACTCTGAGCTATTTTAGAACCATACAAGAGAAAGTTCTTGCTTTTATATAACTTTAGGTTATCGAAAATAAAACATACTAGAATAAATAAAATAAAAATCAAACCCACTCAGAATATAAGGATTGATCTTCTTTGAGAAAGTTCAATATAGGTATTAAAGAAGTTTTGTTTGAAAAGGAATAAATGGTAGAAGTGAATATATTTCTTTAAACACAGTATTCCACAGCATATAATGGACTATTGAGAATATTAGAAAGAACGATCTTTTTTTTCTTTAAGATAGAATTCTGGTTTTGTCTATTCCTAAATAATTGAACAATGTTTGCAGAATATCTCAAAGGGTTTAGTCCATTTTCTACTAGGTATTACAGTCTCTATGTCCATCTTGATCTTGGATGGCCTCAGCCTACAGCAGACTGAAGCACGATTTCGGTTCCTGGCCAGAAACTGAAGTCAGATCGCTGCAGTGAGGGCACTGAATTCTAGCCACTGGACCACCAGACACCAGTGGACAGCAACAAGGCCCCTGGCCTTTTGGTTTTAAAACAATAAATTCCCATAAAGATCTAATGTAGTGAGGCAAGTATTTATTCAGAGGAAAAAGATCACAAGTGGATAGACACACAGGCAGACTCAGAGAGAGAGGGTCACACCCTTGTGGTATGTAGAATCACTTATATGGGGCATTTCTTCTGATTTCCTTTGGCTAGTCATCCTCCTTCGCCTGATTCTGAGTCCATATTTGGTTTATCTCCAGATTCTCCCTTGTGTGTGCACATCTCTTGGTCAGGATGGATTCTAGTGAAGAGGCCTATGGGTTGATTGATATCACTTGCTTTTTCACCTCCAAGGAGCCTTTCTGTGCATATATAGTTGACTGGAAAGGCCTTCTTGACCTTGAAAATAAGAAAGAAATACGTGGTCTCTATTTTTCATCAGGGCAAGGCTCAGCTTTTCCCTTGTTCCTGCTATTTTGAAGCAGGGGACAAACTCCAGCTGCTCAGCTTAGAAGCCCATCTATCTTATGTCTGAATATTACTATATTTCTATACATTCCTTGATAAAATATAATCATCTCTTCAAAGTTCTATAGAAATTAAAAGATTTTATTTTTGATAGTTCAAATGTATGTGACAGACTGAACTTGTAAATGGATAATACCCAGGCCATATATAAAAATAGACCTCTAAACCACAACCTGTTGCAACCTGGCCTGGAAACCATCCCTTTATTAAAATAGACAACCCAGGAAGCCATCCTTCTATGAGTCATACTTGTAGGAAAGCAGATTGATATTTCTAATAATAATCCAGGAAGCAAAGTAATAACTTAACAATCAGTCTGAAATATCCAGGACCTGATAAGGTAACTGAGGCCTTCCCTAATTTTTGTTCCCACTTTCAACTTAGGACTGACCAAAGAAAGCCAGTTATCCTTGACTAACCAATACCAATACCAATACCATAGATGCCCCACTTTTGATTATCTCAACCACAGTTTCTCTAGGTCAACAGTCTACAAGGCATTTCTGAAGCCTCTACTTACCCTACTATTAAGTTTCCCCATGTTGGAGTTTCTGCCAAACATATGTGATGGTAGCTGACTCCCTTACTATAGCAAGCTCTGAATAAATAGCCTTTGCTTTTCCCATTTTGTTGGTCTTGTTTCCACATAGGTGTTACTTATATTTCTTTGTCCTCCCTTAAAACAAGACCCTGATGCTGGGAAAGATTGAAGGTGGGAGGAGAATGGGACAACAGAGGATGAGATGGTTGGATGGCATCACCAACTCAATGGACATGAGTTTGGGTAAACCCTGGGAGTTGGTGATGGACAGGGAAGCCTGGCATGCTGCAGTCCA
Organism: Bos mutus; assembly: GCF_027580195.1. Taxonomy (NCBI): domain Eukaryota; kingdom Metazoa; phylum Chordata; class Mammalia; order Artiodactyla; family Bovidae; genus Bos; species Bos mutus. Next base: position 13,393,776 of record NC_091640.1, on the reverse strand, counting down.
TGGGGTCGCAAAGAGTCGGTCACGACTGAGCAACTGAACTGAAAACATGGTAAGTACCAGATACTTAAATATGCTCCAGTTTTGCTTGTTTGTTGGGTTTGCTTTGTTTTTTGTAATGAAGAACCATGTGGAATCATAGCTACAATTTACAGGACATTTCTTTTATTTTTAGATATAGTAAACTATATTTAAAATCTGGTTAGATTGCTTTAACAGAATAGCTCATTTTTGTTCCCCCTCTTTTATTCTCATTGTTCCTGATTACCTAAACAGCAATTGTAGCTTTAATTATACTCTAACTTTTGCTGAAGATCAGGAACCTTGTAAAAGAAGAAAAAAATGTAGTTAATCTCTATTCACAAAGGATCTCAAAATATGTTTCGTTATATGAGTCAACAGTTCCCAGTTGTTCTTTCTTCACAGCTCCTGTTTGAAAACTTTCTTGATAGATGAGGAAACTGCAGTGCAGAGTGCTAAAATATGCAAGCTGTACATAATGATAGAAAATTACCTGTAAACTCCTTTGATATGCAATACACAAGCAACAGAGTTGGAATGCGATTCTGTCCTAATTGTTTCCCTTAGTAGATGGCTTCCCTTGATGCTATTTTAGAATCACTATAATCCTGGGGATTTTGTTCATGAAATCTCTTCACAGCTAGTGTGCTGATTTGTACATCCTATGTGTTTTCAGTTAAAGTGTTCTAAATCCTAGTTAAGTTGAGGACTTCAGGCTATTCGTAACTAAATTACCAATGCTATGCAAATTTGTTCTTTTTCTTTCACAGAATATATTTAGCAACTGCTGCTGCTGCTGCTAAGTCACTTCAACCGTGTCCTACTCTGTGCGACCCCAGAGACGGCAGCCCACCAGGCTCCTGGGTCCCTTGGATTCTCCAGGCAAGAACACTGGAGTGGGTTGCCATTTCCTTCTCTAATGCATGAAAGTGAAAAGTGAAAGTGAAGTCGCTCAGTCGTGTCCGACTCCTAGCGACCCCATGGACTGCAGCCTACCAGGCTCCTCCGTCCATGGAATTTTCCAGGCAAGAGTACTGGAGTGGGGTGCCATTGCCTTCTCCAATTTAGCAACTACTATAGAGAAATAGCAAATTAGCCAAGATGGTGTGGTCAGGTTCTCTCACCCCACATTTTGTAAATAATGACTATGGAACAACTGAGATCATTTATAGCACTGCATATGCATGTCACGAAGTGCTTGCTTGGTCACGAACTACTTTGTGATGTACACATGTGTGAGCTCTACCTAAAAAGCAGCGGCATTTACTGCCGCATCACGGCTGCATCCCTTGGGTCAGCCAGGAGAGGAGAGAATATAGCGTGTCTGTTGCTATGGCTACTACGGCAGCCAGGAGAAAGGTTGTGTTGTGTTAGGTTATGCTATAGCTGCTGCTATGGCTGCTGCATCGGCCAGGAGAGAAAAACATGTCTGCAGTTCCTAAAGCTCTTTGAGTCTCCTTCCAGCCTCTTAGCTCTACTTTGCCTATCCTGGGTATAATGAACAGTACAGACAGAGTAAACAGCAAGACTTTGGCGTCACAAACAGGATCAGCAATACAATTGGTATAGTGGGCAGGATGAAGAGCAATATAACCACCTTGCTGCTGCTGCTGCTAAGTCGCTGCAGTCCTGTCCGACTCCGTGCGACCCCATAGAGGGCAGCCCACCAGGCTTCTCCGTCCCTGGGATTCTCCAGGCAAGAATACTGGAGTGGGTTGCCATTTCTTTCTCCTTGATATATGCTCAAAGCTTAGCAATGGTGGTTCTTCTGGTTTTGCTTTTCATCTTGCTAATGTCTTTAATTTTAAAGACAGATAAAAAAGCATCTTTTTTTTTTTCCACTTAGATTAAACTAAGATTTCTCAAAATTAAAAATATTAAAACAAATCAGAGCAAAGAACTATTCCTTTTTTGCTGTTACTGAATAACTTGGGATACTTCAAAGATTATCTGATATTGCAAAAAAAAAAGACATTCCATTTTGAGGAGTGAAGAATGAAGCAGTTGATCTGAAGTCTTTTCTTAGCAACCATTAATCAGTTAGAGTCAGGAGTGGAGAAAGACTTACTGGCTTCGAAGTTATGAAACTGATGAAGTTTGCCTTTAAGATCTTGCCTCCCAATTCTGCCACATCCAATGGCTTTTTTATTGAAAATTCGTTAGAAACTGATGATAGTTATTCAAATACCAGTCATTATAAATCACCAAATTCCTCCCCTTGAAAACATTTATTTACATTAACAACTTTCACATAGGAACAGAAAAAAGATTGGTACCTGATTAAAGGAATTTGAGCCATTTGCAAGTAGAAACAGAAAATGTTTAGAGTAAAAGGGAAGACCTTTTCTAACCTCGAAAATTAGCCACTGTTTGAGTCTTTTTCTTTTCTACTGTCAATAATTTTTTTAATCCATTCAAGCGAAAAGATTAGCAGATTTAAGTTGAAGTGTAGGCATGCCTCTAAAAAGACCAAGAGAATGAATTTCAGGGCATATGCAGCAGCCCAGATATAGAGCAGTAGAGTTGTTAAATAATTTCAATCACTATAAAAATAAATAAAATTATTAAATATGAAAAAACAAGACAACAAATGTGAATATAGTTTAAAAGCAAGTCACATCTATGGGGCTGTAGCAATGGAGTTCTCGTTAATGAGAAACCATCACATCTACTAAAATGTAAACTTTGAAGAACAAAAGGAATAAGTAGCTCTTCTTACATTTTATTTGGAAGTGAAAAGAAAGTAAGCTTAAATTTTGATGCAGTAATACTATTTATTTAGGTGACTATGACAGTAAAATTACACAGTTTAGTTGCTTTACACTTTTGATATATACCATTTATATCTATTTATAATAAAACAGAATTTATTAAACAGAATGCAGTATTTTTAGTTGCATCCACTTAAATGAATTTATTTACAGTATTTGGGATTAATCACAAAAAGAAAACCATAAGAAATTGCATTGGTCATTGTCAAGGAAGAAATTTGAACTCTGAAAAGGATAAACTCTGAAATATGATTGAATTGGATTTCCTTGTTGATTTTTATTTTACAGGCTTATTGTTGGTTCCAGCAAAATCTTTTTGCCTTGATTGGAATTGTGCTTATATGGATATAGCTGGTGAATATATATATAGATATGCATGCAGGCCTTAAGAAATTTACCTACATTTGAAAAATGCAAAAGTATGTATGTTATATTTGGTGTGTGTTTAGCAATACGGCAAAGTTTTTAAAAATATCATTAGCTTATGGAATAGAAATAAGAACATAAATGTTTATATTAAATTTCTAGCTTTTTTTCCTAGACATGTGGCCACTAGCCATATGATCAAGTCTACTTCTACATTCTATCAGAATGTACTGTTAGGTAGTTGGAATAGGAAGCAGGAGTCCAGAATGGTGGTGGCTAAAAGATGAGGAAGGGAAAAGCCCGTGAAAATAGAACAAAGGAAGTTTTGAGGACTGGAATGAGGACCTCAGGTAGAACAAACAGCACTCTTGGCTAGCCCAGTTTACATAGGGCAGGCCCAGAGGGAGAAAAAACATATAAAAAGAGGAGCCAAAGGTCTGGGGGTCTCTCTTTTCTCTCTCTCTCTCTCCCCTTCTCTTCACGTCTTTGGGTCAACATGCCCTCATGTCTCGAGGATGGATTTTCCTGCTATTTTCTAAATAAAATAGAGCTGTAACACTGATTTGTCTAAGAGCTGTAACACGGTCTGTTCAAGACCTGAGAGCTATAACACATTCTGTCCACGACCCGAGAGAAGTGACATGCCAAGGGCTTTAATGGCCGTCACGCCAAATCTTTGTTGTGACGAGACAGAACCGAGGAGCATACACTCGCCTGACATCTATAGAAAAGTGCAGAATAGTAGAAATCTTTTGAATTTAAAACAGCATGTAGGACTCTTTATAAACCCAGGAAATTTTATAGCCTCTGTTCTACAATTACACTAATGGTTCTACAAGTAATTATTTATACAAAAAAAAACACTAATCGTCCACTTATTCATTATGTATTGAACACACTGTGAGCCAGGTACTAAGTTAGGTGTTCAGAATGCATTGATGACTAAGATTCAGTCCTTGACCATAAGGAATGTAGGGTTTAAGGAAAGACTGACAGGAAGGCAGTGGTTACAGATAAGATATGTGAAATGAAAATATCTCCTGCCTTATCAATAAACAAGAAATATCACAGACATCAGCAATTGAAAGTGAAAGTGAAAGTGAAAGTCACTCAGCCATGTCTGACTCTTTGCGACCCCATGGACTATACAGTCCATGGAATTCTCCAGGCCAGAATACTGAAGTGGGTAGCCTTTCCCTTCTCCAGGGGATCTTCCCAACCCAGGGATTCAACTCAGGTCTCCTGCTTTGCAAGCAGATTCTTTACCAGCTGAGCCACAAGGTTGCTGTCCTCCAAATGTGAATGAGGGCTCCCCAAACTGCAATCCAGCAAATGTCTTCGCCCACTGCAGTGATTGCTGAGGAGCTAAGGGAATGCAAGAAGCAGCCATCTGCTATACCTGCTACTCCTTAAGGTGAACAAGGAAATAGGATTTGACCCCAGACAGCTGAGGTACATGTGAAAGAAATGAATTCAGTGAGCCCAGAGACTTGCATCTTTACATATATAGAATGCTTAATTTCTCAACCTAACATCTGATTTTTGACGTTCAGACTGCCTGCTCCCTATGTTGCAAACTTGTATATAGCCTGGCTTCCCCCACACCCCCTTCCCCACCAACCCCCTGCCATGTCCTTGAAGCAGTTTTCTCAGAGCTACTGAGATTCTGCCTTCTGGGCTCAGAGTCCTAAACATTCCCACCAAATAAAACAACTCTACCATCTGGTTATGACTATATTTTTTAATGAACAGCTTTGGTGACCAACATGAAGGGACCCAGAGCAGATTTCTCTCCTCCACCTGAACTCTATGAGAAACCAGAGCCATGGTACTAACCAAGGCTGCTTGTACCCATCCACTTCCTCTGGAGTTCAGGATGGATTTGAGTAAGTCCCTCCTGGTTCTTGGATTTCCCCTATTGGCTGCGATTTTAAGTTTTTTGTTTGGTGGGATATAGCGGGTATCTGCCCCCTCTCAGTTAAGGTGCTGGGGGAGAAGACATTTGAAAGACACTGGGGATATATCCACTCAGGATCTAGATACTGGGTGGTGCTCAGTTGAAAAGATACTGAGGAATGCCGGTCCTGTTGAAAGACGCTGGGTAGGAGAGGAAGAATACCTGGGCCTCAGTTGAAAGACTCTGATGGTGACTCCATTGTAGAAAGACATAGAGAGTTGATAATTGCAAATATCTAGTTAACTGGAGAAATTAAATCTTGTCCTAAATATTGAGTGGGCTCTTTAATGCATATGCAGTTAAAAATTAAAAATTGGCTTGGTAAAACCTTAAACAAGGCCTTGTAGAGGGAAGCTCAGATTTCTCTGTGTCTTTGAGATGTAAATGTTCTATCTGATCTTCCTGGGTTGGTCTGTTGTGGTTTTATTCCTGTTAGCCCTATAAGAGGTCTTTTTGCATTATTAATGATTTGCATCTCTGTGGAGATGTAATTTATTGGTGGCCAAAAGATGAATTTTTTTAAAATTAGAGAAACAAATCATTAAGTCTAGAGTCCTCTCATTGCAAACAACTGTTTTGTTTGAATCTATAAAACAAAAGTCAAATTATACAAGTTTGCAACATAGGGAGTGGGCAGTCTGAACATCAAAAATCAGATATTAGGTTGAGAAATTAAGCATTTTATATATGGAAAGATGCAAGTCTCTGGGCCCATTGAATTCATTTCTTTCATATGCACCTCAGCTGTCTGAGGCCAAATCCTATTTCCTTGTTCACCTTAAGGAGTGGCAGGTAAGAAATTTTTATTTTAGAATAAGAAAAACAGGTTTAGGAAGCTTCATTGAGGCCTTCTCAATAGGTCTTATAGATGCTAATAAGAGCAATTAAGAATATTAAAAAAAGAAAAAAACTTGGAAAAAATGTTATTTCAAAGAGGTAAAAAAAAATAATGAGTTACCTCAAATGAATAAAAAATTATTTGGATAGTTATCTAGAATGGGATAAATAAAGCCCATTTACATGATTAAAGATTTGATATTATTAGACTACCTAAAGTTAATGAGCCAAAAGGGACCCCTTACTGGTCCCCAACATTAAAAGCTAAACAAGTCTGTTGTATTTACAGCAGTTTGAAGTTATCTATTTAAGGGACTAGAAAATTTTACATTGAGATATCTGGCCAATTATTTTGGGACATCTAGGCCAAAGTACCTGACTTAATCAGTTCTATCTGACTCTAGGGATCCCAAAGCCATTTACATAAAAATAGGCAAAATAGACAGTGAACAAAAAGGAAAAGTCCCCTAAACTCTCCTCTAAGAACAGAGCCTGTAGATTAGAAACTTATGAAAACTAAAATTAAATGCATAGAAGTTGATGGCATTTAGATAAAGGTATATAAATTGGTATATCTAAATGGGCCTTATGTAAGGTGGTTATAGGCCTTATCTAATTTATATTATGGGATAAACAAGGCATATAGTTTGCCACTAAGGAAATACTGACTAAACGTACTGAGGAAACCAATAGTTACATGAGCCATAAAATATTAATATAAACTTAGTACTAATAATTGAACTATGTTGTTGGAGAAGACTTTTGAGAGTCCCTTGAACAGCAAAGAGATCCAAGCAGTCCATCCTAAAGGAAATCAGTCCTGAATATTCATTGGTAGGACTGATGCTAAAGCTGAAATTCCAATACTTTGGCCACCTGATGCAGAGAACTGACTCATTTGAAAAACCCTGATGCTGGGAAAGATTGAAGGGGGAAGGAGAAGGGGACAACAGAGGCTGAGATGGTTGGATGGCATCACCAACTCAGTGCACATGAGTTTGAGTAAGCTCTGGGAGTTGGTGATGGACAGGGAGGCCTGGCGTGCTGTGATTCATGGGGTCGCAAAGAGTCAGACACGACTGAGCAACTGCACTGAACCAGACTGAATATCCAAAGGCTAATAAAATAAAAATAGTGGTTTTGCTTTGGTTTACTTTAAAAACTCTGAAAGATCTTTGCTAAATGCTTTATACAAACCTTTGAAGTCATAAGTTAAAACTCTAAAGTTATAAAGCGTAGAACTTCATAAGTTAAGTTTCAGTTTGATATAAATCTTGCCATTGAGTTTTGCAACTTTAGGCCAAAAAAAAAAAAAAAAACAACTATTTGACTCTATGCTAAATACATTCCCTATTTGGTGTTTACTCTTACCTTTGCCTTGTTCTTTGGTATCAGAAAGAAGGTTGTAGAGCACTGAACTGCCAGACTCAATTACTGGGTTACTGATACCAGTTTATGGCTGTCTTTGAAACAGTGCAAGAGGAAGAAATCAAGATCCTGTTACCTTTGTTCTTCATCACTGATTCCTGACTTCGAGGCCTTACATTATAGAAGCCCCTAGACTCCTCATGGATGGGGGTGAAGATCTTGAGTCATGACCATGCTGTGTCCCCTTTTCTACCCTCTGAGAATGAAAGCCACCTTTCTCTTTCCTCAAAAAAAAAAAAAAAAAAAAAAAAAACTAAACAACTGCCTTTGTGTCACAAATGTCTAAACCAGAACATGAGTACGGGCTACAATGACGTAGACTAAGCCCAATTAAACAGGCAGCACCTAGAAGACCATAGGGAAAAAGTGGCAGTTTTAAATCTAAACTTCTGAAAAATGATGTTCCTTCAGCCTGAGGTGGGAACCCCGAACTAGAATACCAACCCAGATCTAGAATAACAACTTTCTGCCTTCTGCTTCCGTTATCTTGCTTAAACAGCTTTTGCTCACTGCTCACTACCTCCATTTCTGCAGTCTTGCTTTCTCATCCCATCTTCAGGAACCTATGCTGCCTGGGGAGGGGGATCTGAGCTGCTTGAGCAGTAAAGTCCTGAAGACAGGAAAGTCTGTGCTGTATATAAAATACCCAGAACAATGCCTGGGCCCTCAGCCTCTGGAGGAGACGCCACTGAGCCTGCACCAATGCTGAATAGACCCTGTTTTTCTGCATCTCTGAGTGCCGCTTCTTGTCTCTTTCTGCTCCCACAGTTTCTATAACAAGCCCAAACATACAGATAGTAAGCCTTAGTTATCTGAGCAAGAAACTTTAGAGTATTCAAACTGTTTGTTAACCAGTAAGTTTACATAAATATTGTAATACCTGGTTCATATCTAACCTTTTAGTAAAGCCATGACATCTCTAGTTTTTTTGCATCTGTGTATACATTATACAAAGGAGATATTTCTACTTTTAAAGATATTATTATAATTGAATTTATAAGAGCTCTATTGAACTTTAATAAAAAGTACTTATGTTGCAGTGAAGTGAAGTGAAGTGAAAGTCAGTCAGTCATGTCTGACTCTTTGTGATCCCATACAGTCTATGGAATTCTCCAGGCCAGAATACTGGAGTGGATAGCCTTTCCCTTCTCTTAGGGATCTTCTCAACCCAGGGATCTAACCCAGGTCTCCCACACTGCAGGGGGATTCTTTACCAACTGAGCCACAAGATACTGGAGATACTCCAGCCCAAAAATACTGGAGTGAGTAGCCTTCTCCAGGGGATCTTCCCACCCCAGAAATTGAACCAGGGTCTCCTGTACTGCAGGCTGATTCTTTGTCAACTGAGCTGTCAGGGAAGCCAAACTTTGAAAACCTCAGGTTATCTCCATTTTCACTTGCAATCCCTAGCCCCTTTCAGTGTTTTTCAGATGGCTACCACTCTTTCAGCATTAAATCCAAACTGAAAATGTCCAGGCACAGCATTATCCAATAGAACTTTCTGCAACAATAGAAATACTCCGTGTCTGCACTGTCCCATATGGCAGCCAATGAGCGCTTGACATGTAACTAGCGTGACTGAGGAACTGAATTTTTAATTTCACTGAATTTTAATTGATTTAATTTTAAATAGCCACCTGTTCCTAGTGGCTATCATATGAGAGAGTGCCTGTCTAGAGAAAGAAGAGAAACCTTGAGTGTCAACAGTGGGGAAGTTTTTCCTAGAAGTCCCCCAGCAGACTTTCCCAGGTGTCTCTTTGGTCAAAAGCCAGTCACATGCCTACTCCTAAATCAAATATTGGCAAGGAAAGCCATTTCCACAGGTAGCTTAAAATAATTAGGATCCAGTGCGGGCTCAGCGAGTCTGACCCTGGCAGGGCAGGGTGGGAGCCGGTGGCCAGACGCGGAGGGGCTCAGAGGAGCCAAGCCTCTGGTGGTGGGTGAGAGGCTAGGCTGGAGCCAGAGCCGCGGTGGTGAAGTTGTTGAGTCCTAAATGGTCTCTTTCCTTTGTGTAATTGATAGTTTGGGTGGTAAAGAGATGGCTGACAGTGTCAAAAGAGAGGAAGCCGAATCTGACTCCATGATGGAACTGTTTCTTTGACTTACTTTTCATTGTTTTTGTTATTGTAATCATACAGAATGGCTTGCCTCAGAGAAGCCTGCCCCTCTGGCTGACTGTTAAACTGAAACGCCTTTGTTAAGAACCCTGTCCACCTGAGGATGGCAGGAATGGAGAAATTAACACATCCTCTGCTTGAGGCTTGCCATTCCAGATGTTTGCAAGATTAATGTACTTTTTACTTTGCTTCCTCACCTCCCTTTATCTCTGATCTATAAGAGAGCCTAACATCCAGACCCTGATAAGATGCTTATTTTGAGGTGCTAGCCTGCCATCCTTTCTGTCAGTTGCTTTCTGAGTGAAGTCATTTTCTTTGCTCAACACCTCATCTCTCGGATTCATTGGCGTGTTGTGCAGTGAGCAGAGGGAGCTTGGACTTGGTAACAGTCTGGTGAACCAGCCAGGAGACTTGCTACTCTTGGTTGACCGGCCCCAGTCAGGGAATATTGGGACAAGACCCTAGCAGCTACCAGGGCTATTTGTCCTGAGGTTCTTTCCTTCAGGATTCCCTGAAGTGGCACTGGCTGATCTCAATGCTTGGCAGTTAAGATAAGGAACCAACAAACTTCTAGAGTCGACAGACTCAATTTCATTTGTAGGGTAAGTCTACCCAATTTGATAGCCGGTTCAGTCGGTTCACTTGTTTTGAGTGTCCTTTTGTATGAAGAGCCGATGGGCTCGATTTTGGAGTGTAAGTCACTCCGTTGTGCACACTTGGAACATTTTTTCCCCTCAATCGGGGATTTTTCTTTACAGAACAAACCAATGCTTGGGATACCAATTTGCAGAGGGGAGGTATTGTTGCACCCTACCCTGAACTGGTTCATTGGGAACTGGTCCTCATGGGGCAAGCCCATCCTAGTTGAAATTAGCTCTTCTGTAAGGTAAATTTATTTACCTGTGGGAATGGGCCAGTTGGAACCAGTTCCTTTGGGAGCTAGTTCTTGTGTGGGAGTGGGTAGCCTAGTTGGAATTAGTTCATTTGCTTCATAGGGTAAATTTATTTACCCTATTGGGGAATTGGTTTGTCTGTGTGCATCAATGCTAAAATCTGTTTGTGCTGTTTTTGTTGGAAATTGTCTGTGCCTTTTGTGTTTTGTAGTTTTAAGGCTTATAAATATGGAAAATATATCATCTATTCCAAAGAAAAGATCTTTGGAGTGCGTATTGAAATGAAGTGAAGTCGCTCAGTCGTGTCCGACTCTTTGCAACCCCACGGACTGTTGCCTACCAGGCTCCTCTGTCTATGGGATTTTCCAGGCAATAGTACTGGAGTGGATTGCCATTTCCTTCTCCAGTGAATCTTCCCAACCCAGAAATCGAATCCGGGTCTCCCACATTGTAGACAGAGGCTTTACCGTCTGAGCCAAGTATGTTAAAATCAGAAGAGCAATGACCCTGAATGGCTCACAATTAAACAATCTGACAGTCAGAAATGCTTTACAAAGGAGAGGAACACTCTGATAATGAACATGCTCAGGGAGCTCCCTTGGACTTGAAGCAACCAATTCTAATTTCCTTTACAGGAGCCCCAGGTAACTTTGACAGTGGGGAACAAGTTGATTGACTCTGTCCGATAGATACCACTCTCCTTTGTAAATTTAATGCTCAAATAACCTTTTCCCCCAGAACAGCTTGACATTAGGGTCCTACTGGAGCCTTTTCAATCTTGTCCAATCTGGGGAGCATGGCATCCCACTCCAGTACTCTTGCCTGGAAAATCCCATGGATGGAGGAGCCTGGTGGGCTGCAGTCCATGGAGTTGCTAAGAGTTGGAGACGACTGAGCGACTTCACTTTCACTTTTCATGCATTGGAGAAGGAAATGGTAACCCACTCCAGTGTTCTTGCCTGGAGAATCCCAGGGACAGGGGAGCCTGGTGGGCTGCCATCTATGGGGTCGCACAGAGTTGGACAGGACTGAAGTGACTTAGCAGCAGCAGCTCCCATCCAGGAGACTCTGACTACTACTTGGGGTGTTCTTCCTTTGAAAGGAAGCTTTCTTTATAAGGCACTTTCGAGAAAGGCCACCCGCCTAATGGGACTGGAAAGTTATGTTAATGTGACTTTCTGGTTGATTAGGTTTTGGTTTATTCTGGTTACTTTGGTAATGCACAGACATCTGGTACTAACTGCTTCCTCTATGTCTTCCTCTACCGTTTTCTCATTTCTTTCTCTGTGAACCTTTTGTAAACAGGCGAGTAGCTATGGAAGCAATTAAGGAATTCTGGCCAGGGTTCTCTCTGGTGTGTTCCAAAGGCCCACAGCCCACTGCCACCCAAGCGGGTGAGAGCCCTCCTTTCCTCCACCTCTTTTAAGCTGAGGATCAGGTCAGTGGAAATACAGGGAGGATTCCTCAGTCAGTCTTCCTTATCTTTCCTGTTGCCTTTGTTTCTTTCCTCCTCAGTCCAGATTGACTTGTGGGAGCCTGACTGTTGCCTCTAGGCTTCCTAAGAGGCCATCTCCCTTAAGCTAGAGGAGGAGGGTAAAACTTTCCAACATGGGTGAATAAGTACGTCAATCCTTACTGGGGAGGCCACCCAATTCTTTGGGGAAAGGAAAGAAAAAACATAACTGTCCTTGGCTTACAAAGGTAGTCTTTAGAGGACCAGAAGGATGGTTCCAAAAAATCCTTTTACCACTCCCCAAACCATCTCTGCTCACCTTATAAAGTCTGTAAATATTAAATAAAGGGGAAACAAAGTCATCTTAGAAAGAACTTGCCAGTGTCTTTGAGATGCAAATGTCCTCCTTGGTCTTCTCAGAAATCTTTATCTCTGCTGTCTTTTTAATACAAATTTTAGAAAGGGTAAAGTAATTTAGAAATTTGCTTGTCCAAGGTAATAAAAGTTGCTTTTTCTACAAATATTGATATTTACCCATCAAGCCAAGTGAGCCTGACTTGTTTCATCTGTGAGAATTGCAATTATAATCCAACCTCTTTTGTAAACTATTGTTGGGTTTTACATTGCTGTACCTGACTCAGAACTGAAATCTTGATGTAAACTGAGGCCTTGCTGTTTACATGTTTATATCCTTTTTTGGATAGCACTGCCAGGGTTGATTTATAAAAAGAGCTCTATTTAATTGGCTTAAATAACAGTAGTAAGTACTTAAACCAAAAAAAAAAAAAAATCTCATTACAAGAAAATCAAGTTAAATAAGTTTCAGGTTCATGGGAACTGGGAAATATTTAATATTAAATTAGCATCTGGTATTAATGGTTAAGTTTGTTGATCTAATTATAATAATAAGACAGGCCTTGAGTCATCAATGTATTAAGTATATTATTAAGTATAATACTTTCATTGTGCCTAGGTTTTAACATAAATAAGGTATTATATGTTACAAATTTGTCAACCAAAATGTACCTAAAAGTGGAAAAAGCTTCAAGAAAACTAAGATATGTGTTTTCAGTAGAAGATGTGGAAATAAAAAATACTGAAAAGAGTTATGCATGATCAGGATTTCTTAAGACTTGGATTTGGATTTTTTTTTTTTTTCTATTCAGACAAACATTTTTTTTTAGGTTTTGTTAAACAAAGAACATTTAAGGAATGAAAATATAAAGGAGAAGAGTTTTGAGTAAACTCTTATAAATATATGTTTTAGGCTCTCTCCAGGTAATCTACAACTTGAAATTTAAAACTGTGCTGAAATAAGTGATGAAGGGTTTGTGAAAAATGGACCCCAGAAAGGGTTTGTACATGATCAGTCAGGATTGACTAAGCCTAATATAAGTTTAATTCAGTAAATGAACTTTTAAATAAAGCTGCTATGAAATGTAAATTCATTTTTTCTCTGTTAAAACAGACAAGTTTTCTGAAGATGAGAAACTGCCTTTGATAACAGAAATCAAGTGTTTTTTTTTTTTTTTAATAATCTGTATTTTAAATAATCTGTATTTGCCTTTGAAATCTTCTATTGTCACTTTGGCTAAGTTTCACAGTGATCTATGGTTCTGCTGTATTTTAAAATGTTTTGGTATTCCTTTGAAGGGTTTCCCAAATCAAATTATAATAAAGTTCCTTTGACCTCTAACTAACCTTGGGATGCTTCAAAGGGTCTCTGAGGGAGCCCAAAGGGAGATATTAAACTAATCAGTTTTACTTGGTATGTTAAACTAGTTGTCAAATGAATAAAAAATTTTAAGTTATATGGTAAATGGTGCAGATATTTTACAGATTATACAGAGATCCTAAAAATCTGATATATATTGGTAAAATATTACCAGCCATACTTTTAGTTATCTAAAGGTGTTATATGTCACAACAGTAATCAAATTTAAATTTGCCTTCTTTAAATCGTTTGTTAGCATACACAGTTATGGTTTCATTCTAATGCCTTTGCAAAATGTCTCCTCTTCAAGATTTATAAAAAGGACTTTACAAGTTTCTGACTTTCAGAACATAATCCTGAAGGGAGAAAGAAATCTGAAAAATTCTATTGAAAGATCTGATGACTTCATAAAACTGTTAACAAAAGGATTATTTACATAAAACTGAGTAAACTAATAACTATGGTTTATGGCTTTTATGGTTTCTATCTGAAAGGATTATTGGTTTAAATCTGTGTTTTCTAGGTGTAAGAAAAACTTCTCCTTCAATTAATTAGGACTTCCAATAATTTGGTAGATTATGACTTTTGGAACATATATCTTTTTCTCTCTACCTGGTTGATCTTGCCAGTAACACATGCTGGTCTCAAAGGTTAGACCACACATAAGTGTACATGGCCAATGCAGTGAAACTGCAGCTAGCTCATCAAATTAGTTATGGATCCTTTGGTCACTTGATTATTACAACTGGATTACAACTAGCTATAATATAATATTATAGTTCTTTGTTTTCAAATTGCACTTTGTGTCTCTCTGCTGCTCTATGTCTCTGTCTGCATTACTTATATCCTGTTTAATTTATAAGATTGCTATCTCTTGCAGTAATCAATGTGCAAATAGACCTCAAACAAAACTTCTATGGCTAAACATTTTGAGGAAATCACATTTGCAACATAAAATAATTGCAGTAGTGTGATTCTAGGTATCACACTAGAAGGGAAAATGTTGCCTGGATTAAAGTTAGAATCCAGAGAATTTTTGATTATTGACAGGGCCTGGTCCAAAACTTAACACCTGGATAGGCGTAAAAAGAATATTTGCCCTAACTGGGATGAGCCTCCCAGTGCCATGGGACAAGAGTTGATCATGTAGTATTTCCCAGATAATGATCATTCATGACCAATAGAAGAAGACCTGAGGAATGGAATCAGTGATTGCAGCCCTTCAATGTGAGCCAGTGAGTCCTCAGGAAGTGGAATACCTGCCCCCTACCAGTCATTAGACTTCAGTCACTCTAACCAACCCCTATGGTTAGCCTTCAGCAAACTCTGAAAATGCAGGATTACAAGCCCAGATAGCTGAGGTAAATACCAAATAAATAATATTAATGAGCCCTAACTTGCATCTTCCTATACATAGAAAAGCACCAAATTTCTTAACTTGAGATGCTATCTCATGGATTTGAAGTTCAGTATTTCTTAGTCTACAGTTGTAAGATAGATACTTTCCAAAAATGGAAAAAAGAACGAAAATTTTCAACATTTGAAGCACTGGTAAAAATGGCAGACACTCCTAGAAAGATCCATCTGACTGAGCAGAACAGTTGTCACCCCTTTTACTACAAGATTGTGTACTGTACTTTGACAGTGGGGCATGGTTGCAGAGAGGAAGCCAATTCTGACTCCATGATAGAACTGTTTTTCTGATATGTTTTTCATTGAGTTTGCTATTATAATCATAGAGAATGGCTTGCTTCAGGGAATCCTGATCCTCTGCCTGATGCTAAACCGAAATGCCCTTGTTCAGAATCTTGTCCACCTGTGGACAGGAAGGGAAAATTTAATGCATCCCTTGCTTGAGGCTTGCCATTCTAGGAGGTGTTTGCAAGATTAATTCCCTTTTACTTTGCTTCCTCACCTCCCTCTATCTCTGATCTATAAAATAATCTGACATCCAGACCCTGATAAGATGGTTATTTTCAAGTGCTAGCCTGCCATCTTCTCAGTCAGCTGCTTTCCAAATATAGTCCTTTTCCTTGCCTCAACATCCTGTCTCTCAGATTCATTGGCCTGTTGTGGGGCGAGCAGAGCAAGGTTGGATTTGGTAACACTTACATTTAAAGAAAACTGACCAAGATGACTTTCAGGTTTATGTGAACTGAGAAATATTCAATTTTAACTTGATACCTGATATTAATTTTTGTTGGTCTAAAATAATATAGATGTCATTGAATCATCAAAATTAAGTATAATACTGTATTCTTCTGTTAGGTAGTTAGAATAGGGAAAAGGAGTCCAGAATGGCGGTGGCTAAAAGATAAGGAAGAGAAAAGCCCACAAAAATAGAACAAAGGAAGGTCCGAGGACAGGAATGAGGACCTCAGGTAAAACAAACAACACTCCTGGCTAACCCAATTTACATAGGGCAGGCCCAGGGGGGAAAGAAAAACATATAAAAAGAGGAGGCACATGTATACCTGTGGTGGATTCATTTTGATATTTGGCAAAACTAATACAATTATGTAAAGTTTAAAAATTAAATAAAATTAAAAAAAAAATAAAAAAATACAAAGAGGAGCCAAAGGGCTCGCGTGTGCATGCGCGCGCGCCTTGGGGCACTCTTCTCTTCGCGTCTTTGGGTCGACATGCCCTCATGCCTCGAGGATGGATTTTCCTGTTATTATTTAAATAAAATAGAGCTGTAACATGGAGCTGTAACATGGAGCTGTAACACTGATTTGTCTAACACAGTCCATTCGAGACCTGAGAGCTATAACACGGTCTGTCCAAGACCCGAGAGCTGTGACATGCTGAGGGCTTTAATGTCCGTCACTCCAAATCTTTGTTGTGACAAGACGGAACCGAGGAGCATACACTCGTCTGACACTTCCTAAGTTAATAAATAAAAACTTACTAATCTCTTAGAAGAAAATAATGTGATAAAACTTTAAGGTAAATGTAAATGAGACAAGAACTGTTGGATAAAGTGTCAACTGTAAAAGATGCACGACTTGAGAATTATGAGTTATGTTTTACTTGGGACAAAATGAGGACTGCAGCCCTGGAGACAACACCTCAGATAGCTCTGAGAGACTACTCCAAAGAAACAAGGAGAGTACAGTGCAATCAAGCTCATATTTTACAAAAGGTTTTCTGCTAGTCCTGAGGAGTTGATGTCATCATGACAGATTTAGTATTGTCCAGATATTGTTGTTCAGTCCCTCAGTCACGTCTGACTCTTCACCACCCCATGGACCACAGCACTTGAGTCTTTCATGTCCTTCACCATCTCCCAGAGTTTGCTAAAACTCACGTCCATTGAGTCAATGATGCCATCCAACCATCTCATCCTCTATCATCCCTTTTCCTGCTGCCTTCTACTTTTCCTAGCATCAGGGTTGTTTCTAATGAGTCAGTTCTTCCCACTAGGTGGCCAAGTATTGGAGCTTCAACCTCATCATCCAGTGAAACTTCCATTGAATATTCAGGACTGATTTCCTTTAGGACTTACTGGTTTGATCTCCTTGCAGTCCAAGTGACTCTCAAGAGTCTTCCCCTACACCACAGTTCAAAAGCATCAATTCTTTGGTGCTCAGCCTTCTTTGGAGAAGGCAATGGCAACCCACTCCAGTACTCTTGCCTGGAAAATCCCATGGACGGAGGAGCCTGGTAGGCTTCAGTTCATGGGGTCGCGAAGAGTCAGACACAATTGAGCAACTTCACTTTTACTTTTCACTTTCATGCATTGGAGAAGGAAATGGCAACCCACTCCAGTGTTCTTGCCTGGAGAATCCCAGGGACAGCAGAGCCTGGTGGGCTGCCATCTATGGGGTCCCACAGAGTTGGATATGACTGAAGTAACTTAACAGTAGCAGCCTTCTTTATGGTCCAACTCTCACATCCATATATGACTACAGGAAAAACCATAGCTTTGACTAGGATTTTTGCTGGCAAAGTAATATCTCTTCATTTTAATAAACCATCTCTGTTTATTCTTCCAAGGAGTAAATGTCTTTTAATTTCATCACTGCAGTCACCATCTGCAGTGATTTTGGAGCCCAAGAAAATATAGTCTGTCACTGTTTCCATTGTATCCCCATCTATTTGCCATGAAGTGATGGCACCAGATGCCATGTTCTTAGTTTGTTGAATGCTGAGTTTTAAGTCAACTTTTTCACTCTCCTCTTTCACTTTCATCAAGAGGCTCATTAGTTCCTCTTCACTTTCTGCCATAAGGATGGCATTATCTGCATATCTGAGGCTACAGATATTTCTCCCAAAATCTTCATTCCAGTTTGTGATTCAACCCAGCATTTCACATGATGTATTCTGCATATAAGTTAAATAAGCAGGGTGACAGTGTACAGCCTTGATATCCTCCTTTTCCAGTTTGGAACCAGTTTGTTGTTCCATGTCCGGTTTTAACCGTTGCTTCTGATTTGCATACAGATTTCACAGTAGGCAGGTAAAGTGGTCTGGTATTCTCATCTCTTGAAGAGTTTTCCAATTTGGAAAGGATCACAATTTGTTGTGACCCACACAGTTCAAAGGCTTTAGCATAGTCAGTGAAGTGGAAGTAGATGTTTTTCTGGAATTCTTTTGCCTTTTCTATGATCCAACACATGTTGGCAATTTGATTCCTGGTTCCTCTGCCTTTTCTAAATCCACCTTGAATATATGGAAGTTCTTGGTTCATGTATTGTTGAAGTCTAACTTGGAGAATTTTGAGCATTACTTTGCTAGTGTGTGAGATGAGTGGAATTATGCAGTAGCTTGAACATGCTTCGGCATTGCCTTTCTTTAGATTAGAATGAAAACTGACCTTTTCCAATCCTGTGGCCACTGCTGAGCTTTCCAAATTTGCTAGGATATTGAATGCAGAACTTTCACAGCATCATCTTTTAGGATATAAAGTAGCTCAGCTGGATTTACATCACCTCCACTAGCTTGTTTGTAGTGATGCTTCCTAAGACCCATTTGACTTCCCACTCCAAAATGCCTGGCTCCAGGTGAGTGATCACACCCTAATGGTCATTTGGGCCACTAGGGTATCCTTTGTATAGTGCTTCTGTGTATTTTTGCCACCTCTTCTTAGTATCTACTGCTTCTGTTAGGTCCATACAATTTCTGTCCTTTATTTGCCCATCTTTGCATGAAATGTTTCCTTGGTATCACTAATATTCTTGAAGATATTTCTAGTCTTTCCCATTCTGTTTTTTTCCTCTATTTCTTTGCATCAATCACTTAGGAAGGCTTTCTTGTCTTTCCTCGCTATTCTTTGGAACTCTGCATTCAGATGGGTATATCTGTCCATCTCTCCTTTGCCTTTTTCTTCTGTTCTTTTCTAAGCTATTTGTTAGGCCTCCTTCAGCAACCAAAGCTTTTGCTTTGGGATGATTTTGAACACTGCCTCCTGTAAATGTCATGAACTTTCACCCATAATTCTTCAGGCACTCTATCAGATCTAACGCCTTGAATCTATTTGTCACTTCAACTGCATAATCTTAAGGGATTTTATTTGGGTCATACCTGAGTGGTCCAGTGAAAGTGATAAAGTGAAGTCCCTCAGTCGTGTCCGACTCTTTGCGACCCCATGGGCAGCAGCCGGCACCAGGCTCCTCCGTCCATGGGATTTTCTAGGCAGGAGTACTGGAGTGGGTTGCCATTTCCTTCTCCAGGGAATCTTCTTCAACACAGGGATTGAACCCAGGTCTCCCGGATTGTAGGCAGATGCTTTACTATCTGAGCCACCAGGAAGTGGTTTTCCCAATTTTGTTCGATTTAAGTCTGAATTTGACAGACCTCAGTTCTGAACTATGCCTATTTTTACCCTTAGAAAGAGTGATTGGTATGGAATTCAGTGGATTTGTGGTACTTATTTATGGCCTTGCCCTGTAGCTTGGGGCTGACGGATAAGAAGGTATAGCCTAGGATGCTCATGAACTCAAGATCATATATGTAACAAATTAGAGATAACTCCAGCCAGTGTAATGTTGATGAAATTTTGATGAGTCAAGAGATCTGTATTCTACAGTTATGACAATTCAGCTGCTATTTTTGTGTCTTTAATTGTAGGATGTAATTGGCCATATTGAAACCTTAACAACTTTCACTCACCAAGCTTTAAATGATTGTAGCCAGGTTATTAGCCTATTGAATTCTGAGATTTCTATGATGAGAAAGGTGATGCTACAAAACTGCAAGGCCCTTGACACCTTACAGCATCTCAGGGAGATACCTGTGCCATATTCAAGCTGAATGCTTAGTTTTCATATGTGATGAACCTGGTAATGCAATGCATTTGGTAAAGCATATGAACAATTATATTTCTGCCTTACGTGACCCGCTCCCTAATCTTGACAATCTTAAACAATTGAAAATCTTAAATAATTGGTTTGGTGTGGAAGGCTTCTGGTTGAAATATTTACTTATAATTCCACTACTTATTACCTATATTATTTGTATTTTTCCTGTTTTTCAAGATTGTTTTTCTTTTACTACCAAGTGTGTGACTGTGCCTCCAAGGAAAATAATGAGAGCTAGACTTGAAGAAGTTGATCAATTGTATAGCTCAATATATGATCAATGACTATAATAGTGTAACTCTAGATATGAGAGGATGCAAAAAGAGGGAGTATTTTCCTGGACCATAACTAGAAGACAGGTTTCCAGGGATCTTTGAATATTAAGACATTAATGGAACCAAACATTATTCACTAGTAGTTCAAAATCTCTTTAGTTTCTCTGTAAGAGGAAATTAGTTTCTAGTAATCAGTGTTTCAGAATCTTATTTTATTTTATTTGGAAATGACCTCGCTATTGAATAAACTTGCATCACTTAGTTTAGCACAACCCTAGAAATTCAGGTTACCAGTACTAGCACATTGAATGGCCTATTAGCAAACCCTTCTCCAGAACTAGGAGTGAGCCTTCCTAGCAAATATAATGAAATGGTTATTAAATGCCCCCACCCCAAGTATGATTAAATTTCTTATCATGAGGGAGACCTGTCAATTACAAATTGGCAATTGCCAAGAGCATTGCAAGTACCTGAACAACAATGGCATTTGTCATCTGCCTTGGCAAAGATTGAACTTTGTACTGTTGCAGCTGTTGACCTTCAACACCTACTGGGGGAATTCAGGATGGAATGAGGCACTCTGTGCTCCAGGGAATCTGGTGGAACAAGTTTTAGACAGTTAGATATTTTCAGGAACTGATTTCATGATCCCAATCTTTGCCTCTCTTCATATCTAGAAAGATGGAGAAGCTCTATACAGTCAGCAAAAACAAAACTGGGAGCTGACTCTGGCTCAGATCATGAATTCCTTATTTCAAAATTCAGACTTAAATCGAAGAAAGTAGGAAAAACCACTAGGTTATTCAGGTACCATCTAATCAAATCCCTTACAGTGGAAGTGAGAAATAGATTCAAGGGATTTCATCTAATAGACAGAGTGCCTGAAGAAGTATGGATGGAGGTGCATAAAATTGTATGGGAGGTGGTGATCAAAGCCATCCCTAAGAAAATGAAATGCAAAAAGGCCATGAAATTAAAAGATGCTTGTTCCTTTGAAGAAAAGTTATGACAAACATGGACAGCATATTAAAAAACAGAGACATTACCTCACCAACAAAAGTCCAGTTAGTCAAAGCTATGGTTTTTTCCAGTAGTCTTGTGTGGATGTGAGAGTTGGACCATAAAGAAAGCTGAGTACTGAAGAATTGATGCTTTCAAGCTGTGGTGCTGGAGAAGACTCCTTATATCCCCTTGGACAACAAGGAGATCAAACTAATCCATCCTAATGGAAATCAGTCCTGAATATTCACTGGAAGGATTGATACTGAAGCTGAAGCTCCAATGCTTTGCACCTGATGCTAAGAAGTGATTCATTGGAAAAATACTGATGGAGGGAAAGTTTGAAGGCAGGAGAAGAAAGGGACGACAGATAATGAGATGGTTGGATGGCATCACTGACTTGATGGACATGAGTTTAAGCAAGGTCCAGGAGTTGGTGATGGACAGGGAAGCCTAGTGAGCTGCAGTCCATGGGGTCACAAAGAGTCAAACATGACTGAGTGACTAAATTGAACTGAACTGATAAGGCACCCAGTCTTGGTTCATAATATTACTAGGTTGATCATTTTTAGTATGATTTAATTGTTCTCAATATAGAGGAGCTTTTAAACTTAAAATACCATAGCTTGGTATTTATCATATCCATCCCATATTTGTGGGAGTTTTCCTTTTAATATATAAGATGTTACAGTTTTTGACTGAGACTTAGCTCATCACTATGAGTTTGAGTGACCCTAAGAGTAAACTTAAATCTATAGCTGGGGTTAGAAGAGGTGTTTTTAATTAACAAGGTGAGAAGATCATCTCTAGTTAAATGATGAGAAAATGGAACTGGGCTGAATTCTCCTGTAAAATAAATTTCCTAGGGAGAATTCAATCAGATCTCTGGGTGGGAGAAATCCACCAAGGTAACTCAGGAGTACTAGACACATATAATTGACCACAACCCAACAATTGGATTGAGTTTTAAACTAGCATAGAATCATATCCATGATAAAAACAAACAAACAAACAAAAAAACACATGTGATTTATATTCAAAGGCCCAAGAAGTCAAGAAAACTTTATAAATGATTATACAAATCGGATTGAGCAACTTGGGCAAGCTATCTCCTGATAGCATCTTCCTCTCCTCCTACTGTAGTGCAGCTTTCTCTGTTTGAGTCTCATTTTAATGTGAGTTTGAGGTCACCAGTCCTCGCTATAGACCAGTCCAGTGTAGGAGCCTTTGAAAGTGGGAATTAATTGAAGAATCAATTTCACTGTGCATGAGCTAGTTAAAAGTACCTGATAAAAAGGTTTTTCCATTCAGATTGGAGTCAGTCCCTTATATTATGTCTTTCTCTTGTCTTGGTTTTAGGTTGGGAGCCATCTGACCTTCATCCAAAGATAGATTACTAAGGTCAGCTTCAGAAACAAACTTAGAGTGTCTTTTTTTTTTTTTTTTTTTTAGAGTGTCTTTAATAATTCAGTTACATTTTACACTAATATAGCATAGCAGCAAAGAAATATTTAGGAAATGAGTGTTAGTAGACACAGACTTCCATTAACAAACTGGAATTTAACATTCATTCAAACACGTTTTCTCCCTAAAATAACCCTCATTTTGACCAAATATAACTAAATTAAGACTAATTTATTTGCAAAATAGAGCTACTCTCAATAAATGTGACCTGATTATTTATAACTATAATTTATTATAGATATTTTTGCTTTGCTGAAACTTTTATAAAAAGAATCTCAGACTGAACTTTTAAAATAAAACTTCTCAGGGCTAAGAAAATCATGCTAAAGGTTTAACACAGATTTCACCTAACAGATCAAGGTGAATTCCTCCCTTTTCAAGGTCTCAAAAATTCCTTGAGATTTCTGTACCTGTTAGTGAGATTACCTTTCTAACTTACTTGATAAAGTTACTGGAATCCTAGAAGTTTCCATTCTCCTGAGGGGTCAGATACAGAGAAAAGATACATATTTTCAATTTGTTTACAAAAGCATAATTTTAACAAATTACTGTAGGTCATAATTAGTTTGAGGAGAACTGTATTCACAACTAGAAAACAGATTCAAAACAGTTATTTTTCAGACAAATTAACTTTATAAGCATATTTGTCAGTTCATTCAGTCCTTTTGTTAACCTTTGTGAAGTCATCAGTTTTCCAATCCTTTAATTTCTCACCCAGTTCAGAATCTTATATTTATCCCAAAGTTCTTTCTATAAATCTTCTTGAGGAAGTATTTGTGAAAAACATGGTTAGTGCTGTGACAACTCTTGAGAATAGTAACTAGAATTATGACTGATAACATTATACCTGGACATATCAGAATTTTAAGTACTCCATATAATTTCTAGGATACCTATATTAGTAACATTTACCATACAATATAAATTAAGATTTATTACTCAATTGACAATAGTTCCCATGTAATTCAGCACATAAAATGAACCAAATTAGTGTAATATCTCTTTTGGGGATGTTTCAAAGGCCCTCTGAAGCATCCAAAGTTAGCTTGAAGTCAAAGGTGTTTCATTAGAATGATTAGGAAGTATTGTGAATAAATATCAAAAGCGTTTAGAACACTAAGTCAGATGGGATAATATGTCATTTTGAAACAATAGCTATTCACTTAGCCAAAGTAACAATAGAGGATTTCAGAACAGATTAAGAGAAAAACAAACAAACAAATAAAAAAACAAACCTTAAATCTATTATCAAAGGCAGTTCAACATCTGAAGATTCCTCTTAACAGAGAGAAAAGCCCAATTCAATTTTTTTTTTTGTACTAGCTTACTTTTAAATTCATTTAAAATAAACTTAATTAAATTTCAAACATAGTCCTGACCATGCACAAAACTCTTCTCTTAGGGTCAGCTTTCCAAAAAAACTTCTTTTCAGCTTCTGTAGGTAGCCATTACTGTGTTCTTCAATCCTAAAAAGCCATCTTTAAGTCAGACCTACTTTCTTTTCCTTTTGTAAAATAAAATTCCATACCTCATAACTTCCTTTATGGAAAACACACTACCTACTTTCCTTAAGCAAACAAGAGTTGACCTTTATTTTAGCATTATATAGATTGGTGAGCATAAATACTAATAATAACTTCTTAAAAGAAAAAAAAAATTACTTTCTTATAGAAAACATCTCAGGATGGAACCAAACATTATTCATTAGTAGCTCAAAATCTCTTTAGTTTCTCTGTAAGAGGAAATTAGTTTCCAGTAATCAGTGTTTCAGAATCTTATTTTATTTTATTTGGAAATGACCTAGCTATTGAATAAACTTTCATCACTTAGTTTAGCAGAACCCTAGAAATTCAGGTTACCAAAATCTGAAAAGACTATTTTAGACAGACATTCTGAAAGCATAATTATTCTTAATAGAGTTTGTCCAAAAGCTCCAATCTCATTTACATTTTCCACCCTTAAAAGTTTCTTCACTTGAGTTACTTTCCTTGCTGACAAATTTGTGCTGACTAAAAAATATGCACAACTTGAGAGTTGTAAGTTATATTTAGTGCAAAATGAAAACGGCAGCCTGGAAGGCAACATCTCAGATAGCTCTGAGAGACTCCTCCAAAGGAACAGTGGGGGAAGGTCAATATATAAGGTTGGGTGAAGGAGGAGTTCAATACCATTAAGCACTCATTTTACAAAAGGCTTTTTGTTAGTCATGAGGATCTGATGTCACTACGAAGGGATTTAGTGTTTCCCTAGATATGAGCAAGGAGAGATAAGAAAGCCTTTCTCAGTGATCAATGCAAAGAAATAGAAGAAAACAAGAGAATGGGAAAGACTAGAGATCTCTTCAAGAAAATTAGAGACACCAAGGGAACATTTCATGCAAAGATGGTCTCAATAAAGGACAGAAATGGTATGGACCTAACAGAAGCAGAAGATATTAAGAAAGGTGGCAAGAATACACAGAAGAACTGTACAAAAAAGATCTTCATGACTAACATAATCACAACGGTGTGATCACTCACCTAGAGCCAGACATCCTGGAATGTGAAGTCAAGTGGGCCTTAGAAAGCATCACTATAAACAAAGCTAGTGGACGTGATAGAATTCCAGTGGAGCTATTTCAAATCCTGAAGGATGATGCTGTGAAAGTGCTGCACTCAATATGTCAGCAAATTTGGAAAACTCAGCAGTGGCCACAGGACTGGAAAAGGTCAGTTTTCATTCCAATCCCAAAGAAAGGCAATGCCAAACAATGCTCAAACTACCACACAATTGCACTCATCTCACACGCTAGTAAAGTAATGCTCAAAATTCTCCAAGCCAGGCTTCAGCAACACATGAACTGTGAACTTCCAGATGTTCAAGCTGGTTTTAGAAAAGGCAGAGGAACCAGAGATCAAATTGCCAACATCCCCTGGATCATGGAAAAAGCAAGAGAGTTCCAGAAAACATCTATTTCTGCTTTATTGACTATGCCAAAACCTTTGACTATGTGGATCACAATAAACTGTGGAAAATGCTGAAAGAGATGGGAATACCAGACCACCTGACCTGCCTCTGGAGAAACCTATATGCAGGTCAGGAAGCAACAGTTAGAACTGGACATGGAACAACAGACTGGTTCCAAATAGGAAAAGGAGTACATCAAGGCTGTATATTGTCACCTTGCTTATTTAACTTATATGCAGAGTACATCATGAGAAATGCTGGGCTGGAAGAAGCACAAGCTGGAATCAAGGTTGCTGGGAGAAATCTCAATAACCTCAGATATACAGATGACACCACCCTTATGGCAGAAAGTGAAGAGGAACACAAAAGCCTCTTGATGAAAGTGAAAGAGGAGAGGGAAAAAGTTGGCTTAAAGCTCAATATTCATAAAACTAAGATCATCACATTGGTTCCCATCACTTCATGGCAAATAGATGGGGAAACAGTGGAAACGGTGTCAGATTTTATTTTTAATGGGCTCCAAAATCACTACAGATGGTGTTTGCAGCCATGAAATTAAAAGACCCTTACTCCTTGGAAGGAAAGTTATGACCAACCTAGATACCATATTAAAAAGCAGAGATATTACTTTGCCAACAAAAGTCTGTCTAGTCAAAGTTATGGTTTTTCCAGTGGTCATGTATGGATATGAGAGTTGGACTGTGAAGAAAGCTGAGTGCCGAAGAATTGATGCTTTTGAACTGTGGTGTTGGAGAAGACTCTTGAGAGTCCCTTGGACTGCAAGGAGATTCAACCAGCCCATCCTAAAGGAGATCAGTCCTGGGTGTTCATTGGAAGGACTGATGCTGAAGCTGAAACTCCAATACTTTGGCCACCTCATGAGAAAAATTGACTCATTGTAAAAGACCCTGATGCTGGGAGGGATTGGGGGCAGGAGGAGAAGGGACGACAGAGGATGAGATGGCTGGATGGCATCACCGACTCAATGGACATGAGTTGGGTAAACTCCGGGAGTTTGTGATGGACAGGGAGACCTATAGTGCTGCAATTCATGGGGTCGCAGAGTCAGACATGACTGAGTGAACTGAACTGAACTAGATCTGAGGAGATGCAAGGATTGAAATCATAAAATTTGTTCCTAAAAACATCCAATTATCTAAAAACCTGCCTCACTAGATTCCCTTGAGCACAGAGTTCCTCATTCCACCCTGAGCTCCATCAGGGGTTGTTGAAGGTCAACAGCTATAGCAGAATGGGGTTCAATCTCCGTAGAGGTGGATGGCAAATGTCTTTGTTGTTCAGTCATTTGCAATGCTCTAGGTAAGTGCCATTTGTAGTATGGCCCCCTTGTGGTCATAAATCTGACCATATTTTCTGGGCATACTTTCATGACCAGTGTTGCTGGGAAGGCTCATTCCCATTTCTGAAGAAGGTTTTTGCTGATAGGCCACTCAATGTGATATTACTGGGCTAGGTCTTCATAATCCAAGATCTCTGGACACCTGTCTTCTAGTTATGGTCCAGGAAAGTATTCCCTCTTGTTGCATCTTCCAATATCTAAAGTTACACTATTACAATCATTGATCCCATATCAAGCTATTCATTTGATCAACTGCTTCAAGTCTAGTCATTATTTTCATTGGAGGCTTAATCATACACTTGGTAATACAAGAAACAATAATCTTGTGAAACAGGCAAAATACAAATAATATAGTTAATAACATTAGTGGAATTAAAAGTAAATATTTTATCCATGAGCCTCCCACACCAAACCAGTTTTTTAAAAAATTGTCAAGACTAGGGAATGGTAACTTAAAGCAAAAATTTGATTTTTCATATGGTTCATCAATTGTGTTACATTAAAGGATTTATCGGGTATGAAAATATAGCAATCAGTTTGAATTATAGCACAGATAACTCCCTGAGATGAGGTAAGTTGTCAAGGGCCTTGCAGTTGTGTAGCAATGCCTTTCTCATCAAAGAGATCTCAGAATTCAATAGACTTATAGCCCAGTTATTATCATTTAAAGCTTATGAAAGTTGTTAAGTCTTCAGTGTGGCCAATTACCTCCTCCAATCCCATTGAAGGCTCATGCACACAAAGAAATAGCTGCTAAGTTGTCATACTAATAGAGTACAGATGTTTTGACCCATTTGGATAATATCAGTGGTAGATTGGTTGGGATTACCTCTTGTGTATGACCTTAAATTCATCAGAATCCCAGGCTACACTTTTGTATCCACCCCTGTAGATGTTAAGGCCATATATTAGTGCCACAAATCCACTGAGTTCTATATCAATCACTCTCTATAAGGGTAATAATAGGCATAGTTCATATAGAACCCAACCTTGTCTCATAATATTACTAGGTTTATCATTTTTAATATGATTTAATAGTTCTCAATGTACAGGAGCTTTTGAACTTTAACAACCAAAGCCTGGTGCTAACCATAAAGATCCATCCCATAACTGGGGGTTTTCCTTTTAATAGATGAGAGGTTAGTTTTTTTTGACTAAGACTCAGTTTGTCACTCTGATTGAATTTGAATAACCCTAAGAGAAAACTGGATCATGGAAAAAGCAAGAGAGTTCCAGAAAAACATCTATTTCTGCTTTATTGACTATGCCAAAGCCTTTGACTGTGTGGATCACATGAAACTGTGGAAAATCTGAAAGAGATGGGAATACCAGACCACCTGATCTGCCTCTTGAGAAATCTGTATGCAGGTCAGGAAGCAAAACTTAGAACTGGACATGGAACAACAGACTGGTTCCAAATAGGAAAAGGAGTACGTCAAGGCTGCATATTGTCACCCTCTTCATTTAACTTATATGCAGAGTACATCATGAGAAACGCTGGACTGGAAGAAACACAAGCTGGAATCAAGATTGCCGGGAGAAATCTCAATAACCTCAGATATGCAGATGACACCACCCTTATGGCAGAAAGTGAAGAGGAACTAAAAAGCCTCTTGATGAAAGTGAAAGTGGAGAGTGAAAAAGTTGGCTTAAAACTCAACATTCAGAAAACGAAGATCATGGCATCTGGTCCCATCACTTCATGGGAAATAGATGGGGAAACAGTGGAAACAGTGAGCGACTGAACTGAACTGAAGAGAAAATTTAAGTCTATGGCCAGCATCAGAGCAGGTATTATTAATTGGCCAGGTGAGAGTCTACCATTTAGTGATATCAGGAATAGACAGAACAGAACTGTACTCTCATCTAAAATAAATTTCCTAGGTGGTATCCAATCAGAGCCCTGGAGGACAGAAATCCATCAAGGTGAACCAGGTGTACTAAACACAGCTAATTGGCCAAACCCAACAATTGGATTGAGTTTTAAAGTAGCATAGAATCATTGTCATGACAGAAAACATTTTATTGATAGGAATAGGTCCAAGGACTCAAGAAAACATTATAAATGATCATACAAATCACATCAGCATCTTGGGTAAGCTGTCTTACTTCTGATGTCATCTTTTTCTCATCCTGCTGCTAAGTCACTTCAGTCATGTCCGACTCTCTGCGACCCCATAGACGGGAGCCCACCAGGCTCCCCCGTCCCTGGGATTCTCCAGGCAAGAACACTGGAGTGGGTTGCCATTTCCTTCTCCAGTGCATGAAAGTGAAAAGTGAAAGTGAAGATGCTCAGTCATATCCAACTTTTAGCGACCCCATGGACTGCAGCCTACCAGTCTCCTCCTCCATGAGATTTTCCAGGCAAAACTACTGGAGTGGGGTGCCATTGCCTCTCTTTGAGCATCGTTTTAATGTGAGTTTGAGCTGGCAGGCCTCTGTATAGACCAGTCCACCTTAGGGGCCTTTGAAAGTGGGAGTTAGTCCAAGAGTCAATATCCCTTCAGTTTCACTGTGAATGCGTCAGTTAAGAGTAGCTGACAGGTGCTTCCATCCAGATTGGAGACAGTTTCTTAAATTATGTCTTTTTCCAGTCTTGGTTGTAGATTGAAACATTTGATCTTTATCCAATGATAGCTTCAGAAATAAACCTAGAGCATCATTAAATAGTTTAATTAAATTTTACATAATATACTCTAACAGCAAAGATCTATCCAGGAAATGCATCTTAGTAGATACAGGCCTCCATTAACAAACTAGGATTTAACATTTATTGAAACATTTTTTTCTGCCTAAAATCATCATCATTTTAACCAAATATAACCAAATTAAGATGTGAATTCCTCCCTTCTCAAGGTCTCCAAAATTCCTTGAGATTTCTATACCTATTAGTGAGATAACTTTCCTAATTTATCTGATAAAGTTACTGGAAACTAAGAGTTTCCAATCTCTGGAGGGTTCAGATAGAAAAGATAAATGTTTCAATTTGTTTATAAAATATAATTTTATAAAATTACTGTCATAATTAGTTTGAGGGGAAGGTTTTTTCTTACACCTGGAAGACACAGATTCAAACTGGCAATTTTTCAGATAGAAAACATGAAAGTGGTAAGCATATTCATCAGTTCATTCAGTCCTTTTGTTAAACTTTGTGAAGCCATAAGCTTTTCTGTTAGAATCCTCACCCAGTTTAGAAATCGGTATTTATCCAAAAATCCTTTCTATAAACCTTCTTGAAGAGGAAGCATTTTTGCAAAACTTGGTTAGTGCTATGACAATATTTTGAGATTGCAACTAGAATTATGACTGATAACATTTTATCCAAACATATCAGAAGTTCCACATATTTTCTAGGATAACTATATTAGGAACATTTACCATACAATATAACCCAAGACTTACTACTCAGTTGATAACACTTACCATGTATTTTTGTATACAAAATGAACCTAACTAGTGTAATATCTCTTTGTGATGTTTCAAGGGCCCTCTGAGGCATCCCAAAGTTAGCTAGAAATCAAGCTCTTCATTAGAATGATTTAGGAAGTTTTGTCAACAAATATCAAAAAGGTTTAGAACACTCAGTCAAATAGGATCATAGGTCATTGTGAAACAGCTATTCACTTAGTCAAAGTGAAATCCAAAGGATTTCAGAACAATTCCTTTAAGAGATAGAGAAACTTAAATCTATTATCAAAGGCAGTTCAACCTCTGAAGAAAAGGTGTCCTTAACAGAGAGAAAAGCTAAATTCAAGTTTTTGCACCAACTTACTTTATTTAAAAGGTAAACTTAATTAAATTTATGTTAAGCTTAGTCCTAACTACATACAAAACTCTTTTCTCATGGTTCACTATCCACAAAACTTCTTTTCAGCTTCTATACCCATTACTGTGTTTTTTCATCCTAAAAAGTCATCTGTAAGTCAAGTTTACCTCCTTCCCCTTCACAAAATTCAATCCCATTCCTCATAACTTTTTTTTCTTACCAAAAAAAAAAAAAAAAACCACTTCCTACTTTCCTTAAGCAACAAAGAACTGACTTTTAACATTTTATAGATTGGTGAGTATAAATACCAGTGATAATTTCTAAAACCTTTGCTTTCTTGGAGAGAAAATTTTAGAATGGCACCAAACATTATTTATTTTTAAGTCCCAAATCTCTTTAGTTTCTCTGTAAGAGGAAATTAGTGTTCAATTAGTAATAAATGTCTCAAAATCTTATTTGGAAATGACTTAGCTATTCAATAGACTTCCAACACTTAGTTTAGTACAACCCTTAGAAATTCAGGTTACCCCAAAATGGAGAGACTATTTTAGACAGACATTCCTAAAGCATTCTTAATAGATTTATCTAAAAACTCATATCTCATTTACATTTTTTAGAAGTTTCTTCACTCAAGGTAATTTCCTTGCTCACAAACTTGTAGCAGATATGATAATATTTAACATTTTAAGCCTAGGTACAATAAAAATATTTTTCTTAATGTTAATTACTCTTAGATAGGTCTATATTAGTTAGGTCAACAAGCAAACATTAATATCACATATTTAATACTTAATACTAAACATTTCTTAGTTCACATGAACCTGAAATTATTTAGGTTAATTTCTCTGGTATTTAGAATTATTTGATTTGTAAGCACTTACTTTTTTTTTTTTTTTAAGGCCAATTAGATTAGAGCTCATTTACAAACTAATCTCAGCAATCAGCAATATTATCCAGAAAACAAAGTCACACACTGAGACACAAAAGAAATCCTATAGCTTTGTTTTCCAAACTTAGTTATAAACCAGATGTCACAATACAAAACTCACTAGTAGTAAACAATGGTTGGAACAAGATTTTAAAAGGCTTTGTCTCCTCTCCCTTTCTTTCTTTTTCTTTCTTTCTTTCTTTTTTTATTTTTCAGGAATTAGAAATTGTGTCCAGATAAGTGATCCAGAGAGCTCTGGTGTAAAGGTATGCTGCTGCTGCTGCTAAGTCGCTTCAGTCGTGTCTGACTCTGTGCGACCCCATAGACAGCAGTCCATCAGGCTCCTCCATCCCTGGGATTCTCCAGGCAAGAACACTGGAGTGGGTTGCCATTTCCTTCTCCAATGCATGAAAGTGAAAAGTGAAAGTGAAGTTGCTTAGTCGTGTCCAACTCCTAGAGACCCCAAGGACTGCAGCCTACCAGGCTCCTCTGCCCATGGTATTTTCCAGGCAAGAGCACTGGAATGGGTTGCCATTACCTTTTCCAGGTGTAAAGGTATAGGGGGAGTTATTTCCTCAGGGCAAGAATTCTTAAAGAGATAATTTTTTCTTCAAGCTGTCTCTGGAGTCTAAAGAATATTGTGACCACATTGTCAAAATTTTTCTGTGGTCATAGTTTTATTGCCAAAATTTAGACCAGATAGTGCTCAAACTGGCCCCGATAACAAGGGCAGTTTGGTCCCAGCAGGGATTGTCCCTCTTGAGAAGTGGGGGGGTCTTAGTTTGATTAGCCTCAGCCTGTTAATTACAGGAGGAAGTCCTGAACATAAGGGAACTTTAGTCCATTTTCCTATCCTATGTCAATAAAGATCTAAAGTTTTTAGGCCATTTTTCTTGGCATTGGATCATAGCTACAGATTGACCAGTCAAAATTTTTTTTTCCAAGGGGTTCCCAGGTGGGGCATTGGAACCTTAGAGGGAACAATTCCCACATTACGTCTAGCATTTTGTACCAGATGCCTGTGCATGCAAACCAAACCAACAATACCAATCCAAACCAGAACCTCACCAGCTGGGCATCATACTCCAAATAAAACAAAAGGCAAAGAGATGCCCAGAAATCAAAAGCCAAGTGGCAAGAACACCCCCAAAAGATGGCAAAGTGATCCCCAGAAATAAAATGCCAGATGGGCTAAATACCAAATGTGGCTTTCCATTTCCACTAGACCTATGGCCTGGCAGAGTCAGTGCTAGTGGCCTTTTTTTAGTTTTTATATACTTTCAAGCAATTTCTTGTTGATTTTCTGAAAGAAGTTACTCTACTGTTCACTCTTTTAGAACTTTCTAGATACCAAAGTAAGCATTCCATTCAGTCTGTTTGACCTTACAGCAGGCTTTTTCTAACTGTGCGTGAAAAAATATCAATTTTGGAATATCAAAAGAACCTCAGTTTGGGCACTTTGTTGAGATCTCATTTAGTATAATTTCTCCAATTAATTAAGTACTTGCAAGTATGAGCTATATATGTATTGTACTGGATCGGCTAGAGTGTTAGTCAGAGGTTGGCTTTCTGACATCCTTCATTTCTGTTTTTGAGATTCTGTTTCCCATTTTAAGTTGAATTTTTCAGGGATTAGCCATCACTAGTGAAACTGTTTGGTGAGCCTATGTGCTGCTTGTGAGCTTAACTCCTCCAAGTGTCACCCCAGATTCATTTCAGCTCCTCTTACATGTCTCCAATTCTGCATCTGGCAAACTAAGACCTCCATGGCTGCTCAGGTTGCTGAATGGCCAATTCATACTGTGACCCCCAAATGAGCTAGTGTTTTAATTGAGTGGGTTTCCCTATGGGGCCACTGCAAAGTAGGAGGACCCGGCCTCCACCACTGCCATAGGTTTCTCAATCACCTGAGAAAGCCATAACTGGCTGGAAGGAGTCTTGTCCCTTTTCTTTGGAGCAAAGCTCTCATGTATTTTCCTCACTTTTATCCTAACCAATTCTATGAAGACAGACAAATTGAAGAAAAATGTGTCAGATCAGCCTCTTACCTAACCACTCAGTCAAGACTACTCAGTCCCCTACAGTGGAGTAGCCACAGTATCTTTTCAACTGAGCCACGGGTATCCCTCAGTTTCCTTAAATTGAACCCCCCTCAGTACATTTCCACTGTGTGGGTGTTCCCCTGGTTATCTGCAGCTAGCACCCCTACCAAGTATCTTTTGACTGGGTGGGAATTTCTTTGTATCTTTCAATCAAGTCCCACTGAGTGTTTAGACCATGTGTGGGTATGCCCCTAATATTTCACCTGCTCCCACTGAGTCTTTCCAACTGGAAAGGAGCAGGTAACCTGCTCCATTGCCAAATAAAACTCAGAATCTCAATGAATATGGGAGATTTGAGAACCAGGGAAGACTTACACAAATTAGTCTACACTCTCCAAGGAGGCAGATGGGTGCAAGGGGCTGCTGCTGGTACCAAAGCTCTGGTTGCTTGTGGGGTTCAGGCAAAGGAGGTAAGTCCACTCTGGGTCCCTTCAGGGTCACCACAACTGTCAAATAAAAGAGATGCACAACTTGAGAATTTCTAGTTAAGTTTTATTTGAAGCAAAATGAGGACTGCAACCTGGAAGACAGCACCTCAGATAGTTCTGAGAGATTGCACCAAAGAGGTAGGGGCCAGGGGGAAAGTCAATATAAAAGATTTTGGTGAAGCAGGGGTTCAATGCAATCAAGTGTTTACAAAAGGTTTTCTGCTAGTCATGAGGATCTGATGTCATCATGAAAGGACTTAGTGTTTTTCGAGGTATGAAGAGATGCAAAGATTGGGATCATGAAATCAGTTCCTGAAAATATCTATCTGAAGACCTGTTCCACCAGATTCCCTAGAGCACGGAGTGCCTCACTCTACTTGAATTCCCTCAGGGCATGTTGAAGGTCAACAGCTGCAGTAGCACAGGTTTCAATCTCTGCAGAGGCTGATGGCAAATGCCTTTGTTGTTCAGGAGCTGGCAACACTCTTGGCAAGTGCCACTTTGTAGTTGTCAAAATGACCTTTCCAGATGTTTGAAAATTTAAGATTCTAAAGCTGTGCCCATTTAAACTAAGTGATGAAAGTTTATTTAGAAAATACTGAAACATCAATTACTAAATTAAAAAAAAAAAAAAGGCATTTTGAAAATGTTAATGAAAATGTCTGCATGCACGCTCAGTAGTATAAGACGACAAATGATTTTAAAAATTATTACTGATGTTTAAGCTCACTAATTTATAAAATGCCAATGTAAAGACAGTTCATAATCACTTGCTTCTTAGTTTTATTAAAATTAAAGTTTTAACAGTTGAGGATTCTAATTTAAACATGTAATTAAAGCTATTAGAAATAATACAGCAACTTTTCAGGATACCGTAGGAAATAAAATGTATGTTTTTAGTAAAGGAGATATGAGAAAAGAAATTACATTTTAGTGAGAACAAATAAGTTGGTTAATTTTATTTAGAGGAAAAATGAAAGGCTGGATACAAAAAGTAATGAGAGATTATGAAGAGGAACCCTAAGGAAAAAGTTTTATACTATGAAATGAAATGTGTTCTGCTCTAAAGTCTTCCAGTAAACAAGACTTTTCCAAATGCAAATTTCTGAGCCCAGGTGAAACAAAGTCAGCTCTTTGGAAGCCATCACCTACTTCCTCCCCAGTAAGAGCTGAGATGCTGGGGGGTGGGTGATATGAGAAGGGGCCATCAGCCACACTTTCCATCTCTTAAAGGAAATAAGAAATTAGTATGTGAACAATAAAGAAAGCAGGATTGGCCCCAAATAACTAGATGCATATGAAAGAAATGATTTCAGCAAGCCCAGAAGCTTGCATCTTCCCATATATAGAAGATGGCTAAATCTCTTTATGAAAGAGATTTAGTTTTCTCTTAATTAGCAGTAAACCTTTTAATATTCAGATGACCTGTCCCTCACTGAAATCTTGTATATAGCCTTGCTCTATCCCTGCTTTCTCGGGATCACCTGAGATACTGTCTCCTGGGGTCAAGTCCTAAAATTCCCACCAAATAAAATCAAACTTTCAACTTTTAGATTGCACATATTTTTCTAGGTCTACAATACACAGTCAGGACTAACTAAATTTAGATTGAAGTTAACTTTGTTAAGTAAGCTAATGCAAGATTGGAAATTTTATTTTGTCTAAATGCTCCTTTGCAAAAAGGCAAAATGGTTGTCTGAGGAAGCCTTACAAAAATAACTGTGAAAAGAAGGATGCTAAAGGTAAAGGAGAAAAGAAAGATAAACTCATCTGAATGCAGAGTTCCAAAGAAAAGCAAGGATAGGTAAGAAAGCCTTCCTAAGGGGCCAATGCAAAGAAATAGAGGAAAACAATAGAATGGGAAAGACTAGACATCTCTTCATGAAAATTAGAGATACCAAGGGAATATTTCATGGAAAGATGGGTACAATAAAGGACAGAAATGGTATGGACCTAACAGAAGCAGAAGATGTTAAGAAGAGGTGGCAAGAATATACAAAACAGCTATACAAAAAAGATCTTAACAACCCAGAAAACCACGATGGTGTGATCACTCACCTCGAGCCAGGCATCCTTGAGTCTGAAGGCAGATGGGCCTTAGGAAGTGTCACTATGAGCAAAGCTAGTGGAGGTGATGGAATTTCAGCTGAGCTATTTCAAGTCCTCAAAGATGATGGTGTTAAAATGCTGCACTCAGATCAGATCAGATCAGTTGCTTAGTCATGTCCAACTCTTTGTGACCCCATGAATTGCAGCACGCCAGGCCTCCCTGTCCATCACCAACTCCGGGAGTTCACTCAGACTCATGTCCATCGAGTCAGTGATGCCATCCAGCCATCTCATCCTCTATCGTCCCCTTCTCCTCCTGCCCCCAATCCCTCCCAGAGTCAGAGTCTTTTCCAATGAGTCAACTCTTCACATGAGGTGGCCAAAGTACTGGAGTTTCAGCTTTAGCATCATTCCTTCCAAAGAAATCCCAGGGCTGATCTCCTTCAGAATGGACTGGTTGGATCTCCTTGCAGTCCAAGGGACTCTCAAGACTCTTCTCCAACACCACAGTTCAAAAGCATCAATTCTTCAGTGCTCAGCTTTCTTCACAGTTCAACTCTCACATCCATACATGACCACAGGAAAAACCATAGCCTTGACTAGATGAACTTTTGTTGGCAAAGTAATGTCTCTGCTTTTGAATATGCTATCTAGGTTGGTCATAACTTTCCTTCCAAGGAGTAAGCGTCTTTTAATTTCATGGCTGCAGTCACAATCTGCAGTGATTTGGGAGCCCAGAAAAATAAACTCTAACACTGTTTCCACTGTTTCCCCATCTATTTCCCATGAAGTGATGGGACCGGATGCCATGATCTTCGTTTTCTGAATGTTGAGCTTTAAGCCAACTTTTTCACTCTCCACTTTCACTTTCATCAAGAGGCTTTTTAGTTCCTCTTCACTTTCTGCCATAAGGGTGGTGTCATCTGCATATCTGAGGTTAGTGGTATTTCTCCCGGCAATCTTGATTTCAGCTTGTGTTTCTTCCAGTCCAGCGTTTCTCATGATGTACTCTGCATATAAGTTAAATAAACAGGGTGACAATATACAGCCTTGATGTACTCCTTTTCCTATTTGGAACCAGTCTGTTGTTCCATGTCCAGTTCTTACTGTTGCTTCCTGACCTGCATACAAATTTCTCAAGAGGCAGATCAGGTGGTCTGGTATTCCCATCTCTTTCAGAATTTTCCACAGTTTATTGTGATCCACACAGTCAAAGGCTTTGTCATAGTCGATAAAGCAGAAATAGATGTTTTGGAAAACTTCACAGTGGCCACAGGACTGGGAAAGGTCAGTTTTCATTCCAATCTCAAAGAGAGGCAATGACAAAGAATGTTCAAACTACTGCACATTTGTACTCGTCTCACATGCTAACAAAGTAATGCTCAAAATTCTCCAAGCGAGGATTCAACAGCACATGAACTGAGAACTTCCAAATGTTCAAGCTGGATTTAGAAAAAGCAGAGGAACGAGAGATCAAATTGCCAACATGTGTTGGATCATTGAAAAAGCAAGAGAGTTCCAGAAAAACATCTACTTTCTCTTTATTAACTACACCAAAGCCTTTGACAGTGTGGATCACAACAAACTGTGGAAAATTCTTCAAGAGATGGGAATATCAAACCACTTGACCTGCTTCCTGGGAAATCTGTATGCAGGTCAAGAAGCAACTGTAAGAACTGCACATGGAACAACAGACTGGTTCCAACTTGGGAAAGGAGTACCTCAATTTGTATATTTACTGTATATTGTCACTCTGACTATTTAACTTACATGAAGAGTACATCATGAGGAATGCTAGGCTGGATGAATCACAAGCTAGAATCAAGATTGCCAGGAGAAATATCAATAAGTTCAGACACCACCCGTATGACAGAAAGTGAAGAAGAACGGAAAAGCCTCTTGATGAAAGTGAAAAAGGAGAGTCAAAAAGCTGGCTTAGAACTCAACATTCAAAAAACGAAGATCATGGCATCTGGTGCCATCACTTCATGGCAAATATATGGGAAAACAATGGAAACAATGACAGACTATTTTCTTGGGCTCTAAAATCACTGCAGATGGTGACTGGAGCCATGAAATTAAAAAATGCTTGCT
Organism: Bos mutus; assembly: GCF_027580195.1. NCBI lineage: Eukaryota > Metazoa > Chordata > Mammalia > Artiodactyla > Bovidae > Bos > Bos mutus. The sequence continues at coordinate 13,355,509 of NC_091640.1, read as the reverse complement.
ACCTGGAAGAGAAGTTATGACCAACCTAGACAGCATATTAAAAAGCAGAGACATTAGTTTTCCAACAAAGGTCCAATCCTATCAAATCTATGGTTTTTCCTGTAGTCATGTACGGATGTGAGAGGTGAACCATAAAGAAAGCTGAGCACTGAAGAATTGATGCTTTTGAACTGTGGTGTTGGATAAGATTCCTGGGAGTCCCTTGGACTTTAAAAGATATCAAACCAGTCAATCCTAAAGGACATCAGTCCTGGGTGTTCATTGGAAGGACTGATGCTAAAGCTGAAGCTCCAATCCTTTGCCCACCTGATGCGAAGAACTGACTCACTGGAAAAGACACTGATGTTTGGAAGGATGAAGGCAAGAGGAGAAGGGCCCGACTGAGGATGAGATGATTGGATGGCATCACTAACTTGACAGATATGAGTTTGAGCAAGCTCCAGAGGTTAGTGATGGACAGGAAGGCCTGGCGTGCTGCAGTCCGTGGGATCTCGAAGAGTCAGACATGACTGAGCAACTGAACTGAACTGAAGTTCCCCTTTTGATAACAGATTCTGTGAGTTTCTGTGCCCATAAATGATCTATATTTATTTTCTTTGTGACATTGGTTAAGTGAATAGGTGTTGCTTCAGCGATCTATGATCCTGTGTTTTAGAATCTTTTTGATATTTCTAATGACATTTCCAAATATCAAAATCTAAGTTTTTTAGTCTCCACCTGACACTGGGATGGATGCTTTGAAGAAACATCTCTGAGGAACCTCAGAAATAAATGTTAAAAAAAAAAAGAAATAAATGTTAAGCTAAGTTTGCTTAATATTTTTACTTCAAAAATGTTATCAAGTGATTAAAAGCAAATTTTAGGTTGTAATATATAGATAAATATCATTACAGAAATCCAAAATTTATATGGAATCCCTAACATCTGATATGTCCTGATTTAATGTTATCAGTCATAATTCTAGCAATTATACTAAAGTGTTACATGTTGCAGAAATATGCAAGTTTCCTAATTACTAAGCATGCAGAAGGGCCATGGCACAATAGATAGGGAAGTTGCTTTTAGAAAGAGTAATTTCCATCTGGGGAATCTCCTTCTATCTACATAGTGATAGAAGGTCCCACTTTACTGGACAAATTATTTAGGAAATTTATAAATGTTAGCCAATTACGCAACATTTCCATTGTGCCTATCACCCCAAATCTTTTGAGTTTGTGGAAAGGACGAATGGAACAATTAAAATAAAATTGGATAAAATTATGGATGCTTATTCCTTACCTTGCCCTAAATCCCTTCCATTGGTTCTCTTAAATCTCAGATCCATTCCTTGGGCAAACATCACTTATTTCCCTTTGATATTATTACAGGGAGACCAATGAGATTGATTGAAGCACTATACGATTTGATATTACTTAAGGGAGATATATCATCTTATTGAAAGTGTTTAATCAAATTATTGACAAGTCATTCTAAACTTTTTTCTGAAGATTATCACAATAATCTATCCTCAAATGAAAATCAGATTTCCCATGACTAACAATGTACATTGGAAAAGACATCATTTAAAGGACTCCTTCCAACCTAAATGGAAAGGGTCTTATCAGATTCTTTTGAGTAGCTCATGAGCAGTAAAATGAAGGGAATTTAACCTTGGATTCATATTTCCCACTTAAAAATGGCTCATGTACCATTCTGGTCTACAGGGAGAACTACTGAGCTCAAACTCACCTTAAAGCAACTCTCTGATAATAAGGAAACACCAAAACCAGGATGAGAATCAGACAGCAGAAGTACACAGCTGTCCCAAAATTCTGCACCTAACACATATGATTTTTCATAACATTTTCTTAGTTTCTTGGACTCTTATACAAATCAAATGTTTTCCTATCATGGGCGTGATCTCATGCAAATTTTAGAAATTCATCAAATTATTGGGTTTGTGGTCAATTACCTGCATCCAGTATCTGGTTTACCTTAGTGGGTTTCTCCCTTCCAAGGCTCTGATTGGTTGGTTCTGAGAAAGTTTATTTTAAAAGAAAGGAATTATAGCTGTCTGGGCTACTTCTGATATCACTAGATGGAACCCACTTGGCCTATCAAACATACTTATTCTGACCCTGGCCATGAATATGAATTTTCACTTAAGGTTATTCAAGCTCAATCAGAGCAACAAAAAAAATTTCAGACAAAAAAAAAAAAAAAAAATGTCTCTAGACTATTAGAAAGGATGTTGCCTCAGTCATGGGATGGTTGAAACAGATTGGGTCAGATGTCCAGAAATATATTGGATGACAGGCACCTAACGGGACTCAGTGGCTTTGTGGGTTTAATTTATGGCCTTCGCTTCCACCAGACTGGCTTGGGAGGTATACTTTAAGATTTTCTTGGGCCCCAGGCCACTTGCATACAAATTTAGAAGTGACTCCAGCATATTTACCATCAATACAAGCCTGATGGACCAAGAGATCTGTATTTAACTGGTATGATCACTTAGAAGCTATTTTTATACCTTTAGTAGGATTGGAAAATGTTATTTCTCACATTGAAGTCATAACAAAATTCACTTAAAAAGCATTAAGTGATAGCAACCAGGTTATTAGCCTACTAAATTTTGTGGTCTTTATGATGAGAAAAGCTGTATTATAAAATCATATGGCCCTTGATATCCTTACAGCAACTCAAAGGGGTACTTGTGCTATAATTCAAACTGAACATTGTGTTTACACACCAGATGAAACACATTTAATGAGTCACATGAAAAATCAGATTGCTGCCTTTGATGATCCATTTCCCAGCCTTGGTGATCTTTTAGAAAGATGGTTTGGTCCTGAAAGCTCATGGCTTAAATCCCTATTTGTAACCTTAATTATGTTGTTATTAGCTGTATTATTTGTAATCTTTTTATTTTATAAGATTGTTGCCTTTTGTATTACATGATGTATAACCAGGCTTCTGGTCAAATTAATGATAGCTAAACATCTTGAAAAATAGATCACATATATAATGTAGAATAATTGTAACTGTGATTCTAGGTATGGGAAGAAGCAACAAGGGAAATTTCTCCTGGATTGTGTTAGGTTAGAAGCTTGAGGATTCAGAGAATCTTTTATTATCAATAGGCCTAATCTGAAAATTAACACCTGGAGTGACATATCAGTGAGAACCTTGCCTGATCTGGGATAAGTCTCCCAGTGTCTTGGGACAAAAAATAAAAAAGAAAGGTCATCAAATGTCTCCCAAATATGGTCGAATTTCTGATCATGGTGAAGGACTGTGAAATGAAAATATCTACTACCATATCAATAAATAAGAAATGTCACAGCCATCAGTGATTTCTGGCCTCCAAATGTGAATGAGAGGTCCCAAAACTGCAATCCAGCAGATGCCACTCCCGCCACGTCCCCCAAATCAGGTGATTGGTGATTGCTGAGGAGCAGGGTAGGGGTGGGGGGGCAGGGATGCAAGAAGCAGCCATCTGCCACTCCTTAAGGTGAACAAGGAAACAGGATTTGGCCCCAGGCAGCTGACATACACAGGAAAGGAAAGAATTCAGTGAGCCCAGAGGCTTGCATCTTCCCACATATAGAAATTCCTTAACTTGACATCTGATCTTTGATGTTCAGACTTCCTGGTACCTTTGTGGCAAACTTGTGTATAGCCTGACCACCCCCCCCCCACACCCCCTCCTTCTTGGAGCATTTTTCTCAGCGCTACTGAGATACTGTCTCCCGAGCTTGGAGTCCTAAACATTACCATCAAATAAAGTAACTCTGTATTTTCATGTTGTGACTATAATTTTTTAGTCAACAGATCCATATTCTGTGATGATGCAACATAAGGCACATAACTACCTTTTAAGAATTTATGGGAGTTATCCAAGAAAATCAAAATATAAAGTGAAAATAAGTAGGAAGAGAGAGTAACCTCATGGACAGAACTTTAGGCAGAATATGCAAATGCTCAGCGACATGGGAGAAGATGGTATATTCAAGAAACTACATAAAGTTGAAGGGCAAACAGTGAATTGAGGTTGATAAGGAAAACAGGCTAATTCATAAGAGTTTTGATAAGTGGTCTAAATAATTAGGAATGTACCCTCTGGCAATAGCAATTCCTTGAAAGATACTAAGTGGGGAAATTATATGACCAGACTGGACCCTTAAAAGATCAGTTGAGCTGAAATGTATTAAAAGGATTACTGGGTATCAGGAGTTGGGTTAGAGGATAAATTACTTTGAGACTGTATAATTTGGGAGAGTATTAGTAGCCTGAAATAAGGTTGTATACTGGTGGAGCAAAGAAATGTATATATTTCAACATACTACGTATGAAAGTAGAATCTAAAATGCTTTATAAGAGATTGGACAAAGAATTGAACAAAAATTAGAGTTGAAGCTAATACCAAGTTTCTGGTTTAGGCAACTGGATTTATAGTGGGCAGGATTATCTGAACAGTTTATTAGGATAAATAAGGTTAGTTGTTATGTCAACCCATATCTGCCCCTGGGAAATCAAGGAACCTTGTTTTGGTTTATTTCTAAGATTATTTTAAAGTACTTGGCATTTGTCAAAGATGTTTTACAGCTGTGCTTCAAAAGATATGCAGTGATCAACTGCCCTGAACCAACTCTGATTTGATCAAAGAAGCATGTCTGGCATTTGAGGCTTGGAGATGACCAAAAGTTTCCTTTGTTTCATTACCATGCTGAAGTCTCTGACCAGTGGGGGAAGCTTGCATTTTGCTAGGCACAGTTTGTGTCATGTACAAAGAAATGTAGAAGATTGCACATACCCTAACTGCCCCTGAAAATCTCTGTCCCTTTCCTAGAGTTCTGATAATAATGCCCTCTCATAGCCCTTAAAATTCCTCCACTCATCTCCCCTCAGGAAGAAGGTGTTTTTAGAGCACTTCCTCCCTTCTCAAGGAAGGATCAATATTCCTGGATCAAAGAATATTTCCTCCTCTGCTGTAGTGAATCCAATTTTGTTAGATTGGCCTGTCAACACTGGACAAAAGACCCAATGAGGAGTCACCAACCCACTGGGGATTGGTAACAATTAAAACAATAATTTTCAAATACAGTGGCTTCATACAATAGAATTTTTTTTGTGTTGATCACTATACAATATGATGAAGAAAAGACAATTCACCAAGTGGCAACTCAGGGTTCAGGGCAACTCTGTGTCCCTTCCATCATGGAATTCTCCAACTTCTGAGTCCTTTAATTCTATTTTCATTGGTGAAATAGATTTTTTAAATTATTTTAAGCTCTTAACATTTGAAAAAATAGCAATTTTTATCATTCTGACTAATACAGAAGTAGGGTGCTACTATAGCAAACACTTAAAACATGTGGCAAATGTTAGTGGTCAGGCAGAAAGCAGGAAGCAATCTGATATTACAGATTTAAAAATTCCTATACATGTCATGTGGAGAAGGAAATGGCAACCCATTCCAGTGTTCTTGCCTGGAGAATCCCATGGACGGAGAAGCCTGGTAGGCTGCAGTCCATGGAGTCACACAGAATTGGACACGACTGAAGTGGCTTGGCAGCAGCATACATGTCATGCAGTGAAAAAATATTAGAAAAATATTTTTCTGTAATAACTTGGGAAACATATTGCTGATCCAGTTCATGACACCAATTGTCTTGCTGTTCACAATGTCCACACTGTTCATTGAACCCAGGGTAGGCAAGGTTTGAGCTAAGAGGCTGGAAGAAGACATGAGGGGCCATAGGAACTGCAAACATGTTTATTCTCTCCTAGCTGGCATGGCAGCCATAACACAGCCTCTCTCCGGGCTGACAGCAGCCATAGCAGCAGCCACAACATACCCATAACAGAGCCATAACATAACCTCACATAACATAATCATTATGTTGCTCCAGTGTAGCCCCAATGCAGCAGCAGCCAGGGCTTTCGTGGTGAAGCTCATACAGGCGAACCACACGCAAGCCATGACCAAGCGAATACCTCGGGCTGTGCATGCACAGTGCTCTAAGTGATATAAGTGCTCTAAGTGATCTCAGTTGTTACATAAACCTTGAGACATGTATGTACAGTGCAGTGAGTGAATTCAGCTGTTACATAATCATTATTTACAAAACGTGGGGCAAAAGTTAGAGGCTGTGGGGCGAGAGCCTGACCACGCCATCTTGGCTAATTTGCTCTTTCCCTACACATACTATATATCCCGAATTGTCAGAAAATATTTTAGTTTTGTGTCCTTGTTTTAAGTGGCTGTTTTGGGCAAGTGGTGCAATGCAGACAAGAACTCAGGAAACAACTGCTTTTTAAGGATCTTGGCTAAAGTTAAGTAACAAGATAATATTGTAACTAGATGAATGTGTGGTGTCAATGGAGACTTTAAGGTATGAGAAGATAAGAAGGAATGATTGCAGAGAATCCTTATACTATATTCTAACACTAATTCCACTTGTAATCCTAAAATAATTTCTATACTTCATTCTAAATCCCCACAAGTTAGCTTTTAAACTGCATCAATGCATGGGATGTCTCTGCTTTTTCAGGGATAAATAGAGATTGAACACGCATTCATCAAACATGTATTTCATAAATGGCTTAGAGACAGTGAAGGTTTGAGGAATACCTCCATCTCAGAATACCATTCAAATTGCCTGAAGATGTTTTCACTATACAGGGCTGGCCCTTAAAGTCTTGATTCTGTGTTCAACCTCAGGGTACTCTGGGAATCACATGGCACTTGATGAATTTTAGAAGCACCACAGTACTTAGCAATAAATTCTTTCAGTCAGTATCTAGGAACTGTAGGCTTGTGGTATTCTTTTAGACCCTGAAAGCACCTAATGTCGATTACCTGTTGTATATAACTGCCTACTTGCAAAACTGACCACAGGAAAAAGAGGTGACATAGGTGAAAGAACTGGATTGATTTTCAGTTATAGTTTCAAACTATAGCAAAGCTTAATTTTCAGAGATTGCATGAAGAATTATATTTACTTTTTGTTAAAGTGCATGATACTAAGTGAAGTTACAATATGGTAACTTCTTTTTAGTAATGGTCAAACTAACTGATTGTTCCTTTTTTGATCAAACTGCAGATAATGTCCTGTTCTTCTCATGGAAATAGAAAAAAAAAGTAGGCCTTTGGAGACAGACAGGAACATGGTCTAATAAGGATTTCAAATGAGTGCTACTGAGCTATTGAGTTTGCACCCAGTGCTGTATTCCAAATGTTACATTCTTAGTGTCATATATTTTCAAAAACTATATTTAAATGATGGGGAAAAAAGATGATCAGGTGTCAGCGGGAGGTATTTTAGAGCTTTCCATACTAATTTTGAACTAGATATTGCACACAGCTTTCAAATACTTTGAAGCACTGTTTACATTGGAGAGCTAATCGTTCTCAGAGAATATTATCTATTAAGTCTCCAAGTAAGGAGTGCTCCTTAGGATATATCACCTGGTTTCAGCTAAAGAGATTTGGACTGATCAGAGGTGTGAGTTTTACAATTAGGTTAATCTAATATTTTTTGATACAAATTTTTTAACTACTCCATGTTAGTTTTCTTACATACAAAATGGGAAAGTAATTCCTGTGCCTTTTACAGGAATTATAGGGTGTCAAATGTGTATTTCCATAGAAATAAATATCTAGAAAATATCTTATTTAACAATACAGTGTTTATCATTCTTATGTCCTGCTACTGCTGCTGCTAAGTCGCTTCAGTCATGTCCAACTCTGTGCGACCCCATAGACGGCAGCCCACCAGGCTCCCCTGTCCCTGGGATTCTCCAGGCAAGAACACTGGAGTGGGTTGCCATTTCCTTCTCCAATGCATGAGAGTGAAAAGTGAAAGTGAAGTCGCTCAGTCGTGTCCGACTCAGCTACCCCATGGACTGCAGCCTACTAGGCTCCTCCGTCCATGGGATTTTCCAGGCAAGAGTACTGGAGTGGGGTGCCGTTGCCTTCTCTGTCTTATGTCCTATATATTATCATATTCCACTAGCTATTGTGGACCTGGGGTACTTTGAAATGTGGTACATTTTTTGTTTTAACTTTCTATTTTCAAAATTGGCTCATAGCTTGGATACGGTTGAGTTAAACAGCTCTTCCTTATGGTCACAATTATATGACTCTTGAAAATATAGGGAAGAGTGTGAAAGAAGATGGTGAGAAAACAGAACAATAATGATTCAGACTGCTTAACCTTTTCATGAAGTATTATATCTGAAAAGAAAGCTAGAGGGAAGAAAAAGAAAAAGACCAGAGTCTTCTTCTTTATCATTTAAAAAATATTTCCTGTGGCTAAATTTACTTATGTGATTTTTAACTTTCACTAAGTGCCAGTAAGAAATTATATTTTTAAAAAAAGAAATTAGATTAAACTTTATTAATCTCTCCTGAGTTCTGACATATGTATAAGCAGGTTGAAGCAGGCCAGCATCTACCTTTAAAAGGAAGAATTCCTCCAAATGCCTTTTTTCAAATTGATGTCCCTGTTTCAGATTCTGCTTTTCATTTATGTCACTGGCTAATATGTACTGACTCCCAGAAATGCTCATTGAGGGAATACACTCTCTTTGGTTGTAATTGCAGGGAAGCAAACTTAGAAACTAGCTTTTGGTTTCTTAGGGAATGGTGCCATCTCCCTGGCACTTACAAAGACAATGAAATATTCATGAATTTCTTAAATTGTTTTGGAAATAACATGTGCTGGAGTGGAACATTAATGAGCCAATCTCTTCTGATTTCATGCTAGGCAGGGAATGTTAAATAATGAAGGTGTAAGAAGCCAGAGTTTACACAGGAGGAGGTGGACAGAAGAATTCCTTCAGCATTGGAAATGTTCCCCTGTCATACTGAAATGAACACTCATCTGGTCCAGATTCTTTTATATTATTTCAAATATTATCTTTAAAAACATCACTGTACCCAGTGTATTAAATTGTTTTAACAAAAAATTGCTAAAGTCATATCGAGCTACTTCAAACATGTATGGAAATCATTCAACTAGTTTTATTGTGAATAGCACTATGAGGCAGTGGGGAGAAAAATAAAACAATCATACCTCAAGATTCTTGCATTCGAGTACACTCGGACTAATTGAAAAGCTATGGAAAACAAGTACTCTCTAATCAACTGTTAAACTGTATAGATATTTAAATGCTTAAGGGAGAGAGTACCATGAGCACTGCTGAGTCAATGAAGTTTTCATGGATAATGGACTTATGTTGGGGCTTGGAAGAGTCATAAGAAAATGAACAAACATATATAGAAAGGAATGCACGAATATAAATGGTACAAATATTACACAATCTCATATCATCAGAAGACAATATAGAAAATAATATTCATATTTTTCACATTGCCAACAACCATAGAAAAAGTGAGAGAGGTCCAGAAAAACATCTTCTGTTTTATTGACTATGCCAAGCCTTTGACTGTGTGGATCACAATAAACTGTGGAAAATTCTGAAAGAGATGGGAGTACCAGACCACCTGACCTGCCTCTTGAGAAATCTGTATGCAGGTCAGGAAGCAACAGTTAGAACTGGATGTGGAACAGCAGACTGGTTCCAAATAGGAAAAGGAGTACGTCAAGGCTGCATATTATCATCCTACTTATTTAACTTATATGCAGAGTACATCATGAGAAATGTTGACTGGATAAAGCACAAGCTAGAATCAAGATTGTCAGGAGAAATATCAATAACCTCAGATATGCAGATGACACTACGCTTATGGCAGAAAGTGAAGAAGAACTAAAGAGCCTCTTGATGAAAGTGAAAGAGGAGACTGAAAAAGTTGGCTTAAAACTTAACATTCAGAAAACGAAGATCATGGCATCTGGTCCTATCACTTCATGGCAAACAGATGGGGAAACAATGGAAAGAGTGACAGACTGTATTTTGGGGGCTTCAAAATTACTGCAGATGGTGATTGCAGCCATGAAACTAAAGACACTTGCTCCTTGGAAGGAAAGTTATGACCAACCTAGACAGCATATTAAAATCAGAGACATTACTTGCCAACAAAGGTCTGTCTAGTCAAAGCTATAGTTTTTCCAGTAGTCATGTATGGATGTGAGTGTTGGACTGTGAAGAAAGCTGAGCACCAAAGAATTGATGCTTTTGAACTGTGGTGTTGGAGAAGACTCTTGAGAGTCCCTTGGACTATAAAGAGATCCAACCAGTCTATCCAAAAGGGGATCAATCCTGAGTATTCATTGGAAGGACTGATGCTGAAGCTGAAACTCCAGTCCTTTGGCCACCTGATACAAAGAACTGACTCAGTGGAAAAGACCCTCATGCTGGGAAGGATTGAAATGGGAGGAGAAAGTAATGACAGAGGATGAGATGGTTGGATGCCAACACTGACTTAATGGACATGAGTTTGAATAAGCTCCAGGAGTTGGTGATGGACAGGGAAGCCTGGCATGCTGTGGTCCATGGGGTCACAAAGAGTCAGACATGACTGAACTGACTGACACAACATCAACAATGGTTTTCCCTGGTGGCTCAAATGGCAAAGAATCTGCCTGCACTGCAGAGATCTGGATTTGATCCCTGAGTTGGGAGGACGATCCCCTGGAGAAGTGAATGGCTACTTACTCCAGTATTCTTGCCTAGGAAATCTCATGAACAGAGGAGCCTGGTGGGCTACAGTCCATGGGTTGCAGCCGGACACAACTGAGCGACTATCACTTTCACTTTTCAACATCAATCTATAATTCAGTGCTTATTTTCTCAGGGTAAATTCCCAGATGTGAAATATCTAAATCAAAATGCATCAACATTTTTGTAACTTGGGCACATTCTGATAAAAATGCTGCTGCTGCTAAGTCGCTTCAGTCATGTCTGACTCTGTGCGACCCCATAGACGGCAGCCCACCAGGCTCCTTGTCCCTGGGATTCTCCAGGCAAGAACACTGGAGTGGGTTGCCATTTCCTTCTCCAATGCATGAGAGTGAAAAGTGAAAGTGAAGTCGCTCAGTCGTGTCCGACTCTGTGCGACTCCATAGACAGCAGCCCACCAGGCTCCTCCGTCCATGTGATAAAAATAGTCTCCTAAAAATGCCAATTTATAATCCATTCAATATATTAGAAAGAAAGAAAGTGTAGTTGCTTAGTTGTGTCCAACTCTTTGCAACCGTATGGACTGTAGCCCACCAGGCTTCTCCATCCTTGGGATTTTCCAGGCAAGAATTCTGGAGTGGGTTGCCATTTCCTTCTCTAGGAGATCTTCCAGACCTAGGGATCACACTCAGGTCTCCCACATTGCAGGTAGACTCTTTACCCTCTGAGCCACCAGGGAATGATCCTTCTATTTCATAAGAGATTTCTTGTCAACTTGGATATTACCTTTTAAAAAAGATACTTGCCAATTTGATAGGTGAAAATAATGTCTTTGCTTTTATTTGTATTATTTATAAATTTGAACATTTTCTTTTTTATTTAATGGATACTTTTGTGGATAATTGTGTGACACTGTGTGTGTATATGAGAGAGAAAGAGCTGTTTCCTCATGACTTTTGACTACTTTTCTATTTCTGTGAGTAGGTTTTAATGATTCCTAACAACAATTATTATTTTTGAGGTCCCCATGATAGTCCTATTCATGAATAAATTTGATCTTCAGATTAATGAAGAATCATACCTAGGAGTTGTTTAGCCCAAATTCAACATTACAGGAAGAAAATTGAAATCTAATTACTTTTTTCTTTTTACTGGAAATTTAAATATATTCAATTTAAACTTAAAAGGCTGATTACTTAATAACTGGCTTGATTTTTAAAACCAAAGTCTGTTTATTGTTCCACATTGCTTTATAACATACAATTTTCCACCTAGTAGGAACTATTTAAATTCAGACATAGACTTCCAGAACAAATATCTGGTTTCTGCTTTTTTTTTTTTTTTTAAGACAGCAAATTATACATTTCATTATGTTATAAAGATAATCTTTAAGTGCAGGGAAATATTTAATAAACATAATTACAACTTGGGAATATTTAGCTTGCTCATTCAGCCCTTTGCTCCCCACAAGACTGGGATGAAACATCATTCCCCTTGAGTATAATTTCACTCCTCCATTGCATACTTCCTCTTCTCCTATAGTCATCCATGAGATTGTTGTTGTTGTTCAACTGCCAACTGTTTGAGGCCCCCTTGAACTACAGAATGCCAGGCTTCCCTGTCCTTCACTATCGCCTGGAGTTTGCTCAAACTCATGTCCTTTGAGTCAGTGATGCCATCAAACCATCTCATCCTCTGTTGCTCCCTTCTCCTCTTACCCTCAATCTTTCCCAGCATCAAGGTCTTTTCCAGTGAGTCAGCTCTTCCCATCAGGTAGCCAAAGTAATGGAGCTTCAGCTTTAGCATCAGTCCTCCCAGTGAATATTTAGGGTTGATTTCCCTTAGAAATGACTGGTTTTATTTCCTTGCAGTCCAAGGGATTCTTGAGAGTCTTCTCAAGCACTGCTTTTCAAAAGCACCAGTTCTTCAACACTCAGCCTTTTTTACGATCCGACTCTCACATCTGTACCTTGCTGGGGTCCAGCCCCAGTGGATCCAGGGAACTCGAAGGGGGGATGGTATCAGCGACCAGGAAACAATAGATCAATTAAGCGTTAATTAAAGGTATAAAGAGTGGTTAAATAAGGATAGCTCAGCGAGAAAATTCAGTGGAGAAAAGAGGCTGAATACCTTGGTTTACGTGGAAAACCAATAAAATTCCAAGACAAGGAATTTGCACCACCTATATAGGCTGCAGGTGTCCTCCCGTTCTCCCGAAGGAGAGGAGACACTAAGGCCTCCCCGGTCAGATCTTAGAAGCCCAGGCAAAATTAGTAGGCTTGGTGAGCTTCCACGCTCCAGATGGGAATTCAGCCAGAAGGTGAGAGAAAGAATGACATGAGGAGACCAGGCTTTCTAGGAACTGATCCATCTCTTTATTTTTCGGGTCTGCTTTTATACACAGAGATGGAATACAAAAGTCATGCGGGGTCTGCAGTCCTGACTTTTATCAAAATCAGGTGCTTCATACAAATATATACAAAGGTCTTAGGGGTGTTACATCATCTTCTGGCCAGGGGGCCTGCTAACAATCTACAACCCTTTCTTTGTGATAGTGGTCAGTCAACCAGAACACTTATTTCTCCAGGGGTGATTTATTCCTAAACCAGGCGCCACCTTCCGAAGGCACCAGATAAAGTTGCATTCCTATAGGGTGAGGGTGCAGTGGGTTCTAATTAAGAAAAGAATTTACTTAGCCCAAGGTCTAACGTGATTAATATCAAAGGTTAATACTTATTTCTCCTATATGCTAGTTATTTTCATTAATGTGTATAAGTGCAGGGGATGTGGAGACTTAGCATCAAACATTGGCTCAACAAATGAAAACCCTTCACCAATACAATTTCTAATCAGCCCACTATACTACACTAATAATTTCCTAACTTCTCAAAAGAATCTGTTTTGAGAAGATTTAAAGCATCTTGTGCCTCTCACTAGATGGGAGATGGGAGGCTGTGAACAATCACATGTGGCTGGACAAACCTGTCAGGCAGGCTAGAGAACCTTCAGAGGAGTTTGTTGGTTGAAACACTCTTGTCACGCCCAGGAATTATTATTAACTGGAGCTCTAAGTTAACTCCTTCTCAGAAAGAGATGGTGGGGGACAGCCCCCTGTAAAGTCAGAGGTGTAGGTGAGAGCACAAAGCAGTAAAGTAGGCAGACTCTGGTTTTGGGGGTAGATGCTCGAGAATTTCCAGGGGGACTCCTGAGGCACGATCCCGCCTTTGCGTATGCCGAGCCTCCTTCCTCATGACCTTTGCCACAGGTGGAGTTCCTCACGCTGGCTCCTGGCAGTACATGACTACTGGAGAGACCATAGCTTTGACTAAAGGGACCATATAGTTCATTTTATTGCTAATCCTTCAGAATAAAAAACCTTACTTTCATTTTTTTATGTCATTGTACCTTTAAAAAAATATTTTTTTTCTCAAACAGGAAAAGAAGATCTCTGAGGTCACAATATCTTGCACATTTTCAAAAATAACAATTTGTAGAGCCAGGAAGAGGACCTGTTACTATTCTGGAATGAATATTCATTCTAGAATAGTCATCATTCATTAAATTAAAATGTTTTCATATTAAAAGAGTTTATATCTAGTCTCATAATTAAGATCCTTGATGCACCTAGCTTAACATCATGTTGTTACCAAAATACTTTATTTTGAAAAGTTACTATTAACAGGGAAATAATGTCTGAGGCTCTGGAAAGCAAGACTGTTTAGCATACAGCTATAAACGAGTTTTGCTCTGTATTGGGGATATCTAAACTCAGCCTTGATTTTAGCTAGTGTGGTGGGAGTAGCAGTTGGGGAGGTAGGGATAGAATCCTCCACATGTGTCACTGCTTTTTAAAGTTCACTGTCATTGGGAATGTCTGAGTAAATACATGAAACCGTGCCGGATCCTCCCAGGTAAAAAGCCCCTCTACGTTCATTTCTTGTTTGTAAGGAAAAAAAGGTCTTTAGTCTCCTAGGCTTTTTGTGAGTTTCAAAAAAGCAACCTCATCTTGTTAACATTATTAAGACAACTGATTCACAGGACTACCAGTTTCTCCTAAAGGGATAAAGGTAATAATCTAATGCATATTTTTGAGTTCTGCAGAGACAAAGACTCCCATCTGGTGGAGGGTGGCAACTACATGCTGACCAAAAGCTTGCAGATCCCATACTGGTTGGTGTAATACTACTTGGTTACCTCACCATCAACCAATCAAAAGAAAGTCATACATCACGCAGCTGTCACCCTGTATTATGCCATTAAAAAACTGTTCCCTCAAAACCATTGAGAAGTTTGGGCTTTTTGAGCATAGCCACCTATTCTCCTTACTTGGCCCTTGCAATAAGCCTTTCTCTGCTCTAAACTCCAAATTTTTGCTTTGTCTGGCCTAACTGTGCATTGGACACAGGAACTTGGGTTTAATCACATACACAGATACAATGCCATCACATCCATGAAAAAGTAAATGGATATTATTAAAAATTATCTAGAATATAATTCACTCTAAAGAAAATCAATCCTGGAATCCACATAAGGAAGAATATTTAGTGATACTTTGCTCATGGGTTGTTATAGATCAGTTTTGTTAATAAGGCAGGACCAAGGCCAGAATTTTGTAGGAAACTTTCTAATGAAGTGCCTGCATCTATGTAAGGCAGTGGGGAAGAGCTGATCCTACAGTTGCAGTCAGTACTTCCTGGTCATTGGCAATAAGCTAATAGATCTTGTTTCTTCCTAAGCTTAAAATAAGGCTACTCTTGATCCTGAGATTGCTTTTTTCTATCTCCTTATCCTTATTTCATTGTTTACCTACTCCTTCATTCCTGGCTTTTATCCAAATCCGCATTTGCATCCTCAAGTTTCACCCTTGCTTGACTTGTACTTTAGGTAATTGGTTAAGGCACTATACAGTGAATACTAGGGTGGGCATCCTTGCCCAATTTGGGGTCAGGAAGCTTCTGGTGATGATCAGGGGAGCTTTTGACAATGGTTATAATGGGAGTCAATCAGTTTCAGAGGTGATCTTAACACTGGGCTCTGCTTTTGTGATCTTAATACAAGGCCTTGCACATGTGGCCTTGGAGCATGAATCTTTGGCCCCTTAACACCCTGCTCGTGTCAACCTGTCTATCCTCATCTTGGGTCATGGGGACCTGGGTCACTGGCAAAGGGGCAAAAACTAACTCTAGCTTCTTCCTGCTAGACAGGGCATTGTGGGGTCCTGGGTCCCAATGCCCACTCTCTGTCATTGTGCATTTACAAAAGGAGATGAGAGTCCATGGAATGACAAGGCAGCTTGTTCTAATGTAGTCCATGTGCTAGCTGGCTGGTATCCTTGTTGTAGCACCAACTGGAAAAGTATTTGTTGTATTCTAGAAGAAACAAGCTTAATTAGATGGTTAGAGATATATGGCCCAAAGGTTTTAGAAGTAGAAAACCTGCCAAGGGGACTAAAAGAGGGGCCAACTAGGAGAACCAGGATCAGACGGACATTGGTCCATGATGTTAGTGTTTCTCTAGGTATGAGAAGATGCAATAATTGGGCCTTATGAAAATCTTTACCTGAAAAGATATAACTATTTGAAGGCCTGTTCTGCTAGCTTTTCCCAGAGCACAGACTGTCTCATTTCTGATTTCTACCCTGAACTCCTTTCAGAGGGTGTTGAAGGTCAGCAGCTGAAGTGGTTCCTAATTTAACCTTTGTAGAGGCAGATGAAAATTACCAATTTCCAATTGGCAGGACACCTTCATGGCCATAAATTTGACCATGGTTTCAGGGGCATCTCATGTCCATTTTGTCCCATGGTGTTAGGAATGCTCATTCCCAAGTCTGGCAAATATTTTTCTGGTAGGTTACTCACTTTGCTCTTACTGGATTAGATCACGAAAATAGCAAAAGTTCTGGAGCATACTTGCCTTGCTGGTAGTCTCTTGTAGTCCAGGAAAACATCCCCCCTTTTTGCATCTTTCTGTATCTAGAGTTACATTATTATAATCATTGATCTCATGTGGAACTATATATCATCATTTTATTAGGGGCTAAGTCACACATTTGGTAGTGTAAGAGGCAACAATTTTCTGAAATAAGCAATATAAGAAAAATTATAGTTAGAAGTAATAGTAAGGCCATGAGTAAGAATTTAAGAACTTTCATACTGAACTGAACTGAAGTATATATCTAGGTAGTCTGACTTTGTTTGTTAAATGATTATAGCCTGGTGTTAAACTCCTGGTTATAGATCATGAAGCAACTGGTCTTTATTCAAAGACTGATTTTGAAGTTAAGCTTCAGAAACAAACTTAGAATGTACTTTTATTAACTCAATTAAATCTTGCAATAGTATAATGTAACATCAAGGAACTAACTGGGAAGTGAGTCTTGGTAAATGGAGGCCTTAATTAACAAAACCAGAATGTAATATTTAGTGAAATGTATTTTTTTGTCTAAAAGTACCCCCATTTATATTAAACACAGCTAAGGCTAGTTTGTTTTAAAAATAATTTTGGTCCATTGACTATAGATACCATAGGTCTGTCATTAGATTTTGCCTAGGTGATTTTTTCTTTTTTCTTCTAGAGCTTCCCAAAATACTTTGATGTTTCTGTACATGTTGAAGGCTGCCTTTTAATTTACTTGCTAAGTCTTCTCAGAACACAAGTGTCTCCCATTTCTGGAGGGACAAGACAGAGAGAAAATGAAAATGTTATAATTTTACCCAGAGATGTAAATTACCAAACTGTTTTAAGTAGCTTGAGGAGAAGAGTTTCTTTATATCTGAAAACAAAGACTAAAACCCAGTAATATGTTAGATAAAAACTCATGAAAACTACAATCATATTTAGCAGTTTATTTAATCCTATGTAGTTAATATTTGTTCTGTCGTCTTTGCCTGATGACTGAGGATGATAATGACAGCAATTGATTTAAGAAGTTTGTGAAGTTTTTGTTAAGCCTTGTATAACTTGTTTAGTGATGTGGGTCCCCTGATCATTGGAGATTATAAAAAGTATATCCCAAGTGGAAGACACATTTTTAATCTTTTTTTTTTTCCATTGTTAAAGCATCAACAATGCAGCCAAGAAATAATTTATCCCATCAAATTAAAAGGTGACATTTGTCAGAGAGCACAGAAAAGTCAAGTGGCCATCTTGGATTTTCCATAACCCTCACTGTGATTTACATCCATTGTTTGCCCATTTTAAATTCCCTGATTTAGGAGATCATTGTCATGTTTTAAGGACATTGGGATAGCAAAAGTTTAACAATGAGTGAGGAATTAATTTTTATAGAAGCAAATTGTACTTTATCTACATGTGCCATAATTGTCATAGATCATTATGAAATGATGTTTATTCATTTTACCAAAGTAACAAAATATTTGAAAAAAAAAACAAATATAAATCACTTATAGGCAAAGTAATTCACGTAATCTGTTATTTAAAGCAGCATTCTAAGAAAACTTCATAGAATGTTTAACTTTATAAACTTATAGAGAAAATCAAATTCTAGATTAGTAGCAGCTTTTATTTACTATGAAACAATAGTTATTCACTTCAAAGTAACAAGAAAATATTTCAAAGGCACTTTAGTGTCTTAAGAAACTTGTACCACACACAAAACTCTTTTTTTGGGGTCTACTTTCTGCAAACATTTTTTTCACTTTCTGTATTCATCACTTTGTTCATTCAGAAATAGTAAGTCATACGTACTTCCTAATTCATTTTTTATATATTTTATTAAAAACATCCTATTAAAAAAAATGAACCGCCCTTTATATCAATACTCTGTAGATAAGTAAACACAAATCATGCAAAACTCTTATCACATTTGCATTTTCTTTCCTTAGAAGTTTCTTCACATTGAGTTACTTCCCTTGCTAGAAAATTTGCAGTAGATATAACAGAATCTTCTTTTGCTTATATTGAAGCTAAGCACAATAAAAGTATTGCTCTTAATGTTGATGATTCTTCAGATAGGTCCATATTAATTAGTTTAACAAAAAAACCCTCAGGTATTATCTTAACGTTGAATATTTCCCAATGCAACAATTCATTGGAAAAGACCCTGATGCTGGGAAAGGCGGAAAGCAAAAGGAGAAGATGGTGGCAGAGGATAAAATGATTAAATAGCATCACCAACTCAATGGACATGAATTTGAGCAAACTCCGGAAGAAAGTGAAAGACAGGGAAGCCTGGCATTCTGCAGTCCACAGGGTCTGAAAGAGTCAGACACATCTTAGCGACTGAACATTTCCCTTTTCACATGAACCTGATATTCATTTAGTTTAATTTCTATTGTATTTAGGATTGTTTGATTTGTAAGTGTTTACTTTTCTTTAGGCCAATTGAATTAGAGCTCGTTTACAAATTAACAGCCACAATATTATCCAAAGACACACACTGAGAGATACATAAATCAGGACAGACAGAGATCTCATACTTTTCCACGAGAGATTTAAAATGTCTCTTTGCCCATTCTTCTGTTTTTCTCTTGGCTTAAAGTTCTACTAATTTGCCCAAGTTTGAAATCTCAGGCAGAGTGGGCTGTGTATCTCAAGGACATAAGGACTTCAGGCTTTTTCTTAGGCATGTTTCTGTTTTCTCAGGGTTGGAGCTCCAAAAAATGTATCTCAACAAGCCAGTTTTTTCTAATTGCACATGTGAAAAGAAGCAGTTTTGCAATTTCAAAAAGATTTCATTTTAACCAATTTTCTCTGGAGTTTAAAGAATATCATAGCTCTATTGTCTTTTTTCTTTCTATGATCATGATCTCATAGTTAAAAATTTTAAACCAAAGAATGTTCAGATTGACTCTGAACAGGGCAGACTGGATGATAAGATGTTTTCTCACCAGGGATTGTCCCTCTCGGGAGGTGGGGTCTTAGTTTGATCAGCAGAATCTGAAGGAGTAAGGGAACTTTCAAAAATGGGGGAAGTTTGGTTCATTCTCCCCCTCCCCCTCCAGAGATATAAGGAGTTAGAAGGGGATTCTTTAGAATATTAGCAGAGTTCATTCAGTGTTTTGATTACAGGAGAAGTCTTGGGCCAGAAAATCTGATGGAGAAGGAGATAGTGAGGATTAGGGGATAAGACAACAACAGAAAGACACATATGGCATGAGTCATTCAATCTGGATTCTGACTAAGGGCCATGAAAGTTTGAACATAAGGAACAGCAAAAGAAATCAAGTTGGAGGATTGTGTTATAATTTAGTGTCCCATTAAAAGACCATTTTTCTTGGTCCCCCTATTTGTAGTGGGGCCAAGTTTCACTGGAAAATAATCTGAAGCTTTTTGTTTTTAAGATTTTCATAATCTTTTTTTTTTTTTTTCCAGTTCCTGAGAATACAGCCTAGATGTGAATCTGAGGGAGGATTCTTGAGATATACCTGAGCCTATTCTGAGAATGAGGGTACCAAGAGCTCACCAGCCACAGAAGCTGTTGCAACTGTTCCAGTGAACCTTCTGTGTGAGATAAGGCACTGCAAAGCTAGAAGCACAAATGGCCAACCATCTCAACAATCGTGTTCAACAGCGAAAGGCGACCGACCCCTGAGCATGTGACAGAGAATGGCACAAACTGTGCAACCAGTTAGAAGCCTAGGCACAAACCATGTGGAAATGCACCTGGCAGCTAAGGCAGGAAAGGACAGAAAAGAAGTTCCTAGAAACAATCATGATTCACTTTTTGACAATTCCCTGAAATGTGGAAGACAGATTTTGGGATGACTCAGAAGCATCTTCTAGGCTCCTGGGGCTTCTCAGTTGGTTCAGGGGTAAATAATCTGTTTGCCATGCAGGACAAGTGGGACACATAGGTTCAGTCCCTGGATCAGAAAGATGCCCTGGCACAAGGAATGGCAACCCACTCCATTATTCTTGTCTGGGAAATTCCATGGACAGTCTGGCAGGCTATAGTCCACAGAGTCTCAAAGAGTCAGACATGACTGAGTGACTGAGCATGCACACCAGTAAGGAAAAGTGAAAGTAGCAGAGAAGATAGACTGAGGAATATGCCTTGTAGTCCTTCACAGAAGTGATGATCAAGGGAAAAAAATTAGTGTTTTGCTTGAACCAAAATGTGCCTGACTTTGAATTGACGTTGTCTTGCTGAGGGAACACACTAATAGCTTGGTCTGTTCCATGACTCCCTGATCCTATTATGGGAATTTTCAAGTGGTAGGCAATGACTTTAAGTTCCTGACCCATGTCTACACAATTTTAATTGGCCTGGTCTTCAGTGTAAGGGAGAAGGAGAAGAAGAGGAAAGGAGAGGTCTCACCTGCTTAGGTGGTAACTACTGGGGCATGGTGGACTGTAGGTCCTTTGGAACATGCCAGAGAGTAACCCTGGCCAAAATTCCTCAATTGCTTCCATAGTCACTTGCCTGTTTGAGGAAAAAGAAACAAGAGAGGAAAGGAGAGTTGGGGAAACCTTTCTAAGAGTCCCCATTTGTGTCACCAAATGTTGAGACAGTTGGAGCATGGGTTGGAAAAAACTTTCCAGAGACAGAGCATTTCAGAAAGGAGTAACTTTATTAAGAAAAAAGAGCAGAGATAAAGTGGGCACTGTAAGTGAAGCAGGCTGGCAACTTTTGATGGACCAGGGAGAGTCAACAGTTTATGTAGGTTAGTAGCCAATTTTTATAATTCCTGCTGGAAAGTTGATATTAGGTGACCGGTTAGGCCACTGAAGTTGATCAGTTCTATGAAGACCTAGAAGACCTCCTAGAACTAACACTGAAAAAATATGTTATATTCATCATTGGGGATTGGAATGCAAAAGTAGGAAGTCAAGAGATATATGGAGTAACAGACAAGTTTGGCCTTGAAGAACAAAATGAATCAGGGCAAAGGCTAACTGCATTCTACCAAGAGAATGCATTGGTCATAGCAAATGCCATTTTTCAACCACACGAGGCAACTTTATGCATAGACATCACGAAATGGCCAATACTGAAATCAGATTGATTGCATTCTTTGTAGCCAAAGATGGAAAAGCTATATACAGTCAGCAAAAACAAGACCTGCACCTGACTGTCACAGATAATCAGCTTTTCATAGCAAAAGTCAGGCTTAGAGAAAGCAGGGAAACATAAATCAAAAGTTTGACTAGCCAGATACAACATAAATAAAATCCCCTGTGAATATACAGTGGAGTTAATGAAAGATTGAAAGGATTAGAACTTGTAAACAGTGTGTTTGAAGAACTGTGGATGGAAGTCTGTAATATTGTACAAGAGGCAGAGAACAAAACCATACCAAATTAAAAAAAAAAAAAAGCAAGAAGTCACAGGGGTTATCTGAGGAGGCCGTATAGCTAAAGAAATAAGAGAAGCAAAAAGCAAGGGAGAAAGGAAAAGGCATATCCAACTAAATTCAGATTTCCAAAGAATAGCATGGAGAGACAAGAAGGCCTTCTTCAATGAACAGAGCATAAAACTAGAAGAAAACAACAGAAGGGGAAAGATCAGAGATATCTTCAGGAAAACTGGAAATATCAAGAGAATATTTTGCCCAAAGATGGGCACAATAAAGGAGAGAAATGGTAGAGATCTAGTAGAAGCTGAAGAGATCAAGAAGAGATAGAAAAAATACACAGAAGAACTGTACATAAAAGATCCAAACAAACTGGATGAGTACAATGGTGTGGTCAGCCACCCAGAGCCAGATATTCTGGAGTGCTAAGTCAAGTGTGCCTTAGAAAGCACTGCTGTCAATAAAGCTAGTGGATGTGACGGAATTCCAGAAGAACTATTCAAAACCCTAAAGGATGATGCCATCAAGGTGTTGCATTCCCTATATCAGCAAATCTGGAAGACCCAGGAGTGGCCACAGGACTGGAAAAGGTCAATCCTCATCCCAATTCCCAAGAAGGGTAGTACTAAAGAAAGTGCTAACCACCAGACAATGCTAGTATAACCATCTCCCATGCTAGTAAGGTCATGCTTAAAATCGTGCATGCTAGGTTTCAGTATTATGCAAACCAATAACTTCTGAACGTACAAGCTGGGTTCAAAAAAGGAAGAGAAACCAGTGCCAGAGTCCAGCTCCAGCAGCCAGGGGATCAGCCTGAAGGGATGAGCAGTGTCAGCGGTAAATGATGTAGCCTCTGACTCGAGGTACTAGCCTACATGTTTATTTCAAGCATCAGGTTCTCTTTTATACTTTTTCAAAAGCATTAGGTCAGAGGTTTGTCATTTTCAGTTTCCCCTCGCCCAGATTATTGTCTCATTGTTGCCCTTCAAACACAGTTCCTGCTTCAGCGATTCTCTCAGAATCGTGTTTACTTGTGATTACATTAACTCATGCTTATGTCTGGGCTGCATACCACATTCCTCAGTTTATTTCTTATCTTTCTAAATCCCACTTGCCCCTATTATCTTAAACTCACTTTCTCCTAAAAAGGCTTCTAACTATTCTTAATTATTCCTAAACCCTAAGCTCAGCAAACTTCCTTTGCCAAAAATGTATCCCTCACAAACAGGTCTCAGATAACAATCCTTCCCATGGCCTCAAGCTGCAGCCCATGTGCTCGTCCTGGGACATTCTTTGCAAAAATCCTTGAACAAATGTCAATGGTTACTTTATAGATTATTTTCTGGGCACAACTGCAGAAGGCTTTATGCTTTCTCACACTTCTCTCAAGAACAATAAGTACCTTAACATTCCTTCCAGCCAACTCAACCAAAGAAAGGAAGAAACAAGTCAGAATCACAAGAGCTAACTCCTTCATCCCGGGTCCTATGGAATGAGGAGAGGGGGCTGGGGCTGTGCCTCCATTTTGTCTGTAATGCCTAACGTGGCTCCTAACAAACCAGAGATCATATTGCCAACATTTCCTAAATCACAGAGAAAGCTAGGGAGTTCCAGGAAAACATCTACCTCTGTTATATCCACTACACCAAATCTTCTGACTATGTGGATCATAATAAATTGTGGAAAACTCTTAAAGAGATGGAACTACCAGACCATCTTACATGTCACCTGAGAAACTTGTATGCAGGTCGAGAAACAGCAGTTAGAGTCCTGCACGGAACAACTGATTGGTTCAAGATTGAGAAAGGAGTATGACAGGACTGTCTGCTGTCACTCTGCTTGTTTGACCTATACACTGAGCATGTCATGAAAATGCTGGCCCGAATATGAGTTACAAGCTGGAATAAAAATAGGTGGGAGAAACAACAACCTCAGATATGCAGATGATAGCACTCTAATGATGGGAAATGAAGAGGAACTGAAGAACCTCTTAATGAGGGTGAAGAAGGAGAGTGAAAAATTCGGCTTAAAGCTAAATATTAAAAACAAACAAACAAACAAAAAAACCTAAGATCATGACATCTGACTCCATTACTTCATGACAAATAGTGGGGTAAAAGTGGAAGTAGTGACAGAATTCTTCTTTGGCTCTAAAAATCACTGCAGATAATGACTGAAGCCATGAAACCAGAAGACATTTACTTCTTTGTAGGAAGGCTATGACAAACCTAGACAGTGTGTTAAAAAGCAGAGACATTACCCTGCCGACAAAAGTCCATATTGTCAAGGCTATGGTCTTCCCAGTGGTCATGGTTGTGAGAGCTGAACCGTAAAAAAGGTGGAGTGAATAAGTCATGTCTGACTTTTTGCTACTTCGTGGACTATAGCCTGCCAGGCTCTCCTGTCCATGGAATTCTGCAGGCAAGAATACTGGAATGGGTAGCATTCCTTTCTTCAGGGAATCTTCCCAACCCAGGGATCAAACCCAGGTTTCCCACATTGCAGGTGGATTCTTTACCATCTGAGCAACCAGGGAAGCCCATAAGGAAGGTGGAGTGCTGAAAAATTGTTGCCTTTGTATGCTGTGATGTTTGAGAAGACTTCTGAGACTCCCTTGGACAGCAACGAGATCAAACCAGCCAATCTTAAGGGAAATCAACCCTAAATACTCTTTGGAAGGACTGGTACTAAAGCTGAAACTCCAGTAGTTTGGTCATCTGATGTGAACAGCTGACTCTGGAAAAGTTCCTGATGCTGGGAAAGATTGAGGGCAGAAGGAGAAGAGGGTGTCAGAGTATGAGATGTCTGGATGGCATCACCAATACAATGGAGATGAACTTGGGCACACTTTATGGGATGGTGAGGGACAGAGACCTGGCAAGCTGCAGTCCATGGGGTCACAAAGAGTCAGACACACAGAACAACATAGGCCACTCTAGGGTGACTACCAGAGTGGACATTCTTGCCTAATTTACTTGCAGTTAGGAAGCCTGCTGATGATGATCAGAGGGGCTTTTGGCAATGGTTACATTGAGGCTCAGTCAGTTTTGAAGGTGACATTGGTTCGGGTTCTGCTTCTGTGGCCTTGGCACAAGACATTGCACCTGTAGTCTTGGGGCAGGAGTCAACAATAATTTCTTGGTAAACCCAGTGGACTTTTAAAAAATTGATATTCTAACAAGCCTAGCTATTTAGCTTCTAGTTTAAGCTGCCAGTGCAAATTAGCACCCTATTTGCTTCAGGGTCAGTTGATATGTCAGGCTATTCCAGTACTGACCCTGAAAACTAGCCCTCCAGTCAAGTGTGTTACCTCTTGAAGGATTATTTCAGACACTTCAACCACTATCCTTCCATGGATCATTCCCTAACACTTGGCCTGCTCTTTTTCATTTATGCAGTAGACAGTATGTTTTACTGCATTTGAAAGACAAGGTGAAGTCAGCAGAACTAAGTTCTGATATTCATCAGGAATATGACCTTGCAAAATTATTTAACCTCTCTGATCCACAGTCTGTAAGAATATGCCTTCCTCTAAAGGTTTCTGTGGAGGTCAAAGAAGATGAGCATTTACTGTATCAGAATACCTGGGATAGCAGGTCCTGTTTTCTTTCTTATTTCCTATGAACATAAGTAGGGCCAGTAAACAATGCCTAAGAGAAGAAAGTAGAAGCTTAGGGAAACTGTAAAAGAGGTGAGTGATTCTACTGGAGAGTACCACTTAGGCAAATATTGAAAACTATAATTTCTTTGCAATGTTTAGGAGGGAGTGATCTATTCCTTGGGAAATGTAGATGATGATGTAGTTTTCAAAATCACTCTTGCATATTATCTTGTATTAATTTCACACTTCAAAATACAGTGACCTAAGTGCCATATAGAAATAAATTTATAACAGCTGAGAACCACTATGATTATTAACTGTTTTAAATTCAAATCTATCAAAATGCTTTTTAACCTATTTCTGTACAGCATCCATAAAAATATTTTGCAATTAAATATAAAATTATAAAAAGTGCCTATCCAGAAGGAGAAAAAAAGATGATTTATCTCATTTTCCTTTGGGTAGTGCCAATTTATGTGTGTATTTCGGAATAGGACTGAAGTTTGGGGTGCCATTGTACTCTTATACTGTTGATTTGCCTTTGAAATTCTCTAGCTAGTGCATTCCAAAGTGGTGATCTAATTATATTTTTATGCAGTCAATCCCCCTTGCTAGTTTACACTTGATGTTCCTGAGGCTATGAGTTTTTATTAAGGTTATAAACTGCTTTGACCTCCATAAAAGACACTGTGACTACCCATGAGGTTTAAAGCATTAATGATAAGATGGAATGCAAAATTATTATCTGACTGCAGTATCTCTCTTGCCACAGAAACTATTCAAATCATCTGATTGAAAGGCAAACCTATCCAAAAGCTAATAAAGAATTCTCCCTGGTGGTTGAAATATTGGACAAATTGCTTTCCACCTTCTGATAAGATGTTAACTGGATGACAGAGAAATGATGCTTCTGGTTCCCTATATTCCACCTCTGTAAGCCGGGTAATTGACAGTCTTTGGGTCCAGAGGTCAAAAGTTCTTGGTGAGTCTGCAATGAGAAACTTCACCATAGAAATACACTAGTGATAAGTATTTCTTACTTGCCGCTGTCTCAAGTATCAAAGACTGAAGCCATGTTCAGAGTTAATGCCACGTTTGCATTTAACTGTTCATGAAAACTTGTGTGTCCTCAGTGGAAAACTGCTAACAACCTGAGGAAAGTGCCACTTACATAAAAACCAGTTTATAAATACTGACTCTTACCTTTTTCTCTTCTAAAGCAAAACAGTATGCAACATGTAGGTAACACCCATAGGTGATGTTGGTGACAAATAAGTGTGTTTTGCAAAACTAATCTGTTTATTTAATCTGAAATTTAAAGCCTGTATTAAAAAGAGGCTCAAGTATGTAAAAATTGGAAAGTCTGTCTTTATCAGTGTTTACCATACTTTCATATATATGAACTTACTACTTTATTTTTTGCATGATGGAAGGGAAAATTGTTCATGATTAAATCATAATCCAAATTCTTTAGTGTCAATTAATGTATTTATAATGAGATAGATGCTCTTGGACTTCTATTACACAATATAATGATTTGATAGGTACTGTCAGAAAGGCAAGGAATGTTAAAGTGATCTAAAAACTTATCTTTTCCTGAGTCCACAAAAGCCAAAGATACACCAATATATAAAGGTAGAAATGTAGGTTGACAATTATTTTCAATGTTTCATGAAACTTGCTGGGAATTATATATTTACTGGTTGTTATAAGTATCAGATTTAATCTAATGTTGACTAGTTTTATATCAGCTCAGGGTACACCTAATAAAATTATCTGTGTTCTCCATGGTATTCAGAAACTCTGGTTGGCAGTAAAATAATTTGTGGAAAGTACATAGAATATAACTTTTCTATTCAAGCTAGAGAACTAAAGTGAAAGTGAAAGTCACTCAGTTATGTCCAACTCTTTGCAACCCCATGGACTATACAGTCCCTGGAATTCTCCAGGCCAGAATACTGCAATGTGTAGCCTTTCCCTTCTCTAGGGGATCTTCCCAACCCAGAGATCAAACCCAGGTCTCCTGCATTACAGGTTGATTCTTTACCAGCTGAGCCACAAGGGGAGCCCAAGAATCCTGGAATGGGTCATTTATCCCTTCTCCAGCAGATCTTTCCGACTCAGGAATTGAACAGGGGGACTCCTGCATCACAGGTGGACTCTTTAACCAACTGAGCCATCAGGGAAGCCCCAAAAGTTTGCCTTCTCCAGATCTTCCCAACCCAGAGATCGAACCTAAGTCTTCTGCATTACACGTGGATTCTTTACCAACTGAACCATAGGGGAGCCCAAGAATCCTGGAGTGGGTCACTTATCCCTTTTCTAGTGAATCTTCCTGACCTAGGAATTAAACAGGGGGCTCCTGAATTGCAGGCAGATTCTTTGCCAACTGAGCTATCAGGGAAAAGTCCAGGAAATAACTAAACTTAGCCCTTAATGACTATGTAGTTTTTTATATTGCTGATGCATTTTCTCATACCAACTAGGCATTAAAGCATAATAAACAGAACTGGTGCCCACTTCAGCAACACATAGAAAAAAATTTGAAGCAATTCAGAGAAGATTATCACAATTTCTGAACAAGGATGACACAGAAATTTGTAAATTTCATATTTTATATGAAATTTATCATAGATATTGACTGACAATTTCAATTTTGAAGCAAAGCATGATTGCAACACACAGACTATTTTTGTACTAAAATTTGCTAACTTGTAATACAGAATTCTCCTTTTGGATGTTATTCAAGATATCCTTATAAATTACTTGGACATTGGTCACTTTTTGGAGATTTAAATTCTAATAATTATGACAGCTACATTGAAAATAATTGTGCTGTAGTTAACTTGCTTAATTTATTTTAACATTCTTAATGCTTGCCAAATGAAACTGTTTTAGGGAGATGAAGCAGAGAGAGGCATGGGCAGTTTCTTTTGTAAGTGTAAAATATATATTCAATATCAAAAAACAAACAAGACAAAACAAACAACAAAACAAAACAAAACAGCACTGAACTGAGAATCAGGAAACCTGACCTCTGGTAATGACTCAGTCAATATCTATGACACTTTTTAAAGACTGTTTTATTTAATTAAGTATCTAATTTCTGTTCTTACAAGATAATCATTAAGGCCTCTTCCAGGTTTGAACTTCCATAAAGAAGCTACAGACTTTGTTGCTGAATGTGCTTATTATTGGGGCATGTGAGTAATACCTTCTAGCTACTCCCTGTAGAAAGTGTTTGAACACTGGTTTTTAATCAAAAGGAGAAGCAAATATGGTAGCCAGCCCATGTTCGTCACTATTTCCTATAGAATAATAGAAAAAATCAAGAAAGAGAGTCAAAACTACACCTGAAAGATACAATCTATGTACTTAAGGCATCATTAATTTAAATATTTGTTGTTGCTCAGTCACTAAGTCGTGCCCAGTTCTGTGCAATGGCATGAACTACAGCATGCCAGGCTTCCCTACCTTCACTTTTTCCTGGAGTTTGCTGAAACTCATGCCCATTGAGTCAGTGATGCCATCCATCCATCTCATCCTTTGTTGCCCCCTTCTCTTCCTGCCTTCAATTTTTCCCAGCAACAAAGTCTTTTCCAATGAGTCACTTTTTGCATCAGGCGGCCAAAGTATTGGAGCTTCAGCTTCAACATCAGTTCTTTCAATGAATATTCAGGGTTGATTTCCTTTAGGATCAATCCTTGCTGACCAAAGGACTCTCAAGAGTCTTCTCCAGCACCACAGTATGAAAGCATCAATTCTTCAGTGTGTTCAGTATTCTTTATGGTCCAACTCTCACACATGTACATGACTACTGGAAAAATTATAGCTAGGACTATATGGACTTTTGTTGGCTAAGTGATGTCTCTGCTTTGCAATACATTGTCTAAGTTTGTCATAGCTTTCTTCCAAGGAGCAAGCATCTTTTACTTTCATCTCTACAGTCACTGTCCACAGTGATTTTGGAGCCCAGGAAAGTAAAACAGTCACTGATTTCACTTTGTCCCCATCTATTTGCCATGAAGTGATGAGACCAGATGCCATGATCTTAGTTTTTTGAATGTTGAGTTTTAAGCTAGCTTTTTCATTTTCCTTATTCACCCTCATCAAGAGGCTTTTTATTTCATTCTCACTTTCTGCCATTAAAGTGGTATCATCTGCATATCTCAGGTTATTGATATTTCTCCTGGCAATCTTGATTACAGTTTGTGAGTCATCCAGCCCAGCATTTTCATGATGTAGCTTTTAAATATATTTTGAAATCAAGAAATGTGATGTCTCCAACCTTGTTCTTTATTCTCAAGATTGATTTGACTGTTTGCTATCCTTCATGGCTCCATATGAATTTTTGAATTGTTTTTTCTATGTCTGTAAAAAGTGCCATTTAACTTGCTTTATTTTGTAACTTCAAATATGTTAATAAATATTTTTTCTGGGTTTATAATCATAAAATCAGTGTTAAATTTTATAGTGGTTTTATAATATTACATTGTGTGGAGGTACTATGTATGCATGCTAAATGGTTTCAGTGGTCTCTGGCTCTTTGTGGACCCTTGGACTGTAGCCTATCAGGCTCCTCTGTCTGTGGGATTCTCTGGGCAGGAATGCTTAGTGGGCTGTCATGTGCTTCTCTGCGGGGCCTTCCTGACCCAGGGATTGAACCCATGTCTTTTATGTCTCCTGCATTACCAGACTGCTAGTGGTTACTTATCACTAGTGCCAACTGGGAAGCCCATAAAATCTTCATCTTTAGGGCATTTATATAATTTTTCTTTTACATTGTTTATGATTATTTTAAGAAATTCATACTTACATCTTATTTATTTGTCTAGTTATTTACTTGAGATGAATTTCTAAAAATGATATTTTCTGTGTGTGTGTGTGTGTATGTGTTAGTTGGTCTGTCGTGTCTGGCTCTTTGCCTGTGGACTGTGGCCTAAGGGATTCCTACCCACAGTAGTAGATACAATAGTCATCTGAGTTAAATTCACCCATTCTAGTCCATTTTAGTTCGCTGATTCCTAGAATGTCGACGTTCAATCTTGCCATATCCTGTTTGACCACTTCCAATTTGCCTTGATTCATGGACCTAACATTCCATGTTCCTATGCAATATTGCTCTTTATAGCATCAGACCTTGCTTCTATCACCAGTCACATCCACAACTGGGTATTGTTTCTGCTTTGGCTCCATCCCTTCATTCTTTCTGGAGTTATTTCTCCACTGATCTCCAGTAGCATATTAGGCATTTACTGACCTGGGGAGTTCCTCTTTCAGTATCCTATCATTTTGCCTTTTCATACTGTTCATGGGATTCTCAAGGCAAGAATATTGAAGTGGTTTGTCATTCCCTTCTCCAGTGGACCACATTCTGTCAGACTTCTCCACCATGACCTGTCCCTCTTGGGTGGCCCCATACAACATGGTTTAGTTTCTTTGAGTTAGACAAGGCTGTGGTCCATGTGATCAGATTGGCTAGTTTTCTGTGATTATGGTTTCAGTGTGTTTGCCCTCTGATGCCCTCTTGCAACACCTACTGTCTTACTTGGGCTTCTCTTACCTTGGACGTGGAGTATCTCTTCACAGCTGCTCCAGCAAAGTGCAGCTGCTGCTCCTTACCTTGGATGAGGTCGCCACGCCTGACCTTGAACTTGGAGTAGGTCCTCTCGGCCCTCCTCCGCCCACGCAGCTGCTTCTCCTTGGACGTGGGGTAGCTCCTCTTGGCCACCGCCTCTGACCTCGGACGTGGGGTAGCTTCTTGTGGCTGCTGCCTCTGACCTCTTGATGAAAGTGAAAGAGGAGAATGAAAAAGTTGGCTTAAAGCTCAACATTCAGAAAACGAAGATCATGGCATCTGGTCCCATCAGTTCCTGGCAAATAGATGGGAAAACAGTGGAAACTGTGGCTGACTTTATTTTGGGAGGCTCCAAAATCACTGTGGATGGTGATTGAAGCCATGAAATTAAAAGACGCTTACTCCTTGGAAGGAAAGTTATGACCAACCTAGATAGTATATTCAAAAGCAGAGACTTTTTGCCAACAAAGTTCTGTCTAGTCAAGGCTATGGTTTTTCCAGTGGTCATGTATGGATGTGAGAGTTGAACTGTGAAGAAAGCTGAGCATCGAAGAATTGATGCTTTTGAACTGTGGTATTGGAGAAGACTCTTGAGAGTCCCTTGGACTGCAAGGAGATCCAACCAGTCCATCCTAAAGGAGATCAGTCCTGGATGTTCATTGGAAGGACTGATGCTGAAGCTGAAACTCCAATACGCTGGCCACCTCATGTGAAGGGTTGACTCATTGAAAAAGACCCTGATGCTGGGAGGGATTTGGAGCAGGAGGAGAAGGGGATGACAGAGGATGAGATGGCTGGATGGGATCACTGACTCGATGGACATGAGTTTGGGTAAACTCCAGGTGTTGGTGATGGACAGGGAGGCCTGGCATGCTGTGATTCATGGGGTCACAAAGAGTCAGACACAACTGAGTGACTGAGCTGAACTGAACTGGACTGTGGCCTGCTGGGCTCTTCTGTCCATGGAGTTTTCCAGGCAGAAATGCTAGAGTGGGCTGCCATTTCCTTCTCCAGGGGATCTTCTCAACCTAGGGATCAAACCTGGATCTGCCACACTGTGGGCAGATTCTTTGCCATCTGTGCCACCTGGGAAGCCTATTTAGGGGGTACACATTTAAAGTTTTAGGTAAATATTTAAAGTTTCCTCCAGATTTACTGTACTTGTTTGTACCACTTTTGCAGTGCCTGAGATATCTCATTTCCCTATGTGTTCACCCAGACTGCATTTTGTCATTGGTTTTTCATCTTGGTTATTTGAGTAGACAAAACAATATCTTAATTGTTGCTTAATTTGTTGAAATTTCACATATTAAAAACCAATTTGTATTTCATATTGAATGAAATGCTGGTTTATTTGCTCACTTTTTATTGGAATTAAAAAATACTTTATAAGATCTCTATATAGGAATTATATTAACCCTTCATCAAAAATACAATTAAAATATTTTCAGTTTATTGTTTAACTTTGGCATAGGAATATTTTTTGATTAGTTGTCTTAACTTATTTTGGGTGTGTTTTCTTTTTCTTTTTTAGCTTTTTCAATGTATAATTGATAAATGAAATTGTAACATGGTTAAAAAACAGTGATATCATCTGCATATCTCAGCTTGTTGATATTTCTCCCAGCAATCTTGATTCGTTTGTGAGTCATCCAGCCTAGCATTTTGTGTGATATACTCTGCATAGAATTAATAAGCAGGGTGACAATATACAGTCCTGATATACTCCTTTCCCAATTTTGAACCAGTCCATTGCCCATGTCCGGTTCTAACTGAGGTTTTTGTCCTGGCAATCTTGATTCCAGTTTATGAGTCATCCAGCCCAGCATTTTGCATGATGTAGCTTTTTAATATATTTTGAAATCAGGAAATGTGTTGTCTCCAGCACTAGCTATGTCAGCAAATCTGGAAGACCCAGCAGTGGCCACAGGACTGGAAAATGTCAATCCTCATCCCAATTCCCAAGAAGGGCAGTTCTAAAGAACGTTTAGAGGAGGAACAAGATGGCAGAGGAGTAGGTGGACATGGAATACATCTCTCTCCACAGATACATCAGAAATAAAGACACAGAAGTGGTTGCAGAATAGCAGCTGAGGGTGGCCAGGAGTACCTGACCACTGGAAAAGAATATGTAGAATCATGCAAAACTTGGTAGGATGAAGAAACTAGGGGGAAGAACAGGAGTGTTAGTAGGACAGGATCTGCCATCGGTGGGTGGGGGAACTGAAGCAGAGGTCTGATCCCCACATTGGGGCAATTGTCTGAGTCAGAGGAGAAGCATTTGAAGCTGAGAGTGAAGCAGCTGGTCAGTGACAGCCTAAATGGAATAAGAATCAGAGAATCCTTGCCACAGTCATATATATAGGGATGCAGGTCCCCTAGAAGCCACAGCAGCAGGGATCCAGAGCATAGGGATTGTGGAGCAATCCCCAAATGAGGGCTGCTACTGACTGACTGCTGGGAGACTAACGGAGTGGACATGAGGGAGGAGATTGTGGTGGGAAATGCCTGTGAAGGAAGGTCAGGCAGCCATGGAAGCAAGGCAATACTGCTGAGTCATGCATAGGGATTGGAGCCATCACAGTAGCTTCTCTCTCCATGTACCCCAACACTGGCAGCTAAACAATAGAGAGGCTGGCCCATCAAGCACCTGATGCCCAGAGCAACAGAGAAGGACCCCACCCAGTGTATCCCTTTAAGTGTCTGATATGCTGAACAACAGAGTAGGACCCCAGGCTGGGGGAGAGGGCACTTTCTGTGCCTGGTGCACAAAACAACAGAGAAGGGTCCTAGGCAAGGGGGAACTCTAAGTGCCTGAATGGGAGGAGCAACAAAGAAAGACTAACCAAAGAGGCCTTCCAATTGCCAGCTGCCAGAGGCTTGAAAAAAGACTCTAATAGAGCCATAGCCCCTGTGGCTGAGATAGTCCATGTCCCTGCACACTTGGCACAGCCAGGGTTCCTATGACCCAAACAGCTGCACTACCCTTATGCTTAATCCTCACTGGGGCAGGACTGCCACGCAAAAAAGTGTCTTGCATCTATGCATGCAGGGTTGCTTCAGTCATGTCCAAGTCTGTGACCCTGTGGACTGCGGCCTGCCACAGTCAAAGGATTCTCCAGGCAAGAATACTGGAGTGAGTTTCCGTACCCTTCTAGAGAATCATATTTCCTGCTGCCATAAGCTACCAACTCCCCTGAATATCTGGTGTCGCCAGGGAATCTGTGACCCAAGCAACTGCTCAACCTCGACACCTGGCACTCACTGGGACCAAGGTCCTGCCAAGTCCTCCAGGACAGCCTTAGGAGCAAACCCAGTGGATGACCTACATAAAGAGATGGAGATAAAACCACAATTAAAACCCAGGGGCAGTATGGCTAAGCAAGAGGACCCAAAACCTTCCTACCAGCTGTACAAGCTGTAGATTAAATCCATGCAATCAACTAGGCAGACTCTGTGTCTATGGAATATATATAAGAAAACTGAGAGTTCCCACAAAAGAAAACACACTAGTTTTGATAGCTGTGGACATTACAGCAAAGAACACACAGGAGTAGGAAAAGATTAGAGTTTGAGCTGCCCTCACAGCAGGTCCAGAGACCAGCATAGTGTTGGAGGACATCATAGGGAGGCGAGGTGGACTCCCAGCAAGGGAAAGGACGCTGTCAGCAGAGACTCAGGAAAAAACTTTTATTATTCTTGTATTTTGACTTGTTTTATAGTTTCTTTTGGATTTTTTTCTCTTTCTCCCCCCCCCCCCCCTTTGTAGTTGTCAATTTTATTAGCACTATGAAATCTATTTAAGCTTTTGAGATTTTTTTTTTTCAATGACAATTTTCATCTCTGTTATAAATTTCTGCCTCCATCTTGGCCTTTTGCAGTTCTGTCGAGTTTTCTTTTTTTTGTTGTTGTTGTTTTATTTTTAAATTTTAATTTATAAATTTTTTAAGCTGTTATTATTTTTAATACTTTTATTCATTTGTTTCCTTTTCCTACTATTCTTTCCCCCCTTGCAGTTCATCTTTAATATATATAAATCTTATCTACTTCTATTTCACTTTGCATTTCTAGTCTTTATTTCTTTTCTTTCTTTTTCTCACCATGTTTGTTAGTTTTTTTTTCATTGCCTTATTCCCCAGTTGGTACCTTGATTTAGTTTTGTTTTCCAGTTTGTGCTTTAGCTACTTTTGTTTTTAACTGGTGGATAGAATTTCTTTGTTTCCTTTGTTCATCAGGTCAATCTATTCTATTTTATGCCTGTTGGACTGTTTTGATTTTGCTTATGGGTGTATATGTAGGTGTGTATATTCCATTATTTTAATTATCATTTGCCTGATTTTGTAATTACTATTTGTCTGAGGTTCGTCTTTGGTTTTTCATTTTTGGGTATTTGTTTTAACCCCATTTAATGTCATAACAAGCCAGTGGAATCTCTGTTCCTGGCCAGAGACCATGCTTGAGCCTTTGGAGTGGGAGTCCTGGCTCCAAGACCCTAGACTACCAGAGGACTCCTAACCCTCAGTTCAGTTCAGTTTCTCAGCTGAGTTCCACTCCTTGCAACCCCATAGACTGCAGTACACCAAGCCTCCCTGCCCATTGCCAACTCCCTGAGTTTACTCAAACTCATGCCCATGGAGTCGGTGATGCCATCCAACCAACCATCACTTCCACTGTCATCCCTTTCTCCTCCTGCCTTCAATCTTTCCCAGCATCAGGGTCTTTTCCAAGGAGTCAGTTCTTCTCATCAGGTGGCCAAAGTCCTTCCAATGAATATTCAGGACTGATTTTCTTTAGGATTGACAGCAACTGTTGGATCTGCTTGCAGTCCAAGAGACTCTCAAGATTTTTCTCCAATGCCAAAGTTCAAAAGCATCAGTTCTTTGAGAGATGCTATTCCAGCTGAGCTACTTCCAGTCCCTGCTGCTGCTGCTGCTGCTAAGTCGCTTCAGGCACGTCCAACTCTGTGCGACCACATAGACGGCCTCCTGCCAGGCTCCTCTGTCCCTGGGATTCTCCAGGCAAGAACACTGGAGTGGGTTGCCATTTCTTTCTCCAATGCATGAAAGTGGAAAGTGAAAGTGAAGTCGCTCAGTCGTGTCTGACTCCTCGCCACCCCATGGACCGCAGCCTACCAGTCTTCTCCATCCATGGGATTTTCCAGGCAAGAGTTCTGGAGTGGGGTGCCATTGCCATCTCCGCTTCCAGTCCCTAAGGTGTATCAAAAAATGACAACTCCCACAAAGGCTACCACTTGTATATAAGACCCAGCATCACCCATCTACCAGTAGCACCCTGTACAGGAAGCCTTATCTACACAACAAACAAGACAAAAATTCACACTCAATCATCAGCAGACAGGATTACCACCTCAGTTAGCCCTGCTCATCAAAGGAAAAAAAAGAAAAAGAAACTCACCTCCTCCCACCACAATACAAGCACAAGTCATACTCTACATGAAGCTTACACAAATCACTGGACCAAATTTATAAGGGAAGAAAAAAAAAAAGGAAGAAATAATTCAATCTTGAGGCCTGGGAAAGGAGACCTCAATATAATAAGTTAAAAAAGAAAGAAAGAAAGAAAGAAAGAAAAGGCAGAGAAATTCTGCACAAATTAAGAAACAAAGTAGAAACACCCAAGCCCAAATAAGTGCAGAGGAAATAGGCAAACTACCTGAAAATAGAATTCGGAATAATGATAATCAAGATGATCCAAATCTTGAAAATAAAACGGAGAAAATGCAAGAATCCATGAACAAAGATCTAAAAGAATTAAAGAATAAATATACAGAGACAAACAGCACAATAATGGAAATTAAAAATACTCTAGACAGAGTCAATATCAGGATATCTGAACCAGAAGAACAGACCAGTGAGCTGGAAGATAAAATGGTGGAAATAACTGCTGAAAAGAAGAATGAAGAAAAAAAGAATGAAAAGAACTTAAGATAGTCTCAGAGACTACTGGGATAATATTAATCACATTAAGATCAAATTATAGGGTTCCCAGAAGAAGAAGAGAAAAATTAAGGGTATGAAAACATGTTTGAAGAGATTATAGCTGAAAATTTCCCCCACATTGAAAGGAAATAGTCAGTCAAGTCCAAGAGGGACAAAGAGTCTAATACAAGATAAATCTAAGGAGAAACATGTCTAGACACATACTAATCAAATGAACAAAGTTTAAACACAAAGAATACTAAAAGCAGCAAGAGAAAAGCAACAAGTAACACACAAGGGAAACCCCATGCATTTAATAGCTGATCTTTCAGCAGAAACTCTGCAGGCCAGAAGGGAATGGCAAGAAACATTTAAAGTATTGAAAGGGAAAAGTCTACAGCCAAGATTACTCTATCTGCAAGGATCTCATTCAAAACTGATGGAGAAATCAAAAGCTTTACAGACAAGCAAAATTTAAGAAAATTCAATACCACCAAATCAGCTTTATAACAAATGTTAAAGGGCCTTTTATAGTCAGGAAGTACAAGAGAAGTAAAAGATCTACAAAAACAAACACTAAACAATTAAGAAAATTGCAATAGGAACATGTATATCAATAATTACTTTAAATGTAAATGCATTAAAAACCCCAACCAAAGGACACAGTCTGGCAAATGTATACGAAAATAAGATCCATATATATGTTGTCTGCAAGAAACCCACTTCAGACCTAGTTCAGTTCAGTCGCTCAGTCGTGTCTGACTCTTTGCGACCCCATGAATCACAGCACGCCAGGCCTCCCTGTCCATCACCAACTCTCAGAGTTCACCCAGACTCATGTCCATCGAGTCAGTGATGCCATCCAGCCATCTCATCCTCTGTCGTCCCCTTCTCCTCCTACCCCCAATCTCTCCCAGCATCATTCTTTTCCAGTGAGTCAACTCTTCGCATGAGGTGGCCAAAGTATTGGAATTTCAGCTTTAGCATCATTCCTTCCAAAGAAATCCCAGGGCTGATCTCCTTCAGAATGTACTGGTTGGATCTCCTTGCAGTCCAACGGACTCTCAAGAGTCTTCTCCAACACATAGTTCAAAAGCATCAATTCTTCGGCACTCAGCCTTCTTCACAGTCCAACTCTAACATCCATATATGACCACAGGAAAAACCATAGCCTTGACTGGACAGACCTTTGTTGGCAAAGTAATGTCTCTGCTTTTGAATATGCTATCTAGGTTGGTCATAACTTTCCTTCCAAGGAGTAAGCATCTTTTAATTTCATGGCTGCAGTCGCCATCTGCAGTGATTTTGGAGCCCAGAAAAATAAAGTCTGACACTGTTTCCACTGTTTCCCCATCTATTTCCCATGAAGTGATGGGACCAGATGCCATGATCTTTGTTTTCTGAATGTTGAGCTTTAAGCCAACTTTTCCACTCTCCACTTTCACTTTCTTCAAGAGGCTTTTTAGTTCCTCTTCACTTTCTGCCATAAGGATTGTGTCATCTGCATATCTGAGTTTATTGATATTTCTCCTGGTAATCTTGATTCCAGCTTGTGCTTCTTCCAGTCCAGTGTTTCTCATGATGCACTCTTTATATAAGTTAAATAAGCAGGGTGACAATATACAGCCTTGACGTACTCCTTTTCCTATTTGGAACCAGTCTGTTCCATGTCCAGTTCTAACTGTTGCTTCCTGACCTGCATACAAATTTCTCAAGAGGCAGATCAGGTGGTCTGGTATTCCCATCTCTTTCAGAATTTTCCACAGTTCTTCAGACCTAAAGGCACATATAAACTGAAAGTTAGAGGATGGAAAAATATATTTCATGCAAAGGAAAGCAAAAGTAAGCTGGAGTAGCAATTCTCATGTCAGACAAAATAGACCTTAAAATAAAGAATGTTACAAAAGATAAGGAAGGACACTACATAATGATCAAGGAATCAATCCAAGAGGAATACATAAAAAATTATAAATATTCATACACCCAATATAGGAGCAACTTAATACAAAAAGACAAACACTAATAGACATAAAAGGAGAAATTGAGAAAACACAATAATAGTAGGAGACAATAACACCCCACTTACACCAAAAAATAGATCATCAAAACAGAAAATTAAAAAGAAAACACAAGTCTTAAATGATCCTTGGAAGGAAAGTTATGACCAACCTAGATAGCATATTTAAAAGCAGAGACATTACTTTACCAACAAAGGTCCATCTAGTCAAGGCTATGGCTTTTCCAGTATTCATGTATGGATGTAAGACTTGGGCCATAAAGAAAGCTGAGCACCGAAGAATTGATGCTTTTGAAATGTGGTGTTGGAGAAGACTCATGAGAATCCCTTGGACTGCAAGAAGATCCAACAAGTCCACCCTAAGGGAGGTCAGTCCTGGGTGTACATTGGAAGGACTGATGTTGAAGCTGGAACTCCAATACTTTGGCCACCTCATGCAAAGAGTTGACTCATTGGAAAAGACCCTGATGCTGGGAAGGATTGAGGTCAGGAGGAGAAGGGGACAACAGAGGATGAGATGGCTGGATGGCATCACTGACTCGATGGACATGGGTTTGAGTGGATTCTGGGAGTTGATGATGGACAGGGAGGCCTGGCGTGCTGCAGTTCATGGGGTCTCAAAGAGTCAGACACAACTAAGCGACTGAACTGAACTGAACGAAATGATACATTAGATCATATCAAACATCTTTTCTGATCACAATGCTATGAGAGTAGATATCAGTTACAAGACAGAAAATGTAAAAACACAAACACATGGAAATTAAACAATGTATTTCTAAATAATGAACAGGTTACTGAAGAAATCAAAAACAACAACAACAAAAAATCCTAGAAACAAATGACAATGAAAACACGACAATTCAAACCCTATGGGATGCAGCAAAAGCAGTTTTAAGAGGGAAGTTTATAGCAGTACAATCCTACCTCAAGAAACAAGAAAAACATTGAATAGACAACCTCACTTTACACCTAAAACAATGGGATAAAGATGAAGAAGAAGAACAACAACGAAACACCAAAATTAGCAAAAGGAAAAATCATAAAGATCAGGGCAGAAAAACATGAAAAATAAATGAAAGAAACAATAATAAAAATTAATAAAACTAAAAGGTGGTTCTTTGAGAAGATAAAATTTACAAAACTTTAGCCAGAATCAATAAGAAAAAAAGAGAGAAGAATCAAATCAAAGAAATTAGAAATGAAAAAGGAGAGGTTACAATAAAGAATGCAGAAATACAAAGGATTATGAGATTATTATGAGCAAATATATGACAATAAAATGGATAGCTGGAAGAAATGGACAGATTTTTAGAAAAGTTTAGTCTTCCAAGACTGAACCAGGAGAAAAATAGAAATTATGTACAACCCAATTACAAGCACCGAAATCAAAACTGTGATCAAAAATCTGCCAAAACAAAAGCCCATGACCAGACGACTTCACAGGTGAATTCTATCAAACGTTTAGAGAAGAGTTAATACTTATCCTTCTGAAACACTTTCAAAAAACTGACGAATAAAGAACATTTACAACTTCTACAAGGCCATCACCCTTATAACAAAACCAAACACAACACACAAATGAAAACTACAGGCCAATATCACTGATGAACATAGATGCAAAATTCCAGACATCAGAATTCAGCAACACATTAGAAAGCTCATATACCATGATCAATGTGGGTTTATTTGAAGGATGCAAGGATTCTTCAATATATGCAAATCAATCAATGTGATACACCATATTAACAAACTGAAAGATAAAAAGAATACGATAATCTCAATAGATGCAAAAAAGCCTTTGACAAAATTCAGCACACATTTATGATTTATGATTCAGTACAGTTCAGTTCAGTCACTCAATCATGTCCAACTCTTTGTGACCCCATGAACTGCAGTATGCCAGGCCTCCCTGTCCATCACCAACTCATGGAGTCCACCCAAACCCATGTCCATTGTGTCAGTGATGCCATCCAACCATCTCATCATCTGTTGTCCACTTCTTCTCCTGCCCTCAATCTTTCCCAGCATTAGGGTCTTTTCAAATGAGTCAGCTCTCCGCATCAGGTGGCCAACATATGGAGTTTCAGCTTCAACATCAGTCCCTCCAATGAACACCCAGGACTGATCTCCTTTAGGATGGAGTTGTTGGATCTCCTTGAAGTCCAAGGGACTCTCAAGAGTCTTCTCCAACACCATAGTTCAAAAGCATCAATTCTTCAGCACTCAGCTTTCTTCACAGTCCAACTTTCACTTCTATACATGACCACTGGAAAAACCATAGCCTTGACTAGATGGATTTTTGTTGGCAAAGTAATGTCTTTGCTTTTAAATACGCTATCTAGGTTGGTCATAACTTTCCTTCCAAGGGGCAAACAACTTTTAATTTCATGGCTGCAATCACCATCCACAGTGATTTTGCAGCCCAGAAAAATAAAGTCAGCCACTGTTTCCGATGTTTCCCCATCTATTTACCATGAAGTGATGAGGTCAGATGCTATGATCTTCGTTTTCTGAATGTTGAGCTTGAAGCCAACTTTTTCACTTTCCTTTTTCACTTTCATCAAGAGGCTCTTTAGTTCTTCTTCACTTTCTGCCATAAGGGTGGTGTCATCTGCATATCTGATTAAAGCTCTTCAAAAAATGGACATAGAGGGAACCTAACTCAGCACAGTAAAGGACATATATGATAAGCCCACAATGAACATTTTCTCAATGTTGAAATATTGAAAGCATTCACTCTAAGATCAGGAACAAGACAAGTGTGTCCACTTTCACCACTATTATTCAACATAGTTTTCATAGTCTTAGCTACAGCAATCAGAGAAGAAACAGAAATAAAAAGAATCCAAATAGGAAAAGAAGTAAAGTTCTCATTGTTTGCAGATGACATGATATTATATACAGAAAATCCTTAAGATAGTACCAGAAAAGTACTAGAGCCAATCAGTGAATTTAGCAAACTTGCAGAACATAAAACCAATACACTCCTATATATTAACAGTGAAAAATCAGAAAGAGAAATTAAGGAATCAATCCCATCCACCACTGTAACAAAGAGAGTGAAATATCTAGGAATAAACCTACCTAAGGAGACAAAGGAACTGTATATTGAAAAATATAAGACACTGATGAAAGAAATCAAAGATGACATAAACAAATGGAGAGATATTCCATGTTCCTGTGTAGGAAGGATCAATATTGTGAAAATGACTGTACTACCAAATGCAATCTACAGATTCTATGCGATCACTAATAAATTACCAATGACTTTTTTTTTTTCACAGAACTAGAACAAAAAAAAAAATTCACAATTCATAGGGAAACACAACAAACCCCAAATAGTCAAAGCAGTCTTGAGAAAGAAGAATGGAGCTGGAGGAATCAACCTTCTTGACTTCTGATTATACTACAAAGCTACAGTCATCAAAACAGTATGGCACTGGCACAAAAACAGAAATATAGACCAATGGAACAAGATAGAAATCCCAGAAATAAGCTCACACAACAATGGGTACCTTATTTTTGACAAAGGAGGTAAGAATACACAAGGGAGTGGAGATAGCCTCTTCAATGAGTGGTGTGGGAAAACTGGACAGCTGCATGTAAAAGAATAAAATTAGAACACTTTCTAATACCTACATGAAGATAAACTCAATATTGATTAAAGATCTAAATGTAAAACCAGAAGCAATTAAACTCTTAGAGGAAAACATAGGCAGAACACTCAGTGACATAAATCAAAGCAAGATCCTCTATAATCCACCTCCTAGAGTAATGGAAATAAAAACAAAAATAAGCAAGTGGGACCTAAGTAAATTTAAAAGCTTTTGCACAGCACAGGAAACTACAAACAAGGGAAAAGACAACCCTCAGAATGGAAGAAAATAATAGCAAATGAAACAACTGACAAAGGATTACTCTCCAAAATATACAAGCAGTACATACAACTTAATACCAGGAAAGCAAACAACTCAATAAAAAAGTGGGGAAAATATCTAAACAGATATTTCTCCAAAGAAGACATACAGATGAAAAGAGGACCATCATCACTCATTTTTAGAGAAATACAAATCAAAACTACAATGAGATATCACCTAACACCAGTCAGAATAGTCATAATGAAAGTCAACAAGCAATAAATGCTGGAGAGGGTACAAACTTAAGGGAACACTCTTGCACTGTTGGTGGGAAGGTATATTGATACAGCCACTATGGAAGATGGTATGGAGATTCCTTAAAAAACTAGGAATAAAAGTACCATATGACCCAGCAATCCAACTCCTAGGCATATATTCTGAGGAAACAAAAGTTTAAAAAGACACATGTATCCCAATGTTCATAGTAGCACTTTTACAATACATAGAACATGGAAGCAACCATGATATCCATTGAGAGATGAATGGATAAAGAAGTTGTGGTGCATATACACAATGTAATATTACTCAGCCATAAAATGGAATGTATTTTATCACTTCCTCAGTGATCAATACAAAGAAATAGAGGAAAACAATAGAATGGGAAAGACTAGAGATCTCTTCAAGAAAATTAGAGATACCAAGGGAATGTGTCATGCAAAGATATGCACAATAAGGGACTGAAACAGAAGTAGAAGTTATAAAGAAGAGGTAGCAAGAATACATAGAAGAACTATACAAAAGAGATCTTCATGACCCAGATAAGCATAATGGTGTGATCACTCACCTAAAGCCAGACATCCTGGAATGTGAAGTCAAGTGGGCCTTAGGAAGCATCACTTTGTAGTGATGGAATTCCAGTTGAGCTCTTTAAAATCCTAAAAAATGATGCTGCTAAAGTGCTGCACTCAATATGCCAGAAAATTTGGAAAACTCAGCAGTGGCCACAGGACTGGAAAAGGTCAATTTTCATTCCAATACCAAAGAAAGGCAACGCCAAAGAATGTTTAAACTACCACACAAGTGCACTCATCTTACACGCTAGCAAAGTAATGCTCAAAATTCTCCAAGCCAGGCTTCAACAGGACATGAACTTTGAACTTCCAGATGTTCAAGCTGAATTTAGAAAAGGCAGAGGAACCAGAGGTCAAATTGCCAACATCTGTTGGATCATCAAAAAAGCAAGAGAGTTTCAGAAAACAATCTACTTCTGCTTTATTGACTATGCCAAAGCCTTTGACCGTGTTGGTTACCACAAAATTCTTTAAGAGATGGGAATCCAAGACCACCTGACCTGCCTCCTGAGAAATCTGAATGTAGGTCAAGAAGCAACAATTAGAACTGGACATGGAACAATAGATTTGTTCCAAATTGGGAAAGAAGTATGTCAAGGCTGTATATTGTCATCCTACTTATTTAACTTATATGTAGAGTACTTATACTAATTGTTGGGTTGGATGAAGCACAAGCTGTAATCAAGATTTCTGGGAGAAATATCAATAACTTCAGATATGCAGATGACACCACCCTTATGACAGAAATTGAAGAAGAACTAAAGAGCCTATTGATGAAAGTCCATCGTGAAGGAGATCAGTCCTGTGTGTTCATTGGAGAGTTGGACTCTAAAGAAAGTTGAGCACGGAAGAGTTGATGCTTTTGAACTGTGGTCTTGGAGAAGACTTTTGAGAGTGCCTTGGACTGCAAGGAAATCCAACAAGTCCATCGTAAAGGAAATCA
Source organism: Bos mutus (assembly GCF_027580195.1). Lineage (NCBI taxonomy): Eukaryota > Metazoa > Chordata > Mammalia > Artiodactyla > Bovidae > Bos > Bos mutus. The sequence continues at coordinate 13,310,899 of NC_091640.1, read as the reverse complement.
GTCCTGGGTGTTCATTGGAAGGACTGATGTTGAAGCTGAAACTCCAATAGTTTGGCCACCTGATGCGAAGAGCTGACTTATTTGAAAAGACACTGATGCTGGGAAAGATTGAGGGCAGGAAGAGAAGGGGACGACAGAGGATGAGATGGTTGCATGGTTGGATGGCATCACCAACTCGATGGACATGAGTTTTGGGTAAACTTCAGGAGCTGGTGATGTACAGGGAGGCCTGGCATGCTGTGGTTCATGGGGTCACAAAGAGTCGGACACAACTGAGCAAATGAACTGAACTGAAGTGAACCAGTCATGTAGCGGAAGGTGTAAAAACGAGTCCTCCAAAATCATCAGGGTCCTTGTTGGGAACTAATTCCCCTTGGGCCCGCTAACATAGTAAACTGTACCCCACTATCTTGAGTGCCCTCCAAGGAGTGATTTTTGACTCCAGATTATAGAACCACCCCATGTGCATAGACTCAAGACTTTTTCTAGCCTCTGGCAGCTCTTTCCTGGTGGGAATCATGCAAGGGTTACATGGTTGCTTGGATCACAGAGACCCTGGCAATGCTGGCTATGCAGGAGCCCTGGTGGCTATTGTCACAGGAGATATGGTTCTATCAGGGCTTTTTCTAGCAGCTCTGCCCCAGTGAGGATTGAGCATGAAGGCGGTGCAGCTGCTTGGGTTGCAGGAATCCTGGCTGCACCACGTGTGCAGGGACACAGACTGCCTCAGCTGCAGGACATATGGCCTTATCAGAGACTTTTTCTGACGTCTGACAGCTGGATATTAGAAGGCCTATTTGACTAGTTCTTCGCCATTGCTCCACCCATTCACGCATTTAGAGGGCTCTCCTGGCTGGAGTCCTTCTCTTTTGTTGGGCACTTCAGACACTAAAAGTGTTCCCCTGACTGGGCTCCTACTCTGTTGTCCCATATGTCAGGTGTTTAAAGGGCCTTCCTTTCTGTTGTTCAGCTGCCAGGTGCTGGTCTGTGGGGAGAGAGAGGCTTCAGAGATGACTTCAACTCCTATGCATGACTCAGCAGTATTGCCTTGCATGCAGCCTGCCTAGTTTTCTTCCACAGGCATTTGCCACCACAATCTCCCCCCTCACATCCCTTGGGGCTGTCTCCATGCAGTCAATAGCAGGCCTCACCCTGAGATTGCTCCACAATCTGTATGCTCCAGCTTCCATTGACTGTGCTTTCTAGGGAACCCACATCCCTGTGGCTGCAGCAAAAATTGTCTGTGTGATTCTCATTTCATTTAGACTGTCACAGATCATCTGTTTCACTCTCAGCCTCAAATGTTTTCCCTTTGTCCCAAACAATTGCCCCAATGTGGCTATCTGGACTTCTGCTTCAGTTCCCTCACCCACCAAGGGCAGATCCAGTCCTACTAACTCTCCTCTTTTTCTCCTACTTCCTTCATCCTACCGACCTTTGCATGGTTCTATATATTTTTTTCCATTGGTCAGGTACTCCTACCTGCTCTCAGCTGGTATTCTGCAAGCACTTCTGTGTCTGAAGGTGTATTCCAGATGTATCCGTGGATAGAGATGTACTCCACATCCACCTACTCCTCCACCATCTGTTCTCTCCTTATTGATTGATTTTTAAATATTCAACCAAACTTGCATTCCTCAGATGAACCCTAGCTGGTCAAAAAGTATTTTAAAGCTATATCGTATTCAGGTTTCTAAAATTGTCTTTGTTGTTTTCCCCTTGTTTCCATAGGAGATGTTGGCCTGTAGCTTTCCTTTATAATAATGGTTTTGTCCAGTTTTGGCATCAACATTTATTTTGCTAAATGCTAGTTACTAAAGAGATATATCCAGACCCTAATACCCAAGACCTGTGAGTAATATATGGTGAAAGACTCAATGTCTCCTTATGTGACTCTCCAAAAATATGATTACATTAAAGATCTTGAGAAGCAGGGCTTATTCTAGATTATCTGATTATCAATTCATAAAAAAAGTTGCAAAGGGATATTTGAGACAGAGAGTAGGGGAAAGACACAGACAAAGAAAAGGGGAAGTCAATATGTCTGACAGAGTCAAAGACTGAGGTGATGTGGCCAAAAGTCAAGAAACACCTGAAGACACATAAAGTTGGAAGAAGCCAGAAAAGATTCTCCTATAGAGACTTCAGGGGGTGTGTGGTCCTGTTGACACCTTGATTGCAAATTTTTAGACTCCAGAACTAGAAGAAAATAAATTTCTGTTATTTTATATTACTTAGCCTATATTAAGAAACTAACATACAAGGAAATAATGTCCTCACAAAATGAGTTTCTACAGCAGTTTGTATAGAACTAGGATCATTTAATTTTCAGATATTTGTTAGAAGGTATCAGTAAAGCCATCTGGGCCTTTCTTTGTGGAAGGATTTTGTTGCTTGTTTTGGGGTTTGTTTTTTTTTCCTACAAATTTATTTTCAGTAATGGATGTAGGGGCTAGTCAAGTTGTTTATTTCTTCATAAATTAATTTTACCTTTAATTTTTTTTTCTTCATAAATTAATTTTACCTTTCAAGGAAATTATGTTTCATTTATATTTTCAAATTTATTGGTATAACATTTTCTGGTATCAGTATTATTTCTGATATTAGCTGTAATAGTTTTGATTTTTCTTATTTTTTGATTGTTTAAGATGTTGTGGCATGAACTGTGTTTCCCTCCACACACTCCCTCTAAAACAAACTAACAAAAACCCCCAAATTTGATGTTCTAATCCTTAAAACCTTGCCTAAATTTCTTATCTTGCATCTGATCAATTTCTATCAATAAAGGAGGTCAAGAAACCTGGTTGACAACATTTTTACATATTTTTAATACTTATCAAGTGGATTGCAAAAAAACAGATGACTGGCTGAACTAAAAAAAAAAAAAAAAAAAAAGAACTTTACCTTCCCCAATAGATACATTGCATTTAAATCACTACTCCAAAAACTGTCAGAACTACAGTTTTAACTCCCAGAAAAGACTGATTTCATAGCTAGATAATGATGAGCCCCAGGAAACATTAATTTTAGCTTCATTACATATCAGTTATATATTGGAGAAAATGATCCAAGGGTAAAACTTGCCAGCAGCATAGGTTTTATTTAATTAAAAAAAAATGTTTGGTTTTTTTTTTTAATCTATAAAGAGCAGCAAAGACAGCCTTTGGCATACACATTTGTCTGTGAAGCAATGGTATCTTCACTGGCCTTGCCCTTTGGGGAGAAAAGAGCAGAATAAAGAATAGACTTCTTAAATTTTGAATAGATACATTCAGTGGTAGATTACCTATAGACTATCTGTCTCTATTGACTGGTATACATTCTAATTTTTCTTCCTGTGGTTAAAAAAAAAAAGAAGAAGAAGAAGAGGAAGAAGAATTAATGGGCACTTTCAGGTAAAGAGACCAGATATACTCTCTTCTTTCCTTGACATCTCACATGACATTTAGCCATTTTTCTTATATTTCTGGTTAACTTAATATGGAAAGTTTCATTAAGGTCGAAATTTACTAGAGAAAATTGCAAATAATTAGTCAGGACTCTCTCTCTCTCTCTCTCTCTCTGTATCCTTTGTTATAAAGCCCATTTCATGATCTATTGTTACTCTAGATCTTTCCACTTTCTTCAATTTGAATTTTTCAGTTTTGTGATCTCCAAAGGGAGTGAATGTTCTTGCATTCAACTCAACAAATATCTATTAAGTACTAGTGTGCGCCAAAAAAATTTAAAAAACCCTGTAAATGAAATAGAACACAATTCATTCTTTCAAGGACTGTTCATCCAGGCTGACCTGGGGTGACAGATGCATTTACCATTAGTACAATGCAGTGTACTAAGAGCTGTGTGCATTGCCTTAAACATTGTCATGGGATCCCAGAAAAATAAACTTTGTTTTTCCATTGTAGCCTTTGTATTCCACTCTCCTTGTAGTCTTTGTATTTACCACTACTTAACAACAATAAAAATGCAATCTCAAGAGTAATAAACTTAAATGTAATAGCTTCTGAGATAGTGAGCTGGAAGTTCTGTAAGGTAGGGCCAGTTCAAACTGATCCTACTCTGTGGATAATAAGATACTAAGTTTTATTCAGAGACAGCAGGACAAAACTGAAAGCCATGCAGCCAATCATGTAAAGAGAAGAAAATTTTCACCTCAAATAACACCCATAACCAAAGTTTCTCTTTTCTGTATGGAACCAAAGGACGAGGGCAGGACTGCAATCTGAATGCCAGACCTGTGTCAGAAATGAATGGTATATTTTCCAAGAAGATATGGTGCTGAAACCCCTTGATCACATATTACCATAAACTGCCAGTTTCAAAAGCCATACAATTGAAAACTACCCCATCAGGGCTTCCCTTAACCCATAAAAGTTTGACCTGACCTCAGATGAGAGAGACATATTTAAGAGCCTTGTCTCCTGTCTCCCTCTCAGTTGACCTCTCAATAAACTTTTTTTTTTTTTTTTTCTAAAAAACCAGTGTCATAGTATTGGCTTCTTTTTGAGTTGAGCAATAAACCCTTTCTTGGCAATAGTTTACAGATTTCCCTAGGAAGGAATGTTGATTTATCCATGGTTTGATGATATAGTCAGCTCAACATGGAAAGATTCCATAGACCAAGCACAGTGGGAATGTAAAGTCAGCTTTGTTCTCAGACTGATACACTTTTATTTTCTGCACACATCCCTGTGTATACATAACTCAATGCACCTTTGAAAAATTTATTATCTGGATATTGTCAGTAGTTCTTTTGGGAATAAGTTTACCATGAGTTTTTGAGAGAAAAATATATCACAATTGTTGACAAATGACTAGAGAGACTTTAATCTACTTTGTTTCTTATGTATCCTGGGAGATGATTAGAGGGTAAAATGCTGGTGAGACACTTTTTTTTTTTCTGTTTTTCCTGTATATCTTAGGTTTATCTATTTTTAAAGAAACATAAAAATAAAAACATGATTAGCTAGTGGATACTTTGGTTCATAAAAATATTTCTACATATTGCATTTAATCTACTTCAATGGATGTGATTCATATTTAAAATAATGGGGTAAATTATCCAGTAATTCTATAGTATTTTTTGGTAATGGGAGATTATTTAGTCTGGAAAGGCATTCAAGTCATGATTTAGGTTTCAGAGGTCTTTTGTATTAACAAATAGTTCTCAGAACCTTACAAATTATAATTGATATTGCTGTAATTGGTATATAAGTTTTCTTTTTTTTAATAGGAATTCCTTGTTAACTTCATCATGAATCTCCAAATTCTAGAAATGAGAGACTTCTCAATTGTTATGAGATGACATGTTCTAGTTCATGTTACTACATTACTTAATTGAATTGTTTCTTTGAAAATATTTTCAAATTCATGAAATAATTGCAATAGTACAAAAAGTTCCTGTATGCCATTTACATAGTTTCTCCAATTGTTAATTCTTAATTTTGTGTTAACATCTTCTTTTTTTGTTTGTTTGTTTTTAACTTATTTCTCTGTAGTATATGACAGTAAGCTGCATATATGATATCCTATTAACCTGTAATGCATCAATGTATATTAGCATAAAGGATGCATTCTTTTCATGGCAACAATAAACCATCATAATCAGAAAGTTAATGCCACCCAATATCACCATCTTATTAACTGATTTCACTGAAATTTTATCCAGTGATATGTATATCAATAATATTTTTTGGTAGTTAGAATAGGAAAAAGGAGTCCAAAATGGTGGTGGCTAAAAAACAAAGAAAGGGGAAAGCCTGCAAAAATGGGACAAAAGAAAATCTGTGGACTGGAGGAAGAAGGTCAGGTGAAACAAACAGCCCGCTTTCTTGGCTAGTCCAATTTGCACAAGGCAGGCTCAGTGGGAAGGAGACAAAACGTATAAAAAGAGAAAGCCAAGATGGATTGAGGCCTCTCTTTTGGGGCTGGCCCGCCCTCACACCTCCAGAGTGTACTAGCCTTTGTTTGACAAATAAAACTCTGAGCTGTAATACTGGGCTGCCATTTCAAATTTTTGTTGCTGTGAGACAGAAGTGAGCAAATTACACACTCTCCGGACAATACCCAGAACCCTGTGCTACATTTAGTTATCATGTCCCTTAATGTCCTCCAATCTGGAATAATGCCTCTCTTTCCTTATGTTTTCTGACTTCAATATTTTTAAAGATTATAGCACAAACATCTTGTAGGATTTCCATCAATTTGGACTTAATTGTATTTCCTCATAATTTATGCAGAACTAATACATAAAAAATAATGACTTGGGAAGGGGAGGAAAATATTAAAAGTGATGCTAAATTATTTTCACTGCATCATATTAAGAAAGACATGAAACAAATTTATTCCTTTACTGGGGGTATTAACTTTTATCATATGGTTAAGATGATGTCAGACTTATTTCTACACTGTAAAATTAATCAAAAAACATGTTGAATAATTAATAAGTAATAATCACTTTATGAGAGGATATTAAGATTTCTACTGTTACATAAAGCTGCCCTCACTTCTGCATTTATTTATCTATTTCACTTATTAACTACTTTTTGTTTAGTCACTAAGTCATGCTAAGTCACATCTGATTCTTTGTGACCCCATGAACTGTACCATGCCAGGCTTCCCTGTGCATCACTCTCATGTCCATTGAGTCAGTGATGCCATCCAACCATCTCATCCTCTATTGCCCCCTTCTCCACTTGCCCTTAGTCTTTCTTAGCATCAGGGTCTTTTCCAGTGAATCAGCTCTTCACATCTGTTGGCCAAAGTATTGGAGATTCAGCTTCAGCATCAATCCTTCCAGTGAGTAGTCAGTGTTGATTTTCTTTAGGATTGGCTGTTTTGATCTCCTTGCTGTCCAAGAGGACTCTCAAAAGTCTTCTCCAGCACCACAATTTGAAAGCATCAGTTCTTTGGTGCTCAATCTTTTTTTATAGTCCAACTCTCACATTTAGATGAGGGTGTTGATAGCCTTGGGAGGGAGCAGTGGTCTGCAAGCAGCAGGAGGAAATGAAGCCACACCTGGCAGGCTTTTTTTCCTCTTCCAATCCTGTGTTGTCATGGTGACACCTGGTTCTCCCTGAACTTAACTTTATCTCAAACCTTGAGCTAACCAATGAAGTTTTTCTCACAGAAAGGTCTTGCATAAACTGTTAATGAACTATGTGTTTTCTTGGGAATCTGCCTTTCTTAAAGATTCAGGTCAATTGTTTTTTTGGCCCAGGATGACTCAGTTTGAGCCAATGTTATCTCAAAATGCATGTTGTGAGGGGCCTGCTGCAATTCTCCCAGTTTTGAGGCATTTCTTTTCTCTAATTAGAAGCTTCCTAATAGGTATATAACTCCTTGCTAAAAACTATCAAGGGGGCATTCTTTCTGTCCCCTTCTGATGTCTACATCAGAAGCTTTCTATATCTCTTTTATGCTTTAATAACTTTAATACACAAAAAGCTCTGAGCAGTCAAGCTTCATCACTGGCCCTGAATCAAATTCCTCTCCTCTGGAGGCCAAGAATCCTGGCATCATTCATGGCTCATAGTAGCAAACTCTCAGTGCTGCTGCTGCTAAGTCACTTCAGTCATGTCCTACTCTGTGTGACCCCATAGACATCAGCCCACCAGACTCCCCCGCCTCTGAGATTCTCCAGGCAAGAACACTGGAGTGGGTTGCCATTTCCTTCTCCAATGCATGAAAGTGAAAAGTGAAAGTAAAGTTGCTCTCTTAGCCACCCCATGGACCACAGCCTACCAGGCTCCTCCATCCATGGGATTTTCTAGGAAAGAGTACTGGACTGGGGTGCCATTGCCTTCCCCAAAACTTTCAATAGTGACCTGCTAATTGTACTGACCGACAGCACTAACTAGCAATGCTAACTATGATAACAAAGCTAATTATACAGACTATGCTAATAAACAATATTAATGATGCAACCTGTATCAACAATACTAATTAACTACTGTCTCTCCCAACAGGAAGCTTCCACAAGTCTCTTATCCTTATCTATCAGAGGGCAGGCAGAATGAAAATCACAATCACAGAAAACTAACCAAACTGATTGCATGGGCCACTAGCCTTGTCTAACTAAATGAAACCATGACCCATGCTGTATAAGCCCTCCAAAAATGGACGGTCACAGTGGAGAGTTCTGACAAAATATAGTCCACTGGAGAAGGGAATGACAAACCACTTCAGTATCCTTGCCTTGAGAATCCCATGAACAGTATGAAAAGGCAAAAAGATAGGACACTGAAAGATGAATTCCCCAGGTCTGTAGGTGCCAAATATGCTACTGGAGAAGAGTAGAGAAATAACTCTAGAAAGAATGAAGAAATGAAGCCAAAGCAAAAACAATGTCCAGTTGTGGATGTGACTGGTGATGGAAGTAAAGTCTAATGCTGTAAATAACACTATTGCATAGGAACCTAGAATGTTAGGTCCATGAACCAAGGTAAATTGGAAGTGGTTAAACAGGAGATGGGAAGAGTGAACACTGACATTTTAGGTATCAGTGAACTAAAGTGGACTGGAATGGGTGAATTTAATTCAAATGACCACTATGTCTACTACTTTGGGCAAGAATCCCTTAGAAAAATGGAGTAGCCCTCATAGTCAACAAAAGAGTCCAAAATGCAGTACTTGGGTGCAGTCTCAAAAATGACAGAAAGATCTCTGTTCATTTCCAAGGCAAACCATTCAATATTAGAGTAATCCAAATCTATGCCTTGAATACTAATGCCAAAGAAACTGAAGCTGAATGGTTCTATGATGACCTCCAAGACTTTCCAGAACTAACATCAAAAAAAGATGCACTTTTCATCATAGGGGACTGGAATGCAAAAAGTTGGAAAGCAAGAGATACCTGGAGTAATGGAAATTTGGCCTTGGAGTACAAAATGAAGTAGGGCAAAGGCTAACAGAGTTTTGCCAAGAGAACCCACTGGTCATAGCAAACACCCTCTTCCAATAAGACAAGAGATGACTCTACACATGGACATCACCAGATGGTCAATAAGGAAATCAGACTGATTATATTCTTGGCAGCTAAAGAAGGAGAATTTCTTCTCCTTCTTTACAGCCAGCAAAATCAAGACTGGCACCTGACTGTGGCTCAGATTATGAACTCCATATTGCAAAATTCTGACTTAAATTGAAGAAAGTAGGGGAAAACCACTAGACCATTCAGGTATGACCTAAATAAAATCCTTTATTATTATACATTGGAAGTGACAGGTAGATTCAAGGGATTAGATCTGATAGGCAGAGTACCTGAAGTACTATGGACAAAGGTTTGTGACATAGTACAGGAAGCAGTGATCAAGGTCATCCCCAAGAAAAAGAATTGCAAAAAAGCAAAATGGTTGTCTGAGGAGGCTTTACAAATAGCTGAGATAAAGAAGAGAAGCTAAAGCAAAGGAGAAAAGGAAAGATATGCCCATTTGAATGCAGAGTTCCAAAGAATAGCAAGGAGAGATAAGAAAGCCTTCCTAAATGATCAATGCAAAAAAAAAAAAAGGAAAAGGATAGAATGAGAAAGGCTAGATATCTCTTCACAAAAACTAGAGATACCAAGGGAATATTGCATGCAAAGATGGACACATTTAAGGACAGAAACTATGGATCTAACAGAAGGAGACTATATTAAGAAGAGTTGGCAAGAATATATGGAGGAAATATACAAAAATATATTTTAATGACCCAGATAAGCATGGTGGTGTTATCACTCTCTGAAAGTGCTGCACTCAATATACCAGCAAATTTATAAAACTTCACAGTGGCCACAGGACTGGAAAAGGCCAGTTTTCATTCCAACCCCAAAGAAAGGCAATTGTCAAAGAATATTCAAATTACCACACAATTGCACTCATCTTACATGCTGGCAAATTAACACTCAAAATTTTCCAATTGAAGCTTCAACAGTACATAAACGGTAAACTTCTAGATGTTCAAGCTAGATTTTGAAAAGACAGAGGAACCAGAGATCAAATTGCCAACATCTGTTGGATCATCAGAAAAGCAAGAGAGTTCCAGAAAAGCATCTATTTCTGTTTTATTGACTACGTTAAAGCCTTTGACTGTATGGATCACAATAGACTGTGAGAAATTCTTCAAGATATGGGAATACCAGACTACCTTACCTGCCTCCTGTGAAATCTGTATACAGGTCAAGAGGCAACAGGTAGAACTGGACATAGAACAATGGACTGGTTCCAAATTAGGAAAGGAGCTCATCAAGGTTGTATGCTGTCACACTGGTTATTTAACTTTTATGCAGAATATGTCATGCTAAATGCCAGGGTGGATGAATCACAAGCTCCAATCAAGATTGCCAGGAGAAATATCAACAACCTTAGATGTGCAGACGGCACCATTCTTATGGCAGAAAAAGTAGAGGAACTAAAAAGCCTCTTGATGAAAGTGAAAGAAGAGATTGAAAAAGCTGGCTTAAATATCAACTTTCAAAATACTAAGGTCATGGCATCCGGTCCCATCATTTCATGGCAAATAGATGAGAAAACAATGGCAACAGTGACAGACTTTATTTTTGGGGGGGCTTCAAAATCACTGCAGTTGGTGACTGCAGCTTTGAAATTAAAATACGCTTGTTCCTTGGAGAAAAATTATGACCAACCAAGACTTCACATTAAAAAGCAGAGACATTACTTTGCCAGCAAAGGTCATCTAGTCAAAGCTATGATTTTTCCAGTGGTCACATATGAATGTGAGATTTGGACCATAAAGAAACCTGAGTGCCAAAGAATTGATGTCTTTGAACTGTGGTGTTGGTGAAAACTCTTGAGGGTGCTTGGACTGTAAGGAGATGGAACTAGTCAATCCTAAAGGAAATCAGTTCTGCATGTTCATTGGAAGGACCGATTCTCAAACTGAAGCTCCAATATTTTGATCACCTGATGCAAAGAACTGATTCATTGGAAAAGAACCTGATGCTGGGAAAGATTGAAGGCCAGAGGAGAAGGGGACGACAGAGAATGAGATGGTTAGATGACACCACTGACTCAATGGACATGAGTTTGAGCAAGCATGGGAGTTGGTGATGGACAGAGAAGCCTGGCTCTGCATTCCACGGTGTTGCAGTCAGACACGACTTAGTGACTGAACTGAACTGAACAGAACAGTAAATATAGTTATTATAGATGATAACTACACTTTTCTTCCTCCACAACTATGGTATAGGTAACTTCAGACACCTTTATTGGTAAAGAGGCACAAGAAGTCACATAAACTTTTCAGTAGCCTCAATGAAATGTCAGATCTGTCCCTTTGTGGGTTCCAAAAATACTTTACAATGGAAGTAAATGTGATAACAACTTTAGGGGAAAGATCCAGCTGACACTAATAGTCAGGTTACCAAAGAATCATGTTACCAAAGCCAGTTGCTAGACGCAAGGCCAGTTATGAATCAAACATAAATAATAATTGTGAAACATGAACAATAAATAACTCAACATTCTTATACCCTTATAATAGGCAGCAGTATGGACTATCTGAATAATATTTCAGAAAATCCATATATTGTGACCGTTATTAATCTTGCCAATACAACATTAAAATTGTATATTCTTGGTGCTAATTAACAATCAATAATATAAATACTACAAAGTCATTCCTATTATTTATTATGCTCTTTAGCAATGATTGTGTGGTAGTTTGAGCATTCTTTGCCATATGGCAATGCTAGACACATTACTTTGCCAACAAAGGTCCGTCTAGTCAAGGCTATGGGTTTTCCAGTGGTCATGTATGGATGTGAGAGTTGGACTATGAAGAAAGCTTAATGCCAAAGAATTGGTGCTTTTGAACTGTGGTGTTGGGGAAGACTCTTGAGAGTCCTTTGGACTGAAAGGAGATTAAACCATTCCATTCTAAAGGAAATCAGTCCTGGGTGTTCTTTGGAAGGAATGATGCTAAAGCTGAAACTCCAGTACTTTGGACACCTCATGCGAAGAATTAACTCATTGGAAAGACTCTGATGCTGGGAGGGTTTGGGGGCAGGAGGAGAAGGGGATGACAGAGGATGAGATGGCTGGATGGCATCACCGACTTGATAGACATGAGTTTGAATGAACTCCAAGAGTTGGTGATGGACAGGGAGGCCTGGTGTGCTGCAATTCACGAGGTCGCAAAGAGTCAGACACGACTGAGTGAACTGAACTGAACTGAACTGAAATTTGGCAATGCCAAAAAATGCTCGAACTACTGCACAATTGCACTCATCTCACATGCTAGTAAATAATGCTCAAAATTCTCCAAGCCAGGCTTCAGCAATATGTGAACTGTGAACTTTCAGATGTTCAAGCTGGTTTTAGAAAAGGCAGAGGAACCAGAGATCAAATTGCCAACATCCTCGGATCATCAAAAAAAGCAAGAAAGTTCCAGAAAAACATCTATTCCCACTTTATAGACTATGTCAAAGCCTTTGACTGTGTAGATCACAATAAACTGTGGAAATTCTGAAAGAGATGGGAATACCAGACCACCTCACCTGCCTTTTGAGAAACCTGTATGCGGGTCAGGAAGTAACAGTTAGAACCGGACATGGAACAACAGACTGGTTCCAAATAGGAAAAGGAGTACGTCAAGGCTCTATATTGTCACCCTGCTTATTTAGCTTATATGCAGAGTACATGAGAAATGCTGGGCTGGAGGAAGCACAAGCTGGAATCAAGATTGCCGGGAGAAATATCAGTAACCTCAGATATGCAGATGACACCACCCTTATGGCAGAAAGTGAAGAACTAAAGAGCCTCTTGATGAAAGTGAAAGAGGAGAGTGAAAAAGTTGGCTTAAAGCTCAACATTCAGAAAACTAAGATCATGGCATCACAACTAAGATTGTCCCATCACTTCATGGCAAATAGATGGGGAAACAGTGGGAAAAGTGGCTGACTTTATTTTTCTGGGCTCCAGAATTACTGAAAACGGTGATTGCAGCCATGAGATTAAAAGGCACTTACTCCTTGGAAGGAAATTTATAACCAACCTAGACAGCATATTCAAAAGCAGAGACATTACCTTGTCAACAAAGGTCCATTTAGTCAAGGCTATGGTTTTTCCGGTAGTCATGTATGGATTTAGGAGTTGGACTATAAAGAAAGCTGAGCACCGAAGAATTGATGCTTTTGAACTGTGGTGTTGGAGAAGACTCTTGAGAGTCCCTTGGACTGCAAGGAGATCCAGCCAGTCCATCCTAAAGGAGATCAGTCCTGGGTGTTCATTGGAAGGACTGATGGTGAAGCTGAAACTCCAGTAGTTTGGCCACCTGATGTGAAGAGCTGACTCATTTGAAAAGACCCTGATTCTGGGAAAGATTGAGGGCAGAAGGAGAAGGGGATGACAGAGGATGAGATGGTTGGATGGCATCACTGACTCAATGGACATGGGTTTGCGTAGACTCTGGCAGTTGGTGATGGACAGGGAGGCCTGGCATGCTGCGGTTCATGGGGTCACAAAGTCAGACATGACTGAGTGACTGACTGAACTGAACTGAACTTAGCAATGATTACCTTTAACATTAAATATACATTTTGACTGAAATGCCAAATGATGAAGTGGTTCACAAGAAGCCAAGTGTGACAGTATGTATCATCATTTTTGGTCAGTTATTAAACCAGCTGATCACTCTTGTATATATACCAAAACTAATGTTACCAAATACAAATTTATGTGCCCAAACACAGTGAGGCCAAACAAAGTAAAAAGTCAGAGTTTGGAGAAAAGACAGGTTTATTGCTGGGGCATTCAAGGAGATGAAATATTAATGCCCCCCAAAACAAAAACTTTCCAAAGTGCTTAAGCAAAGTATTTTTATTCATTTCCTTGTTTATTAATTATATGAAAAGGCATGTTATTAACATATTAAGTATAGCAGTGTGTACATGTCAACCCCAAACTCCTAACCTATCCCTTTCTACCCACTCTTTCCCCTGCTAACCATAAATCCATTATCTAAGCATACAGATCTATTTCTGTTTTGTAAAGAAGTTCATTTTTATCATTTTTTTAAGATTATGCTTATTAGCGATATCATATTTGTATTTATCTATTAGTCAGACATGTCATTTAGTATAATAATCTGAAAGTCTATCCATGTTGTGCAAATGTCATTAGTTCATTCTTTTTAATGATTGAATAATATTCAATTGTATATATGCAGCAATCTTCTTTATCCTTTTTTTCTGTTGGTCGACATTTAGATTGCTTTCATGTCTTGGCTGTTGTAAACAGTACTCCAATAAACACTGGGGTGCATTTATCCCTTTGAACCATATCCTTTTTAATCTAGATATATGCCCAAGAGCAGAATTGACTGATCATACTGTAGCTTTATTTTTAGTATCTTAAGGAACTTCCATACTGCTTTCCACAGTTGCTGTACAAGTTTGCATTCCCCAAAGTGTTTCCCTTTCTCCACACACTCTCTAGCATTTGTTGTTCACGAATTTTTTTTGACAATGGACATTCTGACTAGTATAAGGTGATATCTCATTATAGTTTTGATTTGTATTTGTCTAATAATTAGTGATATTGAGCATCTTTTTCACATGCCTCTTGGTCATCTGTATGCATTCTTGGGAAAAACACCTCTTTAGGAATTTTGTCAACTTTTTGATTTTATATTGAGCTACATGAGTTGTTTGTAATTTTTGGAGACTTATCTCTTGTTTGTGACATAGGTTGCAAACATTTTATATTCTGTGGGGTTTATTTTGTTGTTGTTGTTTTGTTTATGGTTTCCTTTACTGTCCAAAAGCTGTGGAGTCTAATTAGGTCCTGGTTGTTCATCTTTGTTTTTATTTCCATTGATCTTGGAGGTTAAATGAAAAAGATCTTGTTGTGATTTATGTAAAAGGGTGTTCTGCCTATGTTTTCCTCTAAGAGTTTTACAGTATCCAGTCTTACATTTAGGTCTTTAATACATTTTGAATTTATTTTTGTATAATGCTATTACAGAATATTCTAATGTCATTTTTTACACTTACCTGTCCATTTGTTGTTGTTTTCCAGCATAATTTATGGAAGAGACTATCTTTCCTCCACTGTATAGTTTTCAGTTATTTGATGTAGCTTAATTGATCATGGGTGGAAAGGTTTATTTCTGGGTTTTCTATCCTGTTCTATGGATCTATAGATCTGTTTTTAATGCCAGTACCATACAGTTTTGATGACTGTAGCTTTGTAGTATAGTCTGAATTCAGGAGCCTGATTCCTTCAGCTTCATATTTTTTTTTCCCCCATCAAGATTGTTTTATATATTTGGGGTCTTTTATGTCTCCAGACAAATTTTAAGATGTTTTTGTTCTAGTTTTCTGAAAAATACCATTGACAATTTGATAGAGGTTTCATTGAATCTGCAAATTGCCTTGAGTAATATAGTCATTTTGACAATATTGATTCTTCCTATCCAAGAACATGTTATATAGGTTTGTCTCTGTAGATGGTGTCTTTAGTCACCACCTACTTTCATCAAAGTTTTATAGTTCTCAAAGTACAGGCTTTGTCTCCTTAAGTAGGTATATTCCAAGGTATTTTATTCTTTTTTTAATTAGTTGATAAATGGGATTGTTTCTTTAATTTCTCGTTGTCATCTTTTCTTGTCAGTGTATAGAAGTGCAACAGATTTGTATGTACTAGTTTTGTATCTTATAAATTTAATGAATTAATTGAAGAGATCTAATAATTTTCAGGTAACATCTCTAAGATTGTCTATGCATAGTATTATACCATCTGCAAACAGTGACAGTTTTACTTCTTTTCCAATTTGGATTTTTTAATTTATTTTTCTTCTTTGATTGCCATGGATAGGACTTCCAAAACTTTATTGAATAAAAAGAGTAACATAGAACATTCTTGTCTTGTTCCAGATTTTAGAGGAAATGCTTTTAGCTTTTCACCATTGAGCATGATGTTACCTGTTGGTTTGTCATATATGACTTTTATTATGTTGAGATATGTTCCCTCTATGCCCACTTTCTGGAGAGTCTTGTTTTAAATCATAAATAGGTACTGAATTTTGTCAAAAGATTTTCCTATATCTACTGGGATGATCACATGGTTTGTATTCGTTTCATTTTTAAAAATAATATTGAAGTATAGTTGCTTTGCTATGTTCTGCTATTTAGTACAGCAAAGTGAATCAGTTGGTTTCTGCTGTACAGCAAAGTGAATCCTTATATATTCCTTCATATTTAGATTTCCTTCACATTTGGGTCACACAGAACAATCAGTAGAATTCCCTGTGGTTAGTTATCTATTTTACACATACATAATAATGTATATATGCCAATCCTAAGCTCCCAGCTCATGCCATCCACCTCTTAACTCTTTGATATCCATAACTTTGCTCACACTTGTGTCTCTATTTCTGCTTTGCAAATATGTTCAACTGTACCATTTTTTTCCTAGATTCCATATATAAGCAATATTGTATGATATTTGTTTTTCTATTTCTGACCTACTTCACTATTTTTGATAGTCTCTAGCTCTATCCACATCTCTGCAAATGTCACTTTTCATTTATTTTCATAACTACTTTTCAGAGTAATATTCCACTCTATATATGTACCATATCTTCTTTATCCATTCCTTTGTTGGTGGACATTTAGGTTGCTTCTACGCTGTGGCTATTGTAAATAGTGCTGCAATGAACAATGGGGTGCATGTATATTTTGAATTTTGGTTCTCTACAGATATGTGTCCAGGAGTGGTTTTTCTGGGTCATATGGTAGTTTTAGTTTTAGTTTTTCTTTTTAAGAAACTCCATATTGTTCTCCATAGTGGCTGTACAAATTTACATTCCCACCAACAGTGTAAGAGGGTTCCCTTTTCTCCAGATACTCTCCAGCATTTATTGTTTGAACATCATTTTACTGAAGGCAATTATGACTGATGTGAGGTGATATTTCATTTTTTTGATTGATTTGCATTTCTCTAATAATTAGTTATATTGAGCATCTATGAAAAGCTGTCTGTTTAGGTTTGATGACTATTTTTCTTTTTTTTTGTATTGAGCTGCATGAGGTATTTATATATTTTGGAGATTGCACCCTTGTTTGTTGTTTCATTTGTAAATTATTTCTCCCATTCTGAGTGTTGTCTTTTCATTTTATTTATGGTTTCTTTTGCTTTCAAAGTTTTTAGGTTTAATTAGGTTCTGTTTGCTTATTTCCTTATACTTATTGTTATTATTCTAGGAGGTTAGTCAAAAAAGGTCTGGCTACAATTTATGTCAAAGTGTGTTTTTTTCTAGGTTTCCTTTGAGACTTTTAGAATATTGGGCCTTACATTTATATATTTAATCCACTTGAGCTTATTTTTGTGTACAGTGATATGGATTGTCCTAATTTAATTTTTACATATAGCTGTCCAGTTTTCCCAAACCACTTATTGAAGAGACTGTTTTTATTCCATTGCATAATGTTGTCTCCTTTGTCATCAATTAGGTAACCATAGGTTTGGGAGTTTATCTTCAGGCTTTATATCCTCTTCCATTGATTTGTATTTCTGTTTTCTTTTCTTTCTTTTTTTTTTTTTGGATGCTCTCTTGATGACTGTAGCTTTGTAGTATAGTCTGAAGTCAGGCAGCCTGATTCCTCTAGTTACATTTTTTCTTTCTCAAGGTTTCTTTGGCTATTTGGAGTCTTTTTTTGTTTCCACACTCATTGTAAAATTTCTTGTTCACATTCTGTGAAAAATGCCATTGGTAATTTGTTAGGGATTGCACTGAATCTGTAGATCGCATTGGACAGTATAGTCATTTCCATAATGTTGATTCTTCCAATCCAAGAACATTGTATGTCTCTCAGTCTGTTTGTGTCATCTTTGATTTCTTTCATTTTATTCTATTGTTCTCTGAATACTGATCTTCTGTCCTCCAGATAGGTTTATTCTCAGATATTTATTTTTGTGATCATAAATAAGATTTCATTTCTTAAATTTAATTCCTTACTTTCTCTTTTTGATTTTCTTCTTAGTTATAGGAGTATAAGAGATTTCAGTCTATTAATTTTGTATCCTGAAGCTCTATCAATTCAATGACAATCTCTAGTAGTTTTCTAGTGGCCTCTTTATAATTTGTGTATATAGGATCATGTCACCTGCAAACAGTGAAAGTTTTACCCCTTCTTTTCCAATTTGGGTTTTTGTTATTTCTTTTTCTTCTTTGATTGTGATGGATAGGACATCTAAAACTGTTGAATAATAGTGGTGAAAGTGGACATCCTTGTTTTATTTCTGATCGTAGAGGAATGCTTTCAGTTTTTCACCACTGAGAATGATGTTTGCTGTGGTTTTGTCATGTACAGTCTTTATTATGTTGAGGTAGTCTCCTTCTATGTACACTTTCTGGAGAGTTTTTTTTTTTTTTTTTAATCATAAGTGGGTATTAAATTTTGTCAAAAATTTAAATTAATTAATTCACATCTATTCAGATGATCATATGGTTTTAAATTCTTTAATTTGTTAATGTGATGTATCACATTGATTGCTTTGAATATACTGATAAATCATTGCATCCCTGGGATAAATCCCATTTGTCCATAGTGTATGATCCTATTTAATGTGTTTTGGGGTTTGGATTCCTAGTATCTTGAAGAATTTTGCCTCTATGTTCATCAGTGATTCCTTGTGGGCTTCCATTGTGGCTCAGACAGTAAAGAATCTGCCTGCAATACGGGAGGCCCAGGTTTGATATCTGGGTCAGGAAATCTCCAGGATGATTTCCTTGGAGAAGGAAATGGAAATCTACTCCAGTATTCTTGCCTAGAGAATTCCATTGACAGAGAAGCCTGGTAGGCTACAGTTCTTAGGGTCCCTAAGAGTTGGACATTACTAAGTTACTAACTTTCACTTTCATCAGTGACATAGCCATATAATTTTCTTTTTTTGTGTGATATCATTGCCTGGTTTTGATACCAGGGTGATGGTGGCCTTGTAGAATTATCTTGGGAGTGTTTCTCCCTCTGCCATTTTTTGGAAGAGTTTGAGAAGGATAGGTGTTAGGTATTTTCTAAATGCTTGATAAAATTCACCTGTGAAGACATGTGGTCCTGGACTTTTGTTAGTTGGAACATTTTTAATTACAGTTTCAATTTATATGCTTGTGGCTTATCTGTTATATTTTCTATATTTTCCTGATTCAGTCTTAGAAAATTGCTTCTCTCTAAGGACCATTTCTCCCAGGTTGTCGATTTTATTGTCATAGAGTAACTTGTAGTAGTCGCATGATCCTTCGTAGTTCTGCAGTCTTCAGTTGTACTTTTTTTCTTTTTTCTTTCTAATTTTATTAATTTGAGTCCTTTCTCTCTCTCTCTCTCTCTCTTTTTTTTGATAGGTATGGCTCAGTTTAGTTCAGTTCAATTGCTCATTCATGTCTGACTCTTTGCAACCCTATGAATCGCAGCACGCCAGGCCTCCCTGTCCATCACCAACTCCCAGAGTTCACTCAGACTCACGTCCATCGAGTCAGTGATGCCATCCAGCCATCTCATCCTCTGTCGTCCCCTTCTCCTCCTGCCCCCAATCCCTCCCAGCATCAGAGTCTTTTCCAATGAGTCAACTCTTCGCATGAGGTGGCCAAAGTACAGTTTTCAGCTTTAGCATCATTCCTGCCAAAGAAATCCCGGGGCTGATCTCCTTCAGAATGGCCTGGTTGGATCTTCTTGCAGTCCAAGGGACTCTCAAGAGTCTTCTCCAACACCACAGTTCAAAAGCATCAATTCTTCAGCGCTCAGCTTTCTTCACAGTCCAACTCTCACATCCATACATGACCACTGGAAAAACCATAGCCTTGACTAGACAGACCTTTGTTCATGGGGTGGCAGAGTCATACATGACTGAGTAACTTTCACTTCACTTCATGTTCCTATTGATATTTTCTTAATTGATTTGTGTTTATTTTCGTATTTCTTTTTTTTTTCCCCCTTCTCTTTGTCTTTGTTCTCTTCTCTGTGTGTGTTTTTTTTTTTTTTTTGCCTAGAAAAGTTTCTTTAGCAATTATTGTAAGGTTGATTTGATGGTGATAAATTCTCTTAGCTTTTGCTTGTCTGTAAAGATTTTGATATCTCCATTGAATCTCTTTGAGGCCTTTGCTGGGTAGAGAATTCTTGGTTGTAGTTTTTTCTCTTTCATCACTTTAAATATATCCTGTCACTGATTTCTGGCTTTCAGAGTTTCTGCTAAAAAATAAACTGATAATCTTAAGTCATCTCCCTTGTATGTTATTTGTGGCTTTTCCCTTGTTGCTTTTACTATTTTTCTTTGCACTTAATTGTTGTTAGCTTTATTTATATGTGTCTTGGAAAAAGCAAGAGAGTTCCAGAAACACATCTATTTCTGCTTTATTGATTATGCCAAAGTCTTTGACTGTGTGGATCACAATAAACTGTGGAAAATTCTGAAAGAGATGGGAATACCAGACCACCTGATCTGCCTCTTGAGAAATTTGTATGCAGGTCAGGATGCAACAGTTAGAACTGGACATGGAACAACAGACTGGTTCCAAATAGGAAAAGGAGTACGTCAAGGCTGTATATTGTCACCCTGCTTATTTAACTTCTGTGCAGAGTACATCATGAGTAACACTGGACTGGAAGAAACACAAGCTGGAATCAAGATTGCCGGGAGAAATCTCAATAACCTCAGATATGCAGATGACACCACCCTTATGGCAGAAAGTGAAGAGGAACTCAAAAGCCTCTTGATGAAAGTGAAAGTGGAGACTGAAAAAGTTGGCTTAAAGCTCAACATTCAGAAAACAAAGATCATGGCATCTGGTCCCATCACTTCATGGGAAATAGATGGGGAAACAGTGTCAGACTTTATTTTTCTGGGCTCCAAAATCACTGCAGATGGTGACTGCAGCCATGAAATTATAAGATGCTTACTCCTTGGAAGGAAAGTTATGACCAACCTAGATAGCATATTCAAAAGCAGAGACATTACTTTGCTAACAAAGGTTCGTCTAGTCAAGGCTATGGTTTTTCCTGTGGTCATGTATGGATGTGAGAGTTGGACTGTGAAGAAGGCTGAGTGCCGAAGAATTGATGCTTTTGAACTGTGGTGTTGAAGACTCTTGAGAGTCCGTTGGACTGCAAGGAGATCCAACCAGTCCATTCTGAAGGAGATCAACCCTGGCTGTTCTTTGGAAGGAATGATGCTAAAGCTGAAACTCCAGTAGTTTGGCCACCTCATGCGAAGAGTTGACTCATTGGAAAAGACTCTGAAGCTGGGAGGGATTGCAGGAGGAGAAGGGGACGACAGAAGATGAGATGGCTGGATGGCATCACTGACTCGATGGATGTGAGTCTCAGTGAACTCCGGGAGTTGGTGATGGACAGGGAGGCCTGGCGAGCTGTGATTCATGGGGTCACAAAGAGTCGGACACGACTGAGGGATTGAACTGACTGGCATGTTTATCCTAAAGTTTATCATGTATGAGACTCTCTGCACCTCCTGTATTTTAGTGGCATTTTCACTTCCCATGTTAGGCAAGTTTTCACCTATAACTTCTTCAAATATTTTCTCAGACACTTTCTCTTCCTCTACTTCTCTGGGACCTCTATAATTCAAGTTTTGGAGTGTTTAATGTTGTCCCAGATGTATCTGAGGCTTTTCTCATTTCTTTTCTTTCCTTTTTCTTTCATTCTGTACCACAGAAGAAGTTTCTACAATTTGCTTCCAGCTCACTTACCCATTCTTCTGCTTCAGTTATTCTGATATTGTTTTTTTCTAATGTATTTTTCATTTCAGTTATTTTCTTGTTCATCTCTGTTTGTTCTTTTGCTGCTCTAGGTCTTTGCTGAAGGTTTCTTTTATCTTCTTGATCCATTCCTCCATTCTGTTTCTGAGATCTTGGATCAATTTTTACTATCATTACTCTGAATTCTTTTTCAGATAAATTGCTTTTCTTTTCTTCACTTAATTGTTCTTGCAGGTTTTTTTCCTTGCTTCTTTGTCAACAATATATTTCCATCTCATTTTATCAAAGTTATTGTGTTTTTGGTTTCCTTTCTTCAGCTGCAGGATCACAGTTTGTCTTTCTTCTGGTGTTTGCCCTCTGGGGGGTTGAATTTGGTTCAGAGGTCTGTGCAGTATCACCTTGGTAGGGGATTTTATTCATCTTTTGTTTTTCAGAGCCTGCTCTAGATATTGAACTGGAACAAACCCCTTTGCTCTGCAGTTGTCACTGCCTTGTCAGGAATGGGGTCTGCTCCTTGGGCCAGATCTGCTTCTTTACTGTGATTCTGATCTGTGATGTGAGGTAGGTGAGATTGGAGCATGTCTAGTGGAAGAGAAACCACTGAGTTTCCCTCTGCTGGAGATATTAGTTTGTGATTATGCTCTATTGTGTCCCTTCCTCCATTATGAAGGGTCACAAAATATACTGTTGTTAGAACTGCTCTTAGTCCCACCTTAAATGTAGGTATGCTAGCAATTGGCCCTGATGACTCTCAGGCATTATCATACAGCCACTGGTTCAGGTCCGCTGAGCTTAGGTCTCAGTAATGCAGTAACTGTGCACTTGGCCCTGCTGTGGGACCTATGTAGGTAGCTTGAACCCTAGTTTTGTCCCATCTCCACATGTATATTCTCACACAGCACACAGCTACTAAATCCAGATCTATTGTGTGGGATTTGATTAGCACTGTGATGACTGAAGCCTGCCCTAGTTATTGAGCAGAGCCACTCTTTGCTCTGTGGTTGTCACTGTCCTATCAGGGGCAAGAACTGCTTCCTCATTGTTAGACTGGAGGCCCCAGTTTTGTTTCTTAGATGTGTTTCTGATCTGTGGTGTGAGCTTGGAGCACTACTTCTGAGAAGGAAGCTAGTGAGCATTTCTCCTTTGGAGATGTTCATCTGTGAGTGTGCTCTGTTGTGTCACCTTTCATCCACTGTGCAAGCTCTCAGGTTACACTGATTCTCGAACTGCTCTTGGCCTCACCTTAATTATGGATATACCAGTAATTGGCCCTGGTGTCTCTCAAACATTGCTTTTACCAGGTCACAAGAATAGATCCATTGAAGTCAGGTCCCAGGATTGTAGTAATCATGAATCTGGACTTATGGGCGTTATAGAGGCAGCTCAGATTTGGCCTGGTCCAACCCCCCTGTATATGGGTTCACAAAGTCTACAGCTGCTAAAGCTAGGTCTGCTTTGAATACAGGAGCAATCATCCATTCAGATGTGTTATAGGTGCTGCTTTTACCAAGTCAGTTATAGGGGTGTCAATTTGTTCAGCTGCAAAGAGAGCTTTCAACTTTCCTTCCTTAGTTCCATGGCCCCAGAGACTCAGCTGTGGAGCCCTCTAGTCTGCCCAAATGAGGACAGGGCAAGGAGATGGCATGACTGCAGGGGTCGTGGGAGCCCTGGCAGTGGCAGGTGTATGGGAAAGTCAGTAGCTATAAGAGATCCAGCCCTATTGATGGTAAAGCACATACAAAAAAGCTGGTGGCCACTGGTATGAGAGATTTGGCCCTGGTGGGAGACTATCCTAGTGTTCGGCCATGAGCACGAGAAGCCAACCCTGGCAGGGTCTTCTTAGCATCTTTTTAGCTTCTGTGGGGACAAAGGCTGGCTCATGGGAGAGAGGCTGCCATGGCAGCTCCAGTCCCTGTGCGTCACTCGGTAATGGCATCTTGCTCCTGTGGCAATCCTAGTTTCTTCCATATGCATTCCCTGTTGCAGAGTTCCTCACTCTTGTACCCTCAGCATGTCTCCTCACATTTAGTAGCAGCCTTTCTCAGGTCTCCTATCCAGTTCTCATATTCCAGCACCCAGCTTCCATGTGCATTGGTGGACACACATTCCAGGTTGGGACGCACAAGGCTGTGGCATTGACCATCTGTGTAGGTTTTACTCTGTAATGTCTAAAAGGTTGTTTCACTCTTTTCCAGCAGTCCCATATTCTCTCCTTCTGTTCTAACTTATCCCTGTATCAATGAAGAGGGGATATCTGTTCTCTCAAGCAAGAACCTCTCTGATCCTTCTACTCTCTCCCCAAAGAGCACAGCTTCCATCCCACTTCCTCTCTTCTTCTTTTTCCCTTCTTTTTTTTGTCCTACTTGGTTATACAGGGATCTTTCTTGTCTGGTTCATGGTCTTCTGCTAGTGTTCAGCCAGCCCTCTGTGACAATTACTCCATCGGTGACGTATTCTTGCATTTGTAGAGAGACATGAACTCCACATTTTTGTAGTCTTCCACCATCTTGTTTTTCCCCTCCATTCATTATTTTCTTGATGTTGTGTGTCACCCTAATTGGTGGATATTGAAAAATCCTTGAATCTCTGGGATAAATTCCACATGATCATGGTGTATAATCCTTTTAATATGTTGTTGGGTTTGGGTTGGTAGTACTTTATTGAAGATTTTTGCATCTATATTCATCAGTGATATTGGTCTATAAATTTCTTTTTTGTGATATCTTTGTCTGGTTTTGGTTTCAGGGTGATGGTGGCCTCATAGAATGAGCTTGGGTGTATTTCTTCCTCTGTAATGTTTTGGAATAGTTTCAGAAAAATAAACTGACACCTTCTAAGGAAAATGAATAAATCAGTAACTTATAATAATAGTGAAATGCTCAATAAGAAAAATAAAAGCTACTTCTTTTCTCCTACCCAAACTTAAAAATACTTGGCCTAGTCTTCTATTATTTTTTTTTAATTTTATTTTATTTTTAAACTTTACAAATTGTATTAGTTTTGCCAAACATCAAAATGAATCCACCACAGGTATACATGTGTTCCCCATCCTGAACCCTCCTCCCTCCTCCCTCCCCATACCATCCCTCTGGGTCATCCCAGTGCACTAGCCCCAAGCATCCGGTATTGTGCATCGAACCTGGACTGGCAACTCGTTTCATATATGATATTATACGTGTTTCAATGCCATTCCCCCAAATCTTCCCACCCTCTCCCTCTGCAACGGAGTCCATAAGACTGCTATATACATCAGTGTCTCTTTTGCTGTCTCATACACAGGGTTATTGTTAGCATCTTTCTAAATTCCATATATATGCATTAGTATACTGTATTGGTGTTTTTCTTTCTGGCTTACTTCACTCTGTATAATAGGCTCCAGTTTCATCCACCTCATTAGAACTGATTCATATGTATTCTTTTTAATGGCTGAGTAATACTCCATTGTGTATATGTACCACAGCTTTCTTATCCATTCATCTGCTGATGGACATTTAAGAAATCAATATTTTCTCTCATACAATATTTTCCAGGAATATTGGAAAAAGAATGTGTGGCTATTTTATGGGTCTTGTACAAATTTTATTCACAATCAGACAAAGATAGGACAAGAGAATACAATTAACAATAAAAATGTAAAAGCAAATGTTAAGTAAGCAATTCAAACTGTGCAATACAAAAATATATATCACTATTAAATTGGATTTATCAGTGTTCAAGATAGTTAATAATAAATTGTCATACAAATTCCTTAATATGGCCTATAAACCTTTCATAATCTGGCTCCTGCTTACCTATTTCAAATTAATTTGTCTTTCTTCATTATGCTAGATTCTAGCCACACAAATTATCTATCTTGTTCTATACAGAATCAAGCTCTTTCCTGACTCATAACTTTTATGTCTTTAATTCTCTCTTTCTGAAATTCTTTTACAACAATTTTCATATTGGCTATATCCCCTTTCCTTCCTATCAGGCCAAACTGTTACCCCTCAGATAGACCTTTCTCAACCATCCACTCTGAGAGAATCCCTCCTTTTACCCTCCCCTCCAACAATATCTATGTCTTTTCAAAAATTGCAATTACAGTATGTGTTCATTACCATCAGTACATTTGTCATTATCTGAACTTCCTTGCATACTACTTGTTTATTTAGGTACTGTATAACTCCCAGTACTAGAACACAGGCTGCTGTGGCAGATATTTTCTTGGGACAGTGATGAACACATAAGGTCACCTACACTACTTTTTATAAACTTCATAATTGAACAAAGCATGAAAAAGTTACCTAGTACCTCATTTTCCTTAACTATTACTTGAGCTAATAGTCAGTGCCTTACTAAACTTAAAGGATCTTTATAATAAAGATACAGGAATGCACAAATCTATTCTGACATAGAAATAAGATATTTTATTTGTATCATCACTCTGATTATCATCTTAGCTGTTAACGTCATTAGCATCACAAAGCACATTTTTATCCTAGTTTCTATCAGCATCATTTATATGAGGTAAGTCATATGGCAGCAGCGTGCTGTAATCATTTTTAAACTCACTATTTGCCTGAAAACCAAAATTATTACTATCATATTTTCCCACCACTAAGCTGTGTCAAGGATGTTTATGTGTGTTTTGTTGCCTTGTAAACAGATGAACAAGATCCAAAAGGAAAGCTGCAGTGGCTGTGCTGGGATGAAGAATTGGCTTGCTTTTCAAAAACTATCAATAAGAAATATGGGGCAACATGAGAGGTGATTGTAAATGAAAGGCACCTGAGACAGGAGCAATCTGTCCATGAATGAGGCAAACTCCCAAAAAAGAAATAGGGTGTGAGGCACAGGAGACATATCAGAGCATTAATTTTTAATAAAGTTCGAAATTCTTGATCAAAAAAGGAATCTGAGGGTTAGATTATTCTTAAACTTTTATGTTTGATTAATGTTGCATGAGTTTCTCATGAATCAATTATTTATATCTTAACTATAGCATTACTTCCATAGTATTCAGAAGGTACCAAAACTTGTTTAGGGTATTATGGAGACCATAAAAATAATCAGCCTCTGTTTAGAGGTGAAGTAAGGGAAGATGGCATACACACTTTGCTTATACTTTTGAATACTTAGTAATTTGCAAACCGGTTTTGTGTACATTATCTTATTGAATCCTGGCACAGATTTTGGAGTTGTATAGGGCAATAAAGCCAAGTCTATCTAGGCAAAATGACTTCTCAAAAATGACTTAACCAAAAACTTAATCAAAGTTAGTAGATGGTTAAGCAGGTGGTAAAGCCTCAAGGCAAATCATGTACTTACTTCCCAAATCAGTACTGTTTTCACTCCATCACACAAGTACTTGCTGACTCAAGGGGTGACACAGAGAGTTATAGCACAAACTATGATGCAAAGTCTGTCATGTGAAAGGCTCACATCAAGTAGCTGGAGAAATAAGAGGCTACCTAGAGGGTGTGGCATTTCAACAAAGACTTGAAATAGCTTCTGCCTAGTAGTCCTTGTGGAGAAGGCAATGGTACCCCACTCCAGTACTCTTGCTTGGAAAATCCACGGACAGAGGAGCCTGGTAGGCTGCAGTCCATGGGGTCACTAAGAGTCGGACATGACTGAGTGACTTCACTTTCACTTTTCACTTTCATGCATTGAAGAAGGAAATGGCAACCCACTCCAGTGTTCTTGCCTGGAGAATCCCAGGGACAGGGAAGCCTGGTGGGCTGCCATCTATGGGGTCACACAGAGTCAGACATGACTGAAGCAACTTAGCAGCAGCAGCAGCAGTAGTTATTGAGCCAATGCTTATAAGCCAGTCCAAATCTGAACTTGTTACAGAGAAGGCAGCACAAGCAAGGAGTGTGATTACAGAGAAAGTAAGGTGATATCTGAGAAAGTGCTAGATGAGAACAATAGTTAATAAGAAGGAACAAAAGCCAGGATCCATAATTTCCTTCAGGGCATTGGATCTTGAAGAACTGGATACCTGAACTGTCAGGATAGCAATATTACAGGGTGAGCAGCAGTATCACAGGCTCTAAAACAGAATGTCTTTCAAGTGAGAAGAGACTTCAGTGGAGTAGAAATTGAGCTGAAGAATAATAGATATTTGTTTAATTATCATTTGGTTTCTCCTGAAATAAGCTAAAAAGAATTAACCAAACAAACCTTACAGTGTTCCAGTGTGATGCCAGTTTTAATTAGTGTTCAAATTCACTTTGGCAGGGAGCTCAGCTTTTAAAGCAGTCAAGTGAGAATGGGTAATGGAGGAAGCAATCTTCTATTAATATTTCCTAGGCTTTCCTAAAGGAATAGAAATAGATGGCTATTCAAATAGGGACTATTACTCAGCATTATTTTTTCTTCTAAACACAAAGTAAATATGTGAAAATTTTGGAAAATTTAGAAAAGGCTGATGTTAAAATAATTCAAAATGTTAAATCCTGGACATAAGCCTACTAGCAAAATTTTAGGGGATTAAATTTTAGTCTTTTATTTGTATACAATATAACCCCAAGAAAAAGAAATGCAAAAAAGCAAAATGACTGTCTGAGGAGGCCTTACAAATACCTGTGCAAAGAAGAGAAGCTAAAGGCAAAGGAAAAAGGAAAGATATAAGCATCTAAATGCAGTTCCAAAGAATAGCAAGGAGAGATAAGAAAGACTTTCTCAGCTATCAGTGCAAAGAAATACAGTAAAACAATAGAAATGGAAAGACTAGAGATCTCTTCAAAAAAAATAGAGGTACCAAGGGAACATTTCATGCAAAGATGGGCTCAAAAAAGGACAGAATGTTATGGATCTAACAGAAGATATTAAGAAGAGGTGGCAAGAATACATAGAATAACTGTACAACAAACATCTTTGTGACCAAGATAATCATGATGGTGTGACCACTCACCTATAGCCACACATCCTGGAATGTGAAGTCAAGTGGGCCTTAGGAAGCATCACTATGAACAAAGCTAGTGGAGGTCATGGAATTCCAGTTGAGCTATTTCGAATCTTGAAAGATGATGCTGTGAAAGTGCTGTACTCAATATGTCAGTAATATTGGAAAACTCAGCAGTGGCCACAGGACTGGAAAAGGTCAGTTTTCATTCCAATCCCAAAGAAACACAATGCCAAAGAACGCTCAAACTACCACACAATTGTACTCATCTCACATGCTAGTAAAGTAATGCTCAAAATTCTCCAAGCCAGGCTTCAGCAGTACGTGGACCGTGAACTTCCAGATGTTCAAGCTGGTTTTAGAAAAGGTAGAGGAATCAAAGATACAAATTGCCAACATCCGCTGGATCATAGAAAAAGGAAAAAAAGTTCCAGAAAAACATCCATTTCTGCTTTATTGACTATGCCAAAGACTTTGACTGTGTGGATCACAATAAACTGTGGAAAATTCTGAAAGATATGTGAATACCAGACCGCCTGACCTGTCTCTTGAGAAACCTGTATACAGGTCAGGAAGCAACAGTTAGAACTGGACATGGAACAACAGACTGGTTCCAAATAGGAAAAGAAGTATGTCAAGGCTGTATATCATCATCCTGTTTATTTAACTTCTATGCAGAGTACATCATGAGAAACAGTGGGCTGGAGGAAGTACAAGCTGGACTTGAGTCCAGCTTAATTTGATTGTCCAGCTGGACTTGACTGCCGGGAGAAATGTCAATAACCTCAGATATGCAGATGACACCATCCTTATTACAGAAAGTGAAGAAGAAGTAAAGAGCCTCTTGATGAAAGTGAAAGAGAAGAGTGAAAAAGTTGGCTTCAACATTCCGAAAACTAAGATTATGGGATCCGGTCCCATCACTTCACAGCAAATAGACAGGGAAACAGTGGAAATAGTGGCAAACTTTATCTTTTTGGGCTCCAAAATGACTGCAGATGGTGACTGCAGCCATGAAATTAAAGGATGCTTACTACTTGGAAGGAACCTTATGACTAACCTAGATAGCATATTAGAAAGCAGAGACGTTACTTTGTCAACAAAGGTCCATCTAGTCAAAGCTATCGTTTTTCCAGTACTCATGTATGGATGTGAGAGTTGGACTATAAAGAAATTTGAGTGCTGAAGAATTGATGCTTTTGAACTGTGGTATTGGAGAAGACTCTTGAGAGTCCCTTGTAATGCAAGGAAATCCAGCCAGTCTGTCCTAAAGGAGATTGGTCCTGAGTGTTCATTGGCATGACTGATGTTGACACTGAAACTCCAATCCTTTGGCAACCTGATGCAAAGAGCTGACTTATTTAAAAAGATCCTGATGCTGGGAATGATTGAGGGCAGGAGGAGAAGGGGACGACAGACGATGAGCTGGTTGGATGACATCACCGACACAATGGACATGGGTTTGGATGGACTCCGGGAGTTGGTGATGGACAGGGAGGCCTGGCATACTGAGGTTTATGGGGTCGCAAAGAGTAAGACACGACTGAGCGACTGAACTGAACTGAACTGAGAGGTTGCTTTATAGGAGTTGTTTCATATCTTGATGAGTTTTTGATGTATTTGTGGGGATGATGGCGATCTCCCTGTCTTACTTCTCTGTCATCTTCTCTCCTTTTGCTGAAGTTTATTGTGTATGTGGATAAAGAGGTTTGATTTTTCATACTCCAGTCTTTATATCTTTTTCTGGCCAATGTTGTAAGAAATTATTTCTTTGTTGGCCAAATAAAATTGACTTTTTAATATATTCCATTTGGTTTTCTTCCTTTGATGTTATGATATTAGCAGTCTAATATGTGAATTTAATGAGAAATAAACCCCAGTGCATTCACACAAAGCCTGCTTTTATGTGTGCTCTGGTTCCTGAGCAGACTGAAAGCTTATGTTCTGGTAAAATAAACAAAGGGGAAAATGGCTATTTGAAAGATAGTAAAAGTTTATGTCCTCATTTCATGTATGCCACTAGCTTTGATTACCTTCAAACCTTTATATAGGTACGTGTGTGTGTGTGTGTGTGTACTTTTTCATAGATAATAAAAGGCATGAAAAGATGCTTTTGTTCCTAGCAAATTGTGTTATTAGTCACATAGCTATATTATAGAATATATTAAAATTATCCATGTTAGAAGAGCTGAAAAAGTGCTTGGCATTATTTTATATAGTGATTCCTAGTTTAGGGTTCCTAAAGAGCTATTTCCAAATATTTTCAAATCCTAATATGAATACTATTTTGATTTATGATATAAATATATAAAACATTGTAAAAAATTCAGACAAGAGGAGTAGGAATAATAACAGAAGATTTTGGGGATGAATATATATATCCTGTCCTCTTAGAGAAATTAAACTAAAATGTTTTAATTATTTTGTCAGGGTGATTATAAATGCTGTTGTCAGGACTCAAGTCACTTGCTCACTCCTATTCAAAGTTTTTTTCCACTTTATCTTTTGATGAAAAGTCATTCTGAATCTGAACTAATCCTTTGTGGTCCCACTGATCAGAGATTTGTAACTCCATCCGTAGTTTCAGGGGTACTCAGTTAAAAAACCTTTATATATATGGAATATTACTTTTAGTTGTTGGTCTCTTAGCACCGTGTTTATAATTCACATGGTCACTGACAAATCTATTTTTAGTCTATTTCTGACTTCTATGGATCTCTATGTTATTCTTTTGTTTTCTGTGCAATTAAAACCTATCCCATTCCAGTTTCACTTATTCATGTTCAAAGTTATTGCTATTACTGCTATTATTTTGATAATGATAGCATATTTACTAATATCTGCTCTGTATATAGTTGTCATTTTATTTCATTCAAAGCTAATAACAATACAAGAAGTATCAGGAAATAAGGCATGTAATTTAAGTTACTTCACTAAGATTATTTTGGGCTACCTTGATAGCTCAGTTGCTAAAGAATCTGCCTGCAATGCAGGATACTCCAGTTCAATTCCTGGGTTGGGAAGATCCACTAGAGAAGGGTTGGCTACCCACTCCAGTGTTCTTGGGCTTCCCCTGTGGCTCAGCTGGTAAATAATCTGCCTGGAATGTGAGAGACCTGGGTTCAATGCCTGGATTGGGAAGATCCCCTGGAGAAGGGAAAGGCTGCCCACTTCAGTATTCTGGTCTAGAGAATTCCGTGAACTAAATAGTCCATGGAGTCACAAACAGTTGGACACAACTGAGTGACTTTCACTTTCACTGAGATTATTTAGCTTCTGAGTGTCTCTTCCAGAAATACTGCTCAAGCCTTTTGATTTTAAAGCTGATGCATTCCGAGTCCAAATTGCAAACAACTTAGATATGCAAACATTATTTTATCTTTCTATAATAAGGGTCAAAATTGTCCAAATTATAAAATGAATTGAAAAATATTTGTAGATAAATTTGAATCTATACATATAAACTTAAATATTTGTTTAGCTATGTGAGAGTTTTTAAAACTATCCTACTTTAACCAAAATTTTCACATAAATCACCAGCTATCACAGGGCTAAAATGTACTCTACTATAAATAAGAACTGTTGAAAGTTTGTCAATCTATCTTAGAACTAACTTAAAGAGTTTTAGTTAAACTGAAGTTTTGTTATGCTATGTTGTGTCATAGTGTTAACATGTTCATTCTCTGTCTTAGAATTTTTCCTTCTAAGTTATTTAATTACTACTAAATAATAAAAACTAAGATTCTATCTAAACTCTATAGAAGGGTAGTTTTGTTTTTTTGGGTTTTTTTGGTCTAGCAGTTTATAGACCAAATTCAGGGTGTCAATGAGCTCCATGAAATTCTATCAGCTCAGTTCAGTTCAGTGGCTCAGTCATGTACAACTCTTTGCAATGCCATGGACTGCAGCACACCAGGCTTCCCTATCCATCACCAACTCCCAGAGCTTGCTCAAACTCATGCCAATTGAGTCGGTGATGGCATCCAACCATCTCATCCTCTGTTGTCCCCTTCTCCTTCATTCTTCAATCTTTGTCAGCATCAGGGTCTTTTTCAAAGAGTCAGTTCTTCGAATCATGTGGCCAAAGTAGTGGAGCATCAGCTTCAACATCAGTCCTTGCAATGAATGTTCAAGGATGATTTCATTTAGGATTGACTGGTTTGATCTCCTTGAAGTCCAAGGGACTCTAAAGAGTCTTCTCCAACACCACAGTAAAAAGCATCAATTCTTCCATGCTTAGCTTTCTTTATAGTCCAACTTTCACATCCATACATGACTACTGGAAAACTCATAGTTTTGACAAGACAGACATTTATTGGCTAAGTAATGTCCCTGCTTTTTAATATGCTCTCTAGTTTGTTGATAGGTTTTCTTCCAAGGAGCAAACATCTTTTAATTTCATGGCTGCAATCACCATCTGAAGTGATTTTGGAGCCCCCTAAAATAAAGACTCTCACTGATTCCATTGTTTCTGCATCTAATTGCCATAAAGTGATGGTACCAGATGCCATGATCTCAGGTTTCTGAACATTGAGTTTTAAGCCAGCTTTTTTACTGTTCTCTTTCATTTTCATCAAGAGGCTCTTTAGTTCTTCTTTGCTTTCTGCCATAAGAGAGGTGTCATCTGCATATCTAAGGTTATTGATATTTCTCCCAGCAACCTTGATTCCAGCTTGTGCTTAATCCAGCAAGCTTTTGCATGATATACTCTGCGTATAAGTTAAATAAGCAAGGTGACAATATACAGCCTTGATGTACTCCTTTCCCAATTTGCAACCAGTCTGTTGTTCCATTTCTGGTTTTAACTGTTGCTTCTTGAAATGAATACATATTTTTCAGAAGGCAGGTCAGATGGTCTGGTACTCACATCTCTTGAAGAACTTTCCACAGTTTGTTGTGATCTACATAGTCAAAGACTTTGGCATAGACAATAAAACAGAAGTAGATATTCTTCTGAAACTCTCTTGCTTTTTCAAAGATCTGGCGGATGTTGGCAATTTGATCTCTGGTTCCTCTGCCTTTTCTAAGTCCAGCGTGAACATCTGAAAGTTCATGGTTCACATACTGTTGAAGCCTGGCTTGGATACTTTTCACCCTTACTTTGCTAGCGTATGAGATGAGTGCAATTGTGTAGTAGTTTGAGCATTCTTTGGCATTGCCTTTCTTTGGGATTGGAATGAAAACAGACCTTTTCCAGTCCCATGGCCACTGTTGAGTTTTCCAAATTTGCTGGCAAATTAAGTGCAGCACTCGAACTCAATGAAACTATATGCAGAGTACATCAAGTGAAATGCCAGGCTGGATGAAGCACAAGCTGGAATCAAGGTTGCCGGGAGAAATATAAATAACCTCAGACCCACAAATGGCACCACCCTTATGGCAGAAAGTAAAGAAGAATTAAAGAGCCTCTTGATGAAAGTTAAAGAGGAGAGTGAAAAAGTTGGCTTAAAACTCAACATTCAGAAAACTAAGATCATGGCATCCAGTCCCATCACTTCATGGCAAATAGATGGAGAAACAATGGATACAGTGAGAGGCTTTATTTTTTTTTTTTGGGGGGGGAGCTCCAAAATCACTGCAGATGGTAACTGCAGCCTTGAAATTAAAAGACACTTACTCTTTGAAAGAAAAGCTATGAGCAACCTAGACAGCATGTTAAAAAGCAGAGACATTACTTTGCAGAAAAAGGTCTGTCTAGTCAAAGCTATGGTTTTTCCAGTAGTCATGTGTGGAGGTGATAGTTGAGCTGTAAAGAAAGCTGAGCCCTAAAGAGTTGATACTTTTGAATTGCAGGGTTGGAGAAGACTCTTGAAAGTCCCTTGGACTGCAAGGAGATCCAACCAATCCATCCTAAAGGAAATTAGTCCTGAATATTCATTGGAAAGACTGATGCTGAAGCTGAAACTCCAATACTTTGGCCACCTGATCTGACTCATTGGAAAAGACCCTGATAATTGGAAAGATTGAAGGCAGGAGGAGAAGGGGATGACAGAGGATGAGATGGTTGGATGGCATCATCAACTCGATGGACACAAGTTTGAGTAACCTTTGGGAGTTGGTGATGGACAGGGAAGCCTGGCTTTCTTAATTCAATGGGGTCACAAAGAGTTGGACATGACTGAGCAACTAAACTGAACTTAACTGAGTTAACCATTTGGTCCTGCAATCTCGAACTTTCAGATTTATATCAATTAATGTAGCTGTTAGTCTCTGAAAGCAAAGCAAAAAAGATAGAGAAAGCAGAATGTAAATACCCCTTCCTGGACTTTGAATCACGTATTCCACAGGCTTGCACTGAATGCAAAGAAGTTGCTCAAAAATTGCATGAACTTATCCTAAATCATTTTTTTAAAATCATAAACTGAACAGTGCAAGCAAAGATGGAATGAATCAATTCTGGATTATTTGAAATTTTAAAAAAATAAAAACTTTTAGCATTATTCTAGCTTGATACCTGAATTATTCTCTAATCATCAAAATATTCCTTTGCATAACTCTGCCTTTTTAGAAGGCTTAGATGAGGATTTGGCTAGTCTAGTCAAAAGACAGTCTAGGTTGGCCTGAATTACACACAAATGCCCTTTTTACACTGACTGAACAACTTTTCAAGACCATTAAAAGAGAGAAAAGAGGGTATCTACAAAAATTATTAACCTTCAATTGTGCCAATTAAGTATAAAATGCCAATCAAAAGCTAAGCATATATTTATGCTTACAAATTTATAAAAGATATTCTTCAAAGTATTTTGTGTACACATGTATAATACAAATCATATATAGTTCTAATATTTTATGTGTAATTTAATATCTTACTTTTTTCCTACTAAATTCTATATAAACATGATATTCATGAATTTTCTCTGGTTCTTAGATCAAGCTACTTCTCACCCTTTCCTCCTATAACGAGTCATTCCTTCCATGGTAAGCCAGGCTTCAGCAGACTCCCATTTTCATGAAAGACACAAAAAGACTTAAGAAAGTATGTTTAAAATTGGATTCCATGCAATTGTCAAAGACACTCAATTATTGCTGTGACATACACTTTAAGATAATGACTAGGATTATTACTGATAACATTTTACCAGTACATATAAGAATTTTAGAAACTCTGTAGAATTTCTAAGATATCTATATTATTAGCATTCATCATACAATATAACCTAAGTAAATGTATTACTCATTTGAAAATACTTCCATGTAACTTAACATACCTATTTAGTTTAATACTTCTCTTTTCAAATTCTCTTTCAACAGTCAGGAACTTTCTATTCAAAGCTTTCAATGATATCATTTATATGTGGAACTTAAAACAACAAACCAGTAAGTACAACAAACAAAAGTAAAGAAGCAGACTCACAGACACAGAGAACAAGCTAGTGGTTACCCATGGGGAGATGCAAGGAGGGAGAGGCAGTTCAGGGTAGAGGCGAAAGAGTTATGGGATTTATGTAGAACCTTGTGCATAAATTTTTTTGAAAATTATAAGATCCTATATAGTTTAAAGAATCTCTCATTCAATTACAAAATAAGTCTTAATGCTGTCTATGACTGGCTGCTGTGCTTTTAGAACATGTATACATGAGCCCCTTTCTTAGGACTCTGAGAGCAGGAGACACCAAATAAAGTAACTGCTTTCAGGTTGTAGCTATATTTTTTGGTGATACACACACGCACACACAAATCTACCAAACATATGGCAGCTCCATATGAAGAGGTTTCATCTATCAAAAGAATAGATAGCTTTAGTTAACCCTTGGAAATCTTACTGTCAGTTCTTTCTCTTCTTCTTTTGGTCTATTAACTTTGCAAAATATTCTAACATGTGATGACTAATGATTTCTTATATATGTTTCAACTGGGTTTTGCCTAAGGACCTTTTCTAAAATACACTGTCACTGATTAAAACTGATGCTTAAGAAAGACCAAATGAACATATGAGCACTTTAAATATATTTTGAAATAAAAATGACAATATCCATACATGGAGTTAATTCACATCTTAAAAAGCCATTCAATAATAGGGTTTCTATCACTAGTGCCTTGCTAGTGACTTTTCGGTCAGCCCTGCCAGCTCTTTTACTCCCCACTGATGCCTGTATCCCTTCTCTAGAGTCCTAGACACTAAAAACTCCAAGTAGATGTAAACTTTTCAAATGCTTAAATCTGAATAGCCATTTTTGTATTGCATGTATTTCCTTTACTTCTGTTATGAGCATCTTAATGCTTTTGATTTCTTCCTTCAGGAAATTGGCAGAGAGCAGAACACACACACAAGAGGTGATGTATTTGACTGCTTGCCAGTTACAGCACTGAAAAAAGACTCTCTAAACAGAAATTAGTTATGATTCATTAAACCCATTGATTGACTATAAATTATTTTCGAATTTTCTACATAAACTACTCCCCCACAAAAATATTAGCACAACTATTACATATTGCAAAAATAAGATACTTGGCTGATAGCTTCCTGGGTTTCAAAGAATAAATTAAGGAATACATTGATAAAACATTAAAGCATCTACTTTAGAAAATTTGCAGTTGTGTATCTGTGGTCTACTTCTTTGAGATGGAAGACTTCTACAACTCAGGAATGTCATTCTCCAGGACCTGGGATTTATCTCTTTTAAATTTAGTCTGTAAGACTGACAGGCCACTTACTTCCCAACCTCTTTGCAGGGGTAGCAATCTAACTTCAATAAGAGACAATTAGCAAATACAAATGACCTAACCACACTGATGAAACATCCCTTGGGGTATTGTTTTTCATTGCCTCACTCCAGTATCTTTGAGAAGGAGATGGCAACTCACTTCAGTATACTAGCCTGGGAAATCCCATGGACAGAAGAGCCTGGTGGGGGCTACAGTCCATGGGGGTCACAAAGAGTTGGACACAACTGAGGGACTGAGCATGCATGTCAATGTTTAATAATCTACCTTTAGATTCATTGGAACTGAATCAATTCTCTCTTATTGCAGTCATCTCAACTTCTAATCCTAAAGTCTTTTATTTTCCATTTTTAATAAATGCCTGCTACAATTTTTCTTTTACAATATTATATTAGGACCTGTAAAGGATGTAATAGAACTGTAAACACTCTCCTTATCCTGCAGAGCTTATTATATGTTAAATAGAAATACAAATACTCGCAAATATTAGCAAAAAAGTAAGGGTAATAAAAGGGCTTCCCAGATGACTTGGTAGGCAAAGAATCTTCCTTCAATGCAATAGATGCAGGTTTGATCTCTGGGTGAGGAAGATCTCCTGGAGTACAAAATTTCAATCCTCTCCAGTTTTCTTGCCTGGAGATTCCCATGAACAGAGGATCCTTGTGGGCTCCATGTAGTCACAAACAGTTGGACATGACTGAGCACACATATGAAAGTTTAATAAAGATTCTATGAAGAGAGAAGTCAGTGTGATTTAGAAATAGACTATAAATAAGATAATTAATTAATACTTGTATGAACCCAAATGTAGTGCTGTGTAAAGAGTACCTCTGACTTTACCATTGACTAGTCTGTAACCTTCATCAGGTTACCTAATATCTGTGCACTTCAGATTCCTCATCCATGAAATGTGAAGAATAGCTGATTGAACTAAGTTATGAGACTTCAAAATAGCCAAAAAATTATGAGCACTGAGGTATGGCATGTGGTGGTGGTGGTTTAGTCCCTAAGTTTGTGTCGGACTCTTGCAACCCTGTGGACTGAATCCCACCAAGCTCCTCTGTCCATGGGATTCTCCAGGCAAGAATACTGGAGTGGGTTGCCATTTCCTTTTCCAGGGGATCTTTTCCACCTAGTAATCAAACCCAGGTCTCCTGCACTGCAGGCAGATTATTTACCAACTCAGCCATGAGTGCTTATATATATATATATATATATAATTAAATTAAATAAATATAATATGTATAATTACGTCAGTTAATAGAATATACATATATCACTCAATCCCTTTAGGTGGTACTCTTTTCATTCCTATTTTCATATAACGTGACTGAGGCAAAACAAGATAGTAAATATCTTGTTCAAGTTTATCACCTGATGAATGGCTGACTTACAGTGAAAATCTAAGCAGATAACTTACTTCACTAAAATAAAATCTCCAAAAGTGTTTTCAAACTGAAAAAAGGAAGTATGTTTCCTAAATGCAGGGCAGCAAAGGAGACATAGATATAAACTACAGACTTTTGAACTCTGGGAGAAGGGATAACTTGAGCACTGAAACATGTACATTACCATATGTGAAACAGATGGCCAGTGCAAGTTTGATGCATGAAGCAGGGCACCCAAAGCTGGTGCTCTTGGACAACACACAGAGATAGTGTGAGGAGGGATGTGGGAGGGGGGCTTCAGGTTGTTGGGGACACATGTATAGCTGTGGCCAGTTCATGATGATGTATGGCAAAAACCATCACAATGATGTAAAGTAATTGTTCTCCAACTAAAATAAATACAATTTTAAAAGAAAGTAAGATAAATATATAAATAAATAAATGTCTACCCTATGAAAACAGGAAGACTAATTAATTTGTGAAATTTATTTGTTCTTATGCATTCTGATATGTGGGAAATAATAAGCATCAACTATAAATTGCACTTTCTACATATTCTTTTCAGCATTTACATTCTAAAATAGCACAAATCCCTCTTTTCCCTACTTATTTGAAAACTACTTAAATATTTACATTCTTGGATCAGAAGCAATACATCTCAGTGCAGTGTAGTTGTTTTTCTTTATAATACTGAGAAGGACAGATGGGAATTTGTGCCACCGTTTCTCCACTGAAAGCAAAAGAAAGTCTTTGAGCTGTGAGCTTTTTCTTTTGTTTACTTTGCCTGACCACTCACCCATAGTAGCCTCTTGGATCTTTCCCTGAGAGCCTCAGTGGCAGCTGTTTTGAAAGTCAGGTCTATGCTCCCCTTTTCTGTCACCATATTCCTTGTGATTTTTCACGCATCATAGACGGTAACATATTGATTTGTTTAGCTTCATGGTGCATCAGGCAAATGAACTTAGGTTTGAAAATACTTTGAATTGTCTTATGGCTTCCCTAGTGGCTCACCAGTAAAGAATCCACCTGCAATGCAGGAGACACAGGTTAGATCCATGGGTCAGGAAGATCCCTTGATGAGGGGTGTGCCAACCCACTCCAGTATTCTCACCTGGGGAATACCATGGACAGAGGTGCCTGCTGGTCTATAGGGTAGCAAATTATCTAGTATTCTTGGGAAATTAAAGAAAATTTTGACAATGTATTTATAGAATATAGAATCTTCTTTAAATTCAAAGAGACCTATACTTGAATCCCTTCTCTGTCATTTCCTAGCTATGTATTTTTAAACTAATAGCTATAATTGATTAAATATGAGAGGATGCTGAAGTTTCAAATGATAACATACAAAAGAAGTTTAAATTTATAAACTGTTACATATTTGCTTATAATGTTTAATTTTAAGTTTAGTTCTAGATTTTAAAAATATTTATTAAATGAAAAATGCATTAATTATTTTAATTAATTAATTAAATGTAAGTATATTTGATTTATAATGTAGAACAAAGTGATTCATGTACATATATATATATATAATGCATTGTATATACACATAGATGCAAGGCATTATATATAGAGATAGATATTCACTAACTCATATCAACCTATAATGGAAAAGAATTTGACCAATAATATATTTTCTTTTTCAGATTCTTTTCCATTATAGATTATTACAAGCTACTGAATATAGTTCCCTGTGCCACACAGCAGGTTCTTGTTGTTTATCTGTTTTATATACAGTAGTATCTGTTAATCCCAAATAACCACTTTATTCCTCCCCCACCCTTTCCCATTTGGTAACATTAAGTTTATATTCTGTTGATAGATATTTAGATTGTGTCCATGGCTTGGCTGCACTAAATAGTGTTACAGCACTGGGAATATTAGGGTACATTTATCTGTTTGAATGACAGTTTTCTTCTTTTCCAGATATATGTCCAGGGGCAGGATTATGGGATAATACCATAACTCTATTATTAGTGTTTAAGAACTTCATTACAGGTCTCCATAGTGGCTGCACCAATTTGCATTCTTATCAAGAGTGTTAGAAGGGTTCCCTTTTTGCCACACCCTCTTCAGCACTTATTATTTGTAGACATTTTGACAATGACTATTCTGACAAGTGTGATGTGGTATCTCATTTTAGTTTTAATTTGCATTCCTCTATTAATCAGTGATGTTATGCATCTTTTCATGTGCCTCTTGGCCATCTATAGGACTTCTTTTGAGAAGAGTCTATTTAGATTTTCTGCTCTTTTTTGATTAGGTGATTTGTTTGTTTTTGATATTGAGCTTTGCAAGCTCTTTGTATATTTTGAAAATTATTTCCTGTTGGTCTCATTGTTTGCAAATATTTTCTCCCAACTTGTAGGTTGCCTTTTGTTTATAATTTCCTTTTCTGTTCAAAAGCTTTTAAGTTCAATCAGATTCCATGTATTTATTTTGCTTTTGTTTCCATGACTTTAGGA
The DNA here is from genome assembly GCF_027580195.1 of Bos mutus. Lineage (NCBI taxonomy): Eukaryota > Metazoa > Chordata > Mammalia > Artiodactyla > Bovidae > Bos > Bos mutus. The sequence continues at coordinate 13,269,776 of NC_091640.1, read as the reverse complement.
AATGGATATAAAAAAAAGTTTCCTGTGATTTATGTCATACAAGTTCTGCCTATTTTTTCCTTTAGGACTTTTTGAGCATTTGTTTTATATTTAGGTCTTTAACACATTTTGTGTTTATTTTTGTGAGGGAATGTTCTGATCTCATTGATCCAGTTTTATCAGCACAAGTCATTGAAGAAACAGTCTTTTCTCCACTGTATAATCTTCCCTTCTCTGTCATAGATTATTTGACAAAGGTGTGCTGATTTATCCTGGGGTTTCTATCCTATTCCATTGATCTATGTGTCTACTTTTTTTGCCAGTAACACACTGTTTGGTTACTGAATCTTTGAGATATAGTCTGAGGTCAGGAAACCTGATTTATCCAGCACAGTTCCTCTTTCTCAAGATTGTTTTGGCTATCCAGGTTTGTGTGTGTGTGTGTGTTTCTATACAAATTTTAAAATCTTTTGTTTCAGTTCTGTGAAAAATGACATTGGTAATTTGAAAGGCTGCTGCTGCTGCTGCTGCTAAGTCGCTTCAGTCGTGTCCGACCCTGTGTGACCCCATAGACGGATTGCATTAAATCTGTAGATTGCCTTGAGTAGAATGGTTATTTTTATAATACTGATTATTTTTATCTAAGAACATAGAATATCTTTCCATCTGTTTGTATTCTCTTCAGCTAGGTTCAACAGCATCCTATAGTTTTCAAAGTACAGGTCTTTTGTCTCCTTAGGTAGGTTTCAGTTCAGTTCAGTCACTCAGTCGTTTCTGACTCTTTGCCACCCCATGAATCGCAGCACGCCAGGCCTCCCTGTCCATCACCAACTCCCAGAGTTCACTCAGACTCACAGCCATCGAGTCAGTGATGCCATTCAGCAATCTCAGCCTCTGTCGTCCCCTTCTCCTCCTGCCCCCAATCCTTCCCAATATCAGAGTCTTTTCCAATGAGTCAACTCTTCACATGAGGTGGCCAAAGTACTGGAGTTTCAGCTTTAGCATCATTCCCTCCAAAGAAATCCCAGGGCTGATCTCCTTCAGAATGGACTGGTTGAATCTCCTTGCTCCTAGGTATTTTGTTCTTTTTGATGTGATGTTAAATTGAATTGTTTCTTCAGATTTTCTATGTATATTGGCATGTTATCTGAAAACAGTGACAGTTTTACTTCTTTGTTTCTAATTTGGATTTCTTTCTTTTTCTTCTTTGATTAGTATGTCTAAGATTTCCAATAATATGTTGCATAAAAGTGGCAAGAGTGATCATCCTTGTGTTGACCCTTCATTATTGTCTTTCTAAATTCCATATATATGTATTAATACACTGTATTGGTATTCCTCTTTCTGGTTTACTTTACTCTGCATAATAGGCTTTAGTTTCATCAACCTCATTAGAATTGACTCAAATGTGTTGTTTTTTATAGCTGAGTAATATTTCATTATGTATATGTACAACAACTTCATTATCCATTCATCTGCCAGTGGACATCTAGGTTGCTTTCAAGTCCTAGTTATTGTAAACAGTGCTGCAATGAACACTGGGGTACAAGTGTCTTTTTTCAATTCTGGTTTACAAGGTGTGTATACCCAGCAACTGGATTGCTGGGTCATATGATAGTTCTATTTCCAGTTTTTTTTAAGGAATTTCCTCACTGGTCTCCATAGTGGCTGTATTAGTTTGCATTCCCACCAACAGTGTAAAAGAGTTTCCTTTTCTCCACACCCTCTCCAGCATTTGTTGTTTGTAGACTTTTTAATGGAAACCATTCTTACCAGCGTGGGATGGTACTTCATCGTGGTTTTGACTTGAATTTCTCTGATAATGAGTGATGCTGAGCATCTTTTCATGTGTGTCTTAGCCATCCTTGGGGAACTGTCTGTTTAGTTCTTTGGCCCATTTTTTGACTGGGCCGTTTATTTTTCTGGTATTGAGCTGCATGAGTTATTTGTATATTTTGGAGATTAACTCTTTGTCAGTTGCTTCATTTCCTACTATTTTCTCCCATTCAGAAGGCTGCCTTTTCACCTTGCTTATAGTTTCCTTCACTGTGCAAAAGATTTTAATTAGGTCCCCTTTGTATATTTTTGGTTTTATTTATATTACTCTGTGAGATGGATCATAGAGGACCTTGCTGTGATTTATGTCAGAGAGTGTTCTGCCTACGGTTTCCTCTAAGAGTTTTATATTTTCTGGTTTTAAATTTAGATCTTTAATCATTTGAGATTTGTGTGTGTGTGTGTGTGTGTGTGTGTGTATATATAGTGCTAGAAAGTGTTCTAGCTTCATTCTTTTACAGGTGGTTTACCAGTTTTCCCAGCACCACTTGTTAAAGAGATTTCCTTTTCTCCATTGTATATTTTTTCCTTCAGTGTCAAAGATAAGGTGTCCATAGGCACATGGGTTTATCTCTGGGCTTTCTATTTTGTTCCATTGATCTATATTTCTGTCTTTGTGCCAGTACCATACTGTCTTGATGACAGTAGCTTTGTAGTATAGTCTGAAAGTCAGGCAGATTGATTCCTCCAGTTCCATTATGCTTTATCAAGATTACTTTGTCTATTGGAGGTTTTTTTGTGTTTCTAAAGAATTTTGAAATAATTTTTTCTAGTTCTGTGAAATATACCATTGGTAGATTGATAGAAATTGCATTAAATCTATAGGTTGCTTTGGGTAGCTCATTTTTACTATATTGATTCTTCTGATTCATAAACATGGTATACTTCTCCATCTATTTGTGTTACCTTTGATTTCTTTCATCACTGTTCTATAGTTTTCTATATATAGGCCTTTTGTTTCTTTGGGTAAATTTATTTCTAAGCACTTTATTATTTTTGTTTCTATGGTGAATGGAATTGTTTCCTTAATTTACTTGCTGTTTTTTCATCATTAGTGTATAGGAATGCAAGGAATTTCTGTGTATTACTTTTATTTCCTAAAACTTTACTATATTCATAACTCTAGTAATTTTCTAGCAATGTCTTTAGAGTTTTCTATGTACTGTTCAGTTCAGTTCAGTTCAGTCGATCAGTCATGTCCGACTCATTGCGACCCCATGAATTGCAGCATGCCAGGCCTCCCGGTCCATCACCAACTCCTGGAGTTCACTCAGACTCACATCCATTGAGTCAGTGATGCCATCCAGCCATCTCATCCTCTGTCATCCCCTTCTCCTCCTGCCCCCAATCCCTCCCTGAATCAGAGTCTTTTCCAATGAGTCAACTCTTCACATGAGGTGACAAAGTACTGGAGTTTCAACTTGAGCACCATTCCTTCCAAAGAAATCCCAGGGCTGGTCTCCTTTAGAATGGACTGGTTGGATCTCCTTGCAGATCAAGGGACTCTCAACAGTCTTCTCCAATACCACAGTTCAAAAGTATGAATTCTTCGGTGCTCAGCTTTCTTCATAGTCCAACCCTCACATCTATATATGGCCACTGGAAAAACCATAGCCTTGACTAGATGGACTTTTCTTGGCAAAGTAATGTCTCTGCTTTTCAATAAGCTATGTAGATTGGTCATAACTTTCCTTCCAAGGAGTAAGCGTCTTCTAATTTCATGGCTGCAATCACCATCTTGCAGTCATTTTGGAGCCCCCAAAAATAAAGTCTGACACTGTTTTCACTGTCTCTCCATCTATTTGCCATGAAGTGATAGGACCAGATACCATGATCTTCATTTTCTGAATGTTGAGCTTTAAGCCAACTTTTTCACTTTCATCAAGAGGCTTTTTAGTTCCTCTTCACTTTCTGCCATAAGGGTGGTGTCATCTGCATATCTGAGGTTATTGATATTTCTCCTGGCAGTCTTGATTCTAGCTTGTGCTTCTTCCAGCCCAGCGTTTCTCATGATGTACTCTGCATATAAATTAAATAAGCAGGGTGACAATATACAGCCTTGACATACTCCTTTTCCTATTTGGAACCAGTCTGATGTTCCATGTCCAGTTCTAACTGTTGCTTCCTGACCTGCATATAGGTTTCTCAAGAGGCAGGTCAGGTGGTCTGGTATTCCCATCTCTTGAAGAATTTTCCACAGTTTATTGTGATCCACAGCCAAAGGCTTTGGCATAGTCAATAAAGTATAAATAGATGTTTTTTCTGGAACTCTCTTGCTTTTTTGATGATCAAGCAGATGTTGGCAATTTGGTCTCTGGTTCCTCTGCCTTTTTTAAAGCCAGCTTGAACATCTGGAAATTCATGGTTCACGTATTGCTGAAGCCTGGATTGGACAACTTTGATCATTACTTTGTGTGGTAGTTTGAGCATTTTTTGGCATTGCCTTTCTTTGGAATTGGAATGAAAACTGACCTTTTCCAGTCCTGTGGCCATCGCTGAATTTTCCAAATTTGCTGGCATATTGAGTGCAACACTTTCACAGCATCAACTTTTGGGATTTGAAATATCTCAACTGAAATTCAATCACCTCCACTAGGTTTCTTTGTAGTGATTCTTTCTAAGGCCCACTTGACTTCACATTCCAGGATGTCTGGCTCTAGGTGAGCCATCACACCATTGTAGTTATCTTGGTCCTGAAGATCTTTTTTGTACAGTTCTTCTGTGTATTCTTGCCACCTCTTCTTAATATCTTATGCTTCTGTTCGGTCAAAAGAGTCCGAAATGCAGTACTTGCATGCAATCTCAAAACGACAGAATGATCTCTGTTCGTTTCCAAGGCAAACCATTCAATATCACAGTAATCCAAGCATATGCCCCAACCAGAAACACTGAAGAAGCTGAAGTTGAATGGTTCTATTTAGACCTACAAGAACTTTTAGAACTAACACCCCTCAAAAATGTCCTTTTCATTATAGGGGACTGGAATGCAAAAGTAGGAAGTCAAGAAACACCTGGCGTAACAGGCAAATTTGGCCTTGGGATACGGAATGAAGCAGGGCAAAGGCTAATACAGTTTTCCCAAGAGAACACACTGGTCATAGCAAACACCCTCTTCCAACAACACAAGAGAAGACTACACATGGACATCACCAGATGGTCAACACCGAAATCAGATTGATTATATTCTTTGCAGCCAAAAACGGAGAAGCTCTATATAGTCAGCAAAAACAAGACCAGGAGCTGACTGTGGCTCAGATTATGAACTCCTATTGCCAAATTCAGACTTAATTTAAGAAAGTAGGGAAAACCACTAGACCATTCAGGTATGACCTAAATCAAATCCCTTATGATTATACAGTGGAAGTGAGAAATAGATTTAAGGGACTAGATCTGATAGATAGAGTGCCTGATGAACTATGGTCAGAGGTTCGTGACATTGTATAGGAGACAGGGATCAAGACCATCTGCATGGAAAAGGAATGGAAAAAAGCAAAATGGCTGTCTTGGGAGGCCTTACAAATAGCTGTGAAAAGAAGAGAAGCAAAAGCAAAGGAGAAAAGGAAAGATACAAGCATCTTAATGCAGAGTTCCAAAGAATAGCAAGGAGAGATAAGAAAGCCTTCCTCAGCGATCAATGCAAAGAAATAGAGGAAAACAATAATAATAGTGGGGGACCTTAATACCCCAGTCAAACATATGGATAGATCAACCAATCAGAATAATAAGTGACCACTTATTTAGGCTCCGTTCAGTTGTGTTGTGGGGAGGAAGGGATACTGCAAAGAAATACCACTGGTGTGTGTGTGTGGAGTGCTCACAGTGGATGGATCACACTGGGTTTGCCACAGTCCAAGGTGGTGTGTGCTTCCAAGGTCTACACTGCTAGGCTCTAGGGTGCTCTACAAGTGCACCACCTCATGTGAGCCTTGTGTTTAGTGCATTTCCCAGGTCTAAGCCACTCAGGTTCTCGAGTACTCCACAAGGGCACAGTCCCAGATGGGTCATGTGTTTTGTGCCCTTCCCAGGTCTAAGCAGCTCAGGTGACCAGGTATTTGGCAAGCCCTCTGTCCCAGGTGGGCCATGCATCTTATTCACCTGCCCAGTCCCTGCCACTTGATTTTCTGGCTGTGTCATGAGAGCATGGTTCCAGGTGTGCCTGTGTCACCTGGGGTGCTGGTTTCAGACACTCCTGGCAGATATTACCCATCTAGAATCCCAGGAAGACAAGTTTATCAGCTGGGAGCCTGCTCACAGTTTGGTTGAAGATGTGGTCTCTGGGCGGAGAAGGCGATGGCACCCCTCCAGTACTCTTGCCTGGAAAATCCCATGGACGGAGGAGCCTGGTAGGCTGCAGTCCATGGGGTCACAAAGAGCTGGACACGACTGAGCGACTTCACTTTCACTTTTCACTTTTCACTTTCATGCATTGGAGAAGGAAATGGCAACCCACTCCAGTGTTCTTGTCTGGAGAATCCCAGGGACGGGGGAGCCTAGTGGGCTGACATCTATGGGGCCGCACAGAGTCGGGCACGACTGAAGCGACTTAGCAGCAGCAGCAGCAGCGGTCTCTGGGGCTGAGAATGCAACAGCCCCTTGCCTTCTGGTTCTGGCTGTTGCACACCTGCTTCTCTGCCTTCAGGGAGAGAGGACCCTATATAGCAGCTGGCTTGCTCTCCTTTGGTATTCGGTCAATCTTTTGTTCTGTTGAGTGCACCAGAGTTCACTGGGCACCATTAGAACCTTTCACAGGAAAGGTTTTCTGGTTTTTGTTTTTTTTTTTTTTTGGTCTCTCTGGTGATCCCACGGTTTGGATTGCTATTTCACATTAGGTCCCTCAGATTATCCTCAGAGCATTCAGACCAAGTCCTTACCCTAAGTACTGCTGGTACAGCCACATCTCCCTGCCCAGCTGCCACTTGCTGGTGGCAGATGTGAGCATCTGGGCCACTTCTCTGCCAGGTGTGGTATATATTCTTTGAGTCCCCCCCACCCTGGTTATGCTGCCCTCTGAGATTCCAAAACTCCCCCACAGACACACCTGTGGGGCATGCCTTCTGGTTTCCTACTGTGTGGAGACTTCTTCCTAACTCCTTCCCCAGAATGGGTGTCCATCCTTAAAACGTTCGTCTCAGTTTTTGTCTTTTATATTTTGTCCTAACTCCCTTTGAAGAGATTGGGCTGCCTTTCTGGGTGCCTGGTGTCCTTCGCCAGCATTCAGAAGTTGTTTTGTGGAAGGTGCTCAGCATTCAAATGATCTTTGATGAAGTTGTGTGGGAGAAAATGGTCTCCCTGTTCTATTCCTCTGCCATCTTGGGACTGCCCCCCAAAAATGTATGTTCTTATTGCCATTTGATTAACTTGTTTTTAATTTGCTTTTGTAGTCCCCACCCCCCTCCTGCTTTCTCCTGTTGTTCTCTTGTCTTATGATTCAATGACTATCTTTAGTTTTATATTTGGATTCCTTTTGCTTTTTGTATGTATATCTCTTATAGATTTTTGGTTTGAAGTTACCAAGAGTTTTTCATTTAGCACTATCTCTCTACTTATATCTTAATTTCAAATGTATTTTAAACATCCCACATTTGTCCTTTTCTCCCCAGTGATTATTGATTTTGATATCAAATTTTACATTCAGTTGTTTGCTGTATCCCTTAACTGCTTACTGTGGATACAGATGATCTTACTTTTCTTGTCTGTTAAACTTCCTACTGGTTTTTCTGTGTGAAAGGATTCCTACCTTTACTGTATGTTTGCCTTTACCTGTGAGCTCTTCTGTTCATAATTTTCCTGTTTCCATTTTTATCCTTTTGTTTTGCATAGAAAAGTTCCTTTAATATGTGTTGTAAACTGACTTACTGATGTTGAATTCATTTTCCTTTTCTTATCTATAGAACTGCCCATCAAATCTGAATAAGAGCCTTTCCTTAGTAGAGAATTATCAGCTGTAGATTTTTCTCTTTCATTTCTTTAATTATATCATGCAGAGTTTCTTCTGAAAAATCAGCTGACAGCCTTATGAGAGTTCCCTTGTATGTTATTTGCTGCATTTTCCTTGCTGATTTTAACATTTTATTTATCTTTTGTTTTTATATTTTTATTTCAATGTATCTTGGTATATTCCTCTTTGGGTTAATACAGTATGGGGCTCTCTGCACTTAGGTAGTTTTTTTTCCTAGGTTAAAGAAGTTTTCAACTATTATGTCTTTAAATACATTCGCTTCCCATTTATCTCTCTCTTTTCATTTCTGAAACAACTATGATGCAAATATTTGTGTCCTTGATGTCGTCCAGATGTCTCTTAAATTATCTTCATTTTTTTTTTTCATTCTTTTCTTCTTGTTTCTTTTCAGAATTGGTGATTTCTACTACTCTGTTTTCCACCTCACTGATTTTCTGTATAAATTAGTTTGCTAACAATTTCTTCTAGTGTATTAAAAAAAAAATTCAGTTAATGTATTCTTCAGTTCTGTTTGGTTCTTTGTATTTTCTCAGTTCAGTTCAGTTGCTAAGTCCCGTCCGACTATTTGAGACCCCATGGACTGCAGCATGCCAGGCTTCCCTGTCCATCACTAACTCCCGCAGCTTACTCAAAGTCATGTCCGTCGAGTCGGTGATGCCATCCAACCATCTCATTCTCTGTAGTCCCCTTCTCCTCCTGCCTTCAATCTTTCGCAGCATCAGGGTCTTTTCCAATAAGTCAGTTCCTCACATCAGGTAACCATAGTACTGAAGTTTCAGCTTCAGCATCAGTTCTTCTAATGAATATTCATTTAGCTTTAATTTCCTTTAGTATTGACTGGTTTGATCTTCTTGCTGTCCAAGGTACTCTCAAGAATCTTCTCCAACAACATAGTTCAAAAGCATCAATTCTTTGGCGCTCAGCCTTTTTTATTGTCTAACTTTCATATCCATAACTGACTATTGGAAAAACCATAGCTTTGACCACACAGACCTTTGTCAGCAATAATGATATCAGTCTGTAATTTTATTTTTTTCTGTGTGATATCTTTGGTTTTGGTGTCATGGTGATGCTGGTCTCATGGAATGAATTCAGAAGCATTCTTTCCTCTAAAATTTTTAAGAATTTGAGAAAGATAGACATCAAATCTTTTCTAAACTTTTGGTAGAATCACATTTGAAGGCTGTTGTCCTGAGCTTTTGTGGGGTTTTTTTGGGGGGAAGGGAGGAGGTTTATTTTTGCTGATTCAATTTTATTACTGGTAATGAAATTACTGACAATTTCTCCCTGGTTCAGTCTTCAGAATTGCACATTTATAGAATTTTTTCTTTTTCTTCTATGCTGTCCATTTTATTTCCATATACTAGTGTAATCTGTTATCGTCCTTTGTATTTCTGTGGATCCATTGTAACTGCCATGCAACACTAAGCAGAGAACCCTGTGCTGTACAGTAGGTCCTTTTTAGTTTTCCATTTTAAATATAACAGTGTCTACATATCCCAAACTCCATCCCCTCCCTTGCTCTCATCTTTCTCCTGGCAACCATAAGTTCATTCTCTTAAGTCTGTCAATCGGTTTCTGTTTTTAAGTAAGTTCATCTGTATCATTTCTTTTTAGATTCCACATATATGGGATGTCACACTATATCGCTCCTCTGTTTGACTTACTTCACTCAGTATGACAATCTCTAGGTCCATTCACTTGGCTGAAAATGACATTATTTCATTCTTTCTAATGGCTGAGTAATATTCTATTGTATATATGTACATCTTTATTCATTCCTCTGTCAATGGACATTTAGGTTGTTTCCACATCATGGCTATTGAAAATATTGCTGCAATCAACATTGGGTTGCATGTATGTTTTCAGATCACGTTTTTCTCCAGATATATGCCCAGGGATGGGATTGCAGTATTATACAGTAACTCTGTAACTCTGCTTTTATCTCTTTAAGAAGCATTCACACTGTTCTTCATAGTGACTATCCCAATTTACATTCCCATCAACAGTGTAGGAGATTTCCTTTCTCTCCATACCCTCTCCTGCATTTATTATTTGTGGATATTTTGATGATAGCCTTTCTGGCAGTTGTGAAGTCTTATCTTATTGTAGTTTTGGTTTTCACTTCTCTAATAATTAGTGATATTTAACATATCATCATGTGTCTCTTGGCCTCCTGTATATCGACTTTGAAGAAATGTCTATTTAGGTCTTCTATCCATTAGTTGATTAGGTTGTTTGTTTTGATGCTATTAAGCATTGTGTGCTGTTTGCTGGTTTTGGAGACTAATCTCTTGTTTGGTCACATAATTTGCAAATATCTTCTCCTAATCTGTGGGTTATCTTTTCATTGTGTTTATTATTTCCTTTGCTATGCAAAAATGTTTGCATTTATTTATTTTGTTTATTTTGTTTTTATTTCTATTATTCTGGGAGATGGATTGAAAAGGATATTGCTGCAATTTATGTCAGAGAGTGTTCTGCCTATGTTTTCCTCCAGGAGTTTTATAGTGTCTGGTCTTAAATTTAGGTCTTTAATGCAGATTATTTTTGTTTATGGTGTTAAAGAATGATAAAAATGAGATGAATATATAGCAATCTTTCATCCTCTCTCTCTCTCTTTCTCTCCTCTGACACTGAGAAAAGTTGAAAGCAAAAGCAGAAGAGGGAAGCTGAAAATGAGATGGTTAGATAGCATTACTGATTCAATGGACATGAATCTAAGCAAACTCCAGGAGACAGTGAAGGAAAGGGGAGTCTGGCATGCTGCAGTCCATGAGGTAGCAAAGAGTCAGACATGACTTAGCAACTGAACAAGAACAACAACAATGATTAAATAGCTGATATCTTAAGTTCAAATGCATTTCAACACCTCAGTAATTTTCTTCCCTTCCCCCCATATTTACTGGGTTTTGACATCATATTTTACATCATTTTTTATATTCCTTACTATCTATGCAGATTAGAAAATTTTACTACTTTTGTCTCTTCATTCTTCTACTAGCTTTGTAAGTCATGGTATCTGCCATTGATAGGCAGGGGATCCTGGACCTTTTGCTCATTTACTGGTAGGTAACACTGTAGCCAGGAGAAGGCAATGGCACCCCACTCCAGTACTCTTGCCTGGAAAATCCCATGGACGGAGGAGCCTGGTAGGCTGCAGTCCATGGGGTCGCTGAGGGTCGGACACGACTGAGCGACTTCACTTTCACTTTTCACTTTCATGCATTGGAGAAGGAAACGGCAACTCACTCCAGTGTTCTTGCCTGGAGAATCCCAGGGACGGGGGAGCTTGGTGGGCTGCCGTCTATGGGGTCGCACAGAGTCGGACAAGACTGAAGCGACTTAGTAGTAGTAGTAGTAGTAACACTGTAGCCTGGCACTACTGCTGGATCACTGGTTAGCAGAGACAAGTTCTGGGGTCTCTTGCTTCAGGGTCCAGGATTTCAGATTTGTATCAGCCCAGTGCTTGGCAGGGCTGAGGAACAGGCTGTCTCACCAGTGAGTGGAGCTGGGCCCCAGGGTGTGTGTTTGTAGGGCCCTAAGGCTCTAGTACTGACACATTGGTCCACTGAGAGTGAGTCTCTGGATGCAGAGCTCTGGAGTTCCTAGCGTTTGTGTCAGTGTGCTAATGTGTGGGGCTGGGTCCTGTTTTCTCTGGTGAACAGAACCACGTTCTGAGATGGCTGTGGCCTCAGGGAGTCTTAAGTCATCAGCAGACCTGCTGGCGAGTGGGGTTTGTCTTTGGCTGGTTGCTTGGCTGAGGTATTCCAATGCTGCTGTTGGCAGGTTGGTGAAAAGCCTTATACTGGCATTTTAAGCTAAAGAGATTATTCCAAGATGATCATTATTAGCACCACTGTCCACCTGAAAGAGTGCTCTAACATAGTTGCCAAAAATGTCTGCATCTACAAGATGAACTCCAGTTGTCTCCTACCTCTCTTGTAAGCAGTCTGTTATTAGCAGGTGGGTCTGATTTAGGTTCTTTTCAAATTACTTCTCTTGTCCTGGGTCCTGAAGGATATTACTTTGTGTGCCCTCTTAAGTGTGGAGTTTCTATTTCTCACAGCCCTCTGGCTTTTCTGAAAATAAGCACCACTGACATTAAAGCCAAATGTTCTGGGATCTTAACTTCCAGTGTAGGATTCCTGGACTAGGGAACTTCTTGTGAGGATCAGACCACTTGCTTTTTGGGAGAACCATTACAGTTGTAATTATTCTCCTGTTTGTGGGTCACTCATCCCAGTGTATGGGTCTCTGTCCCTCCTACCATTTCTCATTGTGGTTTCTTTATATCTTTAGTTGTAGAAACTTTTTTTCCCTAATCTTTCCATCTTTATGATCAATAAATGCCCTATGAATACTTGTAATTTTCATGTGCCTGTGGATAGAGGTGAGCTTAAGCATCTTCTAAGTCTGCCACATACATTCCCACTCAGACACATTCAAAAAGAACTCAGCAGAAAACTGCACCAGATGCAAAGAGTAAAATGAATTATTCCTGGTTCTAATACTGACTTGGTAATATCAGTCAAGTCACTGATTTTTTAATTCATTGGAATCCTCATTTTAAAGAAGGAATATCTACCTAAGCCAAATCAAATATATAATTTATAGAATATTACATTGAATATTAAAAATCATTGAATAGTCTATCATATATATATAAATTATTTAGCCAATTAACTAGTCAGTTTTGCTTTAATTAAAATATTTGCTTCCATATTACTTACAAGGGATGAAAATGTAAGCCAATATGGGCTTACTTCTTTTTTAAGGTTAAAATAGTGTGGTCCTGGACACATTATTTGTACTTCTGAATTCTATGTGTGATTTAAAAATGGTTCATACGAACATCTCAGTGCAAACAGTTTAAATGAAAAAAAAAAAAAAAGAATCCAATAAAAGTGATGGAATTGTTGTATGGTTCATTTTTATTAGAGGAAATAGTTCATGCTGTGCAGTAAACATTTATTCATATCATTGCCATTTCATGAAAGAGGAATGAAAAATCTTTGAGTCTTTCTTGCTAATGGGGAGAGGACTATTTTTATTTAACATTATGAGAAATAATATATAACAAAAAATGATGGAAATAACTGTCAATAATTTGACACTGGTGAGAGGGATGCACCCTTGATGGCATTTCTATTCCACAGAAAAATCTTGAATATGTCAAAAGCTGTAGAAAAGTTGACATGAACATTTAAAATATTTCCTCTGCCTTGAAGCAAAGGCACTATCACCCATTTATTTTCCTGACCACAGTGAGCTGGGTGCTGAGTGCAGGGATTTACAGGAGATTTACCATTGGGTTATATTCCACTAGGCATTCCTGTGAGGTGGATGCTACAGTTCTTATTTTCAAAACAAACAAAAAAGAGAGATGGAACCTATACAGTTAGTATATAACAGGATTTAAATTCAGTTCTGAAATATGACCATCATTTTTAAATATATTAAAGAAAAACACCTTGAAATATTTTAGCACATATTTTGGTATGTTTCTTTCCTTTTGCACGCAATTTTCATCCATTTTTGTCTAAACTGAACTCATCATAGTTCCTCAAAATATAATACCCTTTATATCTCATCTAGTCAACAGGACTAGTATCCTTTGAGTCTCTTAAATCCTCCTCTATAACACTCTGCAGATGTATATGCTGTGTTCTTCCAGAGACATTAATTACCAGAACAGCAATATAAGGTCAAAACAGAATAGATTGCAAAGATTACTATCTTTCAGATCATCCAGCCATGATTTCTTCCTCTTGAAATAAAGAGAAGATTTAGTTCATACCATCAGATTAGTGTTTAGGAGACATTTGGTAAAAGCAATATAAATAAGTTAAAGTCACATTTTTTCCCTGCATTCATCTGCTGGCTAACATTAGGTATCTCAAAATTCAATTTGCCATTTTTATCAAGTAATAAATGGTTAGAACCTCATAGGGTGACTGAGAGTTTTAAATTATATAAACATCTGTATCCACAGAGAATGTGTACACAATAGTCCTTTAGTAAATGCTAATCTCCTCCCCTGATCCTTAACTTACTTTCTAGTTGTGTAGAAGAAATGTAAAGGATAGGAAATCATGCTTACAATCTAAAAAGGAACTTGAAATCTTAATAAAGGATCACTTAGGAAGCAAAAAGTCCATGATTATGGATGTAGTACTCAGAAGAATGATAACATGTTTTTACTTCAGTGGTGTCACAGTCTCTTTTCTTCACTTAAAGCATGGAAAAAACATCTAGAATCTATAATCAGGAGTTTGTTTCTCACTGTTGCTGAACTCAGATTCAGCTGTTCACTGCTCAAAAGTGAATATTTGATTTTTGTGAGCCCACGGACTATATATGTAGTCCATGTAATTCTCCAGGTCAGAATACTGGAGTGGGTAGACTTTCCGTTCTCCAGGGGATCTTCCCAATACAGGGTGTAACCAAAGTTTCCAGCATTGCAGGCAGATTCTTTACCAGCTGAGCTACAAGAGAACCCCAAGAATACTGGAGTGGTTAGTCTATCCCTTCTCCAGCAGATTTTCTGGATCCAGAAACTGATCCGGGGTCTTCTGAATTGCAGACAGATTCTTTACCAACTGAGCTATCATGAAAGAATCATCAGGAGAGGAGGTCAAGCTCTGCCTCATTTTCCATTATGTGAAGTCTGGCTGAGTTCCTATTATCTTTCTTCAGATATTTTCTAATCCCTTTGTAGTCTGTCTGCAGGATTGCTAAGGGGCATAATAAGGGTAGAGAACTAGACATTCTTTAACTAATGAATTCTTCATGTTGACTTCTTTTAAGATAGCAAATGAATCAACAGATTACGGAAAGTATTGTGTACATTTAGGTGGGAATAAATCAAAAGTTAGGTTAAATGTTACCTAGTGATCTCTTTTTTATAATTCAGGTATAAGGGAAACAGACAAAAGAGGAAAGGCGGAAATGAGCTGCTTACGAATCCCCTCTGACAGACATTATTTTATTTCTATGAGATATTGTTGTTGTTGTTCAGTCACTCAGTTGTGTAAAACTCTGCAAACTCATAGATTGCAGCAGATTAGGCTTTCCTGTCTTTAACCATGTCCCAGAACTTTCTCTAACTCAAGTCCATTCAGCTGATGATGCCATCCAGCATCTCATTTTCTGTTGCCCCCTTTTTTCCCAATATCAGGGTCTTTCCCAATGAGTCGACTCTGCATGATGTGGCTGAAGTATTGCAGCTTCAGCATTTGTCCTTCCAATGAATATACAGTACTGATATCCTTTAGGATTGGCTGATTTGATCTCCTTGCAGTCCAAGGGACACTCAAGAGTCTTCTCCAGCACAACAGTATGCCTTCTTTGGTGTTTAGCTTTCTTTATGGTCCAACTCTCACATCCATACAGGACTACTGGAAAAAACAAACAAACAAACAAACAAAAAACAGCTTTTACAATATGGACTTTCATTGGCAAAGTGATATTTCTGCTTTTAAAATGCTGTCTAGATTTGTCATAGTTTTTCTTCCAGAGAGAAAGTTTTGTTTTGTTTTGTTTTTTAGTTTCATGGGTGCAGTCACCATTCTCAGTGATTTTGGAGCCCAAGAAAATAAAGTATGTCACTGTTTCCATTTTTTCTCCATCTATTTGTCATGAAGTGATGGGACAAGATGCCATGATCTTAGTTTTCTGAATGTTGACCTTTAAACCAGCTTTTCCACTCTCCTCTTTCACCTTCATCAGGAGGTTCTTTAGTATCTCTTTGCTTTCTGCCATTAGGGTAGTGTCATCTGCATACCTGAAGTTATTGCTATTTCTCCCAGCAATCTTGATTGCAGATTGACCTTCATCCAGCCCAACATTTTGCATGATGTACTCTGTATATAAGTTAAATCAACAATGACAATATACAGCCTTGACATACTACTTTTTCAGTTTTGAACCAGTTTGTTTTTCCATATCTGGTTCTATCTGTCACTTCTTGACCTGCATACAGGTATATCAAAAGGCAGGTAAGCAGATCTGGTATTCCCATCTCTTTATGAATTTTCCACACACTGTTGTGATCCACACAGTCAAAGACTTTAGTGTAGTTAGTGAAGCAGAAGTAGATTTTCTTTTTTTAATCCCTTTGCTTTTTCTACAACCCAATGGATGTTATCAATATAATCTCTGGTTCCTCTGCTTTTTCTGAATCCAGTTAGTATATTTTGAGGTTCTCAGCTCATGTCCTGTTGAAGTATACCTTGAAAGATTTTGAGTATTACCTTGCTTGCAAGCAAAATGAGTGCAATTGTGCAGTAGTTTGAATGGAATTTTCCAAATTTGCTAACCTATTGAGGGATTCACTTTAACCATATCAACTTCTAAGATTTCAAATAGCTTAGCTGGAATTCCTTCACCTCCACTAGGTTTGTTCGTAGTATTGACTCCTAAGCCCATTTGACTACACACTCCATGGTATCTAGCTTTAGGAGAGTGACTACAATATCATGGTTATCTAGGTCATTAACACCTTTTTTTGTACAGTCCTTCTGTGTATTCTTGCCACCTCTTCTTAATTCTTGCCACCTAGCTTCTGCTAGGTCCATACAACTTCTACCTTTTATTGTGCCCATCTTTGCATGAAATATTCCCTTGATATCTCTAATGTTCTTGAAATGATCTCTAGTCTTCCCCATTCTATTGTTTCCCTCTATTTCTTTGCATTGTTCACTTAAGAAAGCTGTCTTCTTTCTCCTTGTTATTCTTTGGAAATTTGTATTCAGATGGGTGTATCATTCCTTTTATCTTTTCCCTTTGCTTCTCTTCTTTTCTCAGATAGTTGTAAGGCCTCCTCAGACAGCCATTTTGCCTTTTTGTGTTTCTTTTTCTTAGGGATGGTTTTAATCATCACCTCCTGCACAATGCTATGACCCTTCACCCATAGTTCTTCAGGCATTCTATCAGATCTAATCCCTTGAATCTATTTGTTCACTTCCACTATACAATCATAAGGGATTTGGTTTAGGTCATATCTGAATGACCTATTGACTTTCCCTACTTTCTTCAATTTAAGTATGAATTTGGCAATAAGGAGTTCATGATCTGAGCTGCAGTCAGATCTAGGTTTTGCTTTTGCTGACTGTATAGAGCTTCTCCAAATTTAGCTGCAAAGAATATAATCAGTCTGATTTTGGTATTGATCTTCTGGTAATATCCATGTGTAGACTCATCTCTTGTGTTGCTGGAAGAGGGTATTTTCTATGACCAGTGTACTGTCTGTCAAAACTCTGTTAGCCTTTGCCCTGCTTCATTTTGTACCCCAAGGCTAAACTTGCCTGTTACTCCAGGTATCTCTTGACTTCCTACTTCTGCATTCCAGTTCCCTATGATGAAAAGGACATCTCTTTTTGGCATTAGTTCTAGAAGATCTTGTAGGTCTTCATAGAACCATCCAGTCTCAGCTTCTTCAGTGTTATTGGTTGGGACCTGAACTTGGATTACTGCAATATAGAATACTTTGCCCAGGAAATGAACTGAGAGCATTCTGTCATTTTTGAGATTGCACCCAGGTACTACATTTCAGACTCTTGTTGACCTTGATGGTTACTCCATTTCTTCTAAGGGATTCTTGCCCACAGTAGTAAATATAATGGTCATCTGAATTAAATGTACCTATTCCAATCCATTTTAGCCCTGATTACATATACAGATACAACAAACTGCAATTGTTTTGATGCCCATAGAGATATAGATTTCTATGATCAATAGTGTTAATCCCATTTTCTTCAGACCAGTTATTGGAATTGTGATAGCCACAGATTCAGTACTACTTAAGATGGAACAGTTTATGCCATGACAACAGTCTGTTCATCATGCAGTTAGCTTCTCTCTGGTAGTAGTCATAGTACATAGTTTTAATTGTTTGATCTTTTGAGCCATTATCTATTAGAACTTTAGCCTGTCTTTTCAACACTTAAAATTGTTTTGTCTTTAGTGATTCAGTATTCATTGAGTACCCACTATGTGTGACGAATCTTTCTAATTTCATGAAATCTTACTAAAGAATTTTATCAAGAAGTTTTCATTTATATTCACTGCTAGTAATATTAATTCTGGAGGAAAAAGTCTGGAATTTTTAAAAATTAATGTTAAAGAATTTACCTCAAGTTCATAGAAAGTTAAAACTGAAATCACTTCCAGGAAACTGCAGTCCCTTTCTTATTTTGTTTGTTTGTTTGTTTTTTAAGCATCAAGATTATAAGCATTTGATAAAAGTTTAATTCAGTTTCCAATATTTTATTACAATATTGGCTTTCCTTCTCTAAAATTTATTGAGCTAAAATAAATTATAGCAAAAATAAATAACCAACAGGTATTAAATTAGAAAGATAGCTACAGATCTTCAATCAGAGTGTCCCTTCTGATGGAACTGTAGGAAGGAAAATTTGTCAAGGAAAATTAAATTGTATTTTTACTTCCTTTCTGACATACTTTCTCCCCAATCCTTCCCATCAACCTTTGGCATCTAGCTAATTAATGGCTACACTGCATGATGAAAATTGGGTTGCTACTAACTTCCAGACAATTGTTTTAGAAAAGAATTTTGTCTTTATTCACAAAAGTTTAATTAAAAATCTCCTGTCCCTCCATGACAACTAAAGGAGAAGGCAATGGCACCCCACTCCAGTACTCTTACCTGGAAAATCCCATGGACAGAGGGGCCTGGTGTGCTGCAGTCCATGGGGTCGCTAGGAGTCGGACACGACTGAGCGACTTCACTTTATTTTTTCACTTTCCTGCATTGGAGAAGGAAATGGCAACCCACTCCAGTGTTGTTGCCTGGAGAATCCCAGGGACGGGGGAGCCTGGTGGACTGCCGTCTATGGGGTCGCACAGAGTCGGACACGACTGAAGGGACTTAGCAGCAGCAGCAGCAGTGACAACTAAGATGCAGGTGGAGGCATAAATAACCCTTCCTGGAGAATCTCAGCAAGTTGGAGAATCATTGTGGAGGGAGGATTGTTACAGGTCGTTAATCATAATCAATCCAAGGAAATATAGCCAGTCTCATTGCAGAAATTTTTTATTTTAATTTTAACATTTGTTTGTAATTACTTGTCATCCTCAACTGCTGTCATGCTACTAACATATATTAACTTCAGAAGTCATCAGGAGGGTACTTAGTATTCTGAAAAATAAGTAAATAGGGAATCTCTGTCAGGCCTTCGGAGTTTGAAAAACAAGTATGAACTGAATTAAGATATAGAAAACAAACATATGGATGCCAAGAGGGAAAGAGGAGAAGCAAAAAATTTGTGACCGCATGGACTATATAGCCCATGGAATTCTCAGGCCAGAATTCTGGAGTGAATAGCCTTTCCCTTCTCCGTGGGATCTCCCCAACCCAGGGATCAAACCCAGGTCTTCCACATTGCAGGTGGATTCTTTACCAGCTGAGCCACTAGGAAAGCCGAAAATAAATAAGCCTTCACTGCCCATGGGATTCTCCAGGCAAGAATACTGGAGTGGGCTGCCATTCCCTTCTCCAGGGATCTTCCTGACCCAGGGATCAAACCTGTGTCTTTTACATCTCCTGAATGGCAGCAGGTTCTTTACCACTGAGTCACTGAGAAAGCCCCATATACATGTTAGTGTATATAAAATAGATAATTATTAAGAACCTACTATAGAGCACAGACAACTCTACTCAATACTCTATAATAATGTGGGAACAGGAAACTAAGAAAAAAAAAAGAGTGGATATATGTATATCTGATTCACCTTACTGTACAGTAGAAACTAAAACAGCATTGTAAATCAAACTATACTATAAAAATTAATTTTAAAAAAAGGATGTAATGAATCAAATGAAATCTTACATGCCTGCCTTCCCTGTCTTCCTTGTCCCCTGTGGGCCTGGGGCAATAAATTAAAAATCTAGTCTCATTTTTTGAAATTGCTATATATGTAGTCATCAAAGTGTTGCAGAATAATGAGGTTACAGACTATCTGAAATAGATCTTAGAAATAACCTAATCAAAGCATTCATACAAAGAAAAATCTCTCACTCTTGGATTTCTCACAAATAGTCGTCTTTCATATCCATTTTCACACTAAGATAAATGTCTCAAAATATTTTAAATTTACATATTAATTTTTATGTTGCCATTATTGTACCTCAAGCCACCTCTATTTCCTGATTAAACTATTACAATATCCTCCTAGTTTTTATTTTCTTATTCTCTCTCAACCTCACGAATCCATTTTCATCTCAGTAGCTGAAATGATCTCTTTGATCCATGTCACTTTAAAAAAAAATCACCGTTTGCCTTTTAAAAATCTTAAAAAATTTTTTTTTAATTTTTATTTTATTTTTAAAATGTACAATATTGTATTAGTTTTGCCAAATATCGAAATGAATCCGCCACAGGTATACCTGTGTTCCCCATCCAGAACCCTCCTCCCTCCTCCCTCCCCATACCCTCCCTCTGGGTCGTCCCAGTGCACCAGCCCCAAGCATCCAGCGTCCTGCATCGAACCTGAACTGGCAACTCGTTTCATACATGATATTATACATGTTTCAATGCCATTCTCCCAAATCTCCCCACCCTCTCCCTCTCCCACAGAGTCCATAAGACTGATCTATACATTAGTGTCTCTTTTGCTGTCTCGTACACAAAAATTTTGTATTAGGTGTAATCAATTAATAGAAAATGTGATAGTTTCAGATGAACAATGAAGGAACTCAGCTATACATATACATGTGTCAGCTTTCCCCCAAACTGTACTCTCATCCAGGCTGCTATATAACATTGAGTAGAGTTACATGTCTACACAGTATGTCCGTAATGGTTATCTATTTTAAACATAACAGTGTGTACATGTCCTTCCTCAAAGCCCTAGCTATCCCTTCCCCCAATCCTTCCCCCAGGCAACCATAAGTTCATTCACTGAGACTTTGAGTGTGTTTCTGTTTTATAAGCTTATTTGTATCACTTCTTTTGAGACTGTACATAAAAGAGATTTCATATGATGTTCCTCTTCTGACTTAATTCACTGAGTATGACAAATTCTAGGTCCATCTGTGTAGCTACAAATGGTATCATTTTACTACATTGATTACTACAATGGTAATCATTTTAATTACTGAGTAATACTCCATTGTATATATGTACCACACTAGGCTTCAGGAATCTGAATCAAGAACTTCCAGGTATACAAGCTGGGTTTCCAAAAGGCAGAGAAATGAGAGGTCAAAGTGTCATTATTTGTTGGGTCATGGAGAAAGCAAGGTGACTCCAGAAGAAAACATCTACTACTGCTTCACTGACTAGTCCAAAGCCTTTGACTGTGGATCTCAACAAACTGTGGGAAATTATTTAAAAAATGGGAGTATCAGACCATATTACCTGTCTCCTGAAAAACCAGTATGTGGGTCAAGAAGCTGCAGTTAGAACAGGACATGGAGCAACAATCTAACTGGTTCAAAACTGGGAAAGGAGTTTGACAAGTTGTATGTTATTAACCTGCTTATTTAATTTATATGCAGAATAGATCATGTGAGATTCCAGGCTGGATGAATCACAAACTGGAATTAAGATTGCTGGGAGGAATATCAAAACCTCAGATTTGCAGAGGATATCACTCTAATTCAAAAATATGTCCTTTTCATCATAGAGGACTTGGATGTTGGATGCAAAAACAGGAAATCAAGAGAAATCTAGAGTAACAGGAAAGTTTAGTGTTACAATAAAATATGAGACAGGAAAAAGGCTAACAGAGTTTTGCCAAGAGAATGCACTGGTCACAGCAAACACCCTCTTCTAACAACACAAGATATGAGTCTATGGACATCACCAGATGGTCAATACCCAAATAAGATTAATTATATTTTTTGCAACCAAAGATGGAGAAGCTCTATACAGTCAGTGAAAACAAGACCAGGAGCTGACTGTGGCTCAAATCATGAATTCCATGTTGCCAAATTCAGACTTCAATTGCAGAAAGTAGGGCAAATCACTAGGCCATTCAGGTATGACCTAAACCAAATTCTTTATGATTATACAGTGGAAGTGACAAATAGTGTCAAGGGATTAGATCTGATAGACAGTGTCTGAAGAGCTATGGGCAGATATTTCTAACACTGTATAGGAGGCAATGATCAAAACCATCCACAAGAAAAAGAAATGCAGAAAGGCTAAATGATTGTCTGAAGATTCCATAAAAATAGCTGAGAAAAGAAGAGAAGCAAAAGCCTAAGAAAAAGGAAATATATACCCATGTGAATGCAAATATCCAAAGAATAGCAAGGAAAAATGAGAAAAACTTCTTAAGTGAACAATGAAAAAATAGAGGAAAAACAATAGAATGGGAAAGACTAGAAGTCTTTCCAAGAAAATTAGAGATACCGGGGAACATTTCATGCAAGATAAAGGACAGAATAAAGGAAAAAGGTGCACAATAAAGGGCAGAAATGGTATAGACCTAAACACAAGCAAAAGAGATTAAGAAAAGATGGCAAGAATACAGAAGAATTATACAAAGAAAGTCTTAATGACCTGAATAACCGTGATGGTGTGGTAACTCACCTAGAGCCAAACATCCTGGAGTGTGAAGTCAAGTGGGCTTTAGGAAGCAGCACTATGAACAAAGCTAGTGAGAATGAAGGACTTCCATCTGAGCTATTTCAAATCTAAAAGATACTGCTGCTAAAGTGCTGCACTCAACATATTAGCAAATTTGGAAAACTCAGCAGTGGCTACAGGACTGAAAATGTCAGTTTTTATTCCAGTCCCAAAAAAGGGCAATGCCAAAGAAAATTTAAACTACCACACAGCTGCACTCATTTCACATGCTAGCAAGGTAATGCTCATAATCCTTCAAGCTAGGCTTCAACAGTACATGAACTTAGAACTTCCAGATGTACAAGCTGGATTTAGAAAAGGAAAAGGAACCAGAGATCAAATTGCCAACATCTTTTTGATATTTCTATAAAGCAAGGGAATTCCAAAAATATCTACTCTGCTTCATTGACTCGCTAAAGCTTTGACTGTGGATCACAACAAAGTGCAGAAAATTGCTAAAGAGATGGGAATACCAGATCACCTTACCTGCCATCTGAAGTATGGAGGTCAAGAAGCAACATTTAGAACCAGACATGGAACAATGGACTGGTTCGAATCTTGGAGAGGAGTACGTCAAAGCTTTATATTGTCACCCTGCTTATTTAACTTATATGCAACACACATCATGTGAAATGCCAGGTTGGATGAAGCTTAAGCTGGAATCATGCTTGCCAGGAGAAATATCAATAACTTCAAATGTGCAGTTCATACCACCTTAATGGCAAAAAGTGAAGAGAAACTAAAGAGTCTCTTGATGAAGCTGAAAGAGGACAGTAAAACAGCTGGCTTAAAATTTAGCATTCCAAAACTTAAGATCATGGCATCCAGTCCTATCACTTCATGGCAAATCAATGGGGTAAAAATATAAGCAATGACAGATTTTATTTCTTCGGCTCCACAATCACTGCAAACAGTGACTGCAGCCATGAAACTAAAAAACTCTTGCTCCTTTGAAGAAAAGCTACACAAAGCAAAAATAGCTTATAAGAAAGCAGAGACATCACTTTGCCAACAAAGGTTGTATATTCAAAACTATGATTTTTCCAGTAGTCAAGTACAGATGTGAAATTTGGACAATAAAGAAGGCTGGATGCTCAAGAATTGATTCATTGGAATTGTGGTGCTGGAAAAAACTCTTTAGAGTCCCTTGGATGGCAAGGATATAAAACCAGCTAATCCTAAAGGAAATAAACTCTGAATATTCATTGGAAGGACTGATTCTGAAGCTGAAACTGCAATACTTCAGCCATGTGATGTGATGAGCTGACACATTGGAAAAGACCTTGATGCTGGGAAAGATTGAGGACAGGAAGAGCAGGGAGCAATCTAGGATGAGATGGTGGATGGCATCATCAATTCAATGGACATGAATTTGAGCAAACTCTGGGAGATAGTGAAGGTCATATAAGTCTGGCATCCTACAGTCCATCGGGTTGCATAGGGCTGGACATGACTGTATACTGAACAGCAACAACCACTCTAATGGCAGAAAGTGTGAAGAGGAACTTAAGACTCTCTTAAAGATGATAAAGGAGGAGAGTGAGAAAGGTGGATTGAAACAACATTAAAAAAATAAGATTGTGGCATCTGGTCCCATCTATTCCTGGAAAACAGAGGAGTAAATAAATGAAAGAAATGATATATTTTCTTTTCTTGGGTTCCAAAATCACTGTGGACATTGACTTCAGCCATGACATTTAAAGATGCCTACTTCTTGGAAAGAAACCTAGTGAAAGTGAAAGTCACTCAGTTGTGTCCAATTCTTTGTTACCCCATGGACTACATAGTCCATGGAATTCTCCAGGCCAGACTGCTGAAGTGGGTAGCCTTTCCATTCTCTAGGTGTGACAAACCTAGACACCATATTAAAAAGCAGAGACATCACTGTCCCAACAAAAGTCCATCTAGTCAAAGCTATGATTTTCCAGTAGTCAGTCATGTACATATATAAAAGTTGGACCATAAAAATGCTGAGAATCAAATAATTCATGCTTTTGGATTGCAGTGCTGGAGGAGATTGTTTTGCAAAGAGATTAAATCAGTCAATCATGGAGTGTATGTTGCTAAAGGTGATGCTTCAACACTTTGGCCACCTGAAGCAAAGTGTCAACTTGTTGGTAAAGAAACTGATGCTGGGAAAAATCAAAGACTAAAACAGAAGGGTCAGCAGAGGATGAGCTGGTTAGATAGCATCACCAACTTAATGGGCATGAATTTGAACAAATTTCTGGAGATAGTGGAGGACAGAGGAGCCTGGTGTGCTATAGTCCATGAGGTCACAAGAGTTGGACATGACTTAGCTACTGAACAATAACAACATATACATACCACATCTTCTTTATTCATTCCTCTGTCAATGGGCATTTAAGTTGCTTCCTTATCTTGGGTATTGCAAACAGTGATGCAGCAAATATTGGGATGCATGTATCCTTTCAGATCATGTTTCCGCCCACCCCCCGCCCCACCTCCTCTGGATATATATCCAGGATTGGAATTGCAAGGTCATATGATAGCTCTATTTTTAACATTTTCAGGAATCTCCATAACATTCTCCATAGTATCTGTACCCATTTGCATTACCACCAACAGCATAGACAGGTTCACTTCTCTCCACACCCTCTCCAGTATTTACTGTTTGAGGATTTTTTGATAATAACCATTCTGGCTGTTCTGAGGTGATATCTCATTTTAGTATTGATCTGCATTTCTCTAATAATGAGCAATGTTGAACATGTTTTCATGAGCCTCTTCTCCATTCGTATTGTCTTGAGAGCATTGTCCAGTCTTGCCTCCTTTATCATAGGTCAATTGGCTATAAATGTATGGGCTTATTTATGTGTTTTCTTTCCTGTTCCATTGATGCATTTTTTCTATTTCTCTGCTAGTACCATATTGTTTTGATGACTGCAGCTAATATACTCTAAAGTCAGGAGGCCTGATTCCTCCACCTCTGTTTACTTTATGAATATTGCTTTGACTATTTGGATTCTTTTGTGTTACCCCACAAACTTTAAGATTTTCTGTTCTAGTTCTGTGAAAATGCCATTGGTAATTTGATAAGGATTGCATTAAACCTGTAGAATGCCTTGTGTGGTATAACCATTTTGACAATATTGATTCTTCCAATCCATGAACATTGTAAACTTTCTATCTATTTATGTCTTCTTTGATTTCTTTCATCAGCGTTTTATAGTTTTTGGTGTACAAGTCTTTTGTCTCCTGAGGTAGGTTTATTTTAGAAATTTTATTCTTCTTGATGTGATGGTAAATTGTACTATGTCTTGAATTTCTCCTTCTGAGCTTTCATTTTTAGTGTATACAAATGCCACTTATTTATGTGTATTAATTTTGTAACCTGAAATTTTACCAGATTTATTGATGAACTCTAGTAGTATTCTGGTAAAATCGTCAAGGTTTTCTATGTACAATTTCATGTCATTTGCAAACAGGGACAGTTTAACTTCTTTTTCAGTTAGGATTCGTTTTATTTCCTTTTCTTCTCTGATTGCTGTAGCTAGGACTTCCAGAACTATGCTGAATAAAAGTGGTAAGAATGGGCATCTTTGTCTTGTTCCTGATCTAGAGGGAATGGTTACAGCTTTTCATCAATAAGCAAGATGCTAGCTATAGGTTTGTCATATATGGCCTTTATTACATTGAGGTATGTTTCCTCTATGCCCACTTTCAGGACAGTTTTATCATAAATGGGTGCTCAGTTTTGTCAAAAGCATTTTCTGCACCTATTAAGTGGATCATATGGTTTTCATTTTTCAATTTCTTGATGTGGAGTATCCTGTTGATTAACTTGCATATATTGAAAAATCCTTGTATCACTGGTATGAATCCTTCTTAAACAAGGTGTATGATCTTTTTAGTGTATTGTTGGATTTTCATTGCTAATATTTTGTTGAGAATTTTTGCATCTATGTTCATTAATGGTTCTATTAATGACCGGTAATTTTCTTTTTTTGTAGTCTCTGTCTGGTTTAGGTGTCAGAATGATGGTAGCCTCATAAAATGATTTTGGAAGTTTTCCTTCCTCTGCAATTTTTTGGAACAGTTTCAGAAAGATAAGTGTTAACTCTTTTCTAAACGTTGGTAGAATTCACCTACAAAGCCACCTATTAAGCGTGGACTTCTGTTGCTGGGATGTTTTAAATCACAGTTTCACTTTCAGTGCTTGTAACTGGTCTGTTCATATGTTCTATTTCTTCCTGGTTCTTCCTTGATAGACTGTACCTTTCTAAGAATTTGTCCATTTCTTCCTGGTTGTCCATTTTATTGGTATACAGTTGCCCATACTGTTCTCTTATGATTCTTGCTATTTCTGTGGAATTAATTGCAACTTCTACTTTTTCACTTCTAATTTTATTGATTTGAGTCCTCCTTCATGTTTTCTTGATGAGTCTGGCTTAAGGTTTATCACTTGTGTTTATCTTTTCAAAGAACAATCTGTTGGTTTCATTATTGCAATTGTTTTCTTTGTTTTTATTTTATTGATTTGTGCTATTTGTGCTATGAATTTTATGATTTATACTGTTAACTTAGGTTTTATTTGCTCTTCTTACCCTAGTTGCTTTAGGTGTAAATTTGTTTATTTGAGATCTTTTTATTTGAGGTGAGATTTTATTGCTATAAGCTCCCTCTTAGAACTGTTTTGCTACATCCCATAGGTTTCATACCATTGCGCTTATACTTTAATTTGTCTCTAGATTTTTTTTTTTCCATTTCTTTCTTTATTTTTTTTTTTCAGTGATCCACTGATTATTTCATAGCATGTTGTTTAGCCAACACATTTTTGTGTTTTGTAGGTTTTTTTTTTTTCCCTTGTAGTTTATTTTTAATCTCAAAGTATTATGATCAGAAAAGATGCATGGTATGATTTCAATCTTCTTAAATTTACCAAGACTCACCTTGTGGCCCAGCATTTGATGAGTCTTGAAGAATATTCTATATACACTTGAGAAGAATGTGTACTCTACTGTTTTTGAATGGAATGCTCTATAAATATCAACTAAGTCCAACCTGTCTAAAGTGTCATTTAAGGTCTCTGTTTCCTTATTAATTGTCTGCCTGAATGATCTGTCCATTGGTTAAAGTGGGGTATTAAGCTCCTCCATTCTTACTGTGTTGCTGTCAAATTCTCCCTTATGGTTGTCAGTATTTGCCTTGCATATTGAGGTACTCCTAGGTTAGGTGCATATACATTTATAACTGTTATATCTTCCTGGATTGAACACTTGAACATTATGTAGTGTCCTTCATTTTCATCATTTCATGCAAAGATGAACACAGTAAAGGGCAGAATTGCTATGGACCTAACATAAGCAAAAGATATTAAGAAGAGTTGGCAACAATGCACATAGGAACTGTACAAAAAAGGTCTTCATGACCCAGATAATCAGGATTGTGTGATCATTCACCTAGAGCCAGACATCCTGGAGTCTGAAGTCAAGTGAGCTTGATGAAGTATCACTATGAACTATACTAGTGGAGGTGATGGAATTCCAGTAGAGCTACTTCAAATCCTGAAAGATGATGCTGTGAAAGTGCTGCACTCAAATTGCCAGAAAATCTGTAAAACTCAGCAGTGGCTACAGGACTGGGAAAGGTCAGTTTTCATTCCAGTCCCAAAGAAAGGCAATGTAAAGAATGTTCAAAGTACTGCACAATTGTGCTCATCCCACATGGTAGCAAAGTAATGCTCAAAATGCTCCAAGTCAGGCTTCAACAGTATGTGAACCCTGAAATTCCAGATGTTGAAGCTGAATTTAGAAAGGGCAGAGGAAACAGAGGTCAAATTGCCAGCATCCATTGGATCATCATAAAAATAAGAGAGGTCCAGAAAAACATCTACTTTTGCTTTATTGCCTACGCCAAATCCTTTGACTCTGTGGATTACAACAAAAAAATTAACAAAATTCTTTAAGTGATGGGAATACCAGATCACCTTACCTGCCTCCTGGGAAATCTATGCAAATCAAAAAGCACCAGTGATAACTGACATAGAACAATAGACTAGTACAAAATCAGGAAAAGGGTATGACAAGGCTATATATTGTCACCCTGCTTGTTTAAATTATATGCAGAGTACATCATGCAAAATGCCAAGGTGGATGAAACACAAGCTGGAATCAAGATTGCTGAGAGAAATATCAATAACCTCATATATGCAGATAGTACCACCCTTGTGGCTGAGAGTGAAGAACTAAACAGTCTCTTCATGAAAGTAAAAGAAGAGAGTAAAATAGTTGGCTTAAAACTCAACATTCAGAAAAGTTTATGGCATCTGGTCCCATCATTTCATGGCAAATAGATGGGGAAAACAATGTAGACAGTGAGAGACTTTATTTTGGGGTGTTCCAAAATCACTGTAGATTATGACTGCAGCCTTGAAATTAAAAGATGCTACTCTTTGGCAGAAAAGTTATGACAAACCTAGACAGCATATTAAAAAGTAGAGACAATACTTCACTGACAAAGTTCCATCTAGTCCAAGCTATGGTTTTTCCAGTAGCCATGTATGAATGTGAGAGTTGTACTATAAAAAATGCTGAGTGCCGAAGAATTGATGTTTTTGAACTGTGGTGTTGGAGAAGACTCTTGAGAATCCCTTGAATTGCAAGGAGATCCAACCAGTCTGTCCCAAAGGAAATCAGTTCTGAATATTCGTAGGAAGGATTGATGCTGAAGTTGAAACTCCAATAATTTGGCCACCTGTTGCTAAGAACTGACTCATTTGAAAAGACCCTGATGCTGGGAAATATTGAAAGCGGGAGGAGAAGGGGACAACAAAGGGTGAGATGGTTAGATGGCATCACTGACTCAATGGACATGAGTTTGAGCAAATTCTTGGAGCTGATGATGAACAGGGAAGCCTCATGTACTGCAATCCATGGGGCTGCAAACAGTCAGGCATGCCTGAGCAACTGAACAGATTGATGTGTCTGCTCGTATTAATATTTTCTTAATTGTTTTTTATATTTTGTAAATCTATTTTGTTTCTTGCCTAGAAAAATTCCTCTAGCATTTCTTGTAAAGCTGGTTTAGTGGTGCCAAATTCTCTTAATTTTGGTTGTCTGCAAAGCATTTGATTTCTCCATCAACTCTGAACAAGAGTCTTGCTGGGTAGAATATTCTTGGTTGTAGTTTCTTCCATTTCATTACTTTGAATATAATGTGCCCAATTTGATTCCTGGGTTGGGAAGGTTCACTTGAGAAGAGAAAAGCTACTCACTCCAGTATTCTTGGGCTTCTCTTGTGGCTAAGCTGGTAAAGAATCCGCCTGCAGTGTGGGAGGCCTAGGTTCGATCCCTGAGTTGGGATGATCCCCTGGGGATGGGGAAGGCTACCCATTCCAGTTTTGTGCCCTGGAGAATTCCATGAACTGTATAGTCCCTGGGGTTACAAAGAGTCAGACACAACTGAGCTACTTTCACTTTCAATGTGCTGTTCCCTTCTGGGTTGTAGATTTTCTGTTGAGAAATTAGCTGATAATCTTATGGGAGTTCCTTTGTATGTTATTTGTCTTTTTCCCTTTTTTTTTTTTTTTAATATTTTATCTATGTTTTAAATTTTTATCAGATTGATTACTACGTGTCTTGATGTGTTCCTTCTTGAGTTTTTCCTTCCTGGTACTCTCTGCACTTCCTGAACCTTGTTGATTATTTCCTTTCTCATATTATGGAAGTTTTTAGATATTATCTCTTCAAATATTTTCTTGGTTCCTTTCTCTCTCTCTTCTTTCTGGGACCCTATGATACGAATGTTGGTGCATTTAATGTTGTCCCAGAAGTCTCTTATGTTGTCTTCATTTCTTTTCATTTTTTTCCCCTATATTATATTTTGCAACAGTGATTTTCACCATTCTGTCTTCCAGGTCATTTATCCATTTTTTCTGCCTTTGTTATTCTGCTATTGATTCCTTATTGTGTATTTCTATTTATTTGTTCTTTAGTTCTTTTAGATCATTGGTAAACACTTCTTGCATCTTCCCCATTCTTTTCCTGAGATCCTGGATCGTGGAAGTTTACCTATATCTGCTTCAATTCCTCCCCCCGCCCCCAAAGATTTATCTTGCTTCTTCATCTGAGATAATACAATGCCTTTTCATTTTGGTTGGACTTCCCTGGTAGCTCAGATGGTAAAGCATCTGCCTGCAATGTGAGAGACCTGAGGTCAATCCCTGGGTCAGGAAGATTCCCTGGAGAAAGAAACAAAACCCATTACAGTACTCTTGCCTGGAAAATCACATGGATGGAGGACCCTGGTAGGTTACACCCTACACTTCTGGGTTGTCCCAGAGCACTAGCTTTGGGTGACCTGTTTCATGCACCAAATTTGCACTGGTCATCTATTTTACATATGGTAATATACATTTAAAAGTGAAGACTGAAACCTCAGAGAACCTATTTAACTTTTTAGTTCCATCTAAAGAATACATTTCCCCATGAATCTAAAGTATACCTTTCTCTATCTACATTAATTTTCTTTTAGTTTATTTGCAGTGAGCAACTTTTGTGTTTATCTCCTACATATGCATTTATTTTACCTCTTCATTTGACAGTCTTCTCAGTTAGACTATCACCTCCACATAGAGAGCCTTCCCAGAGTCTCCCAAACAAGCTTAAATTTCCCATTACATATTATTATGGATCTCACACTTGTCTTTTATTGGGATTATCATAATTGAAATTCAAGTAATTATTAGTATATAGTTTTTATATCTACCCTCTTCATCTAGCCTATAGGCTCTGAGAAGTTAAGATTGTGTTTGTCTCAGCCACTGTCATATCCTTAGCACTTAAAAAGTGTCTGACACATTCTGACTCAATAAATATTGGTTAATTGAAAGAAGTGATGACATTTATGTGAAAATAGTATCTCCAACTACTTCTTTGTAGGATTTGCCATCCCATTTATGACACAACTCATTTCATCTATTTTTAGTATGGCTCTCTGTAGCTATAAACAATTGGTTCTACATGTATTTATTTGAATATGGCACATTTCCCTTAAGCCCTTATTTCTATTTTCAAGCTAACTTTTATTAGTAACTTGATTCACTTTACACAGAGTTAGGTTACAGATGCTAGCAGCTTTCCTCAAGATCTTGATATTTATGTTATATAAAGGTTTATATTTTAAAAATTATGCAATTTGAATTTAATCTGCTTAAATTTTACATGGAGGTAAACTTCAGAGATAAAGCACTGAGAATGTAATTGGCCCTCCGTTTGTGTTCAAGACACTGTACTCTACTTCTCCTTCAACCTCTCTAATATTTTACTCTTGGTTTCCTATCTTGGACCTTTTACCGCTGAGTGGCTTCTTCTTCTTTTTTTTAAATGAATTTTCAATCACAGTCTCTTCTCCATTACATTACTTTTGCATACATTCCCTTGGCAATTTCATCTTCTCCCATAGATTTTACTAGCTCTCACCACTGAGGAGTGTCATTTTTATCTTCTTCACATGCTCATCTCCTGAGTTGCAGAAAGAAGTTTGATTTAAATAGATATTTGAAAGTGGTTGAAAGACTCATGATAGTCTCTTTTACAATATACAGAAATAGTAAATGAATGTTATTAAAAAGCAGAGACATTACTTTGCCAACAAACCTCCGTCTAGTCAAAGCTGTGGTTTTTCCAGTAGTCATTTACAGATGGGAGAGTTGGACTATAAAGAAAGCTGAGTGCCGAATAATTGATGCTTTTGAACTGTGGTGTTGGAGAAGACTCTTGAGAGTCTCTTGGACTGACAGGAGATCCAACCAGTCAATCCTAAAGGAAGTCAGTCCTGAATATTCATTGGAAGGACGGATGATGAAGCTGAAACTCCAATATAGAATATGATGAACAACTATATGGGAATAAAATGGATAACCTGGAAGAAATGGACAAATACTTAGAAAACTTCAACCTTCTAAGACTGAACCAGGAAGAAATAGAAATTATGAACAACCCAATTATAAGCCCTGAAATTGAAGCTGTGATCAAAAACCTCCCAAAAAACAAAAGCCCAGGACCAGATGGCATCACAGGAGAAATCTATCAAACATTTAGAGAAGAGCTAATGCCTATTCTTCTAAAACTTTCAAAAAATTGCAGAGGAAGGAAGACTTCCAAACTCATTCTATGAGGCCACCATCACCCCGACAACAAAACCAGACAAAGATAACACAAAAAAGAAAACTACAGGCCAATATCACTGATGAACATAGATGCAAAAATCTTCAACAAAATTTTAGAAAACAGAATTCAACAACACATTACAAAGTTCATACACCATCATCAAGCTGGGTTTATTTCAAGGATACAAGGATTTTTCAATATACTCAAACAAATCAATGTGATACATCATGTTAACAAATTGAAACACAAAGCCATATAATAATCTCAATAGATGCAGAAAAAAAAAAACTTTGACAAAATGCAGTACATATTTATGATTAAAGCACTTCAAAAAATGGGCATAGAAGAAGCTTACCTCAACATAGCAAAGGCCATATATGATAAGCCTACAGCAAAGATTAAAATGGTGGAAACCTGAAAGCATCCCCATTAAGATCAGGAATAAGACAAGGGTGCCCACTGTCACCACTATTATTCAACATATTTTGGAAGGCCTAGCTACAGGAATCAGAGAAAAAAAAAAAAAGAAATGAAATCAATCCAGATCAGAAAAGAATAAGTAAAACTTTTACTGTTTGCAGATGACATGATACTATAATTAAAAAACCCTAAAGATACTATCAGAACATTACTAAAGCTAATCAGTGAATTTAGCAAAATCACAGGATACAAAATCAATACACAGAAATCACTTGCATTTTTATATACTAACAATGAAAAATCAGAAAGAGAAATTCAGGAATCAATCTGATTCATCAATGCAACAAAAAAAAATAAAATATCTAGGGAGAAACCTACATAAGGACACCAAAGAACTTTATGCAGAAAATTATAAGACACTGACAAAAGAAATCAAAGATGACATAAACAGATGGAGAGATATTCCATGTTCTTGGGTATGAAGAATAAATATAATAAAAATGACTATACTACCAAACAATCTACTGATTCAATGCGATCTTTATCGAATTACCAATGACATTTTTCATAGAACTAGAACATAAAATTTCACAATTAATATGGAAACAGAAAAGACCCTGAATAACCAAAGCAGTCTTTAGAAAGAAGATTGGAGCTGGAGGACTCAATCTTCCTGACTTCAGATTATGTTATAAAGCTATAGTCATCAAGACAGCATCATACTGGCACAAAAACAAAAATATAGATCAATAGAACAAGATAGAAAGTTCAGAAACAAACCCATGCAGCTACAGATACCATGTTTTTGACAAAGGAGGCAAGAATATAAAGTGGGGCAAAGACAGCCTCTTCAAAAATTGTGCTGGGAAAACTGGACGTCTACATGTAAAAGAATGAAACTAGAACACTTCCTAACACTATACATAAAGATAAACTCAAAATGGATTCCAGACCTAAATGTAAGACCAGAAACTACAAAACTCTTAGAGGAAAACATAGAACACTCGATGACATAAATCAAAGCAAGATCCTCTATGACCCACTTCCTAGAGTAATGGAAATAAAAGTAAAAGTAAACAAGTGGGACTTGATTAAACTTAAAAGATTTTGCAGAGCAAAGGAAACTCTAAGCAAAGTGAAAAGACAACCCTCAGAATGGGAGAAAATAATAGCAAATGAAACAACTGACAAAGTATTAATTTCCAAAATATACAAGCAGCTCATACAACTCAAGACCAGAAAAACAAACAACCCAATCAAAAAATGGGGAAAAGACCTAAACAGACATTTCTCCAAAGAAGACATACAGATGGCTAACAAACACATGAAAAAAAAAAAAAAAAGCGCAACTTTGCTCATTATTAGAGAAGTGCAAATCAAAACTGCACTGGTCAGAATGGCCATCATCAAAAAGTCCACAAACAATAAATGCTGGAGAGGGTATGGAGAAAAGGGAATGCTCTTGCACTATTTGTAGGAATGCAAATTAAAACAGCCACTATGGAAGATGGTATGGAGATTCCTTAAAAAACTGCCAAAAAAAAAAAAAAAAATCATATAACTCAGGAATCCCACTCCTAGGCATATACCTTGAGGAAACCAAAACTGAAAAAGACATAGGTATCCCATTATTCATTGCAGCACTGTAAACAATAGCTAGAACATGGACGCAACTTAGATGTTCGACAGATAAATGGATAAAGAGGTTGTGGTACATATACACAATGGAATATTACTCAATCATAAAGATGAATGCATTTAGGTCAGTTCTAATGAGGTGGATGAAGCTAGAGCGTATTATACAGAGTGAAGTAAGACAGAAGGAGAAAGATAAATATTGTATCAGTTGAGTTCAGTTCAGTCGCTCAGTCGGGTCCGACTTTTTGCGACCCCATGAATCGCTGCACGCCAGGCCTCCCTGTCCATCACCATCTCCCGGAGTTCACTCAAACTCACGTCCATCAAGTTGGTGATGCCATCCAGCCATCTCATCCTCTGTCGTCCTCTTTTCCTCCTGCTCCCAATCCCTCCCGGCATCAGAGTCTTTTCCAATGAGTCAACTCTTCGCATGAGGTGGCCAAAATACTGGAGTTTCAGCTTTAGCATCATTCCTTCCAAAGAAATCCCAGGGCTGATCTCCTTCAGAATGGACGGGTTGGATCTCCTTGCAGTCCAAGGGATTCTCAAGAGTCTGCTCCAACACCACAGTTCAAAAGTATCAATTCTTCGGCACTCAGCTTTCTTCACAGTCCCACTCTCGCATCCATACATGACCACCGGAAAAACCATAGCCTTGACTAAACAGACCTTTGTTGTCAAAGTAATGTCTCTGCTTTTCAATATGCTATCTAGGTTGGTCATAACTTTTCTTCCAACACATGTATATGGAATCTAGAAAACTTATACTGAAGCATTTATTTACAGGGCAGCAATGGAGAAACAGACATAGAGAATAGACTCATGGACATGGGGAAAGGAGAGGAGAGTGTGAGATGTCTGGAGAGAGTAACATGGAAACCTACATTACCATATGTAAAATTGATAGCCAACAGGAAATTGCTGTATGGCTCAGGAAACTAAAAAAAGGGGCTCTGTACCAACTTAGAAGGGTGGGTTGGGGAGGTAGATGGGAGGGATGTTCTAAAAGGAGGGGATATATGTATACCTATTTTGCAAAGCAATAATCCTTCAATTGAAAAATAAATACATTTTAAAAAAGAATTCAGAATAGTTGCTTTATGAAACCTCAGGGTTTCTCAGGTGGTGCTAGTGGTAAGCATCCTGCCTACTAATCCAGGAGACATAAGAGACACAGTTTCAATTCCTGGAGTTCACTTGGATTAGGAAATGGTAACCCACTCCAATGTTCTTGCCTGGAAAATGCCATGGATAGAGGAGCCTGGTTTTCTAGAGTCCATGGGATTGCAAAGAGTTGGACATGACTGAAGTGACTAGCACAACAACAACAACAAGACATTTCAAAGAGCTATAAGAAAATAGAAAGAAAATACAATAAAATCAGGAGCACAGTACAGAAATAAAGTGAGAATTCAATAACGGTATGGAAATCATGAAAAAGGACAAAACAGAAATTCAGGAGAAGAAAATAATTAAAGAGATGCAAAATAAAGAGCAGAAGTAAAAGAAATTGAGATAAGAAAAAAAAAGAAGTTTAACAAAATGAAGTCACTTTCTAAAGAAAAACAAAATTGATAACTCTTTAACAAAAGAATCCAAAATGCAGTACTTGGATGCAATCTCAAAAATGACAGAATGATCTCTATTTGTTTCCAAGGCAAACCATTCAATATCACAGTAATCCAAGTCTATGCCCCAAGCAGTAATGCTAAAGAAGATGAAGTTGAACAGTTCTATGAAGACCTACAAGACCTTTTAGAACTAACACCCAAAAAAGATGTCCTTTTCCTTATAGGGGACTGGAATGCAAAAGTAGGAAGTCAAGAAACACCTGGTGTGACAGGCAAATTTGGCCTTGGAATACAGAATGAATTGGGGCAAAGACAAATAGAGTTTTGCCAAGAAAATGTATTGGTCATAGCAAACACTCTCTTCCAACAACACAAGAGAGGACTCTATACATGGATATCACCAGACGGTCAACACCGAAATCAGATTGATTATATTCTTTACAGCCAAAGATGGAGAAGCTCTATACAGTCAGCCAAAACAAGACCAGGTGGGAACTGTGGCTCAGATCATGAACTCCTTATTGCCAAATTCAGATTTAAATTGAAGAAAGTAGGGAAAACCACTAGACCATTCAGGTATGACCTAAATCCAATCCCTTATGATTATACAGTGGAAGTAAGAAATAGATTTAAGGGACTAAATTTGATAGATATACTGCCTGATGAACTATGGTCAGAGGTGTGTGACATTGTACAGGACACAGGGATCAAGACCATCCCCATGGAAAAGAAATGCAAAAAAAGCAAAATGGCTGTCTGAGGAGGCCTTACAAATAGCTGTGAAAAGAAGAGAAGTGAAAAGCAAAGGAGAAAAGGAAAGATATAATCATCTGAATGCAGAGTTCCAAAGAATGGCAAGAAGAGATAAGAAAGCCTTCCTCAGCGATCAATGCAAAGAAATAGAGGGAAACAACAGAATGGGAAAGACTAGGGATCTCTTCAAGAAAATCAGAGATATCAAAGGAACATTTCATGTAAAGATGGGCTCTAAAAGGACAGAAATGGTATAGACCTAATAGAAGCAGTAGATATTAAGAAGAGGAGGCAGGAATATACAGAAGAACTTTACAAAAAAGATCTTCACGACCCAGATAATCACGATGGTGTGATCATGGACCTAGAGCCAGACATCCTGGAATGTGAAGTCAAGTGGGCCTTAGAAAGCATCACTACTAACAAAGCTAGTGGAGGTGATGGAATTCCAGTTGAGCTATTTCAAATCCTGAAAGATGATGATGTGAAAGTGCTGCACTCAGTGCACCAGCAAATATGGGATACACAGCAGTGGCCACAGGACTGGAAAAGGTCAGTTTTCATCCCAATACCAAAGAAAAGCAATGCCAAAGAATGCTCAAACTACCGCACAATTGCACTCATCTCACACACAAGTAAAATAATGCTCAAAATTCTCCAAGCCAGGCTTCAGCAATACATGACCATGAACTTCCATATGTTCAAGTTGGTACTAGAAAAGGCAGAGGAACCAGAGATCAAATTGCCAACATCCTCTGGATCATTGAAAAAGCAAGAGAGTTCCAAAAAAAACCCATCTATTTCTGCTTTATTGACTATGCCAAAGTCTTTGACTATGTGGAACTCCTTGGAAGGAAAGTTATGACCAACCTAGATCAGAACAGATCAGATCAGTCACTCAGTCGTGTCCGACTCTTTAAGACCCCATGAATCGCAGCACGCCAGGCCTCCCTGTCCATCACCAACTCCCGGAGTTCACTCAGACTCACGTCCATTGAGTCAGTGATGCCATCCAGCCGTCTTATCCTCTGTCATCCCCTTCTCCTCCTGCCCCCAATCCCTCCCAGCATCAGAGCCTTTTCCAATGAGTCAACTCTTTGCATGAGTTGGCCAAAGTACTGGAGTTTCAGCTTTAGCATCATTCCTTCCAAAGAACAGCCAGGGCTGATCTCCTTCAGAATGGACTGGTTGGATCTCCTTGCAGTCCAAGGGACTCTCAAGAGTCTTCTCCAACACCACAGTTCAAAAGCATCAATTCTTTGGCGCTCAGCTTTCTTCACAGTCCAACTCCCACAGCAATACATGACCACTAGAAAAACCATAGCCTTGATTAGATGGACCTTTGTTGGCAAAGTAATGTCTCTGCTTTTGAATATGCTATCTAGGTTGGTCATAACTTTCCTTCCAAGGAGTAAGCGTCTTTTAATTTCATGGCTGCAGTCACCGTCTGTAGTAATTTTGGAGCCCAGAAAAATAAAGTCTGATACTGTTTCCACTGTTTCCCCATCTATTATCCATGAAATGGTGGGACCGCATGCCATGATCTTCGTTTTTTGAATGTTGAGCTTTAAGCCAACTTTTTTACTCTCCATTTTCACTTTCATCAAGAGGTTTTTGAGTTTCTCTTCACTTTCTGCCATAAGGGTGGTGTCATCTGCATATCTGAGGTTAGTGATATTTCTCCCGGCAATCTTGGTTCCAGCTAGTGTTTCTTTCAGCCCAGCGTTTCTCATGATGTACTCTGCATATAAGTTAAATAAACAGGGTGACAATATACAGCCTTGACGAACTCCATTTCCTATTTGGAACCACTCTGTTGTTCCATGTCCAGTTCTAACTGTTGCTTCCTGACCTGCATACAAATTTCTCAAGAGGCAGATCAGATGGTCTGGTATTTCCATTTCTTTCAGAATTTTCCACAGTTTACTGTGATCCATACAGTCAAAGGCTTTGACATAGTCAATAAAGCAGAAATAGATGTTTTTCTGGAACTCTTTTGCTTTTTCCATGATCCAGCGGATGTTGGCAATTTGATCTCTGGTTCCTCTGCCTTTTCTAAAACCAGCTTGAACATCAGGAAGTTCAGGGTTCACATATAGCTGAAGCCTCGCTTGGAGAATTTTGAGCATTACTTTACTAGCGTGTGAGATGAGTGCAATTGTGTGGTAGTTTGAGCGTTCTTTGGCATTGCCTTTCTTTGGGATTGGAATGAAAACTGACCTTTTGCAGTCCTGTGGCCACTGCTGTGTATCCCAAATTTGCTGGCATATTGAGTGCAGCACTTTCACAGCATCATCTTTCAGGATTTGAAATAGCTCAACTGGAATTCCATCACCTCCACTAGCTTTGTTCGTAGTGATGCTTTCTAAGGCCCACTTGTCTTCACATTCCAGGATGTCTGGCTCTAGGTCCATGATCACACCATCATTATTATCTGGGTCATGAAGATCTTTTTTGTACAGTTCTGCTGTGTATTCTTGCCATCTCTTCCTAATATCTTCTGCTTCTGTTAGGTTCATACCATTTCTGTCCTTTATCGAGCCCTCTTTGCATGAAATGTTCCTTTGGTATCTCTGATTTTCTTGAAGAGATCCCTAGTCTTTCCCATTCTGTTGTTTTCCTCTATTTCTTTGCATTGATCGCTGAAGAAGGCTTTTTTATCTCTTCTTGCTATTCTTTGGAACTCTGAATTCAGATATTTATATCTTTCCTTTTCTCCTTTTCTTTTCACTTCTCTTTTTTTCACAGATATTTGTAAGGCCTCCCCAGACAGCCATTTTGCTTTTTTGCATTTCTTTTCTATGGAAATGGTCTTGATCCCTGTCTCCTATACAATGTCATGAACCTCATTCCATAGTTCATCAGGCACTCTATCTATCAGATCTAGGCCCTTAAATCTATTTCTTACTTCCACTGTATAATCATAAGGGATTTGATTTAGGTCATATCTAAATGGTCTAGTGGTTTTCCCTACTTTCTTCAATTTAAGTCTAAATTTGGCAATAATGAGTTCATGGTCGAGCCACAATCAGCTCCTGATCTTGTTTTTGCTGACTGTATAGAGCTTCTCCATCTTTGGCTGCAAAGAATATAATCAATCTGATTTTGGTGTTGACCATCTGGTGATGTCCATGTGTAGAGTCTTCTCTTGTGTTGTTGGAAGAGTGTGTTTGTTATGACCAGTGCATTTTCTTGGTAAAACTCTTTTAGTCTTTTCCCTGTTTCATTCCATATTCCAAGGTCAAATTTACCTGTTACTCCAGGTGTTTCTTGACTTCCTACTTTTGCATTCCAGTCCCCAATAATGAAAATGACATCTTTTTTGGTTGTTACTTCTAAAAGGTCTTGTAGGTCTTCATATAATCGTTCAACTTCAGCTTCTTCAGCGTTACTGGTTGGGGCATAGACTAGATTACTGTGATATTGAATGGTTTGCCTTGGAAACAAACGGAGATCATTCTGTCATTTTTGAGATTGCATCCAAGTACTGCATTTCGGACTCCTTTGTTGACCATGATGGCCACTCCATTTCTTCTGAGGGATTCCTGCCCGCAGTAGTAGATATAATGGTCATCTGAGTTAAATTCATCCATTCCAGTCCATTTCAGTTCGCTGATTCCTAGAATGTCGACATTCACTCTTGCCATCTCTTGTTTGACCACTTCCAATTTGCCTTGATTCATGGACCTGACATTCCAGCTTCCTATGCAATATTGCTCTTTACAGCATTGGACCTTGCTTCTATCACCAGTCACATCCACAGCTGGGTATTGTTTTTGCTTTGGCTCCATCCCTTCATTCTTTCTGGAGTTATTTCTCCACTGATCTCCAGTAGCATATTGGGCACCTACTGACCTGGGGAGTTTCTCTTTCAGTATCCTATCATTACCTTTTCATACTGTTCATGGGGTTCTCAATGCAAGAATACTGAAGTGATTTGCCATTCCCTTCTCCAGTGGATGACATTCTGTCAAATCTCTCCACCATGACCCGCTTGTCTTGGGTTGCCCCATGGGCATGGCTTAGTTTCATTGAGTTAGAAAGGGCTGTGGTCCTAGTGTGATTAGATTGACTAGTTTTCTGTGATTATGGTTTCAGTGTGTTTGCCCTCTGATGCCCTCTTTCAACACCTACCGTCTTACTTGGGTTTCTCTTACCTTGGGCGTGGGGTATCTCTTCACGGCTGCTCCAGCAAAGCACAGCCATTGCTCCTTACCTTGGATGAGGGGTATCTCCTCACCGTCACCCTTCCTGACCTTCAATGTGGGATAGCTCCTCTAGGCCCTCCTGCGCCTGTGCAGCCACGACTCCGGGTAACTCCTCTTGTCGCCACCCCTGGCTTCGGGTGTGGGTTGCTCTTCCCAGCCGCCGCCCCTGGCCTAAAGATGCTTACTCCTTGAAAGGAAAGTTATGACCAACCTAGATAGCATATTGAAAAGCAAAGACATTACTTTGCCAACAAAGGTCCGTCTAGTCAAGGCTATGGTTTTTCCAGTGGTCATGTATGGATGTGAGAGTTGGACTGTGAAAAAAGCTGAGTGCCGAAGAATTGATGCTTTTGAACTGTGGTGTTGGAGAAGACTCTTGAGAGTCCCTTGGACTGCAAGGAGATCCAACCAATCCATTCTGAAGGAGATCAGCCCTGGGATTTCTTTGGAAGAAATGATGCTAAAGCTGAAACTCCAATATTTTGGCCACCTCATGCGAAGAGTTGATTCATTGGAAAAGACTCTGATGCTGGGAGGGATTGGGGGCAGGAGGAGAAGGGGACGACAGAGGATGAGATGCCTGGATGGCATCACTGACTCAGTGGATGTGAGTCTGAATGAACTCCAGGAGATGGTGATGGACAGGGAGGCCTGGCATGCTGCGGTTCATGGGGTTGCAAAGAGTCAGACACGACTGAGTGACTGAACTGAACTAGCTAATCTAAGAAAAATGAGAGATTGTTCAAATAAAAAAATTAAAGAGATTGCAATTAATACAACAGAAATGCAAAGAATCATAAGATGCTGCTACAAACTGTTATACACAAATTAAATAACCTAAACTCTGGGAATTGGTGATGGATAGGGAGGCCTGGCATCCTGCAGTTCATGGGGTCACAAAAAGTCGTACATGACTGAATGACTGAACTGAATTTAACTGAAAAGAAATTAATTTCTGTAAATAAAGAATCCACTGAGTTGGAATCTTGAGGAATAAGAAAATCTGTACATACCAAAAAACAAGTAATGAGATTGAATTAAAAGCTTCCCAACAAACCAGAGTCCAAAAATAGATTGTTTTATTAGTTAATTCTATCCAAAATTAAAGAATTAATGCTAATCCTTCTAAAACTCGTCCCAAAAATCTGAAGAGGAGGGAAGGCTCCCAAGCTGATTTTACAAGACCAGCATTACTCTATTCAAATCCGCAAAAAGACACTGAAAGAAAAAAAGCTACAGGTCAATATCTCTGATGAATATAAGAGGGTAACAGGCAGGCAGGCTAGTGTTTTCCAAATGGAGGAAATAGACTGCAAATGGCAGACATTTTTTTTTTTTTTTCTTAAGCAGCAGGAAGAAGCAAACTAAAAGTGGTGGATTTTTTTTTCTTCTTCTTACTTTTCTATACAAAATTGAAAGGAGGTTTCTTTTAAATTCTGTGTTGTCATGACAACACCTGGTTCTGCCTGAACTTAATTTTTCTCAGACCTTGAGCTAACCATTGCGTTTTACTTATGGAAGTGTTTTTCTTAAGCCATGTTAATAAACTATGTATTTGCCTTGGAATCTGCCTTTCTTTAAGTCCTTTGGGACTAAATCTCAAACCTTGAACTGATAATGGTTCAACAAATCAGTTTGTCTTATTCCTGAAAATGTTCTCTTAAGATATGTTAATGAAACTATGCATTTGCTTGAAAATCTGCATTTCTTTAAGATTCATGTCATTGTTTTACAGTCAGGGATGACTCATCTTGTGCCAATGCTATCTCAAAAATGCATGTTGTGGCACAGGGATATGATGAAGCTCTCTAAGTTTTGAGGTGATTCTTTAACAGATTTATAACTTCTTGCTAAAAACTAGCAAGGGGGTCACACTTTCTGCCGCCTTCTGATGTCTGTGTCAGAAGCTTCCTCTATCCATTTATACATTCAGTTCAGTTCAGTCGCTCAATCGTGTCCGACTCTTTGCGGCCCCATGAACCGCAGCACGCCAGGCTTCCCTGTTCATTACCAACTCCCGGAGTTCACCCAAACTCATGTCCATTGAGTTGGTGATGCCATCTAGGCATCTCATCCTCTGTCGTCCCCTTCTGCCCCTGCCCCCAATCTCTCCCAGCATCAGGGTCTTTTCCAATGAGTCAACTCTTCGCATGAGATGGCCAAAGTAATGGAGTTTCAGCTTTAGCATCAGTCCTTCCAAAGAACACCCAGGACTGACCTCCTTTAGAATGGACTGGTTGGATCTCCTTGCAGTCCAAGGGACTCTCAAGAGTCTTCTCCAACACCACAGTTCAAAAGCATCAATTCTTCAGCACTCAGATTTCTTCACAGTCCAACTCTCACATCCATACATGACCACTGGAAACACCATAGCCTTTATTAGACGGACCTTTTTTGGCAAAGTAATGTCTCTGCTTTTCAATATGCTATCTAGGTTGACACTGTTTCCACAGTTTCCCCATCTATTTCCCATGAAGTGATGGGACCAGATGCCCTGATCTTTGTTTTCTGAATGTTGAGCTTTAAGTCGACATTTTCACCCTCCTCTTTCACTTTCATCAAGAGGCTTTATAGTTCCTCTTCACTTTCTGCCATAAGGGTGGTGTCATCTGCATATCTGAGGTTATTGATATTTCTCCCTCCAATCTTGATTCCAGCTTGTGCTTCTTCCAGCACAGCATTTCTCATGATGTACTGTGCATGTAAGCACAGTTAAATAAGCCGGGTGACAATATACAGCCTTGAGGTACTCCTTTTCCGAATTTGGAACCAGTCTGTTGTTCCAAGTCCAGTTCTAACTGTGGCTTCCTGACCTGCATATAGGTTTCTCAAGAGGCAGATCAGGTGGTCCCGTATTCCCATCTCTTGAAGAATGTTCCGCAGTTTATTGTGTTTCACAAGTCAAAGGCTTTGGCATAGTCAATAAAGCAGAAATAGATGTTTTTCTGGAACTCTTTTGTTTTTTCCATGATCCAGCGGATGTTGGCAATTTGATCTCTGGTTCCTCTGCCTTTTCTAAAACCAGCTTGAACATCTGGAAGTTCACGGTTCATGTATTGCTGAAGCCTGGCTTGGAGAATTTTGAGCATTACTTTACTAGCATGTGAGATGAGTGCAATTGTGTGGTAGTTTGAGCATTCTTTGGCATTGCCTTTCTTTGGGATTGGAATGAAAACTGACCTTTTCCAGTCCTGTGGCCACTGCTGAGTTTTCCAAATTTGCTGGCATATTGAGTGCAGCACTTTCACAGCATCATCTTTCAGGATTTGAAATAGCTCAACTGGAATTCCATCACCTCCACTAGCCTTGTTCAT
Source organism: Bos mutus (assembly GCF_027580195.1). NCBI lineage: Eukaryota > Metazoa > Chordata > Mammalia > Artiodactyla > Bovidae > Bos > Bos mutus. The sequence continues at coordinate 13,225,368 of NC_091640.1, read as the reverse complement.
AGTGATACTTTCTAAGGCCCACTTGACTACACATTCCAGGATGTCTGGCTCTAGTTCAGTGATCACACCATCGTGATTATCTGGGTCATGAAGATCTTTTTTGTACAGTTCTGCTGTGTATTCTTGCCACCTCTTCTTAATATCTTCTGCTTCTGTTAGGTCCATACCATTTCTGTCCTCTATCAAGCCCATCTTTGCATGAAATGCTCCTTTGGTATCTCTAATTTTCTTGAAGAGATCTCTAGTCTTTCTCATTCTGTTTTTTTCCTCTATTTTTTTTTTTTTTTTTTTTGCATTGATCACTGAGGAAGGCTTTCTTATCTCTTCTTGCTATTCTTTGGAACTCTGCATTCAGATGCTTATATCTTTCCTTTTCTCACTTGCTTTTCACTTTTCTTCTTTTCACAGCTATTTGTAAGGGCTCCCCAGACAGCCATTTTGCTTTTTTGCATTTCTTTTCCATGGGGATGGTCTTGATCCCTGTCTCCTGTACAATGTCATGAACATCAGTCCATAGTTCATCAGGCACTCTATCAGATCTAGTCCCGTAAATCTATTTCTCACTTCCACTGTATAATCATAAGGGATTTGATTTAGGTCATACCTGAATGGTCTAGTGGTTTTCCCTACTCTCTTCAATTTAAGTCTGAATTTGGCAATAAGGAGTTCATGATCTGAGCCACAGTTAGCTCCTGGTCTTGTTTTTGCTGACTGTATAGAGCTTCTCCATCTTTGGCTGCAAAGAATATAATCAATCTGATTTCAGTGTTGACCATCTGGTCATGTCCATGTGTAGTCTTCTCTTTTGTTGTTGGAAGAGGGTATTTGCTATGACTAGTGCATTCTCTTGGCAAAACCTTATTAGCCTTTGCCCTACTTCATTCTGTATCCCAAGGCCAAATTTCCTGTTACTCCAGGTGTTCCTTGACTTCATACTTTTGCATTCCAGTCCCCTATCATGAAAAGGACATCTTTTTTAGGTGTTAGTTCTAAAAGGTCTTGTAGGTCTTCATAGAACCATTCAACTTCAGCTTTTTCAATGTTACTGGTTGGGACATAGACTTGGATTACTGTGATATTGAATGGTTTGCTTTGAAAACGAACAGGGATCATTCTGTCATTTTTGAGTTTGCATCCAAGTATTGCATTTCAGACTCTTTTGTTGACCATGATGGCTACTTCATTTCTTCTAAGGGATTCATGCCCACAGTAGTAAATATAAGGGTCATCTGAGTTAAATTCACCCATTCCACTTTATACATTAATAAAACTTTATTACGTAAATGCTTCAAGTGATAAAGCCTCATATCTGACCCCGGGTTGAAATCCTCTCTTCTGGAGGTCATGTATCCTGGTGTAGTTCACAGCTCCTTGTTGCAACCTTTCATCTTGGGTGCTCATCTGAGATCCTCAAGGCAAGATAAGGATGCTTGGAGCTCTAGATCTTTGCTCTCCTAGTAAATACATTTTCTATTGTACTTTACTGACTCTACAGTGTGCCTGTCTGCATGAAAGCAGTATGAACAGGATGTGGAAAGAGCGTTGAGCTCTGCTCTGCAGTTTCATGGTGCATCATAATGACTGAAGTCAGCTCTCTAAAGGGGATCTTTGTCAGGGGTTTATACAGACCTGCCAATTCCAAGAAGCACCCAAGAACCCTGTTAGAGGAGAGGCCAGAAATGGACAAAGTGGGTGGACTGAACTTTCCTTTCTAAGTCAACGTTTCCTGGTCTCTTTGCCAATTTTGTAACTGCCTTGGAAATTGAAACTACTAATCTAATCTGCTGAATCATAAACTTTCAAGGGACTTGCATTCTATGCTGCTTCTGTGTACTTTTGCTTAGATCCCAAGCTTGGATTGGTAGTCAGGAAGTGCTTAGCCTTGCTAGGAGTTAAAAGTTACAACCGGAGCATCTTTGGAATTAAGGTGGAGCTTGTTAAGAGCATCTCTCAGGCTAAAAGTTACTCAGATTGGAAGTACAGTAGGATTCTTCCTTTGGTAAAGCTAGCTCTTAGTGGACCAGAGAAGGGTCTCTGGTGGTTTTTGTCTCAACTCCTTAGATATTCTTTCTGTGGAATCAGTGTGAATGAACTGGAAGGGCTGGCTCTAATAACTTGAGGACAAAAATCAGTTTTTCCTCATTGGCTGGCCCTTCACGATCTTTTTCCTATCACTTATACTAGTGTGGTAACGCTTAGAAGGAATTTTTTTTTTTCACCTCTTTCTGATTTACTGGTCTTATCACTGTCTTATTTACTGGTCTTATAGGAATATACTTAAGACCATGCACAGGCACCTGGGAGAATAATGTTTCCCCTAGCAGTCTTAGCTTGGGAGGCGTTCCAGAAAGTTACTCTGATTGCACCCTGGGTGGCATCAGAGGCAGGGAAAGGTTTTAATGGTGAGGACCTGGACATCAGTCTGGGATGCCATCAGGTCTAACCCTGGTGCATCTCCACCTCACCTGTATGGTAGAATGGGAAGGGACGATGACGGGACAGCTCTGCTGGTAAGGGACAGGTTAACTCCAGCCAGGGAAGGAAGCTTAAGTGGAAGACTTTTCTTCTCCCCCATCTGGAGGAAGGAGGGACACCTCCAGTAGAAAAAATGCACTTGTTGCTGCTGATTTCTCTCTCACAGATGGGAGCTAGCAATTCTAGTCTCACTCCTTTGAACTGTATTCTGAAAAACTGATATAGATTTGATCCCTAGAGCTTAAAGAAGACATACCTGATCTTCCTGTGTGATACTGCATGGCCACAGTATCCACTGGAGGACAGTTAACAGTGACCGGTTGGAGGGTCTCTTAATTGTAACAGTTTTACAATTAGACCGGTTCTGTAGAAAACAAGGAAAATGGGTAGAAGTAGCATATGTGCTGCCCCTTATCTCTCTGCGGGCAGAGGGAAAAAACATGCAGATTTATGTCCTAAGGGTATAGATTTGGGTATGAAACCTTCAGCTACCTCCTGTCTTCCTACTTTGTCCCCATATCTTGGGCTCCAAAATGAGCAAACTGAAATTCAGGGAACCTCTCCAGGAAGAGTTGCCTTGGTCTCAGTAGAAACTCAAACTGAAGTTTAAACTGCTCCAGTCTCACTAGACATACAAATAACCCCTGTCTCAATACAAGCTCTGACTACTCTGGTTTCAATAGAAACTAGCCAATTGAAGTAAGAGAAGCTCAGACAACTAAAACTAAGGGCAAAATATAGGATGAGACAGAGGATAAGAGACAGAGAGATAAAGAAAAACAGGTTTCTCCAATCTATCCCTGGGATCATATGCAAAGGGCAACCAGAGAAGCTGAGGAACAGCTGCACAAGCTGTTGCCTATTCGTGAAGCACCCACCAGGAAAAATAATCTATGGGAGTTAATAAGCCCTTTTCTTTTCAAGAAATGAAAAGAATCAAGGAAGATCTGGGAGACTATTTGGAGAGCCCAGAAAAATATATTATAACTTTTAAGGGTGTTATTGTGCTTTATGACCTTACTTGGAAGGATGTGATGTATATCCTGGAACAGACACTAATTACTGACTCAAAAGCTCAAGTTTTGGGGAAAGCTGTTGCCCACCGAGATGAATGGCTTAGTAATGAATCAGCAGGAAAGAGGGAGGACAAGATAGCCACCCTCCCTACTGGGAACCTGGTGTTCTGAACCATAGAACTAGACTGGGGCTATAACACAGCTAAAGGAAGATGGGATCGGAGTCATTTTGTCAAATGTGTCCTTGAAGGACTCAAGTGAGTACATGCTAAGACTTTGAACTATGCCAAGTTGGCAAACATAAAACAAGAAGAGAAGGAAGCACCTGGTAAATTCCTAGGTAGACTGTAGGAAGCCCTTCACAAATTCATTGAGATTGATCCCAAAAGTGAAGAGGGAAGTGTGATCTTAAAAGATAGATTTCTCCCTCAGTTGGCTCCAGATATACACCATAAGCTACTAAAACAGGTGTATGGACCAAATCAGTCTTTAGATAATCTGTGCAATTGGCTCAGACGGTTTATTATAGTAAGGAATGTGAGGAGAATAAAGACAGAGAAAGACCAAGAAACAGACAAAAGCCCTTGTAATGGCTGTCAGAACTGCTCTTAAACAGCCTGTGAAAAATTTCCAGAGGGACCAAGGTGAAAAGGGATGGACTTGCTATTAGTGTAGAAAAGAGGGTCACATCAAGTGGGATTGCCCTGTGCTTCTAAGATGTCCCCAGCTTCATGTCCAGTCTGAAAAGGACCACAATGGAGAAGAGAACGACCCCAGAGGTGTAGGTCCCAGAGGTTGGACTCTCAACACTATCAGGGTTGAAGGTGCCCGGAGTCCCCACACAAGCTCACATCCTAATTACACCAGAGGAACCATGGGGATTAATAACTGTGGGGGGTCAATCCATTGATCTCCTTTTAGATACTGGAGCAACTTACCCTGTGCTTACTGAATCCCCTGGCTCACTTTCCCCCTGATCTGCTTCCATGATGGGATTCTCTGGATGAGTCAAATGTTATTATTTCAGTTGTTCTCTAAACTGCAACTGGGACTCTGCTGTTTTCACACAAGTTTCTGATTGTGCCAGAGTTTCCCTCACCCCTTTAGGGAGGGATATACTGAGCAAGGTCCACACCTCTGTTTTTATAAATATGGAACCCTCTTTTTCTCACCCATTAATTGAAAAAATATATAATCCCTAGAGTGTGGGCTGATGGAAAAATGGTGTGTCAGGCACAAAATGCTTTTCCTGTAATTTTCAAGCCCAAACCTGCACCTATTTCCACATCAAAAGCAGTACCACTGAAACCTGAGGTTAAGGAAGGGTTAAAACCCACCATTAAAAATTTAAAGGAGCAGGGGCTATTAATTCCCTGTAACAGTCCATGCAACACTCCTATTTTGGGTTTGCAGAAGTCAAATGATAAATGGAGACTAGTTCAAGATTTATGAAAATAAATGAGGCTGTGGTTTTTTTACACTCCATGGTGTCTAATCCTTATACTCTATTGTCTGAAATTCCTGAATGAGCCAAATATTTATCAGTTATTGATTTAAAGGATGCTTTCTTTCGTATACCGTTGGCAGAAGAAAGCCAATTTTTATTTGCTTTTGAAAATCCTATTCGGCCAATTTCTCAGCTAACCTGGACAGTTTTGTGCAAGGGGTTTCATGACAGTCCTCATTTATTCTCACAGAGTTGTGTCACGGTATCTAAAAAACTTTAATAGCTGTGAGGCAGCAGTGCTACAATATGTAGGTGATATTCGGTCCTGTGCTGAGATGGAGGAAACTTGCTCACAAGTCCCAGAAGACTTCCTAAACTTTTTGGTTGGCTGTATTTATACAGCATCAAGGGAAAAGCTCAGCTTTGTCAACAATCTATTAAATATCTGGGCCTAATCATATCAGATGGGACTAGGGATATAGGCCTCAATATAATTAAATATATACTAAACCATCCCCAGTACAGGCAAATTTGGCCTTGGAGTACAGAATGAAGCAGGGAAAAGGCTAACAGATTTGCCAAGAGAATGCATCGGTCATAGCAAACACTCTCTTCCAACAACACAGGAGAAGACTCTACACATGGACATCATCAGGTGGCCCATAGCAAATTAAGATTTATTATATTTTTTACAGCCAAAGATGGACAGGCCCTACACAGTCAGCAAAAGCAAGACCAAGAGCTGACTGTGGCTCAGATCATGAACTCCTTATTGCCAAATTCAGACTTAAATTGAAGAAAGTAGGGAAAACCACTAAACCATTCAAGTATAACCTAAATCAAATCTCTTATGGCTATACAGTGGAAGGGACAAATAGATTCAAGGGATTACATCTGATAGACAGAATGCTTGATGAACTATAGACAGAGAGGTTCATGACATTGTACAGGAGACAGGGATCAAGGCCCTCCCTAAGAAAAAGAAATGCAAAAAGGCAAAATAGTTGTCTGTTAAGAACCCCATGTACAGTATGAAAAGGCTAAATGATAGGATACTGAAAGAGAAACTCACCAGGTCAGTAGGTGCCGAATATGCCACTGGAGATCAGTGGAGAAATAACTCCAGAAAGAACGAAGGGATGTAGCCAAAGCAAAAACAATACCCAGCTGTGGATGTGACTGGTGATAGAAGCAAGGTCTGATGCTGTAAAGAGCAATATTGCATAGGAAGCTGGAATGTCAGGTCCATGAATCAAGGCAAATTGGGAGTGGTCAAACAAGAGATGGCAAGAGTGAATGTCAACATTCTAGGAATCAGCGAACTGAAATGGACTGGAATGGGTGAATTTAACTCAGATGACCATTATGTCTACTACTGCGGGCAGGAATCCCTCAGAAGAAATGGAGTGGTCATCATGGTCAACAAAGGAGTCCGAAATGCAGTACTTGGATGCAATCTCAAAAACTACAGAGTGGTCTCTGTTCGTTCCCAAGGCAAACCATTCAATATCACAGTAATCCAAGACTATGCCCCAACCAGTAATGCTGAAGAAGCTGAAGTTGAACGGTTCTATGAAGACCTACAAGACCTTTTAGAAATAACACCCAAAAAAGATGAAAAGGAAGAAGTCAAGAAACACCTGGAGTAACAGGCAAATTTGGCCTTGGAATACGGAATGAAGCAGGGCAAAGACTAATAGAATTTTGCCAAGAAAATACACTGGTCATAACAAACACCCTTTTCCAACAACACAAGAGAAGACTCTACGCATGGACATCACCAGATGGTCAACACCAAAATCAGATTGATTATATTCTTTGCAGCCAAAGATGGAGAAGTTCTATACAGTCAGCAAAAACAAGACCAGGAGCTGACTGTGGCTTAGACCATGAATTCCTTATTGCCAAATTCAGACTTAAATTGAAGAAAGTAGGGAAAACCACTAGACCATTCAGGTATGACCTAAATCAAATCCCTTATGATTATATAGTGGAAGTGAGAAAGGGCCTAGATCTGATAGAGTGCCTGATGAACTATGGAATCAGGTTCGAGACATTGTACAGGAGACAGGGATCAAGACCATTCTCATGGAAAAGAAATGCAAAAAAGCAAAATGGCTGTCTGGGGAGGCCTTACAAATAGCTGTGAAAAGAAGAGAAGTGAAAAGCAAAGGAGAAAAGGAAAGATATAAACATCTGAATGCAGAGTTCCAAAGAATAGCAAGAAGAGATAAGAAAGCCTTCTTCAGCAATCAATGCAAAGAAATAGAAGAAAACAACAGAATGGGAAAAACTAGGGATCTCTTCAAGAAAATCAGAGATACCAAAGGAAGATTTCATGCAAAGATGAGCTCAATAAAGGACAGAAATGGTATGGATCTAACAGAAGCAGAAGATATTAAGAAGAGATGGCAAGAATACACAGAAGAACTGTACAAAAAAGATCTTCACGACCCAGATAATCACAATGGTGTGATCACTGACCTAGAGCCAGACATCCTGGAATGTGAAGTCAAGTGGGCCTTAGAAAGCATCACTACGAACAAAGCTAGTGGAGGTGATGGAATTCCAGTTGAGCTATTCCAAACCCTGAAAGATGATGCTGTGAAAGTGCTGCACTCAATATGCCAGCAAATGTGGAAAACTCAGCAGTGGCCACAGGACTGGAAAAGGTCAGTTTTCATTCCAATCCCAAAGAAAGGCAATGCCAAAGAATGCTCAAACTACTGCACAATTGCATTCATCTCACACGCTAGTAAAGTAATGCTCAAAATTCTCCAAGCCAGGCTTCAGCAATAAGTGAACCGTGAACTTCCTGATGTTCAAGCTGGTTTTAGAAAAGGCAGAGGAACCAGAGATCAAATTGCCAACACTCCGCTGGATCATGGAAAAAGCAAGAGATTTCCAGAAAAACATCTATTTCTGCTTTATTGACTATGCCAAAGCCTTTGACTCTGTGGATCACAATAAATTGTGGAAAACTCTAAAAGAGATGGGAAAACCAGACCACCTGATCTGCCTCTTGAGAAATTTGTATGCAGGTCAGGAAGCAACAGTTAGAACTGGACATGGAATAACAGACTGGTTCCAAAAAGAAAAGGAGTTCGTCAAGGCTGTATATTGTCACCCTGTTTATTTAACTTATATGCAGAGTACATCATGAGAAACGCTGGACTGGAAGAAACACAAGCTGGAATCAAGATTGCCGGGAGAAATACCACTAACCTCAGATATGCAGATGACACCACCCTTGTGGCAGAAAGTGAACATGAACTCAAAAGCCTCTTGATGAAAGTGGAGAGTGAAAAAGTTGACTTAAAGCTCAACATTCAGAAAACGAAGATCATGGCATCTGGTCCCACCACTTCATGGGAAATAGATGAGGAAACAGTGTCAGACTTTATTTTTCTGGGCTCCAAAATCACTACAGATGGTGAATGCAGCCATGAAATTAAAAGACGCTTACTCCTTGGAAGGAAAGTTATGACCAACCTAGATAGCATATTCAAAAGCAGAGATATTACTTTGCCAACAAAGGTTCGTCTAGTCAAGGCTATGGTTTTTCCTGTGGTCATGTATGGAGGTGAGAGTTGGACTGTGCAGAAGGCTGAGCACCGAAGAATTGATGCTTTTGAACTGTGGTGTTGGAGAAGACGCTTGAGAGTCCCTTGGACTGCAAGGAGATCCAACCAGTCCATTCTGAAGATGAGCCCTGGGATTTCTTTGGAGGGAATGATGCTAAAGCTGAAACTCCAGTACTTTGGCCACCTCATGTGAAGAGTTGACTCATTGTAAAGACTCTAATGCTGGGAGGGATTGGGGGCAGGAGGAGAAGGGGACGACAGAGGATGAGATGGCTGGATGGCATCACTGACTCGATGGACGTGAGTCTGAGTGAACTCCGGGAGTTGGTGATGGACAGGGAGGCCTGGCGTGCTGCGATTCGTGGGATCGCAAAGAGTCAGACACGACTGAATGACTGATCTGATCTGATGAAAGAAGAAAAGTAAAAGGCAAAGGACAAAAGGAAAGATATACCCATTTGAATAGAGAGTTCCAAAGAATAGCAAGTAGAGATAAGAAAGCCTTCCTCAGTGATCAATGCAAAGAAATAGACGAAAACAAAAGAATGGGATAGACTAGAGATCTCTTCAAGAAAATTAGAGATATCAAGGAAAATTTCATGCAAAGATGGGCACAAAAAAGGATAGAAATGGTATAGACCTAACAGAAGCAGAAGATATTAAGAAGAGATAGCAATAATACACAGAAGAAGTGTACAAAAAATATCTTCACAACCCAGATAGTCACAATGGTGTGATCACTCACCTAAAGCCAGACATCCTGGAATGTGAAGTCAAGTGGGCCTTAGCAAGCATCACTATGAATAAATCTAGTGGAGGTGATAGAATTCCAGTTGAACTCCTTCACATCCTAAAACATGATGCTGTGAAAGTGCTGAACTCAAAATGTCAGCAAATTTGGTAAACTCAGCGGTGGTCACAGGACTGGAAAAGGTCAATTTTCATTCCAGTCCCAAAGAAAGACAATGCCAAAGAATGTTAAACTATTGCACAGTTGCACTCATCTCCCATGCTAGGAAAATAATGCTGAAAATTCTCAAAGTCAGACTTCAGCAGTACGTGAATCATGAACTTCCAGGTGTTCATGTTGGATTTAGAAAATGCAGAGGAGCCAGAGAACAAATTGTCAACATCTGCTGGATGATTAAAAAATCAAGAGATGTCCAGAAAAACGTTTACTTCTGCTTTATTGACTATGCCAAAGCCTTGACTTTGTGGATCACAACAAAGTGTGGAAAATTCTCAAAGAGATGGGAATACCAGACCACTTGAGCAACCTCCTGAGAAGTCTGTATGCAGGTAAGCAAGCAACAGAACTGCACATGGAACAACAGACTGTTTCCAAATTGTAATAGGTTTACTTCAATGCTGTATATGGTCACCCAGCTTATTTAACTTATATGCACAGTACCTCATGAGAAATGCTGAACTGGATGAAACACAATCTGGAATCAAGTTTTCTGGGAGAAATATCAGTAACCTCAGGTACACAGATGTCACCACCCTTAAGGCAGAAAGTGAAGAAGAACCAAAGGGCCCCTTGATGAAAGAGACAGGAGAATGAAAAAGTTGGCTTAAAGCTCAGCATTCAGAAAACTAAGGTCATGGCATCTCTTCCCATCACTTCAGGGCAAATAGATGGGGAAACAGTGGAAACAATGGAAGACTTTCTTTTGGGGGCCTCGATAATCACGGCAGATGGTGACTGTAGCCATGAAGTTAAAAGATGCTTGCTGCTTGGAAGAAAAGTTATGACCAACCTAGACAGCATATTAAAAAGCAGAGACATTAACTTTGCCAACAAAGGTCCGTCTAGTCAAAGCTATGATTTTTCCCATAGTCATGTATGGATGCGAGAGTTGGAACATAAAGAAAGCTGAGCACCGAAGAATTGATGGTTTTGAACTGAGGTGTTGGAGAAGTCTCTTGAGAGTCCCTTGGACTGCAAGGAGATCCAACCAGTGCACCATAGAGGAAATTAGTCCTAAACAGTAATTGGAAAGACTGATGCTGAAGCTTTAACTCTAATCCTTTGTCTACCTGATGGGAAAAACTGACTCACTGGAAAAGACCCTGATGCTAGGAAAGATTGAAGGCAGGAGGAGAAGGGGACAACAGAGGATGACATGGTCGGATGGCATCACTGACTCAATGGACATGAGTTTTAGTCAACTCTAGGAGTTGGTGATGGACAGGGAGGCCTGGCATGCCACAGTCCATAAGGTTACAAAGAGTTGGACATGACTGAGTGACTGAACTGAACTGAAATGAAACCATCCCCTCCTTTTGACTTTGAGACAACTGAGGATTTTGGGGCATCACAAATTACTGCCACATTTGGATTCTAGGTTATGGGGACTTGCCCAGCTTTTATATAAACTGATAACTGAAACTCAGCAATCCCAAACTGACAAGCTGGTTTGGTCTCTTGATACTTGAAAGGTTTTTAAGTCTCTTCAAACTGCTCTCTTACAGCTTCCAGTTTGAACTTGCCCACAGGGTTAGAATTGTTTAATTGTTTCTGCTTGTCACTGAAAGGAAGGGAATAACCTTGGGAGTTAGGACACGACCCTGAGGGCCTCACTGGCAACCTATGGCATACCTAAGTAGAGAATTAGATGTAATCTCTTGCAGTTGGCCACATTGTCTAAGAGTAATTACTGCTATTGCTTTACTTGACCCTGAAGCTCTTGAGTTTACTAAGGGGTGAAATCTTATTATACTGGTTTCTCATGATGTGAGTGGAATCTTAAACTTTAAAGTTAATATTTGGATGGCAGACAGTCTAATTCCTAAATATCATTCATTATTGTTAGATGAGATCAAGATGGCAGAGTAGAAGGATATGTGTTCATCTTCTCCTGCGAGAACTACAAATTTTCACCTCACTACTGAAAAACCATAGACTGGAGAATGTTGGATCCCACCAGAAAAAGATACCCCACATCCAAGGGAAAAGGAGAAGTCCCACCAAGATGGTAGGATGGGTGAAATCACATTTAGAATCAAACCCCATATCAGCCAGAGATGCTTGTAAGGCTCAAACAGAATTTTATGTGCACCAGGAAACAGAGACCCCTCAAAGACTGAGTCAGACTTGTCTTTGAGTGTCCTGCAGAGGTACAGGTCAGCAGTGGCCTGCTGAAGGGGCAGGGGTTCTGGGTGCCCCTACTTGGGTCACACAGTCTGTGGCACAAGTCGTTTTGGAGGAGGTCGAAATTAGCCCCACCACAGAGCCACCAAGCTGACGACCCACAGACTGCAAAATAACTATACTAAAGAAAATCTCACACTGTTAAGTATGTCCTAGGAACCACAACAGATTTACCAACCTGGGGATTTCGCAAAGGGATTGAGAATCCCCAGGCAATTTGACATTGGAGGCCAGTGGGATTTGATTACAGAACTTACACAGGAATGGGGAAACAGACTCTTGGAGGGCACAAACAAAACCTTCCACGCACAGGACCCAGGAGAAAGGAGCAGTGACCCCACAAGAGACCAACCCAGATTTGCCAGTGAGTGCCCAGGAGTCTCTGGAGGAAGCGTGGGTCGGTGGTGGCCTGCTGCAGGGTTGGGAGCAATGAGTGTGGCAGTGCCTGCATGGGACCATTTGAAGGAGGTCTCCGTTATCTTCCTTACCTCCACCATAGTTTGACCTCAGGTCAAACAACATGGAGGGAACACAGCCCTGATGATCATCAGAAAATTGGATTAAATATTTAACTGAGCATGACCTGCCCATCAGAACAAGTTCCAGTTTCCCTCACAGTCAGTCTCTCCTTCTGTAAGCCTCTTATTATGGGTCAGAGGGCAGATAGAATGGAAACCACAATCACAGAAAACTAATCAAACTCATCACATAGAGGACCATAGCCTTTTCTAATTCAATGAAAATACGAGCCATGCCACATAGGACCACCCATAATGGAAGGGTCATGGTGAAGTGTTCTGAAAAGATGTGGTCCACTGGAGAAGAGAATGGTAAAAACTTCAGTATTCTTGCCTTGAGAATGCCATGAACAGAAGGAAAAGGCAAAAAGATGTGAAACTGAAAGATTAACTCCCCAGTTGATAGGTGCCCAATATAGTACTGAAAAAGAGTGGCAAATTAACTCCAGAAAAAAATGAAGAGATAGGGCCAAAGCAAAAACAATGTCCAGATGTGGATGTGACTGGTGATGGAAGGAATTTCGATGCTACAAAGAGCAATATTGCATAGGAATGTGGAATGTTAGGTCCTTGAATCAATTTAAATTAGAAATGGTCAAACAGGAGATGGCAAGAGTGAACATCAACATTTTAGGATTCAGTGAACTAAAATGATCGGAATGGGCAAATTTAATTCAGATGATCATTATATCTACTACTGTGGCCAAGATTCCCTTAGAAGAAATGGAGTAGCCCTCATCATCAACAAAAAAGGCTGAAGTGGGTGCAATCTCAAAAATGACAGAAAGACCTCTATTCGTTTCCAAGGGAAACCATTTAATATCAGAGTAATCCAAGTCAATGCCCCAACCAGTAATCCACAGGAAGCTGAAGATGAATGGCTCTAAAAAGACCCCAAGATCTTCTAGAACACCCCCAAAATGATGTCCTTTTCATCATAGGGGACTGGAATGCACAAGTAGGAAGTCAAGAGGTACCTGGTAAATTTGGCTTTGGAGTACAAAATGAAGCAGGTCAAAAGCTAACAGAGTTTTGCTAAGAGAACAAGCTGGTCATAGCAAACACTCTCTTCCAACAACATAAGAAAAGACTCTACACATGAACATCACCAGATGGTCAATAGCAAAATCAGATGATTATATTCTTTGCAGCCAAAGATAGAGAGGCTCTATACAGTCAGTAAAAACAAGACTGGGAGCTGACTGTGGCTCAGATCATCAGCTCCTTATTGCCAAATTCACATCTCAAATGAATAAAGTAGGAAAAACCACTAGACAGTTCAGATATGACCTAAATCAAAACCCTTATGATTATACAGTGGAAGTGACAAATAGATTCAAGGGATTTTAACAGATAGAGTGCCTGAAGGACTTAAGATGGAGGTTCTTGACATTGTACAGGATGCAGTGATCAAAGAACATCCCCAAGAAAAAGAAATGCAAAAAGGAAAAATGGTTGTCTGAGAAGGCATTACAAATAGCTGAGAAAAGAAAAGAAGCTAAAGGCAAAGGAGAAAAGGAAAGACACATCCATTTGAATGCAGAGTTCCAAAGAATAGCAAGGAGAGATAAGAAAGCCATCCTCAATGATCAATGCAAAGAAATAGAGGAAAAAAATAGAATGGGAAATACTGGAGCTCTCATCAAGAAAATTAGAGATACCAAGGAAATATTTCATGCAAAGATGGGCCCAATAAAGGACAGAAATGGATTAAACCCAAGAGAAGCATAAGATATTAAGAAGAGGTGGCAAGAATACACAGAAAAGTGAAAATGAAAGTCACTCAGTCATGTCCGACACTTTGTGACACCCATGGACTCTTCATGGAATTCTCTTGGCCAGAATACTGGAGTGGGTAACCAGTCCCTTCTTCAGGGGATCTTCCCAACCCAAGGATTGAGCCCAGGTCTCCTGCTTGGTAGGCAAATTCTTTACCACTGAGACATTTGGGTAGCCCTATGAATACATATAAGAACTATACAAAAAAAGAGCTTCATGAACCAGATAACCACTGTGGTGTGATCACTCACCTAGAGCCAGACATCTTGGAATGTGATGTCAAGTTGGCATTCTGAAGCACCATTAAGAACAAAGCTAGTGGAGGTGATGGAATTGAGTTATTTCAAATCCTAAAAGATGATGCTGTGAAAGTCCTGCACTCAATATGCCAGCAAATCTGGAAAACTCAGCAGTGATCACAGAACTGGAAAAGGTCAGTTTTCATTCCAATCCCAAAGAAAGGCAATGCCAAAGAATGTTCAAACTACCACACAATTTCACTCATCTCACAGGCTAGCAAGGTAATACTCAAAATTCTCCAAGAGAGACTTCAACAGTACATGAACTGATAACTTCCAGATGTTCAAGCTGGATTTAGAAAAGGCAGAAGAAACAGAGATCAAATTGCCAACATCTGCTGAGTCATAGAAAAAAAACAAGAGAGTTCCAGAAAAACATCTATTTCTGCTTTATTGAGTATGCCAAAGCCTTTGACTGTGTAGATAACAACAAACTGCAGAAAATTCTTAATGTGATGGGAATACCAGACCACCTTACTTGCCTCCTGAAAAATCTGTATGCAAGCCAAGAAGCAACCATTTAACCAGACATGAAACAACAGACTGCTTCTAAATTGGGAAAGGTTTACTTCAAGGCTGTATACTGTCACCCTGCTTATTTAACTTCTATGCAGTGTACATCATTTGAAAAGCCAGGCTGGATGAAGCACAAGCTGAAATCAAGATTGCCAGGAAAAACATCAATAATCTCAGATATGTAGATGACACCACCTTTATGGCAGAAAGTGAAGAGGAACTAAAAGGCCCTTTTATGAAAGTGAAAGGGGAGTAAAAAAAAAAGCTGTCTTAAAACTCAATATTCAAAGACCTTAGATCATGGCATCCTGTCCCTCACTTAACGGCAAATAGCTGGGGAAACAACTGAAACAGTGACAGAGTTTACTTTCTTGGGCTCCAAAATCACTGCAGATGGTGACTGCAGCCATGAAATTAAAAGATGCTTGCTCCTTGGAAGACAAGATAATGACTAACCTAGTCAGCATATTGAAAAGCAGAGACATTACTTTGCCAACAGATGTTCACCTAGTCAAAGCTATCATTTTCCAGTACTCATGTATGGTTGTGAGAGTTGTACTATAAAGAAAGCTGAGTGCCAAAGAATTGATGAACTGTGACATTGGAAAAGACTCTAAGAGTCCCTTGGACTTCAAGGAGATCAAACCAGTCAATCCTAAAAGAAATCAGTCCTGAATATTCATTGGAAGGACTAGTGGTGAAGCTGAAGCTGCAATACTTTGGCTACCTGATACAAAGAACTGACTCCTTGGAAAAAACCCTGATGCTGGGAAAAATTAAAGGCAGGAGAAAGGGACTACAGAGGATGAGATGGTTGGATGGCATCACCGACTATAAAATTTGATCAAGCATGGTAATTAGTGATGGAGGGAAGTCTGATGGCACCCCACTCCAGTACTCTTGCCTGGAAAATCCCATGGACGGAGAAACCTGGTGGGCTGCAGTCCATGGGGTTGCGACTGAGCAACTTCACTTTCACGTTTTACTTTCCTGCATTGGAGAAGGAAATGGCAACCCACTCCAGTGTTCTTGCCTGGAGAATCCCAGGGACGGGGGAGCCTGGTGGGCAGCCGTCTATGGGGTTGCACAGAGTCGGACATGACTGAAGAGACTTAGCAGCAGCACCAGCAGCAGCAGGGAAGTCTGTCATGCTGCAGTTCATGGGGTCACAAAGAGTCAGACACGACTGAGAGAGAGAACTGAACTGATAGTTAGAAGGACCAATATGTAAGCTTGAAGTCTGTGGAAATTTAATCCTGTCATTTTCCTTCCTGAAAAGTAAAATAAAACACACATTCATGAATTTTCCCAATTTTTAACTTTATGCATCTCACGAAAATTTTAATGGATACCCCATTAGACAATCTTGACAGGAAAATATATACATATGGCAGTTCTTTTGTTTAGGATGGGAAATGGAAAGCAGGTTACACCCTGGTGATTTTGGAATAGGTTTTAGAAGTGAAGTGTTCTTCTAAAGACTAACTCCCGCCTCCCCAGGAACGAGTGCTCAGCTAGTAGCTGACTCTGACTCAGTAGTGACTCTGACTGGAGCTCTTGAGTTCACCTAAGTGCAGTGAGTACATATGTACAGTGATTCTAAGTATACTTATTTCAGTTTTTACATTTATGCTGCAACATGAAAAGAAAGACAATTTTACACCAGTCAGAATGGCTGCGATCCAAAAGTCTACAAGCAATAAATGCTAGAGAGGGTGTGGAGAAAAGGGAACCCTCTTAGACTGTTGGTGGGAATACAAACTAGTACAGCCGCTATGGAGAACAGTGTAGAGATTCCTTAAAAAACTGGTAGAACTGCTTTATGATCCAGCAATCCCATTGCTGGGCATACACACTGAGGAAACCAGAATTGAAAGAGACACGTGTACCCCAATGTTCATCGCAGCACTGTTTATAATAGCCAGGACATGGAAGCAACCTAGATGTCCATCAGCAGATGAATGGATAAGAAAGCTGTGGTACATATACACAATGGAGTATTACTCAGCCATTAAAAAGAATACATTTGAATCAGTTCTAATGAGGTGGATGAAACTGGAGCCTATTATACAGAGTGAAGTAAGCCAGAAAGAAAAACACCAATACAGTATACTAACACATATGTATGGAATTTAGAAAGATGGTAACATTAACCCTGTATATGAGACAGCAAAAGAGACACTGATGTATATAACAGTCTTTTGGACTCTGTGGAAGAGGGAGAGGGTGGGATGATTTGGAAGAATGGCATTGAAATATGTATAATATCATATATGAAACGAGTCGCCAGTCCAGGTTTGATGCACGATACTGGATGCTTGGGGCTGGTGCACTGGGACGACCCAGAGGGATGGTATGAGGAGGGAGGAGGGAGGAGGGTTCAGGATGGGGAACACATGTATACCTGTGGCAGATTCATTTTGATATATGGCAAAACCAATACAATATTGTAAAATTAAATAAAATAAAATTTTTAAAAATAAAATAAAATGCAACAGGAGAACCTATTAAGCGTTTTAAAGAGAATGAGAGACTTTTACATGCCAACATCCATTGGATCATAGAAAAAAGTGTTTAATTCCAGAAAGAAAAATATATATATATATCTACTACTGCTTCATTGACTACACTAAAGCTTTTGACTAGGTGGATTACAACAAACTGAGGAAAATTCTTAAAGAGATGAGTGTACCAAACCATCTTGCCTGGCTTCTGAGAAATCTGTATGCAGGTCAAGAAGCAACAATTAGAACCAGACATGGAACAATGGACTGGTTCCAAATTGAGAAAGGAGTACATCAAGACTGTATATTGTCACCTTGCCTATTTAACTTATATGCAGAGTACATCATGCAAAATGCCAGACTGGATGAAGGTCAAACTGGAATCAAGATTGCTGGGAGAAATATCAATAACCTCAGATATGCATATGATACCACCCTCATGGCAGAAAGCAAAGAGGAACTAAAGAGCCTCTTAATGAAAGTGAAAGAGAAGAGTGAAAAAGCTGGCTTAAAGCTCAACATTCAAAAACAACTATCATGGTATCTGGTCGTATCCCTTCATGGCAAGTAGATGGGGAAATAAAGGAAACAGTGACAAACTGTTTATTTGGGCTCCAAAATCACTGCAGATGGTGATTGCAGCCATGAAATTGAAAGACATTTGCTCCTTGGGAAAAAGCTATGAATGACCGAACTAGACAGCATATTATAAATCAGAAACATTACTTTACCAACAAAGGTCCATCTAGTCAAAGCTATGGTTTTCCAGTAGTCACATATGAATGTGAGAGTTGGACAATAAAGAGAGCTTAGTGCCAAAGAATTGATGAACTGTGGTGTTGGAGAAGACTCTTGAGCATCCCTTGGAGTGCAAGGTGATCTAAACCAGTCAGTCTTAAAGGAAATTAATCCTGAATATTCATTGGAAGGACTGATGCTGAAACTGAAACTCCAATACTTTGGCCACCTGATGTGAAGAGTTGACTCATTGGAAAAGACTCTGATGCTGGGAAAGATCGAAGGTAGAAGGAGAAGGGGACAACAGAGAATGACATGGTTGGATGGCATCACCAACCTGATGGACATGAGTTTGAACAAATTTCAAGTTTTGGTGATGGACAAGGAAGCCTAGCATGCAGCAGTCCATGGGGCTGCAAAAGTTGGACACAACTGAGTGATCGAAATGAACTGAATTGAGAGACTCTTAATTGCTGTATATTTTCCTAAAGAAGTAGCCATTGTGCACTGCAAAGTGCACAGCAGGGACAGGAGTAAAGTAGCTGGAGGTAATCAGCTGGCTGACTGCCTAGCCAGAAAGGCAACACTTTAGGAAACCTCTTCACTACATACATCTTTGATCTGGACAGGTCCTGTTGAACAGGAGAAGCCACACTATACTGATGAAGAATTTGAAAGATATGAGAAAAAAGGATCAAAAATTACTAGTAAAGGATGTTTACAGTCTGAGGACAGACTATAAATAATTGCTGAAAATGCTCAATGAAAAATTCAGAAGGGTTTACACCAAAGTTTTCATTTAGGCATTGAGAGCACTTACCAGATGGCTTCCCATTTGTTTGAAGATAAAAAATGTAATGAAGACTTTAAAAAACATTATCAAGAGACACGAGGTCTGTCAGGAAAATAACCCAAAGACTGAAAAACTAGCAAAATCTGGGTTACAACAAAGTGCAAAATATCCTGAAGAGAACTGGGAAATTGATTTTACTCATATGTCAAACTTCCCTCATATTTTACTCATATGGAACTTCCCTCGTGGCTCAGATGGTAAAGCATCTGCCTGCAATGCAGGGGACCTGGGTTCAATCCCTGGGTAGGGAAGATCCCCTGGAGAAGGAAATGGCAACCCACTCCAGTACTCTTGCCTGGAAAATTCCATGGGTGGAGGAGCCTGGTAGGCTACTGTCGCAAGAGTCAGACACGACTGAGTGACTTCACTCATCACTCATATGCCAAAAGTAAATGGATTTTCTTGCTTACAAGTGTGGATAGATACCTTTACTGGATGGATTGAAGATTTTCCCTGCTGTAGTGAGCAGGCTAAGGAGGTTGTAAGAATTGTAATCCATGAAATTATTTCCAGGTTTGGGCTGCTGGGGAGCCTTCAGAGTGACAATAGCTCTGCCTATAAAGCTATTGTAACTCAGAGGGTGTCAAAAAGCTATAGGAATAGAATATCACTTACACTGTTTCAGGAAACCTCAAACCTCAGAAAAGGTTGAAAAAGCTAATGACATTATTAAGAGACATCTAGGTAAATTAACAGAGAAGGCAATGGCACCCCACTCCAGTACTCTTGCCTGGAAAATCCCATGGACGGAGGAGCCTGGTAGGCTGCAGTCCATGGGGTCGCTAAGAGTCAGACACGACTGAGCGACTTCACTTTCACTTTTCACTTTCATGCATTGGAGAAGGAAATGACAAGCCACTCCAGTGTTGTTGCCTGGAGAATCCCAGGGTGGGGGGAGCCTGGTGGGCTGCCATCTCTGGGGTCACACAGAGTCGGACACAACTGAAGCGACTTAGCAGCAGCAGCAGGTAAATTAACTCAAAAGACATAAGATAATTGGCTTAAAGTTTTACCCATAGTTTTAATGAGAGCTCTGACTGCCCCCTAAAAGAAAGGACAGTCTCCCTTTGAATGTATTCATGAAAGGCCCTTCTTATGCACAGACATTTTTATAGACCCTGAAGCCTTGGAGTTATCTAATTATATAACTCAACTTTCAACTTTTCAACAAACATTACAGGAATTCTGGGAGGTGACTCCTGACCCAGCCTGTGAGTCAAACAATCCTCTGTTTGAGACAGGAACTGAGTTCCTGATAAAGACATTGGGATCTAAGGGGGCAATCCCTCGAGCCTCTCTGGGAAGGCCCTTACCAGGTTTTTCTTTCTTCTCCCACAGCTGTCAAAGTGCCAGGAATTGATTGGTGGGTTTACCACACTCAGGTTAAGAGGTGGCACACTGACCAGGGCTAAGGGATGTCATTTTATGTCTTTACTCTCTATGCTTTTACTTTTTTACTTTTCAAATGAGCCTGATAACCTATGTGGGCCTGTTTCTGCTGACTCCGAAAATCTTGAGTCTGCTGTTTGATCCTCAAGACAAGGCCTTCCTGTCCTGGGCTCACTTCTATACCACATTCCACAATTGATTTAATTGCTGAGTCTGCAGAGCAGTCTCTTTGTCAGTGGAAGGCTTCCTGTGGTGGGCATCTCCACTTCAGGGAAAGGACTTTCTCCAAGTCCGTGACTACCCATGCCAACAACAATCATATGTGACGCCTCTTCTTAATCTGATGACATCTAACAATCCTAAAATGGACCGGTGCAACACTTTGTACCTTATCTATGGATAGAATGTGACTTTTAACTTCGATTATGCATTGTCTTGGTTTAATCACTATTTTGCTGCACATAGGAAGGTAGATTAGATCCTGTGGCTTTTTACCTGATGTTTATCAAATATGGAATGAGGTTATACGGCTAACAACTGAAAAGGGCTGCCTAATATCTTATGCCCTCATATGCGGGGAACAAATAGAGTCATCCCCAGAAGTTAGCTGATAGCTTAATTATAATAACTGGAATCAACTGGGATTTTTGCCTCAAGCAATATATGCAGTGTAATTATTCCCGTTTCTTCCGATCCCAGTTCAGGTCCTCCTTTTGTCTGGCCAGGCACTGATTGGGACTGGATCACTGTCACACTGGCTTGCTCCAAATGAGACCTACCAGATATGTGACTCTTAACCTATTTGCATGACTTCCCCCTGGCTGGATAGGGAGATGCACCCTAGGTCTAGTTTTTACTAATGGATTCATATTTTCAGAGGTTCTGGAGAAGCCTGCTAATTTGCCATACCTTAGAACTCATTGGACAATGTTTATATTTCACTGGTATGATTATTTGGCTGGAGTAATTTTTCCCTTTCTGGAAACTACATACATTATGCTATGAGTTGATGCTCTGACTAATTTTACTCAACAGGATTTACAAGAGTCTTAAAAAACTATTTGAGCCCTTTATGCTGAACAAACACAAATTAGAAAGGTGGTTTTACAAAACAGATTGGTCTTTTTTAAACAGCCACACATGGAGGAATTTGTGCCATTATTCATACCCAGGGTTGTACATATATACCAGAAATGAGCACTAATGTTACTCACTTTACTAAACACCTAAACAAGATGATTTAGGCTATGTATACTCCTGAAGCCTAGTCATTTCATTTTGGGAGATGTTAACTAGTTTCTCATGGTGAAAAACTATCCTAATTTCAATAATCCTGAGAGTTCTGTTTCTGCTGTTTGCTCCCTGCCTCTATAACTGTGTAGCTGGATTTGTTTCTAGCTGCATGAAGGCTTTTAAGTTAAAATTTTGTTATGGTTTGGTGCGGGTTGGAAAAGAATTTCCAGAAGTGAGACAGAATGAGAGAGAAATAAAGTTTATTACAGTGGAAGATGCTGTTAGATCAGCAGGCCAGCTCAAGGGAGAAGTGACACTGAACAAGGGTTCTTAGTCCACTTTTAATCCCAGGGTACAAGGGATAGGGGTCTTGCGGGTCATTTGCTGATTGGATAAGGCATGTATACTGGGTGGGGAAAGAGTTGGGCACATACATTCTCCCTATAGGGTAGGAGGGGAGACAGGTTATATTGTTCCATTAATAGTTACAGAATAGGGGTGGGGGGACAAGGATGATAAGGGTCAAGTTTTTCCAATCTTGCATTCCAAGACCATCCTTGGTTTATGTGCTGTTTCATCCTTCAGTTCAGTTCAATTGAGTTCAGTAGCTCAGCCATGTCCGACTCTTTGTGACCCCATGAATTGCAGAACGGCAGGCCTCCCTGTCCATCACCAACTCCCGGAGTTCACCCAGACTCATGTCCATCGAGTCAGTGATGCCATCCAGCCCTCTTTTCCTCTGTTGTCCCCTTCCCCTCCTGCCCCAATCCCTCCCAGCATCAGAGTCTTTTCCAGTGAGTCAACACTTTGCATGAGGTGGCCAAAGTATTGGAATTTCAGCTTTAGCATCAGTCCTTCCAAAGAACACCAAGGACTGATCTTCTTTAGATTGGACTGCTTGGATCTCCTCACAGTCCAAGGGACTCTCAAGAGTGTGAGAGTGCTCACACCACTTGAGTGCTCAAGGATGCTCCAACACCACAGTTCAAAAGCATCAGTTCTTCAGCGCTCAACTTTCTTCACAGTCCAACTCTCACATCCATACATGACCACTGGAAACATCATAGCCTTGTCTAGATGGTTAGAATTGGACATGGAACAACAGACTGGTTCCAAATAGGAAAAGGAGTTCGTCAAGGCTGTATATTGTCACCATGTTTATTTAACTTATATGCAGAGTACATGATGAGAAACGCTGGACTGGAAGAAACAAAAACTGGAATCAAGATTGCCGGGAGAAATATCACTAACCTCAGATATGCAGATGACACCACCCTTATGGCAGAAAGTGAAGAGGAACTCAAAAGCCTCTTGATGGAAGTAAAAGTGGAGAGTGAAAAAGTTGGCTTAAAGCTCAACATTCAGAAAACGAAGATCATGGCATCTGGTCCCATCACTTCATGGGACATAGATGGGGAAACAGTGGAAACAGTGTTAGACTTTATTTTTCTGGACTCCAAAATCACTACAGATGGCGACTGCAGCCATGAAATTAAAAGACGCTTACTCCCTGGTAGGAAAGTTATGACCAACCTAGATAGCATATTCAAAAGCAGAGACATTTCTTTGCCAACAAAGGTTGGTCTAGTCAAGGCTTGGTTTTCCTGTGGTCACGTATGGATGTGAGAGTTGGAATGTCAAGAAGGCTGAGCTGAAGAATTGATGCTTTTCAACTGTGGTGTTGGAGAAGACTCTTGAGAGTCCCTTGGACTGCAAGGAGATCCAACCAGTCCATTCTGAAGGAGACCAGCCCTGGGATTTCTTTGGGGGGAATGATGCTAAAGCTGAAACTCCAGTACTTTGGCCACCTCATGCAAAGAGTGGACTCATTGGAAAAGACTCTGATGTTGGGAAGGATTGGGGGCAGGAGGAGAAGGGGACGGCAGAGGATGAGATGGCTGGATGGCATCACTGACTCAATGGACGTGAGTCTGAGTGAACTCCGGGAGTTTGTGATGGACAGGGAGGCCTGGCGTGCTGCGATTCATGAGGTCGCAAAGAGTCGGACACGACTAAGCGACTGATCTGATCTGAACTGTCTAGACGGACGCTTGTTGGCAAAATAATGTTTCTGCTTTTGAATATGCTCTCTAGGTTGGTCATAACTTTCCTTCCAAGCAGTAAGCGTCTTTTAGTTTCATGGCTGCAATCACCATCTGTAGTGATTTTGGAGCACAGAAAAATAAAGTCTGACACTGTTTCCACTGTTTCCCCATCTATTTCCCATGAAGTGATGAGGTCAGATGCCATGATCTTCGTTTTCTGAATGTTGAGCTTTAAGCCAACTTTTTCACTCTCCTCTTTCACATTCATCAAGAGGTTTTTTAGTTCCTCTTCACTTTCTGCCATAAGGGTGGTGTCATCTGCATATCTGAGGTTATTGATATTTCTCCTGGCAATCTTGATGCCAGCTTGTGCTTCTTCTAGCCCAGTGTTTCTCATGATGTACTCTGCATATAAGTTAAATAAGCAGGGTGACAATATACAGCCTTGATGTACTCCTTTTTTCCATTTGGAACCACTCTGTTGTTCCATGTCCAGTTCTAACTGTTGGTTCCTGACCTGCATATAGCTTTCTCAAGAGGCAGGTCAGGTGGTCTGGTATTCCTATGTCTTTCAGAATCTTCCACAGTTTATTGTGATCCACAGAGTCAAAGGCTTTGGCATAGTCAATAAAGCAGAAATAGATGTTTTTCTGGAACCCTCTTCTTTTTTCTATGATCCAATGGATGTTGTCAATTTGATCTAGTTCCTCTGCCTTTTCTAAGACCAGCTTGAACATCTGGAAGTTCACGATTCACATATTGTTGAAGCCTAGCTTGGAGAATTTTGAGCATTATTTTACTAGCATGTGAGATGATTGCAATTGTGTGGTAGTTTGAGCATTCTTTGTCATTGCCTTTCTTTGGGATTGGAATGAAAACTGATGTTTTCCAGTCCTGTGGCCACTGTTGAGTTGTCCAAATTTGCTGGCATATTGAGTGCAGCATTTTCACAGCATCATCTTTCAGGATTTGAAATAGCTCAACTGGAATTCCATCACCTCCACTAGCTTTGTTCGTAGTGATGCTTTCTAAGGCCCACTTGTCTTCACATTCCAGGGTGTGTGGCTCTAGGTGAGTGATCACACCATCATGATTATCTTGGTCGTGAAGCTCTTTTTTTTTTTTTTTAAGTTCTGTGTATTCTTGCCACTTCTTAATATTTTCTGCTTCTGTTAGATCCATACCATTTCTGTCCTTTATTGAGCCCATCTTTGCATGAAATGTTCCCTTGGTATCTCTAATTTTCTTGAAGAGGTCTCTTGTCTTTTCCATTCTGTTGTTTTCCTCTATTTCTTTGCATTGATTTCTGCATTCTGATGCTTATATCATTCCTTTTATCTTTTGTTTTTCACTTCTCTTCTTTTCACAGCTATTTTTAAGCCCTCCTCACACAGCCATTTTGCTTTTTTTCATTTCTTTTCAATGGGGATGATTTTGATCCCTGTCTCCTGTACAATGTTACGAACCTCCATCCATAGTTCATCAGGCACTCTCTATCAGATCTAGTCCCTTATATATATTTCTCACTTCCACTGTATAATCATAAGGGGTTTGATTTAGGTCATACCTGAATTGTGTCATGGTTTTCCATACTTTCTTCAATTTAAGTCTGAACTTGTCAATAAGGAGTTCATGATCTGAGCCACAGTCAGCTCCCAGTCTTGTTTTTACTGACTGTATAGAGCTTCTCCATCTTTGGCTGCAAAGAATATAATCAATCTGATTCCAGTGTTGACCGTCTGGTGATGTCCATGTGTAGAGTCTT
Source organism: Bos mutus (assembly GCF_027580195.1). Lineage (NCBI taxonomy): Eukaryota > Metazoa > Chordata > Mammalia > Artiodactyla > Bovidae > Bos > Bos mutus. Next base: position 13,200,053 of record NC_091640.1, on the reverse strand, counting down.
CTCTTATGTTGTTGGAAGAGGGTGTTTGCTATGACCAGTGCGTTCTCTTGGCAAAACTCTATTAGTCTTTGCCCTGCTTCACTCTGTACTCCAAGGCCAAATTTGCCTGTTACTCCAAGTGTTTCTGACTTCCTACATTTGCATCCCAGTCCCCTATAATGAAAAGGACATCTTTTTGCGGTGTTAGTTCTAAAAGGTCTTGTAGGTCTTCATAGAACCATTTAACTTCATCTTCTTCAGCATTACTGTTTGGGGCATAGACTTGGATTACCATGATATTGAATGGTTTGCCTTGGAAACGAACAGATCATTCTGTCATTTTTGAGATTGCATCCAAGTACTGCATTCCAGATTCTTTTGTTGACTGTGATGGCTACTCCATTTCTTCTAAGGAATTCCTGCTCACGGTAGTAGATATAATGGTCATCTGAGTTAAATTCACCCATTCCAGTCCATTTTAGTTCACTGATTCCTAGAATGTTGACATTCACTCTTGCCATCTCTTGTTTGACCACTTCCAATTTGCATTGATTCATGGACCTGACATTCCTGGTTCCTATACAATATTGCTATTTACAGCATCAGGCCTTGCTTCTATCACCAGTCCCATTCACAACTGGGTGTTGTTTTTGCTTTGACTCCATCCCTTCCTTCTTTTTGGAGTTATTTCTCCACTGATCTCTAGTAGCATTTTGGGTACCTACCGACCCATGAAGTTCCCCTTTCAGTGTCCTATCTTTTTGCCTTTTCATACTGTTCATGGGGTTCTCAATGCAAGAATACTGAAGTGGTTTGCCATTCCCTTCTCCAGTGGACCACATTCTGTCAGACCTCTCCACCATGACCCGCCCATCCTGGGTGGTCCCACACGGCATGGCTTAGTTTTGTTGAGTTAGACAAGGCTGTGGTCCATGATTGGCTAGTTTACTATTATTATGGTTTCAGCGTGTCTGCCCTCTGATGCCCTCACAATACCTACCATCTTACTTGGGTTTCTCTTACCTTTGACGTGCCAGCTTCAGCAGAAGCACACTGACTGGGAGGGAATGCGCAAAAGCATGCTGGCTGCCACAGACCACACAGAAGGGTGGCCAAGAGGAGCTACCCCTCACCCAAGGTCAGAGCAAGTGACTGAGAATGCCAGGCTGCAACAGCACAGGAGCGGCCTAGAGGAGCCCCCCCACCCCCACCTCCCATGTCCGAGGTCACAGGCAGTGGCTGAGATGAGCTACCGTACACCCAAGGTCAGGGGCGGTGGCCGAGAGGAGCTACCTCATGCCCGAGGTCAGGAGCGGTGGCTGAGAGGAGCAACCCCACATTCAAGGAGTGGTGGCTGCACAGGCGCAGGAGGTTCGATAGCAGCTACTCCATGTTCAAGGTCAGGAGGGGCAGCTGTGAGGAGATACCTCTAGTCCAAGGTAAGGAGCAGCAGCTGCACTTTGCTGGAGCAGCCATGAAGAGATATCCCACCTCCAAGGTATATATATATATATATATATATATATATATATATATATATATATATGTTGCTGTTTAATTACTAAGTCGTGTCTAACTTCTCATGACCTCATAGTCTGTAGCACACCGGGCTCCTCTGTCCTCAACAATCTCCCAGAGTTTGCTCACATTCATGTCCCTTGAGTCAGTGATGCTATCTAACCATCTTATCCTTTGCTACCCCATTCTCTTTGCCCATTCCCAGCACTGGGGTCTTTTCCAATGAGTCAGCTCTTTGCATAAGCTGGCTAGGATATTAGAGCTTCAGGTTCAGCAACAGTACTTCCAAAGAACATTCAGGGTTGCTTTCCTTTAGGACTGACTGGTTTGATCTCCTTGCAGTCCAAGAGACTCTGAAGAGTCTTCTACAGCAGTATATAGGATTATATTTTTATACATAAACCACAAGTTATCTAGCAAATCAAAAAGCAACTCCATTTACAATACAAATACAACAAAGTTCTTAATATTAAATTTAATTATGGAGGTGAAAAAATTATATATTGAAAACTAAGATTTTGATGAAAGAAATTAAAGAAGATGGAATTAAAGATATTCCATGTTTATGCATTTTAAAATTAATATTGCTAAAATGTTGATACTACACAAAGCTGCCTGTGGAAGGGTTGGTTGCCCAGTTATGTCTGACTCTTTGCAACCTCATGGATTTTAGCCTGCCAAGCTTTTCTGTCCATGGAATTTTCCAGGCAAGAATACTGGAAAGAATAGCCATTCCCTTCTCTAGGGGATCTTCCTGACCAACGGATCAACCCAGGTCTCCCACATTGCAGGCAGATTCTTTACCATCTGAGCCACCAGGGAAGCCCAAAGCTACCTGTAAATTTGTGGTAATCCTTATCAAAATGTCAAAGGTATGTTCACACAAATATAAAAATCCTAAGATTTGTATGGAATCATCAAAGATCTCAAATAATTAAAGCAATCTTGTAAAAGACGAACAAAGCTGGAGGCATTACACTAACTGATTTCAAGCTATATCATGTCAAAACAGTGGTGTACTAGCATAAAAGCAGAAACATTGATCAATGGAATAGAATTGAGTGCCCAGAAATTAACTCTTACATACAGTAAGCTATTGCTTGGCAGGAAACCCAATTATACTCTATTGGAACACAGCAATCTCTTTACTAAATGGTGTTGGGAAAAGTGAATAATCACAATCAGAAGAATGAAATTGAACCTGTTTTACACCACTTACAAAAATAAACTTGAAATGGCTTAAATAGTTAAACATGGGCCTAAAATCATAAATCTCATAGAAGAAAACACTATAGAAGATCTCCTTGACATTGGTCTTGACAATGATTTTCTGAATATAATACCCAAAGTATACACACAAAAGCAAAAATAAATAAGTGGAACTATGTTAAACTAGGTTCCCTGGTGTCTCAGAAGTTAAAGAATCTGCCAGCAATGCAGGAGACTCAGATTGAGCTTCTTCATAACAAATAGTAATAAAATGAAAAGACTACCTATAGAATCAGATAAAATATTTGTAACTCATATATCTGATAAGAGTTTAATATCCAAACTATATAAGGAATTTATATAACTCAATAGCAAAGCAAACAAACAAAAAATCCACTTAAAAATGAGCAAATGACTTAAATAGATATTTTTTGTTTCCAAAAGAATGCATGCAAATGGGTACTGGGGACACAAAGTGATGCTTGGTATCATTAATCATCAGAAAAATGCAAGTCAAACCTACAGTGATATATTGCCTCATATCTGTTAGACTCATTCTTATTAAAAAGACAACATATAGCAAGTATTGGACAAGGATATGGAGGAAACAGAATCCTTATGCACCATTGGTGAAAGTGTATTTGGGGCAGCCACTATGGAAAACACTATGGAGTACTCTAAAAATTAAAAGTAGAACTACTGTATAATCTAGTAATCCTACATCTGAGTATATATCAAAAGAAATAAAATCAGGGTCTTGAAGTGCTTTCTCTATCACCATATTCATTACAGCACTATGCTGGCCAAGATATGGAAATAGCCTAAGTATCTGTTGATGGGTGAATGGATAATTAAGATGTGATACACGTATACAATGGACAGTTATTAAAACATAAACAGAAGGAAATCCTGATATCTACTGCAATAATAAAGAACTTTGAGGGCACTATAAGTAAACTAAGTCATAGAAAGACAAATACTGCATGATCTCACTTATAAGTATGATTTAAAAAAAATTCTAAGCCCATAGAAACAGAGAGTAGAATGATTATTTTCAGGGATGAGTGACCAAGTTGGTCAAATGGTACACATTTCCAATTATAAGATGAATACATTTTAGGAAACTAATTATAACATGGTAACTATAGTTAGCAATAGTTTATTATACACTTGAATGTGGCTAAGAGAATAGATATTAATGATTTCACCTACAAAAAACAAACATGGTTACTATGTAAAGTAATGGCTATTACCTATCCCTACTGTGGCAGACATTTCACAGTATATTACTGTATAAAATCATGTTGTACATCTTAAGCTTATATAATATTATGTATCAATTATATTTCAATAAGTTTGGAAATGACAAAGGTCCATCAAGTCAAAACTATGGTTTTTCCAGTAGTTACGTATGGATATGAGAGGTGGACCATTAAGAAAGCTGAGCATGAAGAATTGATGCTTTTGAACTGTGATGTTGGAGAAGACTCCAGAGTCGCTTCAACTGCAAGGAGATCAAACCAGTCAATCCTAAAGGAAATCAGTCCTGAATATTCATTGCAAAATACCATATCAGAGAAGGCAGTGGCAACCCACTCCAGTACTCTTGTCTGGAAAATCCCATGGGCAGAGGAGCCTGGTAGGCTGCAGTCCATGGGGTCACTAGGAGTCGGACACGACTGAGCGATTCACTTTCACTTTTCACTTTCATGCATTGAGAAGGAAATGGCAACCCACTCTAGTGTTCTTGCCTGGAGAATCCCAGGGACTGGGAAGCCTGGTGGGCTGCCGTCTATGGGGTTGCACAGAGTCAGACATGACTGAAGCGACTTAGCAGCAGCAGCATTTGTTGAAAGGACTGATGCTGAAGCTGAAGTTCCAATACTTTGGCCACCTGATGCAAAGAACTGACTCATTGGAAAAGACCCTGATGCTGGGAAAGATTGAAGGCACAAGGAGAAGGGTACGACAGAGGATAAGATGTTTGGATGGCATCAATGGACATGAGTTTGAGCAAGCATGGGAGTGGTGATGGACAGGGAACACTGGCATGCTGCAGCCCATGAGGTTGCAAACAGTCAGACGCGATTGAGCAACTGAACTGAACAGGAGGTTGGAAACAATTCTTATAAATTTTTGTAGCTAACTGAAGTACTGATTGACTCAAATCCTTGTGAATTCAAAGTTAGTTGACTCTTTTTTTATGAATGTTAAACTAATGAGGTAAAAATGTTTTTCACCTGATCAGTTGTATGTTACATATTAATTTTTTTAAAGATAAATGCAGTGACTATCCTCATCAGCATCTAGATCTGTTTTATAATTTTTATTCTTAGTAAATTGCCCCTATGTGTATATGAAGCAATATTGGTTAACTTTGTTAAAATATAAAATGGATGGATTTTTTTTCAAAATTAATTGTATTTGAATACTGCATCAACACTTTATATGTTTGCATATAATTCACATGCTAGAATATACCTTCATCAATAAATAAGGAATTTTCTAATTGCTTATTTTTAATTATTCACTATTAATTATATATTTTAGTACAGGTTATTCTTCAAAGTCCTAATACCATAATGAGAGAAACAAGATTTTCACAAATGGCAAACATTAAAAAAATAATTAAAGATGAAGCATACATAAATTCAGAATCATGTTATATAAGTTTATACTTACCAAGGAAGTACAGAGTAGTAGAAAACAGATGAAAATAGACTACCCAGGAAACTCTTCATGGAATAAGTGGGATTTTTTAATTACTCTTTGTTGAGCTTATTTCACATATGCAATCATCAGCTTTTTCTTTTTCATAACTTTTCTGTGTGAAATTGAATATTTTGAAAAGTATGCTAGCTTATTTCATGTTTTTGACATGAAACCATAGAAAAGATGAACCTAAATCTTGAATCAACAGTTGAGAACTTTTGCATACCTTAAAATAATCTCTCAACCTGGGAATAGTTTTCTTGAGAAAAGGATCCTCAGAATTACTTGAATATTTTATACAATATGACAATATAATAAGCAATTGCCTTTTTTAGTTTATACCTGTGATAGTCTTTCAGTTAGTGATCTGATTGGTGAGCAAGCAACCTGATGGAGATGTAAAGGGCAAGATTCAGATCTTTTGTCTCCTTATTTTCTGATTAAATGTGGAAATTATTTTATTCATTTTAACAACTTGTTGGCAAAATTATTTTGCTGATGGTTTAGGAATAAGTTGGTGTAAACAGAGTTACAACAAGAAATTGGACATGATATAACTATAAACATCCCTGAATTATAACAAATTATAGTATCAGTTTAAAACATACTTATAAGATATATGAAAGTCTTCAGATAATTGTCTTTTATATTTAATTAATTATTTAATACCATAATATGTCACCTCTTAACAGCAGGATCCTATGGGACCATCCTGTTCTCCCCTTCTCATGTCTTCTGCCTGTCCACCTCTTATTTGTACTTTGCTTTAGTCTCCCAGGCCTCCTCTGAGTTACAAAAGACTAGCTTAAGAGTTAATGATTTGAAGAATGTGAGCATTAATAACAAAATATACCAGCTGGGCCAAGAGAACTGGGAACAATGAAAACAACAGATCAGCCATGTAGCAGAATCATAGACTCTTTAGTCCTCCCAGAAGGACGTGGCTTCCCTGGTGGCTCAGATGGTAAAGAACCCACGTGCAATGCGGGAGACCTGGGTTCGATCCCTGGGTTGGGAAGATCCCCTGGATGAAGGCATGGCAACTCACTCCCACTCTAGTATAGCTGCCTGGAGAGCCCCCATTGATAAAGGAGACTGGCGGGCTACAGTCCACGGGGTCACAAAGAGTCAGACATGACTGAACAACTAAGAACAGAAGGACATAGATAATAGTGTCTGATACACATTTCTGTGTCATTTTACAGGTACAAAAACCCCTCATCAGATGAAAGAAGCTAACTGCAGGATGACTCTGAGCATATAGCCAACAGACCAGCTGGGGCCTAAGGATTGAATATGTTAATCACTGTGACACTCTGTTACTTCACCTGCAACTAGTTAAGAGAATTGTACATGAAATAATTATGCAACCTGCTACTCTCTTTCCTCTTGCCTTTAAAAATCCTTCCCTGAGATCCTCAGGAAATTTGGTTCTTTTGAGGATTAGCTGCCTATAATCCTTGTTGGGCCTTGCAGTAAACATTGCACTTTCCTTCACCACAATCTTATGTCAGTTGATTGTCTTTACTGAATGTGAATGACAGACCCAAGTTTGGTTTGTTAGATGTTACAACTTCCATAGATGTAACTGTATTTGGCAAAACCTCATCATTTCATCATATATACACAATCCTCAATGTCTAAACTTAGGTTTTCAGACTTGCAAGGAAAATCAGAGACCAGCTAGCATACTCAAAAAAAACTCTCAAAAGTGATTCTGATAGATCATTTCCAGAGATAGTTAGGCTTTTACTAATAAGTGTTTCAACACTTCATAAGGCAAATCTTGACATATTTTGATGATTCTAATATCTACTAAGGAATTTGTTTTCCCTAATATTTTTTGTTATTATTTTTTAATTGAATAGCCTCCTGTATAGTTCACCAGTATATCTAATCTCTGCTTTTCTGGAACTTATTTTGTTATTTAAAATAGGCCTCATCCTACCCCACTGACAAGCACTGACTGAGTGCTTATAGTTTTATGGGCAATATACTAGTCCCTCCAAGTTTCATCAGTCTTCATCTCATGAGTTTCCCTGAGGCTCAGGTATGTCCCTACCAGGCTCCCTGGAGGGATTCAAATATTAACAAACATATGTTCCACTCATGTCGTATATTATACTTCACATCCACCATAAAATTGCCGGGTAATCATGTTTTCTTATCCTTTTATGGCATCTGTACATATCTTGTGTGAAGATGATAGCTTCACAAGATGGAAGAATTCTAGGTCCCTGAGTTACTACTTGGAAAGAAGCCACCCAGCAAAGTTACTCAACCTATAGCAGATAATGATATGAACTAGAATAAAGTCTCATGTTATTAAACCAATGAGATATTTCCTGTTGATTATTATAGAAACTAGCAAGCATTACCCTATGTAATGCTCTTGTCTAGTGAAGAATAAGATTTTAGATTTTAAAATAAAAAACTACCAACCATTCAGCCACTATCAAAGTATTTGGTATGTAATAATAAACTACCGAGAAACAATGAGAGAGTCCCTTGGACTGCAAGGAGATCCAACCAGTCCATTCTGAAGGAGATCAGCCCTGGGATTTCTGAAGCTCCAGTACTTTGGCCACCTCATGCGAAGAGTTGACTCATTGGAAAAGACTCTGATGCTGGGAGGGATTGGGGGCAGGAGGAGAAGGGGACGACAGAGGATGAGATGGCTGGATGGCATCACTGACTTGATGGACATGAGTCTGAGTGAACTCTGGGAGTTGGTGATGGACAGGGAGGCCTGGCGTGCTGTGATTCATGGTGTCGCAGAGTTGGACACGACTGAGCGACTGAACTGAACTGAACTGAAAGTGGGTCAGGCCTTAGAATCTCATTTGAAGCATATGATTGATTGCTTTTCTCGTGTGTTGGTACTATAGATCTGGAAAGTTAAAAGAATATCTTTACGTGCACATGTTACATGACTTTGGTGCCTATATGGGAAGCCTTAGCCATCAGTTTCACCAGTCCATTTAAAATAACTGGTATCTGTGGTATCTGACCTGCTTTGATCTCTACCTAATATTGTTTAGTAATTTGTTATTGAATATTATTTATCAGTGTGAGTGTATTTATACTTGAGTGTAAACAGTGAGATCTACATTTCTGTGCAGCTTTCTCATTAGCCTTCCTGTAAGTGAAACATTGGATTTAGTATGCCTTCTTTTAGCCATAGTGGTATAGTATAAAAGTGTTGCCTTGGAAACTCCACCTAATTTGAGCAATAGGACACAACAGAGCATGTTTTATGGGGCAATTAATACATATTTTGGTACATTTCAACCTGACGTTACTTTCTTCCTGAAGTATTTATTAATAGTCCTATAAAACATTTTGCAAACAACAGTTCTCTAATAAAAATGGAAGCATGAATTGTAAAAATTAAATTGATGGAAGAACTCTATTTTTCAAGAGATGTTTCCATTTTAAGAAATAGAATCTTTAATTATAACTAGCAGAGGACTTAACCCAGAATAGGACAGGCTACAGTTTTAAGTTTCAAGATGTTGTGCTGCTTTTAAGATAACAGTCTGGTAATGAAATAATTTAGTTACATTCAAATCTAAAAGGAAAATGTGAACAAAAGGGCTTTAAGCCATTCTGACTAACTAGTAAATCAAGCTGCTTGTAGCTGAAGCATTATAGTAATAGTTGAAGAACAGATTCACAGATGGAGGGCTATATATCAAAAAATGTGAAAGGAAAAAAAAAAAAAAAAACACTTAAAAGTCAGGATGTCCAAGGGAATTTTTACCAAACACATCAGCATTTCCAAGATAACAATACACATTTCAAGCATAAATTGTACAGGAAGGAATATTCATTCATAATAAATTGTGGTTTATATTCTTAGGAAATTAAAGATAAATGTTTTCCTTGTATTCCTTTCATTCATATGTAACAAGGTATAAATGATTAACTCATGACCTTTGTCCTCAAAATTGGTGTTAACTATCACATGCCACTGTGACTGAGTCAACTACCTAACGCACTTTCAGTTCCTTATCATCACTTCTTGACCACGGCTGAGAATCCTTAACTCCTATTTTAATTACCAGGTGGGGATGATCTGAACTCTGTTCATTTCTGTTTCCTCAGTTCAATTCAGTCACTGTCATATCTGACTCTGTGACCCAATGGACTGCAGCAAGCCAGGCTTCCCTGTCCATCACCACTCCAGGAGCTTGTTCAAACGCATGTCCATCAAGTCAGTGATACCATCCAACCACCTCATCCTCTATTGTTCCCTTCTCCTCCTGCCTTCAGTCTTTCCCAAATCAGGGTCCTTTCCAATGAGTCAGTTCTTTGCATCAGGTGGCCAAAGTATTAGAGTTTCAGCTTAAGCATCAGTCTTCCCAAAGAATATTCAGGACTATCTTTAGGATTGACTGGTTGAATCTCCTTGCAGTCCAATGAACTCTCAAGAGTCTTCTCCAACACCACAGTTCAAAAGCATCAATTATTCGGCGCTCAGATTTCTTTATAGTCCAACTCTCACATCCATACATGACTACTGGAAAAACTATAGCTTTGACTAAATGGATCTTTGTTGGCAAAGTAATGTCTCTTTTTAATATGGTGTCTAGGTGGGTGATAACTTTTCTTCCAAGGAGCAAGCGTCTTTTGATTTCATGGCTGCAATCATCTGCAGTGATTTTGGAGCCCCCAAAATAAAGTCTCTCTCTGTTCCCATTGTTTCCGCATCTATTTGCCAGAAGAGATGGGACTGGATGCCATGATCTTAGTTTTCTGAATGTTGAGTTTTAAGCCAACTTTTTCACTGTCTTCTTTCACTGTCATCAAGAGTTTGGCATTGCCTTTCTTTGGGATTGGAATGAAAACTGACTTTTTCTAGTCCTGTGGTCACTGTTGAGTTTTCCAAATTTGGTAGCATAATGAGTACAGAACTTTCATAGCATCATTTTTTTAGGATTCTATATAGCTCAACTGGAATTCCACTACCTCCACTAGCTTTGTTCATAGTGATGCTTTGTAAAGCCCGCTTGACTTTGCATTCCAGGATGTCTGGCTCTAGGTTAGTGATCACACCATTGTGGTTATCTAGGTCGTGTAGATCTTTTTTGTACAGTACTTCTGGGTATTCTTGCCAACTCTTCTTAATATCTTCTGCTTCTGTTTGGTCCATACCATTTTTGTCCTTCATTGTGCCCATTTTGCATGAAATGTTCCCTTGGTACCTCTAATTTTCTTGAAAGAGATCTCTTTCCCATTCTATTGTTCTCCTCTATTTCCTTACACTGATCTCTGAGGAAGGTTTTAATATCCTTGCTATTATTTGGAATTCTAAATTCATATCTTTCCTTTTCTCCTTTGCCTTCAGGTTCTCTTCTTTTCTCAGCTATTTGTAAGGGCTCCTCAGACAACCATTTTTCCATTTTGCATTTCTTTTTCTTGGGAATGGTCTTGATCACTGCCTCTTGTACAGTGTCATGAACTTCCATTCATAGTTCTTCAGGCACTCTGTCTGTTAGATCTATTTGAATCTATTTGTCATTTCCACTGTATAATTATAAGGGATATGATTTAGGTCATACTTGAATGGTCTAGTGGTTTTCCCTACTTTCTTCAATTTAAGTCTGAATTTGGCAATAAGTTCATGATCCGAGCTACAGTCAGCTCCTGGTCTTGTTTTTGCTGACTGTGTAGAGCTTCTCCAGTTTTGACTGCAAAGAATATAATCAATCTGATTTCAATATTGACCATCTGATGATGTCCATGTGCAGAATCTTCTCTTGTGTTGTTGGAAGAGGGTTGTTGCTATAACCATTGCATTCTCTTGGCAAAACTCTGTTAGCCTCTGCCCTGCTTCATTTTGTACTCCAAGACCAAATTTGCCTGTTATTCCAGATATCTCTTGGATATTCTTGCCTACTTTTGCATTCCAGATGTTTCCTAGATGTGTACAAATCAGGAAAAGAGGATATGAGATAGAATGTGCAGGGCTTGGGACCCTCTGAGAATGTCAAAAAGGAGAATGAGGATTCTTAACAGATAGGCTTGAAGAAAATTGAAAATATTTTAACCAGCACAGATATTTTTTAAAAGTAAAATAAAAACTGAGAACAAAAGAAAACATGCATCTTTCTTTGAATAACAAAATATGAGACTAAAAACTAAGATTCTAGATCAATGACTCCTAATTCATGTAAAGTTATATCTATTGATATTTACCATATTAGAAATTAAAACTAACTTTTAATTATATGAGTTGAATGAAAAATAACAATGATAATTCTTTTAACATAGACAAATATGTATTAAAATGTATTTTACAGAAAATATGGGGGAGAAAAATGGCATTGAGTTATACTTCTACAAACTCATTAATGTCTGGCTAGATATAAGAAAATTGGATTCAGTTGGACTGTAGCTTACCAGACTCCTCTGTCCATGGAATTCTCCAGGCAAGAATACTGGATTGGGTTGCCATTTTCTTTTCCAGGGGATCTTCCTTATCCAGGGGTTGAACCCAGGTCTCCTGCATTGCAGGCAGACTTTTTTACTGAATGAGCCACCAGGGAAGACCCTTAGTATTATTTAATGTTCTACAATTCATTGTTTTATTGTAGTACATGCAGAATATCTGGGCTTCCAAAATTGGAAAATGGGGAAGTATTTGAATAACCTTTCCAGGTAAGTGGGGATATACTTTGTGGTTTTACCAATCTGAAACCTTATGTATTTCTGATCCTGCTCCTGATGCCAATTATCTCATTGTATCTCACTGTGCACACTGTTTATAGAACCCATGGTAGGCAAGGCATGAGCTAAGAGGCTGGGAGAAAATGTGAGGAGCCATAGGAACTGCAGACACATTTTTTTCTCTTCTGACTGGCACAACAGCTGTAGTAGCAGACACAATATAACATAATGACACAAAACCCTTCTGGTCTTTTCCAGGTGAAGCTTATATATACTTATAGAACAAAAGCAGCCTGTGGCCAAGCGAGTTCCTTGTGATGTGCCTATGCAGTGCTCTAAGTGATCTTATCCATTACACAACCATGCAAAGTCAATGTTTAGAGAACATGGGGTGAGAGGGTGTGATAACCTGGGGCAAGAGACTGGTGCCATCTTGTTAATTTCCCCACATTCCTCCCTTTCATGGTCTCTTGCCTCACTATACATGCACAGTCCATCTTCTGCAAGTTCCTTGGCAAGTAATACTGAACCCTGGATTTGCATCTTGAAACAACCTTTGAAAATTGGCTTCTTACCAAGGTTGCATTCAGCCCCAGTGCCAAACAGTGCCATTACTCTCTGTACATTAGCCTGTGACAGTGAATTTCAAGTCTTACATGGGGCCTCCAGTCCCTGCTTGGGTTGTTCAGGAGGGCACCTTTGTGTGAGCCCTATTCAAAATGGAAAAGGGCATCATCGCAAGGAACATCCTCAGGCATCATGTAATCTTCTAACTAAACCACCCATATCTCTTGCTGTGGGTGCTTCCCAAACTTGGTAAACTGCTGCTCCAGTCTCAATTCCCTCCATAGCTCTAGGAGAAGATCATTAGATTGTCTATCAATTTTATTTCTGTCAACTCCCACTGCAAACAAATCAAACCACACTTGCATTCTTGTCACCTGGATGGGGTCTTTATCAGATCAGTCCCCCTTTGGGGTCTTCATACTTCTAATCCCCTTTCCTTGCTGCCATTCCTCTATTTCTTCGAAGCTAGCCACCATTGAGGTCACCTCATAGATATGGCGCCCACATAGGGTGTAAGAATAGCAGTCAGGGATCCAAAAGAGATAGACTGGGCATTGTTCAAAATTGTGTCTTGAATGCCACCAGAAAACACTCGTCATCAGGGCCTTGGGTACTAAGGTTAAATATTGACTGCTCCATGCTCAGTTCTATCATGACTTGGGTCAACTCAGCCTCAGCATAGGTATGACATTTACTTATACCACCTGAGAGCTCACCCACATTTGACCACATAGTGCACATGACAGCGTTAATCCATTCCATGAGAGTGCATTTGGTTAGGCACCCCTTTCATGATTTGCCTAGCATTGTGCAACTTTTGTCTCAGTGAGGGTTGACTGGTTATAGATGCCAGCCATTTTACCTCTTCCCCAGGACATAGGATACCATCTACCCCTGTGTCCCAAGGTCTCACAATCCATACTGCAAAGGGTTCCCCTTGTTTTTGCTGAAATTGTATACCCAAGTCAACAAACTCCACCAGAATATATGGTCATTATGTCATGAACTCAGTCACATTGGGGTCCCTTGAGAATGTCCCCCCAGGCTGTAGGCTGCTCATGCTTCAGTGCTTTGCTACCAAGTGGGGATCCATGGTCTCATAACATTTATCATCGTCATCCTTAGTCTCATAACCTTAGTCCATCCTTAGTCCATCATCACCATCACTTACTGCCTCACTGTCAGAGATGCTGGCCTCTTCAGAGCCATGGTTTTCTTGCTTTAATGCCAATATACATTGCTCTAGTTCTTCCAAGCATCTCTGCACATTGCACACTGGCACAGCATCATGGAGAGTACTATCCATATTCACCTTCAAGGCAGTCAGGAAAACCCACCCCATGGTGCCACAGCAGTCAGTACCACTTGTTTGCCAAAAAGGAACTCACTGCCTGTAACGCCGTTTGAACGCTATCCAGTGAACTGTCCACCGCTTCTCAGTCTTCCACTAGAGCCCACGCCAAGAGGATGGCAGCCACAAGGTACCACATGTTTTATGGTAGCCATTGGCTTCCTCCATCCAGTGGAGCCCCAGGCTCCTCTACCTCCAGGGTATCCTGCTGACTCTTCTTCTGTGGATCCTCAGGCTCCTCTACCTCCTGGGTATCCTGCCGGCTACACCAATTGTATTGCTGATCCTGCTCATGACGTCAATTGTCTCACTGTATCTGACTGTGCACGTAGTTCGCTGAACTGATGGTAGGCAAGGCACAAGCTAAGAGGCTGGGAGAAAATGTGAGGAGCTGTAGAAACTGCACAAACTTATACTCTTTCGGCTGGCACAGCAGCTGTAGCAGCAGACATAACATAACATAACATAACATAACATAACATAACATAATCGCTCACAACCCTTTGGGATTTTCTAGTTGAAGCTTATATATAGTTATAAACAAAAGTAGCCTGCACCCAAGAAAGTACCTCATGATGCACATGTGCAGTGCTATAAGCGAACTCAGCTGTTAGAAATCCACGCAAAGTCATTGCTTACAGAACAAGGGTAGCGAGGGCCTGAGAGCATGGGGCAAGGGAGACTGACTGGTGCCATCTTGTTAATTTCCCCACACAGTATAATTAGATGACTTATGTCTTCTTATATTTAAATCTATTTGTCAAAATCACATTTTGAATGGATTTTACACTCATGCTTGATTTTGTAAATCATGTATTGATCATCTGGAAAATATTAGTTTACTGAGAGATACTGATCATCTAAAGATTACTATATTGATTACAAAATATCAAAAGTATCACATGTATTAATATCATTGCCAATCTAAGAGAAATCTTTATGTATAGAGAAACTGTAACTGCCATTGCATTTCTATGTGCCACAGAAGTACCTTATATAGATATCGTATTTTGTCAACAAAATATTAAAGAAACATATACTTAAGGATATAAATTCAGTAAAATTCAAAATTTTTGCTGATTCATCACAGGCATTTTAAGTGAAACTAGGTATTTTACATTTTTAAAAACTTCATGGCAATGAAGAATATAAATGATCACTATCACTACTATGATTTAATATCACCACTTTGATATTCTTGGGGTTTCCTTGTGGCTCAGCTGATAAAGAATCTGCCTGCAGTGTGGGAGACCTGGGTTCGACCTCTGGATTGGGAAGATCCCATGGAGAAGGGAAAGGCTACCCACTCCAGTATTCTGGCCTGGAGAATTCCATGGACTATATAGTCCATGGGGTTGCAAAGAGTTGGACACGACTGACTGAACTTCACTTTAATTTATCATAAATAAAGCGTCAGCAACTTCACTGTAAAAGATGCTAATAACAATTTAGTATTATTGTGAAAAAGTTTTGATCTCCTTGGGTCTTAGGGGCCTGTAGACTATACTTTGTTACTATTCTACATTAACATGTTGCAGAGAAATTAATCTAAATTTATTAACTTTAGTATTTATAAAGGTTAACAGTTACAAAATTTTCAATTCTAGTCTAGTAAAAAAAAGGCATATAAAGCAATATTGATAAAATGCAAGACAGTTAATTGCAAACAGGACTTTCTAAGCATAGCATATAAAAATAATTACTTTTTTTCTGAAGAAAATGGCTTTCTATCACAGTAATTTTGAAGAATGATGCCTATGATATGCTTATGGGGGGCACTGTATTTCTTTAAAATATATCTTGTATTGGTTGTAATTGTTCAGATATTCTTACATTCGTGTGTTGATTTCATTATCCTGATGTTATGAGTCTTTTAAACTATGTGCCGCTGAGTCTTCCAATGTATCAATTTCTTACCTTAAATTGTTTTAAAAAGATCATTTTATTCTGGGTGGGTCATTAATTCTTTCAAAATTTTCTTGACAAGAGTCAGTCCTCAGACCTTTGGGCTTTCTTTCAGACTGTGTCATTGTATGCCCTTTCATATGCTTCAAGGAGCCTTGAATAAAGTGCTTGTGTTCTGAGAACACTGCTGGTATCTGAAAAAGTGATATCTGAAAACAGTATCATAGATACTGAGAGTAAAAATATAAAATAAAACATTTCCAGTTTGTGTTCTTATGCTATTATGGAAACTAGAGTCCCTTAAAAGTACAAAAGCAAGAGATTAGATTATTTTATTACAAAGTGAGTACATATCTCAACTGAAATAGACTAAAGTAGATCTGAATTTGCTTAGAATTTTCAGGAATATTATTGATGTAGGTAACAATTTACACTAAAAATGTTAAAGTAAAATTTTTGCTTATGCTCGTGTATAAAGAATTGATAAAAAGACTCAAGGCTGTTTCTTTTGGCATAAGGTGGATGATGGGTTAGAATTTACCCAGCAGACTCTAATGAGCTGCCAGTTTGGACGCTAGCTAGAATTCTCAGAGTATTGGAATAAATATGAACAAAGGATTAATGAAAATATGAAGGGTTTAGCATGTCATCTGTCAAGGTTGTTTTGCTCAGTGAAGTAGAAGCAAAATCACTCAGCATTTATTCTATTACCTGAGAGTTGTGTGAAATCACTGAAAAGGCTGAGTTACTGTTGGGAATTAATAAAACATTAACACAAAGTTCTGTAACACAGCTGCTGGCTACTTTGCACATTTGGAGGACAATACTCTACTAAACCACATGAAGAGAACATGGAAAATCATGTACTTCATAGAAAAAGAGGTTATAAATGTATGCAAAGAACACACATAAAGGGTATGCACAATCATAATCTTGTCTGGAAATTTATCATCCCAGCCTATTTTCTCATACTATTGCTAAAGAGATACTTGTTTATTTCTAAAGAGGAAGGATAGTTCTATACTTATTTCAGTGTAGATGCTATGATAAAAACATATATAAGATTAACAATATATAATTTGTATGAAAAAGTTGACTTAAAAGGAAATAAAATAATTTATTATCCTTTTACATGGTTAATATAGTTTATCATCTTTTTAGTTTTTAATATAGTTTAGATTATTTATTTATTTATTTATTTTTAGTTTAGATAATTTAGTATCTTTTTAGTTAGAGAAAAAAAAGGGGCCACCAACTGAAAGCTTGCTTAAACTGAATATCAGGTTTTCTGTGTTTGGCTGCACTCCCTCCTGAAACTACTTTTGTCTTATTTTGTACATACCTGGAAGAATGGTAAGACACATAATTTTTCATATAAATTATGAATGGCTTCAAAAATACACTAAAGAGTGGACTCAACAAATAATCATGAACAATTCTAGCAATAATCAAATAATAAATCATATTGCTTGATTTAGACTAATGGTCTATTAGTACGAGTTACTAAATTTAAAGTGATAGTGATACTATCAGAAATGCTAGCCTCTTAAGGTTTAGTGTATAAGATATGTCTTTCTCAACCTTTATATCAATACCATTCAGTTCAGTTCAGTCACTCAGTCATGTCCAACTCTTTACAACCCCTCCAAGGACTGCAGCACACCAGGCCTCCCTGTCCATCACCAACTCCCAGAATTGACAAAAACTCATGTCAATTCAGTCGGTGATGCCATCCAACCATCTCATCCTCTG
The DNA here is from genome assembly GCF_027580195.1 of Bos mutus. Taxonomy (NCBI): domain Eukaryota; kingdom Metazoa; phylum Chordata; class Mammalia; order Artiodactyla; family Bovidae; genus Bos; species Bos mutus. The sequence goes on along the minus strand of NC_091640.1, from coordinate 13,182,388 downwards.
TCGTCCCCTTCTCCTCCCGCCTTCAATCTTTCCCAGCATCAGAGTCTTTTCAAATGAGTCAGTTCTTCCCATCAGGTGGCCAAAGTATTGGAGTTTCAGCTTCAGCATCAGTCCTTTCAGTGAATATTCAGGACTGATGTCTTTAGGATGGACTAGTTGAATCTCTTTGCAGCCCAAAGGACTCTCAAGAGTCTTCTCCAACACCACAGTTCAAAAGCCTCAATTCATCGGTGCTCGGCTTTTCTTATAGTCCAACTCTCACACCCATAAATAGCTATTGGAAAAACCATAGCTTTGACTAGATGGACCTTTGTTGGCAAAGTAATGTCTCTACTTTTAAATATGCTATCTAGGTAGGTCATAACTTTTCTTCCAAAGAGCAAGCATCTTATAATTTCATGGCTGCATTCATCATCTGCAGTGATTTTGGAGACCAAAAATAAATAAATGAAGTCTTTCAGTGTTTTCAATGTTTCCCCATCTATTTGCCATGAAGTGATGGGACCAGATGCCATGATCTTCATTTTCTGAATGCTGAGTTTTAAGTCAGCTTTTCCACTCTCCTCTTTCACTTTCATCAAGAGGCTCTTTAATTCTTCACTTTCTGCTATAAGGGTGGTGTCATCTGCATATCTGAGGTTATTGATATTTCTCCTGGCAATCTTGATTTCAACTTGTGCTTCATCTTCTCCAGGATTTTGCATGATGTACTCTGCATATAAGTTAAATAAGCAGGGTGACAATATATAGCCTTAACGTACTCCTTTCCTGATTTGGAACCAGTCTGTTGTCCCATGTCCAGTTCTAATTGTTGCTTTTTGATCTGCATACAAATTTTACAGGAGGCAGGTCAGGTGGTCTGGTATTTCCATCTCTTTAAGAATTTTCCAGTTTTCTGTGACCCACAGAGTCAAAAGCTTTGGTATAGTCAATTAAGCAGAAGTAGATGTTTTTTTTTGTTGTTTGTTTGTTTGTTTTTCTGGAACTCTCTTGCTTTTTTGATGATCCAACAGATGTAGGAAACTTGATCTCTGGTTCCTCTGTCTTTTCTAAATCAGCTTGAACATGTGAAAGTTCATGGTTCACATGCTGTTGAAGCCTGGGTTGGAGAATTTTGAGCATTACTTTATTAGCATGTGAGATGAGTGCAATTGTGTGGTAGATAGAACATTATTTGGCATTGCCTTTCTTTGGGATTGAAATGAAAACTGACATTTTCCAGTCCTGTTTCCACTGTTGAGTTTTCCTAAGTTGCTGGCATATGAGTGCAGCACTTTCATAGCATCGTCTTTTAGGATTTGAAATAGTTCAACTGGAATTGCATTACCTCCACTAGCTTTGTTCATAGTGATGCTTCCTTGGGGCCACTATACTTCACACTCCAAGCTATCTGGCTCCAGGTGAGTGATCACACCATCGTGGCTATGTGAGTCGTTAAGATCCTTTCTGTAATTCTTTGAAGTTCGTTTTTGAATTCTTGCCACCTCTTCTTAATATCTTATGCCTCTGTTAAATTCATGCAATATCCGTCCTTTTTTGTGCCCATCCTTGCATCAAATCCTCCCCTGATATGTTCAATTTTTTGAAGAGATCTCTAGTTTTTCCCATTCTATTGTTTTCCTCTGTTTCCTTGCACTGTTCACTTAGGATGGCTTTCTTATCTTTCCTTGCTATTTTTGGGGACTCTGCATTTACATGGGTGCTCTCCTTTGCCTTTCATTTCTTTTCTTTCTCAGCTTTTTGTAAGGACTCCTCAGACGACCATTTTGCCTTTTTGCATTTCTTTTTCTTGGGGATGGTTTTGATCACCATCTTCTGTACAATGTTACAAACCTCTGTCCATAGTTCTTCAGGCACTCTCTATCAGATCTAATCTCTTGAATCTATTTGTCACTTTTTCTGTATAATTGTAAGGGATTTTATTTAGATCATACCTGAGTGACCTAGTGGTTTTCCATACTTCTTCAATTTAAGTCTAAATTTTGCAATAAGTTCATGATCTGAGCCACAGTCAGCTCCCAGTCTTGTTTTTCCTGACTGTAAAGCTATTCTCCATTTTTCACTTCAAAGAATATAATCAATCTGATTTCGGTATTGACCATCTGGTGATGTCAATGTCATCTCTTGTGTTGTTAGAAGAGGGTGCTTGTTATGATCAGTTCACTGATTGCTAAAATGTTGATCATCTCTCTTGCCATCTCATTTGACCACTTCCAATTTACTTGGATTCATGGATTTAACATTCCAGGTTTCTATATAATTTTGTTATTTAGAACATCTTTCTTTACTTTCACCTCCAGACACCTCTACAACTGTGTGTTGTTTCCACTTTGACTCAGCATCTTCATTCCTTTTGGAGCTATTTCTGTGTGATTCTCCATCAGCATATTGGATACCTACTGACCTGAGGAGTTTCTCTTTCAGTATCCTATCATTTTCCCTTTTCATACTGTTCATGGGGTTCTCAAGGCAAGAATGCTGAAGTGGTTTGCCATCCCCTTCTTCAGTGAACCACTGAATTTTTGTCAGAATTCTCCAGCATGACCCATTCATTTGGGTGGCCCTGCATGGCACAGCTCATAGTTCCATTGAGTTAGATAAGGTTGTGATCCATGTGATCAGTTTGGTTACTTTTCTGTGATTGTGGTTTTCATTCTGTCTGCCCTCTGATGGATGAGGATAAGAGGCTTTGGAAGCTTCCTGATAGCAGGGACTGGCTGTGGGGAAAACTGGATCTTGCCCTGGTGGGCAAGTCCATCCTCAGTAAATGTTTAATCCAATTTTCTGCCAATTGGTGGGTCTGTGTCACCTCCCTGTGATTTGGCCTGTGTGGTTGGGAAAATGGCAGTAATGGTTATCTCCTTCAAAAGGATTTATGCCAGCACATTGCAGCTCCCAGGACTGTTGTAGTCAGTCCCCTTGACTTCATGACAGGCCATTGTTGATGCATGCCTTCACTGGAGATTTCTGGGCTGCTGCTGCTGCTACTAAGTCTCTTCAGTTGTGTCTGACTCTGTGCGACCCAAAGACGGCAGTCCATCAGGCTCCCCCGTCCCTGGGATTCTCCAGGCAAGAACACTTTGGTTGCCATTTCCTTTTCCAATGCGTGAAAGTGAAAAGTGAAAGAGAAGTCGTTCAGTTGTGTCTGACTCTTAGCCACCCCATGGACTGTAGCCTATCAGGCTCCCCTGTCCATAGGATTTTCCAGGCAAGAGTACTGGACATTCACAAGCAAATCGGGCTCAGTCTCTCATGGGTCACAAATTTCTTAAATACCTGTATTATTTTCTCTTAATGACACAGCATGAAAGCAGAATCTACCACCCTAAAATATTTCTCTGGAGTACTGGTTGTTTTAAACTGGCTATTTTCAGATAAGTAGCATACATGGAAAGGATCTGAAAACTAAATAAGAATTGCCAGTTTGTGAGAAACAAATTTCTAAGAGTGTCTTTCTGTGTGTACCTGAAAGAGGGTGGCCATATATCTAGAGACTCTTATCAGTAGAGAAAGCAAAGGCTTAAATCTACATCTTAATCACTCTCATTTACTGTGTTTTTCCTTTAACCACAATGGCATGAAACTAGAAATCAACCACAGAAAGAAGATGAAAAAAAAAAAAAAAACTTACATGGAGAATTAAAACAAAACAAAACAAAACAAAAATCCTACTAAAAAAGAAAGAAAAATAAAGACAAAGGGTCAGTGATGAAAATGAAAACTAAGTTGAAAAATACCTTGATACAAATGATAGTGAAAATCTATGAGATTAAAATATAAAAGTCCCCAAGGGGAAGTTCATAATGATACAGATCTTCCTAAAATAAATAAACTCACCTGAAAACTCAAAGAATTAGAAAAAGAAATACAAAGACTAAAGTCAGCAAAATTAAGAAAGTAATAAAGATCAGAAAGAAATAAATAAAATAGAGATTAGAAAATAGAAAAAAAAATAAAGCTGAGACTTTTTTTTTTTTTTTTTTTTGGTAAAAAAAAAAAAAAAAACTCTGGTCAGGGTCATCAAGAAGAAAAGAGAGGACAAAAATAAGCAAATAAGAAATGAAAGAGGAGAAATAGCAACTGAAACTACAGAAATACAGAACAAACAAAAACCTAAAAGAATACTATAAACAATTGTAAGTTAACTAATTGGACAACCTATAAAAAATGGACCTATAAAAAAATTTTCTGAAACATACTATCTACAAACGCTGAATCAAGAAAGAATAGATAGTTCAAACAGACCAATTACTAGGCATGAAATAGAATGTGTAATAAACATCAGATCAGTTTAGTTCAGTTGCTCAATCGTGTCCAACTCTTTGCGACCCTATGAATCGCAGCACACCAGGACTCCCTGTCCATTGCCAACTCCTGGAGTTCGCTCAAACTCACGTCCATCGAGTCAGTAATGCCATCCAGCCATCTCATCCTCTGTCGTCCCCTTCTCCTCCTGTCCCCAATCCCTCCCAGCATCAGGGTCTTTTCCAATGAGTCAACTCTTCGCATGAGGTGGCCAAAGTACTGGAGTTTCAGCTTTAGCATCATTCCTTCCAAAGAAATCCCAGGGCTGGTCTCCTTCAGAATGGACTGGTTGGATCTCCTTGCAGTCCAAGGGACTCTCAAGACTCTTCTCCAACACCACAGTTCAAAAGCCTCAATTCTTCGGCACTCAACCTTCTTCACAGTCCAACTCTCACATCCATACATGACCACAGGAAAAACCATAGCCTTGACTAGATGGACCTTTGTTGGCAAAGTACTGTCTCTGCTTTTCAATATGCTATCTAGGTTGGTCATAACTTTCCTTCTAAGGAGTAAGTGTATTTTAATTTCATGGCTGCAGTCACCATCTGCAGTGATTTTGGAGCCCAAAAAAACAAAGTCTGACACTGTTTCCCCATCTATTTCCCATGAAGTGGTGGGACCAGATGCCATGATCTTCGTTTTCTGAATGTTGAGCTTTAAGCCAACTTTTTCACTCTCCAGTTTCACTTTCATTAAGAGGCTTTTTAGTTCCTCTTCACTTTCTTCCATAAGGGTGGTATAATAAACATAACTTCCTGCAAACAAAAATTCGGGACAACATGGATTCACAGCAGAATTCTACCAAACAAATTGATACAATGAAGAACGTATATCAATTCTTCTTAAATTTTTCCGAAAGATTGAAAAGGAGGTAACACTTCTAAGTCATTCTACAGGGTGGAATCCCCACCTGACTGGGAAAAACATGCAGTGGAGCAAGGAGGGGAGAAGTAGAGGCCAGCCTGGACCAGTGCACTTTCGGGATGGGGGAAGGGAGGGCAATGGTTCATGTGTCTGGAGAGGCACGCTTGCATCCAGTGTGTCTGTGGGGAAGATGAGGGATCCTCCAGTGTCAAAGGACTGGAAAATCGAACTTCACATCCCCTTCCCACCCACTCAGGCCTGGGGAGCCTCTGAGGTCTCTGGACCTAATACTATACACCTTGAGGATGGATGCACTCCCAAAGCCCTCTCTGAACTGGGCTGGATCCAGGACCCAACCTTCATGTACATGTGTGTGCATGCTCAGTCACTCAGTCATGTCCAACTCTTTGCAACCCCATGAACTCTAATCCTCCAGGCTCCTCTGTCCATAGAATTTTCCAGGCAAGAATACTGGAATAGATTACCATTTTCTACTTCTAGGTATCTTTCTGACCCAGGAATCCAACCCAGGTCTCTTGTGTTTCCTGCATTGACAGGTGGATTCTTTACCACTGTGCCACCTAAGAATCCCATTGTGGCCCTTTCCCACACTGATGGCCCTTTCCCACACTGAACATAGATCCTGATCCTTCCAAAACCTCACCTCTGCCTACACTACAACCTAAGCCCTGCCAAACCTAAACATCAGTGCTAAGGTCTTTGGCATTTTCTTTCTTTCTTTTTTCTGGTTGCTGTTGTTGCTGTTTTTTTGTTTTAGGGCTTGGTTTTACCCTCCAGTTGTTGGTTTATATAAGTTTCATCTTTTTAAATATGTTATTTGTTTTCTAAATTTATTTTAAATTTAATTTTATAAATTTATTTTTTATTCTTTGTTATTGTCTACTCCTTTTATTTCCTTCTATTTTTTGGATTTTTTTTTTTTTCTGTTTTATGTTTCATTGGAGTTTGCTTTACCCTCCATTGCTTTTTTTTTTCATATGTATTCTTATTTTTTGCAATATGTTTGTTAGTTTTGAAATTTATTTTATATTTTATACTTTGCTATTGATCAAATTCAGATTTAAACTGAAGAAAGTAGGGAAAACCAGTAGACCATTCAGGTATGACCTAAATCAAATTCCTTTATGAATATACACAGTAAAAGTGAGAAATAGATTTAAGGGCCTAGATCTGATAGATAGAGTGCCTGAGGAACTATGGAATGAGGTTCCTGCCATTGTACAGGAGACAGGGATCAAGACCATTCCCATAGAAAAGAAATGCAAAAAAGCAAAATGGCTGTCTGGGGAGGCCTTACAAATAGCTGTGAAAAGAAGAGAAGTGAAAAGCAAAGGAGAAAAGGAAAGATATAAACATCTGAATGCAGAGTTCCAAAGAATAGCAAGAAGAGATAAGAAAGCCTTCTTCAAAGATCAATGCAAAGAAATAGAGGAAAACAACAGAATGGGAAAGACTAGAGATCTCTTCAAGAAAATCAGAGATACCAAAGGAACATTTCATGCAAAGATGAGGTCGATAAAGGACAGAAATGGTATGGACCTAACAGAAGCAGAAGATATTAAGAAGAGATGGCAAGAATAGACAGAACTGTACAAAAAAGATCTTTACGACCCAGATAATCACGATGGTGTGATCACTCACCTAAAGCCAGACATCCTGGAATGTGCAGTCAAGTGGGCCTTAGAAAGCATCACTATGAACAAAGCTAGTGGAGGTGATGGAATTCCAGTTGAGCTATTCCAAATCCTGAAAGATGATGCTGTGAAAGTGCTGCACTCAATACGCCAGCAAATTTGGAAAACTCAGCACTGGCCACAGGACTGGAAAAGGTCAGTTTCTATTCCAATCCCAAAGAAGGGCAATGCCAAAGAATGCTCAAACTACTGCACAATTGTGCTCATCTCACATGCTAGTAAAGTAATGCTCAAAATTCTCCAAGCGAGGCTTCAGCAATATGTGAACCCTGAACTTCCTGATGTTCAAGCTGGTTTTAGAAAAGGCAGAGGAACCAGAGACCAAATTGCCAACATCCGCTGGATCATAGAAAAAGCAAGAGAGTTCCAGAAAAACATCTATTTCTGCTTTATTGACTATGCCAAAGCCTTTGACTGTGTGGATCACAATCAACTGTGGAAAATTCTTCAAGAGATGGGAATACCAGACCACCTGATCTGCCTCTTGAGAAATTTGTATGCAGGTCAGGAAGCAACAGTTAGAACTGGACATGGAACAACAGACTGGTTCCAAATAGGAAAAGGAGTTCGTCAAGGCTGTATATTGTCACCCTGTTTATTTAACTTATATGCAGAGTACATCATGAGAAACGCTGGACTGGAAGAAGCACAAGCTGGAATCAAGATTGCCGGGAGAAATATCAATAACCTCAGATATGCAGATGACACCACCCTTATGGCAGAAAGTGAAGAGGAACTCAAAAGCCTCTTGATGAAAGTGAAAGTGGAGAGTGAAAAAGTTGGCTTAAAGCTCAACATTCAGAAAACGAAGATCATGGCATCTGGTCCCATCACTTGATGAGAAATAGATGGGGAAACAGTGGAAACAGTGTCAGACTTTGTTTTTTTGGGCTCCAAAATCACTGCAGATGGTGACTGCAGCCATGAAATTAAAATACACTTACTCTTTAGAAGGAAAATTATGACCAACCTAGATAGCATATTGAAAAGCAGAGACATTACTTTGCCAACAAAGGTCTGCCTAGTCAAGGCTATGGTTTTCCTGTGGTCACGTATGGATGTGAGAGTTGGACTGTGAAGAAGGCTGAGCGCTGAAGAATTGAGGCTTTTGAACTGTGGTGTTGGAGAAGAGTCTTGAGAGTCCCTTGGACTGCAAGGAGATCCAACCAGTCCATTCTGAAGGAGATCAGCCCTGGGATTTCTTTGGAGGGAATGATGCTAAAGCCGAAACTCCAGTATTTTGGCCACCTCATGCGAAGTGTTGACTCATTGGAAAAGACTCTGATGGTGGGAGGGATTGGGGGCAGGAGGAAAAGGGGACGACAGAGGATGAGATAGCTGGATGGCATCACTGACTCGATGGATGTGAGCCTGAGTGAACTCCGGGAGTTGGTGATGGACCGGGAGGCCTGGCGTGCTGCGATTCATGGGGTCACAAAGAGTCGGACATGACTGAGCAACTGATCTGATCTGATTGATCTAAACCTTTTTTTTGTTGTTGTTGTTCTTTTTTGTTGCATCCCATGGGTTTTGGGATTTCAGTTCATTGGCTGCATATCAGGACTGAGTTCCTGTGGTGGGAGTGCTGGATTTGAACTCCTGGACTAAGAGAGAAACTCAAGCCCAAAGGAATACTAATCACAATGTGGTATACCAGAGGTCCACCTTGCAACACAATACCCAGCTCTCCCCAACTGCCTGCAACTCCATTGCTCTAAACTTCACCAAACTATTAGTAAGACAGGAATACAGTCCACCCATCAGGACAAAAAAGAAAAGAAAATGAGATGAAAAAAATATATATGTTACAGATGAAAGAACAATAAATAAATAAACTCTACAAGACTGAATAAATGAAGAGGAAATTGTAATCTATCTGAAAAAGAATTTAGAGTAATGATAGTTAAGATGATTAAAAATCTTAAAATAGAATTTAGAAAATGTGAGAAACATTTAACAAGGATCTAGAAGAACTAAATAATAAACAGAGTGATGCATGCAGTAACAGAAATTTTAAAATACTGTAAGAAGGCAATAGCAGAATAATTGAGGCAGAAAATGAATAAGTGAGCTGGAAGATAGAATGATGAAAATAACTCCCAAAGAGCAGAATAAAGAAAGTAGACTGAAAAAAATTGAGGATAATCTCAGAGATCATTGAGACAATATTGAATCTATCAATAATCAATATAGGGTCCCAGAAAAGAAGAAAAAGAGAAAGGATCTGAGAAAATATTTGAAGAGATTATAGTCAAAAACTTCATTAACATGGGAAAGGAAATAGCCACCCATGTACAGGAAACACATAGATTCCCATACAGAATAAACCCTGGAGAAAGACACCAAGACAGATATTAATCAGACTAACAGAAATTAAATACCAAGAAAAATATTAAAAGCAGCAAGGAAAAACAAAAATAACATAAAAAGGGAACCCTGATTAGGCTATCAGCTGCTTTTCAACAGAAACTCTGTAGTTCATAAGGGAATGACAGTCTATATTTAAAGGAATGAAAGGGGAAAACATACAACCAAGACTACTCTACCAGTAAGGATCTCATTCAGATTGGACAGAAATGCAAAACCTAAGAGAATTCAGTACCACCAAATCAGCCTTACAAAAGATACGAAAGGAACTTCTCTAGGCAGAAAGCACAAGAGAAGAAAAAGACCAACGAACACAAACCCAAAACACTTAAGAAAATTCCAATAGGAACACAAATTGATAATTACCTTAAATGCAAATGGATTGAATGCTCCAACCAAAAGATACAGAGTGACTGAAAGGATACAAAAGCAAGACTTGACACATACAGACAAAGTGAGGAGATGGAAAAATTATTTCATGCAAATGGAAATCAAAAGGAAGCTGGAGTAGCAAAACTCATATTAGATGGAATAAGTGAAGTCACTCAGTCGTGTCCAACTCTTTTTGTGACCCCATGCACTGTAAACCCTACCAGGCACCTCCGTCCATGGAATTTTCCAAGCAAGAGTACTAGATAGAACAGACTCTAAAATAAAAACTTAAGAGAGATAAGGAAGAACACTACCCAATGATCAAGGGATCAATTCAAGAAGTCATAACAATTATAAATATTTATGCACCCAACATAGGAGCATACATAAGTTAAATGCTAACAGCAATAAAAGATAAATTGATAGCAATACAATAATAGTCAGTGTCTATATCATCCCACTTACATCAGTGGACAGATCATCCAGGAGGAAAATAAATAAAGAAATGCAACCTTTAAATAATACAGTAGCTAGATATATTTAACTGATATTTATAGGATATTCCACCTGAAAACAGTAGAATCAACTTTGTTCTCACATGCACATGGAACAGTCTCCAGGTAAGACCACATCTTAGGTTACAAATCAAGCCTTGGAAAATTTATGAAAACTGAAATTGTATCAAACATCTTTTCTGACCATAACACTTTGAGATAAATTTATTTTAAATTTAATTTTATAAATTTATTTTTTATTCTTTGTTATTGTCTACTCCTTTATTTCCTTCTATTTTTTGGATTTTTTTCTTTTCTGTTTTATGTTTCATTGGAGTTTGCTTTACCCTCCATTGCTTTTTTTTCATATGTATTCTTATTTTTTGCAATATGTTTGTTAGTTTTGAAATTTATTTTATATTTTATACTTTGCTATTGATCAAATTCAGATTTAAACTGAAGAAAGTAGGGAAAACCAGTAGACCATTCAGGTATGACCTAAATCAAATTCCTTTATGAATATACAGTAAAAGTGAGAAATAGATTTAAGGGCCTAGATCTGATAGATAGAGTGCCTGAGGAACTATGGAATGAGGTTCCTGCCATTGTACAGGAGACAGGGATCAAGACCATTCCCATAGAAAAGAAATGCAAAAAAGCAAAATGGCTGTCTGGGGAGGCCTTACAAATAGCTGTGAAAAGAAGAGAAGTGAAAAGCAAAGGAGAAAAGGAAAGATATAAACATCTGAATGCAGAGTTCCAAAGAATAGCAAGAAGAGATAAGAAAGCCTTCTTCAAAGATCAATGCAAAGAAATAGAGGAAAACAACAGAATGGGAAAGACTAGAGATCTCTTCAAGAAAATCAGAGATACCAAAGGAACATTTCATGCAAAGATGAGGTCGATAAAGGACAGAAATGGTATGGACCTAACAGAAGCAGAAGATATTAAGAAGAGATGGCAAGAATAGACAGAACTGTACAAAAAAGATCTTTACGACCCAGATAATCACGATGGTGTGATCACTCACCTAAAGCCAGACATCCTGGAATGTGCAGTCAAGTGGGCCTTAGAAAGCATCACTATGAACAAAGCTAGTGGAGGTGATGGAATTCCAGTTGAGCTATTCCAAATCCTGAAAGATGATGCTGTGAAAGTGCTGCACTCAATACGCCAGCAAATTTGGAAAACTCAGCACTGGCCACAGGACTGGAAAAGGTCAGTTTCTATTCCAATCCCAAAGAAGGGCAATGCCAAAGAATGCTCAAACTACTGCACAATTTGTGCTCATCTCACATGCTAGTAAAGTAATGCTCAAAATTCTCCAAGCGAGGCTTCAGCAATATGTGAACCCTGAACTTCCTGATGTTCAAGCTGGTTTTAGAAAAGGCAGAGGAACCAGAGACCAAATTGCCAACATCCGCTGGATCATAGAAAAAGCAAGAGAGTTCCAGAAAAACATCTATTTCTGCTTTATTGACTATGCCAAAGCCTTTGACTGTGTGGATCACAATCAACTGTGGAAAATTCTTCAAGAGATGGGAATACCAGACCACCTGATCTGCCTCTTGAGAAATTTGTATGCAGGTCAGGAAGCAACAGTTAGAACTGGACATGGAACAACAGACTGGTTCCAAATAGGAAAAGGAGTTCGTCAAGGCTGTATATTGTCACCCTGTTTATTTAACTTATATGCAGAGTACATCATGAGAAACGCTGGACTGGAAGAAGCACAAGCTGGAATCAAGATTGCCGGGAGAAATATCAATAACCTCAGATATGCAGATGACACCACCCTTATGGCAGAAATTGAAGAGGAACTCAAAAGCCTCTTGATGAAAGTGAAAGTGGAGAGTGAAAAAGTTGGCTTAAAGCTCAACATTCAGAAAACGAAGATCATGGCATCCGGTCCCATCCCTTCATAGGAAATAGATGGGGAAACAGGGGAAACAGTGTCAGACTTTATTTTTCTGGGCTCCAAAATCACTACAGATGGTGACTGCAGCCATGAAATTAAAAGACGCTTACTCTTTGGAAGGAAAATTATGACCAACCTAGATAGCATATTCAAAAGCAGAGACATTACTTTGCCAACAAAGGTTCGTCTAGTCAAGGCTATGGTTTTTCCTGTGGTCACGTATGGATGTGAGAGTTGGACTGTGAAGAAGGCTGAGCGCTGAAGAATTGAGGCTTTTGAACTGTGGTGTTGGAGAAGAGTCTTGAGAGTCCCTTGGACTGCAAGGAGATCCAACCAGTCCATTCTGAAGGAGATCAGCCCTGGGATTTCTTTGGAGGGAATGATGCTAAAGCCGAAACTCCAGTATTTTGGCCACCTCATGCGAAGTGTTGACTCATTGGAAAAGACTCTGATGGTGGGAGGGATTGGGGGCAGGAGGAAAAGGGGACGACAGAGGATGAGATAGCTGGATGGCATCACTGACTCGATGGATGTGAGCCTGAGTGAACTCCGGGAGTTGGTGATGGACCGGGAGGCCTGGCGTGCTGCGATTCATGGGGTCACAAAGAGTCGGACATGACTGAGCAACTGATCTGATCTGATTGATCTAAACCTTTTTTTTGTTGTTGTTGTTCTTTTTTTTTGTTGCATCCCATGGGTTTTGGGATTTCAGTTCATTGGCTGCATATCAGGACTGAGTTCCTGTGGTGGGAGTGCTGGATTTGAACTCCTGGACTAAGAGAGAAACTCAAGCCCAAAGGAATACTAATCACAATGTGGTATACCAGAGGTCCACCTTGCAACACAATACCCAGCTCTCCCCAACTGCCTGCAACTCCATTGCTCTAAACTTCGGGCCAAACTATTAGTAAGACAGGAATACAGTCCACCCATCAGGACAAAAAAGAAAAGAAAATGAGATGAAAAAAATATATATGTTACAGATGAAAGAACAATAAATAAATAAACTCTACAAGACTGAATAAATGAAGAGGAAATTGTAATCTATCTGAAAAAGAATTTAGAGTAATGATAGTTAAGATGATTAAAAATCTTAAAAATAGAATTTAGAAAATGTGAGAAACATTTAACAAGGATCTAGAAGAACTAAATAATAAACAGAGTGATGCATGCAGTAACAGAAATTTTAAAATACTGTAAGAAGGCAATAGCAGAATAATTGAGGCAGAAAAATGAATAAGTGAGCTGGAAGATAGAATGATGAAAATAACTCCCAAAGAGCAGAATAAAGAAAGTAGACTGAAAAAAAAAATTGAGGATAATCTCAGAGATCATTGAGACAATATTGAATCTATCAATAATCAATATAGGGGTCCCAGAAAAAGAAGAAAAAGAGAAAGGATCTGAGAAAATATTTGAAGAGATTATAGTCAAAAACTTCATTAACATGGGAAAGGAAATAGCCACCCATGTACAGGAAACACATAGATTCCCATACAGAATAAACCCTTGGAGAAAGACACCAAGACAGATATTAATCAGACTAATAGAAATTAAATACCGAGAAAAAATATTAAAAGCAGCAAGGGAAAAACAAAAATAACATAAAAGGGAACCCTGATTAGGCTATCAGCTGCTTTTCAACAGAAACTCTGTAGTTCATAAGGGAATGACAGTCTATATTTAAAGGAATGAAAGGGGAAAACATACAACCAAGACTACTCTACCAGTAAGGATCTCATTCAGATTGGACAGAAATGCAAAACCTAAGAGAATTCAGTACCACCAAATCAGCCTTACAAAAGATACGAAAGGAACTTCTCTAGGCAGAAAGCACAAGAGAAGAAAAAGACCAACGAACACAAACCCAAAACACTTAAGAAAATTCCAATAGGAACACAAATTGATAATTACCTTAAATGCAAATGGATTGAATGCTCCAACCAAAAGATACAGAGTGACTGAAAGGATACAAAAGCAAGACTTGACACATACAGACAAAGTGAGGAGATGGAAAAATTATTTCATGCAAATGGAAATCAAAAGGAAGCTGGAGTAGCAAAACTCATATTAGATGGAATAAGTGAAGTCACTCAGTCGTGTCCAACTCTTTGTGACCCCATGCACTGTACCCTACCAGGCACCTCCGTCCATGGAATTTTCCAAGCAAGAGTACTAGATAGAACAGACTCTAAAATAAAAACTTAAGAGAGATAAGGAAGAACACTACCCAATGATAAAGGGATCAATTCAAGAAGTCATAACAATTATAAATATTTATGCACCCAACATAGGAGCATACATAAGTTAAATGCTAACAGCAATAAAAGATAAATTGATAGCAATACAATAATAGTCAGTGTCTATATCATCCCACTTACATCAGTGGACAGATCATCCAGGAGGAAAATAAATAAAGAAATGCAACCTTTAAATAATACAGTAGCTAGATATATTTAACTGATATTTATAGGATATTCCACCTGAAAACAGTAGAATCAACTTTGTTCTCACATGCACATGGAACAGTCTCCAGGTAAGACCACATCTTAGGTTACAAATCAAGCCTTGGAAAATTTATGAAAACTGAAATTGTATCAAACATCTTTTCTGACCATAACACTTTGAGATTAGAAAACAATTACAGGAAAAGAAGCAACTATCAAAAAAAAAAAAACACACACACACACACACAAGCACATGGAGAATAAACAATGTGCTGCTAAATAACCAAGTGATCACTTCAGAAGTTAAAGAATAAATTTTTTAAATGCACATAGAAGTAAATTATAATGAAAACACGATGATCCCAAACCTATTGGATACACCAAAAGCGATTCTAAAAGGAAAGTTTACAGCAATTCAATCTAACCTCAACAAGCAAGAAAAAATTAAAATAAAGTCTAATCTTACACCTAAAGCAACTAGAGAAAGGAAAACAAAGAAAATTCAAACTCAGCAGAGGAAAATAAATCATGAAGATCACAGCAGAAATAAATGAAATAGAAACAAAGTTAACAATAGTGAATAACAGTAAAAATAAAAGTTAGTTATTTGATAAACAAAATTGATTAAACTTTAGTCAGATTTCTTAAGAAAACAAGAGAAGACTCTAATAAAATTAGAAATGAAAATGGAGAAATCCCAACTGATACTGTAGAAATATGAAGGATCATAAGAGACTACTGCTGCTGCTGCTGCTGCTGCTGCTAAGTTGCTTCAGTCATGTCCAACTCTGTGTGATCCCATAGACAGCAGCCTACCAGGCTCCCCCGTCCCTGGGATCCTCCAAGCAAGAACACTGGAGTGGGTTGCCATTTCCTTCTCCAATGCATGGAAGTGAAAAGTGAAAGTGAAGTCGTTCAGTCGTGTCTGACTATTAGCGACCCCATGGACTGCAGCCTACCAGGCTTCTCCATCTATGGGATTTTCCAGGCAAGAGTACTGGACTGGGGTGCCATTGCCTTCCCCTTAAGAGACTACTACATGCAACTATATGGCAATAAAATGGACATCCTGGAAGAAATGGACAAATTCTTAGAAAGATACAGTGTTCTAAGATAGAATCAGTAAGAATCAGAAAATGTAAACAGACTAATCAGAATAAATAAAATTGAAACTGAAAATAAAAATCTTCCAAAGAACAAAGTCCAGAATCAGATGAACTTCACAGGCAAATTCTATCTAATATTTACAGAAATTCCTATTCTTTTTAAACTCTTCTACAAAACTGCAGAGGGAGGAATGTTCCCAAATTTGATATCCAAGGTGACCATCACCCTGTTACCAAACCTGACAAAGATATCACACACAAAAACAAAATTACAGACTAATACCACTGCTGGGCATAGGAACAATAATGCTGATCAAAATACTAACAAATAGAATCCAATATCCTGTTAAAATGATCATGTAAAATGATAAAGTGATATTTACTGCAGGAATATAAGGATTCTTCAATCAACCTACCTACTCAGAAAACTATGAAACACTGATGAAAGTAATCAAAGAGGAGAAAAACCCTATGGAGAAATATATCATGTTTTGGAGTGGAAGAGTCAATATAATGAAAATTAATATACTACCCAAAGCAATCTACAGATTCAGTGCAATTCGTGTCAAATTACCAATGACACTCTATACAGGATTAGAATAAAAATTTGACAATTTGTGTGTGTGTGTGTGTGTGTGTGTGTGTGTGTGTTAGTCACTCAGTCATACCCAACTGTTTGTGACCTGATGGACTGTAGCCCACCAGGCTCCGCTGTCCATGGGGTTTTCCAGGAAAAGATGCTGGAGTGGTTTGCCATTTCCTTCTTCAGGGGATCTTCCTGACCCAGGGATTGAACCTGGGTCTCCTGCACTGCAGGCAGATTCTTTACCAACTGAGCTACTAGGGAAGCCCACAATTTGTATGGAAACACAAAATACTCAGAAATAGCAATGGAATTTTGAAGGGGAAAAAATGAAAAGGGAGGAATCATCGTCCCCAACTTTAAACTATACTACAAAGCTACAGTAATCAAAACAGTATGGCACTGGCACAGAAACAGAAATCTAGACCAATGGTACAGGATAGAAAGTCTAGAAATTAACCCATGTACCTGTGGTCACCTAATCTATAACAAATAAGGCAAAAATATACAATGGAGAAAAGATTCTCTTCTATAAGTGGTGCTGGGAAATCTCAACAGCTACATGTAAAAGGATGAAATTAAAATACTGCCCAATACCATACACAAAAATAAACTCAAAATAGTTAAAGACATAAATGTAAAGTCAGAAACTATAAAACTTTTACAGGAAAAACACTTTGACATCAGCCATAGCAAGATCTTTTTTTGACCCACCTCCTTGAATATTAAAATAAAAATGGATGAACCTATAATCTGTCATACAGAGTGAAGTTAGAGAAAGAAGAACAAACATCATATATTAACATCAGAATGCCAAGAGAAATATCAGTAACTTCAGATATGCAGATATCACCCTTATGGCAGATAGTGAAGAGGGACTAAAGAGTCTCTTGATACAAGTGAAAGAAGAGAGTGAAAAGACTGGCTTAAAACTCAACATTCAAAAAACTAAGATCATGATATCCAGTCCCATCACTTCATGTCAAATAGATGGGTATATAATGGAAACAGTGACAGGCTTTATTTTTGGGGGATCCAAAATCACTGCAGATGGTGACTGCAACCATGAAATTAAAAGATGCTTGCTCCTTGGAAGTAAAGCTATGGCAAACCTAGACAGTGTATTAAAAAGCAGAGACATTTTGCCAACAAAAATCCATCTAGTCAGAGCTATGATTTTTCCAGTAGTCATGTATGGATGTGAGAGTGGACCATAAAGAAAGCTGAGCACTGAAAATTGATGCTTTGAACTGTGGTGTTAGAGAAGATTCTTGAGAGTCCCTTGGACTGCAAGGAGGTCAAACCAGTCAATCCTAAAAGATGTTAGTCCTGAATACTCATTGGAAGAATTGATGCTGAAGCTGAAGCTCCAATACTTTGGTCACCTGATGTGAAGAACTGACTTATTAGAAAAGACCTTGGTGCTGGAAAAGACTGAAGGCCTAAGGAGAAGGAGACAACAGAGGATTAGATGGTTGGATGGCATCACCAACTCAATGGACATGAGTTTGAGGAACCTCTGGGAGTTGAGATGGACAGGGAAGACTATTGCACTTCAGTCATGGGGTTGCAACAAGTTGGACATGACTGAGCAACTGAACTGGGATGAACTGAAAATTCAGTAACAGAGGTGCAGATGTAGAGGTTGGATGTGGACATATGGCGAGAAAGGGAGGGTGGGATGAATTGAGAGTGTAGTGTTGACATATATACACTACCATGTGTAAAATAGTTAGTGTGAAGCTGCTCTAGAACACAGGGATCTCAGCATGGTGCTCTGTGTTGACCTAGAAGGTGAAATAGAGGAATGGGAAGGAAGCACAAGAGGAGGAAATATATGTGTACCTGTGGCTGATTCTGGGCTTCCCTGGTGGCTCAGAAGTTAAAGCATCTGTCTGCAATGTGGGAGACCTGGGTTCGATCCCTGGGTCAGGAAGATTCCCTTGGAGAAGGAAATAGCAACCCACTCCAGTGTTCTTGCCTGGAGAATCCCATGGACGAAGGAGCCTGGTGGGTACAGTCCACGGGGTCACAAAGAGTCAGAAACGACTGAGCGACTTCACTTTATGGCTGATTCACATTGTTATATAGCAGAAATTAACACAATCTTGTAAATGAATACTACTCCATTAAAAAAAAAGTAAAAAAGACCAAAGACTGCGGTGTAGTATGGGGAAAGGAGAGGGAAGGAGTTTGGGTAAAGGAAAAACAAAATAAAGATTTTTGCACTAAGCCATTCATTTCCTCTTCCATGTTTTGTCTTCTTCCCATTCCAAATCATCTTTACTTATAAAGGTCAGGTCACTTAAGTTTAAAAAATGTCGTTCTATAAAGCCAGAATTAGCCTGATATCAAAAAAGACATTACCAAAAAATAATAAAATTACAGACTAATATGGGCTTCCCAATATGAAAAAGTAGGAAGTCAAGAAACACCTGGAGAAACAGGCAAATTGGAGTAACAGGCAAATTTGGCCTTGGAATACAGAATGAAGCAAGGCAAAGGCTAATAGAGTTTGGCCAACAGAACACACTGGTCATAGCAAACACCCTCTTCCAAAAACACAAGAGGAGACTCTACACATGGACATCACCAGATGCTCAACACTGAAATCAGATTGATTATATTCTTTGCAGCCAAAGATGGAGAAGCTCTATACAGTCAGCAAAAACAAGACCGGCAGCTGACTGTGGCTCAGATCATGAACTCCTTATTGCCAAATTCAGACTTAAATTAAAAGATTAGGGAAAACCACTAGACCATTCAGGTATGACCTAAATCAAATCCCTTATGAGTATACAGTGGAAATGAGATATAGATTTAAGGGACTAGATCTGATAAATAGAGTGCCTGACGAACTATGGACAGAGGTACATGGCATTGTACAGGAGACAGGGATCAAGACCATCCCCATAGAAAAGAAATGCAAAGAAGCAAAATGGCTGTCTGGGGAGGCCTTACAAACAACTGTGAAAAGAAAAGAAGCGGAAAGCAAAGGAGAAAAGGAAAGATATAAGCATCTGAATTCAGAGCTCCGAAGAATAGCAAGAAGAGATAAGAAAGCCTTCCTCAGCGATCAATGCAAAGAAATAGAGGAAAAGAACAGAATGGGAAAGACTAGAGATTTCTTCAAGAAAATTAGAGATACCAAGGGAACATTTCATGCAAAGATGGGCTCGATGAAGGACAGAAATGGTATGGACCCAACAGAGGCAGAAGATATTAAGAAGAGATGGCAAGAATACACAGAAGAACTGTACAAAAAAGATCTTCACAACCAAGATAATCACGATGGTGTGATCACTCACCTAGAGCCAGACATCCTGGAATGTGAAGTCAAGTGGGCCTTAGAAAGCATCACTACGACAAAGCTAGTGGAGGTGATGAAATTCCAGTTGAGCTATTCCAAATCCTGAAAGATGATGCTGTAAAGGTGCTGCACTCAATATGCCAGCAAATTTGGAAAGCTCAGCAGTAACCACAGGACTGGAAAAGGTCAGTTTTCATTCCTATCCCAAAGAAAGGCAATGCCAAAGAATGCTCAAACTACCACACAATTGCACTCATCTAACACGCTAGTAAAGTAATGCTCAAAATTTTCCAAGCCAGGCCTCAGCAATACATCAACCATGAACTTGCAGATGTTCAAGCTGGTTTTAGAAAAGGCAGAGGAACCAGAGATCAAATTGCCAACATCTGTTTGATCATCAAAAAAGCAAGAGAGTTCCAGAAAAAACAACTATTTCTGCTTTATTGACTATGCCAAAGCCTTTGGCTGTGTGGATCACAATAACTTGTGGAATATTCTTCAAGAGATGGTAATACCAGACCACCTGACCTGCTTCTTGAGAAACCTATATGCAGGTCAGGAAGCAAGAGTTACAATTGGACATTGAACAAGAGACTGGTTCCAAAGAGGAAAAGGAGTACGTCAAGGCTGTATATTGTCACAATGCTTATTTAACTTTTATTCAGAGTACATTATGAGAAATGCTGGACTGGAAGAAGCACAAGCTGTAATCAAGATTGCTGGGAGAAATCTCAATAACCTCAGATATGCAGACGACACCACACTTAGGGCAGAAAATGAAGAGGAACTAAAAAGCCTCTTGATGAAAGTGGAAGAGGAGACTGAAAAAGTTGGTTTAAAGCTCAACATTCAGAAAACTAAGATCATGGCATCTAGTCCATCTCTTCAAGGGAAATAGATGGGAAAACAGTAGAAACAGTGTCAGACTTTATTTTTGGGGGGGCTCCAAAATCACTGCAGATGGTGATTGCAGCCATGAAATTAAAAGATGCTTACTCCTCGGAAGGAAAGTTATGACCAACCTAGATAGCATATTCAAAAGCAGAGACATTACTTTGCCAACAAAGGTTTATCTAGTCAAGGCTATGGTGTTTTCAGTGGTCACGTATGGATATGAGAGTTGGACTGTGAAGAAAGCTGAGCACCGAAGAATTGATGCTTTTGACCTGTGGTGTTGGAGAAGACTCTTGAGAGTCCCTTGGACTGCAAGGAGGTCCAACCTGTCCATCCTAAAGGAGATCAGTCTGGAGTGTTCATTGGAAGGAATAATGCTAAAGCTGAAACTCCAATACTTTCGCCACCTCATGCAAATTGTTGACTCATTGGAAACGGCCCTGATGCTGGGACATATTGAGGGCAGGAGGAGAAGGGAAATACACAGGATGAGATGGCTGGATGACATCACCTACTTGATGGAGATGAGTTTGTTTAACTTCCTAGAGTTGGTGATGGACAGAGAGCCCTGGCGTGCTGCAATTCACGATGTCACAAAGAGTTGGAAATGACTGAATGACTGAACTGAACTGAACTGAGTAGCCTATAATGAAAAATCTGAAAAAGGTTATATATATATACACCTATGTATATGAATCATTTTGCCCTACACTAGAAAATTAACACAGCTTTGCAGATCAACTATATTTCAATCAAAAGGAAGAAAGAGAGGAGACAGAGAATGAAAAATTTGTAAAATAACATTTTTTATAAAATCACTGTGGATGCTAACTGTACCTGAGATATTAAAAGATGCCTGTTCCTTGGAAGTGTCAGGCGAGTGTATGCTCGTTGGTTGTGTCTTGTCCCAAAAAGGATTTGGGGTGATGGACATTAAAGCCCTCTGCCTGTCACAACTCATGGGTCTTGGCCTGACTGTGTTATAGCTCTCAGGTCTCAAACAGACCATGTTATAGCTCTTAGACAAATCAATGTTACAGCTCCTTGTTACAGCTCTATTTTATTAAGAAAATAACACAAAAATCCATCCTCAAAGCATAAGGGCATGTCTACTCAAAGAAATTAAGAGAAGAGTGGCCCAGTGCACGGGAGAGAGAGAGACAGAGAGACCCCTGGCCCTTTGGCTCCTCTCTTTATATGTTTTTTCCTCCCCTTGGGCCTACCCTATGTAAATTGGGCTAACCCGGAGTGCTGTTTGTTATACCTGAGGTCCTCACACCTTCCTTTGACCTTCCTTTGTTCTATTTGTGTGGGCCTTGAGGCAACAGTTAGAACTGGACATGGAACAACAGACTGGTTCCAAATAGGAAAAGGAGTCCGTCAAGGCTGTATATTGTCACCCTGCTTATTTAACTTATATGCAGAGTACATCATGAGAAATGCTGGACTGGAAGAAGCACAAGCTGGAATCAAGATTACCAGGAGGAATATCAATAACCTCAGATATGCAGATGACATCACCCTTATGGCACAAAGTGAAGAGGAACTCAAAAGCCTCTTGATGAAAGTGAAAGTGGAGAGTGAAAAAGTTGGCTTAAAGCTCAACATTCAGAAAACAAAGATCATGGGATCTGGTCCCATCACTTCATGGGAAATAGATGGGGAAACAGTGGAAACAGTGTCAGACTTTATTTTTCTGGGCTCCAAAATCACTGCAGATAGTGCCTGCAGCCATGACATTAAAAGACGCTTACTTCTTGGAAGGAAAGTTATGACCAACCTAGATAGCATATTGAAAAGCAGAGACAGTACTTTGCCAACAAAGGTCCATCTAGTCAAGGCTATGGTGTTTACAGTGGTCATGTATGGATGTGAGAGTTGGACTGTGAAGAAAGCTGAGTGCCAAAGAATTGATGCTTTTGAACTGTGGTGTTGGAGAAGACTCTTGAGAGTCCCTTGGACTGCAAGGAGATCCAACCAGTCCATTCTGAAGGACATCAGCCCTGGGATTTCTTTGGAAGGAATGATGGTAAAGCTGAAACTGCAGTACTTTGGCCACCTCATGTGAAGAGTTGACTCATTGGAAAAGACTCTGATGCTGGGAGGAATTGGGGGCAGGAGGAGAAGGGGACGACAGAGGATGATATGGCTGGATGGCATCACTGACTCAATGGACGTGAGTCTGGGTGAACTCTGGGAGTTGATGATGGACAGGGATTCCTCACGTGCTGTGATTCATAGGGTCACAAAGAGTCAAAGATGACTGAATGACTGAACTGAACTGAACTTCCCTTCCTTGTCTTTTAGCCACCACCATTTTGGACTCCTGTTTCCTATTCTAACTAACAGAAGGAAAGGTGTGACAAACCTAGACAGTGTATTAAAAAGCCAAGACATCACTTTACTGAAAAAGGT
Organism: Bos mutus; assembly: GCF_027580195.1. Lineage (NCBI taxonomy): Eukaryota > Metazoa > Chordata > Mammalia > Artiodactyla > Bovidae > Bos > Bos mutus. Next base: position 13,159,595 of record NC_091640.1, on the reverse strand, counting down.
TTGTATAGTCAAAGCTATGGTTTTTTCAAGCAGTCATGTGTGGATGTGAGTGTTGAACCATTAAGAAGACTGAGTGACAAAGAACTGATGCTTTCAAATTGTGATGCTGGAGAATTCTCTTGAGAGACCCTTGGACTGCAAAGAGATCAAACCAGTCAATCCTTAAAGAAATCAACCCTGAATATTGATTGGAAGGACTGATACTGAAGCTCCAATACTTTGGCCCTGTAATGCAAATAGCTGACTCACTGGAAAGGACTCTGATGCTGGAAAGATTAAAGGCAGAGAAGAAGAGGGCAGCAGAGGATGAAATGGTTGGATAGCATCATCACCTCAATGGACATGAATTTGAGAAAATTTGGGAGATAGTGAAGAACAGGGTAGCCCTGGTGTGCTGCAGTCCATAGGGTCACAAAGAGTTGGACGTGGCTTAGCAAGTGAACAGTAGCAACAACAAAATAACATTTAAGGAGTTTTAGAGTCATTATAATAAGTAATGTGATTCATTGTTGTAGGTTTTTACAAATAGTTCTATACAAATTGCCTACAGAAAAGAAATCATTGCTTCCATTTACAGTATAACTCCTTTAGCTCTCTTGCAAAATAATTTAAGAAAGCCATGCTTATTAATGGCTCTTAGCTGGATTATTGCTGTATATATCAGCAACACCAGTCACAATAAAACATTAAAATAACTTTTTTTTCCCCTGATGAACTTCAATATACACTTTCTTCCCTGAACTCATGTAATCATTACCATAAAAATCCAAGAAGAAAGGTACATTTAGGTCATGTGCATTCAGTTACCTAGAAATAAAAAAGGCTATTCTCTGCAATGACCAACCCATTAAGCAAGGAAATTCATTGACTATACTATAAAGAACTACTTCTCTTAAAACAAAACAAAACTGTCTATGACATTAAATCTCATTACTCCTGAAAAAAATTCCCTGGATTAATTTAAGAGGGAAACACATCTACTCCTCCACATGAAACTTTTAATGCTTTTTCATCACTTCCAATATGAAACCTTGATTCTTAAGATATGGAATCTAAACTACTTTTGCATGACCTTTGGTCACTGTGACCTCAAATTAGCCTTTCTGAATCCTAAGTTTCAAGTTAACCTTTCCAACTGTTATCTTGTTACTGAGAAGAACTTGAGTCACTTGTTTGCAAAGCCAATATTTTGACATTGATATATATATATTGTAGTGAAAGAAAGTACAGCATTTTTGCAAAGCCCAGTAAAGAGCATGGGTGGTTCATTCTCAAAATATCAGAACTCCCCAGTGGGTGTCAGGGAATGATTTTTAAAGGCAATATTTGGGGTGAGAGTGTGGGGCTCATTAATTTCTTCTGGTTGGTTATATTTCAGCAGTCTTAATTATCAATCTTAATTTCAACCAGTGTGGGATCTACATGCTTGTGGACAGCCAGGTTGAGTCTTTTCCTTGTTTGTTTCTTTATATTTCTCTGGTAAAGTATAGGAAACTAAAGCTTTTTTTTTTTTTTTTTTTTAACAAATAAGAAATGGAGGACAGAAAGGAACTTTTGTTCCTGGGAGATATCTACAGAATCCTGCTGGGTTTCAGTGTCCTGAAGAGGTTTTAATGTTTTTTCTGGCTTTGCTTTAGTTCATGCCACTCTCCCATTTTGGAAAGTCAGATTCATACCCTTCAATTTTATGAATATGCTGAAAATTTTAGACTCTGGCTTGGAAGTTCAAGTAGATGACCTCATTATACTCTTCCAATTCTTGGATATTGTATATTTGTTATCAATTTATTAGGTGTCATCTCTCATTCAGCTATAGACCAAATAGGAGATCTAGAAAGGAATGATTAGCACAGACATGAAAAGCTTAAATGCTGTTTTTGAGCAATTTTAGTATTATCTATGTTTTCACACTGACTATTAAATGATAGGACCACATCACAAATAACATTTTGAAAGTTCAAAAACTATTCATAGACTTCCCTGGTGGTCCAGTGGCTGAGGCTCTGTGGTCCCAATGTAGGGACACTGGTTTCAATCCCTGGTCCCTGGATACCACATACCACAACTGAGAGTTCACACGCTACAACTAGGAGTTTGCATGCTCCAGCTAAAAATGGTGATGGTGGTTTAGTTGCTAAGTCATGTCTGACTCTTGTGACCCCATGGACAATAGCCTGCCAGGCTCCTCTGTTCATGAGATTCTCCAGGCAAGAATACCAAAGTGGGTAGTCATTTCTTTCTCCAACAACTAAATATAAACAAACAAAAAAACAAATAAAAGACTCTCTTCACATTGAAGGCATTTTTGTAGGATACATGTATGTGCAAGGACATGTAAAGCAGGAATTGTAAGCAGTGCCATAGCCAGAAAACAAAAAGCTGGATTAAGTTTAAAGGATCTTACAAATGTCAGAGACCAGAAAAGACAAGTAGTGTTGATCAAGGAATGTCACCTAGGCTGTAAAGATCTAGCAGGAGCTCAAAACCTTACATACAATTAAACGATTAAACTTTGTGTTTAAATCTCCTCAATAATAGGATCTGAATTTTTTTGTAAAATAGATAAATTTAAAAGTAGGTAAAATACCAGGTAGCCAATAGATAAAAATAAATACTAGTAAAAATTAAAAATAAATTGAACAATGTAATTAGAATTAAATGATTCATCTGAAATATTGGCAAGGTGTTAGAATTTTGGATATATGAACACTAAATAAAAGACACAAAATGTCAAGAGAATATATGTACAGGGATGAGGAGCAAAGTCAACAGATAGTACAAAAATTAATTATCCAAGAATGAAAAACCCAGATATTATGTCAAGCAAGCGTAAGATAAATAAAGTAATATGAGTCACTTTCTTAAAACTCAACATCCAAAAAAACTAAGAGCATGGCATCTAGTCCCATCACTTCATGGCAAATAGATGGGGAAAAAATGGAACCAGTGATAGATTTTATTCTTTATGGGCCCCAAAATCACTGCAGTCAGTGACTGCAGCCATGAAATTAGAAGACATTTGCTCCTTGGAAGAAAAGCTGTGACAAACCTAGACAGTGTATTAGAAAACAGAGACATCACTTTGCTGACAAAGGTCTGTATAGTCAAAGCTATGGATTTTCCAGTAGTCATGTATGAATATGAGAGTTGGACCATGAAGAAGCATTGAAGAATTGCATGAAGAGCACTGAAGAATTGATATTTTTGAATTTTGGTGCTGGAAAAGGCTCTTGAGGGTCCCTTGGACAGCAAGAAAATTAAACCAATCAATTCTAAAGGAAATCAATTCGATATTCTTTGGAAGGATTGATGCTGAAGCTCCAATATTTTGGCCACCTGATCCTGATTAGAAAAGATCCTGGTGTTGGGAAAGATTGAAGGCAGGATAAGAAATGAGAGAAAGAATAAAGAATTAACAGCTATCTTGTGTTTTTCATATTGACTGAATATCTAATAGACTGATCTTAGTGTGTGTGACTTATATTTATCCCTCCCAGTGATGAATCCATTCTAAAACAATCCTTTGAATAGTTGCAATGCCATGCTTATTCAAGGACTATTTCTCAAAAATAAATTCTGTAAGCCTTTGAATCTGTTCACAAGTATTATGACAAATTTAAATTTTTAAGTTTCTAATTGATATCCATATATGTTTTGAATTATATTCCATTTAATTTGCAGGGCCACCTCAATTAATATTAGATCCTGAGTTTAGGTTAATGATAAACTCTAACTCAGTCCATTTAAAATCCAATGGAATTCATGGGAATTATATAAGAGAATGTATAAAGGGACATAATGAGCAGCTATTGTTTTGCATATACAAACTTCTTAGAATTCAACAGCAGTTAGTTAAATGGAGAGGCTTTACTGAAGGTATTTTTATATACTCGGTAATTAGTTTTGAAGTGTTTATAACAAAGTTGCCTTCTCTGCATTGCCAACAATCTCTCGGAGGGTGCTTTGCTGCTGTTCTGTTGGCAATGCTTCATATAACAAGAATCTAGATTTAGGTAGTTTTATTATTATTACTTTGCCGACAAATGTCTGTATAGTCACAACTATGGTTTTTCCCAGAGAAGGAAATGGCAACCTATTCCACTATTCTTGCCCAGAGAATCCCATGGACAGAGGAGCCTGGTGGGCTGCTGTCCGTAGGGTTGCACAATAGTCGGACATTACTGAAGTGACTTAGCATGCATGCATGCATTGGAGAAGGAAATGGCAACCCACTCCAGTATTCTTGCCTGGAGAATCCCAGGAATGGAGGAGCCTGGTGGGCTGCCGTCTAGGGGGTCACACAGAGTCAGACATGACTGAAGCGACTTAGCAGCAGCAGCAGCAGCATGGTTTTTCCAGTAGTCATGTATGATGTGAGAATTGGACCATAAAGAAGGCCAAATGGTGAAGAATTGATGCTCTTGAGCTGTAGTGTTGAAGAAGAAGACTCTTGAAAGTACCTTGGACTACAAGGAGATCAAGTCAGTCCATCCTAAAGGAAATCAGTCCTGAATATTCATTAGAAGGACTGATGCTAAAGCTGAAGTGCCAATACTTTGGCCACCTGATGTGAAGAGCTGAAACATTTGAAAAGACTCTGATGCAGGAGGATTAGGGGATGACAGAGGATGAGATGCTTGGATGGCATCTCTGACTCAATGGACATGAGTTTAAGCAATATCTGAGAGATGGTGATGGACAGGGAAGCCTGACATGCTGCAGTCCATGGGGTCACAAAGAGTCAGACATGACTGAACAACAATTATTATTATTGTTAGTAGTAGTAGTATTTTAGCTTCTCACACTGCAATATAGCTTTGAAGTAAACAAGAGTAACAGCTAGATTGCATTTCCTATTTAAATTTGGTCTAGCTTAATTCAATTGCCTAGATACAGCCTGCATAAACTCCTGATTATCTCAGAAAATGGCATTCCTGGACTCACCCAGGCAGTAGGTGACTCAGAGGAAGAGAAAATGTGTTTGAATCCCATCAATTTTTTAAGCAGGTCTGAATTTACTTGGTAGGTAAAATATTCAACTGAGTCTAAATTCATTATTTGATCATTGTGTTCTCAAAGTTGATCCTTTTTAAATACTTAAAAAAAAATCTACTTACGTGGTTTCACAGAATGAAAGACAATGTATTAGATTTGTAGTTTTGTTGGCATAAAGAAAGAAAAATCCATCTTGAGGCCAGTTTGCTCTATAATAGTTTCATGATTATTATCCAACAATGTCTTTGGATAATTAATTGGATAAAATTCAAATAGGTTTGAAATTGTTTCCTCTAAAATGTTAACTTTTTAATTTCTTAACTGTGATATGTAATAAAGCAGTTTAAAATAACAGATTAGCATAGCTTTTGAAGGCATTTGCAATATAATGGAAGTAAAACTAAATTGAAATTCAAAGTCTGTCTGCACTGCTTCTTATGAGCATAATTTATCTTTAAGTGGAGATATGGAGATGAAACCTAATTCAGGAGAAAAAGGAAGGAACTATGGAACAATAGAAATCTGGGCTTGAAATTTTGGTTGGCCATATAATAATTGTATGCCTTGAAATTAGCTAGGTTCTCAATGTAAATTTCCTCATAGATAAAATAATGATAATAATGTCTATCTTTCAGGACTGTTGTGAGAATAAACTATAAGATTTATAAAGTACCTAGTAGAAGGCACATATAAAGAAAGAATTCAGTAAGTAGTCATTTATAATAAATGATAATTATCATGACTACTATAGAAAATTTTATATAATTTCTTATTTACATTTATTAAATATTATATGACATAAATATTAATTTAAATATGAACTGTGTGTTGATGCTAGAGTGCATAATATTAAAGTAATGTTAGTCATGTTATTTTGATATTTCATGAGTTTTTATTATAACAGTAACCATGTCTGCTTAATATGCTCAACTGTTAGGATAAAATACTATATACAATATTTCTTTGAAAGAATAAGGTATGATATAAATATGAGTTAGCTTTACAACCAGAATGAAATGGCTTCACATTAATGGATTTGCCATCAAAAGAATTGCTCAAAATGTGCAAAACCAGGTAAACTGGATCCATGAGAAAATTTGTAATTATACTCTTTCTTATTTTTACTACATATTACACTTGGCACTGTGAGAAACATTTTAAAAGTATGAAATGTGACCCTTTTTTGTCTCAGAAATTTAAGGACCAGATTCACATATGAAAGAAATACACTCTTAAAAGGTATAATATATAGCTTATAAAATATGAATATTTTTCTCCATGAATGCAACTAAGTTTTAAATAAATACTGGATTTTATGGGCTTCCCAGTGGCTCAGTGGTAAGGAATCCACCTGCAATGCAGGAGACTTGGGGATGCAGATTTGATTCTTAGTTCTGGAAGATCTCCTGGAGTGTGAAATAGCAGTCTAATCCAGTAATCGTGCCTGGAATATTCCATGGAAAGAAAACCCTGGTGGGATACAGTCCATGGTATCTCAAAGAAGTGAACATGACTGAATTGACTAAAAACAATGGTGACATTTACATTTGTAAATATGTAGAAAAAAAGTGAACTCTATGGATAGCAAATCATTAAGGGTTTTTTTGTTTGTTTGTTTGTTTTGTGGAGGTCCAGGTATCTAACATTTGAGCTTGAAGTTTAGATTCAACCTAGAGATATTGCTCTAAGCAGTAACAGATCATGTTCACTTAGCTGAGAATGGCAAGGAACATCAACCAGGCAATGAAGAGTAAATAAAGAACACTGCAGACATGTCACTAATTGTAGTGAAAAGTAGATTCTGAGTTGATGTGGTCAATATCACATCTGGGTAGGTAAGATTACGGAGCATCTGGACAGCATGCAGCCCCATCTGGGAGAGACATGATAGTCAAAGCATAAAGAGAGTGCATTAAATCAACAATTAGTGTGATTCTGTGTGGGAAGAATTGGAGTGGGAAAACAAAATCAAGTCATAAAATATATAGATATCACCAAAAGCTTATGAATATTGAGTCTTTAAACTATGTTTTCATTTTCCATTTCTATTTTAAGTGTTAAATGTGATGGAAGTAATGTATCAAATTGAGGACAGACCAGCCATATTGATACTATAAAAATTTTTAGATCAGAAAAATCATTTGTTCAGAAAAACAAGCTACAAAGGAGAACAGAGGTGATAAGAAGCTCAGCTTTTGAGCAGAAGTGAGATATTTGAGCAGAAGTGAGATAGAAGAAATGGAGTAGCCATTATAGTCAACAAAAGAGTCCAAAGTGCAGAACTTGGATGCAATCTCAAAAACTACAGAGTGATCTCGGTTCATTTCCAAGGCAAACCATTCAATATTACGGTAATCCAAGTCTATGGCCCAGCCAGTAATGCTGAAGAAGCTGAAGTTGAATGGTTCTATGAAGACCTACAAGACCTGCTAGAACTAACACCCAAAAAAGATGTCCTTTTCATTACAGGGGCTGCAATGCAAAAGTAGGAAGTCAAGAAACACCTGGCGTAACAGGCAAATTTGGCCTTGGAGTACAGAATGAAGCAGGGCAAAAGCTAACAGAGTTCTGCCAGGAGAACGCACTGGTCATAGCAAACACCCTCTTCCAACAACACAAGAGAAGACTTTACACATGGATCTCACCAGATGGTCAACACCAAAATCAGACTGATTATATTCTTTGCAGCCAAAGATGGAGAAGCTCTATACAGTCAGCAAAAACAAGACCGGGAGTGGACTGTGGTTCAGATCATGAAATTCTTATTAACAAATTCAGACTTAAATAGAAGAAAGATGGGAAAACCACTAGACCATTCAGGTTTGACCTAAATCAAATCCCTTATGACTATGCAGTGGAAGTGAGAAATAGATTTAAGGGACTAGATCTGATATACAGAGTGCCTGATGAACTGTGGACAGATGTTCGTGACATTGTACAGGAGACAGGGAGCAAGATCATCCCCAAGAAAAAGAAGTGCAAGTAGCAAAATGGCTGTCTGAGGATGCCTTACAAATAGCCATGAAAAGAAGAGAAGTGAAAAGTAAAAGAGAAAAGGAAAGATATACCCATTTGAATGCAGAGTTCCAAAGAATAGCAAGGAGAGATAAGAAAGCCTTCCTCAGGGATCAATGCAAAGAAATAGAGGAAAACAACAGAATGGGAAAGCCTAGAGATCTCTTCTAGAAAATTATAGATACCAAGGGAACATTTCATGCAAAGAAGGGCTCAATAAAGGACAGAAATGGTGTGGACCTAACAGAGCAGAAGATACTAAAAAGAGGTGGCAAGAATACACAGAAGAACAGTACAAAAAAAAAAATCTTAACAACTCAGATAATCACGAAGGTGTGATCACTCACACTCACCTAGAGCCAGACATCCTGCAATGTGAAGTCAGGTGGGCCTTAAAAAGCATCACTATGAACAAAGCTAGTAGAGGCGATGGAATTTCAGTTGAACTATTTCAAATTCTAAAAGATGATGCTGTGAAAGTGCTGTACTCAGTATGTCAGCAAATTTGGAAAACTAAGCAGTGGCCACAGGACTGGAAAAGGTCAGTTTTCATTCCAATCCCAAAGAAAGGAAATGCCAAAGAATACTCAAACTACTGCACAATTGCACTCATCTCACACGCTAGTAAAGTAATGCTCAAAATTCTCCAAGCCAGGCTTCAGCAATACATGAACTGTGGACTTCCTGATGTTCAAGCTGGTTTTAGAAAAGGAAGAGGAACCAGAGATCAAATTGCTAACATCTGCTGGGTCATTGAAAAAGCAAGAGAGTTCTAGAAAAACATCTATTTCTGCTTTATTGACTATGCCAAAACCTTTGACTGTGTGGATCACAATAAACTATGGAAAATTCTGAAAAAGATGGGAATATCAGACCACCTGACCTGCCTTTTGAGAAACCTATATGCAGGTCAGGAAGCAACAGTTAGATCTGGACATGGAACAACAGACTGGTTCCAAATAGGAAAAGGAGTACATCAAGGCTGTATATTGTCACCCTGCTTGTTTAACTTATATGCAGAGTACATCATAAGAAACGCTGGGCTGCAGGAAGCAAAGGCTGGAATGAAGATTGCTGGGAGAAATATCAATATCCTCAGATATGCAGATGAAACCACTCTTATGGCAGAAAGTGAAGAGGAACTAAAGAGCCTCTTGAAGAAAGTAGAAGAAGTGAGTGAAAAAGTCGGCTTAAAGCTCAATATTCAGAAAACTAAGATCATGGCATTCAGTCCCATCACTTCATGAGAAATAGATAGGGAAACAGTGGAAACAGTGTCAGACTTTATTTTTCTGGGCTCCAAAATCACTGTGGATGCTGATTGCAGCCATGAAATTAAAAGACACTTGCTCCTTGGAAGGAAAGTTATGACCAACCTAGATAGAGTATTGAAAAGCAGAGACATTACTTTGCCAACAAAGGTTCGTCTAGTGAAGGCTATGGTTTTTCCTGTGGTCATGTATGGATGTGAGAGTTGGACTGTGAAGAAGGCTGAGCGCCAAAGAATTGATGCTTTTGAACTGTGGTGTTGGAGAAGACTCTTGAGAGTCTCTTGGACTGCTAGGAGATCCAACCTGTCCATTTTGAAGATCAACTCTGGGATTTCTTTGTAAGGAATGATGCTAAAGCTGAAACTGCTACTGCCAAAGTACTCTTTGGCCACCTCATGCGAAGAGTTGACTCATTGGAAAAGACTCTGATGCTGGGAGGGATTGGGGGCAGGAGGGGAAGGGGACGACAGAGGATGAGATGGCTGGATGGCATCACTGACCCAATGGATGTGAGTCTGAGTGAACTCCAGGAGTTGGTGATGGACAGGGAGGACTGGCGTGCTGTGATTCCTGGGGTCGCAAACAGTCGGACACGACTGAGCGACTGAACTGAACTGAACTGAACTGGACTGCAAGGAGATCCAACCAGTCCATCCTAAAGTAGATTATTCCTGGGTGTTCATTGAAGGGAGTGAAGTTGAAGCTGAAACTCCAATACTTTGGCCACCTGATGGAAAGAGCTGACTCATTTGAAAAGACCCTGATGCTGGGAAAGATTGAGGGTAAGAGGAGAAGGGGAAGACAGAGGATGAGATGGTTGGATGATATCACTAACATAATGGATATAGGTTTGGGTGGACTCTGGGACTTGGTGATAAACAGGGAAGACTGGTGTGCTGTGATTCATGGGGTCGCAAAGAGTCGGACATGACTGAGCGACTGAACTGAACTAAACTGAGATAGTCATATGGAAACAAGTTTTTCTCTTTCTGCATTATACGATGAATTACATAGCTGAAGAGGGATTGCTGCTGCTGCTGCTGCTAAGTCACTTCAGTCGTGTCCTACTCTGTGCGACCCCATAGATGACAGCCCACTGTCCCTGAGATTCTCTAGGCAAGAACACTGGAGTGGGTTGCCATTTCCTTCTCCAATGCATGAAAGTGAAAATTGAAAGTGAAGTCGTTCAGTCGTGTCTGACTCTTAGCCCCCATGGACTGCAGCCAACCAGGCTCCTCGGTCCATGGGATTTTCCAGGCAAGAGTATTGGAGTGGGGTGCCAGTGCCTTCTCCAGAAGAGGGACTGGTAGCAGCTAAATCATGGAGTTACCAACTGTGTATTCACCAAGTAATAGAATTATACAAAACAGTGTAAATGTTGCAATCCCTGAATTGATATTCTAACACTTGATACAAAACCCTTTAGTTCCATTTCATTAAAATCATCAGAGATTTGGAATACCATGTAAGTATTATGTCAAACATTGAAAATGTTGCAATTCATGAATTGTTTATTTCCAAGATTATTGTATTAAATTCTTATTATTTTAAGTATAGTTCTGTTGTTTTTCTTCTTCTGAAGTAAGCCTGATTGTCTTTATGATGTTGTAGTCTCAGCATAGTGGAGTTTTATTATGTATTTTTATATTTAAATAAAACACATCTTTATACATAATTTTATATATAATATACCTGTATATGTACATTTTTATGCATTATATTCTGCAAATACAAATGAATTCACTCTGTTCATGCTATCTCTTAGTCTTAAAGTTTTTCTGAGTTCCATGTACACATGATACTAATTTTTTTTTCAATTTTCTCCTTTTAATGTGTCTTATGTCAATTTAATTCATAGACTAGCCAGATGAACCTATGAAATGAGAAAAAACTTTCTCCCCAACAGATGGTATATACAAAGTTGGAGATTTTAAGATGAATAAGTATCATCAAAATTCTGACCCTCAACAGAAACTGAATGCCTAAATGTAGGAGCCAGAAACAAGGCAGTTTAACACCATGGCACAATCTGAATGCTTTTACAAAAAAATGCATGACGGGGCATAAGCTCATTCATTCATTTATTCATTTTTATTCAAGAAAAAAAGGGACATAAATTCATTCATGAATGAAGAATGATTCTTGAAGGAGTGAAACAAGCCTTGCTAGGTTTAGATGAAACTTTACCTTCCCTGGTGTCTCAGACAATATAAGTCTGCCTGCAATGTAGGATACCCAGGCTCAATCCCTGGCTCAGAAGGATCCCCTGGAGAAAGGAATGGCAACCCACTCCAGTATTCTTCCCTGGAGAATTCTGTGAACAGAGGCTATATAGTCCATGGGGTAGCAAAGAGTCAGACACGACTGAGTGACTAGCACTTTCACTTTTCACTTTACTCTTTAAAGAACAAGTAGGAGTTCTCCATGCTGGCACTTGTGAGATGTTCCAGGAAGCAAGAATAGCATAAGCAAAGGAGCAAAATAAGAGGAAAGCAGCGTATGCTTATAGAATTCAAGGCTCTGCAGTGTTAACCAACTTTAAATTGGAAGTTGAGAAAAAGTGGAAGATTCCACTAATGCAATTAGTGAGAAAAAAAATCATTGAGTTTTGTACATATACCAAGAAACTGGATAGCTCTAGAAAATATAATTTTTATTAAGCACAGCATATGCAGGCACCTGGGAATTCACCAGTGTCTCAGTGGTGAAGAATCTGCCTGCAATGCAAGAGACTTGGCAGGAGCCACAGCTTCGATTCCTGTGTCAAGATCCCCTGGAGAAGGAACTGGCAACCGACTCCAGTATTTTTGCCTAGAAAATCCCCTAGAGGAGGAGCTTGTGGGCTACAGCCTATGGGGATGAAAAAGAGTCAGACATGACCTAGTGACTAAACAATAATAACAATGCAAGGACCTGGGAGTTCACTCTAGGTGCAGTCACTTCATTGTTATTTTACCCATTTTTCCTTCAGTTTCTTCTAGGTCTGACATCTAGTCAAATTATAACTGAGTTATATTAATTTATACCAGGTGGGAAAAAGCCACTTCCTTGAGCTGCAAAAGAGTTTTTCACTTGCTATTCCACTCATATTGGTCCCTCCTTGGGAAGTCACCCAACATCTTCTCAGGATATTGTTCTTACCTGCCCTATGTCCAGCACCCTTTCTGGTGCTGCTGCTAAGTCGCTTCAGTCGTGTCTGACTCTGTGCGACCCCGTAGATGGCAGCCCACCAGGCCACCCATACCTAGGATTCTCCAGGCAAGAACACTGGAGTGGGTTGCCATTTCCTTCTCCAATGGATGAAAGTGAAAAGTGAAAGTGAAGTTGCTTAGTCATGTCTGACCCTTAGCGACCCCATGGACTGCAGTCTACCAGGCTCCTCTGTCCACGGGATTTTCCAGGCAAGAGTACTGGAGTGGGTTCCCATTGCCTTCTCTGCCCTTTCTGGTGAGTGTGTACCAAAACCATACACATTGTTAAATATTTTTAATATCAATTCTACTAATAATTTACCTCTCATCTTATACATCTCTTTCTTATTCTTGACTCTTGGCTCTCTTCTTGGTTTATCATTTTGTTCTTTTCTCTTTGGACTTTGTATCGTGTCTTTTTAGCTATTGGCTTTTTTATGATCTAACTTGGAGCTATTTGATATTTTCTTTCTGCTTTGGGCTAACTTACTAGTATTGTTGAATTCTGAAAATCACTTCTAATACCTGGTCTAAAGGACAGGACAGGATAAGCTTTGCTGCTGCTGCTAAGTCACTTCAGTCGTGTCTGACTCTGTGCGACCCCATAGATGGCAGCCCAAGCTCCCCCATCCCTGGGATCCTCCAGGCAAGAACACTGGAATGGGTTGCCAGTTCCTTCTCCAATGCATGAAAGTGAAAAGTGAAACTGAAGTCGCTCAGTCATGTCCAACTCCTAGCCACCCCATGGACTGCAGCCTAGCAGGCTCCTCCATCCATGGGATTCTCCAGGCAAGAGTACTGGAGTGGGGTGCCATTGCCTTCCCTGAGGCTTTAGCCAGTTCTTATTTATAGTACACAAAAGACAAGAGATTCTGACATTAGATAATGCAAAGATGCCCAAGGTTTCATATATAGCATATTATAAGAAAGATGAGATATATTAAACAGATTTAAAAGCTACTTAAAACATTAATTGGGTTTATAAATCACAAGCAGTGGAACATTAGAAAGGTGAGCTGGCTAGAATATTGGTTAGAATGTTATTTTGAGGTTTTCGGGTTTTGACATTTTTCAGGTAAATAGTATTGTTCTCATTTCACACACACACATACATACATACAGAAGAAAATGCTACTTTGAGAAAGAAAACAGCTTAATTTGGAAAATAAATTAGTTTGAGGGCCTCTGCAATATCAAATAACATGGGTTGACAAAGCAGATTGAGAAATTAGAGTGTATAGGTAGGAATGAAATAAATAAATATATAACATTACCTACAAAGAATATTTATGGCAAAAGAGAAATGAATTTAGAGAACGTTTCCATTCATAAGGCTCATCAAGATTATGGGACAATGTGGGAAAGAAGAAATGATTAGAGAATTAGGTAAAGTATAAAATAATGAAAGGGGTCCAGAAAAGAAAAGGAAAAAGCTTGTTTACTGATATATATATATCATATATATCAGTCAGTTCAGTTCAGTCGCTCAGTCATGTCCGACTCTGCGACCCCATGAATCCCAGCACACCAAGCCTCCCTGTCCATCATCAACTCCCGGAATTCATTCAAATTCAATTCCATCTAGTTGGTGATGCCATCCAGCCATCTCATCCTCTGTCATCCCCTCCAACTCCTGCTCCCAATCCCTCCAGCATCAGGGTCTTTTCCAATGAGTCAACTCTTCCCATGAGGTGGCCAAAGTATTGGAGTTTCAGCTTTAGCATCAGTCCTTCCAATGAACACCCAGGACTGATCTCCTCTAGAATGGACTGGTTGGATCTCTTTGCAGTCCAAGGGACTCTCAAGAGTCTTCTTCAACACCATAGTTCAAAAGCATCAATTCTTTGGCATTCAGCTTTCTTCACAGTCCAATTCTCATAGCCATACATGACCACTGGAAAAACCATAGCCTTGACTAGATGGATATTTGTTGGAAAGGTAATATCTCTGCTTTTCAATATGCTATCTAGGTTGGTCATAACTTTCCTTCCAAGGAGTAAGCATCTTTTAATTTCCTGGCTGCAATCACCATCTGCAGTGATTTTGGAGCCCCAAAAAATAAAGTCTGACACTGTTTCCACTGTTTCCCCATCTATTCCCCATGAAATAATGGGACCAGATGCCATGATCTTTGTTTTCTGAATGTTGAGCTTTAAGCCAACTTTTTCACTCTCCTCTTTCACTTTCATCAAGAGGCTTTTTAGTTCCTCTTCACTTTCTGCCATAAGGGTGGTGTCATCTGCATATCTGAGCTTATTGATATTTCTCCCGGTAATCTTGATTCCAGCTTGTGTTTCTCCCAGTCCAGAGTTTCTCATGATGTACTCTGCATATAAGTTAAATAAGCAGGGTGACACTATACAGCTTTGATGTACTCCTTTTCCTATTTGGAACCAGTCTGTTGTTCCATGTCCAGTTCTAACTGTTGCTTGCTGACCTGCATACAGATTTCTCAAAAGGCAGGTCATGTGGTCTGGTATTCCCATCTCTTTTCAGAATTTTTCACAGTTTATTGTGATCCACATAGTCAAAGGCTTTGGCATAGTCAATAAAGCAGAAATAGTTGTTTTTCTGGAACTCTTTTGCTTTTTCGATGATCTAGCAGATGTTGGCAATTTGATCTCTGGTTCCTCTGCCTTTTTTAAAACCAGCTTGAACATCTGGAAGTTCACGGTTCACGTACTGCTGAAGCCTGGCTTGGAGAATTTTGAGCATTACTTTACTAGCGTGTGAGTGCAATTGTGTGGTAGTTTGAGCATTCTTTGGCATTGCCTTTCTTTGGGATTGGAATGAAAACTGACCTTTTCCAGTCCTATGGCTACTTTTGAGTTTTCCTAAATTGCTGGCATATTGAGTACAGCACTTTCACAGCATCATCTCTCAGGATTTGAAATTGCTCAATGGGAATTCCATTACCTCCACTAGCTTTGTTCATAGTGATGCTTTCTAAGGCCCACTTGACTTCACATTCCAGGATGTCTGGCTCTAGGTGAGTGATCACACCATTATTCTTATCTATATCTCAAACCAAATTCAGTGCATGAAGGTGGTGGGTTAATTTCAGTGGGGTTGAGATATAAATAAGATATAAGAATAAGGAAAGAGTAATTTGCTTAGAGAAGCTGGTTCAAAATTAGAAGACAGCAAGCATGAGATCCTTGTACTTCTCACTCTTTCCACCTGAAAATCAAAATTTTTAAACAGTAACAAAATATTATAAATAGTTTTAAAAAAACTTGTCTCTAGTAAGTAAATATATCCAAGAGAATACACTACAATCAGCACACAGTACATGCTTTTAAAGATTTTAGATTCACTCTTATTGGTATGCTAGCAGGTAAACAGGATTTGTTTCAAAAAATAAAAAAATCAAGACAATCAAGGAAGCACTCTTATGTGCCATGCAAGTTAATTTCACAGAAATAATACAAATTGTATGTGTTATAAATGCCTGGGGCAATTGTGTTTTGCTTACAAAAGTACAAAGAATAAGTGGGCTGAATTAACTGCATTTTGTTTTACCAGCTTCACTTAATCCTTCTCCACTCTGATCGTCTACCCCAACAGTTTGACCCATTGGGATACATTAATAGTTTTTCTTATTCTATAATTTTCTGTATGGCTCATCCAATGGGGAATTATAAAAGGAATTGATGTGAAGAAGAATGACATCAAACAGCTTCTTTCTCTAGCTTCCTTTCTAAGAATTCACTTTGGTTTGCCTTGTCAGGCCTTAGCATCTTATCAACTGTGGGATACTACATTATCCCTTTTTTTCCTTGCCTACACTTTGCCTACTTTTGTACATACATATTTTATTTCTATCTGAGATGTCATCTGCTTCTTGCTAGGACCCTGACTAATGAGAAAGCCTCATCTAACTGCTGAGAATCAAAATCAGGCTCTATAGTGTGGATAAGACTTGAAGAAATTAATAGAATAAGGAAATTAAAGAAGAAACAAAAAATCCTACCTTAAACAATGGCTTAAAGATGGTATAAGGTGGATATATATCTGGGATTTCTTTGGAGGAAATGATGCTAAAGCTGAAACTCCAGTACTTTGGCCACCTCATGCAAAGAGTTGACTCATTGGAAAAGACTGTGATGCTGGGAGGGATTGGGGGCAGGAGGAGAAGGGGACGACAGAGGATGAGATGGCTGGATGGCATCACTGACTCGATGGATGTGAGTCTGAGTGAACTCCGGGAGTTGGTGATGGACAGGCAGGCCTGGCGTGCTGCGATTCATGGGGTCGCAAAGAGTCGGACACGACTGAGCGACTGATCTGATCTGATCTGATATGAGTGAAAGTAGGTTACAGTACTTTGATGAAGTAGACCATCCATTCTGTGAAAATGTGAGAAATAAGACTGCAATTATTTCTTTTAAGCAATGGTTGTCAATAAGGGATGGTTTTGCACTCAGGGGACATTTCACAATGTCTGGAGGCATTTATGGTTGTGAAGATTTAGGGGTGAGAGGAAGGAATAAGAGGAAGTAATATTGACACCTACTGGCTAGAGGCCAAGGATGATACTAAACAGCCTACAATGCATCAGTTCAGTTTAGTTCAGTCACTCAGTCGTGTCTGACTCTTTGCGACCTCATGAAACGCAGCACGCCAGGCCTCCCTGTCCATCACCAACTTCCACAGTTCACTCAGACTCGTATCCATCAAGTCAGTGATACCATCCAGCCATCTCATCCTCTGTCATCTCCTTTTCCTCCTGCCCCTAATCTCTCCCAGCATCAGAGTCTTTTCCAATGAGTCAACTCTTCGCATGAGGTGGCCAAAGTACTGGAGTTTCAGCTTTAGCATCAGTCCTTCCAAAGAAATCCCAAGGCTGATCTCCTTCAGAATGGACTGGTTGGATCTCCTTGCAGTCCACGGGACTCGCAAGAGTCTTCTCCAACACCAGAGTTCAAAAGCATCAATTCTTCAGCCCTCAGCGTTCTTCACAGTCCAACACTCACATCCATATATGACAACTGGAAAAATCAGAGCCTTGACTAAACGGACGTTTGTTGGCAAAGTAATGTCTCTGCTTTTGAATATGCTATCTAGGTTGGTCATAACTTTCCTTCCAAGGAGTAAACGTCTTTGAATTTTATGGCTGCAATCACCATCTGCAGTTATTTTGGAGCCCAAAAAAATAGTCTGACACTGTTTCCACTGTTTCCCCATCTATTTCCCATGAAGTGATGGGACCAGATGCCATGATCTTAGTTTTCTGAATGTTGAGTTTTAAGCCAACTTTTTCACTCTTCACTTTCACTTTCATCAGAAGACTTTTTAGTTCCTCTTCACTGTCTGCCATAAGGGTGGTGTCATCTGCATATCTGAGATTATTGATACTTCTCCTGGCTATCTTCATTCCAGCTTGTGCTTCTTCTAGCCCAGCTTTTCTCATGATGTACTCTGCATACAAGTTAAATAAGCAGGGTGACAATATACAGCCTTAACATACTCCTTTTCCTATTTGGAACCAGTCTATTATTCCATGTCCAGTTCTAACTGTTGCTTTCTGACCTGCATATAGGTTTCTCAAGAGGCAGGTCATGTGGTCTGGTATTCCCATCTCTTTCAGATATTTCCATAATGCATAGGACAGCACAAAAAATAATGATCTAGAGTAAAATATTAACAGTGCCAAATTCACCAAATCCTACTTGACAGCTAACGCTGGAGTATGTTCAATACTTCTTGACCACTTACTGATTACATATTTTGTATACAACACTGTGTAAGCTATTGTATCACAAGAGTGTTCAAAAAGGAGCACAGTTCCTAATCTCATAGAACTTAGAGTCAAATGGCAAAGGAAGACATTAATAACTACACAAATAAAGGGAAAATAGAAACTATGTTATGTGAGACTGTTGAAAATATAACAATTTAAGGTAGGGGGATGGGAGTTTCTAGCAAATCAAGGAGGTCAGAGAAAACTTGCCTGAACAAAACTTAACAGTAGGAATTGAGTTAGGGAAGAAGAGGATGCACTGCACCCACAGCAGTTGGGGGTCTGAGCAACTGGTCAATCCCAAACATGTGTCATACATGTGTGAAGTGTATTATTTCCTTCTTATTTTAATTGCATAGTTGCATTTGTGTTTGAAACTGTTTTATCTCCAACTAGGGAGTAACCTGTGCAATACTGAGAACTGTTTTATATTCCTTTCAAAGCTTCCACACATATTAGTGATGTTCTTAAATGGTACTAAATATTATTAGCGCCATAAAAAATCTTGTGTAAATTCTAGATCCAAAATTTAGGCTCTGAAATTGTTTGATAACTTCACTCATATTAAAAAAAAAAAAAGCTTGTGTGAATGTTTGTGGAGAGAGGTGAAGGTGACAATTTGAAAAGGAATTGTCTCAGTTTTTCTTCCATCAAATATTCCACTCTGTCTCATCTGCAATGCTTGGTTTCCAAATGCTTTGCAGCACATTAATGAAGACAACAGAACACAGCGGTCTGTTGAACACAACAGATGAACACAACAATGAACACAACTGGAGCTCTGGTCGAGTGGCAGAAGACCTGGACCCTACCTTCAGTTCTGCTCCAATAACTCTGTGATATACAGAGACTTTTTGAAATGATGTGCCTGTTTCTCTCTGCTAAAGACGTTTACTGATCATATTCATAATCTACATTTTTAAGGATACAATGACACCATGTCTTTGAGGCCATACCAAAAAGCAAAAAAAGTACTTTGCAAATGTAAGGGTATGTGCAGCAATTTTTTAAAGTTTTTTCTTTATTAAACAGTAAATAATACAAGAATATCTGAATCATACTTACAGACCACACATTACAGTCCAAATAAGGAAGAAAGGATAAAAAAGAAACCACAGCTCAGACATAGAAGACTTAAAAGAGTATGCTGACAAAAGCATGGTATCTAGACCCTGACCTCCCAATATTAGTCTGGTATTAACTTGCAGTACATCTGCATCAAGTACTGCACACTTTAATTATTCACAATAATGTCACAGAACCCAAAGTAATATTTTAAAAGATTACTTCAGATCTGTATTTCATCAGTCTCTAATTTGTCTGTTCCTTGAAGAATTCAGAAAACACGGAGTCACTTTCTTTGCATAAGTGTTCTATATGTAAACATGCTTTGCATAAATAAACTAGTTTCGAAAATTTTAAATCCCTCAGACATGCACCTACACATTGAAAGAAAGAAAAAAAAAATGAGTGGCCTTGTCACATACAATCTTATGACAGAGAAAAGGAGTAAGAGATAGAAGATATGCTATTCCAATCAGTAACCACCATTCAATTCTATCCAATGAAGGTAACTTCTTAAAAAATGTGTCATACCTACAGATTATACTCTCACATAGCCTGTAACAAGCAAGAAAGTAACAAAGTTTTCTTTCCTTTCTGTTCTTTAGGTTTATGAGGTCTGCGTTGTTACCAAGAAACAATATGGTTTGCAGCTTGTATGAGCTTAACTTTTGGTATCCTGGTTATTTTGTGCCTGTTTAGTTTGACTAGACCAGTTTTTGTTAGTTAGTGGGGTAATATACACGTGCTCAGAGGTAGAGGGAAAGTTTTGCCATTGTGGAGAATATACTAAGGAGAGCGGGTAAGGAAGAGAAGAAGAATAGATAAAGAAGGAAGAAGAATCAGAGAGAGCTCAGACTTAGAGATGTATTTGTTTTTGCTAAGACTGCCCTGAATTAAAAGTAATGAGATGTACCATATGTAGCAATTCTAAAACAATAATTGGAACTTCAAAGCTTAAAAAATTATCCACACAAAATCCAAATGCAAAACATCAGCCAACATCCAAAAATAAATATCAACTACAAAAAAGCTTGTAGTCAGTTCAGTCTCTCAGTCATGTCCGACTCTTCGTGGCTCCATGGACTGTAGCACAAAAGGTTTCCTGATCCATCACCACTCCAAGAACTTGCTCAAACTCATGTCCATCGAGTCAGTGATACCATCCAACCATCTCATCCTCTGCTGTTCCCTTCTCCTCCTGCCTTCACTCTTTCCCAAATCGGGGTCTTTTCCAATGAGTCAGTTCTTCGCATCAGGTGGCCAAAGGATTGGAGTTTCAGCTTCACTATCAGTCTTTCCAATGAATATTCAAGACTGATTTCCTTTAGAATTGACTGGTTGGATTTCCTTGCATTCCAAGGGACTTTTAAGAGTCTTCTCCAACACCACAATTCAAAAGGATCAATTCTTCAGCACTCGGCTTCCTCTAAAGTCCAACACTCACATTCACACTTGACTACTGGAAAAACCATAGGTTTGACTAGACAGACATTTGTCGGCAAAGTAATGTCACTGCTTTTTAATATGCTGTCTAGGTTGGTCATAGCTTTTCTTCCAAGGAGTAAGCATCTTTTAATTTCATGGCTGCAGTCACCATCTGCAGTGATTTTGGAGCCCAAAAACTAAAGTCTGTCACTGTTTCCCCATCTATTTGCCATGAAGTGATGGGAGGCTCTTTAGTTCTTCTTCTCTTTCTGCCATAAGGGTGGTGTCATCTGAGTATCTGAAGTTATTGATATTTCTCATGGCAATCTTGATTCCAGCTTGTGCTTCATCCAGCCCAGAATTTTGCATGATGTACTCTGCACAGAATCTGAATAAGCAAGGTGACAATATACAGTCTTGAAGTACCCCTTTCCCAATTTGGAACCAGTCCATTGTTTCATGTCCGGTTTTAACTGTTGCTTCTTGACCTGTATAGAGATTTCTCAGGAGTCAGGTAAGGTGGTATGGTATTCCCATTTCTTGAAGAATTTTCCAGAGTTTGTTGTGATATACACAGTCATCACACATGCCTTCTTTTGAGAATTGTAAATCGAAATTACAATGAGGATACACATCTCACTGGTCACAATGACCATCATAAAAAAATCTACAAACAATAAATGCCAGAGAGGATGTGGGAAAAAGATAACTCTCTTGCATCACTGGTGGAAATGTAAATTGATATAGCCAATATGTAGGATAGTATAGAGATAACTTAAAAAAATTAGGACAAAAACTACCTTATAGCCCAATAATTCCACTACTGGGCATATATCCTGAGGAAACCAGAACTGAAAAATACATATGTACCCAATGTTCACTGTAGCACTATTTACAAATGGTAGGACATGGAAACAACCTAGATGTCCATCAGCAGATAAATGGATAAAGAAGCTGTGATAGTGATATACAATGGAGTATTATTCAGCCATAAAAAGAGACACATTTGACTGAGTTCTAATGAGGTGGGTGAACCTAGAATCTATTATAATAATAGTATAAGCAAGTCAGAAAGAGAAAAACAAATAGCATATATTAATGCATATATATGAAATCTAGAAGGATGGTCTATTAGTATAATAGCTATAGAGATGTAAACATAGATAACAGAAACATGTGCACACAGCTGTGGAAGGAGAGAGTGTGATAAATTGGGAGAGTAGCACTGAAACATATATTTCACCATATATAATATGAATAAACAGTGGCAATTTGCTGTGTTATGAATAAACACAGTGCTCTGTGACAACCTAGAGGGGTAGGATGGGGTGCGAGGTGGATGGGAGGTTCAAGGGGGAGAGTGCATGTATATAACTATGGTTGACTCTTGTTGATCTATGGCAGAAACTAACAAAATATGGTAAAGCACTTATCTCCCATTAAAAAATAAATAAAAAAGAATACTATAAATATACCTATGGGTGAGTAATCTGTGCTGGCTTGTGTCAGATACCCTCAGATAGAACATCAGTGTTTTATGTTTTTGAGAAAGAATTCAGGTTCACAGAGCACTGTGGAAAAAATTAATCACAATCTAACCTGTGATAATTGGCCTAAATAAATTTGCATGTGTTTCTTTTAAAAGTTTGTGCTATGGATTAACACTGAAGATAAATTTAAACACTTCCATGCAAATGATCAAACACAAATGTTTATTCTACTTAGTTTTCAAATATCAAAAACAATTCATCAGGTTTTTTGGATGGAGATATATAGATATTCATGTGCAGCTTTAAACTAAATAAAATAATGAAGAATGAAAATTGTGAAATATGATCTAATCTAGTGGTTTATAAATTACATTCTTTAGTAGTGGTTCAGGCATTCATAAACATTTGGTTCTAATTTCTTTTCCTAGTGTATTTCACACTTATCAAAACTCTTACTAAAGAAACATACATGTTCAAATGTATATTGTAATTAAGCAGTCATTAATTTTTCTTACCTCTAGCTTCTGAGCAAACCTAACTCAAACATGAATATTGCCTTTTCCTCCCCAAGTTGAACTTAGGAGCATATCTGTACACATGTTTTGAGCTATACCCTCACCAAGCCCCATCTGCCAGCTAGCAAGTCCACTTGTCAGAGCCAACATACTTACAAATGAAGTATCAGAATAGTTGAAATTATTTGAAATGTTAGTGCTTTTTGCCCTAGTTATTTACTTAAAATGAATATAAATAGAAATGTGTTGAAAACACAATTGCTAGGAAGAACTAAGATAGAAAAGGTCATTAGGCATATGCCATACAATTCACTTTTAAAGTGTAAAATTGGCTGTCTTTGTGCAACCATCACCACACTGCATTTTGGGATATTTGTACCACCACAAAGATGAATGAATACTGTACTCCTTAACTGTCATTCCCCAAACTTCCCATTACCCTCAATCCCTGACAGCCACTAATCTACTTCCTTTCTCTATGTGTGCCTATTCCAGACATTTCTTACAAATGGAATGATACAACATGGGGTCTTGTGTATCTGGTTTCTTTCACTCAGTATTGTGTTTTTAAGAATCATCCACATTGTAGTATATGTCACTAATTCATTACTTTTCACAATCAAATAATATCTCATTGTGTGGATATACCACATTTGTTTATCCATCCATTAACTGATGAATACTTGACTGCTCCTACTTTTTGGTTATTATAAATAAAGCTGCTCTGAACATTTGTGTACAAGTTTGTGTGTAGTTATATGCTTTCATTTCTTTTGGATATATAGCTGGAAGTGGAACTGCTGGGTTGTATATTAAGTCTATAAGTAAGCTTTCAAGGAATTACAAAGCTGTTTCCAAAGTAGCTTCATCACCCATTATAAAACATTTTGACAGTCTTGGGTTGAACACTGGGTGAAGGCGCTTGCCCTCTTTGTTGTCTTGCAGTCTATTACATTGCTGAAAGCTCTGATTGGTGAGTTGTCCCCCAGATGGAACCCCAAATGTATTTATATGCACATTTTTTTCCTTTGGTTTAAGTCTTAACATAATTTTTAGAATAAATTAATTTTTCTTCACATTGTAATCTTTCAGTTCTGGTTTCTTAGATGATAATTATTCAGGAATTATTTGCCTGGATGCTTTCTTTACTCAATATTAGAAAATACAGTTTTTCTTTGGATGGCTTCACCTTTGTTATCTGGTTCAAATTTACAAGCAAAACAAATATTGATAATCAGAACTCTTCTTAATGATAGAGTCAGTTGAGATTTACCTAGTTGATATTCTGAGGATGACCCATCTTTTACAATTCTTCTTTCCTTGGATTGGGTTTTGTTATTTAGTGATTATGAAACAACACTCTAAAAAGTATCTAAAACTTTGAAACAAGGACTCATCTTTAAAATATCTAGCTTTTGTGGGAAAATATCAGTAATGAAGACACTATACATGAGAAAAGTTCGAGCAAAGTAAGCTTACTGTATTCTATGTAAATGGTTCCCTTTAAATTTGGGCAATACCACAGTTTTGCTGAGATGATTAAAAAAAAAGTTATTTGTAAGAACATGAAGGATAGAAGTTTTCCTTAAATCTTGGGGAACTTTACTTTCAGCTGTTTTCCAATATGCCATTTAATAGATTTGCAGTACACAAATAACTCTTTAACTCATTAAATACTTATTTTTCTTCAAAAATACTTTTGCCCTTTTGAATTTATTTTTCTTGGAGATGGTTTTGATCATCGTCTCCTATACAATGTTATGAACCTTCGTCCATAGTTCTTTAGGCACTCTGTCAGATCCAATCCCTTGAATCCATTTGACACTTTCACCGTATAATCATAAAGAATTTGATTTAGGTTATACCTAAATGGCCTAGTGGTTTTCCCTACTTTAAGTCTGAATTTTGCGATAAGGAGTTCATGACCTGAGCTATAGTCAGCTCCCAGTCTTGATCTGCTGACTGTAAGGGCTTCTCCATCTGCAGCTGCAAAGAATATAATCAATCTCATTTCAGTATAGACCATCTGATGATGTTCACATGTAAAATTACCTCTTGTGTTGCTGGAAGAGGGTGTTATGACCAGTGCACTGTCTTGGCAAAAGTCTTAGCCTTTGTCTTGCTTCATTTTGAACTCCAATTTCAAACTTACTCCTGGAAGTCAAACTCCTGTTGACTTCCTAGCTTTGCATTCCAGTCCTATATCATGAAAAGGATGTCTTTTTTTTTTTTTTTCTGGTGTTCTAGGAATTCTTATAGGTGTTCATAGATCTATTCAATGTTATTTTCTCTGACATTTGTGGTGGGATAATATGACTGTGGATTACTGCAATGTTGAGTGGTTTGCTTTGAAAATAAACTGACATCATTCTGTTGTTTTTGTGATTGCACCTAAGTACTGTATTTTGGACACTTTTGTTGACCAAGAGGGCTAGTCCATTTCTTCTAAGGGATTCTTGTCCACAGTAATAAATATAATGATCATCTGAAATAAATTTTCCCACTCCCATCCACTTTAGTTAACAAAATGCCAATGTTCACTCTTGCCATCTCTTGTTTGACCACTTCCAATTCATCTTGATTCATGGACCTAACACAATAGGTTCCTATGCAATATCTATCTTTACATCATCGGTCTTTATTTTCACCATGAAACATCCACAACTGGGCATCGTTTTGGCTTTGACTCAGCCTCTTCATTATTCTTGGAACTATCTCTCTGCTCTTCTCCAGTAGCATATTAGACACCTCCCAACTTTGGGGGTTCATCTTTCAGTGTCATATCTTTTTGCCTTTTCATACTGTTAATGGGTTCTCAAGGCAAGAATGCTAAAGTGGTTTGCCATCCCCTTCTCCAAAAGAACATTTTTCTTCTGCGGAACACAAGGAATATTGAAGATGACAAAAATAGATAATGGAAACTATTAGCATAATTATTACTCAAAAGTGAAATTAAAAGAAAGGAACACTGTATGTTTAAAAGTAATTTCTCAAAAAAAAAAAAAGTAATTTCTCTACGGAAGGGAGGGAGGCACATTTTCTAAGGTAATGGAATAAACTTGCTTTCTATATCTTTGGCAATGGTTTTGAAACAGGAAGATGCTACATGGAACAGTGCAAAGTACCCTGAAGTGGAAATCAGAGAAAGCAATGGTGAATGACCTGTGGGACCTGGGAGAACACGGTGTCACATTCTGGCTGATAATCACTAAATTTAACTTGGAGAACACAACTTTAGATAGAAAATGGAAAATGAAACCTGATTCTCCATCACAGCATCATTCCAAGGAGAGATGAATGGAAGCAAATTATGAATCAACATAAGCCTGCTGCTGCCTCTGAATTATTGAGTATGAAACTAAAAACTTGGAGAACATTAAACAATCTGTCAGCCTCTAAGCTTTTGTTCGAAAATTAGCTTGAGATATGTAATGGTATTTCTTATACATTTTAATTTCTTTTAAATAGAATTTGAGTAATAGGTTCTTAATGTTTACCACAGAAGGTTACTAAATTTTTAATGGACTTCTGCTGCAGCCTTTTTAATATTGTATTTTAATTGAAGTCTATATAAAAGAGGTTCTCGTCTTTCTTTCATATTTATATTAGCATATTTGTTGAGATCCCTGTTTTAGTCAACATGTTTTACATAAACACAAATAATATTTGTATGTGACTGACTGAAGTATAATCTTTACAATAGAAGGAGAATTATTCTCTTTTGCATTGCTGAAACCTTGAGGTTTGAAGAGATTAGATTTTAATAGAAAAAGTAATAGCTGGCTAGATATTTTTCATGGACATATAGGATTAAGAATCTATCTTATGTTTTCTGGGCCTCACCTCTGTGAAACCATTGCTTAACTTCCCAGTGTGCAATACGAATCACAAAATCAATTGAAGAAAACATCCTTTACTGGAGAATATGAACTTTTTTAGGGGCAAAAATGTTAAGCTGTAGTTCTGATAATTTTGCCCACCAGTTCACAACTGGGAGGATAGAAGTAGAACCAATGTGAGGACAGTTTGCAAGGAATAGAGAGAAGGCTCACTCAAGACTACCTGGGGCCCTGAGACTCACATCACATAGATAAGATTCTATTTCTCTAAAATTGAAATGATCATGTACATGCAGCATGTGGTTTAACAGTATCCTCATAGTTAGGATCTACTTAGGTAGAAAAAGCTAGAACCAAAATAGTCAACATGTCACTGTGGTGGGTGTCATGAAGGCCACGGCCTAAAACATATTACATCTGTATATTGCTTTTTTATCTCTCAGCTCTCCCTACTATATCATCTGCCACCTCTTTTCTGCACTTCCTTCCATTCTTGCTCTTTCTCATTTTTCCCCTGTTTTCTTTACTTCTTGCTGTATCTTTAGCATGGTGTTTTTGTCATTTGAATCAAGTAACAACGAATATAGTCCTGTGTTTCAATTTAAGTTTTGGTTGTTTGTAAGCCACAGTTGCCTACTCTGAGAGACAAAAAGAGAGAGAAGAAAGAGGATAATATACTTACTCTATATAATTGAAGTTAAGCTTAGGGGAGAGAATATTATGTAGAAAGAGCAAAGCTCATTTCCTATTATAATGTGCTACTGAAGGGTATTTTGTTGTCACTAACAGTTTTAAACTTTTGAATATTTGGAATCACAAATGATTGTGTTATGCAGGCAAAACCTTTAGTCAATGCCATCCTGCTGGACAGAGGAGTTTGGTGGGCTACAGTCCAAAGGCTTGCAAAGAGTCAGATGCAACAGAAGTGGCTTAGCATGCACACACAATGTCATTATCAGCATGGAGCTTGAGAAGGAGATGGCTTGGCAGTGGACTCTCTTTAAGCAATGATAACTTCCAAAGCATCAACAGATAACAATATCAAATCACAAACACCCACAAAAAGTCAATTAAATTAGTCGCTGAACCATATTAGAGTCAAAAACTTTAAAATTTTTGGAAAGTCTTCTCAGACCATTCACTAATTGAATCCTCTGACTTGTGGTATAAAAATTAGGTTTCAGAGAATTGAGGGAACTAATACATTTTTCATTAGGATAACTGAGATTACATAGATTACATAGATGATTCTTGTCTTTCTCTTTCTGACTTACTTCCCTCTGTATAACAGGCTCTAAGTCCATTCACCTCATTAGAACTGACTGTAATGTGTTCTTCTTTATAGCTGAGTATTATTCCATTGTATATGTACCACAACTTCCCTATCTACTAATCTATTGATGGACATCTACGTTGCTTCCGTGTTCTAGCTATCATAAATAATGCTGCAGTGAACATTGGGTTGCATGTCTTTTTCAGTTCTGCTCTCCTCAGGGTATATGCCCACTAGTGCGATGGCTGGGTTGCATGGTAGCTTTATTCCTGTTAATTTTTTTTAAGGAATCTCCATACTATTCTTCATAATGGTTATATCAGTTTGCATTCCCATCAACAGTGTAAGAGTTTCCTTTTCTCTGCATCCTCACCAGCATTTGTTGTTTGTAAGTTTTTTGATGATGGCAATTCTGACCAATGTGATATGACACTTCATTGCAGTTTTAATTTGTGTTTCTCTAATAATGAGCAATGGTGAGCATATTTTCATGTGTTTATTAGCCATCTGTATGTCTACTCTGGAGAAATGTCTGTTTAGGTCTTCTGCCTACTTTTTGATTGAGCCGTTTGTTTTTCTGGTGTTGAGCTGCATGAGCTGCTTGTATATTTTGGAGATTAATTCTTTGTCACTTGTTTCATTTGATATTAATTTCTCCCATTTTGAGGGCTGTCTTTTCCCCTTGCTTATAGTTTCCTTCATTGTGCAAAAACTTTTAAGTTTAATTAGGTTCCATTTGTTTACATTTGTTTTATTACCTATTTTTGTTTTATTACCTCTAGGAGGTGGTTAATAGAAGATCTTGCTGTGATTTATGTGAGAGGATTCTGCATATGTTTTCCTCTAAGAGTTTTATAGTTTCTGGTCCTATATTTAGGTCTTTAATCCATTTTAAGTTTATTTTTGTGTATGGTGTTAGGAGGTGTTCTAGTTTGATTCTTTTACACATAGTTGAGCAGCTTTCCCAGCACCGCTTGTTAAAGAGATCATCTGTTCTCCATTGTGTATTTTTGCCTCCTTTGTCAAAGATAAGGGGCCCATATGTGTTTGGATTTTGGTATTTCAAAACTTATTTTTATTTTTATGGCCCTGTTTATAATTGCAGCTTTATTTTGCATATTCTATTCTAAAAAAATCTTAGAATATTTTTCATATTCTGCTTTTCATCAATGAATATTTCTTAAGGGCTTACCATGCTGTTATGTGCCAGCCTCTGATCTAGATATTTTAGCCATACATGAGTGAACAATTAGACAAAACCCCTGATTTCAGGTTTTTGCACATACACACACACACACACACACAAACACACACCCATTTCTATGTCACCAACATCCATGCATAACATAGCTTCTTTATTTTTCTATTAGACATTTTCTACTGTTTCTGTTGGAAATTTTCTCTTGACTTCACCTTACTGAATGAAGGTGATGATTTACCTTTCTGTATCTCACCCATCCCAACTCCTACGTCCTGTAATTCCCCCTCTACCTTTATAACATATTGATTACAGTATTAATTGCTATTATAAATAAGTCTTGCAATTCCTCCACAGGTTTCAATTTTCCCAGGAGTTAATTATTTTGGACTTTCTTTTTTTGTTTCTGTGTACTTACCAGTAATTCAGTATTAAAAGCTCCTCCAGTCATTCTCATTTTCTCTCAGTATATTCAATATATCAGGTAATCTACAACGTAGAGGTAATCTTTCTTAAGAAGCCTCAACTGCAAATTTCTGATCTGTTCTAATATGAATGGTTTCTTTCCAAACCTGCTGTACAGGTATCATCCTGTGATATTGTTCACCATCTTCTGGAAAATTTTCTTCACTTTTCTGGTCAATCTCCACTTTCTTGAATAATATGTTTTCCTCTATATTGTTCTACT
The DNA here is from genome assembly GCF_027580195.1 of Bos mutus. NCBI lineage: Eukaryota > Metazoa > Chordata > Mammalia > Artiodactyla > Bovidae > Bos > Bos mutus. The sequence goes on along the minus strand of NC_091640.1, from coordinate 13,129,887 downwards.
TTTTAATTGTGAGGCAGCTATCTTCCCAGGGTATCTTTAAAAAAAGTACATGGAGGAATTCATTTGATATACTGAAATATGAAAGAGTTATTTTGTGTGTATGTGTGAAATTGTTTTTAATTTTTATTTTATGTTGGATTATAAGCTTGTTAGCAGTGTTGTTAGTTTCAGGTGACAGCAAAGTGATTCAGTTATACATAAACATATATCCATTTTTCTTAAAATTCTATTTCCATTTATTTTATTAAAGAATATTGAGCAGAATATCTTGTGCTATACATTAGGTCTTTGTTGCATATCATTTTTAAAAATAGTTGTGTGTGCATGTTAATTTCAAACTCCCAATCTATTCCTCCCCCTCCCCCTTGCACCCCTGATAGCCATAAGTACATTCTCTAACTTTTTGAGTCTGTTTCTGTCTTATAAATAAGTTTGTTTTTATCACTTTTTTAGATTCTTCATGTAAACAGTATCATATAATATTTGAGCTGACTGTGGCTCAGATTATGAACTCCTTATTACCAAATTCAGACTTAAATTGAAGAAAGTAGGGAAAACCACTAGACCATTCAGGTATGACCTAAATCAAATCTCTTATGATTATACAGTGGAAGTGAGAAATAGATTTAAGGGCCTAGATTTGATAGATAGAGTTCCTGATGAACTATGGATATGGAAAGAGGTTCGTGACATTGTACAGGAGACAGGGATCAAGACCATCCCCATGGAAAAGAAATGCAAAAAAGCAAAATGGCTGTCTGGGGAGGCCTTACAAATAGCTGTGAAAAGAAGAGAAGCAAAAAGCAAAGGAGAAAAGGAAAGATACAAGCATCTTAATGTAGAGTTCCAAAGAATAGCAAGAAAGGATAAGAAAGCCTTCCTCAGTGATCAATGCAAAGAAATAGAGGAAAACGACAGAATGGGAAAGACTAGAGACCTCTTCAAGAAAATTAGAGATACCAAGGGAACATTTCATGCAAAGATGGGCTCGATAAAGGACAGGAATGGTATGGACCTAACAGAAGCAGAAGATATTAAGAAGAGGTGGCAAGAATACACAGAAGAACTGTACAAAAAAGATCTTCACCACCCAGATAATCACCATGGTGTGATCACTGACCTAGAGTCAGACATCCTGGAATGTGAAGTCAGTGGGCCTTAGAAAACATCACTACGTACAAAGATAGTGGAGGTGATGGAATTCCAGTTGAGCTATTTCAAATCCTGAAAGATGATGCTGTGAAAATGCTGCACTCAATATGCCAGTAAATTTAGAAAACTCAGCAGTGGCCACAGGACTGGAAAAGATCAGTTTTCATTTCAATCCCAAAGAAAGGCAATGCCAAAGAATGCTCAAACTACCACACAATTGCACTCATCTCACACGCTAGTAAAGTAATGCTCAAAATTCTCCAAGCCAGGCTTCAGCAATACATGAACCGTGAACTTCCAGACGTTCAAGCTGGTTGAGGAAAAGGCAGAGGAACCAGAGATCAAATCGCCAACATCCACTGGGTGATCATAAAAGCAAGAGAGTTCCAGAAAAACATCTATTTCTGCTTTATTGACTATGCCAATGCCTTTGACTGTGTGGATCACAATAAACTGTGGAAAATTCTGAAAGAGATGGGAATACCAGACCACATGACCTGCCTCTTAAGAAATTTGTATGCAGGTCAGGAAGCAACAGTTAGAAGTGGACATGGAACAACAGATTGGTTCCAAATAGGAAAAGGAGTACGTCAAGGCTGTTTTTTATCACCCTGCTTATTTAACTTATATGCAGAGTACATCATGAGAAACGCTGGACTGGAAGAAGCACAAGCTGGAATCAAGATTGCCAGGAGAAATATCAATAAGCTCAGATATGCCAATGACACCACCCTTATGGCAGAAAGTGAAGAGGAACTAAAAAGCCTCTTAATGAAAGTGAAAGAGGAGAGTGAAAAAGTTGGCTTAAAGCTCAACATTCAGAAAACAAAGATCATGGCATCCGGTCCCATCACTTCATGGGAAATAGATGAGGAAACAGTGGAAACAGTGTCAGACTTTATTTGTCTGGGCTCCAAAATCACTGCAGATGGTGACTGCAGCCGTGAAATTAAAAGACGCTTACTCTTTGGAAGGAAAGTTATGCCCAACCTAGATAGCATATTCAAAAGAAAAGACATTACTTTGCCAACAAAGGTTCATCTAGTCAAGGCTCTGGTTTTTCCCGTGGTCATGTATGGATGTGAGAGTTGGACTGTGAAGAAGACTGAGCACCAAAGAATTGATGCTTTTGAACTGTGGTGTTGGAGAAGACTCCTGAGAGTCCCTTGGACTGCAAGGAGATCCAACCAGTCCATTCTGAAGGAGATCAGCCCTGGGATTTCTTTGGAGGGAATGATGCTAAAGCTGAAACTCCAGTACTTTGGTCACCTCATGCGAAGAGTTGACTCATTGGAAAAGACTCTGATGCTGGGAGGGATTGGGGGCAGGAGGAGAAGGGGACGATAGAGGATGAGATGGCTGGATGGCATCACTGACTCAATGGACATGAGTCTGTGTGAACTCTGGGAGTTGGTGATGGACAGGGAGGCCTGGCGTGCTGGGATTCATGGGGTCCCGAAGAGTCGGACACGACTGAGCCACTGAACTGATCTGAACTGAAGACATCTTACTTCACTTAGTATAATAATTTCCAAGTCCTCTATGTTATTGCAAGTTGCATTATTTCATTATTCTTAATGGCTGAGTAATATTTCATTATATATGTATCAGTTCAGTTCAGTTCAGTTCAGTCAGCTCTTTGCATGAGGTGGCCAAAGTATTGGAGTTTCAGCTTTAGCATCAGTCCTTCCAGTGAAAACCCAGGATATATACCCAAGATATATACCTAAGATATAGCTCTATTTTTAGTTTTTAAAGGAATCTGTGTATTGTTCTCCATAGTGGCTGCTTCAGTTTATAGTCTCACCAATAGTATAAGTGTTCCCCTTTCTCCACATCCTCTCCAGTATTTATTGTTTGTAGATTTTTTTTTTTTTTTTTTTTTGATGATGGCCATTCTGGCTGCTGTGAGGTGTTATCTCATTGTAATTTTCATTTACATTTTTCTAATATTTAGAGATATTGAGCATATTTTCATGTTCCACTTGGCCATCTGTATATTTCTTTGGAGAAATGTCTAGATCTTTCACCCTTTCCTAAATTGAGGTTTTTTTTTTTTTTTTTTTAATATACAGTCACATGAGCTGTTTGTATGTTTTGGAGATTAATCCCTTGTTGATCTCATTGCTTGCAAATATTTTCTCCCATTTTGTGGGTTGTTTTTTTATTTTGTTTATAGTTTCCTTTTCTGTGGAAAACATTTTGATTTTAATAAGGTCTTATTTGTTTCTTTTAAATTTCCATTACTCTAGGAACCAGATGGAAAATGTATTACTACAATTTATGTCAAAAACTGTTCTGCCTATGAATTTCCTCTAGGAGTTTTGTAGTATCTGGCTATACATTTAGGTCTTTAATCATTTTGAGTTCACTTTTGTATTTGATGTTAAAGAGTGTTCTAATTCCATTTTTCACATGTAACTGTCCAGTTTTAGCAGCATAATTTATTGAAGAAACTGTCTTTCCTCCACTGTATACTCTTATCTCCATTATCATAGATTAATTTATCATAGGTACATGGGTTCATTTCTCAGCTTCCTATCCTCTATCATTGGTCTCTGTGACTGTTTTTTGTGTCAGTACCATACAGTTTCAATGACTGTGGCATTGTAGTATAGTCTGAAGTCAGGGAGTCTGATTCTTCCAGCTCCATTCTTCTTTCTCAGTATAGTCACTTTGTCAATACTGATTTTTCCAATCCAAGAAAATGATACGTCTTTCCATCAGTGTAATCTTTGAGTTATTTCATTATACTTTTCTGATACAGTCTTTTCTTTCCTTAGGTAGGTTTATTCCAGGGTACTTTATTATTTTGATGCAATGATAATTGGTATTTTTTTTTTTATTTTATTCTTTGATCTTTTGTTGTTATTGTATGGAACTTCAACAGATTTCATGCATTAATTTTACATCTAACAACTTTATTAACTTCATTGATGAGCTCTAGTAGTTTTCTGGTAGCATCTTCAGGATTTTCTATGTATTGCATCATGTCATCTGCAAACAATGACAGTTTTATTTCTTCTTTTCCAATTAGTTTCCTTTAATTTCTTTTTCTTCTGATTGCCAAGATAGAACTTCCAAAATTATGTTGAATAAAAGTGACAAGAGTGGACATCATTGAGTTGTTCCTGATCTTATAGGAAATACTTTCAAATTTTTACCATTGAGTATGACATTGTCTGTCAATTTTTCATATATGATTGTTATTATATTGAAGTGTGTTTCCACTATTTGCACTTTCTGGAGCGTTTTTGTCAAAAATTGGTGCTGAATTTTGTCAAACTTTTATTCTGTACATACTGAGATTATCATATTTTATATTCTTCAATTTGTTAATGCATTGTATTACACTGAATGATATAATGAAAAATCCTTGCTTCCCTGGAATAAATTCTGCTTGATCATGGAATATAATCCTTTTAATGTGTTGTTAAACTTTGGATTTGGATTACTAGTATTTTGTTCAGGATTTTCATGTCTACGCTGATCAGGGCTATTGCCCTACAATTTTCTTTACTGTGGTATATTTGGTTTTGGAAATAGTTTGGGAGTCTTCCTTCCTCAGTATTTTATTTCTGTAATATTAATTTTCAAAAGGGTAGATATTAACTCTTCTCTAAATACTTGATGGAATTTACCTATGAAGCCATCTGGCACTGGATTTTTCTTTGTTGGAGTTTTTATATTACAGTTTTTATTTCAGTACTTGTGACTGGCCTCCTCACAGTTTCTATTTCTCTCTGGTTCAGTCTTGAGAAATTGTGCATTTCTGAGAATCTGTCAGTTTCTTCTAGATTGTCAATTACATTGGCATGAAATTATTCATAATAGTCTCTTATGATCTTCTGTATGTCTTTGATGCCAGTTGTAACTGCTTCTTTTTCATTTCTGATCTTATAGTTTTTGGCCCTCTCCCTTTTTTTGATGGGTCTGGTCAAAATTTTATCAATTTTGCTTATTTTTTCAAAGAATCAGCTTTTAGTTTCATCGATCATTCCTATTCTTTTCTTCATCTCTATTTCATTTATTTCTGCTCTGATCTTTATGATATTTTTCCTTCTACTAACTTTGGGTATTATATCTTCTAGTTCCTTTAGGTGTAAAGTTAGGTTGTTTATTTGTAATTTTTCTTATTTCCTAAGGTACTATTTTATTACTATACATTTCCATCTTAGAACTGCTTTTGGCACATCCCATAGGTTTTGAGTCATGTGCCTTCATTTTCATTTGTACCTATGCATCTTTTTGATTTCCTCTCTGATTTCTTCAGTGATCCACCAGTTATTCAGTAGCAGGTTGTTTAGCCTCCATGTGTGTGTGTGTTTGTTTACACACTTTTCTTGTAGTTTATTTCTAATCTCATAATGGTGTAGTTGGAAAAATGCTTGATATGACTTCAGTATTCTTAAGCTTACTAAGGCTCTTTTTGTAGTCCAGATTGTAGTCAATTCTGGAGAATGTTCCATACGTACTTGAGAATAATGTGTATTCTGCTTCTTAAGAAAGAATTGTCATGTAAATATCAATTAAGTCCATCTGGTATAATGTATCATTTAAACATTTATGGCCTGTGTTTCCTTGTTGATCTTCTGTCTGGATGTTCTGTCCACTGATGGAAGTGGGGTGTTAATTTCTACCAATATTATTGTGCTAGTGTTTATTTCTCCTTCATGGCTGTTAGTATTTTCCTTATACTTTGGGATCCTATATTTGTGTGTATGTATTTAAAATTGTTACATCTTTTACTTGGATTGACCCTTTGATCATTATGTAGTTTCTTCTTTGTCTGTCATAACAGTCTTTATTTTAAGGTCAATTTTGTCTGATATGAATATTGCTACTCCAGCGACTTTTTATTTCATTTTCTTGGAATAATTGCTTCTATCCCTTCACTGTCGGTACGTACATGTTCTTAGATCTGAATTTTAGGTGTTGTAGACAGCATATATACTGCTCTTGTTTTTGTACCCATTCAGCCAGTCTGTCTTCTGGTGGAAATTTCAATGCACTTAGACTTAAAATAATTATTGATATATATGTTCCTATTGAGATTTTGTTAATTGCAATGGATTTGTTTTATAGATCTTTTTTTTTCCCCCTTCATCTTTTAGTCTCTTCTCTTGTGAATATAATGACTAAATTTAGTGTTGTGTTTGGATTATTTTTCCTTTATTGTGTGAATCTATTGTAGATCTTTAGTTTGCCATTATCAGATTTTGACATAGTAATATTTATAGGAATAAGGCTTTTTAAATTCCAGGTCATTTAATTTCAAGTACATTTCCAATATATTACATTTGTTCTCCTCTACTAAAAATTGCTGGGCTTGATATCAAATGTGTATTATGATGATTTCCCACCTTTACTGTATGTTTGCCTTTACCAGTAAGCTGTCACATTCAAAATGTTCTTTTTAAACTTTTTAAGTTATTTAATTTATTTTGATTGGAAGTTAATTACTTTACAATATTGAGATACTTTTTGCCATACATCAACATGAATCAGCCACAGATATAATGTGTTGCCTACATCTTGAAACCCACTCCCACCTCATTCCCCACCCTATTGCTCTGGGTTGCTCCAGAGCACGTTTTGGCTGCTCAGCTTCATCCATCAAACTTACACTGGTCTTCTATTTTGCATATGGTAATATATATGTTTCAATGCTGTTCTCTCAAATCATCCTAACCTTGCTTTCTCCCACTGAACTCAAAAGTCTGTTCTTTACATCTGTGTCTTCTTTGCTGCCCTGTATGTAGGATCATCAGTACCATCGTTCTAAATTCCATGTATATGTGTTAATATACAATATTTGTTTTTCTCTTTCTGACTTACTTCACTCTGTATAATAGACTCCAGGTTCATCCATGTCATTAGAACTGACTTAAATGTATTCTTTTTTTAATCAGATCAGATCAGTCGCTCAGTCACGTCCGACTGTTTGCGACCCCATGAATCGCAGCACGCCAGGCCTCCCTGTCCATCACCAACTCCCGGAGTTCACTCAGACTCAAGTCCATCGAGTCAGTGATGCCATCTAGCCATCTCATCCTCTGTCGTCCCCTTCTCCTCTTGCCCCCAATCCCTCCCAGCAAAGGAGTCTTTTCCAATGAGTCAACTCTTCGCATGAGGTGGCCAAAGTACTGGAGTTTCAGCTTTAGCATCATTCCTTCCAAAGAAATCCCAGGGCTGATCTCCTTTAGAATGGACTGGTTGGATCTCCTTGCAGTCCAAGCGACTCTCAAGAGTCTTCTCCAACACCACAGTTCAAAAGCATCAATTCTTTGGTGCTCAACCTTGTTCACAGTCCAACTCTCACATCCATACATGACCACAGGAAAAACCAGAGCCTTGACTAGCCGGACCTTTGTTGGCAAAGTAATGTCTCTGCTTTTTAATATGCTATCTAGGTTGGCCATAACTTTCCTTCACAAATTCCTTGTCCATTCATCTGCTGATGGACATCTAAATTGCTTCCATGTCCTAGCTGTTGTAAATAGGGCTGTAATGAACACTGGGGTACATGTGTTTCTTTCAGTTCTGGTTTTCTCAAGGTGTATGCCCAGCAGTGAGATTTCTGGGTATACAGTGAGATTTGACAGTTCTATTCCCAGTTTTTAAATGAATCTGTACATTGTTCTGCATAATGGCTGTAACTTCGTTTTCCCACCACCAGTGTAAGAGGGCTCCTTTTCCTTCACACCCTCTCCATCACATAGTGTTTGTGGGCTTTTTCATGATAGCCTTTCTGACTGGTGTGATGTGATACCTCATTGTAGTTTTGATTTGCATGTCTCTAATAATTAGTGACATTGAGCGTTTTTTTCATGTGTTTATTAGCCATCTGTATGCTTTGTTTGGAGAAAAGCAACAAGGAAATACAATTGATCATAAAAGACTACTATGAGCAAAGACCTAGAAGAACTAAAGAACAGAGAAGAATGCAATAGTTGAGATGAAAACTAAACTAAAAAAATCAGTGCAGTGGCTGAGGCAGAAGAATGGTTAAGAGACCTGGAAGACAGAATGATGGAAATCACTGCTGTGGAACAGAATAAATTTTTTAAAAAGGAAAATAAAGAAGATAGTTGAAGAGACATCTGAGACAAATTTAATGCACCAACAACAGTATTATTTAGGTCCTAAGAAAGAAGAGAGAAAAAAGTACATAAGAAAATATTTGAAGAGATAATAACTGAGAACTTCCCTAATAAGGGAAAGGGACACCCAAGTTCAGGAAATTCAGAGTCCTAGGCAGGATAAACTACTGTTTTTTTGTTTGTTTGTTTGTTTGTTTTGGAAGTCCTAGCCACAACAGAGAAGAAAAAGAAATAAAAGGAATTGGCAAAGAAGTAAAACATTCACTGTTTTCAAATGACATGATGCTTTACATAGAAAACACTAAAGATACAAGCAGAAAATTTCTAGAGCTCTTGGTGAATAATGTAAAGTTGCAGGATATAAAAATTGATACATATAAATCACTTGCATTCCTATACACTAAAAATGAAAAGTCAGAAAAAGAAATTAAGGAAACAATCCTTTTCAGCATTGCAATGAAAAGAATAAAATACTTAGGAATAAATTTACCTAAGGAAACAAAAGACTTGTATACAGAAAAATATAAAACATTGATGAAAGAAATCAAAGATGACAAAAATAGATGGAAAAATATATAGTGTTCTTAGATTGAAAGAATCAATATAGTGAAAATTGGTATACTATCCAAAGCAAACTATACATTCAACATAATCCCAATCAAACTACCAATGGCATTTTTCCCAGAACTAGAACAAGTTACAAGTAATTTGTACAGAAGCACAAAAGACCTTAAATAGCCAAAGCAATCTTGAGAAAGAAGAATGGAACTGAAGGAATGAACCTTCCTGACTTCAGACTATACTATAAAATTACAGTCATCAAAAGAGTATGGCACTGGCACAAAAATAGAAATGTAGATCAATGGAACAAAATAGAAAGTTCAGGGATAAATCCTCACACATATGGATACCTTGTCTTTGACAAAGGAGGCAAAAATATACAGTAGAGAAATGACAGATTCTTCAACAAGCATTATCTTCTCAATCTATGTGTCTATTCTTTTTCCGAGATCTTGGATATCTTCACTACCAATATTCTAAATTATTTTTTTCAGGAAGATTGCCTATCTCTGCTTCATTTAGTTGTTTCAAGATTTTAGCTTGTTTCTTCAGCTGGGACATATTCCTCTGCCATTTCATTTTGTCTGACTTTCTGTAATTGCTGTCTCCATTCTGCAGGCTGCATGATTGTAGTTCTTCTTGCTTCTGCTCTCTACCTGCTGGTGGATAAGGCTATCTAAGAGACTTGTGTAGCTTTCCAGACTCCTCTCCCCTAGTGGGTGCAGTTGATTCTTATCTCTCTGGTGGTCAGGGCCATGCTCAGTCAGATTTTCAGGACCCTGTGTGCTGATGAGTGTGACTTTTCTGCACTGTTGGGTTTTTGGCCTGAAGCATCCCAGGCCAAATAATCTTTAAAATGATTATTTTTGTTCTTTAAATTTTCTTTCTGTCATTTTTGTTTGTTTCATAGGTTCACATTTTTTGTCTGTTTTTGAGGATAACAATGATAGTTGCTGTAGTTTTAAGTATTCTTCTCCATTTCCAAAGCAGTAGATACATTTTTTTTTCATCTATAGAATTCATATTGAAGTTTTTCTCAAATGACACCTGATTATATTAAGTTTCATCATGTTTAAAAGTGGAGGATTTAAAAGCTGATAAGAAAAAGTTGATAAGAAACTGAATGCATAGGAAAGACTTTTTATTGTGAGCTTCATATTATGGGGATTATTTGAGATTGAATGAATTAATTTTGATCTCAATATATTTATACATGTTAGATTTTCATAGATTGTTTGTTTCTTCCTGAATAGATTGACTTCATTCTTCCCAATATAGCTACAGAATTTCTGGGAGCTGAGTGGAAAAAGAATGTTAATGATTGCAACATATAGTATTCAAATATGGCCTTAATTCCTCTCTTTTGAACATGATTCAAGCTCCTTTCTCTGATTCTGATACCCTTGCTACTGTCACTTATTCATCCTTCTCAAATGCAACTTTTTTTGTACATGTGGAAGGTTTAATATTATAGCTATATGTCAACATGTAGATTATTTAGTATCACAAGATCTTATACAGACTTCCTAGCAATTCCTTTCCTAATGGCCTATCTTCAGTCCAACTCCATAGGTACCTAGAGCCTTTTGTTAGTTCTGTATAATTGATCAGTTTCTTTCTCAATTTTCTCTCCTGCTAGCTTAGCATCTGCTTTTCAGCTTCCAAACTTTCATTGTCCATGTCTTATTTCTATTTTCTTAATCCTTGGAGGCTTATACCTTCAAAAATATTCTAACTATTGGTTTAGTCAAAGTCAAAGAAGGTTAAAAGTTTGTATATATGTTCACTGTACCATCTGTACCAAAAACCACTCTGCCATTCTTGAAACTGCTTTGTTTTTGTCTCTGAGATCTGCATCATTGTTCTCTCCTTATTCTTTTGTTTAATGGTCATTTTTTTTGCATATTTTTTTTTCTTAGGTATTTTTCCCTTTTCTAGTTTATAAAACAAATATATTTCTCAGAGTCTTCTGTCTCCATGGTTTTCTTCCTCTGAAAGTTCATTATACTCTAAATTCTTTACTATTTATGATGACTTTGAAATAAAAATAATGATTCTATTTTCCCTCTGTTTCAGAACAATGCAAGTGCACTACCAAGTACATGTGTCCAATACAGATTTCTTCCTCTCTTTATCTCTTTCCATCCCCTGCAGACTATCTGCTTCTGACATTTATAATCTGATTGCAAATGGTACCATAACTTACACACTAATAAAACAAAATAAAAAACAAAAACTGGGAGTTACTTAAATACCTTCTTTTCACGTTTCCCACATCTAATTTAATTGGCCAATAAATATCACTGACTTTGCTCTTTTAGTAATATCTTTTTTCCCCCCTTCCTCTCTATTTTGCCATTATCTTGTTCAGCTACTAACAGTTTTTATATTTTTTTTCTCATTATAATAGGCTCAGGGTTTGCCCCTTTGATTGATTATTCTTTCTCCAGAATAATGTCTAACATAAATAAAACTAAGTCACTCTCTTGTTTAATGGATCCAGTAATGCCTCTTTGTCTAAATTCTTGTGTAGAAGTCCAAGGCTCTCCATCATCTTGCTCCTAAGTAACTCTTTGATTTCCTTGCTATCCTTCCTTCTTTTCCTCTATGTGCATGCAGAATTCCAACAAATGATGTAGAAGTGCTTCTGCTTGTCTATACTTTTGCTCCTCTCTGCTTATTCTGTTCTTTTAGGTGTTCTTTATCTAACTAACCTCATATCATTCTTAAAATTTTAAATCAGATATCATACCCTCTTGGAAGCATTTTCAACATGGTCAGGCTGATTAGCTGCCTCTCTTCTGTATTCCCTATTTATGACTTTCTCTCAGCATTTTCAACATTTTTTACTTTATAGCTCATTAGAGCAATGCCGGGGTCTAGCCCCGGTGGATCTAGGGAATTCGAAGGGGAAACGGCATCGGCGATCAGGAAACAACAGTTTATTTAAATGTTAATTAAAGATATAAAGAGTGGTTAAATAAGGCTAGTTTAGTGAGAAAATTTAGTTTAGAAAAGAGGCTGAATAATTTAGCCAGAAGGTGAGAGAAAGAACGACATGGGGAGACCAAGCTTTGGTGAACAAGGCCTGCATTTTATTTTCCAAAGTAGTTTTTATACCTTAAGTTATGCATAGAGGATAATGGGGGAAGGGGTAGAGTCATGCAGTAAGCCAGGCTTTTTTTCCTGCAATCTTATCATATGCAAAAGTTTAGGTGATTTGTATCATCTTCTGGCCTGGAGGACTGTTAACATTTTAAGACCCTTTCTTCAGAAAACTTATTTTTTTCTAAAGGTGATTAGTCAGATGCCACCCTCCAAAAGCATTAGATAAAGTTGCATTTCTACAGGGCAAAGGTGTGGTGGGCTATAACAACAAAAAAAAAATTAACTCAAGTGTCCAAGGTTACAAACATTAAAGCTACTACTTACACTAATTATATTAATACACTGCCAGGGACACAGAAGGTAAGGGATATGGAAACTTAGCAGCAAACATTGGCCCAACAAGTAAAAAACCCTTCACCAATACAATTTCTAATCAATCTTTTAACTGCTCGAAGGAATCTGTTTTTAGACAGTTTAGAACATCTCATGCCTCTCACAGTTGGGAGGCTCTGAGCAATCACATGTAGCTGGAAAAACCTATTTAGGCAGGCTAGAGGACTTCCAAAAGAGTTTGTAGGTTGAAACACTGTCACACCCAGGAACTTTATTAACTGGAGCTGTAAGTTAACTCTCTTTTTTAGAGAGAGGTAGTGGGGGACAGCCCCCCATAAAGTCAGAGGTGTAGGTAAGAGCACAAAGCAAAAAGTAGGCAGACTCTGGTTTTGGGGGTAGATGTTCGAGAATTTCCAGGGGGACTCCTGAGGCTCAATCCCACCTTTGCGTATGCCGAGCCTCCTTCCTCACGACCTTTGCCATGGGCGGAGTTCCTCACGCTGGCTCCCAACAGAGCAAGAGTTTGATATTTTAGATCAAGAGTAAGAATTATACCTTATTTGTGTCGAGTAGCTGATATTTAGATAGTCGGTAAGAAATGTTTATTCAGTTATGGAATGCAAGTGATAGTGAGTGAGCAAAGCTGGCTCATATGAGCACTGTCTTCCGTGCTTGTCCTGCAATAGGTAGGGCAAGTTGAACATACAAAGAGGTGTATCTGGAGAAAGAGAGGAGTTGGGAGGGGTCAAAGACAAAACTTTAACTATTCATAATATTTTTCAGATCTATCCCAGCTGTATCTGTCAGTCTGTGTAGAACAAAACAGTGAGAATTTTTCCAAATCAAATCATTATGGCCTGACCACTATTGAGCTAGAGAGAGAATGGTTGATTTACCATATTCAATCATGCTTTAAAATCATCAGTATGATTGTTGATTGAATCTATGTTGGAGCAAGGCAAATTTGAAATAACCATTTAGCCAAATCCTCTATTGTCCAAGTTCACACTGAGTTTTCATTCTGCTTTCTGTTCTCCATTTAAGCTCTGAATCACACAATCTTAATGTTTTCTAATGAAATCATGTATCTTAAAATCTTAATTGTATCCCAAGCATAGGGATAAATTATTCCAGAATTCATAGTTCATTTAAATTTTTTTCACATGATTTTTAAATTGTTATTTTTTCTTAGCTATAGAAAATAAGTATTCCATGTTTTTTCTGAATTATCCTCTTTTTTTCCATTTATAAATTGCTATTTCAAAAGAATGAGGTCACTTTGGCCCTTGCCTTCCATTTGGTTAGTTCTCAGCTACTTATTTCCTGCTATTCACGTTTATTGCTGAGCAGTATGACCAACCTAGATAGAATATTGAAAAGCAGAGACATTACTTTGCCAACAAAGGTCCGTCTAGTCAAGGCTATGGTTTTTCCTGTGGTCATGTATGGATGTGAGAGTTGGACTGTGCAGAAAGCTGAGCACCGAAGAATTGATGCTTTTGAACTGTGGTGTTGGAGAAGACTCTTGAGAGTCCCTTGGACTGCAAGGAGATCCAACCAGTCCATTCTAAAGGAGATCAGCCCTGGGATTTCTTTGGAAGGAATGATGCTAAAGCTGAAACTCCAGTACTTTGGCCACCTCATGCGAAGAGTTGACTCATTGGAAAAGACTCTGATGCTGGGAGGGATTGGGGGCAGGAGGAGAAGGGGACAACAGAGGATGAGATGGCTGGATGGCATCACTGACTTGATGGACGTGAGTCTGAGTGAACTCCGGGAGTTGGTGATGGACAGGGAGGCCTGGTGTGCTGCAATTCATGGGGTAGCAAAGAGTCGGACACGACTGAGCGACTGAACTGAACTGAACTGAAAAGACAAACTTAATGGACTAGTATTCAAAAATGGTCGAATACTAAGCTATCCAGCTACTAAGCCATTAGAGATATCAAATTGGGGGTAGTTCTGGTTCATTCTCTCTACTCTTAATATCTGTCTCCAAATGCTTGTAGGCCAGAATGTGACAGGTCTGAATCTCAGACTGTGTTGAGCTACTTATTATAAGGCTGAAAACTTTCACTACTGCACATTTTCTATTTAAAAACGCTATTCTTGTAACAGTGTTAAGTTCAGTGACGATGAATTACACTTTGGACTGTGGATGAATTACTGTAGGACTTTACGAGCTTTGGTCTGGAAGAAAACTTTAGTTCAGTTAATTCATACTAATTAAATTACATCTACTGGAGTTGGCTGGTGAATCTAAGTAATTCAATCAAGAGGGATGAAGTTTTTCTTGTCAGCATTAAAAAAAAAAAATGCTGAAAGTAGGTATCAAGCATTAAATCTAGTCACTAGCATTGTTAGCTGATTTGGCGTGGGTCAATCAATGAAACTCTAAGCTTTGATTTCTGCTCCTGGCAAGTAAGGTGATTGTGTGTTAGTCACTCAGTTGTATCTGACTCTTCATGACCCCATAGTCTGTAGCCCACCAGGCTCCTCTGTCCATCGGATTCTCCAGGCAGTAATACTGGAGTAGGTTATCATTTCCTTCTCCAAGGAATTGACCCAGGGATTGAACTTGGGTCTCCTGCATTTCAAGCAGACTCTTTACTGACTGAGTCACCAGGGGAAAAAACCACTGTGTAGTGCTGGGCATAGAACTCTATTTAGATAATTAATTCTGGTCCTGGAACACTTATAGTCTATGGGTATGCTGCTTGTAGTTCTAATAAATTTGAAGAACTGAGAACACTTTTGGAATTTTAATATGCCTTTTCTAACACTTAAATGATTTTTAACAGTGAGTAGGGAGACTGACGGAGAAGGCAATGGCACCCTACTCCAGTACTCTTGCCTGGAAAATCCCATGGACGGAGGAGCTTGGAAGGCTGCAGTCCATGGGGTCGCTGAGCGTCGGACATGACTGAGCGACTTCCCTTTCACTTTTCACTTTCATGCATTGGAGAAGGAAATGGCAACCCATTCCAGTGTTCTTGCATGGAGAATCCCAGGGACGGGGGAGCCTGGTGGGCTTCCATCTATGGGGTCGCACAGAGTCGGACACGACTGAAGCGACTTAGCAGCAGTAGCAGCAGGGAGACTGATAAACAAAAGGATCATTTTATGACCAGCATGTGTTTTATAAATAAGAACTTCACTGATAGCACCTGCCTATCTTCTCCTTTTTCAAATAGACATCTTACCTCAATATGAATCATATGCTTATGCAGTATCTTTTATATGCCAGAAACCATTTTAGGTGCTAATGGTACAGTGATGAATAGTACAAAGTTCTTCACACACAAATTTACAGTAATTATATACAGGGTATATATGTATATGATCACTGATTTTCTCTACACAGAAGAAAAATAGTGAAAAAAAAGCTAAACTTAAGTTTGTGTTTAATTACTAGGTGTAGAAATTTTCTTTCAGATAAAGAAAAATTTACTCTGAAATTTCACATAGAGGAAAGTTGCAAGTATTTTTTAGAGCATTTTCAAACTAAAAACAGTATCCAGGAGGATTTGGATGAATTTCTACATGGAAGTAGTGTGATAGAAGAGAAAGTGATGGTGTGATATATTCTTTTTTAATAAGATCCTTTTGTAATTTATTTTAAAATTTATACACAACAGAAAAATAAATTATCAAATGTCAAAGTTATGTTACTATAGATTACATATTTATATTAATAAAAGTATTATATAAAATTAAATAAAAACATTTCACTATATGCCTAAATACTAATAGGTCTTAAGTTACAAAATAAGGAACACTTGAATTGTTGCTAAGGAAATACATTGGAGTTTGAAGTGGGGTAAGTGTGTGTGTGTGTGTGTGTGTGTGTTTCTAAGGGAATTAAAAACTTATCTATTTATGAGGATGGTTCTGTCCTGCAGTGGGGTAAGGGCCCTGTTTTCTAACAGCATGTTTTACTATTTTTTTTCTTTTCTTTTTTTTTGAGGAAATCTCTGTAAATTCCTTTTCTGTGAATAAATCAAATAAGTATATCTCAATAAATAAATATATATATAAAATGTATTTCAAAACCCCAGATAGACCTGATATGTTAGCACATACAAAAGTCTGATTATTCTTCAAAATGCTACTAAAGCTGAGTTAGTTTAGTTACTAACAATAAAGCCAGGAACAAAAAGAATCAGTGCTTTAATATTGCCTAACAAGCTATTCCACCATGCAAAATATCATTGTGATTGTTCTTGAGTTAATTTGAGGTACTCTGTATTTGCTCCATCTATGATTATGCTAATTTCATTGCCAAACATTATCATATTTCATGTGTAAATTCTCTGTTGAAGAAACTGGCCATTAGAGCCTCAGCAGGAGACAGATTCCAAACAGCACTTTTGCAAATTGTATACTATATGTGAGCACATGAGGTTTCTCAGATTTCCTTTTGCTTTGTCCAACTTAAGAGAAGAAAAATTTTGTTTTTTCCTCAGTGGGAGGCCCCAAGCTATTTTCAGAAATAGTTGAATTGTGACCATGTAAATAATCCCTCAAAATAGCATTTTCTGGTTCTAGGTAATACAATTGTTACTTTTAAAAAAGAGTCCTTAAAGATCATGTGTCCAACTACTATCATTTTCTGATCAAAACTTCAGAGAGGTTAAGTGCTTTCCCCAAAATGATGTGGCTCATTAGTAGCAGATCACTTTTTCCACCATCCTATATATTATAGAATCTTAAATGTAATTCAGCCTTAAAAAAATCTTTAGAAGTTTGCAAGACAATAAAATTACATGTAATCACTCATTTGAATTCAAATAATAGATATTACAACACTGACAGTTGCCATAACTTAAGGCTTAACTTAGAAAAATACTCCTAAAATGTGGTCAGTTTTCAGATAGAATGCAGTAGTGAATCAAAGCCTTTAAAAAAATATGATAACCTAGATAACGTAGGACCCTCAAGCAGTCTTGAGAACTGACAACTATGGAACTTCACATATCTTCTGGGGCTGCCTGTTCTTATAAATTGTTGGTTGAATCCTTTCAACACAGAGGTTATAGACTCTCAGGAAATCACCCTCTCCCTTTTCTCTAACATCTCAGCTAAGGTCATAACTATAAGAACACAAGGAAATAATAGTCACCTGAGAAAAGTTCTCTTCGAAAATCTCCATGTATAACCATGAAATAAACAAAAGGATCTTAAGGTCTAACTTTCGTCATAGGTGGAAGATTTCTATCACATTTTTTCTTCATGATGAATGTTAATGTTAAACAGCTCCCTTAGGTTGTGTCATTTCAGAGGTTCCGGTTGCCTCGTTTGTTCTTAATATTCATTCTCCAATCTCACTCCCATTATTAAAGATATTTATTTGATCCTCTTAGAGAGTTTTATCAGTGTATTATTATGTTCCCTGGTTTAGTAATATGGGAGCCCTCTAATTATCTATAGATCACAAATCAGTCAGATGTGCAAAATGACACCTGAGAGGCTCAAGGATATAGACAAAGAGTAAGTAAGACCTTGATTAAGAGAAACTAGAAAAATTTTAAACTTGAAAAGGATAGGAATGTTTATTATAGTGCAATTAGTGGTTATCACCTGAGGAAGTCTTTGGACTGTAACACCTCAATCTCTACTTCACAGGCAAGCTTATTTAAAAGCTATCTATACCTAGCATTTGCCACTTCCTCAGCTCTCAGTTCAGTTCAGTTCAGTCGCTCAGTCGTGTCCGACTCTTTGCGACCCCATGAATCGCAGGACGCCAAGCCTCCCTGTCCATCACCAACTCCTGGAGTTCACTCAAACTCACATCCATCGAGTCGGTGATGCCATCCAGCCATCTCATCCCCTGTTGTCCCCTTTTCCTCCTGCCCCCAATCCCTCCCAGCATCAGAGTCTTTTCCAATGAGTCAACTCTTCGCTAGTTCACACTAGACCAAATTACGGGAAGCTTCTACTACAGAACCTCACTGAAACTACTTTCAACAAGGTTACCAAAGTGAATGGCTTGATAAACATTAGACCATACCACAGGGCTTCCTTGGTGGCTAAGATGGTAAAGAATTTGCCTACAATATGGGAGAGCCAAGTTCCATCCTTGAGATGGAAACATACCCTGGAGAAAGGAAGGTCTACCCACTCCATTATTCTTGCCAGAAGAATTCCATGGACAGAGGAGCCTGGCTGGCTACCGTACATGGGGTTGCAAAGAGTCATACAAGACTGAGCGACTTTCTCTTTCACACTTTGGATTGACTACAAAGTCAGTCTTGATATTACATTGCTTTCCTTGCTACTTTCTTAAATCAGGTTAAAAGTTGGCTAAAAGAAGTATGGCTGGAAGCAAGATAAAGTGAGGGCATTAAAATGGAAGTAGAAATCACAGACAACTCAAAAACTTTAGGCGCTACTTTTATAAGTAGTATTCAACTCAGAGGTGACAAGTTGGACTTAATTACATCCCTAATAAAACACCAGTGACTAATAGAAACAGAATGTGAAGAAACTTTGTCATTAATTAGAGAACAGTAAATTGGAGTCCACAATGAGAAGAGATATGTGAAATATTATGAATATATTTTCGTGAACATTTACTATAACAAGAGAGGGTTGGTGGGGTAGCAATAATATCCCATTAGTTGCAAGACTTTCTTTATAGCTGTAAAGACCAACAATAAAAGTCACTTATGGTATGACTTGTTTGAAAGAGTCAAAAGTTATTTTCATATATAAGTTTGGGGATGCTGGCTTAATAATCAATCCCACAGCTTTATTGTACCAATGGTTCTATATTTTACAAGCTTCTTAGATCTTCATGGGGACATACATGGAATCAAACTTACTGTATTACCTCTATATCATTAGCATTGAAGAATCTAGGTCTGAAACCTTACTGCCTCTTCCTTAAGAAGTGTTTTATTAATCACATAATAACCAGGGTGTGTGATTATATTAATTCAATGTATTCTTCTCTCTAAAATGAATTCTTCAATATTGACTTTAAATGGAACTGGGAAATAAAGACAAAGTGGTAATCTTTGGTTTACTCCTGACGCTTATGTTTCATGATAGAATGTTGGTTAAAGAACACATTTAAAAAGTATAATGTTTAAACAAATTTCTATTTTTAATGGTTGTAATATTTGCTTTCCATCAAAAAATCATAAAAACTCCAGCAGACAACATAAGGGTGATTATTTTAAACATATTTTAGTAATTTTGTGAGCAGAATAATATAATGAGTTTAATAACAACTGGTGAGCAACTAAGCACAAAACAACACACACAGGTTTTAAATAGACTCATAACCAAAAGTGATGATATGCTATGTATTGAAATTGAAAAAGAGAGACCATTAATAAATTGAGATGTCTGGATTTTATCATGGACTGTATAGTCCATGGGGTCACAAAGAGTCGGACAAGACTGAGCAACTTTCATTTTCACTTTCAGGTCTGCAGGAACATTGGGAAATTATGCAAGTTGTTGTAAATCTTAGAAGAGAGAAGATACCTGGGCACTTATCTCCTTCTCTTGATTTAATAAAATCTATGCAGTAAGAGTGGATTGGCAGATTGCTTTGTAGCACATAGTAAATGCGAACCTGACTTTTGTTTCAGAACATTAATATGACAAATGAAATAAAATAACATAGAGAATAATAGATAGGCAAATGTGTTAATTAAACTAAAAATTATGGTAGTAAAATTGGCTATTTTATAGCTATGAGATAATATAAGGATGCCTGGCTACCCATCAAATTTCTTTGGATTTGAAATAATTTATCTACAAAAAAGAGATAAGAGATCTAATACATTGTCTTTGCAAGACCCCAGTGCCACGCTCATTTCTATAGGATTACAGAGTTCAAATTCTAAATAATTTAGGATTATTTCTAGAAAGAAAGGATAGAAACTAATAGGGCAGATATATTATAAAATTGTGATATAGACAAAATAATTTTAGTCACAGAATTATTTTATATATCAATTTAAGAATAATGTTTTGTTTCATTTACTGTTTACTGTAAAGTGTGGTTTTGGAAAAAGAGAGATGCAATTGCAGTTGAGACCAAACATACCTAATCAGATACTAGACAAAATAAAAGCACCCAGAATTTTAAGGATTCATTAAGGGGATTAATAAGGAGACTATATATATATATGTGTGTGTGTGTGTGTGTGTGTGTTTATATATATATATGTGTTTAAGGGACAGATATTCTATGGTTAAATATCAACAGAGAAAAGAATGATTCCTTTGAGAAAGAAAAATATGTACATTCTGCTTGTAAAAAAATAATTTTAGCTAGATTTTCATACCCAGTGATGTTCAAATGTGACTTCAGGTTAATGTCTCCTTGAGTTTGACGAGTATCATGAATCAAGAAGTTCCAGAGTTCAGGTTTAGTTGATGATATAAGACTCAGGTTATGTTCAATTTTGAAAAGCCAAAGGATTTGAGAAGATTCAGAGGTGGCTAGCATATAGTGTTATGGAACATTAAGGGGACTGACAAAACTCTATAAGGCTCAATCATTAAGTACATGACTCAAAGTAGAGAAATTTAATACTCTGTCCTAGTTAGAAAATGCCAGGTTTCATCTTGTAAAAAGATACAGTGACTAGATTAAAATATCCAATACATCTAAACACATCTAAACCTCATTTGCCATTTATTTGCTCTAAGTTGAAAGTCCTTCTTTCTCCAAATCTATTTCAATATGAAAGGTACCCACTTCTTGGGGAAATTTACTGACTACTCTGTCTTGACTTCATATTACCTCAAGAGAAATCTACCTCTACATGTTTTCTTGGGTAGGCACATTTTACATTATTCAGATGCTATTCTTTTCTCTTGTGCCCTTGGAGAGCCATTTTTTAATATTTCATAGACAAGAGATACATGGTATTCAGAAGGATAAAATAAAAGGGTAGAGAGGTGAGTGGGAGGTGAAAAGGCATAAATGAGCCAAGCATAGGGAAGAGTTTATAGTTTTAGAAATCAAACTTGATAATGAGAGAACTTTCTAGAGGCTAGGTGTAAAAAATATCAAAGTAGAAAAAAGCATAGAATTTGAAGTCAGATTGACCTTTATTAGAATGAAGTGGGCCAATATCTGTACACTTGGGAAAGAAATATCTAAGATTTAGTTTCCTCACTTGAAAAATTAATAATATTGACAAGTTTGGTTATAAGTATTAACTGTGAGTGTTTATACAATATTTATACATTCATATTTACCAATAGAAATGATTGGCATTCTATGCTTCTACACTAGCAAAGAATGCTCAAACTTCTCCAAGCTAGGCTTCAACAGTATGTGAACTGAGAACTTCCAGATGTTCAAGCTGAATTTAGAAAAGACAGAGGAACCAGAGATCGAATTGCTAACATTTGTTAGGATAATAAATAAAAGCAAGAAATTCCAGAAGAACATCTACTTCTGCTTCATTGACCACACTAAAGCCTTTGACTGAGTGGATCACAGCAAACTGTGGAAAATTCTTCAAGGGATGGAAATACCAGACCACCTTACCTACCTCCTAAGAAATATGTATACAGGTCAAGAAGCAATAGTTAGAATTGGACATGGACCAACAGACTGGCTCCAAAATGGGAAAGTTAGTACATCAAGCCTATATATTGTCATTTTGCTTCTTTAACTTAAATGAAGAGTGCATCGTGTAAAATGCTGGGCTAGATGAAGCACAAGCTGGATTGCAGGGAGAAACGTCAATAACTTCAGATATGCAGATGACACCAACTTTATGGCAGAAAGCTAAGAGGAAGTAAAGAGCTTCTTGTTGAAAGGGAAAGAGGAAAGGGTAAAAGCTGGCTTAAAACTCAACATTCAAAAAACCGAGATCATGCCATCTGGTCCTATCACTTCATGGCAAATAGATGGGGAAACAATGGAAACAGTGACAGACTTTATTTTCTTGGGTTCCCAAATCACTGCAGATGGTGACTGCATCCATGAAATTAAAAGGCGTTTGCTCGTTGAAAGAAAAGTTATGACCAACCTAGACAGCATATTAAAAAACAGAGACATTACCTTGCCTACAAAGGTCCATCTAGTCAAAACTGTTTTTTCCAGTAGTCATGTGTGAATGTGAGAGTTGGATTATAAAGAAAGCTGAGCACAAAAGAATGATGCTTTTGAACTGTGGTGTTGAAGAAGACTCTTGAGAGTCCCTTAGACTGCAAGGAGATCCAACCAGTTTATCCTAAAGGAAATCAGTCCTGAATATTCATTGTAAGTATTGAGGCTGAAGTTGAAGCTCCAATGCTTTGGCCACCTCATGCAAAGAATCGACTCATTGTAAAAGATCCTGATGCTGGGAAAGATTGAAGGCCGGATGAGAAGGGGACGACAGAGGATGAGATGGTTGGATGGCATCATCAACTCAATGGATATGAGTTTGAGCAAGCTCTGGGAGTTGGTGATGGACAGAGAAGCCTGGCATGCTGCAGTCCATGGGGTTGCAAATATTCAGACATGACTGAATATTTGTGACTGTACTGACGGACTGCCAGGTATTTCTGCTATTGAAGTTAAGATGAGATAGATTCTATGTCATTGCTCATATCAACTGATGTGTGTAATCTGAAGATTTACCTCTAATATGAAAAATTGTTCAGAAGCAACAACAAGGATTCAAATATATTCAAAATTAAGGATCCCCAAATTACTGTGTACTATGAAAGTGATCCTTGATACGCAAATGTGTGTCATAGAACTACTCTTCCCAAGAAACAACTGTCAAAAACACATCTTCCCAATAATAATGAGCAATTAATTCTATAGATTCCTGAGTCTCCTTTAAAGGATATTTTGCTGTTTGACATGTTGTTTTAATGGCTTCTCTGAGTTCCAGGGACTTCGCTGGTGGCTCAGTGGTAAAGAATCTGCCTGCAATGCAGGAGATGTGGGTTCAATCCCTCGGTCAGAAAGATCCCCTGGAGAAGGGTATAGCAACCCACTCCAGTATTCATGCCTGAAAAATCCCATGGACAGAGGAGCATGGTTGAGCACAGTCTATGGGATCACAAAGAGTTGGACACAACTGGAACTATTCAGCACAGCATAGCATGGCACCTGAGTTCCACACCTGCTATCACTTTGATGGAAAGGAATCTGTGGCTGTAGAATCTTAATAGATAATGTTAGGTAGGAAGTAAGGCATGAGCATTGAAGGGTGGCTTGGATGAAAATGATGCAAGCTGATATCTAAACCCCACCCAGGACACACCCAGGTGAACTCACAAATTTGCTACAAAATAACCAGAAAATTTTCCAACCCCTGCATATGCACTCTAGGCACACAGTGGATACAAACTAACCACACAGGCTTCTCCAAGTACTCTTAGGCAGTCCATTAAGGGTTCATACATATTTTACACATATATACATCTGATCATAACAGACTGAAGACATATACAACAGAACCTGCTGTAATATAACTTGCAATTTTCATTCAGCCTTGAGTGTATGCCCATTTTCATTCCCTTTTATTGATTTATGATAGGTACAAGCCCTATTTTTCATAGGAGACAAGCAAAAGGAAGAGCCAAGAAGTATAAAAGGGGGGAAGCCAAAAGAGAATGTGAGGATGACTCCTTTGGGGTCCACCTGCTCCCATGTCTTGAAAGTGTCTATCAAATATAAGATCTGTCTGCTTGAGCTATACTGAACTGTAATTTGGCTGTTGTTTTAAGAGGAGAGTGAAAAAGTTGGCTTAAAGCTCAACATTGAGAAAACAAAGATCATGGCATCCGGTCATATCACTTCATTGCAAGTAGATGGAGAAACTGTGAAAACAGTGGCAGACTTCATTTTGAGGGTCTCCAAAATCACTGCAGATGGTGACTGCAGCCATGAAATTAAAAGATGCTTATTTATTGGAAGAAAAGTTATGACCAACCTAGACAGCATATTAAAAAGAAGAGACATTACTTTGCCAACAAAGATCCATCTAGTCAAGGCTGTGGTTTTTCCAGTAGTCATGTATGGATGTGAGAGTTGGACTATAAAGAAAGCTGAGTGCCGAAGAATTGATGCTTTTGAACTGTGGTGTTGGAGGAGATTCTTGAGAGTCCCTTGGACTGCAAGGAGGTCTAAGCAGTCCATCCTAAAGGAAATCAGTCCTGAATGTTCATTGGAAGGATGGATGTTGAAGCTGAAATTCCAATACTTTGGCCACCTGATGTGAAGAGCTGACTCATTTGAAAAGACCCTTACGCTAGGAAAGATTGAAGGCAGGAGGAGAAGGGGATGACAGAGGATGAGATGGTTTCATGGCATCACCAACTCAATGGACGTGAGTTTCAGTAAACCCCAGGTGTTGATGATGGACAGGGAGGCCTGGCATGCTGCAGTCCATGGGGTCGCAAAGAGTCGGACATGACTGAGAGACTGAACTGAACTGAACTGATGACACATTACCATCTACTTCATTGCTTATAGGCCTTTCCAGTGTTTCCTGTCTAGAGAAGCTCCTTTAGTATGATCCTTGTTGGGTAGTCTTGGTTGTAGGTTTTTTTCCTTTCATCATTTTAAGTATATCTTGCCATTCCCTTCTGGTCTGTAGAGTCTCTGTTGAAAGATCAGCTGTTAGTCTTGCCCTTGTGGATATGCCCTTGTATATTACTTGTTGCTTTTCATTTTCTTCTTTTTATATTTATTCTTTGTGTTTAGTTTTTGTTAGTTTGATTATTATGTGTCTTGGTGTGTATATCTTTGGATTTATCCTATATGTGACTTTCTGCGATTCTTGGACTTGAGTGGCTATTTCCTTTCACATTTTAGGGTTGTTTTTTTTTTTTACTTTTATCCCCTAAAATATTTTTTCATGCCCTTTCCCTTTGTCTTCTACTTCTGGGATACCTATGATTTGAATGTTGGGGCATTTGCATTGTCCCAGAGGTCTCCAAGACTGTCCTCATTTCTTTTTCTTCTATTTTCTTTATTCCATTTCTATCTTCCAGCTTACTTATCTATTCTTCTGCCTCAGTTACTCTACTGTTGGTTCCCTCCAGAGCATTTTTAATTCAGTTATTTCATTGTTTTTTGCTGATGACTATTCTTTATTTCTTCTTGGTCCTTGTTAAACATTTCTTGTATCTTCTCAATCCGTGTCTCCACTCTGTTTATCCATGTTTCCACTTTGTTATTAAGATGCTGGGTCATGTTTACTACCATTATCTTGAATTATTTTTCAGGAAGGCTCCCTATCTCCTCCTCTTTTGCTTGGTATGGTGGGTTTTTACCATGTCCGTTCACCTGATGATTATTTTTCTGTTTCTTCACTTTGTTTAGTTTGCTGTGCTTTGGGTCCCCTGTGTGCAGGCTAGAGGATCATAGGTCCTCTTAATTTTGGAGTCTTCTTCCTATGGCTGAGGTTGAACCAGTGCCTTGTGAAGGTTTCCTGGTTGGGAGAACTTGTGCCTGTGTTACGGTGCGTAGAGTTGGATCTAATTTTTCTTAAGAGTAGTGCAGTGTCTGGTAGAGTGTTTTGGGGTGTCTATGGGTTTGGTATAGCTTTGGTCAAACTGTTTGTTAAGTGCAGGTTTGTGTTCTTGCTCTGCGGTAGGATCGTTATGGGTGTCAAGCCTTGGCGCTTGCGGACTCTTGTGTGGAGCTTGGTTTCAGTGTAGGTATGGAGGCTTTTAAGTGGGCTCTCATCTATTAATGTTCACTGGGGTGGGAGTTCTCTCATGGTCCAGAATCCTGAAGTTGAGTCTCCTCCCTCTGGGTTTCAGTCCTGCCCTCCTATAGTAGCATCAAGACT
Organism: Bos mutus; assembly: GCF_027580195.1. Taxonomy (NCBI): domain Eukaryota; kingdom Metazoa; phylum Chordata; class Mammalia; order Artiodactyla; family Bovidae; genus Bos; species Bos mutus. The sequence goes on along the minus strand of NC_091640.1, from coordinate 13,103,855 downwards.
TGTCAAGCCACATAGCACAGAAGACAAAACCCCTTGGTCAGTGTTGAAACAACTCTCCACATCCAGGTATATCCAAAAAGATCCAGAGAGTTATACAGAGAAGAGAGGAGGGAGAAAGGAGAAAGAGGTGACAAGGAGAAGAAAAGAGCCAAAAGATAAGAGAGCAATCAAGTGAATAATCAAATCCCCAAATGAAAATAGATATTAAAACTTAAAGTCTCAAAGATAAAAAAATTAATAACAAAATATCAATATAGCACCTGAAATGCATATTAGCCTCTCAATAGTACAATATAAAAAACAAAAAAGGAACATAAAAAAAAAATTACCTTAAAAATAGTGTTTTTTTTTTTTTATAAAAGTAAAAAAGTAGGCTATAAAAAATTAAAATTAAGGAAATAATAAAGAATTGTATTAGGGCAGTATGAGGGAAAAAGAAAAAAGGGGGGAGAAAATAGAGAAAAAATAAAAAATAACAATAAAATAAAAATTTTAAAAATAAAAATAATAACATTTTATGGAGGCAGTAAGTATATATATATGGTGGTAGTGAGAGGAATTCTTATGTGATTCCTCTGTTTTCCTGCTCCAGTCTGGTTGCTTATTCAGAAGATCTTCCAATATATCTAGGAAGGTCTCCAGACCTGTCAACAAAATGTAGTCAGTTCAATCTCAAATCTTTCCTTGTTCTGTTTTGTCTTTACTTGCTCTCAAGATCTACCATTCCCTCTTAAGTGCACAGTCCCAGTTTAACTGCAGGATTTCAATCTGTTTCACTTGGAACTTCCAGGGTAATTCCCTCTTCTTTGTTTTGCTCACGTTAGCCCATCTCTACTTGTAAGTCTCTCTTCAGTGGTCTCTGCCCTGATACAGGGGATAAAAGTGGCCACTTAGTCAGGTTCACTTGCTCAGTTGTGCTGTGAAGAAGGGGGGACACTGCAAATGCTGCTTGCATTTGCATGGTGCACTTGATGTGGCTGGACCACTTCAAGGTCACCACAGCTCCAGGAGAGCATGCACCTTCTAGGGTCAAGCCACTCAGGCTCTTAGTTGTGCTGCAAGAACAGTCCTAGGTTGGTCAAGTGTCTCCAGAGAGGAGCTGGTCTTAGGCAGTCACAATCCTGCTTGATCCAAGTCATGCAGGATACCAGGAAGATGTGGGTAGTGACTGGTGCCTGGTTCACAGCGTGGCAGATGTGTTCTCTGTGGATGAGATTAAGCAGCCACTTGCCTTCCTCCTGTGGCTATTGTGTGCCTGCCTCTCTGCCTCCGGGCCTGTAGACTGCAGTTGGCTTACCCCACTTCGATATTCATTAGGGCATGGTCCATTGTTCTGTGAGCTCACCAGGGATTAAAGTGTAGTGGTGTTCAGTTCAGTTCAGTCGCTCCATCATGTCTGACTCTTTGTGATCCCATGGACTATAGCACATCAGGCTTTCCTGTACATCACCAACTCCTGGAGCTTACTCAAACTCATGCCCATCGAGTCAGTGATGGCATCCAACCATCTCACCTCTGTCGTCCCCTTCTCCTCCCACCTTCAACCTTTCCCAGCATCAGGGTCTTTTCCAAAAAGTCAGTTCTTTGCATTAGGTGACCAAAGTATTGGAGATTCAGCTTCAGCATCAGTCCTTCCAATGAATATTCAGGACCGATTTTCTTTAGGATGGACTGGTTGGATTTTCCTGCTGTCCAAGAGATTCTCAAGAGTCTTTTCCAACACCACAGTTCAAAGCATCGATTCTTCAGTGCTCTGCTTTCTTCGTAGTCCAACTGTCACATCCATACATGACTACTGAAAAAACCATAGCTTTGACTAGACGGACTTTGGTGGCAAAGTAATGTCTCTGCTTTCTAAAATGCTGTCTAGGCTGGTCATAGATTTTCTTCCAAGGAGGAAGCGTCTTTAATTTCATGGCTGCACTCACCATCAGCAGTGATGCTGGAGTCTCCAAAAATAAAGTTTGTCACTGTTTCTCTTCATTACTCAACTATTTGCCATGAAGTGATGGCCGGATGCCATGATCTTAGTTTTCTGAATGTTTACTTTTAAGTCAGGCTTTTTCACTTTCCTCTTTCAATATCAGCAGGAGGCTGTTTAGTTCTTCTTCACTTTTTGCCGTAAGGGTGGTTTCATCTGCATATCTGAGATTATTGATATTTTTCTTGGCAATCTTCATTCCAGCGTGTGCATCAGCCTCTCCAGCATTTCTCATGATTTACTCTGCATATAAGTTAAATAAACATTGTGACAATATACAGCCTTACTCTTTTCCTGATTTGGAACCAGTCTGTTGTTCTATGTCCAGTTCTAACTGTTGCTTCTTGACCTGCATACAGATTTCTCTGGAGTCAGGTCAGGTGGTCTGGTATCCCCATCTCTTCAAGAATTTTCCACAGTTTACTGTGATCCATACAGTCAAAGGCTTTGGCATAGTCAATAAACCAGAAGTAGATGTTTTTTCTGGAACTCTTTTGCTTTTTCAATGATCCAACAGCTGTTGGAAATTTGAGATCTGGTTCCTCTCCTTTTCTAAATCCAGCTTGAACATCTGGAAGTTCACGGTTCACATACTTTTGAAGCCTGGCTTGGAAAATTTTGAGCGTTACTTTGCTAGCGTGTGAGATGAATGCAATTGTGTGGTAGTTTGAGCATGCTTTGGCATTGCCTTTCTTTGGGATTTGAATGAAAACTGGCCTTTTCCAGTCCAGTGAATACTGCTGAATTTTCCAAATTTGCTGGCATTTTGAGTGTAGCATTTTAACAGCATCATCTTTGAGGATGAGAAATAGTTTAACTGGAATCCCATCACCTCCACTAGCTTTGTTCATAGTGATGCTTCCTAAGGCTCACTTTGCATTGCAGGATATCTGGCTCTAGGTGAGTGACCACACGATCATGGTTTTCTGGGTCATGAAAATCTTTTTGTATAGTTCTTCTGTGTATTGTTGCTACCTCTTCTTCATATCTTCTGCTTTTATTAAGTCCATACCATATCTGTCCTTTATTGTGCTCATCTATGCATAAAATATTCCCTTGGTATCTCTAGTTTTCTTGAAGAGATCTCTAACCTTTCACATTCTATTGTCCTCCTCTATTTCTTTGCATTGATCACTGAGGAAGGCTTTCTAATCTCTGCTTGCTATTCTTTTGAACTCTGCATTCAGATGCTTATATCTGTCCTTTTCTCCTTTGCTTTTCACTTCTCTTCTTTCTTTTTTGCCTTTCATGTCTTTTCTTTTCTCTGCTATTTGTAAGGCCTCAGACAACTATTTTGCCTTTTTGCATTTATTTTTCTTGGGGATGTTTTGATCACTGCCTCCTGTACTATGTCACAAACTTCTGTCCATAGTTCTTTAGGCACTCTAACAGATCTAATCCTTTGAATCTATTTATCACTTCCATGGTACAATTGTAAGGGATTTATTTAGGTCTTACCTGAATGGTCTGGTGGTTTTCCCTACTTTCTTCAACCGAAGTTTGAATTTGCCAATAAGGAGTTCATGATCTAAGCCACAGTCTTCTCCCAGTCTTGTCTTTGCTGACTGCATAGAGCTTCTCCATCTTTTGCTGCAAAGAATATAAGCAATCTGATTTCAGTGTTGACTATCTGGTGATATCCATGTATAGAGTCTTCTCTTGTCTTGCTGGAAGAGGCTGTTTGCTATGACCAGTGTGTTCTCTTGGCAAAACTCTATTAGCCTTTGCCCTGTTTTTTTATTTATTTTTTATTTATTTATTTTTTTAGGCTCAAACACATCTTTATTAATCAAAATAGGAACGATTACAATCAACACATTTTTGTCAACAAGAAATAAGTTTTTTTATTCCTGTCGTGTAAAAATCTGTGCTTTGGGATTCAATGAACTCTTGGAAAGCATTTTCTGCCTCCTGCTAGTTGTGGAAGCATTTTCCCTGGAAAAAGTTGTTGAGATGCTTGAAGAAGTGGTAGTCAGTTGGCAAGAGGTCAGGTGAATATGGCATTTGAGGCAAAACTTCATAGCCCAATTCATTCAAATTGTGAAGCTTTGGTTGTGTGACGTGTGGTCAGGTGATGTGGAGGAGAATTGGGCCCATTCTGTTGACCAATGCCAGCTGCAGGTGTTGCAGTTTTCAGTGCATCTCATTGATTTGCTGAGCATACTTCTCAGATGTAGTGGCTTTGCTGGGATTCAGAAAGCTGTAGTTGATCAGATAGGCAGCCGACCACCAAACAATGACTATGACCTTTTTTCGGTGCAAGTTTAGCTTTGGGAAGTGTTTTGGAGTTTCTTCTTGGTCCAACCACTGAGCTGGTTGTCATATAAAATCCACTTTTCATCACACATTATAATCTGATCAAGAAATGGTTCATTGTTGTTGCATAGGATAAGAGAAGACTACACTTTATTTATTTATTTTTTGTTGTTGTTTGTTTTGTGTTGTCTGTTGTTTTTTTTATTTAAATTTATTTATTTTAATTGGAGGCTAATTACTTTACAATATTGTATTTGTTTTGCCATACATCAACACGAATCCGCCATGAGTGTACACGTGCTCCCCATCCTGAAATCCTGTTTTGTTTTATATTCAAAGGCCAAATTTACCTGTTACTCCCTGTATCTCTTAACTCCCTACTTTTGCTTTCCAGTTCCTTATAATGAAGAGGACATCTCTTTTGAGTTTTAGTTCTAGAAAGTCTTGTAGGTCTTCATAGAACCATTCAACTTCAGGTTCTTCAGCATTACTGATTTGTGCATAAACTTGGATTACTGTGGTATTGAATGTTTTACATCAATATGTTTTGCTTTTGTTCTTGAGATTGCACCCAAGTACTGCATTTCAGACTCTTTTGTTGACTATGAGGGCTACTCCATTTCTTATAAGAGATTCTGGCCCACAGTAGTAGATATAATGGTCATCTGAATTAAAGTTATCCATTCCTGTCCATTTTAGTTTACTGATACCTAAAATGTCAGATGTTCAATCTCGCCATCTCTTTGACCACTTTCAATTTATCTTGATTCATGGATGCAGCATTCCATGTTCCTAAGCAATATTGTTCCTTACAGCATTGGACTTCACTTCCATCACACAACTGGATGTTGTTTGTTCTTTGGCTCCATCTCTTCATTCTCTCTGGAGTTATTTCTCCACTGTTCTCCTGTAACATATTGGATGCCTACCAACCTGGGGAGTTCACCTGTAAGTTTCCTATCTTTTTGCCTTTTTATACTGTTCATGGGGTTCTCAAGGCAAGAATACTGAAATGGCTTGCCATTTCCTTCTCCAGTGGACCACATTTTGTCAGAAATCTCCACTATGACCTGTTCGTCTTGGGTAGCCTTTACGTGGCATGGCTCATAGTTTCATTGAGTTAGACAAGGCTCTGGTCCATGTGATCAGTTTGGTTAGTTTTTTGTGACTGTGGTTTTCATTCTGTCTGCCCTCTGATAGATTAGGATAAGAGACTTATGGAAGCTTCCTGATGGGAGAGACTGACTGAGGGGGAAACTGGGTCTTGTTCTGATAGGTGGGGTGAGCCTTTGCAAATATTTAATCCAATTTTCTGTTGATGGGTGGGGTTGTGTTCCCTTCCTGTTGTTTGACCTGAGGCCAAACTGTGGTGGAAGTAATGAAGATAATGGTGACTTCCTTCAAAAGGTCTTGTACACACATTGCTGCACTCAGTGCCCCAGACCCAGCAGCAGGCCACTGCTCACCCTTGCCTCCACCATAGACTCCTGGACACTCATGGGCAAGTCTGGGTCAGTCTCTTGTGGGGTCACTGTTCCTTTCTCCTGCATCCTGGTGCACACAGGGTTTTGTTTGTGCCCTCTGAGAGTCTTTCTCCAGTTCTGTGTAAGTTCTGCCATCTCTATTGTTGGGTTAATGGCAACCTCCTCCAAGAGGGCTTATGCCTTACCCAGGTCTGCTGCATCCAGATGCCCTACCCCTGCAGCAGGCCACTGCTGACCTGTGCCTCCACAGGAGACACTCAAACACTCAAAGGCAGGTCTGACTCAGTCTCTGTGGATTCTCCTGGGGCACATAAGATTTTGTTTGAGCCCTCTGGGAGTCTCTGGTGGGCATAGGGTTTGAGTCTAAATGCAATTTTGCCCCTCCTGCTGTCTTTTTGGGTCTTCTTCTTTGCCCTTGGATGTGGAATATGTTTTTCTTTTTTGGTAGGATTCAACATTCTCCTGTCCGATCGTTGTCCAGCAGTGAGTTGTAATTTTGGAGTTCTCTCAGGAGAAGATGAGCACACGTCCTTCCTCTCCACCATCTCGGATTAGCATTAATAGTGGTGTTAAAAGTCTTCCTAAAGTAATGGTCCTTTGTTTCTCTGGTGGCCCCCTGTAGTGTCTGCTCTATGTCACATTAGCCCCTCAGAATGTCTCCATGGCATTCAACCCCAGTCCCTTCCCTGAGGACCAACCCACATAGATTGTGCCTATGCACCCAGCCTCTACTTGCTGCTGGCAGAAGCAAGTATGTGAATTACTTTTCAGTTGGTAATTGTTCGGTGCAATCTCTGTGGTGAATTTTCTCAGTTTTGCCTCATTGTGATTTCCTCTGATGTTCCTAAGCTCCTCACTGATGCAGCCTGTGAGAGGGTTTTCTATTTTGTGGAAACATCACCTCCCTCATGATTCCCTCCCTAGGACAGATACCCATCCCAAAATAATTTGCCTCCCTTTTCATATTTATCCTTCACCTTAATTTATTCTGAGGAGATTAATTTGCCTTTCTGGAAGTCTGTGGTTCCCCTCCAGTGTTCAGAAGTTGCTCTTTGGGAGTTGTTTCACATGCAGATGATCTTTTGATATATTTCTGGGAGTGAAAGTGGCTCCCCATCCTATTCCTCCTTTATCTTTGGACATCACCAGTTTTTAAAGTCTGTTTTTTTTTGTTTGTTTTTTCCTAATATGAGTAATTCTGTTGCAGTTTTCTTTTGATTTCTACTTCCACTAGATATTTTTTTCTATACCCTCACATTCAGTCTGTATATGTCTCAAGTAGACAGTATATATATATATATGGGTTTTGTTTTTGTATGCTTTCAACCAGTGTATGTCTTTTGGTTGAAGCATTTAGTCCATTTACATTTAAGGTAATTATTGATATGTATATTCTTATTGGCATTTTCTTAATAACTTTGCTTTTGTTTTTGTAGGTTTTTTTTTTTCTTCCCTTCCTCTTTTGTTATCTTCTCTCGTTTTTCTTGCATACAGAAGTTCTAAATGCTAGAAGAATTGAGCATTTGTTGAAAAGCCAATTTCAGTTCAGTTCATTCGCTCAATCGTGTGCAACTCTTTGTGACCCCATAGACTGCAGCATGCCAGACTTTCCTGTCCATCATCAGCTCCTGGAGTCTGCTCAAATTGATGTCCATCTAGTCGGTGATACCATTAAACCATCTCATCCTCTGTCATTCCCTTCTCCTCCCACCTTCGATCTTTCCCAGGATCAGGGTCTTTTCCAATGAATCAGTTCTCCGTAGCCAAACTATTGGAGTTTCAGCTTCAGAAAAGGTCCTTCCAATGAATATTCAGGACTGATTTCTTTTAGGATTGACTGACTTGATCTTCTTACAGTCCAAGGGACTCTCAAGAGTCTTCTTCAACACCACGATTCAAAAGCATCAATGTTGTCACCCTGCTTATTGAACTTATAAGCAGAGTACATCATCAGAAATGCTGGGCTGAATGAAGCACAAGCTGGAATCAAGATTGCCAGGAGAAATATCAATAACTCAGATATGCAGAGCACACCAGCCTTATGGCAGAAAGCGAAGAAGAACTAAAGAGTCTCTTGATTAAAGGGAAAGAGGAGAATGAAAAAGTTGTCTTAAAACTCAGCATTCAGAAAACTAAGATCATAGCATCCGGTCCCATCACTTCATGGCAAACAGATGAGGAAACAATGGAAACAGTGAGAGACTGTTTTTTTGTTTTTTTTTTTTTTAGCTCCAAAACCACTGCAGACAGTGAGTGCAGTCATGAAATTAAAAGACACTTACTCCTTGGAAGAAAAGCTATGACCAACCTAGACAGCATATTAAAAAGCAGAGACATTGCTTTACCAACAAAGGTCTGTCTAGTCAAATCTATGTTTTTTTTCAGTAGTCATGTATGAATGTGAGACTTGGACTATAAAGAAAGCTTAGCACCAAAGAATTGATGCTTTTGAATTTTGGTGTTGGAGAAGATTCTTGAGAGTCCCTTGGACTGCAAGGAGATCCAACCTGTCAATCCTAAAGGAAATCAGTTCTGAATATTGATTGGAAGGACTGATGCTGAAACTGAAACTCCAATTCTTTGGCCACCTGATGTGAAGAACCGACTCATTTGACATGACTCTGATGCTAGAAAAGATTGAAGGTGGGGGACAAGGGGATGACAAAGGTTCAGATGGTTTGATGGCATCATCCACTGGATTGACATGAGTTTGAGTAGGCTCTGGGAGTTGGTGATGAAGAGGAAGTCTGGCGTGCTGCAGTCCATGAGATGGCAAAGACTCAGACACGACTAAGTGACTGAATGGAACTGAACTGAACTGATTTATCTTATTACTGGATATTTAAAAATCTTGACTGCTTTCATACAATTCCTTCTCACCCAACCCCAGCCTCTGGTAATCAAAAATTTGGTCTCTTTTGGTATGAATTTATTTGTTAGTTATGAAATACAATAACATTGTATCAGTTTCTATTATACAGAATAGTGATTAAATATTGGTATTCACTTCAAAATTATTACCATATTAAATCTAGTTAGGATCTGTCCCCATACTAAAATATATAGCTATTTACTATACTCCTATCCTCTACACACTCTCACATTTCACACCCACAACTCTTTCTTTGTTTGTTTGCTTTTGAAACTGGTAGTTTGTACCTCTTAATTTCCCTTATCTCTTTTTTTTCCTCCCTGACCCCACTGTCCTCTGACAACCATATGCTTCTTCTGGATTTTTAGCTCTGTTTCTGTCTTGTGATACTGGCTCTTTTATTCTGTCTTTTAGATGCCACATGTAAGTGAAATTATACAGTATTTGTTTTTTCCTGTCTGATATTTCACTTTGTATAAAATCCTGTTCTTACAAATAGCAAAATTTTATTCTTTTTAAGACTGAGTAATATTCCATTGCATATATGCATCTTCTCTATCCATTCGTTTATTGATGAGCATTGAGGTTGCTTTCAGATCTTGGTCATTGTAAATAATGTTCCAGTAAACATAGCAGTGCATTTTTCCTAATTAGTGTTTTTGTTTTCTTTGGATAAATATCCAGTGTAGGATTGCTGGATCATATGGTAATTCTATTTTTATTTTTTGGGTAACATTCCATCGAGTGTTCCAATTTATATTCCTACCAACAGTGTGGGAGTGTTCCCTTTTCTCCACATCCTTGCAAACACATGTAATTTGTTGTCTATTTGATAATGACCATTCTGACAGGCATATGATATATCATTTTTATTTTAATTTGTATTTCTCTGATGATTAGTGGTGCTATGCATCTTTTCAATTGCCTGTTGGCCAACTATTTGTCTTCTTTGAAAGAGATCTAAATATTTTCCATTTTTTTAAATCAAGGTTTTGTGTTTTTTTTTTGATGATGATGAGCTCTAATGATGATGTTTTATGTAAATCATCAAAGTCATAATCCATAGTGATTAATTTAATTGATAAGGGTTCGATTCCTGGGTGAGGAAAAATCTCCTTGAGAGGGGCAATGCAATCCACTTCAGTATTCTCACCTGGAGAATCCCATGGATGGAGGAGCCTGGCACAGTACAGTTCATAGGGCCACAAAGAGTCAGACATGACTAAAATGACTTAGTACACAGACTTTATCAAAATTAAAAATGCCTACTCTTTGAAAGACAGTGTCAAACAATGAGAAGACAAGTTACAGACTAGGAGATAATATTTGTAAAAGGCATATTTTATGAAAAGACTGTCATACAAAATATACTGAAAAAATTTAAACTCAATAATACAGATATGATGACATTTTTAAAATGGGCCAATGACCTTAACAGATCCTTGACCAAGTAAGTATGAATATGGCATACAAACAAATGAACAAATGCCAAACATCATATGTCATCAGAAAAATGTAACTTAAAATTTTACCTCAAGATAGCAGAATAGAAGGACACCAGTCCATCCCTTTTTTATGAAAACACCAAAATCACCAATAACTGCTGAACAGCCATCAGGAAAAACAAAACAAGCAAAAAATAAACCTTCTAAAAATGTTACTCTGTGTCCAAGGATGAAAAGGCAGACACGATAAGATAGTACCAGGGAAAAATCACAATAAATTCAAATCTAATACTTGCTGAGTGAGTGATCTACAAACTGGAAAACAACTATACCATAAGAGTTATTGCATAGGAGTGAAAGATATGAGCCCCACATTAGACTTCCCAGCCTGGGGCTCTGGCAACAGGAAGAAGAGTCCCCAGAGAATCCAACTTTGAAGGCTAATGAGGTTTGATCTCAGGACTCCCATAGGACCAGGATAACAGAGACTCCACTTTTGGAGAAGGCATTCAAAGTCTCATGTTCAACAGGATGCAGGGGATAAAAGTAGTGACCCCATAAGAGGCTGGGTCAGACCTACTTGAAAACATTGAAAGGTCTACTAAAGAGATGGGGGGTGGCTAGCACTCACTGCAGGGACAAGGACACAGATGGCAGCAGTTCTGAAAAATATTCATTGACCTGAGCCCTTCTGAAGGCCACCATTAGCCACATCAAGCACATTGTAGGTCCCAATGCTGGACTGCCTCAGGCCAAACAGCCAACAGTGTGTGGGAACACAGTCCCAGCGATCAGTAGAGTAGTGGTTAAAGTTTTAGTGAGCATGAGTGTCTTACCAAAGGAACATGACCCACCTCCACCCGCCACCAGTCTCAACCATCAGGAAGATTGCACAAGGCTCTTAGATAGCCTCATCCACCAGAGGGCAGACAGCAGAAGCAAGAAGAGCTACACTCCTGCAGCTTATAGAACAGAATCCACAATCACAGAAAGTAAGACAAAATAAATTGGCAAAGGGGTATATCCCAGATGAGGGAATAAGATAAAACCTCAGAAAAACAACTAAGTGAAGTGGAGATAGGCAACCTACCTGAAAAAGAATTCACAATAATGATAGCAAAGATGATCCAGGATCTCAGAAAAAGTATGGAGGCAAGGATCCAGAAGATACGAGATATGTTTAATAAAGACCTAGAAGAAATGAAGTACAAACAAGCAGATGAACAATAAAATAACTGAAATGAAAAACACACTAACAGAAATCAATAGCAGAATAACTGAGGCAGAAGGATGGGTAAATGACCTGGAAGACAGAACTGTGGAAATCACTGTCACAGAAGAGAATAAAGAAAAAAAGAAAAGAAGTCAAGTCAGTCTAAGAGACCTCTGGGACAGCATTAAATGGACTAATGTTCTCACAATAGGGTTTTTAGAAGAAGACAGAGGGAAAGGACCTGAGAAGATATTTGAAGAGATAATTGTTGAAAACTTCACTAATATGAGAACAAAAATATTCACCCAAGCCCAAGAAGTGGAGAGAATCTCAGGCATGATAAACCTGAGAAGGAACATGTCAACACACATAAAAAACAAATTGACAAAAATTAAGGACAAAAAAAAAGTACTAAAAACAACACAGGAAAAATGACAAATAACATAGGTGGAAAATCCCATGAGATCATCAACTGATTTTTGAGAAGAAACTCTGCAAGCTAGAAGGGAATGGCATGCTATATTTAATGTAAAGAAAGGAAAGAACCTACAATCAAGAATATTCTATGCAGCTAAGATACCATTCAGATTTGACAGAGAAATCAAAAGCTTCACAGACAAGAAAAATCTAAGAGAGTTCAGCATCACCAGACCATATTTGCCACAAATGCTAAAGGACTTCTTTAGGCAGGAAAGAGACCAGCAACTTAAAACAACCTTGTACTATACAGACTGCTACACCTAAACCTAATGGGAACAGCAAGCCCAAAAGCTACAATAGATACACACACACACACACACAAAGAAAAAAAGGGAAAAAGAAAAAGCAACCCAAACATAACACTAAGATGATCATCAAACTATAAGAAAAGAGAAGAAAAAAGACTTACTAAAACACAAAACAATGATGAAAATGGCAATAGGAACTTACATATTGATAATATTACCTTGTATATAAAAGGATTAAATTTTCCAATTAAAAGATATGAACTAGCTGAATTAATAAAAAAAAAAATACAACCTGTATATATGCTGTCTACAAAACACCAAATTCAGACCTAGGGAAACATATAGAATGAAAGTGAGGAGATGATGGGAAAAGTTATTCCATGCAAATGGAGATCAAAAGAAAACTGGAGTAGAATACTCATATTAGACAAAACAGACTTTAAAATAAAGACTGTTTTTTAAAAAAATAAAATTACATAATGATCAAGGGGTCAATCCAAAAAGAGGAAATAAAATTTGTAAATCTATATGCACCAAACATTGGAGTACCTCAATATATAAGGAAAAAACTAACAGCCATAAATAGAGAAATTGACAGTAACACAAAAATAGTGGACCTCAGCAACTCCACTTTTATTAATAGACACATCATTCAGGTAGAAAATCAATGAAGAAACACAGACCTTAAATAATATATTAAACCAGATGAACTTGATTGATATTTATAGGTAATTTCATTCAAAAGCTTCAGAATACTCTTTCTTCGTGCGTGCGCATGGACTATTTTCCAGGCTTGACTAGAAACTGGGCCACAAAAGGAGCCTTGATAAATTTTTAAATAATGATACATCAACATTTTTCTGATCACAGTGCTATAAGATAAGTAATAAACTACAAGAAAGAGCTGTAAAACAGCAAAAATGCATAAAGAATAAACAATATGCTACTAAACAACCAGTAGACCACTGAAGAAATCAGAGCAAAATCCAGAAATACCAAGATACAAATGAAAGCTAAGTATAACAATCCAAAACCTATGGAATGCAGTAAAAGTAGTTCTAAGAGGGAAGTTTATACCAATAAAATCAAACCTCAGGAAACAAAAAAATCTTAGATGAACAGCCTAAACTTGCACCTAAAGTGACCATAGAAAGAACAAGCTAGATCTAAAGTTAATGGAGGAAATAAATCATAAAGACAAAAGCAGCAAGTGGAACAGACATGAAGAAAACACTGGCAAAGATGAATGAAACTAAAAGCTGTTTCTTTGAAAGATAAACAAAATTGATATGTTTTTAGCTAGATTCTTCAGAAAACAAAAGAAAGAGGATTCAACTCTATAAAGTTAGAAATGAAAAAGGAAAAGTTGTAACTGCCACCACAGAAATTCCAAGGCTCATAGAGACTACTACAAACAATTATATGCCAATAAAATAGACAACCTGGAAGAAACGGACAAATTCTTAGAAAAGTACAGTCTACCGAGACTGAACCAGGAAGAAATATAAAATACAATGAGAACAATCACAATCACAAGCAGTGAAATTGAAACTGTGATTAGAAAACTCCCAACAAGAAAAGTCCAGGACCTGATGTCTTCACAGGCTAACTCTGTCAAACATTTAGAGAAGAGCTAAAAACTATCCTGAAACTGTTTCAGAAATTTTGCAGAGGAAGGCAAAATTCTGAACAAGTCATTTCCTCCTAAGATAAGGAAAAAGACAAGAATGTCTACTCTCAGTACTCTTATTCAACATAGTTTTGGAAGTTCTGGCTATGGCAATTGGAGAAGAAATAGATGCAAAAGAAATCCAAATGGGAAAAGAAGTTAAACTCTCATTGTTTGCAGATAACATGATATTATATATAGAAAAGCCTAAAGACACTGCCAAAAAACTACTACATCTAATTAGTGGAAGTTTCAGTTTACACAATTAATACACAGAAATCAATTGGATTTCTATATACTAACAACAAAAGTTCTGAAAGAGAAATTCAAGAAACATTTATCATTGCATCAAAAAGAATAAAACACTTAGGAATAAACCTACTGTAGGAGACAAAAGATTTGTACTATGAAAAATACAAGATGCTTATGAAAGAAATCAAAGATGACACAAACAGATGGAATGAAATACCATCTTCTTGGATTAGAAGACTCAATACTGTCAAAATGATTATACTACCTAGGGAAGTCTTCTGATTCAAAGCAATCATTATCAAATTACCAATGATATTTTTCACATAAGTAGAACAAAAAATCTCTATATTTGTATGAAGGCACAAATACCCTGAATAGCCAAACCAATCTTGAGGAAGAAAAATGGAACTGGAGGAATCAAGCTCCCTGACTTCAGACTACGCTACAAAACTATAGTCATTGAAAGAGCACTGTACTAGTAAAATAATAGACATCTAGATTTTGGAATAGGAGGAAAAGCCCATAGACAAACTCACAGAGATAAAGCCCATAGGTAAATATCTATGTTCAAATGATCTATGATAAAGGAAGCAAAACTATACAATGGAGAACTGACACTATCTTCAGTAAATGGTGCTGGAAAAGTAGATAGCTACATGTAAAAATGAAATTAAAGCATTATTTAACACCATACACAAAGATACCACAAAATGAATTAAAAGCCTAAGTATGAGATTGGACACTCTGAAACTCTTAGAGGAAAATACAGATAGAAGACTCTTTGACATAAATCAATAAATCACAGCAATATGTTTTTTTGATCTGTCTCAGAACCCTAGAGTAATGGAAATTTTAAAAAATAAATAAACAAATGGGAACTAATTAAAAGCATTTGCACAGTAAAGGAAACCATAAACAAAATGAAAAGATAAGCTATAGAATGGGAGAAAATATTTGCAAGTGATATGATTGATAAGTGATTGTGTATGTCCAACTCTTTGTGACTGTATGGACTGTAGCCCACCAGGCTCCTCTGCCCATGGTATTTTCTAGGTAAGAATAGTGGAGCAGGTTGCCATTTCATATTCCAGGGTACCTTCCTAACTCAGGATCCAACCCAAGTCTCTTGTGTCTCCTGCATTGGCACACAGATTCTTTACCACTGCCCCACCTGGGAAGCCCTGATAAGTGATTAGTCTCCAGCATTACAAACTGCTCATGCAGCTTATATTATCAAAAGAAACAACCCTATCAGAAAATAGGCAGAAGACATAAATAAGCATGTCTCCAGAGAAGACATACAAATCATAAAGAAGCAGGTGAGATGTTCAACATCACTAATTATTCGGAGAAGGCAATGACACCTCACTCCAGTACTTTTGCCTAGAAAATCCCATGGATGGAGGAGCCTGGTAGGCTGCAGTCCATGGGGTCGCTAGAGTCGGACACGGCTGAGTGACTTCACTTTCACTTTTCACTTTCATGCATTGGAGGAGGAAATGGCAACCCACTCCAGTGTTCTTGCCTGGAGAATCCCAGGGACGGGGCAGCCTGGTGGGCTGCCATCTATGATTAGAGAAATGCAAATTAAAACTACAATGAGCCCTCCTCCCTCCTCCCTCCCGGGGAACACATGTATACCTGTGGCGGATTCATTTTGATATTTGGCAAAACTAATACAATTATGTAAAGTTTAAAAATAAAATAAAATAAAAACCCTAAAATAAATAAAATAAAATCCATTGGGGGTATATAAAAATAAAATATTTTTGGCAAAAAAAAAAAAAAAAGAATGAGACATCATCTCATACCAGTCAAGATGATTATCATCAAAATTACATAAATAATAAATGCTGGAGAGAGTTTGGAAAGAAGGGAACCTGCCCTTGACTTTTGATGACAATGTACATTGGTACAGCCACTTTTAGAGAACACTATGGAAGTTCCTTTAAAAATTAAAAATAGAGCTTCCATACGATCCAGAAACCCCACTTCTGGGCATATACATAGTGTAAAATGTGGATACATGCACCCCAGTGCTCTTTGCATCACTGTTTAAAATAGCTAAGACCTGGAAGCAACATAAATCTCCGTTGGCAGAGGAACAGATAAAGAAGTGCTGCATATTACAATGGAATATTATTCAGTCATGAAAAAGAATGAAATAATGTCATTTGCAGCAGCACGGTTGGACTTGCAGATTATCATATTAAGTGAAGTAAGTCATACAGAGAAATAAAAATATTATATTATATCAAATATGTGTAATCTAGAAAATATTTACCAAGAAAAAAAGAAAGAAAGAAAGAAAGAAAGGAACAGACTCAGAGAACAAACTTATGGCTACCAGGGGAGAAGGGTGAAGAGGAAGGGTAGTGAAGGGAGTTTAGACCCTTTAACATGACCACACAGCTATAGTTAAAATGGATAACCAACATGGGAACTCTAGTTAATATTTTGTAACAAACTAATTGGGAAAATAATTTGAAGAAGAATAGATAAATGTATTATGTATGATTGAATCACTTTGTTGTACACCTAAAACTAACACTGCATTGTTAGTCAACTGTACTCCAATTTAAAATAAAAAAAGCAAATTAAAACAAGGAGATATCACTACATACATAGTACAATGGGCAAAATCCAGAAACCTAATGACACCAATTCCTGGAGAGGATGTGTAACAAGAATTCTTACTGATTGCTGGTAGGCTTTGTAAGATTTAAGATCATCCAGTAAATACATTCATTGTAGCTTTTAGTATGTACTCAAGGAAATTTGAAACTAATGTCCACACACAAAAACCTTCACACAAATGTTTATAGCAGTTTTATTCATACTTACCCATATTTGGAAGCAACCAAAATGTCCTTTAATAGGTGAATGAAAAAGTAAATGTGACACATCCATATAGTGAAATATTATTCAGTGTAAAAAGAAATGAGCTATCAAGCCATAAAAATATATGGAGAAATCTTAAACTCAGGCTACTAAGTAAAGAAGAAAATCTGAAAAGGCTACATATTGTATGATTCCAGCTACATGACATGAAAAGACAAAAGTATGAAGACAGTGAAAAGATCAGTAGCTGTTTGGGGTCGGGGAAGGATGAAACAGAATTTTTAGGGCAGTGAAATTATTCTTTATGTTACTACAATGGTGGATACATGTTATTATACATTTGTCAAAACCCACTGAATGTATAACAAGAGTGAGTCCTGATGTAAACTATGAACTTTGGGTGATAAAGATGTCTTAAGGTAGGTTCATCGGTTGTAACAAATGCCCCACTCTGCTTTGAAATGTTGATAGTGGGAGTGGAGAAGGTTGTATATGTGTGGAAATAGGGAGGTTAGAGGAATTCTTTGTACTTTACACTCAATATAAAACCAAACCTGCTCTAAAATTAAAGTGTTAATTTAAAATTATTTTAAAAATTAAAATGCATTTAATATAATGGATAACACTTCTACTAATTGTACTTTTTATATACAAAGTTAATATACACTGTTTCAAAAAATAAGTGATATTTTTGAAGAAACACTCAGGGTAGCCAGATTCCTTCAGGTATCTTGATACATGAAGAAATTCTACTGATCTAATATTTACTTAATGTAGTCACCTATGTGCAGGTATAGCATGAAAATTTAAATAATCTCCTTAGAACTAGGATTCTTTGTCATTGTTGTTCAGTAGCTAAGTCATGTCCAACTCTGCACCACCATGGACTGCAGCATGCCAGGCTTCCCTGTCCTCCACTATGTCCCAGAGTTTGCTCAAGCTCCTGTCCACTGAATTGTGATGTTATCTAACCATCTCTTCCTCTGTTGCCCTTTTCTCCTTTTGCTTTTAATCTTTCCCAGCATCAGGGTCTTTACCAACAAATCAGTTCTTTGCATCAGGTAGAAAAGTATTGGAACTGCAGCTTTAGCATCAGTTCTTCCAATTTGTCATTATCACATGCTAAAATTTTGACTTCACTCCACCATAGATGTATTATATTGTTTATAGCATAAGAACTATTGTATCATGTGGTTTACTTAAATTATTTTCTTTCACTCACAGACATAGAGGATGAGGTTATTATGGTTGCCCAGAGGAAGGACTAGGGAAAGGGATAGTTAGGGAATTGGGGATTGACGTGTATACACTACTATATTTAAAATGGACAACCCACAAGGTCCTATAGGGCACTCTCCTCAATGCTGTGGGGCAGCCTGGGTGGGAAAGGAGTTTGGGGGAGAATGGATTCACATATATGTATGGCTGAGTTCTTTTGCTCTCCACCTGAAACTATCAGAACATTATTAATTGTTCTGATAATTATGTAAAATATAATTTTATCTTATACTCCAGTATAAAATGAAAAGTTTTAAAAATTAAATAAATTACATTTTGCAAGGAAATAAAGTAGACACACTATTAACTATACAAAGTCATGGATATTTGATTTCTTAATATTTTTGTTATAATGGGAGAGCTTTGATCTTGAATATGTTAATCAAGAGGGGTTGTGACCAAAACAAAGGTGATGGTCTTACAATATCTCAACTGAAAAATCTGTGATCTGTTTCTTATTTAATTGGCTGGTAAATGACAAATGTGCCTTAAAGCTAAGGAGAAAGCTATTTTGTGATGAACATATTATTGACAAGCTTCTTTTTAAAAATGTATACTGCTATCAAACATTTATACATATAATCACAAAAGATAAACACACATCCCATTTTATGTAACATAAGGCATGTGTGTTGACAGCAATGGGACAGAGGCATGCAGAAAAAACATTGGGTTGTGTTGCTATTTATACTCCATTACTTTGAATACCCTCAAGTAGGGATAAGAATCATTTAACCAAATGTACCCTTGAGCTATAAATTTATTTTTGCTTTATTTTCTATGAAAGAAATGCACAAAAAGGGATGAAACTTCCACCACCTCATCCAAATTACGATATTCTTTTGAGTGATTTATTTTAATTGCCATTACATATACAAAAAGGTTAGACATTATGAGGTATGCATTATACAATAATGCAAGAAACTGTGTGATTTTTGCACCATTTCTGTATACCATTAAGATGATCTCAGGAAAATTATTTGACTTGTGTGGTTTCAGCTTAAACATGAGAGCTGTAGGAGGTTTTATTCTAAACCTGCCTTTCAACTCTAAGTGGCTATGCTCTTTATGAGGAAGTAAAAATCAGTTCAGTTGCTCAGTTGTGTCTGACTCTTTGCAACCCGAAGGACTGCAGCACACCAGGCTTCCCTGTCTA
Source organism: Bos mutus (assembly GCF_027580195.1). NCBI lineage: Eukaryota > Metazoa > Chordata > Mammalia > Artiodactyla > Bovidae > Bos > Bos mutus. The sequence continues at coordinate 13,084,680 of NC_091640.1, read as the reverse complement.
TCATCAACTATGAGAGCTTGCTCAAACTCATGTGCGTTGAGTCCATGATGCCATCCACCATCTCATCCTCTGTTGTCCCCTTCTCCTCCTGTCCTCAGTTCCTCCCAGAATCAGGGTCTTTTCCAATGAGTCAGTTCTTCACAACAGTCAGTTATTTCCTCAGTTACTTGTAAGGACTCCTCAGACAATCATTTTACCTTTTTGCATTTATTATTTTGGGGATGATCTTGGTAACTGCCTCCTGTACAGTGTCATGAACATCTGTCCATAGTTCTTCAAATACTCTATCAGATCTAATCCCTTGAATCATTTTGTCATTTCCACTGTACACCCGTAATGGATTTGATTAAGGCCAGAGTATTGGAGTTTCAGTTTCAGTATCAGTCCTTCCAATGAATATTCAGGGCTGACTTTCATTTGGATTGACTGGTTTGATCTTGCAGTCCAAGGGACTCTCAAGAGTCTTCTCCAACACCACAGTTCAAAAGCATCAATTCTTTGACACTCAGCTTTCTTTATAGTTCAACTCTCACATCCATACATGTCTACTGGAAAAACCATAGCCTTGACTAGATGGATATTTGTCTTCAAAGTAATGTCTCTGCTTTTTAATATGCTGTCTAGGTTGGTTCTAACTTTTCTTCCAAGGAGCAAGTGTCTTAATTCCACGACTGTGCTCACCATCTGCAGTGATTTTGGAGTCCCCAAAAATAAAGTCTCTCACTTTATTTATTATCTCATAGAAATAAAATTTCTATTGTTTCCCCATCTATTTTCCATGAAGCAATGGGTTTGAATGCCATGATGTTAGCTTTCTGAATGTTGAGTTTTAAGCCAACTTTTTCACTCTCCTCTTTCACTTTCATCAAGAGGCTCTTTAGTTCTTCATTTCTGCGTATCTGAAGTTATTGAGATTTCTCCCAACAGTTTTGATTCCAGCTTGTGCTTAATCCAGCCTGACATTTCATTGATGTACTCTGCATATAATTTAGATAAGCAGGGTGACAATATATAGCCTTGATGTAATCCTTCCTCAATTTGGAAAAAGTCTGTTGCTCCATGTCCTGTTCTGACTGTTTCTTCTTGAACTGCATACAGATTTCTCAGGATGCAGGTCAGATGGTCTGGTATTCCCATCTTTTCAAGAATTTTCCACAGTTTGTCATGATCCACAGAGTCAAAATCTTTGACATAGTCAGTAACGAAAAAGATTTTTTTCCTGAACTCTCTTGCTTTTTCAATGATCCAACAGATGTTGGTAATTTGATCTGTGGTTCCTATGCCTTTTCTAAACCCAATTTGAACATCTAGAAGTTCATGGCTCATGTACTGTTGAAGCCTGTCTTGTAGAATTTTGAGCTTTACTTGGCTAGTGTGTGAGATGAGTGCAATTGTATGGTAGCTTGAACATTCTTTGGCATTGCCTTTCTTTGGGATTGGAATGAAAACTGACCTTTTCCAGTCCTGTGGCCACTGCTGAGTTTTCCAAATTTGCTGGCATATTGACTGCAGCACTTTCACAGCATCATCTTCTAAGATATGAAATAGTTAAAGTGGAATTCCATCACATCTACCAACTTTGTTAATCATAAGGCTTCCTAAGGCCCACTTGACTTCACATTTCAGGATGTCTGGCTTTAGGTAAGTGACCACCCATCGTGGTTATATGGGTCATGAAGATCTCTTTGCATAGTTCTTCTGTGTATTGCTACTACCTCTTCTTAACAGTTTCTGCTTCTGTTCGGTCCATATAATTTCTAACCTTTATTCTGCCCTTCATTGCATGAAATTTCCCTTGGTATCTCTAATTTTCTTGAAGATATCTCTAGTCTTTCCCATTCTTTTTTTCCCCCCTGTATTTCTTTGCATTGTTCACTGAGGAAAGCTCTCTTATCTCTCCTTGCTATTCTTTGGATCTCCGAATTCAGATGGGTATATCTTTCCTTTTCTCCTTTGCCTTTAGCTTCTCTTCTTTTCTCAGCTATTTGAGAGGCCTCCTCAGACAACCATTTTTCCTTTTTCATTTTTTTTTTTTCTTGGTGATGGTCTTGATTACTGCCTCCTGTACAATGTTACAAACCTTCATGCATCATTCTTCATGAACTCTATCAAATCTAATCACTTGAATCTATTTGAATTTTATTTAGGTCATAACTGAATGGTCTAGTGGTTTTCCCTAATTTCTTCAATTTAAGTCTGAATTTTGCAATGAAGAGTTGATAATCTGAGCAACAGTCAGGTCCCAGTCTTGTGTTTGCTGACGGTATAGAGCTTCCCCATCTTTGGCTTCAAAGAATATAATCAATCTGATTTCAGTATTGAAAATCTGGTGGTGTCCATGTTAGCATCTTATCTTGTGTTGCTGGAAGAGGGTGTTTGCTATGACCAGTGCCTTCTCTTTTCAAAACTCTGTTAGTATTTGTCCTGCTTCATTTTGTACTCCAAGGCCAAATTTTCCTGTTACTCCACTTATCTCTTTACTTCCTACTTTTGCATTTTAGTCCTATATGATGAAAGGACATATTTGGGGGTGTTAGTTCTAGAAGGTCTTGTAGGACTTCATAGAACCATTCTAATTCAGCTTCTTCAGCATTACTGGTTGGGGATAGACTCGGATTGCTGTGATATTGAATGATTTGCCTTGAAAACAAACAGAGATCCTTCTGTTGTTTTTAAGATTGTGTCCAATACTGCATTTCAGACTCTTCTGCTGACTATAAGGGCTACTCCATTTCTTATAAGGGATTCTTGCCCGCAATAGTAGATATATTGGTCATCTGAAATAAATTTTCCCATTCCAGACCATTTTAGTTCACGGATTCCCAAAATGTTGATATTCCCTCTTGCCATCTCCTGTTTGACAACTTCTAATTTACCTTGATTCATGGACCCAACATTCCAGGTTCCTATGCAATACTGGTCTTTACACTTTTAGACTTTACTTTTATCACCAGCCACATCCACAACTGGGCGTTGTTTTTCCTTTGGCTCTGTCTTTTCATTCTTTCTGGAGTTAGTTGTCCACAGATTTCCAGTAGCATATTGGGCACCTACCTACCTGGGGTGTTCACCTTTCAGTGTCTTATCTTTTTGCCTTTTCATATTGTTCATGGATTTTCAAGGCAAGAATACTGAAATGGTTTTGCCATTCCCCCCTCCAGTGGACCACGTTTTGTCAAAACTCTCCTCCATGACCTGTTTGTCTTGGGTGCCCCTACATGGTTAGCTCATAATTTCATTGAGTTAGACAAGGCTGTGATCCATGTGATCAGTTTGATTAGTTTTCTGTGATTGTGTTTTCATTCCATCAGCCCTCTGAAGCATAAGGATAAGATACCTATTGAAGCTTCCAGATGTGAGGAACTGACTATGGGGAAAACTGGGTCTTTCTCTGATGGGCAGGGACATGCTGTGTAAATCTTTAATCCAATTTTATGCTGATGAGCAGGGTTGTGGCCCTCCCTGCTGTATAACCTGAGACCAAACTATGGTGGAGGTAATGAAGATAATGGTGACGTCCTTCAAAACATCCTGTGCATGTACTTCTGTACTCAGTGCCCCTGACCCTGCAGGAGGCTGCTGTGGACCCATGTCTGTGCCATAGACTCCTGGACACTCACAGGCAAGTCTGGGTCCATCTCTCATAGAGTCACTTCTACTTCCTTCTGGGTCCTGGTGTGCACAAAATTTTGTTTGTGCCCTCCAAAAATTTGTTTCCCTAGTCCTGTGTAAGTTCTGTAATCAAATTCCACTGACCTCCAAATTCCCTTGGGGTTTTCAGTCTCTTTGCCAGATCCCCAGGTTGGGAAATCTATGTGGGTCCTAGAGTTCTTAGCAGTGTGAGAATTTATTGGGTATAATTGTTCTGCACTTTGTTGGCCGTCTGTTTGGTGACTCTATGGTGGGGTTAATGGCAACCTCCTCCAAGAGGGCTTATGCCACAGGCTGTGTAAAACATGTCTGCTGCACCCAGAGCCCCTGCCCCTGCCGCAGGCCACTGCTGACCCATACCTCTGCAGAAGACACTCAAAGGAGGGTCTGTCTCAGTCTCTGTGGGGTCTCTTGGTTCTGGTGCAAACAAGGTTTTGTTTGAGTCCCCCAAACATCTCTGGTGGGTATGCGGTTTGATTCTAAGCATCTGTCTCCCCTCCTACCATCTTTCTGGGGCTTCCCCTTTGCTCTTGTAAGTGAGATTTCTTTTTGGTAGGACCCAACATTCTCCTGCTGATGGTTGTCCAGCACTGAGTTGTAATTTTGGAATTCTTGCTGGAGAAGATGAGGTTCAGATCCTTCTACTCTGCCATCTTGTGTGCAACAACAGCAAAAAAAAGTTTAGTAAACATAGCTACTGTTTATTTGGGCTATTCCATAACGCCATTCTGTTAGAAATAACATCCGAACAGAAATTTTCATCAAAGGTATCAGTAGCAAAAATGAATAAAAATATAATCAACAAGAATGAGTTGAATTTTATTTTTATCTTGTTCTAAGTAAGTTCTGTTCAGTACTCTTTCCTAGACAGCTTGAACAGTATTTGAAAAGAAACTTCACTTTTGCAACTCTTCAAACATGATGGAAGAGAGGGAGGGAAGGAAAACTTCTTAAGAGCCAACACAAAGGTCCAGAATATTTATTTCCTGGGATATTTGCTATATAATGGCCAAGGTCACTAATCTAGTTTGGTATTTTAAACTCACTTGATATGGTCCAATATTCTCTTAGTTACGTTACCAAATTGGATTTATAAATATATATATATATATATATATAAAAACATCAAATTAAAAATAATAAAGATAAATCACTGTACCTCTTCCCTATTAAGCTTACATAAACACAGATCTATTGAAGTATTAAGTAATACAACAGCTGCAGAGGTATAATTATAGGATGATATTAAAAATCACCAGAAATAGACAAAATGAAGATATTCATGTTAACCAGAAGTTATGTTCAGTTTGTACCTGGAAAAAAGTTTTGACAAGCCTTTTGGGATAGTGGAAAATTTGAGCCCTTCAACAGACATATTCAATTCAAAATAGATTATCATTCAATGGCTTCAAGAGAGAAAAATGTGAATAACTGCAGAGTTTGTATTTGGTAAAATCCAAAGTCTGTGGGCTTCTCTGGTGGTTCAGATGGTAAAGAATCTGCCTGCAATGCAGGAGACCTGGGTTAGATCCCTGGGTTGAGAAGATCCCCTGGAGAAGGGAACAGCTACCCACTCAAATATTTTAGCATGGAGAATTCCATGGACAGAGGAGCCTGGCAGGCTACAGTCCACGGGGTCACAAAGAGTTGAACACAACTGAGTGACTTTCACTCCAAGTCTGTAAGCAGGGAAGAATAAAAAGCAGAGACCTAGAACTGGCTGTCCTTTTTCCTTGCCTTTCTTTAATACTGCATTCAGCCTCAACCCTAAACTGAATACTTTACTTATATATTAAAAATAGTCATATGAATATTCATCAAACTTCCCAAGATACTCACATGCTTACAGAATTGTAATATAGTCTTCTATATTTATTAAAAAAAAAAAACATACAAAGAAGGATTATTATAATCTCCAAATAAATTACTCAATTCATTCAAATATTTTCTCATCTTATTTAGATGGGCCATATAAACCTTATCCAGCGTCTTCACAAAACACTGTGTATGGATGCTTGTGCTGTGCTGTGCTTAGTAGCTCAGTTGTGTCTGACTTTTTATGATCCCATGAACTGTAGCCTTCCAGGCTCCTCTGTCCTTGGGGAGTCTCCAGGCAAGAATGCTGGAATGGATGTCCTGCCCTCCTCCAACAGATCTTCCTAACTCAGGGATCACACTCATGTCTCCCACACTGCAAGTGGATTCTTTACCATCTGAGCCACCAGGAAAAACAAAGAATACTTGAGTGGGTAGCCTATCTCTTCTCCAGATATGGGTGTTTATAGCAATTTTATTCATAGCTGCCAGAATGTGGAAGTAACCAAGATGAAGGAGTGGAGTAACCAAGAATATTCAAGGTTAAAAAGAAGTCATCAAACCATGAAATGACATGAAAGAATCTTAAATTCTTATTACTAAGTGAAAGAAGCCAATATGAAAAAGCTACATACTTTATGATTCCAACAATACGGTATTCTGAAAAAGGCAAAGCTATGAAGACAATAACATGATCAGTTTTTAGCAGAGGCTAAATGGAAGAGAGGAATGAGTGGGGCACAGATAATTCTTAGGTCAGTGAAACTATTCTGGTTGATACACAACAGTAAACACATGTCATTATTCATTTTTCAGAATCCATAGGTTGTACAGCATCAAGAGTAAACCTAATGTAAACTATGGAATTTAGGTGATCATGATGTTTCCATGTAAGTTCATTTTAACAAATGCATCACTTTGGTAGAAGATGTTGCTATTGGGATAGACTGTGTAAGGCCTATATGCACAAAGTCGCTGTGAAGCTAAAGCATCTCTAAAAAATTAAATCTATGAAAAACAACAACAGCAACAACAACAAACCTATCTGTGACTGAGGGCCCAGATTAGTGTCACCTCTTGCCAAAGTTCATGCTCACATTCTTTGATGTACACCCTGAGGTTCTATTTCTGAACTCTGTAGCACATTTCACTTGAAGCACTAATTCAGACCTTAGAAAATACCTTGTAGTATTTTTGCATTGTTAAATTTGCATTGTTAAAGATGTTTTCATATGTATAGGCATTATTTTCCCCCCTCATGTGGTGACTCAGCTGGTAAAGAATCCTCCTGCAATGTGGGAGACCTGGGTTCGATCCCTAGGTTGAGAAGATCCCTTGAAGAAGGGAACAGCTACCCACTCTAGTATTCTGGCCTGGAGAATTCTATGGACTCTATAGTCTGTGGGTTGGAAGGAGTCAGACACGGTTGAGTAACTTTCACTTTCAAAGTCTAGCCCAGGACTGGATTTAGTATAATTAGTACAATCTCAAGAATTAATGTATTTTAATACTAACTTAGTCAAGGCCCATTGAATTGTACAGATTTTTAAGCAATTTTAAAAAATGCTCTGTTCTTACAATATCTTAGTGCTTCAGAAAAAATAATCCTGCTTAAGAAGCTGAAATCTGCATTCCTAAAAGGTTTTGCCCATATTAAATCATATCCATCATTATGTTGCCTGAAACTTAAGTGTTTAGAATCTGGAGTTCCTTTGAATCTAAACAAAACATGACATATGAAAATGCAAGTGAAAAACAAACACCAAAATCATTTGGGAAATAAAGTGACTAGGATTATGTCTATAAAATATGCATTAATGCTTACTAGGAAACTAAGAATATTTACTATTCTTTGAGATAAAATGACTAAAATAAAACTACCTGTAATCTTGTTGTCTTGGAAAGGAGTATTATAAATGATTCTATTTTGCCTGGAGTAGGACTGTATAGTAAATTCACAATGTTGAGTTAGCAGATCTCTAGGTGGTCCACTCTCAAAGTGGTCTAAATTAGGTTTGTTAAAGTGGAAAGTAAGTCTGATCATCTCTGCTTACTACCTTAGCTTCCATTAGGCTTTGAGGTTAAAAAAAAAAAAAAAAAGATCATTATCACAGTATCTTGGCCTTTATTGAAGTGTTATTACATGTACATAATTAGGGATGTTAAAAAGCTAGACTCAGGCTTTTGCCTAGATGTACACTAGACTCTAAAAGTTAGCTTTCTGGTTGTAGGGCCTTAAAACATGAATTTGTTTCTATTAAGAAATGAAATGAAACATATTAGAAATGAAACACCACCTTTGAGATAGGTTTTCATATGTTCTTGATTGTAGAAAATTTCCAAGTGTCTATAACAAATATAGAGGAGAAGGGAAAAAAAAAAAAAGAATCAAAGATGGAAAGATTCATTGACTTTACAGTGGACTTTTGAATCCTTCATTTTTATTTCTTTTTAGCACTTTTTGTTCTCAGCCAGAACTCATATTCATAAAAATTTTCTTAGCTCATCTGATTAAAACAATTGATGCTGAAATATTAATGAGCCAAAGGATTAATCTCTTCACAAAAATCTTTGCACCTAAAAGATAAACTTTTAGAAACAGTAATTTATCATTTGAGAGGTTGAGAGCTGTGTTCAGGACAACAAGCTTGATAGAGCTCTTTGTCTATGTCAGAATGCTGAAGGCATACAATGGAGACAGCAAAGCTTAGCTGAATCCTTGTAGCAGTATATCATTCCTATCACATCTTTATATATAATATGTTGTTAGTGACTCATGAAAATATGGAGAAGGGATGTTAGCACAAATATTGTCCCTCAAATGGCATAGATGTCACAGACTATATTTTTCTTGGAGAAATCTTGTTGCTTCTCAAATGAGTAAGTTAGGAACAATATATTTATTAGCAGGATCCCATTTAAAGTGAATTCATTTACAAATACTGAAAAAAGAATACTTAGATCAGTATATGGTCTGGGTTATGATAGTAATGAAATACATCTTGAATATTTCTAATACTGGTTAATAATAGACTATAAAATCAACTCTAAGGAGGAAATAAAGTAAGCAACATAGTTTGGTCAAAATTAAGACAATTTACAATTATAATCAACTTATATAAAATTATAGTGTGTTATATGGAGGAAATAATACTGTGGTATGATAAGGCAGTTACAATTTTTGGAAAGTGATAGAGTTTTATGTTCATAGGTATACTTTTAAATAGTAGAAACCAATTTGCATGAAACAATTCAGGCACTAACCATAATTGCTGTAGAAATAGAGAAGCAATTTTAGCCTGGGATATTCTGTGGGCTGAGGCAGGTAGGCAATCAAAGCAGAAGGCAATCAAAGCCAGTCTTTAGATTGACTTGTATTATTTTAATTTTTAAAAAACAAGTTTGCTTTCATGTATCACTTCTAAGAAGCCATATATGGTCAGTTAATTTTCAGCAAAGGAGCCAAGAATATATAATAAGGAAAGGGTAATCTCTTTGATAACTGGCACTGTGAAAACTGATTAATCAAATGTGAAAGAATAAAATTGGATTCTATCTTACATGATACAGAAAAGTCAATTCAAAAAGGATTAAATAACTAAATAAAGTACCCAAAATCATAAAACTCTTAGAAGAAAACATAGAGTTAAACTTCTTGGCAAAGTTCTTTTGGACTTGACACCAAAGCAAAGGCAATAAAATAAAATAAAAAAATAATAAACAAGTAAGACTACATCAAACTGAAAAGCTTCTTTTCAGCAACAAAACCCATTAACAAAAGGAAAAAACAACCAATGGAATGGGAGAAAATATTTGCAAACCACATATCCAATAAGTGGTTAATATCCAAAACATAGAAATAATGTATATAAATCTCTAGAAAAAAGCCAAGTAACTCAGCTAAAAAATGGATAAAGAACCGGAGATCACATTTTGTCAAAGAGGTATGCAAATGATTGACAGGTACATTAAAAGATACTCAGTATCACTAATCATCAGTTCAGTTCAGTTTAGTAGATCATTCGTGTCCGACTCTTTGTGATCCCATGAATTGCAGCACGCCAGGCCTCCCTGTACATCACCAACTCCCAAAATTCACTCAAACTCATGTCCATTGAGCCGGTGATGCCATCCAGCCATCTCATCCTCTGTCATCCCCTTCTCCTCCTGCCCCCAATCCCTCCCAGCATCAGAGTCTTTTCCAATGAGTCAACTCCTCTCATGAGGTGGCCAAAGTACTGGAGTTTCAGCTTTAGCATCATTCCCCCCAAAGAAATCCCAGGGCTGATCTCCTTCAGAATGGACTGGTTGGATCTCCTTGCAGTCCAAGGGACTCTCAGGAGTCTTCTCCAACACCACAGTTCAAAAGCATCAATTCTTTGGAGCTCAGATATCTTCACAGTCCAACTCTCACATCCATACATGACCACTGGAAAAACCATAGCCTTGACTAGATGGACCTTTGTTGGCAAAGTAATGTCTTGGCTTTTGAATATGCTATCTAGGTTGGTGTGAGGTTATTGATATTTCTCCCAGCAATCTTGATTCCAGCTTGTGTTTCTTCCAGCCCAGCGTTTCTCGTGATATACTCTGCATAGAAGTTAAATAAACAGGGTGACAATAAACAGCCTTGACGTGCTCCTTTTCCTATTTGGAACCTGTCTGTTGTTCCAGGTCCAGTTCTAACTGTTGCTTCCTGACCTGCATATAGGTTTCTCAAGAGGCAGATCAGGTGGTCTGGTATTCCCATCTCTTGAAGAATTTTCCACAGTTTATTGTGATCCACACAGTCAAAGGCTTTGGCATAGTCAATAAAGCAGAAATAGATGTTTTTCTGGAACTCTCTTGCTTTTTCTATGATCCAGCGAATGTTGGCAATTAAAGTGAAGAGGAACAAAAAAGCCTCTTGATGAAAGTGAAAGAGGAGAGTGAAAAAGTTGCTTAAAGCTCAACATTCAGAAAATGAGGATCATGGCAACTGGTCCCATCACTTCATGGGAAATAGATGGGGAAACAGTGGAAACAGTATAAGACTTTATTTTGGGGGGCTCCAAAATCACTGCAGATGGTGACTGCAGCCATGAAATTAAAACACGCTTCCTCCTTGGAAGAAAAGTTATGACCAACCTAGATAGCATATTGAAAAGCAGAGACATTACTTTGCCAATAAAGGTCTGTCTCGTCAAGGCTATGATTTTTCCAGTGGTCATGTATGGATGCGAGAGTTGGACTGTGAAGAAAGCTGAGCGCCAAAGAATTGATGCTTTTGAACTGTGGTGTTGGAGAAGACTCTTGAGAGTCTCTTGGACTGCAAGGAGATCCATCCAGTGCATTCTAAAGGAGATCAGCCCTGAGTGTTCTTTGTATGCAATGATGCTAAAGCTGAAACTCCAATACTTTGGCCACCTCATGCGAAGAATTGACTCATTGGAAAAGACTCTGATGCTGGGAGGGATTAGGGGCAGGAGGAAAAGGGGACGACAGAGGATGAGATGGCTGGATGGCATCACTGACTCGATGGACGTGAGTTTTGAGTGAACTCCAGGAGTCAGTGATGGACAGGGAGGCCTGGTGTGCTGCAACTCATGGGGTCTCAGATTCAGACATGACTGAGCGGCTGATCTGATCTGATCTGATCTAGGTTGGTCATAATTTTCCTTCCAAGGAGTAAGCATCTTTTAATTTCATGGCTGCAGTCACCATATGCAGTGATTTTGTAGCATACATAAATCAAATCATTATGCTGTACATTTTAAACACATGACAATTTAATTTGACAATTATACCTGTGAAACTGAAACAATATTTCTAGTAAAAACTATTTTCAAAAATATAATTTTAATAATTATATTTAGAAAAAAGAAAAAATGTTTTCAAGGCCACATTTACACATCCTAAGAGTTAGGACATGGGTATATCTTTGGGCAGGGGCAATATTCAACCTACTCTGACATGTGACCAACTAGAAAACAGTTTCAGTTGGTAACAAGGGAATTTAAGTCCCTGTCAGCATACCAAGATAATGACAAAGAATGAGCAGAAGTTGAGTAAGAAAGGGCCAGGAAACCCAAGGAGAATTAAAAGTTGACAGACTGATCAAAATAAAGAAGACAAGAAGCCCATGGATAGAACTGGAATTCTAGATCAGAACTGCCAAGTATTAAAGCTGAGGATTGAGAGAGATAATATTAGTCCCATAGGAAGGTCCAGTTGGTTTGTATTTCTCAAATAGTGGTTCATGGATCCCTTACCTACATTAGAATCATCTTAAAGTACTTGTCATGCAGATTGTGGCATACCAGCCAATACGCAATGAATCTGAATCTGCTGGTAAGGAACAGGAAGCTTCAAGATTGATTTGATTCAGTGGATAACAGACAGTATCAGTTCAGAGGGAAAGACCATGAGAATTGACATTGGATAGGGAATAAGAGCTCATTGCCTTGTCTCTCCTATATCCCGGATGTCATTGTCTTTATTCTCAGCATTTGCTCACTTATTCTATACCAAAAATCAATTTTCTTTTACTGTCTATTTCTAAAAAATTCCTCAACCTTCAAAACTGAATTAAAGTTGATACTTTATTCATGAGCCTTACAATTATCACCTTTATTCCTACTCATGGTCAAAGGGCAAGGTAATACAAGCCAGAGTGCATTAAGAACTCAGTCTTGGGGTATTCATTTCCTTCAGGAAATATTGCTTAAGGTACAAATATCTTTGAATATGCCCTGGAATCTAAATGTTTCAGCTGTCAAAGTAAAACCCTATCTTTGCAGTACATTTTTCCTTTGTAAAGGGAGAATTTCAATGCAATTTTTCTACTCCTATTACTCATTCAGAAGAGTTGGCTGTAATTAGCAAAGAAAACAAGACCTGGACATTTGCATAGTTAAACACAACCTGAAAGAATATTTTTCCAAATACTTACTACATTTAATTCAAGTGACAGAAAGCAGGAAATATGATATTTCCATAACATATTTGGATTACTTTTTTATGTCATTCAAATATAAAGCATTATTTAATAATACAGTTTACATTTTAAAAAAACAGTAAAAATACTTCCTCAGCATTGCACTACATATAGTGTTTTTTTTTTTATCTTTTACAGATTTTTTAAAATTTTATTTTAATTAGAGGCTAATTACTTTACAATATTGTATTGGTTTTGCCATACTTCAACATGAATCCCCCATGAGTGTACACGTGTTCCCAATCCTGAACCCCCCTCCCACCTCCCTCCCCATACCATCCCTCTGGGTCATCCCAGTGCACCAGGCCCAAGCATCCTGTATCCTGCATCGAACCTGGACTGGCGATTCATTTCTTATATGATATTATACATGTTTCAATGCCATTCTCCCAAATAATCACCCCCCTTCCCTCTCCCACAGAGTCCAAAAGATTGCTCTATACATCTGTGTCTCTTTTGCTGTCTCGCATACAGGGTTATCATTACGATCTTTCTAAATTCCATATATATGCATTAGTATACTGTATTGGTGTTTTTCTTTCTGGCTTACTTCACTCTGTATAATCGGCTCCAGTTTCATCTACCTCATTAGAACTGATTCAAATGTATTCTTTTTAATGGCTGAGTAATATTATTAAACTGAGCAAGTTCGGCTAATAATATAAAATACATTAAAACAGATTATGATCTGGGCTTCCCTGGTGTCTCAGAAGATAAAGCGTCTGCCTGCAATGTGGGAGACCCAGGTTCAATCTCCAGGTTGGGAAGATCCCTTGGAGAAGGAAATGGCAACACACTCCAGTACTTTTGCCTGGAAAATTCCATGGACGGAGGAGCCTGGTAAGCTACAGTCCATGGGATTGCAAAGAGTCGCACACGATTGAGCAACTTCACTTCAATGTACGTTCATTATGGTAGAAAAATAAAGTATCATTCTTGTGAATGAAGTTGATAATGGGGGAGGCTATTCATGTATGGGAATGGGGGTATTTTGGAAAACTGCCTTTCAATATTGTTGCAAAACTAGTGTAGAAATGATATTTCAAAACTCACCTTAAACAATAAAAAAAAGTATTTTAATGTAAAAAAATAAAAAATACAATTAAAATTATAATTAAGAAAAAAATTGAGAAAATTAGTCTAATAATATAAAACAACATAATTTCAAAACAATTAATGGATTTGAATTCAGGAAGTTAATTAAAGTTATCAGAAATTGATTAACTTTAAATATTAATTAAATCCCAGAAATATTTAAGTGAATTAGTACTTACAGAGTATGCATTCATCTAAATTAAGTGAGTAAGAAACAGGATAATTCAGCTTTAATGAGGTGATTTTAATTCTAGAAAATTCAATGCTGCATAATTTCGGGGAAATTTCTGATTCTCTTAGGTGGAAGATATCATTACAATACATCGTATGTGACAGGCATTGTATAGTCACTTAATGAGCTTTAACATTGAGATGTCCCTGGGATTTTTTTGCAAAATCTACCTTTGGAATCAAAACCAAATGGGAAGTCAGGTTAGTAGACAATGGCATGAGAGAAGCACATACAAGCAACTATTAAACTTCAGCTACTTTTCAGGTATAAATTATTAGATTTAGCATGTGCCAGGTTAACATGGCATGGCCATAGATTGCAGTGGAGAAGAAGTTGAAAAGCACACCTGTGAATAACTTTTAGTAAAAGAATTTCTTTTAATGGTATTGGCTATATGTAAATACCATATCATCATCTGTTTGGCTCAAACTTCTACTGTTGGCTTTCTTAAAGGATAAACTTATATACCACTAAATAATTGTTTATTTTTTAAAATCAATATTGACAGTATTTCAATAACAAGATATATGGGGATAATAGAGATTCAACTTTTTAGGCTAATGCAGAAGAACTGGAGAGGAAAGGGAAAATTTGTAGATGTATGAAATGGAGACTTCTATTAAATAATATCACAGAGAAGATAGCAAAGGATGAAGTCAGAAAGTGAGTAATGAGGGTTTATCTTTAACAGTAATTCTCACAGTGTGAGACATAGAACTCTAGGCATTCCAAGACTTTTTCAGTTGATTCCTGAGGTCAAAACTACTTTCATACTATTAACTATTTTCATACTATTTTCACTGTGCTTGCATGTGTACCAGTGCTGCAAAAACAATGTTGAGTAAAACAATGGATGCTTTAGAATGAATCAAGGCAATGGAACCAAATCAAACTTACATTAGTGTATTCTTTGTGGCTGCATGATCACAGTATAAAGAATGGCAGTTTAACTGAAGAATGAAATTGATGAAGCAGTAAATATTGTTAATTTAATTAAATGATAACTTGAGTTCATATATTTTTAATATTCTGTGTGTGAAATTGGAAGTTTGCATAGAACAGTCTTTCTACAAATGTACAGCGGTCAAATGAAAGTATTGCATGGTTGTTTGAGTTATGAGTTGATCAGTCAAGTTTTCTGTATTACTATGATTGCTTGAAAGAATGATTATCAGGCAAACAATAGTTACTAAAAATTAAATACACATTATCTTGAGGATTTAGGAAGTAAACTTTACATTTCAAAAACTACTGACAATATCAGTGGCCAATAATAGAATATGAGCTAGCAAGGAAAAACCATAACTTTGCAAAGCTTGTAGTTTTTATCATAAACTTAACAATCTGCCACTTCTAAAAGAATGTTTAAATAAAATTAAAAGTAAAACTACTGAACTTGATGCTTTGTATAACCGTGTTAGCATTTAGAAAAACTATATAACTTTATAAGCCAGTATTTTTCAAAGATTTTACCAAGCTACTCTCTCTCTCTCTCTCTCTCTCTCTCTCTCTCTCAAGACACAGGTAAAAGGCAAAGGAAGCTAAAGGCAAAGGAGAAAAGGAAAGATATACCCACTTGAATTCAGAGTTCCAAAGAATAGCAAGGAGAAATAAGAAAGCTTATATCAGTGATCAAAGCAAAGAAACAGAAGAAAATAAAAGAATGGGAAAGACTAGAAATCTCTTCAAAAAAATTAGAGATACCTAGGGAACATTTCAGGCAAAGATGAGTACAATAAAAGACAGAAATGGTAAGAACCTAATAGAAGCAGAAGATATTAAGAAAAGACGGCAAGAATACACAGAAGAGCTATACCAAAAATATCTTCATGACCCAGATAATCACAGTGGTGTGATCATTCACTGAGATCCTGACATTCTGGAATGTGAAGTCAAGTGGACTTAGGAAGCACTGCTACAAAAAAAGATAGTGGAGGTGATGGAACACCAGTTAAGCTATTTCAACCCCTCGTCCAAGGTAGGGAGCAGTGGCTGTGCTTTGCTGGAGCAGCCGTGAAGAGATACCCCACACCCAAGGTAAGAGAAACCCAAGTAAGACGGTTGGTGTTGCAAGAGGGCATCAGAGGGCAGACACACTGAAACCATACTCAGAGAAATCTAGTCAATCTAATCACACTAGGACCACAGCCTCGTCTAACTCAATGAAACTAAGCCATGCCCGTGGGGCAACCCAAGATGGGCGGGTCATGGTGGAGAGATTTGACAGAATGTGGTCCACTGGAGAAGGGAATGGCAAACCACTTCAGTATTCTTGCCTTGAGAACCCTATAAACAGTATGAAAAGACATAAACGATAGGATACTGAAAGAGGAACTCCCCAGGTCAGTAGGTGCCCAAATATGCTACTGGAGATCAATGGAGAAATAACTCCAGAAAGAATGAAGGGATAGAGTCAAAGAAAAAGATACCCAGCTGTGGATGTGACTGGTGATAGAAGCAAGGTCCAATGCTGTAAAGAGCAATATTGCATAGGAACCTGGAATGTCAGGTCCATGAAACAAGGCAAACTGGAAGTGGTCAAACAAGAGATGGCAAGAGTGAATGTCGACATTCTAGGAATCAGCAAACTAAAATGGACTGGAATGGGTGAATTTAACTCAGATGACCATTATATCTACTACTGCGGGCAGGAATCCCTCAGAAGAAATGGAGTAGCCATCATGGTCAACAAAAGAGTTCAAAATGCAGTACTTGGATGCAATCTCAAAAATGATAGAATGATCTCTGTTTGTTTCCAAGGCAAACCATTCAATATCACAGTAATCCAAGTCTATGCCCCAACCAGTAACACTAAAGAAGCTGAAGTTGAATGGTTCTATGAAGACCTACAAGACCTTTTAGAACTAACACCTGAAAAAGATGTCCTTTTCATTATATGGGACTGGAATGCAAAAGTAGGAAGTCAAGAAACACCTGGAGTAACAGGCAAATTTGGCCTTGGAGTACAGAATGAAGCAGGGCACAGACTAATAGAGTTTTGCCAAGAGAATGCATTGGTCATAACAAACACCCTCTTCCAACAACACAAGAGAAGACTCTATACATGGACATCACCAGATGGTCAACACCGAAATCAGACTGATTATATTCTTTGCAGCCAAAGATGGAGAAGCTCTATACAGTCAGCATAAACAAGACCAGGAGCTGACTGTAGCTCAGACCATGAACTCCTTATTGCTAAATTCAGCCTTAAATTGAAGAAAGTAGGGAAAACCATTAGACCATTCAGGTATGACCTAAATCAAATCCCTTATAATTATACAGTGGAAGTGAGAAATAGATTTCAGGGCCTAGATCTGATAGATAGAGTGCCTGATGAACTATGGACTCAGGTTCTTGATATTGTACAGGAGACAGGGATCAAGACCATCCCCATGGAAAAGAAATGCAAAAAAGCAAAATGGCTGTCTGGGGAACCTTACAAATAGCTGTGAAAAGAAGACAAGTGAAAAGCAAAGGAGAAAAGGAAAGATATAAGCATCTGAATGCATAGTTCCAAAGAATAGCAAGAAGAGATAAGAAAGCCTTCTTTAGCAATAAATGCAAAGAAATAGAGGAAAACAACAGAATGGGAAAGACTAGAGATCGCTTCAAGAAAATTGGAGATACCAAAGGAATATTTTATGCAAAGATGGGCTCGATAAAGGACAGAAATGGTATGGACCTAACAGAAGCAGAAGATATTAAGAAGAGATGGCAAGAATACACAGAAGAACTGTACAAAAAAGATCTTCACGACCCAGATAATCACGATGGTGTGATCACTGACCTAGAGCCAGACATCCTGGAATGTGAAGTCAAGTGGGCCTTAGAAAGCATCACTACGAACAAAGCTAGTGGAGGTGATGGAATTTCAGTTGAGCTCTTTCAAATCCTGAAAGATGATGCTGTGAAAGTGCTGCACTCAATATGCCAGCAAATTTGGAAAACTCAGCAGTGGCCACAGGACTGGAAAAGGGCAGTTTTCATTCCAATCCCAAAGAAAGGTAATGCCAAAGAATGCTCAAACTACCGCACAATTGCACTCATCTCACACGCTAATAAAGTAATGCTCAAAATTCTCCAAGCCAGGCTTCAGCAATATGTGAACGGTGAACTTCCTGATGTTCAAGCTGGTTTTAGAAAAGGCAGAGGAACCAGAGATCAAATTGCCAATATCCGGTGGATCATGGAAAAAGCAAGAGAGTTCCAGAAAAACATCTATTTCTGCTTTATTGACTATGCCAAAGCCTTTGACTGTGTGGATCACAATAAACTGTGGAAAATTCTCAAAGAGATGGGAATACCAGACCACTTGATCTTCTTCTTGAGAAATTTGTATGTGGGTCAGGAAGCAACAGTTAGAACTGGCCGTGGAACAGACTGGTTCCAAAAAAGAAAAGGAGTATGTCAAGGCTGTATATCGTCACCATGCTTATTTAACTTATATGCAGAGTACATCATGAGAAACGCTGGACTGGAAGAAGCACAAGCTGGAATCAAGATTGCCGGGAGAAATATCAATAACCTCAGATATGCAGATGACACCACCCTTACGGCAGAAAGTGAAGAGGAACTAAAAAACCTCTTGATAAAGGTGAAAGTGGAAAGTGAAAAAGTTGGCTTAAAGCTCAACATTCAGAAAACGAAGATCGTGGCATCTGACCTCATCACTTCATGGGAAATCGATGGGGAAACAGTGGAAACATTGTCAGACTTTATTTTGGGGGGCTCCAAAATCACTGCAGATGGTGACTGCAGCCATGAAATTAAAAGATGCTTACTCCTTGGAAGGAAAGTTATGACCAACCTAGATAGCATATTCAAAAGCAGAGACATTACTTTGCCAACAAAGGTTCGTCTAGTCAAGGCTATGGTTTTTCCTGTGGTCATGTATGGATGTGAGAGTTGGACTGTGAAGAAGCCTGAGCGCTGAAGAATTGATGCTTTTGAACTGTGGTGTTGGAGAAGACTCTTGCGAGTCCCTTGGACTGCAAGGAGATCCAACCAGTCCATTCTGAAGGAGATCAGCCCTGGGATTTCTTTGGAAGGAATGATGCTAAAGCTGAAACTCCAGTACTTTGGCCACCTCATGCAAAGAGTTGACTCATTGGAAAAGACTCCTTTGCTGGGAGGCATTGGGGGCAGGAGAAGCAGGGGACGACAGAGGATGAGATGGCTGGATGGCATCACTAACTTGATGGACATAAGTCTGGGTGAACTCCGGGAGTTGGTGATGGACAGGGAGGCCTGGCGTGCTGCGATTCATGGGGTGGCAAAGAGTCAGACACGACTGAGCAAGTGAAATGAACTGAAATGATGATGATATTAAAGTGCTGAACTCAAAATGCCAGCACATTTGGAACATGCTACAGTCGCCACAGGACCAGAAAAAGTCAGTTTTCATTCCATTCCTAAAGAAAGGCAATTTCCTAAAAATGTTCAAACTGCTGCAAAATTGCACTTATCTCACATGCTAGCAAAGTAATGCTCAAAATTCTCCAGCCAGGCTTCAACAGTACATGAACCATGAACTTCCAGTTGTTCAGGTGGATTTAGAAAAGACAGAGAAACCAGAGGTCAAATTCACAACATTTGTTGGGTCATCAAAAAAGCAAGAGAGTTAAAGAAAAACGTCTATCTTCTTCATTGACTCTGCCAAAGCCCTTGACTGTGTGGATCACAATAAACTGTGGAAAATTCTTCAAGAGATGGGAACATCAGATGGTGTTACCTGCCTCCTGAGAAATCTGTATCCAGGTCAAGAAGCAGCAGTTAGAATGGGACAAAAAAACAGACTGTTTCCAAATCGGGGAAGGAGTATGTCAAGGTTAAATATTGCTTATTTAATGTATATGCAGAGTACATTATGTGAAATGCCAGGCTGGATGAAACTCAAGCTGGAATCAAGATTGCCAGAAGAAATATCAATAACCTCAGATATGTAGATGACACCACCCTTATGGCAGAAAGAAAAGAGGAACTAAAGAGCCTCTTGATGAAAGTGAAACAGGATAGTGAAAAAGTTGGCCTAAAGCTCAACATACAGAAAACTAAGATCATGGCATCTGGTCCCAATACTTCATGGTAAATAGATGGGCAAACAGTGGAAACAGTGTCAGACTTTATTTTTGGGGGCTCCAAAATCACTGCAGATGACGATTGCAGCCATGAAATTAAAAGACACTAACTCCTTGGAAGGAAAGTTATGTCCAACCTAGATAGCATATTCAAAAGCAGAGACATACTTTGCCAACAAAGGTCCATCTAGTCAAAGCAATGGTTTTTCCAGTAGTATGGATGTGAGAGTTGGATATAAATGAATCTGAGTGCCGAGGAAATGATGTTTTTGAACTGTGGTGTTGGAGCAGACTCTTGAGAGTCCCTTGGACTGCAAGGAAATCAAACCAGTCAATCCTGAAGGAAATCAGTCCTTAATATTCATTGGAAGGACTGATGCTGAAGCTGAAGCTCCAATACTTTGGCCACCTGATGCGAAGAACTGACTTGTTTGAAAAGACCCTGATGCTGGGAAAGACTGAAGGCAGGAGGAGAAGGGACAACAGAGGATGAGATGGTTGGATGGCATCACTGACTGGAAGCACATGAGATTGAGCAAGCTCTGGGAGTTGCTGATTAACAGGGAAGCCTAGGGTGCTTCAGTCCATGGAGCCCCAAAGAGTTCGACACGACTGAGTGACTGAACTGAAGTGATGTATTTCTTTGTAAACTGTCTACACAAAATAAAGTTCAAGTAGTGAGTTCTGAAGTAGGAGAGTCTGAGATTTCATTGACATGGCTTTATATTTCACATGGTAACTAATTTTTAAGAAAGTATTTCTTGTATTTTCCTGTATTGTAAAAGAAGATTATCCGCAATTGTCTGGAAAAGCTATGAGAATATCCTCCTTTTTCCAAACTTGGGTTTTTTGCATATGATTTAACCAAAATATGTTCATCACAGATTAAATAAAGAAGTAGAAAGGGAATCCAGCTATCATTTTTAGTACAAACATTAAAGATATTTGGAAATATTACAAAATAATGTCACTCTATCACTAATGTGGGGGAAATATAGGCCATTTAGGAAAATCTGTTATTAATATTATTGTATAATCAGTTTACTATAGGAAATTTAAATATATAAATAATAATAAATTTAATTGCTCTTTTAAATTTTTTATGGTGAATTTCAACATATTTGATTGAAATATAAAATGTTTTCTGAGGGTCTTCAATATTTTTAAGAATATAAAGGGACCCTTGAGAAGTATTGGCCTTTATATTTTGTTACCTATTGAGCTATTTCTTCCAGTTGAGCTATCTGAAATCCTAAAAGATGATGCCTTCAAAGTGATGTACTCAATATACCAGCAAATTTGAAAATTCAGCAGTGGCCACAGGACTGGAAAAGGTCAGTTTTCCTTGCAATCCCAAAGAAAGGCAATGCCAAAAAATGTTCGAACTACTGCACATTTGCACTCATCTCACATGCTAACACAGTAATACTGTAAGTCCTCCAAACAAGGGTTCAGCAGTACATAAACCATGAAATTCCAGATGTTCAAGCTGGATTTAGAAAAGGCAGATGAACCAGAGATCAAATTGCCAACAGCTGTTGGATCATCAAAAAGGCAAGAGAGCTCCAGATAAACATCTATTTCTGCTTTATTGACTATGCCAAAGCCTTTGACTGTGTGGATCACACCAAACTGTGGAAAATTCTAAAAGAGGTGGAAATACCAGACCACCTTACCTGCCTCCTGAGCAATATGCATCCATGTCAAAAAGCAACTGTTAGAACTGGACCTGGAACAATGGACTGGTTCCATATTGGGAAAGGAGTATCTCAAGGCTGTATATTGTCACCCTGCTTATTTAACTTGTATGCAGAGTACGTCATGTGAAATGCCAGGCTGGGAAATATCAATAACCTCAGATATGCATATTACACAACCCTTATGGCAGAAAGGGAAGAAGAACTAAAGAGCCTCTTGATGAAAGTGAAAGAGGAGAGTGAAAAAGCTGGCTTAAAGCTCAACATTCAACAAAAGAAAAACATAATATCTGGTCCCATCACTTCATGGCAAATAGATGGGAAAACAATGGAAACAGTGAAAGACCTTGTTTTGGGGGGCTCCAAAATCACTAGAGATGCTGACTGCTGCTGCTGCTGCTGCTGCTAAGCTGCTTCAGTCGTGTCCAACTCTGTGCGACCCCATAGACGGCAACCCACCAGGCTCCCCCATCCTTGGGATTCTCCAGGCAAGAACACTGGAGTGGGTTGCCATTTCCTCCTCCAAAGCATGAAAGTGAAAAGTCAAAGTGAAGTCACCCAGTCGTGTCCGACTCTTAGCAACCCATGGACTGCAGCCTACCAGGCTCCTCAGTCCATGGGATTTTCCAGGCAAGAGTACTGGAGTGGGTTGCCATTGCCTTCTCCAAGAGATGCTGACTGAAGTCATGCAATTAAAAGACATTTGCTCCTTAGAAGAACAGTTTTGACCAACCTAGATTTCATATGAAAAACCAGAGACATTGCTTTGCAGACAAGGTCTGTATGGTTGAAGCTGTGGTTTTCCCAGTAGTTATGTATGGATGTGAGAATTGGACTATAAAGAAAACTGAGTGCTTAAGAATTGATGTTTTTAAACTGTAGTGTTGGGGAAGACTCTTGTGAGTCCCCTGGACTTCAAGGAGCTCCAACCAGTCAATCCTGAAAGAAATCATTCCTGAATTGGAAGGACTGATGCTGAAGCTGAAACTCCAATACTTTGGCCACCTGATGCGAAGAACTAACTCATTGGAAAAGACCCTGATGCTGAGAAAGATTGAGGGCAGGAGGAGAAGGGGACAACAGAGGATGAGATGGTTGGATGGCATTACCAACTCAATGGACATGAGTTTGAGTAAACTCCGGGCGTTGGTGATGGACAGGGAGGCCTGGCGTGCTGCAGTACATGGGATTGCAAAGAGTCAGACATGACTGAGCAACTGAACTGAACTGAAAGATGCTACCAGAGAACTCATCAATGAATTTGGTAAAGTTGCAGTTACAAAATTGAGACAGAGAAATCTGTTGCATGTCTATACACTAACAATTAAAGACCAGAGAGAGAAATTCAAGAAGCAATTACATTTACCATACCATCAAAAAGAATAAAATACCTAGGAATAAACCTACCTAAGAAGACAAAAGACCTGTACTGTGAAAACTACAAGATGCTAATGAAAGAAAGTGAAGAAGACATAAACAGATGGAAAGATATACCTTGTTTGTGGATTAGAAGAATCAATATTGTCAATATAGCTATACTATCCAAGGCTATCTACAGGTTCAACACAATCCATATCAAATTACCAATGGCATTTTTTGCAGAACTAGGACCAAAAATCTCAAAATATGTATGGAGATACAAAAGACCCTGAATAGCCAAAGCCATTTTGAAAAAGAAAAACTGGAAGAATCAGGTTCCCTGACTTCAGACTATACTACCAAGCTACAGTCATCAAAGCAGTATGATAAAGGCACAAAAACAGAAATATAGAATGATGAAACAGGATAGAAATCCCATAAATAAGTCCATGGACCTATTGCTAATTAATCTATGACAAAGGAGGCAAGAATACACACTGTTGCAAAGATAGTCTCTTCAACAAATGGTGCTGGGAAAACTGGACAGCTACATGTAAAAATCTGAAATTAAATCATTCCTTAACTCCATACACAAAAGTAAACTCAAAATGAATTAAAGACATAAATACGAGACTGGACACTATAAAACCCCTAAAGGAAAGCATAGGCAGAACATTCTCTGGCATAAACCCCAGCAACATCTTTTTTGATCCATCTCCTAGAATATTGGAAATAAAAGCAAAACTAAACCAATGGAACCTATTAAACTCAAAAGTCTTTGCACAGCAAAGGAAACAATAAGCAAAACAAAAAGACAAGTCATAGACTCAGAGAAAATATTTCCAAATTATGTGACCATTAAGGGATTAGTTTCCAAAATTTACAAACAGCTTATGAAGCTTAATAGCATCAAAACAAATAACCCACTCAAAAAATGGACAGTAGACATGAATAAACTTTTCTCCAAAGAAGATATACAGATGGCTGATAGGCACATGAAAAGATGTTCAACATCATTAGTTATTAGAGATATGCAAATCAAAATTACAATGAGATATCACCTCACACTGGTCAGAATGTCTATCATCAGAAAATCCACAAACAACAAATGCTGCAGAGGGTGTGGAGAGAAGGGAACACTCCTGCTCTGTTGGTGAGAGTGTAAATTGGTATGACCACAATGGAGAACAGTATGGAGTTTCCTTAAAAAATGAGCTACCATATGATTGTTCATGACAATGAGATGGTTGGATAGCATCACCAATTCAATGGACATGAACTTGAGCAAATTCCAGAAGATAGTGAGGGACAGGGAAGCCTGACACAATTCAGTCCATGGGTTCACAAAGAGTCGGACACAACAATTGAATAAGAAAATAACATAACCCTGCAGTCCCCACTTTGGGCATATATCCAGAGAAAAATATGATTCAAAAGCATACAAGCATGCCAGTGTTCATTGCAGCACTGTTTACAAAGACCAAGACATGGAAGCAATCTATATGTCCATCGACAAAGGAATGGAGAAAGAAGATGTAGTACATAAGCCCAATGGAGTATGATTCAGCCATTATAAAGAATGAAATAATGCCATTTGCAGCACCATGGATGGACTCAGTGTCATACTGAGTGAAGCAAGTCAGACAGAGAAGGAGAAATATCATATGACATCCCTTATATGTGGAATCTAAAAAGAAGTGATACAAATGAACTTACAAAACAAAAAGAGATTCATAGACTTAGAAAATGAACTTATGGTTTCCAGGGGGAAGGGATAGTTAAGGACTTTGGGGAGGTCATGTAAACACTTCTCTATTTAAAATGGATAACCAGTAAAGACCTAAAGTATAGCTCATGGCACTCTGTTCAATGTTTTGTGCTAGCCTGAGTGGGAGGGGGGAGAAGGAATACATGTATATGTATGACCGAGTCTCTTCACTGTTCACCTGAAAGTACTATAACATCATTAATTGGCTATACCCCAATACAAAATAAAAAAGATTAAAAATAAAAATAATTTATAATTTTATATACCAACATATTAAATTTTTGAATACATAAGTTATTATGTACCCCCAATTATTTCAACTTCCTGCAGTAAATGCTTTACCAAATAATTTGATTATACAAATGTGTTTCATTTCACTTTTACACTCCGTGAGTTCTTCAACAATATAAAAACTTTCTAATACTAATTTGGTAATTTTAGGGTAATCTTCATTGAGGTATTTAATATGTAGTAATATAAAAGTTACACATTTAATGCTAAGTATTTTAAAAAGCAGGTTTATAGAAAGAAGTTAAAAAGTTGGTAAAAATATGAAGATAAGTGGAAAGCGTAAGATAATGAGGACAACTGAGTTTTAAAATTATAAAGGTTTTCTACTGTCATAGTGTTGTTGGTAAGATGCCTCAAAATGGATTCAATGGAGAAGACTGAATGTTCATATGAATCATAAGTTTCAGTAGTTAATAAAAAGCATAGGTACTAACATATTTCTTATCTAACATATTGGCTTTATTGTTTTAAAAAATGAACTTTGGTGCTTAGTATATTTAAAACTTTCAAACAATCCTTTTCTGAAGCCATCTCTCTTGTAGCAATATTTAAAATTTTGGCTCTTTATAATGGTGGACATTTTTCCCATTCACTCTCCAAAATACAATTTTAATTCCATATTATTGTTTTAATATATAAATACCATTAGAAAACAATGAAAACGGTACCTTAAATTTTCTAGAAGATTAAAAGTGAAACAAAACAAAACAAAAACAGATTATCACAAGGCTTCTTAGTGTAGTCTTGGTAGTTTTTAAACACTAGTGTATACACTGAGTCACTAGTGTATAGAAAAACAGTGGGCCATGAGGCATTTATCATAAAATAAAAGAATATCTTGGACAAGTGGCACTCCTTTCCTCTACCTTGTGTACTGTGCATGCTAAGTCACTTCAGTTGTGTTTGACTCTGTGCAGCCCTATAGACTGCAGCCTGGTAGGCTCCTCTATCGGTGATATTCTCCAGGCAAGAATATTGGAGTAAGTCGCCATTCCCTCCTCCAGGGGATGTTCCCAACCCAGGGATCGAACCTGAGTCTCTTATGTCTCCTGCATTGATTGGTGGGTTCTTTATCACTAGCGCCACCTGGGAAGCCCTTCCTCCACCTTAGTGAGCCAGTGAAGTTGCTCAGTCATGTCCGACTCTTTGCTACCCCATAGACTGTAGCCTACCAGGCTCCTCTGTCCATGGGATTTTCCAGGCAATAGTACTGGAGTGGGTTGCCATTTCCTTCTCCAGGGGATCTTCCCAACCCAGGGCTCAAAACCAGGTCTCCTGCATTGTAGACAGACGCTTTACCGGTTGAGCCACCAGGGAAGTCCTCCACCTTAGCAGTTCTCAAAGTCCTGCTGATACTTTCAAGGGAAGTATAAGGTCTAACTGGAGGATATCCTGATGTGGGTTCAAAACCCTCAAAGAGAGAGACAGCATAACAGATGCTGAGGCTGTTCTGAACAAAAGTAGAATGGAGCAAGGGTGAATAAATGAAAACCCAGCTCAGGTGGGAAGTGTATAATGGAATCCCTTACATCATCCCTAGAGTAAACTAGTCTTTCTTTCTTGCCTCTTCACAGAAGTCTGCTGCCTAAAATCTTTTAGATTTCAGCATACACTAATGCCTCAGGGCTAGTTAAATGCCTTAATGCCTTGGGCCAATCTATCTTAACACATAATAAATAGTGTTAGGGCAATGTCTGTAGTATACTCCTGGATACTGAGAGCCAAGACAGGAGACTTGTCTAGTGTGTTCATCATGATAACCTACACACATGGGTCTCTGATATATAACATTAGACAATGGCATGTTCTGAATAACTAATAAATGAATAAATGAATGAATGAAGTTGTCATGATGCATATAAGCTTCCATTTCCCAACCAGCTTTTGTCATAACAAAAATAGAAAGCACATTTCCAGTCACGCTGAACAATATTAGGAAGATTCCTTTTAAGAATTTGAAACAATACAAAAAAGTTCAGGTGAATTTTTTTCTTTTTAGTTTAAGGAATTCATAAACATAGATCATTTTCAGAAGTTTTAGACTACTGAAGTGAAAAATCAGAGACCTTGCTAATTTTTCTAACTTCCCAGAAACTTTTCCTGACTCCTCACTATTTTTTAATCTCCGTCTTTTATGAATTAGAAGGTTTAGAACATCAATTTAGGGCAAGTATATATTTTTATATTATCTATGGTAGTCTTGTCACTCTAACTCCACATCAAAGAAGAGTACAAGTAATATAATGAAGAGAGCATGACTTAAGTGCTTCAGTTTGCTAGGTACCTTTTTTCACTTCTCTGTAAATTGATTTTCTCATCTGGAATATGTAAAATCAACGCCTAATACCACCAACATGTGGATTAATTGATATAATATGTAAAAAAAGGTCTTACATATAGTTCTTAAGTGATTTGCCACTAAAAAAATACTATCTATGTCTCTCCTATCATTTTTTCTATCCTTGTAGAAGTCAAAATAATGAACCGTAATTTCAGTGTTTTATTACTGAATAATTTGGTCATGAATTTTGTTAGCAAAAGTCCTCAAAAATATGTCTACCTAGGTAGATAGTGGTATCAGAGTAATTCTGAATTTTTCTTTTATGTTACTTGAACTTCAGTGGTATATCAGAGAAGCTGATAAAGGTAATAATAAGAGTTTGACTCTACTAGCAATGTGGTGGCAATCAGTCTGTCATGCACTGATTTAGAGGTAAGTCAGAGAGCCCCACCAGGACTTCCCCAGTGGCTCAGTGGTAGAGTCTGCCTGCAGTGCAGGAGCTACAGGAGACATAGGTTTGATCCCTGTGTCAGGAAGATCCTCTGGAGAAGGGCATGGCAACCCACTCCAATATTCTTGCCTGGAGGATCCCATGGACAGAGGAGACTGGTGGGCTACAGTCCATGGGGTCACAAAGAGTTGGACACAACTGAAGTGACTTAGCACTCACACACAGAGAGAAAAGGAAGATAAGTAGTGGATGTGCTCTGAAAAGCATCAGACGCATTTGCAAATTTGATTTAGTTATCAACTAATCACAAAACTTCCTGGTGTACATATCTCAAAGTTGAATTCAATTTGCTCACATTTAGACTGAACAGAAAAGAAAGCTAAAAAGACAACAACGGACTACTTCCAGGAGATACACAAATAAACGCTAATGCAATCTTTTCAGATAAAAAAAAAAGAAAATAGTAATTTTGACTACTTAAGTAGGGCTTCCCTGGTGGTTCAGATAGTAAAGAAACTGCCTACAATGCAGGAGACCTGAGTTTAATCTCAGGGTTGGGAAGATCCCCTAGAGAGGGGAATGGCTACCCATTCCAGTATTCTTACCTGGAGAATCCCATGGGCAGATGAGCCTGGCAGTCTACAGTCCCCGGGGTTGCAAAGACTCAGACACAACTGAATAACACTTTCAAGGAAGTAATAGGATTAAAAAAAAAAAAAAAAAACTTCAAGAAGCAAGGGATTGGTAATGATTGAGAGGATGAGGCCCAAGCCTGAAGAGTTTTCTACCTCTAACAGAGAACTACAAAATGGTAGAAGAACATTAACTTGGTTAAGAAAACCTCAGCCTCAAGCACAGATAGAAAAAATGGAAAGGAGGTCATAAGACTGATGTAAGAGAAAAATGAATACATAACTGTGTTCCACCTTATAGAATAGATGTTTGAATATTAATATTTGAATGCTATAAATGAGAAAGGAGATAATGTACTGAGTATAAGGTGACCAGATGTTCAAGCTGGTTTTAGAAAAGGCAGAGGAACCAGAGATCAAATTGCCAACATCTGCTGGATCATGGAAAAAGCAAGAGAATTCCAGAAAAAACATCTATTTCTGCTTTATTGACTATGCCAAAGCCTTTGACTGTGTGGATCACAATAAACGGTGGAAAATTCTGAAAAAGATGGGGATACTCGACCTGACCTGCCTCTTGAGAAACCTGTAGGCAGTTCAGGAAGCAACAGTCAGAACTGGACATGGAACATCAGACTGGTTCCAAATAGGAAAAGGAGTATGTCAAGGCTGTATATTGTCACCCTGCTTATTTAACTTATATGCAGAGTACATCATGAGAAAGGCTGGGCTGGAGGAAGCACAAGCTGGAATCAATAATTCTGGGAGAAATATCAATAACCTCAGATATGCAGATGACACCACCCTTATGGCAGAAAGTGAAGGAGAACTAAAGAGCCTCTTGATGCAAGTGAAACAGGAGAGTGAAAAAGTTGACTTCAAGCTCAACATTCAGAAAACTAAGATCATGGCATCTGGTCCCAACACTTCATGGCAAATAGATGGGGAAACAGTGGAAACAGTGTCAGACTTTATTTTTCTGGGCTCCAAAGTCACTGCAGATGGTGATTGCAGCCATGAAATTAAAAGACGTTTACTCCTTGGAAGGAAAGTTATGACCAACCTAGATAGCATATTGAAAAGCAGAGACATTACTTTGCCAACAAGGGTCCATCTAATCAAGGCTATGGTTTTTCCAGTGGTCATGTATGGATGTGAGAGTTGGACTGTGAAGAAAGCTGAATGCAGAAGAATTGATACTTTTGAACTGTGGTGTTGGAGAAGATTCTTGAGAGTCCCTTGGACTACAAGGAGATCCAACCAGTCCATCCTAAAGGAGATCAGTCCTGGGTGTTCATTGGAAGGACTGATGTTGAAGCTGAAACTCCAATTCTTTGGCAACCTGAGGCAAAGAGCTGACTCACTGGAAAAGACTCTGGTGCTGGGAAAGATTGAGGGCAGGAGGAGAAAGGGATGACAAAGGATGAGATGGTTGGATGGCATCACCGACTCAAAGGACATGAGTTTGGGTGGGTTCCAGGAGTTGGTGATGGACAGGGAGGCCTGGTGTGCTGGGGTTCATGGAGTCGCAAAGAGTTGGACACGACTGAGTGAATGAACTGAACTGAACTGATAAGGTGACAGAATAATGGGAGAACAACAATGAAGGAAAATAAAACAGGGGATTTTTAAGAATGCATACAGAAGGGTTGTTGGTAGAAATACCGGTCCCAGAGATATTTGTAATAAGACTGAATAACTATGAACTAATGTATTTCATGAAGTTTCCATTCCAGGTGGGGAAGATCAAAATGATACTCTAAAATACATCTTTCTAAAATACATCTTTCTCACCTAGCTTTCAGGATCAGTAAAGATTAACATACTTGATGCTTGTGTGTGCATGCTAAGTTACCTCAGTCATGTCCAACTCTTGCAACCCCATAAACAGTATCCTGACAATATCCTATCAGACTCCTCTGTCCACAGGATTCTCCAAGCAAGATTACTGGAGTGAGTTGACATGCCCTCCTCCAGGGGATCTTCCCAACCCAGGGATCAAACCCACATCTCTTGGGTCTCTTGCACTGGCAGGCAAGTTTTTTTCCGCTACCAGAAACTGGGAAGCCCAACACTCTTAATAGGTATTTCTACAGTTTGCAAGTACTTTCTCTCTGCTCCTAGTACCTTTAAAGTTGTTGGGAAAAACAAGCAAAAACCAAACAAGATAATCAATTTTCAACTTTAAAGCACACTTCAGGAGATGATTTTGTTTCCACAAATAGCCAACTTTCTACTCTATTGTTAGAATTAAGTAAGCTTTATCAATTGAAGGATGATAATAATGTGAAAAATATTCTATTTATATTTAGACAAAAAGAAAAAAGCAACATTAACCTACTCAGATAAAAGGTTATTCAGTTCAGTTCAGTTCAGCCGCTCAGTCGTGTCCGACTCTTTGTGACCCCATGAATCGCAGCATGCCAGGCCTCCGTGTCCACCACCAACTCCCGGAGTTCACTCAAACTCACGTC
Organism: Bos mutus; assembly: GCF_027580195.1. Taxonomy (NCBI): domain Eukaryota; kingdom Metazoa; phylum Chordata; class Mammalia; order Artiodactyla; family Bovidae; genus Bos; species Bos mutus. The sequence goes on along the minus strand of NC_091640.1, from coordinate 13,053,878 downwards.
CATCGAGTCGGTGATGCCATCCAGCCATCTCATCCTCTGTCATCCTCTTCTCCTCCTGCCCCCAATCCCTCCCAGCATCAGAGTCTTTTCCAATGAGTCAACTCTTCGCATGAGGTGGCCAAAGTACTGGAGTTTCAGCTTTAGCATCATTCCTTCCAAAGAACACCCAGGGCTGATTACCTTTAGAATGGACTGGTTGGATCTCCTTGCAGTCGAAGGGACTCTCAAGAGTCTTCTCTAGTAACATACTAATAGATTGTTAATAAACACATGATGGAGAAGGCAATGGCACCCCACTCCAGTACTCTTGCCTGGAAAATCCCACATGATAGACTACTTCTGATTTGCTTGAAAAAGATTAAATAAAACAATTGACCTAACAGAAATTTTGTAATAAAGTCATTCAGGACATAATTTCTTATGGAACTATGAAAATCATCATAGAACTACAAATAGCAAAAGGCCAGAGAGAAGGGATTGAGTATGGGGCTCCAGAGGCAGAGTTTTGGATTTTAATTCTGATTCTGCCACTTTATACGTCTCTGGTGTTCAGTGTGTGTGTGTGTGTGGTGAGGTTAATAAGTACCTACTTCACACAGCTGTGAGTATCAAATAAATCAATACAAGTGAAACTTTGTGGAGGTTTCTCCTTATAAAGTATTTCTAGGAGTTCCTGGGGAGAAGGCAATGGCGTCGCATTCCAGTACTCTTGCCTGGAAAATCCCATGGATGGAGGAGCCTGGTAGGCTGCAGTCCATGGGGTCACTGAGGGTCGGACACGACTGAGCGACTTCACTTTCACTTTTCACTTTCATGCATTGGAGAAAGAAATGGCAACCCACTCCAGTGTTCTTGCCTGGAGAATCCCAGGGATGGGGGAGCCTGGTGGGCTGCTGTCCACGGGGTCACACAGAGTCGGATACAATTGAAGTGACTTAGCAGCAGCAGCAGGAGTTCAAGGAACACAGTAATAATAAATGCATCTTTGCTTTTAATAATATTGCTTATGCTACTAGATTTATTTCTTCTGCCTAACCCAAGAAAGATCTAAGAGTTACATTTGCCATAAATGGTCAGAAATGGGAAGTGGAGTTTTCAAATTGGACTTAGCTCTGTTAATCACCTACTATAGTCTGACAGAATTTTCTATGCATCTAAAATCACAGATAGTTTTCTGCTGAAGAAAATTTTAATTATTCCTTAAAATGACTTACTAAAGCTTATTCCAGTATTGTACTAAAAGAAAATGCCTGTTTTAAATCTAAAATTTTTGTTGTATTTCATATTGATTCCAAATGCTTGTACTTGATTTCAGATAAAAATACCTTCACATTTATGTAAAGCTTTTTTTTACCTGGAATATATATATATATTCCAGGTTGAAAAAATATGTATATATATATATATTATATTATGAAGTTATAATTCTTTCTTTCAAATCGATTCCAGAAAACAATATGACCTTTTATAGCTCTTGGCACATCACATAATATACAAAACAAAATAAAATACTTCAGCTTTAAAATTTATCCATAAGTAGGATAGATTAAATATAATAATCAAAGCCAGAAAGATTTGCTTGAGTGGATTTCATGCAAGTCCATGGCAATTTTCATTAATCTGATAATTCTCTTATAGTTTATCTACCTGAGTGAAGGTTTTATAAGTATAAATCATGTAGATTAACATTCTGAGAAAAAGTTAACTCTGGTGTTTTAATGCATTTGTGCAAGTTAAATGAACAATGGCTCAGAAAATATCTATTTTAATGTCCCTATGCATTTGCTATGTGGTTCACTGTGACTTAAATTTCCTTTTCATTTCTTCAAAGAGGAATTTTAAACAACATCTAAGAGTAAAGGAAATGTTTGATCTTGAATGTGAGGAAGGATATATCCAGAGAGATTTTACAGAATCAAAAGAGAAATGAGCAAGAATTGCATATTATTGTTAAAGCAGATTTGCATGACAAGAGCCAAGAACTTCTGTTAAGAAAGGAAATAAACTAGCTCCACTGTTTCCTCAGAATAGAAATCTGTCAAGCTGGTACGATTTAAAGAACACAAAAAGCCATTCTCAATGACCTCCTCTACCCATTAGAAATACTTATTTCCCTAAATTAAAACATCAAAAGTTTCTGTTTATAGGCAAGTATATATTCTAGGAGAGATTCATTGTATGCTGCTCATAGACATACAACTTGGTTGATTAGCAATGAATTCCTTAAAACAGTGTATGTAAAACCAGAATACATCATGTAGATAATTTTTTTTCTGAAAATATGTTCCTTGAGTTCACTGTTCTTGTTGCTCACATAACCATTTACAGTGTTGGCTGTATCAGTTATGAATAAATAATCAGAACTTAAAGAAGTCTTAGGACATCACAGTCCCACTTTGCAGAATGTTCCATGGGAAACTGGGTGTCTGAAAGAACATAAACTCTGTCAAAACTCATTATGTATTCTTCAGTAATTGATAATCCTCATAGGATCATTTTCTTCATTTTCAGAAAAGGTGACAATAATTTCTAGCCTTCCTAACAAATAGGATTTTTGTGATTGAATTTTCCTTGGAAAAAAACATACTTGACAAACATAATATTTTATTATATCCTTTCAGTTCAGTTCAGTTCACTCACTCAGTCATGTCCAACTCTTTGTGACCCCATGAATCGCAGCACGCCAGGCCTCCCTGTCCATCACCAACTCCCGGAGTTCACTCAAACTCATGGCCATCGAGTCGGTGATGCCATCCAGCCATCTCATCCTCGGTCGTCCCCTTTTCCTCCTGCCCCCAATCCCTCCCAGCATCAGAGTCTTTTCCAATGAGTCAACTCTTTGCATGAGGTGGCCAAAGTACTGGAGTTTCAGCTTCAGCATCATTCCTTCCAAAGAAATCCCAGGGCTGATCTCCTTCAGAATGGACTGGTTGGATCTCCTTGCAGTCCAAGGGACTCGCAAGAGTCTTCTCCAACACCACAGTTCAAAAGCATCAATTCTTCGGTGCTCAGCCTTCTTCACAGTCCAACTCTCACATCCACACATGACCACAGGAAAAAACCATAGCCTTGACTAGACGAAACTTTGTTGGCAAAGTAATGTCTCTGCTTTTCAACGTGCTATCTAGGTTGGTCATAACTTTCCTTCCAAGGAGTAAGCGTCTTTTAATTTCATGGCTGCAGTCACCATCTGCAGTGATTTTGGAGCCCAGAAAAATAAAGTCTGACTCTGTTTCCACTGTTTCCCCATCTATTTCCTATGAAGAGGTGGGACCGGATGCCATGATCTTCGTTTTCTGAATGTTGAGCTTTAAGCCAACTTTTTCACTCTCCTCTTTCACTTTCATCAAGAGGCTTTTGAGTTTCTCTTCATTTTCTGCCATAAGGGTGGTATCATCTGCATATCTGAGGTTATTAATATTTCTCCCAGAAATCTTGATTCCAGCTTGTGTTTCTTCCAGTCCAGCGTTTCTCATGATGTACTCTGCATAGAAGTTAAATGAACAGGGTGACAATATACAGCCTTGACGGACTCCTTTTCCTATTTGGAACCAGTCTGTTGTTCCATGTCCAGTTCTAACTGTTGCTTCCTGATCTGCATACAGATTTCTCAAGAGGCAGATCAGGTGGTGTGGTATTCCCATCTCTTTCAGAATTTTCCACAGTTTATTGTGATCCACACAGTCAAAGGCTTTGGCATAGTCAATAAAGCAGAAATAGATATTTTTCTGGAACTCTCTTGCTTTTTCTATGATCCAGTGAATGTTGGCAGTTTGATCTCTGGTTCCTCTGCCTTTTCTAAAACCAGCTTGAATGTCAGGAAGTTCACGGTTCACACATTGCTGAAGCCTGGCTTGGAGAATTTTGAGCATTACTTTATTAGCGTGTGAGATGAGTGCAACTGTGCGGTAGTTTGAGCATTCTGTGGCACTGCCTTTCTTTGGGATTGGAATGAAAACTGCCCTTTTCCAGTCCTGTGGCCACTGCTGAGTTTTCCAAATTTGCTGGCATATTGAGTGCAGCACTTTCACAGCATCATCTTTCAGGATTTGAAATAGCTCAACTGGAATTCCATCACCTTCATTAGCTTTGTTCATAGTGATGCATTCTAAGGCCCACTTGACTTCATATTCCAGGATGTCTGGCTCTAGGTCAGTGATCACACCATCGTGATTATCTGGGTCGTGAAGATCTTTTTTTGTACAGTTCTTCTGTGTATTCTTGCCATCTCTTCTTAATATCTTCTGCTTCTGTTGTGTCCATACCATTTCTGTCCTTTATCGAGCCCATCTTTGCATGAAATGTTCCTTTGGTATCTCTGATTTTCTTGAAGAGATCCCTAGTCTTTCCCATTCTGTTGTTTTCCTCTATTTCTTTGCATTGATCGCTGAAGAAGCCTTTCTTATCTCTTCTTGCTATTCTTTGGAACTCTGCATTCCGATGTTTATATCTTTCCTTTTCTCCTTTGCTTTTTGCTTCTCTTCTTTTCACAGCTATTTTAAGGCCTCCCCAGACAGCCATTTTGCTTTTTTGCATTTCTTTTCCATGGGAATGGTCTTGATCCCTGTCTCCTGTACAGTGTCATGAACCTCAGTCCATAGTTCATCAGGCACTCTATCTATCAGATCTAAGCCCTTAAATCTATTTCTCACTTCCACTGTATAATCATAAGGGATTTGATTTAGGTCATACCTGAATGGTCATGTGTTTTCCCTACTTTCTTCAATTTAAGTCTGAATTTGGCAATAAGGAGTTCATAATCTGAGCCACAGTCAGCTCTTGGTCTTGTTTTTGCTGACTGTATAGAGCTTTTCCATCTTTGGCTGCAAAGAATATAATCAATCTGATTTCGGTGTTGACCATCTGGGGATGTCCATGTATAGAGTCTTCTCTTGTGTTGTTGGAAGAGGGTGTTTGTTATGATCAGTGCATTTTCTTGGCAAAATTCTATTAGTCTTTGTCCTGCTTCATTCTGCATTCCAAGGCCAAATTTGCCTGTTACTCCAGGTGTTTCTTGACTTCCTACTTTTGCATTCCAGTCCCCTATAATGAAAAGGACATCTTTTTTGGGTGTTAGTTGTAAAAGGTCTTGTAGGTCTTCATAGAACCGTTCAACTTCAGCTTCTTCAGTGTTACTGGTTGGGGCATAAACTTGGATTACTGTGATATTGAATGGTTTGCCTTGGAAACGAACAGAGATCATTCTTTTGTTTTTGAGATTGCATCCAAGTACTGCATTTTGGAATCTTTTGTTGACCATGATGGCTACTCCATTTCTTCTGAGGGATTCCTGCCCGCAGTAGTAGATATAATGGTCATCTGAGTTAAATTAACCCATTCCAGTCCATTTCAGTTCACTGATTCCTAGAATGTTGACATTCACTCTTGCCATCTCTTGTTGGCCAGGGGCGGTGGCCAGGAGGAGCAACCCACACCTGAGGCCAGGGGCGGTGACAAGACGAGTTACCCCTAGTCCGAGGTCAGGGACAGCAGCCGGGAGGAGATACCCCATGCCTCAAGCCCGAGGCCAGGGACTACGGGCAGGAGGAGCTACCCCACGCACCTAAGCCCAAGGCCAGGGGTGGTGGCTGGGAGAACCAAGTCCACATCCAAGGAACCTTGGCTGCGCTGACGCAGGAGGGCCTAGAGGATCTATCCCACATTGAAGGTCAAGAAGGGCGATACCACTCGTCCAATGTAAGGAGCAACGGCTGCGCTTTGCTGGAGCAGCCGTGAAGAGATACCCCACACCCAAGGTAAGAGAAACCCAAGTAAGATAGATGGTAGGTGTTGCAAGAGGGCATCAGAGGGCAAACACACTGAAACCATACTCACAGAAAACTAGTCAATCTAATCACACTAGGACCACAGCCTTGCCTAACTCAATGAAACTAAGCCATGCCCGTGGGTCAACCCAAGACAGGTGGGCCATGGTGGAGAGATTTGACAGAATGTGGTCCACTGGAGAAGGGAATGGCAAACCACTTCAGTATTCTTGCCTTGAGAACCCTATGAACAGTATGAAAAGGCAAAATGATAGGATACTGAAAGAGAAACTCCCCAGGTCAGTAGGTGCCCAATATGCTACTGGAGATCAGTGGAGAAATAACTCCAGAAAGAATGAAGGGATGGAGCCAAAGCAAGAACAATACCCAGTTGTGGATGTGACTGGTGATAGAAGCAAGGTCTGATGCTGTAAAGAGCAATATTGCATAGGAACCTGGAATGTCAGGTCCATGAATCAAGGCAAATTGGAAAGACCTATAGAAGCAAACAAAAAAAAAGCAAAGTAAAGAGTAATAGAATCATACATATCAATATTACCTTAAATGTAAATGGATTAAATGTTCTAACCAAATGACACAGACTGACTGAATGGATAAAAAAACAAGACCCATATATATGCTGCCTAAAAAACGACCCACTTAAATCTAGGCACACATATAGACTTAAAGTGTCAGGCTAGGTAAATATATTGTAAGTAAATGGAAATTAAAAAAAAAAAAAAAAGGAAGCTGGAGTAGCAATACTCATATTAGATAAAATAGACTTAAAATAGAGACTGTTACAAGAGATAAGGAAAGACATTATATAATGATAAAGGGATCAATCCAAAAAGAGGATATAACAATTTTAAATATCTATGCACCCAACAGAGGAGCACCTCAATATATAAGATAAATGCTAACAGCCATAAAAGAAGGACTTTAGTTCTCCTCTTAACACAATGGACAAGTTATCCAGACAGAAAATAAATAATAAAACACAAGCTTAAAATGGCATAATAGACTGCTGTTGCTAAGTCACTTTAGTCGTGTCCAACTCTGTGTGACCCCGTAGACAGCAGCCCACCAGGATCCCCCATCCCTGGGATTCTTCAGGCAAGAACACTGGAGTGGGTTGCCATTTCCTTCTCCAATGCATGAAAGTGAAAAGTGAAAGTGAAGTCGCCCAGTCGTGTCCGACTCTTTGCAACCCCATGGACTTCAGCCTACCAGGCTCCTCCGTCCATGGGATTTTCCAGGCAAGAGTACTGGAGTAGGGTGCCATTGCTGTCTCTGGCATAATAGACTAGATAGATTTAACTGATATTAATAAGACATTCTACCCAAATGCATCAAAATACATTTTCTTCACAAGTGCACAGGGAACATTCTCCAGGGAAGATTAGGCATCAGACCACAAACCAAGCCTAGGTAAATGTAAAGAAACTGAAATCATGTTGATATTAGATATCAATTACAGGAAAAAAAAATTAAAAACACGAGGAGGCTAAACAATATGTTTCTAAATAACCAAGAGATCACTGAAAAAAATAAAAGAGTAATTAATAAAAAGACTTAAAAAAAAAGTAAAAAACAAAAACAAAAAAAACCCAGCAAACCAAAACCAGTGGGATGCAGCAAAACAGTACTAACAGGGAAATATATAGCAATACAAGACTATTTCAAGAAATGAGAGGAAAAAAATAATAACTACAACAACAACAACAACAAAATAACATTATACCTAAAACAATTAGGAAAAAAGAAAAAAAAAAACTTAGAAGAAAGCAAGACATCATAGAGTCAGAGCAGAAATAAATTAAACAGAAATGAAGAAAACAACTGAGAAGAGCAATAAAGCTAAAAGCTAATTCTAAGACAAGATAAACAGAATTGACAAACCATTAGCCAGACTCATCAAGAAAAAAGGAAAAGACTCAAATCAATAAAACTTGGAAATATAAAAGAAGTTACAACAGATAATGCAGAAATACAAAGATTTATAAGAGACACTTCAAGTAACTATATTGCCAGGAGAAATATCAACAACCTCTGATATGGAGATGATACCACTCTAATTGCATAAAGCAAAGAGAAACTAAAGACATTCTGGATGAGAGTGAAAGGGAGAGTGAAAAAGCTAATTAGACGTCAGACCACAAACCAAGCCTAGGTAAATGTAAAGAAAGTGAAATCATATTAAGCATATTTTCTGACCACAAAGCTATGATATTAGATATTTTTTATCAAACTCAACATTCAAAAAGCTAAGATCATGGCATCTGGTCCCATCACTTCATGGCAAATGGGAAGTGGAGGTAGAAACAGATTTAATTTTCTTGGGCTCTAAAATCACTGTATACAGTGACTGCAACCACAAATTAGAAGACTCTTAAACCTTGGAAGAAAAGCTATGACAAATCTAGATAGTGTATTAAAAAGCAGAGACATCACTTTGCTGACAAAATTCTCTATGGTCAAAGCTATAGTTTTCCCAGTAGTCACGTATGGACATGGGAGTTGGTCCACTAAGAATGCTGAGCAACAAAGACATGATGTTTTTGAATTGTGATGCTTTAGAAGACTCTTGAAAGCAAGGAAATCAAATCCTAAAGGAAATCAATCCTGTAATACTTACTGGAAGGATTTATGCTGAAGCTCCAACATTTTGGCCTCCTAATGCGAAAAGCCAACTCATTGAAAAAGACTCTGATGCTGGGAAAGATTGAAAAAGGAGAAGGGACCGAGAGAGGATGAGATGGTTGGATGGCATCACTGAATCAATGGACATGAGTTTGAACAAACTCCAGGTTGATCTTGAAGGAAAAGGAAGTCTGCTTTGCTGCAGTTCATGGAGTTGCAAAGAGTCAGACACGATATAATGACTGAACAACAATATGTTAGTGAAATTGACAACCTGAAAGAAATGGACGAATTAATAGAAAAGTACCTTCCAAATCCAAACCAGGAAGAAATAGAAAATATGAACAGACCAATCAATCTCAAGCATTGAAATTGAAACTGTGATAAAAAATCTTCCAGCAAACAAAACCCAGGGCCAGATGGATTCATAGGCACATTCTATCAAAACCATATCATAATCTCAATAGATGCAGAAAAAACTGTTGACAAAATTCAACACATATTTATGATAAAACTCTCCAGAAAAATGGTCAGATGGAACCTAACTCAATATAATAAAGGCCGTATATGACAAATTCACTGCAAACATTATGCTCAATGAGAAAAACTGAAAGCATTTCCTCTATGATCAAGAAGAAAAGGGTGCCAACTGAAGTCATTACCCAATTAAGTTTTGAACCTCGTAGCCACAATAATCAAAAAGAAAAGAAAATGAAATGAATAAGGACTGGAAAAGAATGAAAACTCACTGTTTCCAGATGACATGATACTATACATTGATAACCATAAAGACACCACAAAAAAATTACTAAAAGCCAATCAGTGAATTTAGTATAGTGGCAGGATACAAAATTAATGCAGAGAAATTCCTTGTATTCCTATACACTAACAATGAAAAATCAAAAGATTAATAAAGGAAAAAATCCATTCATCATTGAAATAAAGTGAATAAAATACCTAGGACAAACTTCCTTAAAGAGACTAAAATTTGTATGCAAAAAACTATAAGACACTGGTGAAAGAAAACAGACAACACAAACAGATAGGAGGTATTTCATGTTCTAGGACTGGAAGAACCAATATTGTGAAAATGATCATAATACTCAAAGTAATCTACAGATTTAATGCACTCTATAAAATTACCAATGACATTTTTCACAGAACTAGAAGAAAAGATTTGCAGTTTTTATGGGAACAAAGAGGCTCCAAATAGCCAAAGACATCTTGAGAAAGAAAAACGGAGCTGGAGATAGACATCGTCCTGTCTTCAGATTATATTACAAAGCTCTAGTCATCAAGACACAAAAACAAAAAATATAGACCAATGGAACAAGATTGAAAGCCCAGAGATGAACCCATACACCTATGGGCACCTTATCTTTGACAATGGTGGCAAGAATATACAATGGAAAAAGACAGCTCCTTAATAAGTGGTGCTGGGAAGTCTGGACAGGGATGTAAAAGAATAACATTAGAACACTTCCTAACAACAAACATAAAAAATAAATTCAAGATGAATTGTAAAACTATAAATAAGGTCAGAAACTATAAAACTCTTAGATGAAAACTTAGGCGGAACACTCTTTGACATAAATTGCAAAAAGATACTCAGACCCTAGTGCAATGGAAATAAACATATGAGAAGTAATTAAACTTAAAAGCTTTTGTACAGTAAAGGAAACCACAAACAAGATGAAAGACAAAGAGTGAATGGGAGAAAATAATTGCAAATGAAGCAACTGACAAAACATTAATCTCCAAACTCTACAAGCAGCTCATGCAGCTTAATATCAGAAAAATCAAGCAACACAATTTTTAAAAAATGGATGAAAGACCTAAAGACCATTTCTCACAAACAGATATACACATGACCAACAAGCCTGAAAAGATGCTCAACATAGTTCATTATTGTTGTTGTTGTTCAGTCGAACAGTTGTGTCCAACTCTTTGTGACCCCATGGATTGCAGCACACCAAGTCTCCCTGTTCCTCACCATCTCCCAGAGTTTGTCCAAGCTCATGTTCATTGTATTGGTGGTGTGGTTCATCCATCTCATCCTCTGATGCCCTCTTTTCCTTCTGGCCTCAGTCTTTCCCAGAATCAGGGACTTTTCCAATGAGTTGTTTGTTTGCATCAGATGACCAAAATACTGGAGCTTCAGCTTCAGCTTCAGTCCTTCCAGTGAATATTCAGCGTTTATCTACTGAATAGATATCATTGACTGATTTGATCTCCTTGCTGTTCAAGTGACTTTCAGGAGCATTTCCCATCACCATCAGACTTCCCTGGTGGCTCAGACAGTAAAGCGTCTGCCTACAATGCGGGAGACCTGGGTTCAATCCCTGGATCAGGAAGATCTCCTGGAGAAGGAAATGGCAAATCATTCCAGTTTTCTTGCTTAGAAAATCCCATGGAGAGTCTTATGGACTCTGTGGGAGAGCGAGAGGGTGGGAAGATTTGGGAGAATGGCATTGAAACATGTAAAATATCATGTATGAAATGAGATGCCAGTCCAGGTTCAATGCACAATACTGGATGCTTGGGGCTAGTGCACTGGGACGACCCAGAGGGATGGTATGGGGAGGGAGGAGGGAGGAGGGTTCAGGATGGGGAGCACATGTATATCTGTGATGGATTCATTTTGATATTTGGCAAAACAAATACAATTATGTAAAGTTTAAAAATAAAATAAAAGTAAAAAAAAATAAAATAAAATATCCATTATAATAAAAAAAAAAAAAAGAAAGAAAATCCCATGGACGGAGGAGCCAGGTAGGCTACAGTCCATGAGGTCACAGAAATTCCTATGAGAATTCACTTTCACTTTCGTTTCCATCACCACTGTTTGGAGGCATCAATTTCTTTGGTGTTCTAAGAATTGATTTTTAGATTCATCAGTTCTTTGGTTTACAGTCCAGCTCTCGCATCCCTACATGACTACTGGGAAGATCATAGTCTTGACTATATGGACCTTTGTCAGCAGAGTAATGTCTCTGCTTTTCAACATACTGTCTAAGGTTATTATCTCTTTCCTGACAAAAAGTGATTGTCTTCTGATTTCATGGCAGTAGTCATCATCTGCAGTGATTTTGGAGTCCAAGAAGAGGAAATCTGTCACTACTTCCACATTTTCCCCTTCTACTTGCCATGCAGTAATGGGGCCAGATGCCATGATCTTAGTTTTTTTTAATGTTTAGTCTTAAGTCAGCTCTTTCACTCTCCTTCACCATCATCAAGAGGCTCTTTAGTTCCTCTTCACTTTCTGCTAATAGAGTGGTATCATCTAAATATATGAGGTTGTTAATGTTTCTCCTGCTATCTTGATTCCAGCTTGTAACTCATCCAACCCAGCATTTCTCATGATGTGCTCAGCATATAGGTTAAACAAACAGGGTGACAGAAGACAACCCTGTCATACCCCTTTCTTGATCTTGAACCAATCAGCTGTTCCATACAACTGGTTCTAACTGTTTTTCCTTGACTCGCCTACAGGTTTCTCAGGAGACTGGTAAGAGTGTCTGGTATTCCCATCTGTCTAAGATCTCTCCACAGTTTGTTGTGATCCACATAGTCAAAGGCTTTAGCATAGTTGAAGAAACAGAGATAGATGCTTTTTCTGGAATTCCCTTGTTTTATCAGTGATCCACTGAACGTTGGCAATTTGATCTCTTGATCCTCTTTTTTTTTTTTTTCTAAACCCAGCTTGGACATCTGGAAGTTCCTGGTTTGCACAATTCTGAAGCCTAGCATGAAAGATTTTAAGCATGACATTACTAGCATTGGAGGTGAATGCAATTGACTGATGTTTAGCACATTCTTTGGTACTACCCTTCTTGGGAATTAGAATGAGGATGGGGACTGGAATGCAAAAGTAGGAAGTCAAGAAACACCTGGAGTAACAGGAAAATTTAGCCTTGGAATATGGAATGAAACAGGGCAAAGGCTAATAGAGTTTTGCCAAGAGAACGTACCAGACATAGCAAACACCTTCTTCCAAAAAGACAAGAAAAGACACTACAGATGGATATTCATCAGATGGCCGAGACCAAAATCAGATTGATTATATTTTTTTGGAACCAAAGATGGAAAAGCTCTATACAGTCAGCAAAAATAAGACCAGGAGCTGACTGTGGCTCAGATCATGAACTCCTTATTGCCAAATTCAGACTTAAATTGAAGAAAGTAGAGAAAACCACTAGACCAGTCAGGTATGACCTAAATCAAAGCACTTAACGATTATACAGTGGAAGTGAGAAATAGATTTAAGGGACTAGATCTAATAGAATGCCTGATGAACTGTGGATGGAGGTTTGTGGCACTGTACAGCAGAGAGAGATCAAGACCATCCCCAAAAAAGAAAAGCAAAAAAGCAAAATGGCTGTCTGAGGAGGCATTATAAATAGCTGGGAAAAGAAGAGAAGTAAAAAGCAAAGGAGAAAAGGAAAGATATACCCGTTTGAATACAGAGTTCCAAAGAATAGCAAGGAGAGATAAGAAAGCCTTCCTCAGCGATCAGTGCAAAGAAATACAGGAAAACAATAGAATGGGAAACACTAGAGATCTCTTCAAGAAAATTAGAGATACCAAAGGAACATTTCATGCAAAGAAGGGCACAAAAAAGGACAGAAACAGTATGGACCCAAAAGAAGCAGAAGATATTGAGAAGAGGTGTCAAGAATACACAGAAGAACTGTACAAAAAGCATCTCCATGATCCAGACAATTACGATGGTGTGATCACTCACCTTGAGCCAGACATTCTGGAATGTGAAGTCACGTGGGCCTTAGGAAGCATCACTACGAACAAAGCTAGTGGAGGTGATGGAATTCTAGTTGAACTATTTCAAATCTTAAAAGATGATGCTGTGAAAGTGCTGCACTCAATATCCCAGCAAATTTGGAAAACTCAGCAGTGGCCACAGGACTGGAAAAGATCAGTTTTCATTCCAATCCCAAAGAAAGGCAATGTCAAAAAATCCTCAGACTATCACACAATTGCACTCATCTCACATTCTAATAAATTAATACTTAAAATTCTCCAAGCCAGTCTTCAGCAATACATGAACTGTGAACTTCCAGATATTTATGCTGGTTTTAGAAAAGGCAGAGAAACCAGAGATCAAATTGCCAACATCTGGTGGATCATTGAAAAAGCAAGAGAGTTCCAGAAAAATGTCTATTTCTTGCCGGAGTCCAGATCCAGCAGCCAGGGAATCAGCCTGAAGGGGTGAGCGGTGTCGGCGGACAATGATGTAACCTCTGACTCGAGGTACGGGACTACATGTTTATTTCAAGCTTCAAGTTTTCTTTTATACTTTGACAAAAGCATTAGGTCAGAGGTTTGACATTTTTAGTTTCCCCCACCCAGATTTATTGTCTCCAGAAATCACTGTTGCCCTACAAACAGAGTTCCTGCTTTAGCCATTCTCTCAGAATCGGCTTTACTATCTACTATATACTTCTTCTTAGGTGTTCTATACCTAACTTGTGACTAAATTGCAACTCATGCTACATTCCTCAGTTTATTTCTTATCTTCTAAATCCTGTTTGCTCCTGGCATCTTAAGATCATTATTTCCTAAAAAGGCTTCTACCTATTCTTAATTATTCCTAAACCCTGAGCTCAGTTCAGTTCAGTTCAGTTGCTCAGTCGTGTCTGACTCTTTGCCGTCCCATGAATCACAGCACTCCAGGCCTCCCTGTCCATCACCAATCCCAGAGTTCACTCAGACTCACGTTCATTGAGTCAGTGATGCCATCCAGCCATCTCATCCTCTGTCTTTCCCTTCTCCTCCTGCCCCCAATCCCTCCCAGCATCAGAGTCTTTTCCAGTGAGTCAACTCTTCTCATGAGGTGGCCAAAGTACTGGAGTTTCAGCTTTAGCATCATTCCTTCCAAAGAAATCCCAGGGCTGATCTCCTTCAGAATGGACTGGTTGGATCTCCTTGCAGTCCAAGGGACTCGCAAGAGTCTTCTCCAACACCACAGTTCAAAAGCATCAATTCTTCGGTGCTCAGCCTTCTTCACAGTCCAACTCTCACATCCATACATGACCACAGGAAAAACCATAGCCTTGACTAGACAAACCTTTGTTGGCAAAGTAATGTCTCTGCTTTTGAATATGCCATCTAGGTTGGTCATAACTTTCCTTCCAAGGAGTAAGCGTCTTTTAATTTCATGGCTTCAGTCACCATCTGCAGTGATTTTGGAGCCCCAAAAAATAAAGTTTGACACTGTTTCCACTGTTTTCCCATCTATTTCCCATGAAGTGATGGGACCAGATGCCATGATCTTTGTTTTCTGAATGTTGAGCTTTAAGCCAACTTTTTCACTCTCCTCTTTCACTTTCATCAAGAGGCTTTTGAGTTCCTCTTCACTTTCTGTCATAAGGGTGGTGTCAACTGCATATCGGACCTTATTGATATTTCTCCCGGCCATCTTGATTCCAGCTTGTGTTTCTTCCAGTCCAGCGTTTCTCATGATGTACTCTGCATAGAAGTTAAATAAGCAGAGTGACAATATATAGCCTTGATGTACTCCTTTCCCAGTTTAGAACCAGTCCATTGTTCTATGTCCAGTTCTAACTGTTGCTTCTTGATCTGCACACGGATTTCTCAGGAGGTAGGTAACGTGGTCTGATATACCCATCTCTTTAAGAATTTTCCACAGTATGTTGAAAGTGTTAGTCACTCAGTTGTGTCCGAATCTTTGTGATCCCATGAACTGTAGCCCATCAGGGCCCTCTGTCAGTGGAATTCTCTAGGCAATAATACTAGAGCGGGTAACCATTTCCTTCTAAGGGGTTTTACCTGACCCAGGGATAAAACTCATATCTCTCACATTGCAGGAAGACTCTTTACTGACTGAGCCACCAGAGAAGACAGTTTGTTGTGATCCACACAAAGGCTTTGGTGTAGTCAATAAAGCTGAAGTAGATGTTTTTCTGGAATTCTCATGTTTTTTCCTATAATCCAATGGATATTGGCAATTTGATCTCTGACTCCTCTGCCTATTCTAAATCAAGCTTGAACATCTGGAAGTTTACAGTTCATGTACTGTTGAAGCCTGGCTTGGAGAATTTTGAACATTACTTTGCTAGCATGTGAGATGAGTGCAATTGTGTGGTAGACTGAACATTCTTTGACATTGCCTTTCTTAGGAATTGGAATGAAAACTGACCTTTTCCAGTCCTGTGGTCACTGCTGAGTTTTCCAAATTTGCTGGCATATTGAGTGCAGCACTTTCACAGCATCATCTTTTAAGATCTGAAATAGCTCAACTGGAATTCCTTCACCTCCACTAGCTTTGTTCATAGTGATGCTTCCTAAGGCCCACCTGACTTCACAGTCCAAGATGTCTAGCTCAAGGTGAGTGATCACACCATCGTGATTATCTGGGTCATTAAGATCTTTTGTGTATATGCACCTTTTCATAATATCACCTGCTTCTTTAAGTCCATACTGTTTCTGTCTTTTATTGTGCCCATCTTTGCATGAAATGTTCCCTTGGTATCTGTAATTTTCCTGAAGAGATCTCTAGTCTTTCCCATTCTATTTTTTTCCTCTATTTCTTTGCATTGGTCACTGAGGAAGGCTTTCTTCTCTCTTTTTGCTATTCTTTGAAAGTCTGCTTTCAGATAGGTATATCTTTCCTTTCCTAGAGGAGAACATAGGCAAAACACTATCCTTTTCTCCTTAGTCTTGTGCTTCTCTTCTTTTCTCAGCTATTTGTAATGCCTCCTCAGACAATTAGTTTACCTTTTTGCATTTCTTTTTCTTCAGGATGGTCTTGATCACCACCTCCTGTATAGTGTCATGAACCTCCATCCATAGTTCTTCAGGCACTCTATTGGATCTAATCCCTTGAATCTATTTGTCACTTCCACTGTATAATTGTAAGGAAGTTGATTTAATTCATACCTGAATGGTCTGGTGGTTTTCCCCTACTTTCTTTAATATAAGGCTTAATATTTCAATAAGGAATTCATGATCTGAATCACAATCAGTTCCTGTTATTGTTTTTGCTGACTGTATAGAACTTTTCCATCTTTGCTGCAAGGAATATAAACAATCTTATTTTGGTGTTGACCATCTGGTGATGTCCATGTGTAGAGTTGTCTCTTGTGTTGTTGGAAGAGGATATCTACTATGACCAGTGGATTCTCTTGGCAAAATCCTGTTAGCCTTTGCCCTGATTCATTTTGTACCCCAAGGCCAAATTTGCCTGGTACTCTAGGTATCTCTTGACTTCTTAGTTTTGCATTCCAGTCCCCTATGATGAAAAAGACATCTTTGTTGTTTGATGGTAGTTTTGGAAGGTCTCTAGGTCATTATAGAACCATTCAACTTCAGCTTCTTCAGCATTAGTGGCTGGGACATAGACTCAGATTACTATCATATTGAATGGTTGGCCTTCGAAGCAAACAGAGGTCACTCTGTTATTTTTGAGATTGTATCCATGTATTGCATTATAGACTTCTGCTGAATGTGAGGGATACTCCTTTTCTTCTAATGGATTCTTTCCCACAGTAGTATATATAATGGTAATCTGAATTAAATCATCCCATTCTGTTCCATTTTAGTTCACTGATTCTTAAAATGTCAATGTTCATTCTTGCCATCTCCTGTTTGACCACTTCCAATTTACCTTGATTCATGGACCTAACATTCCAGATTTGTATGCAATATTGTTCTTTTACAGCATCAGACTTTACTTCTGTAACCAATCACATCCACAACTGAGCATTGTTTCTGCTTTGGCTCCATCTCTGCCTTTTTTCTGGAGTTTTTTCTCCGTTCTTCTCCAGTATCATATAGGGCGTCCACCAACCTGGGGAGTTTATCTTTCATTGTCATATCTTTTTAACTTTTCCTACTGTTCTTTGGGTTTTCAAGGCATGAATACTGAAGTGGTTTCCCATTCCCTTCTCCTGTAGACCACATTTTGTTAGAACTCTCCAACTTGACCTGTCCATCTTGGATGGCCCTACAGGGTATGGTTCATAGTTTTATTAGTTAGACAAGTTTGTGGTTCATGTAATCAGTTTGATTAGTTTTCTGTGATTGTCATTTTCATTTTCTCTGCCCTCTGATAGATAAGAATAAGAGGCCTGTTGGAAGCTTCCTGATGGGAGAGACTGACTGTGGGGGAATCTGGGACTTGTTCAGATGGCTGGAGCCATGTTCAGTAAATATTTAATCCAGTTTTCTATTGATAGGAAGGGCTGTGTTCCCTCCCTGTTAATGGAGGGTTAATGGAGGTAGGGTTAATGTGTAGGGTAGGGTTAATGGGGGCTTCCCTGGTGGCTCAGAAGTTAAAGCATCTGCCTGGAATGTGGGACACCCAGGTTCAATCCCTGGGTCGGGAAGATCCCCTGGAGAAGGAAATGGCAATCCACTCCAATACTCTTGCCTGGAGAATCCCATGAATGGAGGAGCCTGGTAGGCTACATTCCATGGGGTCCCAAGAGGTAATGTGGACCTCGCTCAAAAGGGCTGTTGTGTTCAGTGCCCCTGACCTTGCAGGAGGCCACTGTGGATCCACGCCTCTGCTGGAGACTCCTGGACACTCACAGGCAAGTCTGGCTTAGTCTCTTGCATGGACACTGCTAAGCTATGATACATTACTTAAATATAATTACCAAAAGTTTCTTTCTTTATTATGATATTGACTCACGACAAAGACAGTCCAAGGAACAATGATTAAAAGGAGATATTTTATGGAATGATGAGTCATGTGTTATCTAAAAGTGAGTGATATACACAGACACAGTGGTTGGTTTTGAAATATAAAAGTACATTATCAAAGTATGGGAGGCAGCTAGTTTGACTCTCATAATCCTCTGATTCTGGCCTGTCAAGGACAAGAATGTTTAAAAGGGTATCAGACTATTGCAGGAAGGGGGACCCTTTTCAGGGTCCAAAAGTGGGCTCTTATCTAACACTTGAGAATGAATTGTCTGAGGAGACACATGTGCTGACAAAGCAAGCGATTTTATTGTGAAGGGGTGCCCAGGCAGAGAGCAGTAGGGTAAGGGAACCTAGGAGAACTGCTCTGCCATGTGGCTTGCAGTCTTATCGTGATGGGGTTTGTTTCTGGGTTGTCTTTAGCCAGTTATTCTGACTTAGTCCTTCCTGGTGGTGCAAGCCTTGCTCAGCCAAGATGAATGCCAGTGAGAAGGATTCTTGGAGGTGTTTGGACATGTCATGTCACTTTTTGACCTTTCCTGAACTCTCCCTGTTGGTGGTGCCTTTTTAGTTCCATGTTCCTTACCAGGACCTCCTGTCATAAAAAAACAAAAACAAAAACAAAACTCATGCAAATGGTTACTGTGGGTCCTGACCAGGATGGCCAGTTTCAGTCAGTGTGTTTCCCCTAAAAAGAACTTTTGGTCTGATTTGGTTAAGACATTTGCTTCTTTTGAAGTCATGAATACATGTTCCATGGACAGGCTTTATAAACAATAACTTTAAAGGTTTGGGATATTCCCCATGAAAATCTTCCTATCCATAAAGCATCAGGTACTCCAAATTTAATTTTCATTAACAATGCTGTATATAAAAATATTTTACTATACCTCTATAAGTAAAAATTTTAAAGAACTGTCAGAAAGAGTGGTATTATTAAAATATCATGCTAAATAATAACAATAGAGACCAGATAATATCTAGAGTCCTCCCAGCTACACCGTTCCAGACTAAGCACAGATATCATGGTTTCCTTATCTTCCAAAGGAATTCTGTCTCTCTAGACTAGAAAAGGGCTTCCTGGATAGCTCAGTTGGTAAAGAATCCGCCTGCAATTCAGGAGACCCCGGTTCGATTCCTGGGTGGTGAAGATCCCCTGGAGAAGGGAAAGGCTACCCAGTCCAGTACTCTGGCCTGGAGAATTCCATGGACTGTGCAGTTCATGCGGTCGCAAAGAGTCAGAACATGACTGAGCGACTTTAACTTTCACTTTCAGACTAGGAAAGAAAGGGTCACACGTTTGCTGAACAAGATTTCCTCGTAAAAAAATATGGTTTGTATTCTTGAAATTTGTTAAATCGCAAGAAGGAAGTCTTATAAAAGACTAAAGAAAAAAAGTAATAACAGTAGTATGCATTTTAAAAATATAGGAAATAAAATTTCCAGAGGGTACTGACTTTCAAAAGAAGCCATATTGATAAATAATATTTAGTCTAGTACATGGTCCTTCTTGGGCTTCCCTGATAGCTCAGTTGGTAAAGAATCCCCCTGCAATGCAGGAGACAGCAGTTCAATTCCTGGGTTGGGAAGATCTGCAAAAGAAGGTGTAGGCTACCCACTCCAGTATTCTTGGGAGTCCCTTGAGGCTCAGCGGGTAAGGAATCTGCCCACAATGCGGGAGACCTGGGTTTGACCCCTGGGTTGGGAAGATCCCCTGGAGAAGGGAAAGGATACCCACTTATTGTGGACTGGAGAATTCCATGAATTGTGTAGTCCATGGAGTCTCAAAGAGTTGGACACAACTAAGTGACTTTCACTTTCACTTTTCAGAGTCCTACTTATGAAGAATGTTTTTTCTTATCCAAGATGCAGAATATTTTCAGTAGTATTTTCCTAATTCAGCCCGAAATGGCTGCTACTGAAACTCAAAGTGTGTGCAAAAGGGTAGCGGACAGAGTGCCCGGTGATTCAGATAGCTAGATTAAGAGGTAAACAAATGAAGGGAGTTACCAGGTTGATGTGAAGGCAGGAGGCCAGTTGGCCTGATGGTATTGATCACGATTGCACATAAAGAATAGTGACTTAATTATGAACTAACCTTTCTTTGTTATTGAAGGTAGCTTCCAACTTCTTCCAGTTAAATTTTTAAGAGGGTATTGTCAAGTTAAGACTTGAACATGAGGGTCACAAAATTCTTCCACTTCTCATTTTTTAAAAATGATTTCATGGTTTCCCATGTGAGATTGTTCAATACAAGAGCAGAGGCTCAAGATCTCTTTTCTTTGGTTATATGCCTGAGTCTCTGTCCCAGATGTTCTGATGTAACTGGTCTGTTTTAACCTGATCTTATGATGTTGGGGAAGAAGAAATTTTTTTTCTACCTTTTGAGGTTCTTCTGGCTGGTCTAAAAATTAAATTGACGAGACATATCAACAAGAGAAAATCAAGCATGAGCTTAATAATATGTGTACATGGGTTAGACCTAGAAAAACTGAGTAACCCACCAAATGGCTAAAACCTCACCTCAAATATCATATTTAGCAGAAGTCAAAGGACAATGCAGTAAATTGAAATTTCAAAAGGTAGGAGAGAAGTTCACATGGAAAGACAAAAATTTGCTGGGTTATACAGAGACAGTATAACACAGAAAGGACTCTGATTTCTAGTTACTCCCATCAAACTATATCATATTTCTTGCAGAAATTTCTGGTTTTAGCTCTATTCTGGGAATAGGCCCTTTAGATTCTTTAGGCAGCTGTTTTGTTTTTGTTTCTTAAAAACAAAGCTTAATTTTCATGACAAAGAGGCACATCTTGGGATGGCAAATTTTCTTTCCATACTACAGTTTAAAATTTTTGTTTATTTAATTGAGATTTAATTATTATACCATAAAACTCAGCATTTTAAAGAGCACAATTCACTTTTTAGTATATTTACAAAGTATGCCACCATTGCCACTAAGTCCAGAACATTTTCATCACCACAAAAAGAAATTCCAAAATCGTGAGCTGCTATGTCTTATTCCTCCTTCCCCTAGATCTTAGCAACCACTGGTCAACTTTCTGTCTCTATGGGTTTGCTTGTTTAGGATAATTCACATAATTTATATAAGATTTGTTTATGTTTTTTATGAAGTCCTTGACATTTGGGAGAGATCTACCCACATCCAACATTCCAGCTGGAGGACAATACTGATTTAAAGAAATTGGTCATCTCCCCAGTAATCCCACCAACACTGGATCCCCAACCTTGCCAACCCTGAATTTCAGTGTCCCAGGAATAAGCGTGGACCAGTAAAAAAGTTTTTGTTATTTCTCTATGTGTCCCTATTTTGCCACCATTCTGCTGAATTTTCTAGCATCTTTTAAAAAACTTATTGAGGAGTAGTTGATGTAAAACATTATATAATTTTCAGATGTACAACATAGTGATTCACAGTTTTTTAAGGTTGTATTTCATTTGTAGTTATAAAATATTGGCTATATTCCCTGAGTTGTACATCACTTCAGTTTATTTATTTTATATATGGTAGTGTGTATCTTTTTTGGTTCCTTATCCCTAATGTGTCACTTCCCCTTTCCCTTTCTCTACTGGCAATGACTAGTTATTTTATCTTTATGTGTGAGGTTTTTTTTTTTCTTGTCACCTTCACTAGTTTTATTTTTCATTTTTTTTAGATTCCATATATATGTGGTAGCATACAGTATTGGTCTTTCTCTGCCTGAATTATTATTTCACTAATATTCTCACTTAGGCCCTTCAAGTTTATAAGCTTATACATGTTGTTGCAAATGGCAAAATATCATTCATTTTTATAACTGAGCAGTAGTCTATTGTGTATGCACATCTTCTTCACTCATTCATCTGTTAACAGACACATATCATACCTTGCTTCTATATATTGGGAATTATAAATATTTCTCTGAACATTAGGGTACATGTATCTTTTTGAATTACAGTTTTCATGTTTTTCAGATACTCAGGAGTGGATTTTCTGGGTCTAGTTGTAATTCTATTTTTACTTTTTTGAGACACTTCCATGCTGTTTTCATAGTGGCTGTACCAATTTATATCCCCACCAATAGTACTTGAGAGTTCCCTTTTCTCAACTTTCTCCCCCAGGATTTGTTATTTGTGATCTTTTTGATGTAGCCATTCTCAAAAATGTAAGGTTATGTTTCATTGTGATTTTAATTTGCATTTCTTTGATCTGCTTAACTTTTGATCACCAAGGCATGATGATAGGCATCTGTAACCTACACAGACTATTCAGAAATAAAGGTTATAAATAAATAAAACACTTACAGACATATGATTTCCTCACTGTTCAGTTTCATTGGTTTGAGACATGGTAAATCTAATTACAAATTAATCTTATTAACACTAAGGACATGGTGATTAACAAGAGAAATGCATCTGTGGTCAAATTGCCTCTTAAATTTTCCAAGGAATTGCACCATTAACAGACAGGAGGCAACAGTCTCTAGGATAAAAATTTTGTCTACACCTGGTGCTATCTTGATTACTACTTTCTTGGTACCTAACAGATGAAAAATAACCAAAAATTTCAGAGGTATACAGTTTCTCACTACTTAGCCAGTATGAGGCAGAGGTGAAAGGTGTGATCGTGACATGTCAGAAACTGTGGTAGGATCCTGATATTGTAGATAGCAGCTAAGAGATGGTATTGGAGAAGGCAATGGCACCCCACTCCAGTACTCTTGCCTGGAAAATACCATGGATGGAGGAGCCTGGTGGGCTGCAGTCCATGGGGTCACGAAGAGTCAGACACAACTGAGCAACTTCACTTTCACTTTTCACTTTCCTGCATTGGAGAAGGAAATGGCAACCCACTCCAGTGTTCTTGCCTGGAGAATCCCAGGGATGGGGGAGCCTGGTGGGCTGCCGTGTATGGGGTTGCACAGAGTTGGACACAACTGAAGTGACTTAGCAGTAGCAGCAGCAAGAGATGGTATGAGTGCAAGATTGCTATGAGTTTGTTTGGCAAGAAATCAAATGGAGACTTTGTAAATCAGAGAAGCCAGATCCTAGCTTGGGTAAGTAAAAATCTAGAGACAAAATGCTTACTGATGTTACAAACACAGAATATTTGGGTCTGGGCTGTCCTATGGCCAGGAATATTTAGAGACCATAAAATATCTAATCTAGCTTCATGGTTCTAATTTGCATCAATTAAAACATGGAATAATTTTTAAAAATCCATAATTACATTTTTATATTCATTTAAAACATACAAATATATATTTATCTTTCAATCTTTGATGGTAAGCCAACACACCCATTTTTTAAAATAAGCCTGCCAAATGGAGCTATATTTTTGCACAAAACATCCATAATGCATAGGACATACTTTGAAGTTTTTATATCTTTAAAGTGGAGCAAGAATTTAAGATTCTTATAAATGTATGAGTTGCGAATTATAGATTTTTAATGCCAAATTTTGAAACCACCTTGCCCATCCTTATTTCAATGATAATATGATATTGATAAACCCAATTCAATGATAAACCCAATATATTACTTGAGAAGAGCAGAACAAATAGTTCCAGAAGGAATGAAGAGGCTGAACCAAAGCAGAAACAATGCCTAGTTGTGGATGTATTTGATGGTAGAAGTAAAGTCTGATACTGTAAAGAACAATATTACATAGGAATCTGAAATGTTAGATCCTTGAATCAAAGTAAATTGGAAGTGGTCAAACAGGAGATGGCAAGAATGAACATCAACATTTTAGGAATGAATTAAAATGGACCAGATTGGGTGAATTTGATTCAGATGATATATCTACTACTGTGGGCAAGAATCCCTTAGAAGAAAAGGAGTAGCCCTCATACACAACAAAAGAGTCTGAAATGCAGTACTTGGGCATAATCTCAGAAAAGACAGAATGATCTCTGTTCATTCAGTATCACAGTAATCCATGTCTATGTCCCAACTACTAATGCTGAAGAAGGTCAAGTTGATCTGTCTATGAAAATTTACCAGACCTTCTAAAAATAACACCAAAAAAAAATGATATACTTTAAATAATAGTGGAATGCAAAAGTAGAAAGTCAAGAGATAATTGGAGCAGCAGGAAAGTTTGGCCTTGGAGTACAAAATGAAGCAGAACAAGGCTAACAGAATATTGCCAGGAGAACGCACTGGACATAGCAAACACCCTCCTCCAGCAACACAAGAGACGACTCTACACATGGACATCACCAGATGGTCAATGACGAAATACAGATTGATTATATTCTCTGCATTCTATACAGCAGCAATAAAAGACCAGGAATTGACTGTGGTTCAGATCATGAACTCCTTATTGCAAAATTAAGACTTAAATTGAAGAAAATAGGGAAAACCACAAGACCATTCAGGAATGACCAAAATCAAATCCCTATGATTATATAATGGAAGTGACAAATAGATTCAAGGGACTAGACCTGATGATAGAGTGCCTGAGGAACTAAGAGGTTCATAAGATTGTACCAGAGGCAGTGATCAAAATCATCCCTAAGAAGAAGAAATGAAAAAGGGCAAAATGGTTGTCTGAGTAGGTCTTACAAATAGCTGAGAAAAGAAAAGACATGAAGGCAAAGGAAAAAAGAAAGGTATATACTTCTAAATGCAGAGTTCTAAAGAACAGGAAGGAGAGATAAGAAAGCTCTCTTCAGTGATCAATGCAAAGAAATAGAGGAAAACAATAGACTGGGAAAGACTAGCTGCTACTGCTGCTGCTGCTGCTAAGTCACTTCAGTCGTGTCCAACTCTGTGCGACCCCATGGACTGCAGCCTACCAGGCTTCTCCGTCCATGGGATTCTCCAGGCAAGAACACTGGAGTGGGTTGCCATTTCCTTCTCCAATTCATGAAAGTGGAAAGTGAAAGTGAAGTCGCTCAGTCATGTCTGACTCTTAGCGACCCCATGGACTGCAGCCTACCAGGCTCCTCCATCCATGGGATTTTCCGGGCAACAGTACTGGAGTGGGGTGCCATTGCCTTCTCCCGGGAAAGACTAGAGATCTCTTTAAAAAAATTAGTGATGCCAAGGGAACATTTCATGCAAAGATGGGCACAATAAAGGACAGAAAGGGTATGGATCTAACAGAAGCAGAAAAGATTAAGAAGAGGTGGCAAGAATACACAGAAGAACCATACAAAAAAGATCATCATGACCCAGATATCCATGATGGTGTGATCACTCATCTAGAGCCAGACATCCTGGAATGCATAGTCAAGTTGGCCTTATGAAGCATCACTATGAACAAAGCTAGTGGAGGTGATGGAATTCCAACTGAGGTATTTCAAATCCTAAAAGATGATTATGTGAAAATGCTGCACTCAATATGCCAGCAAATTTGGAAAACTCAGAAGTGGCCATAGGAAAGGAAAAGGTCAGTTATCATTCCAATCCCAGAGAAAGGCAATGCCAAAGAATGATCAAACTACCATACAATTGCATTCATCTCACAGGCTAACAAAATAATGTTCAAAAATCTCCAATCCAGGCTTCAACAGTATATGAACCGTGAACTTTCACACATTTAAGCTGAATTTAGGAAAAGCAGAGAAACCAGAGATCAAATTTCCAACATCCATTGGATCATTGAAAAAGCAAGAAAGTCCCAGAAAAACACCTACTTCTGCTTTACTGACTATGCCAAAGCCTTTGGGTGAATCACAACAAACTGTGGAAAATTCTTCAAGAGACTGGAATACAAGACCAACTTATCTGCCTCCTGAGAAATCTTCATGCAGATCAAGAAGCAACAGTTAGGATGTCAGAGTCCTGCTTTTCCCACCTTCTCTGTTCATATGCTTTCTAACTCGAGACTTTTTGTTTTGGAAATAAGAAACTTACAAACATACAATTAAATAGAATTATTACATCTGTATACTATTAAATACTTTTCCAAACTAGTTTCAGTAGCAGCCAAACATAATCAGGAATATATCAGGCTTGGAAGATGGTGACTTGTTGCCTTCCAAATCATTAGTAAAAACTCACATAAAACAGATAGTCTATATATTTGATTAAAAAAAAAAATCTTATTTCCCTGTAGGGGATAGGAGAGAACACCACTAATATACTTTAAGTATTATTGTCTTGTTTTCTTTTGCTGCTACTACTTTCAGCATTTGATGAAATTTTATTATCCTTACAGCAAATCCAGGAAGTAGGCAAGAAAGGTATTATTTCTACTAACTCCTAGAATTTGAGTAAAGTGTTGTACAAAAATGAAGTGACTGTCCTCTTGGAGGCAATATTGATACTTGGGCCAAGTCCCAGTATGTTTCACTGTGCTATACACATAGCTTTGCAGTAACACAATAATCCCATGGAAGAAAGGCTGGCCATCACCAAATCTCTGGTTGAAAAGGATTTCACTCTAACCATTCTTCTAGTGCTTCATATTTTTAAAAGTGTTTGAGCATTTCAGCTGATCAGGAACTGTGCTTCTGTAAGCAGAAAAGTAGAAAGTTTAGAAAGCATTAATTATTAGAAAGTTTCATGACAATAAGCTGAAATATTCTTTTCTATATATGTGTGTGTGTGTGCTTAGTCGCTTCAGTCGTGTCTGACTCTATGCAACTCTATGGACTGTAGCCTGCCAGGATTCTCTGTCCATGGGATCCGCCAAGCAAGAATACTGGACTGTGTTGCCATGCCCTCCTCCAGGGGATCTTCCGAACCCAGGGATTGAACCTGCATATCTTATGTCCCCTGCATTAACCGGCAGGTCCTTTACCACTACGTCACCTGTGAAGGTCTTTTTCTCTAGTTTCCATCTATTGGTTTCAAGTCTGTACCATGAAGAAGCTATATTACTTATTTTATAAATGAAAAACTTAAAGCTCATGGAGGTTAAATAAATCTATCAAAGGCCACGCAACAAGCTATTGAGTGTTCAGTGACTAGAACCCATCTACAGGCCCACTCAAGCTCTTTCTTTTCTCACTTCTCTAGTGGAATCCTTTAGTGTGTACCAAATACTATCCTAAGTCAAGAAAACCCATAACAGACCAAAATTGAATCTCTGTTCTTCTCAAAATGCTTGAGGTTAGGAACAGTGGGAGAATACATGAAATTAAAAATTGCACCAATTGTGATAAGGAATATGGTAGAAGTATGTGAACTGTGACAATGGGTTATCTCTTATACCTAAGTTATTTTTTGTCCTGTCTAAAATACAAATATATATATATTATATATTATATTATATTATGTATATAATATATACAATATATAGTATATTATATATTATTATATATATTATATTATATATCCTATTGTGTATATATTATATAACTATATATATATTATATTATTAAATATATATATAATATAATATATAATGTATGTATAAATATATATAATATATTATATATTAAAAAGTCTCAGAGGTAGAAAATGTATGAACAGAGAAAGGGGGTCATGGACCAGATGACAGAAAACCATGCATCTTGTAACAGTGGGATTTCATGGGCAAAGAAAAACAGAAACCTCAAGGCTGACAGGAAACTACACATTTTGGGGTGGTGAATGTACTGCAGGAAGACAAAGAAAGGTGGGAAAAGCAGGACTCTCCAGTGCCTAAATGAAATCTTTTGCTTAGTTTGCTCTTATTACAATAAAATTAGCCTTGCATATAGAAAGTAGCTATCATGCCATAACCCTAACACCATGAAACTTCTGATCAAAGCTAAATAAAGGAAAAAAGCCTTCTTCCCCCCTGGAAGGTGGTGCTGGGAAGAAAATCAGAAAATGTGACCCCCCATACCCTCCCTACTCAATGAAAATTCTGCTTCTTCTTGTATGTCCCAGGTTACTGGCTTGCCAAATAAACTCAGGATAGCTATTCACTTGAAATGGCCTGATCTCATCTTAAGAGTATTTGTGCTGTGGTGTGCTTATTTGCTTCAGTCATGTCTGACTCTCTGTGACCCTATGGACTGTAGCCCACCAGGCTCCTCTGTCCATGGGGATTCTCCAGGCAAGAATACTGGAGTGGGTTGCCATGCCCTTCTCCAGGAGACCTTCCAACCCAGGGATTGAAACAATTAACTTAGGCAGGTTGATAAGGAGTCCAAGGCTAAGGCCTCTTTAAGGTGAACATTCTTTTTTACATTCTTTAGCCTTAGACACATAGACCTCATAGGCAGCAGTATCTCTTGTTCAAGGACATGTTTTTTTTTGTTTGTTTGTTTGTTTGTTTTTTTTTTTGAGCTCAGAATGTACATTATGGGAGAAGATCTGGGTAAAACTTACATAGCCTTCAACTTTGGGTTAGCTCTTTCCTTCTGGCTATTCTCATGCTGATGCCTGCCCTCAATCTTTCCTATGAGGGTCT
The DNA here is from genome assembly GCF_027580195.1 of Bos mutus. Lineage (NCBI taxonomy): Eukaryota > Metazoa > Chordata > Mammalia > Artiodactyla > Bovidae > Bos > Bos mutus. The sequence goes on along the minus strand of NC_091640.1, from coordinate 13,025,429 downwards.
TTTCCAATGGGTCAGATCATCACATTAGGTGCCCAAAGTATTGGAGCTTCAGCTACTGCATCAGTCCTTCCAATGAATATTCAGGGTTGATTTCCTTTGGGATTCATTGGTTTGAACTTCTTGCTGTTCTAGGGACACCCAAGAGTCTTATCCAGCACCATAGTTCAAAAGTATCAATTATTTGGACTCAGGCTTCTTTTTGGTATAACTCTCACATCTGTACATGACTAATGGAAAAACCATAGCTTTGACTACAAGGACCTTTGTTCACAAAGTGACAACTGCTTTGTAATAAATTGTCTAGGTTTGCCATAGCTTTCTAACAAGAAGAAAGTGTATTTTAATTTTATGGGTGCAGTCACTGTCTGCAGTGATTTTGGAGCCCAAGAAAATAAAGTCTGTCACAGTTTTTATTTTTTCCTCATTTATTTTCCATGAAGTGAGGAGACTGGATGCCACGATCTCAGTTTTTTCTTTAATATTGAACTTTAAGCCAGCTTTTTAACTCTCCTTTTTCAACTTCATCAAGAGGCTCTTTAGTTCCTCTTCACTTTCTGCCATTAGGGTGACATCATCTGAATATCTGAGGTTGTTATTTCTCCTGACAATCTATTTTTTTATTAAATTTTAAAATTATTTTTATTATTTTTTATTTTTTCAATTTATTTTAATTGGAGGCTAATTACTTTACAATATTGTAGTGGTTTTGCCATACATTGACATGAATCCACCACGGATGTACATATGTTCTCCATCCTGAATGCCCCTCCCACCTCCCTCCCCATCCCATCCCTCTGGGTCATCCCAGTACACCAGCCCCGAGCACCCTGTATCATGCATCGAACCTGGACTGGCTATTTGTTACATATATGATAATATGCGTGTTTCAATGCCATTCTCCCAAATCATCCCACCCTCACCCTCTCCCACAGAGTCCAAAATACTGTTCTATACATTTGTGTCTCTTTTGCTGTCTCACATATAGGGTTATCGTTACCATCTTTCTAAATTCCATATATATGCATTAGTATACTGTATTGGTGTTTTTCTTTCTGGTTTACTTCACTCTGTATAATAGGCTCCAGTTTCATCCACCTCATTAGAACTAATTGCTGAGTAATACTCCATTGTGTATATGTATCACAGCTTTCTTATCCATTCATCTGCTGATGGACATCTAGGTTGCTTCCATGTCCTGGCTATTATAAACAGTGCTGCCTCACATCTAGACAACACACTTCATTATGAGGATTGCACCTTGGGAGCTGTGGCTCCAGCCAAAATAACTATCCGCAGCATAGCTCCTGTAGATTAAAAAGGACTTCCTGTTTGGCTAGCAAGAATTTAATGCTAGCTTCAACTGTCCCCATTGGAGAGGATTTGCCAACCATGAGGCAACTTTGAGGGGTCAAATGTCCTCCCTGGATAGCACACTAAAGAAAACCAGAGACACTCTCCCAGTCTTTCAAAATTCCCTAGATTCCCTGGCAAGCATGGTTTGTGACAATTGCTGAGCCCTGGATTATCTCCTATCTAGCCAGAGGGGTTTGTGCTCTTATAATAAAACATGCTGCACAAATATTAATGTCTCAGAAGTAGAAGTACATGTTAAAGAAATCTACAAAAATGGTTTCTTGACTCCACAGGTATAATCAAGGGAAGTGAGAATGAACTGAGACCATTAAGGGGTGATCCCCAGGATGCACTGAGCCACTCTATTTCTCAAACTTCTCTTAGGTCCTTACATTTTTAACTACCCAGCTACATTTCTATCTTGTGGAATAAAAAATTTCCAACTTCAAATGATGCTACACCAGGGATTTCAACCCATCCCACTTGAAGAAAGGGAATATGAATGCATCTTGGACAAGGTTACTAGCTCCTTCTACTTCTTACTCTCCATCTCTGCACTATAAAAAAAAAAAAAAAAAAAACAACTCAAGACTCCTCTGTGAGATATGACAAGGAGATCTGGACCCATAGGTAGGAACAATGCCTATGCTCAGCTTGAGACAGTTACAGAAGATGGACTATTGACCCTTTTCTTCTTGTAAGATTATAAGTGTGAGATGAGTGCAACTGTATGGTAGTTTGAACATTCTTTGGCATTGCCTTTCTTGGGGATTGGAAGGAAAACTCAACTTTTTCAGTCCTGTGGCCACTGCTGAGTTTTCCAAATTTGCTGGCATATTGAGTGCAGCAGTTTACCAGCATCATCTTTTAGGATGTGAAATAGCTCAACTGGAATTCTATCACCTCCACTAGCTTTGTTTGTAGTGAGGCTTCCTAAGGCCCACTTGACTTCCCATTCCAGGATGTCTGGCTCTACGTAAGTGATCACACCATCACGGTTATCTGGGTCATTAAGACCTTTTTTTGTATTGGTCTTCTGTGTATTCTTGCCACCTCTTCTTAATACTTCTGCTTCTTTTAGGTCCATACCGTTTCTGTTCTTTATTGTGCCTATCTTTTCATCACATTTTCTCTTGGTATCTCTAATTTTCTTAAAGAGAACACCAGTCTTTCCCATTCTATTGTTTTCCTCTATTTCTTTGCATTGTTCACTTAAAAAGGCTTTCTTATCTCTCCTTGCTATTCTCTGGAACTCTGCATTCAAATGGGTCTATCTTTCCTTTTTTCTTTTGCCTTTTGCTTTCTTTCTTTTCTCAGCTATTTGTAAGGCCTCCTCAGACAACCATTTTGCCTTTTTGCATTTCTTTTTCTTCTGAATGGTTTTGATCACTGCCTCCCATACAATGTTGTGAACCTTTGTCCATAGTTCTTCAGGCACTCTGTCTATCAGATCTAATCCCTTGAATCTATTTGTCACTTTCACTGTATAATTATAAGGAATTTGATTTAGGCCATACCTTTATGTCTTGGTGGTTTTCTTTATGTTCTTTAAGTCTGAATTTTGCAGTAAGGAGTTCATTATCTGAATCACAGTCAGTTTCTGGTCTTCTTTTTGCTGACTATATAGAGCTTCTCCATCTTCAGCTACAAAGAATATAATCAATCTGATTTTGATATTGACTAGCTAGTGATGTCTTATCTTATGTTTTTGGAAGAGTGTGTTTGCTACAACCAGTGCATTATCTTGGCAAAACTCTGCTAGCCTTTGACCTCTTAATTTTGTACTCCAAGGCCACACTTGCCTGTTATTCCAGGTATCTTTTGACTTCCATTCCCTTATGACATCTTCTTTTGATGTTAGTTTTAGAAGGTCTTGTATGTCTTCATAGAACCATTCACCTCCAGCTTCTTCAACATTAGTAGGTTGGTGCATAGACTTGGATTACTATGATATTGAATGGTTTGCCTTGGAAATGAACAGAAATCATTCTGTCAGTTTTTAGATTGCACACAAGTACTGCATTTTGGACTCTTTTGTTGACTATAAGGACTACTCCATTTCTTCTAAGGGATTCTTGTCCACAATATATATAATGGTCATCCGTATTAAGTTCACCCATTCCTGTCCATTTTAGTTCCTAAAATGTCAATGTTCACTCTTGTCATCTCCTTTTTGACCACTTCTAAATTACCTTGATTTCATGGACCTGACGTTCTAGGTTCCTATGCAATATTGTTCTTTACAGCATTGATTTTTTTTTCTTTCACCACCAGAGACTTCTATAACTGTCTATTGTTTCTACTTTGATTCAGCCTCTTCATTCTTTCTGGAGCTATTTCTCTGCTCTTCTCCAGTAGCATATTTGATACCTACCAACCTGGGGTCATCATGTTTCAGTGTCATATCTTTTTGCCTTTTCATACTGTTTTGGGGTTCTCAAGTAAAGAATGCTGAAATGGTTTGCCAGAGTTTTTCAGAACTCTTCACCTTGACCCATCAGTCTTGGGTAGCCCTGTAAGGCATGGCTTATAGTTTCTTGTCATGACTTAGACAAGGTTGTGGTCCTTGTAATCAGCTTGGTTATTTTTCTATGATTATGGTTTTCATTATCCCATTCATGATTGTATTACCACTAAAAGTGTACTCTCCCTTGGATAAGATAGCTTTTTGCTTTTTTTTTTCAAATAATTGAAATTTTTTTTTATTCTAAATATTTTCAATAGATTTAGCAGTTTTTTCCCATGCATATCCAAATGTCCCTAGAGACAAATGATCTTATTAGTATATCTTTCAAAATATATCTCTCTATATATAGTAAATATAGAAAAATATCACCTCTTTCCAGTGGCTTTTATAGTACCAATATTCTAATTAATTTAGTAATTTTAAAAATAGTTTTTCAAATAGATGAAATAATAAAACATTTTAATATATAATTTTTAATTTACAAATAAAATAATGTAATTAAAATATATATTCAGCTAAAATTTTCTAGTAAAATTGTCACCAGATTAAAATCTAGGACAGAGTTTGTGCCCATCTGAAGGAGAATAATAAACTATTTTATTAATTTAAAATCTCACTGGAAATATTACATCTATACTTTCACTTTTATATTTAGAAAATTAAAGGAAGGTTGAAATATTCTGATTGACAGGAAGGAGTCATATTGCCTGCCAATTCTTATCTTACTTAATTCCTGATTGCTGTTATAAATTTGTTTTTCTGTTTAAATGCATTCATTTTCTACTCTGTGGTGAAAGAATTTGAGTTTAAAGCATAAACTGGCCTCAGATATTGGAAAGATCTGAGAAAATTGCCTACTTGATCAGCAGTGTCCAGATGTCCTAAATAAGCCTCCTCATTGCCTATCCTGTGTTGTATATGCATCTTCTGAAAATAATTCAGGAAAGTTTACCTTTATATATTTTCAACATAAAAGTTATGATTAATTTTAAATTTCATAACAAAGAAGAATTTCTCATTAGGTTACTAATTAAGGAAATCAGATACTGTACTAAGTACACAGATTACATAGAGTACAGGGGATGTAACCCAGGGAAGTGGAGGAAAAGGAGTTTCTAGTTAAAATTAAGTCAGGTGGATATCTTCCTCATCAGAGGAATATTATGATTTGAGGTCCCTTAATCATATTAACTCAGAGAAGGCAATGGCGACCCACTCCAGTACTCTTGCCTGGAAAATCCCATGGGCAGAGGAGCCTGGTAGGCTGCAGTCCATGGGGTCACGAAGAGTCAGAAACAACTGACTTCGCTTTCACTTTTCACTTTCATGCATTGGAGAAGAAAATGGCAGCCCACTCCAGTGTTCTTGCCTGGAGAATCCCAAGGACAGGGAAGCCTGGTAGGCTGCCATCTATAGGGTTGCACAGAGTTGGATACGACTGAAGCGACTTAGCAGCAGCAGCAGCAATCATGTTATCTAGAGAATGAACTGTGACACAAATGTATCAGATCTTAATCATGCACTTCAAATTTACATCTTAACATTACACTCAAAGGTGAACGTCTAAAAGCTCTTCTTCTAATATCAGAAACAAGACATGGACACCTGCTTTAACCATGTTTATTTTATAAAGTAATAGAAGTTCTAGACAGAGCAAAAGGCAAGAAAAACAGGCATACAAATTGGGAAAGGAGTAAAATTATCTGTTTGGAGACAGTATGGTTTTATATGTAGAAAACTCTAAAGATTCCATAATTCACACACACACACTCACACTCATACTCACAACATTAGAACTTCTAAACAAATTCAGCAAAGTTGAGCAGTTCAAAATAAGCACACAAAATCAGTTGCATTTCTATCACTAACAATGTACAACATGAAAAGGAAAGTAAGACAATTGTTTCAGTTAATATAGCATTGAAAGCAGACACTTCAGAGCAACCAGATATATAATAAAATTTTTGGATTATAACTCATGGAATAAAATAAGCATCCCTGAGTCCATGCTGATACAAATAAAAAATTGAATACAAAGAGTTGCAAGGAGATAACTTTGTACACCAAAAACTATATAGGATTTTACTGTGTTTACTAGTTATTAACTTACACAAGTTTATTGAGTATTCTGGACTATAAACAGTTACCAGATATATAATTTGCAAATCTTTTTTCCTGTTTTAAGTGACCTTTTTTCCTTATTAATAAAGGCTTTTAATACAAGAACTTTTTTTTGTTTGTTTTAATTGTAGCAAGTCCAATTTATTTTTTCTATTTTTTTTTCATGATTTTGGCATCATTACTAGGGAACAAACACCAAATTCAAAAATATGAGTATTTAACCCTATATTTTCTCCTAAGAGTTTTACAATCTGGTGTTTAGGTCACTGACCCATGTACAGTTGATATATTTTACAGTTTTTTTGTAACAGTATACATTAATTTATTTGCATGCAATTCTCTTATTATCATTTGTGTTCCTGTAAGTTTGGTAGGGATGTTCCTACTTTAATTTCAGATTTTAGTTATTTGATTAGACAATTTTTTTAGTCAACCTAGCTAGAGATTTCTAAATTTTCTTTATCATTTTGAAAATCAACTCCTTGAATCATTAATTTTCTCTGTTGTGCTATATTCGTTATTTTATTTTTTACCTCTTTTCTAATTGTTTATTATTTCTGATTATTTCATTCTTTCTATCCATTTGAGTTTAGGTTTTTCTTCCTTTTCTAGTTCCTTAAGGTTTAAAATTAGTTTTGTTTATTTGAGATGCTCCTTCTTTTCAATGCAAGCATTTAGAGTTATAAATTTCCATTTTAGCCCTGCTATTGCATCACTCTATAAGTTTTGAAATATTATCTCTTAATGTTCATTATTCTGTAAGCATTTTCTAATTTACCCTCTAATTTCTTCTTTCACTCATTGGTTATTTAATTTCCATATATTTGTAAATATATATTTGTATATTACAAATTTGTATATATTGCAAATATATATTTGTATATATTGTAAATATATATTTGTATATATCTCAGTTTTTTCTTCTCTTTTTTGCCACTAGTTTTATTCCACTGTGATTGGAAAAAAAAATATTTTGAATGACTTCAATCTTACTTCCTATATATACTTGGGAAGTCAAGGAATGCTTCCTGTAAGAAACAGCATCTAAATGAACTAGGAGTTAGGACAAAAAACAAAGTAAAGGAAAGAAAGGGAAACTGAAACCAGAATCTCAGATGTTGCAAAGATGACAGAATGAAAAAAGAACTTAGATAATTTTACTGTGGCTAAATCCTAGAGTTTAGGAAAGAAAAGCAAAATTTAAGAGATAAATTAGACTTGTTTATGTATGTATTAAGTAAATTTATAGTTTTGAGTGTGGCATCTGAAGTCAGACTGGCTGTATTTAGACCATGGCTAAATACACTAATAGCTTTCTGATTTTAGGAACTATACTTAATGTCTCTAAAATATGCAGTACTTATTTTAAAAAGTTATAATAATATTGGTATTTAACTCATGGAATTTTTCAGATTATTCAATGTGTAGAAGGCATCTAGTATAGTGTCTTGTGTGTTGTTGCCATTGTTCAGTTGATAATTTGTGTCTGACACTTTGCAACCCTATGAACTACAGCGTGCCAGTCTTTCCTGTCTTTCACTGTCTCGGAATTTGCTCAAACTCATGTTCATTGAGTCAGCAATGCCACACAACCACCTCACCCTCTGTCGCCCCCTTCTCCTCCTGCCCTCAATCTTTCCCAGCATCAGAGTCTTTTCTAATGAGTTGACTCTTTGTATCAGCTGGCCAAAGTATCAGGGCTTCAGCTTCAACATCAGTCCTTCTAGTGAATATTAATGGTGGATTTCCTTTTAGGATTGACTAGTTTGAACTCCTTGCAGTCTAAGGAACTCTCAAGAGTCTTTTCCAGCACCACAATTTAAAACCATCAGTTCTCTGGCATTCAGTCTTCTTTATAATCCAACTCTCACATCCGTATATGACTACTAGAAAAATCATAGCTTTGATTATACGGACCTTTGTGACAAAGTTATGTCTCTGCTTTTTAATATATTGTCTAGGTTTCTCATAACTTTTCTTCTAAAGAGCAAGTGTCTTAATTCCGTGGCTGCAGTTACTGTCCACAGTGATTTTGGGGCCCAAGAAAATAAAATCTGTTACTATTTCCACTTTTCTCCCTGTATGTTTGCCATGAAGTGATGGGACCTGATGCCATGATCTTAGCTTTTTGAGCTTTAAAAAAAAATATTTTATTTGAAGGATAATTACTTTACAATATTGTGGTGTTTTTTGCCCTACATTGACATGAATCAGCCATGGGTGCACATTTGTCCCCCCATCCTAAATCCCCCTCACCTCCCTCCCCACTCCATTCCCTTTTCACTCTCCTCTTTTACCTTCATTAAGAGGCTTTTTAGTTCCTCTTCACTTTCTGCCATTAGAGTGGTATCATCTGTATATCTGGGGTTATTGATATTTCTCTCTGCTGCTGCTAAGTCGCTTTAGTCATGTCCGACTCTGTGCGACCCCATAGATGGCAGCCCACAGGCTCCTCTGTCCCTGGGATTCTCCAGGCAAGAACACTGGAGTGGGTTGCCATTTCCTTCTCCAATGCATGCATGCATGCTAAATCGCTTTTGTTGTGTTCAACTCTGTGCCATGCCATGGATAGCAGCCCACTAGGCTCCTCTGTCCAAGGAATTCTCCAGGCAAGAGTACTGAAGTGGGTTGCCATTTCCTTCTCCAGCAATCTTTATTCCAGCTTGTGATTCATCCAGCCCAACATTTTGCATGATGTATTCTTCACATAAGTTAAATAAACAGAGTGACAATACAGCCTTGATGTACTCCTTCCCCAATTTCAAATCAGACCATTGTTTCAATTCGGGTTCTAACTGTTTCTTTTTGTCCTTCATATAGGTTTCTCAGGAGACAGGTAAGGTGGTCTGTTATTCCTATCTCTTTAAGAATTTTCTACAATTTGTTGTGATTTACACAGTCAAAGGCTTTAACATAGTCAATATAGCAGAAGTAGATGTTTTGTGTGTAGTAAATGTTTAGTAAGGGCTAAGATGGTTGGATGGCATCACCAACTCAATGAACATGAGTTTGAGCAAGTTCTGGGAGTTGGTGATGGACAGGGATGCCTGGTGTGCTGCAGTCCATGGGGTAGCAACAATTCAGACACGACTGAGCTACTGAACTGAGCTGGATGGCATGGCTATTTTTAAGAAACACAGAATCTATTATAACATTATCTGGGGATATTACTTCAGGCTGAAATGTCATAAAATAATTTTAAGGTGGAAAACCATAAAGACTAAGTAGATATTTAGTAATCTAGGTGAGAAATGTTCATGGCCTTTACTATGATAGTGGCACTAAGTTGGAGGAAAGCTGACAGATTTGCAAAATGTTCAGAGGTTGAATCTATAGCACTTATCAATAAATAGAGAAGAAAGAAGGAGGATCCTGAGAGAAAGAGAAGCTCTCAGGTGTCTGAAATTTTCAAATGGGCAGGTAGTTATAACATTTATTGAAAGGGGAAGAAAGAAGAATGATGACAAGTTCAATTTCAGAAATGTTGACTTTGACATACCTGTGTATCACTCAAGTGAAAACAGTGAATATCTGGGTGTAAAGCTCTGGGAAGAGATTTGAGAGTTTTATTCCATTTCATGTTTTATTTACTCATTCCTTACAATCTCATCTGGTCAAATATATCATCATTTGTAAAATGGTCAAAACTTCTGATATTGAAACTCACAAATTCCTAGAGCCTGGCAGCAATTTTTATTTTGTTTTACCCACCATTTATAAGTAAGGAGCAAATAGGACCACTACAAAAGCATTTAGAACAACTTTAAATTTTGGCACAAAAATTATTTGTACTGTTGATTTTGAACCATAAATAAAAGACTAATTTCAGAATTTTTTGTAGGAAATAATAATAATTGACTACAGAATATAATTTTTCAATACTTTTTCAATGCATAGTACTGAAAAATTGATAAAATTAATTTTTTTCTAGCTGCTAGAGATATGAAGACACACGTGCACACACACCATGCATAGTAATCATGGTCTCTACTCTCAGTGAACCTATGCAATCATGGAGTAGACATACATGCAATGGGATGGTAAAATCCAAAATTTTATAGGGCATATAGACTAGCTTCAAGGAAACTTATTCCTTATGACTATGTTCAAGGAAAATGAGTTTGTCATGTCAACTACAATTTGGCACTTGCATAGGTACTTGTCATCTATCTACTCAAGGATTAAATCATGTGCTGCTTTGGTTGCTGACTTCAACACTTTCTGAAAGGAGTTCAGGGTGGAGAGCAGAAGAGACACTCTGTTTGGAGGGGCATGAAGCTGGCAGAACAGATCTTCAGATAGTTGTGTACTTTCAGGAGCTGATTTTATGAGCCTAATTCCTGTATCTCCTCAAATTTAGAAAAGCACTAAATCCTTCATGTTGATGACTGCTCCTTGTGACTAACAGAAACCTTTAAAAAAAAAAAAAAGTGCTTGATTGCATGTGTCCATTCTTCACCAAAATTGCATATATACTGACCATCCCCAACTACCTTTTTGGAGCAGTTTCTCACAGCTATCTGAGGTGCTGTCTTGGGGTTGTAGTCCTCATTTTGACCCAAATAAAACTTAACACAGCTCTCAGATTGTGCAATTTTTAAGTTGACAGTGAGAAGTAAACATTGCAAGGAGGTCAATCTAGAGTGATTTTCACAATTAGTAGCTTTAGAAGAAGAAGAAAATTTTCCCTACCCTTCCAGAGTCTTTTGACTGGACTAGAAATTGAATTGGTATGAGATAGATTAGTAGGAAGAAATCAAACAAAAATGGTAAGGGCTTCCCTGGTAACTCAGCTGGTAAAGAATCTTCCTGCAATGCAGGAGACCCCAGTTTGATTCCTGGGTCAGGAAGATCCTCTGGAGAAGGAATAGGCTACCTACTCCAGTATTCTTGGGCTTACCTAGTAGCTCAGATGATAAAGAATCCACCTGCCATGCAGGGGACCTGGGTTAAATCCCTGGGTTGGGAAGATCCCCTAGAGAAGGGCATGACAACCCACTCCAGTATTCTTGCTGGAGAATCCCCATGGACAGAGGAGCCTGGTGGGCTACACTCCATGGGGTGGCAAAGAGTCAGACATGACTGAGCGACTAAACACAGCACAGCACACAGCACAGAACATACAAAGGAGAGACACCCTTCTCCCCAAAATCGAGTAACCCAAATAGCTGAAACCCTCACCTTAAACACCATCTTTAGGTACAGATGAAAGAAGATATTGGGGGTAGTGGTTTGGGATTTCAAAGGGGAGGAAGGCAATTTCCATGGAGATAAAAGGCAACTGTAAATAAATGTTATCTGGGCCTTTCTGAGATAACAGGGCAGGGAGAGGAAGTTTAAATGCCTTTGCTAGGTTTCGCCTCCTTTAGTATCAGTTCAGTTCAGTTCAGTCACTCAGTTGTGTCTGACTTTTTGCGACTCCATGAATTGCAGCAGGCCAGGCCTCCCTGTCCATCACCAACTCCTGGAGTTCACTCAGACTCACGTCCATCGAGTCAGTGATGCCATCCAGCCATCTCATCCTCTGTCGTCCCCTTCTCCTCCTGCCCCCAATCCCTCCCAGCATCAGAGTCTTTTCCAATGAGTCAACTCTTCGCATGAGGTGGCCAAAGTACTACCTAGTTCTTGCTGTAGTTAGATATGATAGTAGCTTCTTTCTTGGATTAGGTTCTTTATTTATATTCTTTTAGGCAGTGAAGGGGAAGGTCAAAGTTTCTTCCTGAGTGTTTTGGGCCTTGACTGTTTTCAGCTCAAAGTAATCCTTCTGCCAGAGAGATGTTTTGGGGTAGCAAGTTTTGCTCTCCTATAGTATTCAGTGCACAACCAACTCCACAGTCTCAATTTCTCATTCCATTGTTCTTTGTGTTTTTATTAATCTTTTTCTCAGAAAAGAGAAATCTTGTGAAATTACTTGATTTTTGTTTTGTTTTTTATTTTGAAGATATATATGGTTGCTTTCTAATTCCATAGGGAAATAAGAATAGTTACTCTGAAAAGTTCTCTATGACCTGAGTATCACTTTTAACCTTTCAGATTTCTTATTTGTTTATTTAAAATTCACAGATCCCCAAAAGATCCTGCTGAGACCAGATGTATGCTGATAACCTAGATACAAACTGCTTTGTGGCATAAACCCAGCACATAAAAGATATATTAAATAAAAGCTTCTCTTGAGACCAGAAAACACTTTCAAAAAGACTTGATGTGAATTGTCTAGCAATTAAGCCAGATCCTTGATACAAAGTTCTTTTCTCTCTTTAAATAGGTGTCCATCAGAGTACACATTCTAGTATGAATGCAAGTCACCTGCCTGGCTTCCATAGAAACTAATCCCTTTCACTTCCTCTAATAAGCAAATCTTCTGCTTCCATTTATCCACTCCTTTTGAGACCACTCATGCAGAGATGCAGTGACAGAAATACTCTTTTAAACACTTTCTCAAATTTCAATCTTTTCTATAGACCCAGTCCTGAAGTGGGTTCATTTATCTTCCCAAGCAAAAGGCCAACAATACACAAAGCTTTCTGACAGGCAAAATGGTAGCAAATACCTGCTGTATTTTTTCTAAAGAAAAGCACAGTGGAGTCACATTCTTGGGGGCAGCTACCACTTTAAAATTCATTTGAAAACACTAATGCCTGATTTGAGACTATTACTTCTCTTAGGATAAGTCCTCTTTACTCTCCCTCTCATGCAGAATTTTACAAGAAGAAATCACTAAATGCTTGTATTAAAGCCTCAAATATATCATTAAATATTAAAGTATAATTGACCAGGCACATAACCTTATTTGTAAGGCATAGATAATAATAAAAGCTAGTCAATCCATAGGAATTCCATAAGGATCAGCAAAAGTAAATAGCATATATGAAAGGACTTTTAAAAAAAAAAGAAAGAAACCACTATTCAAACTCAATGAAAATTAAACTATAATTTTTTAAAGTAAACATGAAGCTATATTAAAACTAAAACAGTTTTGCTATTTATAGTTAACCATGTAGAAATGCTTTCTTCTGAAGTAAATCATAGAGAGTTTGGCAAAATGTGATTGCTCTGTTTCTAACTCATGTCTAACTCTTTGTCACCCCAAGGATTGTAGCAAGCCAGGCTCCCTTGTTCTTCATCATCTCCAGGAGTTTGCTCAGATTCACATCCATTGAGTTGGTGATAATATCCAACTGTCTCATTCTCTGCTGCTCCCTTCTTCTTTTGCAATAATCATAAAAATAAAAAAAGTTTTTAATTTTAAAAAAAACTTAAGGTGTTGTGGATGATTTGCTCAAAGCCTTTATAGAACAAACATATTGATTTAAATAACTTTAAAATATTTAGTTGTGAATATAAAATTCAGTTCAGATCAGTACCGTCACTCAGTCATGTCCGACACTTTGCAACCTCATGGATTGCAGCACACCAGGCTTCCCTGTCCATCACCAACTCCCAGAGCTTGCTCAAACTCATGTCCATCGAGTCGGTGATGCCATCCAACCATCTCATCCTCTGTCATCCCCTTCTCCTCCTGCCTGCAATCTTTCCCAGCATCACGGTCTTTACCAATGAGTCAGTTCTTTGCATCAGGTGGCCAAGCATTGGAGTTTCAGGTTCAGTATCAATCCTTCCAATGAATATTCAAGACTGATTTTCTTTAGGATGGACTGGCTTGATCTTCTTTCAGTCCAAGGGACTCTCAAGAGTCTTCTCCAACACCACAGTTCAAGAGCATCAATTCTTTGGCACTCAGCTTTCTTTATAGTCCAACTCTCACATCCATATATGCCTATAGTAAAAACCATAGCTTTGACTAGATGGGCTGTTGTCAGCAGAGTAATTTCTCTGCTTTTCGGTAGGGTGGCCCGGTTGGTCATTGCTTTTCTTCCAAGGAGCAAGCATATTTTAATTTCATGGCTGCACTAACCATCTACAGTGATTTTGGAGCCCCCCAAAATAAAGCTTCTCACTGTTTCTATTGTTTTCCCATCTATTTGCCATGAAGTGATGGGACCAGATGCCATGATCTTAGTTTTCTGAATGTTGAGCTTTAAGCCAACTTTCCCACTCTCCTCTTTCACTTTCATCAAGAGGCTCTTTAGTTCTTCTTCACTTTCTGGCACAAGGATGGTGTCATCTGCATATTTGAGGCTATTGATATTTCTCCTGGCAATATTAATTCCAGCTTGTGCCTCATCCAACCTTGAATTTTGCATGATGTACTCTGCATATCAGTTAAATAAGAAGGGTGACAATATAGAACTTTGATGTATTCCTTTTCCTATTTGGAACCAGTCTGTTGTTCCATGTCCAGTTCTAACTGTTGTTTCTTGACCTTCATGCAGATTTCTCAGGAGGCAGGTCAGGTGGTCTAATATTCCCATCTCTTTAAGAATTGTCCATAGTTTACTGTGATCCACACAGTCAAAGGCTTTGGCATAGTCAATAAAGCAGATGCTTTTCTGGAACTCTCTTGCATTTTCAATGATTCAACGGATATTAGCAACTTGATCTCTGGTTCCTCAGCCTTTTCTAAATCCATCTTGAACAACTGGAAGTTCATGGTTCACATACTGTTCAAGTCTGGCTTGGAGAATTTTGAGCATTACTTTGCTATCATGTGAGATGAGTGCAATTGTGCAGCAGTCTGAACATTCTTTGGCATTGCCTTTCTTTGGGATTGGAATGAAAACTGACCTTTTCCAATCCTGTGGCCACTGCTGAATTTTCCAAATTTGCTGGCATATTGAGCACTTTCACATAATCATCTTTTAGGATTTGAAATAGCTCAACTGGAATTCCATCACCTCCACTAGCTTTGTTCATGGTGATGCTTCCTAAGGTCCATTTGACTTCGCATTCCAGGATGTCTGGCTCTAGATGAGTGATCACACAAGTGTGATTATATGGGTCATGAAGATCTTTTTGTATAGTTCTGTGTATTCTTGCCACCTCTTCTTAATATCTTCTGCTTTTGTTAGGTCCATGCCATTTCTGTCCTTAATTGTTCCCATCTTTGCATGAAATGGTCCTTTGGTATCTCTAATTTTCTTGACAATATCTCTGGTCTTTCGCATTCTATTGTTTTCCTCTATTTCTTTGCATTGATCACTGAGAAAGGCTTTCTTATCTCTCTGTGCAGTTCTTTAGAACCCTGCATTCACATGGGTATATCTTTCCTTTTCTCCTTTGCCTTTAGCTTAATATGTATCATGATAATGTATAATGCTATAATGTATATGATAATGTATAATGGTAAATAATTTAAAAAATAATGTATGTATATATGTACAACTGAATCACACACAAAAAATAATTCTGCTTTTTGAAACTTAGTGATTTTTTTTGCAGTTTTTCTAAATGTCCTATGGAAATGTAATAACAGTATATGAGATAAAATTTTAAATATATTTGTGTAGGATTTAATATTAATATAATGAATAAATATATATTTTATTTAAGCCCTTAATGACATCATTCAAGATGCTCCTATTGTTACTTTTTTTCTGAACTTATTAAAATAGTTCCTGAAATCTCTAAAATTTTGTTTATTTTTAAATGAAACAAAGATGAATATTTTTAATGATAAAAGGTACAATTTACAAAGGAGATAGCCATTATAAGCCATTAGACACCTAACAAAAAAGAAACAAAGATACATAAAGCAACAATCAGAAGAAATACAAGGGAAAAGAAAAAACGACTAAGATCATAATGAGCATATGAATGTTTCTCAGGAACTATTTTCAGTGCTAGTCTCTCAAATCATCCTACCATTGTCTTCTCAATTGAGTTCAAAAGTCTGTTCTTTGCATCTGTTTCTCCTTTGCTGCCCTGCATATAGGATCATCATTAGTGTCTTTCTAAATTCCATCAGTTCAGTTCAGTTCAGTCACTCAGTTGACCCCATGAATCGCAGAACGCCAGGCCTCCCTGTCCATCACCATCTCCTGGAGTTCACTCAAACTCACGTCCATCGAGTCGGTGATGCCATCCAGCCATCTCATCCTCTGTCATCCTCTTCTCCTCCTGCCCCCAATCCCTCCCAGCATCAGAGTCTTTTCCAGTGAGTCAACTCTTCGCATGAGGTGGCCAAAGTACTGGAGTTTCAGCTTTAGCATCATTCCTTCCAAAGAAATCCCAGGGCTGATCTCCTTCAGAATGGACTGGTTGGATCTACTACTGTGGGCAGGAATCCCTTAGAAGAAATGGAGTAACCATTATGGTCAACAAGAGTCTGAAATGCAGTACTTGGATGCAATCTCAAAAAATGACAGAATGATCTCTGTCTTGAGGTAGGCCTGTATTGCTATGAACTTTCCTCTTAGCACTGCTTTTACTGAATCCTATAGGTCTTGGGTTGTAGTGTTTTCATTATCATTTGTTTCTATACCCGTTTTGATTTTTTTTTTTTAATTTCTTCAGTGATCTGTTGGTTATTCAGAAGCATGTTTCTTAACCTCCACATGCTTGTGTTTTTTATAGCTTTTTCCAGTAGTTGATATATAATTTTACGGAATTTTTATCAAAAAAGATGCTTGAAACAATTTCAATTTTTTTTAAAAAATTTATCAAGGGCAAATGTATGGCCCAGGATGTGATCTATCTTGGAGAATGTTCTGTGTGCATTTGAGAAAAAGGTGAAATTCATCATTTTTTTGGGTGAAATCCCTGTAGGGTATCAATTGGTCTAACAGGTCCAATGTATCATTTAAACCTTGTGTTTCCTTGTTATTTTTCCATTTGGTTGATCGATCCATTGGTATGAGTGAGGTATTAAAGTACTTCACTCTTATTGTGTAACTATTAATTTCCATTTTCATACTTGTTACCATTTGCCTTATGTACTGAGGTGCTCCTACGTTGTGTGCATATATATTTATAATTGTTATATCTTCTTCTAGGATTAATCCCTTGATCATTATGTAGTGTCCTTCTTTGTCTCATATAATGGTTTTTAATTTAAGATCTATTTAACCTGAAATGGGTATTGCTAATTCAGGTTTATTTTTGGTCTGCATTTTCAAGAAATATCTTTTTCCACCCCTTCCCTTTCAGTCTGTATGTGTCCCTAGGTTTGAGGTAGACCTCTTGCAGACAGCATATATAGGGTTTTTTTTTTTTTTTTTGGTATCTATTCAGCCAGTCTTTGTCTTTTGGTTGGAGCATTTAACCCACTTACATTTAAGGTAATTATTGACAAGTATGATCCCGTTACCATTTGCTTTATTGTTTGGGGTTCGTTTCTATAAACCTTTTCTGTTTCTTGTCTAGAAAAGATCTTTTAGCATTTGTTGAAGAACTGGTTTGGTGTATTTTTTGAACAGCTGTATTCTCTCAGTTTTTGTCTATTTGTAAATCTTGTGATTTCTCCTTTGAATCTGAATGATTTACTTGTTGCGTAGAGTAATCTTGGTTGTAGACCTTTCTCTTTCATCACTTTAAATATATCCTGCCATTCTCTTCTGCCCTGAAGAATTTCTATTTAAAGATCAGCTGTTATCCTTACAAGGACTCCCTTGTATGTTATTTGTTGCTTTTCCCTTGCTGCTTTTAATATTTGCTTTCTGTGTTTAATTTTTGTTAATTTGATTAACATGTGTCCTGGCATGTTTTGCCTTGAGTTTACCTTGTTTGAGACTCTCTGGGCTTCTTGTATTTGGATGTTTATTTCCTTCCCCATTTCAGGAAACTTTTCAACTATTATCTCAAGTATTTTCTCATGCCCTTTCCTTTTGTCTTTTTCTTCTGAGACACCTATGATTCAAATGTTGGGGTGTTTAACATTGTCCCAGAGGTAAGGTTGTCCTCAGTTCTGTTTATTCTTTTATTCTCTTTTCTGCTTTGCTTCACTCATTTCCATCATTCTATCTTCCCACTCACTTATCCTTTCTTCCATCTTAGTTACTTTAAAGTTAGTTCCCTCCAGAGTCTTTTTAATCTCAGTTATTGCATTATTCATTATTGATTAACTCTTCATTATTTCTTCTAGGTCCTTGTTATACATATCTTGCATCTTCTCAATCCATGTTTCTAGTCTATTTATCTGTAACTCCATTTTGTTTTCAAGATTTTGGATCACTTTTACTATCATTATTATGAATTCTTTTCCAGGTACCCTCTCTTTTGTTTAGTTTGGTGGGTTTTTATCATGTTCCTTCACCTGTGGATGTATCTCTGACTTTTCATTTTGTTTGGATTGCTATGTTTGGGGTATCCTTTCTGCTGGCTGGAGGATCATAGTTCCCCTTAATTGTGGAGTTTGCTACCTGTAGATGGGATTGGACTAGTGGCTTGTGAAGGTTTTCT
Organism: Bos mutus; assembly: GCF_027580195.1. NCBI lineage: Eukaryota > Metazoa > Chordata > Mammalia > Artiodactyla > Bovidae > Bos > Bos mutus. The sequence continues at coordinate 13,007,191 of NC_091640.1, read as the reverse complement.
GGTTGGGGAAACTTGGGTCTGTGTTCTGGTGGATGGAGTTGGATCTCTTATGTCTGGAGTGCAATGCAGTGTCCAGTAGTGAGTTTTGGGGTGTTTATAGGTTTGGTATGGCTTTGGGTAGCCTGTCTTTTAATGTTCATGGTTGTATTATTGTTTTGTTGGATGATTAGCATGGGGTGTCTTGCAATGGAACTTTCTGGCTCTTGGGTGAAGCCTGGTTTCAGTGTAGGTATGGGTGGGCTCTCATCTATTAATATTCCTTGGAGTCAGGAGTTCTGTGATGTTATAAAGTTCTGGCATTGAGACTCCTGCCTTTGGGTTTTGATCTCCCTATTACAGTAGCCTCAAGACTTCTCTGTCCACACAACACAGAAGAAAAAAACCCTAGGTTAATGTTGAAACAACTCTCCACAGCCAAAAACACCCAGAGAGATTCATAGAGTTATATTGAGAAGGAGGAGGAGGAAGAATGAGGTGACCAGAAGGAGAAAAGGGAGAGTCAAAAGAGAAGAGAACAATCAAGCCAGTAATCAAATCCCTAAGTGAAAATGGATACTAAAAATTAGACTTGCAAAAGTATAAAATTAATAAATATCAAAAAGCAAAGATTAAAAATATAGAATAGAGATTAGACTCTTAAAAGTACAATATAAAGAATATAAAACAAAATTGTATGGAATTTTATTAAAAATAGGGTTTTTAAAGGAAGCTTATTGTAGGCTATAGAAGTGAAAGTTAAAGGAGTAATAAAGAACTTATTTCTTTAAATGATAATAAAAATGTATCTAGGAATTTCTCTGGAGCTGTGTGGTCAGTGTGGGATCAGTATCAGTGTCAGTCCATTTTTCTGGCTTGCACTTGTTCTCAACGTCTATAGTCGCTCCTCAAATGCATGTTGCTGCTGCTGCTGCTGCTGCTGCTGCTGCTAAGTCGCTTCAGTCGTGTCCGACTCTGTGCGACCCCATAGACGGCAGCCCACCTGGCTCCCCCGTCCCTGGGATTCTCCAGGCAAGAACATTGGAGTGGGTTGCCATTTCCTTCTCCAATGCATGAAAGTGAAAAGTGAAAGTGAAGTCACTCAGTCGTGTCCGACTCCCAGTGACCCCATGGACTGCAGCCCACCAGGCTCCTCTGTCCATGGGATTTTCCAGGCAAGAGTACTGGAGTGGGGTGCCATTGTCTTCTCTGCCTCAAATGCATAGTCTTAGCTTAATGGCAGGGTTTTAATCTGTTGCACCTGTCACTTCAGGGGCAGTTACCACTTCTTTACTTCTTTTGACTTCCATTGTTTACAAGTCTCTTTAGGGTCTAATCTCTGCCCTGACACAAAGGGGTGAAAGTGGCCACTTATTCAGGCTCAGTTGCTTAGTTATACTGTAGAAAGGGTGGGGCACTGCCAACAAACACCACTGGCAAATGTTGGGAGTGCTTGAAGTGGATGGATCATACTGGGGTTGGCACAGTCCAAGGAGACATGTACTTCCCAGGTCCACACTGCTCAGGCTTCCTAGTGTGCTGGAAGCACACAGACCATACTTCTCATGCACCTCTCTTGTCCTAGCTGCTTTGTTCCTCAGGTGTACCATGAGGGCACAGGTACCAGGTGTGTCATGTGTCTCCTCAGGGAGGCTGGTCTCAGGCTATGATTTTCCTGGCTGATGCAAACCATCCAGGAACCCAGAAAGACATGATTAGCTCACAGCTTGGCAGGAGATGTGGTCTCTCATGCTGAGATTGCAGCCGCCCCTTGCCTTCCACCTCTAGCTTTGCACACCTGTCTCTCTGCCTCCAGGGAGGGAGGGCCATAAACCCCATCTGGCTTGCTGCTAAGGTGGGTTCCTTTGTTCTGTGAGCATTCCAGGGGTCACTGTACAGCCTTAGAGCCTTCCTGTGGGGAAGGTCCTTTGTTTTTCTTTGTCTCTCTGGCATTCCCACAGATTGGGTTGCTATGTCACATTAGCCCTCTCAGATTGTCCTCAGGGCACCCAAACATGGTCCTTACCCTAAGGACCTACCATGCAGCCCACTTGCTGTGGACAGATGGTAGTGTGTGATTCACTTCTCTTCTGGTAATTGTAGTTCAGCACAAATTCTGTTTGTTTTTTTGTTTTTTGTTTTTTTGTTTTTTTTTTTTACAGTTATGTTGTTCTCTGAGTTTCCAAAGCTCCCTGCTGACCCAAATTGTAAGGTTTCCTATGGTGTGGAAATTTCTCCTCCTTCATGACTCCCTCCCCCGGACAGGTCTCCATCCCTAAATACTTTGTCTCTCTTTTTGTCTTTTATCTTTTGTCCTGCCTCCTTTCAAAAAGATTGGGTTGGCTTTCTGGGTAATCTGGTGTCCTCTGCCAGAATTCAGAAGATGTTTTGTGGAAGTTGCTCCACATTCAGATGTGTTCAAATCACACACATTTGTGATGTGTTTGTGGGGAGAAAGTGGCTTCCCCATCCTACTCCTCTGCCATCTTGGAACTCTGCCCACTCTATTAATCTTACCTGGAAAATCCCATAGACAGAGAATCCTGGTGAGCTATAGTCCATGGGGTCACAACGAGTTAGACATTACTTAACAACTGAGAGCATACACAAACACACACACACACACCCAAAGGTTGTTAAAGAAATGTCTGCATTTCATTTTTGGGGTGAGAAATGAGCAACACGACCCAAAGAAAGCTTTCAATAACTCAGGATTTTCAGCATTGAGATTTTAGGATCCAAGAGTCAATTCAAGAAAACTGCCACTGGTAAAAGATGGTGCAGTATGAACATCACTAAGGATAATGATGACCTATAAAATGTTTAAATCTATAAATTGATAATTATATGAAAATTTAATCTGTCACTTTTGGAAAATGCTAGAAAATTAATTTATTGCTTTGATTATTAATAATAATGAAAACGGCTCAAGGAAATATTTTGCTGTTCTTGTACAAGCCAAATCACTGCAAAATAAAATAGTGTTTGATGATATATTTCACATGATTAAAAAAATCCAAACAATAAGTACAAATAATAAAATTGGAAGTCACTATTTTGAAAAACTTACTGAGTTAAGGATGTAATTATTCAATACCAATGGTTATTAATAGCACCAAAGAAATATAACTAGGTATTATGTGTTTTTGAATCAAAGATGCACATCACATATGAGCTGTCTTCCCAGAAAATATTGAACTTGAATCTGATTAAACTTCTTGATTCAACAACAAATTTGTAGAAACTTTAGAGTGGAGAGTAATGCAATAAACTATAAAATTAATAACACTAGAGAGCAATTGTATGTTTTGTTAAAGCAGTAACTTGCTTAGAAAAAAAGTGATGGGGGAGGTAGATCATATATATATATGTGACTTGGAACTGGTAAGGTTCAATCTTCTTTCATCAGTGAAAGAAGAGATTAAAGGGATGTTTTTCTCATAATAATTCATTAAGTGGTATCATGTTTTACATTATCTTCAATTAAAAGTAAAAAAAAACTAAAGTTGATAATTCCATTTGTTTCATTATGAACTAAACCTTATTATACCACTCAGTATTAAACTTCTGAACATATCTTTTATTTTCATGAGCTATGAGAAATGAAGTTTGGATAGTTTGTTATAAATTTCTTTCTATCCTAGAATAAAATGTCTTTAAAAAATCATCTTGATAAATAATTTATTCTTTTTAACAAATTGCATCAATATATTTTTAGTTACAACAAGTACACACAAAAAAAGAAGAGTTCATAAAATCTTATTTTTTGGTTGCATAAACTTGAAGAATGTAGTCTCTGTGAAGTTCAATTTCCTAGTTGGTTAGAAAAATACATGGATTCTCTGTTGTGTTCAAGTTATGTGGGCATCAGATTAAAAATAAAGTTGAAATATAAAAAGAAGCAATATAAAGCATTATCAACAGGAAATGTGTCAAACTCTCAATATTCCCAATGATCTTCAAAAGATAAAATTTTAAAATATTTAATGTTTGTTCCAAAGATGAATTAGACACCAATCAAGCAATACAAATGTAAATAATTTCAAATTTGTCAAAACATCATCTAAGACATTCCATGTCTAACTAGCAATGATTTTTGGTTGAAGATATACTATCCAATCATACATATTTAATATTTTTAATGTAATATTGTCACTTCTTTCAAAGAAGACACAATAAATGCAAGTAGATATCAGCTATATTTTTCAGTAAGTTGATCTTCCTGATTGAATGGATGGGTCATTTAAGACAAAATGGTCCAAATGGCAATTCTACTTAATGAGTTTTTATAATGGTCTCTCATGCTATTTTTGAAGGGCTAGGGAGAAGCAGACTTCCTGAAGCTGTTAAAATGTTTTTAATTTATTTTTATGAAAAAAATATTTTCACATTAAATTCAAATGGAGTAGAAAAAGAGAAGTGTCAGGCAACAGAAAGTTGGCCTCTGGTGGAATTTAAAGAAATCAGGCAGCTGGAATATTTCACAATGTATCCCAGTTCTTCTTCTTAAATAGCCTGAATATTTCCATACAATCATTAAAGACAATTTCAGATATGCATTTCTGCATCATTGGATGCCCTTTTAACAAGACTAAATCTTATGGAAACCTATATTATTTCTAAAATATATTCCACCCATTGCTGGTGTTATTCAGTTGCTAAGTCATGTCCATCCATTGCTATGTTCCAATTAAAGCATAGCATTGACACATCCCAGACCCCAGCGTGATGTAGTGTTAAGAATGCACACAATTTCACATGCTGGTATCTCTCCAAACCAAGAAGTCACTTTCACATCTAATTTTCATGATGCATTTATTTTCAGATTAGTCACGTGAGTAATGAGCATCCTGGAAAGTGTCCAGTTTTTTTCACCCTGTCGTATTTGCCTTATTCCCATCAACAAACTGAATTAATATTCCCAGCTTTTGCCAAAATGCAAATTTCATGCTGGGGTCTGGGATGTGTCAATGCCATGCTTTAATTGGAACACGGCAAATTGCAACTCACTGTAAAACATGGTCACTTATCTGTTCCAGAAAGCAGTCACATCCACTGCAGTTAAGAAATTATTTTTCATTGGTGAGCATAATTAATTGTCAAAATGTGTATCAGCAAACATGTCCCCTTACTGCATAAACCAAATCTTTCAACTATTCACTATTTATCACACTCCAATCTTTTACTCCACAACCTTCATCGCTAGTCTCTGAATAAAGCACTGCACGTTTGTAGGAAATTCTCATAATGAGCTATTACTGTCAAGCATAAACTAGGCTTCAGTCTTATAACAAAAGACAATTAATGCAAAAGTGACTTTACAATGTAGAAATTGAAGAGTTTTGCTATTATTTTCTCACCATCATATATTATTCTTCTTTCTCACTTTTACAACTCAATTGAACTCTGGCAGATTCTTACTCCTTGAACATTCAATCAAAATTGAAAGTTAAATTCTGTGTTTCCACCTCTTACATCATTTCAGTTTGACAATTTTTTTTTCATATCATGCATAATCCATAAGGAAAATTTATCGCCTTTCCTCTGAAGCAATTTTGCTCATGTTTGGAGTTTTTAATAACATTTACAACCTCTTGAAAATCAAATAAAATAGTTTTTAAATCATTACATTTTCAATGAACGTCTCAGTGTATTTCTGTTTTACATAGGAAGAGCAGACTTTGGGCATATTGACTAAAAAATATAGTCATAACCTGAAAGTAGAGATTTATTTTTATCAGGTGGGAAAGCTTAGGACTTGAAGACAGGGAGACAGCATCTCAGTAGCTCTGAGAAAACTGCTCCAAGAAGGCAGGAGGGAAAGTCAGGCTATATATAAATTTGCAACAAAGCGAGCAGACAGTTTGAACACCAAAGATCAGGTATTGAGTTAAGGAATTTAGCAGTCTAAGTATGGGAAAATGCAAGCCAATGGACTCACTGGATTCATTCCTTTCATACGCACCTCAGCTATCTAGGGCAAATCCTTTTTCCTTGTTCACCTAGCTTCTAGCATTCCCCCAGCTCCTCAGCAATCGTCATGGGGGCAGGGGGTCGCAGCATCCACTGAATCTCAGTTTTGAGAGGCCTCATTCACATGTGGTAACCAGAAATTGCTGATGGTTGTGACATTTTTTATTTATTAATATGGCAGGGGATATGTTCATTTCACAGGCATCTTGGTTCTGTACTATTTGCGGATATATTACCAGTTTAGTTGAAAAATTTTAGATCTTTTATTTGAAAATGCACCCACATGCACATGAACCAGAGTTCTAGGCCATGATTAAGTTTGTAGGGATAAAATAGGAAAAAAAAAAAAAATGTAGAGATAATTGTGCTGTGGTTGGAGATATTCCACATGCTCAACTTTGCATAATTTGGTGAGAAAGATGGGGGAACAATAGTTGTTCCCAAGTTACAATTCTAAGTGCTGAGGACATAGCACTTAGATAAAGAAACAAGGTTCCTATTTCTGTGATAGACAATGAAACAATAAATATATGTCCAATAAAATAGAAGATACTGATGTGTTATACAGGAAAAATTATAAAGGTGTTATGGCAGAGGCATAGATCCTAAAGAGAAGATATTTAAGATGATAATTAAATGACAAAAAGGACTCAGCCAGTATAAATAGGTAGATGAGTGTTTGGGTAGATGAAGCAATTGTTCAGTAAAACTTGCAGAATCAGAATCAAGCTTGGTTGTGTTGAAGGCATAGCATAAAATTGGTACTGACTAGAGAATAATGGGCAAGAGGTAGAGTGGGACAGGATACAGCATGAGATTAGAGAAATAGGTAGAAATTCATAATGCAACCAAAGTTGCCAGGTAGAGATGTTACTCTAAGGGTAATACATAGCAAAGGACATATTAGTCCCTCGGGTTGCTGGATATAAGACTATAAGAGAAGAAGCAGGGGAACAGGAAAACTGTAATCTCTAGCATAGATTGCATCATCTTTCCCTACATCTTATTTTATCTCAAACAAATTAGATTAAAGAATATTTAGGTAGAAAAGAATAACAGATAAATTTAAATCGGGGATATAGGAGCTTTTATCCAGAAATTAAGCTATCCCTAGGCCAACTAGGGGGCTTCTGAGGTGGCTCAGTGGTAAAGAATCTGTGTATAATGCAGGAGACGCAGGTTCAACCCCTGGGTAGGGAAGATCCCCTGAAGAAGGAAATGGCAAGCCACTTTAGTATTTTTGACTGGAGAATCCCATGGACAGAGGAACTTGGTGGGCTACAGTCCATGGGATTGGAGGAGTCTGACACGATTTAGAGACTAAACTACCACAGGCTTACTTGAAGAAGTTTAAAGTTCACTGATATGAATTTGAGAGTTTTAAATATACATTCCTCATTCACTCCCATAACCATTTATTTCCTTCTGCTAACCCTAAAATTACTTCAGACTCAGCTTAAGTTTTATGTATTCCTAGTGCTTTTTGAGACTTCTCTAATTTAAAGGAATAATTTTTACTTTTTGAAATTCTATAACAATTATTATAAATATAATATCTTTATAGTATTCCATTAATGTTAAAGTTTCAAAACCTTTAGAACAAGCTTTTCCTTTTCAATAAATGGCATCAATATTTTCATATTAAATCAAAAATTGTATAAGCTATAGATGGTCAGATATTTAGAGTCAGAAGAGCTTTATAGTATATCTAAATCACCAGTAATGCTGAAATTGAATGGTTCTACGAAAACCTACAAGACCTTTTAGAAGTAACACCCCAAAAAGATGCCCTTTTCATTATAGGGGACTGCAATGCAAAAGTAGGAAGTCAAGAAACACTTGAAATAACAGGAAAATTTGGCCCTGGAATACAGAATGAAGCAGGGCAAAGGCTAATAGAATTCTGCCAAGAGAACGCACTGGTCATAGCAAACACACTCTTCCCACAACACAAGAGAAGACTCTACACATGGACATCACTAGATGGTCCACACTGAAATCAGATTGATAATATTCTTTGCAGCCAAAGATGGAGAAGCTCTATACAGTCAGCAAAAACAAGACTGTGAGCTGACTGTGGCTTCAATCATGAACTCCTTATTGCCAAATTCAGACTTAAATTGAAAACAGTAGGGAAAACCACTAGACCATTCACTTCAGTTCAGTTCAGTCACTCAGTCGTGTCAGACTCTTTGTGACGCCATGAATAGCAGTACACGAGGGCTCCCTGTCCATCACAAACTCCCGGAGTTCACTCAGACTCATGTCCATCGAGTCAGTGATGCCATCCAGCCATCTCATCCTCTGTCATCCCCTTCTCCTCCTGCCCCTAGTCCCTCCCAGCATCAGAGTCTTTTCCAATGAGTCAACTCTTCGCATGAGGTGGCCAAAGTACTGGAGTTTCAGCGTCAGCATCATTCCTTCCAAAGAAATCCCAGGGCTGATCTCCTTTAGAATGGACTGGTTGGATCTCCTTCAGTCCAAGGGACTCTCAAGAGTCTTCTCCAACACCACAGTTCAAAAGCATCAATTCTTTGGTGCTCAGCTTTCTTCACAGTCCAACTCTCACATCCATGCATGACCACAGGAAAAACCATAGCCTTGACTAGATGGACCTTTGTTGGCAAAGTAATGTCTCTGCTTTTCAATATGCTATCTAGGTTGGTCATAACTTTTCTTCCAAGGACTAAGCGTCTTTTAATTTCATGGTTGCAATCACCATCCGCAGTGATTTTGGAGCCCAGAAAAATAAAGTCCAACACTGTTTCCCCATCTATTTCCCATGAAGTGATGGGAACAGATGCCATGATCTTTGATTTCTGCATGTTGCACTTTAAACCAACTTTTTCACTTTCCTCTTTCACTTTCATCAAGAGGCTTTCAAGTTCCTCTTCACTTTCTGCCATAAAGGTGGTGTCATCTAAATATCTGAGGTTATTGATATTTCTCCTGGCAATCTTGATTCCAGCTTGTGCTTCTTCCAGCCCAGTATGACCTAAATCAAATCCCTTATGACTACACAGTGCAAGTGAGAAATAGATTTAAGGGAAATGACTAGATCTAATAGACAGTGCCTAATGAACTATGGACAGAGATTCATGACACTGTACAGGAAACAGGGATCAAGATCATCCCCATGGAAAAGAAATGCAAAAAAGTAAAATGGCTGTCTGAGGAGGCCTTACAAATAGCTGTGGAAAGAAGAGAAGTTAAAAGCAAAGGAGAAAAGGAAAGATATAAACATCTGAATGCAGAGTTCCAAAGAATAGCAAGAAGAGATAAGAAAGCCTTACTCAGTGATCAATGAAAAGAAATAGAGGAAAACAACAGAATTAGAAAGACTAGAGATCTCTTCAAGAAAATTAGAGACACCAAGGGACTATTTCATGCAAAGACTGGCTCAATAAAGGACAGAAATGGTATGGACCTAACAGAAGCAGAAGATATTAAGAAGAAGTGGCAAGAATACACAGAAGAACTGTACAAAAAAGATCTTCATGACCAAGATCATCATGATGGTGTGATCACTCACCTAGAGCCAGATATCCTGGAATGTGAAGTCAAGTGGGCCTTAGAAAGCATCACTATGAACAAAGCTAGTGGAGGTGATGGAATTCCAGTTGAGCTATTTCAAATCCTGAAGGATGATGCTGTGAAAGTGCTGCACTCAATATGCCAGCAAATTTGGAAAACTCAGCAGTGGCCACAGGACTGGAAAAGGTCAGTTTTCATTCCAGTCCCAAAGAAACGCAGTGCCAAAGAATGTTCAAACTACTGCACAATTGTACTCATCTCACATGCTAGTCAGAGAAGGCAATGGCACCCCACTCCAGTACTCTTGCCTGGAAAACCCCATGGGCGGAGGAGCCTGGATGGCTGCAGTCCATGGGGTCGCTGAGGGTTGGACACAACTGAGCGACTTCACTTTCACTTTTCACTTACATGCACTGGAGAAAGAAATGGCAACCCACTCCAGTGTTCTTGCCTGGAGAATCGCAGGGATGGGGGAGCCTGATGGGCTGCTGTCTGTGGGGTCGCACAAAGTTGGACACGACTGATGCGACTTAGCAGCAGCAGCAGCAGCACATGCTAGTAAAGTAATGCTTAAAACTCTCCAAGCCAGGCTTCAGCAATACATGAACCATGAACTTCCAGATGTTCAAGCTGCTTTTAGAAAAGGCAGAGGAACCAGAGATCAAATTGCCAACATCCACTGGATCATGAAAAAAGCAAGAGAGTTCCAGAAAGTCATCTATTTCTGCTTTATTGACTATGTCAAAGCCTTTGACTGTGTGGATCACAATAAACTGGGGAGAATTCTGAAAGAGATGGGAATACCAAACCACCTGACCTGCCTCTTGAGAAACCTATATGCAGGTCAGGAAGCAACAGTTAGAACTGGACATGGAACAACAGACTGGTTCCAAATAGGAAAAGGAGTATATTGTCTCCTTTATAAAGGCTGTATATTGTCACCTTGATTATTTAGCTTATATGCAGAGTACATCATGAGAAACGCTGGGCTGGATGAAGTATACACTGGAATCAAGATTGCTGGGAAAAATATCAATAACCTCAGATATGCAGATAACACCACCTTTATGGCAGAAAGTGAAGAGGAACTCAAAAGCCTCTTGATGAAAGTGAAAGAGGAGAGTGAAAAAGTTGGCTTAAAGCTCAACATTCAGAAAACTAAGATCATGGCGTCTGGTCCCATCACTTCATGGCAAATAGATGGGGAAACAGTGTAAACAGTGTCAGACTTTATTTTGGGGGGCTCCAAAATCACTGCAGATGGTGACTGCAGCCATGAAATTAAAAGACGCTTACTCCTTGGAAGGAAAGTTATGACCAACCTAGATAGCATCCTGAAAAGCAGAGACATTACTTTGGCAACAAAGGTCCATCTAGTCAAGGCTATGGTTTTTCCAGTGGTCATGTATGGATGTGAGAGTTGGACTGTGAAGAAAGCTGAGCACCGAATAATTGATGCTTTTGAACTGTGGTGTTGGAGAAGACTCTTGAGAGTCCCTTGGACTGCAAGGAGATCCAACCAATCCATTCTAAAGGAGATCAGTCCTGGGTGTTGATTGGAAGGACTGATGCTGACGCTGAAACTCCAGTACTTTGGCCACCTCATGCGAAGAGTTGACTCATTGGAAAAGACCCTGATGATAGTAGGGATTGGGGGCAGGAAGAGAAGGGGATGGTAGAGGATGAGATGGCTGGATGGCATCACCGACTTGATGGACATGAGTTTGGGTAAACTCCAGTAGTTGGTGATGGACAGGGAGGCCTGGTGTGCTGCAATTCATGGGGTCGCAAGAGTCAAACACGACTGCGTGACTGAAGTGAACTGAAGTCATCCCAATAAATAGTGTCTATTTTTCCTATTTCAGTGCTCAACTCAGTCCATATTTTAGGACAGACTTAAGAAAAGTTCAACTGAAGTACACAATTGTTAAAATTTAAGGTTCTTCAGTGCTCATCTCATTTCTCTTCTTTATATGATGTAACCAAGAAACATGAATTAGTATGAATTTAGCATTATTGTGTAAATTTCAAGGCTATTTGCTTAAAATTTACTGAATTGCTAAGCAATATAAAAATATCATTGCCTTCAGATACTTTTTTTTTCTTTACTTCTATAAATCAAATTCATCGTGTTTTTCAAGTGGGAAAAGTAATATTTATATGTGACCTCTTCAGAGCTACATTCTAAATTTAAATTTATGTACAAAACAGCAGTCTTATTTAAAATAAGGTAGAGAGTGCTTACACTGGGAGACTGATATATTATATCTCTGAGGATGTAAAGAAAAATAAGACATTTTCAAATTTCATTTAAATTCATGGAAATACAAATGATACTATCTTTATTCTTTCCACTCTTGACTTGAGTATTATCCGCATTCATTTTGTTGGTTTTACTTTTTTTTATGTACACTATTCCCCAAGGATATGTAGATAAATATATGTATTATGTATCAGTTTATATATACATAAAATTTATTATACATTTACCTAATATTATTATCCCCTTCATGGATCACTGCATTGTCATGGTGAAGGGGCTGGTATGGCTCAGTGAAGCTATGAGCCACGCTGTGTAGGGCCATCCAACATGGATGGGTCATAGTGGAGTGTTGTGACCTAACGTGATCCACTGGAGGAGGGAATGGCAAACCACTCCAGTATACTAGCTGTGAGAAACCCATGAACTGTACAAAAAGGCAAAATCATATGACACAGAAAGATTAGTCCCTCAGGTTGCAAGGTGTTCAATATGCTACTGGAGAAGAGTGGACAGCTGCTAATAGCTCCAGAAAATATTGAAGGAACTGGGCCAAAGCAGAAATGACACTCCATTGTGGATGTGTCTCATGACAAAAGTAAAATCCCATGCTGTAAAGAACAGTATTGCTTAGGAGCCTGGAATGTTAGGTCCATAAGTGAAAGTTGCTCAGATGTGTCCAGCTCTTTGCGACCCAATGGACTGTGCAGTCCATGGAATTCTCCAGGCCAGAATACTGGAGTGGCTAGCCTTTCCCTTCTCCAGGGAATCTTCCCAACCCAATAATTGAACCCAGGTCTCCTGCATTGCAGGTGAATATTTTAGTAGCTGAGTCACAAGGGAAGACCAAGAATACTGGAATGGCTAGCCTTTTCCTTCTCCAGGGGATCTTCCTGAACCAAGAATGGAACCAGGGTCTCCTGCATTGCAGGTGGATTCTTTACCAACTGAGCTATCAAGTAAGCCTGAAATGCAGTACTTGAGTGCAACCTTAAAAATGATAGAATGATCTTGATTCATTTCCAAGGCAAACCATTCAGCATCACAGTAATCCAAATCTATGCCCCAACCACCAATGCTGAATGAGCTAAAGTTGATCAGTTTTATGAAGACCTAGAAGACATCCTAGACCTAGCACACTACCACACACACACACACACACACACACACACACACACACACACAGATGTTCTATTCATTATAGGGGATTGGAATGCAAAAGTAGAAAGTCAAGAGATACTTGGAGTTTGAGGCAAGTTTGGCCTTGGATTATAAAATGACGCAGGACAAAGACTAACAAAATTCTGCCAAGAAAACACACTGGTCACAGCAAACACACTTTTTCAACAGCATAGGAGATGACTTTAAACATGGACCTCACCAAATGGTCAGTAGTAAATCAGATTGATTACATTCTTTGTAGCCAAAGATAGAGAAATGGTATACAGTAAGCAAAAGCAAGACCTGCAGCTGATTGTGGCTCAGGTCATTAGTTCCTCATAGCAAAATTCAGGCTTAAGCTAAAGAAAGCTGGGAAAACCAGTAGGTCAGTCAGATACAACTTAAATCAAATTCCTCATGAATATACAGTGGAAGTGATGAATAGATTCAAAGGATTATATCAAGTAAAAAGAGTGCCTGAAGAACTATGGACAGAGGTCCATAATATTGTACAGGAGGCAGTGAACAAATCGTCCCAATGGAAAAGATACACAAGAATGCAAAGAGGTTTTCTGAAAAGGCTTTACAAATAGCTGATGGAAGATGAGAAGCAAGAAGAAAAGGAGAAAGGAAAAGGTACACTCAATCAAATGCAGAGTTCCAGAGAATAGCAAGGAGATGCAAAAAGGCCTTCTTCAATGAACAATGCAAAGAAATAGAGAAAAACAATAGAATGGGAAACACTAGTGATCTCTTCAAGAAAATTAGAGATACAAATGTAGCATTTCATCCAAAGATGGACACAATAAAGGACAGAAACAGTAAAGACCAAGTAGAAGCAGAAGAGATCAAGAAGAGATGGAAATAAAACACAGAGAAATTGTACAGAAAAGATGTTAATAACCTGGGTAACCACGATGGTGTAGTCTCTCACTCAAAGCCAGACATTCTGGAGTGTGAAGTCAGGGGGGCCTTAGAAAGCACTCCTGCCAATAAAACTAGTGCAGGTGATGGAATTCCAGCAGAGCTATTTAAAATCCTAAATGATGATGCTATTAAAGCACTGTACTCAGTATGTCAGCAAATTTGGAAAGCCCAGCAGTGGCCACAGGACTGGAAAAGGTCAATCCTAGTCCCAATTTCCAGGAAGGGCAGTAATAAAGAATGTTCAAACCACCAGACAATTGCATTCATCTCCAATGCTAGTAAGATTGTGCTCAAAATCCTCCAAGCTAGGTTTCAGCATTACATGAACCAAGAACTTCCAGATGTTCAAGCTGGGTTTAGAAAAGGCAGAGGGACCAGAAATCAAATTGCCAACATTATCCATCATAGAGAAAGCAAGGAAATTATAGAAAAATATCTACTGTTTCATTGACTATGCTAAAGCCTTTGAGTATGGATCTTAACAAACTGTAGAAATCTCTTAAAGAGATGGGAATATCAGACCATTTTGCCCATCTCCTGAGAAACATGTCTGCAGGTCAAGAGGTCAAGAAGCAACAGTTAGAATCCTGTATGGAACAGCTGACTGGTTCAGGATTGAGAAAGGCGTACATCAAGGCTGCATATTGCCACCCTATTTATTTAGCTTCTATGCAGAGCACATCATGAGAAATGCCTGACTGAATAAGCTACAAGCTTGACTCAAGATTGCTGGGAGAAATATAAACAACCTCAGATATGCATATGATACCACTCTAATGGCAGAAAGCAAAGAGAAATTATAAAGCCTCTTGATGAGGGTGGAGGAGGAGAGTGAAAAAAAAAAACAGCTTAAAACTCAATATTAAGGAAAAAAACCAAAAACTAAGATCATGGCATTTGGTCCCATCACTTCATGGCTAGTAGAAGGGGAAAATGTGGAAGTAGTGACATATTTCCTCTTCCTTGGCTCCAAAATCATTGAGGATGGTGACTGCAGCCAGGAAATTAGAAAAGGACTGCTATGACAAGACTAGACTGTGTTAAAAAGCAAAGACATATCACTTTGCTGACAAAAGTTCATACAGTTAAGGCTATGGTCTTTCTAGTAGTCATGTAGGAATGTGAGAGCTGGACCATAAAAAAGGCAGAACATGCAAGAATTGATGCTTTTGAACTGTGGTGCTGGAGAAGACTCTTGAGAGTCACTCCAGATTCTTGAGAGTCACTTGGAAATCCAGGAGATCAAACCAGTCAATCTTAAAGGAAATCATACTTTTTGGAAGGACTGAAGCTCCAATACTTTGGCCACCTGATGCAAACAACCGACTCATTGGAAAAGACCCTGATACTGGGAAAGATTGAAGGCAGAAGAAGATGGCAGCAGAGGATGAGATGGTTGGATGGCATTACTGACTCAATAGACATGAACTTGGGCAAACTCTGGAAGATGGTGAAGGACAGGGAAACCTGGCATGCTGCAGTCCATAGGGTCGTGAAGAGGTAGACATGATTTGGTGACTGACAACATCAATAGTATAAAAAATGAGTTTCTCAACAGGTGTTTTATTTTTTTTAATATTTATATTATTGAAATATACTTGACATATGTTTCATGTGCACAGCAAGGTGATTCAGTTATACATATATACATACATTATTTTTTATATTATTTTCCATTATAGGTTGTTACAAGATATTGACTAAAGTTGCCTGTGCTATACAGCAAACCTTTGTTGCTTGCTATATATTTATTTTTTAAATAGGAAATCTAGCCTTCTATTCATACTAGATAAAACAAGTGGAACCAAATGTCAAATTTCTTGCCTAGGCAAAAAATTTATAAGATTTCTAAAATATATAAATTATATCATATATAATATAAATGTACACATGTATACATTCAAAAGCTTTTCTACTATGCTTGATAAAGTCTTGAGAAAGAACACCAAAAAATAAATATAAAAGAAGAGACAGAGAAACTGAAAAACATAAACTAAATGAAATTAGAACACTGCATATAAAATAGAAAAAAGTGAAACAAACTAGATAAGTGACAGATCATCATATAGTTCAGTTGTTTTTAAATACAACAGCTCATTAGAAACACATCTGGAGCTTTGGAGGTAAAAAGCAATACCTGGGCATTTCTATGTTTCAAAAATTTCTAAGATAATTCTGATATGCATCTGGAATTTAAAAAATGATGATAGCTTTTTCTATTAAATGTTAGTTTTAATGATCTAGAATTCTATTATTTTCTGTTGACCAATCATGATACAATATAATATTAAGCGAATGTTGTTCAGTCACACAATCATGTCTGACTCTTTGTGACCCCATGGACTGTAACGCCAGGCCTCTCTGTCCCTCACCATCTCCTGAATTTTGCCCAGGTTCATGTCTATTGTATCAGTGATGCCATCCAGCCAACTCATCCTCTAATGCCCTCTTCTCCTTTTGTCCTCAGTCTTTCCCATGATCAGGGACTTTTCCAATGATTCAACTGTTTGCATCAGGTGACCAAAAGACTGGAGAGTCAGCTTTAGCATCAGTTCTTCCAATGCGTATTCATGGTTGATTTCCTGTAAGATTAACTGGTTTGACCGCCTTGCTCTCCAAGAGACTCTCAGGGGTCTTCTCCAGTACCACAGTTCAAAGGCACCAAATCTTTGACAGTCTGCCTTTATAGTCCAGCTCTCTCAACTGTATGTGACCACTGGGAAAACCATAGCCTAGACTATACAGACCTTTGTCAGAAGAGTGATATCTGTTTGTCATAGCCTTCCTGCCAAGAAGCAATCATCTGATTTCATGGCTTCAGTCATCATCTGCAGAAATTTTAAAGCCCAAGAAGAGGAAATCTATCACTACTTCCATGTCTTCCCCTTTGATTTGCTGTGAAGTAATGGGACTGAAGGCCGTGAACTTATTTTTTTTTAATATTTAGTTTTAAGCTGGCTTTTTCACTTTCTTCCTTCAGCTTCATCAAGAGGTTCTTTAGTTGCTCTTCACTTTCTGCCATTAGAGTGGTATCATCTGCATATCTGAGGTTGTTGATGTTCCTCCCACCTATCTTGAATCCAGCTTGTAACTCTTCCAGCTCAGTATTTCACATGGTGTACTCAGCATATAGGCTAAATAAACAGAATGAAAACAGATGACCTGGTCCTACTCCTTTCTCAATCCTGAAACAATCCATTACTTCATACAGGGTTCTAACTGTTGCTTCTTGATCTGCATACAGGTTTCTCAGGAGACAGGTAAAATTATCCCAAATCTTTAAGAGCTCTTCACAGTTTGTTATGATCCACACAGTCTAAGACCTGAGATTAGTTGACCAAACAGAGGTAAATGTTTTTCTAGAATTTCCTTCTTTCTCTAAGACCTAATGAATGTTGGCAATTTGATCTCTGGTTCCTCTGTCTTTTCTAAACTCAGCTTGGACATCTGGAGACTCTTGACTCATGTAATTAAGTGAATAATAATTAAATAATGACAATAGTAATTGATGTTTATCAGTTTTCACAATCGATAACCAAACAAAAAAGATGATTCAAATCACAAGCCAAGGTTGGAGGGCATCACCAACTCGATGGACATGAGTTGGAGGAGGCTCCAAGACTTGGAGATGGACAGTGAAGGTGGTGTGCTGCAGTCCATGGTGTCAGAAAGAGTCAGACACGACTGAGGGACTGAAATGAACTGAACTGAAAATCGCATGCGGTATTGGCCACAATATGAACTTAACAATGGAAAACAATTACATGGAATTTGGGGAGTGGCTAAGACAGTAAAGAACCTGCCTGCAATGCAGGAGACCGGTTTTTGATCCCTGGACCCTTGGAGAAGGGAATGGCTACCCAGTCGTGTATTCTTGTCTGGAAAATTCCATGGACAGAGGAACCTGGCCCAGCTGTATTCCATGGGATCACAGAGTTGGACGTGACTGAATAACTAACATTTTCATTTTCCCTTTCAGGAATTAAGTAGAGTTATGCGGTAAGTGCATATTAGTTTAGTTCAGTTGCTCAGTCATATCCAACTCTTTGCGACCACATGGACTGCAGCATGCCAGGCTTCCCTGTCCATCACCAAATTCTGGAGCTTGCTCAAATTCACAAGGGTCTGTCTAGTCAAGGCTATGGTTTTTCCAGTGGTCATGTATGGATGTGAGAGTTGGACTGTGAAGAAAGCTGAGTGCTGAAGAATTGATGCTTTTGAACTGTGATGTTGCAGAAGACTCTTGAGAGTCCCTTGGACTGCAAGGAGATCCAACCAGTCCATTATAAAGGAGATCAGTCCTGGGTGTTCTTTGGAAGAAATGATGCTAAAGCTGAAACTCCAGTACTTTGGCCACCTCATGCGAAGAGTTGACTCATTGGAAAAGACTCTGATACTGGGAAGGATTGGGGTCAGGAGGAAAAGGGGACGACAGAGGATGAGATGGCTGGATGGCGTTACCAACTCGATGGACGTGAGTTTGAGTGAACTCTGGGAGTTTGTGATGGACAGGGAGGCCTGGCGTGCATTCATGGGGTCGCAAAGAGTTGGACACGACTGAGAGACTGAACTGAACTGAGTCAAAGATACCATCCAACTATCTCATCTTCTGTCATCCCCTTCTCCTCTTGCCTTCAATCTCTCCCAGCATCACGGTTTTTTCCACTGAGTCAGTTCTTTGCATCATGTGGCTATAGTTACTGGTGTTTCAGCTTCAGCATCAGTACTTCCAATGAATATTCAGGATTGATTTCCTTTAGGATTGACTGGTTGGATTTCCTTGCAGTTCAAGGGACTCTCAAAAGTTTTCTCCAACATCACAGTTCAAAAGTATTAATTCTTCAGCACTCAAATGAAGAATTAATACTTTTGAACTGTGGGCCAGCTGTTTGGTGCTGTTGAATTCTCTTAACTCTTGTTTGTTTGGAAAGCTTTTATTTCTCCTTCAGATGGTGGCTGAAAGATTAAAGTGACTGCCTGAAATGCGGGAGACCCAGGTTCCATCCCTGGATCGGGAAGATCCCCTGGAGCAGGAAATGGCAACCCACTCCAGTATTCTTGCCTGGAGAATCCCATGGACGGAGGAGCCTGGTAGGCTACAGTCCATGGGGTCACAAAGAGTCGGACATGATTGAGCGACTTCACTTTCACTTTCACTTTTTCAGATCTTAACAAGAGTCTTGTTGGATCAAGTATTCTAGGTTGTATGTTCCCCCCTTTC
This sequence comes from Bos mutus, assembly GCF_027580195.1. NCBI lineage: Eukaryota > Metazoa > Chordata > Mammalia > Artiodactyla > Bovidae > Bos > Bos mutus. Next base: position 12,988,139 of record NC_091640.1, on the reverse strand, counting down.
ATCACTTTAAATATATCATGCCGTTCCCTTCTGGCTTATTGAGTTTGTTGAAAAATCAGCTGACAATCTTATAGGTGTTCCCTTGTATTCCATTTGTCATTTTTTTCTTGTTGCTTTTAATATTTTACCTTTTTTTTTTTTTTTGGTCAGTTTGATTACTATGTGTTTCTGTGTGTTACTCCTTGGGTTTATCTTGCCTGTGACTCTCTGCACTTCCAGGACTTGCTTGACTATTTCCTTTCACATGCTAGGAAATTTTCATCTACTGTGTCTTAAAATATTTTCTTGGGTTCTTTCTCTCTTCTCCTTCTAGAATCCCTGTAATGTGAATATTGATGCATTTCATGTTGTCCCAGAGGTCTCTTAAGCTGTCTTCATTTTCTTCCTTTCTTTTTTTTCTATATTCTCTTCTGTACCAGTGTTTTCCATCTTTCTGTCCTCAGCTCACTTATTTGTTCTGCCTCAGTTACTCTGGTATCAATTCCTTTTAGTGTACTATCCATTTCTCTGTTTGTTCTTTAGTTCTTCTAAGTCTTAGTAAACATTTTTTGCATGTTCTCTGTTTTTCTGAGATCCTGGATCATGTTCACTATCATTTGTCTAATTTTTTTCTTTTTCTTTTTTTTCCTGGAAGATTCCCTATCTCCATTTCATTTAGTTGTTTTTCTGTGGTTTTACCTTGTCTCTTCATCTGGAACAAAATGTTTTGCTTTTTCATCGTGATTAACTTTCTGTAATGTGGTTTTCATTCTAGCTGCTATGGAGTTGTCATTATCCTGGCTTCTGAATGCCTTCTGGTGGATGAGGCTAAGAGACTTATGCAAGCTTCCTGGTGGGGCAGTCTGATAATTTGAAAAACTATGTCTTGCTCTGGTGGTCAGGGCTGTGTCAGTAAAGCTTTAATCCAATTATGGATTGATGATTTGGGTTGTGCTCTCTCCCTGTTAGTTGTTTGGCCTGAGGTGACCCAGCTCTGGGGTCTACAGGCTCTATGGTATGTTTAATGGTAACATCCAAGAGGACTTACACCAAGGGGCAACTTCCAGGAGTGCTGCTGCAAGGGCCCCTGTCCTTGTGGTGAGCCACTGCTGACCCACGCCTCCACTGGAGACCCTCCAACACTAGCAGGTAGGGTCGGTTCAGTCTCCTGTGGGGACACTGCTCCCCCCACTCCCCGGGTCATGGTGCACTCAAGGCTTTGCTTGTGCTCTCTAACAATGGAGTCTCTGTTTCCCCCAGTCCTATGGAAGTCCTGCAATCAAACCCCACTCAACTTCAAGGTCAGATTCCCTGGGGTTTTCCTTTTTCTTTGTCAGATTTCCGGGCTGAGAAGCCTGATGTGGGACTATGAACCTTCACAATAGTAGGAGAGCTACTTGGGTAGTATTTTTTTTCTAGTTTGTGGGTCACACACCTGGTGGGTATGAGGTTTGATTCTATTGTGATTTCACCCCTCCTACCATCTTGTTGTGGCTTCTTTGTCTTTGGACATTGAGTATCTGCTTTTGTGGGTTCTAGCATCCTTTGGCCACTGGTTGTTAAACAGCTAGCTGTGATTTTTGTGCTTTTGCTGAAGGAGATACATGCACATCTTTCTATGCCACCATCTTGAAGCACATTCAGTAATTTTTAAATAAGGACTTTTGATAACTTATAAAGTCAGACACATACACTATCAGAATCAGTACTCAGCACAACACCACATTTTAATAAGACAGATATTAAATACATTTTGTATCTGAAGAAACTTTGATCCTCAAAGGTTAAGTGATCTGATATAAACAAATAATTCTGAAAAAATAAATCACATGAAGATGCTATGATATGATCTTATTAATGGTTTTATAAATATTTTAGAAATTCTATCATATAAGCTCCAAAGTCAGGTGACTATATACAAGGAGGAGAAAAAAAATCATTAGCACATATTATTTTGTGAAATAGATGCATTTCTCCAAACCAGGCACCTAGTTCGTCTCCTTTATTTACAGAAGTCAAATTCTTTAAGAATGAACATTTCTTGTGTATTTATGTTGGCTCACTACATAATATTCCTATTTTCAACACTGAAATTGATATCTATTCAAAGCAATACCTCTGAAGGAAAAAATATATATATTATTTAAATACTTGGATCTTGCACTTTGGTTTACAGACTCTTACACTATTTTATGATCAACAATAATGATTTGTTTGTTTTTAAAACAAACTCAATATAAGATATGAGACAGCCAGTTAGGTAGTGTGCATATGTGCTACGAAAGTAAATATGTGTTATTAATTTTCACTTTTTCTAGTGATATTTAGTAATATTATAGTGTCTGGGGATCAGGACAAAGAATTATTGCTCTTGTGGTTTCTGATCCCCAGCAGGGAGAATATTGACCTTTCATTATCACTTAATTTATTGTGCCTGGTCTTTGCACATTAGTTCAGAAGAGGAAAATACAACTTTAAGAGAAAAACATGGAATCATCTAGGGCCAAGAGAGCAGAGATATTTTTCTTACACTGAAAAACTTTCTGAAACATTCCTATGATATATATGGTTTGTCCTCCATATTATAGGCCTAAAACATTGGAAATTTGTAACTCATCATTTCTTATTTTTGGAACTATTAATGTGGTGATTTGAGAGTGACTATTTGCATGATATATCATTCCACTGATATGTGTAGTATATAATGCTATAGACTTAGAAACTAGATAAATAAGCATGTTAAAATTGTGGATGGATAAAGAAAAAAGTAAACTGACTTTGACAAAGGGCTCATGATCCTCTCTTATGAATATATTTCATATACTGAGTCCTTTGTGGTTTCTTCATGATCATCAACTCTAGATCTATGAAATACTCCCAAAATTGAGTCATTAAAATTCATTTGAGGACTGTAAATAAAATATCTAAATTCATTTAACAAATCGAATTTAATTTCTTCAAAGATCCATTACTTGGCAAGACTCTGGGATCTCAAAGGCAAAAGTGATCATGGAAAGAATTACATTCATAGTAACTCATGGAGAAGGGGAGTGTCAAGGAATATATCCTTGAAGAAGTAATACTTGTGATGAATTCTGAGGCAAGAATGGATGTTAACTAAGCAAAATAGAAAATTAAGTTAGAAAATCAGATGAATCAAGTCATAATTAAGCTCATCAACCATTTTCAAAGGAGCACTGTAGACAAGAAAAGGCACTGACTTAATATAAAATGAAAGACAGAATTGCTTAATGGCAGAGAGAGAGAAGGGGACAGAGTAGTGCCTGATGATGTTTAATAGGATGAAAAACACAACCCATGTACAGTTTAGCAGGATACATTAATTTCTCTTCTAAACTCTAAGGAAAATCAAAGCAATGGGCTGAATGTGCCTCACTCCTAAATTTATATATTGAAATGATGATTCCAAAGAGAGTATCTAGAGGTAAGGCCTTTGGGAGATAATTTAGTCATGAGGGTGGAGCACTCATTAATGGGATTATTACCTTTACAAGAAGCAGCCAAAGAACTACCTAACTATTTTTCTGTGACATGAGGACAAAGCAGGGGGGAAAAAGATCATTAGTAAATCAGGATGAAAGTACTTATCAAGAAACCAACCATGCTAGAACTCCAATTGTAGACTTAGAGCCTCCAGAAGTGTAAGAAACAAAGGGTTATTTAAAAAAAAAAAAAAAAGTCTGTGGTTCTAGCATTAGTTCTAGCATTCCATACCAAGACAATCATTAAAGATTTGTAAACGGAAAGAAGGATGTGCATGTGTGCTTATATATGTATTTCTGTTACATAAATACATGTGCAGATATGATCAAATTTGAAGTCTCAAAGATCACTGTGAGACTTTCATTTTAAAATGGAGGCTATCTATGTAGAGGATCATGTCATCTGCAAATAGTGAGAGTTTTACTTCTTCTTTTCCAATTTGGATTCCTTTTATTTCTTTTTCTGCTCTGATTGCTGTGGCCAAAACTTCCAAAACTATGTTGAATAGTAATGGTGAAAGTGGGCACCTTTGTCTTGTTCCTGACTTTAGAGGAAATGCTTTCAATTTTTCACCATTGAGGATAATGTTTGCAGTGGGTTTGTCATATATAGCTTTTATTATGTTGAGGTATGTTCCTTCTATTCCTGCTTTCTGGAGAGTTTTTATCATAAATGGATGTTGAATTTTGTCAAAGGCCTTCTCTGCATCTATTGACATAATCATATGGTTTTTATTTTTCAATTTGTTAATGTGGTGTATTACATTGATTGATTTTATGGATATTGAAGAATCCTTGCATCCCTGGGATAAAGCCCACTTGATCATGGTGTATGATCTTTTAATGTGTTGTTGGATTCTGATTGCTAGAATTTTGTTAAGGATTTTTGCATCTCTGTTCATCAGTGATATTGGCCTGTAGTTTTCTTTTTTGTGGGATCTTTGTCAGGTTTTGGTATTAGGGTGATGGTGGCCTCATAGAATGAGTTTGGGAGTTTACCTTCCTCTGCAATTTTCTGGAAGAGTTTGAGCAGGATAGGTGTTAGCTCTTCTCTAAATTTTTGGTAGAATTCAGCTGTGAAGCCGTCTGGACCGGGCTTTTGTTTGCTGGAAGATTTTTGATTACAGTTTCAATTTCCATGCTTGTGATGGGTCTGTTAAGATTTTCTATTTCTTCCTGGTCCAGTTTTGGAAAGTTGTACTTTTCTAAGAATTTGTCCATTTCTTCCACGTTGTCCATTTTATTGGCATATAATTGTTGATAGTAGTCTCTTATGATCCTTTGTATTTCTGTGTTGTCTGTTGTGATCTCTCCATTTTCGTTTCTAATTTTGTTGCTTTGATTTTTCTCCCTTTGTTTCTTGATGAGTCTGGCTAATGGTTTGTCAATTTTATTTATCCTTTCAAAGAACCAGCTTTTGGTTTTGTTGATTTTTGCTATGGTCTCTTTTGTTTCTTTTGCATTTATTTCTGCTCTAATTTTTAAGATTTCTTTCCTTCTACTAACCCTGGGGTTCTTCATTTCTTCCTTTTCTAGTTGCTTTAGGTGTAGAGTTAGGTTATTTATTTGACTTTTTTCTTGTTTCTTGAGGTGTGCCTGTATTGCTATGAACTTTCCCCTTAGGACTGCTTTTACCATGTCCCACAGGTTTTGGGTTGTTGTGTTTTCATTTTCATTCGTTTCTATGCAAATTTTGATTTCTTTTTGATTTCTTCTGTGATTTGTTGGTTATTCAGCAGCGTGTTGTTCAGCCTCCATATGTTGGAATTTTTAATAGTTTTTCTCCTGTAATTGAGATCTAATCTTACTGCATTGTGGTCAGAAAAAATGCTTGGAATGATTTCTATTTTTTTGAATTTACCAAGGCTAGCTTTATGGCCCAGGATGTGATCTATCCTGGAGAAGGTTCCATGTGCGCTTGAGAAAAAGGTGAAATTCATTGTTTTGGGATGAAATGACCTATAGATATCAATTAGGTCTAACTGGTCTATTGTATCGTTTAAAGTTTGTGTTTCCTTGTTAATTTTCTGTTTAGTTGATCTATCCATAGGTGTAAGTGGGGTATTAAAGTCTCCCACTATTATTGTGTTATTGTTAATTTCTCCTTTCATACTTGTTAGCATTTGTCTTATGTACTGTGGTGCCCGTGTTGGGTGCATATATATTTATAATTGTTATATCTTCTTCTTGGATTGATCCTTTGATCATTATGTAGTGACCGACAGTAAAGTTGCAGGATATAAAATCAACACACAGAAATCCTGGCATTCCTATACACTAATAATGAGAAAACAGAAAGAGAAATTAAGGAAACAATTCCATTCACCATTGCAACGGAAAGAATAAAATACTTAGGAATATATCTACCTAAAGAAACTAAAGACCTATATATAGAAAACTATAAAACATTGGTGAAAGAAATCAAAGAGGACACTAATAGATGGAGAAATATACCATGTTCATGGATTGGAAGAATCAATATAGTGAAAATGAGTATACTACCCAAAGCAATTTATAGATTCAATGCAATCCCTATCAAGCTACCAACAGTATTCTTCACAGAGCTAGAACAAATAATTTCACAATTTGTATGGAAATACAAAAAACCTCGAATAGCCAAAGCGATCTTGAGAAAGAAGAATGGAACTGGAGGAATCAACCTACCTGACTTCAGGCTCTACTACAAAGCCACAGTTATCAAGACAGTATGGTACTGGCACAAAGACAGAAATATTGATCAATGGAATAAAATAGAAAGCCCAGAGATAAATCCACGCACATATGGACACCTTATCTTCGACAAAGGAGGCAAGAATATACAATGGATTAAAGACAATCTCTTTAACAAGTGGTGCTGGGAAATCTGGTCAACCACTTGTAAAAGAATGAAACTGGACCACTTTCTAACACCATACACAAAAATAAACTCAAAATGGATTAAAGATCTAAACGTAAGACCAGATACTATAAAACTCCTAGAGGAGAACATAGGCAAAACACTCTCCGACATACATCACAGCAGGATCCTCTATGACCCACCTCCCAGAATATTGGAAATAAAAGCAAAAATAAACAAATGGGACCTAATTAACCTTAAAAGCTTCTGCACATCAAAGGAAACTATTAGCAAGGTGAAAAGACAGCCTTCAGAATGGGAGAAAATAATAGCAAATGAAGCAACTGACAAACAACTAATCTCAAAAATATACAAGCAACTCCTACAGCTCAACTCCAGAAAAATAAACGACCCAATCAAAAAATGGGCCAAAGAACTAAATAGACATTTCTCCAAAGAAGACATACAGATGGCTAACAAACACATGAAAAGATGCTCAACATCACTCATTATCAGAGAAATGCAAATCAAAACCACTATGAGGTACCATTTCACACCAGTCAGAATGGCTGTGATCCAAAAGTCTACAAATAATAAATGCTGGAGAGGGTGTGGAGAAAAGGGAACCCTCTTACACTGTTGGTGGGAATGCAAACTACTACAGCCACTATGGAGAACAGTGTGGAGATTCCTTAAAAAACTGGAAATAGAACTGCCTTATGATCCAACAACCCCACTGCTGGGCATACACACCGAGGAAACCAGAACTGAAAGAGACACGTGTACCCCAATGTTCATCGCAGCACTGTTTATAATAGCCAAGACATGGAAGCAACCTAGATGTCCATCAGCAGATGAATGGATAAGAAAGCTGTGGTACATATACACAATGGAGTATTACTCAGCCATTAAAAAGAATACATTTGAATCAGTTCTAATGAGGTGGATGAAACTGGAGCCTATTATACAGAGTGAAGTAAGCCAGAAGGAAAAACATAAATACAGTATACTAACGCACATATATGGAACTTAGAAAGATGGTAACAATAACCCGGTGTACGAGACAGCAAAAGAGACACTGATGTATAGAACAGTCTTATGGACTCTGTGGGAGAGGGAGAGGGTGGGAAGATTTGGGAGAATGGCAATGAAACATGTAAAATATCATGTAGGAAACGAGTTGCCAGTCCAGGTTCGATGCATGATGCTGGATGCTTGGGGCTGGTGCACTGGGACGGCCCAGAGGGATGGTATGGGGAGGAGGAGGGAGGAGGGTTCGGGATGGGGAACACATGTATACCTGTGGCGGATTCATTTTGATATTTGGCAAAACTAATACAATTATGTAAAGTTTAAAAAATAAAATAAAATTGGAAGAATAAAAAATAAATAAATAAATAAAATGGAGGCTATCAATCCTGACCCAAACATATAAAAATATTTAAAAACAAACAAAAGATTTTTTAAAAATATAATAAATAATGCCCTAACTTGTCTGAGAAAAAGACTATTATTGCATTAAAGAGGAGCGGGAATGAGGAAGGAAAGATGGGAATAAAGGCAAAGAGAAATACAGTAAACAGAAAACATAAAACAGGACAGCAGGTATGAGTTCAAATACAGCAGTAATTTAAAAAACGATGTGAATGAATTAGACCGATCTATTAAAAAGAAAATTGATCTATATACATGGAAAAATTCTCATATAAATTACAAACATTGATAGCAATAAAATACGTGATCATTGGTACAGTGCGGTATTATAAAGAACCAAATATTTACAATTTGTACAGCTATGTGAAATGATATGGGTGAATTTCACAGAGGTAATATTGAATGAAAAGGGCCATATGTAGAATAATCTGTTTTACAATTCCATCTATATGAGTATTAACAATGATCAAACTAAGCTAAATGCTTAGCATGGTTGTTCACTTAGTTTTAAACTATTAAGAAAAAAAAGGTAAGCAAGGACAACTTAAGGTTCTAGATAAAGCAGTTACTAGTGACATGATGGATGTTTCTGAGATGATGACAGTATATAATATTTTAGCTGTTTGGTTGTTATATGGGTGGATATTGTGTGATGAGTTAATGAGAAGTTCTTTTCATTTTGCACACATTCTGTATGTCATGTTACATATTCAAAAAAACCCTTAAATAAAGAAGAATAGACACATAATATTTTATTCACTCGGCAAAACAGTGAAAATGTGAATATTAAGGGTTGGGAAACCATAAAAATTAAGAACTATCATATACCACAGTTAAATTTAGTATATCCACTCAGAGGGAGTAGAAGGATGTATGGTCATCTTCTCCCATGAGAACACAAAATCGCAAGTAGTTATTTCAATTCAGTTCAGTTCAGTCACTCAGTTGTGTCTGACCCTTTGGAACCCCATAAATTGCAGCACGCCAGGCTTCCCTGCCCATCACCAACTCCCAGAGTTCACTCAAACTCATGTCCATCCAGTCGGTGATGCCATCCAGCCATCTCATCCCCTGTTGTCCCTTTTTCCTACTGCCCACAATCCTCCGAGAATCACAGTCTTTTCCAATTAGTCAACTCTTCGCATGAGGTGGGCAAAGTACTGGAGTTTCAGCTTTAGCATCATTCCTTTCAAAGAATACCCAGGATCGATCTCCTTTAGAATGGACTGGTTGGATCTTCTTGCAGTCAAAGAGACTCTCAAGAGTTTTCTCCAACACCACAGTTCAAAAGCATCAATTCTTCGGCACTCAGCTTTCTTCACAGTCCAACTCATATCCATACATGACCACTGGAAAAACCATAGCCTTGATTAGACGGACCTTTGTTGGCAAAGTAATGTCTCTGCTTTTTAATGTGCTATCTAGGTTGGTCATAACTTTCCTTCCAAGGAGTAAGCGTCTTCTAATTTCATGGGTGCAATCACCATCTGCAGTGATTTTGGAGCCCAAGAAAATAAAGTCTGACACTGTTTCCCCATCTATTTCCCATGAAGTGATGCGACCAGATGCCATGATCTTCATTTTCTGAATGTTGAGGTTGAAGCCAACTTTTTCACTTTCCTCTTTCACTTTCATCAAGGGGCTTTTTAGTTCCTCTTCACTTTCTGCCATAAGGGTGGTGTCATCTGCATATCTGAGGTTATTGATATTTCTCCCGGCAATCTTGACTCCAACTTGTGGTTCTTTCAGCCCAGCATTTCTCATGATGTACTCTGCATAGAAGTTAAATAACCAGGGTGACAATATACAGCCTTGACGTACTCCTTTTCCTATTTGGAACCAGTCTGTTGTTCCATGTCCAGTTCTAACTGTTGCTTCCTGACCTGCATACAGGTTTCTCAAGAGGCAGGTCAGGTGGTCTGGTATGCCCATCTCTGTCAGAATTGTTCACAGTTTATTGTGATCCACACAGTCAAAGGCTTTGGCATAGTCAATAAAGCAGAAACAGATGTTTTTCTGGAACTCTCTTGCTTTTTCTATGATCCAGCGGATGTTGGCAATTTGATCTCTGGTTCCTCTGCCTTTTCTAAAACCAGCTTGAACATCTGGAAGTTCACAGTTCATGTATTGCTTAAGCCTGGCTTGGAGAATTTTCAGCATTATTTTACTAGCGTGTGAGATGAGTGCCATTGTGCGGTAGTTTGAGCATTCTTTGGCATTGCCTTTCTTTGGGATTGGAATGAAAACTGCCCTTTTCCAGTCCTGTGGCCACTGCTGAGTTTTCCAAATTTGCTGGCATATTGAGTGCAGCACTTTCACAGCATCGTCTTTCAGGATTTGAAATAGCTCAACTGGAATTCCGTCACCTTCACTAGCTTTGTTCATAGTGATGCTTTCTAAGGCCCACTTGACTTTACATTCCAGGATATCTGGCTCTAGGTGAGTGATCACACCCTCGTGATTATCTTGGTCATGAAGATCTCTTTTGTACAGTTCTTCTGTGTATTCTTGCCACCTCTTCTTAATATCTTCTGCTTCTGTTAGGTCCATACCATTTCTGTCCTTTATTGAGCCCATCTTTGCATGAAATGTTCCCTTGGTATGTCTAATTTTCTTGAAGAGATCTCTATTCTTTCTAATTCTGTTGTTTTCCTCTATTTCTTTGCATTGATCGCTGAGGAAGGCTTTTTTATCTCTTCTTGCTATTCTTTGGAATTCTGCATTCAAATGCTTATATCTTTCCTTTTCTCCTTTGCTTTTTGCTTCTCTTCTTTTCACAGCTATTTGTAAGGCCTCCCCAGACAGCCATTTTGCTCTTTTGCATTTCTTTTCCATGGGGATGGTCTTGATCCCTGTCTCCTGTACAATGTCACAAACCTCCATTCATAGTTCATCAGGCACTCTATCTATCAGATCTAGGCCCTTAAATCTATTTCTCACTTCCACTGTATAATCATAAGGGATTTGATTTAGGTCATACCTGAATGATCTAGTGGTTTTCCCTACTTTCTTCAATTTAATTCTGAATTTGAAATAAGGAGTTCTGATCTGATCCACAGTCAGCTCCCGGTCTTGTTTTTGCTTACTGTATAAAGCTTCTCTATCTTTGGCTGCAAAGAATATAATCAATATGATTTCGATTTTGGCCATCTGGTGATGTCCAAGTGTAGATTTTTCTCTCATGTTGTTGGAAGAAGGTGTTTGCTATGACCAGTGCGTTTTCTTGGCAAACCTCTGTTAGCCTTTTCCCTGCTTCTTTCCATATTCCAAGGCCAAATTTGCCTGTTACTCCAGGTGTTTCTTGACTTTCTACTTTTGCATTTTAGTGCCCTATAATGAAAAGGACATATTTTCTGGGTGTTAGTTCTAAAAGGTTTTGTAGGTTTTCATAGAACTGTTCAATTTCGGCTTCTTCAGTGTTACTGGTTGGGGCGTAGACTTGGATTACTGTGATATTGAATGGTTTGCCTTGGAAACGAACAGAGATCATTCTGTTGTTTTTGAGATTGCATCCAAGTACTGCATTTCGGACCCTTTTGTTGACCATGATGGCTACTCCATTTCTTCTAAGGGATTCCTGCCCGCAGTAGTAGATATAATGGTCATCTGAGTTAAATTCACCCGTTCCAGTCCATTTCAGTTCGCTGATTCCTAGAATGTCGATGTTCACTCTTGCCATCTCCTGTTTGACCACTTCCAATTTGCCTTGATTCATGGACCTAACATTTCAGGTTCCTATGCAATACTGCTCTTTACAGTATCGGACCTTGCTTCTATCACCAGTCACATCCACAGCTGGGTATTGTTTTTGCTTTGGCTCCATCCCTTCATTCTTTCTGGAGTTATTTCTCCACTGATCTCTAGTAGCATATTGGGCACCTACCCACCTGAGGAGTTCCTCTTTCAGTATCCTATCATTTTGCCTTTTCATACTGTTCATGGGGTTCTCAAGGCAAGAATACTGAAGTGGTTTGCCATTCCCTTCTCCAGTGGACCACATTCTGTCAGACCTCTCCACCATGACCCACCTGCCTTGGGTGGCCCCACACGGCATGGCTTAGTTTCATTGAGTTAGACAAGGCTGTAGTCTGTGTGATCAGATTGAGTAGTTTTCTGTGATTATGGTTTCAGTGTGTCTGCCCTCTGATGTCCTCTCACAATGCCTACCGTCTTACTTGGGTTTCTCTTACCTTGGACGTGGGGTATCTCTTCAACGGCTGCTCCAGCAAAGTGCAGCCGCTGCTCCTTACCTTGGACAGGGTATCTCCTCACGGCCGCCCCTCCTGACCTTGAATGTGGAGTAGCTGTTCTTGGCCCTATTAGGAGGTTTTTGGTGATCAAGGGTCTTGGATTCAGTGCTCCCACTCCAAAGGCTCAGTGCTTGCTTTGGCACTGTATTGTTTCTTTGTCTTTTATCTCTTGCCTCTCTGAACCACAACATTCCATGGAATTCAGAATTACATTATCACAACCCAACTCCCTTTTGTTCAAGCAGAACACATTGCAGTTCTCAGACATCACTTTTCCTTTGCTCTTTACTGTCAGGGTGATGCACTGCAAATCTTTATTTCTTTCAGCTTGGGCCTCTCGTACCTCATCCTCCTTCCAGCCTGTTCTCATCTGCTTGTTTTTACTTTTTTTTTTTAAATTATTTAACATATACTTGAGATTACTTCATATATATCTTTGTCGGTCTTATTTACTTCACTTAGTAAAAGACCCTCTAGATCTACTCACATTATCACAAATGGTTAGACTTTAGTTTTTGCTGTTAAAATCTGTTAGTCTATCAATGGACCCTTAGGTTTATTCTATATCTTGGCTATTGTAAATAATGTGAAAATGAATATCAGAATGTGTATATATTTTCAAATTAGTGTTGTCATTTTCTTCAGGTAAATCTCCAGAAATGAATTGATAGACCATATGGCAGTTCTATTTTTAATTTTTTTGGGGAAACTGCATAATATTTTTTCATAGTGGCTGCATCAATTTCTATCTCTACTAACAGTGCACAAGGCTTTCCTCTTTTCCATATCTTCATTGACACTTGTTATTTGTTGTCTTTCTGATGATAGTCATACTGACAGGATTGATGTGTTATCTAACTGAGATTTTGATTTGTATTCACATGATAATGAAGGATGATGAGCAGCTTTCATGTCTGTTGGCCATTCAGAATGGCTTTGGAAAAAATATCTATTCAGGTCTTCTGCTCATTTTTTAACCTGGTTATGTTTTGATGCTTAATTGTATAATTATTTTGTATATTTTGGATATTAATCCTATATTGGATTTATCATTTTCAAATATCTTCTCGCACTTTGAAGGCTGCCTTTTTATTTCATTGGCAGTTGTTGTTGTTGTTGTTTTTTCCTTTGATCTGGAAAAACTTTTCAGTTTGATGTTGGCAGGTTGTTTATTTGTGCCTTTGCTTCCTTTGCCTGAGGATACAGATTCAAACAAATACTGCTAAAGAGATGTTAAAATGCATACTGCCTGTGTTTTTTTTCCTGGGAATTTTGTAGTTCAGGTTTTTAATTTAATTCTTTAATATATTGTAAATTTACTTTTGTATAGCGTGAGAAAGTAGTCACTTTGATTCTTTAGCATGTAGCTTTCCAGTTTTTCCAACATCATTTACCAAAAGATGCTATCGTAAACCTCATTGTATATTCTTGACTCCCTCATTATAGCTTAATGTTTATATAAGAGTGAGTTCATTGTGGCTTCCTTGGTGGATCAGTGGTTAAGTCTCTGCACTAGCAATGTGTGGAGTCTGAGTTTGATCCCTGGTCTGGAAACTAGATCCTACATGCCACAGCTAAAAGATTCTACATGCCACAATCAAAGATACTCCATGCTGCAATGCAGGTCAAAGTTCTGTGTGCTACAACTAAGACCTGGCATCATCAAAAAGAAACAAGCAAACAATCAAAAAAGTGAGTTTATTTCTAGGTTTTCTACTCTGTTCTATTGATCTATGACTAGTTTTGCAATATACTTTGAAACCAGGGTGCATGATATCTTCAGATTTTTTCTTCTTTCTCAAGATTGTTTTGTTTCTCCAGGGTCTGTTGTATTTCCATGAAAATTGTAGTGTTACTGGTTTTAGTTCTGTGGAAAAGTGCCTTTGTTATTTTAATAGGAATTGTGTCAAATCTGTAGATTTACTGCTTGTGCCATTATGATCATTTTAAAAATATAATTTTTCCAATCTACAAGCATTGTATATATTTCCATTGTCATTTTCAATTTCTTTTATCAACATCTTTAGCTTTCCAAGTGCAGTAAATCTTGGTTAAATTTATTTCTAAGTATTTTATTATTTTTGATGCAATTGTAAAGTGAATTGCTTTTTAAAATTCTCTTTCTGATAATTTGTCACTAGATTACAGAGAAATACAATTACGTTTGTATCAAGCAATGTGTTTGAAATCATTTTTCAGGTCTAACAGGTTTTTTGGTGGTGTCTTTAGAATTTCCTATATATAGAATCATGCCATTTACTAAATCCTTTCCAAATTATATTACTTTTTTTTCTTTTTCTTGTTTAATTGCTGTGACTAAGGCTACCAATATCATGTTGAAAAAAAGAGCAAGAGTGAACATCCTGATCTTATTCTTCACCTTAATGGAAAACTTTCAAGTTTTCACCTGTATAGTGTTAACAATGATCTATATTCATAGACTTTATCATGTTGAGGCATGTTCTCTCTGTACACACATTGTTGACAATTTTCATAGGAAATGGATGTTGGGTTTTTTCAAGAGTTTTGCTGCATCCATTGAGATGATTATATGATATTTATTTGTCACTTTTTGAGTGGTGTGCCACATTGATTTATTTTCAGATATTGAACTATCCTTGCATCCTTGGAGTGAATCCTGCTTGATTATGGTATACACTCCTTTTAGGTATTATTAAATTTGGTTTGCTAATACTTTGTTGAGGATTTCTGAATCTATATTCATCATAGATGTTGATACGTGTGTGTGAGTGTGTGATATCTTTGCTTTTTGTATGAAAATGATATTGGCCTTGTAGAATGAGTTCCATAGTGCTACTTACTCTTTGATTTTTGGAATGGTTGAGAAGAATAGATATAAATTCTGTAAATGTTTTTTTAGAATTCATCTGTGAAACTGTCCTTTCCTAGATTCATTTGTTGTGAGATTTTTATTGTTGCTATTATTGTTTTATTAGAGATCCTAGTCATAACTGCGGAGAAGGCAATGGCAACCCACTACAGTACTCTTGCCTGGAAAATCTCAGGGACGGGGGAGCCTGGTGGGCTGCCGTCTATGCGGTTGCATAGAGTCAGACATGACTGAAGCGACTTAGCAGCAGCAGCAGCAGCAGTCATTACTGATAATTGGTTTGCCCATATTTTCTATTCTTAAGTCAGTCTTTCGATATTGTACATTCCTGTGAATTTCTCCATTTCTTTTAGGCTGTCCATTTTATTGATATATAATTGCTCATAGTGATCTTACATTTGCTTTCCTGTGGTGTTAATTATAACTTTCCATCTTTCATTTCTGATTTTATTTTATTTTTTGGCCAGCTCTCTTTTGTTCTTGATGAATCTTACAAAAAATTATCAATTTTATCTTTTTTAAGGGCCAGTTTTTATTTTCATTGAACAATTTAATGTTTTTAAGTTTCTATTTCATTTATTTCTAGCCTGATTTTTATGATTTCTTTTCTTCCACTAACTTTGGGTTTTATTTATTTTTCACTTTCTAGTTCATTTTGGCCGAGAAGGCAATGGCAACCCACTCCAGTACTCTTGCCTGGAAAATCCCATGGACAGAGGAGCCTGGTAGGCTGCAGTCCATGGGGTCGCTAAGAGTCAGACAGGACTGAGGGACTTCACTTTCACTTTTCACTTTCATGCATTGGAGAAGGAGATGGCAACCCTCTCCAATGCTCTTGCCTGGAGAATCCCAGGGACAGGGGAGCCTGGTGGGCTGCCGTCTATGGGGTCACGCAGAGTCGGACATGACTGAAGCGACTTTGCAGCAGTAGCAGCAGTTCATTTTGGTGTTGTTAGATGTTTATCTGAGATTGTTCTTGTTTCCCAAAGTAGGCGTATGTAACTAAATGTCCCTCTTAGAACTGCTTTTGTTATGATCCACAAAATTTGGATCAGTGTGTTCATTTTCATTTGTCTCCAGGTATTTTTTTTTATTTCTTCTTTGATTTCTTCACTGACCCATAGCTTGTTAGTATGTTGATTAGCCCCTGTATGTTTGTGATTTTGCATTTTTTTTCTTAAAATTGATTTCTAGTCTCATATCATTGTCAGAAACGTCACCTGATGTGATTTTAATCTTATTAAACTTAGACTTGTTTTGTGCCTTTCATGTGATCTATTTTCATGTGCATGTAAAAAGAATGCTTATTCTGCTGGTTTTTTGAATGAAATATCTTGCATACATCTGTTATTTCTATTCTAACTTGTCACTTGATATCATTACTCCTTATTGATTACCTGGGTGGATGGTGTGTCCATTGATGTAAGTGAGAGTTTTAAATTTCCTCCTACTATTGTGTTATTATCAATTTTCTCTTTGTGTTTGTTACTATTTGTTTTATGCATTTAGGTTCTCTTATGTTGGTTGCATTATATTTACAACTGTTACATATTCTTATTGGATTGATCCCTTTATATGATATTCTTGTCTCTTGTCACAGTCTTTGTTTTAAAGTTTATTTTGTCTGATTAAAGTTTTAAAGTTTATTTTGCTACCTCAGCTTTCTTTTGATTTATATTTGCTTGGGATACATTTCTTCATCCCTTGACTTTCAGTCTTTTTGTCTTTAGCTTGGAAGTGAGTCTCTTGTAGTCTATTGTTTTTACATCCATCCAGCCACTCTATGTCTTTTGATCAGAGCATTTACATTTAAATTAATTAATAAAATGAATGGACTTTTTGTAATTTAGTTCATTATTTTTGTGCTGCTTTGTAGTTGATTTTTATACTTTTTTTCTCTTCCCTTTTGATTTGATGACTGTATTTTCATGCTTGGTTTCCTGTTTCTTATTTGTGTATACCTATTATTGATTTTTGGTTGTTGTTTACCCTGGTGTTCATATATAATAACTTTTGTCAGTGTGATTAGTTTATATTGATGATCTCTAAAGCTTGAAGGCATTCAAACAACCTCACATTTTACACACTTTTCCACATTTAATCTCTTGATATCATAATGTATATATTTTTGCTTTGTTTATCCCTTAACTATGTATTGTGTGTAGATTATTTTACTACTCCTGTCCTTTAACCTTCTTGCTGACTTTATAATCGCTTTACTGTATGTTTGCTTTTACTAATAACATTTTTTTTTCTGTTGTAACTTTTATGTTTCAAGTGTGACCATTCTTTTCTTCCCTTTAACATTTCTTGTAAAGCTGATTTCATGGTGCTTAACTCTTTGCTTGTGTGTAAAATTCTTTATCTGTTTCAACTATAAATGATAATCATGCCAGGCAAAGTATTCTTGGTTGTAGGTTTTTTCCCCATCACTTTGATATAACACACCACTCCTTTCTGTCCTGAGAAATCTCTGCATAACAATAAGTTTTATTGTTGCTTTATGGGCTTCCTTGAACGTAATTAAATGATTTTCTCTTTCTGTTTTTAAGATTCTTTCATCTTTTTGCTTTTGTTTCATTTTGTTGCCATTTTAAGTAGAATGTGCCTTGGCATGGCCCTCTTTGGTCTCATCCTGTTTGAGACTCTCTGTGCTTTGTGGACCTGAACATCTGTTTCCTTTTCCAAGTGAGAGAAGTTTTAAGCTATTTTTTCCTCAAATAAGTTCTCTGCCCCTTTGTCTCTCATTTCTTCTGAAACCTCTATAATGTGAATGTTAATGAGGTTAATGTCCCAGAGCCTTTTTAAATCATCCTCATTAAACATATATTTTCCTTTTTTGTTGTTCTTGTTGTTCAACTTTGGTAATTTACACTATTTTCTTTTTCAGTTTGCTGACCCATTCATCTATATCATATTATCTACTGTTGATCTCTTCTAGTGTATTTTTAATTTTTGTGGTGCTGATATTCAGCTCTATTTGGATCTTGTTTCTAACTCTCTGTTGAAAATTTCACTGTTTTTATCATTTTTTCTCCTGAATTTGTTGATTACCTTTATAATCGTTATTGTGAACTCTTTGTCAAATAGACTGTTTATCTCCATTTCATTTATTGCTTCTTCTGGGGTTTTGTGTTGTTCCCTCCTTTGGAACACGTTCCTCTATCTCCTCATTTTACCTAATTCTCTGTGTTTGTTTTTATATATTATGTAGGTTAGTTGTGTCTTCCACTTCTTAAATAAACAGCATTCCTATCCATCCATTCAAGGGATATTTCCTTTGTAGGCTGCATGAGCCCTTGTGGCAAACTACTTTGAGTGAGTTTGTAGGTTGGGCTGGTCCCTACCCCAGTTGGCTTTAGGAACTGCTTCATGGAGTGGTTTCCAGCGCCCTGGTAGGCAGGGATGTGTCCCAGTTTGGCTGGCTGTGATGCGTTTGGGAGTGGGGTGAGGCTGATACAAACCACAAGCCCCAATATGTGTCCTGTGTGTCTTGTAGCAGTCTGTACTTAAAAAAAAAAAAAAATCTTTAGCGTCTCCTTTTTTTTTTTTTTTCCAAACCTTTGGGGTGTTTATATTTCAAAGATATAAGATTCACATCTTCAAGGAACAGAGAAAGATTTCAAGGTTTAGGGTTTTTTTGTTTGTTTCCCACTCAGCAGTTTGGGGTATTATTCAGTGATTGATTGATTCAGTGGTTGATTACTACTTAAAATCTGTTTTTGTGTTAGGTATGAAATGAAATAAGGTACTCTGTGAAATGAAATAAGGTACTCATTTCATTATCAATTACCATAGTCTTCTCCCCTTATCTCTTCTCATTTCCACTGATCCCACCTCTCAGTGTATCCATCAGGACTTGTCACTAAAACTTGGACCTTAATCTTCAACAGTTTGTGTCCTCTCAGCTTTGCAAATGGCATATTAATGTCTTCAGTTTATTATTCTGCTCTCCTACCTTTTCTATTCGCCCCAAAGATAGTAGAGTAGTGAAAAATTGTATGTGTTTCTCTAATCTTGGAAACTCTTATTGCCCTTGCCCAGCTCATGGCCAACCAGCAGTCATCTTGATGACCTCTTCCAACAGTAATACTTAGTACTAAGATTTATTTATTCAAATACTAACAGTACTTAGATTTCAGGGATGTTTACAGTAAGGTAGGTTCTGTGCTAAACACTTCACATCTGTTATCTCAACTAACCTTTATAGAAGCTTTATATGATAGGAACAAAAATTATTTCACATTTTCAGGAGAAGAAATTAAGTTTAATAAATCAGATGTGGGAATGTAAGCACCTCCTCTTGGTCACACAACTGGGAATCATATGATATTTAAAGTCAGAGCTATTAGAGTTCCACCTATGAGGCAGAAAAAGACTGGCATTTGGTTGTATAAAGTTCATGTTATTTACAATGAATCAATAATATTATTAAGTTGGATGATTATAGGAAGACAATTCTCTTTGTAACTTCATACACAAACACACAATGCAAGACTAAAACAACAGTAAATACCAGAACTGCTGTTCTACTATACTGATATGAATGTAATCTCTCTTCTTTTATTTTAATCTCTTGAAGGTTTTACAGGAAGTAAGAAATGGAGTATTTCCTGCCATATCAACAAAGAAAGATGTCACAGCCACAGCAATTCTGATCCTCCAAATGTGAATTTCTGAGCCCAGAAGTTGTTCAGGAAAAATAATACCTGTGATCCAGCAGTTATTAGGCTGCCACCACTCCCTATAGTGAGAGAAAAGATAATGATGTGAAAAATCACATCACAGGATGCTGGCCTCCAGATAGCTGAAATGAATGTGAAAGTGTTAATGGAAGCATATTGACTGAAACCACTTACCCTGGCCAGGCACCATAGTACCACTTGCATAAACTGTTTTATGACAGGAGGTCCGAGTAAGGAACATGGAACTAACAAGCCACCACTAAGTGGAAGAGTTTGGGAAAAATCAAAAGGAGACACCATGTGCCCAACTATCTCCCAGAATCCTTCTCACTGGCATCCATTCTGGCTAAGCAATCGTGTGCCACTGGGAAGGACTCTGAGTCAGAATGATTGGCCAAAGACAACCTGTAAACTAACCCTATCACCATAAAACCTGAGACTGTGAGCTGCATGGCAGAGAAGCTCTCCTGGGTTCCCTTACTGTATTGCTCTCCACTCGGGCACCCCTTTCCAATAAAGTCTCTTGCTTTGTCAACATGTGTATATCCTCAGGAAATTCATTTCTGAGTGTTTGAAAAGAGCCCACTCTCGGACCCTGGAAAGGGTCCTGCCTTGCTGCAACAAAGGAAATGATTTCAGGAAGCCCAAAATCTTTCATCTTCCCCTGCATAGAAAAGAGCTAAATTCCTTAACTTGAGATATCTGGGTTTCCTTAATTAACAATAATCTTTTGATGTTCAGGGGATTCCCGGGTAGCTTAGATAGCAAAAAAATCTGCCTGAAATGCAGGAGACCCAGGTTAGATACCTAGGTCAGGAAGATCCCCTGGAGAAGGAAATGCAACCCATTCCAGTATTCTTGCCTGGAAAATCCCATGGATAGAGGAGCCTGGCAGGCTATAGTCCATGGGGTCACAGAGAGTTGGACATGACTGAGTGACCACTTTGATGTTCAGACCATCTGTCCCTTGTCACAAACTTCTATATAACCTGACTCCTCTTCCAGCCTCCTGGGAACACTTCTCTCAGGGTTACTTGAGATGCTGTCTTCTGGGCTTGAAGTCCTAAAAATTCCTATCAAATGAAACAGCTCTCAATTTTTAGGCTGTGACTATATTTTTAAATCAACAGTTTTGGTGACCACCATGAATGGACCCAGAGCAGATTCCTCTCCTCCATCTGAACTCTATGAGGATCCAGAGCCTTGGTACCAGCAGAGGTCCCTCGTGCCCATCCATCTACTCGGGGCATCCAGATGGATTTGAATGAGTCTCCTGGTTTTGGATCTCCCATATTGGCTGATGATTCTGAGTTTTATTTGGTAGGGGGAAAGGTTATCCTCAAAGCTTGGTTTCAAGAAGAGGTACCTGGGTTGTTCATGTTAGACAATGGTCAGGATATGCTCAGTGCTAAGGCACTGGGAAGACTCACTTTGGATACTGAGTGGTTAGCCTCAGTTTAGAGACTGGGAAGACTTTGCTCAGTTAAATACTGGGTAAGGTGGGGGTGAGTTGTTAGGGGAAGACTGGCCTGTCGTTTTTCCTTAAATTGGTTACCTTAATAAAGTTTATTGCAATAAAACCAAAATCTTATGATTGCTTTTGAGCTCCAAAGAAGGGATTCCCTCTTCCTGCCAGACAATGGCTTTCTCAGGTGACTGAGAAACTCGCAGGAGTGGTAGGGTTAAGACCTCATATTGCACAGCTTGTCCCTGTAGGGAAATTCACTCATGTAAATAACAAACTGTTCATTTGGGAACACACATACGAATTGACCATTCCACAATCTGAGCACCTGTGGAAGTCTTATACTCCACTGGGAGACCCAAGACACATAAAATGGAACTGAAACAACTCTGGGACAAACCAGAGAAGTTAAGCTCCCAAGCAACACACGCTGGCCCAACACATGATCATCATTAGCAATTTTTTCTTGACAAATTGACTTAAATGGGAAATAAACATTTCAAAAGAAAAGAAAAAGTAATGACAGACTGCCAGTATCCCAGCTGGGTAAATGTACATACTAAACTTGCAACTGCTTACTTGATCAGAAGTTGGAGATAATCTCACCCTGGATATTGAGGGGTCTCTTCCATTACACATTTTTCTGTGTCTTTGAGATGTAAATGTTCTACCTGATCTTCCTAAGTTATTCTGTGTTTGTGTGTTTTGTTTGTTTGCATTTTTAAAAACTTGGCCTTGAAAACAACCTCTCCAAATTTAGGTAATACCCTTCCCCACACTCTTATGGGGAGGTCTTCTGCATCTTAATGGTTTGAATCTGTTAAGTTATATTTTATTGGAGGCCAAATGATGGATCCTTTTATAATTGGAGAAACTAAAAAATTGGTGAATTTAGAGCCCCCCTCTAAGTTCTCATAAAGAGCTGTTTTATCAGTACCTATAAAACAAAAGTCAAAGTCAAAGATACGAAAAATATCTGATAATTAGCCTTAGGACTTCTGTAGATTATTTAAAATAAGTAAGAAAAACTGGTTTGGGAAGCTTCACTTGGAGCTTCAGTGGAACTTCACTTTCATCCCTCAATGGATTTAACAAACACTAATAAAAGCATTAAAATAATTATAATGTCAACAGGAAAAACTTGTAAGGGAAGCTTGATTATAATTTCCAACAAGATAGATTTTTTTAAGGAAATTATCTCAAATGTATAAAGAACCCTTTGGATAGTTATCTAAAATGGGATAAATAAAATGGAAATTTATGTGATTGAAACAAATTTTGATATTACTGCACTATCTAAATGGTCCAAAAGGGACCCCCTAGTAGTGCCCAACTTTAAAAGCTGTGCCAGTCTGTTTTATTTATCCAAGTTTTAAAATATATATTTAAGGGGCTAGGAAAATTTATAGTGAGATTTCTAACCAGCAATTATTTGGGACAAAGTAGGTCAAAGGGCCTGACCTCCTCAGCTCAACCCCACTCTGGGGATCCAAGAGCATTTTATATAAAAATAGATAAAATGGGCAGGGAACAAAAAGAAGAAAATTTCTAAAATTATTCCTCTAATATCAATGATTGTTGATGGGATCCTACTTAAAACTAAATTTTAAAGTTTAAAAGTTGACAAAATTGAGATGAAAGTGTGTAAAACTGGTAAACTTAGAAAGGTCTTTGCTGAATGTCTTATATAAACCTTTGAAAATGTGATGTTAAGCTCTGGAACATAACACTCATAAAATAAATGTCAGTTTAGATAGAAAACTTGTCACTGGTTTTAATATCTTTAGGTGACAGAAATGTTTTTTGGGAGACTAAAAGCAATTGTCATTTTCTTGAAAATGTCTAAAAAGCAGAAACACAAATCCAGGCCACAAGAACCTAAATTAGCTCAAGCAGGCAAAATCTGAAACCGATGGGGAAAAAAGTGACAGTTTTAAAATTCAAACTGCTGGGAATGCTCCTTCAGTCAAATTACAAATAGCAAGCCTTAGTCTTCTGATCAGACAATCTTAATGTACTCTGTTGGTAAACTAGTAAGTTTACATTACAATACCTGATTCATAACAAAGCTTTTAGTAAAGCCATGAGATCTCTAATTTTCCTTTTATGTTTGTGTACACATTGTACATAGGAGATATCCCTAATTCTAACAAGTTTCTGTTGTTCAGTTGCTCAGTCGTGTCCAACTCTTGTGACTCCATGGACAGCAGCATGCCAGGTTTCCTGTCCTTCACCATCTCCTGGAGCTTGCTCAAACTCACGTCCATTGAGTTGGTGATGCCATCCAACCATCTCATCCTCTGTCATCCCTTTCTCCTCCTGCCTGCAATATTTCCCAGCATCAAGGTCTTTTCTGAGTCACTTCTTTGCATCAGGTGGCCAAAGTATTGGAGCTTCAGTTTCATCATCAGTCCCTCAAATGAATATTCAGGATTGATTTCTTTTAGGATTGACTGGTTTGATCTCCTTGCTGTTGAAGGGACTATCAATAGTCTTCTCCAAAACCACAGTTTAGTACTCTGCCTTCTTTATGGTCCAACTCTCACATCCATACATGACTACTGGAAAAGCCATAGCTTTGACTAGATGGAATTTTCTTAGCAAAGTATGTCTTTGCTTTTTAATATGCTGTCTAGGTTTGTCAAGCTTTTCTTCCAAGGAGCAAATATCTTTTAATTTCATGACTGCAGTCACTATCCTCAGTGATTTTTGGAGCTCAAGAAAATAAAATCTCTTATGGTTTTCAATTTTTCCCCTTCTATTTGACATGAAATGATGGGACCAGATGCCATGATTTTAGTTATTTGAATGTTGAGTTTTAAACCAGCTTTTTCACTCTCTTTCACTTTCATCAAGAGGCTCTTTAATTCTTCTTGTTCCTGCCATAAGGATGGTGTCATCTGCATATCTGAGGATACTGATATTTCTCCTAGCAATCTTGATTTCAGCTTGTGCTTCATCCAGCCTGATATTCTGCATGATAAACTCTGCATATAAGTCAAATAAACAGGGTGACAATATATAGCCTTGACATACTCCTTTGCCAATTTGGAACCAGTCTGTTGTTCCATGTCCAGTTCTTTGCTTCTTAATCTGCATACAGATTTCTCAGGAGGCAGGTAAATTGGGTCTTGTATTCCCATGTCTTTAAGAATTTTCCACAGTTTGTTGTGATCCACAACTTAAAAAGTACTATCAAAATTAAATTTATTAAGAACTCTATTTAATTTTAACAGAAAGTACTACATTTAAAGAAACTGGACAAAATGACTTTCAAGTTCATATGACCTGGGGAATATTAATTATTAAGTTGATATATGGTATTAACGCTTGAGTTTGTTCATCTAATTAATATAGACATATCAACAAGAGTCAGCAAATATCAAGTATAATACTTTGTTGTTTTAAGTAGACATTTCTAAAATATAATTATTTTAAAGAGTTTATCCCAAAGTTCTTATCTCATTTACATTCACTTAAGAGTTTCATCATATCAAGTTACTTACTTATAAGACCACACTAGATCTGTTTCAAGAAAAGTAACTTGATATGATGAAACTCTTAAGTGAATGTAAATGAGATAAGAATTTTGGGATAAACTCTTTAAAATAATTATATTTTAGAAATGTCCACTTAAAACTATCTTTCCAGCTATTTGGTAACTTTAGTTGTATGTGTTAATTTAAATGATGAAAGTTTATCAAATACCTAAAAAGATAGTGATATCAGTTACTAAAATGAGAAATTAAAGATAGTTAAGACTATTAATGAACACATTTGATGTCACCCTGGGATGTCCCCTATGAAAATACAAGTGTTTGTAGTAATTATTTCTGGTGTTTATGCATATCAATCTATAGAATTCCAGTATAAAAGACAGTTCACAATTGCTTACCTCATAGCTTTGCAAAAAAATTAAGGTTTTAAGAATTGAGGATTCTAATTTAAGCATGTAGTTAAAGCTATTAAGAATAATCCATTAACATTTTAGGATACAGTAAAAAATAGAATGTGTGTTTTCAGTAAAGAAGTTATGAGAAATAGGATTACATTTTATTTATGAAAAAGAAAATAAAAGAACTGGTTGGTTTTATTTGGATGGAAATGAAAGAAAGGCTGGATACAGAAAATGATAAGAGATTGTGGAAAGGAAACAGGAGGAAAAAGTTTTATATTAATACACAGACAGGATTAACTAAATTTAGACTTAAGTTAAACAAATGGATTTTGCTAAATAAGCTAATGCAAGACTAAAATTTAATTTCTCTTTCTGTTAGAAGTGTTTCTTTTTGATAACAAATTCCATGAGTTTCTGTGCCCTTAAATGATCTATATTTGTTTTCTTTTCATTGTTTTTTGACTTTGGTTAAATGAATAAGTATTATTTTAGTGACCTATGATCCTGCTGTGTTTTAAAACCTTTTTGATATTTCTAACAAACTTCACAAATATCAAAATGTAATTAAAGCTCTTTTAGTCTCCAGCTGACTCTGGGATTCTTCAAAGAAACATCTCTGAGACATCTCAGAAAGGAATGTTAAACAAAATTTCTTTGATATTTTTAATTCAAAAACACTGTCAAATGACTGAAGGTAAGTTTAGGTTGTAAAGAATGGATAAATGTAATTGATATAGATAGCCCCAAATTTTATATGGAATCCTTAATATCTGATATGTCCTGATATAATGTTATCAGTTATAGTTTTAGTGATTATCCTAAAATATAATATATTGCAGAAATATCCATGTTTCTTCCTAATTATATTGTACTTAAATCTTTAGCCATGCTATTTTGAGTTTTGTCCTTTTTAGAGTATTATAATTTTATCCTGCTTTTACAAAATGAAGATTTTCAAGACCAATAAAAAGAACTTTTAAACAAATGTGTTTCTGATAACCTATAAGTAATACTACTGAAACTGGGTAACAAATGACAAACTCTAATGGAAAGTCTGATTATTTGATGTGAATCAACAGTAATCAATTACACGGGACTGAATGAACTGAAAAATATGATTTATAATCTTGACTTTGAAAAATATACTCATTTTAATCTGTTTTCCACTAAACCTTTTTCTCTTATGCTATGGCCTACCACGATTTAATAAAGTATGCATTTATAAACAAAGATGAAACATTTATCACTTTCTCTCTACCTCATTCTACCTGATGCCCTTGTCTCTCTGCTATACTATGATTTCATCAGTGTTACTACTATGTTATTATATCTATTTTTTTTTAAATCACTGTCTCTTACAGTGTCACCAAAAAATGTAATGGTGGCTAGGCAACTTGAAGCAATTGATCAAAAATGTAGTTCTGTATGCCATCAATAATTGCAATAGTGTGATTTTAGGTATGGGGAAAAACAATACGAGATATATCTCCTGAATCCTAATAGGTTAGAAGACACACAATCCAGGGAATCTTTTATCATCAATCAATGGTCCTAATCTGGAAATTAACACCCGGAGTGACGTATCAATGAAAATTTGCCTTATCTGGGAGGAACCTCCCAGCTCTGTGTGACAAAAATTGGTCATGAAATGTCTTCCAAATATTGGTCAAATTTCTTACAACTGGGAGGGACTAAGAAATGGGGTATCTCCTGCCGTATCAATAAACAAGGATATCACAGCTATCAGTGATTCTGGCCCTCCAAAAGTGAATTGTTGAGCCTGGAGTGTTTTCAGGAAAAACAATACTAGTGATCTTGCACCTATCAGGCTCCCACTGCTCCCTATGGTGAGCAAGGAACTAAGGATGTGAAAAAATCAAATCAGGATGCTAGCTCCAGTTAGCTGAGATGCATATGAAAGGAATCATTTCAATAAGCCCAAACTCTTGCCTCTTCCCATAGATAGAAAAGAGCTAAATTCCTGAACTTGAGATATCTGCTGCTAAGTTGCTTCAGTCGTGTCCCACTCTGTGCGACCCCATAGATGGCAACCCACCAGGCTCCCCTGTCCCTGGGATTCTCCAGGCAAGACCACTGGAGTGGGTTGCCATTGCCTTCTCCAAAATGAGATATCTAGTTTTCCTTAATTAATAATAATCTTTTGATATTCAGACTACCTGCACCTTCTATATAACCTGACTCCTTTCCCCCACTTCTCAGAACAATTCATTAAGGGTTACTTGAGATGCTATCTCCAGAGCTTAAGTCCTAAAAATTCCTACCAAATAAAACATAACTCTCGGTTTTTAGGCTGTGACTATTTTTGTTAAGCTGACCGAAGATTCTCTAACAAAATGAGTTCAAGGTCAAATAGTTCTATAAAAGTTTTCAATGTAACATTTTTGTTCAGACCACTGTCTCCTTTCACTCTGACTTCTTATATTATGTGGCAGCTTGAATGGAAAGGGAGTTTAGGGGAGAATGGATGCATGTGTATGCATGGCTGAGTCCCTTTGTATTCCATCCAAAACTGTCACAACATTGTTAATTGGCTATACTCATATATAAAATGAAAATTTTAAGAAAACAAAAACACAAGAGTATCCAGCACAGATTTAGTGATTTTTAATTATTAAACAATGAATGGACATAAGCCAGATAATTGGTAGTCAAAGCAACTTGAAAAAAAGTCAGAGTTACCCTGGACCCACAGAACTCAACAAAATAGATTATGTTAGCATACATCAACAATGAATGTCTCATTCAGGAGGAGGTTGGTTTGTCATGAATGTTGAGAAAACAGCAAGCTTATTTCAATTATTTCCAGGAATGATCTAATTCATAGTCTATTTTGGAGCTAAAAATAAGGTATTGTAGAATTTTATGCAATACCAATGCAGTCCTGATAGATATGCCCCACAACCTTAGCTTGATATCATTAAATTTTCAGTTCTATTAACTCCCTTGGACTCATTCAATGCCCCAAAAGTAACACAGCCATTATGAAGATGATATGCTGTTCATACTCAGTTTTTTCGATAAAGACTTCACACAGTAAATCGAATGAGGGATTTATAATTAAACAGTTTAGTTACAAGAAAAAAAATTATCATAGTCATAAATGATTTGAGTAATTCCAGTTACAGGAATAGTAACATCATTATAAACTAATAAACTGTCATTCTGATGATTTTGCCATTTTCTCTGGATGGATTTCCTATGCCTTCAAAAAGAGAGCACAAAATCTACATAGTCTTTTCCTGAGAGCTACCTTTGTTATCATTTTTATCTTTCAGTTCAACCTACTTCTACTAATGAAATGATAAGTATTCATTTTCTCATGAGCAGAATGTGAGCCAGTCATATCTGCATTAGCTCACAGAACAATTATGAGAAAAAATGTTAACACCTCATTTTTACAGATGAGAAAATGTTAGCAATTTATGATAATCCATTCATTCCAATGGCCAGTAAGTATTTTGGACATTCACTTATCCAAATATTGATAATCTTCTATGGATTAGGCATAATCTAGTTTCTTGGGAGGAGAAGGCAATGGCACCCCACTCCAGTACTCTTGCCTGGAAAATCCCATGAACGGAGGAGCCTGGTGGGCTGCAGACCATGGGATCGCTACTAGTTGGACACGACTGAATGACTTCACTTTCACTTTTCACTTTCATGCCTTGGAGGAGGAAATGGCAACCCACTCCAGTATTCTTGCCTGGAGAATCCCAGGGACGGGGGAGCCTGGTGGGCTGCCATCTATGGGGTCGCACAGAGTCGGGCACAACTGAAGTGACTTAGCAGCAGCAGCAGCAGTTTCTTGGGAGACTTCAGTGAGCAAAGCACGGTCTATGTTCTAGCAAAGGGAGATAGATATAACTGTATAATAAATAAGAACATAATATATGTTATGAGAAAAATAGAAGAGAGTGAATATAATCAGGATTTTTTGTGTGTGCTCACAATAAGCCTGATTGAGAAGAGGCATCTGAATCCAAAGTAAAGCCTTGAAGAAGGTAATGAGTTTAACTCTCTCAGTACCCAGGAGGAGAGTATTTCAAAAAAGGGCAAATCAAATACAAACAGGCCAAGATGGATTTGCTCCAGAAACAGCAAAGAGCTTCGTAGGGTTGAAATTAGAAGAATCAGGGAGAACGGTAAGAAATGGAAAGAGATGAAGTCAGAAGGGCAAGAAGTGTTATTCTTAAGTCCATTATAGGCCTGTGTCAATATATTAGCTTTTACTTTGAGTAAAATAGAGAGTTACTGGAGGGTTTTGAACAGAGTGACATAATCTAGACTATTTTTAAAAAGATCACTCTGTATGCTGTGCTGAAGATAGACTGGAAAGTAGGGTAAGAGCGGAATCAGGGATACCTCTTGGAAACCAGAGTAGTAATCTAGCTTGGTGATTCTGATGGCTAATATCAAATGGTTGTAGTAGAAGCAGTGAGAAATCAGTATTTTTGGATATACTTAATGAGTAAAGCCAACAGGATTTCCTGAGGGACAGGTTGTCTTAAGAGGAGATTCAGAATTTTAGGCATGAGCACCTGAAAAATGGGATTGCCATAGAACTGACAAAGTCTATAGAAGAAAAAAAAAATTGTGGAAAGAATCAGATATCAGTTTGGTCAGGGGAATTGAGGATGTCTAATAGACATTCAAATGGAAAAGTTGAGTAGAAAGTTAAATATACAAGTCTGGAATTCAAGAAAGAAGTTTGAGATGAAAGAAGTTTGAGATCAGTATCATATAAATCTAGAACATAAATAAATCTAGAGCAGTATCATATAAATGACACTGAAGGCCAGGACTCTGAAGGAAAGTACTAAAGCAGGAAATGTGGACAGAGACAATAAGAAGACTAAGTACTGAGTCTTAGTGGCACTTAGATATCCAGGAGAAGAGGAAGAGCCAGGCCAAGAGTCAGAGCAATTGTTACAGAGATTAGAGAAAAACACAAGAGTATAGCATCCTGAGTGCCAAGTGAAAATTTGAGAGTAGGAGACATAACAAATACTGCTAGTAGATAAAATGGATACAATTAAAATTGACTAGAGAATTAAAATAACCTTGACAAAAGCAATTTCAATGGAGTGATGGAATTGAAAACCTGATTAGACTTGATTGAAGAAAGTAGCAAAAAAGGAAGCAGAAGTAGTGACACAAACAACATTTTGAGTAGTTTACAGCAAAGACAGTGATAAAATAGGGCAGGAACTGGTGGAGGAAGTAGAATCAAAAATCATTTTTCTTTGTATTTATTTTAGTTATGCAATAAAATACTTTCTTTTATTATGTAAGAAATAATAGCATGCTTTTATGATAGGAAATTCTTTGTAAAAGAGAAAATATGTTCATGCAAGATCCTTAACCAAAATATGGAGATGTAATCTACATTACATATATATTACTTTCTATTCTACTGAACAGAAAGTACAGTACTGGTTTTATATAGGAGCATAGAAAGTTCATAAAAGTAATAAAATTAGTATGAGTGCAGAATGGTAGGTAGCTTTGGAATTATCTTCTGAACGAAAGTCTTTGGAAATTTAATATCAGCTTTCATAGCTCAGAATTTGCCTGCAATGCAGGAGACCCCGTTTGATTCCTGGGTTGGGAAGATCTCCTGGAGAAGGGATAGACTTCCTACTCCAGTATTATTGGGCTTCCGTTGTGGCTCAGCTGGTAAAGAATCCTCCTGTAATGCAGGAGACCTGTGTTTGATCCCTGGGTTGGGAAGATGCCCTGAAGAAGGGAAAGGCTACCCACTATAGTAGTCTGGTCTGGAGAATTCCATGGACTGTATAGTCAATGGAGTCACAAAGAGTTCATGACTGAGAAACTTTCACTTTCAGTTTTACTAAGTAAAGTAGCAAAAAAAAAAAAGGTAATTAAGGAGACTGTGAAGATAGTAGAAGTTGCTGGTTTTAGAGGAGAGAGTGAGTAATCTCTGTCCTAAATGAGCTTGCCAGGCATCATTCAAAGCACATTTGAGATTCATGGTAATACATTAAAGTGAGACCAGTCACCATGGTTGTTCAGCTGTCCCCAAGCAGCTTCGGAACAAAATTTTGGACTTAATCTGGGTGAGTGCTTAGCTTATTACCTCAAACAAGAGAGGTCTAAGGAATCTGAAGTTATGTGATAATGGAATATAATTTAAGTAAGAGTGAAGAAGAGGATCCCAAAGTCATTTATGCACTCTTCTAATAAACAAATATTTTGAACATTTGTTGTAAAACAAGCAATATGCCCGGTTCTGTGTGAAGCACAGTGGTTAAGGCAGACATGGTTTCTGCCATCCCAGAGCCTTTTTCTCCCACATTGGGATATAGATTAAAAATGTTGTTGTTCAGTTGCAAAGTCATGTCCTACCCTTTGCAACCTTATGGACTGCAGCATGCTAGATTTCCCTGTCCCTTAACATCTCCTGCAGATTGCCCAAGTTCATGTCCATTGAATTGGTAATGTCATCCAACCATCTGATCCTCTGTCACCCTCTACTCCTTCTGCCTTCAATCTTTCACAGCAGCAGGGTCCTTGCAAAGAGTTAGCTGTTTGCATCAGGTGGCCAAAGTATTGGAGCTTCAGCATCAGACAAAAAAATAACACAATTTTCAGGGCTGAATTTGATAAATATTATTAAAAGAACAAGCCACACATTGATGTTGATAATTTATCTGTATGCTACTCATGCTTGTGTTTGCATTTATGTTTTGAGCAGTTAATTTACATAATGTGGTAAAAGAAGACCTCCCTGAGAAGGTGATGTGCAAGCAAACTGAGATCTAATGGATGAAAGGGAACTGTGAAAACTGGAAGGGAGGTACTTAAGGAAGACAATGCTGCTGAGACTGGTAAGTCATTTCAGTCGTGTCCGACTCTGTCCGATCCCATAGACCGCAGCCCACCAGGCTCCCACGTCCCAAGCAAGAACACTGGAGTGGGTTGCCATTTCCTTCTCCAATTCATGAAAGTGAAAAGTGAAAGTGAAGTCATTCAGTTATGTTCGACTCTTAGTGACCCCATGGATTGCAGCCTACCAAGTTCCTCTGCCCATGGGATTTTCCAGGCAAGAGTACTGGAGTGGGTTGCCATTGCCTTCTCCATGGAAGCAGATTGGCAAAAGTTGAAAGTCAAATAGGAGCTTTTTCAGTCATATTAAAGGAAGACTGCTGTGTCTGAAGCACAGGGAAAAAAAAGGGTGATATGGCATGAGTCAGGAAAGAAAATCCGATGACAGCATGAAAGCGGAGTTTGATTTCTGATTTGATTTTTTATGAATTTCCTTTCTATTCTACCATATTTGGCATTCCAGAGTTGCTAAAGAATTAATTCTTCAATTTTAGTTTATAAAGCATTGCCTTTCTTCAGGAATTATACTATAGTACTGATTATATCTGGTAGTAATGCCCTCACTTCTCCAAATCTCATATTGTCTCTTCATAGCTACTCTGCAGATCTTTGTTTCATGATTTGTTCACTAAAATAATTGAATATATTAATATATGCTAATGTATGTGAAAATAAAAAAGTGAAAGTTAGTCACTCAGTCATGTCTGATTCTGTGACTGTAGCCCACCAGGATCCTCTGTGCATGGAATTCTCCAGGCAAGAATACTGGAATGGGTAGCCATTCCCTTCTCCAGGGGATCTTCCTGACTCAGAGATCGAACCCGGGTCTTGCAGGAAGACACTTTACCATCTGAGCCACCAGGGAAGCCTCTATGATGAAAAGAGCAACCTTTTCTGGTGTTAGAAGATCTTGTAGGTCATCATAGATACATTCGGCTTCAGCTTCTTTGGCATTATTGGTTGGGGCAGAGACTTGGATTACTGTGATATTGAATGCTTTACTTGAAAATGAACAGAGATCCTTCTGTCACTTTTGAGACTGCACCTGAAGTACTTCATTTTAGACTCTTTAGTTGACTATGAGGGCTATTCCATTTCTTCTATGGGATACTTGCCCCAAGTAGTAGACATAAGGAACATATGAATTAACTTTGTCCATTTATGTCCATTTTAGTTCACTGATTCCTAAAATGCCAATGTTCACTTTTGCCATTGCCTGTTCGACCACTTGCAATTTATCTTGATACATGAACCTAACATCCCTGTGCGATATTGCTCCTTACAGCATCGGACTTTACTTCCATTACCAGTCCCTTCCAAAACTGGGCATTGTTTTCTCTTTGGCTCAGGCTCTTTATGCTTTCTCGAGCTATTTCTCCACTTTTCTCCAGTAGCTTATTGGGTACCTGCCGACCTGGGGAGTTCATCTTTCAGTGTCATTGCTTTTTCCCTTTTCATTCTTTTTATGGGATTCTCAAGGCAAGAATATTGAAATGGTTTGCCATTACCTTGTCCAGTGGATGACATTTTGTCAGAAGTCTCTTCCATTACCCACCCATCTTGGGTGGACCTACACAGCATGGCTCATAGTTTCACTGAGTTAGACAAGGCTGTATTCCATGTGATCAGTTTGCTTAGTTTTCTGTGATTGTGGTTTTCATTCTTTGTGCCCTCTGGTGGATAAGGATCAGAGGCTTGTGAATCTTCCTGATGGTAGAGACTGGCTGTGGGGGCATCTGTGTCTTCCTCTGATGGATGGGGCAATGCTTAGTAAATCTTTAATCCAATTTTCTGTTGGGGCTGTGTTCCCTTCCTATTATTTGTCCTTAGGACAAACTATGGTACGGGTAATGGCAGTAAAGGTGACCTCCTTCAAAAGGACTTATGCCAGCATGCTGCAGCTTCCAGGGCTGTGGTATTCAGTGCCCCTGGCCACACAGCAAGCAACTGTCCATGAATGC
Source organism: Bos mutus (assembly GCF_027580195.1). Classification (NCBI taxonomy): domain Eukaryota; kingdom Metazoa; phylum Chordata; class Mammalia; order Artiodactyla; family Bovidae; genus Bos; species Bos mutus. Next base: position 12,954,410 of record NC_091640.1, on the reverse strand, counting down.
CTCTGCTGGGGACCCCTGAACACTTGTGGGGTCACTGCTCCTTTCTCCCAGGCCCTGGTGCACCACCATCTAAGGTACTACTAGTTTCTCAGATGATAATGAATCTACCTGCAATGCAGGAGACCACAGTTGATCCCTGGGTTGAGAAGATCCCTTGGAGAGGGGAATGGCAACCCCCTCCATTATTCTTTCCTGGAGAATTGCACTGAAAGAAGAGCCTAGCAGGCCCATGGTGTTGCACAGACTTGGACACGAGTGAGTGACTAACAGTTTTTTCAATGGACCACCTATATCTACATAGGTCTGGAGGAGTCTCAGCCACCAGAGCCATAGCACAAAAGATGGATAAAGATTATCCATGCCCTTTGAGACCTCACTTTGAGCACAATAAGATGTAGTAAGAGAAAAAGATGGTGAAGTGTGAGAGGATAGTCTTGTTCCATGCCCCAGGCAAGACCCTGGGACAGGCTGCCAAGTGTGAGTTCTTGGCTTCTTGCAGGAAAGAAATCAAGAGTGAACTACAGTAAACTGAAGGAAGATTTATTCAGGTAAATACAGAGAGTATAGGCCATCTCACTAGGTGAGAGATCCTGAAATATGGAGTGATTAGTTTTTATTAGCTGGGTCATTTCCTAGATGACTGAGTGGGAATATTATTCTAATATTTTGGGGAAGGAGTACAGATTTCCAGGAATTGAGTCACTGCCCACATTTTGGCTTTTATGGCTCCTTGAAAATGTCATGGAGCCTGTGGGTGTGTAATTTAGCCTGCCAATGTATTACCATGAGTGTAATAATGAGGTTTCTTGTATAATTCTTGTATACTTGGAAATCAAGTTTGCTCTGCTATGTCATTCTTTTAAAGATTGAGCCCTGTCCCCTTCCTGTCTCACTTTGTAATTTTTTTTTAATATAAATTTTTTATTTTAATTGGAGGTTAATTACTTTACAATATTGTATTGGTCTTGCTATACATCAACATGAATCTGCCATGGGTGTGCACGTGTTCCTCATCCTGAAACCCCCTTGCACTTCCCTCCCCATACTATCCCTCTGGGTCATCCCGGTGCACCAGCCCCAAGCATCCTGTATCCTGCATCGAACCTGGACTGGCAATTCGTTTCACATATGATATTATACATGTTTTAATGCCATTCTCCCAAATCATCCCACCCTCACCCTCTGCCACAGAGTCCAAAAGACTGTTCTATACATCAGTGTCTCTTTTGCTGTCTCATATACAGGGTTATCGTTACCATCTTTCTAAATTCCACATATATGCATAAGTATACTGTATTGGTGTTTTTCTTTCTGGCTTACTTCACTCTGTATAATAGGCTCCAGTTTCATGCACTTCATTAGAACTGATTCAAATGTATTCTTTTTAATGGCTGAGTAATACTCCATTGTGTATATGTACCACAGCTTTCTTATCCATTCGTCTGCTGATGGATATCGAGGTTGTTTCCATGTCCTGGCTATTATAAACAGTGCTGCAATGAACATTGGGGTACACGAGTCTCTTTCAATTCTGGTTTCCTCAGTGTGTATGCCCAGGAGTGGGATTGCTGGGTCATATGGCAGTTCTATTTCCAGTTTTTTAAGAAATCTCCACACTGTTCTCCATAGTTGCTGTACTAGTTTGCATTCCCACCAACAGGATTCCTTTTTCTCCACACCCTCTCCAGCATTTATTTCTTGTAGACTTTTGGATCACAGCCATTCTGACTGGCGTGAAATGGTACCTCATTGTGGTTTTGATGTGCATTTCTTGGATAATGAGTGATGTTGAGCATCTTTTCATGTGTTTGTTAGACATCTATATGTCTTCTTTTGAAAATGTCTGTTTAGTTCTTTGGCCTGTTTTTTGATTGGGTCTTTTATTTTTCTGGAATTGAGCTGCAGGAGTTCCTTGTATATTTTTGAGATTAATTCTTTGTCAGTTGCTTCATTTGCTATTATTTTCTCCCATTCTGAAGGCTGTCTTTTCACCTTGCTTATAGTTTCCTTTGTTATGAAGAAGCTTTTAATTTTAATTAGGTCCCATTTGTTTATTTTTGCTTTTATTTCCAATATTCTGGGAGGTGGGTCATAGAGGATCCTGCTGTGATGTATGTCAGAGAGTGTTTTGCTTATGTTCTCCTGTAAGAGTTTAATAGTTTCTGGTCTTACGTTTAGATCTTTAATCCATTTTGAGTTTATTTTTGTGTATGATGTTTGAAAGTGTTCTAGTTTCATTCTTTTACAAGTGGTTGACCAGTTTTCCCAGCACCAATTGTTAAAGAGATTGCCTTTTCTCCATTGTATATTCTTGCCTCCTTTGTCAAAGATAAGGTGTCCATATGTGCATGGGTTTATCTCTGGGCTTTTTATTTTGTTCCATTGGTCTATATTTCTGTCTTTGTGCCAATACCATACTGTCTTGATGACTGTGGCTTTGTAGTAGATCCTGAAGTCAGGCAGGTTGATTCCTCCAGTTCCACTCTTCTTTCTCAAGATTGCTTTAACTATTCGAGGTTTTTTGTACTTCCATACAAATTGTGAAATTATTTGTTCTAACTCTGTGAAAAATACCATCGGTAGCTTGAGAGGGATTGCATTGAATCTATAGATTGCTTTAGGTAGTATACTCATTTTCACTATATTGATTCTTCCAATCCATGAACTCGGTATATTTCTCCATCTATTAGTGTCTTCTTTGATTTCTTTCACCAGTATTTTATAGTTTTCTATATATAGGTCATTTGTTTCTTTAGGTAGATATATTCCTAAGTATTTTATTATTTTCGTTGCAATAGTGTATGGAATTGTTTCCTTAATTTCTCTTTCTATTTTCTCACTAATAATGAGAAAATATAGTATAGTAATGCAAGGGATTTCTGTGTGTTGATTTTATATTCTGCAACTTTACTATATTCATTGATTAGCTCTAGTAATTTTCTGGTGAAGTCTTTAGGGTTTTCTATGTAGAGGATCATGTCATCTGCAAACAGTGAGAGTTTTACTTCTTCTTTGCCAATTTGGATTCCTTTTATTTCTTTTTCTGCTCTGATTGCTGTGGCCAAAACCTCCAAAACTATATTGAATAGTAGTGGTGAAAGTGGGCACCCTTGTCTTGTTCCTGACTTTAGGGGAAATGTTTTCAATTTTTAATCATTGAGGATAATGTTTGCTGTGGGTTTGTCATATATAGCTTTTATTATGTTGAAGTATGTTCCTTCTATTCCTTCTTTCTGGAAAGTTTTTATCATAAATGGATGTTGAATTTTGTCAAAGGCTTCTCTGCATCTATTGAGATAATCATATGGCTTTTATTTTTAATTTGCTAATGTGGTGTATTACATTGATTGATTTGCGGATATTGAAGAATCCTTGGATTCCTGGGATAAAGCCCACTTGGTCATGATGTATGATCTTTTTAATGTGTTGTTGGATTTTGATTGCTAGAATTTTGTTAAGGAATTTTGCATCTATGTTCATCAGTGATATTGGCCTGTAGAGTTCCTTTTTTGTGGGATCTTTGTCAGGTTTTGGTATTAGGGTGATGGTGGCCTCATAGAATTAGTTTGGAAGTTTACCTTCCTCTGCAATTTTCTGGAAAAGTTTGAGTAGGATAGATGTTAGCTCTTCTCTAAATTTTTCATATAATTCAACTGTGAAGCTGTCTGGTCCTGGGCTTTTGTTTGCTGGAAGATTGCTTATTACAGTTTCAATTTACATGCTTGCAGTGGGTCTGTTAAGATTTTCTATGTCTTCCTGGTTCAGATTTGCAAAGTTGTACTTTTCTAGGAATTTGTCCATTACTTCCAAGTTGTCCATTTTATTGCCATATAATTGCTGATAGTAGTCTCTTATGATCCTTTGTATTTGTGTGTTGTCTGTTGTGATCTCTCCATTTTCATTTCTAATTTTATTAATTTGATTTTTCTCCCTTTGTTTCTTGATGAGTCTGGCTAATGGTTTGTCGATTTTATTTATCCTTTCAAAGAACCAGCTTTTAGCTTTGTTGATTTTTGCTATGGTCTCTTTTATTTCTTTAGCATTTATTTCTGCCCTAATTTTTAAGATTTCTTTCCTTCTACTAACCCTGGGGTTCTTCATTTCTTCCTTTCCTAGTTGCTAGTGGAGAATTAGGTTATTCATTTGACTTTTTTCTTATTTCTTGAGGTATGCCTGTATTGCTATGAACCTTCGCCTTAGCACTGCTTTTACGGTGTCCCACAGGTTTTGGGTTGTTGTGGTTTAATTTTCATCATTTCTATGCATATTTGATTTCTTTTTTGATTTCTTCTGTGATTTGTTGGTTATTCACCAGCATGTTATTCAGCCTCCATATGTTGGAATTTTTAATGGTTTTTCTCCTGTAATTGAGATCCATTCTAATTGCATTGTGGTCAGAAGAGATGCTTGGAATGATTTCAATTGTTTTGAATTTACCAAGGCTAGATTTATGGCCCAGGATGTGATCTATCTTGGAGAAGGTTCCGTGTATGCTTGAGAAAAAGGTGAAATTCATTGTTTTGGGGTGAAATGTCCTATAGGTATCAATTAGGTCTAACTGGTCTACTGCATCATTTAAAGTTTGTATTTCCTTGTTAATTTTCTGTTTAGTTGATCTATCCATAGGTGTGAGTGAGGTATTAAAGTCTCCCACTATTATTGTGTTATTGTTAATTTCCCCTTTCATACTTGTTAGCATTTGTCTTACATATAGTGGTGCTCCTATGTTGGGTGCATATATATTTATAATTGTTATATCTTCTTCTTGGATTGATCCTTTGATCATTATGTAGTGCTCTTCTTTGTCTCTTTTCACAGCCTTTGTTTTAAAATCTATATTATCTGATATGAGTATTGCTACTCCTGCTTTCTTTTCATCTGTATTTGTGTGGAATATCTTTTTCCAACCCTTCACTTTCAGTCTGTATGTGTCCCTTGTTTTGAGGTGGGTCTCTTGTAGACAACATATATATGGGTCTTGTGTTTGTATCCATTCAGCCAGTCTGTTTTTTGGTTGGGGCATTCAACCCATTTACATTTAAGGTAATTATTGATAAATATGATCCCATTGCCATTTACTTAATTGTTTTGGGTTCGAGTTTATACACCTTTTTTGTGTTTCCTGTCTAGGGAAGATCCTTTAGCATTTGTTGGAGAGCTGGTTTGGTGGTGCTGAATTCTTTCACTTTTGCTTGTCTGTAAAGCAGACAAGCTTTTGATTTTTCTTTAATATTTGAATGAGATAATTTCTGGGTACAGTAATCTGGGCTGTAGGTTATTTTCTTTCATCACTTTAAGTATGTCCTGCCATTCCCTCCTGGCCTGAAGAGTTTCTATTGAAAGATCAGCTGTTATCCTTATGGGAATCCCCTTGTGTGTTATTGGTTGTTTTTCCCTTGCTGCTTTTAATATTTGTTCTTTGTGTTTGATCTTTGTTCATTTGATTAATATGTGTCTTGGGGTGTTTCGTCTTGGGTGTATCCTGTTTGGGACTCTGGGTTTCTTGGACTTAGGTGATTATTTCCTTCCCCATTTTAGGGAAGTTCTCAACTATTAGCTCCTCAAGTATTTTCTTGTGGTCTTTCTTTTTGTCTTCTTCTCCTGGGACCTCTATGATTCGAATGTTGTAGCATTTAATATTGTCCTGGAGGTCTCTGAGATTGTCCTCATTTATTTTAATTAGTATTTCTTTTTTCCTCTCTGATTCCTTTATTTCTACCATTCTATCTTCTACCTCACTAATCCTATCTTCTGCCTCCATTATTCTACTATTTGTTCCCTCCAGAGTGTTTTTTATATCATTTATTGCATTATTCATTATATATTGGCTCTTTTTTTTAATTTCTTTTAGGTCCTTGTTAAACCTTTCTTGCATCTTCTCAATCCTTGTCTCCAGGCTATTTATCTGTGATTCCATTTTGTTTTCAAAATTTTGGATCATTTTCACTATCATTATTCGCAATTCTTTATCAGGTAGATTCCGTATCTCGTCCTCTTTTGTTTGGTTTGGTGGGCATTTATCCTGTTCCTTTATCTGCTGGGCATTCCTCTGTCTCTTCATCTTGTTTATATTGCTGTGTTTGGGGTGGCCTTTCTGTATTCTGACAGTTTGTGGAGTTCTCTTTATTGTGGAGTTTCCTCACTGTGGGTGGGGTTGTACGGGTGACTTGTCAAGGTTCCTGGTTAGGGAAACTTGTGTCAGTGTTCTGGTTGGTGGGGTTGGATTTCTTCTCTTTGGAGTGCAATGAAGTGTCCAGTAATGAGTTGTGAGATGTCAATGGATTTGGAGTGACTTTGAGCAGCCTGTATATTGAAGCTCAGGGCTATGTTCCTGTGTTGCTGGAGAATTTGCATGGTATGTCTTGCTCTGGAACTTGTTGGCCCTTGGGTGGTGCTTGGTTTCAGTGTAGCTATGGAGGGGTTTGATGAGCTCCTTTTAATGAATGTTCCTTGGAGTCAGGAGTTCTCTGGTGTTCTCAGGATTTGGACTTAAGCCTCCTGCTTCTGGTTTTCAGTCTTACTTTTACAGTAGCCTCAAGACTTCTCCTTCTATACAGCACCATTGATAAAACATCTAGGTTAAAGATGAAAAGTTTCTCCACAGTGAGGGACACCCAGAGAGGTTCACAGAGTTACATGAAGAAGAGATGAGGGAGGAGGGAGATAGAGGTGACCAGGATGAGAAGAGGGGGAATCAAAAGAGGCGAGAGCATGCTAGCCAGTAATCATTTCCTTATGTGTGCTCCACAGTCTGGACCGCTCAGAGATGTTCACGGAGTTATACAGAGAAGAGAAGAGGGAGGTAGGAGACAGAGGTGGCCAGGAGGATAAAAGGGGGGAATCAAAAGGAGAGAGACAGATCAGCCAGTAATCAGTTTCCTAAGTGTTCTGCACCATCCAGAACACACAACGAGATTCACAGTGTTGGGTAGAGGAGAGAAGGGGGAGGGAGGAGATAGAGGTGACCTGGTGGAGAAAAAGAAGAGTCCAAAGGGGGAAAGAGCACTCAAGCCACTAATCTCACTCCCAAGTAAAAATGGGTACTGAAGATTGGGTTCTTAAAGGTACAAAATTGATAACAAATACCAAAAAGCAAAGATTAAAAATCTAGAATAGAGGTTGGATTTTTAAAAATACAATATTAAAGGAAAAAAAAGGCACAAAAATTATAGAATATATATATATATAAATTTGCTTTTAAAAAAAATAGGGTCTCTCTTTTTCTTTTGCAAAGTAGTAGTAGGTTATAAAAATGAAAATTAAAGGAGTAATAGAGGATTTTAAAATAGAAAAAAAAATAAATTAAAGAATGATAGTAAAAATCTATCTAGGACTTTCTCTGGTGTTGTTGTGGGCAGTGTGGGGTCAGTTCATTTTTGGAGAGTTCCTTGATCTGGCTTATATTTCTCAAGATCTATAGGCCCCTTCCTATGTATTTGGTACTAACTACAGGATTTTAATCTATTGCCCCTGTCACTTCCAAGGAGGTTCCCTCTGGTTTAGCGTCTTCTGTTTGCTGGTCTCTTCAGTGTCTAATTTCCGCCCTGACACAAGGGGGCGGTGGTGGACACTTTTTTAGGCTCACTTGTTCAGTCACGCTGTGGGGAGGGAGGGATGCTGCAAACAAATAACACTGGCATGGTCCTGGCCACACTGGGTTTGCCCCCGCTCACTGTGTGTGTGCTTTCCCTGTCTAAACTGATTAGGCTCTAGGTTGCTCTGCTGGGAACTGTCTGAGGCCGGCCCTGGGCTGCATGCACCCCCCAGGTCTAAGCCGCTCAGGTTCAGGTACTCAGGTACTTCTCAGAGGCAGAGACTTGGTTGGGCCTGCGTTTTGTGCCCTTCCCAGGTCTGAGCAGCTCAGGTGATCAGGTATTTGGCAAGTGCGGTCGCTGTGACTTATCACCTCCCTTGTCCCTGCCGCTCAGTTTTCTGGGTGTACAACCAGCACACCTTCTCAGGCAGATGTTGACCATCAAGTATTTCAAGAAGTCTTGGTTAGCAATGAAGCCTGCTTGCAGTTTGGTAGATAATGCCTCTCTGGGGCTGCGATTGCCCCCTTCCAGCTCTGGCTGCCTTCACCTGCCTGTCATGGGGAGTTGGGGGCGGGGGGAATGGGCCGTTCTGCAGCCAGCTAGCTCTGCTCAGTCCTTTGTTCTGTGAGCAGGCCTGTCGGCATCTTAGGTTAGGGCTTTTCGCATGGTAGCTATCCCACAGTCTGGTTTGCTATCCCAAGTTAGTTCCCTCAGATTGCCCTTGGTGCATTCAGGCCTGGTCCTTACTCTAATCAATGCAGCCCGCGCCTCCCTGCCCAGCCCCCACTTGCTAGTGGCAGATGCAGGCGTCTGCGCTACTTCTCTGCTGGGGGAGTTACCGTTGGGCACATAATCTGTGGGTTGTAATTATTTATTTATTTTTCCTCCCAGTTATGTTTCCCTCTGTGGTTCCAAAGCTCACCACAGACACGGCAGTGAGAGTGTTTCCTGGTGTTTGGAAACCTCTCTTTTTTAAGACTCCCTTCCTGGGATGGATCTCTGTCCCTACTTCTTTTGTCTCTCTTTTTATCTTTTTTATTTTTTCCTACCTCCTTTCAAATACAATGGGCTGCTTTTCTGGGTGCCTGATGACCTCTGCCAGCATTCAGAAGTTGTTTATGGAATTTACTCAGCATTCAGCTGTTCTTTTGATGAATTTGTGGGGAAGAAAGTGGTCTCCCTGTCCTATTCCTCTGCCATCTTAGGACGACCCCCCACCCCCTGCCTCCTCACTTTGTAATTTAAAAAGGAACACAAAGCCTTCAGGGTTTGGAATTTTCTATCTAGTATCAAATCTTATTCAGAGCAAGCTATTTGAGATTATATCTTGTTTCTATCTGTATTCATTTGCCAAATGAAGTGACGTGGTTTTCTATGCTCACACGTTTGCTTTCATTTGCCTTCTGTTCATAATAAGTATGAACTGTGTTCCCTACTGTGTTCCCCCTTTGCCTGGCAAAGTAATAAAGCCACTATTTCCTTCTCCTGTATAACTCTGTCTCCGTATTTCTGTTTGGCATTGGTGTGCAGAAAGCCAACATTCTGGCAACAATATGAAGGTTTTAATAAACAATAATTTGAATTAAATATACAGTCTAAAAATGAGAACTGGATATTCATATTGTTGGTTATTTTACCAAAAGTCCAGCCTCTCTGTTGGTGAGAAGTGCTGAATCAAATCTTGCAGCTATAGTTTTGGGTGAAGTAGAAGAGGATAGCTCTGCTAAGTAAAAGGGTCCACAAGAGGCTAATGTCCTCAAAACTGTGTGTCCCAACCTGGGGTGATTTGTGAGGAGTCTTATAGTCAAGGGAAGGGCTTGCTGATCAGTATCAGGGTACCTACAGGGTCTCTGTTCCTTCAATCTAGAATCCATCTGATGTCAGGAGTGTCTCATGATGGGTGAACTGTGTGGCCTTCTCTTTGGAATGAAGACTGTTTCATTAGGTTGTTAATATCTTCCATTTGGTGGGAGTTTTAGTTCTGAAGAACTCAAAGATATTGTTATGTATGACCTTTGAAAAGGAACTAGGACCATGTCTAAGCCTGCAGTATTGTTTCTCACTGCTCCTCCCTTGTCTCTATATCTCTTCTCTGATTCGTAACTGTTTGAACTTACCCTTTGGAACTCAGAGGAAGTCATGAATGCTGAATGAAGCTTATTTTCTACAAACAAGAGATTGGAGCACAGAAACTCTTTTGGGCTCAAGAGCCCAACAGGGTTCTATGTGGTTTCAATATCAAATTAGAATTATATACAATAAGATTTAAAATTTTAAGCAACTATAACGAAATTAAAAAGAAAAGTGAAATGAATTATCTTAGGTTATTTTCACAAAAGTGTTTGAGAAATGCAGACTTCTCTGAAAAACATCCTCAGAGAATCTTGAATTCCATGAATAGTAGGATATTTGGTATTTTAAACAGAAGAAGTTGTGATCTTATATCACAGTGAATACAGCTTAAGGGGGATTCATTTAATTGCCTCTCAAAATTCCTTACATTTTGCTTCTTCCTTATAATAATAATTGACTTCAAAGATATTATAAATGTTTTTGCACTTGTCTTAATTCCTCTTATTGAATTGAAATTCATCAAAGTCTTGAACAGATATCTTAATTTTTTTCTTTATTTTATTTTTTGAGAGGACAAAAATAATGTTTTGCAAATAGCATTTAAATGTTTGGCGTTTTTTTGTTTTGTTTTTATTTTTGTTTTTTTTTTTTTTGCTTTATTTGTTATATGTGTGTATGTGTGTGTGTGCATGTGTGTGTTTGCCAATTGGATTGTGTACAATGGTTATCTCTAATGATTAATTCTTATTTTAAAATGCCATACATGTGATTTTGGCAATAAAGTGTTGAACGGTAGGCCTTTGGTCAAAATGTTTCTTATTATTCACATAATTATTTTACTGTGGAAAAATCAAACTGTACTTAACACAATGTCTAATACTTAGAGATACTCTATTTTAAAAATTAAATTAAAATGAATTTATCCACATTCAGTTCAGTGCAGTCACTCAGTCATGTCCAACTCTGCAACCCCATGAATCGCAGCACACCAGGCCTCCCTGTCCATCACCAACTCCCGGAGTTCACTCAAACTCATGTCCATCGAGTCAGTAATGCTATCCAGCCATCTCATCCTCTGTCGTCCCCTTCTCCTCCTGCCCTCAATCCCTCCCAGCATCAGAGTCTTTTCCAATGAGTCCACATTAGACACCTTTATAGGAAGTTTAATTTATTAAAAAATTTGGGGAGTGGTCTTTTCACATGGAAGAGTAGAATCAATACTCTCAATATCTTTTTCATAAGTATCTTCTGTGGATTTGTGCACACAAAACCTGTTACCGAATCCAACTTCACTCTGCTTGCCACATGATAGGCTAATAAATCCAAAGATGAGGCATTAAGACAAGGAATGTACCTTATTTAGGGAGTCAGCTGACTGAAAATATGGCAGTCTAGCACCTCAGAATAACAATCATGTCAGGGTCTAGATGCCAGGTTCTGTTGCAGAGTCAGAGAGAAAGAAGCAATGAGGAACTAAAGTCAAAAGTCATAACAGAGAGGGAGAGGCAATGGGGATGTACAGTGAAAAGGTCTTCAGTCTTACAAAACATCTCCAAGGCAAGTCCAGCCCTTGGAAGTGAAGTGAGTGAAGTCGCTCAGTTGTATCCTACTCTTTGCGACCCCATGGACTGTAGCCTACCAGGCTCCTCTGTCCATGGGATTTTCCAGGCAATAGTACTGGAGTGGATTGCCATTTCCTTCTCCAGGGGATCTTCCCATCCCAGGGATTGAACCCAGGTCTCCTGCACTGTAGACAGATGCTTTACCATCTAAGCCACCAGCCTTTGGAAGGGGTGTGTGAATCACTTCTATTCACTGGTGACCAGGGTCAGATTATCTCTTTATGACCTGAACAAAAGCACTTAGTTTACAGTCAGGCAGGGTCCTCTGAGGCAAGATATTAAGTATAATTATAACAAAAGTAACAAAAACAAATCAAAGAAACAGTTTCCAACATGGAGTCAGAATTGACTTCTCCCTGCCATAGACCCATTGGTTATTGACTTTGATAATGTTGCCAATTAATAAGGAGAACAATTACTTCTTTGGGAAGAACACTGATAGCAGATAATATCCCTAAACTTATCAATGATAAAAGAAACCTGAAATTTCATGATTGTTGTAGACTTGAAAGAAAAATAATTCTAAACTGAATATAAGGGAGAAAATAAAACTGAACAAATTCTCTAAATATTTTGAACTATTCCAAACCTTCCATTAGTAGGAGGACAAATAAATTTGAACAGGGACTGAAAAATACCTATTTGCTATATAAATTGCTAGAGTTGTTAAGTGTATTCTCCTCTAGTTGTGTGATTTTCTAAATGCACTGATATGGAAATGGGAATCTGAATTCTTGTCCATGAAGCCAAAGAACAAGCTTTGCAAACATGCAGACACTCATGGTCATAAGCAAACAGAATTTATTTGAGAGGGGGAGAAAATACAAGGCTCTCAGCATAGGTGTTAAGATGGGTGAAGTGCCCCAAAAGGTGGGACATACAGCAGTTTTTATCCTTACTAGTATTTGTACACTTTTCACTGGTTCTTACTTTTAGCATATGTCATTTCTAACCAATCAGCTTAAGGGTCACAATGTTTAACTTGACATCTTTATGGCTTCTTTTGTTCCTGGGATTCTTAGTTTTCTTAGACATCAAGTTGCCATGCCTAGTGGCTCAGACAGTAAAGCATCTGGCTGAAATATGGGAGATCCTGGGTTCCATCCCTGGGTGGGGAAGATCCTCTGGAGAAGAAAATGGCAATCCGCTCCAGTACTCTTGCCTGGAAAATCCCATGGATTGAGGAGCCTTGTAGGCTACATACAGTTCATGGGGTTGCAAAGAGTGGGATGCAACTGAGCAACTTCTCTCACAAGTCACCTTACCAGGACCTTTTCTCATGATCCCAGCCACTTTATAATGGACTAGATGTATAGGCTAAAGATTAATGATCACCAGTTGTTTTTCCCACAGGCATATGGAACAGAAATTAATTGCTATGCTTTCCTGGATCTGAGTGGTGATAATTTATCAGACCAAGGGCACATTCCTCTGAGAGCCAGGGGTTTGGGACAAAGGGTATAGTTTCAGGTTAATGGAGTGGGATGTTTATTGAAATAGGCCAAGGTCTCAGAGTTCATATACTAACTGCCTAACAATTTTTACCTTAATATGAACTTCTCTTGAATGGGCCAGACTGACTTATAATTATGTGACTTGAACAGGTGAAAAGGAAATTATTTGGGACTTTCACCTTCCTCTAGTAGAATACCAGTGAAAAGTCATTAACCAATATCTCCATTGGAGAAGTCAGGAAATTAAATGATAAAAAAATTGAATTGAAAGTAGTCAATTCTCTGTGCTTTAAAACTTTTTCCTCTAAATCTATTTTATTTATAACCATAAAAATGTAAGATTTCATCTATCTGTTAGTACAGAATGTCCAGTTAGCTTAACCTCAGATGATGGATGTTCCTCATGGAGTCATCATCACATTCTCATTTCTTCCATCTAAAGGAACCATTTATAATTTATTCACACATATTGACTTATTCAAGCCACTAGACACCAGAAGCTAGACAGTAAAGTTAGGTGTTTGAAATGCCAGATCTTATAAAGCTTAAAAAATGGTGAAAATAATACACAGAATAATGAATTTATGATTTTCTAGATGACATATTGTTGAATTTTCCAACAAAATAAAGGATTCAGAACTTTTGCCTAGAGATTTCTTCCCTCTGTAACTTATAATGGGATTATGCAAAGTTATCAACATTACAGGGACTTCCCTGGTGGTCTAGTGGTAAAAGAATCCTTGTAATGCAAGGTATGCAGGTTTGATCCCTCATTGCTGAACGAAGATCCCACATGTCGCGGAACAACTAAACTCCCGTGCCACAACTACTGACCCTGCATGAGGTCCCACGTGCCACAACTAAGACAGGACACAGCCAAATGAGTAAATATTAAAAAAAGAAGAAAATTCCATGATCAAGATATTTAGAAAATTAATTTGTTAACAGAAGGCCAAGAAAAGGTTGTACCAAACTGTTTTATATGTTTACAAAGTGTTATTTTCTCTTCAAAAACAGCTTTTTGAGGAAACACTGCTTAACAACATACAGACTACCTATACTTAAAGCCTGCTAGTTCATTTCAATTAATAAAGATATCTTGTTGAATTTTGCAATATTTTTAAATGAGTGCATTTTATTCATTTTAGCAAACTATTAAGTTACATACTAATTTAAGCAAATATCCTGATGTATTTGCAGCAACGTATGCAAGCAAATTATGTGTAGGATAACAGCTTATATATACAGTAGGATTTTGAATTAAAATACATGATGAGTAAAATCAGTAAGAGGATCTTACTTAATGAGTCTGAGAACAGGAGGTATTTAGACTGAGGGAGCAGAACGTTAACTGATGAGGTATAATCAAAAGAGCTCACAGTCTAGGCAAGCAGCCAGCCATGAGGGGTTCAAACGCCATGTTTTCCTCTACCAAAAATAATTCTTCATGTGGTTTCAATGCCAATGTGTTTCTAGACAGAAAATGCTCTGGCAAAATCTACTTGGAATTCTTCAACTGATCATTTGAAGTGGTTCTTTGAGTAAAGCAGCTTTTGAGACATCTTTTCTGATTCAATTGAGGAAGAAAATTTGCTCTCAAGTGAAATTTTCCTGCAGTATATTATGATAGAAAGAAAATTTGGTGGGAAGAATTACACATGGCTAGAGGTTTGGCTCTGGCAATATTTTGATCCTTTGCATCTTAATTTCCTCATCTTCAAGATGAAGATGGTGAACAAAATTATATCTATACTTATTGTTATAGCTGGGCTTCCTTGGTGTCACTGTGGTAAAGAATCTTCGTGCCAGTGCAGGAGACGTGGTTTCAATCCCTGGGTTAGGAAGATCCCCTGTAGAAGGAAATGACAACTTATTCTAGTAGTCTTGCCTGGGAAATCTCATGGACAGAAGAGTCTGATAGGCTACAGTCCACGGGGTAGCCTGGAAAAGAGTCAGACACAACTTAATGGCTAAATAACAGCAAATTGATGTACCTGACATCCTTTACAAAACCATCCATAACATTTTAAAATAATTCTGCAATAAAAAGTTTAGAGACTGTGAAGTAAGCAAATGACCAAATAAATATGCAATGTATCAATTATATTTTCCAGAACACAGTTTTTCATATAAAGGTAGATAGCCATTAGTGGGTCCTGAAATCAACTTAATGTATTCCATCATCATTTGTCAGAAAGAAACATAATATAATGGATAATACAAGAGTGCATGGCAAGAAGTAAGAACAAATATTGTTTCTTGAAACTTTTTGTAGCCTACATATCATACAGGTATATGTGTACTGTGTATAGAGTAAAATATATTTCACATTCCCCATAGGTATCAATAATATTGGTGAGTTACAAAAATAAATTATTAACCAAAGTAACGTTTTACTATTCTAAGAGGTTCTAGTAAATAATTCCAGATGTACAAGCTGGAATTTGAACAGGCAGAAGAACCAGTGATCAAAAAGACAACATTCATTGGATCATGCAGAAAACAAGGGAATTCCAGAGAAAAATACCTCTTTCTGCTTCATAGACACATTAAAGTTTTGACTGTGTGACTCACAACCAACTGTGGAAAATTCTTAAAGAGACGGGGTACCAGAACACTTTGCTAGTCTCCTGAGAAATTTGTATGCGGGTCAAGAAACCACAGTTAGAACTGGATATGTAATAATGGAAAGGTTCAAAATGGGGAAAGGAGCATGCAAGCCTGTGTGTTTTCACTCTGCTTATTTAACTTCTATGCACAGTACATCATGAGAAAGGATGCGCTGGATGAATCACAAGCTTGAATCAAGATTACTAGAAGAAATATCAACTTCAGATAAGCAGATGATATCTCTCTAATGACAGAAAGTGAATAGGAACTAAAGAGCCTCTTGATGAGGGTAAGAGAGGAGAGCAAAAATGCTGGTTAGAAATTCATCACTAAAAGAACTAAGATCATGGCATCCAGTCCAATCACTTCATAGCAAATAGAAAGGGAAAATGTGGAAGCAGTGACAGATTTTATTTTCCTGGGCTCCAAAATCAGTGCAGATGGCGACTGCAGTCATGAAATTAAAAGATACTTGCTCCTTGGAAGCAAAGTTACGACAAACCTAGTGCATGCATGATCAGTCATGTGCAAATGTTTGTGACCCCATGGACTGTAGCCCACCAGACTCCTCTGTCCATTAGACTTTTCAGGCAAGAATACTGGAGTAGGTTGCCATTTCCTCCTCCAGAGGATCTTCCCTATCTAGGGATCCAACCTGTGTCTCTTGCATTTCCTGCATTAGCAGGCAGATTGCTCACCATTGCACCACCTGGGAAGAAACACATTAAAAAGCAAAGACATCAATTTGCCGACAACAGTCCATCTAGTCAAAGCTATGGTTTTTCCAGTGGTCATGTATGGATGTGAGAGTTGGACGCTAAAGAAGGCTGAACACCAAAGAATTTATTTTTTTTTTTAGAATTGTGGTGTTAGAGAAGACTCTTGAGAGTTCCTTGGACTGCATGGATATCAAATCAGTCAACTCCTAAAGGAAATCAATCCTGAATATCCATTGGAAGGACTGATGCTGAAGCTGAATCTCCAATAATTTGGCCACCTGAGGGGAAGAACCAACTCATTGGAAAAGACCCTGATGCTGGGAAAGATTGAAAGCAAAAGAAGAAAATGAAGATGAGATTTTTAGATAGCATCACCGACTCAATGGGCATGAATTTGAGCAACCTCTGAGAGATAGTGGAGAACAGGTGAGTCTGGTGCACTGTATTCCACGGGGTCACAAAGAATTAGACATGTCTTAGTGACTGAACAACAACAGCAGTAAGCAATTTATTTCTCAGTGGCTAATTTAATTACACAACATGAACCACAAATTATAATCTAAATGGAAAAGATACATTTGTATATTTCTCTGGAATATATTTGCCCAAATTTAGGTGTACTTCAATAAAAATTGCATTGAAGTAAAAATAAGGAGGCTCTTGACAATAAGAATGTAAAGGAGCTAAAGAATCATTCTTGGCCTGCTCTGGTTAAACATTTAGTATTGGTAGGAAAAATCATTTACTAAAGGTCCTTTATAATTTCTGTGACTTTCTTATCTTTAAAATAAATAAATAATCTCTAAAGTTTCTATTAGTTATTAAATTACATGATTACATGAATTTTTTTAAAATATAAATTTATTTACATGAGTTTTTATCCTCAATTTCTCACAGCTAAAATTATTTGTCACTGATGCTTGCTCTAACTCATATTATTTAAAACCCTATTAATTTGTATTACTCTTTTTTCTTGGTTGCTCCTTTGAATTTTCTACATTATTTTCAAATCTATAAGTTTAAAACATTTCTAGTGTTTCTGTCTTCATATAAATTTCCCTTATTAGCAGACAATGAAGTCTCCCAATCAAACAAAACACTTGGGGGAAAAATTGGTACAAAGTAGGTCTTATCTTCCTTCCTATGTTTATGTGTGTTTATGAAGACTCTGTCTTTGACCAACTGTAGTCATGTTTTTCTAACTCCTTTTTTCAGCTAGGCCTTGACCTTGGACCCAGTACTTGCTAGGCTTACAGCCCAGTTATATCAAGAATCCTGCTAAATCATTGTAGATAAATTCTCCTACCCTTGATATCTGTCACCCTGACCTGTCTTCAGTAAGAATCCTTTAAATCTGTTTAGCAAGAAGTCTCCTACCATTAATGTCTCTTCTTAATCATTTTTTTTAATCCACCAATGCTTCCTCCCACTTTCCCCTCTTATGCCTATAAAATTTCATTTTTATTTTTGTTTTAAGTCTCTTTATTTTTAATTGAAGGATAATTGCTTTACAGTATTGTATTGGTTTCTACCAAACATCAACATGAATCAGCCATAGGTTTACCCATGTTCCCTCCCACTGAACATCCCTTCCACTAAAATCCCATTTTTTCTTTTATTTAGAATTAAGTTCAGCTCTATAATGAGATCTCTTTATCCCTAGTTCCTGAGTAAAATATGTTTTTGCCATTTTACATTCTGGCTCTGGGTCCTTTTAACAGTGTACATACTTTAGAAAATGTTCAGAGCGGGAAGGCTCAGTCAGATTCAACAAATCTGTAAAAGGCATTAGCTGAAAAATGCAAAGAAATAGAATAAAAAAAAAAAAAACAATAAGAAATAGAATCCAACACAGTAAAAAAAATCTGTTTACACGTTGATAATGTTTACCTCCTCTCCACTAACAAAGGAAAAAAGGGGGAAAAAAAAAAAAAAGCATTACTTTTTTTTTTTTTTTTCCTGAAAGTATTACTTAATTTAAGTAATAAATTAAGTAATTTAAGGTCAGGAAGCAACAGTTAGAACTGGACATGGAACAACAGACTGGTTCCATTTAGGAAAAGGAGTACATCAAGGCTGTATATTGTCACCCTGCTTATTTAACTTATATGCAGAGTACATCATGAGAAACGCTTGGCTGGAAGAAGCACAAGCTGGAACCAAGATTGCCAGGAGAAATATCAATAACCTTAGATATGCAGATGACACCACCCTTATGGCAGAAAGTGAAGAGGAACTCAAAAGCCTCTTGATTAAGGTGAAAGAGGAGAGTGAAAAAGTTGGCTTAAAACTCAACATTAAGAAAACAAAGATCATGGAATCTGGTCCCATCACTTCATGGGAAATAGATGGGGAAACAGTGGAAACAGTGTCAGACTTATTTTGGGGGGGCTCCAAAATCACTGCAGATGGTGACTGCAGCCATGAAATTAAAAGACACTTACTCCTTGGAAGAAAAATTATGACCAACCTAGATAGCATATTGAAAAGCAGAGACATTACTTTGCCAACAAAGGTCCGTCTAGTCAAGGCTATGGTTTTTCCTGTGGTCATGTATGGATGTGAGAGTTGGACCGTGAAGAAGGCTGAGCACCGAAGAATTGATGCTTTTGAACTGTGGTGTTGGAGAAGACTCTTGAGAGTCCCTTGGACTGCAAGGAGATCCAACCAGTCCATTCTGAAGGAGATCAGCCCTGGGATTTCTTTGCAAGGAATGATGCTAAAGCTGAAACTCCAATACTTTGGCCACCTCATGCGAAGAGTTGACTCATTGGAAAAGACTCTGATGCTGGGAGGGATTGGGGGCAGGAGGAGAAGGGGACGACAGAGGATGAGATGGCTGGATGGCATCACTGACTCTATGGACATGAGTCTGGGTGAACTCCGGGAGTTGGTGATGTACAGGGAGGCCTGGTGTGCTGCGATTCATGGGGTCACAAAGAGTCGGACACGACTGAGCGACTGAACTGAACTGAACTGATTACTTAATTTGACAGTTTAGGGCAAATTGTTGAAATGCAAATCAACATTCCTTATAGATAGCTTTAGGAGTTAGAATATTTCAGATAAGCAAACTGAAAACAATGTTTATTAAGTGGATGTTGAGACTTTGGAAAATGTTTTTTATGAATTTTATTTTATTTATTTTATTTTATTTTATTTAACTTTACAATATCGTATTGGTTTTGCCATATATCAAAATGAATCTGCCACAGGTATACATGTGTTCCCCATCCTGAACCCTCCTCCCTCCTCCCTCCCAATACCATCCCTCTGGGTTGTGCCAGTGCACCAGCCCCAAGCATCCAGTATCATGCATTGAACCTGGACTGGCGATTTGTTTCATATATGATATACATATTTCAATGCCATTCTCCCAAATCATCCCACCCTCTCCCTCTCCCACAGAGTCCAAAAGACTGTTCTATACATCAGTGTCTCTTTTGCTGTCTCATATACAGGGTTATTGTTACCATCTTTCTAAATTCCATATATATGCGTTAGTATACTGTATTGGTGTTTTTCATGAATTTTAAAATAGCACTATCCTCTATCTCTTAGCCTTTGACCAGTTTACTTTCAAGTAGAACACAGCAGTCAAAGACCTGGCCTCATAATGAATGACTGACTTAGTCAATCAAACTACACTGAAAGGTAGTTCAGACTCAGGAAAAATTAAAACAAAATGAACAGACCCACTCCACCTCACTGAAAGCAAAGAGATATGTACCTAGGTGACAGTCTGAACATCCATTAGAGTTAAGTATTTAGGCTAAAATCTTGACAGTGTCTTTTGACATTTTATCTTTCATATGTTCCATCCAGTCACCATAATTTTTTTGTTTTTACCTTCAAAATATCAGTCAAATATGTCTAGATTATTTCTCATATTACTCTAGTTCAGAATCTTATGTTTGTCTTGAAAATCTCTTACAATATATTCAAAACTTATTTCTTTGTAGCTATTGTCTTGCCCTTGCATTAGAACATCCACAATGATACAATTATCATTTGAAAAATATCATGCATAAGTCCTCAAATATTACAATAAAAATATAGTTGTTAACACAATATAATAGCATATATAGTCTTTTATATTCCACATCATACATTTTCAGCCCCAATTTGTACAACTGTCCAAACAGCTACTCTGTCTTGTCAGACTTACTAAATTATTTTCCATTTATGAGCATGCCTTTATGCCATGCTGTATGGCCTTCACCTTTTCCTTCATTTTAATATCATACCAACAAAGATTTCCTTGGCCAATTTTTAGTCAGGCTCCTCTGAACTCTCCTCTAAACTAGGCCTTGACTTTTAGGGTGCCATGTTTTTCTGTGCATTGCCCAGGTTTAGCAAAAATTTTGCAAAGTCAGTTTAGAGAGAATTCCCCACAGTTATTATCTGACCACCCTTGATATCTGATCAAATTCATCATTCACCACCATCATCCTTCAGGTGATATCTAATTATCTTAGACTGCTTTCAACAAGAATGCTATTGAGTTTTTTTAACCAGAATTCTCCCTAGCCTCTTAGCAGTTTTTCCATCTGACTTTGCTCCTTTACTGTACATTCCTAATTGTCCTTTCTGTATTTGAAACTGAGCCCAATACTATGCTGAATTCTCTCTCTCCTATTACACTAGTTCCTGAATATAATCTATTTTACTGCTTTAATTACTGTCCAGCTCTCCTCTTTAGCAATGTTGATAATGATCCATGTTTCCACTTGACTCCAGAATGCTAACTAGTACACAATGGAGTCAATGTTGTAATTTTCAATCAAAATATTTAAACTCTTCATCTACTAGGTGCCAGTATGTAGGGGGGCGGTGGTGGGGGGGAAGCCTTCTCTGGTGGCTCAGATGGTAAAGAATCTGCCTGTTGTATGGGAAACCTGGGTTACATCCCTGGGTTGGGAAGATTCCCTGGAGGAGGGAATCAACCCACTCCAGTATTCTTGCCTGGAGAATCCCTATGGACAGAGGAGCCTGGTGGGTTACATACAGTGCGTGGTGTTACAAAGAGCTGGACATAACTGACTGACTAAGCACATGTGAAAATAATGTATATGCTTATGGGTTAAGCTAATTACTGTAAATTTTGGAGAGAATTTTGAAGACTGAGGAAAGATATATAGTAAAACTTAAGGAAAGATACATAATTATTTTAAGAACTGATATATTATCCTTGATTCTAGACTTGAGAATCACAGGACCAGTGTCAGAAGTGAATTGATCAAAGATTTACCTATTGCACTTATTTATATATTTTTAAAAAGCTAGTATATATTTAGATGATGGAATTTGTGCTTTATTGAAAACCTGTTGCTTATTGCATAAATGATAAAAAGCCCTCCAATTCTCAAACCCTCTGACATACCACTGAGATGGGACCAAAGAAGAAAGAGACAGCTCAGCTTTTGTCCAGAGCTTAAAAAATAATTAGAAAGACTGTTTTGTGAACATTTATTTTGCATTTTCCCTAGTAGCTTAGTTGGTGAGGAATCCACCTGCAATTGCAGGAGACCCAGGTCTGATTCCTGGATTGGGAAGAGCCACTGGAAAAGGGACAGGCTACCTACTCCAGTATTCGTAGGCTTCCCTTGTGGCTCAGCTGGTAAATAATTCATCTGCAATGAGGGAGAACTGGATTTTACCCCTGGGTTGGTAAGATCCCCTGGAGATGGAAAAGGCTACCCACTTCAATATTCTGGTCTGGAGAATACCATAAACTGTATAGTCCATGGGATCACAAAAAGTCGGACATGACTGAGCGACTTTCACTCACATATTTTGCATTTTACCAAGTGGATATCTGATGGGACTTTGAGGAGCCATTTTCCTTTGCAAAGATAACATGATAAACAATTTTTTAAAAATCTCCCCTGAATACTCATTAAACTAATAGAGATAAGAAGTCTGCTAAATTCCTATTAATTTTTACAAAAGTTTAGATTTCATATATTTTATGATGTCCAACTTTACTTTCTTATACTTTTGAGAGTCTATTTATTTTATTGAAGAACCATTCTGTGAGAAACACAATAAACAGCTTCTCCTCTCTTTTCATAGATTTCAATTGTATTGGAGAAGGAAATGGCAACTCATTCCAGTGTTCTTGCCTGGAGAATCTCATGGACAAAGGAACCTGGTGGGTTATAGTCCATGGGGTCACAAAGAGTTGGACATGACTGAGCGACTAACACACACACACACACACACACTCACACACACACACAATTGTATTGACTTTATAATATCAAGCCATTGGTTTCAATAATCTAATGAAAATAAAGCGCTATGTCTCCTTTCCAAATTTAAGTTTTTAAAAATATGTTTAATTATCTATTTGACTGCTTCAGGTCTTAGTTTTGTCATGTAGGATCTTTATTATGGCTCACAGGCTTTACAGTTGTGGTGTGTGGGCTTCTCACTATCTGTTTTACACAGACTCCAGAGTAGTTCTGGCACTTGAACTTAGTTCACCCCACAGCATGTGAAATCCTAGCTTCCAAACCAGGAATTGACCCTGCATTCTCTACATTGGAAGGTAGATTCTTAATCATTGAACCATCAGGAAAGTCCCAGAAAATAAATATTTTTATGCACATAAGTATATAATATTGAGAAATAAGTAAAAAATCAGTAGTTCTCAAGTAAAAAGATTTACCCTAGCAAATACCCATGGAAATCAGATTTTTGCTTAGTAAGAGAATATCCATGAATAATGTGACTTAAGAGTATGTGAAAGCCTCCACCCCAAAACTGCCTCCCAGAAATCCCTAATATCAAACTTATTTGTTTCATACACACACACACACACACACACACACACATATATATATATATATATATATATTCCCTTGTGGTTTTGTTTTTGGTGTTTTTTGCTTCTTTGTGTGTGGGTTTTTGTTTTCTTTTTTTTTTTTTTTTTGGCTGTGTCTTCTTGTATGACAGAAGAGTCTTAGTTCCCTGAGCAAAGATCAAACCCATGCATACTGCAATGGAAGTGCAGAGTCTTAACCAATAAGGATTCAACAAACCAATATGTTTTACTCAGACATTGTTCTCCTAATTTATGTTAAGGAAACTATATATTTACTTGGAAACCTATCTTTCTTCAAGATTCATGTCAATCGTGTTATGGCCTGGGATGACTCACCTTGTGCCAATCTTATCTCAAAATGCATATTGTGGATGAGGGGCCTGGTGTCACTCTGAGATTTGTGACATTTCATTTCTGTAATTAATAGCTTGCTGATAGGTATATAACATAATTCTAAAGCCTAACAGTGGGGGGCACTCTTTTTTCCCCCTTCTGATGTCTATGTCAGAAGTTTTGTCTCTTTTATACTTTAATAAAACCTTAACACACAAAAGCTCTGAGCGATCAAGCCTCATCACTGGCCATAGATTGAATTCCTCTCCTCCAGAGGCCAAGAATCCCAGCATCTTTCATGGCTCAGCAACAACCTTTCAAAACCTTCCACCAGGAACATAAGAAATGACTCTACACAGGGACATCACCAAATGGTCAATATCAAAATCAGATTGATTACCTTCTTTGCAGCTGAAGATAGGGAAGCTGAGGATAGGATACAGTCAGCAAAAACAAGACCGGGAGCTGACTGTGGCTTTGATCATGAAGTCCTTATTGCAAAATTCAGAATTAAATTGAAGAAAGTAGGGAAATCCACTAAATCATTCAGATATGACATAAATCAAATCCTTTACAGCTACACAGTGGAAGTGACAAATAGATTCAAGGGATTAGATCTGAGGACAGTGCTTGAAGAACTATGGACAAATGCTAGTAGAATTGTACAGGAGGCAGTGATCAAATACATTTCCAAGGAGAACAAAATGCAAAGGCAAAATGGATGTCTGAGAAAGCCTTACAAATAGCTGACAAAAGAAAAGTGAAAGGCAAAGGAGACAATGAATGATATGCCCATCTGAATGCAGAGTTCCAAAGAATATCAAGGAGAGTAAGAAACCCTTCCTAAGTGATCAGTGCAAAAAAATAGAGGAAAACAATAGAATGGGAAAGACTAGATATCTCTTCAAGAAAATTAGAGACACCAAGGGAACATTTCATGCAAGATGGGCACAAAAAATGATAGAAATGCTATGGACCTAACAGAAGCAGGAGATTTTAAGAGGAGGTGGCAAGGATACACAAAAGAATTCTACAAAAATGATCTTAATGACCCAGAAAGCCACGATGGTGTGATCATTCACCTACAGCCAGACATGCTGGAGTGTGAAGTCAAGTGGGCCTTAGGAAGTATATCTATGAACAAAGCTAGTGGGGGTGATGAAATTCGAGATAAGCTATTTCAAATCCTAAAATATGATGCTGGGAAAGTGTTGCAGTCAATATACCAGCAAATTTGGAAGACTCAGCAGGGGCCACAGGACTGGAAAAGATCAGCTTTCACTCCAGTTGCAAAGAAATGCAGCACCAAAGAGCATTCAAACTACTGCACTATTGCAGTCATTTCACATGTTAGCAAAATATGCTCAAAATTCTCCAAGCCAGGCTTCATCAGTATGTGAGCCAAGAATTTCCAGATGTTTAAACTGGATTTAGAAAAGACAGAGGAACCAGAGATTAAATTGCCAATATCTGTTATATCATAGAAAAAAAAACAAGAGAATTCCAGAAAAACATCTATTTCTACTTCATTGACTATGCTAAAACCTTTGACTATGTGGATCACAGAAAATAGTAGAAAATTCTTCAAGAGATGGGAATACCAGACAAGCTTACCTTCCTCCTGAAAAATCTGTATATAGGTCAAGGAGCAACATATAGAACCAGATATGGAATAACTGACTGGTTCCAAATTGGAAAAGGAGTATGGCAAGGCTATATATTGTCGCCCTGGTTATTTAACTTATATGCATAGTACACCATGTGAAATGCCAGACTGGATGAAGTACAAGCTGGAATTAAGATTGCAGGGAGAAATACCAATAACCTCAGATATGCAGATAATACCACTGTTATGGCAGAAAACAAAAAGGAACTAAAGAGCATCTTGATGAAGGTGAAAGAGAAGAGTGATAGGTGACTTAAAAGCCAATATTCAAATGACTCAGATCATGGTACCCAGTCCCATCATTTCATGGCAAATAGATGGGGAAACAATGGAAACAGTGAAAGACTTTGTTTTGGGGGGCTCCAAAATCATTTCTGGTGACTGCAGATATGAAATTAAAAGACGCTTGCTCCTTGGAAGAAAAGCTATGACAAACCTAGACAGCATATTAAAAATCAAAGACATTACTTTGCCAACAAAGTTCTATATAGTCAAAGCTATGGTTTTTCCATTAGTCCACATACGGATGTGATACACCATAAAAAGATTGAGCACCAAAGACTTTAAGCTTTTGAAATGTTATGTAGAAGACTCCTGAGAGTTTCTTGGACTGCGAGAAGATCAAACCGTCAATCCTAAAGGAAAAAAAACACTGAATATTCATTGGAAGGACTGATGCTGAAGCTGAAGCTCCAATACTTTGGCCACCTGATGTGACGATTCAACTCATTAGAAAAGACCCTGATGTTGGGATAGTTTGAAGGCAGGAAGTGAAGGAGATGAAAGCAGATGAAATGGTTGGATGGCATCACTAACTCAATGACATGAGTTTGAACAAGCTCCAGGACATGGTAAGGACAGGAAAACCTGGCATGCTGCCACCCAATGGGATCTCAGAGAATCAGACATGACTGAGCAACTGAACAAAGTTCCACTGTACATATGCACCACAACTTCTTTATTCATCTCTCTGTCAATGGACATTCAGGTTGCTTCCATTTCTTGGCTATTGTAAACTGCACTTCAATGAACATTGGGGTGTATGCATCCTTTGGATGTTGTTTTTCTCTGGATATATGCCAAGAGTATGATTTCAGGGTCACATGGTAGCTCTATATTTAATTTTTTAAAGAACTTGCATAGTGTTCTCAATAGTGGCTTGACCAATTTTCATTTCCACCAACAATGTAGGAGTGTTCCATTCTCTCCACATCTTCTTCAGCATTACTTGCTTGCAGATTATTTTGAAGCTAGCCATTTTGACTGGTGTGAGGTGATATCTCATTGTAGTTTTGATCTACATTTCTCTAATAATTAGCAATAAAATTGCCAACAAAGTCTGTGTAGACAAGGCTATGGTTTTTCCAGTAGTCATCTATGGATGTGAGAGTTGGACTTTAAAGAAAGCTGAGCACTGAAGAGTTGATGTTTTTGAATTGTGGTGTTGGAGAAGACTCTTGAGAGTCCCTTGGACTGCAAGGAGATCCAACCAGTCCATCCTAAAGGCAATCAGTCCTGAATGTTCATTGGAAGGAATGATTTTGAAGCTGAAACTCCAATACTTTGGCCACCTGATGTGAAGAGCTGACTTATTTGAAAAGGCTCTGATGCTGGGAAAGATTGAAGGCAGGAGGAGAAGCGGATGACAGAGGATGGGATGGTTGGATGGCATCACCGACTCAACGGACATGAGTTTGAGTAAGCTCTGGGAGTTGGTGATGGACAGGGAGGCCTGGCATGCTGCAGTCCATGAGGTTGCAAACAGTCAGACACGACTGAGTGATTGAACTGAACTGAATAATTAGCAACATACCTCTTGGCCACCAGGATGTAGAGACATCTATTTAAGTCTTTGCCCATTTTTTATTGGGTTGTTTTTTCAGATGATATTAAGCCTCATGAGCTGTTTGTAAATTTTGGAGACTAATTCCTTGTCTGTGGGTTTTCTTTTCATTTTATTTTATTTCTATGCAAAAGTTTTTGAGATTGATTAGGTATCATGTATTTATATTTGTTTCAGTTTCCATTATTTGGGGAGGTGAATCGGAAACTATACTGCTGCAATGTATTTCAGAGCATGTTCTGCCTAAGTTTTCCTCTAGGAATTTTATGGTGGCCAATCTCACATTTAGATCTTTAACCTATTTTGAGTTTACTTTTGTGTATGATGTTAAAGAATGATCTGAACTTATGTATTTATTATCTTATGTGTAGCTCTCTAGTTTTGCCAGCTCCATTTGTGGAAAGGACTGTTTTCAACATGGTGCAATGTTGTCTTCTTTGTTGTAGACCAAGTGACCATAGGGGTGTGCGTTTATTTCTGGGTTTTCTATCCTGTTACATTGATCTATGTGTCTGGTGGTTTTTTTGTGTTTTGTTCTGTTTGCCAGTACCTCCCCGTTTTTATAACAGTAGCTTTGTATATAGTCTGAAGTCAGGGAGCCTGGTTATTCCAGCTCCATTTTTCTCTCTCAATATTGTTTTGGCTATTCACATTCTTTTTTGTCTCCATATAAATTTCAATAATTTTTTTGTTCTATTTCTGTGAAACTGGTAATTTGATAGGGATTTCATTGAATCTGTAGATTGCCTTGGGTAAAACAGTCATTTTTGACAATATTGATTCTTCCAATGAATGAACATGGTTTATCTTTCCATCAGGGTGTGTCATCCTTCAATTTCTTTCACCAGCATCTTTTAGATTTCAAGGTACAGGTCTTTTGTAGGTATATTCCTAGGTATTTTGCTCTTTTTGATGCAATGTTAAATGAAATTGTTTCTTGAATTTCTCCTACTAATCTTTTATTTCTAGTGTATAGAAATGGATGTCAGCATATTAATTTTTCAACCTCCAACTTTGCCAAATTCATTGATGAACTCTAGTAGTTTTCTGGTAGTAACTTTTAGTCCTTTATGCATAGTATAGTGTCATCTGCATACAATGACAGTTTAAGTTTTTTCCCAGCTTGGATTAATTTTATTTCTTTTTCTTCTCTGATAGCTAGGGTTTCAAAAACTATGTTGAATAACATAGTTATTCAATAAACTATGTTGAATAACAATGGCAATAGTAGACATCTTTGTCTTATTTCTGATCTTAGAGGAAATGCTTTTAGCTTTTCACTACTGAGTATGATGTTAGCTATAGTTTTGTCATATATGGCCTTTATTATGTTCAGGTATTCTCCCTCTATATTCACTTTCTGGAAATGTTTTACTGCAAATGAGTGCTGAATTTTGTCAAAAGTTTCTTCTGCATCTATTTAGATGATCACGTGACTTTTATTCTTCAGTTTTTTTTTTTTTTTTTTTTAATGTGGTCTATCACACTGATTGATTTACAGATCTTGAAAAATCCTCATATGCCTGGGATAAATCCCTTTTGACCATGGTATGTAATGCTTTTAGTGTATTGTTGAATTCAGATTGATAGCATTTTATTGAGGAATCTACACCTATCTTCATCAGTGATATTGATCTGTAATTTTCTTTCTTGTGGTATATTAGTTTGGTTTTGTTATCAGAGTGATGGTGGCCTCATAGACTGAGTTTGGGGGTTTTCTTTCCACTGAAATTTTTTGGAGGAGTTTCAGAAGGATAGATGTTAGCTCTTCTCTAAATGTTTGATAAAATACACCTGTGAAGCCATCAGCTCCTGGACTTTTGCTCACTGGGAGTTTTCAAATCACAATTTCAATTTCAGTACTTGTGATCATGTTTTCTATTTCTTCCTGGTTCAGCTGGTGAGATTGCTCCTTTCTAAGAATTTGTCCTTTTTCCCTCAAGTTGTCCATGTTATTGGCATGCAGTTGCTTGTAGTAGTCACTTATGACTCTTTGTATTTCTGTGATGTCTATTGTAACTTTTAGTTTTTCATTTCTAATTTTATCAATTTGTGTTCTCTCCCTTTTTTTTCTGATGAGTTTCACTAAAGGTTTATCAATTTTGTTTGTCTTTTCAAAGAACTTTTAGTTTCAATGATCTTCAGGGTTTTTTTTGTTTATTTGTTTTTTCCTCTGTTTCATTTATTTCTCCTCTTTTCTTTAGGATTTTCCTTCTACTGTATGGATCACAATAAACTGTGGAAAATTCTGAAAGAGATGGGAATACCAGACCACCTGATCTGCCTCTTGAGAAATCTATATGCAGGTCAGGAAGCAACAGTTAGAACTGGACATGGAACAACAGACTGGTTCCAAATAGGAAAAGAAGTACGTCAAGGCTGTATATTGTCACCCTGCTTATTTAACTTATATGCAGAGTACATCATGAGAAACACTGGACTGGAAGAAACACAAACTGGAATCAAGATTGCTGGGAGAAATATCAATAACCTCAGATATGCAGATGACACCACCCTTATGGCACAAAGTGAAGAGGAACTCAAAAGCCTCTTGATGAAAGTGAAAGAGGAGAGTGAAAAAGTTGGCTTAAAGCTCAACATTCAGAAAATGAAGATCATGGCATCTGGTCCCATCACTTCATGGGAAATAGATGGGGAAACAGTGGAAACAGTGTCAGACTTTATTTTTGGGGGCTCCAAAATCACTGCAGATGGTGACTGCAGCCATGAAATTAAAAGACACTTACTCCTTGGAAGGAAAGTTATGACCAGCCTAGACAACATATTCAAAAGCAGAGACATTACTTTGCCAACAAAGGTTTGTCTAGTCAAGGCTATGGTTTTTCCTGTGGTCACATATGAATGTGAGACTTGGACTGTGAAGAAGGCTGAGCGCCGAAGAATTGATGCTTTTGAACTGTGGTGTTGGAGAAGACGCTTGAGAGTCCCTTGGACTGCAAGGAGATCCAACCAGTCCATTCTGAAGGAGATCAGCCCTTCTTTGGAAGGAATGATGGGATTTCTTTGGAAGGAATGATGCTAAAGCTGAAACTCCAGTACTTTGGCCACCTCATGCGAAGAGTTGACTCATTGGAAAAGACTCTGATGCTGGGAGGGATTGGGGGCAGGAGGAGAAGGGGACGACAGAGGATGAGATGACTGGATGGCATCACTGACTCAATGGACATGAGTCTGGGTGAACTCCGGGAGTTGGTGATCGACAGGGAGGCCTGGCGTGCTGCGATTCATGGGGTCGCAAAGAGTCGGACACGACTGAGTGACTGAACTGAACTGAACTTTAGGTTTTGTTTGTTCTTCTTCCTCTAATTGCTTTAGGGGTAAGGTTAAGTTGTTTATTCAAGATTTTTCTTGCTTCCTGAGGTAAGATTTTATTGCTCTGGACTTTCCTCTTAGAACTACTTGTCTTTCATCACGTAGGTTTCTAATCAACATGCTTTCATTTTCATTTGTCTTTAGTTTTTGTTTTTAATTTCCTCGTTGAATTCTTCAGTCATTATTGGTTGTTTAGTAATATATTGCTTAGTATATATATGCATTTGTGGTTTTTGTAGATTTTTTCCTGTAGCTTATTTCTAATCTGACAGCATTGTGATTAGAAAAGATGCTTCATACGAGTTCCATTTTCTTAAGTTCACCAAGGCTCACCTTGTGATCCAGCTTGTGGTCAGTCCTGGAGAATGTTTTGAATGCACTTGTGAAGAATATGTATTCTGCTGCCTTTGAACAGAATGCTCTATAAATATCTATTAAGGCTATTTGAACTAATGTACCATTTAAGGCCAATGTTTCCTTTTTAATTTTATGTCTGAATGATGTCTCCAATGATGGAAGTGAGGTGTTAAAATCCCCCACTCTTTTTGTGTTACTATTGATTTCTCCCTTTATGGCTATTAGTAATTGCCTTGTATACTGAGGTGCTCCTATGTGGGTGCATATATATTTACAATCTTTTTATTGATCGTTATGCAATCTCTTTTTTTGTCTTGTTTTACAGACTCCTCTTTTTTAATCTCTTCTGTCTGATGTGAGTATTGCTACTCCAGCTTTCTTTTGATTTCCATTTGCATGGACTACCTTCTTTCATCCTTTTATATATTAATTTTGAATCCTATCTTTAGATAGAATAAATAATAAATAAAATAGCATTTTATTATTTATTTTCTCATGATATTTTAGGAATGTTTAACATCCATCTACAAATTGAAAGATATCAATTATTTTTAATAACTAATTACTTGTGTGTGTATTCTTGAAGACAATCTTCAGGACAATATTAAATAGCTATGTTGATAGTGCTCATATTTGATTTTTTTCTTAACCTTAATAGGAATAACATTTATTTTTCACAGTAAGATACTGGTGTTAGCAGTGTAATATATTTACCTATTTCCTTATGCTATGATGTAGTCATTCAGTTCTGCTTTCTTGTAACTTTTAATAAAAAACTGAAAAGTCTTTGTACTATTTCAAAGACTTTTTAAGTATAACAAATTTTTTTATTCTGAGAACCATTATTATGGTGATGCTCAATAATTAATTTTTAAATTAATTAATTATTACTTATTATGTCTCCATAAATAAATCAAACTTTCTTTCTCAGATTAAAATTATTTGGTTATAATGTTCTATTTTTTTAATTTATTGAAATATCCTAAAGTATTTAAGATTTTCAAATTAATACTTATAAATAATTACCTACAGCTTTCCTTTCTGGATTATCTTTATCAGAACTAGACACAAATGATGTCGTTTGATTGTGAAATCGGATATTTTTATTTATTTTGTATGCTCTGAAACAACTTATTCAGAATTGGAACTATATGGTCCTTAAATAGCTGGTATAATATTTTGTGAAACAAGCTAGACCTGTTGCCTTTTTAACTGAAGTAGTTCTTTGAAAACTTTACTTATTTTGTGTATATTTGCCTAGGTTTTCTAACTCTACTATGAACAATATTAGGAAACTGTACCTTTAACTTATCGACCTAGGTTTCTGTATTATTCTGAAAGTTATAAACATGCTTAATTTTATAAAGTTTTAAATTTCTATTATATCTAAAATTGTTTCTTCATTATAATTATTTTATGTTTTTGGTCTCTATTTTTATTTGCTTAAATTACCTATTAGCTTGTCTATTTCTATTGATGTTGAATTCTTTCCTCTCTTACTATTACTCTTTGCTTATTAATACCCATGAAGGACACTTATACATTTTCCTAAATAAAGTATCTTTTAAACTTTACTGAACACCTCAAGGGATTTTTATAAGAAATTGAATTCAATTTTTGGACATTGCAGCTATCTACATGGTGGAAATCTACAGATTTGAAAATTAGTTCTTTAGCTAAAAGTATATCTAAAATGACGAGTAAATTTTTTTTATGTCAACTCTGTGACCACTGTAAAAAAAGGTCAGATATGAATAGTGATGGGACAAACAAACCTACTTATAAAGCAGAAAGAGACTCATCTTGGAAAAAAAACTAATGGTGGCTTGGGAGAAGTGATAGTTAGGGAGATTGGGGTGCTCGTGTTCACACTGCTATATTTAAAATTAATAACCAAAGAGTACCTATTATATAGGACATGGAACTCTGCTTAATGTTATATGGCAGCCTGGATGGGAGGGGAGTTTGGGGGAAAAGGGATGCAGGTATATGCATGGCTGAGTCCTTTCACTGTTCACCTGAAACTATCACAACATTCTTACTTGGCTATCAGTTCAGTTCAGTTCAGTCGCTCAGTCATGCCTGACTCTTTGCAACCCCATGGACTGCAGCATGCCAGACTTCCATGTCCATCACAAACTTCCAGAGCTTGCTCAAACTTATATCCATCAAGTCAGTGATGCCATCCAACCATCTCATCCTCTCTCGTCCCCTTCTTGTGCCTTCAATCTTTCCCACCATCAGGGTCTTTATCAATGAGTCAGTTCTTTGCATCAGTCCTTCCAATTAATATTCAGGGCTGATTTCATTTAGGATGGACTGCTTGGATCTCCTTGCAGTCCAAAGGACTCTCAAGAGTCTTCTCCAACACCACAGTTCAAAAGCATCAATTCTTTGGCACTCAGCTTTCTTTATGGTCCAACTCTCACATCCATAGATGACTAGTGGAAAAACCATAGCTTTGACTAGATGGACTTTTGTTAGCAAAATAATGTCTCTGCTTTTTTATATTCTGTCTAGGTTGGTCATAGCTTTTCTTCCAAGGAGCAAACATATTTTAATTTCAAGTCTGCAATCACCATCTGCAGTGATTTTGGAGCTCCCCAAAATAAAGTCTCTCATTGTTTCCATTATTTCCCCATCTATTTGCCATGAAGTGATGAGACCGGATGCCATAAACTTTTTTTATGCCTGGTGAGTTTTAAGCCAACTTTTTCACTTTCCTCTTTCACTTTCCTCAATAGGTTCTTTAGTTCTTCACTTTCTGCCATAAGGGTGGTGTCATCTGCATATCTGAGGTTATTGATATTTCTCCTTGATTCCAGCTTGTGTTCCATCCAGCTTGGCATTTCACATGATGTATATTGCATATAAGTTAAATAAATAGGGTGACAATATACATCCTTAATATACTCCTTTCCTGATTTGGAACCAGTCTGTTGTGCCATATACAGTTCTAACTTGCTTCTTGACCTGCATACAGATTTCTCGGGAGGCAGGTAAGGTGGTCTGGTATTCCCATCTCTTTAAGAATTTTCCATAGTTTGTTGTGACCCACTCAGTCAAAAGCTTTGACATAGTCAATAAAGTCAAAAGGCTAGTCAACACTTGGCTCTACCCCAATACAAAATAAAAATTTTTCTAAAAAGGAAATAGGTATAATAGATTTGTCATACTCCATGTGGATAACTGCTTCTCTTATATCAGTTTGTCTTTCACTGTCTTTATGAATACATAAAAGTTCAGAGTGCACACAAGTACAGAAGATTTTAAAGGTCAGAGTAGTTGAGTCATCCATTATAGTCTAAATAAATGTAATTAGGTATGAAAACAAAGAATATTTGTATTTATTAATATTTAGTAAAGAATGTTTGTTAAATGCAACCTTGGTCTTTTTGATTTCTAAAATTTTTAGTGGATTTTAACAAACAAGATTTATTTTTACCCTATAAAAATGGGCACTATAAATGAAATCATTTTCTTTAAGAAGCAAATCTATTTACTTGAACTCTTGTTTTGCATGCACATATTTGACTTATATGGAGAGTACATCATGAGAAATGGTGGACTGGATGAAGCACAAGCTGGAATCGAAATTGCCGGGAGAAATATCAATAACCTCAGATACACAGATGACACCATACTTATGCAGAAAGCGAAGAACTAAAGAACCTGTTAATGAAAATGAAAGAGCAGAGTGAAAAAGTTGGCTTAAAACTCAACTTTCAGAAAACTAAGATCATGGCATCTGTCAGATCATTCATAGCAAATAGATGGGGAAACAGTGAGAGACTTTTATTTGGGGGCTCCAAAATCACTGCAGATGGTGACTGCAGCCTTGAAATGAAAAGGTGTTTGCTCTTTGGAAGAAAAGCTGTGACCAACCTAGACCACCTATTAAAAAGCAGAAACATTACTTTGTCAACAAAGGTCTATCTTGTCATACCTACATTTTTTTTCAGTTTACATTGCCACCAACAGTGCAAGAGTGTTCCCTTTTCTCCACACCCTTTCCAGTATTTGTTGTTTGTAGACTTTTTGATGAGGGCCATTCTGACCAGTGTGAGGTGATATCTCATTTTTGTTTTGATTTGCATTTCTCTAACAATAAGTGATGTTGAGCATTTTTTCACGTTTTTGTTAGCCATCTGTATGTCTTCTTTGGAGAAATGTCTGTTTAGGTCTTTTTCCCACTTTTTGATTAGGCTGTTGTTTTTCTGTTATTGAGTTGTATGAGCTGTTTGTATAGTTTGAAAATTAATCCTTTGTCAGTTGTTTCATTTGCTCATTCTTAGGGCTGTCTTTTCACATTGCTTATAGTTTCCTTTGCTGTGCTAAAGCTTTTAAATTTAGTTAGGTCCCACTTGTTTACTTTAGTTTTTGTTTCCATTACTCTAGGAGGTGGGTCATAGAGAATCTTGCTTTGATTTATGTCATCTAGTGTTCTGTTTATGTTTTCCTCTAAGAGTTTTATAGCTTCTGGTCTTACATTTAGGTCTTTAATCCACTTTATCTTTGTGTGGTGTTAGGAAGTGTTCTAATTTCATTCTTTTACATGTAGCTGTCCAGTTTTCCCAGCACCATTTATTGAATGGAGCAGATATATGCATACCTATGGCTGATTCTTTTCCTTGGGGATGGTCTTGCTCCCTGTCGTCTGTACAATGTCACTAACCTCTGTCCATAGTTCATCAGGCACTCTATCATATCTAGTCCCTTAAATCTATTTCTCACTTCCACTGTATAATCATAAGGGATTTGATTTAGGTCATACCTGAATGGTCTAGTGGTTTTCCCCACTGTCTTCAAATTAAGTCTGAATTTGGCAATAAGGAGTTCATGATCTGAGCCACAGTCAGCTCCTGGTCTTGTTTTTGCTGACTGTATAGAGCTTTATCTTTGGCTGCAAAGAATATAATCAATCTGATTTCGGTGTTGGCCATTTGGTGATGTCCATGTGTAGGGTCCTCTCTTGTGTTGTTGGAAGAGGGTGTTTGCTATGACCAGTGCGTTCTCTTGGCAAAACTCTATTAGCCTTTGCCCTGCTTCATTCTGTACTCCAAGGCCAAATTTGCCTGTTACTCCAGGTGTTTTTCGACTTCCTACTTTTTCATTCCAGTCCCCTATAATGGAAAGGACATCTGTTTTTGGTGTTAGTTCTAAAAGGTCTTGTAGGACTTCATAGAACTGTTCTACTTCAGCTTCTTAGGCATTAATGGTTGGACATAGACTTGGATTACCGTGATACTGAATGGTTTGCCTTGGAAACAAACAGATCATTCTGACTTTTTTGAGATTGTATGGAAGTGCTGCATTTCAAACTCTTTTGTTGACTATGATGGCTACTCCATCTCTTCTAAGGGATTCCTGCCCACAATAGTAGATGTAATTGTCATCTGAGTTAAATTCACCTATTCCAGTCCATCTTAGTTCAATGATTCCTAGGTTGTCAATGTTCAGTCTTGCCATCTCTTGTTTGACCACTTCCAATTTGCCTTGATTCATGGACCTAACATTCCACGTTCCTATGCAATATTGCTCTTTACAACATCAGACCTTGCTTCTATCACCAGTCACATTCACAACTGGGTGTTCTTTTTGCTTCCGTTCTGTCCCTTCATTCTTTCTGGAGTTACTTCTCCACTGATCTCCAGTAGCATATTAGGCACGTACCTACCTGGGGAGTTCATCTTTCAGTGTCCTATCTTTTTGCCTTTTCGTACTGTTCATAGGGTTCTCAAGGCAAGAATACTGAAATGGTTTGCCATTCCCTTCTCCAGTGGACCACATTTTGTCAGAACTCTCCACCATGACCCTTTCATCTTGGGTGGCCCTACACGGCATGGCTTAGTTTCATTGAGTTAGACAAGACTGTGGTCCAGGTGATTAGATTGGTTAGTTTTTTGTGATTGTGGTTTCAGTCTGCCCTCTGATGCCCTCTCTCAGCACCTACCATCTTACTGGGGTTTCACTTACTTGGACGTGGGGTATCTCTTCTCAGCTGCTTGCCTTAAATCTTACTATATTTCTATTTCTTTATTTTTAAATTTTAATATATATTGGAGTATAGTTGATTAACAATGTCGTGTTAGTTTTAGGTGTACAGCAAAGTGATTTGGTTATGGATATGCATGTATCTATTCTTCTCCTTTTTTTTTTTTTTCCATTTAGGTTTTTACAGAATATTGAGCAGGATTCCACATGCTATGCAGTAGTTCCTTGTTAGTTATCTATTTTAATATATTAGAAGGTACACGTCAATTCCAATCTCCCAATCTATCCCTCACCCTATTTGTCCTCCCTGGTAAACAAAAGCTTGGTCTCTAAGTCCTAGAGTCTGTTGCTGTTTTGTAAATAAATACGTTTATATTTGGGGGGGGGGGGTTCCTTATATAAGAAACATCATATGATAGTCGTATTTTTCTGTCTGAATTACTTCATTTAATATGATAATCTCCAAGTCCATTCATGTTGCTGCAAATGGCATTATGTCATTCTTTTTAAGGGCTGAATAATATTCCATTGAATATATCTACCATGTCCTCTATCCATTAATGTGTTGATAGACATTTAGGTTGCTTCCATACCTTAGCTATTGTAAACATCATTGTAATGAAGATTGGACTGCATGTATCCTTTCAAACTATGTTTTTCTCTGGATGCAACCCAGGAGTGAAATTACTGGATCATAAGGTAGCTTTTTTTAGTTTCTTAAGAAGACTCTATACTGTTCCCCATAAGGGCTGGACCAGTTTACATTCCCACCAGCAGTGTAGAAGGGCTTTCTTCCACATCTTACCCAGAATTTATTGTCTGTAGATAGATTGATGATGGCAGTTCAGACTAGTATGAGGTGGTCATTCATTGCAGTTTTGATTTTCATTTCTCCAGTAATTAGTGATATTGAACATCTTTTCAAGTGCTTCTTGTCCAGCCATATGTATTCTTTGGAGAAATGTCTGTTTAGGTCTTCCCCCCCGTTTTTTATTGTGTTGTTTATTTATTTTTAATATTGAGCAACATGAGCTGTTTGTAAATTTTGGAGATGGATATCTTGTTAGTTGTGTCATTTTTTTCCCCCATTCTATTGTATTGGGTTTTGTTTCTGTGTTTGTTTACTTAGTTTTGTTTATGGTTTTCTTTGCTTTGCAAAAACTTTAATTTAATTAGACACTATTTGTTTAGCCTTGTTTTTATTGCCACTACTCTAGGAGATAGCTTGGACAGAGTTGCTTTGATTTATGTCAAAGAGTGTTCTGCCTGTTTTCTTCTTTGAATTTTGTAGTATCTGGCTTTACTTTCAGGTCTTTAATCCATTATGAGTTGGTTTTTCTGCATGGTGTTAAAGAGTATTCTTATTTAATTTTTCACATGTAGCTTCCAGTTTTCCCAGCACAATTTACTGAAGAGACTGTATTTCCTTTATTGTATAGTCTTGCCTCACTTGTCATTGATTAATTGACCATAGGCATGAGTTTATTTCTGGACTGTCTATCCTATTTCACTGATCTATATGTCTGTTTTTGTGCCAGTACCATATAGTTTTGATGACTGTAGCTTTGTAGTATAGTTTGAAGTAAGGGACTCTGATTTCTCTGGCTCCATTTTTCTGTTTCAAGATTGCTTAGATATTTGGGTTCTTTTGTGTTTCCATATAAATTGTAATTTTTGACAGCATTGCATCTGTTAATCTGTTGTTTGCCTTTGGTGGCATTATCATTTTGACAATATTGATTCTTCCAGTACAAGAACATATTGTACTTTTCCATCTGTTTCTGTCATGTTTCATTTCTTTCTTTAATGCCTTACAGTTTTCAGTTTTCAGAGTAAAGGTTTCTTTTCTTCTTAGGTAGGTTTATTCCTAGACATTTTATTCTTTTTGGTACAATGGTAAATGGGATTGTGTCTTTAATTTCTCTTTCTAATCTTTTGTTTTTAGTGTACAAAGATGCAATGCAAGAGATTTTTGTGTATTAATTTTGTATCTTACAATGATACCAACTTCAATGATGATTTCTAGCAATTTTCTGGTAGTCTCCTTAGGATTTGCTATGTAGAGCACCATGCCATCTGCAAACAATCACAGTTTTTCTTCTTCTTTTCCAATTTAAATGCTTTTTTTTTTCTTCAATTGCCATGGCTAGGACTTTGAAAACTATATTGAATAAAAGTGATGAGAGTGAATATATTTGTGTTATTTTTGATATAGGATTTTTTTTCTTTCAGTTTTTCACCATTGAGTATTACGCTACCTGTAAATATGACATAGATAGCCTCATTGGCTTTCCCTGGTAGCTCAGCTGGTAAAGAATCCACCTGCAATGCAGGAGACCCCTGTTGAATTCCTGGGTCGGAAAGATCCCCAG
Organism: Bos mutus; assembly: GCF_027580195.1. Lineage (NCBI taxonomy): Eukaryota > Metazoa > Chordata > Mammalia > Artiodactyla > Bovidae > Bos > Bos mutus. The sequence continues at coordinate 12,915,670 of NC_091640.1, read as the reverse complement.
GAGAAGGGATAGGCTGCCCACTCCCTAATTCTAGGGCTTCCCTGGTGCCTCAGATGATAAAGAAACCACCGGCAATGCAATAGACCCTGAGGACTTCTGTTTGTTGAATGTTTTAAACCTTAGTTTAACTTTCAGTGCTTTTAATTGATCTGTTCATATTTTCTATTCCTTCTTGGTTCAGTCTTGGAAAGTTGTTTCTATCCAGAAATTTATTTCTTCCTTCTATGTTTTCCATTTTTCGGGTGTATAGTTGTTGTAATAGTCTCTAGTGATCTTTGTATTTCTGTAATGTCTGTTGTAACTTCTTTTTCATTTCTAATTTTATTGATTTTAATCCTCTCCCTTTCCCCCCCCCACCCTTGATATGTTTAGCTAAAGGTATCTTAATCTTGTTTAATTATTAAATGATTGAAATTTGACTTTACTTCTTCTAATATATGGGCTTCCCTGGTGGCTCAGGTGGTAAAGAATCCACCTGTAATGCAGAATAAACAAATCTAATCCCTGGGTTGGAAAGAATAACTGGAGAAATGAATGACTACTCACTCCAGCATTCTTGCCTGGAGAAATCCATGAGCAGAGGAACCTGGAGAGCTACAGTCTATGCTGTCACAAAGAGTCATGACTAACACTTTTCTAAATTCCTTTAGGAGCTGCTAAAACATCCAGTCACCATAACAGACACCCTGTTTCATTGTAGGGGGAACTTTGGCACATCCAGAGCTTTTTTTTCTCACTTTTTTAGTCACTGATAGACAGAGTTCATCACACCCATGTCTACAAAACCACTCTTGTCTTTATTAGAGCTTTTATGATGTTTATTACTGTGATTTATTTACATTGTAGTTCACCTCACTAAAAATTGATGATCCTACCTTATTCATCATTATCTCATAATTTAGCACACTATGTGGCAAGTGCTAGATAATGAAAATATTTTTGTTAAATGGGGAATAAATTGCACTGAGTGTCTATAGTCATTATTGAGGAAATTAACCTTTGAAACTGTATCATTTACTATTTATACCTTATACTATTTATAAAAGATAAATCAGGGAGGAAAGAAACTGTAATTTTAGTTGATAACCTCTGAGTAAATTAATATTTGGCATGTTCATATTCAGCCTAAAATTTAAGACCTTTATAAACAAGATAACACAATGGCTTATGACAGAAAGTAAACTGGAAACATCAAAACCAAATGATAAACAGAAGACAGCTAACTTTGTAAGTGGGAGGCAGAGCTCCATCTGCCCAGTACAGACATCTCTATCACATTGATTCCTTGCAGTATATTCAGTTAACCTCATAGTAGGTGTTAATGCCTCTAGTTATGGAAGGATTAAGTTTTTTCCTAAAGACTAATTGAGGTTGACATATTTGAAAAGAGGAATCTAATGTGTGATCTAAATAAGCCACAATTACTTATTTATTCATTTAACATGGATTCATTCATTAGATATGGATTTGCTCATTTACAGAATCATTATTCAAATATGCTATAATTTTTAAGAAAGTCAAAGGAATATGCAACATATTCCAAGAATTCAAAGTGATTATATCCTCATATGCAAGAAAGACATCTGCAGACCAATATCTAGAGTAAGCCAGAGGTGTCAGTAATTGAAAAAATGAATGAGCATAGTGTGATAGGAGCATGGGGGGATGAGAGACTGATTCCAAACAGGAAAACAAGGTGAGATGCCAGGAAAAGACAGTAACAGACTAGATTTAAAGTAATAATTCAAATTCAAAAACAGATGATTTAAAAAAAATCAAAGCATAGTCTAAAAGTTGGATTATAGTTGAATTGCAGAGAACTTTAAATCATTACATACAGTGTGGATTTCTTTTCTCATCTATCTAACCGTTGGCAAAGCACAGTGTCCAATTTGAAGTGGAACAGTGAATAATATAAGCTTCTGATTAGAATAGAATTATCTCTAACTGAAGCTAATTTACTTCTATTAAATTTTTGTGACTTTCTCAAATTCCATTGATTTGAAACTAAGTGAAATATTTATTATTTTGAAGTCACTAATCTGACACTTAGCATTCTCAACTAGTTGAAAAAAGACCCTGATGCTGGTAAAGATTGAAGGTAGGAGGTGAAGGAATGACAGAGGATGAGATGATTAGATGGCATCACTGAATCAGTCAGTGTGAGTTTGAGCAAACTCTGGAGGATGGTGAAGGACAGCGAAGTCTGGCTTGCTGCAGTCCATGGGGTCACAAAGAGGTGGACACAACTGAGTGACTGAACAATTCTCAACTCCTCTCTACCGCTTGTCAGTATTTGGAGATAAAAATTATGGCAGAAAGCTAAAGGTTTAAAATTCTATATGGCAAAGCCAAGAGATCACTTTTCCAAAATTCTAATTGAAATACTTATCAACAATGCAGGAAACAGAGAAGCAATTACAAAACAGACAAATCCAAGGATCAATCAAGCTAACTAGAGGGAAAAAAAAAAAAAACACTGACATTTTTGGACTTAACTTGATGAAATCAACTAATCTGCTATCTTAAAAATCAATAGGAAGAATTATGAAACTTCCGGCAATATCCCCTTGACTTAGAGATAATGGTTTGAACCAAACATGAAATTGTAAATGGATTATTCCACTTTCCTACTGCTGTTTTCCTGTATACCCGTGGTGGATTCATGTTGATGTATGGCAAAACCAATACAATATTGTAAAGTTATTAGCCTCTAATTAAAATAAATAAATTTAATTTCAAAAACGTCCACTTTCCCATCACTCTTCCATCACCCTTAATAAAATCTGTGCACAGTTGCAACTCACAGAATATGACAGTGTGTCAGGTACATGAAAAGGACATAGACAGTTAAGTACTGTACCCTGGAAAGTTCCTTTCAATAAAATCAGAAAATTTAATAGCCTTAGAAAGAAGACATGCTAGATACTGTAGATTATATAATTAACTCCTGTTCAGAAAACTAAGAGTGATGCCTAAGACATCTGATCAAATGGAGTCAGCTAGATGTACACATTTGTGGATGAGTAAACAAAAAGGGAGTTTCTGAAAAATATCTTAGCATAAATAAAAGGCATATTATCACAATAACAAAGAGAAAAATCAGGTCTATAAAAATCTTAAAATTCTGTGATTTTTGCTCCAAAAGAATATTCAAAAATTCTTAAGAGTGTACCAGACTACATCCTCTATAGAAAAATAGAAAGCTATAAAAACAGAAAAATCTCTATATAAAAGTAGTATACATGTTACATAAAGAAATGGATCCCAGATTCCAGTATGGTGGTAAGAGGTGCAATATAACAAACATAAAGTAATGCAAGTTACTTTAATTATAGACACCAGAACTAGTATATAGTAGGTTCTCATTAAATACCAATTTTATATGCAATAACAACAGATTGATTAAAAAAACAATAAGAGGTAATATTTAAAAATGCAAAGAAATTTATGTTTCAATAATGGATTTTAAATACAAACTTAAGATGGTAACATCAGGTTTGATATTATTAAAACTTAACTCATTGTCATGGAAGGAAAAAGTGAAGAACTTTTCCAGGATTCAGAGGAAAAGGAAGTTGATAACAATGATAAAATGCTATAGTTTTTCCAGTAGTCATGTATGGATCTGAGAGTTGGACCATAAAGAAAGTTGAGTGGTGAAAGAATTGATGTTTTTGAACTGTGGTGCTGGGGAAGACTCTTGAGAGTCCTTTGGAGAGCAAGGAGACCAAACCGATGAATCCTAAAGAAAATCAGTCCTGACTATTATTTGAAAGAACTGATGTTGAAGCTGAAGCTCCAATACTTTGGCCACCTGATGCAAAGAATCAACTCATTGGAAAAGACCCTGATGCTGGGAAAGATTCAAAGCAGGAAGAGAAGGGAATGACAGAGGATGAGATGGTTGGATGGCATCACCGACTCAATGGACATCAGTTTGAGCAAGCTCTTGGTGTTGGTGATGGATAGGAAAGCCTGGTCTGCCATCCATGCGGTCACAAAGAGTCAGACACAACTGAATGACTGAACTGAACAGTGATGAATGGAACAGTAGATGGAGGTCATAAGACTTCCACCCAAATCATTTTTCTTGCTATTTTTCTTAGACAAATGGAGGATAAGCACATTGTGTGTAGTGCTGGATTTGATGCAATATATGGGTTCAATGACAGGTCAGAAGCCAGTTGTTTCTGGAACAGATGTAGGGCAGGTATTTTTTTCTCCACTCAATCTGTTAAGTGTGTACCTTGGAGAAAAAAAAAAAAAAAAAAATATATATATATATATATATATGGATGGTATACTGGAAAGAAATTGAGTCAGAAGCCAGAAGTGCTTAGTCTGAGGAGGGTTTAACACCACACCAATAGTGTGGAAATAAAGAAATATCTGGAAAAAAAAAGGGGGGGGGGACCCAAATCAGACATTGGGAGATCTAGCCAGGAGAAACTTCCTGAACTGACAAATTCATGCTTAAGTATATGCCTTCACATGTTAAATGGGAAAGAGTTCTTCCAGGAGCTAATCTTGCCTAGAGAGGATCTGATTCCTAGAAAATATGCTATTTCTATTAATTTAAATAAGTTACATATATATTAGTTATGTTTTGAGCCTACATTAGAGGTCTTAGCTTGCTACTAAGCATAGTTCATTAGGGCTTCCATGGTGGCTCAGATGGTAAAGATTCTGTCTGTAATTCAGGAGACCCAGATTCAAGGTTGGGAAGTTCCCCTGGAGAAGGGAATAGTAATCCACTCCATTATTCTTGCCTAGAGAATCCCATGGACTGAGGAGCCTGTTGGGCTACAGTCCATGGGGTCACAAAGGATTGGGCACAACTGAGCAACTAACACTTCCATAGTTCATTAAGATGTTTTTATTTATATGATTTAAATAGAGATGAATGAAACCTTAAGAGTGAAATGGGAGTCATTGGAGAAAGAATTTCCATGGCCTCAGTTCGTGTACCTTATATGTCAGGTTGGGAGTCTCTGTTTGTAATGAAGGGAACTTGACACCGAGCATGATCCTCCAGGAACTTGCTGGGAACAGACCCTCCCATGCCCCCACCTCCTTTTTGTAGAAAAACATTAGCTTCCAAGTCCTCTTTAAGTTCTGAAGAGCAAATTTAATCTGAGAAACAATAAAACACAGAAATAAACAAGTCAAGCAAGAAAAAAAAAATAAGTGTTTATGGATAAAACTAAGTCAAGGACCCTTAGATCCTCCTCAGAGACTCCTCAGATAGATAATATCCTGATCCATACCCTTGAGTTCTTTTTCAGGTACTAAAACCTCCACAAAGTGGAGGAAGTTAACAGCATGCTGGCTACCAGCACATAGACCCCAGAATAGTCAGAACCAGACCGTTGATTGAGATTTCTGAAACATCATCCTATTATCTCACCATCAACAAATTAGAGAATTGTGCATGAACTGATGAGGCATTCTGTGACTCTTTCCTTCACACTGTCTTTAAAAATATTTTCCCTGGATTTGAGATTGATTCAAATCAAATAGTACCAAAGAAATTCTCCCACATGGTGAAGAACACCATGTCAGGTTTCTCAGCCTGGGAATCTGGCAAAGGAACTAGGAATGCCCAGGGAATATGATTTTGAAAGTCAGTGGGATTTGATTACAGGACTTACACAGGGTTGAGGGGAAACAGAAACTCTACTTTTGGAGGGCACAAAGAAAATCTTGTGTGCATCAGGACCCAGAGTAAAGATGTGACCTCACAGAAGACTGAATCAGACCTACCTGCTAGTGTTGGAGGGCCTCCTGCAGAGCTGTGGGTCAGCAGGGACAGGGGCACTGGCAGCAGCAGACCTGGGAGGTGCCCCTTGACATGAGTCCTCTTGGAATTGCCATTAACCCTACCATACAGCCTGTAGAGTCAAGGACTAGGTCATTTCAAGCCAAGCAACTAACAGGGAGGGAGCACAGCCACACCCATCAACAGACAATCAGATTAAAGTTTTACTGCCCACCAGACCAAGACCCAGTTTTTCAAACCACCAGTCTGTCCCATCAGGAAGCCTACACAAGCTTCTTTGCCTCATCCATCAGAAGTCAGACAGAAGAAACAAGGAGAGCTACCATCATACAGCCACTTGAATGAAAACCACATCATGAAAAGTTAATCAAAATGGAAAGGCAGAGGATTATGTACCAGATAAAGAGACAAGATAAAACCCCAGGAAAAAAGCTAAATGAAAATAAGATAGGCAGCCTTTGAGAAAAAGAATTCAGGATAATGATAATGAAGATGATCCAGGGTCTCAGGGGAATAAAAAGTTGGAGAAGATGAAAGAAATGTTTACCAAACACCTAGAAGAACTAAAGAACAAAGATATAAACAATACACCAGAAGGAATCAATACCAGAATAATTTAGGCAGAAGAACAGATAGATATGTGAGTTGAAGGACAGAATGGTGGAAATCAATGCCCCAGAACAGCATATAGAAAAAACGATGAAAAACAAAACGAAGACAGCCTAAGAGACTTCTGGGACAACATTAAATGCACCAACGTACACTTTATAGGGGTGCCAGAAGGAGAGAGAGAAAGAACCAAAGAAAATATTTGAAGAGATAATAGCTAAAAACTTCCCTAACATCGGAAGTAAAATGGCCAATCAAGTCCGGGAAGCGTGGAGAGTCCCAGGAAGGATAAACTCGAGGAGGAATGCATTGAGACACATAGTAATCAATAGCAACAGGAAAAAAAGACAAATAACAAAAAATGAATTCCCATAAATTTGTCAGCTGATTTCTCAAAAGAAACTCTGTAAGTGAGAAGGGAATGACATGGTATATTTAAAGTGATGAAAGGGCAGTATCTATAACCAAGAATTCTCTTTACCAAGCAAGACTGTTCTTCAGATTTGAAGGAGAAATCAAAAGATTTAAAGAAAAACAGAAGTTAAGAAAATTCAGCACCACCATACCATCTTACAACAAATACCAAAGGAATTTCTCTAGGTAGGAAACACAAAAGAAGGGAAAGATCTACAAAAAACAAACCCTGAATATTTAAGAAAATGATAATAGGATCATAATATTGATAATTACTTTTAACGTAAATGGATTAAATGCACCAGTGAAAAGACAGAGACTGGATGGATGGATGAAAATTTGTCCATGTATATGCACTTCTGCTTACCACATCACTCTACTTCAACCCCAGAAAATGCATGTAATTATTTTATATTGTTAGGTTAGTCATGTTTTTGCAATTTTGATTGTCTTTTAGTTTTTGTCTGGCTACTGATTGTGAAAATTAATAAACATCTTTTACTATTGTGATTATATAACTATTATTCATTTCTATACCATTATATCATAATTGGTCAACAGAACTTAAAAGTATTCTATATCACTTAAAACATCATTTAATATAAAAATCTGTAATCACTTTTACTGTACTCCAGATGCAGATTACAGTGATGTTGGAATTGTTTTTGAAAACTACAAATACCCAGGTTTTTTTTTTTTTCCCCTCCAGAACACCAGATGTGATTGTAATGGGCAGCCATGTGGAAAAACAACTGGACTATATGATGATCTTTTACTTTTCTTTGACTTATTTCACTTTTTCTACTTTATATTCTGTGGTCCCATTTCACTGTTTTCTAATTTCTCCATCTCTCTTTTTATTTTTATGCTTTTTCTCAAGCTTTTATCATGTGTAGTAGAAAAACTTTTGTGTATATATATATACATTATGTATAATATATTTTAGAAAACATGAATTTTTGCTTATCTAAAATGATGTTTTGGTTATATTTGTTTGACTAAGTATGAATATAATGCTGTATTTCTAATTTATATTCACTGAAAATTTTGATATAGTTCCATTTAATCTAGTATCTAGTATTATTTCTAACGGAGAAGGCAATGTCACCCCACTCCAGTACTCTTCCCTGGAAAATCCCATGGACGGAGGAGCCTGGTGGGCTGCAGTCCATGGGGTCGCTAAAAGTCGGACATGACTGAGCGACTTCACTTTCACTTTTTACTTTCCTGCATTGGAGAAGGAAATGGCAACCCACTCCAGTGTTCTTGCCTGGAGAATCCCAGGGACGGGGGAGCCTGGTGATCTGCCGTCTATGGGGTCTCACAGAGTCGGACACGACTGAAGTGACTTAGCAGCAGTATTATTTCTAAAAGTCTAGAGAGTTTATTACCTGTGGAGGTGTATGCTAAGTTGCTTCAGTTGTGTCCAGCTTTTTGCAACTCTGTAGCCTTCCAGGCTCCTCAGTCCATGGGCTTCTCCAGCCAGTAATACTGGAGTGGGCTGCCATGCCCTCCTCTAGGTGAACTTCTTGACACAGAGATGGAACCTGCATCTCTTAAGTCTCCTACATTAAGTGAGTTCGTTACCACTAGCCACCTGGAAGCCTGCTTATTACCTTAGTGATTCAAAAGAAAATTTGAATGAAGCTTGAAAAATCCAGTCCAATTTTGAGAATATAGATACTACATTGTATAAAAGTAGGAAATTGATATGTGGTATATTGTTCTTAACTAAAGTACAGAATTTGTTCAAATTTCACAAAACTTTATACCAGTGTCAATGTTTTTTTTTTTTTTCATACCTTATCAAGATTCCACATTGTAAATATTTTCATTGAACAGCTTCTGCTGCATGTGATGAATTCTGATAAATTATCTTTTCATTTTTATTCTGTAACAAATGTTTTATGAATTTCCTTGCTATGGTTTCTTAGATACACCCATCATTTAAAAGCAGATACTTAATCTCAAAATTGTTGTTGTTCAGTTGCACAGGCATGTCCAACTCTTTGCAAACTCATGGACTGCAATATGCCAGGCTTCCTAGTCCTTCACTCTCTCCAGGAGTTAGCTCAATGATGATGTCTGACTTGATGACGCCATCCAACCATCTCATCCTTTGTCACCCACTTCTACCTCTGCCCTCAATCTTTCCCTCTTACCAGAGTCTTTTCCAATGAGTTGACCCTTCACATCATGTGGCCAAAGTATAGAAGGTTTCATTTCCTTGCTGTCTAAGGGATCTCAAGTGTCTTCTCTAGCATCATAGTTTGAAACATCAAATATTTGGTGCTCAGCCTTCTTTATAGTTCAATTCTCACATTTGTATATGACTACTGGAAAAATCATAGCTTTGACTATGTGGACATTTGTTTGCAAAGTAATTTTTGTGTTTTTAATATGCTGTCTAGGTTTGTCATAACTTCTTTTCTAAGGAGCAAGTATCTTTTAATTTCATAGTTGCAGTTACCATGTGCAGTGATTTTGGAGCCCAAGAAAATAAAGCCTGTCACTGTTTCCATTGTTTCCCCATCTGTTTATCATAAACTGATGGGCTTGGATGCCATGGTATTAGTTTCTTTTTTAAAAAAATTATTTTATTTACTTTAATTGGAGGATAGTTACTTTACAATATTGTAATGGCTTTTACCATACATCAACATGAATCAGCTTCAGGTATACATATGTCCCCTTATCCTGAAGGCCCCTTTAACTTACCTCCCCACTGTATCCCTCCAGGTTGTCCCAGAGCACTGACTTTAGGTGCCCTGCATCATGCATCAAACTAGAACTAGTCATCTAAACTAAACAGTCATTTCTCCAAAGAAGACATACTGCTGCTGCTAAGTCGCTTCAGTCGTGTCCGACTCTGTGCAACCCCATAAACGGCAGCCCACCAGGCTTCTCCGTCCATGGGATTTTCCAGGCAAGAGTAATGGAGTGGGGTGCCAAAGAAGACATACAGATGACTAATAAACACATGAAAATATATTAGTTTTTTTAATTTTGAGTTTTAAGCCGGCTTTTTCACTCTCCTCTTTCACTTTCATTAAGAGATTCTTTAGTTCTTCTTCACTTTCTGCCACTAGTGTGGTCTTATCTCCATATCTGAGGTTATTGATATTTCTCCCAGAAATCTTGATTCCAGCTTGAGCTTCATCCAGCCCAGCATTTTGCGTGATGCACTCTGCATGTAAATTAAATTAGCAGGGTGACAATTTACAGCCTTGACATACTGCTTTGCCAATTTTGAACTGGTCCATTGTTCCATGGGCTTCCCAGGTGGCACAGTGGTAAAAGAATCTCCCTGCAAAGCAGGAGAAGCATGAGACACAGGTTCAATCCCTGAATTGGAAAGATCCTCTGGAGAAGAAAATGGCAATCTGCTTCAGTATTCTTGCCTGGAGAATCCTATGGACAGAAGAGCCTGGTGGGCTACAGTATATGGGGTCTCAAAGAGTTGGACACAATTAAACACATAAGCATGCATGATGGTCACACAGCAATGTGGATGTGCTTAATGCTACTGACCTGTATTGTTCCATGTAAAGTTCTAATTGTTTCTTCTTGGCCTGCAGGTTTCTCAGGAGACACCTAAAGTAGTGTGGTATTTCCATCTCTTGAAGAATATTCCATAGTTTGTTGTGATCCACACTGTCACAAGCCTTAGCATAGTTAATGAAACAGAAATAGATGTTTTTTCCTGGAATTCCCTTGATTTTTCTATGATCCAGTGGATGTTGGCAATTTGATCTCTGGTTCTTCTGCCTTTTCTAAATTCATCTTCTACATCTGGAAGTTCTCAGTTCATATATTGCTGAAGTCTAGCATGAAGGATTTTGGACATTACCTTGCTAGCATGTGAAATGAGTGCAATTAAGCAGTAGTTTGAACATTCTTTGGCATTTCCCTTCTTTGGGATTGAAATGAAAAAAGCTTTTCCAGTCCTGTGGCCACTGTTGAATTTTCCAAATTTGCTGGCATATTGAGTGCAGCATTTTAACAGCATCATCTTTGGGATTTGAAATAACTCAGCTGGAATTCCATCACCTCTACTTCTGTTTGTAGCAATGCTTCCTAAGGTCCCCTTGACTTTACACTCCAGCATATCTGGCTCTAGGTGAATGACCAATCAAATCACTCTTGTCCGGGTGACTAAGACCTCTACTGTGTTTTCTTGCCACCTCTTCTTAATATCTTCTGCTTCTTTTATTTCCATACTATTTCTGTTCTTCATTTTGTCCATCTTTGCATGAAATGTTCCCTTGGTATCTTTAATTTTCTTGAAGAGATATCTAGTATTTCTCATTGTATTGTTTCCCTCTACTTCTTTGCATTGTTCACTTAAGAAGGCTTTCTTATCTCTCCTTGCTATTCTTTGGAACCCTGCATTCATATGAGTATACCTTTCCTTTTCTCCTTTGCCTTCCACTTCTCTTCTTTTCTCAGCTATTATCTAGGCCTTGTCAGACAACCATTTTGCCTTTTTGCTTTTCTTTTTCTAGGAGGACTCCTGCACAGTGTTACAAACCTCCATCCATAGATTTCTTCCAAGAGGTTTTTGCCCACAGTAGTAGATATAATTGTCATCTGAATTAAATTTGCCCATTCTCATCCATTTTAGTTCAGTTCAGTTCATTCGCTCAGTTGTGTCCAACTCTTTGTGACCCCATGGACTGCAGCATGCCAGGCCTCCCTGTCCATCACCAACTCCCGGAGTTTACTCAAACTCATATCCATTGAGTCGGTGTTGCCATTCAACCATCCCATCCTCTGTCGCCCCCTTCACCTACCCCCCTCAATCTTTCCCAGCATCAGGATCTTTTCAAATGAGTCAGGTCTTCTCATCAGGTAGCCAAAGTATTGGATTTTCAGCTTCAGCATCAGTTCTTCCAATGAATGTTCAGGACTGATTTCCTTTAGGATGGACTGGTTGGATCTCCTTGCAGTCCAAGGGACTCTCAAGAGTCTTCTCCAACACCGCAGTTCAAAAGCGTCAGTTCTTCAGTGCTCAGCTTTCTTTATAGTCCAACTGTCACATCCATAGATGACTACTGGAAAAACCATAGCCTTGACTAGAAGGGCCTTTGTTGGCAAAGTAATGTCTCTGCTTTTTAATATGCTGTCTAGGTTGATCGTAACTTTTCTTCCAAGGAGCAAGCATATTTTAATTTCATGGTTGCAGTCACCATCTGCAGTGATTTTGGAGCCCCCAAAAGTAAAGTGTGTCACTGTTTCCCCATCTATTTGCCATGAAGTGATGGGACTGGATGCCATGATCTTAGTTTTATGAATATTAAGCTTTAAGCCAGCTTTTTCACTCTCCTTTTTTGCTTCATCAAAATGCTCTTCAGTTCCGCTTTGCTTTCTGCCATAAGGGTGGTGTCCTTTGCATATCTGTGGTTATTGACATTTCTCCTGGCAATCTTGATTCCATCTTGTGTTCATCCAGCCCACAATTTCTCATGATGTATTCTTCCTATAGCTTAAATAAGCAGGGTGGCAATATACAGCCTTGATGTACTCCTTTCCCAATTTGGAACCAGTCTGCTGTTCCCTGTCCAGTTCTAAATGTTACTTCTTGACCTGGATAGAGATTTCTCAGTAGGCAGGTAAGGTAAGGAGCTAAATTTTAAACAAATTAATAAGTAAGACAAAGTCTCTTTTGAGATTGGTAGGTATTGATGTATTTTGACTCAAAGTACACACTTTAAGCCTCTTAAAGCATAAAAAGTATTAATGAGGTATTACTGAGTTTGCAGAAGAAAAATCAGGATACATAAGCAAAAGGATTAATATATTCATCAAGCCTTCAGTTCCCTGCAGTCTCAGATAGGAATGAGGTTGGCTAAGAACTGAAGCAGAAATATCAGTATAAATCTGTTATATGCTTAAAATAGAGAGTAAGAGTCTTCCAACCTAAAATCCATCTGGGCCTTTTTTTTTTTTTAAACCAGATAGGAGTACTAGGAAACTTAGATTTTCAAACAAGAAAAAGTCCTGTTGAAAATAACACATCTAAGTCATTCTTAGCCATGAACAGGTTTAACCAAAACTGTCTTATAATGATTCTACAACTAATAAAAAAAGTTTTAGAGCTGCGGGAGTGTTGAGTATTTGTTCCAACAAAATTTGCAACTTAATTAGAGACCTCCATAGGTGGTGTTGCTGTTTGCTTGAATCCCTTCAATGACAGGCAATAAACTCAGTCTTCAGCATGAGTCTAAGGTCCTGGTGATAGCTCAGTTAGAGACATAGAACCAAAAGACTTGATGCAGTTCTTAGCACTGACATTTATTACAAGCACAAAGCACTAAGCTTTAAAGTTTTCATGTATATATATAAAGCATGCACCATGGACTATAAAAATATAGCTGGATTTTGTATAATATAAAATATACAACAAATATATGGTATATAGTTTTTCATTATTTGTTTTTCATTTTGAAGACAATAAAATACTGAAGTAAAATTGGTTTCCTTGTAATTTCTTCCCATTTGCTTTGGTTTTACTGTGTACAACAGCAGGGAACAAACAAATCCTTTTGAAAAATAAATGTTCACATATTTTGGAGTCATTATTTGTCTTTTGGAGGCAAGTACCTTAAGTTACTGCCAGGGTTCCTCTTGAGAAACACACTTTCTATTATACCACTTACCTTCCTCTATGCGTATCTTATCCATTTTCTGACTGTTGCTCTTATAATGGTGGGCTAAAAATTAGTATAATACTTCCAGTATCACTGAACACTTCTTGGTACAGTGAGATGACTCAGAACCCCGATTCTATGATTTTATATAGGTATCTATAACTTAACTGTGTACTCATTAAAATAACTTTTATAAATGCATGTTCATTCAAATCCTTCTGTCACTAATTATTTTGTGTTGTTCTTGTTCAGTTGCTAAGTCAGGTCCTACTGTTTGTGACCCCATGGATTGCAGCACTCCAGGCTTCTCTTTTCTCCACTGTCTCCTGGATTTTGCACAAATTCATGTCCATTGAGTGGATGATGCTATCTAACCATCACATCCTCTGCCATCCCTTCTCATTTGGCCTTCAATCTTTCCCAGCATCAGGGTCTTTTCCAATGAGTTGGCACATCACATCAGGTGACCAAAATATTGAAACTTCAGCTTCAGCAACAATCCTTCCAATGAATATTCAGAGTTGATTTCCTTTAGCATTGACTGATTTTATCTCCCTGCTGTCCAACAGACTCTCAAGAATTTTCTCCAGCACCACAACTTGAAAGCATCAATTTTTTGTGCTCAACCTTCTTTGTGATCCGACTCTTACGTCCATACGTGACTACTGGAAAAACCATAGCTTTGACTAGACTGAACTTTGTGGGCAAAGCAATGTCTCTGCTTTTTTAATACGCTGTCTAGGTTTGTCATAGCTTTCATTCCAAGGAGCAAGTATCTTTTAATTTCATGGCTGCATCCACTGTCCACAGAAGTTTTGGAGCCCCAAAAATACAGTCTGTCACTGCTTCCATTTTTTCTCCTTTTATTTGTCATCAAGTGATGGGACAAGAAGCTACGACCTTAGTTTTTTGAATGTTCAGTTTCAAGCCTTCAAGCTGTTGTTTTTTTTTTTTTTTTTCTTTCACCCACAACAAGAGGCTTTTAGTTCCTCTCCATTGTCTGTGATTAGAGTGGTATCATCTGCATATCTGAGGTTTTTGATTACAGCTTGTGATTCATCCACCTGGCATTTTGCATGATGTATTCTGGATATAAGTGAAATAAGCAGGTGACAATATACAGCTTTGTCTTACTCCTTTCTCAACTTTGTACCATGTCAGTACCACGTCTGGTTCTAACCATTGCTTCTTGACCTTTATACTAGCTTCTTCGGAGACTGGTAAGGTGGTCTGTTACTCCGATCTCTAAGAATTTTCCACAGTCTGTTGTATTCCACATAATCAAAGCTTTACCATAGTTACTGAAGCAGAAGCTGTTGTTTTTCTGGAATTCCCTTGCTGTCTCCATGATCCAGTGAATGTTGGCAATTTGATCTCTGGTTCCTCTGCCTCTTCAAAACCCAGCTTGTACATCTGTAAGTTCTTGATTCCTGTACTGCTGAAACCTAACTTCAGCAGGATTTTGATGATAACCTGACTAGTATGTGCAATGAGCACAATTGTATGGTAGTTTGAATACTCTTTGACACTGTCCTTCTTTGGTATGGGAATGAAAGCAGACCTTTTCCAGTCCTGTGGCCACTGTTGACCTATGGAGTAAAGTACTTTAACAGCATCACATTTTAAGATTTTAAATAGCTCATCTAGAATTCTATCACCTCGACCAGCTTTGATCATAATAATGCTTCCTAAGGCCCACTTTACTTCACACTCCAGGATGTCTGGCTCCAGGTGAGTGATGAGACCAAAATGGTTTTTCTTACCACCTCTTCTTAATCTGTTCTTCCTTTTAAGAATGTTCTTATCATTTATTTTTTGACAGTTATTTACTTCAGTAAATTGATGGTCAAAATCTTAAAGTTGGAGATTGTTTCTTTGAAACCTTAAAGATACCTGGCCTAGTGCTGAGTCCATATATTCATTCAAATTAAACTGTACTTGAAACTTCAACAGACTACATACTAGCTAATTCACAGCATCCTCCTAGAATTATTTGAATATTATTTTTGCATAAATAAGAACAGTTGAATTACAGGAAAGAAAAGAAAGAGGAGAGGGGACTGGCAAAACCACCTGTCTCCAATGCAGTTAACCTATGTTTAAAGAAAGCCTTCACTGTGAATATTCAGAGTCCATATGTAATTCCCTCAATGCATTTACATTGCATGTTGTGAAGGCTTAGAAAAGGCTGGTCTTTCTTTAAGAAATGGGTACACCTCGATCAATATGTTAGCAATGTATTGTTCCCTTTAGCAAATCCACTTTGCAAAGGGACCCTTAATAGGATCCCAGTTTCCCAGTCTCCCAGTACATTTAATCATTTCCAATCATTTGATTTAAAGGCCTTGGGAAATGAAGACAAGTGAAACTTAAAGCTAAAAGGCATGGAGTCATTCCTAATTGAAGATCAATCAGAAAAACATTGCACATCTGGCAATGAGGATCTAAGTTAGAAGCAAGCTAAGGTTTAACTTGCAAAGGTTGTGTCCTCATAGGGCTCTGAAGGAGGCACTGATTACATTGGGTGGGGCTTCCCAGGCCCCTGCATCTTCCCCACTGAACAGGGCTGTTCCTCAAAACCTACAGTGAACTGTGTCTTGGGTTCTTAGCCTGCTCTTCTGTGTCCACAAAAAGCAGTTTCTTTTGTTTTATCCTCTGTGAATACATTATATGACTTAAAGCCTTCCTTCTCATATTTTCTCTTTCCTTTTATTTTCCTCTCAGCATCTTAATGCTCCAAATTATGAGCATTTTCCATCTTTTAAAGCTATTTAGAAAGCTGTTTAATGCTCTGATAGCAGAAATTCTGACATTTTTATTAGATCAGGGAGACAGTTGAATGTCTTTTTGTCACACAAAAGGGATGGGATTCCATAGAGATGGGATTCCATAGAGGAAGGTGTGATTAGGTCAGCTATAAAATATCCAAGAAAAAAAAAACCCAGCTGTTCGTTTGCATCTGCAGTGGTAAGAAAAGCACTTAGGATTTCTTCTTCTGTGGTACCTCAGATTGCTGTTACAGCTGACAGAAGGTATAGCTTTCTGAGATAAAAGAAAATGAAAGTGAAAATCACTCAGTTGTGCCTGACTCTTTGCGACCCCATGGACCATACAGTCCATGGAATTCTCCAGGCCAGAATACTGAAGTGGGTAGCCTTTCCCTTCTCCAGGGCATCTTCCCAACCTAGGAATCAAACCCAGGTCTCCTGCATTGCAGGCAGATTCTTTACCAGCTGAGCCACAAGGAAAGCCCAAGAATACTGGAGTGGGTAGCCTATTCCTTCTCCAGGGGATCTTCCCAACCCAGGAATTGAACCGAGATCTCCTGCATGGCAGGTGGATTCTTTACCAACTGACCTATCAGGGAAGCCAACAGGTTGAATTGATTGTGGTCAAACTGATTCAATTCAGGTTGCTTTGATTGTGGTTTTGAGATTAATAACTTCCCCCACCTCAGGGAGTTCAACTGGGCAGAACTATGAAATTATGAATGCTTTAATCTAATCCGGATACGGGGCCTATTAGAGCAAGAAGTCTTCACTCCAAGCTGTTTGTATAAAAATACAGCTTGTCATGGGCAGCAGGTGACACACTGCTGTAAAGGAAGATTTAGCCCTAAAAATGTTTACATTTTCAATTGAGAGCCTTTGACTTTTGCAAAATGACCCAAATCTACAGGGTGTTCTCTCAGTTTCTGAACTTTAAAAATGGAAAGAAATTGGTTCTACATGCAAACAGGCCTAATAGAGTTCTCCTTCACTGCCATTTTTCTTTCTAAATAAAAATATTAGATCACTATATAATAAGAATGAAAGTAACGAAAATTATACTTGTGCACACTTTATAGTTTCTAATAAGCCCAGAAAAGCCAGAATAAAAATTAAAACTTAAATAGAAACAAATTTCAAAGAGAAACTGGTAATCAACAACAGTAGATATGGCCAAAGTAAACTGATAATCATTTTGGGAAATGTCCACTTCATACTTTATATCAGCATATGCTACAGGCAAAAGATCTTGTTTCTCAGTTGCTAAGCCATGTCCAACTCTTTGTGACCCCGTGGATTGCAGCTTGCCAGGCTTCCCTGTCCCTCACCATCTGCCGGAGTTCACCCAAACTCATGTTTGTTGAATTGGTGATGCCATCCAATCATCTCATCTTCTGCCATCCTCTTCTCTTTTTGCCTTCAATGTTTCCCAGCATCAGAGTCTTTCCCAATCTTATTTAAGTTTAAATGCTTCATTGTGCGCTGTGCTTAGTGTCTGTTTTGTCTGATTTTTGCAACCCCATGGACCTCTTTTGCAGGCAAAAATACTGGAGTGGGTTGCCGTTTGCTCCTTCAGGGGATCTTCCCACCCCAGGAATGATACAGCATCTCCAGTGTCTTCTGCATTGGCAGAAAGATTCTTTACCACTGAGCCACCTGGGAAGCCCAAGATGCTTCATTGCCATTTCTAAAACACGAGTTGATATTAATATAAAAAATTTACTGAGATGTACAAAGTATGCCAAATTTTCATTAGTTTGCAGATAAAACGTAATTCAGGTACTTTTTCTGATTATATTTTGAAACCATCTCTCAAAGACACTTCTCAAGCACTTTGTGTACAGCATGGTTTTTGCATTCCATTGCTTTAGATATAAATCTTTTTGGTGATTGATCTACCATATAATAAGTCTGCATATGTTACTTAGGACTGTCTATTAGCTGAGATTACGTGGGAATCCCATTACATGGGAATCTTGTTTAAGTTGCTCACATAGTGTATGTTCAACATTACAAAGAATTTGAGACTAGTGAGATAATCTTACCTTAAAATATCCCTAAATGTAAGTTTGATTTTGTTCCCTGGGGCCAGGGATGGTTTGGAAACTGAAAGATGGCTTAGTTCATAAAGATGGAGGAGGTGAAAAGAGACCTAGATCAATTGAATTTCACTATCTAAACACTTTATTGTAGAACAACTGCAGCTAATGAGAAAATATAAAATCAAACTATTGCAGCTTTATTAAGACTATGGATTTTCTTTCAACTTTGATCATCACTCTCCCATTCCAGACTCTTCGGTCTTTAGAAAAAGACATGCTATAAAGAACATGAAGCCAAGGTACAGAAGCCACATCCATTCACAAGCCACTTCTGGAGTGGAAATGAGTTTCCTGCATGCTGAAGTATAGTCTGGAGGGAGATGTCACAGGCAGGCCCTAGAGGCTTCTTATCAGGTGTGTAAATGCTTACACTGTCCTCTTTTTTAAATAATGAATCACCCCTCCTTACAATCTAATTTTATAAAGTGCATTATAACTTAGCCTTGTTTGATATTTAATATGAAGTATTACAAGTCTGACCAATATTAATGAGAATACGAACCAGCTCATTTTTGATGGGTCAGAAGTTGATTATTAGTGGCAGAATGATAACCTGGCTGACAAATGCACTGAATTTTTCCAAAAGGTGCAAGTCAAAAGAAGCAAGAAAGACTGAGGAGCTAAGTTGGGAAATAGAAAAAGAGCAGAGGAGATTTACATAAATAGGGAAGCCCAAAAAATTGGGCAGGGGCTCCCTTTTCCCTTAGTTATTGTGCATTTCTCCAGCTTTGTCATTTCATCAATAAGGAACCTTGGCTAGATGAAAAATTAAATGTGGGCTGGCTGTAGGTGATATTAGGGGAAAGAAGAACTAAGTTACATGTATAACATATGTATTGCCTGTTGTCAAGAAGTTAGCAACCCAAAGATAGCCAAGCAAATATGAAACTCAAAGGAAAGTGAAACTTAACAATACTGTGAGGAGAGTATTGAATAGTCTTCCAAGTGAGAATCTCTTAGACTTTGGGGAAACAAAAAATGTTGGGTACATGAACATTGAAAGAAACTAAAGGGCAGTTAGTCCAGACATAGAACTTGAAAATAGAGATAATATTATGCTCACTTGGATCTTAGCCAGATGCTGCATTTACTCTTTCATTTAATCTTCACTTAAGTGTACATGAGGTAAAGATTAATATTGCCATTTGTCAATGAGGAAGCTGAGGCCTTTAGATATGTAGTAATGCACCCAGTATCACCATGACAGGAACAAGATTGAAAACCTCATCTCTAGTCTTTCAGTTATGTCTTGGGACTCCTCATTCATTTTTTCATAATGAGAATGTCATAGACAGAGAAACATGGCAGGCTTCAGTCCATGGGATTGCATAGTCAGACATGACTGAGTGACTTTCATTCACATATTATAAAAAGCAAATGAAGATTGAACATTTTCTGAAGTTCTCTGCTTTGTGCTATGGCATTATAGGGGTATATTCTTGCAGGAGGAGAAGGAGATGGCAACCCACTCCAGTATTCTTGCCTGGAGAATCCCGTGGATAGAGAAGCCTGGTAGGCTGCTGTCCATAGGGTCGCACAGAGTTGGGCACGACTGAAGCGACTTTGCATGCATGCATACATTGGAGAAGGAAATGGCAACCCACTCCAGTGTTCTTGCCTGGAGAATCCCATGGACAGAGGAGCCTGGAGGGCTGCCATCTATGGGGTCGCACAGAATCAGACACGACTGAAGCAACTTAACAGCAGCAGCAGCAGCAGCAGCATCCCTTCAGGAACCTTGCTCAGAACTTGGAGAAGAAAGCAACACCATTGTTCTTGTAGAATTTCTTTCCTCATTAGGACATAAGACTTTCTCATGTGTCTGGCACTGATTTTTGTAGCTGAGAGGGACTCCCACTTTTGCAACCAAAGGAAATGTATTTTTGAGCTCTTCAGTACACTTGTTATTCTGTTACAGACAGCTTATTTTTCATACCATCTCTCACTTTGCTCCTAATTAAGATGCATGTAAATTTAAGATTTATACATCATGTCAGTATAGTAAGGAAAAGAAGTGCTGGATATAATCTGAAGTTCACTAGGATTTTAAATTTTAGAAATTCCAGATAATTGCTTTCAAGTTTTAGTTGGTCAAAGATGTCAGCATTAAGATTGAGAAACAGTGCAAAAGAAGAATTTCCACACAATCACCAAGTACATGGAGACTCAGGATGGTCAAATTATATTCCATTCTGCCATATTGCATTATTTTTTACCTTGTTGATAGAATGATAATGATAAAATGTTGATAAAATGATAGTGAATTTATAAAATGCTTGTAGACCAGGATGAAGGGTGCCAATTCCATTTGGTCCCTCATGAATTCTCCATCCTTTGCTCCCCCTTCCAGCATATGGCATCATTATTTAGTATAGAACATTGAGAGAGTTTTCCAGAGACCTAATATATAAAATTTGGCTTCCTTTTTTGTAGATTATGTAACCATAGTTGTACGGGTTAATGACCTGTTCTATCCTGTTCCACTGATCTATATTTCTGTGCAATGAGGGCTACCTAACCAGTAACAAGGAAGGCAAGAATATACAAGGGAGAAAAGACAGTCTCTTCAATAAGTGGTATTGGGAAAACTGGATAGCTACATGCAAATGCATGAAATTACAACACTCCCTAACACAAAAGGAAACTCAAAATGGATTAAAGACCTAAGTGTAAGTCTAGATACTATAAAATTCTGAGAGGAAAACATGAGCAGAACACTCTTTGACATAAATCACAGCAACATCCTTTTTAACCTACCACCTAGAGTAATGAATATAAAAAAATAAATAAAACTAAATAGGAGCTCATTAAACATAAATGCTTTTTCACAGCAAGGGGAGCCATAAATAAAACAAAGAAGCAACCCTCAGAATTAGAGAAAATATTAGTAAATGAAACAACTGACAGGGATTAATCCCTAAAATGCAAAAATAGTTCATGCAGTTCAAAATAAAAAACAACAAAAAATGGGTAATAGACATTTCTCCATTCTCTGAATGTCTTATACAGATCACCAAAATTCACATGAGAATATATTCAACATCACTAGTCATTAGAGAAATGCAAATCAAAACTATAATGAGATATCATCTAAACTAGGCTCAAAGGCCATCATCAAAAAGTCCACAAGCAATAAAAGTTGGAGAGGGTGTGGTGAAAAGGGAACACTTCTACATCGTTGTTGGGAATATAAATTGGTACACTTACTATGGAGAACAGTATGGAAATTCTTTATAAAACTAAAAATAGAGATACCATATGATCCAACAATCCCAATTCCTGGCCATATATTTGGAGAAAACCATAATGTGAAAAGATACAAACACTGTAATGTTCATCACAGCACTATTTACAATAGTCAAGGCATGGAAGCAACCCAAGTGTCCATTAACAGAGGAATGGATAAAGAAGATGTGTATATACATATATGCAATGAAATATTACTTAGACATAAAAGGGACAAAATAATGTCATTTTTGGCAACATGGATGGACATAGAGATTGTTGCACTGAGTGAAATAAGTCAGACAGAGAAAGACAAATATCATGTGATATTATTTACATATGAATATATGAAATCTAAAAAATGAGGTACAAATAAGCTTATCTACAAAACATAAATAGTTTCAGATATAGAAAGCAAACTTATGGTTATCTAGGTGTAAGAGGGAGGGATAAATTAGGAGGCTGGGATTGACATATACAAATTATTGCATATAGAGTAGATAACCAATCCACTGTATAGCACAGGGAATTATACTCAATACTCTGGGAAAAGAACCAAAAAAGAGTGAATATTTGTATATGAATAACTAATTCACTTTACTGTACTCCTGAAACTAACACAACATTAAATCAACTATACTCCAATTTAAAAAAAAGTCTTCCAGTTCAAAATGGCAGAGTAGAAGATAGTGTGCTCATCTGCAAAAACACCAAAACCACAAGTAGCTGTTGAACAACTATTGACAGGAGGATGCTGGAATTCACCAAAAAAGATACCGTATGTCCAACGACAAAGAAGCCACAGTGCGATGGTAGGAGGGGTACAATCATGATGAAATCAAATCCCATACCAATCGGGTGAGTGACCCACACACTGGAGAACAATAGTATCAAAGAATTTCTCCCACTACTGTGATGGTTTGGATCCCTATGTCATGCTTCCCTAGGGATTCAATAAAGGGACTGGGAATTCTCAGGGAATCTGACACTGAAGGCCAGCAGAATTTAATTATGGGACTTCCACAGGACTGGGGAAAGCAGAGATTCCACTCTTGGAAAACACAAACAAAATCTTGTGTGCACCAAGATCCAGGGGAAAGGAGCAGTTACACCACAGAGGCCTGAACCAGACATACCTGCTAGTAGTGTTGGAGGGTATCCTGTGGAGGCAAGTGTCAGCAGGGGCTCATCACAAGAATGGGAGCACTGACAGCAGCAGTCCTGGAAGATACCTTTTGGTGTAAGCCCTCTTGAGGTCATCAGTAACCCTACCAGAGAGTCCATGGTGCCCATGGTGTGGTTGCTCAGTCCAAATGATTAAAATGGAGGGAGCACAACCCCAACAATCAGCAGGTATTTAGATTAAAGCTTTACTGAGCAAGGCCTTGCCCACCAGAGCAAGATCCACTTTTTCTCACCAGTCCTTCCCATCAGGAAGCTTACACAAGCTTCTTAGTCTCATCCACCAGAAGGTAGACAGAAAAAGCAAGAATAACCATGATCCCATTGCAGTTAGAACAAAAATCACATTGCAGAAAATTAATCAGGATGAAAAAGCAATGTTATGTTCCAGATGAAGGAACAAAATAAAATCCCAGAAAAATGACCAAATAAATGGAGATAGGCAACCTTCAAGAAAGAGAATTCAGAATAATGATAGTGAAGATGATCCAGGGTCTCAGAAATAGAATGGTGAAGATGCAAGAAATGTTTACCAAAGACATAAAAAATAGCCAAAGAATAAACAAACAAAGATGAACAGAATCCTAGAAGGAATCAATAGCAGAATAATTGATGCAAAAGAACAGATAGGTGATCTGGAAGACACAATGGTAGAAATCACTGCTATAGAACAGAATATAGAAAAAAGAATGAAAAAAAAAAAAAATGAAGACAACCTAGGAAACCTCTGGGATAAGATTAAATGTACCAACATTTGCATTATAAGGGTCCCAGAAGAAGAGAAAGAAAAAAAGACCACAGAAGATATTTGAAGAAATAATAGCTGAAAGCTTCTTTAACATGAGAAAGGAAATAGTCAACCAAGTCCAGGAAGCACAATGAGTCCCAGGCAGAATAAACCCAAGGAGGAATTCACCAAGACACATAGTAATCAAACTGACAAAAATTAAACATAAATATAAAAATATTAAAAAAAAATAACAAAGGGAAAATGACAAATAACCTACAAGGGAACTCCCACAAGATTATCAGCTGATTTCTCAATAGAAACTCTACAAGCCAAAAGGGAATGACATGATATATTTAAAGTGATGAAAGGGAAGACCTTACAACCAAGAACCCTCCACCCAGCAAGACCCTCCATCAGATTTGATGGAGAAAGCAATCGTTTTCCAGACAAAAAAAAGTTAAGAGAATCTATCACCACCAAACCAACTTTACAACAAATGCTAAAGGAACGTCTCTAGGTACAAAACACAAAAGGAAAATATCTATACAAAATAAATCCAAACAATTATGAAAATAGTAATAGAATCATATGTATTTATAATTATCTTAATTGTAAATGGATTAAATGCACCAATCAAAAGATGTAGACTGGCTGTGCAGATGAAAACATGTCCATGTACTTTAACTTACCAAATCACTCTACTTAACTGCCCAAATTGTATGTAAGTTTTATCATATTTCCATTATGTCTTGCAATTTTAATTATCTTTTATTTATTTATTTAATTATGTGTTTTGTTGATTGTGAAAATTGATGTGCTGTGCTGTGCTGTGCTTCATGACTCAGTCGTGTCTGTTCTTCGTGACTGTAGCCCACCAGGCTCCTCTGTCCATGGGGATTCTCCAGGCCAGAGTACTGAAGTGGGTAGACTTTCCCTTCTCCAGGGGATCTTCCCAACACAGAAATCAAATCTAGGTCTCCCTCATAACAGGTGGATTCTTTACCATCTGAGCCACCAGGGAAGACCAGGAATACTGGGGGGGCGGGTATTCCACTGGCAATCCCATCTCCTGTGTATCTTCCTGACCCAGGAATCAAACCAGGGCCTCCTGCATTGCAGGCAGATTCTTTACCAGTTAAACCACCAGGGTAGCAACATATTTTAATACTGTGATTATGTAGTGATTATTCTGATGTTGTGACACACTCCAGTATTCTTGTCTGCAAAATCCCTGGGACAGAAGAGTCTGGCCGGCTACAGTCCCTGGGGTTGCAAAGAGTCGGACACAGCTGAGTGACTAAGCACACACACACACAACTATTTTTCACTTGATACCATTGTATCATGATTGTCAACAGAAAATAATAGAATTCTATATCACTAAAACTACTATTTAATAGAAAAAAAACTGTAATCACTTTTTTTAAATCCAGATGCAAATCAGAATTACCTTGGAATTCTTTGAAAAATATAAATGCCTCAGTATTACGATTTTTCTCCAGACCTCCAGATGTGTTTCTAATGAATTACAGTGTTTAAAAACAACTAGACTACATGATGAGCTTTCACTTTTATCTAATTTGTTTGGCTTTTTCTATTTCATATTCAGTGCTTTCATTTCATTTAGTCTATGTTTTCTAATTTCTCCATCTTGTCTTTTTTTAAAATGTTCTTTCTCAAGCCTTTATCAAGCATGGAATAGAAGCCTTTGTATACATACACATATATAAATGTATTATAATATATAAATTTTGGAAAATTTATGAGCTTTTTCCTAGCCAAAAAAATTTGTGACATTTAAATTCCACTTGTTTTACTTAGTATGAATAGAATGTTAGATTTCTAACAAAAATAAATAATTAAATACACAACAAGCAACAAGGTTTTGCTGTATGGTACAGGGTACTATAATCAATATCTTCTAATAACCTATAATAAAAAATAATTTGAAAAATAATATATGTTTATATGTATAACGAATCACCCTGCTATACACGAGAAAAACTATGTCAGCCATAATTCAATAAAATATATAAGACAAAGAATAAAAGAAATAAAAGTTTGGCTTATCTTCAGATCCAGTCCATAAAATGTGAAAAACATAAGTCTCATGAATTTACTGTTTCACACTGTTAATTATACTATTCAATGACCATATTCCAAACAATGTACTTCAGGCTTTATGGACATTCCCAACGAGAATATATGATTGTTTATAGCAAAGCAAAATTTTTAGTCTTAGTTTATAGATTAATAGTCCCATTGGTACCTTTAAGAGCATCTAAGGTAAAGGAGATTGATTTAAAAAAAAAAAAAAACTGTTCAGAGGGAGGAGCTCTGAAAAAATTCTAAAACTTATTTATACCAAGTTTTCCATTCTTTATCTCCTGACAAAGTGGGAACATTCCTGAATTTAGTTTTATCCCTGGACTTTGTGGTTCAAAGCTCTCTAGAAAAATCTGTGTATCTCTTTATTTCTATTTACTGAGACTCATGACCCTTCCCAGACCTGGCCTCTTTGAGTTTTACATAGCCTGTGTTTTTCAGCATGCTGGTCCTGATGTGGCCCACTGCTCTTCTGATTTCCCTCTCAAAACTCCAGGAGTAATGTATAGCTTCCCATGGTCCTTATTGGTAACAAAGGGGAAATATCTTTCATTAAGATACACAATTCCAGTGTTTAAAATTTAGTTGTATTACTTTGAACCACTAATAATTATTTGTCTCAAGAGTTGTAGTGAATTAAATTTATTTTTAAAAATAAAAATGATCTTAATCATATGAACAGAATGGTAAAATATGTAAGAATACAAATTAAGTAGATGTCAAGGAGGGCTTCTCCAATGGCTCAGTGGTAATGAATCTGCCTACCAATGCAGGAAACACAGGTTCAGTTTCTGGGCCAGGAAAATCCCCTGGAAAAGGAAATGGTAACCCATTCCAGTATTCTTACCTGGAAAATCCCACAGACAGGGGAGTCTTGTGGGCTATAGTCCATGGGGTCACTAAAGAGTTGGACATGATTGAGCAACTAAAACAACAGGTATCAAGGAACACAATTCATGTTGCTCTTTCATTTAGAACACTGTACCCAAAATCTCACCCTTAAAAGCCCCATTCATGCCATCCATCCTGACAGAATTTCCTTGGCCCATGCTGACATGCAACCCTGTTATTCATCATCTGTGACACTCATTTCACAATTATTCATCCACTTATCTGTAGCTTCTGATATGTTGTTAGCTGAATAATCTATGTAAAATGTTTAATGTACTTGTTCATCTGTTTTTGCTAAATATCCTGGCTAGAATATTTGCTCCTTTAGAGTGTGAATCATTTCTAGCCCTCTTCTATACCACAAATGACTCTAATGTTACTTGTTAATTGATTATTTTGATGAGGATTCTTTGAATAGACCTGCTTATTTTGTAGGTGTAAAAATCCCATTTCTGAATGTACTGCATCTTTTTTAATATTCTCCTTTCCTTCATCTTACTTTCTTAGAGAAAAATTAAAATTTGGGGCAAAAGCTCCACATTTAGGAGAAAAGTACAGGTCTTAATTCTTAAAACATCCCTTTAGTCTGTACCTGACTTGAACTGAAACATGACTGAAAGGCCTAAATTCTTTAGGGAAGGTTAGAAGAAGTTTGTGAGAAAGAAGCATTGTGCTATAGTATTGACAATGACATACAGAAGGAATTCATTTTATTTGAAAATGCAGTCCATGACAATTGCCTATGATATTTGTAATTACCATTTGAGGTAAAGACCTTGGAATCTTAGGGTTATAAATATACACCTGTGAGTAGCAAATTCAAGCCCTAAAGAGAAGTTGAAATTTAACAGAAATAATGTTAACTCTTCAACCAAAAAAAAAAAAAATTAAGTATCTATCTAAAATTATTTTTTAGGAAATGAGACTGAAAACAAATCTCAAGAGTTTAGTTGACAAGTTCTAAAATATGATTGCTATGAAAATCAGCATTAGTTTACACTAACAAAAATACCATCTCTATCACACTTTGCTGTGTTATATACCTATCAGCTCACACCTGGAATACAGTCTTCAGTTCTGAATGAAATATGTAAAAGGATTATTGATACAT
This sequence comes from Bos mutus, assembly GCF_027580195.1. Lineage (NCBI taxonomy): Eukaryota > Metazoa > Chordata > Mammalia > Artiodactyla > Bovidae > Bos > Bos mutus. Next base: position 12,888,100 of record NC_091640.1, on the reverse strand, counting down.
TAAGGCAAATCTGAAGCAGGATGTCCAGGATGATAAAAAAACTAGAAACAAGTTACATGATTAAGAATTATAACAAATGATAATTATCAATAAAAGAGAAAATTAAGAAAAATAAGATAAAGAGGAGTTTTTTAAGTTTGAAGCACTAATGTCTGGACAGAGCACTGTTTATGTTGTAAAAACAGTTGCTAATCAGTATATACTAAGAGAAAGTGAAAGTGAAGTCACTCAGTCGTGTCCAACTCTTTGCGACCCCATGGACTGTAGCCTACCAGGCTCCTCTGTCCATGGGATTTTCCAGGCAATAGTACTGGAGTGGATTGCCATGTCCTCCTCCAATACTTACAGAAGATTCAGCCAAAGAGAGAGATAGCCTGACAAATTGAGCTATACACAATGGGACCAGATGACTTCAGGTGTAGGACCCCCCACTTAGGGTGCTATTCAAGCAAGTATTGAAGAAACACTTAATAATCTTTACAAGGGATTCTAATTCTGCCCATAAGGAGGACATTGAGGTTGTCGCTCCTCATTTTGAGATATAGATGCAACAATAAAGGGCTAAGAAACTGGGCTTCACTTCCAAAATAAAAAAAGTTATCATTAAAATAGTCAATGCTTTTGAGGCATTCTCAATTTTTAATATGCTTAAAGATGTTTGTTGATGTCTGCACACAACATACAGCTAACTTGCAGTATCAGAGCAAAAACACTATTCTCTTCCTATGGTGTGTTTGGCTTCATTATACAGTAGCTATATCTCAGATTTTGGCTACAGAGATAGTAGACACTGAGATAATTATCAAGGAGGCTTCTAAAATGTAATGGTGTGAGATTAATGCCTATGTTTTTCTTTTTTTTCCTTTTTCACATGCTGTGCTAAGCACATTCCATCAAGGCTAGGGAGAGAAAGTAAACTTTATTCTTTGAAACCACAAGCAACGTTAATTTTTGTATAGCTCCTGAGAATGATGAGAGAAAACTATCATGTCCCACATTTGTTTTTATTTTAGATGTTTATCTAATAAGTGTCACCTAACTTCTATTTTCCTTCATGAAGATGCCCCAGATATGATAAGGATTCAGTAAGACAAAAGCTGTTTTCAGCCTTATTGTCTCTTTTGTATTAACAAAGCGTCATTAAGACAGATACCCTAGGCCAACTTCTTTCTATGATCAACCGAAGATAAATATTCTGTGCCTTATCAGCTGAAAAGGAAATTCTTTATTTTTATCAGGGACTGTAGTTGCTTAGCTTGAAACAAAAATCAATGGCTCCATTTTTATTTATTTTTTTTTTTATTAAAGCAGAGCAAAACTCTTATATATTTCCCAGTTATTTCCCTCTTACATAAATCTGACTTAAACAGCAAATGCTAAATTTTGGCTAACAAATTATATACACATGGAAATATAAATTCTATATAAGCTATCAGGGATTTTAATGAGACTGTAAAATTAAATTTTCTCATTATAATCATTTCAAATAAGTCATAAAAAGCTTAAATCCCAAGTTTATACCCAAATATTTACCTAATATAATGTACTTTATCATCTCATGCTGTGCTTCTCCCCAGGCCTCATCCCATTTCATACTTTATAGACTCCTTATTTCCTATATTCCTTACCCCTTAGTTCATAGTAATCCCTTATCTTTTTAGTTTTTATATTTTTATACCAATCATTTGAGAATCATATATTGCATTGTCATGGCATTTAACTTTTAACATGGCCCATCCTATTTCTTTGAATAGATTGCAATACCTATAAGACTGGAAACCATGTTTTGCACTGAGAGGTGTTCTATGAGTGAGCAAATGGCAATAAAAAACAATGAACACATTTACACTGTGGTAGGGAGAGTCTTGGCTTCCCCCCACCCCCCCCCAGTTCTGGTATTTCTATTTTGGAAAGAAAACACATTGAACTAAACACTGGAGAGCTACTGCTTCCTTGTTTTGTGTTACTTCTATCCTCCATTTGAAAAAATATCCCGTCAAGATCAACCTTCATCCAGTCTGTGAGACCAAAAGAAACACTTTATAGTCAAGATCAGCAATTGCATTTCCTGTTTGCATTTCTGCCCTGTTGCTGGACATGGTATGTCACGTTCTCTCTCTTCTCCTATGCGGACTGCTAGTAGCCATCAATCTGAAGAATTCTTTCTTCTGCTGCCACCTACCAGTTTATTTCTCTGCTGCCAGCAGATTAAGGTTGTGCCTGAATCCAAACCACTGCATTTACCATTCACTCTACAGCTGCATTATTGGGGGAAGGGGACTTTAGAAGGGCACTGACCCTGAAAGTTCTCAATACTTCTCACTCATCATCAGGAAGGGGGAAGAAGAACAGTTTTTTTCTCTGGGTATTTTTTTGTTTGTTTGGTTTTGGTTTTTTTGGCTCCTGAAAATGCTGGCAAAGAACAGTAATAGTGCAAACAGTTAGAATATTTCTTTAAAAACCATTTTAAAAATGCAAAACATTATGGAATTTAAAACACCACATTTTCATTAATGTAGAAAGAATTGTCACTGGAGTTAGGCAGCCACCCCAAAACAGCATGGCAAAAGGGTAACTGGTATAAAGGAAATAAAATGCCACACAAAAAAGCAAAACAAAACTAAAAACATTTCAAATTAAACCTGGAAGACTCGGAGATTTCAACAGAATCTTCCAACTCGGAGATTCTGTGCACTACTGAAACATTCCTAAATCCAAGCTTCAAAGGCTCCTAAATGTATCTTAAATGAAATTTTGTTTTGTTTTATTTTATAAGAAAAAGAAAGAAAGAAAGAAAAAAAGCAGTACCTGGTTATAAATCTTGCAGTATATTACATTAAAAAAAAATCCTAGTACAACAAAAACAATTTTTAAAAGAAATTAAACAAACAAACAAAAAAACAAACAAATAAAAACACTGGCAGCAGAGGTTACCTGTCTGAGCACCTACATTTTCTTAGTAGGGGATTGTGTCTCACCAGCCATACAGCCCATAAACCTTCTCAAAAAGAGTGAGTGAGTCAGGAGTGAGCATCAGGTGGCCAAAGTATTGGAGCTGCAGCTTCAGCATCAGTCCTTCTCATGAATATTCAGGACTGATTTTCTTTAGGATTGACTGGTTTGATCTCCTTGAAGTCCAAGAGACTTTCAAGAGTCTTCTTCAACACCACAGTTCAAAAGCATCAATTCTTTGGTGCTCAGCTTTCTTTATGGTGCAACTCTCACATCCATACATGACTACTGGAAAAACCATAGCTTTGACGAGACAGACCTTTGTCAACAAAGTGATATCTCTGCTTTTAAATATGCTGTCTAAGTCTGTCATAGCTTTTCTTCAAAGTAGCAGGCATCTTTGAATTTTGTGGCTGCAGTCACTGTCCACAGGGATTTTGGAGCCCAAGAAAACCAAGTCTGTCACTCTTTCCATTTTTTCCCCACTTGCCATGAAGATATGGGACTGGATGCCATGATTTTAGGGTTTTTTTGAATGTTGAGTTGTAAGCCAGCTTTTACACTCTCCTCTTTCACCTTCCTCAAAAGACTAGTTACTCTTTCCTTCCTGCCATTTGAGGTTATTGATATTTCTTCTAGAAACCTTCATTCCAGCTTGTGGGCCATCCAGCATGGCATTTCACATTATGTGCCCTACATATAAGATAAACAGCAAGGTGACAATATACAGTCTTGATGTACTCCTTTCAGAATTTTGAATCGGTCTGTTGTTCCATGTCCAATTCTAACTGCTGCATCTTGATCTACCTACAGATTTCTCAGGAGACAGGTAAGGAGGTCTGGTATTCCCATCTCTAAGAATCATCCACAGCTTGTTCTGATCCACATACTCAACTGTGGTGTTGGAGAAGACTCTTGAGAGTCCCTTGGACTGCAAGGAGATCCAACCAGTCCATTCTGAAGGAGATCAGCCCTGGGATTTCTTTGGAAGGAATGATGCTAAAGCTGAAACTCCAGTACTTTGGCCACCTCATGCGAAGAGTTGACTCATTGGAAAAGACTCTGATGCTGGGAGGGATTGGGGGCAGAAGGAGAAGGGGACGACAGAGGATGAGATGGCTGGATGGCATCACTGACTGGATGGACATGAGTTTGAGTGAACTCCAGGAGTTGGTGATGGACAGGGAGGCCTGGCGTACTGCAATTCATGGGGTCACAAAGAGTCGGACACAACTGAGCGACTGATCTGATCTGATCTGATCTGATAGTCAATTAAGCAGAAGTAGATATTTTTCTGGAATTCTCTTGATTTTTTTTATGATCCAGCAGTTGTTGGCAATTTGGTATCTGGTTACTCTGCCTTTTCTAAATCCAGGTTGTACATCTGAAAGTTCTTGGTTGACATGCTATTTAAGCCTAGCTTGAAGGATTTTGAGCATTATATTGGTAGCACATAAAATGAGTGCAATTTTGCGGTAGTTTGAACATTCTTTGGCATTGCCCCTTGGTATTGGAAAGAATAATGACCTTATACAGCCCCGGAGCCACTGCTGTGTTTTTCAAATGTACTGGCAGACTGACTATAGCACTTTAACAGAATCATCGTTTAGTATTTGAAACAGCTCAACTGGAATTCCATCACTGCCACTGGCTTTTTTTGGAATAATGCTTCCTAAGACCCACTTGACTGCACACTCCAGGATGTCTGCCTTTAGGTGAGTGTCCATAGCATCTGGGTGATCTGGGTCATTAGGACCTTTTCTGTATAGTTCTTCTGTGTATTCTTTCCACCTCTTCTTAATTTCTTTTGCTTCTGTTATGTACTTGCCATTTCTGTCCTTTATGGTGCCCATATTTGCATCAAATGCTCCCTTGGTTTCTCTAATTTTCTTAAAGAGATCTCTAGCCTTTCCCATCTAAATTAAATTCACCCATTTTCATCCATTTCAGTTCACTGATTCTTAAAAAGTTCATGCTTGCCATTTCCTGTTGGCCATCTCTTATTTGTCCAATTTATCATGATTCATGGATCTAACATTCCAGGTTCCTATGCAGTATTGTTCTTTACAGCATCAGGCTTTACCTTCACCACCAGATTCATCCAAAACTGGACGTTATTTCTGGTTTGGCTCAGCTTCTTTACTCTTTCTGGAGCTATTTCTCCACTGTTTCCCAGTAGCCTATTGGACACCTACCAACCTGGGGAACTTATCTTTCAGTGTCAATTTTTTTTTTTTCCTTTTCATATTGTTAATAGGCTTCTCAGGGCAAGAATTTTGAAGTGGTTTACCATTCCCTTCTCCTATAAATCAAGTTTTGTTAGAACTATCCACCATGACCCATCCATCTTGGATAACTTTGTATGGCATGGATCATATCCAGGGACATATAACAAGGGGAAAAAATTCATGGTCTAAAGGTACTGAAATCACACAGAGTCTATTCTCTGATCACTGTGGAATTACATTAGAAATCAATATCAAAAGATATTTGAAAATAATCCACATATTTTCCATTTCAATGTGATATTTACCCAGATAGATCTTTGACTTAGCCATTGAACACCTCAAGAAGGTTAAAAGACTGAAAAACACAGAATTATTGCAGAGAAGAAAAGATTTAAATGAGAAAATAATATCAAGGGCATTTTCAAAATCCCATGTATTTGGAAATTAAATGTCCACTTTTAAATGACAGATGTATCTAAGAAACCATATCCAATTAAAATAAATAAATTTATATTTAAACAAAAGAAAATATCTGTAACAAAATAAAAATGAAAGAATTTGTCAGAATTTGTTGCATGCAGCTGAAGCTGCTCAATTCAACTAAATACCAAGTGGAATCTTCAATAAGGTATGAAAACAAATAATGGACACTAGCATATAATTTTGTGAAATTTGAACAAAATCTGTATTTTAGTTAATGATACTGTATCATGTTATTTTCCTGTTTTGGGGCTGTTTTGTTTTTGCAACATAGTGTTTGTTTACATTTTTATAGTTGGATTAGAAGTTTCAAGCCTCATCCCATTTTTTATTAGTAAAATAATAAGCTTTTTAGCTTTCAGCAATAATACTAGATGCCAGAATAAATAGAAGAATATCAAAGTTTTGATTGAATATAAATTAGAAATCTATGATTCTATACATACTTAGTCAAACAAGTAGAACAAAAATGTTATAATTTCTAGCTAAGCAAAATTTCATAAGCTTTCTAAAATATATGTTTTATTGTATTACTATATATATATATGTATGTATGTATTAAAAAACTTTTCAACTATACTTGATAAAGCCTTGAAAAAGAACAACAAAAAAAGAGAGATGAAACTGGAAAACATAAAATAAATGAATTGAGAGCACTGAATATGAAGTAGAAAAAGTGAAAAGCTAGATAAAATATAGTCCAGTTGTTTTTCAACATAGTTGCTCAGTAGAATCACATCTGGAACTCTGAGGAAAAAAAACAGTTCCTTGAGCATTTATATTTTTCAAAAACTCCAAGATAATTCTAATGTGCATCTGGATTTTAAAAAGTGATTACAAGTTTTCTTTTTTTTTAATTTTAACATTTTTAAGTTATGAAAGTATGATAACACAATTACAGGAGACTTGGAAAATATAGAACAAGCTTACATATAGTTCCACTATGTGTAAAATATATAATATATGTAAAAATATATTATAATTTTTTGAATAGATAATTGTTTTAGTTGGAGTTTCAGTATAAAACTCTCAAAAATTAATAGAATAAATATATAGAGAAGCAAAAGGATGCAGTAGACCTGAAAAGTATTATAAACCAATTCAGCATAATAAGATTTATATGATTTTCACACAAGAGTAGAATACAAATTCTATTCAAGTTCCCATAGACTATAAACTAGGAGAAATTGGAAAATATCCAATGACATAATACAGGATAAAAATATGTCATGGTCTAAAGGTATTGAAATCATACAGAGTCTGTTCTCTTATCACTGTGCAATTATGTTAGAAATCAATATCAAAAGATATTTGAAAACACCCACAGTTTTTCAAATTCAGGGAGTTATTGCAGAGAAGAATGCATTTAAATGAGAAATTGATGTCTAAATGAGAAATGAATTTTAAAGATACTTTAAACAAATCCCATATATTTGGAAGTAAATGTCCACTTTTAAATATATGGTATTTGTTTAAAGTATCTTTAAAATTCATTTCTCATTTAGACAGCAATTTCTCATTTAAATGCATTCTTCTCTGCAATAACCCCCTGCAGTTGAAAAAATGTGGGTGTTTTCAAATATCTTTTGATAGTGATGGCTGTATCTAAGAAGTCATAGCAAGGAAAATCAGAAAATATTTGTAATACAATAAAAATGAAAAATAATTTACCAGAAATTGCTGTATGCAGCTAAAGCTGCTCAATGCAATCAAACAAAATGTAAGGTAAGAAAAATAAAAAATGGACACTAGCAAAAAATTTTGTGAAATTGGAACAAAAGCTGTACTTCAGTTGATAGTACTGTATCATTTGTCAATTTCCTGTTTGTTTTTTTTACAACACAGTATTTCTTTACATTCTCAGAGTTGAATTAGAAGTTTCAAGCCTCATTCAAAATTATTCTCAAATAACTAAAAGTAAATTTTCTAGACTTTTAGCAGTGATACTAGATGGCAAAACATATGAAAATAAATCTTAGATTTGACTAAATATAAATTAGAAATCTAGCATTATATTCATATTATGTCAAACAAGTGGAATTAAAATGTCATAATTTTTTGAACTAGGCAAAAATTCATAAACTTTCTAACATATACATATATGTATTATGTATACAAAAGTTTTTATATTGTGCTTGAGAAACAGTAGCAAAAACAAGAGACAGATAATTGGAAAACATAAACTAAATGAAATGGGAGTGCTGAATATGAAGTAGAAAAAGTGAAATGAGCTAGATCATCATAAAGTCCAATTGTTTTTAAACATGGCTGATCATTAGAAAGACATCTGGAGCTTTAGAGAAAAATAAAAACACCTGGGCATTTGTATTTTTCAAAAAAATCTAAGAAAATTCTACTATGTTTGTATATTTTACAAGTTTTTCTATTAAATAGAAATTTTAGTGATGTAAAATTCTATTATTTTCTGTTGACCAATCATGTTATAGTGGTATTAAGTGAATAATAGCTACATAATTACAATAGTATTAATTCAAGACAGGCTTCAGAATTACATGAACCAAGAAATTCCAGACGTAGAATCTGGATTTAGAAAACGCAGAGGAAACAGAGATCAAATTACCAACATCCATTGGATCATAGAAAAAGCAAGGGAACTTAAAAAAAAAAAAAAACTCCTTTAGCTTCATTGACTATACTAAAACCTTTGACTGTGTGGATCACAACAAACTGTGGAAAATTCTTAAAGAGATGGGAATATCACACCCCTTTACCTGTCTTCTGAGAAATTTGTTTGCAAGACAAGAAGTAACAGTTAGAAACAGACATGGAAAAATGGATTGGTTCAAAATTGGGAAAGAAGTACATCAAGGCTGTATATTGTCACCCTGCTTATTTAACTTATATGCAGAGTACAACATGAGAATTTCCAGGCTGGATGACTCCCAGTTGAAATCAAGACTGCCAGGAGAAATGTCAATAACCTTAGATATGCAGATGACACCACCCTAGAAAGTGAAGAGGAACTAAAGAACTTCTTGATGAAGGTGAAAGAGGACAGTGAAAAAGCTGGCTTAAAACTCAACAGTTTAAAAACTAAGATCATGGCATCTTGGCCCATCACTTCATGGCAAGGAGCTGGGGCGGGGGTGGGGGAGGGGGATGAAACAGTGACAGATTTTATTTTCTTGAGCTCCAAAATCACTGTGGACGGTGACTGCAGCCACAAAATTCGAAGATGTTTGCTCTTTGGAAGAAAAGCTATGACAAACTTGAGACAGTGTATTGAAAAACAGAGACATCACTTTCCCGTCAAATGCCCATATAGTCAAAGCTATGGTTTTTCCAGTAGTCATGTACAGATGTGAGAGCTGAACCATGAAGAAAGCTGAGCGCTGAAGAATTGATGTTTTTGAATTGTGATGCTGGAGAAGACTCTCGAGAGTCCCTGGACTCAAACTAGTCAATCCTAAGGGAAATCTGCTTTGAATATTCATTGGAAGGACTGATGCTGAATCTCCAGTACTTTGGCCACTTGATGGGAAGAGCCAGCCTTTTGGAAAAGACCCTGATGCTGGGAAACATTGAGGGCAAGAGGACAAGAGGGGGACAGAAGATGAGATTTCTGGCTTAACAATAACAATTACAATAGTAACAGATGTTTATCAATTTTCACAATCAACAGCCAGACCAAAAAATAAAAGATTATTACAACTGCTATTGTAATATGGAGAAGGCAATGGCACCCCACTCCAGCACTCTTGCCTGGAAAATCCCATGGACCGAGGAGCCTGATGGGCCGCAGTCCATGGGGTCGCTAAGAGTCGGACACGACTGAGCGACTTCACTTTCACTTTTCACTTTCATGCATTGGAGAAGGAAATGGCAACATACTCCAGTGTTCTTGCCTGGAGAATCCCAGGGATGGGGGAGCCTAGTGGACTTCCGTCTATGGGGTCAAACAGAGTCGGACACGACTGAATCGACTTAGCAGCAGTAGCAGCAGCAGCTATTGTAATAACTGCAATTATTACAACTGCAGTCATAATGGAAACAAGACTAACCTAACAATATGAAATAATTACATGTAATTTAGGGGGTGAAGCAGAGTAGTAACTGAAAGTATATGCATACACGTTACCACTATCTATGTCCTTTTGTTAGTTCATTTAATCCATTTACAGTTAAGGTAATTATTGATATGTATGATCTTATTACCATTTTCTTAATTGTTTTGGGTTTATTTTGTGTAGGTCTTTTCCTTATTTTGTGTTTCTTGCTAGAGAAGTTCCTTAGTATTTATTGTAAAGCTGATTTGGTGGTGCTAAATTCTCTTAACTTTTGTTTGGAAAGCTATTGATTTCTCCATCAAATCCAAATGAAAGTCTTGCTGGGTAGAGTATTCTTGGTTGTAGGTTCTTCCCTTTCATCACTTTAAATATATCCTGTCATTCCCTTCTGTTTGTCGAATTTCTGTTAAGAAATCAGTTAATAACATTATGGTAGTTCACTTGTATGTTATTTGTTGTTTTTCCCTGTTGCTTTTAATATTTTATCTCTGTCTTTAATTTTTGTCAGTTCAATTACTATGTCTCAGTTTCCTCCTTGGATTTATCCTGCCTGAGATTCTCTGCACTTCCTGGACTTGGTTGACTATTTCCTTCCCAACATTAGGGAAGTTTCAGCTATTGTTCCTTCAGGAACCCCTATAACGCTAATGCTGGTGCATTCCATGTTGTTCCTAAGGTCTCTTAGGCTGTCTTTTCTTTTCTTTCTTTCTTTTTCTTTTTTTCATTCTTTTTTCTATATTCTGTTCTGCAGCAGATATTTCCACCATTCTGTCCTCCAGGTCATGTATCCATTTTTTCTGCCTTAGTTAATCTGCTGTTGATTCCCTCCAGTGTACTGTTTTTCTCTGTTTGTTTGTTCTTTAGTTCTTCTAGGTGTGTGGTAAACGTTTCTTGCATCTTCTCCATCTTTACCTCCATTTTTTTTTTTTTCCAAGTTCCTGGATCATCTTCACTATCTGAATTCTCTTTCTGGAAGGTTGCATATCTCCACTTTATTTAGTTGTTTTGGGGGATTTTTTCTTGTCCCTTCATCTAGGACAAAACACTCTGTTTTTTCATCATCATTAACTTTCTGCGGTATGAGTTTGGTTAAACTACTGTGGAATTGTGCTTCTTCTTGCTTCGTCTGTCTGCTCTCTGGTAAATGAGATTAAGAGGCTTGTATAACCTTCCTTATGGAAAGGGCTCAGTTCAGTTCAGTCACTCAGTCGTGTCTGACTCTTTATGACCCCATGAATCACAGCACGCCAGGCCTCCCTGTCCATCACCAACTCCTGGAGTTTACTCAAACTCATGTCCATCGAGTCAGTGATGCCATCCAGCCATCTCATCCTCTGTCGTCCCCTTCTCCTCCTGCCCCCAATCCCTCCCAGCATCAGAGTCTTTTCCAATGAGTCAACTCTTCGCATGAGGTGGCCAAAGTACTGGAGTTTCAGCTTTAGCATTATTCCTTCCAAAGAACACCCAGGACTGATCTCCTTTAGAATGGACTGGTTGGATCTCCTTGCAGTCCAAGGGACTCTCAAGAGTCTTCTCCAACACCACAGTTCAAAGCATCAATTCTTCAGCGCTCAGCTTTCTTCACAGTCCAACTCTCACATTGGACTAGTGGTGTGAAAAACTCGGTCTTGCCTTGGTGGACAGTATGCATTAAAACTTTAATCCAATTTTCCACTGATAGGTAGGGTTGGACTCCCTCCCTGTTAGTTATTTGGCCTGAGGTAACCCAAGGTTCTGACAGAATGTGGTCCACTGGAGAAGGGAATGGCAAACCACTTCAGTATTCTTGCCTTGAGAACCCCATGAACAGTATGAAAAGGGAAAATGATAGAATACTGAAATAGGAACTCCCTGGGTTGGTAGGTGCCCAATATGCTACTGGAGATCAGTGGAGAAATAACTCCAGAAAGAATGAAGGGATGGAGCCAAAGCAAAAACAATACCCAGCTGTGGATGTGACTGGTGATGGAAGCAAGGTCCGATGCTGTAAAGAGCAATATTGCATAGGGACCTGGAATGTTAGATCTATGAATCAAGGCAAATTGGAAGTGGTCAAACAGGAGATGGCAAGAGTGAATGTCGACATTCTAGGAATCAGTGAACTAAAATGAGCTGGAATGGGTGAATTTAACTCAGCTGACCATTATATTTACTACTGTGGGCAGGAATCCCTTAGAAGAAATGGAATAGCCATCATGGTTAACAAAAGAGTCCGAAATGCAGTACTTGGATGCAATCTCAAAAACAACAGAATGATCTCTGTTTGTTTCCAAGGCAAACCATTCAATATCACAGTAATCCAATTCTATGCTACAACCAGTAATGATGAAGAAGCTGAAGTTGAATGGTTCTATGAAGACCTACATGGAGAAGGCAATGGCACCCTACTCCAGTACTCTTGCCTGGAAAATCTCATGGACGGAGGAGCCTGGTGGACTACAGTCCATGGGGTTGCTAAGAGTTGGACATGACTGAGCAACTTCACTTTCACTCTTCGCTTTCATGCATTGGAGAAGGAAATGGCAACCCACTCCAGTGTTCCTGCCTTGAGAATCCCAGGGACAGGGAAGCCTGGTTGGGCTGCTGTCTATGGGGTCGCACAGAGTCGGACACGACTGAATCAACCTAGCAGCAGCAGCAGCAGCATGAAGACCTAAGAGACCTTTTAGAGCTAACACCCCAGAAAGATGTCCTTTTCATTACAGGGGACTGGAATGCAAAAGTAGGATGTCAAGAAACACTTGGAGTAACAGGCAAATTTGGCCTTGGAACATGGAAGGAAGCAGGGCCAAGGCTAATAGAGTTTTGCCAAGAAAATGCACTGGTCATAGCAAACCCTCTTCCAACAACACAGGAAAAGACTCTATACATGGACATCACCAGATGGTCAACACCGAAATCAGATTGATTATATTCTCTGCAGCCAAACATGGAGAAGCTCTATACAGTCAGCAAAAATAAGACTGGGAGCTGACTTTGGCTCAGATCATGAACTCCTTATTGCCAAATTCAGACTTAAATTGAAGAAAGTGGGAAAAACTACTAGACGATTCAGGTATGACCTAAATCAAATCCCTTATGATTATACAGTGGTTGTCAGAAATAGATTGAAGGGACTAGATCTGATAGATAGAGTGCCTGATGAACTGTGGACGGAGGTTCGTGACATTGTACAGGAGACAGGGATCAAGACCATCCCCATGGAAAAGAAATGCAAAAAAGCAAAATGCCTGTCTGAGGAGGCCTTAAAAATAGCTGTGAAAAGAAGAGAAGTGAAAAGCAAAGGAGAAAAGGAAAGATATAAACATCTGAATCCAGAGTTCCAAAGAATAGCAAGAAGAGATAAGAAAGCCTTCCTCAGCGATCAATGCAAAGAAATAGAGGAAAACAACAGAATGGGAAAGACTAGAGATCTCTTCAAAACAAAATTAGAGATACCAAGGGAACATTTCATGCAAAGATGGGCTCGATAAAGGACAGAAATGGTATGGACCTAACAGAAGCAGAAGATATTAAGAGGTGGCAAGAACACACAGAGGAACTATATGAAAAAGATTTTCATGACTCAGATAACCACAATGGTGTGGTCATTCACATAGATCCAGACATCCTGGAACGTGAAGTCAAGGGAGATTTAGGAAGCATCCCTAAGAACAAAGCTAATTGAGGTAATGGAATTCCAGCTGAGCTATTTCAAATCCTAGAAGATGATGCTGATAAATTGCTGCACTCAATATGCCAGCAAATTTGGAAAACTCAACAGTGGCCACAGGACTGGAAAAGATTCATTTTTATTTCAATCCTAAAGGAAGGCAATGCCAAAGAATGCTTAGACTACTGCACAATTGCACTCATCTCACTTGCTAGTAAAGTAATGCTCAAAATTCTCCAAGCCAGGCTTCAACTGTACATGAACTGTGAACTTACAGATGTTCAAGCTGTTTTTAGAAAAGGCAGCAGAATCAGAGATGAAATTGCCAACATCCATTGGATCATCGAAAAAGCAAGAGAGATCCAGAAAAACACATAGTTATGCTTTATTGGCTATGCCAAAGCCTTTGACTATGTGGATCACAACAAACTATGGAAAATTCTGAAAGAGATGGGAAAACCAGACCACCTGACCTGCCTCTTGAGAAATCTGTATGCAGATCAGGAAGCAACAGTTAGAACTGAACATGGAACAGACTGGTTCCAAATAGAGAAAGGAGTATGTCAAGGCTGAATATTGTCACCTTGCTTATTTAACTTATATGCAGAGTACATCATGAGAAATGCTGGGCTGGAGGAAGCACAGGCTGGAATCAAGATTGCCAGGAGAAATATCAATAACTTCAGATATGCAGATGACACCATCCTTATGGCAGAAAGCGAAGAAGAACTAACCAGCCTCCTGATGAAAGTAAAAGAGGAGAGTGAAAAAGATGGCTTAAAGCTCAACATTCAGAAAACTAAGATAATGGCATCTGGTCCCATCACTTCCTGGGAAATAGATGGGGAAACAGTGGCTGACTTTATTTTTCTGGGCTCCAAAATCACTGCAAATGGTTATTGCAGTCATGAAATTAAAAGATGCTTGCTCCTTGGAAGAAAAGTTATGACCAACCTAGACAGCATATTAAAAAGCAAAGACATTACTTTGCCAACAAATGTCCCTCTAATCAAGGCTATGGCTTTTCCAATATGGATACGAGAGTTGGACTATAAAGAAAGCTGAGTGCTGAGGAATTGATGCTTTTGAACTTTGGTGTTGGAGAAGACTCTTGAGAGTCCCTTAAACTGCAAGGAGATCCAACCAGTCCATCCTAAAGGACATCAGTCCTGAATATTCATTGGAAGGACTGGTGCTGAAGCTGAAACTCCAATACTTTGGCTACCTGATGTGAAGAACTGACTGATTTGAAAGACCCTGATGCTGGGAAAGATTGAAGGTGGGAGGAGAAGGGGATGACAGAGGATGAGATTGTTGGATGGCATCACTGACTCAGTGGACATGAGTTTGATTATACCCCAGGAGTTGGTGATGGACAGGGAGGCATGGCATGCTGCAGTCCTTAGAGGAGGAAATAGCAAACACTTCAGTATTCTTGCCTGGAAAATTCCATGAACATAGAAGCCAGATGGACTGCAGTCCATGGAGTTGCAAAGAGCTATACATGACTTAGCAACTGACCATGCATGCAGGTGCATACAAAAAGCAAAGTACCTATGAGAAAATCAATTGTATAGCTAAATCTAGAAATGACTTGTATTAATTCTACTTACAGTCTCTTGGACACATGAGATATATGTCCCAGACTAAATACTAGAAGGGAAAGTGAATTTTTTCTGTAGCTCAGGAAGTCAGTGATACTGTCTGGTTCAAAAACAGCATTTTGTCTGCCATGACCACCTATCTTTATCATTTTTAATAAAATATTTTATTTATTTTTATAATAATTACCTACCTGGCTTTATACAAAAACTTGTTTCCATTTTTTTAATTTTCATTCATCTATATCACACTATGTTTATATTTATAACAATGTTTAAAGTCTTAAATTGCTTTTACCTGTATTATCTCAATTATCTCACTACACTATTACTATTTTGCTGATGTTTCAAAGATGTCATTCAGTTCAGTTCAGTTCATTCGCTCAGTCATGTCCAACTCTTTGCGACAGGGACGCCAGGCCTCCCTGTCCATCACCAACTCCCGGAGTTTACTCAAACTCATGTCCATCGAGTCGGGGATGCCATCCAGCCATCTCATCCTCGGTCGTCCCCTTCTCCTCCTGCCCCCAATCCCTCCCAGCATCAGAGTCTTTTCCAATGAGTCAACTCTTCGCCTGAGGTGGTCAAAGTATTGGAGTTTCAGCCTTAGCATCATTCCTTCCAAGGAACACCCAGGACTGATTTCCTTTAGGATGGACTGGTTGGATATCCTTGCAATCCAAGGGACTCTCAAGAGTCTTCTCCAACACCAGAGTTCAAAAGCATCAATTCTTTGGTGCTCAGCTTTCTTCACAGTCCAACTCTCACATCCATACATGACCACAGGAAAAACCATAGCCTTGACTAGACAGACGTTTGTTGGCAAAGTAATGTCTCTTCTTTTGAATATGCTTTCTAGGTTGGTCATAACTTTCCTTCCAAGGGGTAAGCTTCTTTTAATTTCATGGCTGCAATCACCATCTGCAGTGATTTTGGACCCCCCAAAAATAAAGTCAGCCACTGTTTGCATTGTTTCCCCATCTATTTCCCATGAAGTGATGGGACCAGATGCCATGATCTTCGTTTTCCAAATGTTGAGCTCTAAGCCAACTTTTTCACTCTCCTCTTTCACTTTCATCAAGAGGCTTTTTAGTTCCTCTTCACTTTCTGCCATTAGGGTGGTGTTATCTGCATATCTGAGGTTACTGATATTTCCCCCAGCAATCTTGATTCCAGCCCAGCGTTTCTCATGATGTACTCTTCATAGAAGTTAAATAAGCAGGGTGATAATATGTAGCCTTGGCGTACTCCTTTTCCTATTTGGAACCAGTCTGTTGTTCATGTGCAGTTCTAACTGGTGCTTCCTGACCGGCATATAGGTTTCTCAAGAGGCAGGTCAGGTGGTCTGGTATTCCCATCTCTTTCAGCATTTTCCACAGTTTGTTGTGATCCACATAGTCAAAGGCTTTGTCATAGTCAATAAAGCAGAAATAGATGTTTTTCTGGAACTCTCTTGCTTTTTTGATGATCCAGCAGATGTTGACCATTTGATCTCTGAGCCATTCACAAATGCATAGAGTTACCAGGAATTTTTTTTTTTTTTCTTGGTGTGGATTGCCTACTGCACAAATTTACCTCATGTTTTGTTAACCCTCTCTAAGAGACCTTTTATTAATTTGGGGTTCAGTGAGATTTCTTCAGTAGACTTGGATAACAGTTATTTCTTCAGTTGACTGTGGTTTTGTTAATTCTTTCTTCTAAACATTCCTATTTTCCCACTCTGAAGCATATGATATGCTAAGTGTAGATGTAGTTCCTTCTTAGAAGATTTGCTTTCTTTGTGGTCTTATGAATATGTGGGACTGTTCACAATTCATTTCCCCCGCTAAATATCCTTCATTATTTGTGTGACTCACTTATTTCAGGTATTTTCTGTTTTCTTCTTCTTTCAGCCTACATATATTCTTTCTCTGCTTCAGTCTATTTCCAACTTGCCCACTTTCTGAGCTGGAGCTCTCTAAAATTTTAATATCACATGATACATATATATACTGGAATTGTCCTTTCATCACATTGAATCTTCAAAATCTTTCAAATTTCTTCATATCCAATTCAGTTTCTACTATAGTGTTAAAAAATATCCACAACCTTAAAGTTGAATTATGTTTTATTCAGCTGGAATATTTTCAGGACTTCAAGCCTGGGAAGCAGCATCTCAAGTCACCTTGAGATAACTGCTCCTGGGCTTGAAGTCCTAAAGTTTGCCACCAAATAAGACATAGCTTTGCAAATATTTTTTTTTTAAACATCAGTTATGGGGACCATGGTGAAGTGACCCAGAGTAGAAATCTCTTGCACTTGAACTCTACAAGGATATGGAGCTGTGGTACCAGCAGAGACCCTAATGTTCATCCACCTCCTTGGGGAGTGAGTCCAGAGAAATTTGAGTGAGTCTCCCCTAGTTCTAGGATCTCCTGTTATTGGTTGATAATCCTACATTTTATTCAGTGAGGAAAGAGTTTATCCTTGAAACTTGGTTTCAAGAAGAGGTATATGGGTTACTCAGTTTAGACACTGAGAGTGTTATATTTAGTCAAAGGACTGGGAAGAGTTTACTTAGTATAGTTGCTGAGTGGGTTGTCTTGAGTGTAAAAGGCACTAGAAAGATATTGCTTGAGTATGTAAAAGGCACCAGGGTAAAAGGCACTGGGAAGACTTAGTCTGCATACCGACTGGCTGGTTGTCCTCAGTTTAGAGACTGGGAAGACTTTGCTCAGTGAGGTGGGACTGAGTTATTATAGGGGAAGACTGTCCCATTATTTTTCCTTAAATTGGCTACCTTAATAGTAGCCAATAATTATTTCTAAATTATTTCCAATAATTGGCTACCTTGTGAAAATAAAACTGAAATCTTATGAGAGTTTCTGAGCTCCAAAGTAGTGACTCTTTGTTAATAACTGGCAATGTCTTTCTCAGACAACTGAGAAACAGGAGTGGTAGAAAGTGAAAGTGTCACTCTCTCAGTTGTGTCTGACTCTTTGCGACCCTATGTTCTGTAGCTTGACAGGGTCTTCAGTCCATAGAATTCTCCAAGTCCAAGAATACTGGAGTGGGTTACCATTTCCTTCCCCAGGGGATCTTCCTGATCCAGGGATCAAACGTGGGTATCCTGCATTGCAGGCATATTCTTTATCGTCTGAGCCAACAAGGAAGTGGTGGAGGCAAGACCTCAGACCTCAAAGTTGTCCCCATTGGGAAACCCACTCAAGCAATTAACAAATTGCACAATCAGGGACACTCACCAAAATTTACCATTCTGTGATATAAGCACCTGTGGAAGCATTTTACTCTGCTAGGATTACCTGAGACGTGTAACAGGGTGCTGAAGTAGCTCTGAAGCAACACCAGAGAAGTTAAGCTTCCAAGCAGTGTACACTGGCCCACCAAAACATTGTGGCTAGCAATTTTATCTCAAAAAACTGACTTCAAAATGGGGCGGGGGGGGGGAGTTTCAAAATAAAAGAAAAAGGAATGACAGTTTGTCAATACCCTAGCTGAGTAAATGTACATACAAAACTTACAAGTATTTGCTTAATTGAAAATTAAAGGAAATCTCACCCTAAAAATTGAAGAGTCTCTTTTATTGCATATGCAGTTAAATTAAATTAAGGAGAAAAAAAAAGCGGGGCAGCATGATAAAAAAATACCTTTTAGTAATGCTGACTCTAAACAAAGGGCTTCTAGCGGGAAACTTGCATTTCTCTCTGTCTTTGAAATGTAAATGTTCTAACTGAGCTTCCTATGACTGTGTATGTGTGCGCGTGTGTGTGTGTGTGTGTATATATATATATATATATATATATATATATATATATATATATTTTGTTTTGAAACTTTACTTTTGCCATATTATATTTTGAAAGTAAACTCACTGGATATGTTACATTCTCACTCTTATGGGAAGCCTCATGTCTTAAAGGATTGAATCACTATTGATAAATAGTTTACTGAGGGCCAAATGATGGTTCCTCTAAAAATTGGAGAAGCTAACAAATTGGTGAAATCTAGAGTGCTCTCATTATAAACAGCTCTTTTATTGCTAACAATAAAACAAAAAATTAAATAAAGATAAATGTAATAATGAACCTAATAATAAGTTCCAAAGTAGGGACTCTCTTTTATTGGCTGACAATGACTTTCTCAGACAACTGAGAAATAGGAGTGGTGGAAAGTGAAAGTCTTAGTCTTTGAGTTGTGTCTGACTCTTGCGATCCCCTGGACTTTAGCCTGCCAGGGTCCTCTGCCATTTCCTTCTCCAGGGGAATCTTCCTGACCTAGGGATCAAACTAACTGACAATGAAACAAAAATCAAAGTAAAAGTAAATTTAATAACCTAATAATGAGCCCAAAGTAGGGACTCTCTCTTATTGGCTGGCAATGGCTTTCTCAGACAACTGAGAAACAGGAGTGGTGGAAAGTGATCAAAATTGATGAAAAATTTTATCTGATAATGAACATAAGAACTTATGTTGTTTAAAAGAAGTAAGAGAGACTGGTTTAAGAAGTTTCATTTGTGGTCTTCACTATCCTTTAATAAATCTTAGATTAGATTAGATTAGATCAGTTGCTCAGTCCTGTCCCACTCTTTGAGACCCCATGAATCCCAGCACGCCAGGCCTCCCTGTCCATCACCAACTCCCGGAGTTCACTCAGACTCACGTCCATCGAGTCAGTGATGCCATCCAGCCATCTCATCCTCTGTCGTCCCCTTCTCCTCCTGCCCCCAATCCCTCCCAGCATCAGAGTCTTTTCCAATGAGTCAACTCTTTGCATGAGGTGGCCAAAGTATTGGAGTTTCAGCCTTAGCATCATTCCTTCCAAAGAACACCCAGGGCTAATCTCCTTCAGAATGGACTGGTTGGATCTCCTTGCAGTCCAAGGGACTCTCAAGAGTCTTCTCCAACACCACAGTTCAAAAGCATCAATTCTTTGGTGCTCAGCCTTCTTCATAGTCCAACTTTCACATCCATACATGACCACAGGAAAAACCATAGCCTTGACTAGATGAACCTTTGTTGGCAAAGTAATGTCTCTGTTTTTGAATATGCTATCTAGGTTGGTCATAACTTTCCTTCCATGGAGTAAGCGTCTTTTAATTTCATGGCTGCAGTCACCATCTGTAGTGATTTTGGAGCCCAGAAAAATAAAGTCTGACACTGTTTCCACTGCATCCCCATCTATTTCCCATGAAGTGGTGGGACCGGATGCCATGAAATTCGTTTTCTTAATGTTGAGCTTTTAAGCCAACTTTTTCACTCTCCACTTACACTTTCATCAAGAGGCTTTTTAGGTCCTCTTCACTTTCTGCCATAAGGGTGGTGTCATCTGCATATATGAGGTTATTGATATTTCTCCTGGCAATCTTGATTCCAGCTTGTGCTTCTTCCAGCCCAGCGTTTCTCATGATGTACTTTGCATATAAGTTAAATAAACAGGGTGACAATATACAGCCTTGATGTACTCCTTTTCCTATTTGGAACCAGTCTGTTGTTCCATGTCCACTTCTAACTGTTGCTTCCTGACCTGCATACAAATTTCTCAAGAGGCAGATCAGGTGGTCTGATATTCCCATCTCTTTCAGAATTTTCCACAGTTTATTGTGATCCACACAATCAAAGGCTTTGGCATAGTCAGTAAAGCAGAAATAGATGCTTTTCTGGAATTCTCTTGCTTTTTCCATGATCCAGTGGATGTTGGCAATTTGGTCTCTGGTTCCTCTGCCTTTTCTGAAACCAGCTTGAACATCAGGAAGTTCATGGTTCACATATTGCTGAAGCCTGGCTTGGAGAATTTTGAGCATTACTTTACTAGCGTGTGAGATGAATGCAATTGTGCAGTAGTTTGAGCCTTCTTTGGCATTGCCTTTCTTTGGGATTGGGATGAAAATTAACCTTTTCTAGTCCTGTGGCCACTGCTGAGTTTTCCCAATTTGTTGGCATATTGAGTGCAGCACTTTCACAGCATCATCTTTCAGGATTTGGAATAGCTCAACTGGAATTCCATCACCTCCACTAGCTTTGTTTGTAGTGATGTTTTCTAAGGCCCACTTGACTTCACATTCCAGGATGTCTGGCTCTAGGTCACTGATCACACCATCATGATTATCTGGGTCGTGAAGATCTTTTTTATACAGTTCTTCTGTGTATTCTTGCCATCTCTTCTTAATATCTTCTGCTTCTGTTAGGTCCATACCATTTCTGTCCTTTATCGAGCCCATCTTTGCATGAAATGTTCCTTTGGTATCTCTGATTTTCTTGAAGAGATCTGTAGTCTTTCCCATTCTGTTGTTTTCCTCTATTTCTTTGCATTGATCGCTGAAGAAGGCTTTCTTATCTCTTCTTGCTATTCTTTGGAAGTCTGCATTCAGATGTTTATATCTTTCCTTTTCTCCTTTTCTTTTTGCTTCTCTTCTTTTCACAGCTATTTGTAAGGCCTCCCCAGACAGCCATTTTGCTTTTTTGCATGTCTTTCCTATGGGAATGGTATTGATCCCTGTCTCCTGTACAATGTCACAAACCTCATTCCATAGTTCATCAGGCACTCTATCTATCAGATCTAGGCCCTTAAATCTATTTCTCACTTCCACTGTATAATCATAAGGGATTTGATTTAGGTCATACCTGAATGGTCTAGTGGTTTTCCCTACTTTCTTCAATTTAAGTCTGAATTTGGCAATAAGGAGTTCATGGTCTGAGCCACAGTCAACTCCTCATCTTGTTTTTGCTGACTGTATAGAGTTTCTCCATCTTTGGCTGCAAAGAATATAATCAGTCTGATTTCGGTGTTGACCATCTGGTGATGTCCATGTATAGAATCTTCTCTTGTGTTGTTGGAAGAGGGTGTTTGTTATGACCAGTGCATTTTCTAGGCAAAACTCTATCAGTTTTTCCCTGCTTCGTTCCGTATTCCAAGGCCAAATTTGCCTGTTACTCCAGGTGTTTCTTGTCTTCCTACTTTTGCATTCCAGTCCCGTATAATGAAAAGGACATCTTTTTTAGGTGTTAGTTCTAAAAGGTCTTGTAGGTGTTCATAGAACCATTCAACTTCAGCTTCTTCAGCGTTACTAGTTGGGGCATAGACTTGGATTACTGTGATACTGAATGATTTGCCTTGGAAACGAACAGAGATCATTCTGTCATTTTTGAGATTGCATCCAAGTACTGCATTTCGGACTCTTTTGTTGACCATGATGGCCACTCCATTTCTTCTGAGGGATTCCTGCCTGCAGTAGTAGATATAATGGTCAGCTGAGTTAAATTCACCCTTCCAGTCCATTTCTGTTCACTGATTCCTAGAATGTCAACATTCACTCTTGCCATCTCTTGTTTGACTGCTTCCAATTTGCCTTGATTCATGGACCTGACAGTCCAGGTTCCTATGCAATACTGCTCTTTACAGCATTGGACCTTGCTTCTATCACCAGTCACATCCACAGCTGGGTATTGTTTTTGCTTTGGCTCCATCCCTTCATTCTTTCTGGAGTTATTTCTCCACTGATATCCAGTAGCATATTGGGTACCTACTGACCTGGGGAGTTTCTCTTTCAGTATCCTATCATTTTGCCTTTTCATAATGGGTCTTACAAATAATAAAAAGAGGTTTAGATTAATTAATGTTAACAAGAAAAATTTGTACTTACAACAGATTGGAAATTTTAAAAGGAATTATCTCAAATGAATAAAGAGGTCTTTAGATGGTTATTGAAAATGAGATTAATAAAATAGATATTTATATGATTAAAACAAGATTTGATATTACTACCATACCTAAGGTTTAAAGAGCCATAAGGGACCATAGATCATCGTTTTCTTGTGGCAAAGCAGCTTGCATAACTTGTGTAAGTCAATGAAACTATGAGCCATGCCATACAGGGCTGCCCAAGACAGGCAGGTCATAGTGAAGAGCTCTGATAAAATATGGAGAAGGAAATGGCAACCCACTCTAGTATTTGTACGTAGAGAAGCCCATGGGCAGTATAAAGGAACAAAAGATATAACAGCAGAAAATGAGTCCCAAGTTGGAAGGTGTCCAATATGATACTGGGGAAGAATGGAGGGCAATTACTAATAGCTCCAGAAAGAATGAAGTCAAGAGATATGCAGAATAACAGGCAAATTTGGCCTTGGAGTTCAAAATAAAGCAAGGCAAAGGCTAAAATTTTGTCAAGAGAACACATTGGTCATAGTAAGCTGTTTTCCAACTACACAAGAAACAACTCTACACATGGGCATAACCAGATGGCCAAATCGAAATCAGACCAATTATGTTCTTTTCAGCCAAAGATGGATAAGCCCAATACACAAAGTGTATAACACCTGTGGCTGACTGGCTCAGAACCTGAGTTCCTTATTGCAAAGGTCAGACTTAAATTGAAGAAAGAAGGGAAAACCACTAGCCATTCAGGCATGATCAAAATGATCTCTTTTATGATTATACAGTGGAGGTGACTAATAAACTCAAGGAATTAGATCTGGTAGACAGAGTGCCTGAAGAACTATAAACAAAGGTTCATATCATAGTACAAGAAGCAGTGACTAAAATCATCCCAAAGAAAAAGAAATGCAAGAAGGCAAAGTTGGAGTCTGAGGACATTTTGCAAATAACTGAGGAAAGAAGAGAAGCAAAAGGTAAGGGAGAAAGGGAAAGATGTACCAAGTTGAATGCAGAATTCCACAGAAAGGCAAGAAGAGATAAAAATGCCTTCTTAAATTAACAATGCAAAGAAATAGAGCAAAACAATAGAATAGAAAAGACTAGAGATCTCTTCAAGAAAATTCGAGGTATCAAGGGAACATTATATGCAAGGATTGGCATGATAAAGGACAGAAACAGTAAGGATGTAACAGAAGCAGAAGAGGTGGTGAGAATACATAGAACTATACAACAAAGGTCTTGATGACCCATAGAACCATGCTGGTTTGGTCACTCACTAAAACCAGACACCCTGGAGTGTGAGGTCAAATTAGCCTTAGGAAGCTTTCCTAGGAACAAAGCTATTGGAGGTGACAGAATTCTAGCTAAGCTGTTTAAACTCCTAAAAAATGATGACAATCAAGTGCTGCACACAATATATTAGCAAATACGGAAAACTCAGCAGTGGCCACACAACTGAAAAGGGTCCATTTTCATTCCAATCCCAAAGAAGGGCAATGCCCAAGAATGCTCAAACTATCGTACAATTGCTTTCATTTCACATGCTATCAAGGTTAGCTAGGCTTCAACTGTATTTAAGCCAAGAACTTTCAAATGTACAAGCTAGGTTTAGAAAAGACAAAAGAATCAGAGATCAAATTGCCAAGATTTGTTGGATCATAGAGAAAGCAGAGAAATTCCAAACATCCTCTTCTGCTTCATTGACTATGCTAAAGCCTTTGATAGTGTGAATACAAAAAAAAAAAAATGTGGAAAATCCTTAAAGAGACGGGAGATTACCTTATGAGAACACGTTAACTGTCTCCTGAGAAACCTGTATGCAGGTCAAGAAAGAACAGTTTCAAGTGGACATGAAACAACTGACTGGTTCAAAATTTGGAAAGGAGCATCACAAGGCTGTATATTGTCACCCTGCTAATGTAACTTACATGCAGTGTGCATCCGACAAAATCCCAGGCTGGATGAATCACAAACTGGAATCAAGATTGCCAGGAGAAATATCAACAACCTCAGACATGCAGATGATACCACTCCAATGACAGAAAATGAAGAGGAACTAAAGAACACAGTGATGAAGGTGAAAGAGGAGATTGAAAAAGTTGGCTTTAAGGTTAACATTTAAAAAATAAATAAATAAATAAAACTTAAGACCGTGGCATCCGGTCCCATCACTTCATGGCAAATAGAAGAAAAAGAGTGAAGCAGTGACAGATTTTTATTTTCTTGGTCTCCAAAATCAGTGCAGATGGTGACTGCACCCATGAAATTAAAAGACACTTGCTCCTTGGAGTGAAAGCTATGCAAACCTAGACAGTGTATTAAAAAGCAGAGTCATCAATTTGCTGACAAATGTCCTTATAGTCAAAGCTATGGTTTTTCCGCAAGTCATGTATGGATGTGAGGGTTGAACCATAAGGAAGACTGAACGCCAAATAATTGATGTTTTGACCTGTGGTACTGGAGATGACTCTTGAGAGTCCCTTGGACTGCAAGGAGATCAAACCAGTCAGTCCTAAAGGAAATCAGTCCTGAATATTCATTGTAAGGACTGATACTCAAGCTGAAGCTCCAATACTTCACTCACCTGATGTGAAGAATTAACTCACTGGTAAAGATCCTGATTCTGGGAAAGATTGAAGGCAGGAGAAGAAGGGGAATACAGAGGATGAGATAGTTGGATAGCATCACTGACTCTATGGACATGAGTTTGAGCAAGCTCCAGGAGTTAGTGATGGACAGGGAAGCCTGACTTGCTGCAGCCCATGGGGTCACAGAGTCAGACATGACTAAGCAATTGAACTGAACTGTTTGTCAACTAGTAATATTGTAATTCCTGATTCATAACTAAGCTTTTAAGTGAAACCATGAGATCTCTCATCTTCCTGTTTATGTTATCTCTGTGTACATATTATACATGAGATATCACTACTTCTTAAAAGAAATATCAAACTTGAATTTATAAAGAGCTCTATTTAATTTTAATAAAAAACACTACATTTGAAGAAACTGACCAAATGTCTTTCAGGTTCACATGAATTGGGAAATATTCAACAAAAGCTGATATCTGATATTAATGCTTTAGTTGGTTGATTTAATTAATTTATACATGTTGTTAAGTCATCAAAATTAAATTCATTACTTTATTGTGCCTAAGTTTAACAAATAAGACCTTATTATATCTGTTACAAGGAAAGCAACTTTATATGATGAAACTTTAAAATAATTGTAAATGAGATAAGAGCTTTGGGTTAAAATTTTAAAATAATTTATTTTCAGTAAATCTACTTAAAATGATCTTCCCAGATATTTGGTGACTTATGTACTTGAATTGTGTTAATTAAATAATAGAAGTTTATTCAGTTCATCAGTTCAGTTCATTCACTCAGTCTTGTCTGACTCTTTGCAACCCCATGAATCGGAGCACGCCAGGCCTCCCTGTCAATCACCAAATCCCAGAGTTCACTCAACTCACGCCCATCGAGTCAGTGATGCCATCCAGCCATCTCATCCTCTGTTGTCCCCTTCTCCTCCTGCCCCCAATCCCTCCCAGCATCAGAGTCTTTTCCAATGAGTCAACTCTTCACATGAGGTGGCCAAAGTACTGGAGTTTCAGCTTCAGCATTATTCCCTCCAAAGAAACCCCAGGGCTGATCTCCTTAGGAATGGACTGGTTGGATCTGCTTGCAGTCCAAGGGGCTCACAAGAGTCTTCTCCAGCACCACAGTTCAAAAGCATCAATTCTTCGGTGCTCAGCCTTCTTCACAGTCCAACTCTCACATCCATACATGACCACTGGAAAAACCATAGCCTTGACTAGACGAACCTTTGTTGGCAAAGTAATGTCTCTGCTTTTGAATATGCTATCTAGGATGGACATAACTTTCCTTCCACGGAGTAAGCACCTTTTAATTCCATGGCTGCAGTCACCATCTGCAGTGATTTTGGAGCCCAGAAAAATAAAGTCTGACACTGTTTCCACTGTATCCCCGTCTATTTCCCATGAAGTGGTGGGACCGGATGCCATGATCTTCGTTTTCCAAATGTTGAGCTTTAAGCCAACTTTTTCACTCTCCACTTACACTTTCATCAAGAGGCTTTTTAGTTCCTCTTCACTTTCTGCCATAAGGATGGTGTTATCTGCATATCTGAAGTTATTGATACTTCTCCCGGCAATCTTGATTCCAGCTTGTGCTTCTTCCAGCCCAGCGTTTCTCATGATGTACTCTGCACATAAGTTAAATAAACAGGGTGACAGTATATAGCCTTGACAAACTCCTTTTCCTATTTGGAACCAGTCTGTTGTTCCATGTCCAGTTCTAACTGTTGCTTCCTGACCTGCATATAGGTTTCTCAAGAGGCAGGTCAGGTGGTCTGGTATTCCCATCTCTTTCAGAATTTTCCACAGTTTATTGTGATCCACACAATCAAAGGCTTTGGCATAGTCAATAAAGCAGAAATAGATGTTTTTCTGGAACTCTCTTGCTTTTTCCACGATCCAGCGGATGTTGGCAATTTGATCTCTGGTTCCTCTGCCTTTTCTAAAACCAGCTTGAACATCAGGAAGTTCATGGTTAACGTATTGCTGAAGCCTGGCTTGGAGAATTTTGAGCATTACTTTACTAGCGTGTGAGATGAATGCAATTGTGCAGTAGTTTGAGCATTCTTTGGCATTCCCTTTCTTTGGGATTGGGATGAAAATTGACCTTTTCTAGTCCTGTGGCCACTGCTGAGTTTTCCAAATTTGCTGGCATATTGAGTGCAGCACTTTCACAGCATCATCTTTCAGGATTTGAAATAGCTCAACTGGAATTCCATCACCTCCACTAGCTTTGTTCGTAGTGATGCTTTCTAAGGCCCACTTGACTTCACATTCCAGGATGTCTGGCTCTAGGTCAGTGATCACACCATCGTGATTATCTGGGTCATGAAGATCTTTTTTGTACAGTTCTTCTGTGTATTCTTGCCATCTCTTCTTAATATCTTCTGCTTCTGTTAGGTCCATACCATTTCTGTCCTTTATCGAGCCCATCTTTGCATGAAATGTTCCCTTGGTATCTTTAATTTTCTTGAGATCTCTAGTCTTTCCCATTCTGTTGTTTTCCTCTATTTCTTTGCATTGATCACTGAGGAAGGCTTTCTCATCTCTTCTTGCTATTCTTTGGAACTCTGCATTCACATGCTTATATCTTTCCTTTTCTCCTTTTCTTTTTGCTTCTCTTCTTTTCACAGCTATTTGTAGGGCCTCCTCAGACAGTCATTTTGCTTTTTTGCATTTCTTTTCCATGGGGATGGTCTTGATCCCTGTCTCCTGTACAATGTCACGAACCTCCATCCATAGTTCATCAGGCACTCTATCTATCAGATCTAGGCCCTTAAATCTATTTCTCACTTCCACTGTATAATCATAAGGGATTTGATTTAGGTCATACCTGAATGGTCTAGTGGTTTTCCCTACTTTCTTCAATTTAAGTCTGAATTTGGTAATAAGGAGTTCATGATCTTAGCCACAGTCAGCTCCTGGTCTTGTTTTTGCTGACTGTATAGAGCTTCTCCATCTTTGGCTGCAAAGAACATAATCAATCTGATTTCGGTGTTGACCATCTGGTGATGTCCATGTGTAGAGTCTTCTCTTGTGTTGTTGGAAGAGGGTGTTTGCTATGACCAGTGCATTTTCTTGGCAAAACTCTATTAGTCTTTGCCCTGATTCATTCCGTATTCCAAGGCCAAATTTGCCTGTTACTCCAGGTCTTTCTTGACTTCCTACATAGTCATCAGCAATTGCAGCCTTCGGATATCAGCTGGTGAGCCCTAAGGATACTCAGAAAGAAGAATACCTGTAATCTAGCAGCAGTCAGATTGTAACCAGCCCTAAGGTGAGCCCCAAGGGAGCTCAGGATGTGGAAAACAGAATACTAGCCCTGATAGCTGAGATGCATATGAAAAGAATGATTTCAGTCAACCCAGACTCTTGCATCTTCCCATACATAGGAAAGCACTAAATTCCTTATCTTGGGATATCTATCTTTTCTCTTTTACAAAACAATAATCTTTTGACATTCAGACTACCTGAACTTTTCTTATAAAATTTCTTTGTAACCTGCATCCTCCACCTCACTCCTCAGAGAAGTTCTGTCAGGGTCACTCGCCATGCTGTTTTCCAGGCTTAAAATCCTAAAAATTCCCACCAAGAGTTAATTATAACTCTCACCTTTTAGGTTGTGAATATTTTTGTAAGTTGACAATAATAAAAGCTTTAAATTTAGAGAGATGCTTCTTAAGGTCAAATTATGAAGTAAATTAAGATTTTATTCAGTATCCAACCACTGGTTTCTATATTTCTAACCCTAATCTATATATAAAATTATCTCTTGCTGTTCCTTGACTCCTCGGAGTTAATGTCTCAACTCCTGTCAGCAGCTAGGTCTTGACTTACTTTAAGCAAAGTTTTAACTCCAAGTATTCACTTCCATCTTACATTTTTCTGTAAGGATCTTGTTTGTAAATTATTATGTGCTGGTCTGTTTTCAAAAATATATTATAGATAAAAAGAGTAGAGACTATTTTATGTTTCCAAGCTTCCAAATATGTTCTTACACAAACACAAGAAAAACTCAGTGAATTTAGTAAAATCTGACATTAGTGTAGTTCAGTCTGTGGGAAAATATTTGTACTGGGCTAATAAATATATGACCAAAATCTTTTTCATGGATGTGAACATTTATAACAGAATACACCAGTTGTTATCATTTTTCATGTCGTCATGAGAAAAGTGGTAGATAGGGTAAGAGAAGAAACTTATGGATACACATATGATGCACCTATAGAATACCCTCTCTCAAATGGTGAAGAGATTGGTGGATATGTGGCGAGGAGAAACTCATGCAATATATAACAGTGTCAAGCCAGAGAAATACTGTTTATTGCTATTTTTTCCTGAATTTAGGTTGATTAAGTCATTTATAGATAAAAGAAACTTTTTAAAAGATTTATTTATTTATTTTATATTTTGGCTGTAGTGGGTCTTCATTGCTGCATGTGGACTTTCTCTAGTTGCTACTCCTCATCACAGTGCACAGGCTTCTCATTGCAGTGGGTTTTCTTGTTGCATAGCACAGCCTCCAGGCATATGGGTTTCAGTAGTTGCAGAGCTTGGACTCAGTAGTTGTGGCTCATGGACTCCAGAGTGCAGGCTCAGTAATTGTGGCACACGGGCCTTGTTGCCCTATGGTATGTGGGACCTTCCCATACCAGGGATGAAACCAATGTCCCTTACATTGCAAGACAGATTTTTAACCACTGCAACACCACAAACCATTTTTCTTTTTTTACTACAGATATGCTCCTGAAGTTCAGTAAGTTTAAATAATTTGCAAAATCATAATAGCTAGTATACCCTGTTTTCTAACATTCATTATAGTATCTCTTTACTTGATGTCTTGCTGCTGCCCAGCCTCTACACACTTTTTCCCAATATGCCTTTCTTTCATAAAGTACAGAAAGGAGAAAAGATTTGTATTTTTTAAGATTTGTTTTGAGTTGCCTAGATAAGTAGTCATACTAAAAATTACACAGGAGTTCCCCTAAATCCCTCACCCTATCCCTTTACTTCTTTATTTGGAGCTCTGTAGTGGGAACAACATTCAAAAAGAGCAGAACACATGCAGAAAATATGGTTTTCATGTCAGCAGCTCATCCATGAATAGACAAGACAGGCAATAATAACATGTTCTGGTCACTTCACTGCAAAAATTAGATAAATTTTATTATTTTCATCATCTCATCAAAAGCTTAAAACACATGCATCCAGGCAAAATCAAAATGATTTAATATCTCAGCTAATCTGTG
The DNA here is from genome assembly GCF_027580195.1 of Bos mutus. Taxonomy (NCBI): domain Eukaryota; kingdom Metazoa; phylum Chordata; class Mammalia; order Artiodactyla; family Bovidae; genus Bos; species Bos mutus. The sequence continues at coordinate 12,857,661 of NC_091640.1, read as the reverse complement.
CCTCCTAGATAATAAAATACATAACTACCAACAAAGGCAATCTGGGATGCAAACAGTTACTAATGAAACATAACAGAGAAAAAGTGGGTTGGGGCAAAGATATGGGCTCTGGATTAGTAGGGCAGATGGGTTTTGAATCCAGGCTGGAGTTCTGATTAGCAGCTATGTGATCCTTGAAGAGTCATTTAGTCTCTGAGGGCCAAGCTATCTCTTCTTGATACGGGAATAAAAACATCTACTACCTAAAGTTTCTATGATTGAAAATGTATAAAATACTTGGTTTACAATTGTTTTGCCAAGTGCTAAGTTTGCTTTTATTAAAGTAAACCTCATGGATGTGTGCGATTACTCTTCTGTCAAACATAAAATACTGTTTCAGATTTCCTGTAGAAATGTTTTCTACTTGGCTTTTATTATTTTATTTCCAAGAAGAAGTAATGACAACATTAACAACTGACTGTATATAGTTCACAGTTCAGTCACTCCGTAGTGTCCAACTCTGCGAACCCATGGACTGCAGCACACAAGGCTTCCCTGTCCATCACCAACTCCTGGGGCCTCTATAAGCTCATGTCTATCAAGTCGATGATGCCATCCAACCATCTCATTATCTGTCATCCCCTTCTCCTCCTGCCTTCAACCTTTCCCAGCATCACAGTATTTTCCAATGAGTCAGTTATTCTCATCAGGTGGCCAAAGTATTGGAGTTTCAGTTTCAGCATCAATACTTCCAGTGAATATTCAGGACTGATTTCCTTTAGGGTTGATTGGTTTGATCTCCTTGCAGTCCAAGGGACTCTCAAGAGTCTTCTCCAACACCACTGTTCAAAAGCATCGATTCCTCAGCATTCAGCTTTCTTTACGGTCAAAGTCTCACATCCATACATGACTACTGGAAAAATCAAAGATTTGACAAGATAGATTTTGTCAGCAAAGCAATGTCTCTGCTTTTTAAATGTTATCTAGGTTGGTCATAGAGAAGGCAATGGCACCCCACTCCAGTACTCTTGCTGGAAAATCCCATGGATGGAAGAGCCTGGTGGGCTGCAGTCCATGGGGTTGCTAAGAGTCAGACAAGACTGAGCGACTTTACTTTCACTTTTCACTGTCATGCATTGTAGAGGGAAATGGCAACCCACTCCAGTGTTCTTGCTTGGAGAATCCCAGGGACAGGGGAGCCTGGTGGGCTGCCGTCTATGGGGTTGCACAGAGTCAGACACGACTGAAACAACAGCAGCAGCAGCAGCAGATTGGTCATAGTTTTTCTTCCAAGGAGTAAGTGTCTTTTAATATCATGGCTGCAGTCACAATCTGCGGTGATTTTGGAGCCCAAGAAAATAGTCTCCACTGTTTCCATTGTTTCCCCATCTATTTGCCATGAATTGATGGGACCGGATGCTATGGTTTTAGTTTTCTGATGTTGAGTTTTAAGCCAACTTTTTTCACTCACCTCTTTCACTTTCATCAAGAAGCTCTTTAGTTCCTCTTCACTTTCTGCCATAAGGGTGGTGTCATCTGCATATCTGCTATTATTGACATTTCTACCTGCAATCTTTATTTCAGCTTGTACTTCATCCAGCCCAGGATTTTGCATGATGTATTCTGCATACAAGTTAAAAAGTAAGGTGGCAATAAAGAGCCTTGATGTCCGCCTTTCCTATTTGGAACCAGTCAATTGTTCCATGTCCAGTTCTAACTGTTGCTTCTTGACTTGCATACATATTTCTCAAGAGGCAGGTAAGGTGGTCTGGTATTCCAGTCTCATGAAGAATTTTCCACAGTTTGTTGTGATGCACACAGTCAAAGCCTTTAGCATAGTAGAAGCAGAAGTAGATATTTCCTGGAATTCTCTTTCTTTTTCTATGACCCAACAGATGTTGACATTTTGATCTTTGATTACTCTTCCTATTCTAAATTCAGCTTGAATATTTGGAAGTTCATGGTCCACATACTGCTGCAGCTAGCTTGGAGAATTTTGAGCATTACATTGTTAGCATTTGAGATGAGTACAATAGTGCAGTAGTTTGAACATTCTTTGGCATTATTTTTCTTTGCAATTGGAATGAATACTGACCTTTTTCAGTCTTCTGGCTACTGCTGAGTTTTTCAAATTTGCTGGCATATTGAATGCAGCACTTTCACAGCATCATCTTTTAGGCTTTGCAGTAGCTCAACTGGAATTCTATCACCTCCATGAGTGTTATTCGTGGTTGATGTTTCTTAAGGCCCACTTGACTTTGGACTCCAGGATGTCTGGCTCTAGGTGAGTGATCAGACAGTCATGGTTATCTGGGTCATAAAATCTTTTTTGTATAACTCTTCTGTGTATTCTTGCTACCTCTTCTTAATATCTTCTGCTTCTCTTAGGTTCATGCCATTTCTGTCTTTTATTTTGTCCATTTTTACATGAAATGTTCCCTTGGTATCTCTAATTTTCTTCAAGAGATCTCTTGTCTTTCCCATTCTGTTGTTTTCCTCTATTTCTTTGCATTGATCACTGAGGAAGGCTTTCTCATTTTTCCTTGTTCTTCTTTGGAACTCTGCATTCAAATGGTTATATTTTCCCTTTTTTCCTCTCCCTTAGCATCTCTTCTTTTCTCAACTATTTGTGTGGCTTCCTCAGACAACCATTTTGCCTTTTTGCATTCTTTCTTCTTGGGATGATATTGATCCTTACCTCCTGTACAGTGTCATGAACCTCTGTCCATAGTTTTTCAGGCACTCTGTCTATCAGATAATCCCTTGAATATATCTATTTGTCACTTCCTCTGTATAATCGTGAGGGATTTGATTTAGGTCATACCTGGGTGATCTAGTGGTTTTCCCTACTTTCTTAAATTTAAGTCTGAATCTGGCAATGAGGAGTTCATGATCTGAGCCACAGCCAGCTCCGTCTTGTTTTTGCTGACTGTACAGAGTTTCTCCATCTTTGGCTGCAAATAATTCAGTCAATTTGATTTCAGTATTGAATAACTGGTGATTTCCATTTGTAGAGTCATCTCTTGTGTTTTTGGAACAGGGTGTTTGGTATGTCCAGTGCATTCTCTTGGTGAAACTCTGTTAGCCTTTCCCCTGCTTCATTCTGTACTCCAAGGCCAAACTTGCCTGTTGCTCTAGGTATCTCTTGACTTCCTACTTTTGCATTCCAGTCCCCTATGATGAAAGGGACATCTTTTTTGGTGATAGTTTTAGAAGGTCTTGTAGGTCCTAATAGAACCATTCAACTTCAGCTTCTTTGGCATTAGTGGTTGGGGCATAGACTTGGATTACTGTGATATTGAATGGTTTGACTTGGAAACGAACAGAGGTAAGTGGTACTAATCAGATGTGCTAAATTATTTCTTAAAATCTTTATTGATTAAAATTTTTCCTCCTGCCTCAATAAAACTTGTATTCCAAATGACAACTATTGAATAATAGATCCCTCAATGAAATATTTTTACTGATTGAAGGATGACTTTTATCATTGTGGTTACTGACAACTTCCTTTTAGTCAACATTAATGAGTTTTTTGTGGTTGTGTTGTGTTGCATTTTTTAGTCTGTGTCTCTAAAATATGCACATTAGAAATTATGTCTCATATTGAAAGAGCAGCCACTGGATTTGAAACATGATGGTGGCATACAATATAAAACTGTAGCATTGCAAACAATCACAGTTGACTAGTGCTTTCTATATAATTTAATCTAGGCATCCTAGTGGGCTTGAAGTCTTCAGGGAAGGATTCTGTCTACCTCTTTTTCTCATTTCTAATCATGTCATTACAATAAAGGTGAAATGTGATTTGATGAGCTTATTGACATTTCTTTTGAAATATAAAACTGAATAGTCTAACATGGACTTATCCCTGATATTCATCATAAGCTATTTAAACTCAGTTGGCATGACTAGGTTTATTGTGAGGCAAATACATCAGTTGATGCACACACAAAAAATAGTTGATAAGGTATATATACTCAACATTGTGGAAACTACCACAAAAAGAAAAATCATTCTCCCACTTTTAGGATGTCTCTGAGAGTAGAAAACCAATTAAGAGCAAGGACAACTTATATGTTAAAATTATTGGAAAAGATTCTTACATGCAATAGTTCTGAGGAAGAAAAAATAAAGGGTGTATTAGTAGTTGAAATGCCCTGTGAGAAGTGGTTCTTAAAAATGATAAAAGATTCAGTTAGAGAGGAGAGCAGAAAGTTTGAGGAAAGATGTGAAAAGAGTAAAGTAGTGAAGTTGAGAGCTAGTTTCTTTTTTAAACTGTGAGTGAAAGAGGTAACTGAAATTTTCTGGCTAAGTTAGAGAGATTTATAAAGAAAGATGGGAAAGATATCAGCTATCACAGTGGTCCTATAGTTAGTGAAGAGAGGGTCCATTAAGTTCCAGGAAGCTAGAATCCATACATGGTATTCATACCTATATCCAGTCTTAGTATAAATACTTGATATATTAATAATGATAAGTTTGAAATAAAATATATTATGATAAAGTAAAATCCATTCATTCAAAAATGAATGGCTCCTATGCACAAAGTAGGGAATAAGTCACATGTGGTTTCCTCTATCATAGAGTATATAGGCTTTTAGATATGGGAAAGCAAGGCAAAATTAGATACACAGATTATATATAACCATAGCATGCATGCAAAATTAGGAAAAGTACACCAAAGTGACTGAAAAAAATCTATAACTGACAGTATGTTGGAGGGGTCTATTTAGAAACAGTGGCCAGGGAAAGTCTGTCTGAGTAGTTAAAATTTGAGCTGAGACCTAAATATTGAGAGTGGTCATCTGTGTAAGCTATCAGAGAAAGGGAATTCCAGGCAGATGGGCTACATTTGCAAAGTCAGGAAAGATCTTGGCATGCTGTAGAAAATGAAAGCTTGTTGTAGAAGAACATAGTAAGCAAGCAGAATTATCTAGGTAAGGTTGACAAGTAGGCAACATAAAGACCAAGCAGGGTTTTTAAAGTCCATGTAGGTTAGAGGAAAGTCTTATAGATTAAAATGTTAGAAACCCAATTCAAGCTAATCAAAATGATAAAAGGGGATGTATTAAATCAAATTACTAAAAATTCCAAAGACTTCTCCCTTTCACTGTTTCTCAGGCTAGCTTTAATAATTTTTTTTTCCTTCTCAACCACCTTAAACCATTCATATGTACTTGGAAAGACAATTATCAGCAAATGTTATCTTACTTCTTCTTTGCATTCTCAGCAGAGAAATTAACCTCTTTCCATTCTCTCCAATAAGTATTATTATTAGTCAAGCTTTGGCTATATATTTATCCATAAACATTTATTGTGGCCATAAATGTGATACATGCTGGTTGAGCACTCATGGCTCAAATGATGCTAGGCATAAAGTCAGTCAGGCTCCAATCATATGAATTGAGACAGAGGAACGGATAAGTTCCCAACAAAGAAGAAAAAACACAGAAACATCTGCATGTGTTTACATAATATGTAGGATGGAAGATACTATGGGAATATTTATCATAAACCATATTTCCACTGCTGCAATCTTGAAGAAGACAGTAAAGCTCCTTAATTCCACAAGCACATTATCAGGATATCCAAAATGGTTACAAGTGTAATTTGAGATCATTCTGTGGCTGCTTGTTTCCTAGAATACAGTTTTACATGGGACATAAAGGCTGTGCATAGGCAACATTGATTATAGATAAGCTTTTTGTTTATTTCTTTAACATTCTAAAACATAGGGCCTGCCTTTGGGACAAGACCATTATAATGAGGATAGTGTCAATATTTGGGGATGGTAATTAAGTATCCAGGAAAGGAACAAGATTTAGGAGGTTTGAATCCAGTATTCAGGGAAAATCCTCACACTTCTGTTTCTGACTCATCAGGAAACTTGGATTAATGCCTTAACCCCTCTAATCTCATGTATTCCCAATCTCACAGGGATAAGGTTAGAATTAGATGTGCAAAAATTTAAGAGAAATCCCAATCAAGAGGAGCAAGAGACTAGAAGGGGTAGCTCTTACTCTGGATGAAAACAGAGCCCAATGGGAAGAAGGAAGTCTCCTCTTATTTCCTGGAAAGAAATCAGCCAATGAAAAACCATGGATTCTTTGTTTACTAGAACCTTCCCAATTTCCTTTTTGCCTCTGTAAAAGAGTCATCCTTCCCTTTCCATGTGAGAATGTCCATGTCAACACCTTGTGAGAAAGGTCTCCTCATTGTTGCAGACCCCAAATTGCAATTCTCTGCCAATCCTAAATAAACTGATCTTGGCTGGAGAAATATCTAGCAGTCTACTTTTTTTAGGTCTACATTTTGGTGGTCTGTTCATCGACCAGAGAAGATCGCTGAAGGTTCCAGTGCTGGTCAGCTGTGGAAAGACAGCAAAATAACCAAGATGGCATGTTCAGGCTCTCTTGCCCCACATTTCATAAATAATGACCATGTAACTGCTGAGCTCTCTTACAGCACTGTGCACACATATCATGAGGTACCTGCTTGGTCACGGGATATTTTGTGCGGTAAGCATATATGGGCTCTACCTAAAAAGTGTCTGGATTTCTTTTGAATTGTGGCTGTGTCCTTTGGGTCAGCCATGAGAGGAGACTATATAGTGTATCTACTGCTATGGCTGCTCCATCACCTAGGAGAGAGTACTGTTACGGCTACTGCATCATCCAGGAGAGAAGCTGTGTTATGATTGTTGTGCCAGCCAGGAGAGAATAAATGTGTCTGCAATTCCTACAACTCCTTGAGTCTCCTTCCAGCCTCTTAGCTCATACCTTGCCTACTCTGTGTTCAGTGAACAGTGTGAAGAGCAATACAATTGGTGTCGTGAGCAGGATCAGCAACACAATTGGTATAGTCAGCTGGATGAGAAATAATACATCAGCAAATAGGTATGGTGTCCACAACTGAATGTCCCGTTGTCACTCACTGCTTTTCTTGCCCATCCTAGAGTTTGAAGGTATATCTTTGTCCTGAATCTGAATACGTGTCCTCTTTGCATTTGAAGATTTCCATTTTATTAAAGATCTATTTTAAGGTTTCATCTTTACTGTTAAGACCTTTTCTGTATGTGAGTAACCATTTGGTATATAGGTCTAATTTTGCGATCAGACTGTTTAAACCAAGGGTGACTGAGAAGCCATGGAGCCATTCCTACAGGAACAGGGGCTGCTCCAATAACTATGCTTGATCAGCCATTGGTCCACTCCCCTCTTCTTTATGCATTTATCTGTTGATGGACATTTAGGTTACTTCCTTATTTTACTGACTGTAAATAATGCCACTATGAACATTGAGGTTCATGTAGCTTTTTGAATTAGTGTTCTTATTTCCTTCAGATATATACCGAGGAATGGAAAGCCTGGATAATATGATAGTTCAATTTTTGGCTTGTTTTCCACAGTGGTCACACCAGTTTAAATTCTTACCAACAATGTTTGAGGGTTCCATTTTCTCCACATTCTCACCCACAATTGTTTTTTGTACATTTTTTCATTCAGTCAGTTCAGTCGCTCAGTCGTGTCCGACTCTTTGTGACCCCATGAATCGCAGCACGCCAGGCCTCCATGTCCATCACCAACTCCCGGAGTTCACCCAAACTCATAACCATCGAGTCAGTGATGCCATCCAGCCATCTCATCCTCTGTCATCCCTTTCTCCTCCTGCCCCCAATCCCTCCCAGCATCAGAGTCTTTTCCAATGAGCCACCTCTTCACATGAGGTGGCCAAAGTACTGAAGTTTCAGCTTTAGCACCATTCCTTTTAAAGAAATCCCAGGCTGATCTCCTCCAGAATGGACATTTTTTAATGATAGTCATTTTGAGAGGTGTGAGGTGATATCACATTGTGGTTTTGATTTGCATTACCTTGGTGATTAAGTGATGTTAAGCATATCTTCATGTGCTAGCTGGCCATCCTCATTTCCTCTTTGGAAAAATGTCTATTCAGTATTTCTACCCATTTTAAAAATCAGATTTTGTTTTGTTTCTATCTTGCGGTTGAGCTGACTTTATGTTTGGACACTTCAGTCTTTCTTCATGCACATTTCTAACTAAAATGGACCCATCCAATCAAAGACAATTTAGAATATCAATGGCCATATTGGGGAAATTCAAAATTCCCCAACTTAGTTTCCTTAAAAAGAAATTGGACTACAACAGCTAAAAAATCTCCAGGAGTGAGTGGAATGCTTATTTTGATTGCCATTTTGAGGATTACAAGCTTTATCAAGAACCTAAAATTGTCTCTGAAAAATTAAAATTTTAAGATTAATTAAGGCAAACAAATGATTAAAGAAAGCTAAAACAGGTCCTGAAGCCTCAGGTGCCTCTTTCTTGGCTTATATGTCTTAAGCTCCACTTCTGACACATTATTTCTTTCTCTCCCAACTCCTAATGACCAGACTCATCCTCTGTCACCATCTTCCTACATTTCATCTTTATGCTAAATTCTATTAGAGTATTTATTTTATTAAACTTTCCCTTTTCAATGAAACTCTCCCCAGTCCTTTTCTTCTGGAGTTGCCAGAATCTGTCTTAGACTTGATTATTCTAAGAAGTTAGAGGCTAAAACCTAAATTTCTTATATTCCCTGAACTGAAATGTGAGCATAGTCAAAGATTTTCCCAAAGTGTCTAAAGGTCCTTATATATATGCTGAGAAATTTAATGTACGTTACTCAAACTTAGTGACCTGGTTTCTCTGACTTATATCAACTAAATCATTCTTTTGTCAGTGAAGGCCAGGACCAGTATTGGATGAAAACCACTAACAGAAAACCATGAAAGACCTCTAGAATTACAACCAGGAGAAAAGCCTTTTACCTTATTGTATAACCAGGCTCAAAAAATTGAGAAGTTATTCCTTTGAGCAATTCTTAGGGCTTTTTCAAAAAAAGTCTATTAATTGAACAAAATTCAAGCTTCTAAACAAAAATCTGATGAATCTGTTCATGACAATTCCAATTGACTACACCTCATTTTTCTGAGAAAATTCTCATTTTTCTTTGGATGTTTACTGCACCTGTATAGCTTTTAATTCTATATTTATTAATAGGTTAAACTGGGACCTTTACCTTCTGGTAAAATAGTAACAGGATGTAATGGGAAACTCTGTTTACTCAAGATCTAGTTAATCTGCCAAACCAACTCTCTTGTACTCTAGATGAATTATTTAAAAAAAATACTATCAAAATTCTTAATCTTCAAATGTAGAAAATGAAGATGCCTAAATGAAATAAAAACCCTCCTAATTTCTGCTACTATTAAAAAAATGTAGGAAATTATAAAATAAATTGTTACAAATTTTATAACTACAGGCATCATCAGCCCTCTAAGCAGCTTTTCCAACATCCTTCCAAATCTCAGTGATAGGGCTCAGGAATACAAGGGTTCTTCCCAGTTCTTCCTCTTAATTGGCTTGGAGAAATGTCTCTCCAGATGGAGGATGAATTTCTTCCAGTCATAACTGAAAACAGTGCCATACTCTCAATGCTCAACCCCACTAGTATAAAATAACCCCCACCTCAAAGTACTAGAACATTTCAAATAGTGGAGATCTCTAATTAACTTCAGTGGGTTCTTATTTCTGAACCTATTTCCTTTTGTTAGGTCCTTTGAAATGTACACACTCTTTTCTCTTTAGTTTATCCACCCTATCCATTTCTTTCTCTCAAAAGGGGAACAAATTTTAGAATTTAATATTAGTCATCAAAGTAACCAACCAGGTGTACTAAATGACTCTTTGACACCTTTTATTTGCTTCATCCATGACTGTACTAGAGCTGATTCTGAAGACACTCATCATTTGCCCTTGTGAAATCAGCTGCTACCTTTTTTATAGGCAAAATCTTCAACTGTTGGCAAAATTCATGGCATACCTCCCATAAAGACTTTAAAAGATCCCTCAAGACCTCTTTCAGAAGTTAATTAATGTCTTATAAGTTTATGGGAATAACACCCATAGTAGAGGATTACAGTGCTTAAGGTCCCATTATCTCTTGTATTAACATCTGTAACAACCCCCCACCACCATTTTACCAGAGAAAGATGTTGATTAAAAGGGGGTAAATGTAAAAACAAATTAATAAATCAACAAAAGTCTCAATTAAATAGTGTTGGGAGGTCTTTTGTGCCCTGCTATTACAGCAAAGCTCAATGGATAGAAAAAAGACTCCTCTTCTTCCCTGGAAAGGACTCAGCCAATGCAAAGCCCTGAACTGTGCTTACTACAGTTTTCCCAACTTCCCTTTTTAAAGAGTCTACCTTCCCTTGCAAGCAATACCAGGAGTTTCACATGGCTCACCATAGTTGGAAACCCTGAAATGCAATTTCTTGCTGATCCTGAGCAAACTTGTTTCTGCTAGAGAAATATATGGAGGTCTATTTATTTCAAGTCAGCAGATGTAATACAACTTTATTATGCTCAACACAGTAGTGGACACAATGTAAACAGTTAAGAAATGTTACCCATTATTATTAATTGTTAAATGATGTATTTGTATCTGAAAATCCCTTAAAGTCTTTTTTTTTTTTTTCTCAAGGCCAAAAGTCATGAATTCCATGTTATTTTTTTCTATGGCTCAGCAACATTTGGTGTAAAGTGTAGATAATAACATTTATTAATATAAAGTATTAATTTAAAAAGAAATTAATGTGAATCTAAAGAATGCATTGGAGAATATTGAAAAATGAAATATAGAATTATTATCACAAAATTATTTATGAAATTGATCATACCTTCTGTTTCCTTTTAGAGTCCCTTTGTTACCCATGATCCTCAGCTTAATATAGTATACTGATTACCACATAAATATTTAAGTTGTTCTCTGTGGAATGAGATACTCTGTGTATGTGATATAAAGGAAAAGGTTGGAAGATTTAGACCCTTACAGTCTCTGATAATTTTTATTCCACTGTACCACATACTAGCTTTGAGTTTTTGAACAAATTGCTCAACTATCTTATTCATTAGAGTATTCATCTGTAACCAAAGTGGGAAAGATTTATCTTTGTAAGTGGCTCAGTGGTGAAGAATCTGCCTGCAACACAGGAGACAGAGCAGACACAGGTTCTATCTCTGGGTTGGGAAGATTCCACAGAGGAGGACAGTGCAACCCACTCCAGTATCATTGCCCTGACACAAATGAAGGGACCGAGCACAGCACAAGATTGATATGGGGGTTAATATGTTGTTAAAGTCCTGAACACAGAGTGAAAATTCAATAAATAACAATTATTAATACTAAGCATCAGAGCTTCTCAGGTATTGCAGTGGTAAAGTATCTGCCTGCCAATGTAGGAGATGCAAGATATGCAGGTTCAACCCCAGGGTTGGGAAGATCCCCTGGAGTAGGAAATGGCAACCCATTCCAGTATTCTTGTCTGGAAAATTCCATGGTCAGAGGAGCTTTGTAGGCCACAGTACATGGAATCGCAAAGAGTCAGACACGACTGAGCAGATGCACACACACACATTATTACTAAGCATTAAAGCATACAAAAACACATTAATACTAAGCATTAAAGAATTATAAGTACATGAGAAACAGTCATTTATTTCAAGAATATTTCAATCTAGATATGATGTGAAAAAAATTCTCTTCTGTCTTCTGCATCACTGAGTGGAACTTCTGGTTTTAGATCATTGAAGAAATGCTGACATCAAGCATCACTGAAGAAAATGAAAACCATCATGATTGGAGTTACTTATTAGTACTTATTGGTACCTGTGAAAATATCCTATTCTTAGCTAATATTATCTTTGAGGAGTTCAAAGTAACTTTCTGGTGGAAAATTAACTGATACAATGCAAGATAGAATTGAATTCCAAATTAGATAATTAAAATGCAGTTGAACCACAAATTCTAATATGAATCAAAGCATGTTTCTACTGATCTGTGAAGAACACATTTATGAAAGAGGAAACGATTTCGATCCTAAAGGGCTTCTGTGACATATATTTATATCATTTCTCATTGCAAAAACTTTGGAGTGGGCCAATATAATAAAATCAGAAAGAGCTTTTCCAACTGACAAGTTCTGTGAGTCTTGAGTCACTCGTGTTCTCTCTCTCTGGGGCCCACTTCTTCTACCCTGCCATCCTTGTTTTATTCAATAATACCATTATAATCCAAATCAAATCTCCAAAATTTTATCACATTCTCACTTTATAACACACTTTGCTACTCTGGTATAAATGGGACCTGTGATCAAAATGAATTAATTGGGACATCAGAAACATAGACTCGCTTTTTCCAAACAATGGAAAGAACTGACTGAATATGTGGAAAGCTCTATCTTTAAACTATTTATAATACAGGGAAAATATTCAACTGAGAACCAAGGAAATGATACTTATTCAAACTCTATGGGGCAGGGTTCATTAAATGTTGGGAGAGAGATGTCTATTTGCTTCTAAGTAAATTATTCTGTGACTTATTGTAGTTCTTATAGATTAAAACATATGCATTCCAATAACTTAAATATGAGGACGGAACAACACAAAGCCTTCTTTTTTTATAGTTATGAGCATGTAATCATCCCTGGATCCACTTTGACTCCTGTTCAGGTTCCACCTGTGCAGATTAATTGAATTCCAAATGTTGGAGAATGAAAATACATATTATTCTAAAGGGACTACCATAATTTACTGTACATGTTTCCTCAGTATATGCCATATGCTCAAAACAAAAAGGAGGTAAATTACAGAACAACACATACAAAGATATGAGATATGACTAGAGATTCAAGATGAATTTAAAAAAATGTTAACCAAGTAATATATGAACATAAGTATATTATTTATCTACATGTTTTAGATCAGAAATGAAAAATGGATTCAAGTCAGTGGAAAATAACAAGAGCTAAAAAAGCCAGTTTTGGATTCATAGGAATCCAAAATCAGGTGAATCCTGATCTGACATTAAAGGAATGCATTGAATTTAGAAAGAAAGAAACAGAGACTACTGAAAGGATACAAACACACACACATACACAAAATAAAAATCTTATATCACAGTTAAATGATAGATGTTATTAAGTAATAATATGAGAATTAATATATTATTACAGACATACCACAAAGTCATCTACCTGAAGCCTCTTTCTCACATTGTAAACATTGCATTGTCTTAACTAATAACTATAATAATGAGAGGAGAAAACACTAGCCACCCATTTTTATTTTGCACATAATCTGTCTTTCCAATAAACTAATGTGAGTTTGTTCATCTTAGTACTGCTTACATTCTGTCAGCTCCATGCTCAAACTCAAATGTTTCCATCATCTACACAATGATGTCCAGAGTACTTGTCCTTGTGTTCCAACTCTTCAGTGCTCTAACTCTAATCTACCTTTCCCAGAATATCTCTCACTGTCTCTAGAAGTGTCCTGGCATTCAATCTAATCTAATGTCACTTCTACTTTTCAAATTTTCTCCAGTAACATAAAACTTATTTTAGTTTCATCTTTTCTGTTGTATTCTCGGATAATCCCAGATGGAAGTAACAGCTCACATTCTTCAATGTATCTAAGTTTATTTATTGCATTCTTCTAGTCTTTAAAATATGTACACTACATTTTAGCTAATTCTGTACATCTTAGCTTCCCTTCTAGTACAGGTGAGAACCAATACATTATAAATGTTCCAGGACTAAACATGTAGTTTATTGCTCAGCATATGGTTAGGAACTGAACTAAATCAAATCAAGTATATTACAGAGTGGGGCCAAGATGGCAGAGTTAGGAAGACTCTGAACTTCTGTCTTCCCAAGGACATTCCAAAATTACAACCACTTTCGTAAAAAACTATCAATGAGAATAGCCTGAAAGCTATCAGAAAAGCCCTTTTCACAACTAAAGTAATAAAGAAGGAACTACAACAAGATAAGAGACAGGATCAGATTCTTACCCTCAAGTTGGTGACTCACAAACAGGGGTAATATTATAATACTCCCCCCACACACAAGGAGTAAAGGATCTGAACCCTGTGTTGGGCTCCCCAGCTTGGGGTTCTGCATCAGTAAGGTAAGACCTTAGAACAACTGGCTTTAAAACTCAGTTGTGCTTATGTTTGGGAGCGCTAGAGAGCTATAGCAAAAAAGAGACTGCATTTTTAGAAGACTCACACAAAACCTCACAATCTCCAAATCCTAGCACAGAGGCAGTAATTTGAAAGGAGCCAGGATAAACTCCTTGGAGAATTTCCCAGATAAGCAGGAAATAACTAGAACTCTCTCTAAAGATGGAGATGCTGGCAGCAGCCATTTTGGGAAACTCATTTTACTATGATAACAGCAGAACCATTATGTAACTCTCCCTCTAGCTTATTTTCCCTAGGGATGCAACTGCTTCCTACCCCTCTATCAGGCCTTCAGCAGTCCCAAGACTCTCAGGCTAGGTAGACAGTCACATGGGAATTGAGTGCTACCTATCAGTGCATCAGCATCATAACCCAGCCCCTGGATCATGCACACAGCTCTATGGAGCCACAGCCTCACCTTGCAGCAGGCCAGTACCAATGTTAGGCCCCAGTGCTATACCAACAGCCACAATAGACCTGACAGGCCCTTTATTAGACTCACACCATTGCCAAGTCTTCCTCAGCTAGGTGGAAAGTCATGTGGGGATGCAACTCCATCCTTCAGTGGGCTGATATCTTCTCAGACTATACCAGCAACAATGCAAGATGCCTATACTTCCCTCCAGCATAGACACCTTGTGATTAAATGTACTGGGAGAAGCTCCACCTACCAGCAAGCCCACAGTAGTCAATTCCATCACAAAAGAAGAGCTTATGTAGCCCACATAGGAGGACTACAGAACATGTGCTATTGATCAGAGAGAAGCATGCTGTTGGGCCCTACAGAATAGCACCTATATAAAGCCTTTTCTCTAAGATTGGGAAAAGTAACTGACCTAATTACTACATAAAATTAAACATAGAAAATTACACAAAATGAAGAGACAGAATGATATGTTCAAAACAAAAGAATAAGACACAACCTCAGAAAAAGAACTAAACAAAGTAGGCCTAAGCAATCTATCTGCACTTCCCAGGTGGCTCAGTGGGTAAAGAATGTATCTGCAGCACCAGAGATTCAGGAGACATGGGCTCAATCTCTGGGTTAGGATAATCCCCTGGAGGAGGGCATGGCAACCCACTCTGGTATTCTTGCCTGGAGAATCCCATGGACAGAGGAACCTGGTGGGCTATAGTCTACAGAGTTGCACAGAGTCAGACATGACTGAAGTGACTGAGCACACACATACACACAAGCAATCTATCTGACACAAATTCAAGGTAATGATCATGAAGATGCTCACAGAATTCATAAGAATGGATGAACAGAGTGAAAATTTCCACATAGTTAGAAAATATAAACAGGAAACTGAGGAATAAAACTGACATAAAAATACTCTAGAAAGAATCAACAGTAGATTAGATGACTAGTGGAAATCCCTCAAGCTGAATGGGGATTTTTAATATGGCTATTTTAAGAGAAATCTTGGGTAACATCAAACACACTACTATTCACATTATCGAGATCCCAGAAGGAGAAAAGTAGGAGAAAAAGATAGAGAAATTATCTGAAGCAATAATAGCTGAAAATTTCCCTAACCTGAGAAAAAAAACAGACATTCACATCCACAGAGAATCCCAAACAAGATGAACTCATAAAAGTCTGAACCAATATGTCTTATAATGAAAATGGCAAAAATTAAGGAAAACAGAATCTTAAAAGCAGCAAGAGAGGACTTTCAAGATGGTATAGGAATAAAACAGGGAGAACTTACCCTTTACAAATACATCAAAAACTCATCTGCATGCAGAACAGCACCTACAGAACACATTCTGAACACTGGCAGAGGACTGTAGACTTCCAAAAAGGCAAGTCAGTTTCTTTAGAATGAAGTAGGGCGAAAGATAAAGATAAAAAGGGAGGCAAAAGATTTCAGAATGGTGACCTGAGTCTGGGGAGGCAGTCATGAAGGAGGAAAAGTTTCCACACACTAGGAAACCCCCTCACAGGCAGGGTCATGGGGGAGCTTCAGAACCTCAGAGGAAACTGCAATAATGAGTTCAGAGACAGGTGCTCTGAAGGCAAAGCTGAGGACACTCACCAGAGAGATTGTTGTGGAACAGCACTTCCCAACTGAGAAGCAGCTCACATGCCTGCATTAAGTGGGGGCTGGGTACCCAGGCTCAGGCTTCAGGACTCAAACCTCAGAGAGAGGACTGGGTTGACTTCCATGAAGATACTGAGGGAGTCAAGGGAAAAGCATGGGCCCACCAGAGAGGCAAAAGATCATTCCCAGGGGTACTCCCTGAATCCACATGCTCACAGACACAGGACCCCACCTTAGTGAATGTTGAAGGGGGGTTAAATAGCTGCAATCTGTAGCTCCAGGGATAGAGAAACCAGTATTAATGCCAGAGGTGGAAGGCAGGGGGCCACTGTAGTCCCAGCCCAAGGGTTTGCAGCTACTGTCAAGCTGTGAACTGGGGTGGATCACTGCCCACATCTTCCTGGAAGCCTGAGCAGCTTGGCTCCACAAGGGTCCCACAATGCAGGGCCAACTCCCCTGGGGAAGTGCATGACCCGCCTCAGACTATGGTGACCTCTTGCAGGTCCCAACCACAGTGGGCACTCCCCAGACACGTCAACTGTGTCTGCCATAACCCCCATTCTCCTAAACCCAACTGAGCTAGTGAACCCTATTAAGTGCTACTCTTATCCCCTTGTGTCCGGGCAGAGAATAGATACCAAAGAGTGACCTACAAGCTGAAGCAGGCCCCAAACCAAAAGGGAACACCAGGGGCTGTGAGAGTCAAGAAAAGGAGGAGCACTCACCCTTGCAGCTGCAGGTGCAGTGGATTAAATCTCCACAATTAGCTTGAGACTGTGGACTTTATGGGCAACTGTGGACTTCCCTGGTGGCTCAGATGGTAAAGCATCTGCCTACAATGCGGGAGACCTGGGTTCAATCCCTGGGTGAGGAAGATCTCCTAGAGAAGGAAATGGCAACCCACTCCAGTATTCTTGCCTGGAAAATAACATGGATGCAGAAGCCTGGTAGGCTACAGTCCATGGGGTCGCAAAGAGTCAGACACGACTGAGCGACTTCACTTTTCTTTCACTTTGTAGACTTTGAGAGCAAGTATAAGCTGGAATAAAGCAAGATCTGTGTCTGAGCTGACCCCACGCTGCCCAAAACTTGTCCAGAGACCTTCCTACAGATATTGGAGTACTTTCTGAGTAGGCAAATCAACTGGAGCAGGAAAACAGAGGAATTACATCAACATTCTTCTCAGTACCACTGTCTATATATCTACCCCCACATTTTTCTTTTTCATATTTTTCTAATGTTCTTTATTATTCCTTTACTTTTTACTTTTATAATCTACTTTTTTTCCTTTTTAAACATCTTATTTTTTAATTCATTTTATTTTTTCATAATTTTACAGTATTTCTTAGTTAAAATGCATTTTTGCCATGTTTTTTAATTTAAATTTTTGTGAGTTAATAATATTTATTTTCACTTAGAGGTTTGACTGTTGCTTTGATTGCTCTCTTTTTGACTCCTATTTTCATCCTTTTTTCTCTATTCTTTTCTCATTGTAATTATGCAAGTATTTTTGAGTGTTCTGAGCTGTTGAGTGCTAAGTGTTGAGTTTCACCATTTGTTTTGGAGTTTTATCTTCTTTGCCATGTGACTTGTGGAGACTTGGTGTTACAGTAAAGGGTTGGGCCTAAACCTCCAAAATGGGACACCTGAGAACAGGACTTTGGACCACCAGAGAATTCCCCGACCCTATGGAACATTAATAGGTGAAAGCATTCTCAAAGGCCTCTATCTCAACACTAACACCAAGTCCCATCCAAAGGCCAGCAAGGTCCAGTGGAAGATGCTTCATGTCAAGACTTTAACCTGCCCATTGGCAGAAAGAGTTCCCAAACCAAGACACCCAAAACAAACTACTGAGACTGGAATTTCCCTTCAGGGAGACAAGATCCAGCTCCATCCACCAGAACACAGGCACCCCCAACGAGGAAAGTTTCACAAGGCACTGGCCCAAACCCACCCATTGGGAGCAGACACCACAATTAAGAGGAACTATGACTTTCCAGCCTGCAGACAGGAGACTCCAAACACAGTAAATGTTAAAAAAAGAAGAGGCATAGAAACATGCAGCAGATGAAGGAACAAGGGGAAAATACACAAGACCAAACAAATGAAGAGGAAATAAGCAGTCACTTGAAAAATAATTCAAAGTAATGATGGTAAAGTTGATGAAATAAGATGGAAGCACAGATAAATAGACTAGAGGCACAGATTGAGAAAATAAAATAAATGTTTAACAAGAAACTAGGAGAATTAAAGAAGAGACAATCAACAATGAACAACACAATAACTAAGATTAAAAATATATTAGAGGGAATAATAACAGAATAATCAAAGCAGAACAATGGATAAGTGAGCTGGAAGAAAGAATGGTAGAAATAACTGAAACAAAACAGAATAAAGAACATAGAATAAAAAGAAAAGAGGATAGTCTCAGAGACTTCTGGCACAACATTAAGTGCATTAATATTTGAAACATACGGATTCCAGAAGAACAAGAGAAAAAGACAAGCTATGAGGATATATTTGAAGAGATTATAAAATGTAGAGACATCACTTTGTCAACAAAGGTCAGTATAGTCAAAGCTATGGTTTTTCCAATAGTCATGTACAGATGTGAGAGTTGGACCATAGAGGAATCTGAGCCCTAAAGAATTGATGCTTTTGAATTATGGTGTTGCAGAAGACTCTTGAGAGTCCCTTGGACTGCAAGATCAAACTAGTCAATCCTAAAGAAAGTCAACCCTGAATATTCATTGGAAGGACTGATGCTGAAGCTGAAGCTCCAATACTTTGGCCACTTAATGTGAAAAGCCAACCATTGGAAAAGACCCTGATCTGGGAAAGATTGAAGGCAAGAGGAGAAGGGTGTGACAGAGGATAAGATGGTTGGACGGCATCACCAATTCAATAGACATGAGTTTGTGCAAACTCCAAAAGGTAGAGAAGGACAGGGAAACCTGGTGTGCTGTAGTCTGTAGGGTAGCAAAGAGTCAGACATGCTGAGTGACTGAAAAGTGGCAGAAGTAATTGAAAAATTCTCTAAAGTGGGAAAGTAAATAGTACTCAAGCGCAAGAAGGCCAGAGATTCCCATATAGGATAAACCCAAGGAGAAACATGCCATGACACATATTAATCAAATGAACAAATATTAAACACAAATAAGTAAAGTAGCAAGTGAAAAGGAACAAATAACATATAAGGAGAACCCCATAAGGCTAACAGCTCATCTTTCAACAGAAACCCTGGAAGAGAGAAAGGAATGGCAGAATATACTTAAAATGATGAAAGGAAGGGGAAAAAAAAAAAAGCCACAACCAAGATTTCTCTCTCAGAAAGGATCACATTCAGATTGGAAGGAGAAATCAAAAGCTTTTTACATAAGCAAAAGTTAAGAGAATTCCCCACTACTCAACCAGCTCTATAACAAATACTAAAGGAACTTGTCTAGAGAGGAAACACTAGAGAAAGAAAAGGCCTTATAAAACAACCCCAAAATAATAAAATAAATTGTAATAGGATCATATATATCAATAATTACTTTAAATGTAAGTGTAATATATGTTCTAACCAAAGGCCACAGATTGGCTGACTGGATAAATTTAAAAGACTATATATATATATATATATATATATATATATATATATATATATACACACACACACATACATACATACCCACCTCAGACCTAGGAACACATACAGACTAAAAGTGAGGGGTTGGAAAAATATATTCCATGCAAATAGAAATCACAAGAAAGTGGAAGTAGAAATACTCATATCACATTCCATTCACCATTGCAATGAAAATAATAAAATACTTAGGAATATATCTACCTAAAGAAACTAAAGACCTATATATAGAAAACTATAAAACACTGGTGAAAGAAATAAAAGAGGACACTAATAAATGAAGAAATATACCATGTTCATGGATCGGAAGAATCAGTATAGTGAAAATGAGTATACTACCCAAAGCAATCTATAGACTCAATGCAATCCCTATCAAGCTACCAACAGTATCTTTCACAGAGCTAGGACAAATAATTTCACAATTTGTATGGAAATACAAAAAACCTCGAATAGCCAAAGCAATCTTGAGAAAAAAGAATGGAACTGGAGGAATCAACCTGCCTGACTTCAGGCTCTACTACAAAGCCACAGTCATCAAGACAGTATGGTACTGACACAAAGACAGAAATATAGATCAATGGAACAAAATAGAAAGCCCAGAGATAAATCCACGCACATATGGACACCTTACCTTTGACAAAGGAGGCAAGAATATACAATGGATTAAAGTCAATCTCTTTAACAAGTGGTGCTGGGAAAACTGGTCAACTACTTGTAAAAGAATGAAACTAGAACACTTTCTAACACCATACACAAAAATAAACTCAAAATGGATTAAAGATCTAAACGGAAGACCAGAAACTATAAAACTCCTGGAGGAGAACCTAGGCAAAACACTCTCCGACATACATCACAGCAGGATCCTCTATGACCCACCTCCCAAAATATTGGAAATAAAAGCAAAAATAAACAAATGGGGCCTAATTAAACTTAAAAGCTTCTGCACAACAAAGGAAACTATAAGCAAGGTGAAAAGACAGCCTTCAGAATGGGAGAAAATAATAGCAAATGAAGAAACTGACAAACAACTAATCTCAAAAATATACAAGGAACTCCTGCAGCTCAATTCCAGAAAAATAAATGATCCAATCAAAAAATGGGCCAAATATCTAAACAGACATTTCTCCAAAGAAGACATACAGATGACTAACAAACACATGAAAAGATGCTCAACATCACTCATTATCAGAGAAATGCAAATCAAACCACAATAAGGTACCATTTCACGCCAGTCAGAATGGCTGCGATCCAAAAGTCTACAAGTAATAAATGCTGGAGAGGGTGTGGAGAAAAGGGAACCCTCTTACGCTGTTGGTGGGAATGCAAACTAGTACAGCCACTATGGAGAACAGTGTGGAGCTTCCTTAAAAAACTGGAAATAGAACTGCCTTATGTCCCAGCAATCCCACTGCTGGGCATACACACTGAGGAAACCAGAATTGAAAGAGACACGTGTACCCCATTGTTCATCGCAGCACTGTTTATAATAGTGCTGCGACACTATTATAGTTCCAGGACATGGAAACAACCTAGATGTCCATCAGCAGATGAATGGATAAGAAAGCTGTGGTACATATACACAATGGAGTATTACTCAGACATTAAAAAGAATACATTTGAATCAGTTCTAATGAGGTGGATGAAACTGGAGCCTATTATACAGAGTGAAGTAAGCCAGAAAGAAAAACACCAATACAGTATACTAACGCATATATATGGAATTTAGAAAGATGGTAATGATAACCCTGTATGTGAGACAGCAAAAGAGAAACATATGTATAGAACAGTCTTTTGGACTCTGTGGGAGAGGGCGAGGGTGGGATGATTTGGGAGAATGGCATTGAAACATGTATAATATCATATAAGAAATGAATCACCAGTCCAGGTTCAATGCAGGATACAGGATGCTTGGGGCTGGTGCACTGGGATGACCCAGAGGGATGGTATGGGGAGGGAGGTGGTTGTGGGGTTCAGACGGGGAACATGTATACACCTGTAGCAGATTCATGTTGATGTATGGCAAAACCAATACAGTATTATAAAGTAATTAGCCTCCAATTAAAATAAATAAATTTAAATTTAAATAAATTTAAAATAAAGACCATTACAAGAGACAATGGACACTATAATGATCAAGGGATAAACCCGAGAAGAAGATATAGTCATTATAAATATACATGCACCCAACATAGGATCACCTCAATACATAAGACAAAATTGAAAGTAGCACAATAATGGGGGACTTTAATACACCACTCACACTGATGGACAGATTATTCAGATAGAAAATGAATAAGGAAACACAAGCTTTAAATGATATCTTGGACCAGGTAGATCTAACAAGACATTTCATCCAAAAACAGTAGATTTCTTTTTTTCTTTCTTTCTTTCTTTCTTTCTCAAGTGCACATGTAACATTCTCCAGGATAGATCACAGCTTGGGCCATAAATCAAACCTTGCTAAGTTTTAAAAAATTTGAAATCATTTCAAGCATCTTTTCTGACAATAACACTGAAAGATTAGATAGCAACTACAAAGAAAAATAAAAAATAAAAACAAACACATAAGCCTAAACAATACACTTCTGAATACCAAACAGATCACTGAAGAAATAAGAAAATAAAAATACATCTATAAACAAATGACAATGAAAACAATACAATTCAAAACCTATGAGGTGCAATAAAAGTGATGCTAAGAGGGAAGTTTATTGCAATACAAGCCTACCTCAAAAGCAAGAGAAATAACAAATACACAACCTCATTTTACACCTAAAGCTACAAGAAAAAGAGAAAAAAAAAACGCTCAACTTTAGTAGAAGGAATGAAATCATAAAGATCTGTGCAAAATAATAATAATAATTATAAATGAAAAAATATAAAGGAGGCAATAGCAAAGATCAGTAAATATAAAAGCTGGTTCTTTGAGAAGATAAATAAGCTGTTTGAGAAACTGTTAACCAGACTCAAGAAAAAAGGGGAGAAGACTCAAACCAATAAAATTATAAATGAAAAAGGAGACATTACAACAGACAACACAGAAATGCAAAGGGTCATAAGAGACTACTATAAGAAACTATATGCCAATAAAATGGACAACTTGGAAGAAATGGACAAATTCTTAGAAAAGTATAACCTTCCAAAACTGAACCAGGAAGACGTAGAAAATGTGAATGGACAATGTGAATCACAAGAACAGAAATCAAAACTATAATCAAAAATCTTCCAACAAACAAAATTCCAGGGCCAGATGGCTTCACAGGCAAATTCTACCAAAAGTTTAGAGAAGAGCTAACATCTGTCCTGCTCAAACTCCTCCAAAAAAACCACTGAGGAAGGAGAACTCAAATTCATTCTATGAGGCCACCATCACACTGATACAAAAACCAGACAAAGATGCTACCAAAAAAAAAAATTACAGGCCAATATCACTGTTGAATGGAGATGCAAAAATCCTCAACAAAATTCCAGCAAACAGAATCCAACAGCACACTGAAAAGTTCATACATCATGATCAAGTGGGCTTTATCCCAGGGATGCAAAGATTCTTCAATATACACAAATCAATCAATGTGATATACCATATTAACAAACTGAAAGATAAAAAACCATATGATCATCTCAATAGATGCAGGGAAAGCTTTTGACAAAATTCAGGACTCAATTTTGATTAAAAGTCTCCAGAAAGTGGGCTTCCCTTGAGGCCCAGCTGGTAAAGAATCCGCCTGTGATGCAGAAGACCTGGGTTCGATCCCTGGATTGGGAAGATCCCCTGGAGAAGGGAAAAGCTATCCACTCCAGTATGCTGGCCTGGAGAACTCCATGAACTACAGTCCATGGAGTCGCACAGAGTCAGACGCAACTGAGTAGGCCACAAAGTAGGCATAGAATGAACATACTTCAACATAATAAAGTCCATATATAACAAACACACAGCAAAAAATGGTGAAAACCTGCAAGCATTTTCTCTATAATCAGGAAAAAGACAAGGGTGCCCACTCTCACCACTATTATATATCAACATAGTTTAGGAGTCCTAGACACAGCAATCAGAGAAGATAAAGAAATAAAAGGAATCCAGATTGGAAAAGAAGTAAAACTCTCAGTGCTTGCAAAGGACACAATACTATACATAAAAAATCCTAAGGATGCCACCAGAAAATTACTAGAGCTAATCAATGAATATAGTAAAGTCACAGGATATATAATTAGTACTCAGAAATCCCTAACATTTCTAGGCACTAACAATGAAAAATCAGAAAGAGAAATTAAGGAAACAATTCCATTCACCATGACAACAAAAGGAATAAAATACTGTGGAATAAATTTACCTAAAGAGACAAAAGATCTGTATGCAGAAGACTATAAAGCACTAATGAGAGTAATCAAAGATGACATAGATGGAAAGATATACCATGTTCTTGAAATGAAATAATCAATATTGTAAAAAGAATTATACTATCAAAGTTCAGTTGCTCAGTCATCTCTGATTCTTTGGGACCCCATGGACTGCAGCATGCCAGGCTTCCCTGTCCATCACCAACTCATGGGAGCTTGCTCAAACTCATGTCCTTCAAGTCAGTGATGCCATCCAACTGTCTTATTCCCTGTCATCTCCTCCTCCTGGCTTCAATCTTTCCCAGCATCAGGGTCTTTTTCTATGAGTCAGTTTTTCTTATCAGGTGGCCAAAGTATTAGAGCTTCAGCTTCAGCATCAGTCCTTCCAATGAATATTCAGGACTGATTTCCCTCAAGAATGACTGGTTTGATCTCCTTGCTGTCCAAGAGACTCTCAAGAGTCTTCTCCAACACCACAGTTCAAAAGCATCAATTCTTTGGTGCTCAGCTTTCTTTATGTTCCAACTCTTACACCCATACCTGATTACTGGAAAAAACATAGCTTTGACTAGATGGACCTTTGTTGGCAAACAAATATCTCTGCTTCTTAATATGTTGTCTAGGTTTAATATACTCACCAGAGCAATCTACAAATTCACTTCAATCACTAGCAAACTACCAATGGCATTTTTCATAGAACTAGAACAAATAATTTCAAAGTTTGCATGGAAACACAAAAGACCACTAACATCCAAAGCAATCTTGAGAAAGAAGAATGGAACTGGAGGAATCAATCTTCTTGACTTCAGGATATACTACAAAGTGACAGTCATAAAGACAGCATGGTACTGGTACAAAAACAGAAATATAGACCAATGGAACAGGACAGAAAGCCTGTAGATAAATCCATGCATCTATGGGCAACTTATCTTTGACAAAGAAGGCAAGAATGTGCAATGGAGAAAAGACACTCTCTTCAATTCCCAGTGTTGCTGGAAATACTGAATAGCTACATGTAAAAGGCTGAAATTAGAACACTTCCTCACAACATACACAAAAATAAACTAAAAATGGATTAAGGAACTTAGTGTAGGACCAAAAACTATAAAACTCTAAGAGGAAAACATATTGAGAATCCTCTTTGACATAAATCACAGCAAGATCCTCTTTGATTCACCTCCTAGAGTAATGGAAATAAAAACAAAAATAAACAAATAGTCTTAATTAAACTGGAAAGCTTTTGCACATAAGCTATAAGCAAGGTGAAAAGACAACCCTCAGAATGGAAGAAACTAATAGCAAATGAATGAACTGACAAAGATTAATCTCCAAAATATAGAGTCAGCTCATGCAGCTCAATACCAGAAACACAAGCAATCCAATCAAAAAGTGGGCTGAAGACCTAAATAGACATTTCTGTAAAGAAGACATACAGATGGCTTATAGACACATGAAAAAATGTCAGTATGGCTCATTATTAGAGAAATGAAAATCAAATATACAATGAGATATCATTTCATGGCAGTCAGAATGGCCAGTATCAACAAATCTACAAACAATAAATGCTGAAGAGGGTGTGGAGAAACGGGAACCCTCTTGCACTGTTGGTGTGACTGTAAATTGGTACAGTCATTATGGAGAACAGTATGGAGGTTCCTTAAAAAAACTGAAAATAGAGCTACCATATGATACAACAATTCCACTACTGAGCATATATCCTGAGAAAATCAGAGTTGAAAAAGACAGGTACCCCAAAGTTCTTCTCTGCACTCTTTCCAATGGCTAGGACATGAAGGCAATCTAGAGATTCATCAATAGATTAATGGATAAAAAAGATGTAATACACATATACAATGGATATTACTCAGCTATAAAAAGGAATGCACTTCAGTCCACTTTAATGAGGTGAATAAATCTAAAGCCTATTACACAAAGTGAAGTAAGTCAGAAAGAGAAAAACAAATATATATTAACACATATATATGGAAGCTAGAATGATGATATTGATTAACCTATTCGCAGGACAATAAACACAAGGAATAAGCTTATGGATACAGTGGGGAAAGGAGTAGGTGGGATGAATTGAGAGAGTAGTATTGCAACATATACATTACCATATATAAAATAGATAGCCAGTGGGAATTTGCTGTATGATGCAGGTAGCTCAAATCTGGTGCTCTGCGACAACCTAGAGGGGTTAAATGTGGTTGGAGTTGGGAGGATAGTTCAAGGGGTAGAGGACATATGTCTGATTCATGATGATGTATGGCAGAAAGCAACACAATATTGCTATTATCCTCCAATTAAAAATAATAAAATTTTAAAAGCAGCAAGAGAAAAGCAACTTTACATACTAAGAAATTCTCATAACACCATCAGCTGATGTTTCAGCAGAAAGTTTTCTGGCCAGAAGGAAGTGGTATGATACATTCAAAATACTGAAAGGAAAAAAAAAAAAAAAACACAGTCAAGAGTATTCTACCTGGTAAAGTTATCATTTAGGACTGAAGAATAGAAAGAGTTGTTTACCAACCAGCAGAAGCTAAATAGTTCACCACCACTAAAATGTTAGTCTCTCAGTTGTGCCCAACTCTGCAATTCCAAGGTCTGCAGCCCACCAGGCTCCTCTGTCCATGGGATTTTCCATGCACAGATACTGGAGTGGTTTGTTTGCCATTTGCTTCTCCAGGGGATGTTTCCAATCCGGGGTCTCAAACCAGGGTCTCCTGCACTGCAGGCAGATTCTGACCACCACTAAACCAGCTTTAAAAGAAATGTTTTAGACACTCTCATAAGCAGAAAAGAAAAAGCCACAATTAGAAATCTGGAAAATGTAAAGGGAAAAATATCACTGGTAAGGGTAAACATCCAGTAAAGGTAGTAATTTAATCTGTTATAAAGCATGTAAGAAAGTTAAAGTATAAAAGTAAAATTCCCTGTATCCAAAATAAGTGGTTAAGGGATATAAAAAAAAAAAAAAAATTCAAACATGTAATCAAAAACATTGAAAGTCAGTAGGGGGAGTAAATATGTATGGTAGTTAAACTTTGTTTGAACTTGAGGATTCTTCGAGCTAAAACTATATGTATCATGATCAGATCAGATCAGATCAGTCACTGATATGTCTGACTCTTTGCGAGCCCATGAATCGCAGCACGCCAGGCCTCCCTGTCCATCACCAACTCCCGGAGTTCACTGAGACTCATCCATTGAGTCAGTGATGCAATCCAGCAATCTCATCCTCTGTCGTCCCCTTCTCCTCCTGCCCCCAATCCCTCCCAGCATCAGAGTCTTTTCCAATGAGTCAACTCTTCGCATGAGGTGGCCAAAGTATTGGAGTTTCAGCTTTAGCATCATTCCTTCCAAAGAAATCCCAGGGCTGATCTCCTTCAAAATGGACTGGTTGGACCTCCTTGCAGTCCAAGGGACTCTCAAGAGTCTTCTCCAACACCACAGTTCAAAAGCATCAATTCTTTGGCCCTCAGTCTTCTTCACAGTCCAACTCTCACATCCATACATGACCACAGGAAAAACCATAGCCTTGACTAGATGGACCTTTGTTGGCAAAGTAACATCTTTGCTTTTGAATATGCTATCTAGGCTGGACATAACTTTCCTTCCATGGAGTAAGCGTCTTTTAATTTCATGGCTGCGGTCTCCATCTGCAGTGATTTTGGAGCCCAGAAAAATAAAGTCTGACACTGTTTCCACTGTTTCCCTATCTATTTCCCATGAAGTGATGGGACCAGATGCCATGATCTTCATTTTCTGAATGTTGAGCTTTAAGCCAACTTTTTCACTCTCCACTTTCACTTTCATCAAGAGGCTTTTGAGTTCCTCTTCACTTTCTGCCATAAGGGTGGTGTCATCTGCATATCTGAGGTTATTGATATTTCTCCCGGCAATCTTGATTCCAGCTTGTGTTTCTTCCAGTCCAGTGTTTCTCATGATGTACTCTGCATAGAAGTTAAATAAACAGGATGACAATACACAGCCTTGACGGACTCCTTTTCCTATTTGGAACCAGTCTGTTGTTCCATGTCCACTTCTAACTGTTGCTTCCTGACCTGCATACAAATTTCTCAAGAGGCAGATCAGGTGGTCTGATATTCCCATCTCTTTCAGAATTTTCCACAGTTTATTGTGATCCACACAGTCAAAGGCTTTGGCATAGTCAATAAAGCAGAAATAGATGTTTTTCTGGAACTCTCTTGCTTTTTCTATGATCCAGCGGATGTTGGCAATTTGATCTTTGGTTCTTCTGCCTTTTCTAAAACCAGCTTGAACATCAGGAAGTTCACGGTTCACATATTGCTGAAGCCTGGCTTGGAGAATTTTGAGCATTACTTTACTAGTGTGGGAGATGAGTGCAATTGTGCGGCAGTTTGAGCATTCTTTGGAATTGCCTTTCTTTGGGATTGGAATGAAAACTGACCTTTTCCAGTCCTGTGGCCACTGCTGAGTTTTCCAAATTTGCTGGCATATTGAGTGCAGCACTTTCACAGCATAATCTTTCAGGATTTGGAATAGTTCAACTGGAATTCCATCACCTCCACTAGCTTTGTTTGTAGTGATGCTTTCTAAGG
The DNA here is from genome assembly GCF_027580195.1 of Bos mutus. Taxonomy (NCBI): domain Eukaryota; kingdom Metazoa; phylum Chordata; class Mammalia; order Artiodactyla; family Bovidae; genus Bos; species Bos mutus. Next base: position 12,828,994 of record NC_091640.1, on the reverse strand, counting down.
CCCACTTGACTTCACATTCCAGGATGTCTGGCTCTAGGTCAGTGATCAAACCATTGTGATTATCTGGGTCGTGAAGATCTTTTTTGTACAGTTCTTTGTGTATTCTTGCCATCTCTTCTTAATATCTTCATGGTAAGCCACAAAGCAAAAACCTATTATAGATCCAGATAAAGAAAGGAAAAGGAATCCAAACATAGAACTAAAATAGAGCAAAGGAGAAGAAAGGAACAAAAAAGAACTGCAAAGAAAAAATTAACGAACAAAATGTAAGTAAGTACATACCTATCACTAATTACTTTAAATATTAATGAACAAATGCTCCAATTGAAACACATAGAGTACCTGAACATATTTTTTTTAAAGACATATATATATGCATCCTATTCATTTTGATATTTGGCAAAACTAATACAATATTGTAAAGTTTAAAAATAAAATAAAATTAAAAAAAAAAAAAAAGAAACTCATTTTACATCTAAGGAAACAGAGTTTGAAAGTGTGCAGCTGATAAAAAGAGACTTCATGCAAATAAAAACAAAAAGAAGGCTGAGGTAGCAATACTTAAATCAGACAAAACAAACTTTAAAAGAGAAAATGCACCAAGAGACAAAGATCATTCCATATTGATAAATAGATCATTCAACAAGAAGATGTAACATTTTTAAGTATATATGCAACCAATGTAGGAATATCTAAATTCAAAAAGCGAATGCTAAAAAAAAAAAAAAATGGGGGAGATGACAGTAACAGAATAGCACAGGGGACTGTAAATCCCCACTACCTCAATGGACAAATCATCCATGCAGGAAATCAATAAGGAAACAATGGTCTTAATCGATGTATTATCATAGACAAAATTAATACATACCTATAGAATATTCAATCTAACAGCATCAGAGAACACATTCTATTCAAGAGACCATGAAATATTCTCTAGAATAGATCACATGGCTGTTCAGAAAACTAGTCTCAGTAAGTTTAAGATTGAAATAATATCAAGCATCTTTTCTGACCACAATAGTATGAGACTAGCAATCGACTAAAAGAAAAAAAAATGCAAAAAACACAAACATATGGAGTCATGTTAATAAAGGATCACATAAAAAATCAAAGAGATGATCAAAAACTGCCTGGATAAAGATGAAAACAGAAATAAAACAATCAAAAAGCTAAAGAAATAGGAAAAAAAAAAAAAAGCGAGAGACAGAGATAGCCCAAATAAAGTTAGTAATAAAGAGGAGAATCTACAATTGGTACTACAGTAACACAGAAGGTCATAGAAGCTCTTATGAGCAATTATATGGCATCAAGGGCTTCCCAGGTAGTGCTAGTGGTGAAAACCCACCTGCCAATACAGGAAACATAAGAGACACAGGTTTAATCCCTGAGTAGGGAAGATATCCTGGAGGAGGGATGGCAGCCCACTCCAACATTCTTGCCTGGAGAATCCCCATGGACAGAAGAGCCTGTCAAGCTACAATCCATACTGCAAAGAATCAACATAAAGTCAGAGTTATTTTCATTGAGGTCTCAGTAAAAACTAGATCCAATGTCTGTATGGTAGACATATCACAGTCGTAGTTTCATTTTGACATTATGGATATTGATGAGCCCCCTAGGATCAGGACCTCAATCTTGGAAAAATTTCTTATTCAAATGATCTGCAATCCTGAGGCTGCTGAGTGAGACACAAATCAACCTCTGTGAATATTTCTTGGGTTTTTTAGGCTGTTCTCAGATGGAAAAGGTGGTAGGAATGCTCAGCTTTCAGTATTCTGCATCTCCATTAGATCCATTCCCAGATGGAAACAGGACTAAATTATGTTGAATGGTCTAAACAGACTCTAAATGTACAAGTTTGTGATTTAACTTATAAGACTCTAGACATCCTACATTAGTATCTGAGAAGGGCCATAGTAGAAGAAACCATAAAATACAGGATATGAGCAAGTGTGCTGATGTTGAGTCAAGAAAAATAAAACATAATAAAGATATGCTAAGGACATAATCTATGAATTTTAGACGTTTTTATCTGAAATATGAAAAGGAAAAATATACTATAGTCAAAGGAGATAAGACAGATAGGGAGACTAGTTACAGTACTGATGGTCCCAGGTTATTTTCATGTATGGGTATGTGTGTGTGTGTGTGTGTATGTGTTTAAGTCACTCAGTCGTGGCCGACTCTTTGTGATCTCATGGACTGTAAATAAACAGGCTCCTCTGTCTATGGGGTTTTCCAGGCCAGAATACTGGAGTGGGTTGCCATTCCCTTCTCCAGGGCATCTTCCTGACCCAGGGATCAAACCCAGATCTCCCATATTGCAGGCAGATTCTTTACTATCTGAGCTACCAGGGAAGACCCATTCATATGTATAGGCCCAAATAAAAGCATGAACCAAAGCAAGGCAAATGGCCTTAGTTATGTGCTATCTATTCTTGATCTTGGTTTTAAGCATACATGTTCTATGAGAAAAATGAAAGGGTAACTGACAGCTGTGAAAATTCTCCAGTGGCAGCTAGTATCTGACAGGCCTGATGATTACAGTATAGGAGAAGGCAGACTCAAATCTTGAGCTAAAACCTTAATTTCTTCCAATTAATGAGTATCTAAGATTTTTCATGATTTTCTCATGAAGACTGGCACAGTAGCTATTTATCACACTATTTTATAGAGGAGGAAAGCAAGTTTCAGAACAACTTGCTCAATAATTGAGAAAGAAAGTTCCAAACATGAGCTGTCAGCTGGCAAAATCTACACATTTTCCAGCTATGCCAAGCTGCCTCTAAGTCATTAAGAATCCTATCTAAGTGATTAGAGGTGATTTTCTGAAGTTGACGAGAACTGGGGGTAATGGAATGAAAAACTTCTACAACAGGAAAGATGCTTATATGTAATAATGGTGTCACCAATACAGCAAGATTACCTGCTCAAAGATAATAATAATAGAGAACAAAAGTTTCAGAAAGCTATAATTCTGATGATGAAATGTGACAGTATTAATAATATGAAATTTTTGCTTTAAAATACCTAGAAACAGCATCTTTTCAATAAATATAACAGAAATATGTTCACAGATACTTCAAAAAACGCAACATGAATTTCTTCCCCCACAGTAATTAAATGTTGGCTAATTCATTTTTTTCAAAGTTCTTTAGTATTCTTAGAGTATTATGCATATTTTTAATTTTATGGAATAAATTTCAATAAATATGCATAATTTGAATAGCATGCCATCTGATCTGAAAATGAAAATAAAACTACCTGACGTCTGTTGCCAGTTGTACTTTCAACTCATTATTCCCAGGTTTTCTTTTCAATGCTATCTTGCACTTTTCAGTTGTCCTAAATTCATGCTTTTTTAAATTATAATTTCTCTCCCCATTTTCTATTGTCCTATCTTACATTATATCAATTTTATAACATGCAACACATTCTACCCTGCATCTTAGTTCTTTTACGTATGACTTTTTTTCTTTCTTTTTTTTTTTTTTTGGAGGGCTATAAACATGTTTTATCTCTATCCTATCAGTTACATTATATAATCTCTTTCTAATAATTTGTTTTATTTGAAATAAATTTTCATTTCTTTTTTGGCACACCACTAGCCTCCAAAGCATTTTACCAGTACACAGTTATATTTGCTACTTTCAAAATATCCTGGATCTCTTTATGACCAGATTATGTTGATCTATGTATCTGAGCAATTTCAAAATCACAGAGTGCTACTTTAGTTTCTCAGAGATAGGCATTTTGATGGCTCATGATGTCACCATGCTACTTATGGCAAATATTTAATTTGTAGCCAGTGCTTTAATGATGGGAGAGCCATGGAGGTCATCTGACCCACTCTCCCAATATTACAGCCAACAGGAAACTACCTAGCCCAAAACTGGGGCTACTTACCCTGGGATTTAGGGATGCATGGATTCAGATAGGTGTCTTACAAGGGTCCTGCTAGTGTCCTTTCTACATAATATCATAGAATCATACAGGAGACCATTCACCCAAAAAGAGATAAATCTATCTTATTAGGTTAATCCAAGGGTAACGTGTCAGGTATATGGAAGATTGTTAATACCACAGAGCAGAATTTATTCAATTTACTTTCCACTGCAGTAGCTTTGAGCTTATCCCTGAATTATGTCACATGTAATCCATTGCCAAAGCCAAATAGCACAGTGAAAAGTGGAAGTATTCTGAAAATAATTATCTCTATTTGGCAGCGTGAGAGGGAAAATCTCTAGGACTCTAATAATTTGACACAAATGTAATTGATGGGGAAATCTCCCAAATTCTATGGAAGAGAGGTTTTCAGGATGACCTTCAGGCCCTGGAGAACAGCACAATGCTAAGTGGAAATGCTGGTGGTCTGGACCAGGGTAGCAGCTTCAGACAGAAAGAAAATTTATTGGTTGCAATGTGAGTATTGTCTGCAGTGCTAGGGAATTTGCAGCAGGAAGCTCATTGTAACTTTACTGAAGCAGTACTGGAGTCCAGAGCATCACCACAAGAAGCAAAGTTGTCTACTGAGTGGGAGAAATTGCCAGTGTTGAAAACAGTGCACTTGTGCGCATGTGAGTAATGTTCTTTGGAACCTCTTGGTTGGAAATGGAGATATGGGAGAACTGAAAATGCTGGAACCAGAAGCATTTGAGGGCAATGACTACCAATTATGACCTAGAGTAATAACAGTTGTCATCCTTAATTTGTGTGGCCAGAAAGATAATAGCCCATTAGAGATGAGGTGAAGCAAAATGAAATTTTACAAAACTAGCCAATGAAATATGATACTTTCTTTCTTAGTTTTTCTGCGTTATTTTCTAGAACTCTTCAATACTCACTTTCATAAAGTGTCAAAAACTCATCTGATCTTCAACTGGCCAGGAAATCTGAATTCAGATCCTTAAAAATGCATCCTTTTCTAAGCCTCTGACTCTACCTTAAACTAAACTATCCACAAGGCCAATTTCTTTCTTTGTGATAGTTTTTTCTTGCGAAATGCAAATGGCAATATATAAGTTTTTTTTCAGACAGTCTGAACACGAAGTACAAGAAAACTACTTGTTTTCTGTGCATTGCCTGTGTGCTAAAACCACCTCTGTGAAGTGATATATACTATTCTGATTTGTCTGTAGGTTGCACTGCTGACAGTTATTTGCCAGACACCTCATCAGTCTTATTATCTGTTAAGCGAGGATATTACATTAACTAAATTTATATGATATCTGCAAAGTCTTAAAGCTTTATCATTCATATGTTGTTTAAAGCATGAGATTATGTTAAATAGCCTTGCAGGTTTGTGCTACTCTTGCGACTTTCAGGACTGCAGGATACCACAGTAGGAAGTGGCCATTCTTCACAGTAAAGGGGAGATCTCTGCATTAGCCACCATTAAGCTCACAGACCTAAACTTTCTCTGTTGATTTGTAAATCTATATGGAACATTCCATGCTCTTGATAACATTTTTATTTCTTCAAAATTATTTCAAATCACACAACAAAAAAAGGAATTTTCTTCTGTTTCCTGCATAGCATTTCTTTGTTATCCCACTTTGCTTCTAGTGTACCCAGGTCAGATGTCACCTTTTCACTTTCATTGCAAAGGGGAAATTGTCAATTTAGAGTAGATGGCAGTCATGTTCCAAAGATCTGGCACAATTTCTGAGAGTATGTTATGCTTAAGATTCAGGAAAGAAAGTTTTTGTTTCTTTCTTTCTTTTCTTCTTTTCCCTAGCTGGTGCTTTTTTTCCCTTTCCAGTTGGGGATTCCTGGATTTTTTAAAAAATAGATAAAAGGGAAAATCAGTCCAAAAATTTTCATCTACTTTTACACATTCCTTTACCAATCAATCTTCCTGATGATGTTAAGGACTTAGGCTCTGTAAATGCCCAAAAATTACATTGTTAAATATATTACAAAAGACATTCCAGAAGGAGGTTGGAAACAAGCTAGCATATTGAGGAAACAATGATATGACTAGCTTCTGTCATCTACTATGGGAGAAGGCGATAGCACCCCACTCCAGTACTCTTGCCTGGAAAATCCCATGGGAGGAGCCTAGTAGGCTGCAATCCACGGGGTCGAGAAGAGTCAGACACGACTGAGCGACTTCACTTTCACTTTTCACTGTCATGCATTGGAGAAGGAAATGGCAACCCACTCCAGTGTTCTTGCCTGGAGAATCCCAGGGACGGGGGAGCCTGATGGGCTGCCGTCTATGGGGTCGCACAGAGTCGGACACGACTGAAGTGACTTAGCATGGGAGAATATATATATATATACAGATAGATAGATAGATGATGTAATAAAATCCTACACTCTAGGTCTGTTTTCCTTCACTTCATAGAATCCAGAACTTCCATAGAAGTTAAGGAATTTTGATTAAAAGAGGCAGAACTCATAAATATTGAGCACAATTTCAGAAAGTTTGCTTTTAACATTAGAGGACCTGATTTCTGCTATTTAACACATGTTGATTGAATACTCAGAATGTATGACATTGTGCAAGGACCTGGGAATGGACGTTTGTGTGTGAGAGATTGAAAGACATTTAGAAGACTACAAGATTTGGGGAGTAAACAGATAGAAGACTGGAGTGTACTTATAGTAGGAAGTGGAAGACTTTGGTAGGAGGTTTTCAGCTGACAAGGAGCTGATTCACTGTGGCTACTGTTTTTTGAGTGTGCTAAATTAAACATGCAAGATGTTAAACACAAAAGTGGAATTTCTTTACAACACATTCAGAAAGAAATGCCAAGTGAAAAAGACCTTGATTCTTTGGAAAATGAGGTTATTCTTCACATCTGAAAAGAATATACCTTAAAATATATTTTCTGTAGCATGCTGCTGCTGCTGCTACTAAGTCGCTTTAGTCGTATCTGACTCTTCGCGACCCCATGGACTGCAGCCTACCAGGCTCCTCCGTCCATGGGATTTTCCAGGCAAGAGTACTGGAGTGGGTTGTCATTGCCTTCTGCACTATAGCATGCTACTGAGGAATGAAAATGATATTTAAATATAAAAGATTTAGGCTCCACTCTTTGGACAAATTATTTAATGTCTCCGTGCCCTCATCCATAAAATGGACTGTTGCTGCTGCTGCTGCTGCTGCTGCTGCTAAGTCGTTTCGGTCGTGTCCGACTCTGTGCGACCCCATAGACGGCAGCCCAGCAGGCTCCCCCGTCCCTGGGATTCTCCAGGCAAGAACACTGGAGTGGGTTGCCATTTCCTTCTCCAATGCATGACAGTGAAAAGTGAAAGTGAAGTCACTCAGTCATGTCCGACTCTTCTTGACCCCATGGACTGCAGCCTACCAGGCTCCTCGGTTCATGGGATTTTCCAGGCAAGAGCACTGGAGTGGGGTGCCATTGCCTTCTCCATAAAATGGACTAAAAAATCTTAAATAATTCACTTGGGTTTTTGAATATTTGATGAATTTAAAGTGTATCAAACTACTTTATAAACTCTAAATCAGTGCTGCTAAAAAAGATGCTGATAGTAAGAACTGCCTGCTGAAGTTTCATTTTGGTTTTGGTTTGTTGTTGTTTGTTCTTAAAACATAGTATGGTCCTATCAGAACGCTACTGAGACAGAAATTTCAAGAGTAGGGCTTGTTAATCTTTCTAAAAACTCAAGTTCTCCAGCTTTCCACTTTGAGATGTTCTATCTTAAGACTCTTTGCTCCAACTCTATCAAATAAGTATTGTTTATTTTAAAAATTATATTCCCTTATGCAAACAGTTCCATGGATTCAAGACAGTATCAAATAGAATTTGACACATAAAACTATTTAGTTAAAGGTTTCTAATTGGTAGTTCTATTAGTGTATCATAAGCCTTGATAAAGAGTTAGGCTGCCCACAACTACACCCTCCATTCATGATAACTGACCATTTGGGCAACTTGTTTTTTCTCTTCCTGAACTTTAAATATCCACTCTTTTGTTGTTTGAATATTAATTGAACATGGTTGATTTACATTATAACATTAGTTTCAGATATATAGAATGGTAATTCTGTATTTTTACAGATTGTGTTTCATTAAAAGTCATTACATGATATAGGCTATAATTCTCTGTGCTATATAACATATTCTCATTGCTTGTCTATTTTATACATAGTAGACTGTATCCATTAATACCCCAGAACTAGTCCAACCACATTTGTTATGCATAGGCTAAGACTTGTGCAAAACAATGAAATAACACAACTTTATAACAATTCTGCTTATTTAACTTTTATGCAAAGCATGTCATGTGAAATGCTGGTCTGGATGAATCACAAACTGGAATCAAGATTGATGAGAGAAATAGGAACAATCTCAAATATGCAGATGATACCACTATAATGCAGAAAATTAGGAGAAACTAAAGAACTCCTTGATGAGGGTGAAAGAGGAGAGTGAAAAAGATAGCTTGAAACTCAACATTAAAAAAAAAAAAAAAAAAAAGATCATGGCATCTGGTCCCATCAATTCAAGGCAAATAGAAGATAAAAAGTGGAAGCAGTGACATATTTGGCTTTCTTGGGCTCAAAAACACTGTGGACTGTGACTGTAGCCATGAAAGTAAAAGAGCTTTCTCCTTGAAAGGAGATGTATAACAAGCTTAGACAGCATATTAAAAAATAGAGACATCACTTGGCTGACAATGGTAGGTATAGTCAAAGCTCTGATTTTTCCAGTAGTCATGCATACATGTAAGAGCTGGACTATATAGAAGGCTGAGCACCAAAGAACTGATGCTTTTGAATTGTACTGGAGAGGATTCTTGAGAGTCCCTTGGACAGCAAAGAGATCAAACCAGTCAATTCTAAAGGAAATCAACCCTGAATATACACTGGAAGGACTTTTGCTGAAGATGAAGCTCCAATACTTTGGCCACCTGATGCAAAGAACTGACTCATTGGGAAAGACCCTAAGGCTGGGAAAGACTGAAGGCAAAAGGAGAAAGGGGCAACAGAGGACGAGACGGCTAGATAGCATCACTGAGTCAATGGACATGAATCTGAGCAAACTTTGGGAGATATTGGAGGACAAAGGAGCCTGGCAGGCTACAGGCAATGGGGTCTCAAAGAGTCAGATACAACTTAACAACTGAACAACAACAATAGCAACTCTAACACCAAATCTACAGGGTAATTTTGAAAAATATCAAGCTTATCTTTAGAATTTACTATCCTCTTGAGCATCCTTCCTTTTTAATTACATTTACACTCACATAGGAGCCAGAGCTGCGCAAATTTCATTGTATTTGCACTCATTCACCTCAGTTTGTAGTATATTAATGTAGTATGCCTCTTAAATACCTTAAATAATGTTGAGTAATATGTCAGCATATTCCAAAGTGGACATTTCAAAGAGGTAATATTGAAGCTTAAAGAATGAATAGTACAAGCATAAACATTTATAGCTGAATGTCTATTTAATGAAAGGCACTATTTCTCTGGAACTTGTTATGCCAATGTGTTTAGAAAATGTCTCTTCTGCCTGTTGGGAAAATAGATCTCAACCAGTCTACAAGAAACTACTGAGGGAAGATAATAGTAGCAGAAGTCCCAAGTTAGTCTCTGAATAAGTCAACTGATTTTTCTACTTCTCATCTGTTATGCATGAGGGTAATGAATTAAGCACCTGGGGAAGAACAAGTACTGAAAGAGAAAAAAAGATCCATATTGACCAAATTATGTCTTGATTTTAACATTGTTGCTTGAAATTTCTCTTGTTTTTTTTTTTTTTTTTTTTAATGCAAACTGCCTTTTCTGAGATATGTGGATAAATGAAAATGACCAGAGTTGTTAAATGACTGAATGATATTGCAATAGAAGTAAGATATCTTGGGTTGTACAGAATTATATAAACTTAAAGATATTATTAAAAAATTGATTACCTATGATAAGAGTAAAGCTAGGTTGGAGTCTTGATATGCTGCCAGTCCTACCTCATGCAGCACAGTTTTCACACTGCCTGTCTATAATTTTTTCAGTACACATATTTTATGATAATTAATGTGATAAAATTATGAACATGATTTTTCCATATTTTATAGCAAATTCACTATCACTTTCAAGCAAAAATCTGGTCTACATTTCTTGGAATGACTAGTTTTTTTTAATTTCAGTAGTGAAAAGGCCAACTAACATGATATTTGAATTTTTGTTTTACTAAAAGTTTTATTATTTATACTAATAATAGTGAAATGCTTTTTACTAGTATTTCCCACAAAATATATCTTCAGAATTATAATGTTTACAACTATCTCTCTCTAAACAAACATGACTGTCCCTGTGGCTGGCTATTGGGAATAATTAAATAAATTGTGTTGTCCACATACTTCAAAGGGAGGAATACATAGAATAAGAAAAGCCTTTGATGTGAATGTGGCATCTGAATGCAGAGTTCCAGAGAATAGCAAGGAGAGATAGGAAAGCCTTCTTACATGAACAATGATGGGGGGAAAAAAGGAAAACAATAGAATGGGGAAGACTAAGGATCTCTTGAAGAAAATTATAAATACTAAGGGAGCATTTCATGCAAAGATGGCTGCAATAAAGGACAGAAGTGGTAAGGAACTAAAAGTAGCAGAAGAGATTAAGAAGAGGTGGAAAGAAAACACAGAAGAACTGTACAAAAAAAGGTATTAATGACCCGGATAACCACAATGGTGTGATCACTCACTTAGAGCCAGACATCCTGGAATGCAAAGTCAAGCAGGTCTTAGGCAGCATCACTATGAACAAAGGTAGTGGAGGTGATGGAATTCCAGTTGAGCTATTTCAAGTCCTAAAAGATGATGCTGTTTAAGTGCTGCACTCAATATCCTCATGTGGATTTACACTGCAGCTTATATAACAGGCTCTCACTGGGGCAGGCCCAAGTCCTCCAGGGCAGTCTCAGGGCAAACCCCTGTGGATGACTCACATGTAGAGGTAAATTGTGAAGATAAAGACACAATTGAAACACAGGGGCAGGGTGGCTAATGAACAGGACCTAAAACCTTCCCACCAGCTATACAAGCTGCAGAGTAAATTCACATGATCTACTAGGCAGACTCTGTGTCTATAGAATATATAAAAGGACATTGAAAGCTCCCACAACAGAAAATGAACTAATTCTGACAGCTATGGACACTGGAAACAAGAAAACACAGGAGTAGGACCAGGTTAGAGTCTGAGCTGCCCCTACAGAAGGTCCAGAGACCAGCACAGTGTTGGAGGGCATCCTAGGGAGGCAAGGAGGACTGTGACTCCCAGCAAGGGAAAGTACACTGATAGCAGAGACTCAAGAAAAACATTTCTTATTCCTATATTTTGACTTGCTCTATAGATGCTTCTGGATTCTTTTTTATTTCTTTGTCTTCCCTTCCCCTCCCCCTCTTTTTTTTTTCTTCTGTTGTAGGTGTCAATTTTATTAGTACTATTAAATTTATTTAAACTTTTAAGAATTTGTTTTTAATCACACTTTTTATTTGCTATTTCCTTCTGCATCTAAGTTGGCATTTTGCAGTCTGTGGGTTTTCTTGTTTTTGTTTTTGTTTTTTTCCTTTCTTTTTTTCAATTTTAATTAAAAATGTTTTCCAATTTATTATAATTTTTTCTACATTTATTCTTTCGTTTGATTTTCCTACTGTTTTTTCCTGTTGCAATTAGTCTTAAATATTTATAAATCTTCTTTATCTACCTCTATTTACTATGCATTTCTATTCTTTCTTTTTCTAATAATATTTGTTAGTTTCTTTTGTTTTTGTTGCTTTATTCCCCAGTTGGCACCTTGCTTTAGTTTCGAATTCCAGTTTGTGCTTTAGTTAGTTTTGTCTTAACTGGTAGATATCATTTTTGGTTTCCCTTGTTCGTCAGGTCAATCTATTGTACTTTTATTTGGGGGGAGGTGTGTTTTGGTTTTGTTTATGGATGTACATATATTTGTGTATATTCCATTATTTTATTTATTAATTGCCTGACTTTGTAATTGCAATTTGTCTGGGATGCATCTTTTCTCATTTTTCTATATTTGTTTTAATCCCACTTAATGCCATAAAAAAACCAATGGTGCAATCTCCATTCCCCAGCCAGAGATCAAAAGCCTAGACTACAGGAGAACTGCTAATCCTAGAGACTATCAAATATCAAATAGAACTCCCACAAAGGCAAGCACTGTATACAAGACCCAGCATGACCAAACTGCAAATAGCATCCTGTGTAGGATTTCTTATTCAAATAACAAAGGAGACCAAAATATAAGCCCAATTATCAGCAGATAAGATTACCACCTAACACCTCACAACTCATCTCCTCCTATCAGGACACAAACACAAGTCACACCCTATATGAAGTTTACACAAACCACTGGATCAACCAAAAGGAAGAAAGAATTCAACCTTGAAGCCTGAGAAAATGAGACCCCAAACACAGTAAATTAAAAAAAAAAAAATTATGAAAAGACAGAGAAATACTGTGCAAATGAAGGAACAACCTAGAAACACACAAGTCCAAATAAATGAAGAGGGAATAGGCAAACTATCTGAAAAAGAATTCAGAAAAATGATAGTAAAAATGATCAAAAACCTCTAAAATAGAACTGAGAAAATGCAGGAATCAACTAACAAAAACCTACAAGAAATAAAGAATAAACATATTAGAGACAAAAAGCACAATTACTGAAATTAAAAGTATTCCAGAAGGAATCAATAGAAGGATATCTGAGGGAGAAGAATGGATAGGTAAGCTGGAAGATAGAATGGTATAAATAACTGCTGAAGAGCAGAATAAAGTAAAAAGAATGAAAATAACTGCAGACAGTCTCAGAGACCTCTGGGACAACATCAAATGCACCAACACTCAAATATAGGGGTCCAAGAAGAAGAGAAAAAGAAAAGGTATAAGAAACATTTTGGAAGAGAGATAATAGTTGAAATTTTCCCCAACAAGGGAAAGGAAATAGTCAATCAAGTCCAAGAAGCAGAGTCCCATACAGGATAAACCCAAGGAGAAACATGCCAAGACACATACTAATCAAACTAAAAAAGATTAAAAACACAAAGAAAGAATATTAAAAACAACAAGGGAAAAGCAACAAGTAACATACAAGGGAAACTCCATACACTTAATAGCTCATCTTTCAGCAGAAACTTTGCAGACCAGAAGGGAATGACAGAATATATTTAAAGTACTGAAAGAGAAAGATCTACAACCAAGATTATTCCACCCAGGAAAGATCTCATTCAAAATTGATGGACACAGCCATTAAAAAGAATACATTTGAATCAGTTCTAATGAGGTGGATGAAACTGGAGCCTATTATACAGAGTGAAGTAAGCCAGAAATAAAAACACCAATACAGTATACTAACACATATATATGGAATTTAGAAAGATGGTAATGATAGCCCTGTATGCAAGACAGCAAAAGAGACACAGATGTATAGAACAGTCTTTTGGACTCTGTGGGAGAGGGAGGGGGGGATGATTTGGTAGAATGGCATTGAAACATATATAATATATAAGAAATGAATCGCCAGCCCAGGTTCGATGCAGGATACAGGATGCTTGGGGCTGGTGCACTGGGATAACCCAGAGGGATGGTATGGGGAGGAAGGTGGGAGGGGGGTTCAGGATTGGGAACACGTGTACACCCGTGGTGGATTCATGTTGATGTATGGCAAAACCAATACAATATTGTAAAGTGATTAGCCTCTAATTAAAATAAATAAATTTTAAAAAATAAATAAAAATTAAAAAAAATTGATGGACAAATCAAAAAATTTACAGAGAAGCAAAAGTTATGAGAATTCAGTACCACCAAACCAGCTTTACAACAAATGTTAAAGGGACTTATAAGTCAGAAAATACAAGAGAAGAAAAAGATCTACAGAAACAAACCCAAACAATTAAGAAAATGGCAATAGGAACATGTATATCAATAATTAGTTCATGTAAATGGATTAAATGCTCCAAACAAAAGACACAGACTGACTGAATGGATACAAAAACAAAACCCATATACATGCTGTCTACAAGAAACCCACTTCAGACTTAAAGACACATATACACAGAAAGTGAGAGGATGAAAAAAATGTATTCCATGCAAATGAAAATCAAAAGAAAGCTGGGGTATCAATCCTCATATCAGACAAAATAGATCTCAAAGAATATTACAAGAGATAAGAAAGGACACTGCATAATGATAAAGGCATCAATCCAAGAGGAAGATATGACCACTGTAGATATCTAGGTATCCAACATCAGATCAGATCAGATCAGTGGCTCAGTCGTGTCGGACTCTTTGCGACCCCATGAATCGCAGCACACCAGGCCTCCCTGTCCATCACAAACTCCCAGAGTTCACTGAGACTCACGTCCATCGAGTCAGTGATGCCATCCAGCCATCTCATCCTCTGTCGTCCCCTTCTCCTCCTGCCCCCAATCCCTCCCAGCATGAGTCTTTTCCAATGAGTCAATTCTTTGCATGAGGTGGCCAAAGTATTGGAGTTTCAGCTTTAGCATCATTCCTTCCAAAGAAATCCCAGGGCTGATCTCCTTCAGAATGGACTGGTTGGATCTCCTTGCAGTCCAAGGGACTCTCAAGAGTCTTCTCCAACACCACAGTTCAAAAGCATCAATTCTTTGGCACTCAGCCTTCTTCACAGTCCAACTGTCATATCCATGCATGACCACAGGAAAAACCAGAGCCTTGACTAGACGGACCTTTGTTGGCAAAGTAATGTCTCTGCTTTTGAACATGCTATCTAGGTTGGTCATAACTTTCCTTCCAAGGAATAAGCGTCTTTTAATTTCATGGCTGCAGTCACCATCTGTAGTGATTTTGGAGCCCAGAAAAATAAAGTCTGACACTGTTTCCACTGTATCCCCATCTATTTCCCATGAAGTGGTGGGACCGGATGCCATGATCTTTGTTTTCTGAATGTTGAGCCTTAAGCCAACTTTTCCACTCTCCACTTTCACTTTCATCAAGAGGCTTTTGAGTTCCTCTTCACCACCATAAGGGTGGTGTCATCTGTATATCTAGGTTATTGATATTTCTCCCAGCAATCTTGATTCCAGTTTGTGTTTCTTCCAGTCCAGCATTTCTCATGATGTATTCTGCATATAAGTTAAATAAACAGGGTGACAATATACAGCCTTGACCATAGGAGCACCTCAATACATAAGGCAAACACTAGCAGACATAAAAGGAGAAACTGACAATAACACAGTAATAGTAGACTTTAACACCCCACTTACAGCAATGGACAGATCATCAAAATAGAAAATTAATAAGAAAACACAAGACTTAAATGACATATTAGAACAGATGGATCTCATTGATATACTAAGGACTTTCTATCCAAATGCAGAAGAATACACTTTCTTCTCAAGTGCACATGGAACCTTCTTTTAAATAGACCAAACTTTGGGTCACAAATCAAATCTTGGTAAATTTAGGAAAATTGAAATCATATAAGCATCTTTTCTGACTATAATGCTATGAGACTAAATATCAATTACAAGGGGAAAAAATCTGTAAAACACACACACACACGTGGAGATTAAACAATATGTTTTTAAATAAAGAACAGGTTACTGAAGAAATCAAAATGAAATAAAAAGATTACCAGAAAGAGATGTCAATGAAAACAAAACAACTCAAAACCAATGGGATGCAACAAAATCAGTTCCAAGAGCAAAGTTTATAGCAATCCAATCCTACCTCAAGATACAAGTTCAGTTCAGTTCAGTCCTTCAGTCATGCACAACTCTTTGTGAGCCCATGGACTTCAGCACATCAGGCTTCCCTGTCCATCACCAATTCCTGGAGACTGCTCAAACACATATCCATTGAATCAGTGATGCCATCCAATCATCTTATCCTCTGTTGCCCACTTATCCTCCTGCCTTCAATCTTTCCCAGCATCAGGGTCTTTTCAAATGACTCAGTTCTTCACAAAAGGTGGCCAAAGTATTGGAGTTTCAGCTTCAGCATCAGTCTTTTCAATGAATATTCAGGACTGATTTCCTTCAGGATTGACTGTATCTCCTTGTAGTCTAAGGAACTCTCAAAAGTCTTATCCAATACCACACAGTTCAAAAGCATTAATTCTTTGGCAGTCAGCTTTCTTTATAGTCCAAATCTCACATCCATACATGACTACTGAAAAAAACCATAGCTTTGACTAGATGGACCTTTGTTGGCAAAGTAATGTTTCTGCTTTTTAATATGCTGTCTACATTGGTCATAGCTTTTCTTCCAAGGAGCAAGCATCTTTTAATTTCATGGCTGCAGTCACCATCTGCAGTAATTTGGGAGCCCCCAAAATTAAAGTTCTCACTGTTTCCGTCGTTTCCCTATCTATTTGACATGAAGTAGTGGGACCACATGCCACAATCTTAGTTTTCTGAATGTTGAGTTTTAAGCCAACTTTTTCACTCTCCTCTTTCACTTTCATCAAGAGGCTCTTTAGTTCTTCTTTGCTTTCTGCCGTAAGGTTGGTGTCATCTGCATATTAAGGTTATTGATATTTCTCCTGGCAATCTTGATTCCAGTTTGTGCTTCATCCAGCCTGGCATTTTGCATGATGCACTCTACATACAAGTTAAATAAACAGGGTGACAATATGCAGCCTTGATGTACTCCTTTCCCATTTTGGAACTGGTCTATTGTCCCAAGAAACAAGAACAACATCGAATAGACAACCTGTCTTTAAACCTAAAACAGCTGGGAAAAGGAGTACAAAGCCCCCTCAAAGTCATAAGAAGGAAAGAAATCATGAAAACTAGAGCAGAAAAAAATGAAAAAGAATCAAAGAAGCAACAGTTAAGATTAATAAAACTTTTTCAAAAAATTTCAGAGCAAGGAACATTTCCAAACTCATTCTATGAGATCACCATCACCCTGATGCCAAAACCAGGCAAAGACAACACACACACACACAGAAAATTGCAGGTCAATATCACTCATGAACATAAATGCAAAATCTTCAGCAAAATTCTTGCAAACAGAATTAAAAACACATTTAAAATCACATACACCATGGTCAAGTTGGGTTTACTCCAGGGATACAAGTATTCAATATACACAAATCAATCAATGTGATACATCACATTAACAAATTGATAGATAAAAGCCATATAATAATCTCAATAGATGCAGAAAAAGTCTTTGATTCAGCACCCATTTATGATAAAAAAAAAAAAAACACCCCAGAAAATGGGCATAGAAGGAACCTACCTCAACATAATAAAGGCCATATATGACAAGCCTTCAGCAAACATTATTCTCAATGGTGAAAAAATGGAAAACATTCCCTCTAAGAACAGGAACAAGACAAGGGTGTCCACTTTCACCACTTTATTCAGCATAGTTTTGGAAGTTTTAGCTACAGCAATTAAATAAGAAAACTAAATAAAAGGAATCCATATTGGAAAAGAAGTATAAACTCTCATTATTTGCAGATGACATACTATAGGTAGAAAACCCTACAGATACCATCTGAAAATTACTGGAGCTAATCAGTGAATTTAGCAAAGTCACATGATACAAAATCAATACACAGAAATCACTTTCACTCTTATATACTAACAATGAAAAATCAGAAAGACAAATAAGAAATAAATCCCATTCACCACTACAACAACAAGAATAAAATATCTAGGGATAAACCTACCTAATGAGACATAAAAAAAAAAAAAAACTGTATACAGAAAAGTATAAGACACTGATGAAAGAAATTAAAGACTACAATAAAAAAAAAAATGGGGAGATATTCCGTGTTCCTGGTTGGAAGAATCAATATTACCAAAATTACTATACTACCGAATGTCTTCCCTTGTGGCTCAGATGGTAAAGAATCTGCCTGCAATACAGGAGACCTCAGTTCAATTCCTGGATGGGTAAGAACCCCTGGAGAAGGGAATGGCAACCCACTTCAATATTTTTGCCTGGAGAATTCCATGGACAGAGGAGCCTGGTGGGCTATAGTCCATGGAGTCACAAAGAATCTCACGCAACTCAGTGACTAACACACACACACCAAATGCAGTTTACAGATTCATTGCTATCCTTATCAAATTACCAGTGACATTTGTCACAGAACTAGAATGAGAAAAATGACTTGCAATGACAGGAATCAAAGCAAGATCCCCTATGACCCACCTCCTACAGTAATGGAAGTAAGAACAAAAATAAACAAATGGGA
Source organism: Bos mutus (assembly GCF_027580195.1). Taxonomy (NCBI): domain Eukaryota; kingdom Metazoa; phylum Chordata; class Mammalia; order Artiodactyla; family Bovidae; genus Bos; species Bos mutus. The sequence goes on along the minus strand of NC_091640.1, from coordinate 12,810,806 downwards.
CGTAATTAAATTTGAGAGTCCCTTGCACAGCAAGGAGATCAAACCTTGGACAGCAAGGAGATAAAAAGCAAGGAAATCAAATGGATATCAATGGAGTACTAAAGGAAATCAACTCTGAATACTCATTGGAAGAATTGATGCCAAAACTGAAGCTCCAACACTTTGACCACCTACTGTAAAAAGTCGACTCATTGGAAAAGATCCCGATGCTAGGAAAGACAGAAGTCAGGAGGAGAAGGGGGCAACAGAGGACAATATGTTTGGATGACATCACTGATTCAATGGACATGAGTTTGAGCAAGCTCTTGGAGATGATGAAAGGCAGGGAAGCCTGGCATCCTGCAGTCCATGGGGTCTCAAAGAGTCAGAAATGACTGTGTGACTGAATAGCAATAACAACAGCAAGCCTTCAAAGTTATGAGACAAAAAAAAAATAATAATAATAATAATTAAGACATTCAAGTTGTGGCATTTATTACAGCAGCCTTAGAAAAGTAATATTCTGTAACATCCATCTTTTTAAAAATATTTCTGAGTGAAAATTATATTTTGTCACTGAATAACTTTTAAGTTGCATTGTTGCTTTCATCATAATTGTTAAAATGAAATTATATGCTCTAAATGATATGCCAACAATATTGATATGCCAACAAACTTGGAAAATGCAGCAGTGGCCACAGGACTGGAAAAGGTCAGTTTTCATTCCAATACCAAAGAAAGGCAATGCCAAAGAATGTTCAAACTACTGCACAATTGCACTCATCTCATGCACTAGCGAAGTAATGTTCAAAATTCTCCAAGTGAGGCTTCAACAGTACGTGAACCGAGAACTTTCAGATCTTCAAGCTGGTTTTAGAAAAGGCAGAGGAACCAGAGATCAAATTGCCAACAGCCATCGGATCATTGAAAAAGTGAAAGAGTTCCAGAAAAACATCTACTTCTGCTTACTTTATTTATTTATTTTATTCTGTTTTATTTATTTATTTATGCAAAAGCCTTTGACTGTGTGGATCACAGCAAACTGTGGAAAATTCTTCAAGAGATAGGAATGCCAGACTACCTTACCTGCCTCCTGAGAAATCTGTATGAAAGTCAAGAAGCAGCACTTAGAACTGGACATGGAGCAATGGGTTCTGAATTGGGAAAGGAGTATGTCAAGTATATATATTGTGACTGCTTATTTAGCTTATATGCAGAGTACATTATGCTAAACACGGGGCTGGATGAAGTGCAAGCTGGAATCAAGACTGCTGGGAGAAATATCAATAACCTCAGATACGCGGATGACACCACTCTTATTGCAGAAAGCAATAAATAAGTTAACCCCTCCCCAAATGTGGTTTCAATTACTCCTAAAGAAAACATTTTTCTAATATTATTTTTTAACAAAGCATTTTTCATACATCTGACATTGTCTACTTGTCCCTGTGTTCCATCTAATCTTTTCATCATTCATAGTACATTCCCATCATGAATCATTTGGAATTTTCCTAACTCAAAATACATTTTTACTGTTTTCTCTGTGTTTTGGCTCTGCCCTGTCTTAAACACAAACTCTGAAATGCTGTCTTTCTTTCGTCCTGTTATTTCTTTTTCCATTCCTAATTGCTTCTATTGGTAATATACAAAATTTCACCCCTAATAAACTGCCAAATTCACAATGGAAAAAAAAAGTTATATTTTTCTTATCATTGTCATGAATTTGTTGTAAGGATTAAATTTTAAAATAAATATAGCAACACACTGTAAAATATAACTAGATTTCTAGAAGCAGTTAAAATACTAATATCTATTTTGAAAATCTTACAAGGCACATTTTCTGATAAAACATCACCATACAAAATTATTCACTCTTCCCACTACCCTTCCATGCAATCTTGACTTTTTTTTTTTTTTAATGGAGGAATTGTTATCCATGATTTCTTTAGGAGAAGAAATTGAGACAAATATTTAATAACAAAAAATCCTCACAAGGCTAACAAGAGATGAAGTAAAAATTCAAACCAGGGTGACTAAATAAAAACTGACCCTGGAAATAAAGATTAGCTGTACTTAAAATAATCAAGATGATGTTGATCAGACCACGGATGACCAATCTGAAGATGAATGTCAGAGATGACTGTGTTGTTCTGCAGGTAGCCCCCTCCTTTGTCTCTGACTGTCAAGGGTGGCAGTGTGAGTCAGCCTTTGGACAGGCATCTGCCCTCCCCCAACCTTGTTGCTGACATCCAGAATAAAGCAAACTTTCTTTTTCAAAAAATAAAAATAATGTAATAATAAGAAATAAAATAAAACTCATATTTCATTTTTTTAATCCAGTAAGACAGAAAAGTGAAAGTTGCTTTGTCATGCCTGACTCTTTGTGACCCATGGATTGTAGCCTGCCATGGAATTCCATGAAATTCTCCAGGCCAGAATACTGGAGTGGGTAGCCAATCCCTTCACCAGGGGATCCTCCCAACCCAGGGATCAAACCCAGGTCTCCCACATTGCAGGTGGATTCTTTCCTATATGAGCCACCAGGGAAGCTCAGTAAGACAGAGGGACAATGAAAATATCATTTTATGTAAGAAAGAAGTTGACGTAAGGTAATTTAATCAGTTCACATTTTAGCAACCCAAAATCAAGAACCATGAGATTTTACTTATCAGAGACTAAATGGAAACATTTCCTTTAAGCTAGGGAAATCACTCCCCAGTACATAGATTAATCAAATTCTTCAGTTTCCTGTTAAGCCATAATTTGGCTTCATAACCCACTTCAGCATGATTTTCCACATAGTTAGTACCATTGGATTGGTATTCAAGATGACATCAAATTGTCATTTCTGTACCAAACTCTTTTAAACCTGAATGTTCAGAGAAGTAAGCTGTATTTCTTAAAAACTTTTAGTGGAAAATTTATACATATTCAGTTCCAAGTGCTACCACTATTAAATAAAAATTATTCTGACACATTAAATATAGCAAGAAAGATTTTATTAAAACGTTTTGCAATAGGGGAGAGACATAGAGAACACAACTCAGAAAATGGCAAAGATAACTGGGGATTTATAACCAATCAGATGAGTGAGGGGGTCAGTGGATCAAATATTTTCAAGAGGAAATTCATTAGATATCACGGGTAGAGAGATTCTTGATTAACTGGCTTAATGGATTTTTACTAAAAGCAGACCAAGAAGTTAGATATTAGGGGCGGGTTGGGGGATAAGAAACTTAATCAGATATCAAGAGTGAGGGAAGATTCTTGATAAGTCAATTTAGCCTTGGAAGGCTAAAGTTGAGGCCTAGAAAAAGAGGGTTCATAGAAGCCTGACTAAAGTTTGGTCAAGGAAGAAACTTTTGTTACTATTTACTTGTTTTATGATCTGTATTGGAAAAAAAAAAAAAGAACAAACTTGAGGGGTTAGTCCATATTTCCTAGTATTTTCAGTATTTGCCATAGGTCTGACATTATCATAAAGACTGAGTGAAAGAAAAAAATATATGATTCTGTGCCAGTTTAAAAAAAGGTCAACGTGATGCTATACACACAGTAGGGACTTTGTATTTAAGAGGTGCTAAATTCCATCCCATTTCAACTGTATGCTTTTAAATGAGATCAAAATCTGAAATTTATCTTTATCATCAACTGAACTAGAGGAATATTACACACATTTTGGGTTGTGCTGCACATTAAGTGAGATACGGTAAGCTAGAAAACACATTATATTATTAAATTTTCAATTTCAACCTAATAAATGTATGAGTTACCTTCTGCCATGCACAGATATTGAGAGAGTCATTTCCTAGGCAGGTTGATAAGAAGTCTAGGGGTCCCCAAGAAGAGAAGGGTCTGGAATTCTCAAGGAGGAAGAAAAGACAATTTTTTTTCCTCTACATTCCTTAGGATTATGTATCCTGCCTGAGGACAGTCTCTGGATTAAACCTGGCTAATCATGTTATCTTAAAATGCAAATTATGGGAGTAGGTCTGGTGAGATCTTTACAACCTCCAGACATGCTTTGGATTCATTGGAGAGAATATAATTCCATTGCTAACACTAGCTAGCGGATACTCTTTCTACCCACTTCTGATTTCTATGTCAGAAGCTTTCTCTATCTCCTTTATACTTTAATAAAACTTTATTACACAAAAGCTCTGAGCAATCAGGCATCATCTCTGGCCCCGGATTGAATTCTTCTCCTCCGGAGGTGAAGGATCCCGGTGTCTTTGCATGATTCAGCAACAACCTTTCAATATTATACAGCAATGCCTATTACAGAAAGACTCCCCATGAAGAGGGAATATAAACTTTAGACAAGTAATTCCAAGGTGCTACTTTTTAGTACTAGAGGTAATAGAACAGTAGCATCACTCACATTGTCAGTATTATCTGCAACCTAGATCAGGGGAGCAATTTTGGGTTGAGAACTAAATGTACTTCATAAAAATCATTAGCTTTCATGGATGTTCTGTTGAATTATAAGTGACCTACGAATGTAGCAGAGACTGAAGCAATACTTTAAGTGTTCTTTGGCCTTTGCCTGAGCCATGCTGACATTTGAGGCCTGGGGATCTACTTGCTTGCTTTGATTTCTGAGTCGCTCTCTAAATGACTTTGTACAGGCCACCTAAGTAGGTACTTTGGTAATTCCATGCTCTTAAAATGTTTTGCTTAGATGAACCTTAGCACTTCAGTGGGTCATATTTCATGTGTGCTGTATGATCTCAATATTAGAATTTCAAACCATCCACAGTAAATTTTCAAGCCAAATTCATGTCTTAGTTGCTTTTATTTTTATCCTTTTAACTTTTTATTTTTTATTGCAGTACAGTTGATTAACAATGTTGTATTAGTTTCAGGTGTACAGCAAAGTGATTCGGTTTCACATATCCATGTATCTATTCTTTTTCAAATTATTTTCCTATTCAGGTTGTTACAGAATATAGAGCAGAGTTCCTTTTGCTATGTAGTAGGTCGCTTTCAGTTATCCATTTTAAATATAGCAGTTTCGATATGATATACATATACACATTGCTATGATATACATATCAATCCCAAGCTCCATAACTATCCCTTCTCCCTACTCTTGCCCCCAGTAAACATAGTTTGTTCTCCAATTCTGTGAGTCTGTTTTTGTTTTATAAATAATACATTTGTGTCATTTGTGTTTAGATTTTACATATAGGTGATATCATACAATATTTCTCTTTATCAATAAACAGAAATCTGTTGCATTTCTATATATCAACAACAAAAGATCAGAAAGAGAAATTCAGGAAACAATTCCATTTGCTATTGCATCAAACAGAATAAACTACTTAGGAATGCTGCTGCAGCTGCTGCTGCTGCTAAGTCACTTCAGTTGTGTCCGACTCTGTGCGACCTCATAGATGGCAGCCCACCAGGCTCCCCCATCCCTGGGATTCTCCAGGCAAGATCACTGGAGTGGGTTGCCATTTCCTTCTCCAATGCATGAAAGTGAAAAGTGAAAGTGAAGTTGCTCAGTCGTGTCCAACCCTCAGTGACCCCATGGACTGCAGCCTTCCAGGCTCCTCCGCCCATGGGATTTTCCAGGCAAGAGTACTGGAGTGGGGTGCCATTGCCTTCTCCTACCTAGGAATAAACCTACCTAAAGAGACAAAACACCTGTACTTCAAAAACTATAAGATACTAATGAAAGAAATTGAAGATGACACAAACAGATGGAATGATATGCCATGTTCTTGAATTGGAAGAATCAGTATTGTCAAAATGACTATACTGTTCAAGGCAATCTACAGATTAAATACAATTCCTATCAAATTGCTAATGGCATTTTTCACAGAACTAAAACAAAAAAATCTTAAAATTTTCATGAAGACCCAAAGGAACCTGAATAGGCAAAGCAATCCTGAGAAAGAAAAACAGAGCTGGAGCAATAAGGCTCCCTGACTAAAGACTATACTACAAAGCTATATTCACCAAAACAGTATGGTACTTGCACAAAAACAGACATATGAATCAATGGAACATGTTAGAAAACCTGGGAGAGGAGGACTATGTCAGTAATATACAACAAAGCAGGTAGAATTACAAAATGGTGGCAAGACAGTCTCCTCAAAATGCAGTGCTTGGAAAACAGGACAGCTACATGCAAAAAATTAAATTAGAACATTTTTAAAACTGGCTTCAAAAATAAACTCAAAATGGATTAAACACCTAAATGTAAGACCAGATATTATAAAATTCCTAGAGGAAAGCATAGGCAGAATACTCTCTGACATAAATCACAGCATGATCTGTTTCATCTCCCAGAGTAATGGAAATAAAAAAGAAAAATAAATGAATGAGATCTACTTACTCTTAAAAGTTTTTGCATATCAGAGGAAACCATAAACAAAATGAAAGTCAACCCACAGAGTGGGAGAAAATGTTCTCAAAGAATGAAAAACAAAAGATTATTTTCCAAAATTTACAAACAGCTCATGCAACTTAATATCATCAAAACAAACAACCCAATCAAAAAATGAGTGGAAGACTTAACTATACATTTCTCTTGTGAAGTCACTCAGCGGTGTCCAACTCTTTGCGATCCCATGGACTGTAGTCTACTAGGCTTCTCTGTCTATGGGATTTTCCAGGCAAGAGTACTGGAGTGGGTTGCTATTTCCTTCTCCAGGGGATCTTCCTGACCCAGGGATCGAACCCAGGTCTCCTGCATTGCAGGCAGACGCTTTTTTAAATTATGTTCCTTGACCTCAGATAATGTCTTATAAAGGAATATAGAATCACTTTAGTACTAGCTTAATACTAGAAGTTGGGAGTGTAAATCCAATGCTAAGAAACAAATGGTAAAACACAATTCACCACAAAATTAATTTGAAAATGTTTGGGATGTCTACTATATGCATATAGCTTCTAATGCATTACAGTGGATCTCTTTACCTTCCATTTCACTTTCTTCGATTTCAATTACCCTCTGTCAAGCACAGTTCAAAAATATTAAATGGAAAATTTCAGAAATAGGCAATTTATGTTTTAAATTGGGCATTTATATTTTTCAAGAATTTTCAAGATAATTCTGATAGGCATCTGGATTTTAAAAAGTGATTACAGGTTTTTCCATTAAATCCTAGTTTTGATGATATAGAGTTCTACTATTTTTCTGTTGAACAATCATGATACAATGTATTTATGTGAGTAATAGTTACATAATCACAATAGTAAAAGATGTTTCTTGGCTGGGTGGATGAAAATATGTGCTTGTATGCACTTCCACTTACCACATCACTCTGCTTGACCACCCCCCCCCCAATTATATGTGATAATTTTATATTGTTAAGTTAATCATGTTCTCATTATAGCTTTCAATTGTAATTATCTCTTTTTTTTTTTTTTTACTCTGGCTACTGATTGTTAGCATGCTTTTGTTCATCTGATAAACAGAAAAATGTGAATGCATGTACATATTTGTATATATTAAAAACTGGAAGAATTAACCCAAAGTTTAAAATTCATTATGTATGGGAGAGAAGGGATTGTAGGAATAGATAGGTTTTTGTTAATTGTTTTATTTGTAAATATATCTTCATAAAATATAATATTTTATATAACTATAAGCAAAATTAAACTCAAAAATAAATTTCCTAAAAGTAGAAGAAAATTTTAAAATCTGTTTAAATTACTGAATAGACAGTATGACTAGACAGAAAACATCACAAAAGACTTAAAAAGCAGTTCTCTAATTACATATTTCTGGGGAAATGCACATTATGGAAAAAAAATTATCTCAAAACATGTTAAATACGAATTTTCAGAAACCTATTGCTGGTAATAACAATAATATTGCTATTTATTTTTCTTAAAGTTATTAATGGGTTCTATCTTACACATTTTTAACAGCTTTATTGAAGTATAATTGAGACATATAGTAAACTGTAAAATTTTTATATATGTATATACTCATGGAAACATTATCACAATGAAGAAAATGAACACATTCATCATCCCTCAAATGTCTTCCTATTCTCTTTTAATCTCTTTCATTCTCACAAGTCCAGATTACCTCTTAAAATCCCAAGCAAACACTTATCTGCCTTTTATCACTACAAATAAGTTTGTATTTTCAAATATTTCCTATTAATTAAATCATACATTATACACTCTACCTTGTTGAGGACTCCATGAGGAAATAACTAGTTTCTTAGGATTCATATATGGTATTGCATGTATCAATTGTTCATTCATTTTCATTGTGCAGTAACATTCTATTGTGTGAATACAACACTATTCATTCACTTGTTGCTGAACAATTAGATTGCATCCAATTTGGGGCTATTACAGAAAAAGCTTCTACAAAAATTAATATGTGAGTCTCTGTGCAAACACATGATTTCTTCTCTCTTAGGTAAATACCTGGAAGTGGAATGACTGGGTCATTTGGCAGTTGTATTTTTAACTTTCTAAGAAACTGATGACTTAAGAAACTGCTTCTCAAAGAAAATATGCATTTTATATTTCAATGAGCAGTGTAGGAACCAACTAATTCCTTCAAATTCTCACCAACGGTGGTGGCTTCAAGATGGCGGAGGAATAGGAGAGGGAGACCACCTTCTCCCCCACAAATACATCAAAAGATCATCTGCATGTGGAACAATTCCCACAGAACAACTTTTGAAGGCTGGCAGAGGAACCCAGATGTCCAGAAAGGTAAATCAAACTCCCTGGAATAAGGTAGGACAAAAGATATAGACAAAAACAGAGACAAAGGATTTCAAAATGTGGAGCCCTGTCCTGGGGAGGGGTCCCTGAAGTAGGAGAAGCTTCTGCACAATAGGAAACCCCTTCACAGGTAAGGTCGGGGGAAGCTTAGGAACATCAGAAGGAAGTAAAATGAGACAAAATGGGGGAAATTCACCAGAGACATTGTGCATAACGGCAATTTTCAGCCGAGAAGCAACTCACATGCTCACATCAGCCCACAGTGAGTGGGGGTTCAGTGAGGAGACTTGAGTTGCAGGTGTCAGTCCTCAGGGAAAGGATGAGTGTTGAATACTGTGAAGATACAGGGCTAATGTGACACCACACAGGTAGAACAGGGAAAATCCTGGAACAACCAGAGAAACAAAGGAGCACTCCCATGACAAGGCTCTAATGCTCACTTCTGGTGAATTCACAGAACAAAGGACCATGCCCTGGTGAATAATGAAATGGGGCAAGCTGGCTCTGGTCTATGGGCCAAGAGGCAGAGAAGCAGGCATGCGCCTGGTGGAGGTGGAAGGCAAGGATGCATCTACCATGAAGCCATGAGGGGCTGTGTGTTACCACCCACATCTTCCTGGGATTCTGAGCAACTAAAATCTGATAAGTGTGTCACAGCCCAAGACAGCTCCACTAGGGAAGTGCACAACCTGCCTAAGACTGGCACCCCCCACATGTTGCAGCTTGGAGCCCAAGAGGCTTGTCTCTGCCAAGGGCCCCACAAACTGGAACCAACTCCCTTGGGAGGCGCATGGCCCTGTTTGGGCTGTGGTGACCACGCTGTATGGTCCAGACGGAGAGTGCTTCCCACACATGCCAGTGGCTTTTGTAGTATTCCCTCCCTCTCCACAGCATAACTGAGCAAATGAGCCCTAATAAGCAGCCACTCTCACCCTCTCATGTCATGGAGGTGATCAAACACTGGAGAGAGACTTAAAACCAGAAAGTGAAAGTGTTAGTTGCTCAGTTGTGTCCAACTCTTTGTGACCTCACAGACTGTAGCCCACCAGGCTCCTCTGTCCATGGGATTCTCCAGGCAAGAATATTGGACTGGGTTGCCATGCCCTCCCCCAGGGCATCTTCCAAACCCAGGGATCAAACCCAGGTCTCCCACTTTGCTGGCAGATTCTTTACCATCTGAGCCACCAGTCTAAGCAGACTGGTCAAAAATCTAAGCAGAGTTGGGTCAAAAATCCAAGTGAAATCTTAAGCAAAGGAAAGAAGGGAGAATCACCCCAAAAATGACAGCTGTGGTAGATCAAAATCCTGTAATTAATATGACACTATGTTCTTTAGGGGATACTGTAGATTTTGAGAGTAAGTACAAGCTGGAGCAAGAAAAGATTTGAGTTTGAACTGACCCCACACTGCCCACAACATGTCCAGAGACGTTCTGAGATATATTTGAGGACCTTCTAAGTAGGCAAATTGACTGAAACAGGAAAGTGGAGGAACCATATGGACATTCCTCTCACTACCCACCTATAAATAGTTCCCGCCCCCTATTTTAATTTTTGTTATTTTTTAATTTTATTTTTTAACCTCCCCTTCCCTTTTTTTCATATTGCCCCAATATGGTCCATTATTACTCCTTTCATTTTTATGTTTTATCACCTACTTTTGTCTTTTTAAAAAAAGACACCTTATTTTTAAATAAATTCCGTATTTTTGTGTTCAATATTTTGTTTTGACATTGTACTTTTAAGAGTTTAATTTTTATTCTTGGTTTTTAATTTTTGCTTTCTGATATTTTGTTATTAATTTTGTATCTTTGAGAATCTAATTTTAGTACCCATATTCACTTAGGGATTTGACAGTTGACTTGATTACTTTCTTCTCTTTCAATTCTCCTTTTTTTCCTATTTCTCCTTTCTTCCTCTTCTGTTCTCATATAATTCTGTGAATATCTTTGGGTTTTCCTGGATGGTGAGAATTGTTTCACTATTAATCTAGTGGTTTGGTCTTATGTGCTGTGTGGCCTGAGAAATCTTAATGCTACTGTAAGAGGTAAGGACTGAACTCCAGAGGCAGGAGACTCAACTCCAGGACTCTGGACCATCAGATAACTCCAAACTCAATGGAACATTAATAGAGGGGAGCCTGCACAAAGGCCTCCATTTCTACACTTAGACCAAGCTCATGAAAGAGTCAGGAAGCCCCAGTACAATATCCCTCACACCAGTCCTTCAGCAAAACAGGAACACAACTCTGCACAGCAGCAGACAGGCAGCATAAAGCCATACCAAACCCATAGACACCCCCAAGACATACTATTGGACACAGCACTGCCCTTCAGAGAGATGAGATCCAGCTCCATCCACCAGGACACAGGAACACATCCCACCAACCAAGAAATTTTCACAAGGCCCTGGTCAAACCCAACCCATGGAGGGCAGACTCCACAACTAAGAGAAACTACAACCATCCAGCCTGCAGAAGGGAGATCCAAGCACAATAAAATAAACAAAATGAAAAGATATAGAAATATGCAGCAGGTGAAGGAACATGGTAAAACCCACCAGACCAGACAAATGAAGAAGAGATAAGGAGTCTACCTGAAAAATAATTCAGAATAATGACAGTAGGAAGTGTGAAAGTGTTAGTCACTCAGTTGTATGCAACTCTTTGTGATGCCAAAGATAGAAAAGATGCTCCAAAATCTTGCAAACAAAATAAAGTCATGGATAAATAAACTGGAGGCATGAATAGAGGTGTACAGTAAAAATTTGACAAGGACTTGGAAGAATTAAAGAATAAATGGTCAATAATGAACAGCATAATAACTGAGAATAAAAATGTTCTAGAGGAAACCAACAGTAGAGTAACTGAGGCAGAAGAATGGATAAATGAGCTGAGAGATAGAATGCTGGAAGTAACTGAAGCAGAGAAGAATAAAGGAAAAAGGGTAAAAAATGAGGACAGTCTCAGAGACCTCTAGAACAACATAAAACACCCCAACATTCAAATTATAGGAGTCCCAGAAGAAGACAAAAGGAAAGGGCAAGAAAAGGTATTTGAGGAGATAACCAAAAACTTCCCTAAAATGGGGAAGGAAATAGCCACCAAAGTCCAGGAAGCCGAGAGTCTAATACAGGATAAATACAAAGAGAAACTCATCAAGACACATATTAATCAAACTAAAAAAAATTAAATACAAGGAACAAATGATAAAAGCAGCAGAGGAAAAGCAACATATGCAACGGATGCCCATAAGGCTAACACCTGATATTTCAACAGAAACATTTCAACCAAAAGGAAATGTCAGGAATATTTATAAAGTGAGGAAAAGGAAAAACCTATAACTAAGAATACTCTATCCACATAGGACCATTTTCAGATTTGAGGAGAAATCAAAAGTGTTACTGACAAGCAAAAATTAAGAGAATTCACCACAGCCAAATCAGCTCTTGAACAAATGCTAAAGAAGTTTCTCTACACAGGAAACACAGCAAAGGCCTATAAAAACAAACCCAGAACAATAAAGTAAATGGTAATGGGATCATATAAAAATTACTGTAAACATAAATAGGCTAAATGCTCCAATGAAAGACATTTGTTGTTTTGTCACTCAGCCATGTCCAACTATTTGGGACTGCATGAACTGCAGCATGCCAGGCTTCACTGTCCATTATTTCCCAGAGTTTGCTCAAACTCATATGCATTGAGTCAATGATGCCATCCAGCCATCTCATCCTCTATTGTCCCCTTCTCCTGCCTTCAATCTTTCCAAACATCAAGGTCTTTTCCAATGGGTCTGCTCTTTGCTTCAGGTGGCCAAAGTATAGAAACTTCAGCTCTAGCATCAGTCTTTCTAATGAATATTCATGCTTGATTTCCTTTAGGATTGACTGGTTTGATATGTTTGCTGTCCAGGGACTTTCAAGAGTATTTTCCAATATTACAGTTCAAAAGCATCAATTCTTTGGTGCTCAGTCTTCTTTATGGTCCAGCTCTCACATCCATACATGACTACTGGAAAAACCATAGCTTTGAGTAGACAGACTTTTGTCGGCAAGTGATATCTCTGCTTTTTAACACACTGTCTAGGTTTGTCACAGTTTTTCTTCCGAAGAGCAGGTGTCTTTTAATTTCATGGCTGAAGTCATCATCCACAGTGATTTTGGAGCTGAAGGAAATAGTCTGTTGTTGTTTCATTTTTTCGCCCATCTGTTTGCCATGAAGTGATGGAACTGGATGTCATGACCTTAGCTTTTTGAATATTGAGTTTCTGGTCAGCTTTTTCACTCTCTTCTTTCATCTTCACCAAGAGGCTCATCAGTTCCTCTCTGCTTTCTGCCATTAAGGTGGTGTCATCTGCATGTCTGAAGTTATTGATATTTCTCTTGGCAATTTTGATTCCAGATTGAGCTTCATCTAGCCCAGCATTTTATATGATAAATTAAATAAGCAGGGAGACAATATACAGTTTTGATGTACTCCTTTCTCAATTTTAAACCAGTTCATTCTTCCGTGTCTGGTTGTAACTGTTGCTTCTTGACCTGCATATAGTTTTCTCAGGAGGCAAGGAAGGTGGCCTTGTATCACCATCTCTTTCAGAATTTTCCACACTTTGCTTTTATCTGCACAGTCAAAGGCTTTAGTGTAGTCGATGAAACAGAAGTTGTTTTTTTCTGGAATTCCCTTGCTTTTTCTATGACCCAACATATGTTGGCATCTTTATCTCTGGATCCTCCGTCTTTTCTAAATCCAACTTGTACATCTGGAAATTCTCAATGCATGTATTGTTGAAGCCTAGCTTGAACAATTTTGAGCATTTCTGTGCTAGCATGTGAAAAGAGGGTAATTGTGTAGGAGTTTGAATATTCTTTGGCATTGCTCTTCTTTGGGATTGGATTGATAACTGATATTTTCCAGTCCTGTAGACTCTGTTGAGTTTTCCAAATTTCCTGGCATATTGAGTGCAACACTTTAATAGCATCATCGTTTAGTATTTGAAGTATCTCAGCTGGAATTCCATCTCCTTCACTAGGTTTGTTTATAGTAATGCTTCGTAAGGCCCACTTGACTTCACACTTCCTGATGAGTGCTCTAGGTAAGTGATCACACCATCACAGTTATCTGGGTCATTAAGACTTTTTTTTTGTACAGTTTTTCTGTATATCCTTCCCACTTCTTACTATCTTCTGCTTCTGTTAGATTCATATTGTTTCTGTCCTTTATTGTGCCCATCTTTGCATGAAATGTTCCATTGGTATCTCTAATTTTCTTGAAGAGATCACTAGTCTTTCCCATTCTATTGTTTCTCTCTCTCTCATTTTCACTGTTTACTTAAGAAGGCTTTCTCATCTCTCCTTGGTATTCTTTGCAACTCTGCATTCAGATAAATATATCTTTCCTTTTGTCCTTTGTCTTTCTCTTCTCTTCTTTTCTCTGTTATTTGTAAGCCTTCTTCAGACAACCATTTTGCATTTGTGCATTTATTTTTTAGGGAGATGGTTTTTATCACCCCCTGCTATACAAAGTTATGAACCTCTGTCCATAGTTCTTCAGGCATCTGTCTATCAGATCTAATCCCTTGAATCTATTTGTTACTTCCACTGTGTAATCATAAGGGATTTGATTTAGGTCATACCTGAATGGCCTAGTGGTTTTCCCTACTTTCTAAATATAAGTCTGAATTTTCCAACAAAGAGCTCATGATCTGAGCCACAGTCAGCTCCACATGTTGTTTTTGCTGCCTGTATACAGCATCTTGATTTTTGTCTGCAAAGAATATAATCAAACTAATTTCAATATTGACCATTTGGTGATATCCATGTGTAGAGTCATCTCTTATGTTATTGGAAGAAAATGTCTGCTATGACCAGTTTGTTCTCTTGGTAAAACTCCGTTAGACTTTGCCCCTCTGTTAGCCTTTGTACTCCAAAGCCAAACTTGCCTGTTACTCCAGGTCTCTCTTTACTTCCTACTTTTGCCTTCCAGTCCCATATGGTGCAATGGACATTTTTTTCTTTTCTTTTTTTTTTTTTTGTGTTAGTTCTAGCAGGTCTTATAGTGCTTCATAGAATGATTCAACTTCAACTTCTTCAGCCTCAGTGTTGGGGCATAGACTTGGATTACTGTCACACTGAGTGGTTTGCCTTGGAAACATATCAAGATCATTCTGTCATTTTTGAGATTGCACCCAAGTACTGCATTTTGTATTGTATTGCAAGGCCTACTCCATTTCTTCTAAGGGATTTTTTCTGACAGTTGTAGATATAATGATCATCTGAATTAAATTCATCCTTTCCCATCCATTTTAGTTCACTGATTCCTAAAATATTGATGTTCACTGTTGCCATCTCCTATTTGGCCATGTCTAATTTACCTTGATTCATGAGCCTAATATTCCTGGTTCCTATGCAGTATTGTTCTTTACAGCATTGGGTTTTACTTTCACCACCAGACACATCCACAGTTGGACATCATTTCCATTTTGGCTTGGCCTCTTCATTCCTGCTAGAGCTATTTCTCTTGTCTTCTGTGGTGGCGTTTTGGCCACCTACAGACCTGGGGGGTTCATCTTTCAATTTTATATAATTTTGCCTTTTCATGCTGTTCATGGGGTTCTTAAGGCAAGAACGCTGAAGTGGTTTGCCATTCCTTCTCCCATGGACAGAATTTTGTCCTAACTCTCCACCATGATCTGTCCATCCTGGGTGGCTCTACATGTATGGCTCATTGTTACATTGTTACACAAAGCTGTGATCCATGTGATCATTTTGATTAGTTTTCTGTGATTGTGCTTTTCATTCTGTCTGCCCTCTGATGGATGAGACTAAGAAGCTTATCTTCTTTTGGTGGGTTCCAACATTCTCCTGTCAATGATTGTGCACCAGCTAGTTGTAATTTTGGGGTTCTCGTAGGAGAAGATAAACACACATCTTTCTACTTTGTCAGACATATATTGGCTGAATGGATGCAAAATAGGACTGCTATAATGCTGTGAACAAGAGATTCACTTCAAACATAAGACACACACACAGAGGGACTGGAAAAAGATGTTCCATGCAAACAGAGACCAAAGAAAGCAGGAGTAGCAATATTTATATCAGAAAAAATAGACTTCAAAATAAAGACCATTATAAAAGACAAAGGGCACTACATAATGATCAAGGGATCAATCCAAGAAGAAGACATGACAATTATAAATATATATATCCAATATAGGAGCACATCAATACATAAGACAAATGCTAACAACTAATAAAGGGAAATCAATAATAACATAATAATACTGAGGGATTTTAATACCCTAATCACACCAATGGACAGATCATGTAGACAGAAAATTAACAAGGAAATACAAGCTTAAAACAGTACATTGGACCAGTTGGACCTAACAGATATCTTCATGGTATTTCATCCAAAAACAATAGATTTTACTTTTTTTTTTCAAATGCACATGGAACATTCTCCAGGATAGATCCCATCTTGGGCCATTAATCAAGCCTTGGTAAATTTTTAAAAACTGATATCATTTCAACCATCTTTTCTGATCACAATGTTATTAGATTATATATCAACTACATGGGAAAAAAACTATAAAAAACACAAAAACATGAAGCCTAAAAACATACTTCTGAATAATGAACAGACCACTGAAAAAACCAAAAAAGAAAGCAAAATATACCTAGAAAAATTGATAATGAAAATATGACAATTCAAAACCTATAGAATGCAGTAAAAGCAGTGTTAAGAGGGAAGTTAACAGCAATACACACCTACTACAAGAAGCAAGAGAAACATCAAATAAAATTTACACCTAAAGCAACTAGAAAAAAAGAAGACAAACAATAAAAAAAAACCCTCAAAGTTAGTAAAAGTAATAATAATAATAATAATAATAAAGATCAGAGCAAAAATATGAAAATAAATGAAGTAGACTATAGCGAAGGTCATAGAAAAAAGCAAGAGAATTTCAGACAAACATGTACTTCTGCTTTATTGACTATACCAAAACATTTGACTGTGTGGATCACAACAAACTCTGGAAAACTCTGAAAGAAATGGGAATACCAGAGCACCTTACCTGCCTCCAGAGAAATCTGTATGCAGGTCAAGAAGCAACAGTTGGAGCTGGATGTGGCAAAACATACTGGTTCCAAACTGGGAAATGAGTACATCAAGGTGTATATTGTCACCCTGCTTATTAAATTTCTATGCAGAATACATCATGTGAAATGCCAGGCTGAATGAAGCACAAGCTAGAATCAAGATTGCTGGGAGAAATATCAATAACCTCAGATAAGCAAATGACACCATCCTTAAGGCAGAAAGTGAAGAGGAACTAAAGAGCCTCTTGATAAAAGTGAAAAAGAAGAGTGAAAAGACTGGCTTAAAACTCAACATTCAAATAACTAAGATTATGGCATCCGGTCCCATCACTTCATGGGAAAACAGGTGGGGAAATAAGGGAAACAGTGACAGACTTTAATTTCTTGGGCTCCAAAATTACAGTGGATGGTGACTGCAGCCATGAAATTAAAAGACACTTGATCCCTGGAAGAAAAGTTAAGACAAACCTAGATAGCATATTAAAAAGCAGAGATATTCCCTTGCCAACAATGGTTCATCTAGTCAAAGCTATAGATTTTCCAGTAGTCATGTATGGATGTGAGAGTGAGCGCTGAAGAATTGATTCTTTTGAATTGTGTTGTTGGAGAAGATTCTTGAGAGTCCCTTGGACAGCAAGGAGATCCAACCAGTCCATCCTAAAGGAAATCAGTCCTGAATATTCATTGGAAGGACTGATGCTGAAGCTGAAGCTCGAATACTTTGGTCACCTGATGCGAAGTACTGACTCATTGGAAAAGACCCTGATCCTGGAAAATTTGAAGACAGGAGGAGAAAGGGATGACAGAGGATGAGATGGTTGGATGGCATCACTGACTCAATGGACAGGAGTTTGAGCAAGCTCTGGGAGTTGATGATAGACAGGGAAGCTTGGTGTGCTGCAGTCCATGGGGTTACAAAGTGTCAGACACAACTGAGTGGCTGAACTGAACTGATAACAAAGATCAATAAAATTAAAAGCTGTTTCTCTGAATAGATAACACTGACAAACCATTAGCTAGACTCATCAAGAAATAAAAGGAAGAGACTCAAATCAATAAAATTAGCAATGAAAAAGGAGAAGATACAATGGACAACACAGAAATACAAAGAATCATAAGAGACTATTATGAGCAACTATATGCCAATAACATTGACAACTTGGAATTAATGGACAAATCCTTAGAAAAGTGTAACCTTCCAAAAGTAAACCATGAAAAAAGAGAAAATATGAACAGATAAATCACAAGCACAAAAATCTTAAGTACGATAAAATATCTTCCAACAAACAAAAGCCCAGGGCCAGATGGCTTCACAGGCAAATTCTACCTAAAGTTTAGAGAAGAGCTAACACCTATCCTGTTCAAACTCTTTCAGAAAGTAGCAGAGGAAGGAAAGCTCCCCAACTTGTTCTATGAGGCCACCATCTCCCTGTACCATTTGTTCTTTATTTCAAAGTTGTTTCATGTATTCTAGGTACTTGTATATTTGTATCAATTTTAGAATCAGATTATCAATTTCTATTAAAAACCTGCTATAATTTCAAAAAAATTCTCACCAACACTCGGCATGTTCAAACTCTTTGATTTTAGACACTCTAGTAAGGTGTGGTTGATATCTCATTGTGGTTTTAATCAGCATTTTTCTAATGACTAATTTCACAGAAAATCTCCTCAGTGTCCCTGGTTGCTTTTGCTAAGTAGGCCTAAAATATATTTGAGCACTTAAATGTAATTATCAACTAAGTCTTTTGACATATATGGGCACACTCAATACAATTAATGTGCTTTAGAACAAAAATATAATGGAAGCATATTTTGGTTGTATTACATTTACAAAGCTGTTTATCCAAGTATGATAATACAGAACACCTCCATATAGACTAGTGCTGTTTAAAAAAAAAAAACACGGCTGATCCTCCTTGTGATTAATCCCATAGCTCCATTTACTTTAGCTGGTGTCTAAAGGAAGCGCTGCATATGTCCTCAGGTTTTTTCTTACCTTTCTTTGGAAGAGATAAAGACTTCCATTTCAATACCATTTTACTAAATAAATCTATCCAATGAAAAGATGTAGGAAAAATTAAAAAGCAAGTAAAAGATAGTAATATAAAATGTGTGCTAAGTCACTTCGTCATGTCCTACTCTATGCAACCATATGGACTATAGCCACCCAGGACTTTCCAGGCAAGAATACTGGAGTGGGTTGCTATGCCCTCTTGCAGGGGAACTTCCAGACCCAGGGATCAAATCCAAGTCACTTATGTCTCCTGCATTAGCAAGCAGATTCTTTACCACCTGGGAAGTGGTAAAGAGTACCACTTGGGAAGCCCCAAAACAAAACAGGTAATGAAAGAGACTAAAGTGAGAAATAAAATCATAAAAGACAGTAAAAGGAAGATTAAATTTAAAAATTGTGATAGAAAATGATGAAGGGAACAAAATACATAAAGAAATAGTTAACGAATGTGGGCATGAACCATTTTAAGGATATAACAGAGCCAGTTTATGAGGATTCCTGGAGGAGATTGGCCTGCCATAGCGAGAAGAGTGAAGGATATGAGGAAATCTTTTCACATACCATCCATTTGAACTTGAGTCAACTGCCAAAGCTCCTTTAGCTTCAAGGTTTTCTCCTGTAGATAGATAATGGTATCTGTTCTGAATGAGTTTTATGAAGATTAACCAAAATACAGCAAGATATGTGGAGATCCTGGTGCCAAGTCATTATGTTCCTTAATCTGTGCCAGATGACCTGTTAGGGAAACTTGAGAACTTAGAAAGAAAGAAGAGAATCCACTGACAGAAAAGTTTGAGTTGAAATGTGTTGGGCAAAAGCAGCCATTTATTCATGTTTTATAAACATGATCTTACAAACATCATACAGAGCTGGCACAAAAGCACAGACACCATCTCATACACCATGCTTCCTTCCAAACCACTTCGATTAAGTTACAGCATCAGAACAAATCAGTTACTAAGTTACACAGTTCTTCAAACATGGACATCTCCCCACTAGAGTGGTTAGATTGGCTAATAAGACAAACAATTAATTTATATGTTTAATACAGTGCAGAATTTGTAACAGAATTCAAGATCACACTGATATTGTAATACCATATAAAACAGAATTTTCAGAAGATAATGCGATCACTGTGCCTCTGCCTGCTTCAATTCTGTTCTAGTTTTTCTTCTCTTTACTTAACAGTAACTGCAAATAGTTTTACTTGACTTTTCACAGTGAAAAACACTTTAAATTAAAAAAAAAACTAAAAACTATTTACAAGTTAGTTAATGTCATTTTGTAATTATTTTCCATTGGCTTTATTGTCCCTCCTCCAATGACCATACTTTGCTTGGTACCACCATTAACCTCTGGCAACTGTGAAGGATACTTAGGATTTACATTTTTTAATGTTTCAGGGCTTCAAAATATATTATATTTCTTGGCCCATGATACCAAATATACAAACATAAAAAGGCCATAGGATTTACTCAAACCATATACTGACTACAATTCATTTCACAGAAATGCTGAGTGGACCAAGATGCTGTGACATGACTTTGTGATGGCATGAAAACAATGATTGGAGAATAATCTCGTTTAATTCCAAAATCATCTTAAAGCACAAAAGAGGGGTTGATTTCAATTTTTGTATACAGAGTGTAAAAAACATTTCCTACTTTCAGCATAATCATTAAAGGTATGTATATGTTGTTTGGAAAATGTACTGTCATAGATTTTACAAACACTGCGATATCAAACACATTCTCAAAAACTGCTAGAGCACTGACACAAAACCTGACTCAAAATGTAAATTTTTCAGTAGACTTCATTTCTAACTTGCATATTTAAAATTCAACTGTACCTGAGTTTCACTCTTACTTTTCTAAACACTCAAATACAGTGACATTACCTCAAGTAAATTCTTTCCAAGTAATCACAGAGCCCTGGTACTGGAAAGCAGTACAAGATACAAGTTTATAAACTGGTCCACAGACAAGAGCTCAAGACAAATTAGCCTAGAAAAGATAGTGAAACGTACTTTGCTGTGTTAATTTGGCAGCATACATTTGTTATGTATGAACATATGTTAAGTATATTAGGCTTGCCGTATGACAATTTTCTATAATTTGTTGGTTAAAGTAAAATTTTCTAACTAGCAATGACTGAAACTTTTTGACTTTTTGTCTTCATTTCTTTTGAAATAGTAACTTAGTCCTCTCTGGGAGAGAGCAAGCAAATGAAGACTCAGTCACCCATGACCTCTCTGTGTTCAAGGGATACACTTGAATGTACCCTTAGAAACTATACGTATTTCCTCTAAGAAAACTGCATTTCTAACTGGATTTGTAGCTGAAGTGTATTTCTTTACTCATTAGCCAACTCAACAACTTCACAAAAATATATAGGGCTTTCTTAGGCCACATTGAGTCTTGTCACAAGAAGAGAATAATGCAAGGCCATGAGTGTTATGTGAGATTATATTTTACATCTGACTCACATGTAATCACAGAGGGAGGAAATCCTATTTTGGCTACAGTGTCCTCAACTCAGCCCTTTAATAAAATGATTTCTCATTTTGTTCACTGCTTTTTTTTTTTTTCCCTCAACAAACCCAAGTTACCTCTCTTATGATAAAGTTGTGTCAAATTATTACAGACCAAAGAACAATAATCATATACTTTTATAATCAGGAAAGCTATTTGTAAATTACATATCAATAATTAATAAAGCAATCTAGAACATTTCTTTAATATCTTTGGGTTTAAAGAAAAATTTATTTCTCCACTTGATAAACAATGGGTGAATTTTCATAAGAGAAGGCATGCTTTTCATTTCTAAATCCTGATAATCACATTGATTTTTAGTGATGTGGTTCAATGAGATCATCACCACATCCATAATTTGAGACTACAGAGCAGTATTCCTAAAATGCTCAAGTACTTTTTTATTTATATCACTGGTAACCTGCAGGGGAAATTGAATATCTTATGAAAATTTATCCAGATTCTCTAATAAAGAGGAAATGATCATGATACACATTTACAGTTACTTTCTGCTAATTCAATCCATTTCTAACAACAACAACAAAAAGTTTGCACTCACGTGTCAGGGGAAAAAAAGGAAAATTTCTCCTTGCCTAGTAAAAATCGTTAAGTTCCAATTCATCACAGCTAGGGTGCTAACCATCACAGAGTGCGTGCCACTTGGCGATTTGCCTCCTGGGATAGTCACAGATCTCCTTCCAGTGCTCTCCACCAGCTCCTTCTGCTGCTGCTCCCAGGACCAACCGCCCAATCACCTCATTTCGGGATCCTCTTTCAGAATCCAAAACCAGAAATTCAACACTTATCTCTTCTAGACCCTCACAAGGAATGTCAAAGACAAAGAGTTCATTGAACACTGCATTGGGGGTGCATTTCTTCACATGCGTCTTCTTTTTAGAGATTCTCTTTTTGGCATGGTACAGGTTCACTTTGACATAGGGATCTGCAATGATACACAATAGATAATGTACTGGCAGAACATGGCAGGAACTCTGATCTCAAGATAATAGTGCCCTTAGATATTACTGCATACTGGCAAAATGTGATTATAATGAAAATGAGTCAGAATGAAGTGAAAATATGGATGAAGCTTGGCTTCTCTTTTGTCAACAAGTTGAAAATAAGAATGCAAAACATGAGAGATAACAGAGGATAGGAAAGAACTGTAATGGCCGGATGAAGAGATGACATAAAGGGGAAGGAAAGAGAATGTTCTAACACATTCTGATTACTAATAACTCATTTGCAAGAACGGAATAGAAGGAAAAAACATTACACAGCATCTAACCTTACTGATGATGGACAGGGAGGCCTGGCATGCTGCAATTCATGTGGTTGTAAAGAATCGGACATGACTGAGCGACTGAACTGAACTGAACTGAACCTTACTCAGTTGTCTGACTTTGGTTAAGTCTCTCTACCTCTCTGCTTTCTCCTTTGGATGGGGCAATGGGCGTTTAGAGTTCACAATGGCAATGCCTTTTCAATTTTAATTTTTCTGTGGTCCTTTAATCACCTGCTGTGTTTGTTTCCTGTTACCCTGTATTTATATTCCTTGTGTCACATGTATCCTGTGGATTTTAAGATAATGCTACTTTGTCAAATATTTAATTACATTATTTTGCCCTATTCTGGTTGCATGAGTTCATTTTAGCTTCCTAACCTATATCTTTAAGATCATGTTTTCAGCTTCCATTACTTAATTATAAAGTTATAACTAATAATAGCTCTAGGTGATATTGAATGAAATATATATATTTCATTATATATATGAATAAATACATATATATGAATGAATATATATATATATAAATAAAATATATATATATATATACACATATATGTATATATCCAGTCTTTACAATCCCCTTCAAGGTAAGTACTATTATGTCCAATTTGTATAGAGTTTAAGAAACATAACCAAGATTACTGTGCTAAGAAACAGAAGAGTTAGGGTTTGAACTCAGATCATTTTAACCCATAGGTCACATGTTCTTTCTCATATAGCAAAGTTTTTTGTGTGTGTGAAAGCTAGTCACAAAACTAAAAGCTAATTCTTAAAACAGACAGTAGATACATAGTGAATTGAAGGAAAGATAAAAATAATAGAAGTGTAAGGTTAAGCAGGCTCATTTAAAATATTAAAATTAAGAACTTTTCCTTAATAGCTTATTTTTTTTTGCCTTATGTTTCAACTTTATTCAATCAGACATCTATCACATACAAACTGAGTCTTGTATTTTAGAACTACTTAGTTTTCTTCTTTTTGTTAATGGCATTGACTCACACTTTTATTCCATAAAATGAGAAACAGAAGAACGATCACATCATTTGTAATTGTGAATAAAGGGTAAATAAAAATCATAGGCCAGTGTTGTTAACTGTTTTCCCCAATATATAGCTCATTTTTCATTGAGCCTATGTTTTTCAAAGTATTCTTACCTGAAAGTCCAGACACATCAGATTTAGGCAGGTGCCGAGCTTTTAAAACAACCACAGTAAGAGTATTTGTGGTGGACTGATAGCAGAGAGAGATCAATAACTCACCCCGTCCTGAAGATTTCTAAACAAAAAGAGGTAAGATATAAAAATGTTTTTAGTATTCTTTAGTTTTGAAATATATACTTTTGTCAACATTTGAAGTGGTATAATAGCACTGTTATTTAAATGTACAATTCCTTAGTTTACTTTAATGTGCTAAAGAATCAGAGTAACTAAAATATGTACGCAGTGCCATCGCCTCCTAAGAACAACTATCTGCCATCTTGTGGACTTTTGGGGTACTGCAGAATGTCAAAATTCATGAGTTAGCCACACTCATCACTAGAAACGTTTTTAAGGGGGATATTTAGAATATAGCTTACAGAGAGGTATTTTTAATTTTTTGCTTTTTAATTAACTCTCCACTTTAATTAAGTTGTTAATGGTAATGAATATTATCTAATTATTTTAATATATCTGTATATGGGCAATTGATTCATGTTCAGTTTGATTTTATTTCAAATCCTTTAGAACAGACATTATTAAAATTTGAATTCAGAAAACCTGAAATTTAATCTGACACCCACAGTTCTCTTGGCCCCGAGGGCTAATGGAGTTAGAACTCTCTTCCCCAACCCTACCCCAAATCCTTCTTTAATCCAAGGAATGAGCTAAATATTGGAGAGAATTGACTCGGAATTTTTCATGCTTTGTCTTTGAATAGTATCATAGAATTTATTTTTTACATAAGATTTAGATCTTGTTTTTACTTTAACATTAGATAAGATGACCAAGAACTCAAAGTACAATTTCTAACTGAAAGTAACAAAAAGTAACTTGGAGTTTGATTATAGCTAAGAATGATGGCTGACTAGAGCTCCTAAAACTGCAATACATATTTATTAAAAAAAGCTACTATGGGGTAACTGTGTGAATGAGCACTCCAAGAAAAAGAATAGGAAACAAATCTTTATTCCCATTGTGCTACTAAGCAGCCTGGTGTATCAAACTACTTAATAATTCTATATATTGACTGTCATTAACTTGAACAGACAAAGGTGAGGATGTGGTCAAAACAAACTTGATGGTATTCTATAGAATACCACAGCTGGAATCGAGTCAGTTCCATATTTAAGGGAAAAATACAACTAAATTTGATTAATTGATGTCTTATCATTTTCTAATAATTCTAGAACTACAAAAGTAGTGTAACTACAAAAGCAGAGTAACTCCTGTTATACAACACAAGGGTGAATATAATTCAATATAATGATGTACCTCTTCCTCAAGAAGCAATTCTATGAAAAAGTCAATACAACTTCAAATACTCAGGATAAATTGATTTAATTTTCAATTTCAATTATGCTAACATTGATACATATTTTTTAACTTGCAATGAGTAAGAAATATTTGTCTGCATTTTAGTGGCAGTCTTAGTCAAAATACTTGTGATAGAAATTCATTAAAGTTATATAAATATTAAATAAATCTATAAAGTGTCCCTATTTATTTTATATCATTGATATATTTTAAGCATTCAGTAGTGGGTTAAATTTTCTTTCATCTATCTGTCTCCCTGCTCCCATTTGATTATGATCAATACTAGTTAAACTTGGCAAAGATGATATGTACAAGACATCATTTTAATAAAAATCCTTTTGATACAGAAAAGATTATTTATAAATATGTTTAAAGACTAAAAATTAATTACCCTAACATTTCTCTTGGTAATCTCTCTGTTCATTAACATTTCTCCATTAGTTAATTCAATTCCTGCCAGAGGAATCAGGACTTCTCCAATGACATCATCTCTTGAAAACCTGTCAAAACTCAAGACTGTGAAGTGCAAGGCCAGCTCCTGGATCTGGGTGTAGGGTATCCCATAGAATGTGAAGGTCTCATCGAAAGCCGGGTCCAAGGTCTTTCTCAGAACTCTGGTTTTTACTTTATGCTTCTTCTCTGGAAGAATCATCATTTTGATGTATGGGTCAGAGGTCATTGACTGGTCGTCCATGGCTGGCAAGCCACGGGCTTCCTTAATATTTACCACAAATGCTTTCTTCTCAAAGTTGTACTCTAAGG
Organism: Bos mutus; assembly: GCF_027580195.1. Lineage (NCBI taxonomy): Eukaryota > Metazoa > Chordata > Mammalia > Artiodactyla > Bovidae > Bos > Bos mutus. The sequence goes on along the minus strand of NC_091640.1, from coordinate 12,784,911 downwards.
AGAAGAAGAGGGTTCCCAGTTTCTCCTGTTTCTCATCTGAAGTAAGAGAAGTGCTGGACTTTAAGCTATCGGGGGAAACTACCTCTTTTCCCCCTTCTGAAGAGAGTTTTGGGGTCACGCTCTCCAGGTCAGAAGAACTGCCAGCTTTGAAATTTGTTTTGGGAAAATTGCCATTTAGATCTCTCTTCTCAAGATCAAGATGCAATGAATTCTTTGGCACCGCTGATTTATTCTTTACTTCATTTTTCTCATTGGCTCCAAACTTCTTTTTGCTGTCCAGGCTTTCAGGGTAAATGTCAACTCCCTTTAGCACATGCACAAACTTATACGGAGGAGTCTTGCTAGGCTTGGATGACTTTCTCTGACAGCATATCCACGCAAACAGAGAGACTGTGAAGACCAGGCCAAACGCACTGAAGATCCCCACCACTGTGGGAATTTCATCTGAAAAATCAAATGACCGATAACATGCATTAAAGGAGCAGAGTTGGAAACACCCTATTTGAAAAGCATCCTAAAGCTGGCAATTGCTGTATGTTGCACAGATTGAATTGCTTTCCAACTGTTCTGGGTGAATTATGTGCCTATTTCATATAACTTTCAGGAAAAAACTCAGATGTGCCACATAGAGAATAAACAGAAAATCCTTCCTTGTAGTAATTTTCATAAATAAAATGAAAGGATGAAACTTGGTTGAGGCTAAGGATGGGGGAATACTAAATGATCATGACCTACCTTTGTTTTCACATTTAACATGAGACAAATAGAGTCAAATACATGAATCAGTACTCATAATATTTTCATTGATATTTTGAGGCTTTCCAGAAGCATCAGTTCTTACTATGTAATTCTAAGCCACATTCTTCAAATGCTGAGAGAAATGATGGAACATTATCTGCAATTATCACAAACATTAATAATTTCTATCCAAATTACAGTGAAAGAAATGTACACATATTAGGGGGAAAAGAACAAAAAGGTGAACAACAGAATATTAATATTATACAACTTGTAAGACTACAAACTTGTATACTTACCCCAAATTCTTCAAATAAATACTGAATTATCCAAATTACAAATTGATTATCTAGATAGGATAAAACTCAAAGAATGGTTATAGATGAATCATCATCCCTTAAAATGTAATGAAAAGAGTGGGTAGAGATAATTTAGAGTTCAATTTTATCCATAACTGATTTTTTTCCTAGCACATTTCCACATGGCAAATGGTGATCAAATTGAAATTGGCATTCATTCCTTGAATGAGGGCACATTAACTACTGACATTATGTAACATTGATTATTCATGAAGCCTATCATGTTCCATATGTAAGCGTATTCTCCAACAAATGATTAATATCACTGTGTAAGTAAAAGCAGTGTTACTATATACGGATACAGTGAATTGAGTCAATGTTTAATATGATCAAAATTAATATAACTAATGTAATAATATCTGCTTTTGGCTCCATTGCATTCTATTTTTTCATCCCAAGTAGTGAATAATAAAGTTAAAAGTCCCAGTCAGGAAAAGGTTAAGGCTTGCTTAACTAATCCCTGAAAGAATAGTCTTTTGTTTTTCTGCTCCTCAATCCCTCAAACTTCTATTTCATAATCACAAAACTGAACTCAAATAATATATAATTAGGAAATGACAACAGCAAAGATACCAAAGAAGATAAAACAGGAAACACATTAATGAAAAATACTCTGTAGTTTAATTATATCAATAAACTGAATTGTGTAGAGATGAAAAATATACTTTGAATTCACGAGATAGAAAAACCAGTGGATGCTACAGAAAGAAAATGAGGTGAGACCTAAAGATCATTAGCTAAACTTACTATCAGCTTTTCAGTTTTACCTTCTGTTTAAGTCTTTGTGGGGAGAAAAAACAAACATACAAACAAAACACTTCTGGACTTTCTAATCATCCAAGTCTAAGGAGCAAAAGCAAACTATTCTTTATTCTTTAAACAATGAAGAAAGAAAAAATTTTTAAAAAGGAATAGAATTTTTTTTTCTAAATAGACTTATGACCCATACCAGAACATATTTTTAACTAGCACAGCATCTGAAAATTCCTCAGTATTCAAATATTTCTAATTTTCAATCAGAAACTGGGAATACATCTCATATTACAACAATATAAACTCAATCAGTCAAATGGATAGCTGTGAAAGAAATTCCGTCCTGAATATATCACATATTGTCTCATTTAATATTAATGTCAAAAGGCAAAATATTTAATATACAAAGATTCATCTACTCCCCATGTATTCTCTAATAATAAGACCCTAAACTTTTGAAAGCAAAGATCTGTCATTTCACTCAGTCTCATAACAAACTTCTATAAATTTCCTGATATTTCTGAATATATGTAAAGCAAAATATTGCCTTTGGAATATAATGAAACCTAAAATAACACTTTTCTATTTGAAGAAATATCTCTGATATTTTCTTTTCTTCTTTTTTCACTAAAACAGAGAAGGAGAGTAAGGGTGTTAAGCACAGATATAGGAAAAGGGAAACTGAATGGGAAAATATAAGTCTTAAGTATAGTTCCCAGTAGTTTTTAGCTAACAGACCTGCAAATTTTCCCTTATTTCTCTGGCCTCTGGTTACCTGTGAAATAGAATGGGCTCAGCTAATTAATTTTGAATACTCTATTTAACCCTAGCATCGTAGGGTTCTGTCTTTCACTAGCAGCATATTTCAAGTATACAAGAAAAACAGCAGAGAAAAAATACCTTATGGTACATTCTGCAATAAAACATACATTCTAAATGCCCTATTAGTCAAGTTATTTTATATTGAGATCAAACCCTTTGTAATCACAGAACCATTTGACTTCCCCTAATTAGTTAAATACAGGTTTTCATGCAAATAAAAATCACCTACAGAATTAATGAAACCAGCAAGCAAACAGATCTCTTTTCTTTACTTAGCACGTGCTGCAATTTACAGGGATACCTGGATAACTAGGAATTCTTGGATGTAAAATCGCGCTAGCATAAAGCAATTTTAAGGAGAAAAATAATCAAGAGAGAAACCACAGAGGTAAGCCACTATTGCCGTTTTACAGTTCTCATGTTGCTTTCAGTTTACCTGGGGAATCTATTATCAACATCCCACGGAAACACATACACACACACACACACACACACCAGCGTATTTAAGGAACAATCGCAGTTGTAAGTTGAGTAACTTGCTTACCAAATTCTTCCCGGCTGGTAGAGATCGGAGCCATTTTTTGTTGCGTATTCTGTCCGAGGTGCTGAACGGAAACCCTCTGGCTTGGTTCACTTGCCTCGATCTGAGGGGACGGGGGCTTTTCCTAGCGCTGGAAACAACAGTGCAAAGCTCAGGGGACCTAAGCCGGGAGTGGGGAAGAGGCAGCGAGAGAGGTCCACTCGCCCTCACACAGTGATTTTCCAGCCCTGTTCCTGTTTTGGCTCGTTAGAGAAGCTTGTCTCCGAGACTCTAGACGTGGCTGAAACACGAATTGACGCAATCCTGACGCTACAGGGTGAAATCAGCACCTCCCCTCCTCTCTCCAAGCCACTCCTCTGCCCCTTCATTCTTTCTTCCTCCCTTCTCTCCCGGGATTTCAACACACACTTCATCAATTATTTTAACTGTTGGACTACTGGAGATTAGTTTGCTGTTCTGTGGGGGCTCAGAGACACATAGAGATGAGTCCTGAAACTCATCAATGTCAATTCCTAACGTAAAAATCTCCTGATCATCTAGATCAGTGAAAAAATATGTCTGTGTTATCAGAATAATATAATTTACAGAAGCGATTTGAGGGAAGAGTAAGGAGATAAATTTCTACATAAATGATCCCTTATAAAATGAAAATCTATACTTTCTTGCTATTTAAATTTTTTTTGATATATTACACCTGTATTAGAAAATTTACTGCATATTGATTCATTTGGAATAAATTTTCCTATCATTATCACTTATTTTCTAATAAATTATTAGTCTAAACATTTTGATGATTCTGTTGCTCAATCTTTCTCTCAGCTCTCTTCCTTTAATATTTGACTTTTGACCAGCTAAATTACTTAGGAACATATGGGAATAATCTCTTCTGTATTCAGACTCACTCTGTTATGACTTTTGCATGTATTGAGATTGTTTTGGAAAGGATATTTCTGGTTAAAATCCCTGACTTCTAACAGGTTTATTCAAAATAGCTACAAGAATAACATCACAATCTAAAATGACAACAATAATTATCGGTTATTTTCAAAGGAAAACATATTACTTTTCTAAACTACTGATATCCCCAGAGTTGAGGAACTGGGAAAATATGTTGTTAGATTCTGATTAATTTTAATCTGAAGACTGTGCCTTTTTAAAGCAAATGTTAACAATTTTCCAAAGAAGAGAACTCAGGCTGTAACTTCAACTGTCAATTATTGCTCCACAAGGAATTTCTCTGCTCTGGGACTCAGTGAGAAAATGACATTCAGTGTGCTGTGGGATGGGGGAGGAATGAGTATCGGGTGAGTCTCAGAAAGCTACTGTAACATGACAGGTTGCTGCGTACTGGCAAGCAGCTGGCTCTGAACGTCAGGACTGTGTCTGGGGAGAAATTGGCTCAGTACTTTTGCATCATGGAAAATTTTATAAACCTAAGTCCCTCTTCTTTCCTTTTCTACTCACGCCCACATACTTGGCATTTTAACATTCTCCTAACAGATTTTTTTCTTTACTTTATATCTTCTTCCTATGAAAACATACAAGCTAATTTACTGTATTCAATTTTTCCATTATCAAAGTCTGTGTTTTCTGGCCTTATTGTTCCATTTCATTTAGATTACTTGCTTCCTTGACTTTGCATGCAACTGGTGAGATTGTCCCTATGAATAAATATCCATTAGATAGATGAAAGAGTGGCATTTATTTGTGATACATTTATGGTATGAGGTTTATTAAAATATGTTTTCTATCTAAGTTATTAATACCAAATGGTTATACTCACTTGTAAACATGAGTACTTTATGTATATGTTGGCCGCAAGTTAATATCTCTGTAATTTTACCTTCTGGTGGTAAAATGCTACCATCTAAAACCTGTCTAGATTGTTCAAACTCTCCTTAAATGACCCCAGAGCTCTCTTTAAACAGAACCCCACCCTACCCTGGGTTGTCTCATTTCTGAGGACACAATGTGATAAAATTACATCTTGCCCAGAGCTAATGCTATTGTGAATGTAGTAACTCTTTCATTGTTTGCTTTAAAAGCAAACTGAAAATCAATGTTATTAACTAAATATCAGATGTTTTCTTCATTTTCATTTGATAAGCAGCATATTAACCATTATCTAATCTCTTCAAACAAATTTCCAGTATCATCAGATGAGGAGTGGAAGCTGAACCAATTTAGAGGAAACCCTGTAAGTTTCTTATGATTAAGATTCACACCTTACCACCATATTACATTGTTCTCTTTATATCCAGCAAACAAGTAATCAATTCTCTGACATAAACAATACCATTCTTGCAGCATTGATTTGAAAGGAGGGGCTGTTGCTAGGTAACCACCTAATTGCTACCCAAAACACACAGTCTCAAGTAAGTCGCTGCCCTGAGTAAGGCAAACCTATCTGTACAAGTGGCATTGTTTACTTCAGAGTGATTCTTTGACTGATAAAGTGCTTCAGTGTTTACCCTACCTTATTTCTGATTATGAATATGTATACGGATATGTATATATGGGGCTTCCCAGGTGGCTCTAGTGGTAAAGAATCTGCCTGCCAATGCAGGAGACATAAGAGACACAGGTTTGGTCCCTGGGTCAGGAAGATGCTCTGGAGAAGGAAATAGCAACCCACTCCAGTGTTCTTGCCTGGAAAATCTCATGGACAGAGGAGCCTGGCAGGCTACAGTTCATAGGGTCAAAAAAAAATTGGACATGACTAAAGCAATTTAGCATGCATGTATATATACTTTGATAAGCAGTGAATAAAACATTTGAATTCAATTTGGTTTTAAGAAATCTAGTTGATTTTAAAGATAAATAATTAAATGATTATAAGATTTTTAGTTCACTTTATCTACTTTTTTATTTTAGATTAATTTACAAACTTTGTATGGTTTATTAATTATATAAATAAGTCTATATTTTTCCATTCCTTTCCTTAAAAATATTATTGGTAGATGTGTTTAGAAATTCCTGCTAAGCAAAAGAAAATTTCAAAAGGTTGTGAAAATGTTTCAATGATTGTCAGCATTCAGTAATTTTTCATAGTACTCAGATTAATAATACAAAGGCATTTTACTAGTCTGCAGGTAGAGTAAAATGAAGTAATTGATAATGGATAATTATTTTAATGTTTCACATCATTCTCTTAAGAATACTAGCTCTAATGTTAACAGGATAGGTTTGTATTCCAAGCGCACCCAAGTTAAGCATCCTACAAGACAAATGCTTTCCCAATTAGTATTGCAGAAATTCCTTCAAATAAATCATTTCTATATGTGTTTTTCTTCAAACTCTTCAGCACTTACTATGTGCCAACTTAAACTGGTCTCTGATAGCTCATGATTGAAAAGCTCATTCAGTTCAGTTCATTTCAGTCGCTCAGTCATGTCCGACTCTTTGCTACCCCACGAATCGCAGCACGCCAGGCCTCCTTGTCCATCACCAACTCCCGCAGTTTACCCAAACTCATGTCCATCGAGTAGGTGATGCCATCCAGCCATCTCATCCTCTGTCGTCCCCTTCTCCTCCTGACCTCAATCCCTCCCAGCATCAGGGTCTTTTCCAATAAGTCAACTCTTCACATGAGGTGGCCAAAGTACTGGAGATTCAGCTTCAGCATCAGTCCTTCCAATGAACACCCAGGACTGATCTCCTTTAGGATAGACTGGTTGTATCTTCTTGCAGTTAAGGGACTCTCAAGAGTCTTCTCCAACAGTTCAAAAGCATCAATTCTTCTGCGCTCAGCCTTCTTCACAGTCCAACTCTCACATCCATACTTGACCACAGGAAAAACCATAGCCTTGACTAGATGGACATTTGTTGGCAAAGTAATGTCTCTACTTTTCAATATGCTATCTAGGTTGGTCATAACTTTTCTTCCAAGGAGTAAGTGTCTTTTAATTTCATGACTGCAGTCACCATCTGTAGTGATTTTGGAGCCCAAAAAAATAAAGTCTGACACTGTTTCCACTGTTTCCCCAACTATTTCCCATGAAGTGATGGGACCAGATGCCATGATCTTAGTTTTCGGAATGTTGAGCTTTAAGCCAACTTTTTAACTCTCCTCTTTCATCAAGAGGCTTTTTAGTTCCTCTTCACTTTCTGCCATAAGGCTGGTGTCATCTGCATATCTGAGGTTATTGATATTTCTCCCGGCAATTTGATTCCAGCTTGTGCTTCCTCCAGCCCAGCGTTTCTCATGATGTACTCTGCATATAAGTTAAATAAGCAGGGTGACAATATACAGCCTTGACATACTCCTTTTCCTATTTGGAACCAGTTTGTTGTTCCATGTCCAGTTCTAACTGTTTAGCTTAAACCAAAATAAAATCTTATAAACTCTCTTCTTTTCTTTCTTTCAGTGCATCCTTCTTAAAGATGTCATACCTTTTAAGTTTTACCTAGGTAGGGAATCTATGCTAGTAAAGATGATAGAAAAGAGCGTTGCTCTCATGATGCTTACAGACTATAGAAGAAATAGACAGCCCTTCATTTAGAACTGGGAAGAAACTTTTAAAATCATAATTACAATCTTATGTATTTTCCTTGGTATTTTCTACCAAGCTTGGTCAGCACTATTCCATAGCCATCACTCTCTATCCCTTTCATGCCATCTTATCTATCCTCTTCTTCATAACTGCAGATTCAGTATGATATACTCAGATTTGCATTCTTCCTTCTCCTATGAGCTGTCCACAACTTCTCTCCTGTTTAAGAGAGTTTCATTTTTAACTACGAAGTTTCTGACAACAGCACTCATGCATTCATATTAATTTAAAATTTTATACCACTATCTCTAATTAAATCCTTTAAGTCAGGTTGACATATCCTTGGTTACATGCCAACAATTCCCAAAAGAGATAAACCAAAGCCTTCCACTAATGCTCCCTCCAAATATTCCACAAGTTTTATGTTTATTCATTATCTTCCTGGCACCAATGTTTTCATTTCCCTTGACTTCATTTTTGTCAGCAAAGTAATGTCTTTGCTTTTAATATGCTGTCTAGATTGGTCATAGCTTTTTTTCCAAGGAACAAGCTTATTTCAATTTCATGGCGGCAGTCACCATCTGCAGTGATTTGGGAGCTCAAGAAAATAAAGTTTGTCACTGTTTCCATTGTTTCGCTATCTATTTGCCATGAAGTGATGGGACCGGATGCCATGATCTTGTTTGTTTTTTATTTAATTAATTTATTTTTTAATTGAAGTATAATTGCTTTATAGAATTTTGTTGTTTTCTGTCAAACCTCAACATGAATCAGCCGTAGGTATACATATATCCCCTCCGTTTTGAACCTCCCTCCCATCTCCCTCCCCATCCCACCCCTCTAGGTTGATACAGAACCCCTGTTTGAGGTTCCTGAGACATACAGAAAATTCTTATTGGGTCTCTATTTTACATATGGTAATATAAGTTTCTATGTTACTCTCTCCATACATCTCACCCTCTCCTCTCTCCCAAATCCATAAGTCTATTCTCTATGTCCATTTCTTCATTGCTGCCCTGTAAATAAATTCTTCAGTACCATTTTTCTAGATTCAGTATACATGCGTTAATATATGATATTTATCTTTCTCTTTCTGACTTACTTCACTCTGTATGATAGGCTCTAGGTTCATCCACCTCATTAGAACTGACTCAAGTGTGTTTCTTTTTCATGACTGAGTAATATTCCATTGTGTATATGTACCAAAATTTCTTTATCCATTCAACTGTTGATGGACATCTAGATTGGTTCCACGTTCTACCCATTGTAAATAGTGCTGCAATGAACAACGGGATACATGTGTCTTTTTCAATTTTGGTTTCCTCAGAGTATATGCTTAGGAGTGGGATTGCTGAGTCATATGGTGGTTTTATTTCTAGTTTTTAAGGAATCTCCATACTGTCTTCCATAGCGGCTGTATCAACTTACGTCCTCACCAACAGTGCAAGAGCGTTCCCTTTTTTCCACACCCTCTCCAGCATTTGTTTGTAGACTTTTTGATGATGGCCATTCTGGCTGCTGTGAGGTGATAACTCATTGTGGTTTTGATTTGCATTTCTCTAATAATGACTGATGTTGAGCATCCTTTCATGTGTTTGTTATCTCTATGTCTTCTTTGGAGAAATGTCTGTTTAGGTCTTTTTCCCACTTTTTGATTGGGTTTTTTCCTTTCTGGTATTTATTTGTATGAGCTGTGTGTATATTTAAGAAACTGATCCTTTGTCAGTTGTCTCATTTGCTATTATTTTCTCCCATTCTGATGGTTCTATTCTCACCTTGCTTATAGTTTCCTTTGCTGTGCAAAAGCTTTTAAGCGTAATCAGGTCCTACTTCTTTACTTTTGTTTTTACTTCCATTACTCTAGGAGGTGGGTCATAGGAGACCTTACTTTGATTTATGTCATCGAGTGTTCTACCTATTTTTTCCTCTAAGAGTTTTATAGTTTCTGATCTTATATGTAGGTCTTAAATCCATTTTGAGTTTATCTTTGTGTATGGTGTTAGGAAGTGTTCTCATTTCATTCTTTTACATATAGCTGTCCAGTTTTCCCAGCAGCATTTTATTGAAGAGGCTATCTTTGCTCCATTCTTTATTCTTGCCTCTTTTGTCAAAAATAAGGTACCCATAGATGCATGGGTTTATTTCTGGGCTTTCTGTCTTGTTCAGTTGGTCTGTATTTCTGTTTTTGTGCAGTATTATACTGTCTTTCCCTTATGGCAGAAAGTGAAGAGGAACTAAAAAGCCTCTTGATGAAAGTGAAAGAGGAGAGTTAAAAAGTTGGCTTAAAGCTCAACATTCTGAAAACTAAGATCATTGCATCTGGTCCCATCACTTCATGGGAAATGGGGAAACAGTGGAAACAGTGTCAGACTTTATTTTGGGGGGCTCCAAAATCACTGCAGATGGTGACTGCAGCCATGAAATTAAAGATGCTTACTCCTTGGAAGAAAAGTTATGACCAACCTAGATAGCATATTGAAAAGCAGAGACATTACTTTGCCAACAAATGTCCATCTAGTCAAGGCTATGGTTTTTCCAGTGGTCATGCATGGATGTGAGAGTTGGACCGTGAAGAAAGCGGAGCGCTGAAGAATTGATGCTTTTGAACTGTGGTGTTGGAGAAGACTCTTGAGAGTCCCTAGGACTGCAAGGAGACCCAACCAGTCCATTCTGAAGGAGATCAGCCCTGGGATTTCTTTGGAAGGACTGATGCTAAAGCTGAAACTCCAGTACTTTGGCCACCTTATGTGAAGAGTTGACTCATTGGAAAAGACTCTGATGCTGGGAGGGATTGGGGGCAGGAGGAGAAGGGGACGACAGAGGATGAGATGGCTGGATGGCATCACTGACTTGATGGACATGAGTCTGAGTGAACTCCAGGAGTTGGTGATGGACAGGGAGGCCTGGCGTGCTGCGATTCATGGGGTCGCAAAGAGTCAGACATGACTGAGCAACTGAACTGAACTGAACTGAACTGAATACTGTCTTGATGACTGAAGCTTTGTAGTATAATCTGAAGTCAGGAAGGTTGATTCCTCTAGCTCTATTCTTCTTTTTCAAGACTGCTTTGGCTATTCAGGGTCTTTTATATTTCCATATTAATTGTGAAATTTTTTGTTCTAGTTCTGTGGAAATTTTTCATTGGTAATTTGACAGGGATCACGTTGAATCTGTAGATTGTGTTTGGTAGTATAGTCATTTTTCACACTATTGATTCTTCCTACCCAGGAACATGAAATATCTCTCCATCTGTTTATGTTCTCTTTTATTTCTTTCATCAGTGTCTTATAATTTTCTATGTACAGTTCTATTGTCTCCTTAGATAAGTTTATTCCTAGATATTTTATTCTTCTTCTTGGTGAATGTGATTGATTCCTTAATTTCCCTTTCTGATTTTTCATTTTTGATATGTAGAAATGCAAGTGATTTCTATGTATTGATTTTGTATTCTGCAACTTTGCTAAATTCACTGATTAGCTCTAGTAATTTTCTTATACTATCTGTATGGTTTGCTATGTACAGTATCATGTCATCTGCAAACAATGAGAGTTTGACTTCTTTTCCAATCTAGATTCCTTTTATTTATTTTTCTTCCATGATTGCTGTAGCTAGGACTTCGAAAATTATGTTGAATAATGGTGGTGAAAGTGGACCCCCTTGTCTTGCTCCTAATCTTGGGGGGAATGCTTTAATTTTCTCCACCATTGAGAATAATGTTTGCTGTAGGCTCATCATATATGGGCTTTACAATTTGAGGTAGGTTTCTTCTATGCCCATATTTTGAAGAGTTTTAACCATAAATGGGGGCTGAATTTTTTAAAGGCTTTTTCTGCATCTATTGAGTTTCTCATATGGTTTTTATCTTTCAATTTGTTAATATGGTGTATCACATTGATTGATTTGAATATATTGAAGAATCCTTGCATCCTTGGAATAAGCCCAACTTGATGGTGTATGAGCTTTTTAAAGTGTCGTTGAATACTGTTTGCTAAACTTTTGTTGAGGATATTTGCATCTATGTTCCTCAGTTATATTGGCCTGTAGTTTTATTTTTTTGTTGTTGTGTTTGTCTGGGTTTGGTGTCACGGTGATGGTGGCCTCATAGAATGTGTTTGGAAGTGTTCCTTCATCTGCAGTTTTTTGGAAGAGTTTTAGAAGGACAGGCATTAGCTCTTCTCTAATTGTTTGATAGAATTCTCCTGCGAAGCCATCTGGGCCTGGACTTCTGCTTTGGGGGAGATTTTTGATCACAGCTTCAATTTCAATTCTTATAATTGAGTTGTTCATTATTTCTAGATCTTCCTGGTTCAGTCTTGGAAGACTTAACTATTCTAAGAATCTGCCCATTTCTTCCAGGTTATCTGTTTTATTGCCATGAAGTTGTTCATAATAGTCTCTTATAATCCTTTGTATTTCTGCATTGTCTTTTGTAACCTCTCCTTTTTCACTTCTAATTTTGTAGATTTGATTCTTCTCTCTTATTTTCTTAATGAGTCTGGCTAAAGTTTTGTCAATTTTGTTTATCTTCTCAAAGAACCAGCTTTAAGTTTTATTAATCTTTACAATTTTTTCTTTTTCATTTATTTCTGCTCTGGTCTTCATGATTTCTTTCCTTCTGCTAATTTTTGAATTTTTTGTTCTTCATTTTCCAGTTGTTTTAAGTATAAAGTTATGTTGTATATTTGTTGTTTTTCTTGTTTCTTGAGGTAATATTGTATTGCTATAAACTTCCCTCTTAGAACTTCTTTTGCTGCATCCCATAGGTTTTGAGTTGCCATGTTTTCGTTGTCATTTGTTTCTAGATTTTTTTTTTATTTCCCTGTTGATTTTTTCAGTAACCTGTTGGTTATTTAGAAACGTATTGTTTAACCTCCTTGTGTTTGTATTTTTTACAGTTTTTTTTTTTCTTGTAATTCATATCTAGTCTCATAGCATTGTAGTCGGAAAAGATGCTTGATAACAATTTCAATTTTCTTCAACTTACTGAGGTTTGATTTGTGATGCAAGATGTAGTCTATCCTGGAGAATGTTCCATGGGCACTTGAGAAGGTGTATTCTTCTGCATTGGATGGAATGTCCTGAATATATCAATGAGATCCATCTCATCTAATGTATCACTTAAGACTTGTGTTTCCTTATTAATTTTCTGCTTCAATGGTCTGTCCATTGGTGTGAGTGGGGTGTTAAAGTCTCCTACTATTATTGTGTTACTGTCAAATTCTCCTTTTGTGTCTGTTAGTGTTTGTCTTATGTATTGAGGTTGGATGCTATCTTGGGTGCATAGATGATTACAATTGTCATGTCTTCCTCTTGGATTGATCCTTTGATCATTATGTAGCGTCCTTCCTTGTCTCTTGTAATATTCTTTATTTTAAGGTCTATCTTGTCTGATATGAGGATTGCTACTCCAGGATTCACTTGCTTTCAATTTGTATGGAATATATTTTTTTCCATCTTCTAAAGTGCCCAAGTGTTTTTAGGTCTGACGTGGGTTTCTTGTAGATAGCATATATATGAGTCTTATTTTTATATCCATTCAGCCAGTCTGTGTCTTTTGGGTTGAGCATTTAATCCGTTTACTTTTAAAGTAATTATTGATATATATGTTCATATTGCCATTTTCTTAATTGGTTGGGATTTGATTTTGTAGACCTTTTTCCTTCTCTTGTATTTCCTGACTATATAAATCCCTTTAACGTTTGTTGTAAAGCTGGTTTGGTGGTACCAAATTCTCTTAACTTTTGCTTGTCTGAAAAGCTTTTGATTTCTCCATCAATTTTGAATGAGATCCTTGCCAGGTAGAGTAATCTTGGTTGTAGATTTTTCTCTTTCAGTACTTTAAATATATCCTGCCATTCCCTTCTGGCCTGAAGAATTTCTGCTGAAAGATCAGTTGTTAAATGTATGGGGTTTCCCTTGTATGTTACTTGTTGCTTTTCCCTGCTGCTTTTAATATCCTTTCTTTGAGTTTAATCCTTGTCATTTTTGACTAGCATGTGTATTGGCGTGTTTCTCCTTGGGTTTATCCTGTATGGGACTCTTTGCACCTCTTGAACTTGATTGACTATTTCCTTTTCCATGTTGGGGAAATTTTCAACTATAATTTCTTCAAAATGTTTCTCATACGCTTTCTTTTTCTTTTTCTTCTGGGACCCCTATACTTCAAAAGTTGATGTGTTTGATACTGTCCCAGAGGTCTCTGAGACTATCCTCAGTTCTTTTCATTATTTTTACTTTATTCTGCTCTTCAGAAGTTATTTCCACCATGTTATCTTCCAGCTCACTGATTCGTTCTTCTGCTTCAGATATTCTGCTATTGATTCATTCTAGACTATTTTTAGATTCAGTAATTATGTTGTCTCTGTGTGTTTATTCTTTAATTCTTCTATTTGTAATTGATTCTTACATTTTGTTTTCAAGGGTTTTGATCTTTACTATCATTATTCTGAATTCTTTTTCAGGTAGTTTGCCTATTTCCACTTCATTTATGTGGACTTCTGTGTTTCTAGATTATTCCTTCATTTGTGTAGTATTTCTCTGCCTTTCCTTTTTTTTTTTTTTAACTTACTGTGTTTGAGACCTCCTTTTCCCAGGCTTTAAGGTTGAATTCTTTATTCCTTTTGTTTTCTGCCCTCCTATGTCTGGTCCACTGGTTTATGTAAGCTTCGTATAGGGTGAGATTTTTGCTGAGTTTTGTTTTATTTTTCCTCTGATGGGCAAGGCTGAGTGAGGTGGTAATCCTGTCTGTTGATGATTGGGTTTGTATTTTTGTGTTTTTTTGTTGTTTGGATGCAGCATCCTGCACAGGGTGCTACTGGTTGTTGGGCGATGATGAGTCTTGTATTCAAGTGGTTTCCTTTTGGGAGCTCTCACTGTTTGATACTCCCTAGGGTTAGTTCTCTGGTAGTCTAGGCTCTTTGAGTCAGTGCTCTCTCTCCAAAGGCTCAGGGCTTGATCTCTGGTCAGGAATGAAGATTCCACAGGTGGTTTGTTACGGCACTAAGTGAGATTAAACACATACCCAAAAACGAGACACCAAAGATGAACTCCAGACAAATGGCAGTTACAAAATTAGGCAAATAATAATTAAAATAATGAAATATATCCTTATACATAGACATCCATAAGCAAAATCAAAACAGTCCAACAAAAATAAAGTACAATGGATTGATCTGGTGAGCAAAGGAAACCAAAAATAACATCTACCAGTTAAGAACAAGACTAACTAAAGCACAAACTGGAAAGCAAAACTAAAGTAAGATGCCAAGTGGGGAATAAAGTAATGAAAACAAAACTAACAAATAAGTTGACAGGAAAGGAAAGAAAGAAAAGAAAGCAAAAATAGAAAGGCAAAGTTAAACAGAGTTAGATAAAGAAGATTTATATACATTAAAAATTAACTGCAAGGGAAAAGAACAGTAGGAAAATCAAATAAATGAATAAATGGAGAAAAAATAATAATAGGTTTAAAAAATTAAAAATGAGAAAATAAAAAAAGGAAAACCACAGAACTGCAAAAGCCCAATGTAGGGCACAGGTTTATAACAATACAAATTGTGATTTAAAAAAAGAAACTCAAAAGCTTAATTAGATTTCATAGTGCCAATAAAAGTGACAACTACAATAGGGTGGAGGAAGGAAAATTTTTAAAAAATGAAAAAATCCAAAAGAAAATACAGAACAAATTAAAACATAAGAATAATAAATGTTTATCTTGAGTCACTGCTGTCAGGGTCCTTTCCCTCACTGGGAGTCATAGTCCACCACACCTCCCTAGGATGCCCTCCAACACTGTGCTGGTCTCTGGACTTGCTGTGGCGGCAGCTCATATTCTAATCTGGTCCTACTCCTGTGTGTTATTGCCTCCAATGTCCACAGCTATCAGAACTATCGTGTTTTCTTTTGTGGGAGCTTTCAATGTTCTTTTATATATTTTGCAGACACAGAATCTGCCAAGTTGACTGTGTGGATTTAATCTGCAGCTTGTATAGCTAGTGGGAAAGTTTTGGGTCTTCTTCCTTGGCCATAGTGCCTCTGGGCTTCAATTGTGGTTTTATTTCCACCTCTGCATGTGGGTCATCCACTCGGGTTTGCTCCTGAGGCTGCCTGGGAGGACTTGGGTCTGCCTCAGGGAGGGCCAAGTGTGGAGGTGGTGTAGCTGCTTGGGTCGCAGGGGTTCTGGCACCACTAGGTACTCAGGAGAGTTGGTGGCTAGGAAAGCAGGAAATACAGTGCTGTAGAATGGTATGGCAACCAGTATTGCCCAATACACTCCAGTATTCTTGCCTAGAGAACCCCCTGACAGAGAAACCTGGCAGGCCACCATCCATAGGGTAGCAAAGAGTTGAATATGACTGAAGCGACCCCGCACGCATAGATACAAAACTGTTTTTTTTTTTTTTTTTGCTATGGCAGCTCTGCCCCAGTGAGGATTGAGCATAAAGGTGGTGCAGCTGCTTGGGTTTCAGGGACTCTGGTGGTGCCAAGTGTGCAGGGATATGGACTGCCTCAGCCATAGGAGTTATGGCCCTATCAGAGTATTTTTTTGAGTCCCTGGTAGCTGGCCATCAGAAGGCCTCTTTGGCTAGTCTTTCTCCATAGCTCTGCTGGTTACAGGCACTTAGAGGGTTCCATTGCCTGGGGTCCTTATCTGTTGTTTGGCATGTCAGGCACATAGACGGGCCCCCCTGACTGGGGTCCTACTCTCTAGATTGGCGTGTTAGTCACTTAAAGGGTCACCCTGGGTGGGGTCCTACTCTGTAGACTGGTGTGTCAGGCACTTAAAGGGGCACCCTGGCTAGGTTCCTACTCTGTAGATTGGTCCATCAGTCATTTAAAGGGTCACTCTGGGTGGGTGATGTGGTTCAGTGTGTCAGGCACTTGATGGGCCAGCCTCTCTGTTGTTCAGCTGCTGATGCTGGTATGTGGGGAGAGAGAGGCAATGGTGATGGCTCCACCCCCTACACATGACTCAGCAGCATCACCTTGCTTCCTTGGCTGCCTAGCTTTCCTCCACAGGCATTTCCCACCACAGTCTCCTCCCTCACATCCCCTCTGTCCATCTCTCCACAGTCAACAGCAGCCCTTGCCCTGAAATTGCTCCACAATCCCAAACTCCTGCTCCCAGCCACTGTGCCTTCTAGGGGACTTGTGTCACTGTCCAGGGTACATATGGCTGCAGCAAGGACTGTCTGATTCTCGGTTCCATTTAGGTTGCCACAGATCAGCTGTTTCACTCTCAGCCTTAAATGTTTTTCCTCTGACTCAGACAATTGCCCCGCTGTCGGGATAGGACCGCTGCATCAGTTTTTCCACCCAGTGAGGGCAGGTCCAGTCCTAGTAACACTCTGGTTTTGCCCCCTAGTTCCTTCATCCTATGGGGTTTTGCATGACTCTGTATATTCTTTTCCACTGACCAGGCACTCCTGTATGCTTTCAGCTGGTGTTCTGCATGAATTTCTGTGTCTGAAGGTATATTCCTGATGTATCCATGGAGAGAGATGTATTCCATATCCACCTATCCTTCTGCCATCTTAGTCTCCCAAACTTAGTTTTTTGAATGTTGAGTTTTAAGCCAGTTTTTTTTTTTTTTTTTTTTACTCTCCTCTTTCTCTTTCATCAAGAGGCTCTTCAGTTCCTCTTCACTTTCTGCTTAAAGGTGGTGTAATCTACATATCTGAGGTTATTGCTATTTCTCCCAGTAATCTTGATTCCAGCTTGTGCTTCATTCAACTCTGCATTTCACATAATGTACTGTGCATGTGAGCTAAATAAGCAGGGTGACAATATACAGAAAAATGGTAGGTATTTATTTTTCTACTTATCTATTTCAGATAAGTAGATTTTTAAGTCCAACAAAAAGGTATTTGGAAGATAATACAGGATATTTAAAAATTATAAATTTATAACTATACTAGGAAGATATGAAGCTTCTACATTTCTACATGCTCATTAGTACAGTTTCAAAAATCTATAAAGCCAAAGTTGGTGAAACAATGTGAGAAATAGACAAATCCACATACAGAGGAAATTTTTTTCAAAACTTTTTCATAACTGAAAGAAATATAAAAATCAGCACAGATGCACAATATCTAAACAAATTAATAAATTTGAGCTAGTTCAAAATACCTAGTAATTTTTAAAATATGGAACATTTAGCAAAATTGATCATGAGGTAGCCATTAAATAAATTTCAAAACACCTCAAAGGATTGAAATAACTCAGTTTGTTCTTAAATCTTAAATCACAGAGATATTAAGCAGTAAAAAGTACAGTAAACTATCTAGAAAGCCTCCTGTTATTTGAAGACTAAGCAAAACACACATGTAAATAACCCATGAGTCATGGAAGAAACCTCAGTAGAAGTTAGGAAAAAAAAAAAAAAAGTGAATTGAGTGATAATGACAACATGTAATAATAAAGTTTGTGGAATTGCTTAAAATATGCTAAGGGAGTATGTGTTCTTAAAGGCATGTGCTAAAGTAGAAAGTCTTCTGGAAAACAATAATTTAACTATTCATTGTGAAAAACAGAAAAGAAAAAAATTCTATGTAAGAAATGTTGAGAAGGAAAATGATAGAAAATTAATACCATTTTAAAACAGTACATAAAGAGAATTAACAAACAAAAAATAATTTAAGATTAATCTTATTGATAATTTCTGGCAATATTGACAGGAAATAAAGGAGAGAAACATAAATATTACAAATGAAACAACAGAGCAAAAAAGACAAGCCATGGACCAGGATTTAGAGAATATATTTGCAATATATATTTCTGATATAGGAATTACATCCAGAAATTTGTAAAGAAATATCAATTTTTAAAAAACAAACATTCCAATTGAAAATGGACATCAGCCCACTTATAAGCATGTCACTAAAAAAGATACATCTTAATGGCTAATTATCAACGGAAAGAGTTTTGCTGTAGCAGCAGTCATCAGAGAAAAAGAAAAAAAGAAATACAAAGAAATTCTCTGGCAATACACTGGTAAGACTCCATGTTTCCACTGCAGGGGACACTAGTTTGATTAGTGGCCACGGGACTAAGATTGCCATATGTAAAAAATTAAAATCTCCCACAAGGAATAGAGGAAAAACTCTTGAGAGACCCTTGGATTACAAGGAGATCAAACCAATCAATCCTAAAGGAAATCAACCCTGAATATTAACTAGAAGGACTGTTGCCGAACTTGAAGCTCCAGTACTTTGGCCACCTGATTGGAAGAGCTGACTTACTGGAAAAGACCTTGATGCTGGGAAGGATTGAAGGCAAAAAGAGAAGAGAGTGGCAGAGGATGAGATGATGAGATAACATCACCGTCCCAGTGGACATGAATTTGAGAAAACTCTGGGAGATAGAAGACAGAGGACCCTGATATGCTGCAGTACAGGGGTCCCAAAGAGTCAGACACAACTTAGCAACTGAAAAACAAGAAGAAGGGATAGTACTACATACCCACCAAAAGGCCTAAAACGGTAGGGGAAGTTGATACAAAATATTGATAAGGATGTGGGGCAAGAAATGTATTCACTGTTTCTTGGCTTTTATATTGTTACAAATATATTGGAAAACTGTTTGACAATATTTATTAAAGCAGAACATAGAAATGTACTATGTCCCTGCTATTCCACCCCTTGTTAAATTCTAAAATGAAATTATTACACACAAATCCCAGAATATTCATTAGCAACATTATTTTCAGTAGCCAAAAACTGGAAATGACTCTCTTTTCCTGTAATACTGAATTGAATAATTTATAAATTAGAATAAATGGGCTCCCTCAATACTCAGCAGGTAAAGTGTCTGCATGCAATGGAAGAGACACAGGAGCCATGGGTTCAATCCCTGGACTGGAAAGAATCCTTGGAGAAGGAAATGACAACTGACTCCAGTATTCTTGCCTGGGAAATCCCATGGAGAGAGGAGCCTAGTGGGCTACAGTTCAGTAGGGTTTCTAACAGTTGGACATGACTGAGTAACTAAGCAGACAAACACATTTGTTGTTGTTTATTTCCTCAGTCATGTCCAACTCATTGTGACCTCATGGACTATAGCACAACAGGCTTCTTTGTCCTTCACCATCTCCCAGAGTTTGCTCAAACTCATATCCACTGATTTAGTAATGCCATCCAACCATCTCATTCTCTGTCATCCCCTGCTCCTCCTGCCTTCAATCTTTCCCAGCATCAGGGTATTTTTTAATGAGTCAGCTCCTCCCATCAGGTGGCCAAAATATTGGAGTTTCAGCTTCAGCATCAGTCCTTCCAACCAATATTCAGGACTGATTACTTTTAGGATTGATTGGTTTGATGTCACTTCAGTACAAAGGACTCTCAAGAGTCTTCTCCAACAATACAATTCAAAAACATCAATCCTTCAACACTCAACCTTCTTTCTGGTCCAACTCTCCATACATGACTACTGGAAAAACCATAGCTTTGACAAGACAGCCCTTTTACTGACAATGTCTCTGCTTTTTAGTATGCTGTCTAGGTTGGTCATAGCTTTCCTTTGAAGGAGCAAATGTCTTAATTTCATGGCTGTGGTCACCATCCGAAGTGATTTTGGAGCACAGAAAACAAAGATTCTCACTGTTTCAATTGTTTCCCCATTTATTTGCCAAGAAGTGATGGGACTGGATGTCACAATCTTAGTCTTTTGAATGTTGAGCTTTAAGCCACCTTTTTCACTTTCCTCTTTCACTTTCATCAAGAGCCTCTTTAGTTCCTCCTCACTTTCTGCCATAAAGATGGTGTCATCTGCATAGCTGAGGTTATTGATATTTCTCCCAGCAAACTTGATTCCAGCTTATGTTTCATCCAGTCTGGCATTTTTCATGATGTACTCTGCGTATAAATTAAATAAGCAGGGTGACAATATACAGCCTTGACATACTCCTTTCCCTATTTGGAACCAGTCGATTTCCATGTGCAGTTTAACTGTTGTTTCTTGATCTGCATACAGATTTCTTAGGAGGCAGGTATGGTGGTCTGGTATTCCCATATCTTTAAGAATTTTCCAGTTTGTTGTGATCCACACAGTCAAAGGCTTTACCATTGTCAGTGAAGCAGAAGTGGATGGTTTCCTGGAATTCTTTTGCTTTTTTGATGATCCAACGGATGTTGGCAATTTGATCTCTTGTTCCTCTGCCTTTTCTAAATCCAGTTTGAACATCCGGAATTTCTCAGTTCATATACTGCTGAAGCTTAGCTTGGAGAATTTTGAGCATTACTTTGTGAGCATGTGAGATGAGTGCAATTGTGCAGTAGGTTGAACATTCCTTGGCATTGCCTTTCTTTGGGATTGGAATGAAAACTGACCTTTCCAAGTCCTATGGCCACCGCTGAGTTTTCCAAATTTGCTGGCATATTGCATGCAGCACTTTCACAGTATCATCTTTTAGGATTTGAAATAGATGAGCTGAAATTCTATCACCTCTACTATCTTTGTTTTTAGTGATGCTTGCTAAGGCCCACTTGACTTCGCACACCAGGTTGTCTGGCTCTAGGTGAGTGATCACACCATCGTGGTAATCTGGATCATTTTTTTTTTAATAGTTCTGCTTATTCTTGCCACCTCTTCCTAATACCTCTGTTTCTGTTAGGTCCATACCATTTCTGTCCTTCATTGTGCCCATCTTCGATTGAAATGTTCCCTTGGTATCTCTAATTTTCTTAAATAGATCTCTAGTCTTTCCTATTCTATTAGTTGTCTCTATTTCTTTGTACAGGCACATACACTAGAATATTATATAGAAATGAAGGTGACCAAGAGTCATGCTACATGTAGCAAAGACAAATCTTGTAAACCTTATGTTGAATGAAGGAAACCAGATACAAAAGTGTAAATTCTATAGCATCTACCTATGCAATTTAAAAAGATAAAAGGTAACCGATGTTAACAAAAGTCATATGGTGATTATCTATGTAGGAAGCAATAAAGAGTTGGAACACAGCAGATCTGTATTCTTTTTTTATTATTGTATTGTAGTTGATTTCAGTTCAGTTCAGTCACTCAGTCATGTCTGACTCTTTCCGATGCCATGAACTGCAGCATGCCAGGCCTCCCTGTCCATCACCAACAACTGGAGTACACCCAAACCCATGTCCATTGAGTCAGTGATGCTATTCAACCATCTCATCCTCTGTCGTCCCCTTTTCTTCCTGCCTTCAATCTTTCCCAGCACCAGGGTCTTTTCAAATGAGTCAGCTCTTTGCATCAGGTGGCCAAAGTATTGGAGTTTCAGCTTCAGCATCAGTCCTAGTGATGAACACCCAGGGCTGATCTCCTTTAGGATGGACTGGTTGGATCTCCTTGCAGTCTAAGGGACTCTCAAGAGTCTTCTTCAACACCACAGTTCAAAAGCATAAATTCTTCAGCACTCAGCTTTCTTTATAGTCCAACTCTCACATCCATACATGACTACTGGAAAAACCATAGCCTTTACTAGATGGACCTTTGTTGACAAAGTTATGTCTCTGCTTTTTAATATGCTGTCTAGGTTGGTCATATCTTTCCTTCCAAGGAGTAAGCGTCTTTTAATTTCATGGCTGCAATCACCATCTGCAGTGATTTTGGAGCCCAGAAAAATAAAGTCAGCCACTGTTTCCACTGTTTCCCCATCTATTTGCCATGCAGTTGATTTATAATGTGTTAATTTCTGCTGTGGTGATTCAGTTATACATATATATATATATATACACACATATTTTGTTATATATATATTATTTTTTTCACTATGACTTATCATGGGATATTGAATATAGTTTTCTGTGCTATACAGTAGAAAGGATCTTATTGTTTATCCATTCTATACATCCTAGATTGCATCTTCCAATACCACCCTCCCATGCTATCTTTCTGCCTTGCAACAGAAGTTTGTTTTCTATATTCATGTGTCTATTTTTGTTTCATTGGTTTATTTGTGTCATGTTTTAGAGTCCAAATATAAGTGATATCATATAGTATTTGTTTTTCTCTTTCTGACTCACTTCAATTAGTATGATCATTATTAATTGTATCCATGTTGCTACAACTTACATTATTTTGTTCTTTTTTATGACTGAGTAGTATCCCATTGAATATATGTACCATATTTTCTTTATCTATTTATCTATTGATGAACATTTAGGTTGTTTCCCTATTTTGGCTCTTGTGAATAGTTATTCTATGAAAATGAGGGTTCATGTATCTTTTTGAATTAGCCTTGTCTGGATATATGCCCAGCAGTGAAGTTGCTGAATCATATGCTATTATCCTTTTAGTTTTCTGAGAAAACTTCATACTCTTTTCCACACTGACTGTACCCAACTTACATTCCCAAAAACAGTGTAAGAGTGTTTCCTTTTCTCCACTTTCTCTCTAGCATTTGTTATTTGTTGACATTTTAATGATGGCCATTCTGACCTCTGTGAGGTTGTACTTCACCATAGTTTTGATTTGCTTTTTTCTAATAATTAGTTATGTTGAGCATCTTTTCCTGTGCCTGCTTGCCATTTATATTTTTTCCTTTGGAGAAATATCTACTTGTTCTGATGCTGATTTTTCAATTGGGTTGTTTGCTGCTGTTGTGTTCTATGAATTGTTTGTATGTTTTGTAAATTAAGCCCTTGTCAGTCACATCATTTACAAATATTTTCTTCCATTCTGTATGTTGCCTTTTATTTTATTTGTGGTGTCCTTTGATGGGTAAAAGCTTGTAAGTTTGTAGGTTTCATTCTTTATTTTTGTTTATATATATATTTGCCATGGAGACTGACCTAAGAAAATATTGGTACAGATTTTGTGTCAGAGAATGTTTTGCCTATGATCTCTTCTAGAAGTTTTATGGTGTCATGTCTTATGTTTAAGTCTTTATATGCTTTATGTCAAATAAATCAATAAATAAAAGCTTACCTAAAACTCTGTGTGTTTGTGCACTTAACATTGCTGCATATTTTACATGGCAATTGTATTTTCAAGGATATATACACAAACAAATTAGGGTAGATATTCAAGTAGATGCATATAAGGAAGGAAACTAACTGGCAATTGGACTTAAAGGAGAAAAGTAAATTAAATTAGAGATAGACTGTGTATAACTTATTATGCACCTATGATTTAAATTGTTTTCCAAAAAACTGAGTTTTCTTTTAAACTTTAACTTTTCAACTATCCAGTCAGTTTAGTTCTATCTCAGAGTGAAAGATTTGCAGTGTTACTTTGGATTTATGGTAACACACCAACTCTGACCTATTTATTTATCCAGGTACAGATATTACAAAAATAGGTGATTAGTATGATAACTGACAGTACTAGGAATTGGCTCTGAAAAAAGATTATAAAAAGAAAATATATGTGAAAATATAAAAATTTTGAACTTCTACATAAAATTAATATGAATTTTGAATGTTTTTCCCATTGTATTACCAAACAAATTAACAGATAAAAGTCAGGGATTTCACCTGGCAATTCTAGGAATTTTATAGTAACTTTGAAGCTTTATTTTATATATATAATGCATTTAGGGTAAATTTCCAGAGCTGGAACCATTACCTAGCATCTGATTGGAAAGGTAAGAATTGGGGAAATTTAGCACTTCGTGAACTTTAAACTTCCTTCCAATTTTTCTATACTAAGAAACAATTCACTACCCCAGGAAAAATAGCTGTAATCTCCATGTTACTGAACCCATTCTAGATGAAGCACCATTTCCACTCTCAAAAGTCAAGTATAGCAATACAAATGTTCAAAATAAAAGATTAATGATGAAATATGTCTTTACATCCTCATTATTGTCTTATTGCAATTTTTTTTAACCTTACAGTATGGGTTCCCCAGCTATGGAATCTAATCAGGTGGAACTGTTCTAATAATGTAATAATGATAGAAATAAAATGCACAAAACATGTAATGAGCTTGAATCTCTGGCTCAGATCATGAGCTCCTTACTACAAAATTCAGACTTATATTGAAGTGGGGAAAACCACAAGACCTTTCAGGTATGGCCTAAATCAAATCCCTTATGATTATGCAGTGCTGATGATGAATAGACTCAAGGGATTAGATCTCAGAAAGAGTGCCTAAAGAACTATGGACAGAGGTTCATAACATCGTACAGGAGGCAGTGACCAAAACCATCCCAAAAGGAAAAAAAAAAAAAAATGCAAGAAGGCAAAGCAGTTTTCTGAGGAGACCTTACAAATAGCTAAGTAAACAAGGGAAGCAAAAGGTAAAGGAGGAAAGGAAAGATACAGCCAACTGAATGCAGCATTCCAGAGAACAGCAAGGAGAGATAAGAAAGCCTTGTGAAGAACAATGCAAAGGAATAGAGGAAAGCAATAGAATGATAAAGACTAGCGAGAATGCAATGGCACCCCACTCCAGTACTCTTGCCTGGAAAATCCCATGGACGGAGGAGCCTGGTGGGCTGTAGTCCATGGGATCGCTAAGAGTCGCACACGACTGAGCGACTTCACTTTCACTTTTCACTTTCATGCATTGGAGAAGGAAATGGCAACCCACTCCAGTGTTCTTGCCTGGAGAATCCCAGGGACGGGGGAGCCTGATGGGCTGCCGTCTTTGGGGTCGCACAGAGTTGGACAACACTGAAGCGACTTAGCAGCAGCAGCAGAGAGATTTTTAAGAAATTGGAGATATCAAGGGAACATTTCATGAAAAAATAGGCACAATAAAGGACAGAAATGGCAAGGACCTAACAGAAGCAGAATAAATTAAAAAGAGGTGGCAAGAACACACAGAAGAACTACACACACACAAAAAAGGTCTTAATGACACAAAAAGAGGTCTTAATGACCCAGATAATCACAATGGTGTGATCACTTACCTAAAGCAAGACATTCTGGAGTGTGAAGTTAAGTGAGCCTTAGGAAGCATTATTATGAACAAAGAAAATGGAGGTGATGGAATTCCAGCTGAGCTATTTCAAACCCTAAAATATGATTATGCTATTGTGGCTCAGCTGGTAAAGAATCCGCCTGCAATGCAGGAGACCTGGGTTCAATCCCTGGATTGAGAAGATCCCCTGGAGAAGGGAAAGGCTACCCACTCCAGTATTCTGGTCATGTTAGCAAGGTAATGCTCAATATGCTTCAAGCTAGGCTTCAACAATACATAAACTGAGAAATTCCAGATATACAAGCTGAATTTAGAAAAGGCAGAGGGGCTGTAGATCAAATTACCAATATTTGTTTAAACATAGAAAAATCAAGGGAATTCTTTTTTTAAAAATCTACTTCTGTTTCATTGACTACATAAGAGCATTTACCTGTGTGGATGACAACAAACTATGGAAAATTCTGAAAAAAGTTTATTTAACTTATATGTAGAGTACATCATTCAAAATGCTAGGCTGGATGAATCACAAGCTAGAATCAAGATTGTCAGGACAAATATCAACAACCTCAGAAATGCAGGTAATACCACAATAATCACAGAAAGCAAAGAAGAGTAAGATCCTCTTGATAAAGGTGAAAGAGGAGAGTGAAAAAACCTGTCTTAAAACTCAGCACTCAAAAACTAAGATTATGGCATCTGGTTTCATCACTTCAGGGCTTCCCTCATAGCTCAGTTGGTAAAGAATCTACCTGCAATGCCGGAGACCTGAGTTTGATTTCTGGGTTGGGAAGACCCCTAGAGAAGAAAATGGCAAGCCACTCCAGTATGCTTGCCTGGAGAATACCAATGGACAGAGGAGCCTGGCACCACTTCATGGCAAACAGATGGGGGAAAAATTGGGAAAACGGGCAGACTATTTTCTTGGACTCCAAAATCACTGTGGATGGTAACTGCAACCATGACATTAAAAGATGCTTGCTCCTTGGAAGAAAAGCTATGACAAACCTTAGCAGGTGTTAAAAAGCAGAGACATCACATTGCTTACAAATTTCCATCTTGTCAAAGCTATGGTTTTTCCAGTAGTCATCTATGGATGTGAGAGTTGGACCACCAAGAAGGTTGAGCACCAAAGAACTTATGCTTTCAAACTGTGTTGCTGGAGAAGATTCTCAACAATCCCTGAACAGCAAGGAGATCAAAGCAGTCAATCCTAAAGGAAATCAACCCTGGATATTCACTGGAAGGACTAATGCTGAAACTGAAGCTCCACTACTTTGGCCACCTGATGTGAATAATCAATTCACTGGAAAGTGCCTTTTTTCTGGAAAAGATTGATAGCAAGAGGAGAAGGGGGAAACAGAGGATGAGATGGTTGGATGGCATCATTGACTCAATGAACATGAATTTGAGCAAACTCCAGGACATAGTGAAAGAGAGGGAAGTCTGGTGTGCTGCAGTCCATAGTGTGGTAAACAGGTGGACACAACTTAGGATGAATGACAACAACAACAAAATTGTACAGAGGCCCTCTGTACACCATAATTCTGTAACATGTAAAACATTTTATTTATGATCTATTTCTGTTTTAATTTAAATTTTTATTTCATTATGAAATATGCCTTTTTATAACAAAAATGTGTTGGAGATTGATATATTAAAAATCTTACACTGTCATTTTCTCAGTTACTTCAAAACTCTGAACAAGTAATCTAAAATATTTATTTTTTTAATTTTATTTTATTTTTAAACTTTACATAATTGTATTAGTTTTGCCAAATATCAAAATGAATCCATCACAGGTATACATGTGCTCCCCATCCTGAACCCTCCTCCCTCCTCCCTCCCCATACCATCCCTCTGGGTCGTCCCAGTGCATTAGCCCCAAGCATCCAGTATCGTGCATTGAACCTGGACTGGCATCTCGTTTCATACATGATATTTTACCTGTTTCAATGCCATTCTCCCAAATCTTCCCACCCTCTCCCTCTCCCACAGAGTCCATAAGACTGTTCCATACATCAGCGTCACTTTTGCTGTCTCGTACACAGGGTTATTGTTATCATCTTTCTAAATTCCATATATATGCGTTAGTATACTGTATTGGTGTTTTTCCTTCTGGCTTACTTCACTCTGTATAATAGGCTCCAGTTTCATCCACCTCATTAGAACTGATTCAAATGTATTCTTTTTAATGGCTGAGTAATACTCCATTGTGTATATGTACCACAGCTTTCTTATCCATTCATCTGCTGATGGGCATCTAGGTTGCTTCCATGTCCTGGCTATTATAAACAGTGCTGTGATGAACATTGGGGTACACATGTCTCTTTCCCTTCTGGTTTCCTCAGTGTGTATGCCCAATCAAAAAATGGGCCAAAGAACTAAATAGACATTTCTCCAAAGAAGACATACAGATGGCTAACAAACACATAAAAAGATGCTCAACATCACTCATTATCAGAGAAATGCAAATCAAGACCACTATGAGGTACCATTTCACACCAGTCAGAATGGCTGCGATCCAAAAGTCTACAAGAAATAAATGTTGGAGAGGGTGTGGAGGAAAGGGAACCCTCTTACACTGTTGGTGGGAATGCAAACTAGTACAGCCACTATGGAGAACAGTGTGGAGATTCCTTAAAAAACTGGAAATAGAACTGCCTTATGATCCAGCAATCCCACTGCTGGGCGTACACACTGAGGAAACTAAAATATTTATTTTTGATGATTTTTATCAACCTAAATGACAGCATCATTTCATGTACAGCAATGAACATTTCCTAAACACAAAACCCAAGCATTATGTTTATAACTCTGTAGTAGGAAGAGTTTGTGAAGACCACTGAGGACAGTGGGCACAGTGTTTATCTCTAAATAAAGAATAAGGATAAAATGCAATGGTTAAAGTGAGCTACAATATAAAATTGATATAATTCCACTAGTTAAGTCTTAGTATTGAATGTATTTAGTATTTGCCTGAGAATATCAATAGATCTGAATGAGGATATTAAGACACAGCATGAAGAGTAGTAGGCATTTTCCCCTTTGCTATTTACCTACTTTTATAAATATACCTTTAGAGTGAATTCCACAGTTGAGGTAATTGGTAAGCCCATAAGGCCACTGAAAGAACCTGGTAATTCTGAATGAATTGAGCTATGTTTATTTACACTGCCTACATTTTTGTTAATTCTTTGACCTTGTTATCACCATAAACTTTGTTGGTTTCCTCTCTAACTTGGCACAGAGAACTCTGGTAGCAAACCCAAATGATGGAGAAGAAAGGAGAATGAATCCCTTGTGATATTTAAATCTATTGTGATGTTTTTGAAACTCTTTGAAGACAAAAGCTCTATGAAGCTATCTGAGGCTCTAAGAAATGCTTATCTGTTCTTTATGCATTTTCTACACTATAATTTCCAAATCAATTCTAATTCTAATCAATTTAATAACCCTAGGGCATAATGTTTTTCATATTAGTTAACAATTTGGCAATAATAAGTAATACTTTATTTCTATTTTTATAAAGAACAGTGTCCTTCCTCTTATAATACAAATCTTTTCATTATTTATTGTCTCCTCAAGATCAGTCGAACACACAGCTCAAAATTTAGAGGTAGTTCTTTATATATGTTGCATCATCTGATGGCTCTGTTTGAGAATACATAAAGTATCTACATCAGTCAGTGGATCTGCAGACATAACAACTGGGAACGTGTGAATCATCAAATGGAGCTTCTGGCTTCTATGAGCTTCTCATTTCCCACTTGCACTAATGCATCTTCCTCTCATATAGCTGTGGATTTTAATAAGATAATAGAATCACATAATTTTTAGAGCTGGAAGAAACTGCAGAAGTCTTTACCCCCTTCTTTGGAAATATTGGTGAGGGTACAAACACTCAAGCTACTTAAGAGTTTGAGTACAAAGTCACATACTACAATAGCATCCATTCTGACCCACAGTCTTTCTTTCTAATCCAACATATTTTCTATTCAAAATAACTTTTATAAGTTTTGTATTTGATAAATTCAGTACAGTTCATCTGTCTCTTTTACTGAACAGTAAACATTCAAAGAAATGGAAACAATTTTAAGTGATGTTTACAGTTCTAATAAAATACTGAGAAAAATATTTTGTTTCATTTTTAAGACATTTGAATAATTTTAAGGTATTTTTAAGACCTTTGCTAGCTATGTATGTCAGAAAATTAGACATATTCTATAATTAATGTCTAATATTATGAAAGGGAAAAAAAATCTATTTCCTACATGATGAAAATCAGCTGAGAGAATCCAATCTTCTGCCTAATGTTCCACTAAAAACTGGCCCTATTATCATCAAAAATTAAGATGCGCCTTCTAGTTACAGACATTGTTCTCTTTGATTCTTTGTGTGCATTGATATTCATGAGATCAATACGTAATTTAGTATCAGTATGTTTAATCATAATCAGCCAGAGTCCTCTAGCTGAATCTATAAAATGTTATAATGATTCTAAAATGTTCAGGAATCACTGCCTCTGTGCATACAGAATCTTGTGTTAACTTACTGATAGCAACTAGAAGCAGACAAACACCATCTGGTGGCAAAAAAAAAAAAAAAAAATTGGTTTTAAATCTATCCCCCTTTCATGTCTGGTTCATTGATAGTGTTTCTCTAGAGAAGAAAATTGACTTTCTTTCTGTACCCTAACAACTAAAAATGCAGTTCCTTTAAACTCCACAGCATCAATAATCATTGTTCTTCAAGCTTAAATAAAACTATCAAAACTACAGAGCAGTCAACTAAGTTTCCTTGTCATATCAGACCTCGATGAAATTTTTCAGTAAGAACTCCTTAGTCTATATGCATGTCATGAATAATAAGGAGTGGTGCTAAAATGGTTGAACCTCAAGGTCAGCCACTCAGAATGAAAATCAATGTTCAACATAAAACTATAGAAAATTTCAAATATTAACTAATATTTTATTGGGATAAGAATAGGTGCATATGTGCACACTTATCTGAACCTGTGTGTGTGTGTTGATATAGGGCTTAGTAAGATAGCCTTCTTCAACATAATACAATTTTTTAAAGTGTGTGAATGGGTAGAGGAAACAACCATGTCCACTCTTACAGGGATCCACTGTTATATTACCTTTGTATACTTTTTATTCCTTAACATATCTGCTTGAACCCTATATTGAAATGTGTCACAAGAGATGTCTCCACTTGCCTCCTTGTTCTTCTTGGGTTTTAACCTAACTTGTGAACTCTTTAATGCACACGGAAGAATTAAGCTATATGTTTATGAAGACCCACTCCTCTCAATACTCAGGGTGGCTATGCTGGACCTAAGGCAGACCAAAGTTCTGGGCAGTCGCCACCAGCATTATGTAGCCTCATCCACCTATCCTTAGAACGTGGTTTCATAATTCACCTTAAGTTCTCCACTTCAACAGACATACTGGATAAGATCAGGCTTTCTATTTCTTCTCACTGAACAGGGTACATCCAAGAGGGGACTATGTCATGAAAATACCTTTTTCAGTAGCCAGTGCTGAAGTGTTTAGCACTCTCATGGGCAGGGAGCCTAGGAAACTTCTAGAAGAACTTTTGAGCCAGTGAAAGAACACAACACCCAGGACAAATTACAAACAGGGTGGAAGATGAGGGCTGGAGAGAGACCCCAGGCTGAGATCTGACTATCCCTAATTTGGATATCTCAGTTTTCACATTGTAGGGAAAGTGAAAATTAGCCAAGTTGGCATGGTCAGGCTTTCTCACCCCATGGCCTCTCACTCTTGCCCCATGTTTTGTAAATAATGATTATGTAACAGCTGAGATCACTTATACCACTGCACATGCACACCATGAGGTTTATGTGAGAGCTGGGACCACTTATAGCACTGCACATGTGTGTCACAAGATACTCACTTGGTCATGGGTTACTTTGTGTGGTATGTCTGTTTGAGCTTCATGTGAAAGCCCTGGCTGCTACAGCACTGGGGCTACATTGGAGTTGCATCAAGGTTATGTTTTATGCGGTTGTGTTATGGCTGTGCTGTGGCTCCATTATGCTTATGTTATGGCTGCTGCTATGGCTGCTATGCCAGCCAGGAGAGAATAAACATGTCTGCAGTTCCTACAGCTCATCAATTCTTCTTCCAGCCTCTTAGCTTGTGCCTTGTCTACCCTGGGTTCAGCAAACAGTGCAAACAATGTGAACAGCAAGAAAATTGGCATCACAAACAGGATCAGCAAGACACACATATACTGGCTATTTCTATACACTTGAAGTTGGTATGTCCTTAGGTAGAGTTAAAGCTGGAGCACTGAATCAAACAACAGCAATCACCTTCATGGTCTATGGAGGCAGTGAAGAGTGTAGAAGCAGGAAGTTCCAAGTTGCATCATAGTTCTGGGCAATTTTTCTATTCAGGATAAGGCCTACTTTCAAGGCAAGAGGGGGATGACAGAGGCCTAAAAGACTCATTTAAGATTTTGGGCATCAGTATAAAATACTAGTCTGAAGGAGGTATAGGGCAGCAGGAAGAATGCCTATAAATTTCCAGAGGGTGGGAGGAAAGGCCAAAACCCATGTCTCTGGATTAGTATAGTGGATTTAGACCCAAAAATATAAAGCCTTAGGGGTGTCTAGTGATTTCTCTGGGGCCATTTGCAAGGGTAGTAGCTAGTCAGTAGAAGTCTGGCCACTAACTTTTATCTACTTTATTTACTTTTGCATAGTCTGTGAAAGTTAGTCATTCAGTTGTGTCCAACTCTTTGCAACCCCATGAATTGTAGGCCACCAGGCATCTCTGTCCATGGAATTCTCCAGGCAAGAATACTAGAGTGGATTACCATTCCCTTCTCCAGAGGATCTTCCCAACCCAGGGGTCAAACCCTGGTCTCCTGCCTCACAATCAGATTCTTTACCATTTGAGCTACGGGGAAGCACCTTGCTTAGTAGATACCTTCTTATTTTTTGTATAGTAGATTTCCACTAAAGATTTCACTTGAAGTAATAGTTCAATCATTGAAAAAACTCCTAAAAATACTTGATTAGTCTACAAGGTTGATGGGAATGCAGTATATCAGAAGCCAGACCTAGGTCTTGTTCAGGTGAGCAGCATGGTTCACCTCCAAAGATGAATTGTAGTATGGGAGTACACTTTGTCATTGGCTACTGAAAAATGTATTTTCCTAACAGAATCTCATCTTGCTCTGTTCAATGAGATGGAATAGCAAGCTTGCTTTTGTAACAGGTTTAGGAACTTACATAGTCTCTTCAGAGGTGGCTATCTAGAAAAGAGAAGAGCAAGGGGACAAATCGGGGCTTCTGAGAAGGTACACAGAATACTCATAGAGGCAGTGCAGAATGATGAGTTGGTTGAGTACATGGGCTGATGATGTATGTTGTGCCTTTAGGAACTAAGGTTGAAGAGCAGACTTCTATATGTGACCACTGCAGTTGCAGAGGATTTGATTAGACTCTGATTTTACAAGAATATGTATGTGAGTTTTTCATCCAATCACCTGACTTAATCCAATTTCCATGAAGAGGGCAAAAAACATCATAGATCACTTTACTATTTTCTTTATCTGTCCTTCATGAACCACAGATAATTGTAGCTGTAGCAGTTCATGAAGTATTTATTTGTTCATAAGGTCCTTAAGAAAAGTCAAGATCAATGATATAATTGCAGTGGGGCAAACATCCACATCCTGTCCATGTGCGTGATATAGCATGTCACTGTATTTCCCTCTTGTTTCACCCTACTGCTAAGTATTGGAACTCTATCTGACATATAAAATATGCTTAATAAAATGGACAATGTTATTAAATGCAATATCATGAAGAAACTTCTTCCATCTTCAGAGATCTTATATTAACTCATTAAACTTAGTGACTGAATAACAACAATTCCAGAGGATCTTCCCCACTCAGGGATTGAAACCACGTCTCTTACATCTCATGTATTGGCAGGCAGATTCTTTACAATTGTGCTTCCCAAGGAGACCATTTATGTGTAACATCTATAAAACTGATGTGTGTATCTGATATTGTGATATAATTAGAAATATATATTTAATCTTAGTCCATGTTTTTTGGCAAAAAGACTTCTAAAACCTTTGGAATTTCCTAATTGATAGAGATGATAAGAGCATCCTATGTTATACAAGTCTCGACTTTCCCTCTGGTGTCTGAAAAAGAGTGCCTGAAATTTTTAGAATGCATGATAAGTGCCTTGGTAAGTTAATCAGATTTGGCTGAGGAATTCATTTGCTGAAGAACTACTAGATAACTTCAGGAAGAGGGCTGGTCACCAGAAAGTCCAATCATATGATTAGAGGGTTGGAACTTTCAACCCTATTTCCAGACCTTTAGGGAGGACAGTGAGTTCCATTATCAATGACCAATGATTAAATTGACTATAACTGTATAATGGTAACCTTGTAAAAAACAAAAACAAAAGAACTCTAAACAGGATTTGCAGAGCTTGCAGAGTGGTGATCACATTTAGGTGCTGGGAAAGTGACTCACCTGGAGAGGACAGGGAGGCCTGCATTCTTTTCACCGTACCTTGTCCTATGCATCTATTACTCTGGGTAGTAAGTAGCAGAATTGAATTGTCGATCACCCAGTTAGTATTGAGAGTTGGAGAATCAATTAGCGTGAATAAAAAAATCCCCCACACATTTGGTGTCAGAGTGTTGTGAAAAGAAATGGAACAATCTACTTACCCATGTCTGTATTCAGGTGGCCATTGCAATGTTAACCATGGTAAGGTTAACATTAACCGTGTCTGCTTATTGGAGAACCCCATTTAGATCTGTGTCAACAAACACACTGATACCACTTATTGAACATGGTCACTGGGGCTATTCACTCATAGCTCAGTCGGTGAAGAATCTGCCTGTAATGCCAGAGATCCGAGTTCAATTCCTGGGTGAGGAAGATCTCCTGGAAAAGGAAGAACATGCAATATTCTTGCCTGGAGAATGCTATGGACAGAGGAGCCTGGTAGACTACAGTTCACGGGGCTGCAAGAGTTGGACACAACTTAACAACTAAACCACCACTAGGCCTACTAGAGATTCTAACAAAGAATAAACTTATCAGTCTTCAGATTTTCATGACCTTGGTGGAGAAGACGGATATAAATTAACCTGGGTGGTAACTTGGAATAGTAGAAAGAGTGCTTGGCCAGTAGAGCAAAAATAGACTACCTGTTCACCAAACTTATGAGCAGTTTTTTCTTCCTGGGGACACAACTAGATGACATTCCCCAGTCTTTTGGGGGAATTAAACTGAGCTCTACAAGTTTAACATGAGTGGAAATGATGCATGCCACTTCTGGGGCTGGACTGTATAAATCTTCCACATTCTTTTCTCTTATACTTGCTTGATGCAGATAGGGATGATCTCTTTAAAAACTACTGATAAATTCTGTGTCCTTAATTCACACTTGGATAAAATTGCCCAATTAGGAGGACCTACTTTGGACTCTAAGTGAAAGACTTTTATTATATGCAAACTACTATAAATTTTGGTATTTGTTGTAACAAATATTAACTAATATAGCTAGAATTTTGAAGACGTGAAAGACTTGAATTTTAGTATGAACTGTATCATCAGATGGTGATGAGGTTTAAACTCATATGAAGTATTTAGTCTTGCCATATCTCAGCATCCTCATTTGTAGAATGGTACTAATTATGCTTCATCAGCCATCATAACAGATCACTAGATAGTCCTAATAAGATAATGGAACTGAGAAAACACTGAAAAGCATGACATATGTTATGTGTACAAGTAATTATAAAATAATTTGGGGATGCCCAGAACTCTTAAGTGACCAGTAATTTAAATTGATACCTCCACTCTGAACTAAATATCTTGCTTCCTAAACATGCAAGTGATTTCATGCACAGTTTCTGAAATTTTTACTAGTACAGATGAACTAAACTGAACAGATGAAACTATGTTCAGATATTCTGAAGAGAGAGTTAGCACATGGTCCCATTTAATCCTACCTCTCACGCTGTAATATGGAGATATTCTCCTGTGTATGACTATTCAAAGGGAAAACACTAAGTTGAAAGCCAGTCAATAATAATCTTATCTATAACTCCATCCACTCAGGTCTAAATTAGATTAATTGCACTGAGAAAAGCACCAAAATGCAATGTGAGCATTCACCAAGATGACGCTGTATGGCCTGACTCTGAAAATCCAGATCATTGCTTTCAAATTACTTAATCTACTTTCATATTTTCTAACAATTATTTCCATATATGGAGTTGCATATATAAAGTTTGATGTATGTATTTTTGTCCTGAATGGCAATAATATTGTTTTAAATTTTCTATGAGATGTATAAAATGTTTCATGTCACAGAGAATCATCAGCTTACTGTTAAAACTCACATGATGAGCAAGACAAAATCAATTATTTATGAAGCTTCATTGTAGAGGTTCCAAAATTTCTTCTTGCTCATTCCAGTCCCATCAACCTCTTTTGGCAATACCATTAGAGTGTTCCAAACTCACATTTCTAAAATGCTTCAATGTATTTTAAATATATACATTTTAAATTCTTTTAACTTTATAAAAAGGACATCAAGTTATATATAATATTTTCAGGATAATCATTTCCACTTAATGTTTTTTGGCTACAGCTCATTCTTATGAAGTTACACGATTGTAGTTGATTTGTCTGATGATCATTTACTGTGGTAGGCAGAAAAATGGCAACCAAAACATCCTAATCCTAATACCCAGAGCTTGAGAATATGTGAGGTTTTGTTTGTTTGTTGTTTGTTTGCTTTTATAGTGGCCCTGATTTGTCATTTGTTTTATATATAATAATGTGTACATATTAACACCAAACTCCTAATTTATTCCTCCTCTGATTTTCTCTTTGGTAACCATAAATTTGTTTTCTATGTGTGTGAATCTATCTCTGTTTGGTAAATAAATTTATTTTTATCTATTTTCCCTTATCTTTCACATATAAGTGACATCATATGATATTTGTCATTCTCCGGCTTACTTCATTTAGTATGACTATCACTAGGTCCGTCTATGTTGCCGCAAATGCCATTATTTCATTCTTTTTTTTCCTCTTGTTGTCCGTCAAACCTCAACAGGAGTCAACCACAGGTATACGTATATCCCCTCCCTTTGGAACCTCTCTCCCATCTCCCTTCCCATCCCACCCCTCTAGGTGGGGTCTAGAGACACTTTTTGAGATTCCTGATGCATAAAGCAAATCCCCATAGGCTCTCTATTTTACATATGATATGTAAGTTTTCATGTTATTCTTTTCATACCCTCTCCTTCCCTTTCCCCATGTCCATAAGTCTGTTCTCTATGTCTGTTTCTCCATTGCTGCCCTGTAAATAAATTCTTCATTACTGTTTTTCTAGATTCCGTATATGTGTGTTAGAATATGGTCCATGAATCAAGGCAAATTGGAAGTAGTCAAACAGTACATGGCAAGAGTGAACGTCGACATTTTAGGAATCAGCAAACTAAGATGGACTGGAATGGGTGAATTTAACTCAGATGACCATTATATCTACTACTGTGGGCAGGAATCCCTTAGGAAAAAATGGAGTAGCCATCTAGTCAACAAAAGAGTCTGAAATGCAGTACTTGGATGCAATCTCAAAAACGACAGAATGATCTCTGTTCGTTTCCGGGGCAAACCACTCAGTTTCACGGTACTCCAAGTCTATGCCCTGACCAGTAACACTGAAGAAGCTGAAGGTAAATGGTCAATGAAGACCTACAAGACCTTTTAGAACTAACACCCAAAAAAGATGTCCTTTCCATTATAGGGAACTGGAATGCAAAAGTAGGAAGTCAGGAAACACCTGGAGTAACAGGCAAATTTGGCCTTGGAGTACAGAATGAAGCAGGGCAAAGGCTAGTAGAGTTTTGCCAAGAGAATGCATTGGTCATAGCAAACACCTTCTTCCAACAACACAAGAGAAGACTCTACACATGGACATCACCAGATGGACAACACCAAAATCAGACTTATTATATTCTTTGCAGCTAAAGATGAAGAAGCTCTATACAGTCATAAAAAACAAGACCAGGAGCTGACTGTGGTTCAAATCACAAGCTCCTTATTGGCAAATTCATACTTAAATTGAAGATAATAGGGAAAAACACGAGACCATTCAGGTATGACCTAAATTATATACCTTACAATTATACAGTGGAAGTGAGAAATAGGTTTAAGGAACCAGATCTGATAGACAGAGTGCCTGATAAACTATGGATGGAGGTTTGTGACACTGTACAGAAGACAGAGATCAAGACCATCCCCAAGAAAAAGAAAGGTGAAAAAGCAAAATGGTTGTCTGAGGAGGCCTTACAAAATAGCTGTGAAAAGAAGAGAAGTGAAATGCAAAGAAGAAAAGGAAAGCTATACCCATTTGAATGCAGAGTTCCAAAGAATAGCAAGGAGAGATAAGAAAGCCTTCCTCAGTGATCAGTGCAAAGAAATAGAGGAAAACAATAGAATGGGAAAGACTAGAGATCTCCACAAGAAAATTAGAGATACCAAGGGAACATTTCATGCAAAGATGGGCTCAATAAAGGACAGAAGCAGTATGGATCTAACAGAAGCAGAAGATGTTAAGATGACGTGTCAAGAATACACAGAAGAATTGTACAGAAAAGATCTTCACAACCCAGATAATCACGATTGTGTGATCACTCACCTAGAGCCAGATATCTTGGAATGAGAAGTCAAGTGGGCCTTAGGAAGCAGCACTACAAACAAAGCTAGTGGAGATGATGGAATGCCAGTTGAACTATTGCAAATCCTAAAAGATGATGCTGTGAAAGTGCTTCAATCAATATGCCAGCAAATTTGGAAAACTCAGCAGTGGTTATAGGACTGGAAAAGGTCAGCTTTCATTCCAATCCCAAAGGCGATATCAAAGAATGTTCAAACAACCACACAGTTGCACTCATCTCACATGCCAGTAAAGTAATGCTCAAATTACTCCAAGCCAGGCTTCAACAGTACATGAACCATGAACTTCCAGATGTTCAAGATGGATTTAGAAAAGGTAGAGGAACCAGAGATCAAATTGCCAACATCTGTTGGATCATAAAAAAAAAACAAGAGTGTTCCAGAAAAACATCTACTTCTGCTTTATTGACTATTATATCAAAGCCTTTGACTGTGTAGATCACAACAAACTATGGAAAATTATTCAATAGGTGGGAATACCAGACCACCTGAGAAATCTGTATGCAGATCAAGAAGCAACAGTTATAACTGGACATGGAACTATAGACCGTTCTAAATCTGGAAAGGAGTACATCAAGTTTGTATATTGTAAGCCTGCTTATTTAACTCATATGCAGAGTACATCATGAGAAACGCTGGACTGGATGAAGCACAGGCTGGAATCAAGATCGCCAAGAGAAATATCAATAACCTCAGATATTCAGATAATACCACCTTTATGGCAGAAAGCAAAGAAGAAGTAAAGAGCCTCTTGGTAAAAGTGAAAGAGGAGAGTGAAAAAGTTGGCTTAAGACTCAGCATGCAGAAAACTAAGATCATGGCATCTGATCCCATCACTTCATGGGACATAGATGGGGAAACAGTGGAAAAAGTGACAGACTTTATTTTGGGGGGGCTCCAAATTCACTGCAGATGATACTGATGCCCTGAAATTAAAAGATGCTTGCTCCTTGGAAGACAAGTTATGACCAACCTGTACAGCATATTGAAAAGCAGAGATGTTACTTTGCCAACAAATTCCATCTAGTGAAAGCTATGGTTTTCCCAGCAGTCATGTATGGATGTGAGAGTTGAACTATAAAGAAAGCTGAGCCCTGAAGAATTGATGCTTTTGAACTTTGGTGTTGGAGAGGACTCTTGAGAGTCCCTTTGATAGGAAGGAGATCCAACCAGTCCATCCATAGGAAATCAGTCCTGAATATTCATTGGAAGGACTAATGCTGAAGCTGAAACTCCAATATTTTGGCCACTTGATGTGAGGAACTGACTCATTGGAAAAGACCCTGATGCTGTGAAAGATTGAAGGAGGGAGCAGAAGGGGATGACAGAGGATGAGATGGTTGGATGGCATCACTGACTCAATGGACATGAATTTGAGTAAACTCCTGGACTTGGTGATGGATAGGGAGGCCTAGTGTGTTGCAGTATATGGGGTTGCAAAGCATAGGACACGACTAAGCAACTGAACTGAAATGATAGGTTTTGAATTGTTGTGTTTTCATTGTCATTTGATTTCCCTTTGATTTCTTCAGTAACCTGTTCGTTATTTAGAAATGTATTGTTTAATCTCCTTCTTTTTGTGTTGTTTACAGTTTTTTTCTAGTAAATGATATTAGTCTCACAGCATTGTGTTCTGTGAAGATGCTTGATAAAATTTAATAAATCAATAAATGTTTATATTTGTTTATAAAGACATAATTTATCAAATTATTGTAGGTCACAGTAAGAGAAGCACAGTTTTTCTGAAAACAAAGATTCAAGCTCGTATGTCTTCCAAAGTCATAAAGTTATAACACAAACAATTTTTCTGAAAACAATGATTCACCACCTCCTAGAACTTGCTCAAACTCATGTCCATCAAGTCGGAGATGCCATTCAACTATCCCATCTTCTGTCATCCTGTTTTCCTCCTGCCTTCAATCTTTCCCAGCATCAGGGTCTATTCCAATGAGTCAGTTCTTCATATCAGGTGGCCAAAGTATTGGAGCTTCAGCTTCAGCATCAGTCCTTCCAATGAATATTCAGGAACGAATTCCTTTAGGATGGACTGGTTTGATCTCCCTGCAGTCCAAGGGATTCTTAAGAATCTTCTCCAGTACCACAGTTCAAAAACATCAATTCTTTGGCATTCAGCTTTCTTTATGTTCCAACTCTCACATCCATACATTTCTACTGGAAAAGCCATAGCTTTGACTAGATGGATCATTTTCAGAAAAGTAAGGTCTGTGCTTTTTAATACTGTCTAGGTTGATCATGGAGGTTTTCTTCCAAGTAGCAATTGTCTTAATTTCAAGGCTGCATCACCATCCACAGTGATTTTGGAGCCCAAGAAAATAAAGTTTGTCATGGTTTCCATTGTTTCCCCATCTATTTGCCATGAACTGATGGGACCAGATACCATGATCTTTGTTTTTTGAATGCTAAGCTTTAAGCCAGCGTTTTAACTCTCCTTTCACTTTCACCAAGAGGCTCTTTAGTTCCTCTTCACTTTTGGCCATAAGGATGGCATCATCTGCATAGCTGAAGTTATTGATATTTCTCCCAGCAATCTTAATACAGCATAAATATTTTTATCCTTACTCTCTTAATACAGCATTAATGATTCCATCCTTATTTAGCTGATAGCACTCTTTGGTGGGTGGTTCAAAATACTGAGGCTGCATCTAAGATATTGTTGCAGAATATGAGTTAAATAATAATGATGATAATCATAATAATGTGCATTTTCCTCACTTTATTTGGTTTTGTTTTTCCTGATATCTAGCTTCAATATCTGAAAATTCATTTAGCTACCTCTTAGCTAAGAAAAGGTGTAGCAGAGTAATAATATATGTGCTCACCAGAAAACCTCAAGCAGTGCATATGGCCCCTCCTCTGAACTTAGAAGCAGAGAAGTAGTATTGCCTGAAATAGCTGTGGGCTGAAAGGCTCTGCTTTCTGGAATTCAAATAAGGAAAGTATAACTGATTTGAATATCCAATGCTCAAATTAAGTAATTTTTTGATAAAAAGCTTTGAGCTACAGGAGTGTATAGAATTTACTCTCTTGCAGCAACATATATTTGCTAAAGTTGCATACTATCTGGAGTGATGTATGTGCTACATATTTCCTAGAAATCTGTAGCTATATGTATATGGGTGTTAAAGATGTTGAAATTGGAAGAAGAAGCAATGGTACCCCCAGATGTTTTCTAACAGGTTTCATTTGATTTCCATAAAGAAACCCTAAGGTTGTACTTTGGGGTGTACTTTTACTCATTTCTCCTCCAGTTGTACCTGTATGAGAATTTGGGAGGATTCAAGCATCTTTTAGTTAAATTGCAATTAGATATTTACCTTACCATTTTGTATAAGCAATAAACATTGATTGAATGTAAATTCATTCCAATATATTCCTCTGCCTTCAAGCTCAAACATAAAAAAACCAAATTACTTCAAGGCGGAGTTCAATTCACAAAAAATGAGCATAAGGAATACTGCTGTAAAGGCAAATGGAAATGTGATGACCCCATGATATCCTCAAGGCCCTGTTAGAGGAAAAGGTGGCTTAGACTACAGTCAAGGAATACATAGAGTCTCCACATATCAGTGATTCAATAACCTGTTTGGATTTTACTTTTAAATTAGTGACCATTTATATTACAATTCACTGGAGAGTGTTCTTTTGATGATCTCATCTCTTCATAAGCAAGCTACCATTCCACCCTACAAATCAGGCAATCAATAATCAGTAACACAAACAGAAGTGAAGTCAGACAGAGGAGAAATATGGTATGACATCACTTATATGTAGAATCTAAAAAGAAATGATACAAATGAACTTACAAAAGAGAAAAAGACTCACAGACTTCTAGAATGAGCTTATGGTTGCCAGGGAAATGGATAGGGGGAAGGGATAGTTAACAAGTTTGGAATGGACATGTACACTGCTATATTTAAAATAGATAACCAACTAGGCCCTACTGTATAGCAAATGGAACTCTGCTCAATGTTATGTGGCAGCCAAGATGGCAGGGGAGTTTGGGAGAGAATGGATACATGAATATGTATGGCTGAGTCCATTTGCTATTCAACTGAATCTATTTATTATGTTAATCAGTTATGTTTCTGTTCAGTCACTCAGTTGTGTCTGAATCTTTGCGACCCCCATGGACTGCAGCACACCAGGCCTCCCCATCCTTCAGTACCTCCAGAGTTCACTTAAATTCATATTGACTGAATGGGTGATGTC
The DNA here is from genome assembly GCF_027580195.1 of Bos mutus. Lineage (NCBI taxonomy): Eukaryota > Metazoa > Chordata > Mammalia > Artiodactyla > Bovidae > Bos > Bos mutus. The sequence continues at coordinate 12,742,371 of NC_091640.1, read as the reverse complement.
ACCCAATCATCTCATTCTCTGTTGTCCCATTCTCCTCCTGCCTTCAGTCTTTCCAGCATCAGGGTCTTTTCCAATAAGATGGATTTCCGCATCATATGGCAAAGCTTTGGAGCTTCAGCTTCAGAATCAGTCCTTCCAATGAATATTCATGATTGATTTCCTTAAGGATTGACTGGTTTAATCTCCTTGCAGTTCAAGGGACTCTCAAGAGTCTTCTCCAATACCACAGTTCAAAAGTGTCAATTCATCGGTGCTAAGCCTTCTTTTGAAGAAGGAAATGGCAACCCACTCCAGTAATCTTGCCTAGAGAATTCCATGGACAGAGGAGGCTGGTAGGCTACAGTTCACAAGTTTGCAAAGAGTCAGGCATGACTGAGCAACTGTCACTCACTCAGCCTTCTTTATGGTCCAACTCTCACATCCATATGTGACTAATTGAAAAACCGTAACTTTGACTATACTGACATTTGTCAGCAAAGTGATGTCTTTGCTTTTTAATATGCTGTCTAGGTGTGTCATACCTTTTCTTCCAAGGAGCAAACGTCTTTTAATTTCATGGCTGCAGTCACCACCCACAGTGATTTTGGGGTCACTTTTTCCATCTTCCCCTTTCTATTTGCCATGAAGTGATGGGACCAGATGCCATAATCTTAGTTTTTGAATGTTGAGTTTTAAGCCAGCTTTTTCACTCTTCTTTTTCACATTCATCAAGAGGCTCTTTAGTTCCTTTTCATTTTCTGCCATAAGGGTGGTGTCATCTTCATATCTGAGGTTATTGATATTTTTCTCAGCAATCTTCACTCAAGCTTGTGCTTCCTCCAGCCTGACATTTCACACAATGTACTCTGCGTAGAAGTTAATATGCAGGATGACAATATACAGCCTAGACTTAGTCCTTTCCCAATTTGGAACAAGTCTGTTGTTCCATGATCAGTTCTAACTATTGTTTCTTGACCTGCATATAGGTTTCTTAGGAAACAGGTAAGGTGGTCTAACATTCCCATTTCTTTAAGAATTTTCCACAGTTATTTTTGATCCACACAGTCAAAGTCTTTAGTGTAGTCAATGATGCACAAATAGCTGTTTGTTTGTTTTTCTGGAATTCCCTTGCTTTTTCTATGATCCAGTGGATGTTGGCAATTTATTTCTGCTTCCTCTGCTTTTCTTAAATCCAGCTTTTACATCTGGAAGTTTTTGGTTCACGTGCTCTTGAAGTCTAGCTTGAAGAATTTTGAGAATTACCTTGCTAGCATGTGAGGTGAGTGTCCTTGTATGGTAGTTTGAACATTCTTTGGGATTGGAATGAAAACTGAGTTTTCCAGTCTTGTGGCCACTGCTGAGTTTTCCAAATTTGCTAGCATACCGAGTGCTTCACTTTCACAGCATCATCTTTTGGGATTTGAAATAGCTCAGCTGGAATTCCATCACCCCCACTTGCTTTGATCATAGCAATGCTTCCTAAGGCCTACTTGACTTCACACTCCAGGATGTTTGGCTCTAGGAATGGTCACACCGTGGCGGTTATCCAGGTCATTAAGAATTTTTGTGTAATTCTATGTATTTCTCCTACCTCTTCTTAATATCTTCTGCTTCTGTTAGATCCAAATCATTTTTGTCCTTTATTGTGTCTATCTTTGCATGAAATATTCCTTTGGTATTTTCATAAGAGATTTCTAGTCTTTCCCAGTCTATTATCTCCCTCTATTTCCATTGCACTTAAGAAGGCTTTCTCATATCTCCTTGCTATCCTTTCCAGTTCTGCATTCAGGTTGATATATCTTTCTTTTTATTCTTTGCCTTTTGCTTCTCTTCTTTTCTCAGCTGTTTGTAAGGTCTCCTGAGACAACCATTTTGCCTTTTTGCATTTCTTATTTTGGGGGATGGTTTTGATCACCGCCTCCTGTACAATGTTGTAAACATTTGTCCATAGTTCTTCAAGCATTCTGTCTATCAGATCTAATCTCTTGAATCTAATTGTCACTTCCATTGTATATTCAGAAGGGATTGATTTAGGTTATACCCAAATGGCTTAGTGGTTTTTCCTACCTTTATCAATTTAAGTCTGAATTTTGCAATAAGGAGTTCATGATCTGAGCCACAGTCAGCTCCTGGTCTTGTTTTTTGCTGACTGTATCTTCATCCATAGCTTCTCCATCTTCAGCTGCAAAGAATAGACTCAACCTGATTTTGATATTGACTATCTGGTGATGTCCATATATAGAGTAGTCTCTTATTTCGATCATGATTCAAACAAAAATTAGTCTAGCAAGAAGATCATACAATTATTCTCTTTTTGAATGAATAGCTAGTTTTTAAAAGGCCTTACCTAAAATTGCAATAAGGTTTTAAGCAGCAATTTTCTTAGTAATATTATTTTCATTTGAAGCAGATTTTCTCAATGAAGTTCTGTAGAAAATATTCTTATTTCCTTTTTAAGTCAAAAGTTAGTTGCATGTCTAAATGTACTTTTAATCAGTTATTAGGTCCTTAAGACAAGTTTTAAGATCATAAGTCCAGCTAATAAATGTATTTTGATATTTAAAGTTTGTTATAATTTAATTTGAGATCCTAGGAACAAAATAAAATCTTTCAAACTTAAATGCTAATGTATTAATGAACAGAATTTCAAACACCAAAATTTTCTACTGAGATTTTAAACTAAATTTATAAATTAAACTTAGGTGTAACCCCTCCATTTTACGATTAATGAAGGTCACTGAGTTGTCTATATTTGGAACTACCTGTCAGAATGCTGACATCACGACTATGCCTTTTCAGACAAAAAGAGAATTTCCTTAAAACTTAATGATGCTCTCTAGAATAGTTAAAGAATAAACAAATAGAGATGAACAATGTGATAACCAAAATAAAAAATGCATTAGAAAGTATAAATCACAAAATAAATGAGATAGAAGAACAAATAAGTGACATGGTTGACATAGTGGTGAAAACCACTGCCCCTGAACAGTAAAAAAGAAAAGAAAAGAAAAGAAAAAGAATGAAAAGAAATGAAGGAAGTCTGAGAGACCTCCGGGACAATACCAAGTGCTCCAGCATGCATTCACATTACAGGGGTCCCAGAGGGGAGAGAAAGAGAGAGATAAAGAGACTGAAAAAATATTTGAAAAGATTATAACTGGAAACTTTGCTAACATGAGAAAAGAAACAGTCATTCAAGTCCAGAAAGTGCAGAGATTCCCATATAGGTAAATCTAAGGAAAAATATGCTGAGACACAAACTAATCAAACTGACAGAAATTAAAGACAAGAAAAGTACTAAAAGCAACAAAGGAAAAGCAACAAATAAACATACAAGGGAATCCTCATAATGGAATCAGCTGATTTTTCAGCAGAAACTCTGCAAGCTAAAAGGGAGTGGCACAACACATTTAAAGGGATGAAAGAGGAAAACCAACAGCCAGGAATACTACACCCAGCAAGGATCTCATTCAGATTTGACAGAGAAATCAAAAAGCTCACAGACAAGCAAAAACTAAGAGATATCAGCACCACTAAACCACATTTAAAACAAATCTTAAAGGAACTTCTCTAGGCAGGACAGAAAAAGCCATAACTAGAAACAAACAAACAAAAAATATGAATGGAAAAGCTCACTGGTAAAGCAAACAAAAAGTAAAGATAGGAAATCATCCACATACAAATATGATATCAAAACCATCTATTATGGTAAGAATACAAATGCAGGATATTGGAAATGTATTGGAATTTAAGAGACCAGCAACTTAACATCACTTGTCTATTTGCAACCATTCACTTCTCCAGAGGATCTTCCTGACCAAGGGATCAAATCTGGGTCTTCTGAATTGTAGGGAGATTCTTTAGCATCTGCGAAACCAGGAAAGTCATAAATATATATATTTATTTATTTATAAATGTATATATTTATTTATATTTATATATAAATTTTTATATATTTATATATAAATTTTTATATATTTATATATAAATTTTATATATGTATATATAAATTTATATATTTATATATATATATATATATATATATATATAATATTACTATTCCAAAACCTCTTGGGAACCACAAACCAAAAATCTACAGTAGATACAAACAGACACACAGAAAAAGCAATACAAAAACACTAGTCATCAAATTATAAAAGAAGTGAACAAAACGGGAAGGGAAGAAAAGCGAAAACAAATCCAAAACAACTAACAAAATGGCAATAGGAACATTCAAATCAATATTCACCTTAAAACTAAATGGTTAAATGCTCTTTTTGTTCAAAAAACAAAGACTGATTGAGTGAATACAAAACTAAGACTGCTATATATAGTGTCTACAGAGACCTAATTTAGATTTAGGGACAAACAAACTGAAAGTGAAGGGATGGAAAAATGAAAATCAAAATATGCTGCTGCTGCTGCTAAGTCACTTCAGTCGTGTCCGACTCTGTGTGACCCCAGAGACGGCAGCCCACCAGGCTCCCCCATCCCTGGGATTCTCCAGGCAAGAACACTGGAGTGGGTTGTCATTTCCTTCTCCAAGGCATGAAAGTGAAAAGTGAACATGAAGTCGCTCAGTCATGTCTGACTCTTAGCAACTCCATGGACTGCAGCCCACCAGTCTCCTCCATCCATGAGATTTTCCAGGCAAGAGTACTGGAGTGGGGTGCCATTGCCTTCTCAAAAGCTGGAGTAGTAATACTCATATCAGACAAAAGAGACTTTAAAAAAAATAATTAATTTATTTTAATTGAACAATAATTACTTGACAATATTGTGACAGCTTTTGCCATACATCAACATGAACTGGCCAAAAGTATACAAGTGTTTCCCCATCCTGAACCCACCTCCCACCTCCCTCCCCTCTCTATTCCTCTGGGTTGTCCCAGAGCACCAGCTTTGGATGCCCTAATTCATGCATCAAACTTGCACTGGTCATCTGTTTTACACATGGTAATGTACATGGTTCAGTGGTATCCTCTCAAATCATCCCACCCTCACCTTCTCCCACTGAGTACAAAAGTCTGTTTTTTAAATCTGTGTCTCTTTTGCTGCCCTGCACATAGGATTGTTGTTACCATCTTTCTAACTTCCATATATATGCATTAATATATAGTATTTATCTTTTTCTTTCTGACTTACTTCACTCTGTAAAACAGGTTCCAGGTTCATCCACCTCAGTAGAATGGACTCAAATGCATTCCTTTTTATAGATGAGTAATATTTTATTGTGTATATGTACCACAACTTCCTTATCCATTCAGTTGCCAATGGACATCTAGGTGGCTTCCATGTCCTTGCTATTATAAATAGTGCTGCAATGAACATCAGGGTACATGTGAGACTTTAAAATAAAGTCCCTTACAAAAGACAAGAAGGAAATTATGCAACAATCAAGAGATAAATCCAAAAAGAACATAGAGCAATTGTAAATATATATGCACCCAACAGAGGACCACCTCAAGATATGCAGCAAGTGCCAACAGTTAAATAAGGAGAAATAACACCCAACCTTCACCAATGGATGGATCATTCAGACAGAAAATCAATAAGGAAACACAGGCCTTAAATAGTACATTAGTCCAAGTGAACTTAAATTATATTTATATGGCATTCCATCCAAAAGCAATAGAATATACTATCTTCTCAAGTGCACATGGAACTTACTCCAAGATATAATATCTTGGGCCATATATCAGACCTTCATAAAATTAAGAAAATAGAAATAATATTAAGCATCTTTTCCAACCACAACACTATGAGATTAGAAATTAATTACAGGAAAAAAAATGTTAAAAAATAAACAAACATGAAAGCTACAACTATTTTTCTAAACAACCAATAGATCACTGTAGAAATCAAAGAGGAAATAAAAAAATTTTCTAAAAACAAATGAAAACAAAAATGCAACAATTCAAAACCTAGGGGATGCAGAAAAATCAATTTTAAAGGGAAAATTTATAGCAATACAATCTTATCTTTGGAAACAAGAAAAAGCTCAAATAAATAGCCTAACATTTCACCTAATGAAACCAGAGGAATAAAAACGAAAAAAACCCAAAATTAATAGAATAATATAGATTAGATTATAAAGATTAGAGCAGAAATAATTACATCTGGAAGCTCAATAGTTTAATATCTGCAAATCAATCAGTGTGACAGACAACACTAACAAAGTGAAGAATAAAAATCAAGATCCTCTCAATAGACGCAGAAAAAGGTTTTGACAAAGTTCACCTTACATTCACGACAGTACCTCTCCAGAAACTGAGCATATAATAAAGACCATATATGAAACCTAGGGAATATCCTTCTCAAAGGTGAAAAGCTGAAAGCATTCCCTCTAAATTCAGGAACAAGGGAAATATTTTTTCACTTTTATTCAACATAGTTTGGAAGTCTTACTTATATAAATCAGAGCAGAAAAAAATAAATAAAAAGAATACAAATTGGAAAAGAAGCAAAACTGTCACTGTTTGCAGATGACATGATACTACATACAGAAAATCCTAAAGATGTTCCCAGAAAACTGCTAGAGCTTATCAAAGAATTTGTTAAAGTTGCAGGATATAAATTTTACGTACAGAAATCTCTTGGATCCCTATATACTAACAACAAAAGATAAGAAAAAGAAATCAAGGAAACAATCCCATTCTCAATTCCAACAACAACAACAACAAAATAGAAGTAAAAAACTTGTTTTCAGAAAATTATGAGATGCTAGTGATAGGAACTGAAGATGACACAAACAGACGAAATGATATGCCACATTCTTGGATTGGAAGAATCATTATTGTCAAAACGACTAAACTATGCAAGGTAATCTACAGACTCGATGCAATTTCTATCAAATTACCAATGGCATTTTTCACAGAATTAGATAGAACAAAAATAAATACAAATTGTATGAAACACAAAAGACTCTGTATAGCCAAATCTCTTCCATAAGTGGTGCTGGAAAAACTGCAGAGCTACAAGTAAAAGAATGAAATTAGAACATCTTCTAATACCATGCACAAAAATAAATTAAAATGGATCACAGCTTTAAATGTAATGTTGGACACTATTAAAACAATTAGATTAAAACATAGGCAGAATACTTTTTGACATAAATTCCAGCACTATCTTTTTGGATCCATATCCTAGAATAATGAAAATGATGAAAACAAATATAAACAAAGAACTACCTTATTATCCAGCAGTTCCACTCCTGAGTATACATGCAGAGAAAGTTATAATTCAAAAGATGCATTCACCCTAATGTTCATTTCAGCCCTACAATACAATAGCCAAGACACGGGATCAACCTAAATGTCTGTCCATTGACAGATAAATGGATAAATAAGGTGTGGTACATATATAAATTGAAAACCTCTTAGCCATTAAAAAATAATGAAATAATGCCTTTTGTAGCAAAATAGATGGACCTAGATATTATCATAGTAAGTAAATCAGATAGAAAAATAAAATGTCATATGATGTCACTTATCTATGGAATCTAATTTTTAAAAAATGATATAAATGAACTTATGTGCAAACAGAAACAGATTCACAGATTTTGGAAACAAAGTTAAGGTTACCAAAGCGGAAAGTTGGAGGGAAGGGATAAATTCAGAGCATAGGATTAACATACATACACTACTATATATAAAATAGATAACCAACAAGAACAAGTGTAGCGCAGGAAATCTACTTAATATTCTGTAATAATCTATATGGGAAAAGAATGCAAAAGATAAGCAGCATATGTGTAAGCATAACTGAATCACTATACTGTAAACCTGAAACTAACATTTTAAATCAACTGCACTCCATTTTTTTTTCACAAAATTATCAATGCTCTGATAAAATTTGTCTTGACAAACATACTTTTCAGTGCTTATTGTAGAACTGCACAAGTATCAGGAGTTGACCAGGGCACAAGAGGGGTATAGAACCATAGAATACAGACCATAATGCTTCTTACCTAATGAGAAAAATTAAAGTTGTTTTTAGATTCCACCTTAGAATCAAGTGTTGGTGGTATCGTTCAGTCATCCAGCTGTGTCTGATTCTGTGACCCCGTGGACTGCAGCACACTAGGCCTCCCTGTCCCTCACCATCTCCTGGTGTTTGCCCAAGTTCATGTTCATTGCATTGTTGATGCCATCCAGCCATCTTATCCTCTGGCGCCCTCTTCTCCCTCTGCCCTTGATCTTTCCCAGCATCAAGGACTTTTCCAATGAGTCATCTGTTCACATCAGATCACCAAAATAATGGAGCTTCAGCAACAGCATCAGTCTTTTTAGTGAATATTCAGGGTTGATCTCCCTCAAGATTGACAAGTTTAATCTCCTTGCTGTCCAGGGGACTTTCAGGAGTATTTTCCAGCACCACAATTTGAAGGCATCGATTCTTTGATGTTCTGCCTTCTTTACTTCTCAAGTACACATGTTTATTAGAAAAGAGAGGTATTCTGATACAATTTCCAAATTAGCTCACAGCAATCAAAAATAATGACTATACAGAAATAACGACTAAAGTAACAATTCCTAATCTTTGTTTCAGGTCTTCTTTCAAACTCTTAGAAATTGTGTACAAAGTGTGTGTGTGTGTGTGTGTGTGTGTGTGTCCAGAGAGAGTTCAGAGTTCCAGTTAAGTTTTCAAAGAGAAATACTACCACTCTCACCACAATATACCTCTGAATTAGGTATAGAACATTAGCCAAAAAATAAATACTTGCTTTTGATATAATGGGGAAAGCATGGGTGAAATCAGGCAGAATTCATCCTCTGCCCCCAGCTCCACAGTTTTTTATTGTGCTAAAATAATGAGCTATTCACTTCTTCTCAGGGTCTCCAGTGCAGAACCTGCTAGTACCTATGGCGTCTTTGTGAGTATTGTAAAAAGGAGCATTTTTTCTCCCAGACTGAGGCAAGCCCATGGTACGAACAGAATGGAATTCATCTCAATGGGACTCATTTTCTGTAGGGTAAAACCTATATGGCCATTATCAGTAACAGGAGAATAATTTATTCAAAACACTTTTATTAAGTGTTGGGCTCAGTCTTAAGTATTGAGGAAGCAGATGTCAACAAATTAAGCAAAAGGACTTGCTGTCTTGGAGCATATATTCTGGGTAGTGGTAGTAGGTTGAGGGACAGGGTAGTCGATAGTTAATAAGGCATAACATTTAAAGAATATCCTGAAAAAATAGAGGGCAAAAGAGAGTTTGCAACTGACTAACATTTTCTTTGGCATATAATAGGGACATGGAGATAGTGTTTTATATTTTGAAATTGGAATATAGAATATTATTGAGGAATAGGATGTCTCAATTCTAAGAAATGCAAAGTGTTCTCATATGCTGGCCAGGCTCCTCTATTCATGGAATTCTCCATGCAAGAATACTGGAGTGGATAGTTATTTCCTTCTCCAGGGGATCTTTCTGACCCAGGGATTGAACCCAAGGCTCCTGCATTGCAGACAGACTTTTTGTATAGTCTGAGCCACCAGGGAAGTCCTCCTACTACATTGCAGGTGGTTTTAAAATCATTAAAATGACACAATGCTTTATATTACAGCCTATATACAATTCAAAATGACACTTTCTACCTTTCATACTTTGCCTCTGGAGTTAGCTAGTTCTACCATAGGAAATAGGATTGTGAATCTGTGTTTAGAAAGTAGAATGGACTTATATTCTAACACATTATCTTCCTCAGTCCTATTGACAGCATGGCCAGGCTGGCAGACAAACGTGCAATATCTTCTAGGATAAGCAATCTTTGTGACACATTGTTTGCCTTCCTGGGTAGATAAGAAGACATTTAATAGAACTGTCACTCATTTTTATAAGAGAAGAGAAGTGGATGAAAAAACTTGTTCACTATTCCTTGAAACTACTATTTTCTTAAGACTGTAAAACTCTAGCCTTATCTTATGAAACAGAGGATGAGATGATAAGAGAGGATGAGATGGTGGGCTGGTATCACTGAATCAATGGACATGAGTTTGAGCAAGCTCCGGGAGCTGGTGATGGACAGGGAAGCCTGGCTTGCTGCAGTCCATGGAGTCCCAAAGAGTTGGACATGAATGAGAGACTAAACTGAACTGATCTTATGAAACAAATTTGCCTGCTAGCAGATTTACAAAAGAATCCACCTGCCAATGAAGGAGATGCTGAAGATGCAGGATCAATCCCTGAATCAGGAAGATACCCTGGAGGAGAAAATGGCAACACATTCCAGTATTCTTGCCTCAGAAAGCCCATGCACAGAGGAACCTAGAGGGCTACAGTCCATGGAGTGGCAAGAGTTGGACACGACTGACTGATTCAGCACACACACAGATTTATAGGCAGAGGTGAATGCTCATTTCTTGTTTTTCAAAACAAAAAAAAAAGGTGTGTCAGTCATTATTTCTATTTCTATTTCTTCTGGAAGCACTGCAAGAAACAAAGAGATTCGCATTCACATTAAGTCACAAACTTTGCCATATCGCTGAGATACAGTTGGAAAGGAAGAAGAAAATAAGCAGACCTCTCCCATTACATTATCAGCTTCTATCCTGGAGCTCTAACTGTAATTTGATCCTTTTCTGGGAAGGAAAGGAAAATAATTGCACCATTCTGGTTCATTTAAGGAGGAGACATTTTGTTCACAAAATGAGACTTCATAAGTATCTCTGTTTACTGTCCAAATCCCAGAGTAACAATAAAATTATGGTTATAGATATGCATTGGCCATTCTGATGACACTCTGACTTCCCAGCAGAGCTAACTGTATTTTTCCTCTATAATGACTCTCTACCTCTTCTACCCCTTTTTAGCTTTATTTTTTGTTAATTTAATTTATTATTACTTTAGAATGTATTTTAGAGCATATTATTATTTTGGAATGTATTTTATACTCATTGGATTATAGTTGATTAACAATGTTGTATTAGTTTTAGGTATACATCACAGTGATTTGGATATATATATATATGGGTTTCCCTGGTGGCTTAGACAGTGAAGAGTCTGTCTGCAATATAGGAGACCAGGGTTTGATCACTGGGTCAGGAAGATGCCCTGGAGAAGGAAACGGCAACCCATTCCAGTATTCTTGCCTGGAAAATTCCATGAACAGAGAAGCCAGGCAGTCTACAGTCCATGGGGTTGGACATGGCTGAGTGACTTCACTATTAGCCTCTCTCTCTATATATATGTACATATACATACATATGTGTGTGTATATATGTATGTATATATATATATATTTTTTTAAGGAGTATAAAATACATATAAAATGTATTTTATATACATACATATATATAATATACATATTACATACATACATACATACATATATACATAGAATACATACATATAAAATTATAAAATTCTTTTCCCTTACAGGTTATAGTAAAATACTGAGTACAGTCCCCTATGACATAGAGCAGGTCTTTGTTGGTTATCTATTTTATACATAGTAGTGTGTATATGTTAATCACAAGCACCTAATTTATCCTCCTCTCTCTCAACTTTGGTAACCATAATTCTGCTTCCCATTGCTGTGGATCTATTTCTCTTCTGTAAATAAGTTCATTTGTATCTGTTTTTTAGATTCTACATGTAAGCAAAATCATATGATATTTGTCTTTCTCTAGATTACTTCACTTATTATGATAACCTTTATGTTCATCCATGTTGTTGCAAATAGCATTATTTAATTCTCATGCCTGAGTATTTTATATGTATACCACAGCTTCTTTATCCATTCACCTGTCAAAGGACATATAGGTTGCTTCCATGTCTTCTTGGCTATGGTAAATAGAGCTGTAATGAGAATTGGGTTGCCTGTATCTTTTCAAATTATAATTTTCTCTAGATATATATCCAAGAGTTGGATTCGTGGGCCATATGGTAACTCCATGTTTCGTTTTTTTGTTTGTTTTTAACAAGGAGATCAAACAAGTCAAGCCTAAAAGAAATCAACCCTAAGTATTCATTGAAAGGACTGATGATGAAGTTGAAGCATCAACATTTGGGTACCTGATGTGAAGAGCTGACTCATTAGAAAAGACCCTGATACTGGGAAAGATTGAGGTCAGGAGGAGATGTTTGGATGGCATCATGGACTCAACGGACATGAGTTTGAGCAAACTCCAAGAGATAGTGAAGGACAGCAAAGCCTGGCATTCTGCAGCTTATTTTTGTACATTTTATTTTTTTACATGGTGTTAGAGATTTTTCTAATTTCATTATTTTACATATATCTGTCCAGGTTTTCCCTCACCATTTATTAGACTGTCTTTCATCCACTGTATATTTTGCCTCTTTTGCTGTAGATTAATTGGCCATAGGTGCATGGGTTTATTTCTTGGCTTTTTATCTTGTTCTATTAATCTGCATGTCTATTTTTTTGTCAATACCATACTGTTTTCCTTATCATAGCTTTGTAGTATAGTTTGATATCAGGAAGCCTAATTCTTCCAGCTCCATTTTTTTCTTTCAGGGTTGCTTTGTTTTCTTTTGTTTTGTATTTTTTTTTTTTTTTTTTTTTGGGGGCACTTTTAAAAATGTCTTTAAAATCTCCTAGAATCTGGATGTCCCAAACTTTCCTCCAGGTGGTTATTCAATTAAATAAAAAAACTTGTTGGTCATCTATTATGTACAAGACATTCTGAGAGACAGACTGATAGTTAAACAACATGACTTCTGGCCTAGCAATGCTTATAACCTTCTCTCTTAGTCTAGATGTTTAGATTTTTTCCAAAATTATAATTGTCTTTTGTCTACAAGAAATGAAATACAATCATATTTTAGATTTGTGAAAGCATATGATGACATTGTTTAATTTCTAAAAAACATTTCACCGGTTATATTTTATAAATCAGACAAGTACAGTAATTTATATTTAGACAACCTCCATTATTTTGATATGGCATATCTATTAGTGGACCATCTAAATTTCCCTTGGAAATCAGTTTGTCAACCAAATGTGTGAAGTCATATACAAAATTAGAACTTCAGTTTAATGTTAGTTTATTTGGAAACTATAAATATTTAACTTTCTAAATAAACATGTGCTCATTTACTCAACTGTAGATAAATGATAGAGACACAGATAGATAAAAGATAGATAAATAGAGAGCGAGAGAGAAAGAGGAGGCTTCCCTGCTGACTCAGATGGTAAAGAATCTGTCTGCAATGCAGAAGACCTGGGTTTGATCCCTGATTTGGGAAGATCCCTTGGAGAATGGAAAGGCAACCCACTCCAATATATTCGCCTGGAGAATTCCATGGACAGCAGAGCTTGGTAAGGTACAGCCCATGGGTTCTCAAAGAACTGAAAATGACTGAGCAGAAAGAGACATTTTATTGTCTGCTAGGAAGCATACTAGGAACTATAGATACAAAGATATCAAGCCTTTATGGATTTTTGTAGTACATGTATTGAGAGCCTTTTCCCCTGAAATTACATTTAAAATATAGACTAATACATTTAGTAGAAGGATAATGTCTGAGGGGGGGTCCTGGGAGACACGGTTGAGTGGGGAGCAGTTTGCAAAGCCAATCTTAACTGCATTTCAATATTTTGTCACTTTGGTTTAACTCTACCATCTTCAAGATGCAACAAATTTAACTTTAATATGGAGATTAGAGGAGACTGACCAGGAGCTGAGAAGTGGATGGAAAGTTGGCCTGGGAACACAGGGATCAGGCCTGAATCATTGAAGTGAGGGTGATGAGTCCAGGATCCTAGACTGCCAGAGAGCTCCTAACCCCAGGGGTATTAATTACTGACAGCTTTCATAAAAGCCTAGTATCACTCAGTTGCCAACACATTCACAGCAGGACACCTCACCCAAACAACAACAAAAATTCAAAAAGAACTATTAACAAACAGGAATCACACAGACACTCCAAAATATACCACTTAACATAGCCTAGCCCTTCCCATTAGGAGAAAAAAAAATAAAACTTAACATTCTCCTACTAGAACACAGGAACAAGTCATCCCTAACAAGATCAACCCAAACCATTGAACCAACCTCTCCCACTGGAGACAAAAACCAGAAAGAAGAATGAATACATCCCTAACATATAAGAAAAGGAGACCTCAAATGGAGCAAATTGTGTGTCGGGGTGGGGGGGCGGTGTGGAGGGCGGAGATGAAAATATAAGAAATACAGCACAAATGAAGGAACAAGGTAGAAACATACAAGAACAAATAAACAAAGAGGAAATAGCAAGTACTACCTGAAAAAGAATTCAGAATAGTCATAGTAAAGATGTTCCAAAGCCTGGAAAATAGAATGGAAAAACTGGAGGAAGCATTTAAAACAATTAATACAATTAACAAAGACATAGAAGAAATAAAGAATAAGTAAACAGATATGAATAGCAAAAATTACTGAAAGTAAAAATACTGTAGAAGGAACCAAGAGTTGAATAACTGAGGCAGAAAAACAGATAATTGTGTTTGATGATAAAATGGTGGAAATAACTTCTAAAGAGCAGAATAAAGGATAAAGAATAAAAAGAATTAAGGATAGCCTCAGAGACTTCTGGGACAATGTTAAATGCACCAACATTCAAGTTATAGGGCTCCCAGAGGAAGAAGAGAAAAAGAAAGGCAGTGAGAAAATTTTTGAAGAGATTATAATTGAAAATTACCCAACATGGGAAAGGAGATAGTCCATCAAGACCAAGAAGCATAGAAAGTACCACGCAGGATAAACCCAAGAAGAAACAAATCAGGACACATACTAATAAAGCTGACAGAGATTAAACATGGAGAAAGAATACTAAAAGCAGCAAGGGGAAAGCACCAAATAACATATAAAGAAAAACGCATATGATTAACAGCTGCTTTTTCAGCAGAAACTCTGAAGGCCAGAAGGGAATAGGAGGATATATGTAAAGTACTGAAAGAAAAGACTCAGATTGGCTTAATGGATACAAAACCAAGATCCATACATATGCTTTCTACAAGAGACTCACTTCAGACCTAGAGACACATACAGACTGAAAGTAAAAGGATGGAAAAAGATACTCCAAGCAAGTGGAAATCTGGAGCAGAAAGCCAAGTGGCAATTCTCATTTCAGATAAAATAGACCTTAAAATAAAGACTATTACAAGAGGACACTACATAGTGATCAAGAGATCAATCCAAGAATAAGACATAATAATTGTAAATATTTATGCAGCCAATATAGGAGCACCTCAATACATAGGACAAACACTAACAGGGGTAAAGGGGAAGTGACAGTAACACAAAATAGTAAGGGACTTTAACATCCCACTTACACAAATGGACAGACTATCAAAACACAAAATCAATAAGGAAACAAACCTTAAATGAAACATTAGATCAAATGGACCTAATTGATATCTTCAGGACTTTCCATCCAAATGCAAAATATACTTTCTTCTCAAATGCACATGGAACATTCTCCAGGAGAGATCACATGTTGGTGGTCTCAGTAAATCAAGTCTCAGCAAATTTAAGAAAATTGAAATCATAACAAGCATCTTCTCTGACCACAGTGCTGAGACTAGATATTCATTATAGGAAAAAAAAAAAAAAACTGCAAGGAACACAAACACATGAAATTAAGCAATACATTTTGAAGTAATGAAGAGGTTACTGAGAAAATAAGAAAGGAAATCAAGATTCCTCAAAACAAATGACAATGAAAACACAACAACCCAAAACCTATGGGATGCAGCAAAAGCAGTTCTAAGGGGGAAATTTATAGCAATAAAATCCTACCTCAGGAAAAAAGAAAAAATTGAGTAGACAACCTAAATCTATACCTAAAGCAGCTGGAAAGGGAAGAACAAAAAAATCCCAAAGTTGGAAGAAGGAAAGAAATCATAAATATCAGAGCAGAAATAAATGAAAAATAAATGAAGGAGACAATAGTAAAGATAAACAAAACTAAAAGTTGGTTCTTTGAAAAGACAAACAAAATTGACAAACCAGACTCATCAAGAAAAATAGAGACAAAAATCCAATTAACAAAATAAGGAATGAAAAAGGAGAGGTAACAATGAACAATACAGAAATACAAAGGATCAGAGGAGATTATTAGGACCAATTATATGCTAATAAAATGGACAACTTAGAGGAAATGGACAGATTCTTAGAAAAGTTTAACCTCCTAAGACAACCCAAAGGAAATAGAAACTATGAACAAGACAATTACAAACACTGAAATTGAAACTGTGATTAAAAATCTCCCCAAAACAAAAACCCAAGGCCAGAAGGCTTAACAGGTTAATTCTATCAAATATTTAGAGAATAGCTAATGCCTATACTTGAAACTCTTCTAAAAGTTGCAGAGGAAGGAAAACTTCCAAGTTCATTCTACAAGGCCACCAACACCCTGATATTACAATCAGACAAAGATATCACAAAACAAGACAATTTCAGGCCAATATCACTGATGAACATAGATGCAAAAATCCTCAACAAAATTCCAGCATACAGAATTCAACAACACATTTAAAAGGTCATACACCATAATCAAGTCAGATTTATTCCAGGAATGCAAAGATTTTTCAATGGATGCAAATTAATCAGTGTGCTACACAATATTAACAAATTGAAAGATAATAACCATATGATAATTTCAAGAGATGCATAAAAAGCTTTTGACAAAATTCAACACCCTGTTTGATAAAAATTCTTTAAAAAGGGCATAGAAGAAACCTACCTTAACATAAAAAACTCCATATACAACAAACCCACAGCAAATATTATTCACAATGATGAGAAAGCAAAAGCATTCCCTCTAAGATCAGGAATAAGACAAGGGTGCCCAATCTCACCACTATTATTCAACATAGTTTGCAAGTCCTAGCTATAGCAACAGAGAAGAGAAAGAAATACAAGGAATCCAGACAGAAAAGGAAGAAGTAAAACTCTCACTATTTGCAGACGACATGGTACTGTACATAGAAAAAAACCTAAAGACAATATCAGAAAATTACTAGAACTATTCAGTGAATTTAGTCAGGTGACAGGATACAAAATCAATACACAGAAATCACTTGTGTTTCCTGTATACTAACAATGTAAAATCAGAAAGAGAAGTTAAGGAATCAATCCCATTTACCATTGCAGCAAAACGAATAAAATACTACAAATAAACCTATCCAAGGAGACAAAAGAGCTGTATACAAAAAAATATAAGACACTGATGAAAGAAATAAAAGATGACATAAACGGATGGAGGGATATTCCATGATTCCTGGTTGGAAGACTCAATATTTTGAAAATGACTGTACTACCAAATGCAATCTACAGATTCAATGCAATCCCTATCAAATTACCAATGGCATTTTTCACAGAACTAGAACAAAAAATTTCACATTTCATATGGAAACACAAAGACCCTGAATAACCAAAACAATCTTGGGAAAGAAGAATTGAACTGGAGGGATAAACTTACCTGATTTCAGATTATACTACAAAGTTACAGACATCAAGACAGTATGGTGCTGGCACAGAAAAGAGGTATAAGCCAATGGAACAAGATAGAAAGCCCAGAGATAATAAACCCATGCACCTATGAGTACCTTATCTTTGACAAAGGAGGCAAGAATATACAATGGGAAAAAGATCGTCTCTTCATAAGTGGTACTGGAAGAAGTGGACAACTACATGTAAAATAATGAAATTAGAACATTTCCTAACACCATACACAAAGATAAACTCTAAATGGATTAAAGACCTAAATGTAAGACCAGAAACTATAAAGCTCTTAGAAGAAAACATAGGCATAACAGTGTATGATATAAATCATAGCAAGATACTTCATGACCCACCTCCTATAATCAATAAAAACAAAAATAAGCAAATGGAACCTAATTAAGCTTAAAAGCTTTTGCACAGCCAAGGAAACTATAAACAACGTGAAAAGACAACCCTCAAAGGGGGAGAAAATAATAGCAAATGAAACAACTGACAAAGGATTAATTTCCAAAATATAGAAGCAGCTCATACAAATCAATGCCAGAAAAACAAATAACCCAATCCAAAAGGCTGTGTATTGTCACCTTGCTTATTTAAATTATATTCAGAGTATGTCATGTGAAATGCCAAACTGGATGAAGCACAAGCCAGAATCAAGACTGCCACGAGAAATATCAATAACCTCAGATATGCAAATGACACCACCCTTATGGCAGAAAGCAAAGAGAAACTAAAGAGCCTCTTGATGAAGATGAAAGAGGAGAGTGAAAAAGCTGGCTTAAAACTCAACATTCAAAAACTAAGACCATGGCATCCTGTTCCATCACTTCATGACAAATACATGGGGAAACGATGGACAGATTGTTTCTGTGACAGTGACAGACTTTATTTTCTTGGGCTCCAAACTCACTGCAGATGGTGACTCCAGCCATGAAATTAAAAGACACTTGATTATACTCATATGTAAAGACAACTTCCTGGGCAGTAGTTACCTAATTAGCCTATATTTTAAGTGATTCATAGATTTTTTTTACCATGTACTTAAATCTCTTCAATGAAAAGTTGTAATATAGCGTATAAAATGAGAATAAGTGTTTTAGCAAACTTTTTTCTATTAATTGGAAGTCATGCTTTTTTTCTCATTTGTTTATCTAAATACTGATTGTGCTTCCACCCTGACACAGCAACATTTATATCTCAATGCATTCTTAATTTAAACATTAAAAACTAAGGTATTTTAAAAACAAAAATCTGATTTTGTTTTTTGAGAAAAAGAAAAACACCATAATCCATAATTAGGGACAAAAGATGCTTTGGCATTTTTACTATAGTCATGGATAAATATTATATCTACATTGTTTGCTCCTAAATAAAGTTTAATAAGCTCTGTCAGCAAAAGATGTGAATATATTTTTCCTATAAAACAAAAATTAGTTGCCATTAATTTCTTAAGTATTTGATGTATTTCATATATTTAAAGCATACTCTAAGAAAAGAGCTTCACATTGCCCTGCATCCTTTGGTCCCAAAGAATTCTCCCTTTCCAACAAACCATAATAGCTAGGATAACAGAAATTTATGACCAACTAGACAGGCAATGGCACCCCACTGCAATACTCCTGCCTGGAAAATCCCATGGATGGAGGAGACTGGAAGCCTGCAGTCCATGGGGTCGCTGAGGGTCAGACACGACTGAGCGCCTTCACTTTCACTTTTCACTTTCATGCATTGGAGAAGGAAATGACAACCCACTTCAGTGTTATTGCCTGGAGAATCCCAGGGACAGGGGAGCCTGGTCGGCTGCCGTCGATGGGGTCGCACGGAGTCGGACATGACTGAAGTGACTTAGCAGTAGTAGACAGCATGTTAAAAAGCAGAGATATTACTTTACTGACAAAGGTCCATCTAATCAAAACTATGGTTTTTCTAATAGTCATGTATGGATGTGAGAGTTGGACCATGTGAGAGCAGCGAAGAACTGACACTTTTGAACTGTGGTGATGGAGAAGATTCTGAAGAGTCCCTTGGACTGCAGGGAGGTCAAACCAGTCAATCCTAAAGGAAATCAATCCTGAATATTCATTGGAAGGACTGATACTGAAACTGAAGCTCCAATATTTTGGCCACCTGATGTACAGAACTGACTCATTGGAAAAGACTCTGATTCTGGGAAAGATTGAAGGCAGGAGGAGAAAGAGACGACAGAGGATGAGATAGTTGAATGGCATCACTGACTTGATGGACATGAGTTTGAGCAAGCTCTGGGAGTTGGTGACAGGAAAGCTTGGCGTGCTGCAGTCCATAGGGTCACAAAGAGTCAGAAACAACTAAGCAAATGAACTGAAGTGAATCAAAAGTGGGCAAAAGACCTAAACAGACATTTCTCCAAGGAAGACATATGGATGGCTAATAAACACATGAAAATATGCTCAATTTCACCCATTATTAGAGACTGGCAAATCAAAACTACAGTGAGATATCATCTCACACCAGTCAGAATGGCCATCATCAAAAAATCCACAAACAACAAGTGCTGGAGAGGGTTTGGAGAAAGGGGATCCTCTTGCACTCCTGGTGGGAATGTGAACTGATAGAGCCACTATGGTCAACAGTATGGAGATTCTTTAAAAACTAAAAATAAAACCACCATACAACCTAGCAATACCACTTTTATGCACATACCCTGAAGAAACCAAAACTGAAAAAACATGTACCCCAATGTGCATTGCAGCACTATTTACCATAACTAGGACAAAGAAGTAACATAAATGTCCATCAAAAGACATGGGTGAAAAAGTTGTGATACAATGGAATACTGTCGAATATTGTGCTGTGTTGTCTTTATACAATGGAATACTGTGCTGTGCTGTGAGAAGTTCTCAGTTGTCCCTGACTCTTTGAGACCCCATGGACAGGCTCCTCTGTCCATGGGTTGCCATGCCTTCCTCCAGGCGATCTTCCCAACTAGGAATTGAACCCAGATCTCCCACATTACAAGTGGATTCTTTCTCATATGAGCCACCAGGGAAGCCAAAGAATACTGGAATGGGTGGACTATCCCTTCTCCAGGGAAACTCCCAGCCCAGGAATCAAACCAGTTTCTCTTGCATTTTGGGTAGATTCTTTACCAGCTGAGCTCCCTGGAAAGCTCTACACAATGGAATACTACTCAGTCATGAAAAATAACACATTTGAGTCTCTTCTAATGAGGTGGATGAACCTAAAGCCTATTATACAGAGTGAAATAAGTCAGAAAGAGAAACAACAAATCTCATATATTAATGCATATATATGGAATCTAGGAAGATGATACTGATGAACCTATTCACATAGCAGCAATGGAGATGCAGACATAGAAAACAGACTTAAGGACAAGGGGTGGGGAGAGGAAGGAGAGAGCGAGAAGAATGGAGAGAGCAGCGTGGAAGTATATACACTAATACACATAAATAGACAGACAATGGAAATTTCCTCGATGACCCAGGAAACTCAGATTGGTCTCTTAATAACCTAGAGGGGTGGTAAAGTGTGGGAGGCGGAAGGGAGATTCAAGATGGAGGGGACACATGTATGACTATGGCTAATTCATTATGATTTATGACAGAAATCAAACCAATGATTGTAAAGCAATCATCAAAGATAAATATAATTCATGTGTGTGTATGTGTGTCTATGTATATATACAGAGAGAAATAATTCAGAATAAACATGTAGTTGGGTTTCTTTTAAAATCCTCTCAGAAATGACCTTATTTACTCTTTAAATTCCTATTCCAAGCATAAGCATCTATACACCTTTTGCTTCACACAGAGTCAGTCACTTGCTAGTCTCTGCCTATGAACAATATTAAAAGGCAAAAAGATGTGACACTAGAAGATGAAAACCTACCCCAGGTCAGTAGGTGTCCAATATTCTACTGAGCAAGAGAGGAGAAATAGCTCCAGAAAGAATGAAGAGGCTCAGCCAAAGCAGAAATGACTCCTACATGTGGATATGTCTGATGGTGAGAGTGAAGTTCCATGCTGTAAAGAATAGTATTGCATAGGAACCTGGAATGATAGGCCCATAAATCAAGGTAAATTGGATATGGTCAAACAGGTCAAACAAGAGTGAATATCAACATATTAGAAATCAGTGAACAAAAATGGATGGGAATGGGCAAATTTAATTCAGATGACCATTACATCTATTAACGCAGGAAAGAATCCCTTAGAAGAAATGGAGTTGCCCTCATAGTCAACAAAAAAGTCCAAAATGTAGTAATTGGGTGCAGTCTTAGAACTGACAGAATTATCTTTGTTCACTTCCAAAGCAACCAGTCAACATCACAGAAATCTTAGTCTATGCCCAAATACAAATGCATAGAAGCTGAAGTTGAAAAGTCATACGAAGACCTACAAGGCCTCATAGAACTAACAAAACAGAGATATCTTTTTCATCATAGCGGATTGAATGTAAAATAGGAAGTCAAGAGATACCTAGTGTAACAGGCAAGTTTGGCTTTGGAGTACAAAATGAAGCAGGGCAAAGGCGAATAGAGTTTTGCCAAGAGAACTCGCTGGTCATAGCAAAAACTTTTTCCAGCAACGTAAGAGATGACTGTACATATGAACATCACCAGATGGGGAATACCAAATCAAATTGATAATGTTTTTTTGTAGCTGAAGATGGAAATGCTCTGCACAGTCAGCAAAAACAAGACTGGGAGCTGACTGCAGCTTAAATCATCAGCTCTTTCTTGCAAAATTCAAGTTGAAGAAAGTAGGGAAAACCACTAGACCATTCGGGTATGACCTAAATCAAATCCCTTATGCTCATACAGTGGAAGTGACAAATAGACTCAAGGGATTAGATCTGATAGACAGAATGCCTGAAAATCTATGGATGAAGGTTTGCAACATTATAAAGGAAGTGGTTTACCAAAACCATCCCCCCCCAAAAAAATGCAAGAAGGCAAAATGAATTGTCTGAGTAGACCTTACAAATAGTTGAGACAAGAATAGAAGCTAAAAGTAAAAGAGAAAGGGATAGATACACCCAACTGAATGCAGATCTCCAAAGAATACCAAGGAAAAATAAGACAGCCTTCTTAAGTGAAAAATGCAAAGAAATAGTGGAAAAGAATAAAATGGGAAAGACTAGAGATCTCTTCAGGAAAATTAAAGATACTGAGGGAACATTTCATGCGAGGATAGGCACAATCAAGGACAGAAATGGTAAGGACATAACAGAAGCAGAAGAGAGTTGGAAAGAATACACAGAAGAACTGTTTTAAAAAGATCTTAATGACCCAGATAACCTGGATGGTGTGGTCACTCACCTACAGGTAGATCTCCTGAAGTGTGAAGTCAAGTGGGCCTTAGGAAGCATTGCTATGAACACAGCTAGTGGAGATGATGGAATTCTAGTTGAGCTATTTCAAATACTAAAAGATGATGCTGTTAAAGTGATTCAAGCAATATGCCAGCACATTTGGAAAGCCCAGCAGTGGCCACAGGACTGGAAAAGGTCAGTTTTCCTTTCAATCCCAAAGAAGGGCAATGCCAAAGAATGTTCAAACTACCATACAATTGTGCTCATATCACATACTAGCAAGGTAATGCTCAAAATCCTTCAAGCTAGGCCTCAACTGGGTGTACACTGAGAACATCAAGATACACATGCTAGATTTAGCAAAGGCAGAGGAACCAGAGATCAAATTGCCAACGTCCATTCAATCATAGAAAAAGCAAGAGAATTCCAGGAAAGCATCCCTTCTACTTCATTGACTATGCTAAAGCCATTGACAAACTCTGGAAAATTCTCAGAGATAGGAAAAACCAGAATACCTTATCAGCCTTCTAAGAAACCTGTGTGCACATCAAGAAGCAACAGTTAGAACCAGATGTGGAACAATGAACTGGTTCAAAACTGGGAAAGGATTATGTCAAAGCTGTATACTGTTACTCTGCTTATTTAACTTATATGCAGAGTACATCATGTGAAATGCTGGACTGGATGAATCACAAGCTGGAATGAATCACAATCTTGATCTCTGGGAGAAATATAAATAACTTCAGGTATACAGGTGATACTACCCTAATGGTGTCACCTTAATGGTATCTTTGCAGAAAGTAAAGATGAACTAAAGAGCCTGTTCATGAGGGTGAAAGAGGAGAGTGAAAAAACTGACTTAAAACTCAACATTCAAAAAAGTAAGATTATGCCATCTGGTCCCAATACTTCATGGCAAATAGATGGGGGAAAATGGAAATAGTTGGGAGACTTTATTTTGGGGGGTTCCCAAATCACTGTGGACCCTGACTGCTGCATTGAAATTAACAGACACTTCTTGGAAGAAAAAGTATAACAAACCTAGACAGCATATTAAAAAGCAGATACATCACTTTGCCAACAAATTTCCATCTAGTCAAAACTATGCTTTTTCTAGTAGTCATGTATGGGTGTGAGAGTTTCACCATAAAGAAGGTTGAGTGCTAAAGAATTGATGCTTTTGAACTGTGGTGCTGGAGAAGCTCTTGAGAGTCCCTTGGACAGCAAGGAGATCAAACCAGTAAACGAAATCTATCATGAATATTCATTGTAAAGACTGATCCTAAAGCTGAATTTCTAATACTTTGACCACCTGATGCGAAAAGCTGACTTATAGGAAATGACCCTGATGTTGGGAAGGATGAAGTCAGAAGGAAGGGGACAATGGAGGAAGAGATTGTTTGATGGTGTCACCGACTCAATGGACATGAGTTTGAGCAAATTCTGGGAGATGGTGAAGGACAGGGAAACCTGGCAATGTGCAGTCTTTGGAGTCATAAAGAGTCAGACACAACTTAGCAACTGAACTGAGTCTCTGCCCTTGGCTATGGTCATATCTTGTTCTTTAGGTTTTTTTTTTTTTTTTTCAATACCACTTTTCATTGGCATCATCTGTAATTCCATATCTAAACATCCATCAAAATCCTGCTGTAAACTCACTCATCTACAATGTTTTACAAAGAATCTGAATTGTAAGAATATCTATCTGATGTAATTGCGCATGATACTTTGAATCTCATGATAATATCCACTTCAACTACATTGTCACTTTATTTACATTTGTAATTATCTCTGTTAGACTGTATAGTCTCTCAAAATACAATTTTCATCTGATCTACTCAGAACTCCTTGATGTGGAAAGTGCTCAATAAATATTTCTTGTTGGAGTCAATGATACAAAGTGTACTTTTGATTGCCTAAAAATTGCCTGAGGAGACTTAAAGATTGCTGGGGCCCACACAAGAGATCCAAGTTTAGTAGTTCTAGGCTCAGCTACAATAATTTTGGTTGTGCAGGTCTACAAGCCAAAGATTATTCATTAATACCCCTGACATACACCCAGAGAGAAGCAGTATTTGAGGATGGGTTTAGAGACATAACTTTTTCCTTAAAGAGAGGGGTATAGACTGTAGGCTAACACTAGCTCCATCTGAGCAAGAAATTATTTGGGAAATAATAGCAATGGTATAAACCAGCCCTTGTGGTGGAAGAAATAAAACACTGTATACCATGGTTTTCTCTGGGAAGTACATATGAGATACTTTCTTTTTACACATGTAGGTCAGGCAAAATTAGATTTTTTCAGCTGATCTTGGAGTACAACTGATATAAGACAGACTTACAGGAGAAAAAAACATATATGTTTCATGTGACATGAGACCTCATAAGGAAATGAATATTTGACAACATGGGAAAACCTATATTCTTTTCTATTAGGTTGAACAGAGATGACATTGTGGAAAATGACATAATTGTGTGTGGAATCTAAAAGAAGAGAGCTATTTTAACAAGATCTGCTTGCACACAATTCTCTCCATTGTGACTCCTCATAGAAAAATATTACTTTTATATTTCACATGGGAGTTTTAATCTAAAGTTTTCAGGAAGAAAAGGGAATATTCTTAGAATACTCTTGTGCATCCCCTGTCTTTCAATTATCTTTAGCTCAAAACAATTCTGATGTCAAAATGGTGTATTTTGGTAACATATTATGCCAACTTTCAAACACTTTTGTTACATTAGCAATTCATCACAGTTACCATGCATTCTCCTTGTCATTCTGACCCTGTTCAAAGGAAATTAATACAGTATAGTAATTACCAAGAATACTAGATAACAGCAAGTGAGAAATTATCATAGGCCTTATAAGAGAAAATGAATTTAAAATGTTAAAAAGTTAGGGAAAATGAATCATATATACCAAAATACATCAAATTATTGAAGAGACATATATAAGCTCTCATGTAACTTCTCAGAAAGTTGATCTTCATGAAAAATGGGCCAAAATTGTTGATGTAATTTATGATTAATGGAACAAGGAGTGCTGATATCAAAGTAATAAAAAACAACTTAAGAGTCAAACAGATTTCCCAAGCTCACGATGGTCATTGTCTAATTATTGGTTGAAATTAGAAAGAAAAGCAAGAAGTTTTCACAGGTACTATTGACATTGAAACATGATGAAGAGAAAATGACCTAGGATACCAATACACTTTTGAAGAGTGCTATGTGTTCATGCATTCCAGCAGCCTTTTAGCATTTACATTGATAGTCTTTATTAATAAATCAGATGCTATTTACTCTACCAAGTGGAGACACTGCGATATTCCTCATGGTCAGAACATAATTCATATGCATTACAAAGCTCATTGCATGTGCATGTTCAATAGTTTGTTATAATTGAAACATTATAAATTTTAGGCAAATTTTACTTGCTGTTTCTTGCTATCTTTGATCATTAATATAGTTTATTCACACCCTTTAGGCAGGTTTAGAATAGAAATTCCTTTTTCAAATAAGGTAGTTTTGAATAATGGTTACTTAGTAATTAATGCTGCTGCCATCTATTCTTGGTTTTATACTTGCCAGAAGGAAACAGAAACTTCTTGCTTCTTAATGGAGTAAAATGTACAGTATATAGCTGTAATTTTCTGTAATCTGGCCACTTTGTATAAGGCAACACAAATTGCAGGCAAAAGCATGTTGACCCTGGGTTCTTACTGGCCTTGATATGTGGGCAGGACTGTTTTCCCATTCCCATAGACTATGAAAGGAAATTCAAGGACTGGTTTCCCATTCCCATAGACCATGAAAGGAAATTCAAGGATAGATCTGTTAGAGAGCATAAACTTTCATCAAAGATAAAAGAAGAGTGGGAGAATTTGCCATTCTAAAGACAGTATAATATGGAACACAGGTTATTTGTGCAGCAGAAAACCTTTGAAATCCTTTTGAGAATTTACTTGTGTAGTACTAGGAAAACCAAGAGAAAGATGGCAGAGTTGAAGCAAGTCTGTTCATCTTTTCCAGCAAGAATTACAAAATTGCAACTCACTGCTGGACAACCATTGATAGGAGAATGTTGGATCCCATCAAGAAAAGATGTACCACATCAAAAGATAAAGGAGAAGCCCTAGCAAGATGGTAGGAGGGAAAAAATTGCCTTTAGAATTAAACCCCATACCTGCCAGAAATGTTCGGAGGGCTCAAACAAAACCTTGTGTGCATCAGGACCCA
This sequence comes from Bos mutus, assembly GCF_027580195.1. NCBI lineage: Eukaryota > Metazoa > Chordata > Mammalia > Artiodactyla > Bovidae > Bos > Bos mutus. Next base: position 12,715,392 of record NC_091640.1, on the reverse strand, counting down.
GAGACTGCACAAAAGCTGAGCCAGATCTGCCTTTGAGTATCTGCTGTGGAAGCATGGATCAGCAGTGGCCTGCCTCAGGGGCAGGGGTTCTGTGTGTAGCAGACCTGGCTTACACAGTATGTGGCATTGAGCCCTCTTGGAGGAGATCACCATTAACCCCAAAATAGAACCATCAAGCAGATGACTCATAAACTGCAGAACAACTATACCAAATAAATTCTTGCACTGTTAAGAAAGTTCTAGGAACCACAGCATATTTCAAAACCTGAGGATCTGGCAAAAGGACTGAGAAACTCCGAAGAATTTGACTTTGGAGTCCAGTGGGATTTGATTACAGAATTTACACAGGACTGGGGAAACAGACTCTTGGAGGGCACAAACAAAACTTGTGTGCACTAGGACCCAGGAGAAAGGAGCAGTGACCCCACAAGAGATTGAGCCAGACTTGCCTGTGAGGGTCCAGGAGTCTCTGGCAGAGGCATGGGTCAACAATGGCCTGCTGAGTATTGAGTACAACAGTGCATGCATAAGACATTTTGAAGGAGGTTGTCATTATCTTCATTATCCCTACCAGAGTTTAGTCTCATGTCAAATGACAGGGAGGGAACACAGCCCCACACATCAACAGAAAATTGAATTGTAGATTTGCTGAGCATGTTCTCACCCCCATCAGAACAAGAACCAGTTTCCTCCACAGTCAGTCTCTCCCATCAGGAAGCTTCCATAACCTCTTATCCTTATCCATCAGCCAGGAGACAGAATGAAAACAACAATCACAGAAAACTAATCAAACTGATCACATGGGTCACAGTCTTGTCTAACTGAATGAAACTATGAGCCATAACAAGTAGGGACATCCAAGATGGACGGGTCATGGTGGAGAGTTCTGACAAAATGTGGTCCACTGGAGAAGAGAATGGCAAACCACTTCATTGTACTTGCCTTGATAATCCCATGAACAATATGAAAAGGAAAAAAGATATGGCACTGAAAGATGAACTCCCCAGGTTGGAAGGTGCCCAATATCGTACTGGAGAAGAGTGGAGAAATAACTCAAAAAAGAATGAAGAGACAGAGCCAAAGGGAAAACAATGCCCATTTGAAGGGACTGGTGATGGAACCAAAGTCTGATGCTGTAAAAAAAAAACAACATTGCATAGGAAACTGGAATGCTAGGTCCATGAATCTAGGTAAATTAGAAGTGGTCAAAGAGGAGATGGCAAGAGTGAACATTGACATTTTAGGAATCAATGAACTAAAATGGACTGGAATGGGTGAATTTAATTCAGATGACCATTATATCTACTACTGTGGGCAAGAATCTCTTAGAAGAAATGGAGTGGCCATCATAGTCAGATGATCTCTATTCATTTCCAAGACAATCTGTTAAATATCATAGTAATCCAAGTCTATGCCCCAACCATTAATGCCAAAGAAGCTGAAGTTGAATGGTTCTATGAAGACCTTCAAGATCTTCTAGAACTAACACTAAAAAAAGATGTACTTTTCATCATAGGGGACTAGAATGCAAAAGTAGGATATCACGAGATACTTGGAGTAACAGGCAAGTTTTGGCCATGGAGTACAAAATGAAGCAGCGCAAAGGCTAACAGAGTTTTGCCAAGAGAATGCACTGGTCATAGCAAGCACCCACTTCCAACAAAACAAGAGAAGACTCCATACATGGACATCACCACATGGTCAATATTGAAATCAGATTGATTATATTCTTAAAGCCAAAGATGGAGAAGGCCTATAGTGTCAGCAAAAACAAGACTGGGAGCTGACTGTGGCTCAGACCATGAATGCCTTATGGCAAAAGTCAGACTTAAACTGAAGAAAGCAGGGAAAACCATTAAACCATTCTGGTATGACCTAAATCAAATCCCTTAGGATTATACAGTGGAAGTGACAAATAGATTCAAGGGATTAGATCTGATAGAGTGCATGAAGAACTATATATTGAAGTTCATGACATTGTACAGGACGTGGTGATCAAGACCATTGCCAAGAAAAAGAAATGCAAAAAGGAAAAATGGTTGTCTGAGAGGCCTTACAGACAACTGAAAAAAGAAGAAAAGCTAAAGGCAAAGGAGAACGGGAAAGATATACCCATTTGAATGCAGAGTTCCAAATAATAGCAAGGAGAAATAAGAAAGACTTCCTCATTGATCAATGCAAAGAAATAGAGGAAAACAATAGAACAGGAAAGACTAGAGATCTCTTCCAGAAAATTAGAGATACCAAGGTAACATTTCATGGAAAACATGGACACAATAAAGAGCAGAAATGGTATGGATTTAATAGAAGCAGAAGATATTAAGAAAAGGTGGGACGAATACACAGAACTAAACCAAAAAGATCTTAATGACCCAGATGAGCAGGTCGAGAGTGCCCTCTGGCGGCCATCCAACGTCAAAGGATGGCCAATCAAGCTCACATAAGTTATGAAGCTTCCTGGGGGTCATCTTGACTCATTGTAATCTCCTACAAAGCCCATCTGATGCATCGAACCATGAGACAGGGCGCTCAGAGCCGGTGCCCTGGGATGGCCCAGAGGGATGGGGTGGGGAGGGAGGTGGGAGGGGGATTCAGAATGGGGGCACATGTACACCCATGGCTGATTCACGTCAATGTATGGCAAAAAACCACTACAATATTGTAATTAGCCTCCAATTAAAATAAATGAATTAATTTTTTAAGCCCTTCTTAAAGTTCTTTATCACACAATCTGAAACAGTTGGCTTAGAGGAACTTCCCCAATGTTGACCAATGTAATCTATCTGGCAGGGTTTTGAAGAAATCTCTTGGATGTCAACTCAAAAAGTCAGTTGACAGAAGAATAACCGGTAACCAATAATTTCTCCCTCCCTGTGTATCCTGCCCTGAGTCAGTGGTGCAAAGATAAACAAGGGTGGGTGCTTCTCAAAAGAGGAGACCATTCAGATGCCTGCTTGGACGTGTCCTGGGCGTGGGGGGAGGGGGAGTGGAGGGGGCGGGGGGAGTGGAGGTGGGGGGGGGAGTGGAGGGGGTGGGGACTTAGGTGCCTCTTCGCATTGGCTGCTGCTGCTGTTAAGTCTTGTCGGACTCTGTGCGACCCCATAGGCGGCAGCCCACCAGGCTCTGCCATCCCTGGGATTCTCCAGGCAAGAACACTGGAGTGGGTTGCCATTTCCTTCTCCAATGCATGAAAGTGAAAAGTGAAAGTGAAGTCGCTCAGTCGTGTCCGACTCTTCGCGACCCCATGGACTGCAGCCTACCAGGCTCCTCCGCCCATGGGATTTTCCAGGCAAGAGTTCTGGAGTGGGTTGCCATTGTCTTCTCCGCTTTGCATTAGAGGAACAGGATAAATCCCTGATCCGGATCTGTCTCACAGGGAAGGACTGGGTCCCCCAGAGGCCAACACCACCTTGAGCCATATGAGGTCACCCTGGAACCCCAAGCTAGGGCCCACTTGGACTCCATAGCTACGAAGGCCATGAAGCCACACAATTGAGCTTGAAGTGCAGGCGAATCAGGCCTCACCGTCATTCACATTCATTTTTTGTCTGCCTTGCCACTCTCCGGAGGGAGATTAAAGATGTCTCTTAGCATTGGCAGGTGGGTATAAACCGCCAACCCGGACCAGCCTCGAGGGGAGGGATCAAATCCCCCAGAGCCTGGTACGGCCTTTCGGCCTTATGAGGTCGGCAACCACAAGTTTTGGGCCCTCTCAGCCTCTGTAGTCCGAGGACTGTGGAGCTCACTTTCAGTTCCTTCAATCATCAATCATGCATACACAATCACCCAGAGGTTATCACAATACCTCCCTTTTCCCAAGTCCCCAGGGCTCCCTATCTGATGCTCCCTTCCTGGGAGCTCCAAGAAGGTGATCAGTCTCCTCTTCTACCCGTTGGGGTAGGACCTCCTGAATGGGGACTGGCCCTGGGGCCTTACCTTATCCTGTGCCCATTCCTGGTGGTTGGTCTGTCCCCCTAATGACCCCGGTGGGGACTCAGCTGTCCAGAGAGTCGGAACGCTGGTCCGAAAGAAAACCTGGAGCCCTTCAGGTGGCGTGCCTCCTCGTTTGTCCCGGGGCTCCTCTGCTCCCACCCGGCTGGGCCACCAGTCCAGCAGCTCAAGGGGCCAGTGTAGTTGGAATCTCGCTGGGGCCTCCAGAAATGCTGCAGAAACCAGTACTCAAGAAACCAACCACCACACTTGGAGAGTTGGAGAACTCAGGTTTATTACACTAGTGGGCCCAGAGGAGTTAACACTCTAAGCTCTGAGCCCCAAACAAAGGGGTTACAGAGCTTTTATACATGGACAGGCATGATTAAGTGCATTTGCAGGGGCTAGGGCGATTGCAAAGAGTAGGACAAGGGTGGGTGAGTCCCCACTCTCTGAGACCTACATGATCTAGACTTTGCAAGGAGCAAGCTGAGTTACAAAGGCAGAAAGAGCAGGAAGTTGTATAAAATTTTTAACTTTTCCTCTTCACTATCACTGTCTGTAGATGACATGATTCTATACATGTGTGTGTACTAGGTCACTTCAGTCATATCTGACTCTTTATGACCTTATGGACTGTATCCTGCCAGTCTCCCCTGTCCTTGGGATTCTCCAAGCAAGAATACTGGGGTGGGTTGCTGAACCCTTCTCCAAGGGATGTTCCTGAACTGACTGAATCTACCTCTCTTATATCTTCTGCATTGGCAGGCAGGTTCTTTATCACTAGCACTGCCTGGGGGGCCTAATACTACATACATCAGTTCGGTTGCTCAGTCATGTCCAACTCTCTGCAACCCCATGGCCTCCAGCAAGCCAGGCTTTCCTGTGCATCGCCAACTCCCAGAGTTTGCGCAAACTCTTGTTCAACGAGTCAGTGATGCCATCCAACCATCTCATCCTCTGTCGTCCCCTTCTCCTGCCTTCAATCTTTCCCAGCATCAGGGTCTTTTCCAGTGAGTCAGTTCTTCACATCAGGTGATCAAAGTATTAGAGTTTCAGCTTCAGCATTAGTCCTGAACCCCTTCAGCAGGGGCCCCACTGTGCAACCTGATTCTCATTTCATCCCAGTGCTGCCCACAGGGGAGTCTCTAAGCTACTCTGTGCCAGCTGCACAGAGAGGATGCTTGTTCACACACTCCTCCCAGGAGCAGTCTTCTGGTGGGCTGGCTCCTCCAAGGAGGAGCCCTCCTCGGGCTCACCTGGGCAGGTACCCCGCAGGGCTCAGCACCCAGGAACCATGTACAGAGACCTTGTTGCAGAGCACCCCCAGTCCACCTCTTGGTCAGGTCTGACCCTGAGCCCCTCAGAGGAGGACCTGAACTAACAAACAGCTGCTCCTGAACAGGTCAATGATCCTGGGCCTCACTATGCAGCCTCCTTCCACCGAGTCTTCCGGAGACTTCCACTGAACCTGGACCCTAGGGCCCTGTCTCCACACACCACCCCTATTCTCCCTGACACCTGGGTTCCTCTCATTAGGAGAAGGTCTTCTTGAAATTACCTCTCACTCGTGGGCCATATAAAATGATTAGAAAACAAGCCAGAGCTCCAGCCCCATGTCCATCCTGATCCTCAGGACCCACACCTGTTCCTTGCACCTGGTGGGAATAACAAGGCCCATTTTCTGCAACTGTGAGCCCCTGATGGGGAGTGTAGGCTGACCTGACCCGGCTGGCCAACCCTTCAAGGTGTGCCTGGGTTGAGGTCTCTGTAAGTGGGTGTAAGAGTGCCTGCAGCTGGACTCCACGCCATACTCGGTTGGATGTGTGGAGCTGGGCTGGAGAGAGGGCCTTGCAGGTTGCTGTTTGTGACCAGGTCTTTTCTAGACCAGGTAAGGAAGTGGTGTGTCACCTGTACCTGCTGTTGGATGTCTCCCCAGGCAGAGGACGGGGGTGAGGAAGCAAGAGAAAAGGCAGTGGAAGCCACAACTGGAGGGGTAACTCAGGTAGGGAAACAGAAAGCTTCCTGAAGAGCTCCCTGGGTCAAGACCATCCTGCCTTGCCTGCAGGAGTCAACTTGACAAGCATGCTGTCATTGGAGTGGCTCCAAGCCCTTACCTCCAGCCTGTGAGGTCTTTGCTCATATTCAGGCGTTTTACCTGGGAAGAAGGTAGATGAGGTTCAGGAGCAGCTAGCTTGGGGCTCAGCCAAAGTTTACTTAGAGACGCCTCTGTGTGGTCCCCCAACTTCCCACTAGGATGCTCCTTATAGGGTGAGGTGGAGAAGGGGGTTGAGTAATGTGGTGGAGATGGTGGAAGAGCTGCTGGCTGCATGTAAGTCCCCTCCCCTGACCATCTTCAGAATTGATCATCAGTGGAGCAAGTAACTTAACTGGGTTTTCACCTGTGTAACTGGTGGATTTTTAATTAGCAATGTGAACAGTGACATTAAATGTTCTCAGTCAGGACCATGTGTATAGGTGTCAGAACCTGGGGAGGCTTGTGCAGCTGGCACCCTAGAGATGGGCTTCAGACTTGACCGCTTAACATTCTGGGGTCCAGCTACTGCTTTAGCATTTCTGAGAGCTCGGTGCTCACTCCAGGGATTCTGTAATCTGGCCTCCATCTGCTTTTAGTGAGACCCACAATTCTGGGATCCTACAGAGCAGGGTCTGTGTGGCTGCTCTGTGGCTTCTCAAACAAATGACTACAAGCTGGGTGGTTTAAAACAACAGGAGTTCATCCCCCACCCAGTCCTGGAGACCAGATGTCTGAGATCAAGGTGATGCAGGCATCCAGGGGCTCCAGGATGAGGTCCTTCCTGCTTTTTCCAGTTTCTGGCACTCCAGGGGTCCCTGGGCTTGTGGCCTCTTCCCTCCCATGTCTGCCTTCATCTTCATGTGTCTTGTTCTCTATGTCTGTCTCCCTTCTTTTGTCTCTTACAAGGAACCTGCTAATTGGATTGAGGGCCACCCACACCCAAGATGACCTCACCTCACCATCTTTAAATGCATCTACAAAGACCCTTTTCCCAGATATGGTCTTATTCACATGTTCTGGGGGAACTCATCTTTTGGGGCCACCATTCAACCCATTGAAAGTGAAAATCACTCAGTCGTGCCTGACTCTTTGTGACCCCATGGGCTGTAGCCCACAAGGCTTCTCTGTACATGGAATTCTCCAGGCCAGAATAGTGGGTAGCCCTTCCCTTTTCCAGGGGATCTTCCAAACCCAGGGATCAAACCCAGGTCTCCTGCATTTCAGGCAGATTCTTTACCATCTGAGCCATCAGGGAAGTCTATTAATTGTATATAACATCTCCTAAAACTCTCATTTTAGGAGATTACCAAGTTCCCATACAGACCAGCCTGTTAGCCCCCAGGGTGACATGGGGAGGAAGTGAATGGACAGATGCATCTGGCCTGGCAGAGGGGTCCAGGCTGGAAATGTCACTGGAATCATCACCAGGAGGAAGAGGAAAGTCCAGAAGGGGGCAGGTGGGTCACAGGAGACCCCATGCAAGTGGGGGTGGTCTTTTGGAAGCAACTCAGAACCAGAAGGACTGGGCTTCAGGTGCTCAGCTTCATCCTCTTGTTCCTTTGTAAAACACGGTGTCAGAGTTTGCGACACCATCAGGAGACTTCTGAGCCCAGTGGTGCTGTGGCTTCATCACAGGGGCTCCAGGCCTACCCATGTCCCCACTAGGGTCCAAGAATTCAGGGAACCCTCAGGACTGGTCTCTCTTCTTCCAACCAGCTGCTGGTCAGAGGCCCACATTCTCCCATCCTGATTCCACCCCCAGAGCCTGAGGAGTAGTCCAAGCATATTGATGGACCACTCAGTCTTCGTGCTCCTGTTGCTGGACATTTTGGTGGACTCTATGTCTTGGCTATTGTAAATAGTGCTTCCCTAAAAACAGGGTTCCACATGTCATTTCAAATTGTGATATTCTCCAGATCTGAGCCCAAAAGTGGGGTTGCTGGATCCCATGGCTTCTCTGTTAACTTTTTTCAGGAATTTCCATGTTGTTTTCCATCATGGCTGCACCCTTGTGCATCCCCACTCAAAGTCTAGGAGGATCCCACTTTCCCTACATCCTCTGCAGCACTTATTCTTTGGAGATTTTTCTGACAAATGGGAGGGGATTCCTCAGTGTAGATTTGATTAGCTATGATTTAATAATGAATGAGTCTTCCCTGGTGTAGTTCAGCAGTAAAGAATCTGCCTGCAATGCAGGAGATGGGAGAAATGCAGGTTCAATCCCTGAGTTTGGAAGGTCCCCTGGAGAAGGAAATGGCACCACACTCCAGTATTCTTTCCTGGAAAATTCCATGGATAGAGGGGACTAGCAGGCTACAGTCCATGGGGATTCAAAGAGTCAGACATGACTGAGCAACTAAACACAGTAATGAATGAGGGGGATTGTCTTTCCAGGTGCTTGATTCATGCATAGCTAGACATATATATGTTCTTTTTCAAGTTCTCTTCCCATATAAGTTATTATGGGGTGTTGAGGGTTCCTTGTGTTATGCGGTGGATCCTTGATGATTTTATGAAGAGTAGTGTGTGTATGTTAATCTGAATCAGCTCATTTCTCCCCGCCTTCCTCTTTTCCTCCTTGGGAACTGTAAGTTTCTTTTTGGGAACCATAAGTCTGTGAGGCCATTTCTCTTTGGTAAAGAAGTTCATCCATCTCCATTTTTAGATTCCACCTAGAAGTGATACCATATGATTCTTGTCTTGCCCTGTCTCCCCTGCTTCACTTAGAATGATCACCTCTACTTTCCTCCCTCTGGCAGGAAATGTCATTGACCCCATGTCCGAGGTCAGGGGGGGCGGCCGAGAGGAGCTACCCCGCGAATGAGGTCAGGGGCGGCGGCTGGCCGGGAGGAGCTACCCCACGCCCCAACGCCCGAGGCCAGGGGTGGCGGCCGGGAGGACCAACCCCACGTCCAAGGAGCAGTTGCTGTGCGGGCACAGGAGGGCCTAGAGGAGCTATCCCATGTTGAAGGTCAGGAAGGGCGGCGGTGAGGAGATACCCCTCATCCAAGGTAAGGAGCAGTGGCTGTGCTTTGCTGGAGCAGCCATGAAGAGATACTCCATGACCAAGGTAAGAGAAACCCAAGTAAGATGTAAGAAACCCAAGTAGGTGTTGTAAGAGGGCATCAGAGGGCAGACACACTGAAATCAAACTCACAAAAAACTAGTCAATCTAATCACACTAGGACCACAGCCTTGTCTAACTCAATGAAACTAAGCCATGCCCATGGGGCAACCCAAGATGGGCGGGTCATGGTAGAGAGATCTGACAGAATGTGGTCCACTGGAGAAGGGAATGGCAAACCACTTCAGTATTCTTGCCTTGAGAACCCCATGAACAGTATGAAAAGGCAAAATGATAGGATACTGAAAGAGGAACTCCCCAGGTCAATAGGGGCCCAATATGCTACTGGGGATGGGTAGAGAAATAACTCCAGAAAGAATGAAGGGATGGAGCCAATGCAAAAACAATACCCAGCTGTGGATGTGACTGGTGATAGAAGCAAGTTCCGATGCTGTAAAGAGCAATATTGCATAGGAACCTGGAATGTCAGGTCCATGAATCAAGGCAAATTGGAAGTGGTCAAACAAGAGATGGCAAGAGTGAATGTTGACATTCTAGGAATCAGTGAACTAAAATAGACTGAAATGGGTGAATTTAACTCAGATGACCATTATATCTACTACTGCAGGCAGGAATCCCTCAGAAGAAATGGAGTAGCCATCATGGTCAACAAAAGAGTCCAAAATGCAGTACTTGGATGCAATCTCAAAAATGACAGAATGACCTCTGTTCATTTCCAAGGCAAACCATTCAATATCACAGTAATCCAAGTCTATGCCCCAACCAGTAATGCTGAAGAAGCTGAAGTTAAACGGTTCTATGAAGACCTACAAGACTTTTTAGAACTAACACCCAAAAAAGATGTCCTTTTCATTATAGGGGACTGGAATGCAAAAGTAGGAAGTCAAGAAACACCTGGAGTAACAGGCAAATTTGACCTTGGAATGCGGAATGAAGCAGGGCAAAGACTAATAGAGTTTTGCCAAGAAAATGCACTGGTCATAGCAAACACCCTCTTCCAACAACACAAGAGAAGACTCTACACATGGACATCACCAGATGGTCAACAACAAAATCAGATTGATTATATTCTTTGCAGCCAAAGATGGAGAAACTCTATACAGTCAACAAAAACAAGACCAGGAGCTGACTGTGGCTCAGATCATGAACTCCTTATTACCAAATTCAGACTTAAATTGAAGAAAGTAGGGAAAACCACTAGACCATTCGGTATGACCTAAATCAGATCCCTTATGATAATACAGTGGAAGTGAGAAATAGATTCAAGGGCCTAGATCTGATAGATAGAGTGCCTGATGAACTATGGACTGAGGTTCTTGACATTGTATAGGAGACAGGGATCAAGACCATCCCCATGGAAAAGAAACGCAAAAAAGCAAAATGGCTGTCTGGAGAGGCCTTACAAATAGCTGTGAAAAGAAGAGAAGCGAAAAGCAAAGAAGAAAAGGAAAGATATAAGCATCCGAATGCAGAGTTCTAAAGAATAGCAAGAAGAGATAAGAAAGCCTTCTTCAGCGATCAATGCAAAGAAATAGAGGAAAACAACAGAATGGGAAATACTTGAGATCTCTTCAAGAAAATTAGAGATACCAAGAGGACATTTCATGCAAAGTTAGGCTCGATAAAGGACAGAAATGGTATGGACCTAACAGAAGCAGAAGATATTAAGAAGAGGTGGCAAGAATACACAGAAGAACTGTACAAAAAAGATCTTCACAACCAAGATAATCACAATGATATGATCACTCATCTAGAGCCAGACATCCTGGAATGTGATGTCAAGTGGGCCTTAGAAAGCATCACTATGAACAAAGCTAGTGGAGGTGATGGAATTCCAGTTGAGCTCTTTCAAATCCTGAAAGATGATGCGGTTAAAGTGCTGCACTCAATATGCCAGCAAATTTGGAAACTCAGCAGTGGCCACAGGACTAGAAAAGGGCAGTTTTCATTCCAATCCCAAAGAAAGGCAATGCCAAAGAATGCTCAAACTACCGCACAATGGCACTCATCTCACACACTAGTAAAGAAATGCTCAAAATTTTCCAAGCCAGGCTTCAGCAGTACGTGAACTGTGAACTTCCTGATGTTCAAGCTGGTTTTAGAAAAGGCAGAGGAACCAGAGATCAAATTGCCAACATCCGCTGGATTATAGAAAAAGCAAGAGAGTTCCAGAAAAGCATCTATTTCTGCTTTATTGACTATGCCAAAGCCTTTGACTGTGTGGATCACAATCAACTGTGGAAAATTCTGAAAGAGATGGGAATACCAGACCACCTGACCTGCCTCTTGAGTAATCTGTATGCAGGTCAGGAAGCAACAGTTACAACTGGACATAGAACAACAGACTGCTTCCAAATAGGAAAAGAAATACGTCAAGGCTGTATATTATCACCCTGCTTGTTTAACTTATATGCAGCGTACATCATGAGAAATGCTGGACTGGAAGAAACACAAGCTGGAATCAAGATTGCCGGGAGAAATCTCAATAACCTCAGATATGCAGATGACACCACCCTTATGGCAGAAAGTGAAGAGGAACTCAAAAGCCTCTTGATGAAAGTGAAAGTGGAGAGTGAAAAAAGTGGCTTAAAGCTCAACATTCAGAAAACGAAGATCATGGCATCCGGTCCCATCACTTCATGGGAAAGAGATGGGGAAACAGTGTCAGACTTTACTTTTTTGGGCTCCAAAATCACTGCAGATGGTGATTGCAGCCATGAAATTAAAAGACGTTTACTCCTTGGAAGGAAAGTTATTACCAACCTAGATAGCACATTAAAAAGCAGAGACATTACTTTGCCAACAAAGGTCCGTCTAGTCAAGGCTATGGTTTTTCCAGTGGTCATGTATGGATGTGAGAGTTGGACTGTGAAGAAGGCTGAGTGCTGAAGAATTGATGCTTTTGAACTGTGGTGTTGGAGAAGACTCTTGAGAGTCCCTTGGACTGCAAGGAGATCCAACCAGTCCATTCTGAAGGACATCAGCCCTGGCTGTTCTTTGGAAGGAATGATGCTAAAGCTGAAACTCCAGTACTCTGGCCACCTCATGCGAAGAGTTGACTCATTGGAAAAGACTCTGATGCTGGGAGGGATTGCGGGAAGGAGGAGAAGGGGACGACAGAGGATGAGATGGCTGGATGGCATCACTGACTCGATAGACTTGAGTCTGAGTGAACTCCAGGAGTTGGTGATGTACAGGGAGGCCTGGCATGCTACGTTTCATGGGGTCTCGAAGAGTCAGACATGACTGAGCGACTGAACTGAACTGAACTGAATGGCTGAATAATATTGTATTATGTCTCGGTATCCCATCATCTTTATCCGTTCATCTGTGTTCCACACTTAGATTGCTTCCATGTCTTGTGTTGGTACCAAGTGTAGCTGTGATCATCGGGCTGCAGGCATCTTTCCAAATTTTGGTTTGCTCCGTATCTACACCCAGGTGTGATATTTCTGGATCCTGTGGTACTTCTATGTTTAGTTTTTTTTTTTTTTTAAGATACTTCATACTCTGCCTAATGGATGTACCAATTTACATTCCCATCAAGAGTGCAAGGGAGTTCCCTTCTCTCCACATTCTCTGCAATATGTATTGTTGGAGATTCTCTAAGATGCCCATTCTGACTGGTATGAGGTGAGAGCTCACTGGACTTTTGATTTGCCTTCCTCTAACCCTTAGTGAGACTGAGCATCTTTTCAAGTGCTTAATGGCCATATGTATGCCTTCTTCATGAAATGTCCATTGAGATCTTTGGTCCATTTCCTATTGGGTATTTTTGTGTTATTTTTGATATTGAGCTGCCTGAGCTGTCTTTATATTTTGGAGATGACTTCTTTGTGGGGATCTTTGCTTTGAAAAAAAAATTTTTTTTTCCGTTCTGAAGGTTGTCTTTTTCTTTCATTTGGGGTTTCCTTTGCTGTGAAAATGTTGCTAGGGTTAATCACATCCCTTTGGCCTATTTTTATTTTATTTTTTGGATGTGGATCCAGCCTATTATACAGAGTGAAGTGAACCAGAAAGAAAAACACCAATACAGTATACTAACGCATATATATGGAATTTAGAAAGATGGTAACAATAACCCTGTGTACGAGACAGCAAAAGAGACACTGATGTATAGAACAGTCTTATGGTCTCTGTGGGAGAGGGAGAGGGTGGAAAGATTTGGGAGAATGAGATTGAAACATGTATAATATCATGTATGAAACGAATTGCCAGTCCAGGTTCAATGCACGATACTGGATGATTGGGGTTGGTGCACTGGGACGACCCAGAGGGATGGTATGGGGAGGGAGGAGGGTTCAGGATGGGGAACACATGTATACCTGTGGCAGATTCATTTCGATATTTGGCAAAACTAATACAATATTGTAAAGTTTAAAAATAAAATAAAATTAAAAATAATTAAAAAAAGAAAAAACATGGCAAAAAGAACTTGCTGAATTTACAACAAAGCATTTTCTGCCTGTATTTTCCTCAAGGCTTTTAGAGTGTCCATCCTCACATTAAGGTCTGTACATCATTTAGAGTTTATTTTTGTGTTTGGTGTTAGGGAGTGAGAAATGGACTATTTCCTGCTATATCAGTAAACAAGGATGTCATAGTCATCACCAGTCGCAGCCCTCCACTGTGAGCCAGTGAGCCCTTAGGGAACTCAGGAAGGAGAAGAGTATCTGCTTTCTAGCAGCCATCAGACTGCAGACACTCCCTAAGGTGAACTCTGAGGAAAGGAAGCTCAGGATGTGAAAACACGACGCTGGCCCCAGACAGGTAAGGTGCATATAAAAGGGATGATTTCAGTGAGCCCCGACTCATCTCATACACAGAAAAGCACTAAATTCCTTGACTCAGGGTGTCTGGTTTTCTTCAACAATAATCTTTTGATATTCAGACTACCTGTCCCTTGTTACAAACTTCTCTGTAACCTGGCTCCACCCTTCACCTCATGGGAGCAGTTCTATCAGGGTTACTTGAGATGGTGTCTCCTGGACTTGAAGTCCTAAAAATTTCCTCCGAATAAAACATAGCTATCAACTTTTAGGTTGTGAATATTTTTTAAGTCGACAGGAATATTGTAATCTTGTTTCCATTTTCATTGTTTAAGGAACCTCCACGCTGTCTGCATTGGCTTCCCAAGCAGTGCTAGTGGTAAAGAACCCACCTGCCAACACAAGAGACATAAGAGATATGGGTTCGATAACCTGGGTGGGGAAGATCCTCTGGAGGAGGGCATGGCAACCCACTCCAATATTCTTGCCTGGAGAATCGTATGGACAGAGGAGCCTGGCAGGCTACAGTCCACAGGGTCGAAAAGAATCGGACACGACTGAAGTGACTTAGCACACAAGTACACTGTCTCCGTAGTGGCTGTTCCCAATTGACCTTCCAGCATCCATGGAGGATGGTTCTCATTTCTCCACACCCTCTCCAGCCTTGGTTCTTTACAGAGTGTTTGATAATGGCCATTCTGACCAATGTGAGGTGATACCTCATTGTAGTTTTGATTAGGATTTCTCTAATACTTAGCAAGGTTGACATCATTTCCTGTGATTTTTTTAAAAGGTATGAGTGAAACATCTTAAAATTGACTCTTGTGTTTTGATGAACACTCCTAGAACATTCCTTGAAGGCAGGTGTTGTTTACTCACGACCCTACAGACCTTCTGAATATTAAGTGCCCATCAGCTCAGCTTTCGACATTGTTATGGAAAATGGCCACAAAGCGGCAGCATTTTTTCATGCCTCTTTCTTTGTTCTTTTTCTTTCTATGCAATTTCGTTTTGCTCTTATACTGGAATAGAGTTGATTTCCAATGTTGTGTTTGTATAAGGTGTACAGGAACTTAATTCAGTCATGCATAAACGCATATCTATTTTTTCAGGTTCTTCTTCCCATATACAGAAGATCCTAAAAAGCACTGAGAAGCAAGAATCAGAAAAGAGAATAAAAATGCTGCAAGAATTGGTGGAGGTGTTGGAAAGAAATGCAAAATCCAAAAAATGCAGTCCTGTAGAAGCAGGGCTCTGCAAACTTAAAGCACGGAAACTGCATTCCAGAAATCTTTACAGTGGGTGCATTTTCCCTAAGAAAATGCCAAAGAAGCCACCCACCGTGCCTATTGGCTTTGATTTTGAAATGGAGAAAACAATCAAACAGCGAGAGACAAAGAGAGTATTGGAAGATAAACACTTTAAATTTATGTGAAGTCTTGCCTTTATCATACCTTGTTATGTGTTGTGGGTGTACCCGATAAGAAAGAAATTCCACTCACTATCACCAGGACTCCTACCTTTGTTCGGAAGAAGAGAACCCCAAAACCCACCAAAGAGGATGACTAGTAGCCAGTAGTGACGACCTGAACACTTGTGCCATTCAGTTCAGTTCAGTTCAGTTCACTCAATAGTGTCTGACTCTTTGCAACCCCATGGACTGCAGCAGGCCAGGCCTCCCTGTCCATCATCAACTCCCAGAGTTTACTCAAACTCATGACCATTGAGTTGGTGATGCCATCCAATCATCTTATCCTCTGTTGTCCACTTCTCCTCCCACCTTCAATCTTTCCCAGCATCAGGGTCTTTTCAAATGAGTCCATTCACATCAGGTGGCCAAAGTATTGGAATTTCAGCTTCAACATCAGTCCTTCCAATGAATATTCAGGACTGATTTCCTTTCAGTTTCAGTTCAGTCGCTCAGTCGTGTCTGACTCTTGTGACCCCATGAATCACAGCAGGATAGACTAATAGGATCTCCTTGCACTCCAAGGAACTCTCAAGAGTCTTCTCCAACACCACAATTCAAAAGCATCCATTCTTCGGTGCTCAGCTTTCTTTATAATCCAACTCTCACATGCCATGATCTTAGTTTTCTGAATGTTGAGCTTTAAGCCAACTTTTCCACTCTCCTCTTTCACTTTCATCAAGAGGATCTTCAGTTCTTCACTTTCTGCCGTAAGGGTGGTGTCATCTGCACATCTGAGGTTATTGATATTTATCCCAACCATCTTGATTCCACCTTGTGCTTCATCCAGCCCAGAGTTTCTCATGATGTACTCTGCATAGAAGTTAAATAAGCAGGGTGACAATATACAGCCTTGATGTACTCCTTTCCCTATTTGGGACTTGTATATTGTTCCATGTCCAGTTCTAATTGTTGCTTCCTAATCTGCATACAGATTTCTCAAGAGGCAGGTCAGGTGGTCTTATATTCCCATCTCTTTCAGAATGTGCCACAGTTTGTTGTGATCCATAGAGTCAAAGGTTTTGGCATAGTTAATAAAGCAGAAATAGATATTTTTCTGGAATTCTCTTGCTTTTTTGATGATCCAATGGATGTTGGCAATTTGATCTCTGGTTCTTCTGCCTTTTCTAAATATAGCTTGAACATCTGGAAGTTCATGGTTCATGTCCTGTTGAAGCCTGGCTTGGAGAATTTTGAGCATTATTTTAGTAGCATATGGATGAGTACAGTTGTGTGGTAGTTTGAGCATTCTTTGGCATTGTATTTCTTTGGGATTGGAATGAAAACGGACCTTTTCCAGTCCTCTAGCCCCTGCTGAGTTTTCCAAATTTGCTGGCATATTGAGTGCAATACTTTCACAGCATCTTCTTTTATGATTTGAAATAGCTCAATTGGAATTTCATCACCTCCACTAGCTTTGTTTGTAGTGATGCTTCCTAAGGCCCACTTGAGTTCACATTCCAGGATGTCTGGCTCTAGATGAGTGATCACACCATTGTGGTTATCTGGGTCATGAAGATCTTTTTTGTATAGTTCTTCTGTGTATTCTTGCTATGTCTTCTTAATATCTTCTACTTCTTTTAGGTCCATACCCTTTCTGTCCTTTATTGAGACCATCTTTGAATGAAATCTTCCCTTGGTATCTCTAATTTTCTTGAAGAGATCTCTAGTCTTTCCCATTCTATTGTTTTCCTCTATTTCTTTGCATTGATCACTGAGGAAGGCTTTCTTATCTCTCCTTGCTGTTCTTTGGAACTCTCCATTCAAATGGATATCTTTCTTTTTCTCCTTTGCATTTCGCTTCTCTTCTTTCCTCTGCTATTTGTAAGGCCTCCTCAGGCAGCCGTTTTCATTTTTTGAATTTATTTCTCTTGGGGATGGCCTTGATTTCTGTCTCCTATTCAATGTCATGAACCTCCATCCATAGTTCTTCAAGCACTCTATCAGATCTAATCCCTTGAATCTATTTGTCACTTCCCCTGTATAATCATAAGGCATTTGATTTAGGTCATACCTGAATGGTCTAGTGGGTTTTCCTACTTTCTTCAATTTAAGTCTGAGTTTGGCAATAAGGAGTTTATGATCTCAGCCATAGTCAGCTCCTGGTCTTATATTTGCTGACTGTATGGAGCTTCTCCATCTTTGGCTGAAAAGAATATAATCAACCTGATTTTGGTGTTGACCATCATCTGGTGATGTACCTGTGTAGACTCTTCTCTTGTGTTGTTGGAAGAGTGTTTGCTATGACCAGTGCACTCTCTTGACAAAACTCTGTTAGCCTTTGCCCTGCTTCATTTTGTACTCCAAGGCTAAATTTGCCTGTTACTCCAGATATCTCTTGAGTTCTTACTTTTGTGTTACAATCCCCTATAAGGAAAAGACGGAGACGGCAATGTCAACCCACTCCAGTACTCTTGCCTGGAAAATCCCATGGACAGAGGAGCCTGGTAGGCTGCAGTCCATGGGGCTGTGAAGAGTCAGACACGACTGAGCGACTTCACTTTCAGTTTTCACTTTCATGTATTGGAAAAGGAAATGGCACCCCACTCCAGTGTTCTTGCCTGGAGAATCCTAGGAACAGCGGAGCCTGGTGGGCTGCCGTCTGTGCGGTCACACAGAGTCGGACACGACTGAAGCAACTTAGTAGTAGTAGTAGTATAAGGAAAAGAACATCTTTTGGGGGTGTTAGTTCGAGAAGGTCTTGTAGGTCTTCATAGATTCGTTCAATTTCAGCTTCTTCAGCATTCCTGGTTGGGACATAGACTTGGATTTCTGTGAAATTGAAAAGTTTGCCTTGGAAATGAACAGAGATCATTCTGTCATTTTTGAAATTGCACTGCACTGGGGACTCTTGTTGACTATGATGGCTATACCAATTCTTCTAAGGGATTCTTGCCCACAATCATAGATATAATGGTCATCTGAGTTAAATTCCCCCATTCCAGTTCATTCTAGTTCAGTGATTCCTAATATGTCAATGCTCCCTCTTGCCATCTCCTGTTTGACCACTTCCAATTTACTTTGAGTTGTGGACCTAACACTCCAGGTTCCTATGCAATATTGCTCTATACAGCATCAGCCTTTAGTTCCATCACCAGTCACATCCATGCCTGGGAGTTGTTTTGCTTTGCCTCCATCTCTTCATTCTTCTTTGAGTTATTTCTCAACTCTTCTCCAGTAGCATGTTGGGCACCTACCGATCTGGGGAGTTTATCTTTCAGTGTCATATCTTTTTTCCTTTTCATACTGTTCATGGGGTTTTTGAGGCAAGAATACTGAAGTGGCTTGCCATTCCCCTCTCCAGTGGACCACATTTTGTCAGAACTCTCTACCCTGACCCGTCCGTCTTGGGTGGCCTTACACGGCATGGCTTAATTTCACTGAGTTAGACAAGGCTGTGGTCAATGTGACCAGTTTACTCAGTTTTCTGTGATTGTGGTTTCCGTTCTGTCTGCCCTCTGAGGGATAAAGATAAGAGACTTACGGAAGTTTCCTGATGGGAAAGACTGACTGTGAGGAAACTGGTTCTTATTCTAATGGGTGGGGCCATTCTCAGTAAATCTTAAGTCCAATTTTCTGTGGATGGGCGGGACTGTGTTCCCTCCATGTTGTCTGACCTGACACCAGACTATGGTGGAAGTAATGAAAATAATGGCGACCTCCTTCAAAAGTTCTGGTGCATGAACTGCTGCACTCAGTGCCCCTCACCCTGCAGCAGGCCACCTCCAACCCACACCTCCACCAGAGACTCCTGGACACTCACAGGCAAGTCTGGGTGAGTCTCTTGTGGATTCACGGCTCCTTTCCCCTGGGTCCTGGTGCACACAAGGTTTTGTTTGTGTCCTCCAAAAGTCTGTTTCCCAGTTCAGTGTAATTTCTGATGGCTCTATGGTGGATTTAGTGGCAACCTCCACCAGGAGGGCTTATGCCACACCCAAGTCTGCCACACCCAGAGCCCCTGCCCCTGTGGCAGGCCACTGCTGACCTGTACCTCTGCAGGAGACGTTCAGACACTCAAAGCCAGGTTTTGCTCAATCTCTGTGGTATCTCCTGGTGCACGCAAGACTTTGTTTGAGCCCTCCGAGCCTCTCTGATGGGTATAGGGTTTGATTCTAAATGCAGTTTCACCCCTCCTACCATGTAGATGGGGCTTCTCCTTTGTCCTTGGATGCAGGGTTTTTGTTTTATTTTGTTTTGGTGGAATCCAACATTCTCCTGTGGATGGTTGTTCAGCAACAAGTTGTCATTTTGGAGTTCTTGCAGAAGAAGATGAGTGTAAGTCCTTCTCTGCCATCTTGTAGAAGATATGCATATGAATATCTGACTTCTTTATTCATTCAACTGTCCATGTGCATTTGGGTTACTTCCAGGTCTCAGCTGTTGTAAATGCTGATGCAGTGCATGCTTGTGTGCACTGTTGGTGTTGTTCAGTCACTACTTCTATCTTGCAAAACCAAAACTCAGCCCATATTCTCCTCCCTCAGTGCCTGGCACCCACCATCCTGCTTCCTGTGTCTGTGGAGCCAACTGCTCTAGGGGCCTTGTATCAGTAGACTCAAACATCATTTATTCTTCTGTTTCTGGCTTATCACTGAGCATAATGCCCTCAGGGTTCACCCACACTGTAACCTGTGTCAGAAATGCCTTCCTTTCAGGCTGGACAACATTTATTGTGTGGATGAACCATGGTCTGCTTGTCCATTCCTCTGTTGAGGGACATATGGAATATCTACACTCATCTCTCACATCTTGCAATATTTGTGGAATAACTTCAAAGAGTCCCATGATCCAAAAGTCATTCACCATTAACTACTTTATAAACTTTTTTACTTTGAAAACTACTAAAGGTCAGAAGAAGGGGAGAATGCATGTGAGCTTCACTTGTGTTTAGGAATGAACGCTTTAGGGTATTCGTTTTATTCCCCATGTGTCTGCTACGCGTGCGTGTGTTCCTGTTGGTGGACATGTGCTGCTTGTGTGCACCGGGTGTGTAGGTGCCCAGTGCATATGTGTGCACGGGGCAGGGGTGGTGGTGGTAATGAGTCACGGGCTGGGGGCTTGGGACCCGAGGTGGGCAGGAGGGTGCAGGTGAGAGCTCCCTGTGGGTTCTCTGCTCTGATGGCATCCATGCCCCACCTCTGCCCGCATTTTCCACTTGGATGCAGCGTGGTACCCTGTGGGCATCAGCCCCGGCACAAAGTCGTCTGAGCAGGAACCTAGGAGGTGTCAGCCCCCTCTCCCCTAACCTGCAGGGAAGTAATACCTGAGCGCACTCCACCCCTAACTGACCATCGGTTTGAATGGACCTGCTTTCCCTGCCAGACCTCAGGGGACTGTCCTTCCCGAGTGACTGGGGCAGCGCCTCCTGCTGGAAGCCTGGGACACTGCAGCTGGGCCACTTCCCGTCTGTCCTTGCAGGACCCTGGGCTGCGTTCCACCAGGCTCTCCCCTGCACCCTGACCACCACCTGGATGCAAAACCTGGCCACAGTTTTTGTTTTGCCCGTTGAAATGTTTAGTGACAAAGCTTTTGTTCTGTTTCCTAAGGTGGGTGAAGTGTGGAGCCCAGGGGTGATTCCTTCAAGAAAGGTACATCCTAATTCCCACACACAGGTGAGCCCCCTGTCCAATGATGAGAGGCCCCAGGTGTGTGACCTGTGCCTTCTGGGAGCACAGTCCTAAGCTACTTTGAACCAGACCAAGTTCTGTCTACATGGTAGATTCAGACCTCTCCAAGTCCTGTCCACACTGATTATGTTTAGATGAGACCATGTGCTTCTACAATGAAAACATTTGCACCTGACCAGGTTCTCTGTGCAGTAGGATATGGAGACCTGGGTAGAGACATGGCTTTGCCTCCATCCTGGAAAGCTCCGTGTCTGTGTCTGAATGCCAGCGCTCAGATGTCTGGTGTCTGGAGCCGAGGTGGGTTTCTCTGGGAAACCATGCTCTTCTCTGAGTGGGATTCCATGGCCCTCCCAGGGGTCCGTGCTGAGGTAGGGCTCTTCATCTTTCCCTCTGACAAGTTCACCTTCCCTGGGGCTCATCAAGACACCTCAGATAGGCTACCTGGTTGTTGTCATTCAGTCTCTAAGTCCTGTCCTACCCTTTGTGAACCCATGGACTGCAGCACGCAGGCTTCCCTGTCCTCCACTATCTCCTGGTGCTTGCTCAAACTCATGTCTGTTGAGTTTCTGATGCCATCTCATCCTCTGCTGTCCCCTTCTCCTCCTGCCTTCAATCTTTCCCAGCATCAGGCCCTTTTCCAGTGAGTCAGCTTTTCCCATTGGGTGGCCAAAGTATTGGAGCTTCAGCTTTGGCATCAGTTCTTCCAATGAATATTTACAGTTGATTTCCTTTAGGATGGACTGGTTTGATCTCCTTGCTGTCCAAGGGATTCTCAAGGGTCTTCTCCAACAGCACATTTCAAAAGCATCAATTCTTCAGTGCTTGGCCTTCTTTAGGGTCCAGCTCTCACATCGATACATGACTACTGGAAAAACCATAGATTTGCCTAGATGGGCGTGGCTTGTTTACACATTGGGGGCCCACTGACCACAGCCATGGTATCCTGACCAAGAGAAAGTGTTACCCCAGGTGAGAGAGTGGTCTGGGGACTGTGTGAGTCTCACCCCATCTGTGTGGGTCAGAATCATGTGCAGAGGGAGACCATACACTCAAAGCTAAGACAAAGGGAAGAATACATGTCAGCTTCACTTGACTTGTGTTTAGGAATTAATGATTTACAGTATCATTTTATACAGTCCCATGCCTATTCTCTGTTACCCCTGTGAGGGTCCCCATCCCTGGGGTTCCTGGAGATTCCTCAGGTGAGATACCTGGCAATTATTCCAATTCACCAGCACAACCATGGTGAGAAGGGAGCAGATTTACCTGGGCAACTGATTGCAGGGCGCATGGATCAGGCAAAAAGCCAGTGGGCAGCAGATGAGGTTGCTTCTATGATCTCCTTCCAGTAGACTGTCGGTACTCAGCAGAGACCAGACTTGCCCCTCATCTTCCAGCCCAGCATCTGGCATGTTTTCATAGCACCCCAGTGGGAAAACAAAAGACTGAGACCCCAGAACCAAGGTAATGTGTTCAAAATTATCATGACAGCGGTAAAACCAGTTAGTATCACATAGTACCAAAGGGAAAAGAAGAAGACATCTCTGGACAAGTGTAGGGGAAGGAGACTGATCTGACACTTCTACCTAGCAAGCCAGGAGATTACAGGAACTCACTCTTTCCACCATAGGGCCCAACCAGCAAAGACCTGGTGTCCTAACCAAGGGTCTTGACACCCCAGGTGCAGGGCCTGGGAGGGGGGTCACCCTGGAGTCTGTGGACATGTGGCCCCAGGTGCAGGGTCTGGGGAGAGAGGTCATCCTGGAGTCTGTGGACATGTGACCCCAGGCACAGGGTCTGGGGAGAGGGGTCACCCTGGAGTCTGTGGACTTGTGACCCCAGGCGCAGGGCCTGGGGACTGTGTGGGACTCACTCCATCCACATGGATCTGGATCCTGTACCCGGAGACCCTACATGTGCTCATTACCTCAGTGTGTCTTGTTCCCTCTGAGATTTCCAACATCTGAATTAAGGGTGTTGCCCTGATTAACCTGTGGTCCTTTTTCTTCTCTTCATATTGTGGCAATCACATGAGGTCAGGCACCTTTGAGTGAGTTGCTTCTCTGCGTTCTGCTGAGTGAAAGAAAACCTTTGGTGGTGTCATATTAATGTCATAGCGTGTCATATATCTAACTCATGGGGTCACCGCTGTCTGGTTTCATCTAGACCGAGTTCATGTGATTTGTAATTTATTGTTATTTTATATTGGGGTAGAGTTGATTTCCAGTGTTTTTGTTTAAGTGTACATGAACTTGATTCAGTTATACATAGATGTATATCTATTATTTTTGTTTTTTTTCCTCATATAGGTTATTACAGTTTGTTCAGTAGAGCCCCCAGTTCTATTCAGTAGGTCCTTTTTCATTATCATCTTGTATATTAGTGTGTTTATTTTCATCCCAAACTCTTAATTTATGTGTCCCTTCTAATTATCCTTTGATAATCCTAATTTGATTTTCTCAGTCTGTATGTCTCTATTTTGTAGATTAGTTCATTGGTATGAAGTCATAGATCCCACCTGTATGTGATATCTTAGGATATTTGTCTTTTTCTCTCTGAAAAGTATTTATAGTATGATAATTTCTTGGTATATCCAAGCTGCTGCTAATATCTTCATTTTGTTCTGTTTTATGGCTGAGTAGCATTCCAGTGTATAGATGTACCACATAGCCTTCATTTTTCTGTCAATGGACATTTTGGTGGATTCTGTGTCTTGGCTATTATAAATAGTGCTGCCCTGAAAATCAAAATGCGTGTGTCATTTTGAATGGTGATTTTCTCTGGCCCTAAGCTGAGGAATGGGATTGCAGGATCATACAATACCTCTGTGTCTAGTGTTTCAAGGAAACTCCATGCTGTATTCCATCATGGCTTCACCATTTACATTCCCACCAAGACTGTGGGAGGATTTTATTTTCTGTACATTCTCTGCAGTAATTATTCTTTGTAGATCTTTTCGATAATGGCTATTGTGGCCATTGTGAGGTGATACCTTATAGTTTTGTTTGGCATTGATTTAATAATTACTGATGTGGGCTATCTTTCCATGTGCTTTTATTATTATTTTACATCTTGTGAGAACAATTTACCTCTTCAATCAGGTGTCTTGAAAGTTGGCCCTGTTTGAAATTTTTTTCTGATGACTTACCCCAGGACATTTCTCGAGGGCAGGTGTCATTTACAGCCCTCTCGGATTTATGACTACTATGAGCCCTTTAGCATCTGGTTTAAGGTGTATATATTGATCTGAACCAGCTAATTACTCTCTGTCCCTCCGCCTTTCTTTTTTGGTAATCTTGAGTTTCTCTTCTAAGTCTACAAGGCTGTTTCTCTTTTTAAAAGAAGTTTGTTTGTATCCATGTTTAGATTCCACCGGAAGTAATATCCTATACTTGTCTTTCTCTCTCTCCCTTACTTCACTTAGTATGATTATCTCTGGTTTCTTGCCAATAACTGGAAATGGCATTATTTTATCCTTCTTTATGTCTGAGTAATATTGCATTGTGTACAAGTACCCCACGTTCTGTCTTCATTCATCTGTCCTTGTACACTTAAGTTCCTTCTGTGTCTTAGTTATTGTACATAGTGCTGCCATGTGTAGGGCATCTTTTTAAATTTTGGTTTCCTCTGGGTCTAGACCATTCATGCTAAGTCGCTTCAGTCGTGTCCGACTCTGTGCGAACCCATAGATGGCAGCCCACCAGGCTCCTCTGTCCCTGGGATTCTCCAGGCAAGAATACTGGAGTGGGTTGCCATTTCCTTCTCCCTAGACCATTCAGGTATGACCTAAATCAAATCCTTTATGATTATACAGTGGAAGTGAGAAATAGATTTAAGGAACTAGATCTGATAGATAGAGTGCCTGATGAACTATGGACTGAGGTTCATGACATTATACAGGAGACAGGGATCAAGACCATCCCCATGGAAAAGAAATGCAAAAAGCAAAATGGCTGTCTGGGGAGGCCTTACAAATAGCTGTGAAAAGAAGAGAAGCGAAAAGCAAAGGAGAAAAAGAAAGATATAAGCATCTGAATGCAGAGTTCCAAAGAATAGCAAGAAGAGATAAGAAAGCCTTCCTCAGCGATCAATGCAAAGAAACAGAGGAAAACAACAGAATGGGAAAGACTAGAGATCTCTTCAAGAAAATTAGAGATACCAAGGGAACATTTCATGCAAAGATGGGCTCGATAAAGGACAGAAATGGTATGGACCTAACAGAAGCAGAAGATATTAAGAAGAGGTGGCAAGAATACATAGAAAACTACAAAAAAAGATCTTCACAACCAAGATAATCACAATGGTGTGATCACTCACCTAGAGCCAGACATCCTGGAATGTGAAGTCAAGTGGGCCTTAGAAAGTACCACTACAAACAAAGCTAGTGGAGGTGATGGAATTCCAGTTGAGCTATTCCAAATCCTGAAAGATGATGCTGTGAAAGTGCTGCACTCAATATGCCAGCAATTTTGGAAAACTCAGCAGTGGCCACAGGACTGGAAAAGGTCAGTATTCATTCCAAACCCAAAGAAAGACAATGCCAAAGAATGCTCAAACTACCACACAATTGCACTCATCTCACACGCTAGTAAAGTAATGCTCAAAATTCTCCAAGCCAGGCTTCAGCAGTATGTGAACTGTGAACTTCCAGATGTTCAAGCTGGTTTTAAAAAAGGCAGAGGAACCAGAGATCAAATTGCCAACATGCACTGGATCAGAAAAATCAAGAGAGTTCCAGAAAAACATCTATTTCTGCTTTATTGACTATACCAGAGCCTTTGACTGTGTGGATCACAATAAACTGTGGAAAATTCTGAAAGAGATGGGAATACCAGACTACCTGACCTGCCTCTTGAGAAACCTATATGCAGGTCAGAAAGCAACAGTTAGAACTGCACATGGAACAACAGACTGGTTCCAAATAGGAAAAGGAGTACATCAAGACTGTATCTTGTCACCCAGCTTATTTAAATTATATGCAGAGTACATCATGATAAATGCTGGGCTGGAAGAAGCACAAGCTGGAATCAAGATTGCTGGGAGAAATACAAATAACCTCAGATATACAGATGACACCACCCTTATTTCATAAAGTGAAGAGGAACTAAAAAGCCTCTTGATGAAAGTGAAAGAGGAGAGTGAAAAAGTTGGCTTAAAGCTCAACATTCAGAAAACAAAGATCATGGCATGTGGTCCCATCACTTCATGGGAAATAGATGAGGAAACAGTGTCAGACTTTATTTTTGGGGAGCTCCAAAATCACTGCAGATGGTGATTGCAGCCATTAAATTAAAAGACGCTTACTCCTTGGAAGGAAAGTTATGACCAACCTGCTGTTAAGTCACTTCAGTTGTGTCCGACTCTGTGCGACTCCATAGACAGAAGCCCAACAGACTCCACCATCCCTGGGATTCTCCAGGCAAGAACACTGGAGTGGGTTGCCATTTCCTTCTCCAGTGCATGAAAGTGAAGAGTGAAAGTGAAGTCGCTCAGTCGTGTCCGACTCTTAGTGACCCCATGGACTGCAGCCTACCAGGCTCCTCCATCCACGGGATTTTCCAGGCAAGAGTACTGGAGTGGGGTGCCATTGCCTTCTCCAATGACCAACCTAGATAGCATATTAAAAAGAAGAGATATTACTTTGCCAACAAAGGTCTATCTAGTTAAGGCTATGGTTTTTCCAGTGGTCATGTATGGATGTGAGAGTTGGACTGTGAAGAAAGCTGAGCGCCAAAGAATTGATGCTTTTGAACTGTGGTGTTGGAGAAGAGTCTTGAGAGTCCCTTGGACTGCAAGGAAATCCAACCAGTCCATCCTAAAGGAGATCAGTCCTGGGTGTTCATTGGAAGGACTGATGCTGAAGCTGAAACTCCAATACTTTGGCCACCTGATGCGAAGAGTTGCCTCATGGGAAAAAACTCTGATGCTGGGAGGGATTGGGGGCAGGAGCAGAAGGGGATGACAGAGGATGAGATGGCTGGATGGCATCACCGACTCGATGGACGTGAGTTTGAGTGAACTCCAGGAGTTGGTGAGGGACAGGGAGGCCTGGTGTGCTGTAATTCATGAGGTTGCAAAGAGTCCGACATGACTGAGCGACTGAACTGAACTGAACTGAACTGGGTCTACACCTAGGTGTGGGATTGCTGGCTTACTGGGTACTTCCATGTTTAGCTTTTTAAGAACCTCTGTAATGTCCTCTCTAGTGGGTGTACTGACTGACATTGCCCCCAGCAGTGTAGGAGCATTCTCTTTTCTCCACACCCTCTGCAGACTTCATTGTTGTAGGGTTTTGATGTGGCCATTCTGATCAATGTGAGGTAATACCTCATCATACATTTGATTTGCCTTTCTCTAAGAACTAGTGATGCTGAGTATCATTTCATGTGCTTTATGGCCATCTTTATGACTTCTTTGGAGAAATGTGCATTTATTCTTTGGCTGATTTTTTATTGGGTTGCTTTTTTTTTTTTTTTACATTGAGCCATACTAGTGGTTTGTATGTGTTGAAAAGAAATTCCCTATAGGCATCTTTGTTTGTAAGGGTTTTTTTTTTTTTCCCCATCCTGAAGGTTGTTTTTTTCTTTTACTGATGGTTTCCTTTGCTGTGCAGATGCTTTTAATGTTTATCAGGTCCCATTTGCTTATTTTTGTTTTATTTTCATGATTCTACAAGGTGGATCAAAAAAGAACTTGCTGCATTTTATGTTAAGGCATGTGCTCTTTTACTCAAGAGTATCATAGTGTCTGTCCTTTTATTTAGATCTTAATCTATTTGGAGTTTATTTTTGTGTATGGTGTTAGGGAACATTCTAATTTCATTCTGGTTTTCATTGCTAAGGAACATGAGCAGTGTCCGCCACAGTGGCTGCTCCCAATTTCCATTCCCAGCATCAGTGTAGGAGGGTTCCGTTTGCTCTACACCCTCTCCAGCATCTATTGCTTGTAGAGTCTCCATCTGTGGCCATTCTGACTGGTGTGAGGTGGAGCCTCCTTGAAGTTTTTATTTGCATTTCTCTCATATTTAGTGATGCTGACATCTTTACATGTGATTTTTTTAACAGTGTGATTTAAACTTACTCATTGAAATTATCTTCTGGAACGCCTGCTCTGTTTTTAATATTTTTCTGTTCACCTCCCCTTGGACATTTCTTCAGGACGTTAAGTGCCAGGGAGTAAAGGTTTCAAAGTTGTTGTTACGGGAAACGGCCACAAGGTGGCAGCATGTTTTTATGCCCCTACCCTAGTTACGGGGGAAACCTGAGCCTTCGGGAAAGTTCTGTTCCTGGATTGTTATTCAGAGTGGAATGAGCTAGAAGAAACACCCAAGGCTTGTGTCCCATTCCTTCTTCCTTCCTTACCCCTATGCCCTGGAATTCCTGCAACACCACTCTGGAGGGTGCCTTCATCATAGGTGGGCTGACCCGAAGGAAGGAAGCTGGATGTGGGAACCCCATCACCGGAGACATGGAGCCCAGGGGACTTTCCAAAGCTCTTCCAGCCCAGAGGCTCCACATCCTTTGGGTACAGTAGGTGTAGTCTGCAGGAGGACCCACCAGGATCTGGTGGGCCGGTGCAGAGGGAAGCAGACACGCCAGGTCCATGGAGCAGGGTTCACTGGCTGACATCCTCCCCACATCCCTCAGCCCCAAGGCAGGCCAGCCAAGGGACCCAAGCCTGCTCAGGCTTCAGGGATGTGGCAGCAGCCCAGGTCACTGAGGCCTGAAGGGAATAGAGTCAGCATGCAGGAGACCCTGGTTCGATTCCTGGGTTCTGGAAGATCCCCTGGAGAAGGGATAGGCTACCCACTACACTATTCTTGGGCGTCCGGTGTGGCTCAGCTGGTAAAGAATCTGCCTGCAATGTGGGAGACCAGGGTTTGATCCATGGGTTGCGAAGATACCCTGGGAAAGGGAAAGGCTGCCCAATCCAGTATTTTGGCCTGGAGAATTGCGTGGACTGTATAGTCCACGTGGTCACAAAAAGTCAGACACGACTGAGCGACTTTCACCTTTCTCTTTTTGTAATTTGAATTTTGTGTCGGTGTATAGATGACTTACAGTGTTGTAGAGTGTGCTTATTTGTTTCAGGTGTACAGCAACGGAATTCACTCGTGCATAGCCATGCATAGGTGCTTTGGGGGGTTCTCTTCCTGTATATTTTATTATGCAGTGTTGATTAGGGGTCCTCGTCCTAGAGTGGGTTCTTGTTGATTATTCTACAAAGAGTCATGTGTGTGTGCTCATCTCCACTGTCTCATTTCCTTTGCCCACCAACTTTCCTTTTTGGAAACCATAAGGTGTTTTGCTATGCTGTGAGTCTGTTTCTGTTTGGTAAACAAGTTTGTTTGTATCCATTTTTAGGGTCCACCTCTGAGAGATATCATATGATACTTGTCTTCCTTTGTCTGGCTTACTTCACTTGTGTTATCATCTCTACTTCCTTTCTTGATGCTGGACATGGCGTGAGGTCACCCTTTTTATGGCTGAGCAATACTGCTCTGTGTGTGTGTACCCCATCTTGTTATCCATTCATCTGTCCTTGTCCACTTGGACTTCATCCATGTCTTAGCTATTGTACATTCTGCTACCATGAACATTGGGGTGCACCTGTCTTTTAAAATTATGTTTTCCTCTCAGTCTGTGTCCAGGAATGGGATTGCTGGGTCTTATGGTACTTCTCTGTTTAGTTTTTAATAAACCTTTGTCCTGTTCTCCTTCATGGATTTAATGACTTTCATTCCCACCACCAGGGAGGAGGGTCCTTTCCCCTCTATTCTCTCTCCAGCATTTATTGTTGTAGATTTTGTATGCTGACCATTCTAACATGTGTGGGTGATGCCACAGTGTACTTTTGATTCGCAATTCTCTAATACTTTCAGATGCTGAGCATCTTTTCATGTGCTTCATGGCTATCTCTATGTCTTCTGTGGAGAAAGATCCATTTAAATCTTGTGCCCCTATTTGACTGGGTTGTTTCTTTGATATTGAGGTACATAAGCTGTTTATCAGAGAAGGCAATGGCACCCCACTCCAGTACTCTTGCCTGGAAAATCCCATGGATGGAGGAGCCTGGTAGGCTGCAGTCCATGGGGTCACAGAGAGTCGGACACGACTGAGCGATTTCACTTTCACTTTTCACTTTCATGCATTGGAGAAGGAAATGGTAACCCACTCCAGTGTTCTTGCCTGGAGAATCCCAGGGACGGGGAGCCTGGTGGGCTGCCAGACGTCTATGGGGTCGCACAGAGTCGGACACGACTGAAGCGACTTAGCAGCAGCAGCAGCAGCAAGCTGTTTATATGTCTTGGAGAGAAATTCCTCAGGAGTGTCTTTGTTTGCACATATAATTCCATTCTGAGGCTTACCTTTTTGTTGTGTTTATGGCTTCCTCTGCTGCGCCAGTGCTTTTATGGGTAGTTAGGTTCTATTTATTTATTTTATTTTTTGTGATTCTAAGAGGTGGGTCAAAGAAAAACTTGCCGCATTTTATGTCAAAGTGTGTTATGCTTTTTCCCTTGAGAGTTTCACATTATCTGTCCTTCGTTTTAGGTCTTTAATCTATTTGGAGTTTATTTTTGTGTATGCTGTTAGGCAGTGTTCTAATTTCATTCTCATGATCATTTCACAAAAAGCCTGCACACTGTTCTTCATAGTGGCTGCTGCTATTTCACCTTTTCACCAACAGTGTGGGAGGGTTCCCTTTTTCCACACTTTCTCCAGCATTTATTCTCTGTCAACTTTGGGACAATGGTCATTGTGAACCATGTGAGGTAATACCTCATTGTAGTTTTGATTTGCATGTCTCTAATATTTAGTGATGCTGACATCTTTTCATATGATTCTTTTAAAGGGTGTGAGTTAAACCTACCTCTTAAAATTGGCCAGTTGAATGCCTGCCTTGTTTTGATTTTTTTTTTTTTTTCCAGTGACACCGAGGACATGTCTTGAAGGCAGTTATTTTTCACTTGCAGTCCCTTGATCCTTGTGCATATCAAATGCCCAGCAGCATTGCTTTTCATGGTGTTGTTAAATTAAAAGGCCAGAAGAGAGCAGCACTTCTTCATGTCCTATTCTTCTCCTTTGTTTTTTCTTTCCTGTAATTTCCTTGTTGTTTTCTGTTGGACTCTTGTTGATCTCTGATGCATTTGTTTCAGTTGTACAGAGCCATGATTCAGTTATGCCTAGATGTTTTTTATTCTCTTTGGGTTTATTTTCATGTAGAGGTGATTAGTGTGTTCGTCAACTTTCCTATGCTATTCGGTAGTTACTTTTCGATCATCTATTTGATATATATTACCATGTATATGTTAATTCCAAACTCTTAATTTCTCCTACTTGTTTCTGAAGGCTGGGGGCTCCGCAGAGGGCAACAGGCACTCCAGGTTCATTGTGGAGGGACCCTGCCTGCCACACGCTCCTGGATCCCTCAGCCCCAGGACACTCCAGCCTCAGGACCCAACTTAACCAGGCTCCAGGGCTCTGGCACCAGCCCAGGTCAGTGCGGCCTGAGGGGAATAGAGTCAGCATTTCTTTTTCCATATTTTTATTTTTACCCTACAATTTGAACAGAAGTGAATTGTAATCTTGTGTTTGTTTCTTTTTTTTTTTTTTCCTTTTCAATCTACTGCATCTTGATTTTCTTGATGACCAGAAGTTCCTTTTCTAAATCTGTGAGGCTGTGTCTCTTTGGGAAAGAACTCTATTTATATCCATTTTTAGATTACACCTAGAGGTGATATCACATGATACTTGTCTCTCCCTGTCTCCCTTACTTCACTCGGAATGATCATCTCTACTCTGCTTCCTGTGGCTGGACTTGCCATCATATCCTGCTTCCTTATCGCTGAGAAGTATTGCATTGTGTACATGTGCCCCATCCTCTATTTCCATTCATTTGTAATTTCTACATTTAGCTTGCTTCCCAGACCTGACTACTGTACCTTGTTGGGCTGAGATTGCAGGGGTTCCCCTGTCTTTTCATTTTATTCTGTTTTCTCTGGGTTTATGCCCATGTGTGGGACTGCTGGGTTCTAAGGTACTTGGGTTGCAGTGAAAACAGAAAAAAAGAAGAATTTGTTGCTGTAAAAAAAAAAAAAAAAAAAAGAAGAGAGAAATGAGTTTTTCTCTTTCTCCTTCCTGAAAACAAAGAAGATGAAGAGAAGAGTAAGCAGACTTGAATATTCCTAGTTCTTTTTTTTTTCTTTAGCCATTCCTGCTCTGCATTTCTATAACTAAGTTTGCTTTCCTCCCCACTAACTGCAGGAGCTACGCTTTGCACCTATTTAAAGTCTCCTCTAGACTGGGAACAATTAAATCATACTAAGGATAATCAGTCTAATAACACTAGAAAACTAGGCTGGGTGCTTTATAGACAATGTCAGTGTATAGTTTCTCTAAAAAAATAAGGATTGGTGTGGAACAAACTAAGTCAGATGACTTAGGTATGTACTGGGCTACACATAATGGAAGTTCTTGACTTTAGTTCTTTCTGATGACCTTATTGTTATTGCTAGCTATATTGTTTTCTATACTGTCTGCTTCAGAAGTGTTGTCCCAAGCCTATTATACAGATAGAAGTATGTCAGAAAGAGAAACGCCAGTGCAGTATATTAACACATACATATGGAATTTAGAAAGATGGTAATGACGACCCTATATGCAAGGCAGCAAAAGAGACACAGATGAAAAGCAGACTTTCGGACTCTGTGGGAAAAATCAAGGGTGGGATGATTTGAGAGAATAGCATAGAGATATGTATATTACCATATGTGAAATAGATCGCCAGTCCAGGTTCGATGCATGAGACAGGGCGCTCAGGGCCAGTGCACTGGGTAGACCCTGAGGGATGGGATGGGGAGGGAGGCGGGAGGGGGCTTCAGGATGGGGGGTGGGGTGGGGCACATGTGCACCTGTGGCTGATCATGTCGTTGTCTGGCAAAAACCACTACTATACTGTAAAGTAATTATACTCCAATTAAAATTAATTAATTTAATTTTTTTTAAGTATTGTCCCTTACATTACCAAGTGTGTGATGAAATGGTTATATAATGTCCCAAACTGTGGCCAGATTCATGACCCTGAAGGGCCTCTGCCATCTACCTCTACAAAGATTAAATCATGGCCACTGAAGCTGCTGACCTTCAACACCCCCTGAAAGAAGTTCAGGGTGAAAATTAGGAATGAGGCACTCTGTGCTGCAAACAAAACACTGCAGAAGAGGCCTTCAGATAGTTAGACACTCTGGGGAGGAGATTTTTATGACCCCTGATTCTTGTATCTTCTCAAACCTAGAGAAACACTAGCATCACTGACAGTGCCGGCCACTTTGGCTATTAAGGAAAAAAGTGCAATTAAAGTCAAAATAGAGCAGCTATGGAATAACTAGGTGACACTATGGTGTGATTTCAGACAAGTCCTTGTGCTGTTGAGAACTTGAGTTTTCTAAACTGTGTCAGACTTAGGGTGCCTGCAGCCATTCTGAAAACCAAGTCTGCTAGCAGCAGATGACTGCAGTCTTACTTTTGAAAGGTCTCTTCTTATAACTGTTACATGTTTAGACAAGGAAATTTCTCTGGATCCTATGTTGACAAGAAAAAAGAAAAAAAAATGTGTAATGACCAATAGCCACATTAAAGGTTAAGACCTATGTCAATAAACCTAGGATACAACTGGATACCTGACTGCAAGTCCCCTCAAAGTGTTAAGTCTAAATTAGGATTTAGGCTCCATTTCAGGCTTAACTTTTTCTAATTTGTCTATTAATGTTCAGGTTGTCATTCCTCCAACTATTTCTGAGTCCTCATGGCTCCAGCCTTTTGGACAGGATGACCCAAGCTCTGACCCTATCTGGACCACAATCAAAACCATCATCAAACGTAACCTGGTTCTTACTCCTTCTTTGAGCCGTAGTTAGAATAACTTTTACTCATCTATGGCCTCTGTTTTTTTAAACTACCTGTAAAGACTTGTCTCCTCCAGATGACAGCAGATTAACATCAAGATAAAAATGATGCAGAGAGAAAACCCCAAAGAGATTACAGCCACTCCTCCAATCAGAACCTGTGGGAATAACTACAAAAGTCACTCTGGGGCCTCTTAATAAAATGGAGTGAGCACTCCGTGACCCCAATTAGACAGGGTCTGTGAGTCCCATGTCAGCATTGAAGAAGTTATAAAAGATTGACCTTCTGTCCCTCATCACTGCAATAAAGATTTCTTGAGGTTCATGTCTCTCAAGGAAAATTTGAAGTAGGAGATAGATTGGCCCTTGGGCTGAACAGGTGGTGATTGTCAAACAGGCAAAACTGAGGTATTGTCCTCAGCCAGACAAGAACAAGAATGACACCTATATCCCTTTCTCCATTGATATGCTGCTGCTGCTGCTGCTGCTAAGTTGCTTCAGTCCTTCCGACTCTGCAGCTACATAGATGGCAGCCTACCAGGCTCCTCCATCCCTGGGATTCTCCAGGCAAGAACACTGGAGTGGGTTGCCATTTCCTTCTCCAATGCATGCATGCATGCTAAGTCGCTTCAGTCATGTCTGACTCTGTGCGACCCCATGGACAGCAGCCCACCAGGCTCCTCTGTCCACGGAATTCTCTAGGCAAGAATACTGGAGTGGGTTGCCATTTCCTTCTCTGTCTCCCTTGATATGGAGGAAATAAAATGACGGAGGAATTTGCTGCAGTGAAAAGGAAAAAAAGAAGGCGGCGGGGGGAGGGAGGGGGCGAGGGTGAGAAGTAAGGTTTTTTTTCTTTTCTTTCCAGAGAACAGAGAAGATAAAGAGAACAGTGAGCAGGTCTGAGCATTCCTAGTGTTTTGTTTTGCTTTTTACTTTAGCTGCTCCTAACTCTGCATGTCCGGAGAAGGCAATGGCACCCCACTCCAGTACTCTCGCCTGGAAAATCCATGGATGGAGAAGCCTGATGGGCTACAGTCCATGGGGTCGCTAAGAGTCGGAAACGACTGAGCGACTTCACTTTCACTTTTCACTTTCATGCATTGGAGAAGGAAATGGCAACCCGCTCCAGTGTTCTTGCCTGGAGAATCCCAGGGACGGGGGAGCCTGGTAGGCTGCCGTCTTTGGGGTTGCACAGAGTCAGACACGACTGAAGCGACTTAGCAGCAGCAGCAACTCTGCATGTCTGTAACTTAGTTTGCTTTTCTGCCCCCTAACTCTGCAGGAGCTACCCTTCACACCTATTGTCCATTGTTTACCCTTACAACACCGCTCCCCTTGTAGTTACAGATCAGAAACAAGGCTGCAGAGCCACCGAACTGCCAGCCTCAATTACTGGGTTACTATGCCAGCCTGTGGGTGGAGGAGCCTGGTAGGCTGCAGTCCATGGGGTCGCAAAGAGTCAGACACAACTGAGCGACTTGACTTTCACTTTTCACTTTCATGCATTGGAGAAGGAAATGGCAACCCACTCCAGTGTTCTTGCCTGGAGAATCCCAGGGACGGGGGAGCCTGGTGGGCTGCCATCTGTGGGGTCGCACAGAGTCGGACACGACTGAAGTGACTTAACTGCAGCAGCATGCCAGCCTATGACGGTTTTTGAGAAGATTCTAACACACTTGTGCCTCATCACCAACCCCTCACTGGGAACCCTTGCCTTGTATAAGCCCTAGACTCTTCATGGTGGGGGCACAGTTCTTGAGACACAAGCCTACTCTGTTGCCCTCTCCACTGGCTGAGGATTAAAGCCACCTTTCTATTTCCTCCAAGTTCTGTCTAAATCTCCGTATTTTTTTATTCAGCTTCAGAAAGCCAAGATTTTGGCCAGCAGCACTTGTATGCTATTTTTAAGTGACCCTCCATACATTCTCCTAAGTACGTGGCAAAGAACAGTGCAGGAAGTTTCCTTTCTCTCCACACCCTGTCTAGCATTTATTCTTTAATATGTTTAGGGCCAATCTGATGGATGTGAGTACTTACCTCATTGGACTTTTGATTTGCATTTCTCTGATCATTAGGGATGCTGAGCATCTTTTCATGTGCCTATCTGCTATCTGTAGGCTTTTCTCAGAGAAATATCCATTTTGATCTTTGGCCCTTTTTTTTTTTTCTTTCTTGGTTTGTATGTATTTTTGATCTTGAGCTGCATGAGCTGTTTTGGAAATAAATTCCTTGTGTCTCTTCCTTCGCAAATATTTCTTCCTATTCTGAGGGCTGTCCTTGTCTTTCTTTGAGGGTTTCCTTTTGGTGTGCAAAAGCTTTTAAGGTTAATTCGATCCCATTTTCTGATTTGTGGTTTACTTTCATTTTTCTAAGAGGTAGATCCACGAAGAACTTGCTGCGTTCATGTCAAATTGTGTCCTGTTTATATTTGTCTGAAAATTTCATAGTATCCATCCTTACAACTAGATTTTTTTAATCTACTTGGAGTTTATTTTTGAGTATGGTGTTAAGGAGTATTCTAACTCATTCTCATTTTCATGGCTGAAGGAAGCTTCTCAACGTCCTCCATAGTGGCTGTTACCAATTTACACCCCAAGCGTTGGTGGAGGAGGCTTCCCTTGTGTCCACACCTCTCCAGCAGTTATTGTTTTTAGTGTTTGTCCATGGGCATTCTGACTGGTGTGATGTGATCCCTCGCTGTAGTTTAGATTTTCATTTCTCCAATAAATAGTGATGTTGACACCCTTTCTTGTGATTATTTTAAAGGGTGTGAGTTAAACTTACTTCTTGAAATTCGCTTTATTAATGCTCACCTTGTTTTGAATTCTTTTCTGATGATCACACCTAAGGCATTTCTCCATGAGATGGTTGGATGGTATCACCGATTCAGTGGACATGAGTCTGAGCAAGCTCTGGGAGTTGGAGATGGACAGGGAAGCCTGGCGTGCTGCAGTCCGTGGGGTTGCATAGTCGGACACGACGGAGCAACTGTGAATTGAACTAGAAGGGCAGGTGTTTTTTCCTTTGTGAAATGAAAATATCTCCTGCTGTATTAATAAACAAGAAATGTCACAGCCATGAGAGATTTCTGGCCTTCAAATGTGAATGAGGGCTCCCCAAAAGGCGATCCAGAGGATGCTGCCAACCCCAATGGTAATTGCTGAGGAGTGGGGGCAATGCAAGAAGCAAGGTGAACTAATAAATAGGATTGGCCCCAGACAGCTGAGATGCATACGAAAGGAATGAATGCCGCGAGCCCAGAGGTTTGCATCTTCCCGTACATAGAATGCTAAATTCCTTAACTAGGTATCTGATCTTTGCTGTTCAGACTGCCTGCTCCCTTTGTTGCAAACTTGTGTACAGCCTGACTCTCCCTCTTGCCTCCTTGGAGCAGTTTTCTCAGAGTTACTGAGATGCTGTCTCCAAGGCTTGGAGTTGTAAACATTCCCACCAAGTAAAATAACTTTCTGCTTTCAGCTTGTGACTGTATTTTTTTAGTTGACAACTTACAGACCTTGAATCCTTGTGAAAGTTAAACGCCCAGCCGTACAGCTCTTCACAGTGTTGTTACAGAAAATGGCCACAGGGTGGCAGCACTGCTTCATACCACACCTTTTTTTTTTTTTTTAAACTATAATTTCCTTGTTATTTTCTATTGGGATATAATTGATTTCTAAAGTTGTGTTTGTTTTAGATGTATAGGAACTCAATTCAGTTATATTAATACATAGACGTTTATCTATTCTCTTTTGGTTTCCTTTTTACATATGGATGATCACAGTGTGTTCAATAAACTTCCCTGTGCTATTCAGTAAGTACTTTTTGATTGGGGGCAGGAGGAGAAGGGGACGACAGAGGATGAGATGGCTGGATGGCATCACTGACTTGATGGACGTGAGTTTGAATGAATTCCCGGAGTTGGTGATGGACAGGGGGGCCTGGCGTGCTGCAATTCATGGGGTTGCAAAGAGTCGGACACGACTGAGCAACTGAACTGAATGTGTATGTATAATATGATATATTATAGATAGATAGATTTAAGGGATTGTTAATTCCAATCCCTAAATTATCCTGCCTGTATCTGGAGGGCAACAGGCACTCCAGGTTCATTGTGGAGGCACCCTGCATGCCACATGCTCCCAGCTCCCTCAGCCCCAGGACACTCCAGCCTTGGGACCCAAGCTAATCAGGCTCCAGGGATGTGACACCGGTGGGCCTAGGTCACTATGTCCTGAAGGAAACAGAGTCATCATTCCTTTTTTTGCTTTTTCTGTTTTTATCTCATCATTTGAACTGGAGTTTATGGGTAAATTGCAGTCTTGTGGGTGTGTGGTGTTTTATTTTTTTCCTTCTACCAAAATTAGTTTCACTTCTATTAATACATACTGAGGTTTTTTTTCCCATATAGGTTATGTTAGGGTGTGGAGTAAGTGTCCTTGTGTTAAACAGTGGGTCCTTGTCATTTATTTTACAAATAGTAGTGTGCATGTATTAGTCTGAAGCAACTCTGAAGAAACTCATTTTTCCATGCCCCATATCTTTATATCTTGGCGATTCGAAGTTTCTTTTCTAAGTCTGCAAGGCTCTGTCTCCAGGCAAGAAGTTCAATTATATCCATCTTTAGATTACACCTAGAGGTGATATCATGATACTGATACTTGTCTCTTCTGTGTCCCTTACTTCACTCGGAATAATCATCTCTACTTTCTTTCCTGTGGCCGGCCTTGGATTATTTCCTGCTTCTTTAACGTTGAGAAATATTGCATTGTGTACATGTACCCCGTCGTCCGTATCAACTCAACTGTGCTTCTACAATTAGCTTGATTCCCAGTCTTGGCTATTGTACCTTACAGGGTCAAAATCACAGGGCTAGCCATCTTTTAAAAAATATTTTGTATTCTCGACCCCACCCCAGTCCAAACATGAGATACAAGCCTGCTCAGGCTCCAGGAATGGGATAGCAGCCCAAATCAGGGAGGGTGCATGCAGGGAATAAATTAGTCATTGATTTTTTTTTCTCTGTTTTCTTTAATTTCATGCTGAAGCTATGTCACATTTGTAGTTTTGTGCTTGCCGTTAGTGTGCAACTTGCAACCACCTGATCAGTTATGACATGTATATACAGCGTATCTGTTCCTTTTGGATTCTTTTGCCATAGAGATTATTACAGAAGCTCAAGCAAAGTTCCACTTGCTGAACATCGAGTTCTTCTTGAGCATCTATGACAGCTACAGATTTCTGCATATATATGAAAGGAAGGAAAGAGATAATCCTTTTGGATTATCTACTACACCTACAGATTCTGTGTATAGGTAAGTCCCTACCTCCAAATTCATCCCTGCACTTTTTTTTTTTTTTTTACTGGAACCCTCTGTGTTTGAATTCTCAGAGTCTCTTTTTGGGTTGTAAGCTAGTTCCTTTATATCTCTTTTTTAATTTTTCCTACAAGGAACATCAAAGGCTGTTGTCTTCCTCAGTCTGGCTGATTTCACTTAGTGTACAATCCTTCAAGGTCCATCCTCCTAGAAACCAGTGGCATAATTTCTTAATTTTAGTGGTGCTTTTTTTTTTCACTCAGCAAGGCTGAGTGATGGTCCATTGTCTATATGGAACACATTTCTTAACATTTAATCTGTCAGTGGGCATTTACTAATTACTACCAGGTCCCTGCTGAGTGTACTTAGGTGCCTAGGAGGCTGCACACCAGAAAGGGGGCTTGAACTGGAATGCCCAGCACCAGGGCACATGCAGGGTTTGTAATATTTGCTCCCAAGTCCCTGGAGGCCGGGATCCCTCTGGGGAGTCTGGTCTGAGCCAGAACATAGCAGGCAGTAGATGTTTAAAAAGGGTTCAGTGAAGGGCACCCTGCCAGGCTGTGTCAAACTCACCCCAGTCCAGGTAGCAGCCCCAGTCAGGGAGGTCGGGGGGAATAAAGTAGGCACTGCTTCACTTTCCTTCTCTTTAATATCATGCCGATGTTATGTTGCAGTATAGTTGGTTTGCGATGTTGTGATTGTTGCTGTATATAACCACCCGATTCAGGTATAACATATCTATGCTGCTGTTGCTGCTAAGTCGCTTCAGTCGTGTCCAACTCTGTGCATCCCCATAGATGGCAGCCCACCAGGCTCCCCTGTCCCTGGGATTCTCCAGGCAAGAACACTGGAGTGGGTTGCTTCTCAATGCATGAAAGTGAAAAGTCAAAGTGAAGTCGCTCAGTCGGTGTGCCTCATGGACTGCAGCCCACCAGGCTCCTCCGTCCATGGATTTTCCAGGCAAGAGTACTGGGTGGAGTGCCATTGCCAAACGTTCTATGAGATATGTCATTCTTTTTGCCATAGAAGGTCAGATTGGAGCATCAGGTCCTGGTGGCGGATGTAGGCTCCAGTTTTCTGTCCCTGGAAGGTAGGAGATAATTTCTCCAGGCAAGAACACTGGACAGTAGCCTACCAGGCTTGTCCATTTTTTCCTCTCCTGGATGCCAATGCATATAGAGAGGTACAGATTCCCATGCAAAAAGGAAAAGGAAGGAGAAAGGAAGAGGATAATCCTTGGGGATTATCAATTACACATACAGGTTTCTATGTCCAACTCAGATCTCCCTTCATTTTCAGGCCCAGTCCCATTTCTTGGAACCCTTTGTATTTGAGATCTCAGAGTTTCCATAAATAAGATACATGGTCTATTGATTTTGCCTAGCAGGTACATCATACACTATTGTCTTCCTATGCTGACTGGAGAAATGATCCTTTAAGGTCCATCCGTGCCATACCTGTGGACACGTGACCCCAGATTCAGTGTCTGGGACGTCACCTGAGACTGTGGACATGTAACCCCAGGTACAGGGTCTGAGGGTGGGGTGACCTTTGAGCCACATGTGACCTCAGGTCAGGGTCTGGGGTTGTGTGTAGGTCTCACCCCTCTGCTGGATGGTGTACCTGGACCCCCTCTCAGACTGTACAGTTTGTTCCCTGTTTCCAGCTCCTGAGTTATAGTGAAGGAAAGGAAGGTAGGTGATAAAGGGGGCCAGGACAGACCATGCTCTCTGCCCCTAAAGGCTTTCATGGGAAGTTTAAAGACAAGGTTGCTACTGCTGCTGTTAAGTCATTCAGTCATGTCCACTCTGTGACCCCATAGACGGCAGCCCACCAGGCTCCACCGTCCATGGGATTCTCCAGGGAAGAACACTGGAGTGG
Source organism: Bos mutus (assembly GCF_027580195.1). Taxonomy (NCBI): domain Eukaryota; kingdom Metazoa; phylum Chordata; class Mammalia; order Artiodactyla; family Bovidae; genus Bos; species Bos mutus. The sequence goes on along the minus strand of NC_091640.1, from coordinate 12,674,375 downwards.
GTTGCCATTTCCTTCTCCAATGCATGAAAGTGAAAGTGAAGTCGCTCTGTTGTGCCCAACTCTTAGCGACCCCATGGACTGCAGGCTACCAGGCTCCTCCGTCCATGGGATTTTCCAGGCAAGAGGGCTTATGGAGTGGTTATCTGCTCAAGGACCTTCTCCTGATTGGCTGGTGGTGAGGTCACTGGGAGTCAGCATCATCACCTTCTGTTTCTAACGGGTCTGGAGTCTGCATGCTTGTGGGCAGCATGCAGTCAACCTCTCCACCTGGTGGGGATTTCAACATGTATAAGACAACTCACGGGACACAGCTCAGAACATTATCTACAGCCCTTGAGAAGGAACTTAGGTCCTTGACTTTGTTTAATGGCTCAGTTACTGTTTTCTCTTCTTTGACGGTTTTTCTTTCTTTCTTCATGTTCTCACTTCTCTGGTTAAATGCACTCTTTGGAACTCAGAGAAGCTGGGGAGTCTAAAGGTTTTCTACAGACAGGAGGCAGGTAGAGGACATGATATGTTTTCCCTTAAAATTTGATGATTTTTGGATTAATGGATTAATCAGTGCTTCGTAGGATCTTCTCCTCTTGTTTTATTCCCACCTCTTCCCAGGAAGATCAATTTCAGTGATTAAACTGAATAGGAAAAGTTAACATTTTACACAACCTCCTGCTCCTTCTGCCTCTGTAACTCAGCTTGCTCCTTGCAAAGTCTGGATCACATAGGTCTCAGAAAGTGGGGACTCACAATAGTAGGAACTGGAGCTTATCGCATTCACCCTTGTCCTGCTCTCTGCAATTACCCAGCCCCTTCAAACCCATAAACCCATTTAATCATGTCTGTCCGTGTATAAAAACTCTGTAACCCCTTTGTTTGGGGCTTAAAGCTTGAAGTGTTAACTCCTGTGGGCTCACTAGGGTAATAAGCCTGAGTTCTCCAACTCTCCGAGTGTGGCGCTTGGTTTCTCGAGTACTGGTTTCTGCAACAAAGGACAAGGTAGGGACTTCCCTGGCGGTCCAGTGGCTGATAGCTGGTGCTTACAATACACAGGACCCAGGTTCAGTCCCTGGTCAGAGAACTAGATCCCACATGCCACAGCTGAAAGATCCCTGTGCCAGAACAAACTGACCCTGGAATGGAAGATTAACTGTACTTAAAACAAGATGACACTGGTCAGACCACTGATGACCAATTTGCAGATGACTGACAGAGCTGACTGCACTGTTTCTGCATGTAGCCCCTCTGCCCCGTTCCCACCTGCTCCCCCCCACCCCAATCTATAAAAGCTCTCACCCCCTGCTTGTTGGTGGTGGGAACGGCCTTGCTCAGACGTCCACCACCCAGCTCTCTACAGTTGCTGGCATCCAAAATATCCACTAAAGCCCACTTTTCTTTCTGCCAACCTGGACTGTTTCTTGGCTTTTGAGAAGAGAGCAGCCAGACCCGAGGTACTCTTTTCAGTAACATGCTGATTCGCAATTGTTTTAATAAATAATTAGGTATTGATTGGGCTTCCCTTGTGGCTCAGCTGGTAAAGAATCCACCTGCAGTGCAGGAGCCCTGGGTTCAATCTCTGGGTTGGGAAGATCCCTGGAGAAGGGAAAGTCTACTTTCCCCTACTCCACTCCAGTGTTCTGGCCTGGAGAATTCTATGGACTGAATAGTCTATGGGGTCACAAAGAGTCGGTCACAACTGAGCGATTTTCACTTTCACTAGGTATTGGTTTAGGTTTATTTTACTGTTAACTATCAGTGGGTCTATGCATTCTGATATAAGCTTTAGGCAAGGAAAAATGTTTCTTGTTACTAACATGAACAGTATTGCTTCTATTAATTAATAAATTAAGTTTAGTTCTGTTGCTCAGTCATGTCCGACTCTTTGTGACCCCATGCACTGCTGCATGCCAGGTTTCCCTGTCCATCACCAACTCCTGGAGCTCGCTGAAATTCGTGTCCATCGAGTCAGTGATGCCATCCAACCATCTCATCCTCTGTCATCCCTTTCTCCTCCCACCTTCAATCTTTCCCAACATCAGGGTCCTTTCCAATGACTGAGTTCTTCACATCAGGCGGCCAAAGTATTAGAGTTTCAGCTTCAGCATCAGTCCTTCCAATGAATATTAAGGACTACTTTCCTTTAGGATTGACTGACTTGATCTCCTTGCAGTCCAAGGGACTCTCAAGAGTCTTCTCCAACACCACAGTTCAAAAGCATCAATTCCTCAGCACTCAGCTCTCTTTATGGTCCAACTCTCACATCCATACATGACTACTGGGAAAACCATACCTTTGACTAGATGGACCTTAGTTGGCAAAGTAATGTCTAGGTTGGTCATAGCTTTTCTTCCAAAGAGCAAACCTCTTTTAATTTGATGGCTGCAGTCACCATCTGCAGTGATTTTGGAGCCCAAGAAAATAAAGTCTGTCACTATTTCCATTGTTTCCCCATCTATTTGCCATGAAGTAATGGGACCAGATGCCATGATCTTCATTTTTTGAATGTTGAGTTTTAAACCAGCTTTTTTGCTCTCTTCTTTCACTTTTATCAAGAGGCTGTTTAGTTCCTCTTTGCTGACTGCATATCTGAGATTATTGATATTTCTTCTGGGAAATCTTGATCCCAGCTTGTGCTTCATCTATCCCAGTATTTTGCATGATATTCTGCATTTAAGTTAAATAAGGAGGGTGACTATATACAGCCTTGATGTACTCCTTTCCCAATTTGGAACCAGTCTGTTGTTCCATGTCCATTTCTAACTGTAACTTCTTGACCTGCATACAGATCAAGGCCTGCCTGTCAAGAGGCAGGTCAGGTAGTCTGGTGTTCCTATCTCTTGAAGAATTTTCCACAGTTTGTTGTGATCCACACAGTCAAAGGCTTTGGCATAGTCAGTAAAGCAGAAGTAGATGTTTTTCTGGAACTCTCTTGCTTTTTTGATGATCCAACAGATATTGGCAATTTCATCTCTGGTTCCTCTGCCTTTTCTAAATCCAGCTTGAACATCTCAAAGTTCGTGGTTCATGTACTATTGAAGCCTTGCTTGGAGAATTTTGAGCATTACTTTGCTAGCATGTGAGATGAGTGCAATTGTGCGGTAGTTTGAACATTCTTTGGCATTTCCTTTCTTTGGGATTGGAATGAAAACTGACATTTTCCAGTCCTGTGGCCACTGTTATGTTTTCCAAATTTGCTGACATATTGAGTGCAGCACTTTAACAGCATCATCTTTTAGGATTTGAAGTAGCTCAGCTGGAATTCCATCACCTCCACTAGCTTTGTTCATAGTGATGCTTCCTAAGGCCCACCTGACTTCAAACTCCAGGATGTCTGGCTCCAGGTGAACGATCACACCATCATGGTTATCTGGGTCTTTAAGATCTATTTTGTACAATTCTTCTGTGTATTCTTGTATAATTAATAAAGTAGTCTGATATTAATTAGTTGTTGATGTATTTATTATTGTTATTTAGGTGATTGTGTGGTTGACCTTGAATGCTTTCTTCACTGATGACTGCTTTTAAGCTGACTGTGGTATTGTATATGCTTATTCTCTAGAGATGTTTGTTGTTGTTGTTTAGTTGTCCAGTCATGACTGACTCTTTGTGACCCCCTGGACTCATGGCCCACCAGGCTCTAGCCTGCCCTGGCCGGCCAGGCTCCTCTGACCATGGAGATTTTCCAGGCAAGAACACTGGAGTGGGTAGTGATGCCCTTCTCCAGGGGATCTTCCTGTCCCAGGGATCTTCGAGTTCCCTGCATTGGCAGATGATTCTTTACCACTGAGCCACCAGGGAAGCCCAGAGACATTTATACCCTATAACTAAAAATCTGTGTCTAAAAACTTATATCTTTTAAAATAACACTGAAAGTTATGTTATGTTTTTAAGTAATATTTAAAGTTGAACTAAAGTTCTTTTCTGAACAACCAGCTATTACCAGGCTTGTAAGGCTTACTAGCTCTACTCATAAATGATAGGATGAGTTTGTTCTTGTAAACTGTCCTTAGCAGCTCCTCTGGCTCCAGGATATTTAACTCCTTTCATCATCCTTTATGGTACTTTATCCATAGTACCAGCTTTAAATCTCTCTCTTCTACACATAGATGCTAAGTGAGTCTTATTTACTTATGAGAGTTGAATCTGTGGGAAGTTTGATCTGATTTTAACCTAAGTGTTGTGAGGTTTAAAATCTCCCCTAGGCTTCACTTAGTCCATTGAAGAACACTTTCATGGATGCTCATCTTGTTAGGACTTATCTCCTCTTGTATGTTCAGTTCAGTTCAGTCGCTCAGGCGTGTCCAACTCTTTGCGACCCCATGATTCACAGCACGCCAGTCCATCACCAACTCCCAGAGTTCACTCAGACTCATGTCCATCGAGTCGGTGATGCCATCCATCCATCTCATCCTCTGTCATCCCCTTCTCCTCCTGCCCCCAATCCCTCCCAGCATCAGAGTCTTTTCCAATGAGTCAACTCTTCGCATGAGGTAGCCAAAGTACTGGAGTTTCAGCTTTAGCATCATTCCTTACAAAGAAATCCCAGGGCTGATCTCCTTTAGAATGGACTGGTTGGATCTCCTTGCAGTTCAAGGGACTGGCAAGAGTCTTCTCCAACACCACAGTTCAAAAGCATCAGTTCTTCAGCGCTCAGCCTTCTTCACAGTCCAACTCTCACATCCATACAGGACCACAGGAAAAACCATAGCCTTGACTAGATGAACCTTTGTTGGCAAAGTAATGTCTCTGCTTTTGAAAATGCTATCTAGGTTGGTCATAACTTTCCTTCCAAGGAGTAAGCACCTTTTAATTTCATGGCTGCAATCACCATCTGCAGTGATTTTGGAGCCCAGAAAAAGTCTGACACTGTTTCCACTGTTTCCCCATCTATTTCCCATGAAGTGATGGGACTGGATGCCATGATCTTCGTTTTCTGAATATTGAGCTTTAAGCCAACTTTTCACTTTCCACTTTCATTTTCATCAAGAGTCTTTTTAGTTCCTCTTCACTTTCTGCCATAAGGGTGGTGTCATCTGCATATCTGAGGTTATTAATATTTCTCCTGGCAATCTTGATTCCAGCTTGTGCTTCTTCCAGTCCAGCGTTTCTCATTATGTACTCTGCATATAAGTTAAATAAGCAGGGTGACAATATACAGCCTTGATGTACTCCTTTTCCTATTTGGAACCAGTCTGTTGTTCCATGTCCATTTCTAACTGTTGCTTCCTGACCTGCATACAGATTTCTCAAGAGGCAGGTCAGGTGGTCTGGTATTCCCATGTCTTTCAGAATTTTCCACACTTTATTGTGATCCACACAGTCAAAGGCTTTGGCATAGTCAATAAAGCAGAAATAGATGTTTTTCTGGAACTCTCTTGCTTTTTCCATGGTCCAGCAGATGTTGGCAATTTGGTCTCTGGTTCCTCTGCCTTTTCTAAAACCAGCTTGAACATCAGGAAGTTCACAGTTCACGTATTGCTGAAGCCTGGCTTGGAGAATTTTGAGCATTACTTTACTAGCATGTGAGATGAGTGCCATTGTGCGGTAGTTTGAGCATTCTTTGGCATTGCCTTTCTTTGGGATTGGAATGAAAACTGCCCTTTTCCAGTCCTGTGGCCACTGCTGAATTTTCCAAATTTGCTGGCATATTGAGTGCAGCACTTTCACAGCATCATCTTTCAGGATTTGAAATAGCTCAACTGGAATTCCATCACCTCCACTAGCTTTGTTCATAGTGATGCTTTCTAAGGCCCACTTGACTTCACATTCCAGGATGTCTGGCTCTAGGTCAGTGATCACATCATTGTGATTATTTTGTATGTTAGGCGCTTATTAATGGGTTATGAAGTTATTGATATTGGAGGGGGTGACTGTGTGTGCTTCATGACTCAGTCAAGCTCTCTATTCTTTATTAACCACTAAATTCTCCTTTTTTTTTTATTTCCTCAAAACTTTTGTATAAGCTATGTTCCTGAGGTACAAAAACACAGCCTACATCTTCCCCTCCCTTTGGCTACGCCTTGACCAAACATCTGATCATTACAGTAATTATGCTTTCTTCTGTTCTTCCCCAGGGTTCCCTGAGATGGGGTTTACCAGAGTGTTGATTATCAAACAGGCTCCTCTAGAGGAGAGTGAATCACCACCAAGTTCTCTGACTTTTAAGCTGATGCTCATCCTATTCTGGTGAATAATTTTGTTGTTATAAGTATGTGAATGTAGGGCTAAGCATAGAGGGATATGTAATCCCAGTGTGGATCTTCATTATGGTGTAATCAGAAGTGTTAAAGTCAGCTTCATGGCTTATTTATGCTTTTTTTATTATTTTATTTTTTAATTTAAAAACTTGTCTTCCACTTTTATTGATATGCAATTGACATATAGAGACTGTATAATTTTAAAATATGCACCATAATAAGTCAACTTACATACATGATGAAATGATTGTCACAAAAAATATAGTGAACATCCAATCTTACATAAATACAACATTAAATAAATATGAAAAATAGTTTTTCTTTGTGTTGAGAACTCAAGATTCTCTTAACTTTCATATGTAACATACACAGTGTTAAGTTTATTTCACAGTTTATTTTCTTTTAACTGTGGATTTTTACAACTTCACGAGGACTTAACTTTATTTCGAGGTAATCCCATGCTTTACACTGGATTTCTATTGATATGAGTTAATCTTGGGACCAAAGTGGCTGACATGCAATGTGCCAACGCTAATTAGTTAATATAACTTCCTCAGACTCCCTCTTGTATATGCTTGGTCTCACAGTCGTATCTGACTCTTCGAACCCCATGGACTGTAGCCTGCCAGGCTTCTCTGTCCATAGGATTCTCTAGGCAAGAATACTGGAGTGGGTTGCCATTTCATTCTCCAAGGGATCTTCCTGACCTGGGGATAGAACCTGCATGTTCTGTATCTCCCGCCTTGCAGGTGGGTTCTCTATCTGCTGAGCCTCCTCTTATGGCTTACCTTTCATCCCTACCATTTCCCATAGGGCAGGGTTACACAAGGCATAGTTTTTTGTGCAGCTGGTGTCTGCTTCTTCTAATCTTCTGTGTTTAGAGAGCATTCTCGACAGATGCAGATAATTGCATGTGTAATTGTATCAATGTTAGACATTAGTAGACTAAGATCATGGCATCCGGCCCCATCATTTCATGGCAAATAGATGGGAAACAGTGGCTGACTTTATTTTTTTGGGCTCCAAAATCACTGTAGATGGTGATTGCAGCCATGAAATTAAAAGACACTTGATCCTTGGAAGGAAAGTTATGACCAACCTAGACAGCATATTTAAAAGCAGAGACATTACTTTGCCAACAAAGGTCCGTCTAGTTAAGGCTATGGTTTTTCCAGTGGTTATGTATGGATGTGAGAGTTGGACTGTGAAGAAAGCTGAGCGCCAAAGAATTGATGTTTTTGAACTGTGGTGTTGGAGAAGACTCTTGAGAGTCCCTTGGACTGCAAGGAGATCCAACCAGTCCATCCTAAAGGAGATCAGTCCTGGATGTTCATTGGAAGGACTGATGCTGAAGCTGAAACTCCAATAATTTGGCCACCTTATGCGAAGAGTTGACTCATTGGAAAAGACCCTGATGCTGGGAAAGATTGAGGGCAGAAGGAGAAGGGGACGACAGAGGATGAGATGGTTGGATGGCATCACCAACTCGATGGACATGGGTTTGGGTGAACTCCAGGAGTTGGTGATGGAAAGGGAGGCCTGGTGCGCTGCAGTTCATGGGGTCGCAAAGAGTCGGACACAACTGAGTGACTGAACTGAACTGAACTGAGATTGGAACTTGTTTGCTTATGGGGCTATTAAATCCATCCAGGTATTTACAGGGCTTCACTTTAATTATTAAGCTATATCTCCAGGTTGAGTATGACTTTCTATGTATAAGTTTAAGTCATATATTGGTATTCAGTGTAGTAGTTTGAGTTAGGTTAAAATCAGAATTGAAATATCTAACATTTTTTTTCTTTTGAAGATTATTAAAATGTACTTTATTGCTTATTTTGTTTGAGGTGCATGACAGGTCCAGAGTGATGTCTTTTTTTTTTTTTTTTAACACACATTATCTTTTTTATTGGGGTATAGTTGCTTTACAATGTTGTGTCGGTTCCTGCTATACAATGAAGTGAATCATTGTGTGGTTGTGAATCAATGAAGTGAATCCCCATCCCACCCCTCTAGGCCATCACAGAGCACAGAGCTGGGCTCCCTGTGCTCAGCAGCAGCAGCTTCCCACTAGCTGTAGGTGTTACAGATGGTAGTGCGTATATATCAAAGGTACTCTCTCAGTTTGTCTCACCTGCTCTTCCCCCACTGTGTCCACAAGTCTGTTGTTGAAGTCTGTGTCTCTAGTGCTGCCCTGCAAATAGGCTCCTCAGTACCTTAAGTCAACATTTTGCTTCAGTAGACAAGACATGGGGGCTCATACGTGGTTTCGTTAGCTGGAGCACAATTAGCTCCTTGTGCCATCTACTTCTTGCCCAGAGGCCAGAGACAGACTGGTCTGGAGATGGAAGGGCATGTATTCACAAAGCTAACTCAAAAATGGGACAGCTGGGAAGGCAAAATTGTGATAATTTGAAGTGGCTCTGCATGGTGGCTTTTGTTAAAAATACCAAAACAAAAACCCAGTTCTGGGTGCCTCTCCAGGAATCAAGCCTGCAGCTGACACAGAGGATCTATATTAAACCCAGTCACACCCCTCTCAGAGCGTTACCATGTGACATTTACATGGAGTTTGTTAATTTATTGGACTTCCCTGATGGCTCAGCTGGTAAAGAATCTACCTGCAATGCAGGAGACCTGGCTTCGATCTCTGGATTGGAAGATTCCCTAGAGAAGGGTCCGGCTACCCACTACAGTATTCTGGCCTGAAGAATTCCATGGACTGTATAGTCCATGAATTACAAAGAATCAGACACAACTGAGCAAGTTTCACTTTCATTCTGTCAATTTATTACAACTGCTACACTCAACAACACTTTGATATGTCATGGGTATCTCTGCCATTTGCTACTGTAAAATCACATAATATCTATGGTGATACAGCTCAGTTGAAATGTGGCTTTCCATTAAACAGCTTCAATTTACTCATCCATATGATAAACTTTTAACCATGGTCAGAGTGGGCCTACCCAAGATAGTTTTACAAATCAAATGAAGTAATTCATATTTGATTAATTCATGTACTTATTTTTGTCCATGCTAGGTCTTCACTGCTGCTGAGGCTTTGCACTAGTCATGGTAAATGGAGAGAACTCACTAGCTGTGGCGTGTGGCCTTCTCACTGCAGTGGCTTCTCACGTTATGGAGCAGGGTCTCCAGGGCACAGGCTCAGTAGTTGTGGGGCACAGGCTCAGTTGCTCCATGACATGTAGGACCTTCCTGGACCAGGGATCAAGCCCCTTTTCCCTACACTGGCACACAGACTCTTCACTACTGGACCACCAAGGAAACCCGTGAAGTAATTAATACACAAGAGAATTTTACAGAAGCCACACATGCAAGCAATTCCAGTAGTTGGAATTCTTCAGAAGGAAGTAATGAGCGCATCATTTCCATTTTATATTTAAAGCTTTGCTTGCATAATAGTTTAAAATCATTTCTTAAAAACACAGCAATACAAATGCCTCTAAGCAGGAAGCTGATATAATGGAATGCTGCGGAGAGATAGCAAGAAACACACACTAATCAGAAATGTCATTAGTAGCTGTTTTTTCTGGGTAGTGGAATCACAGGAAATGATTAAAATTTTCTGTTTGCTTTGCAGTAAGTTATGAATTTTCTCCCATATATGTATAACTTTGATAACTTTTTAAAAAGAGATTACTTGTGTGTGGGGGGGGGGGGCGGGGATAGGAATCAATGTTTCCCTGTAAAATAGCTTTTAGATAGCTCTCCCCAGAATTTTCATTCTACAGAATTCCATTATTCGACGCTTGCAGTAGAACAGTAAGTGCAAGGCCATTCCTGAGCGCTATCAGAAAAGTCTTTTAAGCAAAATTACTGCCTTTCCAAGTAATCATATCCGCAAAAGAAAAGGATTTCTCTTCCATTTCCTGTCATTATAAGTTTAAATTAAATTCTGTCTTCTCTTTGTTTCCTTGTTCTCTTGTCCATGTTGTTTCTCTGTGGCTTAGAAGTGGATCATTTTGTGAGACTGTCTCTATGGAAACTCTCAGAAAATACAGAAAGAATTGGCCAAGTTGGAACAAACACAAACAGTGAAATTCATTTCATAGTCCTTTTGTGGACTGTGATTGTCCAGTCCATCTCTTTCTTTTCTGGTTCTGATGCTGAAATGCTTCATCTCATTTTGCACGGCCTCAGCCACCTCTGAGACATGGTGTCCCTCAGACCTGAGGAGGAAGGCTTTGCTCCCTACGTCACAGCACCAGCAGGACAGTTGTTCTCATCCCCGCTAATGTGTATGGGAATCCAAAGTAAAGGAAGAGATGCTTTATTTGCTTTGTTTAGTTCTTTTATTTCTCCTTGATGGAAGCTAAGGCTCTGTAAATGTTATTGTAATCTACTTATTTTATAACAGCTACTTAGCAAAAGTGTTTAGCCTTTCTTCTCTGCTGAATCTCAAATGAGAGCCTTTAAAAATGTAACTTCTTTCTGAGGTAATGCAACAGTAACCCATATATTGACTCAGGATATGAGAAACTCTTGGACAGTTTTTTTTTTTTTTTTTTTTGGTATCCTGCTGGTTGTGGTTGGCGAGAGTGCATGTGTAATGTGGCATATGCTTTGCCCAGATGGACTTATAATAGAAACAATTTCAATGAAATTATTTAATATGTACCATTTTCAAAAATATGCACTGTTGAAGACCAGCTCAGTGGATGGACCGAGTATAAGCTCCAAAGCACTTCCCAAAGCCACACTTGCAAGAAAAAAAAAGTCATGGTAAATGTTTGGTGGTCTGCTCCCCAGTCTGATCCACTACAGCTTTCTGAATCCCAGTGAAACTATTACATCTGAGGAGTATGCTCAGCAAATCAGTGAGATGCATCAAAAACTGCAAGGCTTGCAGCCAGCATTGGTCCACAGAAAGGGCCCAATTCTTCTCCATGACAATTCCCCACTGCACATCACACAAGTAACTTCAAAAGTTGAATGCATTGGGGTACGGCGTTTTGCCTCATCTGCCATATTCACCTGACCTCTCGCCAACCGCCTAACACTTCTTCAAGCAACTTGATGACTTTTTGCAGGGAGAATGCTTCCACAACCTGCAGGATGCAAAAAAAGTTGTCCAAGAGTTTGTCATATCCTGAAGCACATTTTTTTTTTTTGCTACAGAAATAAACAAACTTATTTCTCATTGGCAAAATGTATTGATTCTAATGGTTCCTAAATAAAGATACGTATGAGCTTAGTTATAATGATTTAAAACGCACAGCTTGAAACCACATTTATGTTTGCCCCAAACTAATAGATGGACAACAGGCATATAATAAGATGCTCAGCATCAATAGTTATTAGAAATGCAAACAAAATCACGGTGAAACACCACCTCACACCAGTCAGAGTGGCCCTCATCCAACCCTTCTTGTAGATAGGACACAAGTCAGGTATCTTTATGTATCTTTGTACCTATTTGTGTCTTTCATTCATAAAAGTGATTAATAGCAGAGAGGCAGAAAGTACCATGATGTTTTGAAAGGTTCTTAATTCTCACCAAATGAGAATTTCTAGGAAAGCATTTATTTTATATAAAACTGAAAGATGGTATTAAATGTAAAATTATGAAAAGGAAATAACTGAAGAAGCTCTGATGGAAACATTGTTGAATTCTTTTGTCAATCTCAGGGAGAGAGTATTAAATGTTTAAAGGCATTTTAATGATGATAACTTTGGAATTAGATTTCTCCACAGTGTTAATGCTGAGGGAGGCTATTTGATACACTTTCAAAATGTCATGTAGGTGAGATTTACATAAATAACAGCAGTTATATACCCATGCAGATAACTAAGATTTGCTTTGCTAATATGTATCACTGCAAATCACAGAACAATAGATTAAAACATTTGTGAAACTCATATAACAGGCAAATTAGCTAGTTGCCTTGGGATTGTTAATTGGAAAATTGCTGACTAGATCTAGGTATGGTACAGTATTTTAAATTAGTGCCTTCCTTTATCAGATAATTTCAATAATTTGAGGACGTGAGAAGAAGCAGCACATCTTTTGTCTTCCATAGTTCGTGATTGCATGAAAAGGATGTTGGATATTCTACATCAGAAAGAGTGGAAAGCTCTTAGTCCTCAGGGCAATAAGCAGTATGATATAACTCTGTTCCCTTGGGCACATGGAGCTTTAGGATTTCCTGTAAACCCAAGTTCAGTGCTGCTCCTTTGCTGAAGTCTTACGTCTCTGGGTAAGTTAGTCTTCACACTACCATCAAGGAGCATAGGAAAGCAAGTTTCATCTAGAGAACTAGAGTGCATGTCCACAAAATTTCACGTAGAAGGAAAACAATCCCTCAGATCCATGAGACTGGCTATTACATGGAAGTTCCTGAGCATGAATGCATGTGATTTAATATGCTTTTCAAATCCAGGACACCTGAACACTTGCTCGAGATCCCCAAGGAAGAGAGAGGTCATGAAAGGATAAAGCAAGCTTCATCACCAGCTCCTTTTTGATGGTCTCTGGTGGTAGACGTGACAACATGGAGAACATGCCTACATCAGAAGGTCCCCAGAGCCCAGGACCCCAGCAGGAGGACCACAGTCACAACCAGGGGCCACCCAACTTGGAATATCAGGCCTTCAGTCCCTACCACATCTCCCAGCATGCCACAAATAATTAAAATTGAACGGATGAGAAAGCATCACCCTCATGACAATAAGAGACTATCTGGAGCAAAGAGCTTGGAAGAAGGAAACCATGCCTGTCTGATCAGCTACTAGGGCTCATCCCTGTAAAATGTGAGTCAGTGGCCTTATTCAGCATAACACACACACAGCATACACATGGAACACACACACACAGAACACATACACAGCACACACACGACACACATGTACAGAAATTGTTTCATGGGAGTAGAGTGAGGGGAGGGCCTAGGTCCCTTTGGGCTACTATAACCAAAGACCACAGGTGCCGAGGTCCAGCCCCAGCTGATCCAGGGTATTCGAAGGGGAGATGGCTTCGGTGAGTTCACTGGATACAATAGCTTTAATTAAATATTAATTAGAGATGTAAAGAGTAATAGAATAAGGATAGCTTAGCAGGAAAATTCAGTGGAGAAAAGAGGCTGAGTAGCTTGGTTTGCGCGGGAAACCAATAAAACTTCAAGACAAGAAGCTTGCACCACTTACGTAGGCTGCAGGCGTCCTTCTGTTCTCCCGAAGGAGAGGAGACACTGAGGCCTCCCCGATCGGATCTTAGAAGCCCAGGCAAAATTAGTAAGCATGGTGGGCTCCATGCTCCAGATGGAAACTCAGCCAGAGTTTGAGAGAGAGAACGACATGGGGAGACCAGTCTTTCGAGGAACTGATCCCAATTCTTTATTTTCCAGGGTCTGTTTTTATACACTGAGATGTTATACAAAAGTCACGCGGGGTCAGCAGTCCTGACTTTTATTAAAGTCAGGTGCTTCATACAAATGTATACAGAGGTCTTAGGGGTGTTACGTCATCTTCTGGCCAGGGGGTCTGCTGACAATTTATGACCCTCTCCTTGTGACAGTGGTCAGTCAACACTTATTTCTCTGGGAGTGATTATTCTTAAAACAGACGCCACCCAAATAAAGTTACATTCCTATAGGGTGAGGGTGTAGTGGGTTTTAATTAAGGAAAGAATTTACTTAGCCTAAGGTCTAACGTGATTAATATCAAAGGTTAATACTTATTTCTTCTATATATTCATTAATGTGTATAAGGGCAGGGGATGTGGAGACAGCAGTAAACATTGGCTCAACAAATGAAAAACCCTTCACCAATACAATTTCTAATCAGCCCACTATAGACTTATACTAATAGTTTTCTAACTTCTCTAAAGAACCTGTTTTTAGAAGGTTTAAAGTATCTCATGCGTCTCACGGTTGGGAGGCTGTGAGCAATTACATGTGGCCGGACAAACCTGTCAGGCAGGCTAGAGACCCTTCAGAGGAGTTTGTAGATTGAAACACTCCTATCATGCCCAGGAATTATTATTAACTGGAGCTCTAAGTTAACTCCTTCTCCGAAAGAGGTGGTGGGGGACAGCCCCCCATAAAGTCAGAGGTGTAGGTGAGAGCGCAAAGTAGTAAAGTAGGCAGACTCTGGTTTTGGGGGTAGATGCTCAAGAATTTCCAGGGGGCCTCCTGAGGCTCCATCCTGCCTTTGCGTATGTCGAGCCTCCTTCCTCATGACCTTTGCCATGGGTGGAGGTCCTCATGCCACCTCCCTGCACACAGGCATGGAGGTTTATGAACAATAGATGCTTCTGGAGGCTGAAGGCCAAGGTCAGGGTCAGGGTCAGGGTCGGGTTCATGTGGACCCCACAAGGAGAAATGGGGAGGGGCTCCATGGTCCTTCTGTAACAACACTGACCCCATTTCTGAGGGCTCCACTCTCATGATAAGTGTCTCTCCAGGGCCCCACCTCCTAATACCATCACATGGGCATCAAGATCTAATGCATGAATCTGGGGGAGACACAAATGTAGCAGGAGCTGAAGTGAACATCCTTGGGCCGTACTTTTGAGTTATTGCTTTTTCTGTCTTTTTCCTTAACAAGATACATTTAAAAGCCAGATGTGATCAACCAGGATTATTATTCTTTTTAAAATTAAAATTAATAGAAATGTTGAATCAACTTTGCCTACTTGGGATAAACCACCCTTGATTGTGGTGTATAACTATTTTTAATACATTGTTGGGTTCTATTTGCTAACATTTTCATGTAGATTTTTACATTTATGTTCATGAGAGATATTGGTCTGTAGTCTCCTTTCATTTTTCAGAATTTACCTTTGGTTCTGCTGGGCCTTCATTGCTGTGTGGGCTTTTCTCTAATTGTGACAAGCGAGGGTTACTCTCCATTTCTGGTGCATGGGCTTCTCTTCGAGGTGGCTTCCCTTGTTGTGGAGCACAGCTCTAGAGCACAGGTTCAGCAGTTGTGGTGTGTGGGCTTAGTTGCTCTGTGGCATGTGGAATCTTCCCAGACCAGAGATCAAACCTGTGTCCCCTGCATTGGCATGTGGGTTCTTATCCACTGTACCAACAGGGAAGTTCATTATATGATTTCTGTTGTTTTAAATTTATTAAAGTGTGTCTGTGGCCCAGAATGTGGCATGGTATATCTTTGTGAATCTTCCATGTGAGCATGAGAATAATGCGTGTTCTGTTGTTGCCATAATTCGTAGATGTGAATTGTATCCAGTTGATGAATGCTATTTTTTTTAATATTTATTTATTTGGCCATGCTGGGTCTCAGTTGTGGCATATGGGATCTTCACTGTGTTATGTGGAATCTTTTGTTGCAGCTTACAGACTCTCTAGTTGTGACATGCAGGCTCAGTAGTTGGGGGTGTGGGCTTCAAAGCATGTGGCTTCACCAGCTGTGGCAACGGGCTTAGTTGCTCCATGGCATATGGGATCTTAGTTCCTGAACCAGGGTTTGAATTCATGTCCTTTGCATTGCAGGTGGAGTCTTAACCACTGGGCCACCAGGGAAGTTCCTAGATGTTGTTGTTGAGTTTTACTGTGTCCTTCCTGATTTTCTGCCTGATGATTTCTAATAGACATTTAGATTTCTAATAGTCCATTTCTAATAGACAGGTGTTGAAATCTCCAGTTCAGATAGTGGATTTACCTATGTCTTTTGCACTTTTATTAATTTGTCCTTCACACAGTTTGTCCGTTTCTAGGTTCATTCACATGAAGGATTGTTGTCTTCCTGATAATTGATCCTTTTACCATTATTTAATGCCCTCTTTATCCCTGACACCTTTCCTTGCTTTGAAGCTTTTTCTCTGTGAAATTAATAGGCTACTCCTGCTTTATCTTGACTACTGTTTACATGTGGATTTTCCTTCATCTGATTGTCTTTATACTCAGTGTGAGTTTCCTATAGACAATGTATGATTGAGCCTGCTGTTTTGATCCAGCTTACAATCAATTATTGGTCATTTAGATCACTGACTTTCAAAGTGTTTACTGATACAGTTGTATTAGTATCTACCATATTTGTTACTGTAGTTTATTTGTTGCCCTTTTACATCTAATTTTTTGATACTCTTTCTGCCTTTTGTGATTTTACCTGAGCATTTTGTATGATGTCATTTTCTCCCTTTTATTAGCATATCACTTAAATATTCAGTTTTACTTTTTTTAGCAGTTGCCCTAGAGTTTGCATCATACATTTACAGCTATCCATAGGCCACTTTAAAATAATGTCATAATTCAAAGGTGGTATAAATACCTTCGGAGAAGGCAATGGCAACCCACTCCAGTACTCTTGCCTGAAAAATCCCATGGACAGAGGAGCCTGGTAGGCTGCAGTCCACGGGGTCGCTAAGAGTTGGACACGACAGAGCGACTTCACTTTCCCTTTTCACTTTCATGCACTGGAGAAGGAAATGGCAACCCACTCAATTGTTCCTGCCTGCAGAATCCCAGGGACGGGGGAGCCTGGTGGGCTGCCGTCTATGGGGTCACACAGAGTCAGACATGACTGAAGCAACTTAGCAGCAGCAGCAGCATAAATACCTTAAAATAACAAAATAATCCTTGTCCCTTCCTTCAATCCCTTGAATCTTTGCTGTCAGTTTTAAAATATATATGCAAGCATGTTTTTGTTGTTGTTTAGTCACTAAGTCATGTCTATTTGTGACCCCATGGATCATAGCCTGCTAGGCTCCTCTGTCCATGGGATTTCCCAGGCAAGAATACTGGAGCAGGTTGCCATTTCCTTCATCAGGGGATCTTCCTGACCCAGGGATTGAACCTATATCTTCTGCATTGGCAGGCAGATTCTTTACTGCTGAGTCACCTGGGAAGCTCATATACAAGCATAAACAAGCATATATAAGTATATAATATATGCTCGGATAATTGAATATATTATTGGTAGTCTTATTTAACAAAATATTATCTGATAGATACATGAGAACTAAGAAAAATAAAAGTTTATTTTTGACTTCACTTATTCTTTCCTCAACGTTCTTTCTTCCTTTATGTAGGCCTGAGTTTCTGACCTTCTCTCTAAACAACTATCTTTTTCCTTCTATCTAAACAATTTATTATTTCCTTCTCTAAACAACTTACTTTTACCATTTCTGCCAAGGCAACAAATTTACTCAGTCTTTGTATGTCTGAAAAAGTCTATATTTCTCCTTCATCTTTGATAGATAATTTTGCAGGTTATAGAATTCTAAGTTGGTCGTTTTTTTTCTCAACACTAAATATTGGACTCTCTTCTTGCTTTCACGGATTCTGAGAAATCAAATGTAATCCTTCTCTTTGTTCCTCTAGGGTGTTAGAGAATGATTAAAGAAAATTCAGGAAATACAAACAAACTTTAACCCTTCATGAAGCAAAAAGTGTCCATTTGGAAAATTGCAAAATGGGGGAGACGGCAAGAAGCTTTTCTAAGAAAGAATGAAGAACAAAATGGAGACGAACAGAAAATTTCTGATTGGCTGGGCAACATAGTTAATCTTGTTTAGGATGAAAAGAAGCAGGTAATAAGTGTAGAGCCCAGAACTAGCTTGGCCTTTGGGGATTGACTGACTGGATATGCACTGTTTCTGGTCAAGAGGAACATGTCCAGAGACCCAAAAATCGTGTTGTTTCAATTTCCTGCCATGGCACCCTAGGCAGAAGCAGCTCCACCTTGGACCTACGAAGTTATTTTAGCACCAGAAAAAGTGCTTTGTTTTTGTTCCACACCACCCCCCCACTCTTGTGTCTCTCAGGATTTCTTGTTTGTCTTTGGTCTTATGTAGGTTGAGCATAAAATTCCAGCCAATATTGTTTCATAACCCTAAAAACGATGATGCCATACACATGCTGCACTCACTGTGCCAGCAAATTTGGAAAATTCAGCAGTGGCCATAGAGCTGGAAAAGATCAGCTTTCATTCAAATCCCAAAGAAAGGCAATGCCAAATAATGTTCAAACTACTGCACAACGTTTATTTCACATGCTAGCAAGCTAATCCTCAAACTCCTTCAAGCTGGGTTTCAGCAGTATGTGAACCAAGAATTTTCAGATTTACAAGCTGGATTTAGAAAAGGCAGAGGAGCCAGAGGTCAAATTGTCAACATCTATAGGATCATAGAAAAAGAAAGAGAATTCCAGAAAAACATCTATTTCTGTTTCATTAACTATGCTAAAGCCTTTGATTCTATGAATAACAATAAACTGTGGAAAGTTCTTGAAGAGATAGGAATATAAAACCATCTTACCTGCCTCCTGAGAGACTTGTATGCAGGTCAAGAAGCAACAGTTAGGACAAGGCATGGAACAGTGAACTGGTTCCAAATTGGGAAAGGAATACATCAAGACTGTTTATTGTCACCCTAGCTATTTAACTTATATGCAGAGTACATCATGCGAAAGGCTGGACTGGATGAGTCACAAGCTGGAATCAAGATTACTAGGAGAAATATTAGCAATCTCAGATATGCAGATGATACCACTTTAATGGCAGAAAGCAAAGAGAAACTAAAGGGCATCTTGATGGAGACTGAAAGAGAAGAGTGAAAAACCTGGCTTAAAACTCAACATTCAAAACTCACCATTTCATGGTGACTGCACCTTGAAAATTAAAAGACACTTGCTCCTTGAAAGAAAAACTATGACAAAGCTAGCCAGCATATTAAAAAGTAGAGACATCACTTTGCTGACAGGGCTGCGTCTAGTCAAAGCTATGGTTTTTCCTTTAGTCTTGTATGGATGTGAGAGTTAGACCATAAAGAAGGCTGATCACCAAAAAATTGATGCTTTCAAACTGTGGTGCTGGAGAAGACTCGAGAGTCCCTTGGACAGCAAACAGATCAAGCCAGTCAATCCTGAAGGAAATCAACCTTGAGTATTCACTGGAAGGACTGATGCTGAAGCTCCAATACTTTGGTCACCTGATGCAAAGGGCCAGCTCGTAGAAAAGACCCTGATACTGGGAAAGGTTGAAGGCAGGAGAGGAAGGGATAACAAAGGTGGTTGGATGGCATCAGTGACTCAGTGAACATGAGTTTGAGCAAACTCCAGGAGACAGTGAAAGACAGGGAAGCCATTGTCTGTGGAATTCCGAAGAGTTGGATACGACTTGGTGACTGAACTATGATAAATTATTTCATATATTTCGTATGTTTCTTTCTCTCTGCTCCTTCAGTTAGGCTCTGATGATTCCCAGGTGGGTTAAGTTCTCATTCCTAGGCTTCCCCAAGTGCAGCCTTATTAAGAAGAACAGAGGGCTCTTTCTGTTAGAGCATAAAGAGTTTTCTCACTGATATTTTATGTGAGAACCTGGTGACTGGGTTGAGGACCTCAGGGAAAACCCCACAATCTTGTGGGTGTCGTCCCCGATCATTAGGTCCCTTCTGGATTTTTTAACACAGATTGTCTCCCCTGATTAGATCAGATCAGTCGCTCAGTCATGTCCGACTCTTTGCGACCCCATGAATCGCAGCACGCCAGGCCTCCCTGTCCATCACCAACTCCCAGAGTTCACTCAGACTCACGCCCATCGAGTCAGTGATGCCATCCAGCCATCTCATCCTCTGTCGTCCCCTTCTCCTCCTGCCCTCAGTCCCTCCCAGCATCAGAGTCTTTTCCAATGAGTCAACTCTTCGCATGAGGTGGCCAGAGTACTGGAGTTTCAGCTTTAGCATCATTCCTTCCAAAGAAAGCCCAGGGCTGATCTCCTTCAGAATGGACTGGTTGGATCTCCTTGCAGTCCAAGGGACTCTCAAGAGTCTTTTCCAACACCACTGTTTAAAAGCATCAATTCTTCGGCACTCAGCCTTCTTCACAGTCCAACTCTCACATCCATACATGACCACAGGGAAAACCATAGCCTTGACTAGACGAACTTTTGTTGGCAAAGTAATGTCTCTGCTTTTGAATATGCTATCTAGGTTGGTCATAACTCTCCAAGGAGTAAGCGTCTTTTAATTTCATGGCTGCAGTCACCATCTGTAGTGATTTTGGAGCCCAGAAAAATAAAGTCTGACGCTGTTTCCACTGTTTCCCCATCTATTTCCCGTGAAGTGGTGGGACTGGATGCCATGATCTTTGTTTTATGAATGTTGAGCTTTAAGCCAACTTTTTCACTCTCCACTTTCATTTTCATCAAGAGGCTTTTGAGTTCCTCTTCACTTTCTGCCATAAGGGTGGTGTCATCTGCATATCTGAGGTTATTGATATTTCTCCCGGCAATCTTGATTCCAGTTTGTGTTTCTTCCAGTTCAGCGTTTCTCATGATGTACTCTGCATAGAAGTTAAATAAACAGGGTGACAATATACAGCCTAGACGAACTCCTTTTCCTATTTGTCTTCCCTGAGCCTCTGGCAACTCATAAATTACAGTTAAGGCTTTCCTGCCCCAGGACTGGCTCCTGTGATAATTTCCACTTGTGGAGTCTCCACTCCAGATGTTTTTTTCTCCCATGTGGGATGCAGGAGGGAAACAGAGGTGTGTAGTTCCTGGGCACAGGGCAGCTAGGCAATGAGGAAACCTGAGTAGGTTAGCCTCTGTAAAGTGGTTTCTCATGAGGTCAGGTATGGCGAAGGCCTGGAACATTGGGAAAAAATGATATTCAAACATAAAAGTGTCATGAAGAAGTTCTTGGACCTTATAAGCAAAAGCAACATTCTTTAGTGCCAATAAAAGATGCATATTAGGTTTTGGCTTGATTCACTGATCATTGTTCCTTGAGTTGAGAAAATCCCTTGGAAAATGGAATGGCTACCCACTCCAGTATTCTTGCCTGGAGAATTTCATGGATAGAGGAGCCTGGCAGGCTACTGTCCATGTGGATGCAAAGAGTTTCATGATTGAGGTAACTGACACACTTCTGCTTCTTATCCAGTGTAATGGAGCAAGATGTTACCAGTGACACGTTTTCAGTGGCATTTATATTTTAATAACTTTTAAAGTTTTGAAAATGCAGGTTTGTTAGTCCAACTTCATCCTCTCTATGCTCAGAAATTACACATTGTAAGTATAAGCTGGGAGGACATCTGTGCGAGTAATTCGAGGAGGCTTGAGAACGTGACCGTGTTGGCAGGTTGTGATGAACTCCGTGGCAGACAAGTGTGTGTGAGTGACTTGCAGATGAGATATTCAACGCCACATAGAAAGTCAGTTCAGACAGTGTCTTGACCGAGGCCTTCCCAACAGGGTGATTCCTAAATGACAGAAACGTCTGTCTCCTCATTAGATGTTTGTTTACATAACGAATCATTGCCTGAGATACTGAACCACCGTGAATCCTTGACATGCTGTTTTTGTACAATATAGAAACTCACAAGTGTTTTCTTATGTGACTGTACAAGCCACCTAAAATATTTTAGCAGGTTCAAGGCCACTTCTGCTTTCACCTGACTCATTCATTTTGGGGAGAGAGATCTGTTTTTAAGGTAGGGTTTTAATGGTACATGAGACCAGAGTCTCTTTTTTCTTTTTTTAAAAAATAAATTCTTGGAGTATAATTGCCTTATAATGTTTTGTTCATTTCTACTGTACAGCAAACATAAAAGTTTGCACATTTCCAAAAAAAAAAAAAAGAGGGGATTCAAAATTAAAAAAAAAAGAGAGGATATAGTTATACATACAGCTGAATGTATATGTATAACTATATCCCCTCTTTGTTTGCATTTCAAGGGGGACAGAGGGGTGGGATGATTTGGGAGATTTGGATTGACATATATGCACTACTGACGCTAAGAATAAAATAGATAATTAATGAGAACTTACTGTACAATACAGAATCTTTTAAGTTTTTTTTCTTATTTATTTGTTTATGGCTGTGCTGGGTCTTCATTGCTGTGTGGGCTTTTCTTCTAGGTGTGGGGCATTGTGGCTTCTCTTGTCATGGTTCCCGGACTCCAGAGCCCCGGCTCAATAGTTGTGGCTTACTTGCTCTACAGCATGTGGGATCTTCCTGGACCAGGGATCGAACTCATGTTTCCTGCATTGGCAGGTGGCTTCTTTACCACTGAGCCACCAGAGAAGCCCCCAGGATCACTCTAACACTCTTCTCTTGGCCTTTAACACACTCTGGCTTTAACACACTCTAACACACTCTCAATCAGATTGAGACACTGTTTAAATAAATTTAAGTTTCTTTTTCTTTGAGTAGGGGAAGTTGATACTGCTTCAAATATCTTCTGAAGTTAGGCTTTCAATTTCACATTCATATATCCCAGGAGGGAGGCAGGACTTTCCAATATATGACAGTAAGGGTCAATTACACTTAAATTCATGCTTAATCATAACATGCTTACATTGTGGAAATTTGCATAAATTATTAATTACAGCTCATTAAAATTTTACAAATAGCAACCCACACCAGTATTCTTGCCTGGAGGGCTACAGTCCACAGGTTTACAAAGACTCAAACACGACTAAGCGACTAACACTTTCACTTTCTCAACTTTTCTCAAGCCAAAAAGAAAAAAATCTAGTTGTCTTTTGTTCGTACTCTCATAAATTCAGAGTGTCTTGTTAAGATCTGTTGGGACGTACCTTGGTCTTCATGGTCTGAATTTTTGCAGCTTCTTCTCAAAATGCCTCCAGCTGTCACCAAAGCTACTCCTGGTCTCTACTCAAAAACTGCCCCCTCCACTTTTAGCAGGAGTGAGTATACGTCTTTAAGTTAAAGGGTCCAGAGATCTCAAGCCAGGCCCCTCAAGAAGTTTATAGATGGTTTTGCAAGGGCCGTAAACCTAACCCCAGAACACCAACCAAGATGACACATCCAGAAGACAACTTCTCCAGAAGACCCAGGAAGCAAGCTCCCAATATCAGAGGCAGTTTGTCCTCTTTCAGTCTGCTCTCCCAAGTTATCTCCCTGCATCCTCACTTTCTTCTGCATTTACTTAAGAATCTAGATTATTAACAGATACTCAAAGTTCTTATTTACAATGTGTATGTGTTTCTCATCTTTAATTTTTCTTGTGATGCTTTGAGTCACTCCTTTGTGTGTCTTCTGATTAAGATGCACATTCAGGATAATGTTTTTACTTGTGTTCCTTTGAATGATAACCAGCTGTCTTTGATGCTAGTTCATTGCAGTAAGAAAGGCAGTTTTCTGTGTAATTGGAATCAAGCAATAAGTGCTTTGTAAGTGACAAAACACTGGGTCAAGTGGCCAGAAAAATCAAACTCCCATCAAACCTAGACATGAAGATGTCTGCCTGAACAATAACAACACGTGGCAACTTTGTAGCCCGTGTTTCACAGAAATAGAGCTTGGACACCCTTAGCTCCTGCTGAATACAGGACTACAAACCCCAAGACATGCCTTTCTTCATATTATTCCATGTCGCTTTGCTCAGATCAGTCATCACCAAAGTCCGAAATACTGAGGAATGGACTTTGTCCCTTCATGTGATCCAACAAGTGATCTTTGAGCAAAAGGAAATAGCAAATCTGACAGTAATAGATTCTGGAAAACTGCCAGCAGAGCCTTATCAT
The DNA here is from genome assembly GCF_027580195.1 of Bos mutus. Taxonomy (NCBI): domain Eukaryota; kingdom Metazoa; phylum Chordata; class Mammalia; order Artiodactyla; family Bovidae; genus Bos; species Bos mutus. Next base: position 12,650,712 of record NC_091640.1, on the reverse strand, counting down.
ACATGCCCAGCTCTCCAAAAAGCAGTGAAGATGGAAATCGCTTGTTTGCAGACAATGGTGTTGCAGTTTCCAACCTGAGCTGACAAAGATGTCAAGGGGGAGGAGCTGGGAGCCTAAACCCATGTGGTTTTGGTTTTCCCCATGATTAGAAACTATGCATCCCCAAGATACATTCCTGTCACTATGTGAAGGCTGATGAAAATGAAAGACAGGGCAAGTCTGGCTCTGGGAAATACCTTGCCCTGGAATCAACTGTAAATCAGCAAAAGCACCTGAATTATCAAGACTGTTGAGCAAACCTGGCTCAGAACTTGGTCTCGTATGCGCATGAGTATAAAGCTATTGTACCTCACACACTGTGGGGTCCCTAGGAGTTCCCCATCTCACAAGACTCATCTGAGAATCTGTCACCTAGTCAGACCCTGCAAACCCATCACTCCACTCTGCCTGTCTCGGCTGTCAAGATTCTGCCAAAGTATTTTCCAGGATGTTTTTGAGGGTGTTGTGCTAAAGCCTAAAGTTGACAAAAGCTATAAACACAAAATATTATAAGGTAATTAGCCTCCAATCAAAATAAATAAGTTTAAAAAATCAAGTTTATCTATAGGATAGCAAGCATGCCTAGAAATAGAATTGTGAAACAATCTTTCCATGATACATAGAGCAATAATAAAATGCTTATAAACAATGTCCACAAGAACGGCACAGGATCTATATAAATAAATCAATCGAGTCATTCTGAAAGAAGTAATGGAAAATGCCAACAAAATGAAAAAGTGGAAAAAGGATAAACTATCACTTTCTCCCAAAGTATCATAAAATTCATAGTCTTAAAGGGCCACAATTAAACAACTAGCACCATTCTCAAACTGGTACTTTTAGATGAAATATGAGTGGAGTGTTACATCCATCATTTATTTTGGCAGGTAAACTATATTAAACTAGATAAGCATTAGTCTTATCTTTATAAAAATAAATAAGATTTAATTACATTTTCAAAAGCATTTATATTCAGCTTAGTTTAAGTCATTCTGATCTCTTTATATTGTTCATTCTAATTTATCTTTTAATTTTAAAGATAATGTTGAAGTAATATAATTTTGATTGAACAAATTGAGGTGATCTATTGAAGGGAAAGTAATGTTTAGATCGAAAAAATTGAGTCATATTTTGTAAACTTTTATTACCTTCATTTTAGCAAAATCACTGCTTTCAATTATTTATATAAATATCCCTTCTCTTCAACAGAACACGGAAGCTGTGCAGTGAGAGTCAGCACTCTTGGATATTTTGTCAAATTTCAGTCACATAGTGCTCATAATTTCACATATTTTAAAGTCTCGTCTTGAAGATTCACATACTATTTGATAGTTTATTGGCATTTGTAATTTTCTCTTTTAAAATGTAAGCACAGCACACACTCGCCTCACTTGCACCGTTGTTTATAACTGTTACGAGGGGCTGCAAGAGGGTTCCTGAATTCATCTGAAAAGCTGGCAGGAAGTGAGGAAGCGCGGAGTCCTGAGGATCTGGAGTGGGGCCGGGGCGCAGGTGGAGCCTGGAGGAGCTCTAGTCCAGAGAAACTACGGAGGGACTTGACCACGGTTCTTGACCGTGGTTCTTACTTATTTTATTCTTATTGTGGCATCTTTATGCTTTCATTTATACATTTTACTACTGTAATAGACCCAAAGGAAGACCAGTACTGGACGGTGGTAAATTCAGCAGTGTCATATCATTTAAGATCTATCTGGTCTTTGGTGAGGATTATTCTCAACATCATACTCTATGAAGCTATAGCATCGATTATTGTAAAACCCATCTTGCATACTGTATGAAAATACAGTATCACGGGTCTGAAATGTTTCTGAAACAATCTCATAAGAAATAAAAATTTTTATTTAATTTTTATTTATTTTTCTGCACCTGGTCTTGTTTGTGACATGTGGGATCTAGTTCCCTGACCAGAGATTGAACCCAAACTCCTTGCACTGGGAGAAGAATTTTTCCCGCCTAATTTTTATTTAGTTGTTAGCTCTGAATATGGCAACTAAGGCTCTATATAGGAAGACTAGGACTGGATATGATAAAGAATTTAAGAATAGAAGACTTGGAGAGGAGTTTTGTTGTGGTAAATAAAGCAAAAGAGGGAAAAGGGCAAGTAACACTTGGCTTAAATGTGAGATAAGTGCAAGTTCAAAAAAAAGAAACATGGTGGAAAAGGCCACTCTAGTACTTATTGAGGAAATATTGTGTGGTGAGCCAGGCAGTTTCCCATCCCACGAACTGTACATTCTAGTGGGCAGATAGGACACCCCATTTTCTGAACCCCAAGCATGCCCTTGACGCACTTGTACTAGACAGGGTTGTTGGACCTATTTGAGTCGCTGTGTAAAACAGCAGAATCCAGTGAGTCAGAAATGTGCAAGTTCTGACGTTCTGCAAGTTCTGAGGCCTCACAAACCTGCCAATTCAGGAGACACGGGTTTTCAGGAAAATTCTGAAAGAGATGGGAATACCAGACCACCTGACTTGCCTCCTGAGAAATCTGTATGCAGGTCAGGAAGCAACAGTTAGAACCAGACGTGGAACAGACTGGTTCCAAATAGGAAAAGGAGTACGTCAAGGCTGTATATTGTCATCCTGCTCATTTAACTTATATGTAGAGTATATCATCAGGAATGTTGGACCAGATGAAGCACAAGCTGGAATCAAGATTGCCAGGAGAAATACCAATAACCTCAGATATGCAGATGACACCACCCTTATGGCAGAAAGTGAAGAAGAACTAAAGAGCCTCTTGATGAACATGAAAATGAAAGAGGAGAGTGAAAATATTGGCTTAAAACTCAACAATCAGAAAACAAAGATCATGGCATCTGGTCCCATCACTTCATGGCAAAGAGATAGGGAAACAGTGGAAAGAGTGGCAGACTTTATTTTGGGGGGCTCCAAAATCACTGCAGATGGTGACTGCAGCCATGAAATAAAAAGAAACTTGCTCCTTGGAAGAAAAGCTATGAAAAAACTAGACAGCATATTAAAAAGGAGAGAAATCACTTTGCCAGCAAAGGTCCATCTAGTCAAAGATATGGTTTTCCCAGTAGTTATGTATGGATGTGAGAGTTGGACTATAAAGAAAGCTGAGCACTGAAGAATTGATGCTTTTGAACTGTGGTGTTGGAGAAGACCTTTGAGAGTCTCTTGTATTGCAAGGAGATCAAACCAGTCAATCCTGAAGGAAAGTAGTCTTGAATAGTCATTGTGTTAGGGGAAGCACACTGATTGAAACCGCCCACCCTGGCCAGGCACCATAGTAACCATTTGCATGAGTTGTTTTATGACAGGAGATCCTGATAAGAAATGGAACTAATAAGCCACCACCAACCGGAAGAGTCCAGGAAAGGTCGAAAGGAGACACCGCATGTCTGTCCACTTCCCAGAATCCCTCTCGCTAGCATCCATCTTGGCTGAGCAATGCGTGCGCCACCAAGAAAGACTCTAAATTAGAATGATTGGCCAAAGACCACCCGGAAACTAATCCCATCACCATAAAACCCTATATTGAGAGCCATGCAGCAGAGCAGTTCTCCTGGGTTCCCTTACCCTACTGCTCCACACCCGGGTGCCCTTTCCCAATAAAATCTCTTGCTTTGTCAGTACATGTGTCTCCTTGGATAATTCATTTCCGAGTGTTAGATAAGAGCCCAGTTTCGGGCCTTGGAAGGGGTCCGCCTTCCTGCAACAAACGGCGACTCTGGCGGGGACTCTTCTTCACTGAGACTGACATCCTGACCACTCGGGGTACTCAGGGGCCAGCTTGCCTGCCCATGGACCAGACCCAGCAGCTGCAACTGGGACCCTTTTGTCCCTGGTCTCCTCCTGACGTGGACAACTGGCCAGAGTGCCCCGACCGGTAAGGAACAAGAGACTTTATTGACCCCTCTCCCCTTCCCTCTCTCTTTCCTCCCCTTAACCCTTCCTATCCTTCCCCGTTTTTCTAGTCCCCCTGTCCTGGACGCAAGAATCTGGTCGAACGGCCCTCAGCCTGAGCTGAGGATTGGAGATTGATCACCTCCTCTAGGCAGAGAATTCAAATTCTGGTTCTGGTCTGGTCTGATTTCTGGTAGGGCCAAGTTCCAGTCCTCCCTTCTCTGGAGGCCCAGGGAAAAGTCCCATAATGCCTGGGTATCTGTAGGTGGCAGGAGACGTCTGTAAGGCCACCTCTTTTGCCCCCCCTCCCGCCTCCTCCCCCTTCTTCTTTCAACCTGGTTTCCTTTCCTTCCTTTGAAATCTTTGAAGATGTTAGTACTTGGATCTGAAGTTCTGTGTCTCTGTAGGAGGTTTTCTGAGAGACTGTATTCTTGTATTTAAGGGAGTGTCTGATGAGGACTTCCAGGTTTATATGTGTGTGTTTTAACTCTGTGTTCTGTGTTGTGGTTTTTGATGGCCATTTTGCTTTGTCTGGCCACCATTTGGTTTAGACCTGCTGCCATTTTGTTAGAACTTGATTTTCTTTCCGTGTGCCTTGAGACAAGGGCTCTCAGGAACACTTATCTAGACCATCTCTAACTCCCTGAGACTGAGGGAAAAGGGGAAAAAGACTTTAAAATTTTTATATATTTCAACTGTTTTTTAAATAAACTAATAAATTTTATATTGTAATATCTAATTCACGACTAAACTTAGATAATGAAGCTAGATCTTGCACTGTGTCTGTGTAAATATGTCTTGGTATGTCTTTGTCTCTGGATAATATTTTTGAGGTTAATTTGTAGATGAGCTCTATTTAATTGGCTTAAAAAAGGTAAGCACTTACAAATCAAATAATTTTAAATTAATAAATTCCAGGTTCATGTGAACTGGGAAATATTCAGTATTAAATACCTGATATTAATGTTTGTTTGTTGACCTGTCTAATATAGATATATCTTAGAGTAATTAACACTAAGTAAAATATTTTCATTGTATCTAGGTTTCAGTTCAGTTCAGTTCAGTCGCTCAGTCGTGTCCGACTCTTTGCAACCCCATGAATCGCAGCACGCCAGGCCTCCCTGTCCATCACCAACTCCCAGAGTTCACTCAGACTCACACCCATCGAGTCAGTGATGCCATCCAGCCATCTCATCCTCTGTTGTCCCCTTCTCCCCCTGCCCCCAATCCCTCCCAGCATCAGAGTCTTTTCCAATGAGTCAACTCTTCACATGAGGTGGCCAAAGTACTGGAGTTTCAGCTTTAGCATCATTCCTTCCAAAGAAAGCCCAGGGCTGATCTCCTTCAGAATGGACTGGTTGGATCTCCTTGCAGTCCAAGGGACTCTCAAGAGTCTTCTCCAATGCCACAGTTCAAAAGCATCAATTCTTGGGTGCTCAGCTTTCTTCACAGTCCAACTTTCACATCCATACATGACCACAGGAAAAACCATAGCCTTGACTAGACGAACCTTTGTTGGCAAAGTAATGTCTCTGCTTTTGAATATGCTATCTAGGTTGGTCATAGCTTTCCTTCCAAGGAGTAAGCGTCTTTTAATTTCATGGCTGCAGTCACCATCTGCAGTGATTTTGGAGCCCAAAAAAAGAAAGTCTGATACTATTTCCACTGTTTCCCCATCTATTTCCCATGAAGTGATGGGACCAGATGCCATGATCTTTGTTTTCTGAATGTTGAGCTTTAAGCCAACTTTTTCACTCTCCTCTTTCACTTTCATCAAGAGGTTCTTTAGTTCTTCTTCACCTTCTGCCATAAGGGTGGTGTCATCTGCATATCTGAGGTTATTGGTATTTCTCCTGGAAATCTTGATTCCAGCTTGTGCTTCTTCCAATAAAAGTTAAATATTATATGTTACAAGTTTGTCAACAAGGAAATTACCTCGAGTGAAGAAACTTCTAAAAAATGTAAATGATGTATGAGCTTTTATATAAACTCTATTAAAAATAATTATTCTCTAGAAATATGTCTAAAATAGCTTCTCCAGATTGGCGTAACTTAAATTTCTAAGAGTTGTGCCAAGTGTGTTTAGTGTTGGAAGTCTATTAAATAGTTAGGTCATTTCCAAATAAAATAAGATTTTGAAACATTTACTACTAAACACTAATTTGCTTTTACAGAGAAACTAAAGGGATTTGAGACTATAAATGAATAATGTTTGATGCCATCCTAAAATGTTCTAAGAAAGCAAGGATTTTAGAAATTATCACTGGTATTTATGCTCACCAATGTATAAAATGCTAATATAAAAGTTAATTCTTGGTTGCTAAAGGAAAGTAGGACGTGTGTTTTCAGTAAAAAGAAAAGAAAAGAAAAAGTTATTAAAAAATACTAAAAAGAGTTATGCATGATCAGGATTTTCTAAAAGTAGATTACAGTTAGTTAGATAAATGGATTTTGTTAGAAATGACACAGCCATAAGAAAACTGGTTAGAGTCAACTTGGTCCAAGATGGCAGAGCTGACTTTCACTAGACCTTGAGCCTTGGTATTTAGGCCTATTATGACATATCAACAAGCTAAATGATACACCCATCAACATTGACTGCTGCTGCTGCTGCTGCTAAGTCACTTCAGTCGTGTCCGACTCTGTGCGACCCTAGAGATGGCAGCCCACCAGGCTCCCCCGTCCCTGGGATTCTCCAGGCAAGAACACTGGAGTGGGTTGCCATTTCCTTTTCCAATGCATGAGAGTGAAAAGTGAAAGTGAAGTCGCTCAGTCACGTCTGACTCCCAGTGACTCCATTGACTGCAGCCTACTAGGCTCCTCCGTCCATGGGATTTTCCAGGCAAGAGTACTGGAGTGGGGTGCCATTGCCTTCTCCCAACATTGACTAAATCTGACCAAATGTTCTAAACCTTTTTACTTGATCTTTTCAATAAAACTTCCTAAATAGAATTCTTTTGAAGTTTTTTTGACCTCTAGCTAACTTTGAGGTACTTCAGAGGGGCCCTGAAACATCTCAAAAAGAGATATTAAACTGTGTTTATTTGGTTGGTTAAATTACATTGAAAAGATTATCAAATGAGTAATAAATCCACTCATGTTATAATATATGGTAAAATTATTAATACAGATATCCTAGAAATTATATGGAGTTCTTAACATTCTGATATGTCCTGGTATTCTAATGGAAAACCTGATGCCTTCACAAAAGTTAACAAAAAGACTGCATGTACCAACAAATATGCTTATAACTTTTATGATTTCTATCTGAAAAATTATGGATTTAAATCTTAGGTTTTCAGGAAATAGGGAAAACTGTCCTCTCAAACTAATTATGACAATACTTTGGTAAAATTAGATGTTATAAACAAAACAATTATATTTTCTCTCTATCTGACTCCTCTAAAAATTGGAAATTCTTAGGTTTCCAGTAAGTTTATCAAATGAGTTAAGAAGGTTATCTCACGGGTACAAAAATCTCAAGAAATTTTTGAGACCTTAAAAAGGGAAAAATTCACCTATATTTGTTAGGCAAAATCTGTGATAAGCCTTTTGTGTGAGTTTCCCAGCCCTGTTTTATTTTAGAAGTTCAGTCTGAGACTCTATAAATCTTTCAGCAAAATAAAAAAGTCTATAATCAATTATGGTTATATAAATCATCAGACCAAAATTAGTGAGAACAGAACTATTTTGCTAACAAATTAGCCTTAATTTGTTTATATTTGATAAAAATGAGGGTAACTGTAGGGAAAAAAAGATATTTCAAAAAAATATTAAATCCCAGTTTGTTAATGGAGGTCTGCATCTAGTAAGACTCATCTCTTAGATAATTCTTTGCTGTTATGTGATATTAATGTAAAATTTAATTAAATTCTTGGAGAACACCCTAAGTTTGTTTCTGAAGCTTATCTCAGTAATCTATCTTTGGATAAAGATCAGATGCCTCATGACCTGCAACCCAGGACTGGAAAAAGACATAATTTAAGGGACTGTCTCCAACCTGGATGGAAGGACTTCTTTATCAGGTACTCTTAACTAGCTCATGCACAATGAAACTGAAGGGAAATTAACTCTTAGATTAATTCCCACTTCCAAAAGCCCCTACACTGGATTGGTCTATAGAGAAGACAGCTGACCTGATCTCACCTTAAAATGATGCTCAAGCAAGAGAAACTACACTACAACAGGATGAGACGATGACGACATCAGAGATAGACAGCTTACCCAAGATGCTGGACCTGATTTGTATGATCATTTATGTTTTCTTGACTTCTTAGACCTTTACATACAAATCAAATGCTTTTCCATCATAGGCCTGAGTCTATGCTAGTTTTAGAAATCAATCCAAGTGTTGGGTTTGTGGCCAATTACCTGTGTCTAGTTCTGGGTTACCTTGGTAAATTTCTCTACTACAAGACTCTAACTGGTTGGCCCTGAGAAAATTTACTTTAAAAAAAAAAAAATAAATTAAAAAAAAATATATAGTCATATTCAGGTCACTGTGATATTACTAGATGGGATCCCCACACCAGGCCAATTAATAATGCGTGCTCTGACTCTGGCCATAAATTTGAGCTTTTTTCTATTACTCAAGCTCAATCAGAACAACAAAAAAGGTTTCAACAAAGGAGGAAAAAATCTCCCACAATTATGGGATAGATTTATATAGATAACACCAGGCTATGGTAATTTAGGTTTAAAGTCTCCTCTGTGTTGGAAACAATTAAATCATACTAAGCCCAATCAGTCTAGTAATACTAGAAAACTGGGCTATGTGCCTTATAGATGGTGCCAATATATAATTTCCCTGGAAAATAAAGATTCTACAAAGCAGACTAAGTCAGATGACCTGAGATCTACTGGGCTACGTCTAATGGAAGCTCTTAAGTCTTATTTGTGACTTTACTAATACTGCTGGGCTATGTTATTTGTATTTCACCTGTTTTACAAAATTGCTGTTTCTTATACTGTCAAATGTGTGTCTGAGGCCTCTAATAAAATAATATATAGTCCCATATGAGATAGATGATAGTAACAGTAACTCTAAATATGGGAAGAAACAACAAGAAGAAATATTTTCCTGGACCAAGAGGCTAATAGACAGGTGGTCCAGAAAATTTTGGATACTGTTTTATGGCCTAGTCCAGTAACAGCACATTGAGTGGCCTGTCAACAAAACCTTTGCCAAACCTGAGAATGGACATTCTCAACACCATGGGATAAAATGGTCATGAAATGCCCCCCTCAAAATCATGGCCAAGCTTATGAGCAAAAAGGGGCTCTGCCAACTGAAGACTGACACTTGCCATCTACATCTACAAAAATTAAGTCATGGCCGCTGCAACTGCTGACTTTCAACGCCCCTAAAAGGAGTTCAGGGTGATAAACAAGAATCAGACACTCTGTGCTCTGGAAAAAACTGGCAGAACAGGTCTTCAGATAGTTAAATCTTTTCAAGAAAAGATGTTATGAGTCCCAATTCTTGCATCTTCTCATACCTAGAAAAACACTGATGTCATTAATGGTGAAATCTGCTTTGGCTATTAGAGTAGCTATGGTTCAGATATCCTGGGAAATAATTAGGTGTTGCTATAGGTGTACTTTCAGATTAGACCTTGTATTGCTAAACACTTGAGTTTTCTGAGTCGTGTCAGGCTTGGATGCCACCATTCTCAAAACAATGTTTGCTGGAAGCAAGTAACTGCAACCTTACTTTTTATAAAAACTAGGCAACTGGCTACCTGGCTACAAGTCTCCCTGAAGTGCCAGGTCCAGACTGGGTTTCAGGCCTATTCTTCTAAAAAAAAAAAAAAAAAGAGATTTATTTTGTCTACTAAATTCCAGTTATCACTCCTCCAACTACTTCTAATTGGGTCTGTTACACCAAAATGGCAGACCAAGAGATTGAGATTTCAATCATACAAGACTCAGATCTAAAACTTAGAACTCAGAAATACTTCCAATTCAGTGTCTCTTCTCCAAGCTCCTATGCTCCATTTTGACAGGAAGTTATCACAGTCATAGTTGCCTAGTTCCCTAAATTAAAACCGAGTAAAACTCTGTGGGGTTCTGGAGTAGAGATCTGTTCTGTGTTCTCCATTTCTTGTCTGTAAGATATGGGCTTCATTCAACCTCCTTGACCTTCTCTGAGTTCCAAAGGGTGGATTCAGACAATTGCTTGCTGTTCTAGGGGACATTTGCAAGGACTGAATAGTCTCTTTATTTTGTTTTCTCATCTCCCTTCTCATTTCTGACCCAAAAAAGAACCTGGCAATCAGGCCCTGACAAGATGGCTATTTCAAGGCACTAGCCTGCCGTCTTCTTGGTCAGCCGACTCCTCTATTAAAGTCTCTTCCTGTCTCTTTCCTCCATCTTTCCGTGCCGCCAGAATGGTGCGCGTGAATGTCCTGGCCGATGCTCTCAAGAGTATCAACAATGCCGAAAAGAGAGGCAAACGCCAGGTCCTTATTAGGCCGTGCTCCAAAGTCATCGTCAGGTTTCTAACAGTGATGATGAAGCATGGTTACATTGGCGAATTTGAAATCATTGATGATCACAGGGCTGGGAAAATTGTTGTGAACCTCACAGGCAGGCTAAATAAGTGTGGACTGATCAGCCCTAGATTTGATGTGCAACTCAAAGATCTAGAATGGCAGAATAACCTGCTCCCATCCCGTCAGTTTGGTTTCATTGTACTGACAACCTCAGCTGGCATTATGGACCATGAAGAAGCAAGACGAAAATATACAGGAGGGAAAATCCTGGGATTCTTTTTCTAGGGATGTAATACAAATAAAATGCCTCAGAGGACTCTGATGCTTCCTTAAAAAAAAAAAAAAAGTCTCTTCCTTGCCTCAAGTGCTGGTGTCTCTCAAATTCTTTGGACTGTCTTGCAGTGAGCAGAGCGAGCCAGGACTAGGTAACAGAAGCAGTGCTGTAGTGTACCTTGGGTTCATGCACCTTTTCATCAGTGGCTTTCTCAGGATATAGGCCAAGGTGTGGGGATGTCAGATCCTCGTTTTGATCTCTCTGAGAGGTTTTTTTTTTTTTTTTTTTTTCAGTCATTAAGAGACTTTCCATTATGCTGACTATTGCCAAAGAATGTTCCCACAGACCGCTTAGAGGCATTCTTTTTCCTCCAGGCTCCCGCCTGCATTTATTGTTTATAAATTTGTGATGATGGTGATTGTAACTGGTGGGATTTATTTCCCACCATCATTTTGATTGGCATTCCGGCAGGAATTTGGGATCCTTAGTTAGCATCTTGTCCTGTTGTGGAGGATTATTTTGTCTTCCCCCCGCCCTTAAAAAGTGTCAGGACACTTTAACTTTGAAAACTGGATTCCTGAAAGTCAGGTGTGCTTGGAATTTATTTCTCCAATACGCACCCCAGGACATTTCCTGAGGGCATCTGTCATTAACAGAATCTCAGCCCTTGTGAATTGAGGTGCCAGTGACCACCAGAGATAAAGTTTTAGTTACAAGAACTGTCCTCAAGGTGTCACCAGTGTTCAGTCCTACCTTTAGTTTCTGAGATAGGTAGAACCTTCCCTTGTGGCTCAGCTAGTAAAAAATCCGCCTGCAATGTGGGAGGCGTGGGTTCGATCCCTGGGTTGATCCCCTGGAGAAGGGAAAGGCTACCCTCCAGTATTCTGGCCTAGAGAATACCAGGGACTTTATAGTCCATGGAGTCACAAAGAGTCAGACCCAACTGAGCGACTTCCACTTTCACTTTAGGGAAAGTTGTGGCAGAAAGCAAAGAGGAATTACAGAGCCTCTTGATGAAAGTGAAAGAGAGTGAAAAAGCTGGCTTAAAACTCAACATTCAGAAAACTAAGATCATGGGATCCTGTCACATCACTTCATGGAAAAGATGGGGAAAAAATGGAAACCGTGACAGACTTTATTTTCTTGGGCTCCAAAATCACTGCAGATGGTGACTGCAGCCATGAAATTAAAAGACACTTGCTTCTTAGAAGAAAAGCTATGACCAACCTAGGCAGCATATTGAAAAGCAGAGACATTATTTTTCCAACAAAGGTCCATCTAGTCAAAGCTATGGTTTTTCCAGTGGTCATGTATGGATGTGAGAGTTGGACCATAAAGAAAGCTGAGTACCCAAGAATTGAGAGTCTCTTGAACTGCAAGGAGATCAAACCAGTCAATCCTAAAGGCAATCAACCATGAATACTCACTGGAAGGACTAATGCTGAAACGTCAATATTTTGGCCACCTGATGCAAAGAACTGATCCTCTAATGCTGGGAAAGATTGAAGGCAGGAGGAGAAGGGGACAACCGAGGATAAGATGGTTGGATGGTATCATCGACTCAATGGACACGAGCTTGAGTAAACCGCAGAAGTTGGTGATGGACAGGGAAGCCAGGCGGGCAGCAGTCCATGAGATTGCAAAGAGTCAGACATGACTGAGCAATTGAACTGAACAATAATAGAAGGATGCAATATTTTTACAGAATCTACTTTATTGAAATATTACCACACTGTAAGCTTTTTGTTGGTTTTGGAGATGAATTGCTCGTGGGTATCTTGGTTTACAAATAGTTCTTTGCATTCCAGGTTGCCTCCTTCATTCCTGAAGATTTCCTTTTTCGAACACCTGCTTTGAAATCATGTTTTCTTAGTTTTGGTTTATTTCTCATTGTCCTAGGAGATGGGCTCCTAAAGACCTTGCAATAAAGTCATCCAAACCCAAAAAGAACTTGTAGTTTATATCCTCACATGCCTTCCCTATATTTTCCTTGAGTTTCATAAAATCCCTCCTGACATTTGAATATTTATGATTTGGATTTCATTTCATATATGGTGTTAGAGTATTCTAACCTCATTCTTGTTTTGTTTGTTTTAATAAGCCTCCCATCAGTTCAGTTCAGTTCAGTCACTCAGTCGTGTCTGACTCTTTGCGACCCCGTGAATCGCAGCACGCCAGGCCTCCCTGTCCATCACCAACTCCCGGAGTTCACTCAGACTCATGTCCATCGAGTCAGTGATGCCATCCAGCCATCTCATCCTCTGTCGTCCCCTTCTCCTCCTGCCCCAATCCCTCCCAGCATCAGAGTCTTTTCCAGTGAGTCAACTCTTCGCATGAGGTGGCCAAAGTACTGGAGTTTCAGCTTTAGCATCATTCCTTCCAAAGAAATCCCAGGGCTGATCTCCTTCAGAATGGACTGGTTGGATCTCCTTGCAGTCCAAGGGACTCTTAAGAGTCTTCTCCAACACCACAGTTCAAAAGCATCAATTCTTTGGCACTCAGCTTTCTTTATAGTCCAACTCTCACATCCATACATGACTACTGGACAAGGCATAGCTTTGACTAGATGGACCTTTGTTGACAAAGTAATGTCTCTGCTTTTTAATATGCTGTCTAGGTTGGTCATAACTTTCCTTCCAAGGAGTAAGTGTCTTTTAATTTCCTGGCTACAATCACCATCCGCAGTGATTTTGGAGCCCCCCCGCCCCCCGCCAAAAAAAAGTCACAAAGAGTTGGACACGACTGAGCGACTTTACTTCTTTACTTCTTCAAAAAAAAAAAAGTCAGCCACTGTTTCTACTGTTTCCCCATCTGTTTGCCATGAAATAATGGGACCAGATGCCATGATCTTAGTTTTCTGAATATTGAACTTTAAGTCAACTTTTTCACTCTCCTCATTCACTTTCACCAAGAGGCTCTTTAGTTCTTCTTTACTTTCTACCATAAGGGTGGTGTCATCTGCATATCTGAGGTTATTGATATTTCTCCCAGCAATCTGTATTTCAGCTTGTGCTTCTTCCAGCCCAGCGTTTCTCATGATGTACTCTGCATATAAGTTAAATAAGCTGGGTGACAATATACAGCCTTGAGGTACTCCTTTTCCTGTTTGAAACCAGTCTGTTGTTCCATGTCCAGTTCTAACTGTTGCTTCCTGACCTGTATACAGGTTTCTTAAGAGGCAGGTCAGGTGGTCTGGTATTCCCATCTCTTTCAGAATTTTCCACAGTTTATTATGATCCACACAGTCAAAGGCTTTGGCATAGTCAATGAAGCAGAAATAGATGTTTTTCTGGAACTCTCTTGCTTTTTTGATGATCCAGTGGACGTTGGCAATTTGATCTCTGGTTCCTCTGCCTTTTCTAAAACATTTCAGTGTGATTTTATATTGGAATATAAGTGATTTCTGATTTTATGTGTATTTCAGTTGTACAGGAACCTGATACATTCATGAATGAACATTTATCTATTCTCTTTCAAGTTCTTGTTCCCATCTAGGTGATCACAGTGTGTTCAGTAAACTTCTACCTGCTAGTGAGTAGGTCGTTTTGGATCATCTATTGGATACATATATGTGTGTCTACGTTAATTCAAATCTCTTCATTTACTTCACCTGTACTGAAGATTGAGGGTTCCTGCAGAGGGCAAGAGACACTCCAGGAACGTTGTGGGGTCATATTGTCTGCTGCATCCTTCCAGGACGCTGCACCCCAAAGCAATCAATCCAGCCTGGGACTCAAGCCTACCCAGTCTCCAGAGATATGATACCAGCCAAGGTAACTATGGGATGAGGGGAATAGAGTCAGCATATGTTTCTATATTTATTGTGTTTATCTAGTTATTTGAACTTGAGTGTATAGGTGAATTACAAGCCTTTTTTTTTTTTTTTTTTAATTCATAGTCACTTGATTTACTCATATATTGATGTGTATATGCTGTATTTCAGGGACTGGTCCTGTATACATTATGACAGATAGTGGAGTATCATTCCTAGTGTTACCCAGTAGGTCCTTGGGGCTTATTTTCTAAACAGTAGTGTGCACGTTAGACAAGTAGCTTATTCCTATAGCACATTCCTATGTGCCTTTCTTCTCTGCTAACAGTAAGAGAGGTGAGTTTTTTCTAAGTCTGTGAACTGTTTATCTTGGCTCAAAGAGCTCCTATGTATCAGTTTTTAGATTCTACTTACAAGTGAGATCATGTTCTATTTGTTGCTCCATGTCTCTCTTACTTCACTTGCAATGATCATCTCTACCTTCTTGCCGGTGCCTGAACATGGCATTGTTTCATTCTTCCTGTTGGCTGATTCATATACCTTTGTGTGTATAGAACCCATTTTCTTTATTCATTTCTGTGTTCTTGTCCACTTAGGTTGCAGCTGTGGCCTTCCTTTGGAAATTGATCCAGAGGGGATGGCATGGGTACCCTTGTCTTCGAAAACCTTTCTTTTTCCTGACTGGATGACCAGGCACGCGATTGCTGTTTCCTCAGGCACGTCCATGTTTCATATTTTAAAGGTCCTCCATATTGTGCTTTCTGGTGGGTGAACCAATGGAGTTTTTTTAGTAATCCAATCTAAATTAATTTCTTGATGGGAGTTTCTATTCCTAAACTTTTCCCACTTTTATTTTTGCAAAGCTTCAGTCTTGATTATTTCTTGTGTTTGTAGCCATCCATCCACTCTTTCTTTTTCAATTGAGGTACAGTTGATTCACATTACTCTATTTGCTTTGGGGTACAGCATGATTCAATATTTTCATGGATATATACCACTTAAAGTTACTGCAAAATCATGGCTGTATTTCTCTCTGCTGCACATGATATTCTATTATTTTTCTTAAATTATACATAGTGATTTTTATTTCTTAATTTCTACTTCAGTCTGGCAAGACAGCACAACCAAATCCCCATAGGCATCTTTTGTGTGTGTGTATGTTAGTCACTTAGTCGTGTCTGACTCTGTGACCCCATAGACTGTAGGCCACCAGGCTCCTCTGTCCCTGGGATTCTCCAGGAAAGAATACTGCAATGGATTGTCATTTCCTTCTCCAGGGTATCTTCCTTACCCAGGGATTGAACCTGAATCTCCCACATTGCAGGCAGAATCTTTACCATCTGAGATATAAGGAAGTCCACACACAGCCATCTCTTTGTTTCTGGATTTATGAATCTCTTTCTCTTTCATGGATAAGTCCATCTGTGTCTTATTTTAGATGGAAATTAAATGTGATTTCCTATAGCAGTTTTCTCTGAGTTTCTGACAACTTCATAGACACTCTTGCCTCTTGCTGGGCCATGGGGGACCCTGGGGTCACTCCTCCCCCATGCCTCAGCAAGAGTAGTCAGTCATAATAATAATAATAAAAAAAAGCATAATTTGCAATTGTGTAAACTTAAAGGAATTTCCTGTTAGATCAGGTGCAAGACAATGATGTCCATTCTCACCATTTTGTTTCAGAATAGTTTTGGAAGTTCTAGTCATGGCAATCGGAGAAGAAAAAGGAATAAAAAGAGTCCAAATTGAAAAATAATAAGTAAAACTATCACTGTATGTAGATGACATGATATTATACATGTGTGTGTATTAGATTACTTCAGTCATGTCTGACTCTTTATGCTGACCCTAGGGACTGTATCCTGCCAGTCTCCCACATCCATGGGATTCTCCAAGCAAGAATATTGGTGTGGACTACTGAATCCTTTTCCAAGGGATGTTGCCAACATAGGGACTGAACCATCTCTCTTACATCTCCTGCATTGGCAGGCAGGCTCTTTAGCACTAGCACCACATGGGAAACTTAACCTACATAGAAAATTACATTGAAAATTCTAAAGACACTTTCATAAAACTAAAAGAGCTGGTCAATGAATTTAGTAAAGTTTCAGGATACAGAATTAATACACAGATTTCTATTGCATTCATATCCACTAAAAATGAAAAATCTGAACAAAATTAAGGTAGCCATTCTATTTACTATCACATCCAAAAGAAAAAGAAAAAAAAAAACACCTAGGAAACCCTTACCTAATGAGGCAAAAGATCGATACTCAGAAAACTCTAAGATACTGATGAAAGAAATCAAAGATGATACAAATGGAGAAATATAACATGATTTTTAATTAGAAGAATCAATACTGTCAAAGTGACTGTACTACCCAAAGTAATCTACAGATTCAAAGAGATCTCTACAGAATTACTAATGAGATTTTTTTTCAAAACTAGAACAAATGGTTTTAACAATTTATTTTAAAACAGAAAAGACCCCAAATCAATATTGAGAGAGAAAAATGGGCTGAAGGAATCAAGCTTGCTGACTTCCAACTATGCTACAAAGCCAGAGTCATCAAAACTATATGACACTGGCACAAAAACAGACATACAGATCAATAACACAGGATGGGAACCCAGAAATAACCCCACATACTTATTGCCAATTAATCTATGACAAAGAAGGCAAGACTATACAATGGATAAAAGACAGTATCTTCAACAAGTGGTGCTGGGAAAACTGGACAACTGTATGTAAAAGAAAAAAAATAGACTAGTCTCTAATATCATATATAAAAATAAATTCAAATTGGATCAAAGATCTATGTATAAGGCTATATACAATAAAGGTCTTAGAGTAAAACATAGGTAGAACATACATTGCAGCAATATCTACATTTATATATGTCTCCTAGAGTAATGAAAATAAAAGAAAAAAGAAAACAGGCAATTGGGACCTAATTAAACTTTAAATCTTTTGCAAAGCAAAGGAAATCATAAATTGAAAAGACAAACCAGATAGTGCTAGAAAATACTTGCAAATAAAGTGATTGATAAGATATTAATTTCCAACACATACAAAGAGCACATATAGGGCAGAAAAGGACTGATGATCTAAATAAACATTACTCAAAATAAGACATACAGATGGCCACTAAAAATATGTAAAGATGCTCAACATCACTAATTTTTCAGCAGTTCAGTCGTTCAGTCATGTCCAACTCTTTGCAACCCTAGGGACTGCAGCAAGCCAGGCTTCCCTGTCCATCACCAACTCTCAAAGCTTGCTCAAACTCATGTCCTTTGAGGCAGTAATGCCATCCAACCATCTCATTCTCTGTCGTCCCCTTCTCCTTCAGTCTTCAATCTTTCCCAACATCAAGTTCTCTTACAATGAGTCAGTTCTTCGCATCAGGTGGCCAAAGTACTGGAGCCTCAGCTTCAGCATCAGTCCTTCCCATGAATGTTCAGAGTTGATTTCCTTCAGGATTGACTTGTTTTATCTTGCAGTCCAAGGGACTCTCAGGAGTCTTCTCCAACATCACAGTTCAAAAGCATCAATTCTTCAGCACTCAGCCTTCTTTATCATCCAGTTCTGACATCCACACATGACTACTGGTAAAAGCATAGCTTTGACTATATGAACCTTTATAAGCCATGTATGTCTTTGCTTTTTAATATGCTGTCTAGGTTTGTCAGAGCTTTTCTTTCAAGGAGCAAGTGTTCTTTTAAGTTTATGGCTGCAGTCAATACCTGCAGTGATTTCGGAGCCCAAGGAGATAAAGTCTGTCACTATTTCCATTGTTTCTGATTTGCCATGACGTGATGGGGTGGACGCCATGATCTTCATTTTTTGAATGTTAAGTTTTAAGCCAGATTTTTCACTCATCTCTTTCACCTTCATTAAGAGGCTCCTTAGTACCTCTTTACTTTTTGCCATAAGGGTGGTGTCATTTGCATATATGAGGTTATTGATATTTATCCCAGGAAAATTCTAGCATTGACTGTATGGACCTTTGTTGGCAAAGTGATGTCTCTGCTTTTTAATATGCTGTCTACATTCCTCATAGCTTTCCTCCTGGGAACATTTTTTAAATTTAATGTCAGCATTTTTAATGTTGTTAGGCTTTTAGCTGTTTCATTCCTTGTGGAGCTCAAAGTAATTCCCCTCTGCTCTTCCCAAGTAGAATATTGGACAGTATCTGATCTGAGAGGCTCGTCTTCCAGTGTCATGTGTTTTTGCTTTTTCATACTGTTTATGGGGTTCTGGCAGCAAGAATATTGGAGTGGTTTCCCATTTCCTCCTTCAGTGGACCACATTTTGCCAGAACATTTCAAATGACCTGTCCATTTTGGGTGGCCCTGCATAGCATGGCTCGTAGCTCCACTGAGTTATTTATGCAAGACTCATTTCCACAAGGCTGTGACCCATGAAGGAGCAGGAAGGTCTTAGAATTACTTTCTTTTTAATGCATTCTATTTATTCCCCTCAGCCTAATTTTAAGTGTAATTTGTCTTTTTTTATTCATTGATATATTTTGCACATGTAGAATAGTGACTTTTATTTCTAAAATATTCACAATAATTCTTTATATATTGTCTTTTATATAATAATTATTTATTATATAAATAATTTATGTTTATTTTATATATATAATATAGGTATTATAATTTATATTTATTATATAAATAATTCTTTTATATATTGATATATTATGATATATCATGTCTTAATCATTATGACAGTGATGATTTTTTAATACTTTTCAGAATTCACAAAATGACAAATTATTTTACTGTAGAGTACTTGTAATTAAAAGAAATGTCTGCCAATTATGTTATGATCTCCTCAACTTTCTGTCTATGGTAATCCCAGAAAAGTGCAAAATTTTATCTCAGCATTTTGTATTACATTTCTTCCTTGTGTATAAGTCAATAATATGTGAACTCAGCCAACTACACAAACTGTTCAGTCATCCAAGTACTTATCAGGTGCCTGATACTGCAGTAGGCATAATGGGACACAACACATGTGCATCACACAGGGACACACTAAATATTTCTGACACACATTAAAGGAATGAATTGAAAAATACTGATATAAAGGAAATGGTAAATATGAAATTTATAAAAGATTCTGCATTATCAAATATAGATGTCAATTTCTA
Source organism: Bos mutus (assembly GCF_027580195.1). Taxonomy (NCBI): domain Eukaryota; kingdom Metazoa; phylum Chordata; class Mammalia; order Artiodactyla; family Bovidae; genus Bos; species Bos mutus. The sequence continues at coordinate 12,631,077 of NC_091640.1, read as the reverse complement.
TAAGCTCAACATATAAAAATGAAGAACAGTGGGCTACAGAGAGAAGAAATATATAAACATTAAAATCATCTAGTGAATGTTATCTGACATTATAAAAAAATACTTTCTGGGTACTAAAGCAATGCACTCACTTTTCATAAACTCCTAAAAATTAAAAGCTTAAACAGAATTGACAAAAGTTAAACCAGACTAATCAAAAAAAGAAAGAAAAAAATGGAGGAGGGCCCATAGAATATAATCAGTAATGGAAAAGGAGAAGGTACACAGATTACACAGAAATTCAGTGGACTATAGGGATCACTGCAATCAACTACACACCAATCAAGTATAAAGTCTAGAAGAAATGGACAAATTCTTAGAAATGTACAATATCCCAGTAATAAGGCACTAAGAAATAGAAAACATGAACAGACAAATTACCAGTAAGGAAATTGAATCAATAATTTTAAAACTTACCCCCCAAAAAAGTCCAGGGTAAGTTGGTTTTATAGGTGAATTCTACCAATTTAGAGAAGAGTTAATACCAATATTTCTGAAATGACTCCAAAAATATGCAGTGGAAGGGATACTTCCAAACTCAATCTAAATGCCACCATCACCTTGATATCAAAATTACAGAGGTCACCCCCCAAAAAAATTACAGTCCAATAACTGTGATGAACATAGACACAGAAACCTCAACATAATACTAGAAAACCAAATCCAATAATATATTAAAAGGACCAGACACCATGATCAAGTGGTCTTTATCTTAGGGACACAAGGCTTTTTCTCTACCTATAAATCAAACATTGTGATACAACACATTAACAAATTGAAGGATAAAAGCAGCGTGATTATCTGAGTAGGTGAGAAAAAAAGAGCTTTTTGACAAAATTCAGCAACCACTTAAGATAAAAACAAAACAGAACAAACTGCTCCAATAAGTGGACATAGATAGAACTTACCTAAACATGATTAAGCTCATATACAACAAACTCAAGGCAAGCATCATTCTCAATGGTGAAAAATTAAAGGAATTTCCTTTAAGATCAGGAACAAGACAATGATGTCCAGTCTCACCATTTTTATTCAGCATAGTTTTGGAAGATCTAGTCATGGCAATCAGAGAAGAAAAAGAAATAAAAATAATCCAAACTGAAAAATCATAAATAAAACTATCGCTGTTTGTAGATGATATGATTTTATACATGTGTGTGTACTAGGTCACTTCAATTCAGTCGCTCAGTCATGTCCGACTCTTTGCGACCCCAGGGACTGCAGCAAGCCAGGCCTCCCTGTCCATCACCAACTCCCGGAGTTCACCCAAACTCATGTGCATCAAGCTGGTGATGCCATCCAGCCATCTCATCCTCTGTCATCCCCTTTCCTGCCCCCAATCCCTCCCAGCATCAGGGTCTTTTCCAATGAGTCAGCTCTTCGCATGAGGTGGCCTAAGTATTGGAGTTTCAGCCTCAGCACCAGTCCTTCCAATGAACATCCAGGACTGGTCTCCTTTAGGATGGACTGGTTGGATCTCCTTGCAGTCCAAGGGACTCGCAAGAGTCTTCTCCAGCACCACAGTTCAAAAGCACCAATTCTTCAGCACTCAGCTTTCTTTATAGTCCAACTCTCACATCCATACATGACCACTGGAAATACCATAGCCTTGACTAGACAGACCTTTGTAATATCTCTGCTTTTTTAATATGCTATCTAGGTTGGTCATAACTTTTCTTCCAAGGAGCAAGCACCTTTTAATTTCCTGCCTGCAATCACCATCTCCAGTGATTTTGGAGTCCAAAAAAAAAATAAAATAAAATAAAATAAAGTCTGACACTGTTTCCACTGTTTCACCATCTATTTCCCATGAAGTGATGGGACTGGATGCCATGATCTTCATATTCTGAATGTTGAGCTTGAAGCCAACTTTTTCACTCTCCTCGTTCACTTTCATCAAGAGGCTTTTTAGTTGCTCTTCACTTTCTGCCATAAGGGTGGTGTCATCTGCATATCTGAGGTTATTGATATTGATTTCTCCCGGCAATCTTGATTCCAGCTTGTGCTTCTTCTAGCCCAGCGTTTCTCATGATGTACTCTGAATATAAATTAAATAAGCAAGGTGACAATATACAGCCTTGACGTACTCCCTATTTGGAACCAGTCTGTTGTTCCATGTCCAGTTCTAACTGTTGCTTCCTGACCTGAATATAGGTTTCTCAAGAGGCAGGTCAGGTGTTCTGGTATTCCCATCTCTTTCAGAATTTTCCACAGTTTATTGTGATCCACACAGTCAAAGGCTTTGGCATAGTCAATAAAGCAGAAATAGATGTTTTTCTGGAACTCTCTTGCTGTTTTGATGATCCAGTGGATGTTGGCAATTTGATCTCTGGTTCCTCTGCCTTTTCTAAAACTAGCTTGAATATCTGGAAGTTCAATTCACGTATTGCTGAAGCCTGGCTTGGAGAATTTTGAGCATTACTTTACTAGCGTGTGAGATGAGTGCAATTACGCAGTACGTCACTTCAGTCATGTCTAAAGCATTATAACCCTTTAAATTGTATAATTTATTGTATACTTTAAATTAGATAATGCTTGCAAACTGCTTTGTACAGTGAATACATGTGGTAGATACTCAACAACTGTCACTATGGTGTTATTATTGTTGTTAATTGAACCAAACCTTGTGCTCTTTTTGCTTAAAAAAGTTACTGTCTGTATATAAGTACAAAACTAGGGGAGCACATATGAGGTGGTTACATTGGCCCAGCATTGATGGAAGAGGGCTGCAGGCATAGGGAGGAGGAAGGAAGAAATGAAACAGTTCCTGGAGGGTGCACAGAGAAGATGCTCGAATGGGGTGCAAAAAATGTGAAGGATAGCTTTGGGTAGTTGGAGGGCTTGAGTCAGTATGTTGAAAAATAACTCCATGGAATTGAATTCACTCAGCATTCACTGAAGACCTGCTTAACTGAAAGCAAAGATAAATCTAATTTTACTGTAAGGTCATTTCCCAGAGAATAAGACAGACATGTAAATTATACCTGTTTGAATTTGGAGTGAAGAATCCAGGTGTGTATGGTGAGGAATTAGGGGACATTCTCATCCCAGGAAGTGGTGTAAAATATCAAAAAGAAGCAGTGAGAAGAACTAGAAGTCAGGTGGGACAATCTGTATATATAAAATAAATAAATAAAACATTAAAAGTGAAATTTAAGAATTGCCAGAGCAAACAAAGGGTAAAAACAAGTATGAAAACTGGGATATGGAACCAGAAACTGGGAATGTGGGAGGTATAAATATGTTTAAACAAGTTGGGAGGAACTGGGCGGGGTAGGGTAGGGAGAGGCAAATATTTTGCACAGTTCTTTTGCTCATGGAAGAACTTTATGACAAATAGCATCACATTTTTTAATTAACACAATGTACCTTTTCATTATAAGTTGACTTTTAAATTTATAATGTTTTTTATTGAATAAAGTGAATAAATTTGATGAAAGATTTATTACTGAATGATTGTTCACAATCTCCCACCCCTGCTTCCTGCTCTTTCTTTGCTTCTGTTATGTGGGGATGTTTCTTGCTTCTTGGAATGGCTTCCAGGTAGGGAAAGTTGACTAATGCATAGAGGGAAAGAGGAAATGACAAGAAGCCAGAGGGTAAATTAACTGATAACAATCAAGGGCTAAGAAAAGGGAGGGAGAGAGAAAGCCAGATGAATCGCAGAGTGAGGAGTTCCAAAGGTCTGAGAGGGGATGTGAGTAGAGAGAGACTGAGAACAGATGAGCAAAGTCCAGAGTGAGAGGGAAATGCTGGGGGTAGGGCCAGTGGCTGAGAGAGTTGCAAAGGGATTGATAAGACGGCGCTATGGGTTCCCAACTGGAAACCCTTTAGTGTTCTTCCAAGAGACAGAAGTAAAGTGTGGAATTGCCTTTTGATTATTTCTGGTTGCTGCCTGTCTGGACAAAAATACACTGTAGGCTACATGTGTCTTTTATACATAGAGAACTCAGGTGGGCTTTATCTGCATGATACTGATAAATGGAATATTTCCTACCATGAGTTCAGTCACTCAGTTGTGTCCAGCTCTTTGCGACCCCATGGACTTCAGCACACCAGGCTTCCCATCACCAATTCCCGGGGCTTGCTCAAAAGCTTGTCCATTGAGTTGGTGATGCCATCCAACCATCTCATATCAGTAAACGAACAATCATCAATGATTGTAGCCACCAGGGAAGGTGAGCTGATGAGGCCTAATGAAACTCAGGAAGGAAAGAATACCTACCATCTAGCAGTCATCAGATAGCAGCCACTCCCCACAGTGAGCCCTGAGGAAACTCAGGATGTGAAAACACAGGATCCTGGACCCAGATAGCTGAGACATATAACAAAGGAATGATTTCAGTGAGCCCAGGCTCTTGTATCTTCCCACACATAGTGAACCAGTGAAGTTGCTCAGTCCTGTCTGACTCTTTGAGATTCCATGGACTGTAGCCTACCAGGCTCCTCCATCCATGGAGCTTTCCAGGCAAAAGTACTGGAGTGGGTTGCCATTTCCTTCTTCAGGGGACCTTCCCGACCTGGGGATTGAACCCAGGTCTCCTACATTGCAAGCAGACGCTTTACCATCTGAGCTACCAGGGAAGCCCACACATAGAAAAGTGCTAAACTCCTTAACTTGGGATATCTGGTTTTCTTTAATTTACAGTAATCTTTTAGCATTCAAACTACCTGCCTTTTGTTGCAAAACCTCTATATAATCTGTCCCTCCCTCCCATGCCTCCTCAGCGCAATTCTTCCTGGGTTACTTAAGATGCTGACTCCCCGGCTCAATGTCCTAAAAATTCCTGCCGAATAAAAAATAACTGTCAACTTTTATGTTGTAAATACTCTTTTAATTTCACAATACCATTCACTTTTACTTTCATTTCTTCTTTCGCTATGCAATCATTTAAAGGAACCATAAAAAAAAAAAAAACAGACGTGTAAAACATTTTCTTCAAAATGGTCTGTGTCAAATAACTTTCCTTAGAATGAGTGTACTTCCTACCACGTACACATTCGCTGGGCCTGCATTCCAAAAATGTCGCAAGAATACGTGCACAGCTGGGTTGCCCCATGACACAGCAGCTGCATGCTGTGTTGCCATTATGAATCTGCAGGAAATGGACTTTGCATGTGAAGTGGTCTTCCTGTCTTTCCTCATGAGCAGAAACATATCATTAGGGAGGAGCTGCTGGGTCAGCACTCAGGGTGGATGTGGTGATGACTAGAGGTTCTGGAGCTCTTTCCTGGAGCAGGGCTGGAGGGTGGGCTCCAACAACCAAGTCTTCAGCACAGATCTCTGTTAAAGGAGCGGGGTCTGGGAACAGTGCTGAGCCTTTTGTACCTCCAGAGACCCTCAACTAGCATTTGAGTGGTTAGAGGTGAGGAGCTAGAGGGCTAGCCCTGCCCAGGCAGATGTTCATATTAACAGGGAAGAGCCAATTCTGACTCCTTGTTCCATCTGTTTCTTTGACTTTAAACTTTGCTTTTTGTTGTTTTAGTTATTGTAATCATACATAATGGCCTGAAGCGCCAAAGAATTGATGCATTTAAACTGTGGTGCTGGAGAAGACTCTTGAGAATCCCTTGGACTGCAAGGAGATCAAACCAGTCAATCCTAAAGGAAATCAACCCTAAATATTTGTTGGAAGGACTGAATATTTTGGTTACCTGATGTGAAGAGCCAATGCATTGGAAAAGACCCTGAGGCTGGGGAAGATTGATGGCAGGAGAGAAGGGGGCAACGGAGGATGAGATGGTTGGATGGCATCACCAACTCAATGGACATGAGGTGGGGCAAGCTATGGGAAATAGTGAAGATCAGAGAAGCCTGGCGTGCAGCAGTCTACAGGGTCACAAAGAGTCTGACACGACTTAGGGACTGAGCAACAACAAATAATGGCCTTTCTCAGGGAACCCTGCCCCTCTGCCTGACTGTGGCTTTGTTCACCTCACACAGAGACAATCTCATTCTGTCCACCTGTGAATGACTGCAGGAAAGAAGACATTAACACATCCTCTCCTAGTTTACAAAATAAAGGGCCTTTATACTTTGTTTCCTCACCTCCCTCCCCATCCCATCTCTGTTCTATAAAAGAAACTGGCATCCAGACCCTAATAAGATGGTTATTTTGAGACATGGGTCTGCTGTCTTCTGGGTCTGCCAGCTTTCAGAATTATTCCAATAAGTCTGTAGACTCAATGGCCTGATGTATGATAAGCAGAGCAAACTTGGACTTGGTAACATTCAGGCATGCTGAGGAAGGGCTCAGGTTTTGCCCTGACTGCATCATCAAAAATTTAGGTAAGGTTTTTAGGGGCTTCCCTGGTGGCTCATTGGTAAAGAATCCACCTGCCAATGCAAGAGACATGGGTTCAATCCCTGATTCTGGAAGATCCCACATGCCATGGACCAACTAAACCTCAGTAGTCGTGTGCCACGACTACTGAGCCTGTTCTCTAGAGCCTGGGAGCTGCAACTACTGAGCTCACGTGCCCTAGAACCTGTGCTCTGCAAGGGAGAAGCCCCTGTAATGAGAAGCCCACACACAGCAACCAGAGAGTAGCCCCTTGCTTGCAAGTAAAGAAAAGTCCATGCAGCAGCAAAGACCCAACACAGCTGAAAATACATAAATCAATAAAATTATTTTTTAAAATTAGATTAGGTTTTTACATCAAGTCTATCAAGAAATTTGATTCAATCATCCTGTAAATGAAAGAGACAAGGTGAAAAACTGGGCTTTACCAGACAGGAGGTTAGGGATCTCCTTATAAGGTAGCAGGTCCTATTTTCTAGAGAAAGGTGAGCCAGCTAAGGCTGAGCTGAAGGATGGTGGCTGGGTCTCTTAGTGTGAAATTTTCCTGCTATAATCCTTCTCTGCTTAGGTTTCATGAGAGTTTAAGAACTATGGAGAAAGCCACCTGCATTATTGATAGGTTGCATGCGTGCGTGCTAAGTCACTTCAATTGAGTCCAACTCTTTGCAACCCCATGGACTGTAGCCTGTCAGGTTCCTCTAGCCATGGGATTCTCCAGGCAAGAATACTGGAGTGGGTTTCTATGCCTTCCTCCAGGGGATCTTCCCATTCATTTCAGTTCAGTTCAGTTGCTCAGTTCAGTTTGAGACACCATGGACTACAGCACGCCAGGCCTCCCTGTCCATCACCAACTCCCAGAGTTTACTCAAACTCATGTCCATTGAATCAGTGATGCCATCCAACCATCTCGTCCCCTGTTGTCCCCTCTCCTCCCACCTTCAATCTTTCCCAGCATCAGGGTCTTTTAAAAGGAGTCAGTTCTTCACATCAGGTAGCCAAAGTATTGGAGTTTCAGCTTCAGCGTCAGTCCTACCAATGAATATTTAGGACTTATCTCCTTCAGAATGGAATGGTTGGATCTCCTTCCAGTCCAAGGGACTCTCAAGAATCTTCTCCAACATCACAGTTCAAAAACATCAATTCTTCAGCACTCAGCTTTCTTCACAGTCCAACTCTCACATCCATACATGACTATTGGAAAAGCCATAACTTTGACTAGAGGGACCTTTGTTGGCAAAGAAATGTCTCTCCTTTTTAATATACTCTCTAGGTTGGTCATAACTTTTCTTACAAGGAATAACCATCTTTTAATTTCCTGGCTGCAGTCATCATGTGCACTGATTTTGGAGCCCAAAAAATAAAGTCTGCCACTGTTTCCATTATTTCCCCATCTATTTGCCATGAAGTGAAGGGACCAGATGGCCTCATCTTAGTTTTCTGAATGTTGAGTTCTAAGCCAACTTTTTCACTCTCCTCTTTCACTTTCATCAAGAGGCTCTTTAGTTCTTCTTCACTTTCTGCCATAAGGTGGTGTCATCTGCATATCTGAGGTTATTGATATTTCTCCCGGCAATCTTGATTCCATCTTGTGCTTCATCCAGCCCAGCATTTCTCATGATATACTCTGTGTATAAGTTAAATAATCAGGTGACAATATACAGCCTTGATGTATTCCTTTCCTGATTTTAAACCAGTCTGTTGTTTCAAGTCCAGTTCTAACTTTTCCTTCTTGACCTGCATTCAGATTTCTAGTCTAGTATTTCCATCTCTTTGGGAATTTTCCACTGTTTGTTGTGATCCACACAGTCAAAGGCTTTGGCATAGTCAATAAAGCAGAAGTAGATGTTTATCTAGAACTCTCTTCCTTTTTTGATGTTGGCAATTTGACCTGTGATTCCTCTGCCTTTTTTTAATCCAGCTTGAACATCTGGAAGTTCATGGTTCATGTACTGGTGAAGCCTGGCTCGGAGAATTTTGAGCATTCATTTGCTAGCTTGTGAGATGAGTGCAATTGTGTGGTAGTTTGGGCATTCTTTGGCGTTTCCGTTCTTTGGGATTGGAATGAAAACTGACCTTTTCCAGTCCTGTGACCACTGCTGAGTTTTCCAAATTTGTTGGCATATTGAGTGCAGCACTTTCACATCATCATCTTTTAGGATTGGAAATAGCTCAACTGGAATTCCATCATCTCCACTAGCTTTGTTTATTCATAGTGATGCTTTCTACGGCCCACTTGACTTCACATTCCAGGATGTCTGGCTCTAGGTGAGTGATCACACCATCATGGTTATCTGTGTCATGAAGATCTTTTTTGTATAGTTCATCTGTGTATTCTTGCCTGCCGAGGTCCAGCCCCGGCTGATCCAGGGTATTCGAAGGAGAGACGGCCTAGGCAACTATTTATATGCTAACTAGAGATATAAGAGTAATAGAATGAGGATAGCTCAGTAGGAAAATTCAGTGGAGAAAAGAGGCTGAGTAGCTTGGTTTACGGGAGAGACCAATAAAACTTCAAGACAGGAAGTTTGCACCACTTACGTAGGCCGCAGGCGCCCTCTCGAATAGCGGAAGGTGCCCACCCTAGACACCTTCTCGAGTGGGCCTTAGAAGCCCAGGCATAATTAGTAAGCATGGTGGGTTCCGCACTCCAGATGGAGACTTCAGCCAGAATTTAAAGGGAAGAATGACATGGGGAGACCAAGCGTTGGTGAGCAAGGCCCGTAGCTTTATTTTCAACAGGGGCTTATATACCCTAAGTTACACATAGAGGATAATAGGGGATGCAAAGTCAGCAGTTTTTGATCCTTATCAAAAACCAGGGTTTCTTTCCTGCAAATTTATCGTATACAAATGGTTTAGGTGATTTACATCATCTTCTGGCCAGAAGGCCTACTAACATTTTATGACTCTTGACAAGGACTTATCAACAAAAACTTATTTTCACTAAGAGTAATTATTTTAAGGTTTGGCGCCATCTTCCGAAGATAAAATTGCATTCCTATAGGGCGGATGTGTTATGGGTTTACAACAAAGGAAAGAACTTATTACCTTAAGGGTCTAAAGTTACTAACACCAAGGCCACTACTTATTTTTTCTATATACCAACTATATTAATTAATACACATTCAAGGATACAATTCAGAGGATGTGAAGACTTGGCAACAAGCATTGGCTCATCAATGAAATCCTTTACTAGTTTATTCTAACAGTTTCTAACTCTCTGAGAGGTTCTAAGCTATTTGAATATCTTAAGCTCCCCATGCCTCTCCAGGCTGGGAGACTGTAAACAATTCTATGCATAGCTGTAGGAGTCCGGGTAAACTTGTCAGGCGAGTTAGAGAGCCATCTGAGGGGTTTGGATTTAAACACGCCTAATTGCCCAGGAACTTTATTAATTGGAGCTGTAAGTTAACTCTTTGACAGAGAGAGCGAGATGGTGGTGGGGGACAGCCCCCAGTAAAGTCAGAGGTGAGAGCACAAAGCATTAAAGTAGGCAGACTCTGGTTTTGTGGGGGTAGATGCTCGAGAATATCCAGGGGGACTCCTGAGGCTCAATCCCACCTTTGCGTATGCATATGACCTTTGTCATGAGTGGAATCCCTCACCGGCTCCCGGCACTTGCCTCCTCTTCTTAATATCTTCTGCTCTGTTTAGGTCCATACCATTTCTGTCCTTTATTGGGCCCATCTTTGCATGAAATGTTCCCTTGGTATCTCTAATTTTCTTGAAGAGATCTCTAGTCTTTCCCATTCTTTTGTTTTCCTCTATTTATTTGCATTGATCACTGAGGAAGGCTTTCTTATCTCTCCTTGCTATTCTTTGGAACTCTGCTTTCAAATGGATATATCTTTCCTTTTCTCTTTTGCCTTTCACTTCTCTTCTTTTCACAGCCTCCTCAGACAACCATTTTGCCTTTTTGCATTTCTTTTTTGGGGGGATGGTCTTGATCATTGCCTCCTGTACCATGTCACAAACCTTCATCCGTGGTTCTCAGGCACTCTGTCTATCAGATCTGATTCCTTGAATCTATTTATCACTTTCATTGTATAATCATAAGGGATTTGATTTAGGTCATATCTGAGTGGTCTAGTGGTGTTTCCCTACTTTCTTCAATTTAAGTCTGAATTTGGCAGTAAGGAGTTCATGATCTGAGCCACGGTTAGCTCCCAGTCTTATTTTTGCTGACTGTATAGAGCTTCTCCATCTTTGGCTGCAAAGAATATAGTCAATCTGATTTCAGTATTAACCATCTGGTGATGTCCATGTGTAGAGTCTTCTCTTGTGTCATTGGAAGAGGATATTTGCTATGATCAGCACGTTACGTTGGCAAAACTCTGTTAGCCTTTGACCTGCTTCCTTTTTTACTCCAAGGCCAAATTTGTCTGTTACTCCAGGAAGCTCTTTACTTCCTACTTTTGCATTCCAGTCCCCTATAATGAAGAAGACATCTTTTTTGGTTGTTAGTTCTAAAAGGTCTTCACAGAGCCCTTCAGTTTCTTCAGCATTACTGGTTGGGGCATAGACTTGGATTACTGTGATATTGAATGGTTTGCCTTGGAAATGAACAGAGATCATTGTGTAGTTTTTGAGATTGCATCCAAGTATTGCATTTTGGATTCTTTTGTTGACTATGAGGGCTACTCCATTTCTTCTAAGCGATTCTTGCCCATCGTAGTAGATATAATGGTCATCTGAGTTAAATTGACCCCTTCCAGTCCATTTTTGTTCACTGATTCCTAAAATGTCTATGTTCTCTCTTACCACTACTGTTTGACCGCTTCCAATTTGCCTTGATTCATGGACCTGACATTCCAAGTTCCTATGCAATATTGCTCTTTACAACATTGGACTTTACTTCCATCACCCATCACAACCACAACTGGGTGTTGTTTTTGCTTTGGCTCCATTTCTTCATTCTTTCTGGAGTTATTGCTCCACTCTTCTCTAGTAGCATATTGGGCACCTACTGACCTGGGGAGTTCATCTTTCAGTGTCATATCTTTTTTCCTTTTCACCCTGTTCATGGGGTTCTCAAGGCAAGAATACTGAAGTGGTTTGCCATTGCCTTCTCTAGTGGACCACATTTTGTCAGCACTCTCTGCCATGACCCATCCGTCTTGAGTGGCCCTACGTGGCATGGCTCGTAGTTTTATTGAGCTAGACCAGGCTGTGGTCCATGTGATCAGTTTCATTAGTTTTCTGTGATTGTGGTTTTCATTCTGTCTGCCCTCTGATGGATAAGAATAAGAGGCTTATGGAAGTTTCCTGACAGCATCTAATGTAGAGCTACCCCAGCCATATGTAGGTTGGGATGGTAGACAATGCATTGCCAGAGGTCACTTACCCTGAGAATGTCCCGTTTAGCCTATTGACTGAAGACTTCTCATTTGCTAATGACTTTGCCAGGCTCTGGGGAGGTCAAGAATGAATACCACATTGTCTGATGCTGGTAGTCCTGATAGCCCCTTAAATAATCACAGAAATATAGACTCATACATTTCAATAGTGTAAAGAGATTTGACCTAAAACATTTAGATTCAATTTAATGTTGACCATTCATTAACTGTGAGGCACACCCTTTGCTCTCTTATCCTGTTTCCTCAGCTGTAAAGCAATGATTTATCCTGGTTAAACAGTCACTGAACTTATTTAATAAGATAATGTGTATTAATGGGACTTCTCTGGTGGCTCAGATGGTAAAGAATCTGCGTGTAATGTGGAGACCCAGGTTCTATCCCTGGATGGGGAAGTTTTCCTGGAGAAGGAAATGGCAATATCATTTCAGTATTCTTGCCAGGAGAGTTCCATGGACAGAGGAGCCTAGTGGGCTACAATCCATGGGGTTACAAAGAGTCAGACACAACTGAGCGATTAACACAATGTACATTAAAATATTTTATAATTTGTATGGGATCACCACAATGTGGAAGAGACAGCCTAAAATGACACAGCCAACTATTATCAGATGTCAATATAATGCTCAAGTGTTATAGTTAAGAGATAATTATATCTTAATTATATCTCTTAATATCTCAAGAGATAATTACTAATAATACTCTAATAATAATAATGTGATCAGTTGCAGCCAGCTCTTTGCAACCCCATGAACTGTAGCCCACCAGGCTCCTCTGTCCATGGAATTTTCCAGTAAAGAATATTGGAGTGGATTGCCATTTCCTTCTCCAATAATAACAATATTGAGTGCTTATTATGATTAGACATTCTATTCATGCTTCACCTGCATAATTTCGTTTATAACAACAGTAGTTTTGAATACAGAACATGCAACTATTTTCAAATTGCTCCTACTTTATAACTTTATCCAAAGCTGTTGGAACTCATGAGTATTATTATATTTTAGATAGCTGTATCAAACATTGGAAATGCAGGATATGTGTGAAAATTTTCACACTGATATAAGAAGGAAGAGGATCTTGTTTCAAGTTTATGAGGCCATAAACCTATAATACTTAAATTATACTCATGAGTTCCGTATTAGAAAGTCATGCAAAATGATTTCAATATGAGTCATAGATTCAGGCTAAGAAGTCATGACTGTTAGGCAATTATGATGACCAAAGTTTCTTCCTTGATGGTGGAGTTCTCCAAAAACTTTTTACAATCCACTTTGGTTACAAACTCTTATTCCATAACCCATATCTGTTTGCCTGGGCAAGTCCAAGAATTGGTTATGGAATAAGAGTTTATAACCACTATAGAAAAGTTAAATTATTATACTCAATCTCATGTCCTGCCAACGTGTGGACAGATAAACCAACACTTTCATACAGGTTTGGCCAAGAATTTCTCTTGTGTTTTTCCATAACCCAAATGTACTTCTTAGCAAACCCAATATTAAGGCAACAAGCTTGTGGAGGCAAGTATGGAAATTACCAAAAAATAGGATTAAAATAGTGTTGGAAGGGTGATAAGAGCAAAATTCACTGAGACACAATATACTTTGTGTCTTCATTCACTTCATTCACTTCATTCCTTTGATTAAGACTTCAAATCAGCCAGAGCTCCAAAGGAATAGATTAAATAACTAGAAGCAAATGTCAGGGGGGAAAAAAAGTCATCACAAGTCCAGACCTGATGGAAATCTGAGATGTTCTTATCTTTGCATGATTTCATCAGCTTATTCACTTCAGTGCCATTCACATAAATCATTTATTTCTTTCAATGAGACTAATAGTCTTGCCAATCTCACATAATCTATAATGTAAAAAGTGGTGTTTAGAAGCATCTTTAAAAATTCCTTTTTCAGTTGAAAGTTTTACTCACTTCTATTTGGAGTCAAGTGTCCAATACAAAACTTGGAAAATGAAGGCAGATGGAGTAGTCTTCCCCTGTAAAGTCCACTTTCTGTGGCCTTGACCCTTATCATCTTTTAGTTCTTTGCCTCCTTCCTTAGTACTGATACTTACTCACTGCTTAGAACTCTTGGGGTCCCAGCTTCACTCAAACTCTGGAGTAGAGGAGATTATTCCCCTTCCACAGGCCTGATACCCTCCATGCTTGGTGTCCAAGATGAAGGGGTCTGTTCCTTTGCCTACCTGTCCCTGAATTTCCCTGAGCTCCTAGACCCAGGATCCCAGCATTCACCTCATATCCAGTTCATGGGACCCACTCTTAACTATTCTCTGTCCTGGAAGGTTGGGTTTTTGAGAAATGGAGTATTTGCTGCCATATAAGTTAAAAAAAAAAAAAAAAAAGAAGACGACGTCACAGTCATCAGAGATTGCAGTCATCACAGATGGTGAGCTGGTGAGCCCTGAGGAAACTCATGAAGAAAGAGTATCGCCATCTAGCAGTGATCAGACTACACCCACTCCCCACAGTGAACCCTGAGGAAACTTGGGATGTGAAAACAGAATCCTTGCCCCAGACAGCTGAGACACATACCAAAGGAATGATTTCAGTGAGCCCAGACTCTTGCATCTTCCCACATATTAAAAAGTGTTAAATTCCTTAACTTGGGATACTGATTTTCTTTAATTTACAATAATCTTTTGACATGCAGACTATCTCCCCTTTGTTGCAACACTTCTATATAACCTGGCTCTCCCCCATCACCTTGTTTGGAGCAGTTCTCTCGGGGTTACTTGCGATGCTGCCTCCTGGGTGTCAAGTCCTAAAAATTCCCACCAAATAAAATGCAACTCTCAACTTTTAGGTTGTGGGTTTTTTTTTTTTTTTTTTTTTTAGTTGACATTTTCTATCCTCATAGAAAAGGGGAAAGAAGAAAAAAACACATTTTGGGTAGTTCAGCAGTTCTACAGAAGATCAGCATTGAGACACAAAAGTTAACTTTCAGTTTAGGTCAAAAAACAGTAAGTAGGTATCCACAATGAGCACATATTATACCAAATTACGAAATTACACCCAATTTCCGCCCTGAAAGAGTCTTACTGCAGAAACAAATATGCAAAGATAGCACTTTGATACAATTTCTAAGTATGTAATAGAGGTGATAGTAATCAATGAATGATTAATCAATGAATATGATAGTAATCATTAATTTTGAGTACTTACTATATGCCAGCTATTCGGTTGGCCAAAAAGTTTGTGTGGATTTTTCCATAATATGTTATCAGATCAGATTAGATCAGATCAGTCGTTCAGTTGTGTCCGACTCTTTGCGACCCCATGAATCACAGCACGCCAGGCCTCCCTGTCCATCACCAACTCCCGGAGTTCACTCAGACTCACGTCCATCGAGTCAGTGATGCCATCCAGCCTATGTTATAGAAAATCCAAAAAACTTTTTGACCAACTCAATATTATGCTAAAAACGTATCTAAAGTCTTTAATGTCATTGGAGAGGAAGGCAGGGGCTAGATAATAAATGGTCTTGGACTCATGTAAACCCAGTTAGGACTTTACGTGTTTGCATGCTCAGTTGTGTCTGATTCTTTGTGACATTTTTGGACTGTAGACCACCAGATTCTTTTGTCTATGGGATTTCCCAGGCAAGAATGTTGGAGTGGGTTGCATCTCCTTCTTCAGGGGATCTTCCCAACTCATGGATCAAACCCATATGCCCTGTGTCTCCTGCATTTCAGGTATATTCTTTACCACCTGAGCCACCAGGGAAGCCTTACTTGACAGGTAGCATAATGGAGACTCATTGAAGAATTTGAAGAAGAGTCAAGGCTGGGTCAGATTTACATTGTAAATACAACAAGCTGTGGCTTAAAGGATAAGACATGGAAGACAGGTCAGGGCAGAGATGATGAAGATCTGAGCCAGGGCAATAGTTTAAGAGAGAAAAAAAAAAGAGAAGCTTGTCAACTCAAAATATCTTAAAACTAAAATTAGTGAGATCTATTAAATGATAGATGTGACAGTGGATAAAAATAAAGGCATCAAGGATGTGGCTTTGATTTTGGCTTACTAGTAGATGGGGAGTATATGAGGAGAAACATGTCTGGGAGAATGATGGGGAGATGACGTGTCCAGTTTTGGACACGCTGAAACCAGAGTGGCCATGGTCAAACAGTGGAGATGTCCATAACAAGTTGGATTTGGCATCTCAAGGTCTGGGGGAGGCAAAGGCTGGAGATAGAGTTGTAGAAGTCTGTGTTGTTTCCTTTCCCTCCTCCTCCCTAGTCATCCAGGCATCACACTCAACCCCATATTGCTGTCGATACATTCCGTGAATTGTGACTAATGGACGAGAAGAACTGAGCAACAGTTTCTTCCCCCTCCTCCTCATTTGACACAAGCCTAAATAAGGCTATCATAATTTGAAGATAATGTGGATTCTCTGGTTCAATCCTGTGATAAAACACATCCCTGCCTCACACTTCGTTTAACTTTTCTCTGCCATGTCCTTCCTTCCCCCTAATTATTTAACATGAGATCAAATCTGAATCTGTATGTGAATCAGGCATGTAATTTAGTAGTGAGTGTCAATTGGTCTCAGGTCTTTTATCTACTCAAAGGAAAAAGAAATACAGAAATTCATAGAAGTGTAAAACAAAAGTAATTGATACCTCGATTTGGAGTAATGAATATGTGGTTATTTATCATCTATGTATGTTTTATGAAGGTTGAAACTAAAATGTGTTACTTTTACTGGGCATATGCCATTGACTGAGATGTAGTAGGAACACACTAGATAAGAGAAAGAGTAAATTAAGGCATGTTAGGTGATACAACGGGCTTCCCTAGTAGCTCAGACAGTAAAGCATCTGCCTACAATGCGAGATGGTTCAATCCCTGGGTCGGGAAGACTACCTGGAGAAGAAAATGGCAACCCACTTTAGTACTCTTGCTTGGAAAATCCCATGGACTGAGGAGCCTGGTAGTACAATCCATGGGGTCACAAAGAGTCGGACACGACTGAGCAACTTCACTTCATACTTCAGGTGATATAATAATCCATTTATAGGAAAATGATCACAAGGATAATAGAGGGTTGAATGATGCGTGCAACTGTGGTTACAGGAGTCCAAGAATATATCACTAGATCCTTGAAGGAAATTCATCACTGTAAGTGTAGAGTTTCACCTGGTGTGTATGGTGAGTGAATTCATGATTCACGATGCATTCTGAGGCTGCTCTGAAAAAGGAGTCTCTTTGCATGCTTTTGTCATGACAAGTTTTAGGAAGGTTGTTGACTTTCTCAAACACCTCAACCATAGAACTCTGGATATATGTTCCCACAGTCTTCCAACCACAGCATCCATGTTGGGTTTATCACTTGGCAACAAGATAAATATTCTGATGAGATGTTACACTCCCTAACAAAGCTCATTTCATGTACAAACTTTCTCACACTCGTGGCTAGCCCAGGGCAACATCTCAAAATAGATGAGGTTTGCTTTCTGTTGTCCTGGATTCTAGAAGTGTCACTCTCTGTGGCCTAGCCTCAATCTCAATAAAAACCTTCTCATTCTCTTGCTTATCTTCTTCACACACCCCGAAACTCCTTCCCTGACCATGTCTCCATCCACTCCATCAAAATCCTCTCTGCAGGAATTTGAAAACATGTATTATCTCTCCAGGAGACATTAACATGCTATATTTTATTTTTGTTGCTAATTGTAAAAGGAGATGTTTATTCTTTTGTAAAGATACTTCAAGGAATGTATGTTGGAGGGTGTTCTAGTCAAGGTGACCCCAAATTCACACTACAGGGCTAACTACTTCCATATACACTTGGTCCTGCTCCCAGCAACAACTATTTAAATTTCTAAAGTGAATCATGCTATTTAAACACACAGGTTAATTTGTTCTAATGATCTTTGTTATAAAAACAGTGTTGTAATATATTTAACTGAAAGTCTTTTATAAAATAAGATTACTATATGGAGTTTTGTTTTTTTAACAATTTATTCTCCTTCAATTGTTATGGGCTGTCTGGATTTTTTCTTTTTTCATTTTGTTCCAGTGATATTTGTTGGAATAATCTGACATTTGTTGGAAATGTCTGAGTTCAGCTGGTGTTCAAGTTGGGGTGTTCTCCATAGCTTTTCTCTTTCTGGATGATGTCTTATCTTTAAGGGCTGTTTTATTTTTTTGGCTATGCCTTGCATGAGGGATCTTTTTTCCCGGACCAGGGATCAAGCCTGTGCCCCGTGAAGTGGAAGTTCAGAGTCCTAACCACTGGATAGCCAGGGAAGTCCCACTATATGGACTTTTGTGTCAAATGGGACTTCCTTTTTGACCTACATTTACATTATCCTTTGGATAACTTCATTAATGACATTACTGCTAGGGGAGATACAGCTTTCTAAATTGTATAGTCCCTAGTTACCAACAAATCACGTGGAAAGGGTAATTAGGAAGAGTTAGTATTTGCTCTGGAGAAGGCAATGGCACCCCACTCCAGTACTCTTGCCTGGAAAATCCCATGGATGGAGGAGCCTGGTAGGCTGCAGTCCATGGGGTTACTAAGAGTCAGACACGACTGAGCGACATCACTTTCACTTTCCACTTTCATGCATTGGAGAAGGAAATGGCAATCCACTCCAGTGTTCTTGCCTGGAAAATTCCGTGGGCAGATGAGCATGGCGGACTATAGTCCATGGAGTTGCAAACAGTTGGACAAGACTTAGCAACTGAGCACCCAAGCACACCTTTAAATTAGCTCTCAACTCCATCTAGCTTAGAGGGCCCTCTGTAAGATGCTGTCTTCTTTCCTCTCTCCAGCTCCTGTACACTGACTGCTCCAGGCAGACCTCAGCCACAGTCAGTCAGTGTGCTCCCCACTCTGTAATTTTAGTGTCTTTCTTTTTCTATCTCCATTTTTTAAAATTTATCTCAACTCTTTCCTTGAGGTCCTCAAACACAGTTTCAATGCTTTCCCCTCCTCCCTATAACATTTCCTACCTTTGGCCCTATTCAATTTAGCTCTGAATCATATATTGCCTTTTACAACTTTCTCTAATTGCTTGATTGGTGAATGTCGTTTTTTCGGATGTTGAGCTTATCAAATTGCTTTAATCTAGACAGGGCAGTGACTTCCACACCTGGACACCAGCAATCCCTGTTATACTAGCTAACACCATGGGGCACTTGCCATGTGAAGAATAATATGTTAAGTACTTGACAGACAGTAACTCATTCATTCTTCACAAAAGTCCGTGTCTTTTAGGAATGCTTTTGGCTGCTAATGAGGACCCGAGATGGCTCAAAATGCCTAAACAATACAGATTTATTTATAATCTATTATGACAGTAACAACCAGAACAAAAACCGGATGTAGGTGGTTTCCAGCATTGGCTAGGAACTCTGATGTCAGGGTTCTGGTTTGGCATCTCTACAAGTCTTTCCGGCTTCCCGTGGTTGCGATATGGCTGTAGCATTTCCCCGTACAACATCCTCACACAACCTTGCTCAAGGTCGGGCAGGAGGGGTGATGTATGTAGGACAGGGGGTTCTCCTTGCATATCTCCCTCTTATCAGGAGAGAAAAATTTCCCCAGATTTTTCCCAGCAGACTTCTCCCACATCTCATTGACTAGAACTGGGTTATCTCTCCACCCTCTAGATAAGCAACTAGGTCCTTCTTCCCAAGATCAAGAAAGCTCTGAATACTGAAAATCAGGAAGAAAGATGTGAAAAATGAACTGCTCTTGCATTGGCAATGAACACTACCAGCTGTGGAGCATGTTAGGAAATGTAAGCTCAGAGAAGCTGAGGCATTTGCACAAGATTATCCACTCCAGTATTCTTGCCTGGAGAATCCCCACGGACAGAGGAGCCTGGTGGGCTACAGCCCGTGGAGTTGCAAAGAGTCGGACGCAACTGAGCGACTAAGCACGAGGACAGGACATACAACTAGTAAAGAGCATCTTCGTTGTTGTTTAGTCACTAAGTCGTGTCCGATTCTTTTGTAACCCCATGGACTGTAGTCCACCAGGCTCTTCCATCGATGGGATTTCCCAGGCAAGAATACTGGAGTGGGTTGCTATTTCTTACTCCAGGGGATCATCCTGATCCAGGAATCAAACCCGCTTCTCCTGCACAGGCAGGTGGATTCTTTACCGTCTGAGCCACCAGGGCTTCGCACTAAATGGCATGAAGATGTTTCAAATCAGACTTTTGGAGTCTCTCGAAATCCACATCTTTGCTCACCACACTATAAGGTCTTTCTAGAGAGTTTTAGCATCTTATTCAATTCATCAAAAAATATTCAGTGTCCATTTGATGCTCAACACTGTTCTTACTGCTGAAAGGGAATGAAGTATATAACCTAGTTAGTGACAAAAGCTCAACCCAGATGAAACAGCTGGAACACACAAGGTTAATTAATTAATAATCATACATTTTTATGTTGCAAGTTCAACTTGAAGGGGTATGGTTCTATATCGCAGGAATTCACCGAGTTTTATAGAAGTCAGACTGGACACTATGTTCATAGTGTCCAATCATACGTATTTGATTCAGTGGGAATAAATTGGCTTAGGAGACTGTTGTGCTGCCTATGTGTGGTTAAAAAACAGTTGAACAAATTGAAAAAGGAGAGAGACCTAGACCACGAAGCAATAGTACCCGCTGAAAGTTCACTGAGTCAGAGAAGTGGCTGAGTGCCAAGGGAAGTGAAAATTTATAAAAGGGTCATTGGCTGTCTGCAAGGTTTCTGTGGTCTAATGGAGAAACCGAGGATTTGAAAGATCACTCTTGAAGTGAAATTTCAGCTCTTTTTTTTTATGTGACCTGAGATCTTCCAGAAATTAGTAAACTGAATAATTCGGCTTTTGATGGCCAGATACAGATTCTGAAGAACACACCTATCTCATTGTCCCTTTAATAATAATGAGGGGCTTGAGTTCAGTCTGGTCGTTCAAGTGGTAAAGAATCATCCTGCAGTGCAGGGAACCTGGGTTCAATCCCTGAGTGGGAAGATCCCCTGGAGAAGGGAATGGCTCTCCTCTCCAGTATTCTTGCCTGGAGAATCCCATGGACAGAGGAGCCTGGAGGTCTACAGTCCATAGGGTCACAAAGAGTCGGACACAACTGAGCGACGAACACTTTGGGTTAAGTCAGCCCACTCCTTTTTGACCAGAGACTCACATTAGCAAGAAGAGCTAAAGATAAGTCTGGCTCTGTGGACCACAGCCAAGCTAAGAAGCTCACACAGGGCTCAAAATCACAGGCTTGGTTTCAAGGACACCCCAGATTGTCAACTCAGCTCTTCAAGTGGAGACTTGGGGCTTGCCACACCAGCAGAGAAAAAGCATTGTGCTTTTATCCCTATCGCTTTGGGGATTTCCTATGCATAAAAGTTAAGTGTGCAACTAGAGATTATCTTACTAGGCGAGGTAAGTCAGAAAGAGAAGGACAAATACTACATGATATCACTTATATGTGGAATCTAAAATGTGGAGTGAGTGAACATCTGTGGAACAGATTCGGACCTAGTGATCAGACTTGTGGTTGCCAAGGGGGAGAGAGGAGAGGAAATGGGACGGACTGGGATTTAGGGGCTGGTAGATGCAAACTATTACATTTAGAACAGGTTCAATGCACGATACTGGATGCTTGGGGCTGGTGCACTGGGATGACCCAGAGGGATGGTACGGGGAGGAAGGAGGGAGGAGGGTTCAGGATGGGGAACATGTGTATACCTGTGGCAGATTCATGTTGATATATGGCAAAACCAATACAATATTGTAAAGTTAAAAAATAAAATAAAAAAAATAAGAAATAAAATAAAATAAAATAGGTATATAACCAGGCCTTACTATATAGCACAGGGAAAGTATATCCAATCTCCTGGGATAAGCCATAATGGTGTTTGTGTACGCTCAGTCATTTCTGACTCTTTGTGGTCCTAGGGACTGTAGCCCACCTGGTTCCTCTGTCCATAGGATTTTCCAGGCAAGAATACTGGAGTAGAGTGCAATTTCCTACTCCAGGGGATCTTTCTGATCCAGGGATCGAATCTGCCTCTCTTAGTCTCCTGCATTGGCAGGAGGATTCTTTACCTCTAGTGACACCTGGGAAGCTCATAATAGCAGAATATAAAAAATAAAAAAACTATATATGTGTGTAAAGCTGAGTCACTTTGCTGTGCAGTTTTAAATCAACTATGCTTCAATAAAGAAGCAAAGTGAAGAGAAGAAAAGCTATCTTCACAATGTGTTGGAAACACTTTTCCATAAGCTCTAACAATATGAACATTTTAAAACTCAGCTTCTCTTTCATTACACATATCTTTTATCTATTTTTACTCCTCGGCTTCCTTTGGCTGTATCTAAAAATCTAGTGATTTTCAGAATCATATTTTTGACATCACAAATTCCAATTAACACCTATAATTTACCCTCTTAAAAGTTAAAGTACACAGTGGATTTTCACTGTTGAATTAAAGATAAGATTTATGTTCTAAAAAAGGACAAATGAAACATTCTTTGGGTGTGGTTTGTGACAGGAGATTAGGGTGGAACCCAGAATTATTTTGGAAATTATAGCTTGAGAAAATGTAAAAGGGTTTAAAATAGAGAATTTATAAGGAAAAAAAAGTGTTTATTTGTTTTTTTTTTCTGTTCTCAAAGAATTGCTTGGGGGCTGTCTAGATTCAAAAGACAAAGGATTCCATTACTTTTAAGTATTGCAAGAAGCTCCCAGGCCATTCTTGGCAAAAGATAGAAGAGATATTGTAGAATTTCTTACGAGGAGAGCAAGTTATAGCAGGGAATGTTGAAACTAGGGCTGACAGATTTTAGTTAATTTTAAGAGGCATATGTAGGTATTGCCACATTCTTAAGTTTCTGAATGATGTCATCTTTCCAACAAATTTCTTCAATGATGCCTTAGCAAACAAGCATTTCTATTCTAATGATGTCTGAGTAAAATGTTGAATCACTCAAAGGATACAGATAGAGAGAAAAAAAAAATGCCATGTGGGAGGGGCAGAGCTTTATAAAACCAGTCATTGCCATGTCTGAACTCTAACAACGCTCAGAAGACCGTTTCCTGTCAGGCAGAGAAGAACCAGGTATTTCAGTCATTTCTTTGTCTCTATTTATGAAATAGGGTTTTATTTTGCATACTGGCATTATTAATATAATGAAAATTAAACTGTGGGATGTTTTCAGAGGATGAGTAAAAATTTCATGGTGTTTTCTTGTTTAGTTGCTTGTTTGAGAATATTTTGGTTCAAGATTTGAATTAAATTAAGTTAGACCTAATCTTAAATCTCAGAGACCAGCACATGCCTATGTAACATTCATCAAACCAAAATGTACATTCTAGTTGTGATGTCAGTTTTACCAAACAGCTCAGAATGTGTGTATCCTTTACTAGTTAGTGTTTGGCACTGAATTTAATGAAAATAGCCAGATCAATTAAAAAGGATTATTTTAGTAACTGAAAGTAATTTATAAATTGTGTATAAATATGAGAAAGACAAAAAGAGGACTCAGTTTTCATCTTAAACAACCAGAAATTAAGCAAAAAGCTGGGTGGTTCAATTCAATACCAGAATATACTTGTTGAATTTAGTTTGCTAATTGGTCAGTTTAGTGAAAGAGAAAGAAGAGCCCAGTTAGTTGCTGGATCGACTGAAGTAATAGTTCAATAAATAATTTAATATCCCATAAACAAATAACTTCATTATGAAAAGAATCAAGTGCAGAAAAGGTTTTTAATTTTGTGGGGGCAAAACTTGGTAATTTGGAATGGGAAATTTCCTTGAAGTATTGTTTTTTCTGTGTCATTAATTTTTCTGGTCAATTTCAAAAAATTTACACTGTGTTGCTACAAAAAAATTCATCTAAAAATGCTACAGCACACTCAAATCTAACATTCGATGCCAGTGAGCAGGAGTGTGGCTATGGGTCTGAGCTCCTTGTCGCCTGTGCCAAGTTTCAGAGGCACATTAGTCAACTTGTGTTGCGGGAACCGACACAAACATCACAGAGACCAGCCCCACACGTGCTTTTCATCCGTTTGTTCCTCTAAAGATGATATTAAACGTTAGTTAGGAGTATGATATCTAGAAATTGTCGAAGTTGTGTAGCTCACTCTAGTGTTAAGAAATTCACAACAGGTGTTTCCTGTTCTGAGAGATTCTGATGTCACTCAGTGACTTCGATTTTACATGGTCTTAGGCAGACTCCCATTTAAATGCAAGGTGGACGTGTGGTAGAGTCAGAAGACACATACAAACACATTATATATATATGGAGAATCCCAGGGACAGAGGAGCCTGGTGGGCTGCCATCTAATGGGGTCGCACAGAGTCAGACACGACTGAAGCGACTTAGCAGCAGCAGCAGCAGCATATAAAATATATTCATAGATTTCTACAAATATAAACTCCTCAAACCTTATTTGAAAGGTCTGTAGGAACAGCACTAGAGCTGGGATCAGAAGCTAGTGTAGGCTTTGAAACTAGCTGTGCTATGGACGTCTTCATATTCTCATTGGTATAACTGGAATTACTAGCTTTATCAGACAAGTAATTATGCAAGTTAAATAAAACAGTGAGGCTGAAGGAATTTGGTAACTGTGATATAGACATAACACATTATTTTTTATGTTAAATGCAGTTAATTGCACCTATCTGAAAGATAAACTTTAAATGTTTTTAAAACAAGTAAATACATCTGGGGTGATTTACTTTTGTCCTTACTCATTTTTTTAATTTTTTAAAAAAATAGTCACAGTCAACTGAAATTCTAATTTGGCATTAAAAGCCCTTACTGTTAGTTTGTCTTGACACTTAAATTTTGTTAGTGTCAAAGTGACTGACTATTCAGGTCATTATAAATAATTGGGTATAGGAGGGGCCTACATTAATTAATTAATTGGTCACACTGTGCAGACCGTGGGATCTTAGTTCACTGACCAGGGATTGAGCCCATGCCCTCAGCAATGAAAGTTCAGAGTCTTAGCCCCTGCACCACTAGGGAATTCCCAGGCTTAAGTTTATTTTTCTAGCTCTGATTCTTTATTTTTTCATACACAATAGAGAAATATTTATGCTATTAATTCTCTGTTTCTGAAATGTTTTTGAGATAATTTGCAAAAAAGGATCTACTCAGGAATAATTCATTATAAAGATGATTTTAAAATGTAGAAGGAAGAGGAAACAAATTTCTGTCACCCAGGTTAATCTGATCTCAGTGATGAAGCAAGCAAAAAAAGAAACTGACTTTTAAAAACCTTAATAAACCTTATAGAAGTATCAAAAACTGGCTTCCTTGCTCTTTTTATTTCCTCTTTCTAGCATTTCTCAAACCAGTAGCTGGGTGAAACTCTTACACATAGTAATTCACCATCAGCAAGTAAAGTGTAAGTGACATTGGACAGAGCGGGTTTCTGAAGCCTGAATCCCTGCACCATTACATACAAACTCTGTGACCTTTTATAAGTTACTTAACCTCTCTAGCGGAGAAGGCAATCACACCCACTCCAGTACTCTTGCCTGGAAAATCCCATGGATGGAGGAGCCTGGTAGGCTGCAGTCCATGGGGTCGCTGAGTCGGACACGACTGAGCGACTTCACTTTCACTTTTCACTTTCATGCATTGGAGAAGGAAATGGCAACCCACTCCAGTGTTCTTGCCTGGAGAATCCCAGGGACAGGGGAGCCTGGTGGGCTGCCGTCTACGGGGTCGCACAGAGTCAGACACGACTGAAGCGACTTAGCAGCAGCAGTAGCAGTAACCTCTCTAGGCATCAGGATGTAACCTCTATGTACCTCACGCTGATCCTGTTGAATATCAAATATTAAAGGAGACAAGAAGACATGAGAGAGTTTCAGGGACAAATTTTATTGAATTTACTACTTTGTCTTGATAAAATACAATTGGGTGGTAACTCACATGAGAAATTTTGATACAAATGGCAATCACTTTCTTCACAAGAAATGTTCATGAACCAAATGTTCACATAAGACACCCATGGACTAGGGAGCCATGAGCCTGGAGACCCTGCTGAGGGAGTCCATGGCTATAGAGCGCCTCCTCCAGGGCCGCCCCCAGTGGCTCTGCAGCCACAGTCCCCAGAAGGTTTCCTGTGGAGTGATGAGTGTCAGCATTGCTTGGTATATTTATAGATTTTGGTAAGTGCAGGGTGTGTTTGAAGCCATTATGAAAACATAAGATACAATCTGTTGGCTAGAAACAGCAGGTACCCACCCACACCCAGGTGTGGCCAAGCATTTGGCTGCTTGTGAGTCTTAGGTCACGGAAATGTGTCTGTTATTTATCTTCAGATGGTGGATGGTGTGTGTGTGTGAGCTCCATATATCCAGGACCACCCCTGCAGGGGGACCTGGTGTTGATTGCCCTGCTAGGGGTGTTGGGAGGAGGGGGCCTTTCCAGCACTCCCAGTAACAAACTGCTCAGCACAGGGGAGCTTTGGAAGAAAGGCTGTGGTGTGTGAGTGAGTGGAGGGGGCCTAGGAATGGGAGATAGGGCGATGTGAAACACCCACTCTTGAAAGGTGAGTCTAGGTCACTTTTAGAAAGGAGTTTGACCATCTCCACTGGGGCCAACAAGAGTATGTGTGCAGGCGGCATGCATTTGAATATCTGTGCATTTGCCTCTAGTGTGTACGATGGTGATGGTTTAGTCACTAAGTCGTGTCCATGGACTCTTGTGACTCTGTGGACTGTAGTCTACCAGGCTCCTCTGTCCATGAGATATCCCAGGCAAGAACACTGGAGTGGGTTGCCATTTCCTTCTCCAGGGGATCTTCCCAACCTGGGCATCGAATCTGAGTTTTCTGCGTTGCAGATGGTCTCCTGCATTTCAGGTGGATTCTTTACTGACTGAGCCACCAAGGAAGGCCCCTGTGTGTGTATCTGTGTGTCTGTATGTGTGATGTGTGTTTGTAGGTACAACACTGAAGTTGAGAGTATGACCCTGGAGGTACCCACCAACCTGGCTTCAATTTCCAGTCCTGTTCCTTATAGTTGAGTGACATGGGTCACTTTTCTGATTCTCTCTGGGCAGTAGCTTTTTCCTTTGTAAGCACAAGAATAGCAGTGTCTTTCTCACAGGGCTTGTGTAAGGATTACCTGGTTAGTACAGGTAAAATGTTGAACACAGTATCTGTTGTACAGTTAAGAATTCAATCAGGGCTATTTATTGTTATTGCTGTTATTATCATTATTATGAGGTGGAGGGTCACCACGCATCATAGGACTGTTCTCTCTATCTCAGGATCAGTTGTGTAATTTGCAGGATCCAGTGCAAAAGGGAAATGCAGGCAAGACCCTTTGTATAAAATCATTAAGGAACTGCCGTGTTGTGACAGCAGCGCATTGCACCGAGAGTGGAACCTTTTGTGGCTGCACAGGTCCCCGGGTCACAATGCTGCTGACCCTGTTCAGTGAAGGGAGAACAGAGAGGGAACCCCTGCCCTGTGAAGGGTACAGCCTGTACTATGCCGCTGACATCCTCAAAATGTTGAGTCATCTCGTAGAGCTGTTGCTTTTCCTCGTTTTCCTTCCAGATTGAGACAATGGAAGAACTTAATGTGGCAAATACAATCTTTGCCCTCAATTTCTTCAAGCATCTTGCAAATACAAGCGCCAACACCCAGAATATCTTCTTCTGTCCCTGGAGCATCTCCTCCACCGTGGCCATGGTCTACCTGGGCGCCCGGGGCAATACTGCAGACCAGATAGCCCAAGTAAGTTTCTGTTTAAGTTCCCAATTGGGACTGAAGGATTCCTGAACTGAATTGCAGAACTGATCTGATTATATGCTTGTGGTATCTGGACTATAACAAAGTCAGCGGCTTGTGGAATCTTAGTTCCCCCACCAGGTATTGAATCCGTGTCCTCAGCAATCATCACAAACCATTACAGCATGTGTTACTTAGATTCAAATCTATAAAAGAGCCAAACCACAGAAACCCTCAATAGTTGATATAGCAGGAGGATTATCAGAGTTTCTTGTCCTACAATGTTAGAAATAGTTAATAGTGACCATATCTGACATCTGATAATGTTTATATTTTTCAAAGGATTTGTGTGCTTTACCTCTTATGGGTTTTAAAACAAGTGTCACTGACGTATGGGCAGTGGGACTAAAGCACCTTTCCCAGGGGTTCCTCTGGTTTCTGTCCTCTCATCTCAGGCTCCTTCCATTTATGTAAAGAATTCCTCTTAGTGGTTTTGAGAGTGCTACGAAGAGAAAAAAAAAAAAAAAAAACTGTCCCAGAGCTCGGTCTTTGCACTCTGGGGGAGGCACAGAGAGCACCATGACTTCAGAGGGCCTCAGCCAACATTCTCCACCCCGTGAGCTCATGTCAACAAAATGGGGCTGACGGGATGGCCAATCCTCAATGTCAAGGTGGTCAGGAGTGGCACAGCACTGTGGGGGATTTCTGTCAGGGCCACTGGCCTCCTTCCTTGGTGAATGGACACCAAGTCAGTCAGGGGACCGACTGGGTCTATGGAAATATGTTGAACTAGTTTGCCTATACATAGCAATCAACCTATGGGATGAATGCAGCGCTATTAAAATTCACATGATCCTTCATGTCAATGTAGGGCAAAAGCCACTACAATATTCTAAAGTAATTAGCCTTCAATTAAAATAAATTAATTAATTAAAAAAATTCACAGGATCCTGTCTTCCCTGGGTCCGAGACAAACAAGGTAATTATACCATTAAAATTCTTTCCTAGTCCCATTTATATAGACATTAGCATTGAATGCTATGAGTACAAGCTCTGGTTTCCCACACGCATGGAGGCTGCTGTCAGTCACACCAGAATGCCGCTGGCTACTGTTGAGTTTCTTGTAAGAATCACACCTGAGTGTGTGAATACAGATAGATGGATACAGTCTTCGAGGTACACGGTGACCCATTTAAGACAGGACTTGTTCGGAGTGACTCACACAGAGTGTTAGCCAATCTCACCGCAGGAGGAAAAAGGATGGGAGCTTCGCTCTCTGTGTTTGTGGGAGTTTAAACGTGAAGACTTACGACAAAGCCCCGTTGCTCAACTCCCTGATACCAGCCACATTTTGCAAAACTCCTTCCCCTTTATTTTCTTTGCCTTGAAAAAATAAATAAATAAAGGCAGTGAACTCCATTAAAAACTTTAGAAAACATCAAGGCCTTCATTTTTTTTTTTTTTTTTTTAGTTTTTGGCCATGCTATGAGGCATGTGGAATGTTAGTTCCCTGCCCAGGGCTCGAACCCATGCCCCCTGCATTGGAAGCATGGAGTCTTAACCAGTGGACCACCAGGGAAATCTTTTTAAATGTAAAGGAATCAGAACCTTTTTTTTTTTTTGAAGACAAATGCCAAACAAAGTGCTCTAGGTGCTAAAAGTAAAAACCTTGACTTTGATACTAGAGGAAAAGTAACTTATTGGTCACTCGGGGTACAACAGTTTTTCTGTGTTTGGAAGGTATTTTCTCCACATGGGACAAGGATTTTATATACAGTAGTTTTCTTGTAACTCTGCTACATGGGGAGATTCTAAAATTCAAAGGCAAATTGGCTTAATTCTCTACCAAAAAAGAGGAGACACTCTTTGGTTTGGAGGTGAAAGCCTGGACTTTGGGGACAGACCCTGCCTGTCTTTGGTTGATGGCTATGCCACTTACTAGGTGTGTAAGTGGAGACATTTAATGCTCTGAGCCTCAGCTTTCTTATTTTTTTATTTTACTTTTTAAGAACAGCTTTGCTGATTTCTAATTCACATTTCATAAATTTCACCCATTTAAAGTTTATAATTCAGTAGTTCTTAGTATATTCACAAGAATTGTGCAGCCATCACCACAATCTAATTTTGGAATATCTTCATCTCCCCTAAAAGAAACTCTGTACGGTCTATGCCTATACCTCCCTGAACCCTCCCGATCTTGGAAGCTAAACAGGGCTGGGCCTGGTTAGTACTTGGATGGGAGACATTCTGTACCCATGAACTATATTAATCTGATCATATGTAATGTGGATTGCTAACCACATATTTTGTACATTAGTTGCAGACCTCTTAAACACCATTTGATAACTCAAAAGAGTCTAGTGGTAACTGTCTTATTTTAAAAATGTGAATGGAAATATGTATCTGGCAAGATGGGTATGAAAATTACAGTTAACTGGAGAGGTACATGGTAGAACTAATTGTTTTCTTAGCTGATACATACAATGCCCCATCCAGGCATCTGAATGTTTTAGGAATTTATCCCCAGAAAACAAAATCCTATGAGGTAGGTGCTCTGATTACCATACTCACTTTACAGATGAGAAAATCAGGGCAGGAAGAGGCCACACACAGTTGGGAACAGGTGTAGCTGGTAAAGCTAGAACAGTTGTAGTGGAAAAAAGGGTAAACAGAATAAATATATACTCTCTTACAGAGCACAGACAATTTGAGATTTGCAGGAGTATTTTTACCCAGCTCTTATCTTTAGGATAAGGCCACAGACCGGCCCAGGGCAGGCTGCCTCTCTGGGCAGGGTACCTGCCCCAGCCTGGCTCAGGGTCATTTCACATGCCCCACACTTGCAAGGACTCTTGCCATGACTCAAAAGGGCTTCAGTGCTGCCCAGAGACCCTGACTTATGGGTCAACTTCCTTAAAAGGTAGGACAACCAGAGAAGCTCTTACACAAAATAGTCCATAGTCCCCCTTGTGTAGCGGCAGTCAGACCGCTTTTTTTCAGAGAGTATTAGGTAGGAACTTATAATATATGATCTGAAGAGCAGAGAAAGATCCCAGAAATCCTAACACCTCTCCTTCTAGCCTAGAAATTCACCATCTGCTGGACAAACTTGCATTCCTTCCCTTGTCAGAACCTCCTCCATCAACGCATTAACCAATAAGCTCCTCCCTGCCTGGGGCCCTATGGGGCTGGGACCCAAGAGATGCTTGAGGTGGGGGTGGGTGGGTGGTAGCAGGGCCAAGCTGAGGAGTCTACGATACTGGAGAGGGGACCTGAACACCTTCCAGGGCAAATCTTTACCTGCCAGCTTCACTGTTAGCTGGATCTGCCACTTAGAATGTAAAGAAATTCACATTGGGACTTCCTGGTGATCCAGGGGCTAAGACTCTGTGCTCCCAATGCAAGAGGGCTTGGGTTTGATCCCTGGTCGGGGAACATGTGGAAACTAAAGATCCTGCATGCCTCAGCTAAAGATGCTGCCTGCCTCAACCGGGGCAGCTAAATAAATCCATAAATGAAAATGTTTTTAAAAAGAAATTCATATTGTCTTCTGACTCCTGCCATCTGCCCCCAACATGGACAGAAGTGGGGGATTTCTTCATGTGTAAATAACATTTGTGGAAATGTTTTAGATGACCCCTGGTAATACTGAGCAACTTGTTTTTGTGCTTAAGATAGCTGTGGCTGCTAATTTTTGACAGATTAGAAGGGTATAAAGGGCTCCCCTTGTAGCTAAGTCAGTAAAGAATTTGCCTGAAATGCAGGAGACCCTGGTTCGATCCCTGGGTTGGAAAGATCCTCTGGAGAAGGAAATGGCAACCCACTCCAGTATTCTTGCCTGGAGAATCCCATGGACAGAGGAGCCTGGAAGGCTACAGTCCATGGGGTTGCAAGAGTCGGACACGACTTAGCGTCTAAACCATCACAGAAGGGTATATCATGTAAGGCCACTGAATAGAGAGAATAAAGGTCAGGAGTTAACCTTGCTACTTCTTTCAAGGCAATTTATGAGTTGAGTGATAATTTAATTAAAATGTTATAAATCATCTCATAATAAAGAAAAATATTGTCAAAATGGCCAGTATTTGAATTAGTATAAAATAACTCATGCTAATTCCTATGAAGGGAATCTCACTGACTTGTTGCCCAGATACAAAGGCAGGGAACTAGATGTAGGACCACCAAGAGGTAACTGACAGCCATTGATTTAAAAGCTAAATAATGCAGCAGAAAAATGTACCCAGTTTTCTCAAATTCCAATTGTAGGTACTTCAGTTTAACCAAGTTGGAGTCCACAAAGGCACCCCAGTGACCCCACAGAGCCTCACCAGTTGTGATTTCACGCAGCAGATCCAGAGGGACACCTATCCTGATGCTATTTTGCAGGTATCTGACTCATCTGTTCCTAGTTCTTTTGTATTTTGCTTCCAGAAACTTGTTATAAAGTCACAATATTTATGAAGAAACCTAGTACAACGTCCACCTTTTACAGTAGAAAACTAAGACTCACAGTCCTTGAGTGAATATCTTACGGTCACTCTGATAAGGAAGGGCAGAGCTGGGGTAGAATCCAGGTTTTATGACTTCCAGGTCAAGACTGTTTCTAAATTCTGTCACATCACTCTGCCATTAGTTGGGTATGTATAATGTATTCTAAAGCCAATGTAGAGACTCCTAGAATACACATGTGAATGCAGATTTCCAGAGTCAAGGGTGACAACTAATTGAATAATGGAGACGGCCAGGCTTGTTGACTTCAGGAGATGTCTCTGACCTTCACATATCCTTTATCTCCTCTCTATCTATCCAGGGCTTCCCCAATGGCTTAGTGGTAAAGAATCCGCCTGCAGTGCAGGAAACGCAGGACATGTGGGTTCAGTCCCTGGGTGGCAAGATCCCCTGGAGCAGGAAATGGCAATCCACTGCAGTCTTCTTGCTAGAAAAATCCCATAGTCAGAGGAGCCTGGTGGGATACAGTCCAAAGAGTCTCGAAGAGCTGCACATAGCCAAGTAACTGAGCATGAGCACACATCTATCCATCTATTGTCATCATTATGATCATCATCTACTATCTATCAGTATCTATCTCCCTATCTGCCAATCTATCATCATCATAATTAGCAACTGAACAATAACAATCTATCTACCTATTTATCGTCATTATCATGATCATCATCTACTATCTATCTATCATCCATTCATCTAGTCTATCTCAGATTAATAATATCTTTTCCCAGTAATTCACTTCCGTAAACACCAGCCATCCAGCTACATTATAAGAGGCTGGTATAGGTGGGCTTCTGTTGGTAAACAATTTCCACTATCACACCCCTGAGTTAGGTCATGGGGAGATACCTCTCACAGGTTCCTTCCTGGGAACGCTGATGCTCCACCTGCCTGTCACCCAGGGAATTACAGACTCAGGATAGAGAGAGGGCCTCTTCAATATGGCGATTCTGCCAGGTCTGGGTGGACAGCAGGTGGTCCATCTTCAGGGCTCTGACCTTGGCTTCACCCAGCTGTTTCTGTGACTAAGCCCTGTGTCTGTCATCATGCTTGCAAACTTCAGGTTGAGGATTGGAATTCCCTTCAATTTTATGTTTTCTAAACTCCAGATTTTCCATTCCACAGACTACCCCTTAATTATGCCATGGGACTTGTTGAAGTTAAATAAATATTTAAAGAACATTTCTAAGGTGACATTTTAATATAATAAAAATTGCTTAGTGACTTTATAGTTTAGCTAAAGTATCGAAAGAACCTGACTTTTTCTAGGATCTCAGTTCTGTCACAGTTAAATCCAATCCATAGGCAGAGCAAAATCTGAAACAAGTAAAAACTTATCTGATAAAGTTTAATGTACTACATCTATATCAACAGTATTTCCTCAGAGTTACCTTCAAAGTGACAGAAAAAAAGTATATTTTAATACAGCATTTTATTGATATCCTAGAAAAAAATACTATTGCTTCAGAAATATCTTGTTTAGGAGTCCTGAGTTATATAAAATGAATCCCTCCTTTCCTTTTAAGGCACAAGCTGCGGGGAAAATCCATTCATCCTTCCGTTCTCTCAGCAATGCCATCAACGCGTCCACGGGGGAGTATTTATTGGAAAGTGCCAATATGCTGTTTGGAGAGAAGTCTGCAAGATTCAAGGAAGTGAGTGAAACCTGCGATTTAAATGGCAGGGCCCCAAACTTGCAATGAGGTCACTTTCAAAGCTGTTTTCTCTGATTCATTCCCAGTGGGTCAGAATTCCACTCGGGCTCGCTAAGGCTCTGCGAGTCCATGGGACAAGATCCAACGCAGTTATGCTTACGCTCCCTCCGTGGGTGCTTCCTCTTTCTACTGTAAAAACCCTACGTGTAAAATCACAAGTCAGGAGGCGGACACAGCTATTCCCAGAACCGCTAACCCCACGCCCAACCCCTCCTTCTGTACTCTGTTCATAATGCACAGTAGGCAGGAGAACAAATGCAGTAGGGACTGGATTGGGGTGGGGGGGGCGGTCAAAAGAGCACATAATCAGCGCCCCAGCCACCCCGCTACCCATTCTTCAGGCTCCCCAATCTTGACAGGAAACCTGTAATTTACAATTACACCATTGCTTGTGGGGTATCCAGGAGAAGGGCATGGCAACCCATTCTAGTATTCCTGCCTGGAGAAGTCCATGAACAGACGGAGCCTGGTGGTCCACAGTCCGTGGAGTCACAGAGTCCGAGGCGACTGAGCAAGTAACACTTTCACTTGCTGGGTGGATAGTCTATGTAACCTTTGTCATTATTGTTTTCACTTTAAAGGAATACATGCAACTCTCCAAGAAATATTACTCTACAGAACCCCAGGCGGTGGACTTCCTAGAACGTGCAGAAGACACCAGAAAAAAGATTAATTCCTGGGTCAAGACCCAAACTAAAGGTAAACCCAAGGAAATAGTTTCTGCTCTTCTTTCCAGATAGAAAACTCTGATTTTTTTTTTTTTAAGTCCTTAAACTTAACTCTTAATCCCAACCTTAGTTATTTTGGCTAATGTAACTTGATACTTGTGGAGCTTAGTGGTGTTTTAAGTGAGAAAAAAAAATAACGGAGGCATCCTAATAGAAGATATATATTCAGAATTTCAATAATCTGGTTTTGGATTATTACCTTAGAATAGAATGTAAGAAGAGGCAGATCTTTTCTAACCTAGGAAATATCAGTACTGAAATAATTGTGACTTTATGTTCACTATGAACAAACGTAAAGAACAAAGGCACAGTTGTCAACTGAGTAATTGGTGTGAGAATATCAGCAATGGAAAAAGGAGAGACCATAAAATCTTAACTCTTTCTTCTATTGCACCATTCAGAGTCAGTATGTTGTCAATTTCTTTCAGTCCCTGCTTCATCTGTCATTGATCATCTAAGCTATTTCTACCTTGGTTACACATGTCCTTGGTTCTTAACTGACTCATCTAAGATGCCACTATCGGTTAGTGGTACATCTGGGGTTCCCTCTTCTTCTGAGCTTTAGTCTAATTCTGGAATTCTTCAATTTAATGCTCAAAGAGTTTGATATCTTAATGCATAAAACATATTTTCACTTATCTCCCATGTTTATTTATTTACTTTTAAATACATTTTTATTTGGCTGTGTTGGGTCGCAGTTGTGGCATGTGAAATCTAGTTCCCTCAACCAGGGATTGAATCTGGGCCCTTGGCATTGGGAGCATGGAATATTAGCCACTGGACTACTAGGGAAACCCCTACATCCTATGTTTAAAACATTATTTCAAGTCATAGTATGCTATCCTGCTTTCTTAGCTACCATAATAGAAAAAAACACTTGTATTAAGTTCTGTAGAATTGAAAAAAGTATTATTTCTCTAAAAATAGTTGACCTACTTCAGTTCTTCATTTCTAGATTTTTAAATTACTGCTTTAAAAGACTGAAACACCACTGACAAAAAGAAAGCAGAGAAAGTGAAGATTTAACAGAAATGAAAGTCAAAGCAGATTGCAAAATTAAAGAGACACATGAAAGCTTTGCTTTTTTGAGAACAGCAAGAATTTCTCTTCTTTCTAAGCATTTGTGGTGAATGGCTATAAATCAATGAGTGGAATTGCAAAAATGCCAAATAGTCATTTGGAATGATTTTTATAATAATGTGAGAAAATATTTCTTTTTTCCTTGTTATGATCAAATACTATGTGTCACAAAGTTAAATAAAGTCCCAGCAGATTTCCAAGTGAAGTGAAGTGAAGTCGCTCAGTCATGTTCAACTTTTTGTGACCCCATGGACTGTAGCCCACCAGGCTCCTTCATCCATGGAATTTTCTAAGCAAGAGTACTGACCTTTTCGCTTGAGTCTCATATCTGTCAGTAGAAATGGAAGATGGTGGAATTCTGACCGGTTCTCAAGCATTGTGACCTTGGAAAGGTTACTAATATCTCACTATAGTGTCCATTTGCATTGTTGTTCTGTTGCTAAGTCTTGTCCGACTCTGCCACCTCATGAATTGCAGGATGCCAGGCTTCCCTGTCCTTCACTATCTCCTGTAGTTTGCTCAAACTGATGTCCATTGAGCCAGTGATGCCATCTCACCATCTTATCCTCTGTTGCCACCTTCTCCTCTTGCTGTCAGTCTTTCCAGCATCAGCGTCTTTCCGAATGAGTCAACTCTTCCCATCAGGTGGCCAAAGTATTGGAGCTTCAGTTTCAGTATCAGTCCTTCCAATGAAGGGTTGATTTCCTTCTTGTGTAAAATGACACCAATAATACTTCCTTTACTAGAGTGGTTGTGAGGTTAAATAAAATAATGTGGTTGAAATACTACAGAGCAGGTATTCACTATAAATGGGCTGTTTCTTAAATTAACTTAAAAAAAAATCACACTCAGATATTATTATTTCTGGGAACTTTTTTGGGCTCAATCATTCACTCCCTTCTCTGTGTTGTCACAGTTCTCTGCATTATTCAGCTCTCTTACAGAACTAATTGCACTTTTTTTCCTAAATGATTTAGAATGTCGCTCCAGTATTCTAAGCCTCCCCAGGACAATTCTTCCTTTATTACTTAATGGAATCTGTGCTATTCCTTATGTAGGTCTATCACAACTTCCAAAATATTGTTTTTGGGTGAATCAGTAGACCCATGGGCTGTTAAGACCAGATCTAGAAGAAGCCCTAGTGACTTACTGGGGAAATGCACTATTATAGTCCTTGTTAGTGTTAGTCACTAAATTGTGTCCATCTCTTTGCGATCCCATGGACTGCAGCCCACCAGGCTCCTCTGCCCATGAAATTCTCCAGGCAAGAATACTGGAGTGGGTTGCCATTCTCTTCTCCAGGGGATCTTCACCACCCAGGAACCGAACTTGGGTCTCCCGCACTGCTGGCATATTCTTTACCATCTGAGCCACCAGGGAAGCCCATTATATTCCTTGAGTCCCTTTTTCACTCCCATCTGAATGAACTAACTTCATATAACTACAAAACTTTGAGAAAACAGTATAAAAGGAATTTAAAATTTTCTGGGACTTTTCTGGTGGTCCAGGGGTTAAGACTGCACTCTCAAAGCAAGGGATGCAGGTTCAATTCATGGTCAGGGAAATAAAATCCTGTATGCAGCACAGTGTAGCCAAAGGAAATAAATTTAAAAAAGAAACTTTAAAAAAATATTCCAAGTCTGATAGTAATTCTAAATCATAATTATATTACTTCTTTATTTTCTCTTGAAGTTTGCAAACCTGAAAAATTTGGTCTGGGTTTTACTTATGATTTAAATAAATTAAGAGAAAAATTTGAAAGTGACTATCAGCATCTCTTCAGAGTATGATAAATGTGGATGCTGAGCTTGATGGTGACTCAAAAGACTCAAGAAATCATAATGACTTTATAATTGTTAATCATAAAACCTAAACATATATCATATTTTCTGTAGGCAAAATCCCAAACTTGCTACCTGAAGGTTCTGTTGATGTAGACACCAAGATGGTCCTGGTGAATGCTGTCTACTTCAAAGGAAGGTGGAAGACTCCATTTCAGAAGAAATTAAAAGGACTTTATCCTTTCCGTGTGAACTCGGTATGAAACAATAACAACAAATTGAATTTTCTTAACATAAAGTTTAGGGCCTTTGACAAAAGAGAGAAAGAATAATTAGGGACCACTCTTTGATACCCATGCATGATTTGCTATTAATAGTTATATGTTATGCACACTGGATAGTTTATTGACTCTTTTAGTTTCCCGAATTGCACTCAGTAATTTTCTGAGAGGCCTTATGAGTAGTGGTGAAGACCATGGGCTTTATAATTACACAATTCTGGACTCACATTTAGGCTCTACTGCTGACCAGCTATGATGTTACTTCTCATTCATGCATTCCATTTTTTGATTTGTGAAACTAGTATGATAATTTCCAACCTAAAAGGTTGTTATAAAGATTCAATGAGATTTTGCAGAGTTCTTGACCCCTAGTAAGTACTGAACAAATGTTTTAGTATTATTATAACTGTCCATCTTATTACTAATGGGTACTCTCTTGAAAATAACGAAATAGATCAGAATCACTGTGAGAATATGCAAATAATAAATTTTATTTTTTAAATATATTTTGACATTTCTAAACAAATTTCAAAACAAATTTTTAATTTTTGAAAAACATATTTCTTTAGCATGAAAGCATAACCCATTCTCTTTTATGTCTGATTGTAAATCTTTTGACATCTTACTACCAACTTTCATATTTTACTTTTTAATTACTTTAGACTCAGCGCAAATCAGTAGAGATGATGTTCCTGAATGAAAAGCTAAACATTGGATACATAGCAGATCTGAAGGTCCAGATTCTAGAACTCCCATATGCTGGCGATGCCATTATGTTCCTGCTGCTCCCAGATGGAATTGCTGAATCCTCTACGGGCTTGGAGTTGGTAAGAATTCCAGCTTCCATTGTTTTAAACTTCTGGGGCTAAACTCACCTTTGCACACGTCTGCTGTTGTTGTTGCTATTTAGTCCCTAAGTCAGGCCCAACACTTTGAGACCCCCTGGACGGTAGCCCACCATGCTCCTCTGTCCATGGGGTTTCCCAGGCAAGACTACTGAAGTCGGTTACCATTTCCTTCTCCAGGGGATCTTCCCCATTCAATAATCAAACCCACGTCTCCTGCATTGGCAGGTGGATTCTTTATCACTGAGCCATCTGGGAAACCCTTGAATATACCTACACCTGAGGAAATGGTGTGCAGTTTGAATACGTGAACTGGTTTGAGAGTAACTGTGCCAGATTTCCCATTGTCATTCATAAGTCTTAAACACATGTCATACATGCTATCTTCTTGCAAAATTTTTACCAAACTATTAAGTTTTAATATCACCTACAATATCGTGAAGTCATTGGTTGTCAACATTAGAGGTTGTTGTCCTTCTCTGCTAAGCATTCATTGGTTTTTTTATGTTTTGGATTCATAGCTAGAAAGTGAAATCACCTATGACAAACTCAACAAGTGGCTCAGCAAAGACACCATGGCAGAGGATGACGTGGTGGTGTACATCCCCGAGTTCAAATTAGAAGAGCGTTATGAACTCAAGACCATTCTCACAAGCATGGGCATGGGTGATGCCTTCAGCCAGGGCCGAGCCAATTTCTCAGGCATGTCGGGAAAGAATGACCTGTTTCTGTCTGAAGTGTTCCATCAGGCTTCGGTGGAAGTGAACGAGGAGGGCACTGAGGCTGCTGCCGGCACTGGGGCCATCATGACAGGGAGAACAGGCCACGGAGGCCCGCAGTTCGTGGCAGACCATCCTTTCCTCTTCTTTATCATGCACAAGATAACCAAGAGCATCCTCTTTTGGGGCAGATTTGCCTCACCCTAAATTGAAAGTTTCTATTTCTGCACAGGAATTTGTAAAATGAGTGTAAGCCTCAGGATTTCTCCAAGTGCCAAAACTTCTCTGCATGTTTCTGTTTTTCTGAAAAACTTTTATTACACACTAACTAGAAACACAGACATAGCGTGACATCTGTGAATCATAACATTACCCCCCTATTAATCATTTGGCCTTCTAAAATGGGATGATATCTCATTTAGTTCTTTCTTACTCTCGGTTTATTTTATAGCGTTAACTTTTACTGTATTATTTATTATTTTATATACTGTTTTTTTTTTATTATGGTCGCTGTCTAGTATAGGTGATACATTTACAGAAGCCAGGTATCACTTATTTTTCTTTCTAAGGAAAAATATGTATTTGTGGGCTTCCCTGGTGGCTCAGAGGATGGAGAATCCACCTGCAATGCAGGATACCTGAGTTCGATCCCTGGGTCAGGTAGACCCCCTGGAGAAGGAAATAGCTACCCACTTCAGTGTTCTTGCCTGGAGAATTCCATTGACAGAGGAGCCTAGCAGGCTACAGTCCGTGGGGTTACAATAAGTCAAACATGACTTAGTCACTAAGCATGCATGCATAAGTATTTGTTCTTATAATGAAGGATAAGTAGGCAGCCTTCCATGACCTTTTGTAATAGAAGCCTAGAAGAAAGCATTGAACAACAGGGAAATACATATTGTGTGCATTTCTAAACAAATGTCTAGCATTATGTATCACATACATGTGGCTGTAACTTATGTAAGGTTGCAAAAATATAGAAATAAACCTATTTTCACAAACCATTTGCTTGTTTACATTCTACTAGGTCTTTAGGTTATAAGACCTGCTTATTTTGTTTCTCAGAAATCAGGCATCACAGGTCATTTGTGAGACCCAAGCAAACAGAATAAAGGAGCCAAGGGAATAACCAACTGCTTTGCAAGGGGCCCCAGTGTTGGGGGTGGGGAGGAGTTGGGTGAAAGATTGATTAGAACTGCCTTCTCACAGCAGAAAAACGTCTAGAAATTCAAAATGATAGTTTGGGTCAGAGTCCTTTGGGGACCCCTGTATTCAAATCAGAACATCAGGAATAAACACCGAGTCTAGTGGTTGCAGACATAGCATCAAGGTCATAATCACTGAGTGAGTTGACAGAGAGTTCAGAGGGGTAGAGATGAGCTGGGAACAAGGGTGGAAAACACCCTTGTTTTCTTATTTTAAGTGTGTTGCTTCAAATAGCAATGAACACTTTTGAGTGGATCAGCAGCAGAGAAGAACATAATTTAAGTCTTGAGAACTAAAGAAGATCTGAGGATTAGGGAGTTTGACCTGGCTGCAGAAGTGTGGCTGGATCCTGAAAATGCATTCCAGGCGTTGACCTCTTTATGATGAAAGCCATGGATGGGTGACCCACTGGAGCATGGTGGCTAAAGAGGTAGCCTCATGACTTTGACTTCAGTTCAGTTCAATTCAGTCGCTCAGTCGTGTCCGACTCTTTGCAACCCCATGAATCCCAGCACGCCAGGCCTCCATGTCCATCACCAACTCCCAGAGTTCACTCAGACTCACGTCCATCGAGTCAGTGATGCCATCCAGCCATCTCATCCTCTGTCGTCCCCTTCTCCTCCTGCCCCCAATCCCTCCCAGCATCAGAGTCTTTTCCAGTGAGTCAGCTCTTCGCATGAGGTGGCCAAAGTACTGCAGTTTCAGCTTCAGCATCATTCCCTCCAAAGAAATCCCAGGGCTGATCTCCTTTAGAATGGACTGGTTGGATCTCCTTGCACTCCAAGGGACTCTCAAGAGTCTTCTCCAACACCACAGTTCAAAAGCATCAATTCTTCAGCACTCAGCCTTCTTCACAGTCCAACTCTCACATCCATACATGACCACAGGAAAAACCACAGCCTTGACTAGATGGACCTTTGTTGGCAAAGTAATGTCTCTGCTTTTGAATATGCTATCTAGGTTGGTCATAACTTTCCTTCCAAGGAGTAAGCATCTTTTAATTTCATGGCTGCAGTCACCATCTGCAGTCATTTTGGAGCCCCAAAAAATGAAGTCTGACACTGTTTCCACTGTTTCCCCATCTATTTCCCATGAAGTGATGGGACCGGATGCCATGATCTTCGTTTTCTGAATGTTGAGCTTTAAGCCAACTTTTTCACTCTCCACTTTCACTTTCATTAAGAGGCTTTTTAGTTCCTCTTCATTTTCTGCCATAAGGGTGGTGTCATCTGCATATCTGAGGTTATTGATATTTCTCCCGGCAATCTTGATTCCAGTTTGTATTTCTTCCAGTCCAGCGTTTCTCATGATGTACTCTGCATACAAGTTAAATAAGCAGGTGACAATATACAACCTTGACGTACTCCTTTTCCTATTTGGAACCAGTCTGTTGTTCCATGTCCAGTTCTAACTGTTGTTTTCTGACCTGAATATAGGCTCTTCTGGAGGCAGGTCAGGTGGTCTGGTATTCCCATTTCTTTCAGAATTGTCCACAGTTTATTGTGATCCACACAGTCAAAGGCTTTGGCATAGTCAATAAAGCAGAAGTAGATGTTTTTCTGGAACTCTCTTGCTTTTTCCATGATCCAGCGGATGTTGGCAATTTGATCTCTGGTTCCTCTGCCTTTTCTAAAACCAGCTTGAACATCAGGAAGTTCATGGTTCATGTATTGCTGAAGCCTGGCTTGGAGAATTTTGAGCATGACTTTAGTAGCATGTGAGATGAGTACAATTGTGTGGTAGTTTGAGCATTCTTTGGCATTGCCTTTCTTTGGATTGGAATGAAAACTGACCTTTTCCCAACTTAGTGAAGTGAAGTCGCTCAGTCATGTCGGACTCTTTGCGACCCCATGGGCAGTAGCCTGGTACCAGGCTCCTGCATCCATGGGATTTTCTAGGCAAGTGTACTGGAGTGGGTTGCCATTTCCTTCTCCAGGGAATCTTCCCGACACAGGGATCAAACTCAGGTCTCCAGGATTGTAGACAGATGCTTTACCATCTGAGCCACTTAAGTGCACCCAAATCCCGGTTCAAATACTTATGAGTCCTCTTAATTATAAGCTGGGAATGATGCTTCTTCATGCTTCAGTTTTCTTACATTGTAAACTAGGGAAAACAGTGTTTTTCTCATAAGGTTGCTCTGATGGTGGAATGAATTCATATCTAACAAGAAATTAAACAAATGCTTAGCATATAAATACTAGTGATTACAGTTATTTTCTTAGTTGGAAATAAAACTCACTGTCAGCTGATCAAGCATAGCATCCCAGAAAATTATTTAGTTAATTTTTTAAGGCTTGAATTATGTTTTATTACCTCAAAATCAGATATTCTTAAAAATTATAGGTTCTTCCTTTTATTCTCCTACTTACTTTTAGATTCATTTAAAAAATGTATTTTATCAATTCATTCAGCAAGGTAATAACTAGTAACTTTCTGAATCATTGTGAGGTTCTGAGTCTTAAGATATATATCACCTTCATCACTGAATTAGAGGATGAGCACAGAACTATAGGTTCAAAGTATTCTTCACACTTTGCTGTTGTTCAGTTGCTATGTTGTGATCAGTTGTGTCCGACTCTTTGCTACTCCATGGACTACAGCATGCCAGGCTTCCCTGTCCTTCACCATCTCCCTGACTTTGCTCAAACTCATGTCCATCCAGTAGGTGATGCCATCCAACCATCTTATTCTCTGTTCCCCTCTTCTTCTGCCTTCACTCTTTCCCAGCATCAGGGTCTTTTCCAGTGAGTCATCTCTTCTCATCAGGTGGCCAAAGTATTGGAGCTTCAGCTTCAGCATCAGTCCTTCCAATGAATATTCAGGGTTGATTTCCCTTAT
The DNA here is from genome assembly GCF_027580195.1 of Bos mutus. NCBI lineage: Eukaryota > Metazoa > Chordata > Mammalia > Artiodactyla > Bovidae > Bos > Bos mutus. The sequence continues at coordinate 12,587,939 of NC_091640.1, read as the reverse complement.
GATTGATTGGCTTAATCTCCTTGCAGTCCAAGGGAATCTCAAGAGTCTTCTCCAGCATCACAATTCAAAAGCATCAATTCTTCAGCGCTCAACCTTCTTTATGGTCCAACTCTCAAATCTGTACTTGACTACTGGAAAAACCATAGCTTTGACTCTAGGGAACTTTGTGGACAAAGTGATGTCTCTGGAGTTTTGCTTCTTGTAGTTTTAATAATTTTATTTTTGCTTTTGATGCTGTTCTTAATATTTCATCACATTATGAGTCCTTTAAAATGGTTTTCAAAATTTAGTTTATTCATCAGGAGATGTTTTCCATTTGGAAACCTGCATCTTGGTTTAGTTCTGGGAAACTCTCAGACACCACTATGGCCTGAATATTTGTTACCCTTACTCCAACACAGATGTTGAAACCCTAATCCCTGATGTAATGTTGTTTTTAGGGGGGCCCTTTGGAAGATAATTGGGATTAGAATTGGTCATGAGGGTGTGCCCCAGAATGTAATTAGTGTTCTTATGTAACTGGGAAGGGTTAATTTGGAATTCACAATGAATCTGCTCTTTTATTTTTAACCCTTATATTGTTGATTTTGTTATTATAGGCATACATAATGGTCTGCCTCAGGGAGATAACCTGACTCTGCCCACCTGTGAAGGACTGTGATATTCTTAGATTCATCGTGTCACCTTAAATTCTTTGTGTGGCAAATGGCGGGGACCTCCCTTGTCTGCTGCTTACTCGTGGGGCCCAGATATTCACATTTTGGGAGGCGGGCATCACAGATAGATGTGGCATCTTTGATTTCTGATGACAGGAGATATTCCATTTCACACCACCCATGAAATCACAATTGACGCTTTTGAGCTGTGGTGTTGGAGAAGACTCTTGAGATTCCCTGTGAGCCAGGAAGTGAGCCCTGACCAAGTGCCCAATCACGTTGGCACCCTCATCTCAGACCTGCAGTGTCCAGAACTGTGAAAAATGGATGTTCTCCAGGCACCCAGTCAGTGGTCTTGTTACCTGACCTATGGTTGAATAAAGCAGCCATTATCCACAAAATTGTCTGGGCTCCACCCTATTTCCTTTCTTCTTCTGGATTCCCATTTAAATAATACTAATGTACCTAGAGTTCTTTTTTTTTTATCTAACAGATTTTGAATATTTAATACGTTCCTTGCAATCTTAACATCAAATATTGCAAAAACAAAACAAAAGCTAGAGCAAAACTCTCCCTTTACACCTGTTCTCCATTCATATAGCTCCTATTCCTTCATGCTCAGTAGGAATATTGGTACATATTGCTAAACATACACCAGGCAGGCCACAACTACCAACAAATAAACAAATGAGCAAAATTCTGCTGATATTATATCGTTGACTTAGGATAGCATTACCTCTTTCCTTGCCCCCTCCAAACAGTCATCAAAACAATGCAAAACCAAAATTTTATCAGTATAGCTAGTATGTGTGTGCTGGGCTCAGTCACTTCAGTCTTCTCAGACTCTTGGCAACCCCGTGGACTGTAGCCTGCCAGGCTCCTCTATCCATGGGATTCTCCAGGAAAGAATACTGAAGTGGGTTGCCATGATCTCCTCCAGGGGATCTTTTTTGGCCCAGGGATCAAACCTGCATCTCTTATGTCTCCTGAATTGGCAGACGGTTCTTTACCGCTGGCGCCACCTGGGAAGCCCATAGCTAGTGTTGAGACCGGCTCGACAAGCAGGGTTTCCAAAGTGCGATACAGCAAAAGAATCAGAAATGAGACACACGAATTTAGAGAAAAGCGATGATCAGGGGATCAACACCGCTCCAAGGCAAAGGTGCCGAAACTGAGTCCAAGCCAGCTTTGTTATACTTTCAGCCGTGAATGAAAGAATATGTGAGGAGTTAAGCTAATAACTTATGTGGCCTTCATGGCCAAAAAAAAAAATGATCATTAACCACTGAGTAATTGGGAAACAGTAATTAATAACAAATCAGTAACTAAGACTAATATTCTTATCTATTTTTCCACCAGAAATTTAAAACATGTGACTCTGAGACGCCAGTTGAGAAACAGTCTGGGGTCGGTTTTCTGACTCCAGGATCATATCTTGTTTTCAAGATTATGAACTGTTCCCTCTAAACTTATTCCAAGAGTCTCGTGCCTTATAGCATCCAGTTTAATCAATAATTATAAATGTCTTTTGTGGCCCTTGCTGGGGCCTGCTTTTCTTTTATTCTTCCTGTCTCCTACAAGCTAGTATATCAATATATAAAGATTTCATTTTATTATTTATCTATTTTTGGCTGTGCAGTGCAGCCTCTGGGACCTTTGTTCCCTGATCACAGATTGAACCCATGCCCCCTGCAGTGGAAGTGCAGAGTCTTAAACAGCAAACTGCCAGGAAAGTCCCTAAAGATTTTAAACAAGAGGTAAGTGAGAAAGGAATCTGGAGAAGTTTTGTGGGAAAACATGAGTAAAACTTAGTCTGTGGTTTTAGAGAAGGTGAAATAATTTCTTGTCTGATTCCCCCCCAAACCAATATGGATACATTGAATGTAATGCAAATAACTAGATCTATGCAGTGATATAGCCTGAGTCACACTCTAGTGAACCACTGGCAGTCAAGACGGACAATCCCTCGATCTGGAGCCTCCATACGATGCATGAGTGTGTGTGTGCATGTGTGTGCTAAGTCGCTTCAGTTGTGTCCAACTTTTGGCAGCCCTATTGACTGCGACCAGCCCTACTGACCAGGCTTCTCTGTCCATGGGATTCTCCAGGCAAGAATGCTGGAATGGGTTGCCATGCCCTTCTCCAGAGGATCTTCCCATGCCCTCCTCCAGGGGGTCAGACCCAGGGATTGAACCAATATCTCTTAGGTCTCTTGCACTGGGAGGCGGGGTTCTTTACCACTAGTGCTGCCTGGGAAGCCTTGAGATCCTCCTGTCCCAGGGATCAAAACTGTGTCTTCTGCATTGCCTGGCAGGGTTTTTTTTTTTTTTTTTTTTTTTACCAGACCCAGTAACTGCATCTAAAACACCCGTCCAGACCCCATGTCTCTGGAGTGGGGACAATGGACATAAACTAATTGGAGTTGTGCTTGGGGGTCGACACCAGCACCCAAATGAGAAGAACAGAAACATTTCCTGGATACTTCACGTAGTAACTTGTGAGCAATTTAACAGCAAACAGTTTACCTATAATAATCTCCATATCATTGCTCTTAATTATTCTACTAATTTAAAACTTTCTGTTTTTGTAGGAAAAAAAATATCCTGGGGAAGCCACTAATCGCTGCCAGTTGGCAGACTAGAGAAAACATGAAGCCGGGAATGTGTGAGTTACAATTCGTCATAATTCCAGGCTCTATATGCAGACAGACATGGAAAATGTGGGCAATTAAGTAATTGAAGAAAACCTTATCTATCTTTCTTTTTATCTGAGCTTCTGGCCAAGATAAACTTGAAAGGAAGAGTGTGTGGGCTTGTAAAAGTGAATCAGAGGGTGGGGCTAAGAAAAGCGTAGTGCTAAAATTGCTAAAAATTACTCCTACAGTTCAGAGTTAATTAACTCAGCCACAGTCTCTTACTAAAGGAACCCACTGCCAATTCTGCTCCAGCGGAAGAAAACAAGGTGTTGTAAATATGTCTCTGTTTAAAAATATTTATTTATGTGTTCTTTCTTCATTGAAGTGCTTAGCTAAATAACAAGTTATCAAGACTTCCACAGAACAGAAATGATAGTTGAAGGCCATCCCCCAAGAATTCTGTGCAAGTCTGAGAGATTTAACCCTGAACTGGTTCAAAGATGGTGCTGGAAAAAGGCTAAGCAGGAGAGCACCTTCATTTCCAAAGATGTGAGAGAGATGGTTTTACCATGAATTGTTAAACCATGAATGATGTTTTCTCCAGTCACATTTTTGGATTTGCAACCTTTGTATCTGTCAACAGGGGCAAAAAGAAATAGGATAGTCTCAGAATGATTGAACCAAAACCCTTCTACCCCTTCAAAAGATTGGACATGGCAACATAAACTTGATCTCACTCATTTGTGTAGGGAACTATTGATCTGACTCTTTATCCCCTACTCCTACCCAGCTTCAAGTCTTGGCCACCATTCCAGAGGCCATTAGCTTTCCCCTCTTTCATAGAATAATCTAAGCCCCTAACCTTACACTACATGCTTATCAGAAACCCTGCCAGACTATTAATTCCCACAGAAATGGCTTTAGGTAAACTTAGAAGTGCTGGGAGTGTGGAGAGGTTATTTTTTGATATGCATGGCTCCACCAGGTAGGCAGTATTAGCACTGTCGGAAAGTCAGGAGGCCTTAAATATCCTCTCATGGAAAAGGGGAGGAGAGTCCTTCCTGCTCCCTCCTCCAGCTCACCATCATCCTTCCTTTTTGCCTCCTTCTGCTTATCCTCTTTCATCACCCAATCCCTCCCTTTTACCATAAAACCTTAAAGGCAAGAAAATATAGTGACAAAAGCATTTGCATTTAGGTTCCAGAGCCTGGGATTGTGATGATAGCTCTCAGATGACTATGCATTTTAATCAGCACATTTAACCTCTCTGGGCCTTAGCTTCCTAGCAGATAAAATGAGGCAATTTGATTAGAAGGAATGGAAGATTCTTTCCAATTCTGATATGTTGGGAATATGTGTATCTATGATGAGACATTTTGATGAATGCCACTATCCTTTTCTTATTTCCATATTTCTTTAGTTAAGCCCCTTTACAGATTGAGATTTTACATAAATGTGTTTATTTATAGGTGTGTATACATACTGTATATGTATAGTGCAGGCGGCTGCGACTGGCGCACTTAAGCGCGGGCGGCTGCGACCGGCGCAAGCACGGCCAAGAGGAATTACCCCACGTCCGAGGTCAGGGGCAGCGGCTGCGACGGCGTAGGAACGACTGAGAAGAGCTACCCAAGTCTGAGATCAGGGGCAGCAACTGAGAGGAGCTACCCCGCGTCCGAGGTCAGGGGTGTCAGCCGGGAGGAGCTACTCCATGCCGGAGGCCAGGGGCGGCGGCCAGGAGGAGCTACTCCATGCCGGAGGCCAGGGGCGGCGGCGGTAGGACCAACCCCACGTCCAAGGAGCGGTGGCTGCGTGGGCGCAGGAGGGCCTAGAGGAACTATCCCACGTTGAAGGTCAGGAAGGGCGGCATTGAGGAGATACCCCTCGTCCAAGGTAAGGAGCAGGGGCTACACTTTGCTGGAGCAGCCGTGAAGAGATACCCCACGGCCAAGGTAAGAGAAACCCAAGTAAGACGGTAGGTGTTGCAAGAGGGCATCAGAGGGCAGACACACTGAAACCATACTCACAAAAAACTAGTCAATCTAATCACACTAGGACCACAGCCTTGTCTAACTCAATGAAACTAAGCCATGCCCGTGGTGCAACCCAAGATGGGCGGGTCATGATGGAGAGATCTGACAGAATGTGGTCCACCGGAGAAGGGAATGGCAAACCACTTCAGTATTCTTGCCTTGAGAACCCCATGAACAGTATGAAAAGGCAAAATGATAGGATACTGAAAGAGGAACTCCCCAGGTCAGTGGGTGCCCAATATGCTACTGGAGATCAGTGGAGAAATAACTCCAGAAAGAATGAAGGGATGGAGCCAAAGCAAAAACAATACCCAGCTGTGGATGTGACTGGTGATAGAAGCAAGGTCTGATGCTGTAAAGAGTAATATTTCATAGGAACCTGGAATGTCAGGTCCATGAATCAAGGCAAATTGGAAGTGGTCTAACAAGAGATGGCAAGAGTGAACGTCGACATTCTAGGAATCAGCGAACTCAAATGGACTGGAATGGGTGAATTTAACTCAGATGACCGTTATATCTACTACTGCAGGCAGGAATCCCTCAGAAGAAATGGAGTAGCCATCATGGTCAACAAAAGAGTACGAAATGCAGTACTTGGATGCAATCTCAAAAACGACAGAATGAACTCTGTTCATTTCCAAGGTAAACCATTCAATATCACAGTAATCCAAGTCTATGCCCCAACCAGTAACGCTGAAGAAGCTGAAGTTGAACAGTTCTATGAAGACCTACAAGACCTTTTAGAACTAACACCCAAAAAAGGTGTCCTTTTCATTATAGGGGACTGGAATGCAAAAGTAGGAAGTCAAGAAACACCTGGAGTAACAGGCAAATTTGGCCTTGGAATACGGAATGAAGCAGGGCAAAGACTAATAGAGTTTTGCCAAGAAAATGCACTGGTCATAGCAAACACCCTCTTCCAACAACACAAGAGAAGATGTTACACATGGGCATCACTCTACAGATGGTCAACACTGAAATCAGATTGATTATGTTCTTTGCAGCCAAAGATGGAGAAGCTCTATACAGTCAACAAAAACAGGACCGGGAGCTGACTGTGGCTCAGATCATGAACTCCTTATTACCAAATTCAGACTTAAATTGAAGAAAGTAGGGAAAACCACTAGACCATTCAGGTATGACCTAAATCAGATCCCTTATGATTATGCAGTGGAAGTGAGAAATAGATTTAAGGGCCTAGATCTGATAGATAGAGTGCCTGATGAACTATGGAATGAGGTTCTTGACATTGTACAGGAGACAGGGATCAAGACCATCCCCATGGAAAAGAAATGCAAAAAAGCAAAATGGCTGTCTGTGGAGGCCTTACAAATAGCTGTGAAAAGAAGAGAAGCAAAAAGCAAAGGAGAAAAAGAAAGATATAAGCATCTGAATGCAGAGTTCCAAAGAATAGCAAGGAGAGATAAGAAAGCCTTCCTCAGTGATCAATGCAAAGAAGTAGAGGAAAACAACAGAATGGGAAAGACTAGAGATCTCTTCAAGAAAATTAGAGATACCAAGGGAACATTTCATGCAAAGATGGGCTCGATAAAGGACAGAAATGGTATGGACCTAAAAGAAGCAGAAGATATTAAGAAGAGGTGGCAAGAATACACAGAAGAACTGTACAAAAAAGATCTTCATGACTCAGATAATCACGATGGTGTGATCACTGACCTAGAGCCAGATATCCTGGAATGTCAAGTCAAGTGGGCCTTAGAAAGCATCACTACTAACAAAGGTAGTGGAGGTGATGGAATTCCAGTTGAGGTATTTCAGATCTTGAAAGATGATGCTGTGAAAGTGCTGCATTCAATATGCCAACAAATTTGGAAAACTCAGCAGTGGCCACAGGACTGGAAAAGGTAAGTCTTCATTCCAATCCCAAAGAAAGGCAATGCCAAAGAATGCTCAAACTACCACACAATTGCGCTCATCTCGCATGTTAGTAAAGTAATGCTCAAAATTCTCCAAGCTGCGCTTCAGCAATAAATGAACCGTGAACTTCCTGATGTTCAAGCTGGTTTTAGAAAAGGCAGAGGAACCAGAGATCAAATTGCCAACATCCACTGGATCATGGAAAAAGCAAGAGAGTTCCAGAAAAACATCTACTTCTGCTTTATTGACTATGCCAAAGCCTTTGACTGTGTGGATCACAATAAACTGTGGACAATTCTGAAAGAGATGGGAATACCAGACCACCTGACCTGCCTCTTGAGAAATCTGTATGCAGGTCAGAAAACAACAGTTAGAACTGGACATGGGACAACAGACTGGTTCCAAATAGGAAAAGGAGTACTTCAAGGCTGTATATTGTCACCCTGCTTATTTAACTTGTATGCAGAGTACATCATGAGAAACGCTGGACTGGAAGAGATACAAACTGGAATCAAGATTGCCGGGAGAAATATCAATAACCTCAGATATGCAGATGACACCACCCTTATGGCAGAAAGGGAAGAGGAACTAAAAAGCCTCTTGATAAAAGTGAAAGAGGAGAGTGAAAAAGTTGGCTTAAAGCTCAACATTCAGAAAACGAAGATCATGGCATCCGGTCCCATCACTTCATGGGAAATAGATGGGGAAACAGTGGAAACAGTGTCAGACTTTATTTTTCGGGGCTCCAAAATGACTGCAGATTGTGGGTGACTGCAGCCATGAAATTAAAAGATGCTTACTCCTTGGAAGGAAAGTTATGACCAACCTAGATAGCATATTCAAAAGCAGAGACATTACTTTGCCAACAAAGGTCCGTCTAGTCAGGCTATGGTTTTTCCTGTGGTCATGTATGGATGTGAGAGTTGGACTGTGAAAAAGCCTGAGTGCCAAAGAATTGGTGCTTTTGAACTGTGGTGTTGGAGAAGACTCTTGTGAGTCCCTTGGACTGCAAGGAGATCCAACCAGTCCGTTCTGAAGGAGACCAGCCCTGGGATTTCTTTGGAAGGAGTGATGCTAAAGCTGAAACTCCAGTACTTTGGCCACCTTATGCGAAGAGTTGACTCATTGGAAAAGACTCTGATGCTGGGAGGGTTTGGGGGCAGGAGGAGAAGGGGACGATAGAGGATGAGATGGCTGGATGGCATCACTGACTCGATGGACGTGAGTCTGAGTGAACTCCAGGAGTTGGTGATGGACAGGGAGGCCTGGTGTGCTATGATTCATGGCGTCGCAAAGAGTCAGACACGACTGAGTGACTGAACTGAACTGAACTGATACTGATATATGGGCTTCCCTGATAGCTCAGTTGGTAAAAGAATCTGTCTGCAATGCAGGAGACCTAGGTTTGATTCCTGGTTTGGGAAGATCCCCTGGAGAAGGGAATGGCTACCCACTCCAGTATCCTGGCCTAGAGAGTTTCCTGGACTGTAAAGGAAATCAGTGCTGAATGTTCATTGGAAGGACTGATGCTGAAGCTGAAACTCCAATACTTTGGCCACATGATGCGAAGAATCGACTCATTGGGAAAGACCCTGATGATCGGAAAGACTGAAGGCAAGAGGAGAAGGGGACAAGAGGATGAGATGGTTGAATGGCATCACCAACTCTATGGACATGAGTTTCAGTAAGCTCCAGGAGCCGGTGATGGACAGGAAAGCCTGGTGTGCTGCAGTCCATGGGGTTACAAAGAGTTGGACATGACTCAGTGACTGAACTGAACTGAACTGATACTGATATATGGAGTAGGAAATGGCAACCCCCTGCAGTATTCTTGTCTGGAAAATTCCATGCACAGAGGAGCCTGGTGGACTACAATCCATGGGGTCAGAAAGAGTCAGTCTGGGCAACTGAGCATGCATACTGATATATCTATATACCTCTTGAAAACTGCAGAAGAGCAATCATTTTGAAAAGGGAATATTTGACTTCTGACCTAGACATTAGTCTTTACTTATAATTTCCCCTGAAAAGATCACTCTCCATCCTTTGAATGGATAAATTATTTCATGAGAATTTCATCCCCAAATTTTGCATCTTTCAGAAAGCACTTTTCACTACTGGCTTAGCACTTCAGTACTTTTTTTAAAGGCAAGAATTGTTCTTCTTGTATGTTCTGGGCTGCATCTGATATACTAATGATGATATTAACAAGAGAGTTAATAAAGCTGAAGATAACTGGCTATTAATTTTCCACAAGAAATTAACTCTCATCAGAAAGAATTATCATTTTCAGGGATTTGTTACAAGTATCTAAACTCTAGAATAATCATAAATCATAAGTAGAAAGATATAAGTCCTCAGCCCTAAAATAGTAGTTTCTCCTCTTTCCTTCAAGGTGATTATGCTTTGGCCATGGAGCCAAGCATTTTCCATATGAAAAAATTCATAAGTTCTTAAAAAATAAAGCTTAGGGGACTTTCCTGGTGGTCTAGTGGCTAAGACTCCCTGCTCCCAAAGCAGAGGACTTGAATTTGATGCCTGTTCAAGGAACTAGATCCCACATGCCTCAACCAAAGACCCTACATGCCACATATAAGACCCAGTATAGCCAAATAAAAAAAGCTTAAAAATAAAAGATAAAGCTTAATCTATAGGCAGTAAACAAAGCATCATTTAAATGGACATAGCTATAAAGCAAACAGGGAGCTTATCTCCAAGATGGCACTGGATCTGTCAGGAGAAAGTGCTTATATTCATTTTGATACTTTGTAAATTTCAAACATTTTTTGAGGGCATAGAGTTATTACAAAACTAGAGTTGTTGCTCTTTTTATTAAAATGTGTTAGCCTAGAATTATCATCAGCTTCTGCAATAAGTAGGTGATGATGATGCTTCTGTATCATCAACTAGAGATGATTTAAGGGCTGAGAAGCTGTTTGGTTAAGGGTAAGCCTATGACTAGGAGAGGTTTCACCAGTTTTCACTGTTAAGTCATGATAAAATCAAGACTTTGTCTGTGCATGTCTCTTCCTTGATTCAACCATTTAACTAGAACGATCTCCTGACTTTTCTAAAGTTCTCATTCTAGGTTTCTCAGCAGGCCAGATGATATCAGTGCAAGACCAAGTTCTACACAATAGTGGCCATAATGGGAATCTCTAGACCTAGGAATCTGGCTTATTTTAAATTAATCAGTTTGAGAAATTATTTGGCTATAAAATGATAATGGTTTGAACTCATTATTTCTTTGATAGCGATCCAGTCTTAAAAAACTTAAAAGAAAATATCAGAGTGATTAAAAGTGAAATTTAGAAGCTGAATACAATATTTTAAAAATATGAGAAAGCTTGAATTCCTCTGTTCATTAAGATTGGTTTCAGGGAGACTCGGTGAGTGAGAATAAATACAAGAGAGTCTTGACTTCTCTACTTCTCTATAAGCATTTCTTCTCTACTTCTGTATAAGCATTATCTCTGTTCATTAAGATCGGTTTCAGGGAGACTCGGTGAGTGAGAATAAATACAAGAGAGTCTTGACTTCTTTACTTCTCTATAAGCATTTCTTCTCTACTTCTCTGTAAGCATTATAAGCTGTGAAAATTTTCAGGTTTAAATAGATTTTAAAAAATGGTGACTAGAACCCAAACTATAACACTCTAAATAAAAAATAAGTATTTGTAAGTTTCCATTTTGTGCAAAGTCCTGAGCTGGGTGCTAGTTGATGCACAAAGAAGATCAAGAAAATTTTGCTCTCAGGGAACTTATCTTAGAGTTGAAAAGATATAAATATATAAAAACAGAACTAGAAGTGTGATGAGTGCCAAGCAAGTGGTGAAATTTATGTTATGGGACTTTGGTGGCAGACATGCTCCTGTGAACCGCCAAGTTCAGAAAAAGCTTCCAGAGGAAAAGATCTGCAGCAAAGTTGGGTTGGTTTCACCTTCTTGTAAAGGAGGATAAAGGCTCTCCAGGAACCAGGATATCACTCATCAAAGTATAAACAAATAAACAAGGTTAAAAAGTATAAAAACAGGGGGTAAAAGATAAGTGAGAAAAGTACAAAGTCAAAAAGGTGTATAACTATTCCTCATTTACTGGTAAAGTCAGCAGGTATGTGTTGTATTAAAAAGAAGCACTTGGCTGATTCCATTACCATTTATATTCTGGCATTTTCAACAGGGAGCCACTAACTGACCAGGATCCAGGTGTTCTCTCAGGAGTATCAGCTGTAGAATTTGAGGGAGTTCTCTTAAACTCTCTAGACTCCAGTTTTCTAATATTAAAATAATATTGGAATTATGTTCATTCAGTTCTTATGAGAGTATGGATAAAAGATATACAGATTATTGTCGTTGGTGTTTAGATGCTAAATTGTATCCAACTCTTTGTGACCCATGGACTGTAGCCCACCAGACTCCTCTGTCCACAGGATTTCCCAGGCAAGAATTCTGGAATAGGTTGACATTTCCTTCTCTGGGGGATCTTCCTGCTCCAAGGATTGAACCCATGTGTCTTGCATTGGCAGGCCAATTGTTTACCATTGAGCCACTGGGGAAGCCCCATATAGATTTTACATTGGATAATACATTCTTTTGTCATTTCAATGAAGTGTGATAAAAAAGATAATTGTGTAAGCCAAAAAATCCATGTACAAAAATAAAATAAATGGAAAGGATTATTAACACGATCTTTAACTGCTTTACTTTTCTTATATCTTCCCAATAGACTCTATAGCAAAATCTGTCAACCAATTTGTTCTGGAGTTTGGCAAAAAGCTAGCTGAATCTGCTGAGGGTAAAAATAGCTTCTTTTCTCCCTGGGGCATCTCAGCTTCCTTGACCATGGTGTATTTAGGCACCAAAGGGACCAACCACTGCAGCCCAAATGGCCTAGGTGAGTAAGAAAGATCAACTATCCTCTATGTCTTAAAATGAAATGTTTCTTTCTTTTTTTTTTTTTTTTGCTTTCACTTTCATTCCTCTCCTGAAACCCAAATAATCCACATTTTACAATCATGTCTTCCAAAATAAAAGACACACAAATTTTCCAGACCTTAAAAAATAAGTCTGAGAGAGTGAATCAACTGACAGCTGTTTCTAGGAAAACCATTTAAGAATGCCTGTTCTCTGGCAAAATCAGTTGGAGGGATGAGGTTATCAAGTTTGGTTCAATGTTTAAAAAAAATTATTTTGATTATTAAAATATTTCAAGAAAGTCATGGCTCATACTTGGATAGCGTTAGTCATCATCTTTCTAATCTTAGAAGGATTTTCTTAAAAACACAAATAGAGGACTTCTTTGGTGGTCCAGTGGTTAAGAATCTGCCTTTCCATGTAGGGGACACAGTTTCTCAGGGAAGATCCCACAGGCTGCAGGGCAACTACTGTAGCCTGTGAGTCGAGAGTCTAGACTCCAAAATAAGGGAAACCCCACTTAGAGAGTAGCACCCAGTCACCTCAACTACAGAAAGCCTGAATGCCCGTGCAAAGCAGCAAAGCCCCAGTGCAACCAACAATAAATAAATAAAATAATAAATGATTTTAAACGACACAAATAGAAAAATCAGGTGAATTCTGTTCCTCATGCTTTGTTTGGTTGTTACTTTGTTCAGTCCCTGCTTGTCTGGACAAATCTAATGAATCCATGAAGAGAATTAAAATAGCAGAACAGTATTATTGTATAAGCAGTTATTAATTTGATGTAAGCATTCTCAAATCACAGCGTGTGTGTGGGCATAGCCTTATATATCAAAGCAAAAGTAAAAGCCACTCATTAGTGTCTGACTTTTTGTGACCCCCAGGGACTGCAGCCTGCCAGGCTCCTCTGTCCATGGAATTCTCCAGACAAGAATACTGGAGTGGGTTGCCATGCCCTCCTCCAGGGGATCTTCCCAACCCAGGGGTCAAACCCATGTCTTCTGCATTGCAGGCGGATTCTTTACCATCTGAACCACCAAAGAAGACCTTATATAGCAAAACATATAATCTAATAGCCATATATATATATGTATCTATGCATGTGTAAACATAAATGTGTGTGTTTTAAATAAAAATAGAAGCAAATAAATTCAGCTCTATATCATACAGCAATATAAAGGCCAAGTGACAGAACTGCCACCCAAGAGGGTGGCCTCCATGACAAATGTAGAAATGAGACAGATAATAATCTTGAATGAGAGAGGCAGGGTACATATTCTGTCAGTTTGGACTGAGAATATCTCCTTAGTCTTGTAATTTACAAGATACTTCATGGCTTAAAAAGAGTAATAACAGAATTTTGGTTCACAGAAATATCCTAGTTCACAGCTAGTTAATAATAGGCTATTTATGAAAAGGTTTCACTATGAATGTGATAGATTTAATCTTAGATAAATTCCAATTTGGGTCCATTTCTATAAATGTATTGCTGGATGTTGCTTACTCTTGTTTTATTTCAATGCTACTTAAATATTAACAGCTTCAGTTTGAAATTAATGAATTCTCTCAGTAAAGTTCAGTTCAGTTGCTCAGTCGTGTCCGACTCTTTGCGACCCCATGAATTGCAGCGCACCAGGCATCCCTGTCCATCACAAACTCCTGGAGTTCACTCAGACTCATGTCCATCGAGTCAGTGCTGCCATCCAGCCATATCATCCTCTGTCGTCCCCTTCTCCTCCTGTCCCCAATCCCTCCCAGCATCAGGGTCTTTTACAATGAGTCAACTCATTTGGCATGAGGTGGCCAAAGTATTGGAGTTTCAGCCTCAGTATCAGTCCTTCCAATGAACACCCAGGACTGGTCTCCTTTAGGATGGACTGTTTGGATGTCCTTGCAGTCCAAGGGACTCTCAAGAGTCTTCTCCAGCACCACAGTTCAAAAGCATCAATTCTTTGGCACTCAGCATTCTTTATAGTCCAACTCTCACATCCATACATGACCAATGGAAAAACCATAGCCTTGACTAGGTGGACCTTTGTTAGCAAATTAATATCTCTACTTTTGAATATGCTATCTAGGTTGGTCATAACTTTCGTTCCAAGGAGTAAGCGTCTTTTAATTTCATGGCTACAATCACCATCTGCAGTGATTTTGGAGCCCCCCAAAATAAAGTCTGACACTGTTTTCACTGTTTCTCCATCTATTTCCCATGAAGTGATGGGACCAGATGCCATGATCTTCGTTTTCTGAATGTTGAGCTTTAAGCCAACTTTTTCACTCTCCTCTTTCACTTTCATCAAGAGGCTTTTTAGTTCCTCTTCACTTTCTGCCATAAGGGTGGTGTCATCTGCATATCTGAGGTTATTGATATTTCTTCCGTCAATCTTGATTCCAGCTTGTGCTTCTTCCAGTCCAGCATTTCTCATGATGTACTCTGCAAAGAAGTTAAATAAGCAGGGTGACAATATACAGCCTTGATGTACTCCTTTTCCTATTTGGAGCCAGTCTGTTGTTCCCTGTCCAGTTATAACTGTTGCTTCCTGACCTGAATATAGGTTTCTCAGGAGGCAGGTCAGGTGGTCTGGTATTCCCATCTCTTTCAGAATTGTCCACAGTTTATTGTGATTCACACAGTCAAAGGCTTTGGCATAGTCCATAAAGCAGAAGTAGATGTTTTTCTGGAACTCTCTTGCTTTTTTGATGATCCAGTGGATGTTGGCAATTTGATCTCTGGTTCCTCTGCCTTTTCTAAAGCCAGCTTGAACATGTGTAAGTTCATGGCTCATGTATTGCTGAAGCCTGGCTTGGAGAATTTTGAGCATTACTTTACTAGCGTGTGAGATGAGTGCAATTGTGCTGTAGTTTGAGCATTCTTTGGCATTGCCTTTCTTTGGGATTGGAATGAAAACTTACCTTTTCCAGTCCTGTGGCCACTGCTGAGTTTTTCATATTTGCTGGCATATTGAATGCAGCACTTTCACAGCATCATCTTTCAGGATTTGAAATAGCTCAATTGGAATTCCATCACCTCCACTAGCTTTGTTCATAGTGATGCTTTCTAAGGCCCACTCGACTTCACATTCCAGAATGTCTGGCTCTAGGTCACTGATCACACCATTGTGGTTATCTGGGTCATGAAGATCTTTTTCGTATAGTTCCTCTGTATATTCTTGCCACCTCTTAATATCTTCTGCTTCTTTTAGGTCCATACCATTTCTGTCCTTTATCGAGCCCATCTTTGCATGAAATGTTCCCTTGGTATCTCTAATTTTCTTGAAGAGATCTCTAGTCTTTCCCATTCTGTTGTTTTCCTCTGCTTCTTTGCATTGATCACTGAGGAAGGCTTTCTCGTCTCTCCTTGCTATTCTTTGGAATTCTGCATTCAGATGTTTATATCTTCCCTTTTCTCCTTTGCTTTTCGCTTCTCTTCTTCTCACAGCTATTTGTAAGGCCTCCACAGACAGCCATTTTGCTTTTTTGCATTTCTTTTCCATGGGGATGGTCTTGATCCCTGTCTCCTGTACAATGTCACGAACCTCCATTCATAGTTCATCAGGTACTCTATCAGATCTAGTCCCTTAAATCTATTTGTCACTTCCACTGTATAATCATAAGGGGTTTGATTTAGGTCATACCTGAATGGTCTAGTGGTTTTCCCTACTTTCTTCAGTTTAAGTCTGAATTTGGCAATAAGGAGTTCATGATCTGAGCCACAGTCAGCTCCCGGTCTTGTTTTTGCTGACTGTATAGAGCTTCTCCATCTTTGGCTGCAAGGAATATAATCAATCTGATTTCAGTATTGACCATCTGGTTACGTCCATGTGTAACATCTTCTCTTGTGTTGTTGGAAGAGGGTGTTTGCTATGACCAGTGCGTTCTCTTGGCAAAACTCTATTAGCCTTTGTCCTTCTTCATTCTGTATTCCAAGGCCAAATTTGCCTGTTACTCCAGGTGTTTCTTAACTTCCTACTTTTCCATTTCAGTCCCCTATAATGAAAAAGATATCTTTTAGGGGTGTTAGTTCTAGAAGGTCTTGTAGGTCTTCATAGACCTATTCAACTTCAGCTTCTTCAGCATTACTGGTCGGGGCATAGACTTGGATTACTGTGATATTGAATGGTTTGCCTTGGAAACAAAGAGAGATCATTCTGTCATTTCTGAGATTGCATCCAAGTACTGCATCTCAGACTCTTTTGTTGACTATGATGGCTACTCCATTTCTTCTAAAGGATTCTTGCCCACAGTCGTAGATATGATGGTCATCTGAGTTAAATTCATCCATTCCAGTCCATTTTAGCTCCCTGATTCCTAAAATGTCAACGTTCACTCTTGTACTCAGGTCAAACCCCTGTCTGACCACTTCCAATTTGCCCTGATTCATGGACCTAACATTCCAGGTTCCTATGCAGTATTGCTCTTTACAACATCGGACCTTGCTTCCATCACCAGTCACATCCACAACTGGGTGTTGTTTTTGCTTTGGCTCCATTTCTTCATTCTTTCTGGAGTTACTTCTCCCCTGATCTCCAGTAGCATATTGGGCACCTACCAACATGGGGAATTCATCTTTCAATGTGATATTGTTTTGCCTTTTTATACTGTTCAAGGGGTTCTCAAGGCAAGAATACTGAAGTGATTTGCCATTCCCTTCTCCAGTGGACCGCATTTTGTCAGAATTATCCATCATGACCCGTCTGTTTTGGGTGGCCCTACACAGAATGGCTAATAGTTTCATTGAGTTAGACAAGGCTTGGATGTGTGGTATCTCCTCTTGGCTGGTCGCTGCTCCAGCACTGCACTGCTGCTGCTCACACATCAATTCCACTAATATCCCAAGCTTGGGAACATGATACACTTTATGCTCTGGTGACAATTTTGCCTTAGCTTGCCTGGGGATTTCCTGACTTTAGTATCTGAAAGTCTCAGTCCCGGACAAACCAAGATAGTCAATTGCTTGGACTTGTAACAAAAGATGAATCCTAACTTCCTAAACTGACATAGAAGCTCAGCGTTACCTCAGAGATCTTTCCTGTCTCTCTACTTCAACTCTTGTCATTCTCTGACTCAAAATTAATGCTCAGGAATTCTAAGTGGCACAGAATCCTGGAAGATTCCTGTGCTACCTCACGACCCCACACACCTGCTCCTGTGTCCCCACAGTCTGAAACTGTCCCATCTTCTGCCACTCCTAGCCCCTTCATGGCCACTGGATAACAACTCAGGGCCTCCCTCAGGGATAAGAGCCTTCCTACTTGCTCTCAAAACCCCTTTGGGAACCTTTATCTTGACACCATGTTGCTCCTAAAATTAACAATTGTTCAGTTGTTCATTGAAGTCCCTACCTCTCACACTAGATTCAAAGACTCAAGTGCAATATTACTACCTTTTTCGAGTTTCTGCTTTGAATCACTAACACATAACAGCCTCGCTTATGGTAGTTGCTCCAAACATTAATGTTTATTGAAGTGAATTGAGGAAGCTGGCAGCCCTAAATTCTCAGTTCTTTTTTTCATTGAACTAGTGACTCATGAGCCATGCTGAGGCAGGAGTGACTGTTTTCCCTAACTTATGCCTGATTTGGATTTATCCAAATGTGAGCCTGGTTTGAGAATTATAGATTAGCCTGTATTTACAGAAAGAAACTATTTGCATTGTTCCAGTTCATATGAGAAACAAACGTGATTGTACAGGCAAAAGCACATTGAAATACACAACACAGACTCAGCATAGTAGCTGTGCTAAGTCACTTCAGTCATGTCCAATTCTTTGCGACCCTATTGACTACAGCTCACCAGGCTCCTTGGTCCATGGGCTCCTCCAGGCAAGAATACTGGAGTGGGTTGCCATGCCCTCCTCCAGGGGAATCTTCCTGATACAGAGATCGAATCCATGTCTCTTATTTCTACCTGCATTGACAAGCAGGTTCTTTCCACTAGAAATGGAAGCAATTATAGTGCCAGAGCTGAACTAAATCTCAGCTCTCAAATTCCTGCCCTCTGCCTTCGTGGTTCTCTGGAAGACAGGAGGGGACCTTACAGACAGGAAGGCAGGGAATGACCCATGTGCTATCTTTCACCCCAGCAAAGTCTTTCAGAGCTGAATAGAGAGAAACTGTCATGCTCATAAGATTGGTTTGTGTAAGTGTCTTGCCATCTTCCCCATATAGGCTGATGCGCTCAAGGAGCATGACAGAATCCATTTCACCAGATCACAGAGCTGTCCAGATCTCCCTATGATGACAGAAATGTGCCATAAATCCGAGGGCTGCCATAGCAGATGACCACAAACTGTGTGGTTTAAACCAATGGAAATATAGCCTCTGATAGTTCTGGTGCTTTCCTAGTGGCTCAGTGGTAAAGAATCTGCCTACCAATGCAGGGGATGCAGGAGATGCAGGTTTCATCCTTGGGTTGGGACGATCCCCTGAAGAAGGAATGACAACCCACTCCGGTATTCTTGCCTGGGAAATTGCGTGGACACAGGAGCCTGGCAGGCTACAGTCCATGGGGTCGCAAAGAGTCAGAGATGACTTAGTGTGAAACAATGCAACAACACAATTCTGGAGGCTGCACTTCTGAAATTAAGGTGTTAACATGGCTCTGTTGTTGTTCAGTCGCTAAGTTGTGTCTGACTCTTCACAACCCCATGAACTGTGGCTCGCCAGGCTTCTACTCCTTTGGAAAGTTTTAGGAAAGAAGCCATTCCATGCCTCTCTTCTAGTTGCTCATGGTTGCTGGCAAACCTTGGCTTATAGAAGCATCTCTCTGATCTTTACCTCTGTTGATACATGGCTTTCTTCTTTTGCTCTCCTTTGTCTCTGTGTTTTAACAGTCCATGTGTCTGTTCTGAATTTCCCTTCTTTTATAAGAACAGCAGTCATTGAATTATAGCCCCAATCTAATCCAGTATGACTTCATTTTAACTTGATTCTACCTGCAAAGACCCTATTTTGAAATAAGACCACATTTACAGGGACTGGGGGTTAAGAATGAATGTATCTTTTGGGGAGGACAAAATTCAGCCCACAAGAGTAATATTCTCTCCCAAATGCATAACCTAAGTATTATCTTGAGGAAGCATCAGACAAATCTGAACCAAGAATTACGCATTCTACAATTTTGTTTTTCAAAAGTATCAAGGTCATGAAAGACAAAGAATGAATGAGGAACTGCCTCAGATTAAAGAAGACTAAGAGGAAATGAAAGCTAAATGCAACCGGAGTCCTTGGATTGATTTCTGGTCTAGAAAAAAAGGACACTATTGCCTTTCATTGGAGAAGGCAATGGCACCCCACTCCAGTACTCTTGCCTGGAAAATCCCATGGATGGAGGAGCCTGGTAGGCTGCAGTCTATGAGGTTGCTAAGAGTCGGACACAACTGAGCGACTTCTCTTTCATTTTTCACTTTCATGCATTGGAAAAGGAAATGGCAACCCACTCCAGTGTTCTTGCCTGGAGAATCCCAGGGACAGGGGAGCCTGGTAGGAGGCCATCTATGGGGTCCCACAGAGTCAGACACGACTGAAGCGACCTAGCAGCATTGAAACAACAGATGAAATTTAAACAGGGGATGCCCCTGGCAGTCTAGTGGGGCTGGGATCTTGCCTTCCAAAACATGAGGTATGGGTTTGATCCCTGGTTGGGGAGCTAAGATCTCACATGACTTGTGGCCAAAAAAACAAAACATAAGACAGAAGCGGTATTGTAACAAATTCAGTAAGAACTTTAAAAATGGTCTACAAAAAAAAAAAAAAATTTAGAAGAAGAAATCTAAATAGATCTGTTGATATTAAAAGTATTCTATCAATACTGACTTCCTAGTTTGGATTCTTGTGAGTATGTTCCATTTAATAGTATTTCATAATCATCAGTTTTATAAGTGTGGCATTTCACCACGATGTAACTGTATCATTTGGAATCTGTCCCTTTGCTCCTGTAGGAAAAATCCTGAATCTCCTACCTGATGATGCTGTGGATCCTACAACCAGAATGGTTCTGGTGAATGCCCTTTACTTTAAAGGAGTCTGGGAACATCAATTCTTATTCCAAAATGCCACAGAAAAGTCTTTCAAAATAAACAAGGTAGGAGCCTGTTAGTAACCAGTATGCATTTTATAAGATATTGTAAATGAAATTCTATTTTAAATTCATTCTATCTGAATATGTGTTCCTGTAAACTGGCTCTTTACTCGGGCAGGGACGACTGGCCTAAAAGCCCCAGTTTCATCCCATGTCCCCAGTAATCTGGACATTACCCTTTCATTATTTTATTCTCTGAAGATAAACCACGCACATATTTTATCACTCACTCCTTGCTGCAACTATGGTAGTAGTGTAGGTGAGGCATTTACTGCATTTATTTCCCAGCTTAAAAATGCAGTGTGGCTAAGTGACTAGATTCATTTCAATTTTATTTATTTTGGTTGCATTACAGTTTCCCGAGTCAATAGAGGAAACAACCTTTAAATGTCCAGTGTTTGTGTGTGTGCATGTGTTAATCGCTATTTGTGACCCTACAAAGACTTTGTGACTGTAGCCCTCCAGGCTCCCCTTTCTATGGGATTTTCCAAGCAAGAATACTGGAGTGGGTAGCCATTTCCTCCTCCAGGGGATCTTCCCGATCCAAGGATCGAACCTGGGTCTCCTGCAGTGGCAGGCGGATGCTCTACCGCTGAGCCAGTGGCGAAGCCCCAAGTGACTAGAGCTGTGCTTCAGTGAGAAGGCTGCCAGAACCAAGATTCCACGCTCTTCACTTACTAGTTCTGTTCTTGTTCTACTAAACTAGCACTGCTGCTGCTGCTAAGTCGCTTCAGTCGTGTCCGACTCTGTGTGACCCCATAGACGGCAGCCCACCAGGCTCCCCCGTCCCTGGGATCCTCCAGGCAAGAACACTGGAGTGGGTTGCCATTTCCTCCTCCAATGCATAAAAGTGAAAAGTGAAAGTGAAGTCACTCAGTCGTGTCCGACTCCTAGCGACCCCATGGACTGCAGCCTACCAGGCTCCTCTGTCCGTGGGATTTTCCAGGCAGAAGTACTGCACTATCTTATACCAAACTCTTACTTTTCCAGAAGAAAAATAGAAAACATTGTAAAAGCTCATCTCTTTCTTTAAGGTTTCCCTCTGGGCTGGCACACAGAACACTTGTTTTTATAGTAGGAATTTACTTCAGTAACAAGGGAGGTTAACGGAAGGTCACAGATACACCCAAGGGCTGGGTCTTGGGACTTGAGTGGAAACAAGGATTCAAATATTGTCAGGATTCATTCTCTATCAATACCTTGGCCACCTGATGCGAAGAGCTGATTCATTTGAAAAGACTCTGATGCTGGGAAAGATTGAGGGCAGGAGGAGAAGGGGACAACAGAGGATGAGATGGTTGGATGGCATCACCGACTCAGTGGACATGGGTTTGAGTAAACTCTGGGAGTTAGTGATGGACAGGGAGGCCTGGCATGCTGCGGTCCATGGGGTCGCAAAGAGTTGGACACAACTGAGCGGCTGAACTGAACTGAAGTGATTCTCTATCTTTTCAACTCTGTTTCTCCCATCCTTTTTCTCTCAATCTGAAGTCTAACCTCCATTCTAGAGATCAGTTTGATAGGTCGCATTCCAAATTCCTAGGTAAGGAACTGACTGGCCAAAGTTTGTGCAAACATTTTAGTCCTGGGTGGATGATCTCACTTAAACAGTGCTGCTGAGGACATATTATTCTAACCATATGGTTGTGTGCAATAGGCAGTTTTCAGATAATCAGTGGTGTAAGGATAGAGAAGGGACTGAATTTATAATCCAACAGGCTAACTAGAAATAAGCTGGATAGTTACTTGGCTTAATAAAATCACTAGGAATTTTCAGCTGCAGGTGATAGGAAAGCATTCCAAACTAGCTCCAGTGACATGAGAATTATTTTAGTGTTAGCTCAAGAGCTTCCTTGATGGCACAGTGGTAAAGAACCCACCTGCCAATGTGGGAGGTGTGGGTTCGATACCCTGGTCGAGAAGATCCCCTGGAGAAGAAAATGGCAACCCACTTCAGTATTCTTGCCTGGAAAATCCCATGGACAGAAGACACTGGTGGGCTACAGTCCATGGTTTCGCAAAAGAGTTGGACATGAATAAGAGACTAAACAACATCAAAGCAACCAAGAGGAACCAGGAGTGGGACCTCTAGAGTCTCAAACATAATCTGTTCTCTCTGCCTCTACCCTTGACCCATTATTATTGCTCTCATTCTCTAATATTAAAGATGGAATTTATCCATATAACAAGGGAATATGACTGCCCTGTATTCTAGCTTCACAACTCTGCTATTAATACAGAGAGTCTTGGCTGCTAGCTCTAACAGAATGCTCCCAAAGAAGACTCTGGTTGGTCCCACTCATACGCTTATCCTTGAGACAATTATTTCATCACAAGCATCATGAACGAACAGCCCTGGTCACATGGCCACTACCTTAGCAGAAAGGTAGGACTTTGTGATTGACGTTTAGCTCCACATAGAGTGGATAAATAACAAGTCTACAATGTCTGAACTGCAGGGTTTTACTTTCGTTTACCATTGGCTTTACTAACATTTCATAATGCCATGTATCCACCATTACAGTATCAAACAAAATAATTTCATTGTCCTAAAAATGCCCTGTACTCAACACATTCATCCCTCCCTCTAAGTCTCTGGCAACTGCTGATCTTTGTACTGTCTCTATAGTTTTGCCTTTTTCAGAATGCCATCTAATTGGAATCTCATAGTATGCAGTTTTCTTGGACCACCTTCTTCCACTAAGCAATATGTACTTAAACTTCCTCCATGCCTTTTTGTGGCTTGATAGGTCATTTCACTTTATTGCTGAATAATCTCCCATTGTATGGATGTAAGAGTTTGTTTATCCATTCACCTTTCTGAAGGGCATTTTGGTTCTTTCCAGCTTTCGGTAGTTACACTAAAGCTGCTATAAGCATTTGTGTGCAAAATTTTGTGTGAACATGTTAACTCATTTTGGTGACCACCCAAGAGCACAGTTGCTGGATCACGTGGTAAGGTCGTGTTTAGCCTTGTAAGAAATCACTGCACTGCCATCTGGTGCGACTTCCACTTTACATTCTCACTGGCAGAGAATGTCAGTTCCACCTTCACTAGAGGTTTGTGTCATCTGGGTTTTGAATTTTTAGCCATTCTATTAGCTGTGGAGTGGTATCTTCTCTTTTAATTTGCAATTCCCTCAGCACATAGGATTGAACATCTTTTCTTACGCTGTAGGTCTTCCTTTGGTGAGGTATCAGTTCAGATCTTTTGCCTATTTTTTAAGTAGGGTTCATTGCTTTACCACTGTTGAGTTTTAAGAATTCTTCACAAATTTCGGATAACGGTACTTTATCAAACATGTGTTTTGCAATTCTTAGCTCCTAGTTTATTGCTTGTGTTTTCATTCTCTTAAGTGAATTTCAGTTTTATGATATTAAAAGACTGTCTCAAATGTTTGAATCTGAAATGCAACTTAGTTTCTGAATCATTGGCATTTGCATAGTTTGCATAAAATTACATACTCTTAAGTGTTTGGTAGAATCCAGCTTGCTGTGATTCACAGAGGATGGCATAATACTGCCAGAGAAAGAAACTCCCACATCATTTATTGATGATGTTATCCAGTAGAACACATATTTCCAGAAAGCAAGGTTTGGATAATTTTATTCAGCATTTGGCAGAGGATCACCATCTTTGACTCAATGTTGCTAAAGAATTAAGAATTTGGTGAGAGACCTCCCCAGTGATTTTGCTGCATACATTCTACAGATTACAAGCAAACCAGTGCAAATGATGTCCATGAAAGAAAAACTTTGAGTATTTTACATAGAAAACCCACAAGCCATAGGCCTTCAACTCTACTATGAGAGCCGTGACCTCAGTCTGCTCATACTACTGCCAGAAAACATTGGAGGACTGGATCAGGTAAAGGGATCAGTCTGTTCATATCTCTCTCTTGTCCTCTCCCCTTTGGTAACATTTGTTTTTTCTCTGTGAGTCAGTGTCTATTTTGCAAACGCAAAGTCGCTTTAGTCATGTTTGACTCTGTGTCATGGACCCATCAAGCTCCTCTGCCCATGGGATTCTCCAAGCAAGAATACTGGGATGGGTAGCCATTTCCTTCTCCAGAGGACCTTCCCGACCCAGGGATCAAACCTGTGTCTTTTATGTCTCCTGCATTCGCAGGCAGGTTCTTTACCACTAGCACCACCTGGGAACATTTATTTACATGGAAAAATAACTTTTTAAAAAAGACACCAGTCTAACATGAAGATGGTTCTAGTGTTTATTCCTCCTGGGAAAAACATAAAGACACAATCTCCCAGTTCTTTAATTGCTGTACAGGAAGGCAAACAACATACCTTCAGCCCTAGGTACTGTATTTTCACATTATCATTTAAGCTTTACAAAATTTTGTAAGGTTGATGTTACTATTCGTCAGGAAGGTTAAGTAGTCTACAGAAACCTTGAGCATCAGGTAGTTACACAAACAACAGTTAGAGATATTTATCATGAGTAACAAAGCTGTGTAGATTGATCATAACAATCTTTCAGGTAGTATAGGTCTTTTTCCTCCTTCTGGTAGAACCTAGTTCATTAACTTTATGTTTAAGTGAGCTTTAGACATACATTTAAAAACATTAAACAGAGTCTAAAATATTGTTTAAAGAACACTTTTTTTTTTTATCAAGTAAACATTCTTCAGAAGATATAGTCTCTATCAGTGCATCTTCAAGTTATTATTCAAGTTATTCATCAGTTAAATATCTCTTAAGCCTGATTTTGGTCAGACCACATTCTGAGCAATTCACATGCAATAAGTGGTCTGTGTGTCTTTGGCCCTGTGATAATTCTCATGTGTGCCAGATTGTTTATATTTCTGCTTCCACTGCCCTACTAGTGTTTAGAAAGATTTCTAGATAGTGTTATAAAATTTGTGAAACTGGAGAGGATGGTAAAAATAAGACCAAGTGTGAATATTAAACTATTAGAGTTACATCATTATAAGGTAAGCCTTTTTTTAGAAAATGCAAGTTCCTGACCTGAAAACATTGTCACTTAATGCACATCATTTACATATGTGTCTTTGATAGCAATATTTGGATCAAGAAAACTTCAAAGTAGCAAAAGCATGTGCTTTAAACAAACATGTTATTTGAAAAATCAAACATTGCTTTGTAGCCTATCTATGTACACATATGTGTATATACATATATATTTATTGTTTCAAAATTTTAAATACCAAGAGAAAAAGCAGCTTCAAAATCACTATTTAAAAAGTTATTACTCTTAAGATAGAAGGATTTTCCTTTCTTTTTTTCTGTGATTTATAGCTACTAGTTTCATACTGGTGTGATTTTAGACATTTTATTTTATTTCAGATTTTGTTTTTGAAGGATTGTGTACTGTGTTAATAAAACTAATTTAATAAATTAGCTATTAAATTAGTTTATTAATTAATAAACTAGTTTTAAACTAGTTAATAAAACTAATAAAAATATTTTTTTTTGTTCCCTGGCATACAACATGTCCTAGAGTATATGCTTTTGTATCGATGACATCTAAATGTATATTAATATATTTGTGTATGTAGTTGTTGTCTTGCAAATTATTACAGAAGCATTTTCATTTCAAGGTCTAATCTACTAAGCCTATATGCTGAGAACTATTAATCTGCAAAATGATATGTCAACAGTGTGAAGGATCTCATTATAAACAAAAAACTTCCAAATGTATGTGTTTTATTACCTTTGGTAATAGGAGTGATTATAATTCATCTATGTAATATCTAGAGGTCTCACTCAACCTCTATTTCTTAACTGGAAATTACTGACTTTTTCTTCATCGGCTCCAAATTGCAGCTGGAAACAGTGATCACCTACCAGAAGCTGAGTGAGTAGACTAGCACAAACATGATGGAGTTGGGCAACCTGCAGTTAAATCTTCCCAAGTTCAAGCTGGAAGAGACTTATGATATCAAGTCAACTTTGAGAAGTACGGGGATGAGCGATGCCTTTAACCAGAGCAAAGCTGATTTCTCAGGAATGTCCTTAGAGAAAAACCTATTTCTGTCCAATGTTTTCCATAAGTCTTTTGTGGAAGTAAATGAACAAGGTGCAGAGGCTGCAGCTGGTACTGGGAGTGAAGTGAGTGTAAGAATTAAACTCCCCTCCATAAAATTCAATGCAGACCACCTATTCCTCTTCTTCATCAGGCACAACAAAACCAACAGCATTCTATTTTATGGGAGATTCTGCTCCCCCTAAACCCTGCATCTCTCTCATCAAACAAGAGCATCTTAGTGTGAAAAATACACATATGATCAAAAACACAATTCTAATAAAACCGGTTTGTAGCCTGACTCTTTCTTATGCATAAATATTAGCAAAATTATCTTGAAATAATATATTCTAGTGATCCTATGTGGCCTATATAGCTAGAGAGAATGGCAAATTTAATTTTTTTAACATTTTATTTTAATGTGAATTTTATTTACATTTCAGAAATTTGGTTATTCAATCAAATGCCTTCCAATGCTTGACCTACCTGGTCACTGTATTTCCATTGTCATTTATATTTCACATGCATCATTTCGTGAAGAAAAATCTTTATAAAGGTGATATAATGATATCACTGATATTAATATGTGAATTTAAAAGCATTCCAAAATAAAAATTTTATTAGAATTATTATGGGTAAAAGTTGTCACATCAACACCTTTGCTTTTAAAAATCTTATAAACTAGAAGAGTAAATTTCTAATTTATATAAACGTATTGTCAGGTATAAAAAGATATTCTTAGTAGAATTTTATCTCCACAAAATTGCCTTTGTTTTTCCAACTCCTACTAAAAATGCTCCTACACAATGGCTTATTGGTCGTCTCATCAGCTCTTATTCTAATTTTAGAGACTGAGTGTATCATTCTAGGTTGCTTTTATTCATTTTAATGTACTGAGTGAAAGATATAATCTACTATGGATCTGACATGAAGAGTGTATAAAATAGTACAAGAAAACGTGTTTTCTGTATAAAATCTTGGTTTGGTATCATAGAATTAAAAAAAAAGAGATCCTATACTTTGGGCTTCCCTACTGGCTCAGATGATAAAGAATCTGCCTGCAATACAGGAGACCCGGGTTCTTTGCTTTAGCTCCAAAGAAGGGAAACTGTAGTATATATGACGTTTTATCATATCATCATGTAACGTTTTGCCTCTACCCATAGCACCTCACATGAAGTAACAACAAAAGAAATCCCTGTGTCTGTGTTCTATCGCATTAAAAGTCCTTAGGTTTTACGTATCATGTGGACTCAAAAGAAAAGTAGGTTAACAAGTGAACAGGGAGCCTAGAAACCAAGCCAAGATAAAGGAAGACCAGAGTGACTCTGTCAGAAGCTGACAGTCTAAGAACATTCAACACAATATTTTCCAAACAAACAAGAGGAAAAAGGATGATAGTAGAAACTGCAGGTTAGGAAGATGCATTCAGGCAGTCATTCATTTAAAAAATGGTTACTAGACATCTGTGCTGTGTTAGTTGATATTTGGGGCATAAGACTCTGCTTCTGAACACAGACGGACCCTGGTCCCCTGTCTCCTGGAGTCATGAAGCTTACAAACTCAAGGGGGAAATAGACTCAAAGTAGATGCTAGTACAAAAAATGATTGCAAAATAAACTGCAGTCATCCTGGACACACATGTATGTGTGTGCACTCATCAGGCTTTTTCAATAATAAGGCTTAAAGTATTCCCTGGTATTTGTTTTTCTCTTTTAGCACAAATGTATATAGCCTGTCTTTTTAGAAGTATCACAGACTTTAGAACAATAGATAACAATTATGGTCTGTTAATCTCCCTTTTTCCCCCAGGGAAAACAAAACTATTAATGGAAAAAGCAGTACAGTAATTAAAGAGTATATGGGCTTCCCTGGTGGCTCTGGTGGTAAAGAATCTGCCAGCCGATGCAAGAGATGCAAATTCATTCCTGGAGAAGAAAATGGCAATCCACTCCAGTATTCTTGCCTGGAAAATCCCTTGGACAGAGGGACCTGGGGGGATAAAGTCCATGGGGTCACAAAGAGTCGGACAGGACTGAGAGACTAAACAACATGTTCAATAATATAGACATTTGTGTAGTGGCTAAAAATGTAACTAGACAGACTGGAATCTGGATTTTTAAAGTTCTCTTCCATAGGCTTACTAAACAAGGCGTATTAAACAAGCTGGGCATGTGTGCTAAGTCACTTCAGTTGTGTCTGTCTCTTTGTGACCCCATGGACTGCAGTCCACCAGGCTCCTCCATGGGATTTCCCAGGCAAGAATACTGGGGTGAATTGTCATTTCTTTCTCCAGGGGATCTTCCCAACCAAGGGATCGAACCCCACAACTCACGTCTCCTGCATTGGCAGGGAAGTTCTTTATACCACTTAGCTCCACCTGCGGAGCCCTCTAAATAAGCTAAGGAAAAGTGAAAGTGAAGTGCTCAGTCCTGTCCCTGACTCTTTGCGACCCCATGGACTGTAGCCTACAGACTCCACCTGCCATGGGATTTTCCAGCCAAGAATACTGGTATGGGTTGCCATTTCCTTCTCCAGATCTTCCCAACCCAGGGATTGAAGCCGGGTCTCCGGCATTGTAGGCAGACGCTTTACCATCTGAGCCACCAGGGAAGTCCTAAGACTATGGCAAGTTAACCCAGGAAAGCAAACCCATTCCCTAAAGGGCGAGGCCTTCTGCAAACACCCTCGGAGGACCAGGCGCTAGCCTCCACCACCAATCCGTCTGCTCTCTCGGGCCCGGGGAAGGGAGATACGCGCGAGGCTCAGCCTCCGCCCACGGTCCAGTCGCTGCACAGGCCGGGCCATCTCCCGGAGTTCTGAGTCACTGCCGGAAGCCTGGCCCCAACTTAAAGCGGACGTGAAGCATCCACCGAGCTGGAAGAGCCGCAGCCGCCGCAGCAGGAATCTCCCAGGTACCCGGTCTCCGGGGGCTCCCGAGCCCTCCGGGTACCCAGGCGGCTGCCTCTAGCCTGGGGACGTTGTAGTTGTAGGGACGGCGGGAGGCCGGAGGCAACGCGGGTCAGAGCAGGGAGGTGGAGAGGACCAGGGGAAGGCCCGCGGGGGTATCTGGGCAGGAGAGACGCGGAGCCGGGGTCGCCCCGGGCCCCGCCGCACCCGCGGGATCCCGGCCCGCTGGGTTGGGGCCTCAAGGGTGAATCTCCAAGGACGGGACTAGGAGGCCCGAGCTCTGGAGTGCAGACCCGCCCTGGGTCACAGGGTGGTCCCCGCAGTGGGGGCGACACGGGCCTGCTGACTCCACTGCGCTGCGATTTGCCGGTAGGGAGGGCGCGGCCGGGAGCCCCGCCCGGGCTGCGGTTCCGGGAGGAGGACTGGCGGGAGCCCTGGCGTGGGCGGGGGGTGAAGGGTGAGAGGGGGGAGGGAAGCCTGTAGGCTCTTTAATTACTATACTGAATTTCCATTAATAGTTTTGTTTTCCAGGGGCAAAAACGGTTAACAGACCATGATTATTATCAATTGTTCTAAAGTCTGTGATACTTCTAACAAGGTTGGGGGCGGAGGGGGAGAGGGGGAGTCGGCGGGGGACGGGGGGCGGTGTGGCGGGGCGCAGCGGGAGGTCTGTGGCGCCCACCGCAGCCTCGCCTGGAAAACTCCAGGTGAGTGAAGCCTCCGGTGAGCTCAGGAAGGTGCCGGGCCTCCAGCTTATTGGGTGTAACCAGCCACCCTCCCCTCCCCTCCTCCACATTCTTCTATGTGTTCCTCCTCCCCTCTGTCCCTCCCTTCTTTACCTCCTTTCTTTCTGTATTTCTTTCTTTTTTTTTTTTTCCTTTAACATCTGTTCATCTGTTCTTACTCATGGGCTCCTCTCTCTGTGTTCTGCTGCGCTTTAGTCGCTCAGTCATGTCCGATTCCTTGCGACCCCATGGGGTCTTCTACCCTGCCAGGCTCCTCTGTCCATGGGATTCTCCAGGCAGGAATGCTGGAGGGGTTGTCATGCCCTCCCTCCAGGGGATCTTCCCGACCCAGGCCTCCCATAATGCAGGCGGATTCTTTACCAGCTGAGCTACCAGGGAAGCCCTCTCTCTCACGTGAAACAAACAGCTTCCTCCCCGTCTCCCCATCCTCAGCAGTCACAGTGTGGATTGCACACTCCCCCGATACCCCCAGCTCCCTGGTTCCTGCTCCCACTAACTCTGCTGAGGGATTTGAGGTCTGAACTGCCACCCCTCACCGCTCCCCGGTCCAGGCTGGGGTGCTGCCTTCCTCTCCTCCTCCATCCTCCCCACTTGCCTGGTCCCTTACTCATGTCCAGTTCTCCCAAGACATCAGGATTGCTGGGTCCTAGTCTCTTGGCTTTTCCTCTCACTACCTGTGAAAATGGGAAATTCCCCAGAACAAAGTAGATTTTTTTTTTCCTCTTAGGCCTCCACCTGTAGGTTCTAATTCCATCCATTTACCTACAGGTTCCTGGAATGTGGATGCAGACTAAGGGCTGTCAATCTCTTGCTCTAGAGCCTCCTATCCTCTTAAGTCCCCTCCCTGTGTTCACAAACAACCCTGGGCAGTCTTTGTTACTGGAGCCCTTGAAATGATATGTTCCACTCATCTCAAACAGAATGTAGCACCTTCCCCATTCCAAGCTGACTCATATAACTTCCTGTGGTTGGTGTCCCACCCTTTGGACGGATTAGCTAAGAGCCTCTGCTTGGGACTCTGTCCTCCTCCTTATCCTCAGGTGATCAACCCCCGAGCCTGGCAGTTACATCCTCCACTCTCTAGTGCAGACATTTTCTCTGTGTTGGGGAGTCGCTAGTCAGTAGCAAGAGTCCCCAGTTTTGTTTTTTAACACCAAACCAGAGCCACAATCTTTTTCTAAAACTCATATAAAGTCTTTGTTTGAAAACTGCCTGGCTTCCTAGATCATAGCTCAAGTCCCAAACTCTCAACCTGGTGTATGGGGTGCCCCCTTCCTGTCTCAGGCACTGTGCCTCAGGTAGGAAGCAGCACTCATCTGCTCCCTGGGCCCCACGTGGACCATGCGCTTCCTGTCCATTCTGTGCACTTGCTGGCCCTGACACTCACTCCCTTCCAGAGCTCCTTCCAGTCTTTGAGAACCAACTTACTGCTCCCCTTCTCCTGGCCTTCTGAAGAGATTTCTTTCTCCTTTACTGTTGGCTTCCTTAGCGCTTTGTTGTTTATCCTGGTACAGAGTACAGGCCAGCTTGAAACCAGGCATTTATGCGTGTGTATCTCCCCAAGGATGGGAGCTCCCAGTTGTTGCAGAAACCAGTACTCGAGAAACCAAGCACCACACTCGGAGAGTTGGAGAACTCAGATTTATTATGCAGGTGGACCCAGAGGAGTTAACACTCCAAGCTCTGAGCCCAAAGGGATTACAGAGTTTTTATAGACAGACTATAGTGGGCAACCGGAGAAGGCAATGGCACCCCACTCCAGTACTCTTGCCTGGAAAATCTCATGGACGGAGGAGGCTGGTAGGCTGCAGTCCATGGGGTCGCTAAGAGTCGGACATGACTGAGCGACTTCCCTTTCACTTTTCACTTTCATGCCTTGGAGAAGGAAATGGCAACCCACTCCAGTGTTCTTGCCTCGAGAATCCCAGGGATGGGGGAGCCTGGTGGGCTGCCGTCTATGGGGTCGCACAGAGTCAGACACGACTGACATGACTTAGCAGCAGCAGCAGAGTGGGCAACACTAGCTGTTAATAGGCTGGTTTTAACTAAGGGGTTAGGTGTGAGCCGGAACAGCAGTCAAGATAGGGAAGGGAATGCCTGACCTTTACACGGACAGGCATGATTAAGCAAGTTTGCAGAAGCGGGACAGCTGAAAAGAGCAGGACGAGGATGAGTGAGATAAGCTCCAGTTCTTAGTATTGTAAGTCCCCACTTTCTGAGACTACGTGACCTGCGTGATCCAGACTTTGCAAGGAGCAAGCTGAGTTACAGAGACAGAAGGAGCAGGAGGTTACATAAAATTTTAACTTTTCCTCTTCACAGTCAGGAATTATGGCCTTTGTTTTTTGTTTTTTAATCCTCCAAAATCTTATAAGGAAAGTTCGACATAAACGCTCTTTGAACAAATTCACTTTTGGATGTGTGTATGGGTTGGATGTATGTGTGCCTGGATAGCTCAGTTGGTAGAGCATCAGACTTTTAATCTGAGGGGCCAGGGTTCATGACCCTGTTTGGGCATCTCTGTTTTTTGTGACCTTGTGGCACAATGGTTGCGCCTCTGACTCCAGAATTTTGGGCTTCCCTGGTGGCTCATATGGTAAAGAATCTGTCTGCAATGCCAGAGACCCAGGTTCGATCCCTGGGTGAGGAAGATCCCCTGGAGAAGGGAAAGGCTACGCACTCTAGCATTCTGGCCTGGAGAATTCCAGGGACTGTATAGTCCATGGGGTCCCAAGGAATTGGACACGACTGAGCAACTTTCACTTCACTTCACTTCATGGGTTGGAGGTGAGGGGTAGAACAGGGACGTGACAGGTATTCTGTCCCAGGAGGAAATGATGCTGAATACAGTCAGTCCTCTACTCTATCAGAGGTTCTGCTTCCGCAGAACCCACAAGAAACTGCAAATGTTTGAAAAAAAAATTCCAGGAAGTTCTCAAAAGCAAAACTTGAAATTGCACCCTCTGGCAACTATTTACATAGCATTTTACATTGTGTGAGGGATTATAAATAATCTAGAGATGATTTAAAGTAGACAAGAGAATATGTGTAGTTTATATGCAAATACTACACCATTTTATAGAAGGGACTTAAGTGTCTTTGGATTTTGGTATCCAGGGGGCTTGTGGAACCAACCCCTCATGGATACTGAGAGATATCTCCTTGGAAGCAGAAGGCTTGCTTTTATGACTGAATCTGCTAGTTTCTTCTGAGACCTGAGGACAGTATTTTAATTGTCCTGACATTGTTCACCTGTAAAAGGAAAACAAGTTTAATGCCAATCCATTTTTATTGGCTGGAAGTAAAATCTTTTCACTGGTGTGAGCTGGGACGCATCTGAGAGGT
This sequence comes from Bos mutus, assembly GCF_027580195.1. NCBI lineage: Eukaryota > Metazoa > Chordata > Mammalia > Artiodactyla > Bovidae > Bos > Bos mutus. The sequence continues at coordinate 12,554,739 of NC_091640.1, read as the reverse complement.
GCACTTGCGTGTGTGTGCAAGGGTGTTTCAGTGCTTGGGGGACATGATGATGGAAAATACTCAGCCGCAGACTAGCACCCCGATGTTGAAAAGGAACGGAGGTAAGGAGATGAGATGGAGAAAGGGGAAATGTGGAAGAAACCTGAAATTAGACATTTACAATTAAGAGCAGTTAAAATGTAAAGAGGAAATTAATGTGATACTCCAGTTCATTCCTTCGCCTGTGCAGATTGGACAACTACACACTCACAGACACACACAGACACGTGCGCAGACTCACTCACCAGCATAAGCTTATGCCAGCCTCACCCTGGCTCCTGTGACACAAAGAATGCTGCTCACCTTCCAGTTCTACAAGGATCAGGTGTTGAGCTGCTGCAGTCACTGGCTGACAGTGTACCCTGAACAGAATTCAGAATGAAAAACAGGATAAGCCACTCTGTACTTTGGGAAAACAGGCTCCTTAGAGATTTTACTGGAAAAAAATTAATAAGCCGAGACTCTTGCATCTTCCCCTACATCACAAAGCGCTAAAAGCACTAGCTGTGCTCTCTGGTCCTCGTGACTAGCAGTGACCTTTTACTGAGCTGAACAGCTGACCGCAGGCATTCTGTAGCCCAAATCGTGCTTTTCTGCCTGCCCCCTCGGAGCTATGTCAGAGAGCCTATCTCCCTTACTATAGTTTACCTTAGTAAGATCCTGAGTAAAACTTAACTCACAACTTAAAGTCATGTTGTGCATTTTTCTGTTTCAGTCCACAGTCCAAAGCTTCTATGCTCCTGTAAAATCCAATCCAAATTTATTCCTGTCTTTCATCTCCAGGTACCCAATTCTCTCTTTCTTTGAATCTCTTTGCTGCCACTTTCTGATAGGTGCAGTGCTATCAGGTTTCAGTATCCCTCTTGGCTTCCCTGGTGGGTCAGCCGGTAAAGAGTCTGCCTGCAAAGCGGGAGACACCGGTTCTATTCCTGGGTCGGGAAGATCCACTGGAGAAGGGAATGGCTACCCTCTCCAGTATTCTTGTCTGGAGAATTCCATGGACAGAGGAGCCTGGTGGGTACAGTCCATGGGATCACAAAGAGTCTGACATGACTGAGTGGATAACAGTTTCCTGGCTCCTAGGTTTTTATATTCTGACCAGAAGTGGGAGGAGGCAGGCTGGGTCCTGCTCTGTGGTGGGACTTGCCCACTGCAGGTACATCAGCCTTCCAACTCCTGCAGCCCTCGTGTTGGAACCTAGCAGCTGAAGTCCCTGGAGAGACTTACTGAAGTGAGGGCTGAAAAAAACAACATTTTGTCCCTCTATTAAGTATTAACTATAGAGCACTGTTGTATTTTCTTGGATGACGTTTTAATACTTTTTTCCCGCCAAACTTTAAGTAATCTGTACTGGATGGGACTGTTTTATACTTAGGGTGAATGTCACACTTTTTTTTTTTCCTACCATGCTTTTGTTTCTTTTAAGCCAAAGACATCTTCTCTTGAAACAATTACTTAGCAGCTTCAAAGGAACCATTCAACAGCGAGGAGGCTCTGGTTGAAATGTTGCCCTTCCCCCACCCCCTTCACTTGCCGCTTCTGTCTGACCCCCTCCAAAGCTTAATGAGATTCACTTTCGAGACGGTTTCAGGAAGCCCGGTCAGTCCGCCGGGAGACTGAAAGATGAAGGACCAGAGGGTGACCCATCTGCTTATAAAAATGCACAAAGGCGTGGTGACCCATATCTCTAGGTAGAGCTTCCAGTACTTTTGGTTTTGCTTGTTTGCTAGTTTTTCAAACTGGAACAGATTGTTCTTGTGTCACTTTACAAGTTTTGAGTTAAAAAGATACATATACATTTTTTAAAAGGATCACATAATAGAAAAGATGAGCTTATAGGATCATGGGATTATGGATGATGATTTGTCCTTTTATTTTCCAAAATGCTCTCAACTGTAAGAGTAAAGAGACTCAGGGAAACTGAGATGAGTTGATGAGTTTTAGTAATTTACTGACTAGGAGCCAAGGTTTCGAGAAGGTTTAATAGAAATAAATGCAAGGTTTATAATTTTTTCCTAAAATTATACTAATCAGCTGCAAAAACTTCTCGCAACTGGCAGCGAGGTGGCTGCTGACGTTTTTCTCGCCCTGTGCCATGGAGACCATCTTCCTTGATGATTGTATTTTAAAGGGCTGGCTTCTAGGGGCTTGAGAAAGAGTGTCTAGGGTTGTAAAATAAGAAAGAGACTTTTCAAAATGTTTAGCTGCCAAGAAGCAGAGAAAAAACTTATGATGACCAAAGGAAAGGGAGGCCAGGGATCAGAGTTGGGAAGAATCTTGTCTGTAGTTTAGTTAAGCTGGGGGAGGGTCAAGGCTGGATCCGTAATGAGTTCCTGATTCAAACTGCCCACCCGATGACTTGAGATCTGGGCTTCATATTCTATCTACATTCCCAGGGGGCCCCTTTCACAGTTATTAGTCCAATTTCAACACCACCAGTGGAAAACTGTTTTTTCTTTTTTTTTTTTTTGAGTCCTTCTGATTTAAAGTGCATTTTGTGTTTTTCCAGGAACCTGCATTTTAGGGCAGGCTGTCCCACACAAACCCTCCAATACCATTGAAATACATCTAGCTGTTTTCTTTTTCTTTTTAAAAAAAAATTTGATTGAACCCCACACCATGTGGAAACTTAGGTCTGAGACCAGGGACCAAACCCATACCCCTTGCATTGGAAGATGGAATCTTAACCACTGGACCACAAGGGAAGTCTGTTTCTGGCTGTTTTCATGTGAGATAATATGGGATTGAGATTAGGATGCGGGGGAGGAGGCCTTTTTAAAGTCCATGAACTGAGCAAGATGATTAACTCAATCCTCTGTGCCTGTGGTTAAAACCAACAGAGAAACAACAATAACAACAGAGTTTGGGGGTTGGTGGGGAAAGGGAAAACATGTTTACAAATAGTTTTAATGAGGGAAAATGTGCTATAATGATGAATGAAAGGAACAGAATGCTACAATTGTAGGGATATTATATATACAACTATGCCAAAGCCTTTGACTGTGTGGACCACAACAAACTCTGAAAAATTCTTAAAGAGATGGGAATACCAGACCACCTGACTTGCTTCCTGAGAAATCTGTATGCAGGTCAGGAAGCAACAGTTAGAACTGGACATGGAACCAACAGATTGGTTCCAAATAGGAGTACGTCAAAGCTGTTTATTGTCACCCTGCTTATTTAACTTGTATGCAGAGTATATCATGAGAAATGCTGGGCTGGATGAAGCACAAGCTGGAATCAAGGAGAAATATCAATGACTTCAGAAGATGAAGATGACACCACCTTTATGGCAGAAAGCAAAGAAGAGCTAAAGAGCCTCTTGATGAAAGTTAAAGAGGAGAGTGAAAAAATAGGCTTAAAACTCAACATTCAGAAAACTAAGGTTATGACATCTGGTCCCATCATTTCATGGCAAATAGATGGGGAAACAATGGAAACAGTAACAGACTTTATTTTTGGGGGCTCTGTAGAGCCCATCACTGCAGGTAGTGACTGCAGCTGTGAAATGAAAAGATGCTTGCTCCTTGGAAGAAAAGCTATGACCAACATAGACAGCATATTAAAAAGCAGAGACATTACTTTGCCAACAAAGGTCTGTCTAGTCAAAGCTATGGTTTTTCCAGTAATCATGTATAGATGTGAGAGTTGGACTATAAAGAAAGCTGAGTGCCAAACAATTGATGCTTTTGAACTGTGGTGTTGGAGAAGACCCTTGAGAGTCCCTTGGACTGCAAGGAGATCCACCCAGTCCATCCTAAAGGAAATCAGTCCTGAATTTCATTGGAAGGACTGATGCTAAAGCTGAAACTCCAATACTTTGGCCACCTGTTGCAAAGAACTGACTTATTTGAAAAGACCCTGATGCTGGGAACGATTGAAGGCAGGAGGAGAAGGGGACCACAGAGGATGAGACGGTTAAATGGCATCACTGACTCAATAGACATGAGTTTGAGTAAACTCCAGGAGTTGGTGATGGACAGGAAAGCCTGGCGTGCTGCAGTCCATGGGGTCACAAAGAGTCGGACACGACTGAGTGACTGAACTGAACTATATAGGCAACTATGTAAGAAGATGTGTGTATGTAAATGACATTTTTATTTACAGAAAAGTGTTAATAACTCATAGAATGTTGCTTAAAGATTATGCCAGAGACACCAAACTGAGGGAGAATGATCAGTAATAGGGGGTTTATCTTACACTTCTGGAGGTCAGAGGTCCAGAAGAGGTTGGCAGAGCTACTGTTTTTTCTCTCGGGGCTCTAGGGCAGAGTCCAGTTCCTTGCATTTTGCAGCTCCGCGAGGCTGCCTGCATTCTTTAGTTTCTGACCCCACATCATCCTTCCATCCTCATGTCTCCTTCTCTGCCTCTGACCCTCCTGCCTTTTATTTTTTTTTAATGTTGATTTATTTGGCTGTGCCAAGTCTTAATTTTGGCACATGGGATCTTGTTCTCTGACCTGGGATCAAACCTCAACCCCTGCATTGGGCAGAGAGCTTAATGGCTGGACCACCAGGGAAGTCCCTTGCGGTCCTCTTATAAGAAGCCTGTGATTACACTGAGCTCACCCGGTGATCCGGGTGACGCTTTCCATTGCAAGATCCTTAATTCAGTCTCACCCACAGGTTTCCGGGATTCGACGCACATGTCTGAGGGTGCAGCTGCTTTGCTGACCACACCCAGTGTCCACAGATGGGGCACGAATGAGCAGGTGACTAGTGGAGTGCGTGGCTGATGTGCCTGTGTTTGGCTTTTGCTACAGACCTCCACCGATGGATGCTCTCTGCGAAGCAAATGGCACCTTTGCCATCAACTTATTAAAAATGTTGGGTGAAGAGGACCACTTGAGAAACGTGTTCTTCTCTCCGCTGAGCCTCTCCTCTGTCCTGACCATGGTCTTAATGGGGGCCAAGGGGAACACGGCGGCCCAGATGTCCCAGGTATGTGGGCTTCCTCTGCTTTCACAGGGCTGCTCTGTTCCTGCCTCACACCTGCTGATGGACGCCAGTGAGGCTGGGAGGGGCACTGGAGTGATGGAAAGAATGCAGACCTGAAAGTGGAAAGAATTGTGTGAGAGACATCTGCTAGTGTTCACGGGAGACACTGAGTGTTGTTTCCTGCATCTTTGATGAGCAAGTTCAGTTCAGTTCAGTTGCTGGGTCGTGTCTGACTCTTTGCAGCATGCCAGGTCTCCCTGTCCATCACCAGCTCCCGGAGTTTACTCAAACTCATGTCCATTGAGTCAGTGATGCCATCCAACCATCTCATCCTCTGTGGTCCCCTTCTCCTCCTGCCTTCAATCTTTCCCAGCATCAGGGTCTTTTCAAATGAGTCAGTCCTTCCCATTAGGTGGCCAAAGTATTGAAGTTTCTGCTTCAGCATCCAATGAATATTCAGGACTGATTTCCTTTAGGATAGACTGGTTGGATCTCCTTGCACTCCATGGGACTCTAAAGAGTCTTCTCCAGCACCACAGTTCAAAAGCAGCAATTCTTCGGTGCTCAGTTTTCTTTATAGTCCAAATCTCACATATATACAGGACTACTGGAAAAATCATAGCCTTGAATAGACAGACCTTTGTTGGCAAAGTAATGTCTGCTTTTTAGTATGCCATCTAGGTTGGTCATAACTTTTCTTTCAAGGAGCAAGCGTCTGTTAATTTCATGGCTGCAGTCACCATCTGCAGTGATTTTGGAGCCCCCAAAAACAAAGTCAGCCACTGTTTCCCCATCTATTTGCCATGAAGTGATGGGACCAGATGCCATGATCTTTGTTTTCTGAATGTTGAACTTTAAGCCAACTTTTTCACTCTTTCACTTTCATCAAGAGACTCTTTAGTTCTTCTTCACTTTCTGCCATAAGGGTGGTGTCAACTGCATATGTGAGGTTATTGATATTTCTCCTGGCAGTCTTGATTCCAGCTTGTGCATCTTCCAGCCCGGCATTTCTCATGATGTATTCTGCATATAAGTTAAATAAGTTAAATAAGAGTGACAGTATATAACCTTGACGTACTCCTTTTCCTATTTGGAACCAGTCTGTTGTTCCCTGTCCAGTTCTAACAGTTTCCTCCTGACCTGCATACAGATTTCTCAAGAGGCAGGTCAGGTGGTCTCGTATTCCCATCTCTTTAAGAATTTTCCATAGTTCATTGTGGTCCACACAGTCAAAGGCTTTGGCATAGTCAATAAAGCAGAAGTAGATGTTTTTCTAGAACGCTCTTGCTTTTTCGATGATCCAGTGGATGTTGGCAATTTGATCTCTGGTTCCTCTGCCTTTTCTAAATCCAGCTTGAACATTTGGAAGTTCAGGGTTCATGTTGAAGCCTGGCTTGGATAATTTTGAACATTACTTTACTACTGTGTGAGAAGAGTACAATTGTGTGGTAGTTTGAGCATTCTTTGGCATTGCCTTTCTTTGTGATTGGAATGAAAACTGACCTTCTCCAGTCCTGTGGCCACTGCTGAGTTCTCCAAATTTGCTGGCCTATTGAGTGCAGCACTTTCACAGCATCATCTTTCAAGATTTGAAATAGCTCAACTGCAATTCCGTCACCTCCACTAGCTTTGTTTGTAGTGGTGCTTTCTAAGGTCCACTTGACTTCACATTCCAGGATGTATGGCTCTAGGTGAGTGATCATACCATTGTGGTTATCTGGGTCATGAAGATCTTTTTTGTACAGTTCTTCTGTGTATTCTTGCCACCTCTTCTTAATGTCTTCTGCTTCTGTTAGGTCCATACCATTTCTGTCCTTTATCGAGCCCATCTTTGCATGAAATGTTCCCTTGATATCTCTACTTTTCTTGAAGAGATCTCTATTCTTTCCCATTCTATTGTTTTCCTCTCTTTCTTTGCATTGATCACTGAGGAAGGCTTTCTTATCTCTTCTTGCTATTCTTTGGAACTCTGCATTCAAATGGGTATATCTTTCCTTTTCTCCTTTGCTTTTTGCTTGTCTTCTTTTCACAGCTATTTGTCAGGCCTCCTAAGACAGCCATTTTGCTTTTATCCATTTCTTTTTCATGGGGATAGTCTTCATTCCTATCTCCTATACAATGTCCCTAACCTCTGTCCATAGTTCATCAGGCACTTGGTCTATCAGATATAATCCCTTGCATGTATTTCTCACTTCCACTGTATAATCATAAGGGATCTGATATAGGTCATACCTGAATGGTCTAGTGGTTTTCGCTACTTTCTTCAATTTAAATCTGAATTTGACAATAAGGAGTTCATGATCTGAGCCACAGTCAGCTCCTGGTCTTGTTTTTGTTGACTGTGTAGAGCTTCTCCACCTTTGGCTGCAAAGAACATAATCAATCTGATTTGGGTGTTGAGCATCTGGTGATGTCCATGTGTAGAGTCTTCTCTTGTGTTGTTGGAAGAGGGTGTTTGCTATGTTTCCCTTGATGAGCCAGGGAAACTACAATTCTGTTCCACAAAAAAGCCAAGAATTCCAACTTTGTTCTATTTTAAACTTTTGCTAATGTCATATCTCAAATGGAAATGCTACTATGTAAATGAATTTTTTGTTTAATGTGTGTTTCTAGTATAATGTTACGCATAAGTGGAAAAAGTGCAACACAAATGGGGACTTATATCTTCTGGAATTTTTAGGATATAATCTATATATATATATAGAAAGAGCTCAGCCATATATATATATGTATATATAATATGTATATATAATCAATCAATCAATATATAATCTGGTTGACCTGACATGGTTTATATATGACTTTAGCTACCAATAAAGTGGGCTTTCTAGGTGGCTCACTGGGTAAAGAATCAACCTGCCAATGCAGGAGATGTAGGAGACTGGGTTCAATCCCTGGCTCAGGAAGATCCCCTGAAGAAGGAAGTGGCAACCCCCTCCAATATTCTTGCCTTGGGAATCCCATGGACAAAGGGGCCTGGTGGGCTACAGTCCGTGGGATTGCAAAGAGTCAGACATGACTGAAGTGACTGAGCACACACGCATGCACCAGGGAGGTAGTGGCTATTGCTTTAGGGAGGTAGACTCCCTGGTGAAAAGGTCCCAGAAAACTGTCATATACGCATCATGTTCCCCAAATATCAGGGTGCAGGGACCCTCCTCAGAATCCTTCCTCAGCCACAGTTGAGTCCCGGGTGGCTGTTTCTTTCAGCTCCCTGGAGGAGGGAGGCTTTGGGCTGGTGGTATTGGGAGATAAGGGAACAGACTTAATTCTCACTCCGGATTTGACATTTAAATCCCGTCAAGAGTGGAGGACTTCTGTGGAATTCCCAATGAAACATTCCCATGTCTATTTCTGCTCATTCTTGTATCCTAGAGATCATTGCACGACCTGTTTGTTCTATTCAGTCTCCTTCCTGAATGATTATGCCCTGCCTTCCTGGCAGAGATAAACCTGCTAGAGCAGGGCTGTCCACTTGGGGGCGATTCAGCATCCCTGGGACAGTTGACAAGGTCTGGACTGTGTTGGTTGTCGTTCCCGAGAGGTGCTGCTGACATCTAGTGGACAGAGACCAGAAATGCAGCTAAATATTTTAGTGTGTGCAGGACAGCCTCACAGCAAAGTGGTGGTGGTGGTTTAGTTGCTAAGTCGGGTCCAACTCTTGAGACCCCATAGACTGTAGCCCACCTTGGGATTTTTGTCCATGGGATTTCCCAGGCAAGAATATTGGAGTGGGTTGCCATTTCCTCCTCCAGGGGATCTTCCCAACCCAGGGATCAAACCCACCTCTCCTATGTCTTCTGCATTAGCAGGAGGATTCTTTACTGCTGAGCCCCCAGGTTTGTGGCCCCAAAAGTCTATATTTCCAGGTTGAGAAACTCTGTGCTAGATGGTCAAACCAAACTCCTTTTAAAATAGGATCCTTTGTTATTTTCAGTGCAGAAATTTGCTTGGGAAGAGCTCTTTGAGGGAGAAAATGGCATGTTAAAAGTTAGTGTTCTTGTCTTCTATCACCAGGCACTTTGTCTGAATGAAAGTGGAGATGTCCATCGAGGTTTCCAGTCACTCCTCAGGGAAGTCAGCACGTCCGGCCCAAAGTGCCTGCTCAGAACTGCCAACAGACTCTTTGGGGAAAAGACATGTGATTTCCTGCCAGTAAGTAGTGCTCGCACATCGATAAAAAAAGACACTGAAAATAAAACAGAATTGTGGAAGAGCAGAAATAAAGTATAGTTGTGCTGCCTTAAAAATATGCTTAGAATATACTTCTGTATTTGAGAATTTTGTGATTGCTTCTGAACTGTATCCTTTAAAAAAATGACTGTTTCTGATATATCATAGTCCCAGATGTCAATTTCAATTTGTCCATCTTCCTGCAACCCGCACCTGCCTTTCCCCCACCCGCATCTCAGTGACCACAACCCCTAACCCTTGTCTCATCTTTACTGGGCACTTTCTGTGGAGCTGACCATGCAAAGTCTTTTAAATTTGTCCCCTCTCCTGAATCACCATCGTCATTGCCTGTGTCCAGGCTCTCACTCCTTCTACACTGTTAGTTTAATTGTTTTCTAAATGATCTCTCCAAGTGCAGCCTGGTCCGTGCACACCACTGATAGTATTCAATTCCGTTCAGTCGCTCAGTCGTGTCCGGCTCTTTGTGACCCCATGGACTGCAGCACGTCAGGTCTCCCTGTCCATCACCAGCTCCCGGAGTTTACTCAAACTCATGTCCATTGAGTCAGTGATGCCATCCAACCATCTCGCTCACTGTCGTCCCCTTCTCCTCCCACCTTCAATCTTTCCCAGCATCAGGGTCTTCTCAAATGAGTCAGTTCTTCACATCAGATAGCCAAAGTATTGGAGTTTCAACTTCAGCATCAGTCCTTCCAACAAATATTCAGGACTGATTTCCTTTAGGATTGGATCTCCTTGCTGTCCAAGGGACTCTCAAGGGTCTTCTCCAACAACACAGTTCAAAAGCATCAATTCTTCAGTGCTCAGCTTTCTTTATAGTCCAACTCTCACATCCATAACATGACTACTGGAAAAACTATAGCTTTGACTAGATGGACTTTTGTTGGTAAATGATAGAAAAGTCTTTCTAAAATTAAAATCTGTCACTTAAAAATAAGATTTTGAATCTGAGTATTTCCTGTTTACTGCAGTGTATAATTCCAAAGGTCTCTAGTCCATTATTCAATAAGTGAGATCCAAAAAATTGTGCTCTACAGTAAACAGAGAGATGTTATTTTAAGATTAATGAAATGATCAGGCTAAGGCTGGCCATCTTAGCAGTCAGCAGTTCCAAGGATTATTATGTAAGACTCAAATATAACCTTGTCCTGGCTGCTGTTGGGTGCTACCCAGTGCAGACTGCCTGCTCTGGGGTTCAGTAGCCTTGGAGATGATTCTGAGTCCTTCAGCTAGTTAGGTTTTCTAGGATAAGTACCCACTCCAGTGTTCTTGCTTGGAGAATCCCAGGGACGGGGGAGCCCGGTGGGCCACCGTCTATGGGGTCGCACAGAGTCGGACACGACTGAAGCGACTTAGCCCCAGCAGGAAAAGTACTTGTGATTCCAGGAAATCCTGGTTTATGGATGTTCATTTTTGAATATCAGCCAGATTTTTGAATATTGTAATTGGGGAATATTGAGGACACAGAGGATCGTTCTCCACTTTTCATGGTCGCTTGGGTTCTTCTTCTCTCTGCATCTTCTTTCCTCCGTAGAAACTAACATGTTTGAGGACAGGAGATGGGCAGAGGATGGGAGCCAATTGCCAGGCACATTATATCAGAAAACAAGTTTTTGTGAGGTGAGTTACCTGTGGATTTTAATGTGTTGCATGTAATGCCCTTCCTGATTTGACCCCAACTTACAGTTCATGGCTTATCCCTTGCTACTTTTTTCCCTAATTCCCTACACACACACACACACACACACACAAAATGATTCCATTCCTGGAAGACCCGGAAGATTTTTTGATAGTCTAGTTCAAGCCTTCCAATCATTCCATAAAGTTGTTTTGGACACTCTGGTCTGTTCTGATCATACAGAAATGAGTAAAACATGGTTAGACCACATAGTGGAGGAGATAAAAATCAAACAGAAGGTCAACGTGGAGTTTAAGTGTTTGACAGGAAAGTTCGCAGGCTGTTTTGTGCATAGCTGCCGCTGTCCATATTCTCAAAACATCTTGCAACTCTCTGTGTATATATATTTCTCCTCCGCAGACTGTGAGCCACCTCAGGTCCAAAGTCCTGTCTTTACCCTGGCGTCCCGCACCTGGCACGGTGCCAGTGGTCTGTACATTTTGATTAATTGCACTAATGAGTTTTAAAGTACAGAGTGCCCTGTACAAGCATTTATGCCAGAAACGTGTTAAGAAAAAAAATGTTTTCACACTTTTAGGAAATTTTGCCAGGTTGAATATGGCCACACTTGGTATTCTGCATTTGTAGGCTTTTAAAGAATCCTGCCAGAAGTTCTATCAGGCTGACCTGGAGGAGCTGTCCTTTGCTGAAGACACTGAAGAATGCAGGAAACATATAAATGACTGGGTGATGGAGAAGACGGACGGTGAGCGGTTTTCATTTTGGGAGAGGTGGTGTTATAAGGGAGACAGAGCCAAGACCGCCCGGATGTGACCTCCTCGGTGTGACCACTCTGACGCTGTTTCCAGTAGCCTGTGTGTATGTTTGCTGGGTTTTGAAGCAGGTAATGCCATTCTGACATGGACTGCAGCCTGCCAGGCTCCTCTGTCCGTGGGATTCTCCAGGCAAGCATACTGGTGCGAATAACCATTCCCCTTCTCCAGGGGAATCTTCCCAACCCAGGGATTGAACCCGGATCTCCTGCATTGCAGGCAGATTCTTCATTGTCTGAGCCATCAGGGAAGCCCCAATGCCAATCTGATATTTTTCTTGGGCTTACGGTGTGGTGATTTCTGAAAAATGCTTAAACCTAGTGTTAGTCTCTGCTTCAAGATTATTGTTTAAAGACAAATACTAGACTGCATGTGTGCCCCGCATGAAACACCATCCCCCTGAGTCCTCAGGCAGCCAGAACGGCAGAATTCCAGCCATTTTTCAATATCGAGAGAGAGAACTTCTGTAAAAGAAAGGTTTATTCTCCCCCAATAGCAGTAACTTTCTCTTATATTCTTTACAGGTAAGATATCAGAGATACTGGGGGCTGGCACGGTCAGTCCTCTGACTAAGCTGGTCCTGGTGAATGCCATCTATTTCAAAGGCAAGTGGAATGAGCAGTTTGATAGAAAGCACACAAGGGGAATGCCCTTTAAGACTAACCAGGTAGGAAAACATTTTGCAGACATATTTCTACTTTCTAAAGACTGTGAAGGAATGGAAAAATAATTTATTTTACACTGTCTTAATTCTTAATTTATTTCTGAATAAATTTCATGTCCCCTGTATATTTCTTATTGGAATGGGAAAGAGAAATACCAAAATAATTGTTATATTGATCTTTTTGTTTTTGGATCCTTGGTCAAGTCGATCTGTCTCTGGTCATATTATTTGGATTGAAAGAAAATTTCTTCTAAGCCTTGGAGTTATGTTTGTATTATTTGATCACTGAGTGTATTTAGACTTTTTCTCGCAATTGTCAATGACAACTATGACTATTTATTACCTTAGAATTCATGGCTGTACAATTTGGAATACAAGAAAAAAAGTGTTAGCAAATGTTCAGGACAGCTTTGTTTTTATTTATTTTTGGATCTTTTTTTAAAAAATAAAATGTTTACATATTTAAGGTGTATAAGAAGAGGATTTGAGATACACAGTGAAATGATTACTGCAGTGAAGCTAATTAAGATATCTTTTGCTCACATAGTTACCATATATTTTCTCGATGACAGCACCTGAAATCTACCCTCTTAGCAAATGTCCAGCATTCCATATTATTATATTATTAATCCACACTATTATTAACCATAGTCATCATGCTATGTGTTTGATTTTTAGACTTCTATACCTAACTTTATAAACAACTTTTCTCCTTTCACTTTTGAATATGATAATGGCTGAGGTCAATAACTCTCAGCTTGGAATTTGACCTCTATCCACTTGATAATAGCATATTGCACAAAAATTTACATGCCCAGAATACATTTGTTGCAGTCTTTAAAAATGGTGGACTCTGGACATCTCATCAAGGTTTTCCCTCCAAGAAAAGCAAGGCCATAGCGCCAGTTATATAATTGAGCAACTTTTCAGAGTAAAAGTGTAACTCTCTCTGGCCTATATACCTTTTCTAAATAAATCTTCCAGGGCAAAGATTTGAATATTAGTTCATTTTCCTCTTAACTTCGAGAAATAATTTTTTAATTAAAAGGTCCCTGCGAGTGCTACTCTACTTATCTTTTAAAAAGAGAAAAAAGCACAATTTCTTCTGAGGATAATATAGAGAGTTTTATGTCTCTGTTCGTCATTTTTTTCTCTCCCACGTGGTAGTACTTGATCCGCTGGGACAATGGAATGTTATTACTCAATGCTAGTATGTACTAATGAAGATTTTGCATCAATCAGCATAAATGCACAGAAACAATAATTATATGTACCTATATGTTATGTTCCATGGGCTTCCCTGGTAGCTCAGTGGTAAAGAATCTGCCTGCAATGCAGGAGACATGGGACCGACCTCTGGGTCAGGAATATCTCTTGGAGAAGGAAATGGCAACCCATTCCAGTGTCTTGCCTGAAGAATCCCATGGCAGAGGAGCCTGGTGGCTACAGTCTATGGTGTCACAAAGAGTCAGACGTGACTTAGTGACTGAACGACAAGGGTTCTGTGAATTAGACATACCAGTTCTTAGCACTCTGTGTTATTTTTCAGTGATTTGATTTTAGTTTCATGTTTTTATCAGGAGAAGAAGACAGTACAGATGATGTTCAAGCAAGCCAAGTTTAAAATGGGGCACGTGGAGGAGGTGCCTGCCCAGGTCCTGGAGCTGCCCTACGTGGGCGCCGAGCTGAGCATGCTCATCCTTCTGCCTGATGAGAACACAGATCTTGCTGTGGTAAGCCCTTGACATGGAGTCTGAGTGTCTATGGATCCAGTCTGCGCATGTTTGTTTGTTTTTTTTAAACTTTTTATTCTGTATTGGGATATAGCTGATTAACAATGCTGTAATAATTTCAGGTGAACAGTGAAGGGACTCAGCCATATATGCATATATATGCATGCATCCATTCTCCCCCAACCTCCCCTCCCATCCAGCTGCCACGTACCATCATGCAGAGTTCCCTGTGCTCTACATTAGGTCCTTGCTGGCTATCCGTTTTAAATGTAGCAGTGTATACATGTCCGCCCCACTCTCCCTAACTATGCCTTCCCCCAGTCCTTCCCCGTGGCAATCCTAAGTAGCCTGAGCTCATTTTCAAAAGTGCATCCACTGGATTGCATTTGAGGCATTTCCAGTTTAGGGTTGTGCTAAGTGAGTAAGTGAGTGATAGTCGCTCAGTTGTGTCCAACTCTTCGATGGACTGTAGCCTGCCTGGCTCCTCTGTCTGTGAATTCTCCAGGCAAGAATACTGGAGTGGGTTGCCATTTCTTTCTGCAGAGGGTTGTTCTAAGGAGTGCTAAATGAATACCACTGCGTGACTTTTGGAGAACATGTGTGTACATTTCCACTGAGTGTACACCTAGGAGTGGAATTGCTGGAATAAACAAATTCTGATGAAGCCTAGAGGAAGAGAGTTCCAAAAATAAGAACATTATTATTTATTCTGAAGAGAGGGGCTAGTTGCCAGCCCAGTAATTATTGAACAAAAGAACAGGAAAAAGATAAAGATGGCTCTGAGCAGTGTTCCTCAAGCACTTTAATATGTGCATAATAATCTAATGGGATCCTGTTAAAATACAGATTCTGACTTAGGGGGATTATGGCCTGAGATTTTGCATTTCTGACAAGATTCCAAATGATACAGATGCTTTTGGTCATAAACCCAATTTTGAGGAGCAAGAGTCTAAAGTACAGGTGAGGAATTTTTCTCAGACAGGAGGAAAAGGATATTTTCCCATGACAGGAAAAGAGGGTTCAGGTTGGGAGAAAGTAAATTTACAGGATGGGAGGTGCAGGAGCGACAGTGTGCTGGTTATCTGGCTCCTGAGGTGTCAGGGAAGACCTCATTTATAACATTTGCTGATTCCTGTGGTGTAAATTCCTGCACCATGGCCAAGTTTAGGCTCCCAAGGGTTTAACAGTTGACTTTTGCAGAAGATGCAAGCTGGCGCCAGCACACCGGCGCACGCCAGCCCACCCCTGTGAGGGGAGGGCCTGCCTGATTTCCTTGGCTTCTCTATGGAATCAAGAACCTCCTGGCATAAGGCAAGGAAGAGATCTGCCATGGCAATTTTAAGAAAATGAGATGCAGACATAGAGAAGAGACATAGAGAAGAGACACAGCAGGGGTAGGAGAGGGTGGGATGAACTGAGAGAGTAGCATGGAAACATGCACATTTCCACAGGTGAAGTAGGTAGCCCCTGGGAATTTGCTCTATGATGCAGGGAGCTCAAACCCCATGCTCTGTGACAACCTACAGGGTTGGGACAGGGTGGGAGGTGGGAGGGAGGTTCAATAGGGAGGGACATATATATATATATATATATACACACACACACTTATGGCTGATTCATGTTGATGAATGGCAGAAACCAGTGCTACATTATGAGGCAATTATCCTCCAGTTAATAATAAACAAATAAAAAATAAATGATAGTTATATAATATGAGGTATTAATTACTGCTATAATGGCAATTATATTTTAATATATAAATGTATGACACTAACATGTACATGTCAAATTTACACAATGTTGTATATCACATATATTTCATTTTTTTCAAAAGCTCCCCACCCCCCAAAAAAAAGAAAATTAGGAAAGTCTAGGAACAGAACTGACATCCAAACATTTGCCACTGGAGAGGAGCTCTCACCTGGACTTCTGCTGGTGGGGGGAAAATGCTCCTCTGTATATTTTCCTTGTTAATAAACAAGAATGAAGGCTGGATCTGGGAGGGTTTGAAGCTACCCCTAGAACAGGCAGAGGGCAAGCAAGGATGCCAGAAGCAACAGTCCTGTGGGATTTCCCATCCTGCCCTCCTCCCCCAGAATCACGGAGTTCTCCCTTTTTCATTCAGCCGAGTTCTGAGTCATGCTTTTCTCTCTTTGGTCAACAGTTTCTCAAACTCACGATACTGTATTGCGTTTGATGTTGTTCAGTTGCTAAGTCATATATAACTCTTGGAGCCCCGTGAACTGCAACATGCCAGGCTTCCCTGTCCTTCATTATCTCCCTGAGTTTGCTAAAACTCATGTCCATTGAGTCAGTGATGCCATCCAACCATCTCATCCTTAATTTTTCCCTGCATTAGGGTCTTTTCAATGTCAGCTCTTCCAATTAGGTGGCCAAAGTATTGGAGCTTCCGCTTCAGCATCAGTCCTGCCAATGAATATTCAGAGTTAATTTCCTGTAGGATTGACTGGTTTGATCTCCTTGCAGTCCAAGGGACTCTTAAGAGTCTTCTCCAACACCACAGTTCACAAGTGTCAGTTCTTTGGCAGTCAGTCTTCTTAATGGTCCAACTCTCACATCCATACATGACTACTGGAAAAGCCATAGCTTTGACTATACATAGTTTATCGGCAAGGTGATGTCTCTGCTTTTTAAAACACTGTTTAGGTTAGTCATAGCTCTTCTTCCAAGGAGCAAGCGTCTTAATTCCGTGGTAGTAGTCACTGTCCACATTGATTTTGGAGGCCAGAAAAATGAAATCTGACACTGTTTCCCCATCTATTTGCCATGAAATGATAGGACTGGATGCCATGATCTTAGTTTTTTGAATGCTCAGTTTTAAGCCAGCTTTTTCACTCTCCTTTTTCACCTTCATCAAGAGGCTCTTTAGTCCCTCTTCACTTTCTGCCATTAAAGTGGTATCATCTACATAAGTACAATAAATTGGTTATGAGAATTTCCTAAACTAAAAAACCGACTTGACATGAATTTGGTCCAAATAGTTCAAAATAAAACCCCATCTTTGTCTCAGGTGTTTCCTAGCTGTTGCTCTCTTATATCCATAAAACAGGGAAAATGCAAGAAATAGAGGGAAAATCTTGGTGTGCTTATAAGAGGAAATATCCTGTAGATTACTGGAGCAGAACTCAGTATCAAGTCACAGGTCATGAGGGGCAGGGGTTAATGAACCTATAGGTGGGTGGGTACCGGGCTATTGTCATCTAGCTTTTAAGACTTAACTCTTCATTGTTTCAGGTGGAAAAAGCACTTACATATGAGAAGTTCAGAACCTGGACGAGTCCAGAAAAGCTGACTGAGGAGAAAGTTCAAGTTTTTCTTCCCAGATTAAAGCTGGAGGCAAGTTATGACTTGGAGGCTTTTCTTCGAAGTTTAGGAATGACTGATGCTTTCGAGGAAGCCAAGGCAGACTTTTCCGGAATGTCAGCTAAGAAGAACGTGCCCATGTCCAAGGTTGCACACAAGTGCTTCGTGGAGGTCAATGAGGAGGGCACAGAGGCAGCTGGGGCCACTGCCGTGGTCAGGAACTCCCGGTGCTGTAGAATGGAACCGAAATTTTGTGCAGACCACCCTTTCCTCTTCTTCATCAGGCACCGGGAAACCAACAGCATTTTGTTCTGTGGCAGGTTCTCTTCTCCATAAGAGGCACAATCGCTTTACTTCTCTCTTCTCGCTTCTACACACTCTGCCTTACTCCAAATTCCAGTTGCCAAATTGATGCAGTGGTTTGAATGCTGAAATAAAGTGTGATTATGGTTAACAGATCTCCCCTTCGTAGAGTTGTTGAGAAGATTTAATGGGTTGATAAAGAACCTGGGGGCTTCCCTGGTGGCTCCGATGGTAAAGAACCCGCCTACAATGCAGGAGACCTGGGTTTGATCTCTGGGTGGGGAAGATCCCCTGGAGAAGGGAATGGGAATTCACTCCAGTATTCTTGCCTGGTCAATTCCATGGACAGAGGAGCCTGGTGAGCTATAGTCTGTGGGGTCACAGAGAATCAGACACGGCTATGACTGTCACTTTCACTTTGGAACAATACCTGTTATAGTAGCAAATGATATCATTATTGGACAAGAGTTAATTGCATTTTTATGTGCTTAAGAAACAACAGTGAGAAAATGTAATTACTTTTGCACTAAAAATATAATGTTCTCAGGAATAATGATTAACAAAACCTAAGTAAGACTGTTACACTAAAAATTATAAAGTGCTATTGACAGCCATTAAAGATGACCAAAATAAATGGACATATTTCATGTCAAGAATAGACCTTGAGTTCAAAATTATCAGTTCTCCTCCACTTGTTCTATAGATGTCATTCTAATCCAAATTCCAGCCATGTTTCTATGGGACTTGACAAGTTTATTTTAAAAGGCATATGAATAAGCAAAAAGCCAAAAAGATATAACACATTCTAAAGAAAAAGATCAAGTTGAAGAGCTCTGGTTCTACTAGGTAGTGAAGCTTATTATAAATTACTGGTAATATACTGTGGTGTTTACTCAGGGATAGACATACCGATTAACGGTACAGAATAAAGAGCCCAGAAGCATACTTAATGCATGTATAAAAATGTGAAATAGAAAAGAACTGGTATTAGAGGTCAATAAGAAAATGACAGCCCAATACAATGTTCTGTGCAAACTTCCTTAAATAAAAGAAGAAAACGAGACTTCCCTGGTGGTCCTGTAGTTAAGAATCTGCCTTCAAATGCAGAGGATGCAGGTTCGATCCCTGGTAGGGGAACTAAGATCTCACATGCTTTACGGCGGCTAAACCCACTGCGAGTCACACAACTTGAGAGAGCAGCCCAGAATGCAACTAAGAATCGAGGCAGCTAAATTAATTAATTAATTAATTGGGGAAAAAAGAGAAAACAATTATTGACAGAGTAAATACTTAATTAGAAAAGAAAAATTTATATCCTTTACAATAAAATATAGCAGAATATCCTTTGACTTTAGGGAAAAAGAAGAATTTCTTCATCAATATATAGAAAAGTAAGACAAACAATGGACAAAATCAACTACATTAAAATACAGGTTAAGTTTAAAAGCCATAAAACTATCAAAATGTAAGCACAAAACAGGAGATGATAATTTAATGGATTTAACCGCTAGAGGATAAATCTCCAAAATGTGAAATAATTCCATGAAATAAATGGGAAGAAAAGCAGCAAACGACCCAATGGAAAAGTTGACAAAGACTTGAAATGGAGAACTCACAAAAGAGAAAATAGAAAAGGTCAGTAAACACATGAAAAGATGCTCAATGTCATTCATAAAAGTAAACAAATTAAAATAGACATTAGAGATCAGAGGGAGATGTGACCATGGAGGAAAAGCAGAGAGAGAGTCAATGTTGCTGACTTTTGAAGATGGAGGAAACGGGCCCAGCCAAGTGTGGATGGAGAAGCTGGAAGGCAGGGACATGCATTCTGGCCTGGAGCCCTGAGACAGGGCTGTGGCTCTGCTAGGACCTTGGTTTTAGCCCAGAGACCTGCCCTGAACTTCTGAACAGCACAGCTTTGACATAGTGAATGTGTGGTGTTTTACCAATAAGTCACTACATTTATCATTCGGAAATGAATACAGCATTCAAGACTGGTTCTTTTCATTGGCAAATGACTGAAACACATTTCTGTCTTAGTGAAAAGCAATTTATTATCTGATATCAAGTTTGGAAAAGTGTGTGAGGAATAATCAGAATCTTGGACCCAAGTGCCTTAGGTTCTTTCTTCATCTCGGGTTTTATTGTTTCTCTGTGTGTCAGCTTCCTTCTCTTTCCCCGCGGAACTTGAAGCAGAGTTCCACCCTTTAACCCCAATATGGACTGGCCAAATTTTGCTCCACAGCTGTCCATTCTAGAACAAACAACATGGGCAAAGTGTCTGGAAACCATAGAGATGAACTAGAGACAGTTACTAAAATATATTGCTTGGAAGACTGATCAGGTGTCTCTTTTCCACCCAACCTGTTTTGCCTTTAATTGAGCAGTGATGCTTCTTAGTTTCATGGCCTCCTCCTGCCAATTAAAGATTGACACAACTAGAAAAATGATTAATTTGAAATAATACTGATCAGGCTGTTTGAAAGCATTTGAATCATCAAAACTATCATAAACTAGGCTCATCAAATGTGCTGGTTTTTATTGCTGACAGATTGCTACAGTCTCAGTGGCATGAGAAAGGGTTTCCCAGATGGTACAGGGGGAAAGAACCTACCTGCAATGCAAGAGACCCAGGTTTGATCCCTGGGTTGGGAAGATCCCCTGGAAGAGGGCATGGCAACCTATTCCAGTATTCTTGCCTGGAGACTCCCATGGACACAGGAGCCTGGTCACAAAGAGTCGGACAGACTGATCGACTAACACTGAGTAAGAGATCTCTGTCTCATAATATTGTAGGTAAGTGACTTGTCTGCCCTGTCTTAGGTCTTACAGGGTCAAAGTCTGGCTGTTGGCCAGGCTGCCTCCTTGGCAGGGTCTGAGGAAGAATTCATTTCTGGGGACTTTCAGGTTACTGGCAGCACTGAGCTCCATGTGCTTGCAGGAATGAGGCCCCTGTTTCCTCTTTGCCTGTCAGCTGAGGGCCTTTCTTGTGGCTTCTTCCATTTTCAACGCCAACAATGGTGGTCCCCCATCCACCTGATGCTTTTGTAAGGAAGGGAATCTTCTGTCCACTGTTTTAGGTTTCCAGCTGAGACTTGTTAACAAAAAGATTAACAAGAGAAAATCAGTTTGTTTATTTTTTATTTATTTGGCTGCACCAGGTCTCAGTTTCAGCACATGGGATCTTTTCAGTTGCTGCGTGTAAGATCCAGTTCCCTGACCAGGGATCAAACTGGGACCCCTGCACTGGGAGAATGGAGCCTTAGCCACTGGTCCACTGGGGAAGTCTGGAACAAAAGTTTATTGACGTATGTACTGTTACCAGTTATTCCACTCCTAGTTAGGAACCCTAGAGAAACCATATGTTCCAGAGATGTGTAAAATAATGCTCATGGCAATACCATTGCAAGAAACCAAGGAAAAACTGTTAAAGAAAGCTCAAGAAACCTAGGAGGACTTCCTTGGTGGTCCAGTGGTTAAGACTGTGCTTTCAGTGCAGAGGCAGGATTGGCCCCTGGTCAGGGAAATAAGGTCCCACATGCCATGCAGCATGGCCAAAAAAAAGGAATAAAAAGTTAGAAAAACAACCCTAGGAAAAATGCTGAATTATTAAAATGAGTAGATTATGTTGCACTCATACAAAGGATCGGGGTTATGGCCTTCTTCAGCTCCGGGGCACCATCCACATTGTCAGCACCTTTACAGAACACAATGTACAAGCTTCCACGATTTTTTACAGAAGACCGTATATTAGGGAAATGAATTAATCACAGCCATCAGCATAAAATGGTCCAGAGCAACGCTATCATGTATCAATTGCATTTGTATAAAGTTAAACAATAAGCAAGCTGATCATTAAATTGTTTAAAGCAACATATATATAGTTAAGCTATAGAGAAAAAGCAAAGGAACTGCTTACACAAAATACAGGATAGTACTGACTCCAGTGCAGGGAAAGAGTATAATCAAATCAACGGGAAGCTGCAGAATTATACCCGATACTCTGTTTCTTAAGCTGGATAGTGGATATTAGAATTGTATTCAACTTAACTATTAATCTTTAAATATGCATATATATATCCATTGTGTGTATTTGTGATACATTTCACAATAAAACATTTTAACAAAAGAATGGAGAAATCATGGTATAATATGATGCCATAAGAACTACAGCCAGCTAAGAGAAGCAAGACTAACTATTACAAATTTAATAATGGAACTAAATGTAACTTCCTTATTAAAAGATAGAAATCTCTTACATTGAAAATAAAAAATGGTGTTTTGTCAAATATGGTCTTCCATTAGCATATCTCAAACAAAATGACATAAAATCAGCAAAGATATATCAGGCAGATTTAAAGAAAGGGACAACAGGAGTCAAGCTATTAATACCAGAAAAATCGGACTTTAAGGAATGAATTAAAATGGAAAAATGCTGTCATTTGATACAGAAAAGGTACGATTCACAGTAAAGATGCAATTTAAATTTCAATGTGCCTCTTTCAAAACGGGACAGATGAACACACAAAAAAATAATAATTAAAAAACTGATAAAAAAGCCAAAGATCATACCATACTTCACAATAAGACCCATTTTTGTACATTTGCACACCTCCGAAAGTAAGCTATGTCTTGATATAATTGTCACGGTCCATACATGTTTTAGTCAAGGTATCTATTTTTTTTTTTTTCATTTCAAGTTATTTTTGGTGTTGTATGTGTTGAGAATAGTCGCCATTAATTTTAAAGATGATATCTGGCATTGAAAACATTATTGTAAATGCTAAAAATTATTGAAGTGAAACAGTGATGTGGAATTTGATATTTGAGAAGTGAATATCTAGGTTTGGAGGAATGAGTGAAATTCCCAATTTTCTTGCAAAGCAACGTTGTAGGACCTAAGAAAGAACAAGTGGGTGAGTGTGTTACAGGGTTGCACTTCACACACCAACATCAAAGCTTGCAGGAAGAGTGTCAGTAGCTTGGAAGAAAAACCTCCCGATAATAGCACTGTGTTTGTTCATGTTTGTAATGCCCACATACCAAAATTCTTGCCAACATATTAAAGAATACCATTATGAAAAATTAACATCTATGATTTTAAGCCCCATAACCATTTAAAAGAACCAGATTCTAAAGTTTTTTTGTGTGTGATTTATTTTGCAAATATTGCATTCTATCAATACATATGAATAAGATATACAAAAATATATGTCTAAACGCAAAGGAACTTTTTACATATTTATCGTGAAATTTCAAGTGAAATAAAGTATTGCTGCTGCTGTTGTTGTTTAGTCTCTAAGTCGTGTCTGACTCTTTGCAACTGCATGGACTACAGCACGCCAGGCTTCCCTGTCCTTCACAATCTCCTGGAATTTGCTCAGACTCATGTTCACTGAGTCGGTGATATCATTCAACCATCTCATCCTCTGCCCCCTTCTTCTCCTCCTGCCCTCAATCTTTCCCAGCATCAGGGGCTTTTCCAATGAGTCGGCTCTTCCCATCAGGTGGCCAGAGTATTGGAGCTTCAGCTTCAGCATCAGTCCTTCCAATAAATATTCAGGGTTGAGCTTCTTTAGGATAGACTGGTTTGATCCCTTGCTGTCCAAAAGACTCTCAAGAGTCTTCTCCAACACCACAATTGGAAAACATCAATTATTGTATCATAATTCAGTCGGCACAAGTTTTAATTCCTTAGCAAAACATGAAATAATATTGCATTTTAATGAGGTCATTTTAGTCTTCTTGTTCCATTACCTCTTGTGGAGTGAAGGTCATAAAGATGAACCAAAGGGATGCAAAACAATATAGTTACAAAGTATCCTAAATATCAGGGAAAGAAGTAGAATAAAGGAGGCAATGAGAGAATCACCTGGGAGACTTACTTGGATGGCCAAAGAGGGGAGATCTCTTTGAGGAAGTACCATTTAAGATCTACATTTTGAGTGACAATAACCAGGCTGTTAATGAGCAAAATGTACCAAGAAGAAGAAACAGCAGGTGCAAACTCCTGATATTGAAAGGTGCTTATTGAAGGAGCACTGAAACAATGTGTGAGGGAAGTTTTGAGCCAGAGGAGGAGGGGTGAAAAGGAAGCAAAATAAAGAAGCAGGGTCAGTCATGAAGGGTGGGTGTGTCACACACACAAATTTATATTTAACTAATAATACTATTGGTGTGCTTCCCTGGTGGCTTAAAATGTAAAGAATCCATCTGCCAATGCAGGGGCCGCAGGAGATTCAGCTTCAATCCCTGGGTCCGGAAGATCCCCTGGAGAAGGGAATGGCTACCCACTCCAATATTCTTGCCTGGAAAATCCCATGGAGCCTGGTGGGCTTCAGTCCATGGGGTCTAAAAGAGGACACGACTAAGCGACTAACACTTTCACTTTCTTTCATATGGCACCCCACTCCAGTACACTTGTCTGGAGAATCCCATGGATGGAGGAGCCTGGTGGGCTGCAGTCCATGGGGTCTCTAGGAGTCGGACACGACTGAGCGACTTCACTTTCTCTTTTCACTCTCATGCATTGGAGAAGGAAATGACAACCCACTCCAGTGTTCTTGCCTGGAGAATCCCAGGGACGGGGGAGCCTGGTGTGCTGCCGTCTGTGGGGTCTCACAGAGTCGGAGACGACTGAAGCGACTTAGCATAGCATAGCATAGCAAAAGGGTTTTATGTAGAAGGAAAGACTTAAATCATCTGCAGTTTCTAAATATGATTTGGATTGCTGTATGGAGAATAAAATAGGGCAAACATAGAAACAAGATGTCCAATTGGGAGGTTATTTTAACAGTCTTGGCAAGAGATGAGGGCTGATCTGGCTAGAGTAGTAGAGGACTATGCTTAGAAAAGGGAACGTATTAGAGACATATTTTAGAGAAGTTATCACAGGTCACAGTGTGGAACAAAATGTACCAGGATACGTGTGAGGGTGGGGAGGGCAACTTAAGCTATGGAAGGGTCTGGCATAAGTTAAGGAACAAAAGGAGGTGCTTTTCCTGTGGTGGGGAAAAGCTGAAGGGGGAGCAGGGTTGGGCAGTTGTAGGTGGCATGGGGACCAAGGGTCCCATTTTGAACTGGTTAACACTGAGATTCTTGCAACATTTATGAACAGTTGGCACTCCATATTGTGGAATTCAATCTGTGGTTGATTGAATCCATGGATGTGGAACTTGTGGCTAATGAAGGCCGACAGTATGTGTTATTTCAAGAAGGTAGCTTCATAGCTGTATCTAGAGCACAGAACAGAGTCAGATGATGCAAGGCCAGGGAAGTAGTTGGGGATGCAGAGCCCTAGGCGGAAAGATTATGGATTGAGAGTCCTTTCAGCAATCCTTCCGTAAGCCAATTATCTCTTTTTTCAACCGCAGACTCTTGGATGGTGTGATCCAATTTCATAAATAACACATCAACTTGATTTCTGTTGTACATACCAGTTTCCATCCATTACCTTCAGATTCTGCAGGAGAGCCTTCTCAGATTGCCCTTCTCTGAGTATTTTCCATGCCGCTTCTTTGCGTTTGATCTGAGGGTTCATCTCTATAGGCTCTACGCCTTTCACTTAAAATTTAAAAAATTTACTTATTGTTGAAAAATGTGTCATCTGTATATCTGAAAGGCAGATTAAGCCACAAAACTCCAAATCTTTTAAAATTTTTAAAAGGCTGAACTGTCTGAATGCCTCACCTGTTGACTGAATGCCTCACCTAGGACTTCTCATATTAAGCAGTGTTTGGAAAAAAGTAATTTTATCTTTGGGGTTTTCTATCTTTTCTCTTATCCCTAATGTTTAACTCTGTGGGCTTCAAATTTTAAGATGCACCATGCCTTCATCAGCCCTTCATCCTTTTTGTCCAGTACTTTTTTGAAATTTACAGCCTTGGTCCCTGTGTTCCAGGTTATATGTCATCAGACAGATCTGACACAGAAGGCATAGGTCTGCACACAGACCTCTGACTCTGCAGCTGTGAGGCAGTGATGAGGCGGGTTTCAGCAAGTCTATGGCTTAATAAGTATAACACAGAATGGACCTGAAATAGCAGGACAAACGTTAGGCCCCAGGACCTACTGAACTTGAATTTCAGTCCTGGCTGTGTGTGCTTAGTCACTCAGTCGTGTTCGACTCTTTGTGACCCCACTGACTCCTCTGTCTGTGGGATTTCCCAGGTAAGAATACTGGAGTGGGTAACCATTCCCTTCTCCAGAGGATCTTCCCAACCCAGGGATCAAATTCGGGTCTCCTGCATTGCGGGCAAATTCTTTACCCCTAGCACCACCTGATTAGAGCTGTCTTAATCACTGGGCAAAGTTGGATTTGCAGGGAGAAGCGATTGGCTCCCCAGATGTAGAGGGGCAGTTGCTAAGAATTTGGAAGTCACTAACTAGTTCTACGACCTTGAAAAAGTTACCACATGTCTTCTGGGTTCCAAGTCTCCTGTTTTGTAACATGAAAGGGTTTGCCTGAATGATCTAAGAGGCTTCCAGCTCTATTGCTGTCTACCAAATGTGCAGCACAAGACTATTTGGGGCCATGCACGTGACTTTCTGTGTTGCAATTTTTCATTACTTTGTAATCTTTTGTTATTTCAAAGATGACTTTCAGTGTTAGAAATCTAAGTTGGCTCTACTGGGCTTGTTATGGTTATGCCTTTTTTTCATTTCAGTCAAAGACTTTGATGACAGTTTTTAGTGAGAGCCCAGCAAAATAAAATCACGTTTTCTGTTCTAACATTTGTTTCATCTTCATCTTTTGTCAGCGGAAATATTGCTATTTGTCATTTCAACATTTTCCAGGGACATTGCTTTCCTCATCGGGGGTCTTTGAAGTTCCTCTCATCAGAATGAAGGCTTCTGCTAATAGTTCTCCAGGGCTGCGGCTTGTGTCAGAGACAGGGGTCTAGGCAAGCCTGCTACGTGTTAACCAAGGGCTCCAGGCAGTCTCTTTGCTTCCTGATAAAGAGAGCGACATTCGATTAGAGGACCAAAATTTGGAGGAAAAAGCTGCTGCAGGGCTCAGCGGCTCATGTGGCTTTTGTGCAGTTCTTAGGAAGTAAGATTATTTATATTCACAGAACCGCTAAGCCTCTTTCAGGTGACACCTGGGAGTGCAGGGTTTGGGGGCAGGGCAGCTGATCTGGTTATGCTTCCTGAGAAGTACAGCTGGTGACTGAAGCTTGCCAGAAAGTCCTTCCACTGGGAGAGGCCTTGTTTATCCAATAGGTCACAAAGCTTAATAGACGATTCTTTAGAAAAGCTTTCTAGCTGTCTCTGCCAAGACCAGTTCCCTCAAAGCCTTAATCAGTTATTGTTTGTTCAGTTGCTAAGTCGTGTCTGAGTCTTTGTGACCCCATGAACTGTAGCACACCAGGCTTCCCTGTCCTCACTGTCTCCCGGTATTTGCTCAAACTCATGTCCATTGAATCGGTGATGCCATCCAACCATCTCATCCTCTGTCTCCCCCTTTTCCTCCTGCCCTCCATCTTTCCCAGCATCAGGGTCTTTTCCAATGAGTTGACCCTCACACCAGGTGGCTAAAGTATTGGAGCTTCAGCTTGCATCAGTTCTTCCAATGAATATTCAGGGTTGATTTCCTTTAGGATTGACTGTTTTGATCTCCTTGCAGTCCATGGGACTCTCAAGAGTCTTCTCCAGCACCACAATTAGAAAGCATCAATTCTTTGGCGCTCAGCCTTCTTTATGGTACAACTCTCACAACCATACATAACTACTGGGAAAATCACAGCTTTGATTATCCTCAATCAGGGCACAATGCAAGTGTGTTTTCAGAAACACAGGTTGGAAATCGTGTTTGTTTTTTTCTTTTTTTCTGGTTGAAACCAGGTGTGTTCTGGTTTGAAATGATATTTGTTCTGATCTGAAATCAGATTTGTTCTAGAAAACCCAGAAGTTTTGAGACTTCTGCTTTCAAGGGAGGCTGCAGCAAGGTTGATTTCCTTACCTTCAGGTAGACATCACAGACAGAAATATTCATCCTTGATTTCTACCTCTCTGGTTCCCCAATTAATTAATATCTGATTGGTTAAAAACCCTGCCTGTTTTATAAATTCATGTGCTTCTCCCATCCTGCCAACACTTCGCTAGTTCTGCTCCAGTCTTATCCACTTCCTCCTGAATTTAATCCTTAACTTGTTATTAAGGTCATACTTCTAAAAAATAAAGATTGTTCAACCACTTTCATTTTTCAAAGCCCTCATAATAAAATCCAAACTTGTTCAAGTGACATGACCAGTTATGATCTGCCCCTAATTAATTTTTTTTTTTGGCCATACTGCATGGTATATGGAATCTTAGTTTCCCAAAAAGGGATTGAACCCACACCCCCTACAGTGGAAGTGCTGACTCTTAACCACTGGACCGCCAGGGAAGTCCCCTCACTAATTCTTTACTCTCATTGCTTCCCTTTTTTCTCTCGCTTGTATATTATACTTCAGCTACAGTGAACTTGGTAGCCTGATTCATATTCCATGTGGCTTCATATCTTCACCACATTCGATGCTTCCTCCTCTCATTGTAATTTCCTATTTGCCCCCTGAATCTGCCCATCATATATACCCTGCAACCTGGAGAACTTCTCAGGTGTTGTTCCCAGGTAAAGGTGAGACAAGAGGAACCCAGTCATCTGAAAGTGATGACAGATTTGCTGTCCACCCTGGATCTTTCTGTAACTGGCCTCCCCTTTCTGTAACTGGAGTGTAGCTGTCCCCACTTTAAAGATGGAAAAAAAACACAGATATTCAGTTTATTTTTTTTTTTTTTTAGTTTCAGTACTTAGATTAAATCTTATTTATTTAAAAAAATGAATATATTCTTTTAATACCAGTTCATTATTTTAAACTGAATATCTCTTTATTAAAAGATATTCAGTTTAAAATAATGAACTGGAAATCATATATCCAACAAGCAGCAGAGAAGGATTTAACCTTGCTTGATTTACCCTTCCCCTTAGTTCCTCTCATCAGTAAGGGGTAGCAGTGACCCCTGTAGCAGGCTGATGGCCCCTCTGCACTGCACCTGCCTCCTCTTTCTTTCCAAAAGATAAGCAACTTTCCTTATGCTCATTTGTATACCAAGATTGTCCATATGGAGAGTCATTTTTGACTCTGACTCTGGACTGGAAATAAAACTTTTATTACAGAAGCACTAGTTGTAATTATACTTCAAATCTGCAACCGTTTAGAGGCCAATTACAGATTACGCTGGCCACAATAGCCACTTTCCTAGATTGTAATTTCTCTTAGGCGTTCATAAAACAGACTGAAAACAATTCCAATATGCTACCACTTGGTGTTGCTATTAGTCTGTACGTAGGTAACTGAACCACAATTTCCTTTTCGCTTATTCTAGACAGATGACAACTTGTTTATTTTAAAGAAATACTTTTGAGCTAAACTAGAATAGATAGATTAGAATTCAACTAAAATTTTTGCTTTTTAATTTTATTTTTCAAAAGTTAATAGTATTCAGCTTTGAGTTTATTTCCAGAGACACTTCTGAACAAATAAATCTTGTCTGATTAAAAAGCCTCCTTAATTACATCCATCATCTTGGTGCACTGAGCAGAAATTACAGAACCAGAAGGAACTCTTAAAATGTTGTCAAAGGCCAATCAATACAAAGTGAATGGAACGTTAAGAATTGATTTCTTACAACTAGTGGTTTGATTATTAGAATTGTTCTAGTTTTCTTGTGCTGAAGATGTTGTAAGCATTTGGTTCCATTGAAGTGACTAAGAAAAATAATATTGATTGAATAATTATGATGTGAAGCCATTGTGTTAAATGACATTGTGTTTAAAATGTTTACATTTTAAA
Organism: Bos mutus; assembly: GCF_027580195.1. Classification (NCBI taxonomy): domain Eukaryota; kingdom Metazoa; phylum Chordata; class Mammalia; order Artiodactyla; family Bovidae; genus Bos; species Bos mutus. The sequence goes on along the minus strand of NC_091640.1, from coordinate 12,525,260 downwards.
ATATAATCATCTTTATCATTATGACTGTTTTAATCCTTCACTTTTGTTTAATTTTTTGCAGCTTATAAAATATTTTATCCTAATGACTCTCATGAGGTCAAGGACAAAAGTAAAAAAAAAAAACTCAGGGAAACCAAGGGAAACAAAATAAACACCTGTGAGTTGTACTCCTTGTTATAATGGATTTATAAGTCTATCAAAGTTTCTTAGACACATCTTGATATTTGACTTTATATTTTTCCCAGTACTTGCTAATATCAGATATTTTCATGGCTTAAAAACGAAGGCAACAACATAAAAACAAAGGCAAAGAGAAAGTGAATGACCATGTCCAGTTTTTCAGTTCTACAGGTTATAACCTTTAATTCAGGATCAGACACTGGCTGGGTGAGGAATCCAGGCCAACCAAGATACACGAGTGTCCACTGTATCAAGACTGCCAAATCTTGATGTTAGTGCAGATTTCTCCTTGAGGGCTAAACCTCTATAGCAAACTGCTTATTGGAAACTGTCCAGATGCCTGCAGGCATTTCCATCTCAGCATATTTCAAAGCAAAGGCATTTTCCTATTCTGCATCTCCTGTACCCTACACAGCCTCCACCTCATTTGCCTCCTGTAATTCCAGGAGGAATCACTGAATGACAGCATCATCTACTCCATCGTCCAAACCAGAAATCTAGAAGTCATCCCCAAATTCGCCCCCCTTCCTGCCTCCTACCTCCAGCCACTTTTGTCTTCCTGTGTGTCCTGTGAATACTAATATTTCTGTTTATCTTCATCTTGCCAAACCCATGGCTAAAGATCTAGTTCAAGTTCTTACCTTCTCTCTCAGAAAAGGGATATTTCTTAGTTCTGGTTTTTCTTCCTTCTCTGCCAGATTGTTGTCAGTAGCAGTCAAGAAAATCTAATTAAGTCACACCCCTGTTCAGACTTTTCCAGCGGCTAACCATTAACTCTGGGAGATGGTGAAGGACAGGGAAGCCTGGTATGCTGCAGTCCATGGGCTCACAAAAAGTCGGACAAAACTTAGCGACTGAGTAACAACAACCATTAACTGTACAACAGAATACTCCCTTTTATGTCACAAGGAGAGTCCTCAGTACTAGCCCCACCTAATGCCGCAGTCCTCCGTTAACTCTACTAGGGCTTATACTACAGCAGCACTGAACTACCCACTAAGTGCCACATAAGTTTTGGTTGAATTAATAAAGAAGTAAGTGACTGTCATTTGGTGCCTAATGAACCTGCTTGCCAACTCTGCCAACTGTCACCTCACCATTAAGGCTTTTTTTGGGGGGTCCTGGCATTTGTACTGGGTTAAAAAATCCTCACAAAGGTAGGGAACAGGCTTGCGGATGTAGAAGGGGAGGGAGAAAGTGGGATAAATTGCGAGGTTAGTTTTGACATATATACACTGTGTTTGCTGTATCTGACTCTTTGCAACCCCATGCACTGAAGCCACCAGGCTCCTCTGGCCATGGGATTCTCCAGCAAGAATACTGCAGTGGGTTGCTATTTCCTCCTCCAGGGGATCTTCCCAACCCAGGAATTGAACCCATGTCTCTTATGTCTCCTGCAATGGCAGGCAAGTCTTTTACCACTAGCACCACCTGGGAAGCCCGATATACACATGACCACGTATAAAAGAGAGAGTTAGTGGGAAGCTATCATATAACATAGGGAGCTCAGCTCGATGCTCTATGATGACTTAGAGAGGTGAGACGGGGGAGTGGAAAGGAGGCTCAAGAGGGAGCCAATACATGTATGCACAGAGCTGATTCATGTTGTTGTACAGCAGAATTTAACACAGCATTGTAAAGGAATTATACTCCGATTAAAAAAATTCTTCAGAAAGGAATGAAGATTTCTGTGAATCTTCAAGTGAATGTGTGAGTGCATGAGAAAAGCCTTGAGATGACTTGCTAGTTGCTGCATGCATTTTTAGTAACCCTGCTAATGAGCCTCACTACACAGAGATGAATCTTGTGTTTAGAGTCTGGGATACGGCCAGAGGGTGCTGCTGGGACCCTGGACTTTCTTCACCAGGTGTCTTGGGGCCACTGACGGGAGGAACTCTGCTTGTGTAATTCTCACAGCCACAGACGGCTCGATAACCTTGGGTAAGTTATTTGACTTCAGTTTCTCCCAAGCAAAGTTAAAATAGCAACATTAACCTACCCCCCACAGGCATGTTAATAAGTACATTTTTCCCCAATGTGCAATGTACGATTTTTCATTAGTCATAGGGCTACAATAATAGTTAATTGTCCCTAGTTCTCCTTGTTATTTACTGCTCACTCAAGCAAAAGATGTTACTGAAGGGACTGAGTTGGTGGTGTAGGTGGGAGGGAAGTTGCAAAATATGCTGATGTACCAAATAAGTGGCAAAGATAATATAAAATGCAATCCAGACCACAGAAGACCTTCTGATTTTCATCCCAACTAATCAGTAGGGATTCTATTGCAAACTCATTTCCTTATCTCCTATCTATAAGTTGGTTCTTCTGCCAAGGACTTAAGGACTCAATTTATCATCTCCCTAAACAGGTCCTTTGGCTGCCAGTGTGCCTTGGCTCTGCCTCTATCCAACTGATTTAAAGCAAAATTGATCCTGACTTACAATATTTGTGCTCTGGGTTTTAAATGTAAGTACCTAAGTACTCAAGTAATAGACAATGCAACACTTACCCCGTGCGCATGTGACTTTTCCTCCCCCAATCTCCTTTTTTGAATAATGTCTTCAGAGTCCACCAAATGTATCATACTACAAAAGACCCAACTTCTCTCCTTCTATCAGGACTTAAGAAAACAATAAATAAATAAAGACAAGGCAAAGGAAACTTTTGGAAGGAAGAGTCTCTAGAACATCAAAAATCAAAGCAACTCACCAAGGTTTATATCTCCATTGAACCGTCTCAAAATTTCCAAGACACTGATTGGTCAGTTGAAACACTAACTGCACTGTTTGGTTCTAGACAATAAAGACAGAGAAACAAGTCAGTAATTGTATTGAGCTGCTCAAGAGAGCAGCTGAGAAATAAAAACTGCCTGCAATGTGGGAGACCTGGGTTTGATCCCTGGATTGAGAAGAACCTCTGGAGGAGGAAATGGCAACTCCCACTCCAGGATTCTTTCCTGGAGAATCTCATGGACAGAGGACCCTGGCAGGCTATAGTCCACAGGGTCGCAAAGAGTCAGACACGACTGAAGCAACTTGGCATGGCATGGCTCAATAGAGATAAATCATCAGGGCATCTAGAAAGTAGAAATAGGTCATTAAAAACATTTTAAAAGTGTGAACCAACTAAACATACTGTGTATCCAGTCCAGTTTTATACTAAACTGGATATATGTCTCCCTAGCACCTGGAACTTTCCTTTTTAGCTTAGGAATATCTTTCTTATCATATGATTCTCTCACTTGATGTTCTATTTCTCAGATTTATAGCCACTTCAACCCTATTTTCGGAGAAGGCAATGGCACCCCACTCCCGTACTCTTGCCTGGAAAATCCCATGGACGGAGGAGCCTGGTAGGCTCCAGTCCATGGGGTGACTAAGAGTCGGGCACGACTGAGAGACTTCACTTTCACTTTTCACTTTCATGCGTTGGAGAAGGAAATGGCAACCCACTCCAGTATTCTTGCCTGGAGAATCCCAGGGATGGGGGAGCCTGGTGGGCTGCCGTCTATGGGGTCGCACAGAGTCGGACACAACTGAAGCGACTTAGCAGCAGCAGCAGCAACCCTCTTTTTGCTCTTTTCCTCTGCTGCAAGTTAAACGAAAATCATAACGCTCTAGAATCATTAATGTTTCAATTTTTAGATGTTAGGGATAATATAAATAATGATTCTGCAAATGAGAAAACTGAGACTTGAAAGGGTTTTCCCAAGATGCACACTTAAATTTACAAACTTCTATAAGATTCATTAAAGAAAAACAAAATCAGATTTGAAGGGGCACGTTTAACTTTACTTGGAAAAGAATATTCTTTCTAATTTTCAGTTTAAATAAAATACTGGTCTATTAAATATATGTGTTAAACCATATGGATTGACATTTTGGGAGGTTTAATATTTTGCAGTATGTTATGGATGAATGTTAAAAAAAAGTGAAAGTGTTAGTTGCTCAATCATGTCCAACTCTTTGCCACCCCGGGAACTGCAGCTCACCAGTCTCCTCTGTCCATGAAATTCTCCAGGCAAGACTCCTGGAGTGGGTTGCCATTCCCTTCTCCAGGGGATCTTCCCAATCCAGGGACTGAACTCAGGTCTTCCACATTACAGACAGGTTCTTTACTGTCTGAGCCACCAGAGAAGCTCATGTTAGATATATTCAGCACTAAGCTGTGAATATCAGAGTGTGATTATATCATAGTAGTTGAATAGTCACAAAGATAGGGTATCAGATACAGTTTATTTATTTAGTACCTGTTAATTCAGTCCAAGTCAAACATCTTTTAGATTTATCTTTCTTACTACTCTACATTTCAGTTCAGTTCAGTTCAGTCGCTCAGTCGTGCCCGACTCTGCCACCCTATGAATCACAGCACGCCAGGCCTCCCTGTCCATCACCAACTCCCAGAGTTTATTCAAACTCAGGTCCATCGAGTCAGTGATACCATCCAGCCATGAGATCCTCTGTTGTCCCCTTCTCCTCCTGCCCCCAGTCCCTTCCAGTTTTAATCAGTTACAAACTGTCAATTTGTGATTTTTCTGCAATGCCTTCTGTTCTTCATTCCTACTATATTTTCTCCTTAGATCAAGTTGGCAAACATTTTTAGTCAATGACAGATAGTGAGTATTCCAGGTTTGAGGGGCTAAACAGTCTCTGTCATGACCATACAGCCTCACCACCGCAGCACTGAAGCAGACAAAAACAATATGTAAATGAATATAGCCATCTTCAGTAAAACTTTATGAACAGTAAATGTGTGCAGATCTGTCTTAGAACATTTTACTACTGAATTTTATCTGGATTACTGCAATAACCCTAATCTAAATCTTTCATCCAATCCTCAATAATTCGAATCTGATCATGCCATCAGATCAGATCAGATCAGTCACTCAGTCGTGTCTGACTCTTTGCGACCCCATGAATCGCAACACACCAGGTCTCCCTGTCCATCACCAACTCCCGGAGTTCACTCAGACTCACGTCCATCGAGTCAGTGATGCCATCCAGCCATCTCATCCTCTGTCGTCCCCTTCTCCTCTTGCCCCCAATCCCTCCCAGCATCAGAGTCTTTTCCAATGAGTCAACTCTTCGCATGAGGTGGCCAAAGTACTGGAGTTTCAGCTTCAGCATCATTCCTTCCAAAGAAATCCCAGGGCTGATCTCCTTTAGAATGGACTGGTTGGATCTCCTTGCAGTCCAAGGGACTCTCAAGAGTCTTCTCCAGCACCACAGTTCAAAAGCATCAATTCTTCGGCGCTCAGCCTTCTTCACAGTCCAACTCTCACATCCATACATGACCACAGGAAAAACCATAGCCTTGACTAGACTAACTTTAGTTGGCAAAGTAATGTCACTGCTTTTGAATATGCTATCTAGGTTGGTCATAACTTTCCTTCCAAGGAGTAAGCGTCTTTTAATTTCATGGCTGCAGTTACCATCTGCAGTGATTTTGGAGCCCAGAAAAATAAAGTCTGACACTGTTTCCCCATCTATTTCCCATGAAGTGATGGGACCGGATGCCATGATCTTCATTTTCTGAATGTTGAGATCATGCCAGAGCCTGCCTAAAACTCTGTTGCCTACTGGAAAAAGTCCAGCCTCTGTTGTATGTTGTATAAGACCGTCAAGATTTCGTTTCTATAAAACAGTCCTAACTCATCTCTCCTTGTACACAGAATTACATTATTCATTTTATGAAAACTGGACTGTGTGGAGTTCCAGAAATATGTTATGAAGGTACCTTCCAGGTCTTTGCATATATTGCTTTTTCTATCTGGGTTGTAATCCCCCATCAAAATCTCTGACTTTTCTAAATTTTACACATCTTTAGTCTTCATCTTAGATGTCACTTCCTTCAGGATGCTTTCCTTATTCTAAGACTGGAATAAGTGTGTCTCCCATGTATACACATTTTTAAAAAATCAGATTCATTGTCACATAATGTTGTAATAGTCCTTTCTCCCACACAATATAAATTATGAGGGCAGAGAACTGTTTATACATCACTGCGTCCTTGGACCTGTCATTGCAGCACAGATTAGGAGATAAAATAAATGTTTGTTAAATGGGCCCATGTATATGTTAATACTTTGGAGAGGAGTACAAATATAATCTACCCAGAATGGCAAAAATAATAACTAATGGATAACACTTGAGAATTTGTGAATAACTTTCACATGTGACAACTCACTTCATTAAGCTTCCTGCTCACATTACATACGCTTTTCAAAAATCATCTCTATTTACTGCTGAAAAACAGAAAACAAAGGCAACAAAACTAAGAAACTTGTCCAAGATTAAAGACTAAATAGCATCATGTTAGTTTTTTTTTTTTTAACACATAAATCTTTCACTTTTTTTTTTTAAATTTTATTTTTTGGCTGTGTGGCATGAGGGATCTTACTTCCTGAATCAAGGATCAGACTGGTACCCTCTGCCTTGGAGATGCAGAAATCTTAAGCACTGAACTGCCAGGGAAGTCCCTAAATCTTTTAATTGTTATATGGTAGGAAGTTACTATCAGTCATTTTTTTTTTTTTTAATGTGAACCATTTGTCAGTCTTTATTGAATTCATTATAATATTGCTTCCATTTTATGCTTTGGCTTTTTGGTTTCTGGCAGCCAAAAAGTAAAACATAAAATGGAAGTAATATTGTGGGATCTTAGAATGTGGGATCGTAGCTCCCTGACCAGGGATCAAACTCACACTCCCTGCATTGGAAGGCCAAGTCTTAAGTCCCAAAGTTACTATCAGTCCTTACATCAGGATAAAACCTTTAGAAGAACGTGATTTAATAGTAATATTATTCAAGGTGGCACTGAATTTACTTCTCCACAGAATCCATGTCTAATGTGGACTTAAGCTACTATCTATCTCAACAGTGAGAAGGTAATCCCACCAAAGGTGTCACAGTCTGACTCCCCTCCAGGCTGGGCCCAGAGTGCTCCAGTCAAGTTCACACTGTTTTGCCAGTTAACTACTGCAGAACCTGCTAGAAGAGGACAGCTCCTAGCTGGCCACGGTTCTAGTGAATGATTCATTAGGACTGCCACCAGCTGGGGAACATCCCTCTTCCACTGATTACTTGCTCTCATCCACCCACTTATCTTCATTAAAGACTTTGTTTCCTCTCAACAACTTATCTCCAATTTTCCCATTTAAATCTATTTTTTCCCCTGGCTTTGAGGTTTTAGGTACACTCTTTTCCTTCCCATATCAATGCTAACCACAAACTCCCTATGCAATGAAAGTTTAAATCCTAAACTCAGTCTCGCTCTTGAGACACAAACAAATGTCACAACGTTCAGTATTGACTTCATTAGCATAAGGTATAGACTAATAGAAAATTAGCCCTCTGATCAGTTATTGTGACCCTTAAATAGACTTTTTCTGACTGAAGATAATAACTATTAGTCTTCCCCTGCCAAGGACAAGTTTCAATTTACATAGCTCAACTTCTAAACAAGTCAATTAAAAGCATTTCGGCAAGTGAATGTTAGATTTTTCACATTCTAAAATTATTTAAAAAATACACACTCAATAGGCGATGTGAATTTTATTTTCCTTTCCTCTGTATTTCAGTGATATTGAATGGAAAATAATAAAGGTTACTTGGTTTTGAGTGGTTAATTTTAAAAATATGTTCCTGGTTATTATGATTCTGGCACCCTGATCTTTTTGTTAAGCACTGAATTCTAATCTCAGAATTTTGCTAATAATACAATTAGTGGAAAAATTGCCACCTGGTAATTTCTGAGCTCATTCTTTACAATCATTTTCTGATAATGGGTACCATGTTGCCAGTATCCAATCTCCTATGAGTTTTGAAAAAAAAAATCATTGTAAGTTAATTAAGTTTCTTGACTAATTTCCTTAATAGCTCAGGGCATTTGTCATTCAGACCTATTGCTTAATATATGTCATGTTTCCCAAGCATTTTCTCACTTATTCTTTATAAATAGCATTTTTTACAAAGACTTCATTAGTTCCTAATTGTTGAAATTTATCTTCTTCATTACACCTGCTAACGACCGATTTTACACTGAGTTAATTTTCCCTGGTATTTTACAGTTATTATTATATCTTATATCCTTTGTTTATTACAGGATTTAAATTATTCCAGTATATTTTACCTTTGGTTTTGAAAACAGCTAAAAAGTCCTTTGTGCATAATCCATAATGACTAAAACTGAACAGTTTGAGAATAAAGATTTTTTTCTTCATTAGAAGTTATGTAGTAACATTACATCTGCATCCTGCCAAGGAAAGCATTAAACAGGTTTGGCTACTGAAGCTTATAACTCATTCAGCTTTTGTTTTAGACATATTTTACTATCAATCCAACAAGGTGATCTACCCCAGCATCTACACTAGAAGTCTGCCTTACTAAACTTTGGTCCTAAGTATTTACATTTTGGGCTTCCTTGGTGGCTCACTGGTAAAGAATCCTCCTGCCAATGTAAGAGACTCTGGTTTGATCCCTGGGTGAAGATGATCCCCTGGAGAAGGGAATGGCAACCCAGTCCAGTGTTCTTTCCTGGGAAATCCCATGGATAGAGGAGCCTGGCAGGCTACAGTCCATAGGGTGGCAAAAGAGTCCGACATGACTTAGTGACTAAACAACAATTACATTTTAATTCTTTAGAGGTTACTTAGGCCATTTTTGGTTTGGGTGTACAATTTTTAGTCTTTCATATTTTAGTGTTTTCATCTGTAATTTTTGTCTCTATTTCAAAATTTGCATCCAAAATGCATTTGAATATGAAAAAATTTAAATATTTTGAATTTAATAGCTATCTGCCATACTGACGGAGAAGGCAATGGCACCCCACTCCAGTACTCTTGCCTGGAAAATCCCATGGACGGAGGAGCCTGGTAGGCTGCAGTCCATGGGGTCGCTGAGCATCGGACACGATTGAGCGACTTCACTTTCACTTTTCACTTTCATGAATTGGAGAAGGAAATGGCAACCCACTCCAGTGTTCTTGCCTGGAGAATCCCAGGGACGGGGGAGCCTGGTGGGCTGCCGTCTATGGGGTCGCATAGAGTCGGACACAACTGAAGCGACTTAGCAGCAGCAGCCATACTGAACTTTTAATTTCTCTCCTTTTGTTTGTACACTGTCAGGGTCACGGTCTGAGAGCCTAAGTGGGACTTTAACATTTACAGTAAGAGTTTGCAGAACCCCTGTAGGTCCAGGAGTAATTGATAGGGTTTTATATTAATATGTGCTAAAAATGACATCCAAGGTCAAAAACAGAAAACTAACACATGACTATATAACACAGAGAGTCCATTTCCTTTGTTAATTTCTACCTCAATGGCACCCCACTCCAGTACTCTTGCCTGGAAAATCCCATGGACGGAGGAGCCTGGTAGGCTGCAGTCCATGGGGTCGCTAAGAGTCAGACATGACTAAGCGACTTCACTTTTACTTTTCACTTTCCTGCATTGGAGAAGGAAATGGCAACCCACTCCAGTGTTCTTGCCTGGAGAATCCCAGGGACGGAGGAGCCTGGTGGGCTGCCATGTATAGGGTCACACAGAGTCGGACACGACTGAAGTGACTTAGCAGCAGCAGCAGCAGCATCAACCAAGAATTAGGAGTTTGGGGCCACTCTCCATCCTGCTCATCTTCCAACTTCCAGTTTCAAGCCTAGGCTGATGGCTCCACAGGCTTCCCTGGTGGCTCAGCTGGTAAAGAATCCGGCTGCAATGCAGGAGACCCCGGCTCCATTCCAGGGTCGGGAAGTTCTCCTGGAGGAGGGCGTGGCAACCTATGCCAGTATTTTTGCCTGGAGGACCCCCATGGACAGAGGAGCCTGGTGGGCTACAGTCCATGGGGTCACAAAGAGTTGGACACGACTGAGCGACTAAGCACAGATGGCTCTGCCTCGCGGACAAGACTTCATTCCCCTCAGGGTCCCAGATTCATTCCCCCTTTGGCTGCAGGTTAAAGGTAGGTCTCACCCAGAGCTTTTGCTAGAACTTCGGGCCCATCTGGATCTTAATTCACACCAGCGATTTCCATACAAGCCTGTCCCTTCTGCCCACCCTGCCTCCTTCTCACCCTCCTCTCCCCACTGCCTACCAGCTCCCACGTCCTTTTTCCTCTTGTTCTCCTTCCCACAGCCCCGCTGCCAGGAGCGGGGTCCAGCCTCTCCATCTGGAGGAGCAGATTCCGCTTCCCTCACAGCTACTCTCAGAATTGACAGTTTCACTGAAAACAAACAAGAAAGCCCACACTCAAAACACAAACAAGTACAACACTCACTCCCTTCCTTCACCGAGCACAAGGCGAAATGCAAGAGCCATGGTCTCATCTTCCAATCTTGCATGTTGGATTGTCTTATATTCTTCTTCTTTCCAGAGGGTGGACATCAACTGGCCACAGGGGAGCACTGAGATGCCCTCACCACCTCCACAGCTGCTCAAGATGCAACATTTGGATGTCAAGCAAGCATGGGCATGCTTAGTCACTTCAGTCGTGTCCAACTGTCTGCAACCCTATGACTGTAGCCCACCAGGCTGCTCTGTCCATGGGGATTCTGGTAAGAATACTGGAGTGGGTTGCCATGCCCTCCTCTAAGGGATCTCCTGACCCAGGGATCAAACCCACATCTCTTATATCTCTTGCACTGGCAGGTGAGTTCTTTACCACTAGTGCCACCTGGGAATCCCATAATGTAAATAGACCCCTTCCTCTTCTACCATATCGCCTCCGACTCCCTCCCCTTCAAATCCAGGTTCTTTAGTTTGGCAGAGTCCAAAAGACATTTAATCATGGAGTCCTGAAGGCACATGGACACTCAGTATGAGGCCATCTCAACTGAAGAGATCTGTCTCCCTGGGGTGGCACCTGTTTATCCACTCTGGCCATTCTGTCACTGGGTGGAGAGCTGGCCAGGTCTCCTCACAGAGTTCCCCGCAAAGTCTCCATCTCCTTCCTTAATCTCCTGTGTCCATGTCCAGCCCCCCGAGGTGTTTCTTTTCATCCTCCTCATCCTTTTCAGTGCATTGTGGTCCTTCAGGATGGTCTGACTGTCACTGATGGCTTGTTATTGCCTGGCTTTCAGGTCTCGATTCTCAAATGGCTTCCAAGCCGTGGAGTGAGAAATCCTGGATGAAATGTTACAATCATTTATGTTATATCAGAAGCATTTCAGCTGGGATCTCAGAAGTCCTTGGTGCACAGGAGGTGGCTCTCACTGCCCTCATTCTAAGGCATTATTCTCATCAAAGCTGACTGCTAGTAGGACTTGGTCTTTTGAGTCTAAGTACTTCTCACATAGAATCAGGACAATTCATGGTGAGGCCAATCCTTCCTTGACAGTGGGGAGGGGCTGTGGAACTTTGAAAACCTGTTTGATGGTAAGTAGCAGGCCTAGACTGGCATACAGGGATATTTGGGGGCATTGCTATTAATATCTTAGAGTGGTTGGCAGATGTGTTATTTCCTGAGATACCACTGGGTGGAAAGTGGGTTAGGGACTCAGGTACAGACTGGATGTTAACATTGTTCTAAAATAGAGAAGCACTATTGTGATGAGGCATGAAGCAGCACACGATGGAGGAATCTAGTTTCAGATGGAAACTTGCTGCTGCTGCTAAATCGCTTCAGTCTTGTCTGACTCTGTGCGACCCCATAGACGGCAGCCCACCAGGCTCCACCATCCCTGGGATTATCCAGGCAAGAACACTGGAGTGGGTTGCCATTTCCTTCTCCAATGCATGAAAGTGAAAAGTGAAAGTGAAGTTGCTCAGTTGTGTCCGACTCAGTGACTCTATGGACTGCAGCCTACCAGGCTCTTCCGTCCATGGGATTTTCTAGGCGAGAGTACTGGAGTGGGGTGCTATTGCCTTCTCCCAGATGGAAACTAGTCTTTGATACATTAGAGAGTTGACTCCTCATAGAAAATATGAGCCTGTAGACCAAGGACGGCAAACTCCCTGAGGGTGAGGGATAGTCAAGTGTGGCTCCATGGGTGGCAGGGAACCTGAAAGATGAGGCAGAGAGAAGTAGGTGGGAGACTTCTAGAGAGTGAAGGAGAAGTCAGAGTGCCTTTATCTGGTGAGAAAAGTCAGAGTTTTGGTGTCTAGAGCGTATCTGAGTTTTCACCTGCTACTTAACAAAGGATCACAAATTAGTGCCTTAAAACAATGTCTACTTATAATCTCAGTTTCCTAGAGTCAGGACTCTGAACATGGTATGGCTGGGTCCTCTGGTCAGGGTCTCACCCAGCAGAGGCCAAGGTGTCAGTTTGACTGTATTCTCACCCAGAGCTAGGGTCTTCCTCCAGGCTTGCCTGAATTGTTGGCAGAATTCAGCTTCTTGTGGCTGTAGGACTGATGTCCCTGCTTTCTTGCTGGCTGCCAGCCCAGGAGATGTTCTCAGCTCCTAAAAGTTGTTGTGAGTAATGTAATATGTGCCAGGCTTTTCACATTGACTATTTCATTTAACCCTGTAAACCAGAGGTCAGCAAACTTTCTTACAGAGCCCAGTAGTAAATATTTTAGGCACTGCAGATCAACAAGCAACATCAAACCTATTAGTTAGGTACTTAATATAACTATTTAAAATGCAACTATTTAAAGATACAAGAGCCATTCTTAGCCTGTGGGCTATAAAAAGCAAGCTGGCTGAATTTACTAGTGTGCCTGCTCCTTGCTCTTAATAATCTCATTAGGCTGAAGTTAATACGCATCCCCCAGATGAGTAAATGGAGACACAGGGGCTTTAGATAAAAAAAAAAAGAAAGAAAGAAAGAAAATATACTCCAGGACTTCCCTCGTGGTCCAGTGGCTCAGACACTGTGCTCCCAATGCAGGAGACCCAGGTTCGACCACTGGTTAGGGAACTAGATGCTGCATGCTGCAACTGAGACCCCATATAGCCAAATAAATAAATATATTTCAAATATATATCCTGCTCTGGGTGTCAACAAGAAAAATTTAAATCACTCCTAAATTATGTGCTCTTGGAAAAGCATACATGTCAGACTTGTATGAGGATGTGTGGTAGTTTACTGGGGGCTACTGCCCAGCACCTCTGAGTGTACCTCTGAGCCTTCCTTCCTCCAGATCTTACCCCACCAGGTGGCTGGAGAATGCTAGTTTTGTCAGTAATCACAGAAATCAGAACTGATCTCTTGAGGTCAAAAGGCTTGCTTTCTCCCTCCTCTCAACCTCATATTGTTATCTCTGGACACAGTAAGTTGCTCATGAACAAACTGCATATAACCCAGTTACCCTGGTAGTTTGGGCATTACTCAAGGAGTGGCTCTGTGTGTAAACTGAGATTCTAGAATGCTTTGGCATGCAGTGCCAGTATTTGGACATCGCACTGCAAAAGAAAGACCAATGTCTCCCACTGGGATCTAGAGAAACTGTTTCTATGCTGGAAACTGTAGTCTCTGAACCTCCTAAAACTACCAGCCACACATACCAGTTGGAGAAGGAAATGCCAACCCATTCCAGCATTCTTGCCTGGAAAATCCCATGAGCAGAGGAGTCTGGCGGGCTACAGTCCATAGGGTTGCAGAGTCAGACACGACTGAGTGACTGAGCACACAAACAGATATCACCAGTGGCTATTATTGAAGAGCACTTCACCTTCTGGCATTGAAAACACTTTTAATTCTCTTTCCTTGGAGGAACACCACTCAAACTGACCTTTTGGACCTGAAGGAACCCAGGTAGGGTGCTCATAGTCTAGGAAAAAAAGGAAAACATTGTTATAAAGTGAGAATTGGAGTTCAGAAAAAAATTCATCTGGGTCGTAAACGGGTGGGTACTTTATGATACTGTTCAAGACATATCAGTAACTAAATCACTAAAATAATTTTATCCCTGACAATTTTCTTCTCATATGGTACTAGCCAAAGAAACCAAATTATGTTATGAAACCCAAAACCAAATTATGTTATGAAATAACCCATGAGGTTTTTATTTCAATATTTTGTGCTAGCAAATTCATGCAGCTTCACATTGAATCTGCCGTACCAAAATCTTTATTAATGTAGATTATCAGATGAAACTGTACCAGTTGCTTTTCGTTTTACTAATAACAGAATTCAGAAACTGGCAAGAAGGATAATTTATGGTGTCAGTCATTGCTAGATCTAGCTCTCAAAACGATTTCATCAGAGTTCGGTTTTTATTCATTTCTGGGCTCTGCCTTCTACTGGGTAGCCTTTGCTCTCTAATTTCATGCGGTGGCCTCTAGTATTTTTAGGCTCATGTATTTCCAGATTAAAGTCAGCAGATGCAAGAATGTAATTCTTTTCCATTAGTAAGAAAAAGCCTTATGCAACCGATAGGGCTGGATCACACAGCCATGCTATGTTCATCAGTGTGTATGGGTGAGTTCTCTGCTCTGACGGGTCAGACACGAGTCATTCACCCACCAGGGCATGGGAGATGGATTGGAAATAGAAGATGGATTGGAAATGGGGGAGATGTGGTTTCCCCATAGAAAGTTCAGAGTACAGAAGCGATGATTTCCATCCTTCACTCTGCTGTTTAGACTGGGCACCTTGGACAAAGGGATAAAGAGGAGCGAGAGCTACTAGGAAACAGAATTCAGCCCTTTTCACCCCTCCTTCCCTGTCGATATCACACCTTTGTCACTCAGACATGATTAGACAGAAGCTTACAGTTTTCATTTTCTATTTTCTGTTGCACGTCAGTGTGATAGAGGAAATCCAAGAAAAATCATGTACCCAAATAAAACTAACTGTGGCAGGGGAGAGTAAGAAGGTGAAGTTAAAATCCAGTAACTGGGGCTGCCGCCTTGGAGGCAAGAGGCTGGCAGGGATGGTCCCAGCCCTGTTTGCTCTGCCCCAGGCAGGGCGTGAGGAAGGCTTTTGAAAATTCCTCTTCACACTCAGCGCATCTGTTTGCCTGAGGGCCCCACGTCCTGGGGAAGCCGCCTTGACAGGCTCTTCTCATCCTCCTCACGAATGGGGAGCGTGGCTGCAGGGCCAGGGAAGGCAGATGAGCTTGTTGCCTCCAGATGCGCCCTGTCCTTTTGACTCTCATCCCCTGTGAGGCAGCCTTGATGGCAGCATTTTATTTGACTGTTCGATGCGTTCCTGAGCAGGCAGCTGTCACATGTAGGGGAGTGGTGGGAGCAGATAGACCCCCTGGAAAGGAAGATTCATTTTTCATGTGACTATCTTTAGTGATTAATTGGGAAGGGAGCCCTGTGTCTTCTCTCTCCTGCTTCCTGTATTCAGGCTGGAGGATGAGCTGGGGGCCTGGGGCTCCTCTGCCTGCTGATTTCTGGCCTGACCTGTGTAAGACCATGAAGACCTGCCCAGGCTGCAGACTCTGACTATAGGGAAGAACTCAGACCTAGGATAGATGGTCAGTGTTGACTTGCTCTATCACCTGGGTCCTCTCTGGTTTTATTATATCAAATTATAATATATATATTTCATGTATATATTTAAGATTTGACTGAGTATTTGCCAAAGTCTCCACTGTCTCCAAAATTTTATGTGTCCTTTAGCTGCATCTCCCACATAGCACTAATGGTAAAGAACCTGCCTGCCAATGCAGGAGACCTAAGAGGTGCGGGTTTGATCCCTGGGTAGGAAGATCCCCTGGAGAAGGGAATGGGAACTGACTGCAGTGTTCTTGCCTGGAGAATCCCGTGGACAGAAGAGCCTGGCAGGCTACAGTCCATGGAGTCAGACACGACTGGAGCAACTTAGCACAGTGTTCACTGTGTCATGTCCTGGGCATTGTACTCAATATCCATGAGCCCACTTTATCTTCACTTCAACCTTTCCAAGTGTATCTTATTGCCATCTCCTCACAGATTAAGATACTGTCTCCCAGAGAAGTGACAGGAGCTGTTCTAGGTTACTTAGCACGAAGAGGCAGAACCAGGAAACAGAGCCAAGATAGATCCCTTTGATTCCAAAGTCCATGGCGCCCTCCTAGCAGAAGACAATATCTCAGCCAGTGATGCATGAGTTCATAACATTTTAAAATTCATGCATTAATTTATGACAATCCTTAATCAAATCTATCTAAAGTCAAATAAGCCAGGGACAATTGGCTCCCTTAACTTATTAATTCTTATTAGTGATACTGAGCAAGACCCTGTGGGGCTCAGGTCACAAAAACCTTTCTGTGTCTCCAATTTCTTGATGATAGGAAGCAGGCTTCATTCAACCTCCAGGACCTTCCCTGAGTTCCTGGAGCGGATTTAAACAGTTGCTAATTAGGGAAGGGAGGGGATGCAGAGACCTTCTGGAGAAACAACAGCACAGTTTTGTGGCAGGTCCTGGTTCCCCCTCGAGGGATGATCATAATAATACCATTGAGCTGTTTTGCAGATGCTGACGCCTCCACTAGGTGCGAGAAGTTACCCGTATACTGCCCACAAGCATACAGACCCCAGGCGGGTTGAAACCAGAAGGCTGATGATGCTGACTCCCAATTACCTCATCACCAACCGATCAGAACAGTGTCCTGATCACACCCTGCCCTCTTGTTAGTATAAAACTTCTAACTACACCTTCAGATTGGGACACACAATTTTGAGGCATTAGCTCACTGAGACTCCCTTTGCCTGGCAAAGCAATAAAGCTCTTCTTTTTCTGCGAAAGTGAAAATGTTAGCTGCTCAGTCGTGTCCTCTTTGCGACCCCCATGGACTGTAGCCTCCCAGACTCTTCCATCCATGGGATTCTCCAGGCAAGTATACTGCAGCGGGTTGCCATCACTTCTCCAGGGAATCTTCCCAACCAAGGGATCAAACCTAGGTCTCCCTCACTGCAGGCAAATTCTTTACAGTCCAAGCCACCAGGGAAGCCTTTTCTACATCACCCAAAACTTTGTCTCTGACACTTAATTTAGTGTAGGGTACGGAGGTTGGATTTGGCTTAATTAGCTTATCTTAAAGAGGAGAATGAAGATACTATTTGCACTGTAGTAGGAGAAGTTAAATTAGTTGAAGTTAGAAGTGTGTGGACACAAGCTGACACACTGTTGGCATAAAACAACTTACAGTTCTTTTCTCTCTTGATTAAACAAGGATCAGACTCGAAGAAAGATGCCATCACTTTGATATTGCTGTGCTGAGCAATCTCAATTGGGTTTCTAATAATCTTTTATTAGGGTTTGTGAATGAAAAGACGAAGCCAAGGAACAAGTTCAGTCTGAAATCGAATATGGCCTAGACATGGCTCTCGAATCAATGGCAAAGAAACTTCTGAGAGATTATATTTATTCACTGAAAGCCCTAAGGGCATGACTAGAATGTGTGGGAGGAAACCAGAGATGTCAGCTTCATAAAAGAAACAACTTTCTAACAATTTAAGCTGCTCAAAGGATGAACAAAGGGCTTCAGAAGGCAGTGTGTCTTCTGACATCCTCTGTCTTCAGATGGCACCAACCGAGGGAGGTCCTTTGTTAGGTGGGGCCACACCTGAAGACCTTTAAGAACTCTCTCAGTGCGGACTCTGTGCCTCAGAGATGCTGTGAATCTGCTAAGATCTAATGGCTGTTGTGGAGGAGCCAAAAACTTTTGGCTGTATTTTTAATTTTTATACTCATTTATTTAGGGTTTTTTGTTTTGTGTGTGAGTGCTTCTGTGTACTAAGCCCTGGTCTAAGCATCAGGGATATAGGATAAGTAAGATTTCCTGCCTTTGATGAGTTAAAATCTAGAAAGAGAGAGACCTGTGGAAAACAGAAAATGTAATAAGGCTTGACTAATGTTACATTAGAAGACACTGTAAGGTATAACAAAATGTGAAAGTGGAGGTAATCAGTGCTTTCTGTTTTGAGTTTAATAGCTTATTTTCTTTGTTAGTTTGGCCTGCTCTCTGATTTGGAACATTCTGATTCAGTCACTAGCTTTTTCTGTATCAGTTCTCCATATCTGCTCTGTAAATTGCAATCAAAGGGAAAAGACACTCCTCAGCACCACTTCAAATGAAAATTGACTTCTCACAGGTAAGTCTACCTGGAGATACAACTTGAGATTCAGCAGTGCAGGTTGTGGTTGAAATAAGAAAGGGTGAGCTTAGCCTAAGACAGGAGGTAAATGGAGAAAAGAGGACTAGACAGCACTAAACTATAGTAGGGGGACTTCCTTGGTGGTCCAGTGGTAAAGAGTCCACCTGCCAGTGCAGGGGACACCAGTTCAATCCTTGGCTGGGCAGATGCCACTTGCCCTGCAGCAAGTAAGCCCGTGTACCACAAGTACTGAGCCCGCACACCTAGAGCTTGTGCTCTGCAACAAGAAAACCAACACAATGATAAGCCCATGCATTGCAACGAAGAGTAGCCCCTGCTTGCTAAAGAAAGCCCGCATGCAGCAGGGAAGACCCAAGACAGCCCAAACAAACAAAAAAACTCAATAGCAGGAGCTCACTGGTCCACACATATTTTTGGTTTGTTTCACTTCCACCAACAGAATCAAAGCATCTACTGACCGTGGAATGACACAACTTTGAGGATGCAAACCACGATTCTGAAATTACTGCTTAAATTGATTTAACACATTAAGAAAAATCTAAAATGAGTTACTCTCAGACAAGGTGAGACAGTTGCTGTCACGACCTCCTTCTGACCATTGCTTAGAAGAGGCTTTCAGATATGCTCTACTTCACTCCATCAATTGGGGAAACACTTTCTCTTGTTTTCATATTCTGAGAACATCCACAGAGAGGGACTTATTCTCGTTTTCCCAGCATCCATTACCCATGGACTGAGAAAAAACCTATAACTTAGTTATGGAAAGCTGCACAGACTGCACAGATTTCCTTCTTACTTATGTGCCCCAGGATAAGTCCACACTGATGGTCTCATTGTCCCTTGTACATGTCAGTTGCACACACACATTGAAGACTTGTACATGTTTTCTCTCTCACCTAGAATATTGTGGAAAAAAGATTGCCTGTCATATCAGTAAATAAAGGATCTAGACACCACATTAACAACCTCCCAGATGGTAAGACCTGAAGGGACTCATCATGGAAATAAGAAATGCCTGCCATCTAGCAATCATCAGACTGCAGACACCCCCAATGGTGCAGCTTAAGGGAACTCAGGATTTGAAAACACAGGATGTTGGCCTCAGAGAGCTAAGGTGCGTATCAAAGGAATGATTTCAGTGAGACCAGAATCTTGAATCTTCCCACACACAGAAAAGCACTAAATTCTTTAATTTGAGATATCTAGTTTTCTTTTACTAACAATGATATTTTGTTTCAACCATCTTGTGTTGTTCATGGTTCACGTATTGCTGAAGCCTGGCTGGGAGAATTTTGAGCATCACTTTACTAGTCTGTGAGATGAGTGCAATTGTACGGTAGTTTGAGCTCAATTCTTTGGCATTACCTTTCTTTGGGACTGGAATGAAAACCGACCTTTTCCAGTCCTGTGGCCACTGCTGAGTTTCCCAAATTTGCTGGCATATTGAATACAGCACTTTGACAGTATCATCTTTCAGGATTTGAAAGAGCTCAACTGGAATTCCATCACCTCCACTAGCTTTGTTCATAGTGATGCTTTCTAAGACCCACTTGACTTCACATTCCAGGATGTCTGGCTCTAGGTGAGTGATCACACCATCGTGATTATCTTGGTCATGAAGATCTTTTTTGTACAGTTCTTCTGTGTATTCTTGCCACTTCTTCTTAATATCTTCTGCTTCTTTCAGGTCCATACCATTTCTGTCTTTTATCGAGCCCATCTTTGCATGTTTAGGCTGGTTTTAGAAAATGCAGAGGAACCAGAGATCAAATTGCCCAAATCTGCTGGATCATCAAAAAAGCAAGAGAGTTCCAGAAAAACATCTATTTCTGCTTTATTGACTATGCCAAAGCCTTTGACTGGGTGGATCACAAAAAACTGTGGAAAATTCTGAAAGAGATGGGAATACCAGACCACCTGACCTGCCTCTTGAGAAACCTATATGCAGGTCAGGAAGCAACAGTTAGAACTGGACATGGAACAACAGACTGGTTCCAAATAGGAAAAGGAGTGTGTCAAGGCTGTATATTGTCACCTGCTTATTTAACTTATATGCAGAGTACATCATGAGAAACACTGGGCTGGAAGAAGCACAAGCTGGAATCAAGATTGCCGGGAGAAATATCAGTAACCTCAGATATGCAGATGACACCACCCTTATGGCAGAAAGTGAAGAGGAACTAAAAAGCCTCTTGATGAGAGTGAAAGAAGAGAGTGAAAAAGTTGGCTTAAAGCTCAATATTCAGAAAATGAAGATCATGGCATCTGGTCCCATCACTTCATGGGAAATAGATGGGGAAACAGTGGAAACAGTGTCAGACTTTATTTTTGGGGGCTCCAAAATCATTGCAGATGGTGACTGCAGCCATGAAATTAAAAGACGCTTACTCCTTGGAAGGAAAGTTATGGCCAACCTAGATAGCATATTCAAAATCAGAGACAATACATTGCCAACAAAGGTCCGTCTAGTCAAGGCTATGGTTTTTCCATTGGTCATGTATGGATGTGAGAGTTGGACTCTGAAGAAAGCTGAGAGCCGAAGAATTGATGCTTTTGAACTGTGGTGTTGGAGAAGACTCTTGAGAGTCCCTTGGACTGCAAGGAGATCCAACCAGTCCATTCTAAAGGAGATAAGCCCTGGGATTTCTTTGGAAAGAATGATGCTAAAGCTGAAATTCCAGTACTTTGGGCACCTCATGTGAAGAGTTGACTCATTGGAAAAGACCCTGATGCTGGGAGGGATTGGGGGCAGGAGGAGAAGGGGACAACAGAGGATGAGATGGCTGGATGGCATCACTGACTTGATGGACATGAATTTGAGTGAACTCCAGGAGATGGTGATGGACAGGTAGGCCTGGCGTGCTGTGATTCATGGGGTCACAAAGAGTCGGACATGACTGAGCAACTGAACTGAACTGAACTGAACTGATCTTGTGTTGTTGCAAAAACTCCCATGTGTCTTGATTTCCCCTCTTCCTCTCCAGAACAGTGTTCTCAGCATTTATCTGAGAAGATGTCTCCAGAGCTTGAAGTCATAAGAATGGCTGTTGATTACAAAGTAAGTGTCAACTTTCAGGTTGTGTATTTTTTTTTTTGCAGTTAACAATACCTTTTAAACTACCCTCATTCTTCTAGGCATGTTTATTACTTGTTCTATCCTTTTTGCTTCCTTAAATCTTCCATGGCCATATTCCATTCATCACTCTGGTTTCTGCTCAAATATCATATAAATAGTTCCTGTCTGTAGCACACCAGACTTTACCTCCGGGAACTCTATATATCTTTATTCCCAAGACTTACAAAGTTCTAGTAATTTGCCCAGAGTTATTCAGAATTTAGAAATAGGAACCTAGAGGTCCTGTATATATATATATTTTAAGATCACATTTAGATAGTAATCCTATTTTATTTCTTTAATATAAGAAAGATCCACTTCCAGGTGTACTGAATAAAAATGTTTAAATGTAGCTGCTTTTAGGGTCAACCACTCATTATTAGATGGTGGTGGAGCTTCAGATTTCACACTGTTTTTCGTATTCCAAAAAGCATGAGACATACACTAGATTACTAACATAAGAATAGAAAGAATAAGGCAATCGGGGCTGCATTTTCCAAAAGGGATGTCCAAACAAAATACAAGCATTGATTTTGTGGTCACCAGATTTTTACGAGCAAGCACAATTTTGTGTTAGAAAGTTTAAGAGAAGAACAGGAGGGAAAATAACTGACAAATATATTTCACTGATGATGGTCTAGCTGTGGATAGGCAAATAGATATGAATTAACTACTTTTAAATGGTTATGGGACATGCTTTAAAAGGACTAATCTGGACAGAAATCAGAATCTGATTTTCCAATCTTTTTTTTTTTTTTTGTAACCATTAGAGATAAGACAGAGTAAAAATACTTTTAAGTTAATGGGTGGCTAGAAGGTAAGTAGGAGCAAATTCCAGTAATTTGGTTAGGTCATCCATCCCAGTTTCATGAGTGCAGTTGAAAAGTCCTACCTGGTATTCCAAATGATTTTAAAAATATTTGCTGGGATTTCCCTCGTAGTCCAATGGTGAAGACTTCTCCTTCCAAGGCAGACGGTGTCAGTTCAATTCTTGTTTGGAGAGCTAAGACCCCACATGGCTCTTGGCCGAAAAAACCAAAGTATAAAACAGAAGCCATATTGTAACAAATTTAATAAAGACTTTAAAAATGGCCCCAGTCAAAAAAGTCTTTAAAAAATATTTCCTCTGTTCGTTATTATATTATGAAAGTAATCAGTGTAAGATTCAGAAAAGACAAAGTAATCAAAGAAAAGTAAAATAAAAATCACAGCCAGAGGTCACCCTTGCAAACTTTCTTCCCTTGGTATAAACTCAAGGACTCCACTGATCATGGGTTCCCAGCTCTAGCTGTAGTTAAGATAGATACTCTGAAAATAGCAATCTTTTCCATTCTTTCTATAGCATTTGATCCTTGATCAAAGTCAAGGGTCATTCAATATACCTTTGAAATTAGGCAAATATGGGTGCTATCCATTGTGTAGATGGAAGGATGAGAAGCTAGGTCATGGGATATGCAAATACAAAACAGGTCAGTGAGTGGCAGAGTGAATAGAATCCAGGCTTTTCCCTTTCACAGGGCTGGAGGTATTGCCAAAGGCAAGTTTCCTTTTTAAAAGTCTTTTGGGTTACATTTCAATGAAAGTGAAAGTGAAGTCGCTCAGTCGTGTCCTATGCTTTGCAACCCTATGGACTGTAGCGTATCAGGCTCCTCCATCCATGGGATTTTCCAGGCAAGAGTGCTGGAGTGGATTGCCATTTCCTTCTCCAGGGGATCTTCCCGACCCAGGAATGGAACCCGGGTCTCCCGCATTGCGGGCAGATGCTTTGTCATCTGAGCCACCAGGGAAGCCCACATTTCAATGAGGAATATGTCAAAAAAGTAGCCATTGAGATAAAGGGTATTTTCTTTATATATTGCAACCTATAGGAAATAACTGTATCTTTAGAATCATAGCTATATGTTTTATAAATATCTCTGATAGCCACATTCCCCTAATTGTTCAATATCCTTTCTGATGAAGCAGAGTCAGTTCACTTTGGGTTTTCAAACTCTTGCTTGTTACTGTGAAGACACCCTGTGGATTAGAAGGATATGCAACCTTTCAAAGTTGCCCTTAAAAAAAAGTGTGAGCTTTATATAAGCAAAAGGAAAAAAAGGTGGCTTTGTTCCTTTTGAAACTGTTGGTCTCAGAGTTTTAGGCTTTGAAGTTCGTGGTGGTTTTGTTGAGGTAAGTGGTGGTCTCCTAACATTCTTTGGTTAACTTTACTGGATGCTCCATGATCAAAAGTAGGCATTTGTAAGCTGTTTCAAACGGGAATTTGGCAGAATATCTGATAAATTGGTGTTCGAATCGACTGACCTTGATCCACGAGACTGTCATCACCACCCACAGCAGCTACAGCAAATAACAACCCCACACTGGCCACTCTACTACCACACACACTGTGGTAAGAGGTGACATAAAGGCCACAGGAGGATGCTGCTATGCCATTTCTAATGACCTCCATAGCATTATAGTCACTTTTTTATATCGACAAAGCACAAAGCAATGTTATCACACTAGGGTTTACTATAAATCCTTTTCTTAACTAAATCTGCAAACACACCATTATTGTTTATCAATAAATCTTGAATATTTAATAACCTAGAAGAAAAGAATGAAACACTGGAGTTTTCATCTTAGGCTGTGCATATTTTCAAGTTGGTTCCCAAAAGCTTTTAAAAATTGTCTTGATATTTGAGTATATTAAACTAGACTTATATTCAAAAGTTCAAGTTTTGATTTTTTCTTGAAAGTCTCTTAAATAGCAAGAAAATTTTAGTTGAATTCAAGTTTACACTCTTTATAAATTTATTACTGTCTATGACATTGTGAATCTGAATAGTGAAGAAACTGATTGAATAAACAAATAAATAAATATAATCACAAAATAAGGAAAGAAGGAATTATTCTTTCTCCTCCCCAAAGACTGCAAGACCACTAAGAAATCAATGAATAAACATTTAATGAATACCTACTTGAAAAGATCACTTTAGAAGTTGTTGGAAAAAACAATAAATAATATAGAGTTACTGTCAGTAAGACAGCCATTTAAAGTAACCATACTTACATAGTAGCTCAGACAGTAAAGACTTTATCTACAATGCAGGAGACCTGGGTTCGATTTCTGGGTTGAGAAGATCCCCTGGAGAAGGGAAAGGCTACCCATTTCAGTATTCTTGCCTGGAGAATTCCATCAACAGAGGAGCCTGGCAGGCTACAGTCCATGGGGTAACAAAGAATCCGACATGACTTAGCGACAAACTTTCACTTTCACAAGTATTTAGACATAGTAACTTACATTTTCATTTGTAAACCATTTACTGAGTACCTAAAGGGTTTTGGACACTGAGAAGAGACTTTGAAGAGACTTTTATGTGCCAGGCACTTGTCAAGCTTTCTTCATCTTGTGTTTTCCCCATTTTTAATTTCCAGGACAGAGAACTAGAGAAATTAAGTCTCTAATACAAATGTTGAGATCTATTCACAGAGCAGGAAACTAAATTATGATCTGTTTGGCTCAAAAAATGTTTCACTTTTTAATATGACTTCTGATACAAAGACATAGAAGACAATGTTGCTTTCCTTCAAAGATCACAGGTCATAAAGAGGATGCAGATACACAAAGAGTTACAAAATGATATAATAATTGGTATGATGCAGGCATATCTATAATATAATATGCATGAGGGAGAAGGGAGTTCTTACATATCTCATGTGGTTCATTTGCAGAAAAGATGATGATACCCAGTTCAAGTTGGAGGATGAGTAAGAGTTCACTATACAATCACGGATGAGGAAGGTGTGCAGTTCAAGGGAATAGGGACGGTAGAGTGTGATGACATGAAGGGACATGCACGTGGTTCAGTGAACCTTTGCACAGAGTGAATTTGTAGAATCAATAGGGAACTACACTAGAGGAAATGCTCTGAGAACATGAGGGATGATCAGAAACTGGCTAAGGAGTTTGCACTTTATTCTGTAAGCAATGCTCTACTCTGCTCAGATGCTCATTTGTGTCTGACTCTTTGCTACACTATGGACTGTAGCCTGCTAGGCTCCTCTGTCTGTGGGCAAGAATACTGGAGTGATTTGCCACTTCCTCCTCCAGGGGATCTTCCTGACTCAGGGACTGAACCCGTGTCTCTTATGTCTCTGCACCAGCAGATGGATTCTTTACAGCTAGTGCCAACTGGGAAGCCTGCAAGTAATGGGGAGACATTAGAGTTTGTTTGGTCAAATGATCCACCTTAGAAGCTGTATAGAGAATGAATAAGAACAGGGAGAGGAGTTGAAATATTCTAGGTGAGAAATAATTAAGGACTTAACTAAAACAGTCACATGCAGCATAAATGGAACAAGCTGAAGGAATTGTCAGTGGGTTAAATCAAAAGAGACCCCCTGAAGGAAGCATGTGCCCCAGGGTGGTGGTTTGAGGGACTGAGTCATGGGCGGAACTACAGAGTTTGGGAACAGTGAAAATGGAGGAAGATTTAAAGGCAAGTGGGCATAAAGAGTTCAGTTCTAAACATGCTGAGTTTCAGGTAGGTACATTATGGTACATATAGATTGATAAGTCTAGTAATGATCAGATATCCATGGGTGCTTGCAAAAGAGAAAAAGATTTGTGACCTTATAAACAATATAGGTAGTGCCTTAGTCACTGGCTTCAAAGTGAATAAAGACTAGGAAGAATAGATATAATTAGTGATCCTCAACTTTTAGAGGAGAGGTAAAGAAAGGATCGTGGCATCTGGTCCCATCACTTCATGGCAAATAGATGGGGAAACAGTGGAAACAGTGTCAGACTTTATTTTTTGGGGCTCCAAAATCACTGCAGATGGTGACTGCAGCCATGAAATTAAAAGACACTTACTCCTTGGAAGGAAAGTTATGACCAACCTAGATAGCATATTAAAAAGCAGACATTACTTTGCCAACAAAGGTCTGTCTAGTCAAGGCTATGGCTTTTCCAGTGGTCATGTATGGATGTAAGAGTTGGACTATAAAGAAAGCTGGACACTGAAGAATTGATGCTTTTGAACTGGATGTTGGAGACTCTTGAGAGTCCCTGGGACTGCAAGGAGATCCAATCAGTCCATCCTAAAGGAGATCAGTCCTGGGTATTCATTGGAAGGACTGATGCTGAGGCTAAAACTCCAATACTTTGGCCACCTCATACAAAGAGTTGACTCATGGGCAGGAGGAGAAGGGGATGACAGAGGATGAGATGGCTGGATGGCATTACCTACTGGATAGACATGAGTTTGAGTAGACTCTGAGAGTTGGTGATGGACAGGGAGGCCTGGCGTGCTGAGATTCATGGGGTCGCAAAGAGTTGGAGATGACTGAGCGACTGAACTGAACTGAACTGAACTGAAAGAAAGGATGGCTAGGGTTTCCTTGGTAGCTCAGTGGTAAAGAACCCACCTGCCAATGCAGGAGATGCAGGTTCAATCCCTGGATCAGGAAGATCCCCTGGGGAAAGAAATGGCAACTCAGTCCAGTATTCTTGTCTGGGAAATCCCACTGACAGAGGATCTGGTGGGCTACAGTCCCTGGGGTTGCAAAAGAGTCGGACAAAACTTAGTGACTAAACAACAATAACAAAAGATGAAAAATAATAAAAGAGCAAAATGACGAGCAGCCAACCTGGGGGGAGGATGCTCAAAAGACTCCTTATCTAGCTATTCTTAACAGGCTTACATTCTGTTGCCGAGTAGATATGAGAAGATGAAGAAGACGTTATTTCTGCCCTCAAGGACGAGTGAGGGAGGAGTGGTGTCAAAAGGTCGAGGGCCACAGCATCTGATGCTGCAGGAAGGTAAAGTCGAAGATGCACTGGAAGTTTATTCGATTTGGCCATTACAGATTATTCTAGGGAATAAAGGTGAGCTCTCTATGGAGGGGAGGAGTGGCAAGCGTGCCAGTGGGCCCTGTATAAGATTAAGGCGGCCTTATCTAGGAGTTCCTTGGTAAGACCCAAATCTATTACCTGTGAGGGGTTCACCTGGATCTGCCTTGGCATTTCTCCCATGGGACTCGGGGGATGAGGGGAAGCAATGTAAACGTGAAACCCCAGCCTTCTGTGCTGTGAGTTATAAACTAAGTTCATCTGAACTCATTGCATCCTTCCTGGCCACACTTGTGGAGTGTGGTGGCCACCTGTTGCTAGTACTCAGGGCATTGTTTGACCGCTTGACAAAGTGAAGGAGGAGTAGGAGGAGGGGAAGTCCATTCTGGGGTGGGCTTGGAAATGGGAAGGGGGTCTTGGTGAGTGTGAAGAGTATTGTGAGTGTGGGCTAGGAAACATTAATTGCCTGGAAGTTATTAAAAATAGAAAGGCAGTATGTTACGGGGGCTCAGATGGTAAAGAATCCATCTGCAATGCAGGGGACCTGGGTTGCATCCATGGGCTGCGAAGCTCCCCTGGAGGAGCCCCTGGCAACCCACTCCAGTATCTTTGCCTGAAGAATCCCATGGACATAGGAACCTGGCGGGCCACCGTCTCTAGGGTTACAAAGAGTTGGACATGACTGAGCAACTAAGCACAGCACAGTCTGTTACGGGAAGGCTTTGTGGAGGAGTTAATACTTAGACTCAGTCTTAAGTGATTTAAATATGAATGGTGATGTAAAGTGATGGGAGCTCCTTTCAGGGCATGTGAGAGAACAGAAGCTGAAGTAAAAGCTGGAGCTTGAGACCAGGCTGATGGGGGGCAGCATGGGGCATGGTAGGTGGGTGGGAGGTGAATTTTCCAGTTTAACTGATAAGAGCCCAGTGAAGGGATGCTAGGAATGGCCCATTGAGGCCAGCATCCAAGAAGCACACAAGGTTGAGAGCACCGAGCATTAATCATGGGTTAAAAATTGAACTTTAGCATGTGAGCCATTGGGAAAACGCTAGGAGCCTGTTGAAGGGAAATGAGGAATATGGGACTTATTTTTGTGAAGTTTTTGGTTGAATTCAGTGTGTGTTTTGAGATTCAATAGCTACTAGCTACTTATGTTTCTGGTGTCCTAACATCTAAACAGGATGTTAAAGGGATGTGTTATAATAACCCATCTATAAAATGAAGAACTGCATCTGAGTTGGGCCTCATTAAGAAGAATAAACTCCAGTTAAAAGTAACTGTTTAGGAGCTGAGATCTTTGTAAGACAGACGTTCAACCATAGGAGGAGTTTGCAAAGAACTCTGCATGAATTAAAAAGTTGTTTTAATACAAGAAAATGTTTCTAGTGCCAGTTTTTGGTTTAGCATCTGCTCTGTAGAATTTTTTTCTTTTTATTTGTTTATTTACTTACTTACTCATTTAATAAGACTATTGTCCTTCCTTTAAAATTTTGCCGTTCTGTCTACTTTCCTAAGTAGAGAAGTCAACTAAATGGTCTGAGAATTTTCTGATTGATTATTGATTTTTTATTTGTATGAATATTAAGGATAACATTTTAATTTTAACTAGGATGCATATTTTCCTGAAAGGTGCTTTCTTTTTTTTTTTAAATGACTTTGGGTTTATTATATTTATTGTAGGATAATTCTTCCCTTCATTTTATTCATCTTCTGGAAATGTCATTAGTGGAGAAACCTAAAAAGGCAAATGAAGATGTCTAGGGAGGCAAGTTGCCCTTGCTTTTCTTCTGGATAAATTATACAACAAGGTTACTCTCCCAATTAGATAATGTCTTGGGAGATAACCAGTCACTTTCTAAACACAAGCACATCTGAATTTTAAAATGTTAGCTTTGTAAAAAGTGATGCATTTTCGATCTCTGGGCTAAGTATATAAAGTGTAGTTTGCTAATATGGGTGTGGAAAATGCTGTAATATAGGTCAAGAGACTTCTGCAGTGGTAACTATAAATATACACACACGTATGCTTACATGTATAAAAATTTGCTCTGACATTAATTTTTCTTTTATTGTTGAGTCATTGTCTGAATGTGTTTCCTTCCATGTTCCTCCATTAGTTTTTGACTATAATGACTCCATTAATATTACTATTTTTGAAGGGGGAAGGAGATTCAGAAAGAGAATCTCATGAGTTTTGTCATTCTTAGGTTAGATGAACATGTGTTTGTCTAGGCCTGGAAATTTCTAAATTTGTAACTTCTGATCTCTCCCAAAGGGTATTCACTTTTTTTGTGAGCATCTAATGAAATAAATACAAATTTTAAAAAATTCAGTGACTGAGATATGACTGTAGTAACATTAATAAATATATTTGTGTGTTTAATAAAATCACAACTTATAAATAAGGCTCTTTTCAATTCAAAAACTTTTCTGATTTCTTTTTTTAACCTTAATGAAGATATTAAAATATACACTTTCCAAACTACCTTTTTAAATGTCATTTCTGGAAATATTTACATAATTTCAGCAATATAAATCATAGTCTTCATTTAAACTGACACTGCTGGCTCAGGAATATGGAATACAGTATTAGTTTTTGTAAGAATGAATTGACTTCGATATGAAATAAGGCTTCTCAGTATCAGCCCTGAAGAAATATATTGGTTACAGCTAAAATGTATGGTTATGCTTATGCTAAAACATACCGACATTATAAAACTGTATATTGGTTTCAGTAACAATGTATTCTTTCCAATGGATTCATGTGGCTTTCAGCAAGAATGTATTGATTTCATTAAAATGTGCTCCTTGAGATAAACAAAAGTTCAGTTAAAATGCATTGGTTTCTGTTAAAGTTCATTGACTGAAGTGAAGAACATTACACTGCTCTTGGGTTGCCCGAGGGTTTGGTAAGTATTGAATAGAGACGTATACATCAGTAATAATAAAGGCTGGGGAAAACAAAGATATTGTAAACCCTATAAAGATGTAAATATCCCCACACATTATTAGATTGAATTTCCTCGCAGGCACTGAGAGTTGGCTCAGGTACTTTTCACAAAGTCACTCCAACCTCAGTGTATTCCAAGTTCATGGGAATTCAGGAACCAATGCAGGGACACTTTAGTTTCCCCTTGATTTAAATGACTCTCCAGGAGGCTATTACGCACCCAGGTTGCTCTTCAAGCCACATGATGTCTGAAAATTCCCACTTAAAAAGCAGAGGGTGATCCTTCAATGAGTTAATGCATTTTTTTCCCATAGAACCTAAAATGTTTGCAGAGACTAGGACACACTCTGGGAAAAGGCCCAACGATTTTGTTCAATCCTACATTGCTTCTTCATACTGGTTGTAGAAAAGGCAGAAAGAGAAGGAAGAAAGATCGGATAAGTACAGTTAACCACATTTCTTTGTATTTTGGTTTGTAAACAAACAAAATAGTACCTAAGATTCCTTGAGGAAATAACATTTAAACACTGTTAATTATAAAACCATCTAGCTTTCATGCAAGCAGAATGTAGGTACGTGAATTTCACATGGGAAACATTTTTCTCATTGTTATCATTTTATCGGGTCCAAGACATACAAGACCAGATTTAAAAAATTTGAAACATGAACAAAAATAAAAATTAATTTAAATCACTTGATATTCTATCATTTGTGAAAAAGCAGTTCAGTTCAGTTCAGTCACTCAGTCATGTTTGACTCTGCGACCCCACGAAGAGCAGGACACCAGGCTTCCCTGTCCATCACCAACTCCTGGAGTTTACTCAAATTCATGTCCATTGAGTCAGTGACGCCATCCAACCACCTCATCCTCTGTCATCCCCTTCTCCTTCCACCTTCAATCTTTCCCAGTATCAGGGTCTTTTCAAATGAGTCAGTTCTTCCCATCAGGTGGCCAAAGTATTGGAGTTTCAGCTTCAACATCAGTCCTTCCAATGAATATTTAGGACTGATTTCCTTTAAGATTGATTGGTTTGATCTCTTTGCAGTCCAAGGAGCTCTCAAGAGTCTTCTCCAACACCACAGGTCAAAAGCATCAATTCTTCAGCACTCAGCTTTCATTATGGTCCAACTCTCACATCCACACATGATTACTGGAAAAACCATAGCCTTGACTAGATGGACATTTGTTGGCAAAGTAATGTCTCTGCTTTTTAATATGCTATCTAGGTTGGTCATAACTTTTATTCCAAGGAGCAAGCACCTTTTAATTTCATGGTCACAATCACCATCTGCAGTGATTTTGGAGCCCCCCAAAAATAAAGTTTGTCATTGTTTCCATTGTTTCCCTATCTATTTGCCATTGAGTGATGGGACCGGATGCCATGATCTTAGTTTTCTGAATGTTGAGTTTTAAGCCTACTTTTTCACTTTCCTCTTTCACTTTCATCAAGAGGCTCTTTAGTTCTTCTTTGCTTTCTGCCATAAGGGTGGTGTCATCTGCATATCTGAGGTTATTGATATTTCTCCTGGCAATCTTGATTCCAGCTTGTGCTTCCTCCAGCCCAACATTTCTCATGATGCACTCTGTATATAAGTTAAATAAGTAGGGTGACAATATACAGCCTGAACATACTCCTTTCCCAATTTGGAACCAGTCTGTTGTTCCCTGTCCAGTTCTAACTGTTGCTTCCTGACCTGCCTATAGATTTCTCAGGAGGCAAGTAAGATGGTCTGGTATTCCCATCTCCAATCCCATGGACAGAGGAGCCTGGTAGGCTATAGCCCATGGGGTCGCAGAGTTGGACACAACTGAGTGACTTCACTTTCACTTAAGAATTTTCCACAGTTTGTTGTGATCCAAACAAAGGCTTTGGCATAGTCAATAAAGCAGAAGTAGATGTTTTTCTGTAACTCTCTTGCTTTTTCAATGATCCAACGGATGTTAACAATTTGATCCCTGGTTCCTCTGTCTTTTCTAAATCTAGCTTGAACCTCTGGAAGTTCATGGTTCATGTACTGTTGAAGTCTAGCTTGAAGAAGTTTGAGCATTACTTTGCTAGCGTATGAGATGAATGCAATTGTGTGGTAGTTTGAACCTTCTTTGGCATTGTATTTCTTTGAGATTAGATTGAAAACTGACCTTTTCCTGTCCTGTGGCCACTGCTGAGTTTTCCAAATCTGCTGGTATATCAAATGCAGGACTTTCACAGCATCATCTTTTAGGATTTGAAATAGCTCAACTAGAATTCCATCATTTCCACTAGCTTTCATATTTGGTACCTGTTTTTAATGACCTTCCCAGATGGGGCTAGTGGTAAAGAATCCCCATGCCAACACAGGAGACGAAAGAGATGCGGGTTCGATCCCTGGCTCAGGAAGATCCACTGCAGGAGGAAATGGCAACCTGCTCCAGTATTCTGACCTGGGAAATTCCATGGACAGAGGAGTCTGGTGAGCTACTGTCCACGGAGCCACAAGCAGTTGGACATGACTGAGCACACACACATTTAACATAAGTTTTATTCTTCATGCCTATCAATATATTTATCTCTTGTAAAACAAATTGGAAGTTATATGAGCTTTGTTCTAAACTGCTTTTTAATGTGTATATGAAATAGCATTAAAATAAATATACAACTAAATAAATTATTATAAAGTGCATATCTGACCAAGCTGCCCTTTTTATTTCCCTCAGCTTCACTAAACTTTAGACAGATTTCATCATGACTATAGACTCTTTTCTCAGAGCATTTCCTTTTTCTTTGCAGCATGTGGAATCTCAGTTCCCTGACCAGGGATCAAACCCACGGCCCCTGAAGTCTTAACCATTGGACAGCCAGGGAAGTCCCTAGAGCACATTTACTTTAGAAAAGTTGCGATTGTATATTGTTTCTCTCTTTGGAGATGGAAATCATCTTGTTATTGTTGTTCAGTCACTAAATCATTGCGTCCAGCTCTTTGTAACCCAATGGACTGCAGCATGCCAGGATTCCCTGTCCTTCACCATCTCCCTGAGTTTTTTCAAATTCATGTCCATTGAGTCGGTGATGCCATCCAACCATCTCATCCTCTGTCGCCCGCTTCTCCTCTTGCCCTCCATCTTTCCCAGCATCAGGGTTTTTTCCAATGTTCATTCCAGTACTTCATACTATTTCTAACTTTGTTCATCCCTAGCCTGCACAAAGGTCCTGTGAAAAATCTAAACTTTATCCATTCTATATACACAATTTGGAAAATTCCAGTGAAATTCAGATTCTGAGCAGACAAGTAGCATGCCTACTATCCTATGCTCTGTGATTATAAATGTTAAGAGACTAGAGACTGTTCCTGGTCGTAGTGGAGCTGAAAAACTTTCTGTTGTCATGGAAATGTTTTGCTTTGTGACTCAAAAGACAAATATTTCTGTGTTGCTCAGGTTATTAAAACAATCTACATGAGATAGAACCCTCTGTTCACCCACTCTGCCTGTGAACACTTTGTGAGTTAGAGATGGAATTCAGAAACCCATTGATGTGTATGTGGGAGGAACATTCTGCTGATCAAGTGGGTAGGCAGGGGAGATGCCCTCTGCTACCCAGTCCATCATAGCAATAGAAGAGTTCTTTGTAAGCCCTTCAACCTTCACATTCTCAAAGTCTTGCTCTCTTTGTTCACAGAAGCTCCAGCAGAAGAATGTTTCTAGTGAAGGAGCATCAGTGATAACCAAAAAGGGCAGTGGGAACCAAAGGGGAGTTCAACCTTCATTTCTGTGAACCACCTACACTTGCTGTTGTTTATACGGTGAACTATTGACTGGGATGAATGTTTCCATGAAAGGCCATTCTTGTAAAATCTCATCAGAATTTAAACCCTTCAGAGGCTGACCCACTTGCATCTCACTGCTTAGTTTCGGATTCCTTCTTGACGTTAATTACAAGAAGCCTGAACTGCTGAACCATGGGCCTGGCTGACCAGTTCAAATTCTCCAACAAAATAAATTTAGCTTCACTTCATTGGAATTAAAAGGTTGAAGCTTTCATCAAACAACTGGACTCTGCCCCCTGCTTTGAAAACTGAACCATGTTTGGAGACGTGATTTTTGCTTTTTTCTTTCTCTAATATGCAGTTGCTGTGATAGAGAAACAGAAGACATTCAAGTGAAAAGAAAACCATACTTTGATTATTGGAGATGCTGTTTTGAAGCTCCTCTTTCAAGAAAAATGCACAGCAGTATTTCTTCATGGGAAATGAGTAAAGTTTGAGATGGGTCAGGTGTTTGGGTCTGTAATTTGTACTGGGCATTTTCTCCTATCACAGGGCTAGAGATTAGAAGCAGCAGAGATACAATGAGCAGGCCCTGCCTTCCTTTCCAGGTGCTCAGCTCTCCCTGGGATCCTAATTACAGACTCTTTGCATGAAGAATTCTTTTTGAAGGTAAGGAAAGTGCTATATCCAGAGGATGCTAATAAAAGTGAGTTAAGAAATCTGTTTCGAGGCTGTCTTACTTTTTAGGTCTTGTCTTTCAGGGGAAAGAGAAGACACATTTATTATTAAGGACCTGATATTATGTCAGCCTTTGGGTTTAGTGTTTTCTATTTGAGACCTGAATTTCTCCAGTCCTCTGACTGTAAGAGAATAAATGAGGTCAGCTTACTGTTAAGTGAAAGTTGAACAGCCTTTTACATTATGAATATGTACAAAGTATGGCCCATTTAATTTTTTTTTTTTTTTTAATTTTGGTTGTGCCATGCAGCATGTGGGATCTTGGTTCCCTACCCAGGGATCAAATCAGCACCCCCTGCATTGGAAGCATGGCGTTTTAACCACTGGACCATCAGGGAAGTTCCCCCTTCCTTTTTTCTGGCCCATTTTAAAGGCTTCTTCCCCTCCGGTATCTATGAGGAATCCTAAGAGGTGTTTTTCAAGTTCTCAGTCATGATCATGCTCTCAGAGCTGTATACTATGTACAGTATACTAAGACTAATCTGAAGGTAACACTTTGGTCTTTTCCCACCACAACATTTGCCATACGCTGAATGCTTGTCCCCTCCCTGGTCCCCCACGTATATGAGGAAACCTAACCTGCAATGTAATGGTATTAGGAGATGGGGCCTTTGAGAGGGATTAGGTCCTTATGGGAGAAGGCAATGGCACCCCACTCCAGTACTCTTGCCTGGAAAATCCCATGGGCGGAGGAGCCTGGTAGGCTGCAGTCCCTGGGGTTGCTAAGAATCGGACACGACTTCACTTTCACTTTCACTTTTTACTTTCATGTATTGGAGAAGGAAATGGCAACCCACTCCAGTGTTCTTACCTGGAGAATCCCAGGGAAGGGGGAGCCTGGGGGGCTGCCGTCTGTGGGGTCGCACAGAGTCGGACACGACTGAAGCGACTTAGCAGCAGCAGCAGCAGGGTCCTTATGAAAGGAAGTTCAGGGTGCTCCCTTGCAACTTCTGCCCTGTGAGGATATAGCAGGAAGACTCTTATCCAGAAAGTGGGTCCCCAGTAATTATGTCATCCCCTGGTTCCTTGATCTTGATTTTCCCAACCTCCAGAAGTCAAGAGAAATAAACTTCTGTTGTTTATAAGCCACACAGCCTATAGTAGTTTTTATAGCAGCATTAACAGACAAAGATATTGTCTACATGTATTAGAAAGGAAAAGAGAGAGAGAGACAAAGAGGATAGAGGTATTGAAGAAATATTATATCATCAGGCAATGCATATTTGGTATACCATTCTAAGTAAAAACATTTTTATAGTTTATCTGGTAACAACTGTTTCATTACCAAAGTTGATTAAACATCCTCCTTCATCATAATGGAGGAACGATTCTGAACTATAGCTTGGCAGAAACTGTATTTCTTTTTTTTCCCTTCTCTCTTTGATTATTTTTTAGACTTTATATATGTAACTGTGAGAATTTGTCATTCTCATTGAACCTTTATTTTCAGATGTTTTGCTCCCAGAGGATTCTGCCAAGATAGTCACAGAAGAAAACAGAGCTATAAAGGTCTGAAAACTCATTGATAAATGTTTTCCCTATGGCCTAAGGCCTAAATCTCAGTAATAACAATAATCATGTTTAAGGGGTAGAGCAATCTTCCTTGTAAAATCAGTAACTCTCATTTCAGTGGACAGGAATGTTCTCTGTCCTTGATACATCTCATTTCTTTTCATTTTGGTGAACAATTATGGCATTCCATCTTTCTGACTGAAAGTAACTCGAATGAAAAAAATAGCATTAAACATTAGAGAAAAAGTACCTCAGAAATTAATCAAAAATATGACGTATTTGAGAAAAAAAATTTAAGTAAAACACTTTTAATATTTCTGAATAATGTAGTATGTTGCCAAATTTATTTAAAACAAATTACTTATCACGACTAAAATTCATTCAGATCAACTCATTACATATTGCTTGAATAGTTAGAATATGGAAGACACTAAGGTGTCTGCTTCAAGAAATAAAGTAAACCAGTATGCAGAATTTCCATAATTTTTCTGTTACTGAAAATGATGTGGTCCAATCCACAAACTTGTGTAGGAAGTGCATTTATATAAAAATGATAAAAAGCAAATTGGTCAAAATTCTGTGAAAACATCTAAGAATTAAATTAAATTTAAAAAAGAAATGAATTTGTGTATAAGTGCTTAAGGTCTTACTTGCTTTTTGTTTGTCTTTGTAGATTGGTATTATTGTTTTTGCTAAAATATAATGTTATATTTAAGAAGCTATTTAAGAACAATGTAATTCAAAATTATGCATTAAAAATTAAAGCATTGCAAACACATACCCTCCCCTACTCCTCTTTACACCTCAAACCATAAGACCTGAATCTGGGAGACAGAGATTCCTCAATCCCTTGTTTTCCATTCAAATTTTATTTTTAATTTTTTCTGGTCAAATGCAGAAGGTGAGTTCAAGGCACAGTATCATCATTTGCCCAAGAAATTCCCTCCATTCATTGAATTATTTACCTGCAATAACTTATTCATTCCATTTATCACTATTACCCACTTTTGTTCCCCTTTCCCAAGATTAGCAAATTATTCTAATGTCTTTTTGTTTGTACATGCTTTTCTAAAGATGTATGTTTTGTGTTCATGTGTTTACAACGTATATAAAGCTATTGGGTCAATTATCAAGTTCTGTTCTTTTTAAAAGGTTACTGTTACTCAGCATTATGTCTATCAAATCCATCCACATTACTCAACGTGCACCTACTTTGCTGCTTCTGTCTGCTCCACAGTACCCCATGGAGGGTATCCATCAACTTTATCCACTCTTCCAGCAACCAACTCTCCCGATCTTGCCTGCAACTCCATACTTCCTTAAATTGTGCTGCAATAAATACCCTTATACACATCCCCTTAGGAGTCTGTGTGAAAAATTTATTGGGATATAAACCCAGGAGTGGTTTGCTGGCTTACACTGCAGGCTTATGCAAAATTTAACAGAAGGTGCCAGATGTTCACCATGGGGCTCCTGCAGTTTACAATTCCACCTCCAGTGCTTGGGGTCCCCTGTATCTCCATAGTCCCATCAATTACCCAGCTTTCTAATTTTTAACTAATGTAATAGATGTAAAATGATGTCTCTTTGCTTTAATTTGCACATCTCTGAATTCTAGTAAGTTTGAGCATCTTTTCCTATATTCATATACCTGTTAACTTTTGAGTTTCCAAATAGTCACATATTCTTTGTCTATTTTTCTATTGTGGTTGCTGTCATTTTCCTGTCAATTTACAAAGGTCACATGATATTTTCTAAATATTATTCCTTTGCTTGTTTACGGCATGGATTGTTCTCTTCCACTTTTTCATCTGTTAAATCTGTCCATGGTATACGACTTTGAACAGAAATCTTTCATTATGATACAACCAAACTTATCATGTATATATCTTATGATTTTTATTTTTGAAAAAAATTTTTGGTATTTGTCTTTCTTTTTTAATTTATTTTTTATTGAGATTAACATTAAACATTATATAAGTTTCATGGTAACATTGTATTTTTACTTTTAAAAAAATGGGGTATATTTTTGAGTCTTCCTTTACAAATATATACACACATATATACGTATATATATATATATTCTTATATTTCTATTAACTTTACAGCTTTTTGTCTCTCACATTGATTGTTAATCCATATAGTATGTGTTGTAAGGTAAGGGTTCAGTATTTTCCTTTTAAGATAGGTTTGTATTTCAATATGTTCTTTTAAATTTCCTTATTTTTGTGAAATCACTTATCAAATACTGCATACAAAATGTGTGTGTGTGTGTTTCTGAGCTCTCTAGTCTATTCTGTTGGTCTGTTTGTTCCTCTATACATCCCATACAGTTTTCATTATTGTGGTTTTGTAGTATGTCAGTACTGGGTAATATAAAACTCCTCCTCTTCCTTCTCTTTTTTTAATGATGAATTTTTTATGGACATTACAGATTTTAGACCAAGTTTGCAAATTCCTCAAAAATTCCAATTGCAACTTTGAAATCTGTCTTAATTTTCTGTTGCTATAACAAATTACTACAAACAGTGGCTTAAAACAACACAACTTTCTTGCCTTACAGTTCTCCAGGTCAGAAATCTGACATGGTCTCACCTGGCTTAAGTCAAGTGTCTCCAGAGCTATGTTCTCTTCTGGAGGCTTCAGAGGAGAAACTGTTTCTTTGTCTTTCCCAGCTCTCTGAGGACACCCACATTCCTTAGCTCATGGTTCCCTTTCTTCATTTTCACAACCTGTAACACAGTATTTCCCTGACTTGGCTTCCATTGTCACATTTCCCTCTGACCACAGCTGGCGAAGATCCTCCACTTCTAAGGCCTGCTGTGATTATATCAGCCCACATGTATAATCCAGGGTAATCTTCCAGGCTGATAACCTTAAATTTTTTTTTTAATTAATTTTATTTTATTTTTAAACTTTACATAATTGTATTAGTTTTGCCAAATATCAAAATGAATCTGCCACAGGTATACATGTGTTCCCCATCCTGAACCCTCCTCCCTCCTCCCTCCCCATACCATCCCTCTGGGTCGCCCCAGTGCACTAGCCCCAAGCATCCAGTATCGTGCATCAAACCTGGACTGGCGACTCGTTTCATACATGATATTTTACATGTTTCAATGCCATTCTCCCAAATCTTCCCACCCTCTCCCTCTCCCACAGAGTTCATAAGACTGTTCTATACATCAGTGTCTCTTTTGCTGTCTCGTACACATGGTTATTGTTACCATCTTTCTAAATTCCATACATATGCGTTAGTATACTGTATTGGTGTTTTTCTTTCTGGCTTACTTCACTCTGCATAATAGGCTCCAGTTTCATCCACCTCATTAGAACTGATTCAAATGTATTCTTTTTAATGGCTGAGTAATACTCCATTGTGTATATGTACCACAGCTTTCTTATCCATTCATCTGCTGATGGACATGATAACCTTAAATTTATCTGCAAATCCCTTTTGCCTTGTAAGGTGACATATTCACAGATCCTGCGGATTAGAACATGGACATTATGGAGAGTCATTATTCTAATTAACCCAGGAGTGCACTGTATTTGCAGATAAATTTGGGGCATATTTAAGGACAACTTCCCTTTATGCAGATAGTCCCTGTGTGCTGTATAAATTTTAACGTCTTTCTTCATAGGAAGTTTTGTGTATCCTTGTTTAATTCCCAGATTCTCTATCATTTTTGTTACAACTGTAAATAGTTCCTTATTTTTAATCTCAGTATATAAAGTTATTATTTGTGTACAGAAGAGCTATTATTCTTGTAATTGACTCTATCTGGCAGGCTTGTCAAAATCTGTTTATTAATTTTAACAGTTTTTCTACTGATTCTTTCAAACTTTTCTGTCTTCCACATTTCTCTAAACCAGACATCAGTCACTTATGACCTTATTGCCAAATCTGGCCTGCCACCTGTTTTTTCTTTGATAAGCAAGAAGTAGTTAATAGATTTATTAATATAAGATACTTTTAAGAGATACAAATGGGCAGGTGAGAGAGCTCTGCCCTACTACCTGTTTTTGTAAATAAAATTTTATTGGAACACAGCTTCACTCATTTATTTGTATATGATTTGTAGCTGCTTTTGCTCTTCAGTGGTAGAGTTTAGCAGTTGTGATCAAGACTGTAAGTGATCCACAGAGTGCCCAAATATTTATTATTTGGTCCTTTTCAGAAAAAGTTTGCTAAGCCCTGCCCTAAGCTTCTTGTTTTATCCGCATGCTTCACACAAGAGGGAGGAGTTTGTATATTTAATAGAGTGTTAAAAAGTAGCCAAAGACCCCAAATATTATCTCTGCTTAAAATCCATTAATTCTTCTAGTACCTTCTGAAGTCATACAAATTCAGGGTTACAAGGGTTAATACATCTTTTCTTTAAAACTGCGACTCACTCTGTGCTGGAACTCCATCTAGCTATAAGGGCTTCCCTGGTGGCTCAGTGGTAAAGAAACCACCTGCCAATACAGCAGATGTCAGTTCAATCCCTGGGTCAGGAAGATCCTTTAGAGAAGGAAATGGCAACCCATCCCAGGATTCTTGCCTGATAAACCCCATGGACAGAGGTGCCTGGTGGGCTAATGTCCATGGAGTCGTGAAAGTCAGACAAGACTTAGTGACTGAGGCAGCTCATGCACGCTAGGCTGTAAAGCGTAATTCTGAAGCATAGGGCACGTATTGCAATGCTGGGAGCCTGAGTAGTTCATTGATGAGATGAGACCACCAGATACTTAGATCCTGGGGTATCCCACTGAAATGGAAAATTTATCGAACCGTCACCTTTGCCTCACTGTGTAGAGTTGCCCTGCCCTCTGATTTCGAGCAACTAAATTTGCGTCACGTAGATGTGTTTGAGACAGTTATCAGGAGTGACACTGCTTGGAAGGATCTGAAGTCTACCTTCTACGCCTCCTCAAGTGATCTTATATTGAAGGACCCTCTTCCTGCATTGCTAAGTGTGGCATAATTGGAAATCATAAATGAATTTTTAATAAAGAGCTCTCTTAGTTAAAAAAGAGAGAGAGAGAGCTTGAAATAAAGGACCTATGGGACAAGCACATAGAAAAAAAAAATGTTCATTCACTTTAGCTTGGCATTTAAAGTCTTCTAAAATTTGCCCATGCATTAGTACTTCCCAAAAGTGGCTGCACATCAGAATCACCAAGGTGCTTTAAAAATTACAGGTTCCTTGAGCCTTGATTCTAAACCTACTGAATCAGAATCTCTGGAGGTGTGATTGTAGAGTCTTTATTTTTTAAAAGCTGGCCAATAGATTCTTCTGTGTCTAGCCCAGCACTGTTCTAAAGTACTTCCTCAATCTTGCTGTCCATTACTACACCTCACATACTTCTGTTTTTGGAAAATTGATTTATTTGTCCTTCCTTTACAGGTTTCTTTTTCCTTCCAATATTGAGTCCCCTTAAATATTCCCTCAGCCTTGTTCATCTACGTGTTTCAAGCCCGACCAATGTATCACAAATTTTTCATGATTCTCCAGATAGGTGACCTTTTCCTTCCTGGAGTTCCACTGACAATTTGTGCTCCTATTATGAAGTTACACAAACTTTTAGTCTATGTTTCTTGAAGGCAGGGAAATCCCATGAATTAAACAACTTTGTATCTGTCATAGCTCCCAGCAGTGAGTTGAAGCAGGGTTGACTCTATTCTATTACTTAGTCTTTGAAAGAGGCAGCACTTCTGGTGGTACAAATGATAAATATGTGATTAAATCTGGAATTTATGCGGGTTGGTGGTGGGAGAGAGGCTCAAGAGGGTGGGGATATATGTATACTTATGGTTGATTCACATTATTGTATGGCTGAAATCACCACCACATTGTAAAGCAATTATCTTCCAATTAAAAATAAATTTAAAATTTGGGGGATTTAATGTTTCCTTAGAATACAGTTTTAAGACTAGGGGAAATTAAGGGGAAAAATTACTTTGAAATCCTTAAGAGTGGTACATAAAGCATGCAGTGCTACTAAGTTTTAGGGCTCAGAGTGGGGAGAAGGGTCTGCACATTAGTCTCTAAGTTGGAAATCTGTGATTCAGTTAGCCAGTATCAGTGAAATTCTACACATCACCAATAGCCCCAAGAAAAGGTAAAAGCAGCCAAATGCTATATTTAGTAGTAATTGGCCTTTTAGAACAAAGCTAGTGGAGGTGATGGAATTCCAGTTGAGGTATTTCAAATCCTAAAAGATGATGCTGTGAAATGCTGCACTCAATATGCCAGCAAATTTGGAAAACTCAGCAGTGGGCCACAGGACTGGAAAAGGTCAGTTTGCATTACAATCCCGAAGTAAGGCAATGCCAAAGAATGTTCAAACTACTGCACAATTGTACTCATTTCACATGCTAGCAAATTAATGCTCAAAACTCTCCAAGACGGCTTCAACAGTACATGAACTGTGAACTTCCAGAGGTTCAAGCTGGATTTAGAAAAGGCAGAGGAACCAGAGATCAAACTGCCAACATCTGCTGGATCATTGAAAAAGCAAGAGAGTTCCAGAAAAAACATCTATTTCTGCTTTATTGACTATGCCAAAGCCTTTGACTGTGTGGATCACAACAAACTGTGGAAAATTCTTAAAGAGATGGGAATACTGGACCATCTGACCTGCCTCCTGAGAAATCTGTATGCAGGTCAAGAAGCAACAGTTAGAACTGGGCATGGACTGGTTCCAAATTGGGAAAAGAATATGTCAAGACTGTATATTGTCACTCTGTTTATTTAACTTATGTGCAGACTGCATCATGTGAAATCCTGGGCTGGATGAAGCACAAGCTGGAATCAAGATTGCCAGGGGAAATGTCAATAACCTCAGATATGCAGATGACACCAGCCTTATGGTAGAAAGCGAAGAAGAGCTAAAGAGCCTCTTGATGAAAGTGAAAGAGGAGAGTGAAAACATTGGCTTAAAGCTCAACATCAGAAAACTAAGATCATGGCTTCTGGTCCCATCACTTCATGGGAAATAGATGGGGAAACAGTGGAAACAGTGAGAGACTATTTTTGGGGGCTCCAAAATCACTGCAGATGGTGACTGCAGCCATGAAATTAAAAGACGCTTGTTCCTTGGAAGAAAAGTTATGACCAACCTAGACAGCATATTAGAAAGACACTGCCAACAAAGGTCCGTCTAGTCAAAGCTATGGTTTTTCCAGTAGTCATGTATGGATGTGACAGTTGGACTATAAAGAAAACTGAACTCTGAAGAATTTACGCTTTTGAACTGTGGTGTTGGAGAAGACTCTTGAGAGTCCCTTGGCCTGCAAGGAGACCCAACCACTCCATCCTAAAGGAAATCAGTCCTGAATATTCATTGGAAGGACTGATGTCGAAGCTGAAGCTCCAATACTTTGGCCACCTGATGGGAAGAACTGACTCATTTGAGAATACCCTGATGCTGGGAAAGATTGAAGGCAGGAGGAGAAGGGGACAACAGAGGATGAGATGGTTGGATGGCATCACTGATTTGCTAGACATGAGTTTCAGTAAGCTCTGGGAGCTACTGATGGACTGGGAAGCCTGGCATG
Organism: Bos mutus; assembly: GCF_027580195.1. Classification (NCBI taxonomy): domain Eukaryota; kingdom Metazoa; phylum Chordata; class Mammalia; order Artiodactyla; family Bovidae; genus Bos; species Bos mutus. The sequence continues at coordinate 12,481,649 of NC_091640.1, read as the reverse complement.
CTGCAGTCCATGGGATCACATAGAGTCCAATGCGACTGAGCGACTGAACTTAAGTGAACTTGACTTTCAGATGGCACAGTGGTAAAGAACCTGCCTGCCAATGCAGGGACGCAAGAGACACAGGTTTGATCCCTGGGTCAGGAAGATCCCCTGAAGAAGGAAATGGACTTGTAATTAAATGACAAAACAAGAAGCATAGACAAGTGACTGGCAAAAACTTCACTCAGGGGGCACGCTGTCTGCTTTGAGAATGTCATACCTTTGCTACTTTGAAAGAAAAATTTTGATTCGAAGTAATATACGGTCCCCATCATTGGTTTCCTTAGGGATCAAAACATGTTTATTTTAGAGAATTAGCATAAGATCAATAGCAAAATATGTTTTGCCAGAAAACAAAATTTAAAGAGAAGCTTATTAAAGCAGCCAAAAGAGAATTTTCTGAAGAGATCTATTTTCCCTTGTATTAATTTGAAAATAATATATGCGGGCTGATTTAATTGGTCTTGAGAGACATTTTACTGATTCTTTTAAGAGCCTCTCATAAGGGTGAAAACTTTATTTTATAGATGTCTCAAATTTTTATAAGTCATAAATTAATATTTTATATTTAATTGAATTAGGCAATATTTAATCTCAATTAATATAGTTCTTATCAAACTTGATCATACTGAGAGACAAATATATCACTTTTATTTACTAATTCAAGTCATTGAAATTACTTTGTATGGTACAAATATGTAATAAACCATAATAAGTCTTCTCATCCTAGTAATGTCTTCACAACAGATACTACTTTGGGGAATGATATGTAGAAAATGATAGTTTATATTTAGCTTGAATCTTGTAGAGAAGAAAAATTTGTTTCAATGGAAAACTAAGCCTGTTTTGAGCACAGACTTTTCAGTTATCCAAATCTGATTCTATGGGGGCTCTGTGTCTTTCACTACCTTTAATATATTTTACAATTGTGAAAGTTGTAGATTACTGATAGCAATGCAAAAGGATTCTTGCCTACAAACATGTACACAGATTCTGTTTGGTGGGTCTGACTTTCATCCCTCCATGAAACAGTCAGTTTCCCCCAATTTGTAAATCCATTTCAACATTTCTTTACTGCATATAAATTTGTGCTTCTTGCACTTCTCTTCGAAACTGCTTGTAACATCTTATTGTTTCCTTCATTAATAATGAGTTACCTAGAAGGATGGGATGGTGGAGGAGGGAGGGAGACTCAAGAGAGAGGGGACCTATGTATATATACAGCTGATTCATGCTTTTGTATTGCAGAAACTGACACAGTGCTGTACAACAATTATAATCCAATTTAAAAAATAAACAAAATTTAAAATGAGTTAAAATCTTTAACTCATACATATTTTCTATCTAGATGAGAGTCATGATTTCACCCTATTTTTTGAAAACTATCCTTTTCCAATGTCATTCTCAAATGTCATCTCTTTAAGATAACAGAGTGGTATCTTTCTGTCCTGGCTGAATATTAAATCATATTCATTGTGGCTCCTATTCTGATATCCTCTGGTGTTGCTGCTCTTTAATCTGTCATTTTCCTCCTTGAGTGTTCACAGGTGTATGTTTTCCTTTCCCATCTCAGTTGCAAACTCTCCATTGGCTAATGCTTCTCTATATCCCCTGCAGTGTTGAACATAGTATGTTACTCCTAGCAAGTGATCAGCTTGATAACTATTAGGTGAATAAATAATAAGTTTGGGTTTTGTGTTTCATGCATTATCAGTATTTTCTCTGAGGCCTTTGGCAAGTGTTAAAAGATTTGTGGATTCATATCACAGATTGCAAATATCGCTGGACTCCTACCCAACTAGGAAAAAGGCAGCTGGATATATGGGTTTTTATTTTAATTTTTCCTATTTTTTCATGTTATTTTTATAGAGGAGCAATAGTCAGTGAAAAAAGAAATTTATCCTACTTTTGAACAAATTTAAGTCTTTTCAGCTGTTTTTGATCTTAAATTACCTGGAGGACTTTCAGCTCTGAAGTGGCCTTTGCCCAAAGCGTGAATGTCTGACAGTCTCCAATCCGAGGCTGAATGTGAAGAAGGAACACTTCTGAGAAGCAATGGTATATACCTTTTAGAAACCTAAGGAATGATAATTTGTACGTGTTCAGCTCTTAATAAAATACTATATATTTGGCCTTCAAAATAACATTATTAAAGACAAATATACTACTTTTCCTTTTTAAAGCTCAGCAAACTGACTCTTAATCAAGTGATTCAAGATTTCCTGGGACTTCCCTGATGGCTCAGGGGGTAAAGAATCTGCCTGCAATGCAGGAGACTCAGGTTCAGTCCTTGGGTTGGGAAGGTCCCCTGGAGGAGAAAATGGTAACCCATTCCAGTATTCTTATCTGGATAATCCCACGGACAGAGGAGCCTGACGGGCTACAGTCCGTGGTGACACAAAGAGTCGGACATGACTGAAGTGACTGAGCATACTTCTAACATCCTAATGCACTCTCATTCCACTAAACCGAACTACTTCCCATACCAAGGAAGGTCTTATCCTTTGGTTCATCACTGCATAGAACAGGCTTTCCAGTATATTATAATGCTGTAGATCCATTCAACCACAGATTTTACATTTTATCTAGAGTATTTCCTACAATTTTGTAAAGATATAAACATAATTGTTGGTCAAAAATATATGTTTTTTTTAAACATGGATGAGGGTCTAGATAAAACTCAGATATTGAATTCCTCATTTGTTTTTTAGAATCAGGAACTTAACTATATGACTATTTCACATAGCAATTCCATTCAGAGTACTTGCTTTCCAAAGCCTGTCCCAATCACATTAGACTGGTGATGGGAAATCCTGAATATGCAAGAGTGCAACACATCTATTGTTGGTCTTGTATATCCTTTGAGAGTTGGATTGAAGAAGGTTGAGCGCCAAGAATTGATGCTTTTGAATTGTGGTATTGGAGAAGACTCTTGAGAGTCTCTTGGACAGCAAGGAGATCAAAGCAGTCAATCCTAAAAGAAATCAACCCTGAATGTTTTCTGGAAAGACTGATGATGAAGCTGAAGCTCCAATACTTAGGACACTTGATGGGAAGAGTCGACACATTGAAAAAGACTCTGATGCTGGGAAAGATTGAAGGCAGGAGGAGAAGGGATCAACAGAGGATGAAATGGTTGGATGGCATCCCTAATTCAATGGACCTGAGACTGAGCAATCTTCAGGAGATAGTGAAGGACAGAGAAGCCTGGCATGCTGCAGTTCATGGGGTCACAAAGAGTTGGATGTGACTTAGTAACTGAACAACAACAGGGACATAGCCTTTCCCGGATTCTGTTGCATCTTAAAATCCAGACCTTTGGGATCAGAATCACTAGGAACAGGGTCTGGAAGTTATTTTTACAAGTGTCCCAGGTGATTCTGATGCACACTTTTGGGTAAACACTGATCTAGTAAATTTAGCTCAGGAAATACCTAAGGCCCTGGGAATGACACTTCACAGGAGTCAGAGACCTATAAGAGGTTGATGAGTGAAGGCACAGTAGTTCAGAAAGTGCTGCTTTGCTTTAATGCACTTGATTCTATCTTTGTATCTCCTCTGAGGTGAGTAGGGGGACCAAAAGTAAATGCAACCCTGGATCATTCTTTATAGCTCCCTAGAAGCATGTTCTTTTATGGATTGGTAGACTTATGAATCACTGGCATAGCACCAAGTTCATAGAACCCTGGAATTAAACATTGAAGGGGCCTGCAAGATTTTTTAAGCTAAAACACTAATTATGAAAACGACGGAAATAAATTATTTTTTAGAAGAACAATGAAGGGAAACAAGTATTTACTAAAGCATTTAATTTGCGTCTGTGACCTTTGTGACCCTGTTGTCTGAAGCCCACCAGGCTCCTGTGTCTATGTAATTTTCCAGGTAATAATACTGGAGAGGGTTGCCATTCTCTTCTCCAGGAGATTGCCCCAATCCAGGGATCAAATTATGTTCCCCTGCATTACAGGCAGATTCTTTACTGTCTGAGCCACCAGGGAAGTCCTGTTAAAAAGAGTGTACTGAAACTCAAACCTTCAGCTGGATGATATTAAAGAAGAAGAATAAATGGAGACCATTCCTTATTTCAGGAAGAAAAGATGGAGCTTTTTAAGAAATGCTTTGTCATCACTGCCCTGCACAAAATCTTGCAATAAATTTTAATCACACTCAAAATAAAAATCAAAGTCCCTGCCATTAATCCAAAAATGCTTCATGGTTCAGCCTCTGATCCGTCTCTAACCTCATCCTCTTGAGTTCTCTATCTTGGTGACATTCCCATGCTCCCCTGTCTCGACTCTTCACTCTGATAATCATGGAGTTTTCTTCCTTGTGTTCTCGGGTCTCTATCAGTACTGTTTTAAGAAGCCTTCCTAATCACCTTACCTCCTGTCATTCTCTCTCTCCTTTCTTTGCTTTCAGAGAATTTAACACTCATTAAAATGCTCTTCAGCACATTTAACCCTGAGCACTCCCCAGACTCTGACTTCTTTTTATATATCTATTTGCTTATTGGTTTCAACTCTTTTATGTATATGTGTGCCATGAGGAAGGCTCCTTGATTTTTCCATTGCTATACTAGTATTTGGCTGATAGAAGGAGTTTAATTCATATTTATTAAAAGAATAAATGAATGGATGCTCATTCATCTACTCTAAAAATTCAATGAGATACCAATAAAAAACTCAAAAGAGTTCAGTCTTGGTCAAATGATGAAAAATTCACACATACTAAGATTTAGAATATGCATACATTTTGAAATAGAAATTCTGCTTGCAAGAAATTATTCTAAAAATAATTGAATGAATGTTCAGAAATATCTATTTAAAGATGATCATCACAGAATTATTCATAAGGTTAAAAATATAAAATCGTCTTAAGTTAATAGATCAGAGCTAGGTTATATACTTTACAGTTTATCAAATTCAAAGATAACCTCCTTGACAGAGATAATACAATGATAAGTAGAAGTTGTTATCAATCGTTGGAGAAGATTCTTGAGAGTCCCTTGGACTGCAAGGAGATCCAACCAGTCCATTCTGAAGATCAGCCCTGGCATTTCTTTGGAAGGAATGATGCTAAAGCTGAAACTCCAGTACTTTGGCCACCTCATGCGAAGAGTTGATTCATTGGAAAAGACTCTGATGCTGGGAGGGGTTGGGGGCAGGAGGAGAAGGGGACGACAAAGGATGAGGTGGCCGGATGGCATCACTGACTCAATGGACGTGAGTCTGCATGAACTCCAGGAGTTGGTGATGGACAGGGAGGCCTGGCGTGCTGTGATTCATGGAGTCGCAAAGAGTAGGACATGACTGAGCAACTGAACTAAACTGAACTGAACTGAAAGCATAAGACTATTTAAAATACATGATTATATGTTTATTTACATATATACATAACAGGTCTAAGAAGAAATATGAATATATTTACAATAATTATTTCTTATTGGTGGGAGAAGGATGATCCGTTTTTAAAACTTTTCCTTTCTTTTTTTAAAAATTAATTAACATTTTAAATTTATTTTAATTGGAGGCTAATTACTTTACAGTATTGTGGTAGTTTTTGCCATACATTCACACAAATCAGCCATGGGTGTAGATGTGTTCCCCATCCTGACTCTCCCTCCCACCTCCCTCTCCATCCCATCCCTCAGGTTCATCCCCGTGCACCAGCCCTGAGCACCCTGTCTCATGCATCGAACCTGGACTGGCGATCTATTTCACATATAATATACATGTTTCAATGCTATTCTCTCAAATCATCCCACCCTCACCTTCTCCCACAGAGTCCAAAAGTCTGTTCTTTACATCTGTGTTTCTTTTTCTGTCTTGCATATAGGGTCACCGTTACCATCTTTCTAAATTCCATATATATGCGTTAATATAATGTATTGGTGTTTTTCTTTCTTACTTCACCTTGTATAATAGACTCCAGTTTCATCCACCTCATTAGAACTGATTCAAACACATTCTTTTTAATAGCTTAGTAATACTCCATTGTGTATGTGAACCACTGCTTTCTTATCCATTTGTCTGTCACTGGACATCTAGGTTGCTTCCATGTCCTGGCTATTGTACATAGTGCTGTGATGAACATTGGGGTACACATGTTTCTTTCAATTCTGGTTTCCTCAGTGTGTATGCCAAGCATGGCAGTTCTATTTCCAGTTTTTTAAGGTATCTCCACACTGTTTTCCATAGGGCTGTACTAGTTTGCATTCCCACCAACAGTGTAAGAGGATTCCTTTTTCTCCACACCCTCTCCAGCATTTATTGTTTGTAGACTTTTTGATAGCAGCCATTCTGACCAGCATGAGATGGTACCTCATTGTGGTTTTGATTTGCATTTCTCTGATAATGAGTGATGTTGAGCATCTTTTCATGCATTTGTTAGCCATCTGTATATCTTCTTTGGGGAAATGTCTGTTTAGTTCTTCGGCCCATTTTTTGATTGGGTCACTTATTTTTCTAGAATTGAGCTACAGGAGTTGCGTGTATATTTTTGAGATTAATTCTTTGTCAGTTGCTTCATTTGCTATTATTTTTTCCCATTCTGAAGGCTGTCTTTTCACCTTGCTTATAGCTTCCTTTGTTGTGCAGAAGCTTTTAATTTTAATTAGGTCCCATTTGTTTATTTTTGCTTTTATTTCCAATATTCTGGGAGGTGGGTCATAGAGGATCCTGCTGTGATTTATGTTTGAGAGTGTTTTGCCTATGTTCTCCTCTAGGAGTTTTATAGTTTCTGGTCTTACATTTAGATCTTTAATCCATTTTGAGTTTATTTTTGTGCATGGTGTTAGAAAGTGTTCTAGTTTCATTCTTTTACAAGTGGTTGACCAGTTTTCCCAGCACCACTTGTTAAAGAGATTGTCTTTTCTCTTTTGTGTATTCTTGACTCCTTTGTCAAAGATAAGATGCCCATAGGTGTGTGGATTTATCTCTGGGCTTTCTATTTTGTTCCATTGATCTATGTTTCTGTATTTGTTCCAGTACCGTACTGTCTTGATGACTGTTGCTTTGTAGTATAGCCTGAAGTCAGGCAGGTTAATTCCTCCAGTTCCATTCTTCTTTCTCAATATTGCTTTAATTATTCGAGGTTTTCTGTATTTCCATTCAAATTGTGAAATTATTGCAGTTCTCTGAAAAATACCGTTGGTAGCTTGATAGGGATTGCATTGAATCTATAGATTGCTTTGGTTAGTATACTCATTTTCACTATATTGATTCTTCAAATTTATGAACATGGTATATTTCTCCATCTATTTGTGTCCTCTTTGATTTCTTTCATCAGTGTTTTATAGTTTTCTGTATATAGGCCTTTTGTTTCTTTAGGTAGATTTATTCCTAAGTATTTTATTCTTTTCATTGCAATGGTGAATGGAATTGTTTACTTAATTTCTCTTTCTGTTTTCTCATTGTTAGTGTATAGGAATGCAAGGGATTTCTCTGTGTTAATTTTATATCCTGCAACTTTACTATATTCATTGATTAGCTCTAGTAATTTTCTGATGGAGTCTTTAGGGTTTTCTATGTAGAGAAGCATGTCATCTGCAAACAATGAGAGTTTCACTTCTTCTTTTCCAATCTTGATTCCTTTTATTTCTTTTTCTTCTCTGATTGTGCGGTTAAAACTTCCAAAACTAAATTGAATAGTAGTGGTGAGAGTGGGCATCCTTGTCTTGTTCCTAACTTTAAGGGAAATGCTTTCAATTTTTCACCATTGAGGGTAATGTTTGCTGTGGGTTTATCATATATATCTTTAATTATGTTGAGGTATGTTCCTTCTATGCCTGTTTTCCAGAGGGTTTTTATCATAAATGGATGTTGAATTTTGTCAAAGGCTTTCTCTGCATCTATTGAGATAATCATATGGTTTTTATCTTTCAATTTGTTGATGTGGTATATCACATTGATTGATTTGCAAATATTGAAGAATCCTTGCATCCCTGGGATAAAGCCCACTTGGTCATGATGTATGATCTTTTTAATATATTGCTGGTTTTTGTTTGCTAGAATTTTGTTAAGGATTTTTGCATCTATGTTCTTCAGTGGTATTGGCCTGTAGTTTTCTTTTTTTGTGGCATCTTTGTCTGGTTTTGGTATTAGGGTGATGGTGGCCTCATAGAATGAGTTTGGAAGTTTGCCTTCCTCTGCAATTTTCCGGAAGCGTTTGAGTAGGATAGGTGTTAGCTTTTCTCTAAATTTTTGGTAGAATTCAGCCGTGAAGCTGTCTGGTCCTGGGCTTTTGTTTGCTGGAAGATTTCTGATTACAGTTTTGATTTCCCTGCTTGTGATGGATCTGTTAAGATTTTCTATTTTTTCCTGTCAGTTTTGGAAAGTTATACTTTTCTAAGAATGTGTCCATTTCTTGCAAGTTGTCCATTTTATTGGCATATAGTTGATGATAGTAGTCTCTTATGATCCTTTGTATTTCTGTGTTGTCTGTTGTGATTTCTTCATTTTCATTTCTAATTTTGTTGATTTGATTCTTCTCCCTTTTTTTCTTGATGATTTGGCTAATGGTTTGTCTATTTTATTTATCTACTCAAAGAACCAGCTTTTAGCTTTGCTGATTTTGGCTATGGTCTCCTTTGTTTCTTTTGCATTTATTTCTACCCTAATTTTTATGATTTTTTTCCTTCTACTAACCCTGGAATGCTTCATTTCTTCTGTTTCTAGTTGCTTTAGATGTAGAGTTAGGTTATTTATTTGATTTCTCTCCTGTTTCTTGAGGTAGGCTTGTATTGCTATGAAATCACCTTAGTACTGCTTTTACTGAATCTCATAGGTTTTGGATTGTTGTGTTATCATTTTCATTTGTTTCTATGCATATTTTGACTTCTTTGTAGTTTGTTGGTTATTCAGAACTGTGTTGTTTAGCCTCCATATTTTTGTATTTTTAATAGTTTTTTTTTCCTTGTAGTTGACATCTAATCTTACTGCATTGTGATCAGAAAAGATGCTTGAGATGATTTCATTTTGTTTGAATTTACCAAGGCTAGATTTATGGCCCAGGATGTGATCTATCCTGGAGAAGGTTCCGTGTGCACTTGAGAAAAAAGGTGAAATTCATTGTTTTAGGGTGAAATGTTCTATAGATATCAATTAGGTCTAACTGGTCCATTGTATCATTTAAAGTTTGTGTTTCCTTGCTAATTTTCTGTTTTGTTGATCTATCCATATGTGTGAGTGGGGTATTAAAGTCTCCCACTATTACTGTGTTACTGTTAATTTCCCCTTTCATACTTTTTAGCATTTGCCTTACATATTGTGGTACTCCTATGTTGGGTGCATATATATTTGTAATTGTTATATCTTCTTCTTGGATTGATCCTTTGATCATCATGCAGTGTCCTTCTTTGTCTCTTTTCACAGTCTTTATTTCAAAGTCTATTTTATCTGATATAAGTATTGCTACTCCTGCTTTCTTTTGGTCTCTATTTGCATGAAATATCTTTTTCCAGCCCTTCACTTTCAGTCTGTATGTGTCCCTAGGTTTGAGGTGAGTCTCTTCTAGACAGCATATATAGGGACCTTGTTTTTGAATCCATTCAGCCAATCTTTGTCTTTTGGTTGGAGCATTCAACCCATTCACATTTAAGGTAATTATTGATAAGTATGATCCCATTGTCATTTACTTTGTTGTTTTGGGTTCGAGTTTATAAGCCTTTTCTGTGTTTCCTGTCTAGAGAAGGTCCTTTAGCATTTGTTGAAGAGCTGATTTGGTGGTGCTGAATTCTCTGAGCTTTTGCTTATCTGTAAAGCTTTTGATTTCTCCTTCATATTTGAATGAGATCCTTGCTGGGTACAGTAATCTCGGTTGTAGGTTTTTCTCTTTCATCACTTTAACTATGTCATGCCATTCCCTTCTGGCTTGAAGAGTTTCTATTGAAAGGTCAGCTGTTATCCTTATGGGAATCCCCTTGTGTGTTATTTGTTGTTTTTCCCTTGCTGCTTTTAATATTTGTTCTTTGTGTTTGATCTTCATTAATTTGATTAATATGGGTCTTGGGGTGTTTCACATTGGGTTTATTCTGTTTGGGACTCTCTGGGTTTCTTGGACTTGGGTGGCTATTTCCTTCCCCATTTTAGGGAAGTCTTCATCTATTATCTCCTCAGGTATTTTCTCATGGCCTTTTTGTCTTCTTCTTCTGGGACTCCTATGATGAGAATGTTGGGGCATTTAACATTGTCCCAGAGGTCTCTGAGGTTCTCCTTACTTCTTTTAATTCTTTTTTCTTTTTTCCTCCACCATTCTATCTTCCACCTCACTTATCCTATCTTCTGCTGCAGTTATTCTACTGTTAGTTCCCTCCAGAGTGTGTTGATCTCAGTTATTGCATTATTCATTATTGATTGACTCTTTTTTATTTCTTCTACGTCCTTGTTAAACTTTTCATGTATTTTCTCAATCTTTGTCTCTAGACTATCTGTAACTTCATTTTGTTTTCAAGATTTTGGATGTTTTTTACTATCATTATTCTGAATTCTTTTTCAGATAGACTCCCTATCTCCTTCTCTTTTGTTTGGTTTGGTGGGCTTTTTTCATGTTTCTTTACCTGCTGATTATTTCTCTGCCTTTTCGTCTTATTTAGGTTGCTGTGTTTGGGGTGGCCTTTCTGTTTGCTGGAAGCTTGTGGTTCCTCTTTACTGTGGAGGTTCCTCCCTGTGGGTGGGGTTGGACGAGTGGCTTGTCAAGGTTTCCTGGTTAGGGGAGCTTGCATCAGTGTTCTGGTGGGTGGAGCTGGATCTCTTCTCTCTGGAGTGCAATGAAGTATCCAGTAGTGAGTTTTGAGGTGTCTATGGGTTTGGTGTGACTTTTGGCCACCTGTATTTTTTTTTTAAACAGGTTTTAAATTTTATTTTATTTTTAAACTTTACAATATTGTATTAGTTTTGCCAAATATCAAAATGAATCCGCCACAGGTATACCCGCGTTCCCCATCCTGAACCCTCCTCCCTCCTCCCTCCCCTACCCTCCCTCTGGGTCGTCCCAGTGCACCAGCCCCAAGCATCCAGTACTGTGCATCGAACCTGGACTGGCGACTCGTTTCATACATGATATTATACATGTTTCAATGCTATTATCCCAAATCTCCCCACCCTCTCCCTCTCCCACAGAGTCCATAAGACTGATCTATACATCGGTGTCTCTTTTGCAGTCTCGTACACAGGGTTATTGTTACCATCTTTCTAAATTCCATATATATGCGTTAGTATACTGTATTGGTGTTTTTCTTTCTGGCTTACTTCACTCTGTATAATAGGTTCCAGTTTCATCCATCTCATTAGAACTGATTCAAATGTATTCTTTTTAATGGCTGAGTAATACTCCATTGTGTATATGTACCACAGCTTTCTTATCCATTCATCTGCTGATGGACATCTAGGTTGCTTCCATGTCCTGGCTATTGTAAACAGTGCTGCGATGAACATTGGGGTACACGTGTCTCTTTCCCTTCTGGTTTCCTCAGTGTGTATGCCCAGCAGTGGGATTGCTGGATCATAAGGCAGTTCTATTTCCAGTTTTTTAAGGAATCTCCACACTGTTCTCCATAGTGGCTGTATTAGTTTGCATTCCCACCAACAGTGTAAGAGAGTTCCCTTTTCTCCACACCCTCTCCAGCATTTATTGCTTGTAGACTTTTGGATCGCAGCCATTCTGACTGGCATGAAATGGTACCTCATAGTGGTTTTGATTTGCATTTCTCTGATAATGAGTGATGTTGAGCATCTTTTCATGTGTTTGTTAGCCATCTGTATGTCTTCTTTGGAGAAATGTCTTTGTAATTCTTTGGCACATTTTTTGATTGGGTCATTTATTTTTCTGGAGTTGAGCTGTAGGAGTTGCTTGTATATTTTTGAGATTAGTTGTTTGTCCGTTGCTTCATTTGCTATTATTTTCTCCCATTCTGAAGGCTGCCTTTTCACCTTGCTAATAGTTTCCTTTGTTGTGCAGAAGCTTTTAAGTTTAATTAGATCCCATTTGTTTATTTTTGCTTTTATTTCCAATATTCTGGGAGGTGGGTCATAGAGGATCCTGCTGTGATGTGTGTCAGAGAGTGTTTTGCCTATGTTCTCCTCTAGGAGTTTTATAGTTTCTGGTCTTACGTTTAGATCTTTAATCCATTTTGAGTTTATTTTTGTGTAAGGTGTTAGGAAGTGTTCTAGTTTCATTCTTTTACAAGTGGTTGACCAGATTTCCCAGCACCACTTGTTAAAGAGATTGTCTTTAATTCATTGTATATTCTTGCCTCCTTTGTCAAAGATAAGGTGTCCATATGTGTGTGGATTTATCTCTGGGCTTTCTATTTTGTTCCATTGATCAATATTTCTGTCTTTGTGCCAGTACCATACTGTCTTGATAACTGTGGCTTTGTAATAGAGCCTGAAGTCAGGTAGATTGATTCCTCCAGTTCCATTCTTCTTTCTCAAGATCGCTTTGGCTATTCGAGGTTTTTTGTATTTCCATACAAATTGTGAAATTATTTATTCTAGCTCTGTGAAGAATACCGTTGGTAGCTTGATAGGGATTGCATTGAATCTATAAATTGCTTTGGGTAGTATACTCATTTTCACTATATTGATTCTTCCAATCCATGAACACGGTATATTTCTCCATCTATTAGTGTCCTCTTTGATTTCTTTCACCAGTGTTTTATAGTTTTCTGAATATAGGTCTTTAGTTTCTTTAGGTAGATATATTCCTAAGTATTTTATTCTTTCTGTTGCAATGGTGAATGGAATTGTTTCCTTAATTTCTCTTTCAGTTTTCTCATTATTAGTGTATAGGAATGCAAGGGATTTCTGTGTGTTGATTTTATATCCTGAAACTTTACTATAGTCATTGATTAGTTCTAGTAATTTTCTGGTGGAGTCTTTAGGGTTTTCTATGTAAAGGATCATGTCATCTGCAAACAGTGAGAGTTTTACTTCTTCTTTTCCAATTTGGATTCCTTTTATTTCTTTTTCTGCTCTGATTGCTGTGGCCAAAACTTCCAAAACTATGTTAAATAGTAATGGTGAAAGTGGGCACCCTTGTCTTGTTCCTGACTTTAGAGGAAATGCTTTCAATTTTTCACCATTGAGGATAATGTTTGCTGTGGGTTTGTCATATATAGCTTTTATTATGTTGAGGTATGTTCCTTCTATTCCTGCTTTCTGGAGAGTTCTTACCATAAATGGATGTTGAATTTTGTCAAAGGCTTTCTCTGCATCTAATGAGATAATCATATGGTTTTTGTTTTTCAATTTGTTAATGTGGTGTATAACATTGATTGATTTGCGGATACTGAAGAATCCTTGCATCCCTGGGATAAAGCCCACTTGGTCATGGTGTATGATCTTTTTAATGTGTTGTTGGATTCTGATTGCTAGAATTTTGTTAAAGATTTTTGCATCTATGTTCATCAGTGATATTGGCCTGTAGTTTTCTTTTTTTGTGGGATCTTTGTCAGGTTTTGGCCACCTGTATTTTTGTGCTCAGAGTTATGTTCCTGTGTTGTTGGAGAATTAGCTTGGTATGTCTTGCTCTGAAACTTGTTGACTCTTGGGTGGAGCTTGGTTTCAGTGTAGGTATGGAGTCTTTTGAATGAGCTCTTGTCGATTAATGTTCCCTGGAGTCAGTAGTTTTCTGTTGTTCTCAAGTTTTGGATTTAACCCTCCTGCCTCTGCCTTTTAGTCTTATTCTTACAGTAGGCTCAAGACTTCTCCATTCATACAGCACCAATGATAAAACATCTAGGTTGATGGTGAAAAGATTCTCCACAGTGGGGGACACCCAGAGAGGTTCACAGAGTTACATGGAGAAGATAAGAGGGAAGAGGGAGATAGAGGTAACCAGGAGGAGTAGAGGGGGAATCAAAAGAAGAGAGAGCAATCTAGCCAGTAATCAATTCCCTATTTGCTCTCCACAGTCTAGAACAGTCAGAGAGGTTCACGGAGTTCCACAGAGAAGAGAAGAGGGAGGAAGGAGATACAGGTGACCAGAGCAAGGTAATAGTAGGTTTTAAAAATGAAAATTAAAAGAGTAATAAAGAACTTAAAAATTTTAAAATAAAACTAAAAAAAAATTGAAAATGATAATAGTAAAATATATCTAGGAATTTCTCTGGAGCTGTTGAGGGCAGTGTGGTCAGTTCAGTTTCAGATAGTTCCTTGTTCCAGCTTATATTTCTTCTCGAGGTCTATAGGTCCCTTCCAATGTAGCCAGTGCCAACTACAGGGTTTTAATCTGTTGCACCTGTCACTTCCAAAGCGGTTCCCTCTTTGTTTATTTTGGCTTCCTCTGTTTGCAAGTCTCTTCAGTATCTAACTTCCACCCTGACACAAGGGGGCGAAAGTGGTCATTTATTTCAGCTCAGTTGTTCAATTGTGCTGCGGGGAGGGAGGAACACTGCAAACAAATATCACTGATGTGCGTGGGGAGTGTTCGCAGTGTCTAGGCCACACTGGGTTTGCCCCCACTCACGGCGTGTGTGCTTTCCTGGTCTACACTGCTCAGGCTCTAGGTTGCTGTGCAGGGGAGCTGTCTAAGGTGGGCCCTGGGTTTCGTGTACTTCCCAGGTCCAAGCCACCCAGGTTCAGGTTCTCGGGTACTCCACAAAGGCACAGACTCGGCTAGGCCTGTGTTTTGTGCCCTTCCCAGATCCGAGCAGCTCAGGGGACCAGGTGCTTGGTGAGCACACACTCCCCAGGTGGGCGGTGCATCTTATCACCTCCCCAGTCCCAGCAGCTCAGTTTCCTGGGTGGCAGCAGGAGCACCATCTCAGGTGTGCCATATATCTCTTCTGGGGAGCTGATCTCTGGCTGTGACCCTCCTGGTGGATGTCAACCGTCTAGGATCCCAGGAAGACTTGGTTAGCAACCAGGAGCTTGCTCACAGTTTGGTAGAGGATGATGGTCTCTGGGGCTGAGTTTGCCCCTTGCCTTTCAGCTCTGGCTGTTGCCCACATGCCTCCCTACCTTTGGTGGGGGATGGACCAGTCCGCAGCCCGCTAGCTCTCCTCTGGTATTTGCTTAGTCCTTTGTTCTGTGAATGGGCTGGCAGTGTCTTAGGTTAGAGCTTTTTGGGGGAAAGTTCTCTCTCTCTCTCTTCTTCTTCTCCCCCCGGCTATTCCATGGTTTGGGTCACTATCTCACGTTAGCTCCCTCAGATTGCCCTCAGGGCATTCATGCCCTGTCCTTATCCTAAGCAATGCAGCCCTCATCTCCCTGTTCAGCCCCCGCTTGCTGATGGTGGACAACAGCGTCTGGGCTACTTCTCCGCTGGGGGTTGCAGTTAGGCACGTCATCTGTGGGTTTTATTTATTTATTTTTTCCTCCCAGTTATGTTGTCCTCTGAGATTCTAAAACTTCCCACAGACCCGCCAGGGAGAGGATTTCCTGGTGTTTGGAAACTTCTCCTCTTTTATGACTCCCTCCCCGGGATAGGTCTCCATCCCTAACTCCTTTTTCTCTCTTTTTATCTTTTGTATTTTGTTCTACCTCCTTTCAAAGACAATGGGCTGCCTTTCTGGGTGCCTGGTGTCCTCTGCCAGTGTTCAGACATTGTTTTGTGGTACTTGCTCAGTGTTCAAATGATCTTTAAATGAATTTGTGGGGAAGAAAGTGGTCTCCCTGTCCTATTCCTCTGCCATCTTAGGACTGCCCCGAAACTTTTCCTTTCTTACCATAACAACTACTATTTTTTAATGAAAAAAATATTTTAGTTAAAAATATTTAGTCCCATTAGTTTATTGTACAGATGGAAAAATTGGCCTCAAGATATGAATTGTGTGTGTGTGTGTTGGATGTGTGTGTGTGCATGCTCGTGTGCATGTGCATGTCTGTGTGTTTGTGTGTGTGTGTGTGTGTAGGCTCCTCAGATAGTGCTAGTGGTAAAGAACCTGCCTGCCAATAGGTTTGATCCCTGGATAGGGAAGATCCCCTGGAGAAAGGCAGGACAACCCACTCCAGTATTCTTACCTGGAGAATCCCATGGACAGGGCAGTCTGGCGGGCTATAGTCCATAGGATTGCAAAGAGTCAGACAGTACTGAAGTGACTTAGCATGCACGCACACACACGTTTGTGTGTGTGAGAGTGCGTGTGTGTGAATATATATTGAAGGTGGGAATAAAGATGTTTTCAGAATATAATCCATCTAGAAAAGAGGAGCATGTTTGGTTTAACTGAAAAGCTGAAAGTTTTCTTGTTTTTCATAAACCAAATAGTTATTTTTTTCTGCACCTAAAGCTTAGCTATCAAATTGTCTTGTGGCATGACACTTGATCCAGAGGTAGATATTCTCCACTAATAGAAGGTATCTATCACAGAATACTAATGCAGCAAAATGAAATCACACAAGCACTCTTTTTAGATAGGTCTCAGTGAATCTACTTGCTCATTTCAATCCAAATCAAATCTATCTTAAAATATTAATGCAAAGATTAATCTACACAAATACAGAGTCAGCCTGGAGGGAGATTAAAGAGAATACAACAGGATGGCTATTGAATCCTCAGGCATGAAATTGCAGTGTCTGGGTGTGAGCTCTTACAAGGTAGCTATTTGCATAAACCAACAGGCACAATGAAACACTTTTTCTCAAAAGATAGCAACATTAGTAGTTCCCTAGGTCTATTTGCTGCTGATAAAAGAGGCATTTTTCTTTAAACTTAAATGTCTTTTTGCTAAACTTTTTTGTTTGACTTTCATTCCTGGGTATTTTAAAACTGAATAATGTACATGCTAAGTTGAAAGAGTCCAACTAGTGGACTGCAAGGAGATCAAACCATTTCCTAAAGGAAATCAGTCCTGAATATTCATTGGAAGGACTGATGCTGAAGCTGAAACGCCAATACTTTGGCCACCTGATGCGAAGAACTGACTCATTGTAAAGGACCCTGATGCTGGGAAAGATTGAAGGCAGGAAGAGAAGGGGACAACAGAGGATGAAATGGTTGGATGGCATCACCGACTCAATGGACATGAATTTGAGCAGACTCTGGGAGTTGGTGATGGACAGGGAAGCCTGGCATGCTGCAGTCCATGGGGTTGCAAAGAGTCAGACATGACAGAGTGACTGAACTGAACTGAACAGTTCTTTGGTTTCCTTAGGTAAATTTATTCCTAGATATTTAATTCTTTTTGTTGCAATGGTAAATGGGATTGATTCCTTAATTACTCTTTCTGATTTTTCATTTTTAGTATATACAAACGCAAATGATTTCTGTGTATTGATTTCCTATCCTGCAACTTTGCCAAATTCACTGATTAGCTCTAATAATTTTCTGATACTATCTTTAGGGTTTTCTATGTACAGTATCATGTCATCTGCAAACAGTGAGAGCTTTACTTCTGTTCCTATCTGGATTCCTTTTATTTCTTTTTCTTCTCTGATTGCTGTAGCTAGGACTTCCAGAAATATGTTCAATAATAGTGGTGAAAGTGAACACCTTCATCTTGTTCCTGATCTAAAGGTGAATGCTTTCAGCTTTCCACCTTTGAGAATAATATTTGCTGTAGTCTTATGATATATAGCCTTTACTATGTTGAGATAGGTTCCTTCTATGCCCATTTTTTGAAGAGTTTTAATCATAAATGTGTGTTGAAATTTGTCAAAGGCTTTTTATGCATCTATTGAGATTATCATATGGTTTTTATCTTTCAATTTGTTAATACAGGGGCTTCCCTGGTGGCTCAGATGGTAAAGCATTTGCCTGCAATGAGAGAGACCTGGGTTCGACCCCTGGCTCAGGAAGATCCCCTAGAGAAGGAAATGGCAACCCACTCCAGTATTCTTGCTTCAGAAATCCCATGGACAGAGGAGCCTGACGGGCCACAGTCCATGGGGTCTCAAAGAGCTGGACATGACGCGGTGACTAAACAACAGCAATGCTAATACCCTCCACACCGACAATGGCTTCACTGACTCCTGCTTAGACAGGCTCCTCAAGCTTCCTGACTGATTAGTCAGGCCCCTGTGTGGCCTTTCACCACTCTCTGGACTCACTGATCCAGACACACAGACATTCCTGCTCCTGTTTACATGTGCCTCTTCAAGTCTCACTTTTCACCCTGTCTTCAAGACACAGATCAAGACTCATTTTCCCCAGGAAGCCTTTCATGAGTTTCATGGTAAAACATTCCCATCAATTTGGTAAATCCCCACCGCTCTTAGTATCTCCAGCACAAAATGCAAGTATAATCAAAATAGAGCAGTGTGGATATGTCAGTTCCAAACTCCCAATCTCTCACCCTTCCTTCCCCCCCAGTAACCATAAATTTGTTCTTTAAGTCTGTGAGTCTGTACATGCTGCTATAAATAAAATGGATAATAAATAAGGACCTATTGTACAGCACAGGGAAATCTGCTCGAGGTTATGTGGCAGCCTGGATGGAAGGGAATCTGGGGGAGAATTGATACATGTATATGTATGACTGAGTCCCTTCCCTGTCCACCTGAAATGATCACAGCATTGCTAACTGGCTATACTCCAAAATAAAAATTAAAAAATGAAATGTCTTCCCATGAAAAAAATTTTATATTAAAAATAATAAAAATATAAAACATGTAATTATAACTTATTTGTTCTGACCTTTATGTATTTGTATAATCTTTTTTTTTTGTCTTTTTGCCATTTTATATTCATGCCTCTTTTGTCATAGATTAATTGCCCATATATATATGAGTGTATGTATTTGTAATTCTTAACTATCCAGACAGAATACAAGCTTCTTGAAGAAGTGGGGAAAATTATACTTTGGAGACTGGAAATTTGAACTCTGATGTTGACTGTGTCATTACCTAGATAACAAGCTGTTTTAATCTATATCTGGGCTTGGCAATCATTAAATGGTGGGGCTGGAGCAGATGGTACCTCACTGTAGATCTTAGGTTTCTTTTCCGTTCATCATAGTCTCACTGTTAGGCGCAGGATGGGTTTGTAACACATGCTTTTTTTTTTCTTTTTAACTCATAGCAATGAGAATTTTTTTTTTTAATGGGGATCATTTTTGGAGTCTTTATTAAATTTGTTATAATGTTGCTTCTGTTTTATATTTTGTTTTTTTTGGCCAGGAGGTATGTGTGATTTCAGCTCCCTGACCCGGGATTGAACCCCTGCACTAGAAGGTGAAGTCCCTAACATATACTTTTTATTCATTGATAAAATAATTAACTTACATGCATGATGAGATATATGAGGCTAAGACAATTCCAACCTTGTACTGCATGCAAAGTAGAATTGAACCCAGTGCAGGGAAGAAAGTTGCTCATTTGGGAAAACTCTGCTGGCTCAGAAATGCTGTGGTTAGTTCAATGATCTTTTATCAGCAATCATCACTTAAAGTCACTAGAAACTCAGTCATTCTTCTTATGGCCAAATTTTAATCCATCAAATTCTCAAGCATTTAAAACTGCATTCTATTTTTAGTCAATGGATTCATTATCTTAAATTGGTGAAAATTGGATTTTCCAGGTCAAAATAGCTGTGTTAGTTGCTCAGTCGTGTTTGACTCTTTTCAAACCCATGGACTGCAGCCCACCAGACTCCTCTGTCCATGAGATTTTTGAGGCAAGAATACTGGAGCAGGTTGTCATTGCCTTCTCCAGGCAATCCTCCTGACCCAATGATTGAACCCAGGTCTCCTGCCATTGTAGGCAGCTTCTTTACTGTCTGAGTCACCAGGGAAGCCTGATCAAAATAGAAGTCAGATCAAGTGGGGAGCAGGTGGTGACCACAGGTTGGGGGGCAGGATACTGCAAAGTTATAGGGAAAGGAGTGTGGATGAAGAAATAAGGTAGATAGGGATAATGTTACAGTTTCAAAAAAAATAGATAAATAAAGACAATTTCAGGGAATTCTCTAGTGGTCCAGTGGTTAGGACTCAGCTCATTCACTGCCATGGCCCAGATTGGATCCCTGGTCAGGGAACTAAGATCCTGCATGCTGTGTGGCATGGATAGAAAAAAAACAAAAGTTTAAAAAAGAGAGAGCGTCTCTCAATAGTTATAGCTCTGGCAATTTGTAAGGTTGCTTGTAAAGGCAAAGATGGTTTCTCAATGGTTTCTAATTCAATAGAACTGCTCAAGACAGAGGAAACTTACATTCTATTACTTGATCTCTTTTGAAAGTGTGGCTCTTTCTCCCAACTATTACATACTTCATAAAGTTAAATATTATCATTTCATGTCAAGTATGACTAGTGAGACTGGTTTCAGTTTAGGACAGGTTCATGCTAAACGGAGCCTGGTAGGATTTTCTCCTTGCTCTCCCTGCAGGCAACACACCATTTTTTATTGTTTAGGATCCTATGATGTGTACTACAAACAAGGGGTGCATTCTTATCTATAAGCAGAGGCTGCCTGATAAACTGCAGGGATGAATAATTTATAAGGTAGCAGTAGGGGAAGTGGCATTTCACACTTCTTTCCATGTGAAATGTCACATGAATTCCAAACAGGCTAAACAGTTTAGGAGGAAACCTACAAGCACTGGTAAAGGAAAGCGAGTGCTCCATAAGGTGGTCATTACGGTATTACTCAAGGAGGATACTTGGGACTTTACTGCAGGTCCAGTGGCTAAGACTCTGCACTCACAATGTTTGCTTCCTGGTCAGAGAACAAGATCCCACATGCTGCAACTAAGATCTGGTACAGCCAAATAAATATATTTTCTTTTAAAGGAAGGATTCTAATCCAAGTATTCCTCTCCATTGATTAAACGTTAAAACAAATGACAACTTCTCAAATCAATGTTATGAAATAATGATTATAAACATGGAAATAGCATCGATAAGGCAAATAGGCTTAGGCTTTCTTCCACTCAATTTCAGTCAATTTATAGCAAACAAATTCTGAAAAACTCCATTTTCTAATCATGCAGGAAGTCTTCCATTAAAAGAGAATCCCAAAATAGAGTTTGACAGATTATTATGCATCATATTGCATGGTTTAACATTAGTCCATTTAATCAGAAAATCCAGTCAAAATTGCGTCTCTGAATTCAAATCATCAAGCCATTGCTAGCTCTTTATTTGTAAAGATGGTTAGCAAGATTAAACTGAAACAGTAGAAGATCCAAGTTTTGAAAGTAAGATTGCATTTTAATTTTATTTGATAATTAATATTTAGTTGATATTTTGGAAAGTCAAAATTTGCAGCTATCTTATTAAATTCTTGATTTATTACCTAATCTGGTTTGTAGTAATATATCATTTCTTAAAGAACATTAAAGAAAACTAGATTCTTCAAAGAAATCTGTTAAACACCTTTATATATGAAATATTATAATTTATGGAAGATAGAAAAATATCAAGTTATTACTTTTTTTTCTCTAAGGACCCATCATTCAACCTGTGTGGGTGGAGGGCAAGAAGTAACACCTTAGAGAAAGAGATGATGAGATGTGTGTGTGCTAAGTCACTTCAGTTGTGTCCAAGTCTTTGCAACCCTGTGGACTGTAACCCACCAGGCTTGCTATCCATGGGATTCTCCAGGCAAGAATATTGAAGTGGGTTGCCATTTCCTTCTCAAGGGGATCTTCCTGACCCAGGGATCAAACCCACATCTCCTGTGAATCCTACCTTTCAGTATTGTTCAGTTCAGTTCAGTCACTCAGTCGTGTCTGACTCTTTGCGACCCCATGAGTCACAGCACGCCAGGCCTCCCTGTCCATCACCAACTCCCGGAGTTCACTCAGACTCACATCCATTGAGTCAGTGATGCCATCCAGCCATCTCATCCTCTGTCGTCCCCTTCTCCTCCTGCCCCCGATCCCTCCCAGCATCAGAGTCTTTTCCAATGAGTCAACTCTTCGCATGAGGTGGCCAAAGTACTGGAGTTTCAGCTTTAGCATCATTTCTTCCAAAGAAATCCCAGGGCTGATCTCCTTCAGAATGGACTGGTTGGATCTCCTTGAAGTCCAAGGGACTCTCAAGAGTCTTCTCCAACACCACAGTTCAAAAGCATCAATTCTTTGGTGCTCAGCCAGTATTGTTAGGTGCTGACTATTGCCCAACAGGAATTCAGAGAGAAGAGATCAGCCTGGCCTGGAACAGTCATGGAAGGCTTTCCAAATGGCCAGAACGTTTGTTATTTAGTTCTCAACTTTTCTCTTTCCCTCTCTGGTTTACCAATAATTGCAGATGATTATACCAGCCAAATAGTTTTTGTGCCTTCATCTTAGCCATAAGGCCACCAGCTCAAATATGGCAACATATTTCTAAATGGTAGCCTTTCACTCAGTCAGACATTTGTAAGGCATCCTAAAAGCCCCAGCTTGAGGGGTCTTCATAAATGTCTCTCCACTGTGAAAAGAGAGCTATACAATCTCGCTCCTTAGCCAAATGCACAGTCACTCTTGAAAGGCACATACCTTGCCTTTGTTTACAGAGCCATTAAGTGACAGAGCCAAGACTCATATCCATCTGCTTTGTTCAGAGCCTATTTACTTAGTCCAAAATGCCATATTGTAATCACCAGGAATTTGCCTGTCTCCTGGGAAACTAGTCTTCAAGAGCATCAGCTGCACTGTGTCTTATTCATTTCTGTATTATCAGTGCCATGCCTCATCAGACACTTAATAATAACTACCTGCTAAATAATTTCAGAAATCTTGTGTCATGAAGGTGGAGGACTCATTCAGGAAGACAGAACCCATAATCAGTGACATCAAGAGAGGATATCTCATGGAGAGAAGTGGCTGAAAAAGTCCTAGAAAGGCTAAACAGACAAAAAGGTGAGCGACTGTTTGTTGGGTACAGCATTTCAGTTTTCCAAGATAGAGTCCTGGAGACAGATGGTGGTGGTGGTTGCACAATATGAATGCACTTATAATCACTGAATTGTCACTTAAAAATGATTAAGATGGTAAATTTGATGTTGTGTGTGCACTCAGTCATGTCTGACTCTTTGTGGTTACATGGACCGTAGCCCACCAGGCTCCTCTGTCCATGGAATTTTCCTGGCAAGAATACTGGAGCAGGTGGCCATTTCCTACTCCAGGGGATCTTCCTGACCCAGGGATCCAACCGACGTCTTCTCTTAGGTCTACTGCATTGGCGGGTGGGTTCTTTACCACTAGCACTACCTGGTGTATTTTACCACGATAAGCATTTGAGGGGAAAACGGGGACAGGAATTCAGCCTAGAAGTTAGTATCAATAGAAAGTGAACCAGCTTCAGGTCTAGGGGGACAAAGGGGAAGACTGTGTTGCTGGAGCTAAGGGACCTGGGTTATCTGGCCAGCTAGGACCCCAAAAGGAGGGACCCTCTAGCCAGAGCAGGAAACAGGGAGGACAGAGAGCTAGTGTCAGAGCTGGAGAACGAGGCAGAGGCAGGTGCTGGCTTCTCTTCACTGCTCTATGGTCATCCCACCCTCCAAATCCAAGGGGAAGCCAGTTGCCAATGTAGTCAAAGTGATAGCATTTGCAGAGATCAGGAGCAGTAGGGTAGGGAAGGGATTATTAGGGCAAACAGGCACAAAACTGGCACAGGTGAAAGTACTTCAGGCAGCAAATAGCGGGATCTAAGACATAGTGGAAACAAGTACAGTGTGGAGAGTAGATGAAATAAAGATGTTCTTTAGGTTGGGAATGATGTCTGAACATGAACTTGGGAGTACAGGGACAAATACTGCAGTAAATAAAGTGAGGCCAACTTGGGGGAGATCTTTAAAGGGAAGAGTTTTCACATAACATCACTGAATGTTTGGAAATAGAAAGCACTGAGGGCATGCTTCAGTTACACTATAAATAGGCCATGGACGCATCATGCATTAGAGGTAAATCAACAGTTTCTGAGTACAAATCCTCAGAATCAAGTAATAGTTGCGATGTCATCTTTAATGACCTCATTCTTCTAGAGCAGGGGTTCCCAACCTCCCGGCCACGGACTGGTACCTCCTGTCCGATCAGTGGTGACATTAGATGAGAAATAAAGTATACAACCTGGAGAAGGAAATGGCAACCCACTGCAGCATTCTTGCCTGGAGAATCCTATGGACTGAGGAGCATGGCGGGCTACAGTGCATGAGTGGCACAGAGTCAGACACGACTTAGCGACGGAGCACACATAAAGTGCATAATAAATGTAATGTGCTTGAATCAAAATGACCCCTTCCCCACCTCCCATCCCTGTCCCATGGAAAAAAATGTCTTCCCAAAACTGGTTCCTGCTGCCAGAAAGTCGGGGACTGCTGTACTTTGTGAGGGATGTATTACTATTGTCCCTATTTTATAAACCAGGGAGGTTAAGAGAGGTCAGGTAAGTTTCAAGGACACTCACCTGGTAAGGGACAGAGCTGGGACTTGAATGAGGCCCTTAGACTCCGGAGCCCACGTGCTCCCTACAGGATGTCCTGCTTTGGTTTCGCCACACTCAGCGTTCCAGTTGCTATATTTGGAGATCTCTGAAGACAGATGGCACAGTTGTTGGTAGCTTGGTCCAACGATTAGTCACTCCACAATCAATACATGATTTTTAATTTTAATTTCCAAATGACTTTTTCTCCCCGTGCTTCATTCCTTTATCCAAACTAGAGAACAGCTGCTCCGGGAGTGG
The DNA here is from genome assembly GCF_027580195.1 of Bos mutus. Classification (NCBI taxonomy): domain Eukaryota; kingdom Metazoa; phylum Chordata; class Mammalia; order Artiodactyla; family Bovidae; genus Bos; species Bos mutus. Next base: position 12,457,069 of record NC_091640.1, on the reverse strand, counting down.
TATTTATCTAAATTCCATCTCTTTCCTTTCTACACAAAACCACTTCCTATGCTCTGAGGTATGAGAGTAAAAATGGATTCGTTCAAAAGGAACAATTTTTGCCCTTGGGAAACTTGAATACTTTGAGAAGTTAAAATCCTCTTAGGAAAATTCCACCCATTCCACCTCCTTTGCTGTTTCTTCAGTGATTTAGTTTTTCCTAATTGCTATTTTGTTCTTATCAGGAGTATTTTCTGGTTTCTAGTTTCTTTCAACATCAATTGCATGACTGCTATAGCTTTTATGATTTTCCCCTCTACTCTACTGTTGTGGTTTGGAAACCTTTTGTTATATTATTTTTTGGCCATAAGGCTTCTCTGACCAGGGATTGAACATGCACCCCCTGAATTGGAAGTGCATAGTCTTAACCAGTGGACCATCAGGGAAGTCCTGAAAAGCTTTTGTTAACTTGCTTGATTCTTCAAATGAAGCATGGGAGGGTTTTTTTGTTTTTTGTTTTTTTCATTTTCCCTTACATTTTGAAGCCTTTAAAATTTGAATAGACATGAAATGTGAGCAGTTCTTGGCTGGATCTCCACCCAGGACTCAAGTAGATTTTCTCCTCTTTGTGAAATTCTCTGAGGCTTGCATGCCTTGACAATGCTGCAAGCAAAACTTGTTCTTTCTATATAAAAATAGAAAGCTATTTAGAAATACTTTAAGAAATAAGAAAACCACTCAGAACATAGTTTATTAGGGGTGCACTTGGGGTGATTCTGAGTTGGCCCCAGGGAAAATGTAAACAGTCATAGTTCTCCACCACTCCTTCTGAACAAAATCTTCTTTAGGACAGAGAACATATCTGGGAGCACATTTGGTGTACTATTACACATCCAGAAAGTAATTAATTATAATATTTTAAACAGTTGTGAAGGGCAGCCTGAGGCACCAGTGGTTTTGGAAACAGATTTTGCATATCTACTAAACTGAATGGCATAATAGCTCATTTCTGAAAATATTGGTCTTGGAGGAATCATTCTATCCTGACTTTACTCATCGTAAGGATGCCTGAAACTTTCTGGGCTTCCCCAGTGGCTCAGTGGTAAAAGAATCTGCTTGCAATGCAGGAGCCACAGGAGTATCTGGGTTCAATTCCTGGGTTGGGAAGATCCCCTAGAGAAGAGCATGGCAACCCACTCCAATATTCTTGCCTAGAGAATCCCCATGGACAGAGAAGCCTGGTGGGCTACAGTCTATAGGGTTGCACATGACTGAAATCAGAGTGGTACATGACTGAAGCGACTGAGCACGCACACACTTAAACTTCTCCAGTGACAAGGGTTTCTTTTCATTTGCAAATATCTAGGGGTTAGGTACCAGGACACATTATTTACTGTTAAAAGCTCACAATTTCACCACAGGATATGCTAGTTTACTTAGTTTATCTGATTATCAGCTATAGACTGTGATCCTAATCCTATAAATATGTGCTGATGTAGTCCTAGGGGCAGGGAAAAATGACTCATTCAACATATACATCATTAGTCTGTTCTGGGCAAGACAGTTTAGATCACAGGTGTAGGGGAGGAGCTTAAAGAGAAAGCCAACATTGATCTTGACTGGGGGGGCCACTGGAAGTAGGCTTGAGGAGATTTCTGGGTCTCTAATCTGGAGAGGGCCCAGGCAAACCAGGAGCTGATTGCTCTATTTTCCACCAAAGAACTTACAGTCTAATTGGAAAGAGAAACACCCATAAAAGGTGAGAAATAAAAATAAAGTGCTCCCATTGGTGAGGAGGGAGAAATGAGTTCCAGCTGAAAGGATTTGGGGCGAGGTGAGTGTAAATGCCCATACAAACCTGGGGGGCTGGAGGAAAAAAATTCAATGAATGGCATTTTGTTAAGATGGGACTTGATGAGGTCAAGAAATGTCATTCTCCTAGGTGTCCTTAAAAATAGCCAAATTGATAAAAAGTAAAGAGAGACAATGTTGTTATTACCAAAATCTTGGAAAGAGAACAAATCTTTTGAGAGAAACTGCAAGTAATTTCTGCTGGATAGAGAGACTTGGGGGCCAAAGTGAAGGCACACCCAAGGGCGTTTCACAACGTCCCCTTCTGAGAAGTTGGTACAAGCTTGGAAGTTAAAGAAGCAAATCTTGGCAGAGCTCCATGGATACTCCTTAACTTGGGGGCTGAGGGTACACTGTAGGCTGACATGGAACACATTGCCTTTACCATCACTTCCACTGCTGGGGATTAAGGAGCAATCTGAGTAGGATAAATGTGAACGTCCAGAGTTTGTAGTGAGGTTTCACTGAGCAGGGTGTGGGGAAATGCTTTCCTCTGGGCAGTGGCCCTTCCCTTGGAAAATAGAATTTCCTCCTGAGCTAGCAGCCTTCTAAGGAGAATTTGGTGTGTGTGCCTGTCCTGGAAACCAAGATCAGCCCAGAGTCCAATACAGAGAGCTGACCCTTGACCCCACAGAGAGAAACCTAACAGCTGGCCTTGACTGTCCAAGGTTCTGAATTTCTCTTAGGCTGCTGGTTTCATTAAACTGACTTCCCAGGAAGCGCTAGTGGTAAAGAATCTGCCCATCAATGTGAGAGGCGCAGGTTCAATCCCTGGGTGGGGATGATCCTCTGGAGAAGGAAATGGCAACCCACTCCAGTATTCTTGCCTGGGAAATCCCATGGGCAGAGGAGCCTTGCTGGCTACAGTCCATGGGTTACAGTCCTTGAGGGCTACAGTTGCAAAGGATCAGACACAACTGTGCCCACACACACACACAGGATCTGGTAAAGTCAATTTAAAAACAAATAAACAAAAGCCTCTTGAGCTTAAAGTTTGAGAGAAGATTTTTAACAGCAAGCAGATGGACAGTAAGGATCACGGGAGCATCCACCCACTCTATTTACATGCAAACATGAGGATAGAAGAGACCATTTCTCTCTCCAAGAGGTACAAATAGGAAACAGTGAACAGGAGGACTTTCTAAAAGATTTTACAGCTCAAATAAGGAGAGGGACTTGGTACTCAATCCCCAGGAAAAGAGTTGGTTTTGAAGATTTACTGCAGGATATAAATTATATTTGGGCAATACTTTCTTTATGATCTCAGTAAAATATAAGACAAGAGGGACTTTTATATAAGAGTGAAAGATGACATAGAATTGTAGAAGACCGAGGTGAAACTCGAGTTGTCTGAAAGTAAAAAAAAAAAAAAGAAAGAATGTAAAATAATTTGAGAACATTAAAAATGCAATTGTGAAATTTAAAACTGCTTTAGAAGTCATAAAATAACAAAACCAATATTGAAGAAATTTTAATTAGTAGATAGAAAGCCTGCTTGAAGCAGCTAACAAACACAAGAAAATGGAGAGGAAAACATGATTGATGAGAGAGATGCAGTGGATTGAACTGATTTGGAGTTCTTATATGTGCATGTTTGATGCTTCTGAACTAAAAACTAAAGCAAATAGAATTATTTACACATACAAAATTAACAATTTTCTGAATTGAAGAAAAACTCAAGACTTCATATAAAAAGAACTCAAGAAATATCTGGAAAAAGCCATGTAACATGGAAAATTTTTTGAAAAGAGAGCAAAATAAAAATTTTCTCTCCATGAACACTTGATGCTTCAAAAATAAAACATAAAGAATAGAAGAGCTTTTAAGGATGCTGATGAAAAAACTGTTAAAAATTAATAACTTTCCTTTATTCTAACCAAATAATTTATTAAAGCATTAAAGATGTAATTAATAATAACAAAAATAATAAGCAGCTAGTAGTAACCCTAAGAAAGAAGTGTCTATATACATTAGCATTTTTATCCATACTACTATAAAATTTGAGTGAGTGAATGCAATGTAGAATAAGTAGAGGTTAAGTTCCTACTATTAGATGCAAAGATTCAATAATGCACAGATATCAATTTTCCCCAAAATGAATGCAATCCCAATTAAAAATCTCAGTAGAAATTTTTTGGAACTTGGCAAGGTGGCTCTAAAGTGTGAAATTATCTTTGTTTCAAAAAGAGGGAAAATATTTGAAAAATATTTGGAAAAAGGAATAATCAAGTGTGTTTTTTCCTACTATCATATTAAAATGAATAATTTTCATTTTATGAAAAAATTGAATTTTATGAAATTTTATGAAAATTTCATTTTATAAATAAATGAATAATTTTTAAATGAAAATGAAAATTAAATTTTCATTTAAAGCTGATTAGATAGAGAAGTTAAAAATTAAAAACAGAAAAACTAGAAGCAGGAACAAATATAGAAGACTGCATAACTCAATTGCTATTAAAATTAGTTGGAGGAAATATCAATTATTTATTAAATAATATCAAGAATGTTTACTACTAGGAAAAAAAAGCATTATTTCTTTATCCTATGCCACAAAATTAATTCCATATTAATTAGAAATCTAACTATACACATGAATACCATAAATTAATGAACATAACATGGGAGTAAGCATATCTACACATGAATGTCAATTTGACTACAAGACACATTAAAATCTTTTATATTTTTTAAAAACATATTTAATTAGAGCCAAGAACACAGAAAGAAAATAATGAACATATGAAGAACTACTGAAATCCATAAGAACATCTTTAACATCTTCGAAAAAAATTTAAAGGACACCTAAAGTTGATTTACAAAAAATTAATAATAATAGAGGTCAAAAATTGGAGGGGAACTATTTTTATATGAATCTAATAAAATGTAGTCCATGGGGTCACAAAGAGTCAGACACAACTGAGCAACTGAACTGAATAAAATGCAATTTTAAAATATCATTATTTTTCATTCATGATATTAATGCATGCTTAAAATACTGAGAATTATTGAGAACATGGAGAGAACTCTTAAACACTGCTGATGAAAGGGAATTTATGCAGAGTACATCATGAGAAATGCTGGGTTGAAAGAAGCACAAGCTGGAATCAAGATTGCCAGGAGAAATATCAATAACCTCAGATACGCAGATGACACCACCCTTATGGCAGAAAGTGAAGAGGAACTAAAAAGCCTCTTGATGAAAGTGAAAGAGGAGAGTGAAAAAGTTGGCTTAAAGCTTAGCATTCAGAAGACTAAAATCATGGCATCTGGTCCCATCACTTCATGGGAAATAGATGGGGAAACAGTGGAAACAGTGTCAGACTTTATTTGGGGGGGGGGGCTCCAAAATCACTGCAGATGGTGATTGCAGCCATGAAATTAAAAGACGCTTACTCCTTGGAAGGCAAGTTATGACCAACCTAGATAGCATATTGAAAAGCAGAAACATTACTTTGCCAACAAAGGTCCGTCTAGTCAAGGCTATGGTTTTTCCTGTGGTCATGTATGGATGTGAGAGTTGGACTGTGAATAAAGCTGAGCGCCGAAGAATTGATGCTTTTGAACTGTGGTGTTGGAGAAGAGTCTTGAGAGTCCCTTGGACTACAAGGAGATCCAACCAGTCCATTCTAAAGGAGATCAGTCCTGGGTGTTCTTTGGAAGGACTGATGCTAAGCTGAAACTCCAATACTTTGGCCACTCATGCAAAGAGTTGACTCATTGGAAAAGACTCTGATGCTGGGAGGGATTGGGGGCAGGAGGAGAAGGGGACGACAGAGGATGAGATGGCTGGATGGCATCACCGACTCGATGGACATGAGTTCGGGTGAACTCCGGGAGTTGGTGATGGACAGGGAGGCCTGGCCTACTGTAATTCATGGGGTCGCAAAGAGTCAGACACGACTGAGCAACTGAACTGAGAAGGGAATTTAGAAAGATGTACTAGAGACAATGTTTTTAGAAATATTTATAAGTTTTGACCCAGAAATTTCATTTTCAGTTGTTTCCTTAAGAAAATAATCAGAAATATTAGTTTAAAATAATTTCACCATTACTTTAAATAGTGGAAACTGGATGTATTCTAACTACACACCCTTATGATGTTATTTAAGAAGATTATGGTACACATTTATCATAGGATATTATGTAACCACGAACGATGTAGTTTCAAAGCCCTAATAGCTAAATTAATGTACTGTAAGTCAAAACCATGTTGCATATCTTCAAAATTTTCTGTGTGATCTTTTATTTAAATAATATAAAATTAGACAACTTTTATGAAAACCAAAGAGTTTACCCCATCGTGATAATTCCATAACACAATATTTGTAGCAAAAACAGTTTATAATAACTACTTGAAGAATTCTGATTTTCTCAGGAATACTTTATCATAACTTTTGAGGAAAAAAAACTTAAAAATTACAGTTGCTGTGTTTTCAGGTCAGGATTTAAACATGAGCTGTAGTTCATCTTACATCAGATTTGTTTGCTCTAATGACCGTCCATGGGATTTTCCAAGCAAGAGTACTGGAGTGGGGTGCCATTGCCTTCTCCGATGCCGCTTTACAAGAACTGTTTATAGAGGCTGTGTGAAGAATTACTCAACTTGGTCAGAAGAGGGAGCTTATGGATAACAAAAAAAGCATAAATACACACTCTTATCAGAAGTGAAGTGAAATGAAGTCAAAGTCCCTCAGTCTTGTCTGACTCTTTGCAACCCCATGGACTATAAGTCCGTGGAATTCTCCAGGCCAGAATACTGAAGTGGGTAGCCTTTCCCTTCTCCAGGGGATCTTCCGAACACATAGAGTATTATTTCAAGTCCATATATTGACTGCAAATGAAAAAAATATGTAACCACAGAATATTTCCATGATAGCTTTAAAAAAATCTGTTTTGTCTTATAATTTGATGAAATATTAAACTTACTTTCATTCTTAAGAGGATTTCATGTCTCACTCTGTCCTCATACTATTTGCACATTTGACCTCTGTGTTGCTGATAAAGTGAAAAGCTGGCTGATGGAGGTATGTATCTATGTTGCTTTATCCTTTTCTCTTGCATGCAGCAAAGTTGGTAAGTGAGCCAAGGAACAAGATGGTGCACAGCAAGAAGTCATGAAAACTAACTGCTGAATAAAAATTTATTATATGTTATTTAATAAAAAGCTTCCATGATAGCTCAGCAGGTAAAGAATCTGCCTGCATTGCAGGAGACACAGGAGATGTGGGTTCAATTTCTGGGTCAGAAAGATCTCCTGGACGAGGAAATGGCAACCCACTCCAGTATTCTTGACTGGAGAATCCCATGGACACAGGAACCTCATGGGCTATATAGTCCAAAGGATCTCATAAAGTGACTGAGTGATTGAACACACAATTAAGGAAAATATAGGGGCAAAGTTTTCTGTTCAAAATAGTTCATTAAGGATAATAAATATAAAAAGTGAAAATATATCAATCTAATTCAATGGGTTTTTTGTATAAATACTCAAAATTTAAAACTAATATTAGCTTTCTAGTTTTCGGTATTGTGCAAAGTTTTCATAAACCTAACCATGTTGGAGGTGTGATATTAACAGTAAACTATAGCAAACCAGGAGAAGGCGATGGCACCCCACTCCAGTACTCTTGCCTGGAAAATCCCATGGACGGAGGAGCCTGGTAGGCGGCAGTCCATGGGGTCGTGAAGAGTCAGACACGATTGAACGACTTCACTTTCACTTTTCACTTTCAAGCGTTGGAGAAGGAAATGGCAACCCACTCCAGTGTTCTTGCCTGGGGAATCCCAGGGACAGGGAAGTCTGGTGGGCTGCCGTCTATGGGGTCGCACAGAGTCGGACATGACTGAAGCGACTTAGCAGCAGCAGCAGCATAGCAAACCAAGAACCAGAAGAGACTTCCCTAGAAGTCCAGTGGTTAAGAATCTGCATTCTACTGCAGGGAACATGGATTCAATCTCTGGTCAAGGAATTAAGATACCACATGCACAGTGGCATGACAAAAAATAATAATAATAATAATAAAACCACACAGAATAAAGTTTTGTTATTATCATAAACATATGATGGTGAGAAGTATAACTCAGAGTACAGGATGTAACAATAATGAAGATAATCCTTTTTAAATTAGTGTTCATGAACACAATTACTGCATTCAATTCTTGTCTCTCTGTGTTGAAGGAGAAGTTAAAAAAAAAAATGGAAGTAGATGCACACCAGAGTCATAAGTAACACTCAAATTTGGAAAATAAATCACAAAAAATTCCATATATAGGGTGAATTCTTAAGTTAGTTACCTTGAAGGGAGAATTTGAAACGGTTACTCAGTGTTTTTCAAATATAAGATGGTTGATCACACCCAGGGGCTGGGACCAGATGTTTTCTGTCCTTCAAGTTAAAAAAAAAAAAAGATGAATTGTTCATTTCAGTGACTACTGCAAAGGTGAAGAAAGAATAATCGGGGAGTGTATGCTTCTGGTCTATGGTGTGGATCAGTGCTAATCTGGCATGAAGCCTGGACCTAAACAACCTTAAATGGGTCCTATTATTTGTATGCAGCCTGGCTTAGATTGTCCCAAGCCTTTCTTGAATTTATGTGTGCTGCTGAATTAATTTGACAAAAAATGTTTGGTGTGATGTAGGTGCGCTATCAGGTGGCAAGGATAATTGAAGTTTCTTACGATGTAAGGCAGGAAGAAAGGGCTTGGGATAGGATTTTCAGGCAATCCAAAAATAGAAGGAAAATGGGGTATTTAGGAAGAGAGAAAATGGATGGCTGATATTCACATTGATAAGAGGAAAAGATATTCTGTGTATTTCACTCTTTACCTTCTTCTTATCAGTAATCAACTATTTATTTTCACTGTTTTAAGAGATGAAAGGGCTTCCCCCATGGCTCAGTGGTAAAAGAATCTGTCTGCAATGCAGGAGATGGAGGAGATGAGAGTTCGATCCCTGGGTGGGGAAGATCCCCTGGAGGAGGACATAGTAACCCACTTCAGTATGCTTGCCTGGGAAATCCCATGGATGGAGGAGCCTGGCAGACTATGGTCCATGGAGTTGCAAAGGGTTGGACACCACATAAGTGACAGAGCACACATACAAGAGATGAACATTTCTCTAGAGGAGGAACAAAGAATTCTTATAGTTGCATTTTAAATACTATCTACCGGGAGATATTTATTTTATTGTTGGTATATTTTCATACATATCTCCACCCTAAATACACCCACATTTCATGTATATGTGCTCTCTAAGTCTATGACTTCAAACAGTTATTTAAAAGCACCATTTATTAAACCCTGACCTCATGCCAACCTTTGGGTGACGTGATGGATAAAAAGATGAATGACACACAGTGCTAGAAGCTCACAGCCTCACAGAGGAGTCAGGCACATCAACACACATTTCGAATCTCCTGAGAACTGGGTCCAAGGGTTAGTGGTAAGAGACAGGAAGCCATGGAAACAGGATCAGGCAGGGATGGGCAAGAGCAATCTCAGCTCTAAAATGATCTCTCTCGGGAAAAACAATCTTTTGCTTGCTCATCACCTGAGTTCACTTGACTTGCTTTTCCTTTTCCTGTCATAGGACTTCAGACAGGATTCAACATAAAATGGGAAGAACTCTGCTCTCAGTTTGAAGACTGGGTTTTCGACCGGTAGCAGTTCCTTGGTTTCATTAGGTCCCGGAATCCTTATTTCTAATTGCAATTGATTGATTTTGTGATGTCTACATCCTTCCAAGTGGTTAGCTTCTCTTTTCTGCATCCTTTCCTGATATGTTCTACACGACTAAGTTTGCCAGTCAAACAGCATTCTGTGGTTCCTTGTTAACATACCTGCAGCATTTCAGGACATAAGGAAGATAAAAGTTGGACACAGTTGCAGAATGTTCCATGCTGCTCTGGGAATTCTTTTCGAAAGAAAGTCAGCTGCAGTTTGGGACTCTGAATTAGTGGCAGTCTCTATTGGTGACTCAGAAGATAAAGATTCTGCCTGCAATGCAGGAGACCTGGGTTCGATCCCTGGGTTCGGAAGATTCCCTGGAGAAGGGAACAGCTACCCATGCCAGTATTCTTGCTTGGAGAATTCTATGAACAGAGGAGCCTGGCAAGCTACAGTCCATAGGGTCACAGAGTTAGACATCACTGGATAACTTTCACTTCACTTCTATTGATAATACAATTCTACTTGGACAATTTTAATGTTTTTAAAGAAATACTTAATATCTAATTTTTCTTATAAGAGAGCTGCCTTGACAACTCCAAATTTTAGAACTTTTTTTTTTTGGAGGACAGTTTTATGACAGTATTCTTTGGTCTTATGGGAAGTAACATGTAAAGTAATAAGTTGTGAGCCAAACTAGAGTTTGCTCAGTGTGACTCTTCAACACCCCCACAAAGCTATTCAGCCCTCACATTGCAATTAATTACATACACAAAAAGGAAATTTGAGCTCTTCACTATATGACATTTCTTGGAAGAGTGAAAAAAGATCGCAGGAGGGCCAGTGTTTCTTCCATATGATGTCAGGACTGTCCCTGTGCCAGACTTTGCTCCTCCTCGGGGGTCTCCCTAGAATGACCTGGAATCAGGTCAAGAGTTGTGGCATCAGTCCCTCTGGGTCACTGGTCACTAGTGGAAGCTCACCTGTACCTACCTTTACCCGTAGTCTAAAGCAAGGGAGAGCCGACAACTGAAATGACTAAATAAGTTAGGATCAATTTATTTTCTCTTTTTATCTGAAATCAAAAATAAATGTTCTCTTTTTACCTGACAAATTACCTCCTATGCATTTAGAGCATATGCATTTCTCCAGGGACTTCCTGCATTTTAAAATGAGCACTTGAGAGATCTGTGCATATATATGTGCCCATATATGGCTTCTTGTTTTATCATATCAGGGAGCTGCCTCTTTCTGAGTAGGAGAGCAATGGATAAATGCCCCATGGCAGATGACTGGTGCATGTCTCGTGATTATTTTGTTGGAAACCGAATGTGCTTGTATCCCCATTTATTTTACGCAGAGGAGCAAGGTGCTTGCTTTCCAGAGATCTTCCCAGAAGTTCTCTGTAAATATCTTCTGTGAAAATTCCAAATGGGTAGAATGATCATTTCATCCTTAGGAACAGGAAGCTGGGCATCTTCACTGATGCTCTGAGTAACTCCATCTCTACTGTGGCAAAGTGCTATTATCTACACTCTAATTTGTAACTCATTGTAAGTTTGCATTCAGGAACTTCCTTTTATAGTTGCTTCGACTCAGAAGAAGGGATTCAGTTCAGTCGCTCAGTCATGTCCAATTCTCTGCAACCCCATGGACTGCAGCACACCAGGTTTCCCTGTCCATCACCAACTCCTGGAACTTGCTCAAACTCATATCCATCAAGTCGGTGATGCCATCCAACCATCTCATCCTCTCATCCTCTGACTGAGAAACTGTAATTCAGTATTTAAAAGAAAAGAAAAGTTACCTGGTGAAATCTATGATCAAAAAAATTGAGGAAAAAGTCCACAAAAGTTGTATCAGCGTGAAATACAGATATACGTCTCCTACAACCTGCTCCCTGGTTACTGGCCTATGATGACAGAGATGTTCTGAGTCCCCCATATCTGCAGTAAAATGGAGTTTCAATCCCTGCCATTGTTCAGTTCATTTTTTTAAGAGGCCACAGATAATAATTCTGATGGGCTCAATACTACAGTAAGTATTACATATCCATGGGAGAACCTGGGTTAGTAGGTGAGGGATGAAGCACAATGTTTAATAGCTTGTGGTTATTTTTTCATGAACCAGATTAGGGGAAAACAGCAATTCTGAGTGACACCAAAGAAACAGAATGAAAAAGACTTCTTCCTCGTGTTTTCTCATATCCTGCAATTGGCCCTGGCTGGACATTATGGTTTGTAGTAATGCGTGTGACATTGTTCCCAGTGACATTCTGGCCTAACCCAGGGGAGGAAATGCTAGCAATCTGTCAACAGAGCTAGCCTTCAAGTGTTCTGCTTTTACAAACCAAAGTTCTGATTGACACCTGAACTTTAGAAGGTTTATTTAGTGCTACAGAACTTCAACGTTTTCAGGTTACCCTTCAGTTTACAGTTTTCTATATGTTTTATCCAGTGACCCATGACATACTTCTGTTTAGTCCCCTAATCCCCTTGCGCTTGAGGGTGGCCTCTGCTGGTGAGTTTCTGTAAGCCTAGACCTGTGTGTGTCTCCTGGAAGCTTGGAGACAGGCAGGCTGAGGCAGCACCCCAGTTCTGGCTCTTCTGGTAATGGGATCCTTACTCCACACCCCATCTGACTGCTTCCCTTTTTTCCACCTCTGCAAACTTAGATCTGTTCACCACTTAGAGGCGCTAATTACAAATGCTCTAAGGTACTCATTCCCTTTTCCATTTTCTTTCTACCATTTCTTTCTGGCTGCTACAGGCATGGGGACTTTCTCTATCATGGCTCCTACATAACACCTTATTGCTCCTGAAATGTGAGGAAATCACACTGGTTTGCCATTGAAACTGATGCTGCCATGCCAGTGTTCTCATAATGGGCTCTCATGTCAAGTGTGTGCTTGTGGAGTGAAGAACTCACAGATACAGGCATGGGTTGTGATGTTTCCACAGAGTCAAGATAGAGACAGAGGACTTGGGGAAAACTGAAATTAGGCTTGCAAGTAGATAAGGAAAGAAAAAAAGAAACACAACCTTGTTTCAGTCTTTCTGTTTCAACTGACTGCTGGTTTAGGCAGCCAACTTGCCACCTGCAGTTTTATTCACTTACAGAAGAAACTAAACCTCATAAATCATCTCAGAGAGTGCTGCATGAGGAAAGGCCGTGGGAACTAGTGAGCAAGTTACTGTATGTAGACAGTGATGTCATGGCTAAAGATGGAATGGAATTAATATATACCATAGACCTGGCCTCTAAAATATTTTTCATAATCCTTTCCTTGCTCTCTCCTCTTGCACCGTTGAAAGAGAAGAAATCCAAGATGGCTGAGTCATGTGGTAAAGGGATCCCAGATCCCTGAGTCACACTAAAAATAACAGAGTCCTTGGTGCAGCAGAAGAGAGGTTCATGGCAGAAGGGGTTGATTGGAAGTGCCTCATCTCCTTCACTTTCTGGCTACACACTCTGGGGCAAATAGTACACCTGTGTATCTGTTGCTCAGTCACGTCCAATTCTTTGTAACCTCATGGACTATAGCCCGCCAGGCTCCTCTGTCAATGGAGATTCTCCAAGCAAGAGTACTGGAGTGGGTTGCCATGCCCTCCTCCAGGGGATCTTTCCAACCCAGGAATCAAACCTGGGTCTTCCACATTGCAGGCAGACTCTTTACTATATGAGCCACCAGGGAAGCTCAGGGCAAATAGACAAATAGTCAAATGCTTAGTAAGTGTCTCACACTAGAAAATATTGGGGGTGAGGTGAGAATGTCAAGGACTACCAAGGAGGATTTGACCTGTGGCATGTGTTTCCCATGGAGATGGTATATACCGGTAGATCTGTAGAGTGAAGAGGAAAAAGAAATACTGACAGAAAACTTCTCAAGTCTTTAAAGGTCCAGGTGCCTTTTTTTGGTGGCTGTGCTGTGTGGCATTCAGAATTTAACCCTCACAACTGCCGCTGCTCTTTCGGGTCCAAGACCAGTAGAGTCCCATTCCTTGATCATAGAAGACCTATTAGAGTTATGCTTCCAAGATTGAAGAATTGGAACCAGGGTTTACAAATGTGAAGAGGAGAGAAAATAAGACCTAAGACAAATAAGAAGCAAGGAATAATGGCTTCACTGGGCTCACTTAGGTGGCACTAGAGGTAAAGAACTCGCCTGTCAAGCAGGAGGTGTAACAGATGTGGGTTTGATCTCTGGGTTGGGAAGATCCCCTGGAGGAGGGCATAGCAAGCCACTCCATGGCAACCTATCTCCCTGCTTGGAGAATTCCATGGACATAGGAGCCTGGTGGGTTATAATTCATAGGGTCACAAGAGTTGGACGTGACTGAAGCAACTTAGCGTACACACACACAACTCTTAGAAGAGAAGGTAAGAGTCACGTCCACAAGCCGTAGATCTGGGGTGTGGTAGACACTGTTACTCTGGGACCAGACCTAAGGAAGTGTCCAAATAAATAATGTGTTTGTGTATTTCTTACCCATCTGTCAGTGAATAAATATATAGGGTAGAGCCTTGGCAAGGACTACAAAGTATTGTAGGAGAATGCAACAGTGAGTAAAAGGAAAAGATACAACAAAATCTAGTGTTTTTCCTCCATTCATGGTATTAAAAACAAAATTTTATTCATTTCCCTACATGTGTGTTGAGGAAGAAATCTCTGTCTAAAAATTAGCTATAACATTATCTATAAATTATTTCAATAAGCTAGAAAATTATTTCATTCCTCCTTTGGAAAAATTGTTGTTGGGCTTGTGTAGTGGTGTGAAATGGGTTTGCAAAAGTGTCTGAGTTTTACTAAGGATGTGAGAAAAATGAATTTGATCTCAGGGGAGGTGCTCTGATGCATAAATTCATAGAATAACAGCCAGTAGGCTGACACGGTCTTGAAACCTAGACCAACAAAAAGTTGTTTACTTGGGGTTGCTGCATAGGAAACAGACCAGTTCAGGAGAGGGATAAAGGATGATAGCTTGGCAAGTTGAGAATTGCCCAGGAAGATCCCCTGGAGAAGGAAATGGCAACCCATTCCAGTACACTTGCCTGGAAAATCCCATGGACAGAGGAGCCTGGTGGGCTATAATCCATGGGATTGCAAGAGAGTCAAACAGAATTTAGTGACTGAACAGCAACAACAATAGCAATAATATGAGACAGGGTGAAAAGTAAGAGCAATTCAAGGGAAAGTGCCTGTTTGTTTGTTTGTTTTGTAGTAGCTTTGGTCAGAGACTTTTGTCTTATCAGAGGTAGAAACAGGAATTGAAATAAGAACTGACAACAAACTCACTTTTCATGTGATGGGCCTGGGTATAGTGGAGTAATCATGACTTGACTCATGACTCATCTTGGACGCTGAGCCGTTCTCACTGACACTGTCAGCTTCACCCCATCAGCACCATGGCTTCCATTTTTATTTAGCTTCTACTGTTTTGGGAAGTATGTTGAGAACATTTCCATCTGTGATCTCACTAATCCTAAAAACAATCCTAGTAGATAAAAATATTACTGTTGTTGTTCAGTTGCCAAATCATGTCTGACTCTTTGCAACCCCCTGAACTGCAGCATGCCAGGCTTCTCTATCACCAACTCCCGGAGTTTGTCCAAGTTCAACAATATGACTGATGTTCATCAATACCTGTTTCTGTGTTTTTCTTTCCTGAGCATAGAGAAGGCTGCTCTTCCAGCCTCCTCCTGGCTGAGTGTGGCCATGTACTTATTTCTAGCCTTTGGAAACAGGCCTGGTATGTGTCTCTCTCAGGCTGACACTCAGTTGTCAGTGGGAGATTCTGCTCCATCCTAGGACGATGCTTTGTTTTGAGGTGGCAGGGTCAAAATAACTAGGTGACTTAGAACCCTGAGATGCCTTATGGTCCCACAGGGACTTGGCATGAATAGGAAATACTACTATATTGTTTAAAATCACTGTGTATAAGGGGCATCCCTCGTGGTTCAGTGGTAAAGAATCTGCATGCCAGTACAGGGGACATGGGTTCGATCCTTGACTTGGGAAGATCCCAGATGCAACTAAGCTTGTGAGCCACAACTATTGAGCCTATGCTTTAGAGTCTGGGAGTTGCAACTGCTGAAGCCCATGCACCCTAGAGCCCATGCTCCACAACAAGAGAAGCCGCTGCAATCAGAAGCCCACCCACCGCAACTAGAGAGTAGCCCCTGTTTGCCATGACTAGAGAAAATCTCCTGCAGCAAAGAAGACCTAGTGCAGTCAAAAAAAAAAAAAAAGCCACCGTGTGGGACTGTTTGTTATCATAGCATCATCCAGACTCTCCTCTTTCTACAAGCTGTAGCTACCCATGAATTACAGATGAGAAAACCGAAGCCTCGAGAAATAAGAACCTTACTTGATATTACACATTAGGTTGTTGAGCTGGAGTATGAATGTGTCTGTTGTTGTCTTCAAAACCTGTTGGAGGTAAAATAGTATGGATAAGTTAACCAGCTAACTGGGATCGACTTGACTGATAACAGCATAGAAAAATGGCAAACAAAGAAAGGCAAAGCAAAGAGGCAAGCCCTTAGGGGTATAAATGCAACCAGTTTTGAAGAAGAAATCCTTGTGTGTGTTTTTTTAAGGCAGCATCTGAGGTTATCAATACAGGACACTTGGAAAACTTATTGGAAATGACTTAGATTTTTCCCAGAACCCTGTATATCTATGTCTGCATTTTATGTTCTTTCTCTCATAAGTTATTCAAAAGTTTACAGACACCTCTGCTGCCAAGTATGGAATATAGAAGAAAATACACAATGGCCATAAAAGATCCTTTGCCATGGTCTGACACTAGCACGGCTCATTCATTCATGCTACGCTTGAAAACATTAGGAGTAGCTACGGCCATCATACTTGTGCTGAAACACCTCGCTGTGGGTGGACACACTGCTAATGACCTTCCAGCAGGAACTATGACTCAGAAGGCACCAATGCAGGGTGACTGGTGTATTTTTCTGCACCCTGCCTAGTGCCAGAGTACCTCTGTGTGGTGCTTTCTGAGGACAGAGTGGGGCTCTGTTTTATTAAATACTGTGGATATGTATGGTTGACAACAGCAGATCACATGAGCACTTGGTTAACCCGTCAGAGGAAAGGCTATGTGGGGAAAAATACAACAAACTCCCTTCAGATAGTTTCAGTCCTTTGTTGTCGTTTAGTGGCCGAGTTGTGTCCTACTCTTTGTGACCTCATGCCCTGCAGCATACCAGGCTTCCCTGTCCTTCACTATCTCCCAGAGTTTGCTCAAACTCATGTCCATCAAGTTGGTGATGTCATCCAACCATCTCATCCTCTGCCACCCCCTTCTCCTCCTGTCTTCAATCTTTCCCAGTATCAGGGTCTTTTCCAATGAGTCAGTTCTTTGCATCAGGTGGTCAAAGTATTGGAGCTTCAGTTTTAGCATCAGTCCTTCCAATGAATATTTAGTATTGATTTCCTTTTGGATTGACTGGTTGGATTTCCTTGCTGTCCCAGGGACTCTCAAGAGTCTCCCTCAGTCCTTCAGCATTTCTTTAATCAGGATGGTTTCCTTCTCATGACATCTCATGATTTCCCATTTCATCTCTTTCAAGAATGATGTACAGAGCTTCGAGCTCCCCTACCTTCAGAAGCAACCCTCAATGTGACACAGGAATGAGGTCGGGGGGGCTTATTGCAAGATTGCAACCTCTTCTGTGCAGACCCCAGCTGGTACTCAGCACACATAGGTTCTGAGTCAGCGCTGGATGAGAGAACAAGGAAATGACCAGATCCTGGACTGGCTCAGGCTCAGATGCTTAAGAAGTGCCTTAAGACCCCTCCATTTCTGCTTTTTGAAATGTGAACTCTTGTCTCTGGAACAGTAAGGACAATAAATAATTGTAATTATTATAATACAGACTATGAGAGGGCTGAGGTCAGCTGATTGACTCCAAAGTAGAACACCGGAGTCGTAACCTTGAGCCATTTTACCACGTGATCCTGCCTGGGAGAAGTGGGTTTGGGGAGAGGATTGTGTGCAGCCCTTTCCTCTGTCCTGCTTGGATGTCTGTCTGGTCTCCAAACCTGCCTGTGTAGAGCAGTCTAAGTTCCTTCAGGAAAGCGCTCTGCAGGCAGGGTGTTTCCACGCCAGGCTTCCTGTGGACTGTGAGAAGCAGGCTTTAATACTTTTTAATGGTAAAATTTAATTAAACTAAAAGTACCTCAGGGAAGAATAATGTATGCAAACTTATCACAAAATCAAGAACCATGGTGAGAAAAAGTGAGAGCTTAATGTGGATGAATTCCAAAATATTTGGCTTAAGTAACAAAACCAACTTATTCTGTTTTTCCCAGTAATATGCTGTGTGGGTCTTTAAGCAGTTGGTTGTTTAATAATAATAATCTTCCAGCTTATTTCTCCGATCAGCCCGCCTGTGACAGTCCTTCATTCTTGGTAAACACCGTGATACAATCAGTCTGCTGCAGATGCTTCTTTTTCTATTGCCGCAGCATAATCATTTGGGGAAATCTGTGAAACTAATGCAAAATCTCACAAAGCTATTCAGAAATATGGATTGAAAATGGAAGGCTGGAAAAATAGCTTGTCATAGCCCATTAGCAGCTACACATGCTATTTAAGGAATTATTTTTCAAATGGTTCCTTTTTGCACATTAAAAAAAAAAAAAATTCCAAAGTTGTTTGTTCTTGAAGAACAATGGGAGTATTGATCACAGAATGTGAAGTCAGATTTGCCAGGCAAATATTAATATTTCCATTGGAATACAGGATGTGGTTTGATTTAAGGTTAGCCTGTGCATTTTTCTCAGAGAGAAACAGTATTTCTGGTGTTATTTTTATTGAGAAGAGAGGATATTCCTGTGACTAGAACTGAATGGTTTAATTTCATTTATCTTTGATGATCAAGATTCCGTACCGGGCCCCTACTTCATCAGAGCGTTTATCAGTTTGTCCTTTTTTCCATTTCTACATTGTTTTTAAATGTTTACTCACAAATTTTGCTTCTTTCCAGCATCCTTTAACATCGGTGTCTTTCTCAGATTGTTGAATTTATTTTCTTCATTTCCCAATCAATGGTGTTAGCTTCATACTTGGTTAGACTATTCTCCTCTGAGATGCTGGCAATTTTACTTGTTTTTTCTCAACTCCTGGTCAAGAAAACATCCAGTTTTTGTTTTGTGTTTTGTTTCTTCTCCTCGTACACCAGGAAGGAAAAAAAAAAAGACATCTAATACCTCTCACAGTCACTGTGAGCCCACTAACACACTTGGGGCTTTCTACTAAGAGCTTTTGTATACAGCACAGTTTCTTATATTTTAGAGGATGGAAAACTGACATTAAGAGGTATTGAAATGCTTGTCTAAAGCTTACCCATGGAGTATATTGCAGAATCAGCATTCAAAACCATTTCATTCTGACAGTCAGGCTCCCGGTCTTTCCACTCACACAAGATATCCTAGAATGGTCAATACCTTCCTACCCTGGCCAATCCTCTAAGAGCAGAGCTAGAGAAAGTGTTACAAGTGGGCTGTGTAGTCAGTTGGACCTGGAACCACTTAATCGTTCTGCCACTTACTGCTTTAGCAATTTACTCAGCTTCCAGTTAAAATGAGAGTCATCTTTTCAATTTAAAATGGAAACCTAGGAGGTTGTGGTGGTCCAGTGGTTAAGAATCTGCCGGCCAATGCAGGGAACACAGGTTCAATACCTGGTCCAGGAAGATGCCACAAGCCTTGAAGCAACTAAGCCTGTGTGCGCAGCTACTGAATCCCTCACACCCTAGAGCCTGCGCTCCATAACAAGAGAAGCCATCACAATGAGAAGCCCATGCACCTCAACGAAGAGTAGCTCCCATTCACCGCAACTAGACAAAGCCCATGTAGCAATGAAGACCCAGCACAGACAAAAATAAATAAATTAATTAAATAAAATTGAAAACCTAGAAGATAATGTAGCACAGTACATAGCTATTTGTAAGAGCCAACACATGAGATTATTAAATTTATGACCCCAAGTGTAGTGAGCATATTTATCCTGAAAAAGAGTCATGAATTATTTTCTTTGATTTGACTATTTCTTTAAAACTCAAAATTTCTATTCCCCACTCCCTCCACTCTCCACACCCCAGTGGAAAGCCAATACTTATAGGCTGCTTAGAGGGCCTGCAAGTTTAGACCTCTAGGCTGTTATACTGCCTGTGTGAGTTATGGGAGTTAACACCTTCTGCTTTGTCCTCAGCCCCGGGAAGAAGGGTCAGTGCTGGCAACCAGGAGGGCTGCATCATCCTGAAGCCTTGTTCTGCCCACAGAAACAAGGCTGCCAGTGACACTCAGCTTCAACTGTGGGTTGAGTATATGTGGACCCAGTATGTGTAGGGCAGATGTGTAGGAAAGAGCTAGGTGATCTTGACCTTTGCTTCTGGAAACCCACATAGGCATAAGAAGATGCTGCTGGTTTCCATAATGTCTCTTGGGACACTCTTAGACTTTCTAGAACATGTTGACATTTGTCATCCTCTCAAGTGTGAATTCCTCTGGACATATTCACAAATAACCATCAAATCTGGAGTAGGGATTTATGATATTTATGAGAAGCACTTAAACATGGGACAAAAATAAATTTTAGGATCCTAACATGAGCATTTCCAAATGGGTTTTCCTGGCCAGTATCTTCAGTGACGCCTTCTGAATCCCATTTTGGAAGAGTAAAAGCGCCCCTCATTTTGTTACTCTAAACTCTTCAGCAGAGGATTACTGAATGGAATAAAATATAAGTTCATTGTGTGGATGAACCAGGGTGATTCTGATTCAATTCATGACACTTTGTTTTGGGCTGTGTTGGGTCTTAGTTATAGCTTGAGGGATCTTTCACTGTGGCATGTGGGCTCTGCAGCTGCATGGACTTATTTGCCCCGTGGCATGTAGGATCTTAGCTCCCTGACCAGGGTTTGAACCCATGTCGTCTGCGTTGCAAGGCAGATTTTTAATCACTGCCCTCATAGTGAACGTCTTGGGCCCAGAGAAGTATATACAACCCAGGCTTCTCAAGGAGGTTAGTAGAAACACGTATTCTTTCCCTAAGAAATGTGGTGACTCTTTACTCCATTGGGTTACCACTTAGGATCATTTTTTAAAAGGGCATCTTTGGTATCTAAGTGGTACAAATCACACAAATTCAGCTAGCAGGCAGCTCTTGGTTTGTCCAGCAGGAATATTCAGACCTTCTCTCCATGTTTCAGTGACATCTTTTTCTCTAAATTCAGAAAAGTGATATTTACAGCCAAGCCTTTCTTGAGAACCTTTTGGAGTATAGCAAATGAAACTATCCGGGGTGTCAGGGTTGTTCCTGGCTCTGCCTGCTTCTCTCTTCCTTGCCCTTTCATAAATAAGCAGCATCATTTCTCTAAGACTTTATTTTGTCTTTTAAAGAGTGGTAAGAATAATACCTGTCTTGTGGAAATTTTCTAACGATTAGGTAGAAGAAAAACTTCGAGAGCCTTGAGCCTCCGGACTGAATGCATTATATAAAAGTAATTACTTAGTGTGAACAGCTAGGAGGTATTTTGTTCTAGTCAGGTGGTGCCCTGGATATTTATTTTGCATAAATACAGTGAGCTTAAAGGAACCCCTGCCATCACCTCCTCTAATGCTCTTATTTTACAGATAAAGAAAATGCATGATTCTGTCATAGTATGAAATGAAGTCAGTTAGGCTAAGTGTCCAGATTTCCATACTTGATCTCATCCAGCTGATCTCCTCTCCCAGGCCCCGGAATGTTGACCACCCTGGAGCACTGGAATGAGGAATAGCCCCCTTCATTAACAACCTCTCCTGAGAATCCACTGACTTCAAGGAAAAAAATCCTCCCAATAAATCCGATGTCAACACCAACTCATCTTTCTCCCCTCCACCACTCCATTTCTCTCCTTGTCTCCATAAAAGGAAAGCTTCTGCCTGACCTTCAAGACACTTGCAGATTTTACAGTGGGGATGTTCTTCCTTCTAAATCATGTCTGGACTTGAACTGGTCCCTTCACCATATTGGAGTAGTCCCTCTCCACGAACACATACACCTACTCCAACGACCTTCCTTCTATTGCAATAGCTTTTTTTTTTTTTTTAATAAAACTATTTCTTTCCTTATCTAAGTCCAGGTTTGTTTTTACTTGATATTTCCACTCAACTCTTACACCAGACACTGTTAACACATGCTTTTTGCACTGCTCATTTTATCCTTATATACACTATTGGAGACCTTTCACCAATCTGCTCTTATTTCCCTGACTATAAAATAAAACTACTTGGTAGAAAACTTGTCTTATGCACATATTTTTATATCTTCCTTCATACTCAGGACTACACTCTGAATCAGGGAGGGACTTAATAACTATGTTCTTTGATAGTTTATTTGCTTTTCTTTATGTAATTAATATTGAAATGTACAGCATATTAGTCATATATGGGTGTAAGAGTTGGACCATAAAGAAGGCTGAGAGCCAAAGAATTAATGTCTTTGAATTGTGGTGCTAGAGAAGACTCTTGAGAGTCCCTTGGACTGCAAGGAGACCAAACCAGTCAATCCTAAAGGAAATCAACCCTGAATATTCATTGGAAGGACTGAAGCTGAAATTGAAGCTTCAATACTTTGGCCACCCGATGAGCCGACTCATTGGAAAAAAACTCTGATGCTAAGAAAAATTGAGGGCAAGAGGAGAAGAGGGCAACAGAGGGTGAGATGGCTTGATGGCATCACAGACTTAGTGGACGTGAGTTTGAGCAAACTCAGGGAGACAATGAAGGACAGGGAAGCCTGGTGTGCTACAGTTCATGGGGTGGCAAAGCATCAGACATGACTTAGCGACTGAACAACAACAGCATATATTTAATGAATAAGACTTTTGATCAAGTGTAGAAAAATATGAATCCAGTTCCTCATCTTCAAGAAAGCACGATTTAGCTGAGGAGCTAAGAATTTTTGTCAGGCACGTAAGAGTTAGGTGACAAAAGCAAGGCTATATATACTCCAAGGAATGAGAAAGATGTAGCTTCCTGAGGTTAAAGAATTTCAAGAAGAGATTTTCAGTAAACCTGGAGTAAAACTAAGAGGGAGAAGACAGGGCTTATTCTAGGCAGGTGGCCTGACTGAATAAGGACTGGAGCTGGTCTGGCCAGTAAGACATTATTTAAGAAGTGGATAGATAGAAATTCTAAAAGTTTCATGCAGCTCAGATTGGAAAAGGGCTTGATTTTTCACTTAGCATATGTTTAAACCAATTTATTGACTCACTGCAATTAATTATAATTCTATCCAATTATTACATATTGAGTTTTTCTGGGCTGAGTATGATCAGGATTAAATATATGAGATGAAATGGATGCAGGTGCTTTTACTGCATAAAATACGGTAAGAACTTCTAGGAGTTCAGTTGTTAGAGACATTCTGCCTGTTGACACAATATCCGTCGTCAACAATACTTCCTTACATTTCTATTTTGATTGAAAACTACCACGACACGATTCCTCATAGTGAATGAATGGGCGAAGTACCTCTCACAGGAGTTTTCCCCAAGATCCCTTCTCTGTGTCTCCTCCTGCAGTGGAGAGATGGTTTTCCTTGAAACTCCCTGACAGTATGCAAGAAACTGAAAATCTTCTGGATTATTCTGCCTCAAAGACTGATCTGCTACTCGAATCATCTTTTCTCTATGGCATTTTTTTTATCTCTTATTACAGTCTTGAGACACAATTTTGCTTTTGGGTACGCTTATGTAGTCTGTCTGATAGATACTAAAAAATGTAGTCTGTCAGGTAGATACTAAAATTGACAGTAATGGTTCTTTTCTATGGGACTAAAAATAGCTAAAAGTATAGAGGAGGAAGAACAGCCACCATAACAACAACAACAAAAAAAAACCTGCCTGAAAAATAAGCTTTGTGTCTTGAGGATACACTCCTCATTTTGTGTGTGTGTGTGCCCTCCGCTTCTCATTTTTTGGGAAGCATTAATACATAATTATTTTTCTTTTAAAATAGATTTATGACCACTAGGGAGGCCACCTTTCTATGGAGAGACCAGGGGAGTAAGTCAAGACAGCTTAAGTTCAAGGAGCTTAATTAGCAGAGAAACCAAGCCTAACCAAGCCAAGTGTGATGGGATGGACAGAAGTTCCTCCTCCTTCTTCTCTCTGTGATGGCTTACCTTTTTTTGTTAGTTTAAAGAGATTCCAAAGTCTGAATAATAGTTAAATTTAAAGACACTCTGCTTGACTGACACACCAAATCTTTCTATTAACTGCTAAAGCTGGTTCAGATTAACGATCTAGTACACTTGTGTGAAATGCATACAGTGATAAATTAAATGTGCATTTTAACGAAGATATTCTCATAGGCTCTGGTAGAGTTCAGGGAGAAATTCCTGCATAACATATGAAGGGTTGAGATGACTGACAATCCTGTTTGTTTTAGCACTAACTTTCTTCATGCATCTGTAAGATGTCTGGGGGACATTTTGAATGCTCATAGAGAACCAGTGTAGTTTTGCTTCGTTGTCTGCAGAGAAGTTACAGCCTCTTTAATTCTCTATTATTCAGCTCTCAGAGACCAAGGCTTGAATGATAGCAATTTAGTTATCACGTTCTATTTCCCGCAAAATTGTTTGTAGTTTAGCTCAAAATATCTATCTTCTTAATTTTAACTGGTTTTGCCAGTTGCCAGTTAAACCAGATTGCAAGTGAAAATGAATATCATCAACACACTTAAATATTTCTGTGCGGGATACAAAGCAGACTGTGGATGATTACAGACTACTGGAAAACGTGTTTTCACAGAAAGTTTCCTGGAAATTTCTAGGAGTGTGTTCAACTTTAAAATCACTCATAGATATGTGCTCCAAATTTTAGTAAATTCAAAAAAAATGCATTCTGCTTTAAAAGTACAGATCCTCCTCATGTGTATTAGGTTATATCCTGATAAACCACGTTAAGTCGAAATGTCTTTAATATACCTATCCTATGAAACATAGGCTTAACACAGCCAACCTTAAATGTGCTCAGAACACATCCACTAGCCTATAGTTGGGCAGCACCATCTAATGCACAGATTATTTTACAAAACAGTGTTGAGTATCTCATGTAACTTATTGAATACTGCCCTGAAAGTGAAAATCAGAAGAGTTGTCTGGGTACACAGTGGACATAAGTGTGCTAGTTATTTCTCATGACTGGAAACTGTGGCTCGTTTTGCAGCGTCACAAGAGAGGATCATACCACATATCACTAGCCCAAGAAAAGATCAAAAGATCACAATTCAAAGTACCGGTCATACTGAATTGCCTTCACACTATTGTAAAGTTAAAAAATCATAAACAATTTTAAGTTGGAGACCATCTATATACACTATATTTAGGATAGTGAAACTACTCTGTATGATCCTACAATGATTATAAAAATGGATATATGTTACCTATGCATTTGCCAAACCCATAGAATGTACAACACCAACAGTGAGCCTTAATGCAAACTACAGACTCTAGGCAATTGATGTGTCAATGCAGGTTATTGATTTTATTAATAACAAGTGTACCATTCCGATGGGGAATCTTGATAGTGAGGGAGGCCATACACGCTGGGGATGAGGGTACCCGGAAACCTCTGTAAAGTGAAAGTGAAAGTTGCTCAGTCATGTCTGACTCTTTGCAACCCCCTGGAGTATACAGTCCATGGACTCCTCCAGGCCAGAATACTGGAGTGGGTAGCCTTTCCCTTCTCTGGGGAATCTTCCTGACCCAGGAATCGAACTGGGGTCTCCTGCACTGCAGGCAGATTCTTTTCCAACTGAGCTATCAGGGAAGCCCTAGCTTTTGCTCAATTTTGCTGTTAAACTAAAACTGCTCCAAAAATGAAAGTCTATTAAAAAATAGAAAAGTATATCATGTAAAGAGAGTAATAGTCTTTAAGGCAATGATTCATATATTCCACTACCGTTTAAATATAGTACATGTAAGATTTGTGTTGTACACTAGATAACTTTGATAGCTGTGTGTCATCATTATAAAGCCTCCCAATCACTAAACAGTCACTCATCACCCCTTCATGGTCTTCCTAAGCCCTGCCCCTTCATCCTTTTTCACCAGGATTATAGTTACAGCCTGATGGGCCACTCTCCTTCCACCATCCCTTTCCTAATGAACTTAGAATAATCTTCCCCAAATGCTTCTGAAAATGTGCCTTCCTTTTCAAGATCTTTAATACTCACAAATTGCAAAACAAGTCAGACTACTCAGTCCACACATGTATGTTCTGTACCATTACATGCTCAGTCACTCAGTCATGTCCAGTTCTGTGTGACTCCACAGACTGGAACCCCGCCAGGCTCCTCTGTCCACTGGGTTCTCCAAGCAAGAATACTGGAGTGGGTTGCCATGCCCTCCTCTAGGAGATCTTCCCGACCCAGTGCCCGAACCTGCATCTCCTGAGTGTCTTGCATTGTCAGGTGGACTCTTTACCACTGCACCATCTGCCAACCCTGCCTGGACCACTAGCCCCTCAGAATGTCCAGTCTTTTTATCATCCTCTAGCCCTTTCTCCACTAATAAATCTGCATACTAGCTGCACCTTGATATGTCTCCTTTGGCGCATTTGTTTTCAGATTGCTGTATATTATTGCCTATCGTCAAAGATCCATATAGATGCTACCCATGTACACACACACACACACACACACACACACACACACACGATAGCCTTGAGATTAGACTTCTTGAGGGATGGCGTTCACAATATTTACCTTCTGCACAGCTTCTACCCACTGATCAGGTTAGGTTTACAATCGAACTGGTTATAAACACTCAGTAAGTTCTGGTCAAATGGCCAGCCTGCAGCCTTTAGGTAATCTCTTGGTTGGTTTCCTTTGAGTCTTTTACAAAGTGTTCAGAACACTTTCAAACTACTACCACCCTCTATGGTCCCATAGCACTTGTGTGTTTCTCTATCATGGCTCTAACCACATTCTGTTTGAGTCACACTCTATTATGATTTCCATGCTCTGCCACATACAATGTCTAGTATATGTAGACATTCAGTAAATGTTTGCTGATGGACTGATTGAATTACAAAAATGAATTGAGCCCAAAGACCGATTTTAATCATCTTCCCATAACTGATTATAATAATTGCATCCATAAAGTGCTAGAAAAAAAAACATTTACTGAATTAAACTGGAGCACTTGCTCTCTAATTAAATCTTACTATTTTTCATTTAATAATATCAGTGATGATGGTGATAATGATGATGATACCAAACAATTGTGTAACATTCACTGTAGGGAAAGCTATGCCTGACATTGTATTAAGTGCTTCATATATACTTACTTAATCCTCATATCTACCCTGTGTGGGGGGCTTCCCTGGTGGCTCAGGGGTAAAGAATCCACCTGCAATGCAGGAGACACAAAAGATGTGGGTTTGATCCTTGGGTCGGGAAGATTCCCTGGAGGAGGGTATGGCAACCCACTCCAGTATTCTTGCCTGGAGAGTCTAATGGACAGAGGAACCCAGTGGGCTACAGTCCATGGAATCGAAAAGAATCAGACAGGACTGAAGCGACTGAGCATGCGCCCTGTGTGGTGGTTCTGACTTGTGGGTGAGAACTCGGATATTTAAGCAGATTTTCAGGCACCTTGTCCATGCTGTGGCCACACTTCTATCCTTGGCAGTCAGACTCCCAATCCAATGCTCTCTTGCTCTGAATTCATTTTTGATGAAAGCACATTTTGATCTAATGAACTTATGATGTATAGACATTGTTTTCTCTTCCCAACTGTCTGTTCTATTTACCACTAATGCTCTGACTCTGCCCCTATATCTCTATAGAATATTTTACATCAAAAGCTTGTAAATAACTTTCATAGACCTGCAACTGTTGCCCACACACTAAATAATTTCTTTTTCCACCTTCCATGAAATTATGTTTTTCTGCCTCCATTTTGGTGTTGGCCCCTCCCTGGTTTCCCAGCTGAGGGCCCCTCATGGCAGCCGGGTCCTCCTTCCCTTTGCCTGGGCCACTCCGCTTCTCGCTGGGCTCTTTATTCCTCAGGCATCTGCTGCCATCAATACCCCAATATATTTTACTCTCATCCTAATTGTTCACCCACATTTCAGTCTCAAGCCTTAAACAGATGTTGGCTTTTCTTTCACAATTTGAAGAAAGCACCTAAAGAGTTACCACTATCATCTTAAATCATACTCTCAAATGTTGATACCTAACATGACTGGCCAATCCAGTGTTTCAGATTACATGTCAGTTTCATTTCTGTTTCCCTTGGGATTGCTAGCTTTGTTTTGAACATAATCCTTGAGAACCTGGTTGACATCTGTTTGGTTAAAAGACAGGATAGCCAGAGCATAACTGTTTTCAGTCTAATGATCAGCACCTCTGCTTTGTCACTCAGTCGTGTCCGACTCTTTGCCACCTCATGGACTGTAGCCCACCAGGCTCCTCTGTCCATGGGGATTCTCCAGGTGAGAATACTGGAGGGGGTTGACATGCTCTGCTCCAGGGCATCTTTCAAACCCAGGGATCAAACCCAAGTCTCCTGCATTGCAGGAAGGTTCTTTACCATCTGAGACACCAGGGAATAATGTTAAATAACCAACAAAGCAAAACTTTATAAAATCTCTTGGAAGCCAGCCCAGTGACCCCATCTCTTTGCAAACTTCTATCTGTGGTGAGATGCTTACTATTAGTAACCCATGTTTGTGCATGTGTGGTTCTATATTTGTACCCCCATCCAACCTCAACATCCTTAAATAATAGCAGAGCATCTCTTATGGGTTACTCTCTTCTCTGAATTTGATTCTCACTTAAGAGTGCCCAGAACTTGTTAAAAATGAGGAACTTGGGGTTGTGCTAACCGACTGGGGAGGGAGGAGGTTGAGTTTAGTTTCACAAGTTGAGCTCTCTAATGTAGTACTAGGTTATTCCAGTCAGAAATATGATTTACCTCTTCTTTTGGGTTGTTCTTTTAAAAAGTTGCTATCAATGACATCCAGTGTCACTGCCTGATAGTAACATGAAGCATCAGATTAAATCAAACAGTAGTGTCTGTGTAATTGTTTTTGCAAATGAACAGCTGAAGTCACTTATATTCTGTGCAACTCAACGTTATAGAGATTTAAAGAGAAAAGGTGATTCTCAGGAAAACTGATTGTTTCAAGTTTTCTGAGCTACTTGTGCAACATAGAAAGTGTGTAGCTCTTCATCCAGTTGGCACATTTGACCCAAATAAGGAGGATGGAAAAGACATATATTCTTAGATTGTGACACTGCCACCTGCCACCTGCCACCTGTCACCTCCAGGTCAGGGTCTTGAACTGCTCTCTAATACAAATTGAAAAAAGAAGTCAGTGAACCTTTACCTTCTTCAAAATGTTATTTTATTTAAAGCTTTACAGCCACACTCCTGGATGGGGGAGTTCATGAGTGGCAGCTGCACTTGAGAATTTACCTGGGAGCACCGAAATGAAAATCACAGTCAGCCATCACCTAAAAATTGTTTGAGTGCAGGACTTAGGCAAGAGGTTTTGAATTCATGATTTATTTTCTCTTCTGGAGGCAGGTAGTGCTTCATATTCCATTCTAGAGTAACACGCAGAGCTATCTGTAAAGGTCTGGACACACCAACTGTTAAAATATGAAAACACTTCTCTCCAGTTGATAAAAACCACCACAATATTGTAAAGTAACTAGCCTCCAATTAAAATAAATTAATTAATTAAAAAAATAATCAGTGTATTCAGCCCCCTGAGCAAAGTCCCTGCAATCAAAGACCTTCCCTGGGGACCCCAGGGTATGCCCACAATGCATCAAATAAAAGGAATAATCCTGACACAAAAGGATTCTTAGATCCTTAGGCTCTGCATCAAGACCAAGGCCCATGCCATTCCATTGTTAAGCATTTTAAATATTGTGCCCAAATGAGAAGAGGAGAACTTGAGTAGATTGGCTTCTATACAAGATCAATAAACTTCTCTGGTGTCTCAGATGGTAAAGAATCTGTCTGCAGTGTGGAAGACTTGGATTTGATCTCTAGGTTGGGAAGATCCCATGGAGAAAGGAATGGCAACCTACTCCAATATTCTTGCCTGAGAATCCCATGGACAGAGGAGCCTGTGGGCTACACTTCATGGGGTTGCAAAGAGTTGGACACAACTGAGTGACTAATACTTTCACTTTCAATTTAAGAAACACCCCTTTTCATCAGACGCTTTGGATCTTTTACAAAACTGCAATGGATAATAGGATCTGTTATGAGTCTCCTGTCTCTCATTATAGGAGTTATGTGATAAATGTCTTAATTTTGGGGGGAGTACCTTGTTTTCTGGGAATGTAATTTGCTTCTCAGGAAATCTCATTTCTTTGAATCTGACAGAATGAATGCATTAGAGTACAGCATTCTTTTTGCTTTGTCTTTTAGGAGTTCCAGAATTAAAATTGACACTCTTTGAACAATAAAATGTTGTGAGCTACTTGGTACATCTCTTGTTCATTAGGAGATGTAAGAGATGTGTGTTTGATCCCTCAGTCAGGAAGATCCCCTGGAGGTGGGCATGACGACCAGTATTCTTGCCTGGGAAATGCCATGGACACAGGAGCCTGGTGGACTACAGTCGATAGGGTCGCAAAGAGCTGGACACGACTGAACCAACTTAGCAAATGCACTTGGTACATCTCTTTTTCCTAGTAAATGATTTCTTTATTAATTTAATTTTTAATTTATTTTAATATGATTTCATGTTAGTAGCTGCATCCAAAAATTGTTTTAGGTGGGGAGATAGTTGGCAAAAATTATAAATGCATGAAGCATGCCCTGTGCTCTCCTGGGTTAAGTGCTTTGGGTATCTTGAGCTGCAGAGTCACAGCTGTCTTTCACCATGTACTCCTGGATGTCCCCAGACTTACATCAGTATGCTTCTAAATTCAGAACTAAAGTTTCTTATTGTTTCTTTATTTATTTGACTGCGGCATCTTAGTTGTGTCATGTGAGATCTAGTTTCCTGGCCAGGGATCAAACCTGGGTCCCCTGCATTGGGAGCTCAGTCTTAGCTACTGAATTACTAGAGAAATCCTAAAATGTCTTATTGTTAAAGATGAAATGGGTGAGAATAAATACTGGAAACACATTTATTTGTCCATGTACTTTATTCAAGAGTCCTCTGAGATTTGTTCACCCCAAAAATTGACTGGGCTAGAACCAGGGAAAGAAAATCTCCAAAGGACTTATTACTGTTTTATGTTTTGTCTTATGTATTGAGTTACTGTATCTATGTAGATCCAGCTAGTCTTGGTATTTACTTAGTTCATGGACAATTGCAATCTTTCCAGTTACTTCCTTTTCCTACCTTTCTGGTAGTCAGTCCACTGCAGCATGTCTATTTTGTAGAATTAGTGAAGGCAGAAAGAAGTTAAATTCCAGGTTGTCATCCTTGCTAAAAGTGATTTATAGCTAATCTAAGAAAAAGTGATGTGGAATGTAACATGTTAAGGAGACCAGTTAGAGTGAATATAGGTTTTAAATTTTCTGCATGTGTCATTTTTAAGAACATTCTTTTTTTTAATCAAATATACCTTTAATGATAAACTCAAATGAAAACCAATCTTATTTTAATACATTCCAACAGTTTACGCATTCTATGAATTTAGAGACAATATTCTTTTAGTCTTTGTGATTCCCATTCTTTGTTTAGCACTTTATACATGATATGTGGTCAGTGAATGTATACTCAATTTTATTTTACTATAAAGTATGCACTGTGTGTTTTTCTCATTGGGGAACTACTGAATCCCTTTCCTTTTTCTCACAATTTTTCTGTATTTTAAATGTTTCTTATTTAAAGTTCTGCCATTCTGCCAATCAAATGAATAATTATTATCATCATCTATCCTACCCAATCAATCAATAATATTTTATGTGCTGTGTGCCAAGCATGTTTCCAAAAGTATACATACATAAAAAAGATTTTTTGTCTCCTGATAAATATGCTTTACCTTTCAAACTGAAAGATAGATGTGTCAGTAAATATTTTTCTATATAATGTAGTAAAAGGAAACAGAATATTGAAAAAGTGCTACAGGAAGAGAGGGAAGAGATAAACTCAGAAATTAGGAAACTCTTCACAGAATCATTGATATTTGTGCTATAATTCAAAGTATGGATATGAATTTCCTGGGTAAAAGGAAAAAGGGCAGACAATGGCATTCCAGATGAAGAAACTACGTTGTTCAATGATCTGATTCAAGAAATCTTGAAATGTTCAAGTTGCATGGTGGGGACAGGAGGGGAGTCAATGTGGACAGGTGATAAAGTGCTTTTATACAGAACCTTCCCTACCATGCTGTCTCAGTCAGTTTGGGCTGACATTGCAGAAACACCCTATTCTTCGTGTTAAACAACACAATTATTTCTTACAGCTCTGGAGGTTGGAGGTTGGAGACAGTAGGTGTCAGTAGGGTCAGGTTCTGGTAGAGCACCCTACTCCTGGATTGTAGATGGCTGTCTTCTTGTCGCGTCCTCAAAAGTGAAATAAGAGAGAGAGAGGAAGAAAACTCTGTGCTTCTTCCTACAAGGGTACTAATCCCATTGACCCCCGTTTTCCTTAGTCTCCAAATACCATCCCACTGGAGGTTAAAGTTTCAACATATGGATTTTAGGGGGAGGATACAAACATGCAGTCTGTGTGTTTGAGTGCTCAGTCGCTCAGTCGTGTCTGACTCTTTGAGACCCCATGGACTGTAGCCCGCCAGGTTCCTCTGTCCATGGGATTCTCCAGGCAAGAATACTGGAGCCGGTTGCCATTTCCTCCTCTAGGGGATCTTCTTGTCACAGGGATCAAACCCAGGTCTCCTGTGTCTCCTGTATTGCAGGTGGATTCTTTACCACTGAGCCTCCAGGCAAAGCTCACACAGTCTGTAATACATGATAAATAACTTGAGTGTTAGTTGGTAGGAAAGGCTAGCTAACAGAGATGGCTGACCAAGCAACAAAATCATAGCCATCAAGTTGTGTTTATATGCACGATCCAAGACAAAGTGTGAGATGACTCACTTAGGTTTTATGTGTCCATTTAACTCATGCACAAGGCATACTGCAAAAATATAGGCATTTATGATTAACAAAGTAGAAATAATATGTTCTTCAGCTCTACATATAACTAAAAGGGCTCCTATTTGCTGCTAAGTCGCTTCAGGTCATGTCCGACTCTGTGCGACCCCATAGACAGAAGCCCACCAGGTTCCCCCATCCCTGGGATTCTCCAGGCAAGAACGCTGGAGTGGGTTGCTATTTCCTTCTCCAATGCATGAAAGTGAAAGTGAAGTTGCTCAGTTGTGTCCGACTCTTAGCGACCGCATGGACTGCAGCCTACCAGGCTCCTCCATCTATGGGATTTTCCAGGCAAGAGTATTGGAGTGGGTTGCCATTGCCTTCTCCGAAAGGGGCCCCTATTTAGATAAGGCCAAATAAATAATGATGAAAAATTGAGACTGTATTTTACTATTTATTAAAACATATGGTCTTGACTTCTTTATCATTTTAGATTATCATGGAAGCACTGACCTCTATGTGCAATGCCACAGATTTAACTTACATCTAAAAAGTATTTAGGCTAGACTTACGTGACATCTGCTGAGAAATCTAAATTACCAATTGACCAAGATCATTCAGATAGGAAAATCTAAATCTATATAGAAAGCTGAAAGTAGTAGGGAAGAGATGATAAATCATCCGTTGGTGTCGGAGAGAAGTGCCTGCTTCTGTACTGTTGGTATGTCCTGTGGTTCAGGTTTGAAATACAAAGCTAATAATTTTGCTTTATATATAGCATCCATCCATGAAGGAACTCAAACAGCATTTATGTAATGGTTTCTCACAATATTTCAGGGGAAGAAAGGATAACCTATGACTGTAATTTATGGATCAGAAGTGGTTGCTGGAAAAGTACTAGAAAGGTTGCAGCACCAACTTGTTTGGCGTTTGGTGCAACAAGCAAGCAGGACCAGAGCAGGTCACGGTAGGTGGGTGAATGGCAGAAAGCAATGTACCGTGTGGGCTTCACAAGTGTATCAGTGGTAAAGAATTTGTCTGCCAAGCAGGAGACTCAGGAAAGAGCCCTGGAGACGGAAATGGCAACCCACTCCAGTATTCTTGCCTGGGAAATCCTATGGACAGGGGAGCCTGATGGGCTATCGTCCATGGGGTGGGAAAGAGTCGGACATGACTTAGCAACTAAACAACAACAACAGCAATAATAACAATGTACTTGTAAAGTGTCATTAGAAATGGGGATCAACAAAGCCAAGATGGCTGGTATTCTTATCCTATTTGAAATAAAGAAATATTTGAGAAGCAAATTATCTATCCCAAATTAAAAATCACTAGCTTTCCAGGCCCAAGAATTTGTTTAATGAGGTCCTTCATATTAATTTTAAAAATAATTTATTTTGATGTGGACCATTTTTTACAGTCTTTATTGAATTTGTTACAGTATTGCTTCTGTTTTGGTTTTTTGGCCACAAGGCATGTGGAATTGAAACTCCAGAACAGAGTTCAAACTGCACCTGCTGCATTGGAAGCTGAAGTCTTAATCACTGTAATGCCAGGGAAGTCCCCTCCAACATATTATTTATTATATATTGCATTCCTTTTTGTATTTACAATAGCAAATCTTTTTAAAAAATTTGTTTTGTATACAGGGTGAAAACAATTTAAAATGGAAATTTATTAGGTCAATGTTAGTGTACTTACATATTCTTGCAAACAAGGAAATGAAAAAGGTAGGAGAGTGTCTTATGATTTAAGTGCTGTTCTGTATGAATTTCAATGTATTCAGACATAAAAATGTATTTTTTAAAAGGATCGCTCCAAAAGAAAAATAGGCAGGATTATTCCACACTCTTTACATGAACAGAGCCACGAGCAGATCTGCTATTAAATAGATTAATAGATTATTAGTCATTAACAGTTTGAGAATTCTTTTTCCCTTCTCCCATGGTTCCTTGTGTGTATATGTGTGTGATGATGTCTCTATGAAAAGGGTGCCTCAGTGTATCAATTATTTGAGTGTACTGAGTCCTAACTTGTTTCAGGTACAGTGCCGAACGCTTTACATGCATCATCTCGTGTAAAACTTAAGATAATGTTTTCCCCAGTTGATATCATTGATTCTACAGACATGAGAAAAACAAAACACAAACCGTGGAATTTAGTAAAGTAGCCTTAGACCACATACCCACTGACCGGCAGAGTCGGGATTAGAACACAGAGTAGCCTGACTCTGAAGGATGTGAATTTAACCAGGGCTCCATGATTCTTCTTGGCTCTGCCTAACCTTTCTGGGGATAGAGAAAAATGGAGAAGAGAAGGTCCGGATTCCTGCCCTCTGGCAGGATGTGCTTGCTAATCACAGCTGTGGATGGGGAATGGTCACACCGGGAAAGTACTGAAAGGCTTCTGGGGACTCTATCTTAGTGTTCTGGGGGCAGCACCAACCCAGCAGGATATCACTCCCAGGATAAAGCCAGAAGGGATGACAGCTGTGGCTCTGGGCCAACACTGCTGACAAAGTAAGTGGAGAGAATTAGTCCTCTGCAGGCTCCTAGGGGACGTGGAGTGATTGCGATGCGTGGGACTCCAGTCACGACCTCGTAGAGCTGTTGGTGGTGCTGCCTCTTACATCCCTTAGCTCATCACCTGGAAAGTCTGGGGGAGTAGACTAAGAAAATGGAATTGTATGGACGGCCAACAGGCACAGGAAAAGATGCTCAACATCGCTAATTAGAGAAATGCCAATTAAAATTATGCAGGAAGTTACCACCTCACATTGGTCAGAATGGCTATCATTAAAAAAAAAATCTAGGAAGAACGAGTTCTGGAGGGGAACCCTCCTATGCTGTTGGTGGGAATGTAAATTGGAGCAGCCACTATGGAGAAAGGTATGGAGGTACTTCAAAGACTAAAAGTTGTATTATATGAAGTCACCATATAATCCAGCAATCCTACTCCTGGGCATACATGGACAAAACTGTAATGCAAAAAGATACATGCACCCCTTTGTTTCTAGCAGCACTGTTCACAAAAGCCGAGACATGGAAACCACCTAAATGTTCACTGGTAGATGAATGGAAAAAGAAGATGTGGTACAAAAAACGCAGCCATAAAAATGAATGAAATAATGCCATGTGTAGCAACACAGATAGAGCTAAAGATGATCCTACTAGGTGAAGTAAGTCAGAAGGAGAAAGGCAAATACTGTATAGTATCTCTTATATGTGGAATCTAAAGTACGACTCAAGTGAACTCTTCTAAGACACAGAAACACAGACATACAGAACAGACTTGTGGTTGCCAAGATGGAGGGGGAACCGGAGGTGGATGGGTTGGGAGTTTGGGATTAGAAGATGGTTAGATGTAGAATAGACACTGTTCTATATAGAGGCAAGCTGTTATATATATAGAATTGCTAAACAATAAGGTCCTGCTATATAGCACAGAGAACTACATCCAATATCCTGTGGTAAACCATAATGGAAAAGAATATGAAAAAGAATGTACATGTGCATATAACTGAACCATTTCACCATACAGCAGAAATTAATATGACATTGTAAATCAACTATACTCCAATAAAATAAATTGTTAAAAAAGGAAGAAGAAAGAAAATGGAGTTGATTCTGGAGGAGATGAGGTGCCATTGGAGATACCTGCAGCGAACATTTCTGGCTGTGAACTCTCTGGCAAACACGGGGAACAGATTCCAGAGGACACACGGTTTGGGAAGGGATAAATCTACTATGTTGACTTCGTGTGTCAACTTTACTTCATGTACATTACAACAAGGACCTAGACCAGGAGTGGACGGAGAAGAGCAGTCACATTTGAGGAGCCTTTGAGGCTCTAAATGAGTCTTGGATTTTGAGAGCTGAGAAGAAAAGATACACAGGACTTAACTTGCAGGATTGCTCTTCTCCAATCCATCTTTCAATTGGGGCCAGACAAATGACAAGTTTCTAAAACTTGTTGTAGATGAAATTCACCTGCAGAATGAAATCCAAATTGCTCAGAGGATTGTGTACAGGCTTTCAAGTGCTTCTTCCTCTCTCCCTTTCCACACCAATCTCCAGCCAGACCCTGACTTTTCTCAATGGGCATCTTTTGCTTTTCCTGGTCAATGCCTTGCACACACTGGTTCCTGAAGCCAGGAACACCTTTGCCCCATACCCTGTAGTTAGATTCTGTTCACTCCTCCTGAGCAGCTTATCACACCTCCTGTAGAAACCTGTTCCTGATCTTCTTATTTTACATATGAGAAAATAAAGGACATTTTGATGTCGTTCTCAGGGTTTCAAATGTAATATTTCAAAATTCAAATCTATTCTTGTTCTTTCCTGGCTGAAACATCTCTGGACTCCTCTTTTCCTAGAGAGTAAAGTAGAGCTTTACTTCATACAGAAGAGTAAATGTTTGGATAGCATAGCATTTATCAGAGTATTTTAAGAAAATATTTCTATGATAAAAAAATGAACTGAGTAGAGACACTGAAATACAATATTCAGGGCATTAGACAATTGAGGTCTTAGACACAAAACTTTTACACTTTTTAAATATAATTTTTATTGCTGCATAGTTCATTTACAATGGTACTGTGTTATTGTGTTATTTTCACAATTGTGTTGTTTGTGTTAATACAAAATATTGTGTTATTTTCAGGTATACAGCAAAGTAAATCAGTTATACACACATATATATCCACTCTTTTAGATTATTTTTCTATATAGGCCATTACAGAGTATTGAGCAGAGTTCCCTGTGCTATACAGTAGGTCCTTATTAGTCACCTATTTATATATATATTTTGGACCATATGGACATCACCAGATGATCAACACTGAAATCAGATTGATTATATTCTTTCCAGTCAAAGATGGAGAAGCTCTATAGACTCAGCAAAAACAAGACCGGGAGCTGACTGGCTCATATCATGAACTCCTTATTGCCAAATTCAGACTGAAATTGAAGAATGTAGGGAAAACCACTAGATCATTCAGGTATGATCTAAATCAAATCCCTTATGATTATACAGTGGAAGTGAGAGATAGATTTAAGGGACTAGATCTGATAGAGAGAGTGCCTGATGAACTATGGAATGAGGTTCTTGACATTGTACAGGAGACAGGGATCAAGACCATTCCCATGGAAAAGAAATGCAAAAAAGCAAAATGACTGTCTGAGGAGGCCTTACAAATAGCTGTGAAAAGAAGGGAAGTGAAAAGCAAAGGAGAAAAGGAAAGATATAAGCATCTGAATGCAGAGTTCCAAAGAATAGCAAGGAAAGATAAGAAAGCCTTCCTCAGCAATAAATGCAAAGAAATAGAGGAAAAAAACAGAATGGGAAAGTTCAGAGATATCTTCAAAAAAATTAGAGATACCAAAGGAACATTTCATGCAAAGATGGGCTCGATAAAGGACAGAAATACTATGGACCTAACAGAAGTAGAAGATATTTAGAAGAGGTGGCAAGAATACACAGAACTGTACAAAAAACATCTTCACGACCAAGATAATCACAATGGTGTGATCACGGACCTAGAGCCAGCCATCCTGGAATGTGAAGTCAAGTGGGCCTTAGAAAGCATCACTACGAACAAAGCTAGTGGAGGTGATGGAATTCCAGTTGAGCTATTCCAAATCCTGGAAGATGATGCTGTGAAAGTGCTGCACTCAATATGCCAGCAAATTTGGAAAACTCAGCAGTGGCCACAGGACTGGAAAAGGTGAGTTTTCATTCCAATCCCAAAGAAAGGCAATGCCAAAGAATGCTCAAACTACTACACAATTGCACTCATCTCACATGCTAGTAAAGTAATGCTCAAAATTCTCCAAGCCAGGCTTCAGCAATACATGAACTGTGAACTTCCAGATGTTCAAGCTAGTTTTAGAAAAGGCAGAAGAACCAGAGATCAAATGGCCAACATCCACTGGATCATTGAAAAAGCAAGAGAGTTCCAGAAAAACATCTATTTCTGCTTTATTGACTATGCCAAAGCCTTTGACCGTGTGGGTCACAATAAACTGTGGAAAGTTCTGAAAGAGATGGGAATACCAGACCACCGATCTGCCTCTTGAGAAACCTATATGCAGGTGAGGAAGCAACAGTTAGAACTGGACATGGAACAAAAGACTGGTTCCAAATAGGAAAAGGAGTACATCAAGGCTGCATATTGTCACCCTGCTTATTTAAGTTCCATGCAGAGTACATCATGAGAAATGCTGGGCTGGAAGAAGCACAAGCTGGAATCAAGATTGCCAGGAGAAATATCAATAACCTCAGATATGCAGATGATATCACCCTGATGGCAGAAAGTGAAGAGGAACTAAAAAGCCTCTTGATGAAAGTGAAAGTGGAGAATGAAAAAGTTGGCTTAAGGCTCAACATTCAGAAAACCAAGATCATGGCATCTGGTCCCATCACTTCATGGGAAATAGATGGGGAAACAGTGTCAGACTTTATTTTTGGGGGCTCCAAAATCAGTGTAGATGGTGATTGCAGCCATGAAATTAAAAGATACTTATTCCTTGGAAGGAAAGTTATGACCAACCTAGATAGCATATTCAAAAGCAGAGACATTACTTTGCCAACAAAGGTCCGTCTAGTCAAGGCTATGGTTTTTCC
This sequence comes from Bos mutus, assembly GCF_027580195.1. Taxonomy (NCBI): domain Eukaryota; kingdom Metazoa; phylum Chordata; class Mammalia; order Artiodactyla; family Bovidae; genus Bos; species Bos mutus. The sequence continues at coordinate 12,417,854 of NC_091640.1, read as the reverse complement.
AGTGGTCATATATGGATGTGAGAGTTGGACTGTGAAGAAAGCTGAGCACCAAAGAATTGATGCTTTTGAACTGTGGTGTTGGAGAAGACTCTTGAAAGTCCTTTGGACTGCAAGGAGATCCAACCAATCCATTCTAAAGGAAATCAGTCCTGGGTGTTCATTGGAAGGACTGATGCTAAAGCTGAAACTCCAATACTTTGGCCACCTCATGCGAAGAGTTGACTCATTGGAAAAGACCTTGATGCTGGGAAGGATTGGGGACTGGAGGAGAAGGGGACGACAGAGGATGAGATGGCTGAATGGCATCACCGACTCGATGGACATGATTTTGAGTGAACTCCGGGAGTTGGTGGTCAACAGGGAGGCCTGGCGTGCTGTGATTCATGGGGTCTCAAAGAGTCAGACACAACTGAGCGACTGAACTGAACTGAACTGAACTGAACCAAACCGAACCGAACCATTCTAGATTCGTAAAGAAGATGGAAGATTATTTCAATATAAATATATCAAAACATCCCATGACATTGTAAGAAAAACACATTATTCCCCTCAAAGTCACCAAAGTGAATCTAAACTTTTAGGGCATTCTAATATGGAGAATCTAGCAAATGGGAGACTGGGAGACCGTGGACGCTAGCTGTGGGCTTCCCAGGTGGCACTAGTGGTAATGAAGCCACCTGCCAATGCAGGAGACGTAAGAGATTCGGGTTTGATCCCTGGGTCAGGAAGATCCCCTGATGAGGGAAATGGCTAGCCACTCCAGTATTCTTACCTGGAAAATTTCATAGCCAGATGAGCCTGGTGGGCTACAGTCCTTGAGGTTGCTAAGAGTCAGACATGACTGAAGCGACTTAGCCCACATCATCACTGAAGCTATCTACAGTTGCTGTTAGCCAAAGGGAAAAAAAAAAAAAAAAGTACAGTCCTTATTTGCAACAAAACAGCAGGCAAATTAGAGTTTCATGATTATATCCAATTTTTATATAAAATAAACAAGTTTTCTTGAGCTGCTCAAGATTTGTTTTTCTTCTATTCAGAGAATGTAACTTATCTGCTTCCCTAGTGATGTGATGGAAATAAATACTGAACTGGAGATCCTGAAGCACTCATTCAGATTCTAGACCTTTCTAGGATTTTTCTTCTTCTTTTTTGCCTAGAGTAATGGTAGAAAACCCAGCCCAGCCCAGACTCTGATGTGTTCTGCATACCTTCTAGTAAATCCTTTTTCTCTCTCAGTGCTGTTTCTTTGTGAAATGAGTCCTCATTATTTATGTAAATTGGTTTTAAATGAGAATGTTTAACTAAAAGATTTGATCTTAATATCATAACAGCTGCTATAAATACGGATGTTCGGGCTGCGTGGTCTTCTTTCTTCTAATACGTTTACTTTCTGATTTATTATGGTTTTATTTTTAACATCTTCCTGAAAGGAAGGTGTGCATTTCAAGTTTTTGTTAAAGCTTCTAGGGTATGAATTAGGGTAAAGTGATAGATATAACCACTGAACTGGAGATCTTGAAGCACTCATTCAGATTCTAGATCTTTTGACATTACTTGAAACATTAGGTAGGCTTAACTCTTTACCTGTTACTGAGGAGTGAATAATGTCCATATTTATTTTCTAGGGCTATGTACCACAAACTGTGTGATGAAAACAACTGAAGTTTATTGCCTCACAGATTTGGAAGCTGGAGTCTGAAATCAAGGTGCCTACAGGGCTGGTTCCTTCTGAGAGCTCTAAGGGGAAGGTTTGTTCCCGGGCTCTCTGCCTGGGAAATGTCCCATCTTCCTGAGTCTTTTCATGTCATCTCCCCTCTGTGTGTCTGCCTCTGTGTCCAAATTCCCCTTTATATAAGCACACCAGCCAGACTGGATCAGGGCTGTGTGTGTGTGTCACTCAGTCATGTCCGACTCTCTGTGACTCCATGGATTTTAGCCTGCCAGGCTCCTCTGTCCATGGTGGAGTGGGTAGCCATTCCCTTCTCCAGGGGATCTTCCCAACCCAAAGATTGAACTGGGGTCTCCTGGATCCATGGTGGAGTGGGTAGCCATTCCCTTCTCCAGGGGATCTTCCTGACTCAGGGATTAGAACCCAGGTCTCCTGCATCGCAGGCAGATTCTTTACCATCTGAGCCACAAGGGAAGCCACCAGTCAGACTGCATTAGGGCCCACCCTAACAACCTCATTTTCACTTGCTTACATCTGTGAAAACCGTGTCTCTAAATAAGACGCATTCTGAGACGCTGGGATTTAGGACTCCAATATGCGGAATTCAACCCGTTAACAATGTTCAACATCTTTCCTCTCAGCTTTAACCAGATATGTGCTAGTCTGTATCCCTGAGCTTATTTTAGTGAGGGAAACACAAACACACCTGGGTTCAGCTGAACGGAAGGAATTTGTTAGTTCACAGAATCCAGAAGCAGGAAGTGAGAGAGACACCAGCCAGTTTCTCAAATGCTGGGAGGATTCTCTCTCCATTTGCTCAGCTCTGCTTTGTATCTCCTCTACTTTCCTTCATTATAGATTGACTTCTTCCCTAACAAAAAGTTTAATGGCCAGCATCTTCAAGGCTTCCAAGGGTAAGGGAGGGGAGTTTGAACAATCACAGGACAGATACTCAAGGGGTCACCTTTAACCAGGTGCTTCCCCCAGACTACCCCTGGAAATGGGCAGCTGTGGCTCCATCCACAAGGTCAGATGGGGGTACAGTTCAATTGCTCAGTCGTGTCCAACTCTTTGCTACCCCATGAACCGCAGCACACCAGGCCTCCCTGTCCATCACCAACTCCCGGAGTCCACCCAAACCCATGTCCATTGAGTCAGTGATGCCATCCAACTATCTCATCCTCTGTTGTCTCCTTCTCCTCCTGCCCTCAATCTTTCCCAGCATCAGGGTCTTTTCCAATGAGTCAGCTCTTCACATCAGGTGGCCAAAGTATTGGAATTTCAGCTTCAACATCAGGTGGGAGGAGGGCTGGTATTTCCAAGGAGAATGGTGGTCAATGAGTGAGGAAGTTTCACAGAAGTTACTACTATTATGCCATTTAAAAATATGTCACTGGATTTCCCTGTTTGCCCAGTGGTGAAGAATCTGGCTGATGATGCAGAGGACATGGGTTTGATCCCTGGCCGGGAAGATTCCACATGCCCAGGGGTAACTAAGCCCGTGCACCACAATTACTGAGCCTGTCCTCTAGCACTCAGGAGCCTTAACTACCGAGTCCATGTGCTGCAGCTACGGAAGCCCGTGCACCTAGAGTCAGTGCTTTGTAAGATGAGAAGTCACTGCAATGAGAAGCCCACACACTGCAGCCAGAGAAGAGCCCCTGCTCTCTGCAACTAGAGAAATCCCAGTGTGCAGCAAAGAAGAGCCACTGCAGTCAAAAATAAAAATGAATAAACAAAATAAAAAAGAAAAATGTGTCATTCCCATTGATCATCTGAGCAGGTTAAATCCACTTCTTGTTGAGACATCTGCCTGCCTGGTACAAATCAGGGGGATCCATGCTGGAATAATCAGCTTGGCTGTGGAGGTTAAAACGAGCAGGCATTAGACAACAGCAAGTGTGAATGCAGAAAGGTACCTCAAGAAGGGAAGTTACACTGTGCAAGGGGCACTTGGGGATGAAGACGAGTGTGTGCTGGGCTGAGGGACACACTGACCTAATCAGATATGATGAAAGATGCAAGAACAAAAGGCAGGCAGGGATGCTGAAGGATGCTTGATGGACACACATTGCCCTGTACTGACTGGTGTCCGCCCACTCCTCTAAACTTACAGAAACTGTGAGTAGGACCTTATTTAGAGATATGACCTTTGCAAGTAGAATCAAGTTAAAAGGAGGTCCCCACTGGCTCACCCTAATCCAATAACTGCTGTCTTTTTAAGAGAAAGGAGAGGGAGATTTGGACACACAGGCATCCAGGGAGAATGCTGTGGGACCATGAACAACGGGCGTGGAGGGATGCAGATATTAATATAATTGAAGGAATCTGGAAGGTTGCTGGCAACCACCAGAAGCTACAGTAGGCAAAGAAGGATTCCCCCAACCCCAGAGCCTTTGGAAGGAGCACACCCCTGTCAACACCTTGATTTTGTACATCTAGCCCCCACAACTGTGAGAAAATTAATTTTTGGCATTTAAATTTGCCACCGAGTTTATAGTAATTTGCCAGGATGGCCCTAGGAAAGCACCACATACAGCGTACTTCAGTTTTAAGCAGGAGCCTGTGAACACAGATATAATTCCTTTGGAGGAGGCTTACAACTTGTCTAGAAGTAAAAAGTTCAAGCCACTTAAACAATTAGAACCCAGAATTAAAATTCTGCAGTGGAGTTTATGGCCAGTGCTGCTCCATTATAATGTTCTCTTTGGGGATCTGCTCAATTAGACTCAGGGAGTTGCTAATTTACACTTCTGTGTTGTCAGATAGTCTCAACTTTCAAGGTTGAAATCAAAGATGTATTGTTTAGAGAAGAAAACCTATATCAAAGACAGAATTTAATCAGAAAAATTGCTCTGAGAGTTCAACATAAGGCTTTAAGACACAATACAAAGCAGAAATAAACAACACAAAGCCCTAATTTTCCTTCTCTTTATACCTTCTCTTTCTCTTTCTTTTTTTTCATAGGCTTTAATGTTTTCTTAATTCCAGAGTATTGCCCGATTTGGATGGGAAATATCAATTTCCTCTACTGAAATTCTTCAGATTGCTTCTCTAAATGTCAGTCGTATTGGGCTTTCCCTGAAAAAAAAAAAATGCTGTCAGGGAAGCAGTTTGCAGATCAAGTATAAAACAGAAACTAGGAGGCTATTATTAGCGATGGAGAAGGCAATGACTTGCTGGTTATATAAGTGAGAGGACTGGTAGCATTCTGGGAATGAGGAGAGAAATGGAAAATTGATCAGTAAGGAAGATCTGGGCTGTATTCTCATTATCTCTGTTTTTCCACCAAAAGAGAAAAAAAGAAAGAAAAAACCCACAAAAAAACCAGCCCAGAATTGTGCTCTGGCCATTCTGCCTGTCTTCTGTCATTTGAATCCAATCCACCAAAGAATCATATTTGAAACGTTTCAAGGTTGATTGTAAAATCCCAAGCTCAGGTCAGCGGACACAAGTGAGAAATAAGAAGTCCAGCACCTCTGTATGGAAATGTATTTATATCACACCCTGCTTTTGCTGTGTTACGGTTTATAAAATCACAGACAGCCCTTTCTCAAGTTTTTGTGTATTTCTTCACAGTTCATAACAATCTGAATATTGGTTACGATTTCTTTTCTAATTAGATTTTTTGGCGTGTGAAAATGCAGGACTGCTTTAGTTCTGGCCCAGGGTTTTGTTTTTGCTTTCCTCCACCATTTTTTTTTCTTCTTCTTTTGTTTATTTTTTATTCAGCAGTGCTTTGGTGCTTCTGTGGTCATTTTCTTACCCTTGGCCATGACATACTTAGTTAATTTCTGGCAGACTCTTGCCTAATGCTTGTCAAGTTCCATTTCTCTCTGTGTGTTTTCTTAGTATATAAAGCTCAACCATCACTCATTGTTTTTTGAAGATAATGTTGGTTGTGAGCCTGGAACGACTTGAATAAACTTGCAATAAATGACCCAATCCGAATGCAGAGAACAGCATGCACGGGCACAAGCGATAACCAGGGCATGCAGACAGTATCAGTAAAAGCTGTCAGCACCCCAGCAGAAGCACTGAGAACTGCCACAGGCAACTCCTCATAATAGAACTTTTGCGGGAAACGGTTTCTTTTCGGTGACATTGTCCCTAATAGCCTCCAAACACTCTCCCTCTGAAGGTAATCCACCTTCAATCAAAAATTGAAATTCTAAATGGGCAGATTGAAACACTTTTCAGCAAACCACTCAATTTTTAATCTCCTGAAAATTAAGGAACCAAATCTCCAGCTGGGAGAGATTCATAGCAGCAGCTTCCAAACAAGGTCATCTTCCCGTTCTCTTTCCTCAAACACGGTCCTGTGTGCTTGCTCATATAATTAAGGACAAAAGGATGCTAGGCGCCAGCTTCCCAGGTGGCTCCAGGTGGTAAAGAACCTGCCTGCCACCACAGGGTTGTAAGAGATGTGCGTTCTATCCCTGGGTTGGGAAGATCCCCTGGAGAAGGAAATGGCAACCCATTCTAGCATCCTTGCCTGGAAAATCTATGAATAGAGGAGCCTGGTGGGCTACAGTCCATGAGGATGCAAAGAGTTGGACATGACTGAAGCGACTTAGCACACATGGATGCTAGGTGAGTGGTACATGGAAATGAAGTCATATGTGTCATCTGATTGTACGGAAACGATAATAAGTGAAACCTGATAAAAATCCTAGGACTGTAACTTTGGTTCTACTGGTTTACCACTAGATATGACAGAGGAACCTAGGAATGAGTTGTTTTTATTCTGAGAAGTGCGCTTGCCTAGTTTTCCTAATCAGTCCAGCATTTTCTGGAGCGCATACAATGTCTTGAACTGGGAAAGTTCAAGAATTTGCTTCTAATAATTGTTTAAAAATTGTATATATATGTTTTAATCTTGAAATGTTTAGATGACTAGGGGAATAAAAATAAACTCTATCAAATAAGTAATAAATGGTACAGTTTGCTGTTGTGTTTTAATTGCTAAGCCGTGTCTGACTGTGACCCCAGGGACTGTAGCCCGCCAGATTCCTCTGTCCATGGAATTTTCCAGGCAAGAATACTGGAGTGGGTTGCCATTTCCTCCTCCAGGGGATCATCCCGATATAAGGATCAAATCTGCATTTCTTGCAACTCCTGCATTGGCAGGCAGATTCTTTACTACTGAGCCACCTGGGAAGCCAAATGGTACAGTTACTCAAAAATAAATGAAGTAAGTGATAGGATGCCCTGTTCCTGGCCTGTGAATCTAAGCAGAGACATGACTGAGCTCACCAGACTCCTGACCAATGAAAACCACAGGTTATAAATTTGTGTTGTTTTAAGCCACTGAGTTTGGGAGAATATGTTAAAGCAGCAACAATAAACTGATGCAATAGGCAGTCAGTGAGTAGTGTTTTCTGGCTGAGTTGGTGACCTGATCTGAGCTGGTCTGTTTCTGGGGTGGCTTGTGCACCTGTGACTCACTCACAGGGGACAGGATGTTCTAATGGGTCAGGCCTGACTTTGACCTATTAGATGTCTATTTCTGGAACCACATGGATGGAGGGTTGGGGAGGAATGATTTGTCAGAGCATGCTCAGAGCAACTTTATAGAGGAAAAGACGGTGAATGTTGGGCAGAAAAATAGCATATGATTCCCATGGGAGCACCAGGATTCATCTTGAGAACAGATGGGCAGCCTCCTGACCACTACAGTCAAAACCTCCATCTGTCCTATGGCTCAGGAAACACCAGAGTTGAGTTACAGTGAAGAATCCCCTGTGGATCAGAGAACCTAGGGTGTACCTTCTGCAGTTGAAGACCTTCACTGGGAGTGTGCATCACCATCTCCTCTGGAACTTGGTAAAAGTTCAGGTATCTAGAGCCTGCCCCAGGCTTAATACAGTATGTCTGGGTGTGAGGCCTGAGCACCTGTATTTTAAAATTATTTCACAGATGAATCTGATGCAAGCATTAGTCTGGAGTAGAGGGTGGGGTGGTAAACTTTTCCTGTGAAGGGGTCAAATAGTAAATATTTTAGGCTTTATGGGCTATGTGGTCTCTGTAGCAAAAACTCAGGCCTGTCATTATAGAGGGAAGGTAGCCACAGACAGTTTGCATACAAATGGATGTGCTGACCATGCTTCAATGAAGTTTTATTGGCAAAGGCAGATGGTGGGTTGGATTTGGCCCTGGGGCTGTAATTTGTGACTCCTGGTCTAGAGCATGAGGATCTATACAGAGAAGCAGACCCGGAGGGAAAGCAGAATGCCTAGGAAGTCAGAGGCTGGTAAGAGAGATCCCAGCACCTGGTTGGGTGGGACAAGAAGGATAAACCCATAATTTGCTCAGAGAAAAGAAAAATGCGCAATTAAAAGCACACATTTCTAAGAAAACACAAGTATACAGTTCACAGTCCTGTGCACTTGACCTTATATTTTCTTTCTCCAGTTAAATTCATGCTGCTGCTGTTGAAACTAAGTCATGTCCGACTCTTTCGTGACCCCATAGACTGTATCCCGCCAGGCTCCTCTGTTCATGGAAGATAACTTTACCGTAATTGATGGAGGTAATAGAGGTGCCCAAAAGTTTCTTTGTTACCCTTTGGTTCTTAGTTCTCCAGGCAAGAATACTGGAGTGGGTTGCAGGTTCCTTTTCCACAGGATCTTCGTGATCCAGGAATCAAACCCGTATCTCTTGCTCTGTAGGCGGATTCTTTACTACTGAACCACTTGGGAAGCCCAGTTAAATTCATAGTTTGGAGTTAAAAACCAAACCAAACAAAATGCTGCATTTAAAAATAAAAAGAAGTGAAACTTATCATTTGCAACACACATGGATGAACCTGGAGGACATAATGCTAAGTGAAATAAGCCAGACAGGGACAAATACGGCATGATTGCACTTACATGTGGCATTTAAAACAGTCAAACTCATAGAAACATAAAATACAGTAATGGATGCCGGGGGGGTTGGGGAAATTGGGAATTGTTTAATGAGTATAAAGTTAAACATTATACCCATGTTTAACTAGCGAGGCAAGATGAATCAATTCTAGAAACATAGCACCTACAGTAAACAACACAGCATCCAGGCATTTCGAAATTTAAGAGAGTAGACTTCTTGTGCTCTCACTGTAAAAAAAATAAAGAAAGAAAGAAACTTTGGAAGGTGAAAGGCACCTCTATTACTTTGATCCATCATGGTAAAGTTATCACAGGTGTTTGCATATGGACAAAATCATCCAATTGCATATATTAAATATATGCATTTATTTGCTTATCAACTATACTTAATAAAGTGGGTTAAAATTTAAAAATGAAATTATGTTGTCAGATTGTTTTAATCACTTATCTATACCTGGGTGTTCTTTGGAAGGAATGATGCTAAAGCTGAAACTCCAGTACTTTGGCCACCTCATGCGAAGAGTTGACTCATTGGAAAAGACTCTGATGCTGGGAGGGATTGGGGGCAGGAGGAGAAGGGGACGACAGAGGATGAGATGGCTGGATGGCATCACCGACTTGATGGACGTGAGTTTGAGTGAACTTCAGCAGTTGGTGATGGACAGGGAGGCCTGGAGTGCTGCGATTCATGGGGTTGCAAAGAGTCGGACACGACTGAGTGACTGAACTGAACTGAACTGATACCTGTTTTGTCCTTCACAAGTTTAGAGGAGTAAAAACTTGAACCAAGTGGATTTGAAAAAACTGAAGAATAAAGATAAAATTAGAGAAACAAAATATATTGTTTCTTTGTATTTGGAATTTAATATTCCAAGAAGAAAGAATTAAATGGTTACTTAAATTATCTGTTACAGCATGGAAGAATCACAAAGTCTATATAAGGTATAGACTTGTATGTCTTTATGACCCCATGGACTGTAGCCTACCAGACTCCCTTGTTTATGGAATTTTCCAGGCAAGAATACTGGAGTGGTTTGCCATTTTCTTCTCCAGGGGATCTTCCTGATCCAGGGATTGAACCCAGGTCTCCTGCACTGCAGGCAGATTCTTTACTGTCTGAGCCAACATGTAAGCTCAAAGGTATAGACTTAAATGTTAGAAAAATCGAACAGGTTTTAAGTAGGTTGCCACTGAAAACAGGTGTGGATTCTCTTTTATTTATTTTTTAAAAAATAATTAATTTATTTTAATTGGAGGCTAATTACTTTACAATATTGTAGTGGTTTTTGCCATACATTGACATGAATCAGCCATGGGTGTACATCTGTTCCCCATCCTGAACCCCTCTCCCACCTCCCTCCTATCCCATCCCTCAGGGCCATCTCAGTGCACCAGCCCTGAGCTCCCTGTCTCATGCATCAAACCTGGGATGGCGATCTATTTCACATATGGTAATATACATGTTTCAATGATATTCTCTCAAATCATCCCACCCTCGCTTTCTCCCATAGAATCCAAAAGTCTGTTCTTTACATCTGTATCTTTTGCTGTCTCTCATATAGGGCCATCATTACCAGCTTTCCAAATTCCATATATATACTGTATTGGTGTTTTTCTTTCTGACTTACTTCACTCTGTATAATAGGCTCCAGTTTCATCCACCTCATTAGAACTGATTCAAATGCATTCTTTTTAATGGCTGAGTAATATTCCATTATGTATGTGTACCACAGCTTTCTTATCCATTCATCTGCTGATGGACATCTAGGTTGCTTCCATGTCCTGGCTATTATAAACAGTGCTGCGATGGACATTGGGGTACACGTGTCTCTTTCCCTTCTGGTTTCCTCAGTGTGTATGCCCAGCAGTGGGATTGCTAGTTGTTTAAGGAATCTCCACACTGTTCTCCATAGTGGCTGTACTAGTTTGCATTCCCACCAACAGTGTAAGAGGGTTCCTTTTTCTCTACACCCTCTCCAGCATTTATTGTTTGTAGATTTTTTGATAGCAGCCATTCTGACTGGCAGGAGATGGTACCTCATTGTGGTTTTGATTTGCATTTCTCTAGTAATGAGTGATGTTGAGCATCTTTTCATGTGTTTGTTAGCCAACTGTATGTCTTCTTTGGAGAAATGTCTGTTTAGTTCTTTGGCCCATTTTTTGATTGGGTTGTTTATTTTTCTGGAATTGATCTGCAGGAGGAGCTGCTTGTATATTTTTGAGATTAATTCTTTGTCAATTGCTTCATTTGCTATTATTTTCTCCCATTCTGAAAGATGTCTTTTCACCTTGCTTATAGTGGATTCTCTTTTATTTAGAAGTTGTTGGTTAGTATTTGTGTCTTAATTTCATCATTCTAGGCCAGTGACCTTGGGCAAGTCACTTAACTTTAAATAATGATGATCTTAATGGTATGTATTATGGATAATGATTTTACCTACTCACAAGTGGGTTGTGAAAAACCAGAGACCATGTTTAAATAAAAATGTTTTGTAAATGGTAAAAAAAAAAATTCTAAAATATGGGTTGTTAAAATATGATAACTAAACTCTCTTAGATGTACTGGAACTGTTATCCTTGGAAGAGTTCTATTCTATTCTGGTAATTCTGGGATTCATTTATTTTCAGAAATGCATTTTTTTCTAAGCTTTGAAATGATGCTCACGCATATAAAACAATGTGCTGTAGCATTATCTGCATACTTAAAATGGGAATATTCTCACTTCACGATGAATGTGAGGGTGAGAAGCTAGCTCAAAATATTTATGGCATGTTTAAGGCTGATTAATCTTACAAATCTTGCAAACCTGATCCGTTTCACAGTTTCTAAGCTAAAATAGGATGTATGTTATTAAGCTATAAAGGTCCTGGAATGGAATTTTCTCAGGTTTTCATATTTGTATATGAACAAAAATAAGAAATGGCATTTTGCTGGCAGGACTTCAGCTTATACTTTGCTTTCTGTAAGCACTGGTGGGAACTGTACTTCGCACCAGAGTTGGGTCCGTATGTAGGTCAGTGGTTTAACATTTTCCCAAATAATTTGGACACGTTTCATGTTCAGTGTGGGGTTTTCAGTTTATAATTGGTAGAAGAGATTGTACTTTGCTTGGGTATAGAGATGAGGTGGGAAGAGTACATTAATAGATTCTGTGGAGTGGGTTTATAGCAGCTCATTCTGGTCTGGCCCCTGGATTCAAGATTCAGGCTGATCACAGGAGTGAGGGTCCAAGGCCGTTGGAATTGTATTTAGGAGAGGATCAAGATGCCTCTGACAAAAACAAGTGGAACTGTGGTACAAAATTGAGGAGATGGTTATTCCCATCACTTCTGAATGGGAAGGGCTCAGCTGTTTGATGAGTCTCTAGACACCAAGTGTAAACTATTGTAGAATATGGATCACGGGGAACCCCATGTGCTGCTGGTGAGAGCGTATTCCAGAGTAACCCTTTCTGTGCATGCATGCTCAGTCAGCCGTGTCTCACTCTTTGTGACCCTATGGACTGTAACCTGCCAGGCTCCTCTGTCCATGGGATTTCCCAGGCAAGAATACTGTGGGTTGCCTATGAGTTTCTGCTTTCTTCTCCAGGGGATCTTCTTGGGTCAGGGATCAAACCCACATCTCCTGCACTGGCAAGTGAATTTTTCCCACAGAATCACCAGTGCACCTCATGAATGTGCTACCTTACACACACAAAAAAGCAAAACTCAGGTATCAAGAAGATGGACTTGAGGTTGCTAATCAGCCAAATTTAAGATAGGAAGATTATCCTGGACTAACCAGGTAAGTCCAATATAATCATAAGGGTCCTTAAAAGTGGAAGAGGGGCAGAGTTTAGAATCAGAGGAGAGTGACTATGAAAGAATGGTCACGGAGATGCAACGCCACTGGTTTGGAGGGTGGAGAGTGGGGGCCATGAGCCAAGGAGTGCACACCGCCTCCAGAAGCTGGAAAATGCAAATGAATTCTTCTCTCAAACCTCAATGCAATCCTACATTCTTGATTTTTTTCCCAGTGAGACCTGTGTCAAACATCTAATTTACAAAACTGTAAGATAAGAAAATTGTGTTGTTCTAAGCCACTGAACTGTGGTCATCTGTTATGGTAGCAACAGAAACAAAGGTACTCTCTGTGTATTGTTATTATGCAATCATACACCTATATAATGATACACCCTCAAATTTAACCTGATTGCAGCTGTTGAGTGTCTTGTGTCTCTTTTTGTAGTGCCCACTGGGTTTTAAAAGCCATTGATTTTTGAACTCAAAAGAGAGGTTTCAGAGTTAACTATTTGAAAAATATAGAGTACTTATTAGTCATTCCAAAATGAGGGAAAAAGTCAATGCAAAATATTAATATTTCATGGAAAGAACAAACCTCAGGCTATTCTCAATAATTAGGAAAAAGTTCTAAAAAAGAATTAACTTTTTATTTTAAGTTAATATTAGAAAGTTTTAGTCAGCACTGTGTTAATTTTGTTCACGTTACATGGTAACCCAAACAAATTCTTTTTGGTCTTGATCGAGAAAGTTTTGGGAATAATGTTATTAGACAAATTTGTCAATAATAGCACTGATTGGTTATAAAGAAAGTTTTCTTTTTCCTTTAGTATGGAATGTCTGAAAGTAACAATGTAAGTTTTCCAAGAAATTGCTCACATTATGATTTTTTCCTAAATTATGTTGCTGTTCAGTTGCTAAGTTGTGTCTGACTCTGAGACCCCATGGTTTGCAGCAGGACAGGCTCCTTTGTCCTTCACGATCTCTCAAAGTTTGCTCAGATTCATGTCCATTGAGCTGATAATGCTATCCAACCATCTCATCCTCTGTTACCCCTTTCTCCTCCTGCCCTCAATTTTTCCCAGCATCAGGGTCTTTTCCAATGAATGGACTCTTTGCATCAGGTGGCCAAAGTATGGTCAGTCCTTCCAATGAATATTCAGGGTTGATTTCCTTTAGGATTGACTGGTTTGATTTCCTTGCAGTCCAAGGGACTCTCAAGAGTCTTCTCCAACACCACAAGTTGAAAGCCTCAATTCTTCGGCATTCATGTGTGTAAATATGTGATGAGAATTTCTGGCCAGTGAATGTGGCCTTATGAAGCATCTTACGTGACTGGAGAAGGCAATGGCACCCCACTCCAGTACTCTTGCCTGGCAAATCCCACGGATGGAGGAGCCTGGTAGGCTGTAGTCCATGGGGTCGCTAGGAGTTGGACACGACTGAGCATGTCCAACTGAGACTGAGCAACTTCATTTTCACTTTTCACTTTCATGCATTGGAGAAGGAAATGGCAACCCACTCCAGTGTTCTTGCCTGGAGAATCCCAGGGATGGGGGAGCCTGGTGGGCTGCCGTCTATGGGGTCGCACAGAGTTGGACACAACTGAAGCGACTTAGCAGCAGCAGCAGCAAGTGACTGGTACACATCCTAGGTTGAATGCTGAGGTACTGTGCCAACAAAATGACATAGATATGAGGGGTTTGAAGTGATCCACCCCCAAGCTCTGACAACTCTCTGAAGAGAAGCAACATGACATAACCAGTTAACATCAAAGAACAGACTTGAAGAGTCGCAACCAGGTGGGATTTCACAGGCAAACACAGGTTAACTGTCTTCTGCTGCTGTTGGAGTATCCATTAATGGATGAACCACTAGACAACATTGCTTAAATCTTTTGAGAGATTCAAAAATAGAACCTGATATTTAAGTAGAGTCATGCTTTAACACATGCTATGGGGGAATAGAGCAACTGAAGTGCTGAAAATTTTTCTGGCAGACTTGGACCTATTTTGAGAGGGGAGGTTTAAGTGCATGTGTGTTTATAATATTGAACGGCTGTTAAATTAATAATTAGTGACCCTCCTGCTGAAAACTTTTAGTTTTCATCTCTTTTAGAGATGCTTTCGGTTCAGCTTCACATATTAGCAAGTCAATTTGTATGCTTTTCAGATTTCTTAACAGAATGATTTTATCACACTGTGTTTCCAAGTTTTTTCTTCTTCAAAAATTATACCTACAACTTGCACAATGGAGAGCTGTGTATCTGGTGCAAAGGAATCCTAGCGCTCACATGGGTTCAATAATTCTGAGTATTCCTCAGTGTCGCATGTAATCCTTTGGAGTATTATTAGTGGTTAAGATGGCACCTAGATATTTAGCACCAGTCATTCAATTCAGGAAATGAAAATTCATGGATACTTTCAAACTAACTGGGTATCTTGTAAGGAGTTATACCAAATGGGTGTGGTGGTATTATATGGTAATATAAGAATTTTAACCATTGAGCCAAATTTCTATGTTGGTGTTACCGGTGGAAATCTATTGAAAGGGTTTTTGTGAGCGGAAGTATTGGGTATATTTACATATATTTGCATATATGCACCATTTATCCCAAGTTACTCCACACAGCTATATCTGTCTTCTGTTTTTAACATTGCAAGCAAATTGCACACAAAATATACTTATTTGTACAAATTACATACAAATATGTAACTTCATTTTTTGTGACTAATCTCGTCCTCAAGTTCCATTCTTGCTGAAAATGTCTGATCCTACCTACTACACAGGTTAACTGTCACAGCGATTGCAATTTCTCTTGTTTTAAAAGTTAATTATTTTGGATTCTTTACTCAGTTCTTCAAGGGCTTCCCCAATTGCTCAGCAGGTAAAGAATTTGCCTGCAATGCAAGAGACACAAGAGACATGGATTCAATCTCTGGGTGGGGAAGATCCCCTGGAGAAGGAAATGGCAACCCACTCCAATATTCTTGCCTGAAAAATCCCAGGGACTGAAGATCCTGGTGGGCAAAAGGCCAAAGGGTCACAAAGAGACAGACACAACTGAGTGACTAAGCATCACACATGCATTCGGTTCTTTCAGGTGTTTTCCTGTCTCTACTCTTCCCACAGTGCATCTGGTTGCAGAAGGAAGAACATATACAATATGATGGATGGGTGGAGGATGATGGGGAGTGGGCTGCCAGAGCGCCCAGAGCTGTTATCATTCCTAGTTGGCTTCACCCTCTCAGTCAGGGCCCTGCTGTTCTGTGCTGACTCACATCGCATCTGTCTCAGGTTAACTGCCTTTGGCTCCACGGCTGACCAAGGACTGCCATGTTGGATGCTATGGCCATGTGCCTCTGGGGAGGCAAGGGATCTTCCAGGCTCTGTCCTGAGTGTAATAAATATTTTACCCAGGGTCTATATCCACCCTCAAAGTATCTCTTTCAATCTCTCTTTTGTGATTCAGTTCAGAGGAGTTGGGGGAGAGAAGATGATAAAGTCTCACCTCGTGCCCTCTCCTCTTCCCTGCCCCCCATGCTCCAGCCCCAGAACCTATAGTGGCCAGAAGAAATTTCTCCCTGTGAGCTGTAGGCTTCCCTCATCTCCCCCTTGGCTGATATTCTTATGTCTTTTCACAAGGACTAAATGTAAAACTGGGCTTCCCAGGTGTCACGGTGGGTAAAGAATCTGCCTGCAATGCAAGAGACATGGGTTTGATACCCACTCTCCTAGAGGAGGAAATGGCAACCCACTCCAGTATTCTTGCCTGGAGAATCCCCAAGGACAGAGGAGCTTGGAGGGACTACAGTCCAGAGGGTTGCAGAGAGTCAGACATGACTGAAGCGATTGAATATATACACATGCAAACATAAAATTATGCTCAGATTTGTAAGTTTTGCTCATATTGTGAAAAATAGTTTTGGTTTTTTTTTTAGGGGTGGGCTTTTTATATAATATCTGCCTGCATACCTGCAACCAAGCCAGACTTTCAACTCACTGTCTCATAAAGGAAAACAAGGATGCCTAAGGAGTTCAAGGAGAACTAGGTCCCTTTGTTCTAAGCTGTCTCCAAAGATGTGAAGGATCTAAAGGGATCCAAATTTATGCTTCTTCTAACAGTTGGAAGGAAAAGAATGTCTCCATCCCTCTGGGCATATTCTACTTCTTGGAGTCAAAGTTGGGATTTTCTATATATAGTGGCCACAATGTGGCTGTTGGTTGGTGTGTTTTATTCGACTTTATTTTTACCTTCAACATCCTAGCAGAGAAGACAAAGAGTACTTTTTGCAAGGACCCGGTGAAGGGCAGATTGCTCCCTCTTGTGTGGTGAACCTCTGGTTTCCAGGACGCCAAGGTCACAGCTGGTTCCTGGATTCCTGGAACCTGGCTTGGACACGGGGCAGGTTGGCCCTTGTCGTGTGTGTCACTGGGAGAATCTGAGTCATAAGAAAGAGACCTGGAAGGATGCACTAGAGACAGGTTCACGGGAGGAAGAGAAGAAGGAAGTCAGAGCTGGGTCTTTCCCTGAGCTAGTTTGCAGATAGTGTTGCTGGGACTGGAGAGATGATGATCCAATGGGGTGGAAATGCTCTGAGAAATTAAGGGGAGAAACTTGGAGCAGATAGCTGTATCAGCTTACAAGACAAATTAATCATATCCGTCTTCATGACCACCAGAGGAAGGAATCCATGGGTTGAGTGCCTTGTGAAATATTGCCACTTCCCTTGGGAGTGCTGGAAATGAATTTCTCACCATTAGATGGATGAGCAGGCTTCCCTGGTAGCTCAGAGATAAAGAATCCGCCTGCAGTGCAGGAGTTGCAGGAGATACAGGTTCGATCCCTAGGTCCCTATGTTGGGAAAATTCCCTGGAGGAGGGCATGGCAACTCAAGTATTCTTGCCTGGAGAATCCCAAGGATGGAGGGCCTGGTGGTTACAGTCCATGGGGTCACAAAGAATTGGAAATGACTGATGGGACTGAGCATGCACATGTGCACAGATGGATGAGCACGGAAGACACCACCTATAAATAAGGGAGCACCAGACTCGCCCTTTACAGGAGGAGATGTTTCCCTGAGGTCTCTGAACTGCTAGGAAACCCACTGATTGTAGTAAGGGGTAAGTTTACCCTTGACATGGCTCACAAACTTGTGTACATGTGCCTTGGTGCATTTTTGTCTCAAGAGATATCCTGGTGCTTTCAGAAGATTCTCAACAGAGTCCCTGTTTCTAAACTACACAGGGCCATTACATTACAGAAAATGTTACACAAACAGGCAACTTCTAACTTAGTACATGAAAACTCTTTCCTGTTTCCCAGAAATTCCAATGAAGAAAGCAATGTCACTGCTCACAGAATTCATTTTCTAGTTTCATGAACCCCTTTAATGATAAAACTCAAGCAAAAATGTAATGCCCACTTCAAAGAGAAAAAACAACAAAAACAATCAGAAAAGAGGACAAAAGCCTGCCTTGGGCCTCCTGTGAACATGCTTGCAGGACCTTTTACTATTAATATAAATAAGTGAGGAATTAAGACAGCTTATTAAAAAGCAGAGACATCACTTTGCTGACAAAAGTTCATATAGTCAAAGCTATGGTTTTTCCAGTAGTCATGTATGGATGTAAGTATTGAACTATAAACAAGGCTGAGTACTGAAGAATTGATGCTTTCGAACTGTGATGTTGGAGAAGACTCTTGAGAGTCCCTTGAACAGCAAGGAAATCAAACAAGTCAGTCCTAAAGGAAATCAACCCTGAATATTCATTGTAAGGACTGATGCTGAAGCTGAAGCTCCAATACTTTGGCCACCTGATGTCAAGAACAGTCTCACTGGAAAAGACCTTGATGCTGGGAAAGATTGAGGATAGAAAAAGGAGGAAACAGAGGATGAGATGGTTGGATGGCATTACTGACTCGATGGACATGAGTTTGAGCAAACTCTGGGAGATGGTGAAGGACAGGGAGGCCTGGTGTGCTGCAGTCCATGGGGTCACTAAGAGTTGGACACGACTTAGCAATTGAACAACAAGCAATATCTTTAAGTCACTGGGATTCCTTACAGCGATGCAGCTTTGGAAAATTCATTTGTGAGTTGAGGAGCATGTGTGAGGACAAGCAGTAGCATACAATAAATAACCAACTGTAGAGGGCAAGTTTCTGTAAGGAATTAACGATTCGTCCTCAGGAGGCCTTTACTTACTATAAAAACCAGAGTGCCTTTTGCTATTATCAGGCTGATAGTTACAGGGAAATTGATTCCCTTCACAGAATTTCCTGATGGTCTCCATAAACCATTAGACGCTCCTGGCCTTCCCCTCCTTGTTTCAGTAGCTGCTCTGCACTGGTCAGCATCATGCTCTCGGCAGCAATTAGCGGTAATAAGTAGGAGCTCCCACAATTGATGGTGTAATTCGCCTGGACGGTGTGCAAGCAGCAGTTATGAAATGCTTCACCAAGCAGAGCTCTTTTCCTCAGTGCCTCCCTCCCATCAATTATCCAGGTAGCAGAGCCTAATGAAGGCACAAGGTGGGGGCTGTGGGGATAACAGGAGCGCAGATGCAGAGCTTGCTGTCCTGGTCAAAAGGACTAGACTTCACTTAGTATGATTGTTGTGAATCGTTTCTTCCACAGCCCTAACTGATGCTTCTTCTAAACCAATCTTGCAAAGGTTTTGAGGAACAGGGGGCGTCCAGAGGGAAGGAGGATTCTGTGCATTCCCTTTGCCTTACACCTGTCTTTCTGCAACAGTGTTTCTGATCTCTAGCACAGCCTTCTGATTCTTTTTTAGAATTTCCCATCTCTCTGCTTACATTGGGGGCTTCCCAGGTGGCTCAGTGGGAAAGAATCCACCTGCCAATGCAGGAGACGTAAGAGATGTGAGTTTGATCCCTGCGTCTAGAAGATTCCCTGGAGAAGGGAATGGCAATCCACTCCAGTATTCTTGCTTGAAATACTCCAAGGACAGAGGAACCTTGCAGGCTAAAGCCTAAAGGGTATCAAAGAGTTGGACACGGCTGAGTGACTGAGCGTGCATGCTGCTTACCCAATTATACCCATGTTGCCTAATTGTTGCCTACTTGGATCATGAGAGCTCCTAGCACATTAATCATAATCATTTTAAATTCCTGCTATGTTAATCTCGGCCCTTTGTGAGCCTGGTTCTGATGCTTGTTCAGTCTCTTCGAACTGTGTTTTTAGATTTTAGTATGCCTTGTGATGTGCTTTTGTGGTGAATTCCAGACAGGATGTGCTGGTCAAAAGGAACTCTGGTAAGTGTTGGTATATGGCATCGTTAACTACTTGTGGTCAGATTTTTCTCTGTTGAACAGCCTTTCCTAACTTTCTTCTGATCTGCCTCCCCATCTTTGTTCCATGGTTTGAGTACATCTAAGATTTGTTGCTCTACTCTGTCTTATAGGCTTAAGGGAACAGAATGAAATCCTTCAACTTTCCTATTTCCATTTTTCAACATCTCCCCATGTTGCATAGAATAGGAAAAGTGTAAGGCTGAATAAAAAATTAGATACAAAGTTCCTCAGAGTATTGTCAGAAGTTATAGTTGATTAAAATTTGAGAATATTACTTGTAAAAGATTGTCTACCCTATGGAGGGAAAGGCCCAGAATATGAATTCATAAATAAATAAAATGAATAATCCCATTTCCCATAAGAGAAAGATAAAAAATGTTTTTTTTTTCCCTTAAAAGAAGTCAAACTGCAAAGGAGGAGAGTAGGACCAATTGTGAATTTAAATGAATGCCCAAATATTGCAATTATAATTGCATTTCTTATAGAGTGAAATATTTCTTAAGGATTATAGATTAAATTTAATTTCAAACCTCTGTAAGGATAATTTATTAAGTAGAAGGTACCATTTTAAAAGGAATTACTTCAGTACATATATGTTTTTTCTCTTTTAGATTCTCATATTATGCACAAGTTGTTTCTGGACTGAACTTTCAGAAGAACCTAAACGCAAACTCTTTAAAAACAATGTGTAAAAATATGGTTTGGGAGACTGAGGCAGGAGAGTAGATAACACCAGTTACCAAGTTGAAATTTTAAGATTCTCAAGTGTAAGATAACATTTATAAACCAACTGAGAGTTAACATTAACAGCTCTTAATAGTAGCAGCTAAAGCTGAAACTCCAATACTTTGGCCATCTGATGCGAAGAACTGACTCATTGGAAAAGACCCTGATGCTGGGAAAGATTGAGGATAGGAGGAGAAGGGGGCGACAGAGGATGAGATGGTTGGATGGCATCACTGACTCGATGGACACGAGTCTGAGCAATCTCCAGGAGTTGGTGATGGACAGGGAGGCCTGTTGTGCTGCAGTCCATGGGGGTCACAAAGAGTCAGACATGACGGATTGACTGAACTAAATAGTATCAGCATGAGGGTGGAGCTGAGCATATTTACTCTTAATCAATGTTCAAAAATACAATTGTAAGGGATGGAATGCTATTTAGATGTAATGAAATGGAATAATAATTGGCAAAGTACTGGTACCTGTCCATTTACTTAACAGTAATCTACTTACCTCTAGAGCCATCTTCCTGTCTCAAAGTTTGAAGAAATTGTTCTAGAATTCATTTTGTTGAAACTCTGTAATATGAGTAATCGTTGCTGCTGTGGCTGTTTAGTCTCTAAGTCTTGTCCGACTCTTTGCAACCCCATGACATTAACCCGCCAGGCTTCTCCATCCATGGGATTTCCCAAGCAAGAATACTGGAGTGGATTGCCTTCTCCTTCTCCAGGGAATCTTCCCAACTCAGGGATCGAACCTGTGTCTCCTGCATTGCAGGCGGATTCTTTACCACTGAGCCACCAGTGAGCCCATATGAGTAATTATGTCTGTCAAAATTTGTGCATATTTTTCCTGTAATGAAACTTTTATTTCTGGGATTGAGAGCAAAAAGACTCGAACCTGTATGAACTGAGCATGATCTGCTATGAACCTCCTCACAAATAGACTACTTCTTGAATCCTAATTATCAGTTGGTTCGTTTGTGTGACTCTGTTGAACAACACGATGTTGACAGTACATGAGATAAATGACACTCTTAATTTTCAGAAAATCCGGGTGTTTGAACTTTACGTTACTAAAGAGTCAAATTGGGCTTTTTCTTTGTAATCATGTATCCCTGCATGCCTCTTCTAGATTCTAGATCTCAAGTCATTGAGTTTTTTTGTGCTTCTTCTTTTCAGCTCTGTTTTTGGGAAAATGCCACTGGTGTTCACTATTCTACTGCAATTTGGGGATGATTAATAATTCTGGGAAAGGAGATGTCAAAGCCCAGAGAGCAGGTTGGGAGCTTTCTCAAAGATCCTAGGATCGACAACAGAGAAGCATTTTTAATTAATTAATTAAATTTTTGCCACACTGTGTGGCATATGAGCTCTTAGTTTCCTAACCAGGGATCTAACCCTTGCAGTAGAAGGGTGGAGCCTTAACCACTGGACTACCAAAGAAGTCCTAAAGAAGTTTTAAATAAGGAAATTCTAAGGATAGCACAGTTTTATACCTCTGGATATTTTAAAAACTTCTTCTTTTGGAACTTCTTTGGGAAGAGGAATTGTTTTACCTAAGGGTAATATTTTACATATTTATTAGAAAGTAGTCTTCACTTACTGAAGTGACATGAAGTCTTAACTCACTTGCTTTTAACTTTGATAAATCATAGTTCTCTTTCCAGGGTTAACTCTCATGTAAACCATGTTGGGCCAAGTTGGTGAAATTCAGGAGGGAATTTTGATTTTGTTTTTGCCCTGAGTTCTTCTTACCATCAGGTTATGACCTCATGGGCTTCCCTGGAGGCTCAGAGGGTAAAAAATATGCCTGCAATGCAGGAGACCCAGGTTCAGTCCCTGGGTTGGGAAGATCTTCTGGTGAAGGGAATGGCTACCCACTGCAGTATTCTTGCCTGGAGAATTCCATGGACAGAGGAGCCTGGCAGGCTACAGTCCATGGGGTCACAAAGAGTTGGACATGACTGAGCGACTAATACTTCATTTCACTTGTGACCTCATAGACAGAAGATACATTAATGAAAGGTGTCTTGAAGTTTCTATGAGTTACCTTGTGGCTCTGGATTTGTTGCTCGTGGTTCTATTAAGTCATTTTACAAACACTTTGAGTTGCAATATGTTGGTCTCAAGTTCCAGATGAAAGTGAGCCTCAGAAAGTAAAATATGAAGTCAGAGGGCTATTTGATGGCTCCATCGGGCCTTGGACTCTGACCTGGAATTACCCAGTGTTCACCTCAGGCATGGCATGTCCTGTGTTTATGACCTTTCCCAACTCCTTTTTGTCAAAACTTCTGTCCAAGAAGCATTCCCTCAGGGTTAATTCTGCTGGTGGATAGTATGCTAAACTTTAGTATCATATTGAGGGCTGATCAGATCATCCACAACATTTTGGGATAATGTAATTGCATTTTAACATAGATATTCTTCAGGTAATTATCAATATAAATGAGTGGATCTGAGGCTTGATATTAGAGTCACCTGGCTAACTGGTGAGGAAGACATTTGGGAGGACAATTTGGGACAGTCAGTGCCCTTCAAATTGAAGTATGTGGTAGGGAGTCCTTTGGAAATTCAAGAGGACTGGTCTCAATAAGGGTGTTTCTACCCTTATGCATGAATATTATTCAGAAGATATACATAGGAACATCTGTCTCTTCCAGTACAATGTTACCATTTTGTCCCATTCCACTGGAATTAAAGGTGTGCTTATACCTCCTGTGTATTTGGATAACTAACCAAAATAATCCCATTATTTCACTTAGGGCTCCTGTCCCAGTGGCCTCAACACTTTCACTGGCCATACCAGGACTTTCAAGTGCAGAACACGTCACCGTGCATCTGGGTCTCTGGTCTCACCTGTAAGGTAAAGATGGTGGCATTCAATGGTCTTCATGTTTCCTTTCAGTTCTAATACTCAGTGTTTCAAAGTTTGCCTGGCTTCAACTGATTTATAATCCATCCCATTTCTGGGTGGTGGAATGAATGATCTCTGTGTGTAGATTCAAGATTGAGAAAATCTGATGCTAAGAACTTGAAACTCTCAGTTGCAGTAATCCTAGCTCATCTCTGACCTTGAAAAGCCATTCCTTGGGGGCCGTGAAACTCATTACTTGAAAGAGGTTGGCTGAAGCTCTAGTTTCTCTGCCTTTGGAAGAAATAAAGTTCTCTTGCCTCATTTCTAATCTTCTCTTCATGATAGCACCAGAAATCTTGCTTTCATTTACTCCTCAGAAAAGATCTTTCCTGTCTCCAAATATTCAGTCACTTCTGGGTCTGATGGATGAAGAATCAAGTTCTTGTGCCTTTTGCGCTTCCAGAGGTAGTAAATGTAGTTTACTGTGTCCACATGCCATAGATACAGGCACCAGCGGACAGAGAAGGAAGTGCGACATGAAGCACGGAGAGTTCATTCACTCTTTTTCATGATAATGTGTTTTTTACTGCCAAGGGTAATCTTAACGCCTCTTTCACTGGACTTTTTTTCTCTTCCCCAGATCTCTATTCTATATTTTAAGCTGTTATATATTCATATAAATCCTCAGTTTTTCTTTTTTGAGCTTAGTGCACTGAACACTTTTACTCATGCATAAAAGATGGCCTGAAAATTCCCATCCTGGCGGCATAAGTGTTTATTTAGAGGTGGTGCCTTCAAGAGAGACGCAGTTAGTTTTGCTATATGATTTGGTTCAGTTATTTTTCCTTCCATCATCTTTGTTTTTCAGGAATTAAAAAAGGAATTAAAGATATTACAGAAAGAGTCTTCCTTGGTAGTTAATTTTAGATATTTTGTGAATAAATGGAATATATGGGTTTTAAAAAGAAATAGAACTATGGGGTATGTATTGTATACAAATCATGTGTTATGAGAAAAATCATTGCAAAATTTATCTGAATAATGCTGAATGACTAATTTTAAATTCCATGCAATCTAGATATGAAACAAGCAATTTAATCACAATTTTCTATATTTTGATTTGGGATTCCTGTATAATCCTTTAGAGTAAAAA
The DNA here is from genome assembly GCF_027580195.1 of Bos mutus. NCBI lineage: Eukaryota > Metazoa > Chordata > Mammalia > Artiodactyla > Bovidae > Bos > Bos mutus. The sequence goes on along the minus strand of NC_091640.1, from coordinate 12,393,487 downwards.
TCAGTCATTTTAAATTATTTTTGTAAATTGCCTAGTTACATATGTGTGTGTGTTTGTGTGTGTGTATAGCAAAAGAGGAATATTTTTGCCTTATTTTGTAGCTTTAAAAGTTTTCATTTCTTTTATACTTCCAATGTTCTGATTTCTAAAGACAAGGTAAATAAATGAAGATGTTTTATATTAACATGATACATTTTAAAATATTTTTTGTTCAAAATATAAGACACTTTAAGCTGAAGCTTTGTTTCTTTAATAATGAATAATTTTTGAGTTACTATTAGGTGAAGTGAACATGTTAGTCAATCAGTTGTCTCATCTGACCCTTTCAGACCCCATGGATGTAGCCCACCAGGCTCCTCTGTCCATGGAATTCTCCAGGCAAGAATACTGGGGTGGGTAGTCATTCCCCTCTCCAGGGGATCTTTCCAACCCAGGGATTGAACCCTGGTCCCCTGCACTGCAGGCATTTTCTTTACAGTCTGAGCCACTAGAGAAGACCCTGTTAAGGTGGACACCATCCTTGGTGTATGTCATCATACACCATTGATGACTGAAGTATACCTTTAAAGACCAGACTAGAAGTTTCCCCTATAGAGTTCCTTTTATAGATGAAAATAAACATTCAGTTGTTTCCAACTGCAATTATATGATAACCTATATGTAGCTTTAATCAGATGAGCTTTCAGCATGGTTAGAAGTGAAGTGCTCAGGAAAGAGGCTGGGAAATGCCCACAGAAACCATGGGCTGACTCAGACCAGCTTATTTATAGCTTAGGAGGCTGAAACACTGCCTCTGGGGTTTACTTCATATAGCTCTGCCGATGTTTCACATTGGTAACCCCAGACCAAGCCAAGAGCCACAGTCACGCAAGATCTCACTGCGGGAAGAATGTGTATTTCCCATTCTGCCCCCAGACTGTCTCAAAAGGATAGGGTTTTTCCTTCCTGGTTTACAAGAATTAATATCCCAGTCCATACACACATGCACACACACAAAGCCAAATTATTAATGTGTCCCTTTTCTGTTTTCACTTATTTGTCAGGCCATATTCTTTTTACTTATATCTATTATTGAGAGGAAAAAAGTTTGAATGATTATTTTAGATGGTGCAAAAATCCCATTTTGACACCTGAAGATTACCTAGAGTAACTGAAAATCTTTCAAATGGACTGAAATATATATATCTTTCAAATATATATAGGCTCTTAAATTGGACCAAAAAAAAAAAATATATATATAGGCTTTTAAAGATATATATGGCACCCAACTCCAGTACTTTTGCCTGGAAAATCCCATGGACTGAGGAGCCTGGTAGGCTGCAGTCCATGAGGTCGCTAGAGTCGGACACGACTGAGCGTCTTCACTTTCACTTTTCACTTTCATGCATTGGAGAAGGAAATGGCAACCTACTCCAGTGTTCTTGCCTGTAGAATCCCAGGGGCGGGGGAGCATGGTGGGCTGCCGTTTATGGGGTTGCACAGAGTCAGACACGACTGAAGCGACTTAGCAGCAGTAGCAGCAGCAGCAAAGATATATATAATCTTTCAAATATATATAGGCTGTATATAGGCCCTTAAATTGGACCAAAATACGATAGTATCATACAAGCATATAGGTCCTATATAGACATTTCTGGTGCATTTAAGCATCTCAGTACAGAAAAAAGTATACAACATTTAGCAGAGATGTGCTTAACCTTGCAACAGACTTCTCAATGACTTTGAAGCTGTTGAAATAACTTTGGAAATTCCTGGTTTAGAAATAGAAGGATACACTATCATAGAGTCATCTGTCAATAGAAATCTAATATTGATCAGATACACTGTATTTTATAGAGACTGACAGCTTATAACAAAGCAATTCCATCAATTAATTTATATATAATCACAGGGATGCTGAGAGTAAGGATTTTCAAAAGTCTGTGGGTGTGCTAGACTGCGTATTATTATAGATGCTGCTGGGAGTAAATAGTCATGAGCTGAAAGATTCTTTTAGGCAAATGATTCACTGCCTGATGGATTCTTATGATCAGTGCTGTATTTTCGGTAGTGAAGTGTTACTTTCAATATGTCTCCTATAGCTTGAGACACACTTTAGCTCATTCTTTTCCTATACTTTGGAAAAGAAGCAGCCACAATAGCAGTTAATCATGATCTAGCTATAGACTTAATCAGGAAAAAAAAAAAAGTCCTCTCCTGATACAGTTTGCGCACAAACCTTTCAAAGCAGGCAGCCCAGAGTTGCCTACAGTGAATGATATCAGAATCCAATGCAATGTAGATGCAATAATTCTTTATTTCAGCACACCTATGCACCAGGTTAATATAGCTATCATTTGTCACAAACAGCTTTTGGAAAACTATTTGCAAGTTTCTCCCTTTAGCTAGAAACTTACTTGGCTAGAAGGAAAATTTCTGGGGAGGGTGAGGAGTAACTAATCTCCATTGTTCCTTCAGAAATGTGCTCACCCTGCATTCTCTTGCATTAAAATAGAAGAAAAGAGAGCTGAGTAATTCAGGTGATCTGCCTGGTCCTTAGGGGTTGGAAACCTATTAGAGAAGCCTTTACAGTTTTTCATAACTGCAGCCCTCTCAGGAGTTCTCCAGAGAGTTCCTTTTGACCATTGCTCCCCTCAATCTCCAGTCCCCACAACACACTTATAAAGTGATTTTTTTAATGTCCTTAAATTTCTCAGTCCTCATTTGTAATGCACTGATCAATGTGTTTTTGAAGAATTAATGCGATATTTTATTCCTAGGAGAAAATAGCCTAGTCAATTAAAGTAGTTAAAACAAAAACTTGTTAAAGAAATCTGGTTTGCTTTTCTGAATTAAGAACTGAACTTAGATGGTGCTGATGAACTGATTTTCAGGGCAGCAATCAAGACACACACAGAGAATAGAGTTGTGACTGCAGTGTGGGAATGGGAGGCTGGGGGAATTGAGAGAGTAGCAATGAAACCCATACATGACCGTATGTAAAACAGATAGCCAGCGGGAAGCTGTTGTGTGAGACAGGGAACTCAGCCCAGTGCTCTGGAACAACCTAGAGGGGTGGGATGGGGTAGGAGATCGGAGGGAGGTTCAAGAAGAAGGGGACATATATATATATATACCTATGGCTGGTTCACGCTGATGTATAGCAGAAAACAGCACAATATTGTAAAGCAATTATCCTCCAACTAAGAATAAATTTTTTAAAAAAGAACTGAACTTACAGTGCTATGGCATTTTTCAATATCTTATAATTTCTTGCCCATTTTCTAGTTCCTCTACTAGATTCTAAGTTCCATGAGGTAGTATATATCCTATTCATCTTGCATCTCTAGATGCATATAAAATTAGTTGATACTTATGCCTTTGTTAAATAATTGGAATAATAAATGGAACCAAGAAATAGGACACATGGGGAAAATATTGTGAGAGCATAATCCATAATTCTGTCCCTGATCTAGAAGCTTCTTGGAATTTGGACAACCAAATCTAAAATACGGAAAATTGCTCACTCAGATTAAGGATGACTTTTTTCCCTGAGCCAGGCTTATTTTTAAATTATTTTTAAATAGGCAATTATGCAAACAGTTCAACATGAAAAAAGACCTGAAAACAAGTCAAAGGTTGTTTTACTGCTACCTTCAACTTTACTTACAGCAATATTGCAAAACATTAATTCAATTAAAATGAATAAATTAAAAAAAATGAAGAGAGCCCCGTGGTGACCTCAGCCACTTATTTGTGTAGTTTCAACCCTTGCCTTATGAAATGTAAGCTTTGGGAACCCTCATTGTACAAGTTTTTGAAGGATAGATGGGGAATATTAAAAAAAAAAAACAAAACAAAACTAGACATCTGTTACAAATTTCAAACCATCTATCACTTTGGGATCTTATGTTGCAAAGATTGCCCTGATGACACCAAATCATAACTCCATCATGTTACTTCTGCTAGATTTTCTAGCCTCTTTCTTGTTAAGTGTTACATTAAAAAAAAGTTAATGCAAATTTTTTTCATCAGATATTTTATTTGAGAACTTCCCAAGCATTGTATGCTCAGTCTGATGTAATGATGTGAAATCTGTTATTCTGCAAAGATGCACACATGTGGTAGTGTGACTTACTTGAAAACACCATCATTTCATCTTTTTTTCCCCAAGGGAAAGGGAGAAATAACTGAATACTATATGCTAGATATTAAGGGTACTTCATGCCCGTAAAACTTGATGTTGTCCTGGAATAATACATCAGAATAGCAAGAAGGATGCTGTGCTCATCTCAGACATTAGGAGAAATTGCTGCTGAATAGAGATTTTGGGGATGTGTTGAAGGAGCCATTATGATAACTACTGTAAGTAGAGTCAATGTACCTGGACAGCAGTGTCGGGTTCCTGCCAAGTCCCTGCGAACCTTTGTAACTGGGATGAAGTAAGGGCAGATCGGAGGCATAGAGGACAGGTACAGGCACAGAGCTTCCAGATGGGCCAGGTCTGGGGGACAGCAGAGTTGAATAAAACTCTATGGCCCAGAGGCATTCATAGGTAGGGAGTGGGAGGAGAAAAGCATCTATATCGGTGTGTACATATGTCATGTAGATTTTCCAGCTTTTAGAAATCGGGCTTCTTTCAAAAACTCAACTTGATTCAGCTCCACTCAACTAACAGAAACTTCTCACGATACAGCACCCCTGGTTTTCTGATACACAATTCGAGGGGTGTGTGATCTCACCTCTCCTGAAGAACCAAACACTGATATGAACCAATGATTCCAACACAGTCAAGCAGGCTCTAACTGATGTGTGAGCAGAGGGCGGCGGAGGGTATCAACAAGTGAGAACTGGGACGTGCCGGTCCCTGCTGAGCAAAGCCGACATGGTGGTGATCACAGCGGGATTCACTGCTCCACACTAAGTCCTCTTTTTTAAAAAATTTAAGTTTATTTTTAATTGGAGGATAATTGCTTTACAATATTGTATTGGTTTCTGCCATACATCAACATGAACAAGCCATAGGAATACATATGTCCCTTCCCTCTTGAGCCTACCTCCCATCTCCCACCCCACACTAAGTTCTTCTGCACTTTGAGCTGGAGAAGCAAGGCTGAGGAAAGCAAGATGTACCCTGGAGGGGACACAGTCATACCCACCGAGCAGCCGAATAATCCGGTAAATGCTACAACTGCGGTAACCGCCACACTGTAAGCTTCGTGGCCATAGTTCCAGGAACATCCAGAGATGATTGGTAATGAAAATACCCACTAGGCTGTCAGCTACAGCAGACAGGACCTTCACTGGTTTGCTCAGTTTTGTGGCCAGTTTCCCACACAGTGCTTGCTGTTGCTGTTTAGTTGTTTAGTCACATCTGACTCTTGCGACTCCATGGACTGTAGCCTGGCAGGCTCCTCTGTCCCTAGGATGTCCCAGACAAGGATGCTGGATTGGGTTGCCATTTCCTTCTTCAGGGGACCTTCCTGACCCACTGATTGAAGCTTCTTCTCCTGCACTGTCAGGCGGATTCTTTACCACTGAGTCACCTGGGGAACCCCCACACAGTGCTAGGTTCACTATAAACTCAATATTTGCTGAATGTGTTAATGAGTGAAGGCTCCGTGGGGATACAAAAAGAACTACTGAATTATGCTGAGGTGTTTTATTTTTGACCAATATCAGCATCAGCATATATTTGGAAAAAAATATGAGTCACTTAAATTTTTTTCTTTTAACCACTAGGGAAATATAGCTGTCTTCTGCCTGATATTACTCCAATGTGTAATTGCTATATTCTTGAAGCTTAAAAAATTACATCCAATGGGAAAAAATATATATAAATACTGAAATAAGTTTTGTGTAAGAGATTATTAGAGCTCTTCCACAAAAAAATATGTATTTTGTAATTTTTTCCTTCTAAAGAAATTTTCTGCTTAACATATGATTGGTGTCTAGATGTAGATTTAAATCACTTGATATTCCCCAAATATTTTGAGTTTATCCCATTAGTAATAATGAGAGTTCAATGGTTGTAGAAGCCTATTCTCTAAATTCAGAATGTTCTCTTTTGAGGAGTTTTGATTAGATTTTAATAAGAATGGTGAATTAAACATGATTATTAAGAGACCCTTTATGTTGTACATTAATATGCCTCAAGATAGTCAGGTGTATTTTGAGTATTTTAAACATAGATAAAATTAGGGAGCAGATGTAGTCTCAACTCGGCTATTACCAAAACTGATGAATTTCTATTTACTGGTTTGAAAATACATTTCTTCATTGCTTACATACTTCATAATTATCAGCAGATGTGTTTTAATAAGAATGGATTATTTCAACCAGAGTAAATAATTCATTGAGTTATAAATGAAATATATATTCGGCAAGCCAAAGTGAAAAGATTAACAAATCTGGGTCCCTCCCAAACCCTGATGCTCCAAACTGTTTACAGATTGCCTCAACATTCAAATCTATAAACCATTTAGTGCTCGACAACTCCTGCTGAGGCAAAGCTTTGCTGATGCTGAGTAATAGATTGTTCAGCCACACAGGAAAATACATCAGAGTTAAGGAAAAAGGATGGTTTAGTTTGGTGTTAACAAAAATTCCCCTTCCCCTGATCTCATCTGTAGCCTTTAAACACTGCAAGCTCTTCCTTTTTAGTCCTGGGAAAGAACCTGGTCTGCCTTGAAGAATTATATCTGTAATACACAAGAGTTAAAGAGCTAAAAAATTCATGAAGGACAAAGAAATATTTGAAAATAAGAGCAACTCTTTACTAGAGACTATCACACTAAGTGAAGTAAGTCAGAAAGAGAAAGACAAATACCATATGATACCACTTATATGTAGAATCCAAAATATGGCACAAGTGATGCTAAGATGCTAAGTCGCTTCAGTCGTGTCTGACTCTGCGATCCCATAGACGGCAGCCCACCAGGCTCCGCCGTCCCTGGGATTCTCCAGGCAAGAACACTGGAGTGGGTTGCCATTTCCTTCTCCAATGCATGAAAGTGAAAACTGAAAGTGAAGTTGCTCAGTCGTGTCCGACTCTTAGCGACCCCATGGACTGCAGCCCACCAGGCTCCTCCGTCCATGGGATTTTCCAGGCAAGAGTACTGGAGTGGGATGCCATTGAACCTCTCTACAAAACAGAAACAGACTCACAGACATAAAGAAAAGACCTGTGGTTGCCAATGGGGAGTCGGTGGGGGAGGGATGGATTAGGAGTTGGGATTAGCAAATGCAAACTATTGAATTTATAATGGGTAAACAATAAATTCCTACTGCATAGCACAGGGAACTGTATCGATGTCCTGGGATAAACCATAATGGAAAAGAATATAAACGAGGAGTGGATATATGTATATAACTGAGTCACTTTGCTATACAACAGAAATTAGCATGACATTGTAAATCATCTATAATAAAAATTGTTAATAAAAAATAAGATAAACTTCTTTCTTGAGTTAAGATAATTCTGATATTTTTGATAGTGAAATATATTTGCCTTCGTTTAAATTTATAATACTTTAAATATCAAACCTGAACTTTGCAAATCTGATGGTTTGTGGGACGGTGCAGTTGATATTATGGATTATAAATGAAATTATATATTTCTTTCAGCAAATTTTACTTTAATCCTTGTACAATAACACTGCTTTACTATTTTACTTAATCGCATTTATAGTTCTGATTTTGGATTGGATAGATGTTGTGATTAATTCTCTTTCAAATATACCAACTACTGTCTGGTATGTAATTGAAAAGTAATACTGTTATATAAATAATTATAATATATAAATTTCAACACATGGTACATCATGTTCTAGCAGAGAGAACCAAATTGATTTAATGGTCAATTAAGTTGGTTGGGAGTGGGGGTGGTATAAACAAAATAGAAGGTGACAAATACTTGGTTTAGGTTATAAAGTCCAAATCAGGCTCAAGAATATAACTTTAGCTTTCTGATTCCTTGCATATGTCTCTATCCTTAAAGAATACTGACCACACAGTGAAAATGCCTTCTACTATCACATTCAAAAGCCTACATATTCACCAGTAGGTTAATGAGAGGAGCCCAGCTAGTGGTGTGAATGCAAAGGGAACAGGCTCACTGGTGCCCATTTTCACTGAATCAATGAAACAAGGAAATTTGGGGACTGCCCATTCCTTACCCATTAATCTGTTGTGTATGTGTTTTTTGCCTTTGTTCCCTGATGGCACAGCGGTAAAGAATCCACCTGCTAATGCAGGAGATGCAAGAGACACAGGTTTGATCTCTGGATTGGGAAGATCACCAGGAGTAGGAAATGGCAACCCACTCCAGTATTTTTGCCTGGAAAATCCCACGGAGAGAGGAGCCTGGTGGGCTATACAGTCCGTGGGCTCTCAAAGAGTCAGACATGACTGAGCACACATGCACGCACACACACACACACACACACACACACAAACGGTCCAGGGAAGTTGAGTCAAGCCAGTGTATAAAGTTTTCCTTATGGTGAATTTTGCTTTGTTCTGTGTATGAAGCAAAAGTGTGTTTCACCCACTTCAGGGAAGAATAGAAACAATAAGAAATGAGCAAACTCACCTTGTTCTATTTCTCTTACCATGATAACAAAGTAGATGTTTATAACTTGTTTTTTGTGTTTTTTTTTTTAATACTGCAATTGTTACTATGAAGAGTGAAAGTGTTAGTTGCTCAGTCATGTGTGACTCTCTGATACTCCCCTGGACTGTAGCCTGCCAGGCTCCTCTGTCTATGGAATTCTCCAGGCAAGAATACTTGAGTGGGTAGCCATTCCCTTCTCCAAGGGATGAAACCCAGGTCTCCTACATTGCAGGTGGATTCTTTACTGTCTGAACCACTAGGGAAGCCCAACTGCTATTATACTGTCATTTAATTTAGGGCCTCTGTGGCCTCTCACAGTTAGCAAATGAGATATCTTGGTTAATGAGCTAGCATAGTTGACATAAGTGGTGACATTCTTTCATCTTTCATTGTTGACTATTCTTCTAGAGGCTCTTTCACTGGTCTCTGCAACTACTGGGGCAGCCTCTTAACTCGTGTCCCTGTTCCCAGTCTTGATTTCCTCCAATTCCTTATCTTCAAAACATCCAGAGTGATTTTTAAGTGCAAGTTCAAAGTGACAGTGAAAGTGTTAGTCACTCAGTAATGTCTGACTCTTTGTGACCGAATGGACTGTAGCACACCAGGCTCCTCTATCCACTGGATTTTCTGGGCAAGAATACTGGAGTAGGTTGCCATTCCCTTCTCCAGGGGATCTTTCTGACCCAGGGATTGGACCCATGTCTCCTGCACTACAGGTGCTTTCCTTACCATCTGAGTGACCAGGGAAGTCATAAGTGCAAGTTCAGTTCAGTTCAGTTCAGTTTCTCAGTCGTGTCCGACTCTTTGCAGCCCCATGAATCACAGCACCCCAGGCCTCCCTGTCCATCACTAACTCCTGGAGTTCACTCAAACTCATGTCCATCAAGTCGGTGATGCCATCCAGCCATCTCATCCTCTGTTGTCCCCTTCTCCTCCTGCCCTCAATCTTTCCCAGCATCAGGGTCTTTTCCAATGAGTCAACTTTGCATGAGGTGGCCAAAGTATTGGAGTTTCAGCTTCAGCATCAGTCCTTCCAATGAACACCCAGGACTGATCTCCTTTAGGATGGACCAGTTGGATCTCCTTGCAGTCCAAGGGACTCTCAAGAGTCTTCTCCAACACCACAGTTCAAAAGCATCAATTCTTCAGCGCTCAGCTTTCTTCACAGTCCAACTCTTGCATCCATACGTGACCACTGGAAAAACCATAGCCTTGACTAGACAGACCTTTGTTGGCAAAGTAATGTCTCTGCTTTTCAGTATGCTATCTAGGTTGGTCATAACTTTCCTTCCAAGGAGTAAGCGTCTTTTAATTTCATGGCTGCAATCACCATCTGCAGTGATTTTAGAGCCCACAAAAATAAAGTCTGACACTGTTTCCACTGTTTCCCCATCTGTTTCCCATGAAGTGATGGGACCAGATGCTATGATCTTCGTTTTCTGAATGTCGAGCTTTAAGCCAACTTTTTCACTCTCCACTTTCACTTTCATCAAGAGGATTTTTAGCTCCTCTTCACTTTCTGCCATAAGGGTGGTGTCATCTGCATATCTGAGGTTATTGATATTTCTCCTGGCAATCTTGATTCCAGCTTGTACTTCTTCCAGCCCAGCGTTTCTCATGATGTACTCTGCATATAAGTTAAATAAGCAGGGTGACAATATACAGCCTTGACGAACTCCTTTTCCCATTTGGAACCAGTCTGTTGTTCCATGTCCAGTTCTAACTGTTGCTTCCTGACCTGTATACAGGTTTCTCCAGAGGCAGGTCAGGTGGTCTGGTATTCCCACCTCTTTCAGAATTTTCCACAGTTTATTGTGATCAACACAGTCAAAGGCTTTGGTATAGTCAATAAAGCAGAAATAGACGTTTTTTCTGGAACTCTCTTGCTTTTTCGATGATCCAGCATATGTTGGCAATTTGATCTCTGGTTCCTCTGCCTTTTCTAAAACCAGCTTGAACATCTGGAAGTTCACAGTTCACGTACTGCTGAAGCCTGGCTTGGAGGTCAGGGGCGGCAGCTGAGAGGAGCTACCACACATCCAAGGAGTGGCGGCTGTGTGGGCGCAGGAGGGCCAAAAGGAGCTACTCCATGTTCAAGGTCAGGAGGGGAGGCCGTGAGGAGATACCTCTCATCTAAGGTAAGGAGCAGCAACTGCATTTTGCTGGAGCAGCCATGAAGCGATACCCCACATCCAAGGTAAGAGAAACCCAAGTAAGACTGTAGGTGTTGTGAGAGGGCATCAGAGGGCAGACACACTGAAATCAAGGAACTAGCCAATCTGATCACACAGACCACAGCCTGGTCTAACTCAATGAAACTAAGCCATGCCGTGTGGGGCCACCGAAGACGGGAGGGTCATGGTGGAGAGGTCTGACAGAATGTGGTCCACTGGAGAAGGGAATGGCAAACGACTTCAGTATTCTTGCCCTGAGTACCCCATGAACAGTATGAAAAGTGCAAGTTAGATCACACCAAACCTCTGCTCAAAACCCGCCAATTGTTTCCACTGCACGTAAAAATATCTTGGTGAAACTGAAACCCCAATACTTTGGCCACCTGATGTGAAGAACTGACTCATTGGGAAAGACCTTGATACTGGGAAAGACTGAAGGCAGGAGAAGGGGACGACAGAAGATTAGACGGTTGGTTGGCATCGCCGACTCGATGGACATAAGTTTGAGCAAGCTCTGTGAGTTGGTGATGGACAGGAAAGCCTGGTATGCTGCAATCCACGGGATTGCAAAGAATTGGACATGACTGAGTAACTGAACTGAACTGACATTTCTTTCCAAGGCCTCTATATCCCTTTAAAACCCAACTGCTAGGTGGTCCCATTGCTCTCATTTGAGTCCACTCTATTCCACTAACAACCTCAGTCACATGGTCTTCTGAATATTCCTTCAACATGCAAATTTCTTCCTTATTCAAGTCTTTTGTACCATAGGACAACAGGGCTTTCTCTTGTTTGGGTTCATTCAGGTGGAAGGAGAGTGCAGATTAACAGCAAAATCCACTACGTTACACTCAGAGCTTGCTTTTTTCCAACTTTAATTATTATATGAGGAAGCCATTCCCAAAATTATTTTGTCCACTTAAATGAAATTGCTAGAGTCACTGGAGTTTTATGCCTTCAAGCGTTCACAACTTAATAATAGGAATGCTATTTGTATTTTTTTTATTTTTATTTTTTTTAAATTTTATTTAATTTTTAAACTTTACATAATTGTATTAGTTTTGCCAAATATCAAAATGAATCCACCACAGGTATACATGTGTTCCCCATCCTGAACCCTCCTCCCTCCTCCCTCCCCATACCCTCCCTCTGGGTCGTCCCAGTGCACTAGCCCCAAGCGTCCAGTATCGTGCATTGAACCTGGACTGGCATCTCGTTTCATACATGATATTTTACATGTTTCAATGCCATTCAATGCCATACAAAATACAACACTATTTGTATTTTTTTTTAATTCAAATTATTATTTCTATCATTTCCTCTATGCCTACCTCCACAGTGCTTTGGATTAGCTTTTGGAAATGAAGTCCATCAGAATTTCAGAAAAGGTACTCAATTTAGAGCCTTCATCTTTTATTTCATCAGCAGCAGTTGGCATGTGGTACCATGATACTGTAATTACCAACACGTTCAGGTTAAGAGTGAAATTCTTGGTTTGCAACCATTTTATTTCTCTCTGTCTCTTATGGTCTGTCTGTTTATCTATCAAACTATTTATTTATGTACTATCTACTTTAGTATCAAATAAATAACAACTGTTGTTCAGTCACTAAGTTGTGTCTGGCTGTTTGCGACCCCAGGGACTGTAGCCTGCCAGGCTCTCCTCTGTCCATGGGATTCTCCATGCAAGAGTACTGGAATGGATTGCCATTTCCTTCTCCATAGGATCTTCCTGACCCAGGGATGGAGCCTGCATCTCCTGCATTGGCAGGCAGATTCTTTACTGCTGAGCCACCAGGGTGGAGAAGGCAATGGCAACCCACTCCTGTACTCTTGCCTGGAAAATCCCATGGACTGAGGAGCCTGGTAGGCTGCAATCCATGGGGTCACAAAGAGTCAGACACGACTGAGTGACTTCACTTTCACTTTTCACTTTCATGCATTGGAGAAGGAAATGGCAACCCTTGCCTGGAGAATCCCAGAGACAGGGGAGCCTGGTGGGCTCCTGTCTGTGGGGTCACACAGAGTTGGACACAACTGAAGCGACTTAGCAGCAGCAGCATCAGAGCCACCAGGGAAGCCCTAGATAACAATAATCAAGTTTTTAGAACACAAAGTACATACTAAGGAGAAAAAAATAATTCCTTGGACTATGTCCTCATCAGTAAAGTTGATTACATATACGGCTTCATTTTCCACATTCAACAGAAGAAAACTGATGTTTGCCTGGTGCCAATCTCTTAGGAAGATCAGTCAACTCATTTGATAGCATCTGCGAAATGTTCTCAACACCCCAGCACAGGATGTTCTCCAAACACGATATATTATTTTAATCACCATTGCTATCTCTTCTCCACCTAGTAGAGCATACTGTTTGCCATCCATCTCACACTGATGTTGTAGGGATTAATGAGATAATATCTATAAGGTACTTAAAGCTCCTTGGAATCAGGGGGTTATGTATGTACAAGGGAATCTGATTATTATTAACCCAATACATTATGTTGCCACTTCACTCTCCCTTTGCATCAAGAATAAATGTAAATGATTTATCAAATTCACAGTGATACAGCAACATAACAGTAACTTGCTTTGGAAATTGGAGTGTGTGTGTGTGTGTGTGCGTGCGTGCGCATGCTTGAAATGTCATTTAAATCCAGTCTCTCGGGCAAACACATTTGCATTCTGAACTATTTTGGTTAAGCTTTAACTTAAGGAGATGTAATTAGAAGTTTCAGATCTCTGTTTATGAAGCTAAATGTTTTGAACCACACACTCCATTAGGAAGAAAATGTAATAAAGTGAGATGCAAAATTATTTTAGTAATCTTGTGGTAAGAGTTAATTTAAATGTTTTCAGTCAGTTTTACTAAATCTATTCACATGTTAGCAATAAAAGCCTGGGCGGATGTTTCATCAACCTTATCAATATTACCTTTCTCCCTTCTCATAAAACATTTCCTCTTTTAAAGATATTTAGTATTCTTCAAATTAAAACCTGGATTTTGAGTCAGAAACAGGATGTGGGGGTACTAGCATCAATCAGAAGCAACTTGTGTATAATGAAGAATTAGAGTTAAGTGCCATCATCGCTGTGCTTTGAGAAATACACAAGGAGGGTTCTGTGTAACAGACAAGAGCATTCTATCACAGCTTTCGTACCAGTGCACTCTGCCATCAGCCTCTGCCTCTCTGTCATTCTGTCTTTTAATCCCTCTGTTGTCTCCATCCACCCCTTTATCTATATCTCTTCTTTTTTGTTGGCTGCCCCATGTGCTTGAGAGATCTTAGTTCCCTGACCAGGGATTCAGTCCTGAGTGTTCATTGCAAGGACTGATGGTGAAGCTGAAACTCCAATACTCTGGCCACCTGATGTGAAGAACTGACTCGTTGAAAAAGATTCTGATGCTGGGAAAGATTGAGGGCAGGAGGAGAAGGGGACGACAGAGGATGAGATGGTTGGATGGCATCACCAACTCAATGGACATGGGTTTGAGCAGGCTCTGGGAGCTGGTGATGGACAGGGAAGCCTGGTATGCTGCAGTCCATGGCATGGCAAGAATTGGACATGACTGAGAGACTGAACTGAACCAATACTTTCTCTACTTTCTTAAATTATTTGGAACATAATAATTTAATATTTTCTTGAGAAGTCAGAATTGACATTTTGGATATTGATATTTTATTACTTGTGTAATATGTTGATACCTTCTCTTGACAGATGTAGGGCCTGTTTCCTGTTCACTAAATGGTCCCAGGCACCTGTACTTTTAAAGTTTGTACTTCTCTTACTGTCATGTTCAGACATGTTCCTAGAGGAAAGGGGTGGATCTATAGTTTTCTTTGCACACCTCTAAGTACAGAGACAGAGCTTGTCCAAATAAGTTGTAGATTTCTTTTGATGGTAAAATGTTTTTTAAAAGTAATGTTATCTGTTAATTCCATGTTTGAACAAAAGGGGAATGCTATTAAAATTAATATAAGTTAATAATTTCATATTACTTTTTCCTTGTATATAATTAAGCCTTCAGTGGCATGTTTTTCTTTTTAAATTTTTTTTTTAAACATTTTTGGCTGCACCTGAGGCATGTGAGGAGAAGGCAATGGCACCCCACTCCAGTACTCTTGCCTGGAAAATCCCATGGACAGAGGAGCCTGGTGGGCTGCAGTCCATGGGGTCGCTAAGAGTTGGACACGACTGAGCGACTTTACTTTCACTTTTCACTTTCATGCATTGGAGGAGGAAATGGCAACCCACTCCAGTGTTCTTGCCTGGAGAATCCCAGGGATGGGGGAGCCTGGTGGGCTGCCATCTATGGGGTCACACAGAGTTGGACGCGACTGAAGCAACTTAGCAGCAGCAGCAGCAGCAGAGGCATGTGAGATCTTATTTTCCTGACCAGGGGTTGAACGTGTGCCACCTATATTGGAAGTATGGAGTCCTACCCAAACACTTGACCGCTAGCGAAGACTTCTTCAGTGGCACGTTTTAATCCACAGCGTATTTGTATCAATGGAAAAACAATCTGAAGGAATACATTTGCAAGTTACAGGTAATCTGAGGAAACCTCTGCTACTGATGAGAAAGCTCATATTATTGCCTCAACTGTATTTGGCTGTTGAATCTCCTCCCATCTTGAGTCCCCTTTCACATGCTATCTGCAGCTATGGAGAAACACCAGGTGTGATATTGTCATATGGAGAAATTGCCAGGTTTGGCAAGGTCCCATTCAAACAAGGCTGCCATGCATTTTGATCTAGGGGAAAATGGGGGATTTTGGCTGGAAATAGGATGGATTTCTGGGAATTACAGCCTTTTAGCCCATCGTTTCCTTTGATTTCGCAGAAGAAAAATGTGTTCACTCAGGATGGCTTGATGTCCCCAGGGGAAATCTAAACTAACATACCTTCCCTTCTTCCCCATCTGCTTGCTCCTCCGGCTTCACAGGAATTAGGATGGGGGGGGCCCTGGGGACAGTCTGGTCTCAAGCTGAACACGGGTCTGTTTCCTCAAGGGGGCCCTGACCCTAAACATGTCAGATGTGATGGTGCTTTAACACGAGACTATGTTTCTTGGGATGTGAAGAGCCCTACAACAGTTCTCTAAGGAGATATTAGCTTGGGGATCAAATTTTGCTGATTACCCAGTGTTGGTCATCCAGATATCCAGCCTACGGGACTTGAGCATGTAAGGCTGATAGAGCCCCCTGCCGACACGCCGCAGTTCCCAGCAGAAGCAGGGCAGGTTCTGAAGGACTGCAGGAATGCAGGGCTCACTGCGTCAAATTCTGTTCACTCCTGCCATCCTTCCCCTTCCTCCACCAAATCCATTCCATCTTCTTTGTTTTCATTTTTAAAATACAGTTATGACGTAAGGGGTGTCAAGCAGAAATAACAGGAATTTGAACAAAGAAACATGACAAAAGCTGCCCAGGGACAAGTTTGCCTGAAATATAAATTGTTTGGGGGGCCTCTATCAGTTTTCCTGCTGCTCTCAAGCTGTCACTTTGGGTAATTTTCACTCTAGTCATAAGGAGTTTAGCTAAACAGCCAGCAACTAAGGATGAACGAAGCGGAGAATGAGAGAGGCAGGCGAGGTCCCTATGAGCTCTGAGCCCCTCCACACACAGGGAAGGGGTTCTGCAGCTCCCCTATGCGCACACATACACACACCCCGACACCACACACATGCACACACCACACATTCCTCCTCACACCACAGACACTTCACACACATACACACACATCACACACTTCTCCTCACACCACAGATACACACACACACAGTCATAGCACCATATACCACAGACACACACACACACACACAGACACATAATACACACATACACACACACCACACATTCCTCCTCACAACACACACACACACTACCACACCCCCATATACATTATACTCCTGTCATACCACAGATACACACACACACAACCACAGCCGCCCCCCACATATACACAAAGCACAGTTGCTCAGAATTCGCCTTTTCTTTCCTTAAGTACACAAAGTGATGAGACCCTTTCCAAGAGTTCTCAGCTGTGAGCAAAGAGAGAAATCAAAATCCTTTTCTCTACAGTTTTAGAGTCTGAGTTAAAAGAGATGGATGGTTTTCAGCTCTTCACCTAAATATCACCGCCCTCCCCTTCCCACCATCTTTCTCCACCTATTGGTCATCATTAGCGTGCGTTACCTTTGCCTGTGGGGCACAGTGGTGCCAAACTTCCTCCATTAATCAAGCAACAGATGGAGAATCAGGGTCCATGAATTTGGAGAGCTGGAAATCCTTTCTTTCTATCCCATGAGATGGATGTACATTACCCAGAGGCGAGGCTTATTGAGAGGTGATCTTGTACTAATAAGCTTTACAAATGGTGGCTCTTCTGGCATACGTGTGTGTGTGTGTGTGTGTAGTAAGGAGTATTTAAGCAGTTGAGCAGAATGTTGACTTTGTACTTCCAAAATTGTGTCTTAAATATAAGCTTTGCTTAGCATACCGTGTATTCTAATACCAGGGCTTAGCTAGCGAACATTCTTCTTCCCCTCGTGTATTTTTGAGGCTAACTTGGAGGCTGAACTGGGAGTGCCATCTTAATCCTTATGGAGACTTACAATGCGATAAACACCAAATGGAATTGTAGAAGTAAATGCTCAGGGATGGTTTCATTTGGTTTAACTCCTGGGAAGCAGGGGTGCAACATGTGTTTCTCTGGGTAGGAACAGACATCATGCAAGTACTCTTCAGTAAAGACAGCTGACTGAGTCTGAGTTCTTCAGAGAAACAGAGCCAATAAGATGTGTGTGTGTGTGCGTGTGTGTGTCTATATGTGTGTATACTAAGCTGCTTCAGTTGTGTCCAACTGTTTTTAACTGTATGGACTGTAGCTTGCCAGGCTCCTCATGTACATGGGATTCTCCAGACAGGAATACTGGAGTAGGTTGCCATGCCCTCCTCCATATATGTCTCTCTCTAAAGAGAGAGATTTATTTTAAGGAATTGTCTCACATGATCATGGGCTCTGTCAAGTCTGAAATCTATTGGGTGGCCCAGTAGGCTGGAAACCCAGCAGACAGCTGATTCTATGGCTCAAATCTGAAGGCCATCATGCTGAAGTCTCAGGAAAGAAGGCATGTTACAGTTCAAGTTTGAAGTCTATCTGGGGTAGAATTCCCTTTTGCTCAGGGAAGTCAGTTTTTTGCTCTAGTTTAGACCTTAAACTAACTGGGTGATATCCACTCAGATTATGAAGGGCTTTTCTCAAAGTCCACTGATTTAAACACCTATGTCATTCAAAATCAGCCTCACAGAAACATCTAGACTAAGTCTGACCATGATATGGGCACTGTGGCAGAGCCAAGTTGATGCCTAAAATCAGCCCACACTTACTCTGACCCACGTGATGGTGGGATCCATCAAGGTCATATTTCCTTCTTAAATCCACAGACTTTAGGTATACATCCAAATGGGTTTTACATGCATATATACACCCGTGTGTAACCATATCCTCTCATAAAGTTCTCCTGTGCCCCTTTCCAATTAATCCTTTCACTCCCGAACCTAACCACTTTCTAAACTTCATCCCTATGGATCAGTTTTGTTGACTCATGAACTTCATAGAAATAGGACTACATTTAGTTATTTGTGTGTCCTTCATTTCACTCAATATGTTTCTGGACTTATCCAAAGGGCTCTCATAACTTCGATCTTTTGATAACAACAATAATAAGAATATGGCGATGTCTTTGTCCTGGTTGCTATGAGTTTTGCTTTTGTTTCTTATTTTGTGTCTGCCTGTTCAACCAATTCTTTTCCCTGTCAATGCTGTTCTGTGTCTCCATACCCTATCAGATCAGATCAGATCAGTCGCTCAGTCCTGTCCGACTCTTTGCAACCCCATGAATCACAGCATGCCAGGCTTCCCTGTCCATCACCAACTCCCAGAGTTCACTGAGACTCACGTCCATTGAGTCAGTGATGTCATCCAGCCATCTCATCCTCTGTCGTCCCCTTCTCCTCTTGCCCCCAATCCCTCCCAGCATCAGAGTCTTTTCCAATGAGCCAGCTCTTCACATGAGGTGGCCAAAGTACTGGAGTTTCAGCTTTAGCATCATTCCTTCCAAAGAAATCCCAGGGCTGATCTCCTTCAGAATGGACTGGTTGGATCTCCTTGCAGTCCAAGGGACTCTCAAGAGTCTTCTCCAACACCACAGTTCAAAAGCATCAATTCTTCGGTGCTCAGCCTTCTTCACAGTCCAACTCTCACATCCATACATGACCACAGGAAAAACCATAGCCTTGACTAGACGAACCTTTGTTGGCAAAGTAATGTCTCTGCTTTTTAATATGCTGTCTAGGTTGGTCATAACTTTCCTTCCAAGGAGTAAGCGTCTTTTAATTTCATGGCTGCAGTAAGCATCTGCAGTGATTTTGGAGCCCACAAAAATAAAGTCTGACACTGTCTCCACTGTTTCCCCATCTATTTGCTATGAAGTGGTGGGACCGGATGCCATGATCTTAGTTTTCTGAATGTTCAGCTTGAAGCCAACTTTTTCACTCTCTACTTTCACTTTCATCAAGAGGCTTTTTAGTTCCTCTTCACTTTCTGCCATAAGGGTGGTGTCATCTGCATATCTGAGGTTATTGATATTTCTCCTGGCAATCTTGATTCCAGCTTGTGTTTCTTCCAGTCCAGCATTTCTCATGATGTACTCTGCATATAAGTTAAATAAACAGGGTGACAATATACAGCCTTGATGAACTCCTTTTCCTATTCGGAACCAGTCTGTTGTTCCATGTCCAGTTGTAACTGTTGCTTCCTGACCTGCATACAAATTTCTCAAGAGGCAGATCAGTGGTCTGGTATTCCCATCTCTTTCAGAATTTTCCACAGTTTATTGTGATCCACACAGTCAAAGGCTTTGGCATAGTCAATAAAGCAGAAGTAGATGTTTTTCTGGAACTCTCTTGCTTTTTCCATGATCCAGAAGATGTTGGCAATTTGATCTCTGGTTCCTCTGCCTTTTCTAAAACCAGCTTGAACATCAGGAAGTTCACGGTTCACATATTGCTTAAGCCTGGATTGGAGAATTTTGAGCATTACTTTACTAACGTGTGAGATGAGTGCAATTGTGTGGTAGTTTGAGCATTCTTTGGCATTGTCTTTCTTTGGGATTGGAATGAAAACCTACCTTTTCCAGTCCTGTGGCCACTGCTGAGTTTTCCAAATTTGCTGGCATATTGAGTGCAGCACTTTCACAGCATCATCTTCCAGGATTTGGAATAGCTCAACTGGAATTCTATCACCTCCACTAGCTTTGTTTGTAGTGATGCTTTCTAAGGCCCACTTGACTTCACATTCCAAGATGTCTGGCTCTAGTTCAGTGATCACACCATTGTGATTATCTTGGTGGTGAAGGTCTTTTTTGTACAGTTCTTCTGTGTATTCTTGCCATCTCTTCTTAATATCTTCTGCTTCTGTTAGGTCCATACCATTTCTCTCCTTTATCTAGCCCATCTTTGCATGAAATATTCCTTTGGTATCTCTGATTTTCTTGAAGAGATCCCTAGTCTTTTCCATTCTGTTGTTTTCCTCTATTGCTTTGCATTGATTGCTGAAGAAGGCTTTCTTATCTCTTCTTGCTATTCTTTGGAACTCTGCATTCAGATGTTTGTATCTTTCCTTTTCTCCTTTGCTTTTCACTTCTCTTCTTTTCACAGCTATTTGTAATGCCTCCCCAGACAGCCATTTTGCTTTTTTGCATTTCTTTTCCATGGGAATGGTCTTGATCCCTGTCTCCTGTACAATGTCACGAACCTCATTCCATAGTTCATCAGGCACTCTATCTATCAGATCTAGGCCCTTAAATCTATTTCTCACTTTCACTGTATAATCATAAGGGATTTAATTTAGGTCATACCTGAATGGTCTATTATTGCTATTTCTTTATTGCTAACTGCAAAAAAAATTAAAAAATAATCCCCTTCCATTTTGTGATCTGCAATCACTCCAAGTTGATGCTTTAAGTACATATCTTCAGTTGTTGCATTTAGTTGAAATGTTGAGGTGCTTTCCACCAGCTTTTAATTTACAGCTCTCAGTACCTAGGAATGTCCTCTTTTTTCAGAGCCCTCTTGGCTAGAGGTCTATCTGTTGTGTAGAACAACAGTAGGTGGAATTATATAGGTCACCACTTTGTTTGCCTGGGGGAAATGGCTTCTAGGTTGAGTACTTCCTAAAAAGCAACTCTACACTGGTGGAGAAGTCATTTGTTTTTTTAAAAGTGCTATTCTCTCCATGCACTAAAATCCAACATCTTTCTCATCGGTTTTAACCTTTGACTGCTGTCAGGTCCATTCTGGGGGGGCAACACACGCTTGGATGACTTGTAATCTTTCAGAAAAGCTACACTGGTGCTGGAGAAGGAGCTTGCAACCAGGTCTCTTCAGCCTGTGAGCTAACACTTCACTATTCATGTCAAGACTGATCAGATCTTGAGCTCACACCAGCATACGTCAGTGCAGGTTACAATTGTACCCTGACTCTGAAAAGTCCTAGTGACTGATGCTCCCTGGGGAGCCTCCTGATTTGCTTTGTGAGGACAGGTGAGAAAACCTGCTCATGCTTGCAACCACTGCACTAGAGAAGGACACCCCAAGGCTCACAAACACATATCTCACGGTGTATCGCTGCTTTGGTGGCCAGTCAAGAAGCAAAATGTAAAGTAATTCCCACAGAAGTCAGGATGATAGTCAAGGCTCATGTGTATTCAGATGCTCAGGGCCTTTGCTGGCAATTTTATGGATATTTCCTTGACTTTATCCGTATTTCCATATCCTCCCTTGTTTATGCTTTTGGAATTTACCCTGGGCTGAACTGTCAGAATAAATTCAGCAGGAAGACCAGCATTGTATCTTTAACATCAAAAAGGGACAATTTTTTAAGCCTTAAAGGTAAAGAATTTTAATGTACTAAGAGAAAACAAAGGTGATGAGGTTTGCAATACAAACTCAGGGTAAACACAGCTCCCCATTCCCACCTTTTGGAACAAAGCGGCATAGATGGCAGAGAAATTGACAACATGCTTGTAGTGTAAATATCATGACCATTTGAAAAGCCTTTCAAGAAATGCAGTGTGAGAGCCCCACCTGAGGGGAAATTCTGTTCTCTAAACAGTCTCTGATTCTTTTTGTTCTTCCTTCCCTCCTCCTTAATCCCTTTTCCCTTTCATCCTCCCCTCCTCTTCCTTTAGTCCTCACTTAACTTCTTTCAATAAATAGGTGGTTGTACCAAGCATCCTTCCAGCTATAGACGAGAATCACAGGAGATAAGACCGAGCCCTCATGGAACCTGCCTTTATCCCTCTTCTTTTTTCTCTTCTTTCTCTCCTGCCGATTGATATCTTGACACACCATTGGACTAAAACTAGAGTAGCCTAGCAGTCATAACGTGGTAGCACTCAGTTTCTGCTGACAACCACAGGGAAACCTTGTAAAAGAAGTCTGAGCCTGGGCTGGGAGCACAGAACAAAAGGCCACTGAAGCCCGTTGCTTACAACTACATCTTGTAGTGACAAGGAGTAAGGCAACGGGCTTTGCATCTCCACCAGGTCCCCATCTACCATGAGGGCCCTTGTTAGCTGGTGATTCCACTTCCTGGATGTCAGTGATGATATGCTAAAGCACCAGCAATGCCAGCCCAGTGGTAGCAATCGCTGTTTCTGAGCATGTCAGCTCAGAAGTGGAATCATGAAAAAGTTATAATAAGACACCGAAGCTGCCTGGCTCACTCTCAGATACCTTTTATGGCTTTTAATTATTTTATATATTTGCTTCCTAGATATCTTGAAATCCTTAATCAGAACCCCAGATGCTGCTGCACCAGCCCTCACTGTACCCTGAAGACCAGATTGAGATGAACTTTCATTGGTCCCAGGTACAAGTGAATCTGGGAACCTCCAAATTGGTTGGACTATTGCAAACTTTCACTGCGAAAATTTCAGTTTCTACACTGACCAAAAAAAAAATGACTTGGACTTACACACACTGAATATCAACCTTTCTTCTTGTCTTTCTAACTCCTGGCCCAGGTGTACATGCAGGTACTTCACTTATAAATGTAGACAAATAAAATTGGAATATTATCACATACTCCAAGTTTGATCTTTCTGTCTGTTCTTGCTTCATGTTTGACTTAACATGAAGAAATTCACAAATGCAGATAAATCTCTCTCTAAAAAGAAAAGAAAAGAAAACTGGTGAAGGCATCTAAAATTTTTTATTTTATAATGCTTTATATGCCTGGTGCCTACACAAGTTTGGGATGTACTGACACATGCCTCTTCTGTAGTTTATAGCAGAGGCTATTAATATAGTTGGCAAGATCTCACTTCCTTAGCACTGTTAAGAATATTTAAAATGTATAACACTTTTACTACAGTTTTATTAATAAGCTTAAATAATTAAATATAATTATATTAGTGGTTAGTATAAGATGCTGATAATACTTCACACCTTTTCTCCTCTGCCTGATTCTGGGAGTGTCATTGCTTCATTCATGTTAGCTGAGGATGTGGTGAAATTTTCCATTTGGGAATCTTCCCTGGCACTATTATGGAGAAATACAACTGAGGCTTTATTTCCTCCATTCCAGGACCCAAACTCTGTACCTGCTGGTCTTCTATAGGTTGCATCTGTGAACTATCTAAGAAAAATTGTACCAGACAGAGTTAAACAGGCAAAGAGGACTTTATTCAAGACTAGTGCAAGAGAGGAGAGAGTCTGAACTGGACTCCTTTGTAATCAAAGACAAATGAGAGGACTTTTAAATGCTGGGGTGAGCTAGTGGTAAAGTAATGGAGGACATTAATAGGGAGGTTAGTCAATGTGATTAGACTATCTATGTCCGTTAATTGGTACCCTGCAGACAGGGGTGGGGAGATAGGGGTTCTATCTTTCTTGATGATGCCATTTCAAACGAATGGCTCCCAGGGCCCTTGAGAAAGACATCCATGGGTTGCAGAGCTGGGAAGAGGCCTATAGAAGATCTATCTGCATTTCAAAGAGATAGAGAAAAAATCTGTAATTATGCATTTTCTAAAGTAAATGTTCTAAGGATAGAGAAGTCAAGGTCCTAAAGTCAGGCAGAGACCTTTATAAAATTTTCTTAAGCTGAAGGAAGCAGGCAGCTGTTTTGGTAAAGCTCTTGGTAAAGGGCTGTCTTTCAGCTCTTGGTCTACTTCATTAAATATTTGTTGGTTTTGTGAGCAAGGAATATAACTCTAGCTTCTCTTTTCCCTTGCCGTGGTCACATTCTCCTCTCTGATCATCACCTTCTGCCCTTCTTGCCCACTGCACTTTGAGTTTCCCTGGAAAATCACTTCACATTCTGCCAGTGCCCTCTCTAATGGTGCATTTGTTTATGAGCTTATACCTCACTTTCTTTCTAAAAGAGTGTGAAGGGGCTCAATCTCATTATCTCTAGCCTTTATGGTCTGAATTTAGCTTCTGGGTTCCTAGAGGACAAAGACCGTGTCATGACTGAGTTCCGATTTATACACATCAATGGGTCAGTAAGCATCGCTTTGCCCCCAGCAAAGAAGAGCTAGCTCAGTGACTCAGCGACAAGGCAGTTTGCATTAAAAATCAAAGAAAATGTGGATTTTTGTGCTGGTCTAAACTACAGATTGCAGAAGAGTCTGTTCCTTGGCATTTTCCTTAGTCTGAATATTCACTGTGCATATGTTAAATGTCAAGTAGAATTCACTCAAAATCTCAGCTCCAAAGAAAGCAAGAAATCAAGTGTCATTATCTACAGAAAGCAATGAAGGGGGAAGCCTACAATGGGGAGGAGACACTGGATGATTTGAAGTTTGAGGAAAGCAAGTGTCAATTTTGTAAGCAAAGAAAAAGCAAGCTCAAAGAGATTTAAGCCAATCTGAGAAGAACAAATAAAGAACCAGAGAGAAAAGAATCTTGAAATGGCGTAGGATGGAAGACTGTGCGGATATAAAGCTGAGTCAACTTTCCGGAAACCAGAGTGTCCTGTGACTTTCATCTCACAGGAAGCTGGAGGAAGCCAGAAATCTGCATTGCTTTGCAGTTCTAAGGAGCAGTCACTTGCCTAACTGGGGGTGAAAAGAAGGAAAAATAATGGGCAGAAGCTCACAAAGAAAGTCTACTAATAAAATATTTAGATAGTACTCAGGAGAGGAGAGCAGAAAAATATTGCTTGCAGCACTAAACTGTGCTGACCTTATTTTGCAGGAGTCCTGAGTTCTCAGGTAGGAGTTCAATGGCTGGGTTAATGGGAGGAAAAACATGTTGGCTTACAGTGCAGGTGTTTTGCAAAAACAGAGAAAATAACTTTTGACTTCTGAGTTGTGGCTGCTTTAACAAAATATCATGGATTGTGTGGCTTAAACAATAGAGGTGTTTTGTTTTTGTTTTTGTTTTGTAATAATGTAATGTCCCATCACTTCATGGCAAATAGATGGGAAAACAGTAAAAACAGTGGCAGACTATTTTTTTTGGCTCCAAAATCACTACAGATGTTGACTGTAGCCATGAAATTAAAAGACATTTGATTCCTTGGAAGAAAAGTTATGACCAACCTAGATAGCATATTAAAAAGCAGAGAACACATGTATACCTGTGGCAGATTCATTTTGATATATGGCAAAACAAATACAATATTGTAAAGTTAAATAAAATAAAATTAAAAAACAAGAAAAATAAATAAATAAAAAAATAAAAAGCAGAGACATTACTTTGCTAACAAAGGTCCATCTAGTCAAGGCCATGGTTTTTCCAGTAGTCTTGTATGGATGTGACAGTTGGACTATAAAGAAAGCTGAGCACTGAAGAATTGGTGCTTTTGAACTGTGGTGTTGGAGAAGACTCTTGAGAGTCCCTTGGACTGTAAGGAGATCCAACCAGTCCATCCTAAAGGAAATCAGTCCTGAATATTCATTGGAAGGATTGATGTTGAAGCTGAAACTCCAATACTTTGGCCACCTGATGCAAAGAATTGACTCATTTGAAAAGACCCTGATGCTGGGAAAGATTGAAGGTGGGAGGAGAAGGGGACGACAGAGGATGAGGTGGTTGGATGGCATCACCGACTCAATGGACATGAGTCTGAGTAAACTCTGGGAATTGGTGATAGACAGGGAGGTCTGGTGTGCTGCAGTCCATGGGGTTGCAAAGAGTTGGACATGACTGAGTGACTGAACTGAACCGAACTGAATGTAGTGTCCTAGAAGTTGGGAAATCTAAGATCAGGATACTGGCATGGTATCTGGGTTTCTTGGTGAGGGCCCTCTTTTTCATACGCAGATGGTTATGTTCTTACTGTGTATTTTTGTGGTGCAGAGAGACATTGTCTTTTCAGTGTGTCCCTTATAAAGGCACTAATCCCATCCAGAGGGCTCTGCCCTCATGACCTGATCATCTCCTAGTGCATGTGCGTGCTCAGTCACTTTAGTCACTTCCAGCTCTTTGCAACCCCATGGACTGTAACTTAGCAGGATTTTCTGTCTATGGGATTCTCCAGACAAGAATACTAGAGTGGGTTACCATGCCCTCTTCCAGGGCATCTTCCTGACCCAGGGATTGAACCCAGGTCTCATATGTCTCCTGCATTGGCAGGTAGGTCCTTTACCATTAGTGCTACCTGGGAAGCCCCTAATCTCCTCATAGAGCTCCCACCTCCATATATAATCACACTGGGAATTAGGGCTCCCACACATGAATTTTGGGGAAGGGAAGCAAACATTCAGTCTCTAGTACCTCGTAAAATAAACACAATGGGCTAAACCATTGAATTAGGTGTATTATTTGATTTTGGGCCCAGAATAGATCTTATTTTATCAGCAGTAAGTAATAATACAAATGTACTATGTGCTCAGTCGCTAAGCCATGGCCGATGCTTTTGCAACACCATGGAGTATAGCCCACCAGGCTCTTCTGTCCGTGGGATTTCCCAGGCAAGAATACCAGAGTGGGTTGCCATTTCCTTCTCCAGGGGATTTTTCTGATCCAGGGTTCGAACTCAGGTCTCCTGCTTGGCAGGTGGATTCTTTAATGTAGTTTCTTTTTAATGGGTGTTTTCTTTTTGTCCATCATTGATGGGAAAGGAGTTGGAGTGCTCAGTTTAGGTCATCCATCTGTCCAGTCATGAGTAACCATGAAACTAGAAGGCCCAAACCTTCTAGTTTCAGAGAAGCATGCAATCAGATATCCAATGATTCCATTTTATCAGTGATGCAGAAGGAACCAGGAAAGGTTAAGAGAATATCCGAAATTCAATTAGTATGTGACAGATCTAGATCAGATCCCAGAGCTTTTGATGCAGATTCCCAATCCAGTGGATTTGTTTGCTTTGCTTTTGTTTATTCCACAGTGCAGTTTGGGTTCTGTCACCTGCCTGCATGTCCCTCTAGCAAATTTATCTGGAATATTCAAAGAATGAGTAAATTCCTCACATTACTCTGATATTCTCTTTAGATGGGATGGTTTAATTTTTTTCTGAATATGGGTTCCATTGTGCTGAAACCTTTTCTACTGTTAGTCGTGCACTTCTCAGATATTCCTGCTAGTTTCATGTCTTTTCAGCCGCTTGCAGTTATAAAAGGAGTCTCTCTTGGCTATGAACATTTCAACTTTGATGGCTGAAAGCTTTCATCCTTTTCTGCAGAGGCCGGGCTTGCAGATCCACCTACAAGTTGTTTGGAGGTGGTGATGCGAGTTCTCTGGTTTCTTCTGGTCCCCTGGTTAGCATGAGGGGGAGAGGAAAGAGAGAAGGACTATGCTTATGGCTACACGGGATGAGTCATCTGTTCTCTCCTGGGTGAGCTGCCACAGCTCTACATTTATGTGACCAGCTCACCTCTTGGTTGATGAGGTTGGCATCCTCTTCCTCCTGCTTTTCTCATGCCGAGAGGCCATCCCATGGGTTCTTGATCCTGGGGTCTTCTTAGGCCCTTCAACTCTCTTGGAAGCTACTATAAGGTTTTGAAACCCAGCCTCCTGTCTTAGGTTTCCTCAGCCTAAGCTGAAAGCTTCCTCTGTACTTGTTCCTTCAGTCCTCCTAACTCTAAAAGTTCTTTCCTGACTCACTGAATGTCCAGATGGGTGCATGTACTCTTTTAGTTGCACGGCTTCCACTTTTTAGGCAAGAGAAAGGTCATTTGTTGCTAACCCAGTGGAACTGTTTGGGCATCTTCTCACCTTATACAACAGGAAGGAACATCTTTAGAGGGTGCTCTACAAACTTATGCTCACTCGCTCAAAAAACCCTCTTCTCAGTAGCCTCCGATGCTTTTACACCTGTGTTCCATCAGCCAGAGCCGGCAGTCCAGGGACAGAGCAGCAGACTGCAATGCCCACTTTGCTTAAAAGTGCATCTTTCAGAATCCCCTCTAATGAAATTGGAATTTGGAGTATTTAGCAACCACACCTTTTAGTCTCAACTGTTGTGTCAGTCAGTCAGTGTTAGTCACACTGTTGTGTCTGATTCTTTGAGACCCCAAGGACTGTAGCCCACCAGGCTCCTCTGTCCATGAGATTCTCCAGGCAAGAATACTGGAGTGGGTTGCCATTTCCTTCTCCAGGGGATCTTCCCAATCCAGGGGTTGAACCTGGGTCTCCCTCATTGCAGGCAGATTCTTTACTGTCTGAACCACCAGGGAACCCTCAACTGTTGTGTGGTTGACAATTATTGGAAATGTATTTTCTGTATATAGCCCCTGCATATATTAATTTGCCCTATTCAGGAAGTTTAGGTTTTTTTTTTTTTTTTTTCCTACTCTAATGACAATCTGTGTTTCCATGACCATCCCTCCATTCTGTATAAGAGCTAGAGTGTAACAAATTTTATATTGATGGATGCATCATTGCTGTAAAAACAAAACTTACTTTCTATTTTGCTAGTTTAGAGCATCAGTACCTGCATACTCCAAGATGTATTTCTGACAACCTGGACGAATTTCATAGTGAACTTTGAGGACTATAGATATGAACATTTCTTGTTTTTCTGCAAGAGATTGATTGACTGCTCCTAAAAATAGAACACAGGGGAGAGAAAATGTCAGAAGTCATCCAGAGAAGTCTCTTGCTTCCAAGTACTTAAATTTAGACCAGTTGCAGTTTAAACTTGTTGTTCATCTTTTTTTTTTTTTGGTATTCCTATATAATGGAGACCCCGCAATCATCTGTGTGTTGGTTCACTCAAGCATTTCTTCTAATATCTAATGTAAAGCTTCCCTTCTGTGAGGTAAGCTCATTCTTTTTGAGCTTTATCTTAGTTTGTGTTGTTGCCGTTCTTTGACATTTCTCCTAAACTTGATTTCAGTGGTGGATAAAAGTAATCATCTAAACTCCCCTCGGACCTAATATCATGCAGGCCTGACGCAAAATGGATCTTTTCCAGACAGCTTCTAAACCCTGTGGAAACTCAGGGAGAGTGACAGAGGGCTGATAGAGTGCCGGCTGTCTGATGCCCCCTACTCTCCCGCAGACCCATAGAAGGCAAAGCGAAAGCCTCTTTAAGAGAAAAACCAACATTGTCAATTAATGCAAGCATGTGGAATCTAGAAAAACAGTTCAGATGAACCTACTTGCAGGGCAGGAATAGAGATGTGCAGTAGAGAAGGGATGTGTGGACACAGGGTGGGGGGGAAGGGGAGGGTGGCGTGAATTGAGAGATTAGGTTTGGCATAAATACACTACCTTGTGTAAAGGTGCTCCCTAGTGGGAACCTGCTGTAAAGCACAAGAAGCTCACCTTGGTGCTCTGTGATGATCTAGAGGGGTGGGATGGGGGGGTGATGGGAGGGAGGTGCAAGAGGGAGGGGCTATATGTGCACATATACCTGACTCACTTTGTTGCACAGCAGAAACTAACACACCACTGTAAAGCAATTATACTCCAATTAAAAAAAAAGACAGAGATAAGAGGGAACCAAAAGGCAGAATGAGCAAACAAGAAGGAGATAGAACTGAAGATATCAAGTGTTTGCAAGGCTGGCCTCTCACAGGGACAGCAGCAGTTTTCCCCACCACCTGCAGAAAGTGGAGATGAGGCAGAACCTACCGGAACTTCACTAGCACCTCACTGCTCAGCCCCCATCCTACCCTGTTAAGTGATGTTCCCTAAGTTTCCTTTTCCAGAGGTGAGAAGAAGAGATACCCAGTCACAAGCAGCCAATCCATTGGCATTTTTCACTGCTAGTAAATCACTATGGATGATGACTGCAGCCATGAAATTAAAGGATGCTTGCTCCTTGGAGGAAAAGCTATGACAAACTTAGTATGTTAAAAAGTAGAGATGTTACTTTGCCGACAAAGGTCTGTCTAGTCAAAGATATGGTTTTTCCACTAGTCATGTATGGATGTGAGAGTTGGACCATAAAGAAGCCTGAGCACTGAAGAATTGATGCTTTTGAATTATGGTGCTGAAGAAGACTCTTGAGAGTCCCTTGAACTGCAAGGAGACCAAACCTAACCCTAAAGGAAATCGGCCTTGAATATTCAAGGACTGATGCTGAAGCTCCAAAACTTTGGTCACCTGATGTGAAGAGCTGACTCATTGGAAAGACCCTGATGCTGGGAAAGATGGAAGGCAGGAGGAGAAGGGGATGACAAGACATGAGTTTGAGCAAACTTTGGGAGATAGTAAAGGACAGAAAAGCCTGGCATGCTGCAGTTCATGGGGTTGCAAAGAGTCAGATAGGACTTAGCGATTGAACAAGTGTGGGCAATGAATAGATCACATCTGATTGAAGGAGGATAAAAGTAAAAGGCTGCAGAGAGGGAGATAAGTGGGTGATCTGTTGAATCTTGTCATGGAGAAGCAAGCTGAGCATATGTAGAGAAATATATGAGTACAATTTTAAAAACAGAGGTGTAAGGGGAATACTTTGACATGGAGCTATGAATGAGGTGAATTTACAAACTTACAGAACTAATTATTTTTGGTAGCCTTACCTAGTTTTCTAATTTTTAAAAGGGTCATTGATACTCTTATATTAAATTAATAGAAATTTTTAATGTATTTTTGATATCTTAATACAATGACCTAATTTTTATTTGGCAAGCTAAAAATCATTTATGTTAGCCCAACATGGAAGTGTGATTATATTTTCTTTTTTAATATTCATGTGTTCTTTTCTCTTTTTTCTTTCTTCCCTTGTTTTTTGTTCATGTGTGGCTTTCATTCTGCCAACGTTATTGCCTTGGGAGAAAGAAAGCTGGATATTAAGAATGATTGGCCATTCTTTAGTATTTGATAGTTTAGAATCACGTACACCTGATTAAAGAACTAATACAGTTTACTTGCCCCAAAGTTGTAATTTTATACCCCAAGAAGTTCCTTTTTTTGGGTAATAAAGGCATAAGAAGCTATAGTAAGGAACCCCTAGTGTGTTAAATTTTTATTATTTCTTGACAAGGCAAAATTACAACTCCTATTTCTATGGCACCAGAGAGAATTTAAGACCTCTATACCTACATTTTTAAAAGGTTAGGAAGAACTGTACACAGTTGACATTTCAGAGTATGATCAAAGTGTGGCTCAGTCTTTAACATGTACTTTAAACGTGTCAGATACACCATCCCCAGCTCACTGTAGCATAAAAACTTCCCTACAAACTACCTGACATTATCTGACCAAGTGATTTCACTGTTCAGTGTGTCCCACTTTCTGCTTGTCAAGCCACTCTATTTAGCATTATGCTTGCTAAGGAGGACCTATTTCACGCTGGTAACAGATTCTGTCTACACTTATCTTTCAAACAGCCCTATCATATTTTAGATATTTTAAGTGATTGCCATCACCCTTTCTTTGGTGGCCAAAAAGGAAGGCAACAACAAAACATGTACCATTTTGTGTCCTATTGTGTCTGTTCCGACTCTGTATTTGAAAATTCTGAGAATTCACTGTGAAGTTCACATTACTAACGTTGTGTTTTCATTCCAAAAATCAAGTTGTCAAAATGAAGGAGTTTTGGAATGATAGAAATGAATGCTATTAGGAAAAAAGATCACAAGTTCATGTGCGTTTTAAAAAACCGACCTAGCCCTGCCCACTCTGGATAAAATGCACTAAGATAGCTGTTTGAATTTAAGATATCAAGACGGCACAATGGACTGGGACTGCTCCGGACTTAGACTCTTAGCCAGATAATAGCAAATCCTGAGCATTCTTTTATGTACAGATTTCGGTCCTTTGGTGAAATGATGTTTCTTCAAAGCGGGAAAAAAAAGTTTGTTGTGAGAACACTGAGGCTCAAATGTCTTAGGTATTGCTTCTTTTTCAGGGTGGGGTTATTTTGCTTAAATTGCACCATTTCTGTAGTTTGTATTCTATTTTATTGTAAGCCAAATGATACCTTTCTTTGCAGGTGACAGACAGGCAGTGCAATTGAGGAAGCACCATTAAGGAAGGCGCTGTTTGTTGGAAAGAATCACTGAGGGACTGAGTGGAAAACCCAGAGCCTGTCAAAGTAACTAGGCATCACGGATGACATGGGGGCTCTACTGAGCTTCCTTCACTCTCATGTAGGAACCTGATGTTCAACTGCAAAGATTGTTCAGTGTATGAAAAAGGAAATTCAACTCAACATATATTTACTAAGAGGCTGTCCTGGAAATGCAGTCATAATCATTATGATGCTTTCCAGGTGGCTCAGTGGTAAAGAATTGGCCTGCCAATGCAGGAGACACAAGTTCGATCCCTGGGTCAGGAAGATCCCCTGGAAGAGGAAATGTCATCCCACCCCAGTATTCTTGCCTGGGAAATCCCATGGACAAGGGGGCCTGGTGGGCTACAGTCTATGTGGTCACAAAGAGTTAGGCATGACTGAGCAAGCAGCACCATCATTATGAACCAAAAAGAAAGTTTACTAAGCTGTAGACATTATCCATAGAGCTTAAAATTTAGCATATTTAGTATATTTTCCATATGCATGTACCACCATATGCTCATGAGAGATACACAAACAAAAATATACTAAACATCTGTCTTAGCATGGGTTAAGGATACTATTGGTGGGTGGCTTATAAGCAACAGAAATTTATTTCTCATGGTTCTCTAGGCAGAGAATCTGAGATCAGGGTGCCACATGGCTCGGTTTGTGGGAAGTCCTCTCTTGAGTCGTAGATGGTCATTTTCTCACTGTATCTTCCAGTGACGGAGAAGACATGAGAGACAAGGTCTCCTGCTTCTGGGAACTAACCACATTGGTAAAGAGTCTACCTTCTTGACATAATAGCCTCCCAGAGGCCCCATCTCCTGATATCATCATTCTTTTGAGGATTAAGATTTCAACACATGGATTTGGGAAAACACAAATCTTTATTTGGACACAACACGAACATTTAAAATGAAGAAGGCGCATTTCATTTTAGCTAGGAAGTGATCCCGAGCTTATCTTACTTCTTGTTCCCTGTTTCTAGCAGAGGCCTATGGAATGAGAAGATGGACTTCTACCTGTGAGTACAGAAAGCTCAAACTTCCCCTACTGGGCCACTAAGAATGATCATGAGAAAGCCTAATTTTTCTCATTTCTTGTTCTTCATACATTGGCTTTTAGGGGATACAAAGTCAGTATAACAACCTATGGTTCAATGTATACTGCATCTTGAAAGGCAGGGAACCAACCTTTAAACTTGTCTGCCCCTGAGTGAGCCCTGGGAAGCAGTTCCATTGCTACACAGACCAGTGTTTTCTCTGTGATGCAATGCATAGGAAAACCAAGGGATCATATGTCCATGTGTCCACTGTCTCTTCTTTGGCACAAGGTGGTCTGTTGGTCCCAGGATATATTATGCAGGAGCTGAAAGCAATAAATTGTGCAGTTTGTGAGCCCTCACGGAGGCACTGCAGACAGGGAAGAGAAACCCTAGCCAGAATCTGCATCAATCCAAGTAAGAATACTTCAGCATTGCTTGCAGGGTGAAATGACCTGTTGCAATCAATTTGCTACCAAGAAGCCAACTGAGAGCCTCAAGAGGTGACACCATGTTGAGGACTCAGAGTTCTCAGCTTCTGGCAGGTCAATTACTCTTCAACGGCGGAAGCTTTGGAGTGCAATCAAGGTCATCTTGACAGAACTCTGTATATCCTCCATGTCTTCCCCCACAACTGCTCCATCTCTGGCCCTCGCTCAGGCTCTGGAGTGGATAATATGGAGGCTGACTGATATCACAAATGGGTACTTTTGTGTATCTGGAGTTCAGTGTTCATCTCTGGCATATTCTCTCTGAGGGACACTGATCTGATACACAAAGATCCACACACTTTGCGCCCAGTCCCACTGGTCCATCCAAAGAAATCTTGCTCAGATGTCCTTGTCTTTGCTCTTATCCATGCCTGCTTAGTTGTTCAGTCGTGTTTGACTCTTTATGACCCTGATGAAGCCTGCCAGGCTCCTCTGTCCATGGGATTTTTTCAGGCAAGAATACTGGAGTGGGTTGCCATTTCCCCCTCCAGGAAATCTTCCCCACCCAGAGTTTGTACCCACATCTCGTGTGTCTCCTGCATTGCAGGCAGATTCATCAGGGAATACTGCTGTTACTACAATATTACAACATTGTTATCCAGAGCATTCTATAAAACTCAGCCCACAGGGCCAGTTTCTCCTTCCCAGAGTTTGTCAGGGTCAGCCCCCTTCCCATGCCCCAGGGGATTGGTCGTTTCACAACTGTCCATTTTCAATCTGCACCAGTATTCTAAGCTGGCCCATCCATGAGGTTCATATTTGTTTTTCTTTCTCAGGTTATTGGTAACACTCACGCTTCTTCCCATTTCCCACACTAGCCATACAAAGAAGCCAAGAAAAAGTGTCAATTCAAAACAGGCAGATGACACAGGGTCTGGGACATCGGTTTGTTTCTTTATTTATTTTTGTTTTCTGTCAAACCTGCTTGTTTTGAATCCAGAATTTTCTATGGTTTATGACATATGATGCATCTGTCCCACCTTGTGACATTTCCACCTCCTGACGAGCATCTCATTGACGTCCCATTCCTGTCTCACCGTGTGAGAGCCTAGTGACATGCTGAGGAGCAGTCTGGGAATGGTGAAGAGTTCTTTGCTGCAGAAGACATGAACTCGCTCTGCAATCCTAGAGCTCTGCACCATGACTCTTGGTTTGGGGGTCTTAACAGAAAGCCCACCTAGTGCTGTATTGGAGAAGGCAATGGCAACCCACTCCAGTACTCTTGCCTGGAAAATCCCATAGGTGGAGGAGCCTGGTAGGCTGCAGTCCATGGGGTTGCTAAGAGTCGGATACAACTGAACGACTTCACTTTCACTTTCCACTTTCATGCATTGGAGAAGGAAATGGCAACCCACTCCAGTGTTCCTGCCTGGAGAATCCCAGGGACGGGGGAGCCTGTGGGCTGCCGTCTATGGGGTCGCACAGAGTTGGACACAACTGAAGTGACTTAGCAGTAGCAGCAGTGCTGTATCTGCTACAGATTCCTGGTGAACCACAGAATCTCCCTGACATGTAACCCAAGCTGCAGGACAGTGTGTGCCACAGTCTGAAGCCATTGCAGAGACCTTTCTTGTTCTGAGTCCTGCTCAAATTTTGCAGCCTTCTAACTCCTCCAACAAATGAGTCAGGGCTCTGTCTCTAAATGTGGCAGATGTGGTCTTCAGAATCCAAAGATGTTTACCAAGAACGGCCCCTCTTTCTTAGTGATAGAAAGTATAAGGCTTATAAACTTCCCTGACCTTAGAGGGTGTCTGGCCATGTCCTTAGTCATGGGACCCCTCTAATCCTCAGTGATGGGGCAGACTCAGGAGTCTTTAAGGGTTCTCTGATGTACCTTCTAGCAAACACAGGCACCCAGAGTGGTTGTTCTGCATCCTGTTCACATGATGTAAAAAATGCCGTGGATCAGTGAGGTGCTCTGAAACACATGGGGCACTCAAGTTCCCTTTGGACTATATTTGATGGAAACCAAGACCGGCATCAATGATTTTAACTCAGAGAGTTTAACATAGGAATTGACCAATTAAATATAAAAAAAATTGCAAAAGCAAAATGAGAATATTGAATTAATATTGAGTAACTTCACCATGGACTCTGTCCTCTCTGGTGGGGAAAATAATAGAAGTTCTGGTATTAAAACTTAGAAGACTGAACTTCCCTGATGGTCCAGTGGTTAAGATTTCAAACTTCCAGCGAAAGGGGCATGGGTTTGATCCCTGGTCTGGGAACTAAGATCCCACATGCTGCACAGGGAGGCCAAAAAAAATTAAAATAAATAAATAAATCTAAAAAGATACCTAAAAAACTTAGAAGGTGAAGGTGGAACCATGATATAGGATGCTTGCCAGGTGGTGTGATGTCTCAGGTTCTCAGGGGCCCCCACAAAGCTGGGGCTCAGATCTCTAAGAAAGATGTTACTGGGCCAGTGATATCTCTGAAGCTGGTTCTAAGGAGGGAAAAAAGTCTGGAAATGAGCCACATGTTCTTCAAGGACAAAAGACCATTGTTAGAGTGGTGCTGGCAGAACAGGGGAAAATCCAGAAGAAGTAGGTTCCTTTTTCCTTGCCCAGCCGTCCAAACAAATCCAAGTCTGCCCAGTTCTCATAAATCCAGATGTAAAATCCCTGGCTGCTTTATAAACTAGATTTATACAAGTGCTCTACTGGCCCTGGAATAGGTGAGTACCCTGTTCATTCACGCTTTCATTAATTCCTTCTTTCTTTCTGAAGTTACAGTGCACTTGCTGCATGCTTCAAAAGCTAGTTGCTTTGTGCTGAGGACTCTGCAATACACATACTCCCTTCAGTGAAACCAGAGCAGCCAGAGTTAGATGGATAACAGGGTGGATAAAGTTATAACACAGGCCAAAAAGGAGGGTTTCAGTGAGAAGAGTGTTCAACAGTTTCATATACTAAAAAGAGTTATAAATCAGTGAGTTAATTGAGTAAAACCAAAACCTCTAAAATTACATATTTCTTTCCACTTGGAGAGACCTTCTTACTGTTCCCAAGGATATCAGACAGTTGTTGTTCAGTCACTAACTTGTGTCTGACTCTTTGCAGCCCCATGGACTGCGGCACGTCAGGCTTCCCTGTCCGCCTGAGTTTGCTCAAACGCATGTCCATTGAGTCTGTGATGCCATCAGATATTGTAGACACACTTTTAGTTGATAGGTTCTCACAGAAGAAGGAAAATAACTTTTTAAAGAGATACAATCAGCCTAAGAAATAAGAATGCAACTTGGAGCAGAATTCAGAGAAATTCTAATGGAGAGTCTACATAAAACACACAGTTTTCACTAATTATCTGTTTTAAACATAGTATCACGTAGGGAACTCTACTGAATGCACTGTGGTGACCAGACTGGGAAAGGAGTCCGAAAGGGAGGGGATATATGTAAAAATAGGCTGATTCACTTGGCTGTAGAGCAGAAACTAACACAAAATTGTAAAACAACTATATTCCAGTAAAAACTAACTAAAAAAACACACGCACAGACTATCAGTGAAGAAAAATGCAAAATAGCATGTGAATGCAGTTGAAAAATGAGTGCCTCTAGTCTGCAGTTAATTTAGTCATTCTGAGACTCCTAAGAGATATTACTTTGCTTATATAGTGTTTTGTTTCCTCTGCTTTGTTTGACTTATTGTTAATTTTTGATTTATTTTTACAATTATCTTAATTAAAACGTCTTTTACTTACCCCCCAGGATCAGGCAGAGTATAATTTGTAAAAACAAATAGGTATGCGTGTGTCCCACTATGGAGACCGGGCTCCTGGTGAGACGCAGGACGGAGCCCACTGATACAAAGAGAGCGGCCTGGAGGAGCCTGGAAGGGGTGGTTCAGAGTGAGAGAAGAGCCCCCAGGCCAGCCTCTCACCGGAGAAGGCTTTGGAGGATGTCCTTTATCTTAGACAAAACAGACTCTCTGAGGTTTTCCCTCAGTTGGTTGGGAAACTTCTGCTTCTGGGGACTCTATGCAGCGATCCCTTTGTTAGCTATTCTTGCTGCAGTTTGTCTTCCAGGACACACGAGGCACTCTCCCGAAGAACGTGGTCTTCACTTTGCAGAAGCAAAAGAGGCATCAAAATAAATATTCTCAGGGACTTCCTTGGTGGCCCAGTGGCTAAGACTCTGTGTTTCCAATGCAGGGGGCCTGGGTTCCAGCTCTGGTCAGGGAAATAGATCCCACATGCTGCAACTAAAGATTCAGCAGTTTGCAGCTAAAATTTTCAACCAAAAGATCCTGCATGCTGCAATGAAGAGCCCACATGCTGAAACTAAGACCCAGTGCAGCCAAATAAATAAATAAGTGTTAAAGATAAATAGAGGTCTCCCCTGCTGGCTCAGAGGTAAAGAATCTGCCTGCCAATGCAGGAGATTCAAGAGATGCGGATTTGGTCCCTGAGTTGGGAAGATCCCCTGGAGTAGGAAATGGTAACCTACTCCACTATTCTTGCCTGGAAAATTCCATTGACAGAGGAGCCTGGCCAACTACAGGTCATGGGGTCACAAAGAAAGAGTTGGACATGATTGAGAGACTGAGCACACATGTGCACAAATAAATAAATAAACAAACAAACAAACATTCTCACACTGACTCTTCATCACTGGGTTATTGAGGCCTTTTCACTTCTTATTTTGATGTAATTGATAACCTGTATAGTAAACTTGGGACTACTCATACCCTGAAATACTATAGACCACTTGTATCTGATTTGCAACATACAGTAAGCAGAATAAGGTAATGAAAGTTTTGATGATTTATCTTAAGGAGGAGTTGAATGTAAAGCTTTCTGACTTCCTCACGTTGGTCTGAAAATTAGGCATTTTCTTCAATGAATTGCCTTATTTTTTAAATGCTGCTAAAAAAAAAAAAAAAGTCAAGTTCAACATCGCACAGGAATGAATTCTTTGCTTATACTGATAGCTTTTAATAGGAACCATGTACCAAAGTATAAAATCTTTGATGTTGACATGTATTTTAATAGCAGCAGATAATTACTTTAAGACATTAAAGAAGGAATATAGGGGAAAGCCAATTTTCTTTGTAGTAGTTTTAGAGAAGAGGCAGTTATAAAAGTGGATTTCATGAAAAAGGATATTTGTGCCACTTGCTTCAATTATAACATGTAAGTGTAGAAAAACCTGGAGGACAAAAACACATACAAGCCCAAACCTTTCTGCAATCACTTGCTCTGATGTTCAATGAATACAACTATTGTACAACTTTTTAGACATTTTAAGGAGTGTTAAGCATACCCCTATTAGAAGTGCTTTTTTTGAGAAAGCATTGTTAATTGAAACCCAGATCCAACCTCTCCTTCAATGGCACTCAATGACTTTGAGGCTAGGTGGGGCTTCCCTGGTTTCAGAGATCTAAATAAAGTGGGCTGATTGCAGGTCCACATCTGGGACAGTCCATGGTCACCTCCACAATGTCTTCAAATTCTCAAGGAACTTTCTTAGGATCATCTCATGCTTAGCCTGCATACACTGTCTATGTTTTTTTTCCAACATTCCCAAGAGGTAATTCTTAGCCTCACCCCTGGTTTCCATATGTGTGTGCACGCTCAGTCTCTAAGTCTCTGTGATCAATGGACTGCAGCACACCAGGCTTCTCTGTGCATGGGCTGTCCCAGGCAAGAATACTGGAGTGGGTTGCCATTTCCTCTTCCAGGGGATCTTCCCTACCCAGGGATTGAACCTGCATCTCCTGAGTCTCCTGCATTGGCAGGAGGATTCTTTATCACTGAGCCACCTGAGGAGCCTGGTTTACACCCACCCACACACACACACACACTTAAAGCGTCTGGCAGCAATTGTTGATTAGATTTCACTTTTTTGAGGATTAGTGGAGTCACAGGGGGTTCATGCCACCTGATTTTTCCTCTTTTTTCCTCTATTCCTCTCCCATCTTTACTGTACTTTCTCTATCTCCTTCTGTCTGTTTCCAAAGGATGGGGGAAAAAAGAGGGAGAAAAGAAATCTCCATTTTAAACTGCATCAGCTGAGTTCTTTGCCCAAGACCTGGGGTCCAGGGAACTTCTATCTCTGCACTTTTACTAAACCCTTCCCACCAACTAAGGAGTTCTTCTCACTATAAGAAGTCTTCTACTCACTATGAGAGTATACAGATTTAGTATATAGAGAATACAGATTTACATCTCAAAAGTTTCTAGAACTCTGATTTCTTTAGTCCTCAAAATACCAGCTCCGATGGTGGGAAGCAGTGGGAGTTTCATATTTGAGATGACAAAAACCAGTTCAGAAAGTTAAGACTGGAGATTTCTTATCTGTAAGAGATAGGAGAGTGAGTCACTCTTGATTCTTTTCAGTCACATTTGGGAATGGTTACAAGTATGTTTAGCATTTTGACAATGAACAGTTTTGTACCATTATATTTATAAATATATAATACTTCCTGAGGATAAATTTTAAGAAGAGGAATTGCTAGGCCAACAGTACAATTTTTTTTTTTTTTTTGCTTAAAGCTTTGGCATATTTTGCCAAATTGCCCTCAGAAAACTCATACCAAGTTTTACTTTTTGTTGCACCTTCCCTAACAAGTACTAGGTACTGTATTTCGTTTTTCATGTTTGGCAGCTAATGGAAAAAAAAAACACATTTTATTTTTATATTTTTAGTTATTTTTAATTGCTGTGAGGTCAAATACCTTTTTATGTGGTTATGAGCTGACTTCATTTTTCTACTAGATTGATCATCTTATTGATTTTTTCAGAATATTATCTTTGTTTAGGAGACTGGCCGTCTAAATTTTGAATCCAGTAAGTGAAATATTGTTTCAATAATATAATGTATTCCTTGACAAGTAAGAGATACTCACGGAAATATTTGTGATACTCACAATTTTGAATCCAGTAAGTGAAATATTGTTTCAATAATATAATGTATTCCTTGACAAGTAAGAGATACTCACAAAAATATTTGCCTGAAAGATTCCAGCAAGAAATCTTTGACTGACTTCCCTTCTCCCCTTATGCCGCTTTTCTCTTGTATTCTTAAAGGTGTGTAATGAGAACCACGTACCTTGTATTATTTTCAGGATTAATAGACTCAGGGAGCAAAAGATGCAGCATTTGGAGCATGAAGAATTACTAACTAGCAACACCATTTTGAGGAATGCTTTCACATTCCCAATGCTTCATTGCTTCATTGAATAGTGAGCACAGAAACTCGGTTGGAGG
The DNA here is from genome assembly GCF_027580195.1 of Bos mutus. Lineage (NCBI taxonomy): Eukaryota > Metazoa > Chordata > Mammalia > Artiodactyla > Bovidae > Bos > Bos mutus. The sequence goes on along the minus strand of NC_091640.1, from coordinate 12,352,508 downwards.
CAGATGCTGTGCTCACACATATTACAAATGCAAACAGTTATCACCACAGTGAACAGAGAGGAATGAAACATACACACACACACACACACAAGGAAAATACACAAACTTGCTTCATGGGAAGAAATATTGCACGGAAGTTGAAAAACGATCTCGCTTTAAAAAGTGTTCTCTCCAGCTAGGGCCATGAGCACGGAGTCACTCCGCCGTGTCCAGTTCCATTCCAGCAAGAATACTGGAGCAGGTGACCATTTCCCCCTCCAGGGAGGAGGGCTTCCTGACCCAAGGATCCGTCCTGACCCAAAGATCAAACACAGGTCTCTAGCAGTTTCTGAATTGCAGGCAGATTCTCTACCACTGAGCCACCTTGGGAAGCCCCCATCTAGGGCCAGTAAACATAAGTACACTGGATGATGACATGAAAACTTAAAAAAGCAAAATAATCCTGGTGGTAGTCAGTGCTAGAGTCTGTAGGACTAATTCAACATGCAAAATATTATCCTGATGTAAATGTTAAGTCTAATTTAAAGAAAGACTATAATAAATATATAACATTTATTATAAATTTTGGTTCGAATGAAGATTTGTGCATTTTTCTGGGGAGAGGTTTCTGTATTATATTATAACAGATTCTCAAAAGGAACATGCACGCTGTTCCCTGTCCTAACCTTAATATTTTAACATTCTCCACCTTCTCTTTGAAGTGACCTTTCTTTCTTTTCTTTGTTCTTCTGATGTCAAAATAACATTCTTTCCAAAACTATTCTTTGGAAATACTTTCCAAAAACCCCACATTAAAATTACCTTGTTAATGAAATGATTTTTAATTCAGCCATCATAGTACTTGTTCTTCTGGATATAAGCAGAACTGTTTCTGCTTCTATTAACAACAGCAACGAAGTCACATTTCCTTAATCATTTTGCACGGTGGTCAAAGTGAGCCAGAGGCAATATTTTATTCCATCTCCCCAGCACCTTCCTAACCTTGTTTTGGATCCTCTGCATCCAAAGTTTAGGTGAAATGAAGTGAAAGTCTCTCAGTCGTGTCTGACTCTTTGCGACCCCATGGACTGTACAATCCATGGGATTCTCCAAGCCAGAATACTAGAGTGGGTAGCCTTTCCCTTCTCTAGGGCATCTTCCTGACCCAGAGATTGAACCCAGGTCTCCTGCATTGCAGGTGGATTCTTTATCAGCTGAGCCACAAGGGAAGCCAAGAATACTGGAGTGGGTAGCCTATGCCTTCTCCAGCAGATCTTCCTGACCCAGGAATTGAACCAGGGTCTCCTTCATTGCAGGCAGATTCTTTACCAACAGAGCTATCAGGGAAGCCCTGATAAAAACCTTTAGGTGCTGACAGCAATTCGTTTCCATACGTATGAATGACTAAAAAATCTAGCAGATGGATGGTTCTTGTCTTGTGACTGATGCTTCACTTTCTAGTTTTTGTTTGTTTGTTTTGTTTTGCTTTTCAGGAGTCTATGTTCTTATCCAGTGCATTCTGTGGCTGCATTCTGGGTTTTGACATTGCTCTCATCATTCCTCCCCAGACTTCATGCCATATCACCATTGGACACCTGAGAAACCTCTAGATGAGGTTCTCTGCATTGTCTTTATCATTCTTTGAATCCTAGAACTTCCAAAGTGAAGGCAGGTCGGATGACCATTTGAGTCTCTTCTCTCCACTAGAGTCACCAGTGAGCTGGAATTGCTAAGAGAGAACACTGCAGATTCGAGGTACAATTATTGTCCCATTTGCAGATGCATTCTGTGATATTTCCCTTCAAGTGAGCATGTATTCCAAGTCGATATTTCCTTGAAAAATTGAATATTCTATTTCAAGCATTTACAGATGGTCAAATGAATTATCATCATCCCTACTGTTTGGAAGGAACCTGTTATAGTCCTACTGGTTTATTATTAAGCCAGAAAAATGATGTAAACAAGCCTGAGTCTCCATCTTTGGGAACTGAAACTGACATCTTGGAATCATCTTGATTATAGAAGAAATGAAACCAATGGCTGGGTGATACCATTATGTCTTAATATATTTTTCAGTTCTGCTTGACCTGTAATATGTCAGTAAGAAAAATACATTGAATAAAAAAGGATAAAGTTGATATTTATTGCACTTTTCTATAGTAAAGAAATATTGTGAGAGGCCATAAAGAGATTTTCTTTTTCAGTGCTTTATGGTGATGATATTATTTTGTAGCAGGTAGGGCAAAAGATTCAGAGTTCAAATAGTTTTAAGCCTCTTCTGTTTATTGCTTTGGTGATCTCAGGCTTCTTAAAGATTCTAATCCTCAGTTTCCTCATCTTCACAGCAGGGGTTACTCCATCCTCTCAAAGTGTCATTTATGAGAAGGTAATGTTGACACATCGGGTTTTCCTGGTGGCTCAGTGGTAAAGACTCCACCTATCAATGCAGGAGACGCAGATCTGATCCCTGAGTCAGGAAGACTCCCTGGAGAAGGAAATGGCAACCCACTCCAGTATTCTTGCCTGGCGGGCTGCAGTCCATGGGGTCACAAAGAGTCAGACACGACTTATCATCCAAACAACAGCAAATGTTACAGTGTATGTGAAATAATTTTAGAAGACTAGAATAGTGTTTGCAACTGCCATTGAGGACAATTATAATCGACTTTTTTTTTGGTCTCCAGATACTAGTCTTTTCTGTCCGGGGTGATGTCGTGTACTTGGACAACAAATATTTGAAATGAATCAAAAAACTTGAGTTCAGGAGGTAAGGCTTTGGACAGCAACTGTTTCTCTACTGTTTCTGCCTTCCCAGCCAATAATTAATCCCCGTGCTGTGCTGAGGAGTCTTACTTGGGGAGGATTAACCTTCGACTTCACACCTCTGTGCTGCTTGGGAAATCAGATTCGCCACACTAAATGGAATCATCACAATGGCGATAGCCTTTTTTTTCCCAGGCTGTTTAATTTATTCTGCATAACTAGCCACTTTCTCCCTCAGGGGAAATTCATAAAAGATCTTGAGCCTCTGATCTTCCCTGTTAAAGGGGACAGAGCGAATAAGTCACGGACGAGCCTCCCAGTGGGGTTACATGAAGCTACACCTAGAGAAAACCCTGTTTGAGGATTATCAGAACACAGCATCTGTGCTTCGTGTTCCTAAACTCCAGTGAAGCATCATGAATCCCTTAAAATTTTTGTTTTGGTTTGAAATCTTGGTCTTTCTTGTTTTATTTTCCTTTCTTTCTTTTTTTTTTTTTTTCCATCCCTGGGCTGCCCGGGGTCACATCATGCTTTAAGAAAATAAAAAGGCTTCGTTAGTCAGGCAGTATCTGTAACAGATGTCAGTTCAAACTGAGCACCCTAAAGAGAAGCCAACTACACCTTTGGCAGCCAGAAATGAATACATCCTGAATCCAACAAGACAAACGTGTCCAAAGGGCTATTCTAACAGATTTGACTCCACATTGTAAAGTGCTTGAGTGAATGCGACAATAAAGGGTAGATGTATATTTCAACACCCTAGGAGTTCATTTCTGTCAATCAGTGGCTGGAATTTACTTTGCGGATATTACCTAAAGGTGTTTTTCAATCACTGGACATTTGGAAGCCTGGTTTGAAACATGCATTTAAATAGAAGCTGAATGTCTTAAAAGCTTTCTGACCATTTGAAGCTGTTATTCAGAAAATAACATTTCAAAGTAGTAGAGCAATGCCACTGGATTTTCAGAGGGGGAAGGGGAAGCCAAACAACACTGAGTGAACTGTTCCACTAATGTGTGTACCAAGGAAGCCACAGAACAGAAGCTGAAATTCTCCAACGCTCACTGTTTTGCATTCTACCACTGCTGCTGCTGCTAAGTTGCCTCAGTCGTGTCCGCCTCTGTGCCACCCCATAGACGGCAGCCCACCAGACTCCCCCATCCCTGGGATTCTCCAGGCAAGAAAACTGGAGTGGGTTGCCATTTCCTTCTCCAATGCATGAAAGTGAAAAGTGAAAGTGACCACTACGTGACAATTAATCGTGAAGGAATAGCATTAGGAAGGAAAGCTGTGCATCCGCTGTGATGGGGAAGCAGTAGTGATTATAGGAAGACCACACCAAGCTGGAGCATGGACAAATAAAACTACATGGATCTTGGGAGGATGATTTATTCCATGCATTGAGAGAGCCAGGCACTATATTAAGCATGGACTCATCAAATCTTGGGGGTGTCACTGGTGTCCAGCTAGCAAAGAACCCACAAGACAATGCAGGAGACACAAGAGAGGTGGGTTCAATCCCTGGGTTGGAAAGATCCCGGGGAAAAGGTAGTGGCAACATGCTCCAGTATTCTTGCCTGGAGAATCCCATGGGCAGAGGAGTCTGGCAGACTACAGTCCATAGAGTTGCAAAGAGTAGGACATGACTGAGCAACTGAGATTGCATGTATCCTAAACTCAACAAAGTTTAACACCAAGCCCCCAAAGAATTGAGCTTATCTACAGTAAAGTAATAGCTTGCCAGAATAAAATTAACACTCTTCAAAAGAATAAAACAAAATCCAGACTAAGCTCCATAGTACAACACCAGTTAAAAATTATGAAGAAACAAAAAAGAAAGCAATATAACTCATGGGTGGGGGAAGGAAGAGTAGTCAATACAAACAAACCAGACAAGATAGAAAAGTTGATAGTAGCTTGCCTGGAGAATCCCAGGGACGGGGGAGCCTGGTGGGCTGCCGTCTATGGGGTCGCACAGAGTTGGACGTGACTGAAGTGACTTAGCAGTAGCAGTAGCATACACAGACTTTAAAACACTTGTGTGAGTACTAAAATATGTCTAGGTCTAACAGTCTATGAAAAATGTTATATATATATTTATATAAAATTTCAGAAGAGTCCTTGCTTCAGTGAGATTCAGCAAATAATTTAGTGAGCCCTTTAGAAAGTGCTGAATACATTACCGGACACTAAGAATAATAAAATAAACACAAACAAAGTCATTTTCTGCCTTTATGCAATCTAGTAGGGATCAAAACTAAACATACAATTTTCACTGTGTGTTAAGAATGCTAGGATAGCATGAACACGCATTGCACTAAAGCAAAAGGAATCTGATTTGCTTGGAGGTAAAATAAAATCGGAAGAAGTGAAATAACCAAGATTTTTCTAGAAAACTACCCACAGATTCCTATATTCCATGCCTGTAGTTTGCCTTAAATATGTACTCCAAAATTCTTTCAGAGAGCTAAGCCCATCCCTTATCCATTAAATGGCAGTTTGAATGTACTATTTCTTAATGCAGAAAGTGAAAATCTCTCAGTCATGTCCAACTCTTTGCGACCCCATGGACTGTAGCCTGCCAGGCTTTTCTGTGCATGGAATTCTCCAGGCAAGAATATTGGAGTGGGTTGCCATTCCTTTCTCCAGGGGGATCTTTCCGACCCAGGGATCAAACCCAGGTCTCCCACATTGCAGGCAGATTCTTTACCATCTGAGCTACCAAGGAAGTGCTCTTAGTGCAAAAGGGATAGTGAAAAAATAACTAAATGTTAGAGCTGCATTCCAAGATTCTTACCTGAAGAAGCAGCCCATAAACTCTAAAGAGGATATGGCATAAACAATCATTAGTTAACCAGAAACAGAACATTGTAAACCACCTCTTTGAGACAGAAAATGTGAAATCAGTAGCATAAGTGTATCCATAAGTAGAAAATGATCTTTAATTAAAAGAAGGTTTTCAAGCTGCTATAAAAAACTATCACTGACTGGATGGCTTATAAACAAAAATTTCTCATCATTCTGGGGGTTGGGACGTCCCAGATCAAGGTGCTGGTAGATTCCGTATTTGGTGGGGGCTTACTTCCTGAACCTTAAAGAACCATCTTCTCACTGGGTTCTCAGACAGAGGGAGAGGAAGGAGCTCTCTGAGATTCTTAAGAGCATTAATCCCATTAATGAGAGCTCTATCCTCATGACCCAATCAGCTCCCCAAAACCCCACCTCCAAATACCACCAAATTGGGGAATAGATTTCAACATATGAAATTTGGAGAGGGGTGGGGAAAATTATAAGTCTATCATAGAAACTCTGAAGGAATCACTAAACTAAAGGAATAGTCTAAACTATTTCGTTTGTTCAGGTAAGGCTTTGTAAATTGTCTTCTCTGAGCTGATGAGAAAGCTAAAGGATATAGAATATTTATGACCCAAGGCACTGAACAAATTGCCCATTCCCTGATTAATCAGTTTGAGGCAAAGATAACAAATAAGATTAAATTTGTGGGTGTTCTGTCATTTATCACAAGTTACAAAACTTCTCAGTTGAGGTTTTTTAATTTAATGGAAGGAGTTAGGGATCTTGGCTTCAAATTATTTGATTTTTATTTTTCAGTCTAGAAAATAACTCTTTAAAAATTATCTTTATACAGACTTAAAGTGCTATGGAAATTTTAAAAAATGTTATGAAAGTATAACATGATTTAGGGACATGTAAAACTTCTGTTAATTTAAATTAAAATAATTTAAAACTTCTAGTAATAATAGACGTGATAAAACGTCTGTCACAGGAGATAGTGATAGCTATTGTTAATCAGTTACAGGAGTGAATCAACATGCAAGGTCATTTGCTTTTTTCCCTCTTTTTAAATTTTACTTGTTTACTGAAGTAGAGTTAACCACAAGATTATATTAGTTTCTAGTGTAAAACATAGTGATTTGATATTTTTATAGATTTCCCCTTCTTTGTCCTATTACATACAGAACAAGTTCCTTTGTTTCACGTACTATCTGACCTCCACAAGCTTCTGATATATGAGATTGCAGCATGATTTTTGGGTTTTGCTCTGCAGTGGATTAAGCAAAGTTTTGTTCCAGAAACCCATATCCTGATTCCCTGCAAAGGATCCTGTGAACTGTGGAATTTTACCCTCTGGAGTCCTAGGATGATTTTACAGTTGCAGTACTTAACGTGAAGGGATAGGGGCGCCTCATCTAGAAAAACATTTTAGCACAGGTTTTATTTGTTTTTTTCCTACTCTCTTCCATGCAACACTTGCTGAAACACCTCTGCTCCACAAAATTTTCCTTTCTTTGCCCTGTACATTATTGTGTGCACTGCTTGGGCAGGTAATCTTATAGTAATTTGTTTTTTCTCCTCCCTCCCCAGAAAGACTGTCTTCAGAGACTTATTTTGGCCTTCTGCTGACTTCTTTAATGAAATAATTATAGATATGCAAGTGGCAGAAAGAAAAAAATCTGCTGGGCTTCCCTAGTGGCTCAGTGGTAAAGAATTCACCTGCCAATGCAGGGGACATGGGTTCGATCCCTTGTCCAGGAAGATCCCACATGTCAGGGGGCAACTAAGCCCATGCGCTGCAGCTACTCTGTGTGTGCTCTAGAGCCCGTGCTTTGCAACAAGAGAAGCCACCGCAGTGGGAACCCTGTGCCCCCCACTCACCGCAACCAGAGAAATGTCCTCACAGCAACAAAGACCCAGCACAGCCAAAAATAAATACATTAAAAAAAATAATCTGCCCATGAAGCCGCGGGACCAGGGTCTGCATTTTCCCTTTTGAGTTGTACTAACTGTAAACAGCCCTTTCAATGAATGCTCCCGCACGAGCTTCTCTAAGGAGAAGCAGTTTGTAAGTAGGCAGGAACGATGGACACGATCTTATTTCTATTATCTTGGGTCTTCATCAGCTTTGTCTGCCAGCAATGGCTAAAAACCAAACCTCCAAAGGGTTTAAATACTCAGAAGAAAAGAAAAAAAAGAAAATGGAGAAAGCACTATATTGATGATATATGTTCTCCAGTGTTTGCCTCATGCACTCTTCTTTAGAGTGGTAAAAATATTACCTGGTATAAATGTTCACCCATCTTTTGCCCCCAGACTTCTGTACTTAGAATAAGGTAAGTTAGCATGAGTACCGCCCCCTTCTGAAAAAGTCTTAACAGACTTGCCAAACGGTGTCTAAAATTAATTTTTACTGGAGTTTAGTTGCTTTACAGTGTTGTATTAGTTTCTGCTGTACAACAAAGTGAATCAGCCTTGTGTATATATAAATATGTGTCCTCTTTTTTGGATTCTCTCCCCATTTATGTCACCACAGATTACTGAATAGTGTTCTCTGAGCTATACTGTAAATTTCGTTGTTGTTGTTCAGTTATCTGACTCGTTGTGACCCCAGGGACTGCAGTGCACCAGGCTTTCCTGTCCTTCACTATCTTCCTGAGTTTGCTCAAACTCATGTCCATCAAGTTGGTGATACCATCCAACCATCTCATCCTCTGTTGTCCCTTCTCCTCTTGCCTTCAATCTTTTCCAGCATCAGGGTCTTTTCCAAAGAGTTGGCTCTTCATATCAGGTGTCCAAAGATTCTCACAAGTTATCTCTTTTATATTTAGTAGCGTATCTATGTCAATCCCAGTCTCGCGGTTCATCCTACCCCCAACTTTTCCCCCTTGTTGTCCATATGTGTTTTCTCTATATCTGTGTCTCTATACCATTTTTCTATATTCTACATATATGTGCTAATGTGCAGTATTTGCTTTTTCTTTCTGACTTGCTTCACCCTGTGTGACAGTCTCCAGGTCCATCCATGTCTCTACCAATGACCCAATTTAGTTCCTTTTTATGGCATCTTAAGACCCCAGGCGATTACTGATTTTAAAACAAGTGAAAATCACACATGCCATGAAAATAGATGCTATGGAAAAACAAAGCACTGTGAGAACTAATGACCCCAGAGCTTGCAGGTCTCCAGTATCCTCTATATCAGGTCAATTAATACGGAGGGGAGGATTGCACTGCAGGAACTGCCGCTGAATCTTCACAAATGAGCAGGAGGAAGCAGGCTCACCATGCTCACCTCCCCTCCCAGCGCTGACGCCAGCTCATTCACCATGCAGGCCAGGCAGCTGGTGTCAGAAGCATGGCTTTGTAAACATCTCTACTTTCTAAAAGAGAACATAATTCTGCTCCCCTGCTGTATTTCTTCACTTATAGCTGTCTGAATTGAAAAGGCAGATGTTTTATTTGGGGAATTGACTGCAAGGGTGATTGCTTTCAGGTGAAACAGTTAATAAATTAAAATTTAGGGAGCAGAGAAATCTACTTAGGGAGGAAAACTCTACCCTAAATGTGGGGAGAAAGAGCTCCACTTGTTGTTCTTGGAAAAGATCTGTGGATAATTACATAATTAGGAGAGGAGGAGGGCGGTGAAACAGTATCGATTAGCTGTCTAAAATTTGCCCTATTGCTAAACCTGAAGCCAGACATTTTGTTACTGAAATAAAACTTGTTGTACAAGGTTGGGGCCCCATGCAAAGGCAAGTACTATAGGCTGTGCATTGTACTTCACAGTGGCCCCAACCCCTGGGACCTCAGCTTCTTTTAAACAAAGTCTCTTTTATTTGAAAGCTTCTCTGCCTTAATCTTACCTCCCACCCCAGTCCCCTCAGCATCTTCCCCTTACCCTTTATAGAAAAAACATCCTCAAGAATAATCTTGACCCACCATTCGAGGCTTCATCCCCCACTTACTTTTTTACCCACTCCAACTTCACTTCTGTCTCTGCCATTTCACTGGATGCTCTTGCGGGAAAGCCCAGTGACCCTCCTCCCATAGAGCCTCTGAGCATCCTTCAGCCTTCACACCCTGAGACTGTGACAGAATCCCTCCTGACCACTCCCCCTTCCTGAAAACCCATCTTTCCCTGGTTTCCCAGAGCCCACATCTTGCCAGTGATGCCCCCATGTCTCTTATTCTCTCTGCATTCCAGCAACATGCTCAGAGTAGTTCTGAATAAATATTTGCTCCATAAATAAGAAATGGAGAGAGTGAGCAAAAGAAAGATTGAATTAACCTCTAAAGGGAATATGAGAGAGGGGGCCATGATCCATAGACAATTGTTTTGGAATGAAACTTTGGACACTGTGTCTGGATACCACCCACCCCTCACATTCACAGAACCCGGGGTAAGGGTACCAACAAAAGCCTCAGACCCGTAGATCTTTCATCATTTCATCAACAGCTTGGGCTTGTACCAGGAGAGGACTTGCAAGCCTGCCAGGGCACCAGGGCTGGTGTACAATGTCAAGTTTCTTCCACCCTTTCAGCCCACCTCTGCTGGCAGCTGCCCCAAGGACACCCCTCCGACCAAGGGTGAGGAGACAGCATCTGATTACACCCCTGGAGGGAGAGGCAAGAAAGAGGCCTGGGCAGGCTATGGAAGCCAGTTTGGGGATTTTGGGACAGGAATTTTGAGGACTGGAGCAAGATCTAAAGAAGAAGAATTGAGCAGGTTCTGGAGGAAAAGTCCGTTATCCTGCTAGGAGAATGTGTTAGGAAAAACCAGCAAAGGGGTCCCCTAATATGTCCGAAGCAAGGACCCAGGAGGGACGTGTGGGACTGGTCTCTACCATCTTTCGGCATTTTTACTGAGGAGGCTCCCCTTTAGCTGAACTTAGGAAACATCAGAATTGGGTTTAGAAACATAGAAAAGGTTCTTTTTCATCTGTCATGAGGGTGTGTATCTTAAAGACTCAGAGGTGCTCTGGAGGGCCCATGGTCTCTCTCAACTATGCCCTGGGTTTATATACATTTTATACTTTATATAATATTTTATATATCTTATATACATACATGCTCAATCTCTCAGTCGTGTCTGAGTCTTTGTGACCCCATGGACTATATATAGCCTGCCAGACTCTTCTGTCCATGGAGTTTTCCAGGCAAGAATACGGGAGTGGGTTGCATTTCCTACTCCAGGGGATCTTCCCAACCCAGGGTTTGAACCCACATCTCCTGCATCTTCTGCATTGGTGGGTGGATTCTTCACCACTGAGCCACCTGGGATGTTCTCTCACCCCATCCTGCCTCATATTTACACCCAAACTGTTCCCTCAAGATGGCTTCTACCAGAGTTTCTGGGTCCAAGTGTGTCCACTAAGCAAGCAGTCCAAGACAAAGGGGGCAGTGTTTGCCTTAGGCCAGCTGGGCCCCAGGAAAGGGTTACTCTGGGAATTCTGGGCAGAGAATATATATCCTATATATACTCTATTCCTATTCTTTTTAGTTGCTTCTCTGACTTTTTTTTCTCTGACTTTTTTTACATTATATCTTAAAATAAAATAATAGATGATGGGCAGAAGGAAGATACCAGACAACATTCAAGCAATATTGTTTTTACGCCCTGCTTGGAGGCTGTTCAGGGCCAAATGAAGGAAATTTTACAAGCAAAGGTTGTGGAAAAGAGATGGAGAACTTAATCAGACAGAGGTTTAATTAAAAACTAATGAAGTGAGGAAACTGGGCTTACCCAAGATGAAAATTATTTCATTGTCCGTTAGCCTGTTTGTTCATTATCTGAGCTGGTATTTTCAACTTACTCATATGCATCTAGAGAAAAATAATACTTTATTTAGCAAAATTAATCATGTATACTACCAACCTGCATCTATTTACACACGTACATTCATTCATTTCACATTACAGAATGGCAAAAATTGGGAAAGTTGTGAATGTTGTGTGTAATTTGATGCTGCTAATTATGAATATTTATGATGAAAATGCAAGAAAACGTCCATGTGTTAGACTTGAAAGAATCTGTGGACTTTGAAAATTATTCCTTTTGGGCATGGAAAAATGCAAAAACTCATGAAATTGCAGTCACTCTTTCTCCTTCTCTTCTCATCTCCAGCCACACAACCCTTGAATTATATGCCATTCTGGCCCTTAAATATATCAAGCACTTCTACACATCTGTGCTTCTGCACATGCTAGTCTATTTATCCTTAGACATTCCTTCTCCCTTCATCATTGAATAAGATTGTGCTCATTCTTCAAAGTATAGATCAAATGCACCTCACTTGGGAAGTCTCCCCGCCCCCCCCACCTCCCATTCCACCATCAGAATCAATCATTTCCTGTTGTTGCCACAGAGTATGATCTAACTTATGTTACTGGCTTCAAGTACCATTTGTGTTACTAGCTGAGTGATTTTGGCTAAATTTTGGTCCCTTAGTTTTGTCATTGGTAAATTGGGGGCAGTGATAAGTTATACCTCATGACGTCCTTCTGAGGTTTAAATTAACTATGAAAGAAAAATCGACGAAGGGTTTTGAAACAATATCCAGGATAATGTAAATGCCCATGAAATGCTAGCTGTTATTATAATATGCTTTTATTATAGCATATCACATAAATAGTTACAACATCTATTTGTCTATTCATTAGCTTATTGGAACTTTGCCTTTTTATTTCCAGTTCCTCAATGTTTATCACAAACTGAGCTTTCAACAAATTTTGTTGAATTGCAATACAGAAACCCTAAACTTCCTTAGACTAAATGTCTAGGCAGTGAGTTTCTTTGTATGAGTCAGCTACTGCATAAAGAAAGCACAAGTAGATGATTTTACCAAAATTGTAAAAATGTTTACAACTCAAAGGCCTGAGAAAATGGCTGATTTAACAGTTTTGATTATACAATAATTGTATTAAAGACAAAGTAGTAACGTATAACTCCCTAGTCAATGACGGATTGACAATGGCTCTGAATTATACACTATTTTACATTAATTGATATTGCATTTTTTCCACAAACATTTCTAGAAAACTGACTCAGGAAGGCACAGAGTCATTTGTTAATGGACAGTTTGTTATCTTGCAATAACAGACTGAAGACGTGAATGCCCCATATGGAGGTCTTTCTGGGTCAATTCAGTTCAATTCAGTCGCTCAGTCATGTGCCGACTCTTTGCGACCCCATGAATCGCAGCACGCCAGGCCTCCCTGTCCATCACTATCTCCCGGAGTTCACTCAAACTCACGTCCATTGGGTCGGTGATGCCATCCAGCCATCTCATCCTCTGTTGTTCCCTTTTCCTCCTGCCCCCAATCCCTCCCAGCATCAGAGTCTTTTCCAATGAGTCAACTCTTCTCATGAGGTGGCCAAAGTACTGAAGTTTCAGCTTTAGCATCATTCCTTCCAAAGAACACCCAGGGCTGATCTCCTTTAGAATGGACTGGTTGGATCTCCTTGCAGTCCAAGGGACTCTTAGCAATGGGTAATTTGAGTACCAGATATCTTGGTTCTATGGAAGCTATGCTCCATGTTAAGAAAGAGTACAAAATGCTTAGCTATACATGTAATACTTATATGCAAAACAATAATTGTATATAGCAGGGCAAGTGGCAAGGTTGTCCCTGTGTTTTAGTGGAAGAATAGAAGAGGACCTCGACCAGAATTTTCGCCAGCAGGCAGGAAAGGAATCAGGAAATTAAGCCACAGCATCATGAAAAAAATACATTGCATCATAAGCACAATTCCACTATCCCCCAAGATGCTTCCATGTTATGCCTGGTCCAAAACGTGTTGCTGATGAAGGAGTCTGCTGAGCACCATGCTTCCTCTCCCTCCCCACCCAGACACCAGTATTGTTGTTCAGTCACTCAGTTTAGTATCCAATTCTTGGAATGCATGCCAGCCTTCCCTGTCCTTTTCCAACTCCTGGAGCTTGCTCAAACTCATGTCCATCAAGTCAGTGATGCCATCCAACCATCTCATCCTCTGTCGCTCCCTTCTCTTCCTGCCTTCAATCTTTCCTGGCATCAGGGTCTTTTCCAGTGAATCAGCTCTTCATATCAGGTGCCCAAGTACTGGAGCTTCAGCTTCAGCATCAGTCCTTCCAATGAATATTCAGGGTCGATTTCCTTTAGGATTGACTGGTTTGATCTCCTTGCTGTCCAAGGGACTCTCGAGAGTCTTCTCCAGCACCACAATTCAAAAGCATCAGTTAGTTGGTGCTTGGCCTTCTTCATAGTCCAAGTCTCATGTATCTACATGGTGTATCACAAAAAAAGAGGAGCATTCCATGTTTTGTTTTCAATGAAAAGTCACTGAAACCTGTATCTGCTGCAGTGATGGTGTTTGCTTCTTCAGTCGGGGAAAGCTCTGGGTTAACAGAAATTTGTACACTGGTATCTGTCTATGGTATGAAATCAGAGGCTTCTTTGTGGAGGTCATTTACTTACTGGAAAACTGGAAACTAACTAAATATCCTACAATATAGAATTGATCCATTGGTGGCGGTTAGTTGCTAAGTCATGTTCAACTCTTACAATCCCATGGACTGTAGCCTGCCAGGCTCCTCTGTCCATGGGATTCTCCAGGCGAGAATACTGGAGTGGATTGCCATTTCCTTCTCCAGAGGATCTTCCCGACAGGGATCAAACCCAGGTCTCCTGCATTGCAGTCAGAATCTAGTTGATCTGTAATATATATATATATATATATATATATATATATATATATAAACTATATATAAACTAGGATCTATACAGAAAAAGATTGTACAAGCATTAAATATGAATATATATGTTTATTATCATGGAAAGGCGTTTAAAATGTTAGGTGAGAGAAAATCAGTTGTCGATTGAAAAATGCTACAGAATTTATGGTCTATACGTATTTTATAGGAAAAGCTTGGAAATATATACAACAGAAGCCAATAATTGTTATCTCTAGGTAAAAGGATTTTAGGTAACTTTTTCTATTTGCTCGTCTGCATTTTCTCAACTTTTCTATTGGTGTATTATTTCTGTAATGAAAAAATATGATAAGTATGTAGCATACCAACAAAAAGAAAAGTGTAATTCATTTAATATTTTATTACATAACCTGGATATAGACACAATTTAAACTGTGGGTATTTTTAAGTTCCTTTTTCTCCACTTTTCATTCACAACTCACCCCTCCCCCCGCCACATCCACTATGTAAGGGAAACACTATACTAGATTAAGCACACTAAATGAGCAGATGTGGATGAAAATTCTGCAATAAATTCCATGTGCGGAAGCGATGGAGCAAATCTACAATGGTGTATGGGCCAATTCAAGACTCAATTAACAGAAAATTTGCAATCTGGTCAAAATAAATGTTCAAATAAAATGGTAATAAGCCTTACACTGTCTCGTAACTAAAAATGAAATTTCATAAAAGAGAAGGAATGTTTCAAAATTTCAACTTTCCTTCCAACTCTCAGTAGGGCCAGAGAATAATTTTAATGACCACACACAGCTGATATTTGATAGATAAATTTAATCATGCCCCTAACTCTGTCATGAAAGGAAGTGGTACATCTGTGGCCCTGGGTCTAGTGAGCTGATGGAAATCAGGCTTCAATCCACTCACTCATTGTTAATCACTCACCCAGCATACATTGAAAGCCTCTGATGGGCACAGTACCATTTTACAGTCCGGAGGAGGATTAAAATCACGACCATGGTCATTATCATCAAGGAATTTTGAAAGAATCTGAAATTCACACATGCAACAGTTAAGTGGCAATGGAGAAGTATATGTTCTTATACATCCAGACAACTGGTGCAGACACGTAGCAAATGGCTTATGGAGATGTGCAGGGAAAAGGAACTCTTACTGAGAACAGACTTGCGGACACAGCGGGAGAAGTAGAGGTATGACAAATTGAGAGAGTAGCGCTGGTATATATACACTGCCGTGTGTAAAATAGATAGCTAGGGGAAGCTGCTGTGCAGCATGGGGAGTTCAGCTTAGTGCTCCATGGTGACTTACAGGAGTGGAATGGGAGGAGTGGAAGGGAAGCTCACGAAGGAGGGGGAATGCATTTACTTGTAGCTGACTCATACTAACATTTTCTGTCTAAATTCTTTTTTAATCAGAAGTTTTTCTTTAATTAGATCCACTTTTTAAAGTAGTATTATCTTAATCAGAAACAGATGGTTGTATAAATTCATACTCTTCTTTGTTAACAATTAAAAAAAATCTTTTCTTAATATGAAAAAGCAAAAGCAACTAATAGTTAAACTTCAAAAATTAATTTCAAACAACTGGAAATTATAAAAAGGCATGCTTTTTTTTCCCCCTTGATAACATCATTAAGCAAACTGTGATATTAAAATACCTTGGTCAAGGGTTTACTTATGCCACAAGGCTATCTCGTGTTACATCCCAAAGAACCAAAAAGAGAATAATTACACATGGACAGATTATATAGGTGAGAATATTATGTGCTATATTTGTAAATTATTTCTTGATTCTGTAAAAATGCATGGGAGTGGAGCTTCAAATTTAATGCAGACAAAGTTTGAATCTTCTCTTGGACTGTTGGATTGAGAGGTAGGAAAAAGGTATGTAGGGATAAAAAGTAATGTAAATAGCTGACTTAGAGATAAAATATTTACTGTGTTATGCTTTATTTATTCATTAAAAATATTTATTGGAAGTTTGCCATGACTATGGAACTCCTCCAGTGTTGCTGATGCTTCTTTGGTGCCCTATATACAACTTTATTATTCTATTTGTCACATTATGGCATTTATTTCTCTCCCTCACCAATCTCAGAGAAGGCAATGGCACCCCACTCCAGTATTCTTGCCTAGAAAATCCCATGGGCAGAGCCTGGAAGGCTGCAGTCCATGGGGTCGCCAAAAGTCAGACACGACTGAGCAACTTCACTTTCACTTTTCACTTTCATGCATTGGAGAAGGAAATAGCAACCCACTCCAGTGTTCTTGCCTGGAGAATCCCAGGGAAGGCAGAGCCTGTGGGCTGCCGTCTATGGGGTTGCACAGAGTCAGACACCACTGAAGCAACTTAGCAGCAGCAGCTCACCAATCTATACATTCTTGGAGGTCCTATGATACCCTCTACCCCAGTGAAATGCTCAGTATATAGTAGGAGTTGAAGGATTTATTCAACAAATTAGGTAAGAGACTATAGAAAGTACATTTCATTGGGCTATAAAATTAAATCTTCAAAATAGTGTATATAATATGTTTCTGAATCAAGACATTGGAGGAGAGACCTTTAAATATTTTTAGAGAACATCAAGTGATTAAGTCAACATATACAAGCTACTCTTATGTATTTGTTAAGTATATTCACCAGATTGTTTTCATATTAGCATTTCCATGTGGAAGTTGCAGGAGAGAATTAAAAATACAGAATTGTGTTTTCATTAAATTTTTCTTAATCTAGTGCATATTTGGTAATATTTTGATTTTATAACCATCAGTGCGATGAGATGGTTAGATGTCATCACCGACTCAATGCACAGGAGTTTGAGTAGGCTCCAGAAGTTGGTGATGGACAGGGAAGCCTGGCATGCTGAAGTCCATGGGGTCGCAAACAGTCAGACATGACTGAGTGACTGAACTGAACTGAATCATCAAAAAGACACATTAAGCATTCACGTATTTGTATTCATTTTATAAACATATTACATACAAACACACATATATGTGTCTTAAATTTTTTTTTCCATTCGCAAAGCCATTTTCACATTCTTTAAGGAAGGATCATTCTATAGATCACCAGAGAAAGAAAACATACTCCTTTTACCATGTTAGTTCCTTTTAAATGATTGAATTGCATCGATGGTAAGAAGAAGTTGTTTCTGGGATACTGTCCAAAACAGACCCAGTTACCTTTTAACTTATCACCTTTTAAGGGGCTTGCCAAAAAGGATGCTGGCTTTTGACAGAATAGCACTCTCAGATTTCTTAATCCCAACCTCTACAAAAATTTATTGCTTCAAGTTTTTGCTTATTTTTCTTTTTTTTTTTTTTTTATTCTTAATTTTATTTTTAAAAAAAAAATCACATGCTCCCCATCCTGAACCCTCCTCCCTCCCAACCTCCCCATACCATCCCCCTGGGCCCTCCCAGCGCACCAGCCCCAAGCATCCAGCATCGTGCACTGAACCTGGACTGGCATCTCGTTTCATACATGACATTTCACATGTTTCAATGACATTCTCCCAAATCTTCCCACCCTCTCCCACAGAGTCCATAAGACTGTTCTATACATCAGTGTCTCTTTTGCTGTCTCGTACACAGGGTTATCGTTACCATCTTTCTAAATTCCATAAACATGCGTTAGTATACTGTATTTATGTTTTTCCTTCTGGCTTACTTCACTCTGTATAATAGTCTCCAGTTTCATCCACCTCATTAGAACTGATTCAAATGTATTCTTTTTAATGGCTGAGTAATACTCCATTGTGTATATGTACCACAGCTTTCTTATCCATTCATCTGCTGATGGACATCTAGGTTGCTTCCATGTCCTGGCTGTTATAAACAGTGCTGCGATGAACATTGGGGTACACGTGTCTCTTTCCCTTCTGGTTTCCTCAGTGTGTATGCCCAGCAGTGGGATTGCTGGATCATAAGGCAGTTCTATTTCCAGGTTTTTAAGGAATCTCCACACTGTTCTCCATAGTGGCTGTACCAATTTGCATTCCCACCAACAGTGTAAGAGGGTTCCCTTTTCTCCACACCCTCTCCAGCATTTATTATTTGTAGACTTTTGGATCGCAGCCATTCTGACTGGTGTGAAATGGTACCTCATAGTGGTTTTGATTTGCATTTCTCTGATAAAGAGTGATGTTGAACATCTTTTCAAGTGTTTGTTAGCCATCTGTATGTCTTCTTTGGAGAAATGTCTATTTAGATCTTTGGCCCATTTTTTGATTGGGTCATTTATTTTTCTGGAGTTGAGCTGTAGGAGTTGCTTGTATATTTTTGAGATTAGTTGTTTGTCGGTTACTTCATTTGCTATTATTTTCTCCCATTCTGAAGGCTGTCTTTTCACCTTACTAATAGTTTCCTTTGATGTGCAGAAGCTTTTAAGTTTAATTAGGTCCCATTTGTTTATTTTTGCTTTTATTTCCAATATTCTGGGAGGTGGGTCATAGAGGATCCTGCTGTGATGTATGTCAGAGAGTGTTTTGCCTATGTTCTCCTCTAGGAGTTTTATAGTTTCTGGTCTTATGTTGAGATCTTTAATCCATTTTGAGTTTATTTTTGTATATGGTGTTAGAAAGTGTTCTAGTTTCATTCTTTTACAAGTGGTTGACCAGATTTCCCAGCACCACTTGTTAAAGAGATTGTCTTTAATCCACTGTATATTCTTGCCTCCTTTGTCAAAGATAAGGTGTCCATATGTGCGTGGATTTATCTCTGGGCTTTCTATTTTGTTCCATTGATCTATATTTCTGTCTTTGTGCCAGTACCATACTGTCTTGATAACTGTGGCTTTGTAGTAGAGCCTGAAGTCAGGTAGGTTGATTCCTCCAGTTCCATTTTTTTCTTTCTCAAGATCGCTTTGGCTATTCGAGGTTTTTGTATTTCCATACGAATTGTGAAATTATTTGTTCTAGCTCTGTGAAGAATACTGTTGGTAGCTTGATAGGGATTGCATTGAATCTATAAATTGCTTTGGGTAGTATACTCATTTTCACTATATTGATTCTTCCAATCCATGAACATGGTATATTTCTCCATCTATTAGTGTCCTCTTTGATTTCTTTCACCAGTGTTTTATAGTTTTCTATATATAGGTCTTTAGTTTCTTTAGGTAGATATATTCCTAAGTATTTTATTCTCTTCGTTGCAATGGTGAATGGAATTGTTTCCTTAATTTCTCTTTCTGTTTTCTCATTATTAGTGTATAGGAATGCAAGGGATTTCTGTGTGTTGATTTTATATCCTGCAACTTTACTATAATCATTGATTAGTTCTAGTAATTTTCTGGTGGAGTCTTTAGGGTTTTCTATGTAGAGGATCATGTCATCTGCAAATAGTGAGAGTTTTACTTCTTCTTTTCCAATTTGGATTCCTTTTATTTCTTTTTCTGCTCTGATTGCTGTAGCCAAAACTTCCAAAACTATGTTGAATAGTAATGGTGAAAGTGGGCACCCTTGTTTTGTTCCTGACTTTAGAGGAAATGCTTTCAATTTTTCACCATTGAGGATAATGTTTGCTGTGGGTTTTGTCATATATAGCTTTTATTATGTTGAGGTATGTTCCTTCTATTCCTGCTTTCTGGAGAGTTTTTATCATAAATGGGTGTTGAATTTTGTCAAAGGCTTTCTCTGCATCTATTGAGATAATCATATGATTTTTGTTTTTCAATTTGTTAATGTGGTGTATTACATTGATTGATTTATGGATATTGAAGAATCCTTGCATCCCTGGGATAAAGCCCACTTGGTCATGGTGTATGATCTTTTAATGTGTTGTTGGATTCTGATTGCTAGAATTTTGTTTAGGATTTTTGCATCTATGTTCATCAGTGATATTGGCCAATAGTTTTCTTTTTTTGTGGCATCTTTGTCAGGTTTTGGTATTAGGGTGATGGTGGCCTCATAGAATGAGTTTGGAAGTTTACCTTCCTCTGCAATTTTCTGGAAGAGTTTGAGCAGGATAGGTGTTAGCTCTTCTCTAAATTTTTGGTAGAATTCAGCTGTGAAGCCGTCTGGACCTGGGCTTTTGTTTGCTGGAAGATTTTTGATTACAGTTTCAATTTCCATGCTTGTGATGGGTCTGTTAAGGCTTTCTATTTCTTCCTGGTCGAGTTTTGGAAAGTTGTACTTTTCTAAGAATTTGTCCATTTCTTCCTCGTTGTCCATTTTATTGGCATATAATTGTTGATAATAGTCTCTTATGATCCTTTGTATTTCTATGTTGTCTGTTGTGATCTCTCCACTGTCATTTCTAATTTTATTGATTTGATTTTTCTCCCTTTGTTTCTTGATGAGTCTGGCTAATGGTTTGTCAATTTTATTTATCCTTTCAAAGAACCAGCTTTTGGCTTTGTTGATTTTTGCTATGGTCTCTTTTGTTTCTTTTGCATTTATTTCTGCTCTAATTTTTAAGATTTCTTTCCTTCTACTAACCCTGGGGTTCTTCATTTCTTCCTTTTCTAGTTGTTTGAGGTGTATAGTTAGGTTATTTATTTGACTTTTTTCTTGTTTCTTGAGGTATGCCTGTATTGCTATGAACTTTCCCCTTAGGACTGCTTTTACTGTGTCCCACAGGTTTTGGGTTGTTGTGTTTTCATTTTCATCCGTTTCTATGCAAATTTTGATTTCTTTTTTTGATTTCTTCTGTGATTTGTTTGTTATTCAGCAGCGTGTTGTTCAGCCTCCATATGTTGGAATTTTTAATAGTTTTCTCCTGTAATTGAGATCTAATCTTACTGCATTGTGGTCAGAAAAGATGCTTGGAATGATTTCTATTTTTTTGAATTTACCAAGGCTAGCTTTATGGCCCAGGATGTGATCTATCCTGGAGAAGGTTCCATGTGCACTTGAGAAAAAGGTGAAATTCATTGTTTTGGGATGAAATGTCCTATAGATATCAATTAGGTCTAACTGGTCTATTGTATCGTTTAAAGTTTGTGTTTCCTTATTAATTTTCTGTTTAGTTGATCTATCCATAGGTGTGAGTGGGGTATTAAAGTCTCCCACTATTATTGTGTTATTGTTAATTTCTCCTTTCATACTTGTTAGCATTTGTCTTACATACTGTGGTGCTCCTGTGTTGGGTGCATATATATTTATAATTGTTATATCTTCTTCTTGGATTGATCCTTTGATCATTATGTAGTGACCTTCTTTGTCTCTTTTCACAGCCTTTGTTTTAAAGTCTATTTTATCTGATATGAGTATTGCTACTCCTGCTTTCTTTTGGTCCCTATTTGCATGGAAAATCTTTTTCCAGCCCTTCACTTTCAGTCTGTATGTGTCCCCTGTTTTGAGGTGGGTCTCCTGTAGACAACATATGTAGGGGTCTTGTTTTTGTATCCATTCAGCCAGTCTTTGTCTTTTTGGTTGGGGCATTCAACCCATTTACGCTTAAGGTAATTACTGATAAGTATGATCCCGTTGCCATTTACTTTATTGTTTGGGGTTCAAATTTATACACCATTTTTGTGTTTCCTGTCTAGAGAATATCCTTTAGTATTTGTTGTAGAGCTGGTTTGGTGGTGCAGAATTCTCTCAGCTTTTGCTTATCTGAGAAGCTTTTGATTTCTCCTTCATACTTGAATGAAATCCTTGCTGGGTACAATAATCTGGGCTGTAGGTTATTTTCTTTCATCATTTTAAGTATGTCTTGCCATTCCCTCCTGGCTTGAAGAGTTTCTATTGAAAGATCAGCTGTTATCCTTATGGGAATTCCCTTGTGTGTTATTTGTTGTTTTTCCCTTGCTGCTTTTAATATTTGTTCTTTGTGTTTGATCTTTGTTAATTTGAGTAATATGTGTCTTGGGGTGTTTCGCCTTGGGTTTATCCTGTTTGGGATTCTCTGGGTTTCTTGGACTTGGGTGATTATTTCCTTCCCTGTTTAGGAAGTTTTCAACTATTATCTCCTCAAGTATTTTCTCATGGTCTTTCTTTTTGTCTTCTTCTTCTGGAACCCCTATGATTCAATGTTGTAGCGTTTAATATTGTCCTGGAGGTCTCTGAGATTGTCCTCATTTCTTTTAATTCGTTTTTCTTTTATTCTCTCTGATTCATTTATTTCTACCATTCTATCTTCTAATTCACTAATCCTATCTTCTGCCTCTGTTATTCTACTATTTGTTGCCTCCAGAGTGTTTTTAATTTCATTTATTGCATTATTCATTGTATATTGACTCTTTTTATTTCTTCTAGGTCCTTGTTAAACCTTTCTTGCATCTTCTCAATCCTTGTCTCCAAGCTATTTATCTGTGATTCCATTTTAATTTCTAGATTTTGGATCAATTTCACTATCATTATTCGAATTCTTTATCAGGTAGATTCCCTATCTCTTCCTTTTTGTTTGGTTTGGTGGACATTTATCCTGTTCCTTTATCTGCTGGCTATTCCTCTGTCTCTTCATCTTGTTTAAATTGCTGAGTATGGGGTGTCCTTTCTGTATTCTGGCAGTTTGTGGAGTTCTCTTTATTGTGTCTATTCCTCACTGTGTGTGGGTTTGTACAGGTGGCTTGTCAAGGTTTCCTGGTTAGGGAAGCTTGTGTCAGTGTTCTGATGGGTGGAACTGTATTTCTTCTCTTTGTTCAGTCGCGCTGTGGGGGGGAGGGAGGAGGGATGCTGCAAGCAAATAACACTGGCGTCGCCGCAGTGCCTCAGCCACACTGGGTCTGCCCGCTCACTGCGCGTGTAGCCTCCTGCCCACACTGCTCGGGCTCTAGGTTGTTCCGGGGAACAATCCAAGGCTGGCCCTGGGTTGCATGTACCTCCCAGGTCCAAGCCGCTCAGGTTCAGGCACTGGATAGTCCTCAGAGGCGCAGACTCAGTTGGGCCTGAGTATTGTGCTGCTCTTCCCAGGTCCGAGCAGCTCAAGTGATGAGGTGTTTGGCGGCGCCAATGCTGCGACTTATCGCCTCCCGCCACTCGGTTATCTGGGCGCAAAACCGCGCACCTTCTTAGGCAGATGTTAACCGTCCAGACCCCAAGAAGTTTTAGTTAGCAAAGAAGCCTGCTTACAGTTTTATAGATAATGTCTCTCTGGGGCTGCGATTGCCCCCTTCCGGCTCTGGCTGCCTATCACCGGAGGGGGGAAGGTCTGCAGCCGGCTATCTCTGTTCAATTCTTTGTTCCGCACGGGGCCTGGCGGTCTTAGGTTGGGGCTGGCTTTTCGCGTAGTAGATATCCCACAGTCTGGTTTGTTAGCCCAAATTATTTCGCTCAGATAGTGCTCAGGTATTCAGGCCAGATTCTTACTCTAAGCGATGCAGCCACGCTGCGCCTCCCTGCCCAGCCCCCGCTTGTTAATGGCGCCTGCAGGCGCCTGCGCTGCTTCTCCACTGGGGAGTTACCGTAGGACTCGCAATCTTCGAGTTTTAATTGTTTATTTATTTTTTCTTCCTGTTACGCTTGCCCTCTGTGCTTCCAAAGCTCGGCACAGATTCGCAGTGAGAAGGTTTCCTGGTGTTTGAAACTTCTCTCTTTTTAAGACTCCCTTCCGGGACGGAGCTCCGTCCCTCCCTCTTTGTCTCTTTTTTTGTCTTTTATATTTTTTCCTACCTCCTTTCAAGAGTTGGATTGCTTTTCTGGGTGCCTGATGTCCTCTGCCGGCATTCAGAAGTTGTTTTGTGGAACTTACTCGACGTTTAAATGCTCTTTTGATGAATTTGTGGGGGAGAAAGTGTTCTCCCTGTCCTACTCCTCCGCCATCTTCGCTTATTTTTCTTTTACTTTAAGCATTTTACCTGCGTATAGCCTTCCATGGGGCGGGGGTGGGGGGGCAGTATTTGACTTCTATGGTCAAGAAAATTACATTTTCTTACATTAAATCTTGGCTATAGCAATTTGAGTAAACAAATTCATTTCCCAGCAGATCAGAAGAAGAGCATGAATCACAACTATAAACACTTGAGCCTAAGCCACTGGCTCTTACTATTATTTTTTTAAAATTCGGATTCAACACGGTTACGGAAAATACAAACCCAACTCCTTAGTATCAAACTTATCAGTGTTAGATGGAGTTCATTGTATTGATAATAAAAGTGCCCTTGTGAGTAGGTATGCAGGGTTAGTTCAGCACAGTTCTGACAAGAAGTCTTGCTTGGCATCCCAGCAAACACAAAACAACCCCAACAAAGGAGGCAAACATCATTTTCCATCAGCCCACCCTAAACGAAGGCAAGAAAGCAAGCTGAAAATTGGTAGAAGAGTTGATTTCACTACATGTTTATGTTAATAGGGTATTTGACTTTTGAATGCTTCATAAACCTTGTTATGCTCCATGCTATCTGAGGGAGTAAAACAGCTGGAACTCTGCCAGAAGGCTTAATTGGAATCAGCTTAGCAGGGGCTGACAAGGTTTCCCAGTGTTTAGTTTCGAACTTATTATAAAAATGCAAAATTATGTGCCATTTATTTTCTATTCCTCTTTGGTTTATGCCTGTAAAGGTAAGACTCAGCTGAGTTAGGAAATAAACTCATTTTTCCCTTGTCTGCCCCAGGCTCGTGCATTGAATCCTCCAGCACGGAGACCGTCCCTTCTAATTACCCATGGCCTCCCTTCAGCTGCAACAGAGAGTGTCACAGAGGTCTCCCTCCTCATGCGTTTTCATTATTGGCTAAATGATCACTCAGACGACCAACCCATGGTCAAGCTCCTGAGCTGTGTGGTCAATCTGTCCACAATGTGGAGAGCAGGGCCACAGAAATGTGGTCAAAAATGGTCCTGGGGCGCTCTTAGGATTCTCTTTCTGAAGACTCACACTTGATGTTTAGTCGCTAAATCATGTCTCACTCTTTTGTAAGTCCATGGGCTGCAGCCCGCCAGGCTCCTCTGTCCATGGGATTTTCCAGGAAAGAATACCGGAATGGATTGTCATTCCCTTCTCCAGAGGATCTTCCCGGCCAAGGGACAGAACCCTCATCTTCTGCATTGGCAGGCGGGTTCTTTCCCACTGAGCCACCAGGAAGCCCTAAGGTCACACTTGGTATTGGTCAAATACCACAAATAGGCTCTCAATTTTATCTCACATCATGAGAAATAGATGATTATTATGCTTTCTGCCAAGTGTTAAGGAATTGAGTGCTTATTATTTTGTTTTATAGTTGGGCTTCTCAGGTTTGATCAGCCCTAATATTTCAGCCTGTCTACATGGCTTATTATACTCTTCTCTGACGTTGAAAAAAAGTTTCTTAAAAAATATTAAATGCCTACTACGTACCAGCCAATGTGTTGGATGATGATACTGACTCAGGTATGAAACATAATACTTAGTCTTGAGATTATTCCAGTGTTGAGATTATTCCAGAAATTGGAACATATAACTTGGAATCAGTGATGAGTGAATACTGATTCAAGATGTCTGGATCACAGGTTCAAAGATAGCCTACCCCAGCTATTTACTAAAAGGAAAACAACTCACCCTAGGTGTTTTCAGGTTGCACACAAGAGAATCTTGGAAGTCACAACCCCATCCTAACAACAAGTAGAAAGGTGAAAAGCCATATGCAGAGCCCCCACACAGATGTGATGAGGCTGGGGAATGTGGGAACCTATAGGTATTCAGGGAGCACAAGATAACGCTCACATCAGAGCATAGGTGCTGCTGTTTATAAGGGTCCGTATTACAGACATTATACACAGGCAATGAAACTGTGCTTTAATTTATACTCTGCCTTTTACTTTTTTGCATTTTCTGCTTTACATAATGCATATTTGGTACTTTGCAATAACAAAAATGTTCATTTTGATTCTAAACCAAAAACAAATGTTGCTGAGGGCACAGCGTGGCAGTCCTCTGTGTCACATTAGGGCTTAATGAAAGCAATAAGGAAGAGAAGGGCATGGAGGGAATTGAAGTACAGTGGACACCGGGGCTGGAGGAGATTGGCCAGAGAGGGGAATGTGAAAGCCAGTTGTGAAAAAAAAATTTAAGAGAAAGCAGCTAGTTTTCAGGATTCCTAAATGCCATGGCAAGGCAGAAGCGGGGATTGGAGGCAGCTTTGGAGTCTGTTGTATCAGTTCAACCAGATGCATCTTGACTCCTGAGAGAAGTCAACAGTGGTAAATACAAACACGGTTCATAAGAATTAAGAAATACAGACCAAAAGATCATGGGGGTGGGGAATTCCCTGGTGATCCAGTGGTTAGGAATCTGCTTTCACTGCTGGGGGCTGGGGTTCAATCCCTGGTCAAGCAAATAAGATCTACAAGCTGCATGGCACAGCCAGAGAAGAAGAGGAGGAAAATGGTGGCCATACAAATGGGGATGCAGAGATGGACAGAGAATATATTTTGTAGAAGATAAAATGTACGGAGCTGTATCCTAAAGAAGCAAGCCTATAAGGAAAGCTGCAATCACCTCATTGATGTTATGGAACATATATATGTATCATGTATGTCACCTATTTTAAGGGGTAAGTTGTGTGATCCTACAAAGTGCTATATGTTTAAGAGAAAAAGGTAGATAGGCAACGTGGAAGGTGAGTTGGTCTTCAGGTTGGTAATACCTGCATATGAAAGAGGGCGATGTAAATGTCTTTTGAATTTATAATGCCAGATTCGAAGCCGATTCTTCTCTTGGTGGCCTCCAAAAGAGTGGCTTCCTGTGTCATACCCAAGGTAGGAGCTGTGGAAAGATGTGGGCAACCTAAACTTGAGGTGAAGGCCCTGCCTGCATGCAAGAAGATGGACCCCATTGTCCAGTTCAGGGCAAAGTCTACTTGATTCTGAAATTGGCATCTGTGGATTCTTACATAAACCTATTCACATTGCTTGAATACATGAATGTCTGTGTAGTCTTTAATAATGCAATAGACCTTGAACATCTGTGAGGGGGTGTACCACACTCAGGACAATATCGTTGGCATTTGGCAATTAAGAGAGACTTGGTCATATTTCCAGAAGAGTTTCAAAAGATTAACAGGTTGGAAGCTACCCCGATGGGTTGGCTGAGGAGTAAAGAAGAGGAGAGGATGAAGGAAGCCAGTGTACACAGTTCTTTTAAGAGGCTTGGCTTCAGAGGGAATAAGAGAGATATTCATTAAAAGAATGTACAAGTGTATGCTCCTGTATACATATAAAGATGATTAAAAGGCTTCTGCATCAGGTATGTATTTCTTACTTTCCCTTTAAATACTTTTAAACAACTTTTAAACAATAAACAGTTGTTTTTATTGTTCCTTGTAGATTTTTGTAGCTATAAAATATGTAGATTTTCCTTCAATCAGTGGAAGCTAACCTAAGGCTACAAATACTTTGCAAACCAAGGCAAGACCAAGAGAGCTCTTGGTTAAGGTATAAGTTTTAATTATTTAAAAATTAAAATAAAACAAATTAAAATTCATTTTTTAATGCTTAAATTTATTCTTTAATTATTTTTAACATGTATTTTATGAAGCAATAACACAGTTGGAGGGCAGCAGGAAGTAAAGGGTCTGCCAGTCATAGCATTTTCTCCTGTTTTCTCAGAAGTTTGTTTCCGGCCCCAAATTCTGCACTTGAGTCAATAAGGGCAGAACTGTATCTAACTCTGAAAACCTTCTTTATTTTATTTTATATTTTTGGCCACACCACACAGCTTGTGGGATCTTAGATCCCCAACCAGGGATCAAACCCGTGCCCCCCTGCATTGGAAATGTGGAGTCCTAACCACTGGACTGCCAGGGAAGATCCTACAAACCTTCATTAGAAGGTAGTTTACTAGCCCACAATCATAACTTGAACATTGCATCATAAGAAATTCACCTTCATTCCTAATGCCTTCCAGGGCATTCCTTCTAACAACATAGTCATGTTTCTTAGAGAGCTCCTATTAAAGACATTTCCCCCATCTCATTATATATCCTGTGAACTTAAGCTCCCCTTCTAGGTTAGCCTTCTGAATATTTTACCATCTCCAGCCAAAAGGAAATGGCAACCCACTCCAGTGTTCTTGCCTGGAGAATCCCAGGGACAGGGGAGCCTGGTGGGCTGCTGTCTATGGAGTCGCACAAAGTCGGACACGACTGAAGTGACTTAGCAGCAGCAGCCAAAAAAAAAAAAAATTGCAATTTTCCTTACAACACCCAGCCTTTAGATGTTTGGATTTGGGTTAACTCTTTAAGCATATACTCCTCTACTCATCCCTCTCTGTTATCGCATCCTCTAGTTTCATATTCTGCAGGAAGTTCTAAGATCAGATGATAAGCTGACTGAGGATGATGCATGTCTAGGCAAGTAATAAAATGCAAGATCTCCTGATTTCAGCCACTGTGTGCTTACGGTACTTACAACCAGACTTAGACGAATGATTAAACTACATCAACAGTACATGGAAAAACTGTACAGTAAATATGAGGAATAATTCAACTGTCAAGAAAGGAGAGTAACAGCAGAAACGAACACAATGCTGTGAAGCAACTGTACTCCAATAAAACATTAATAATAAAAAAAGAATGGATAGTACATGGCGGGATGGGGGCGCACCTTCAAATTATTCTGACCATAGGAATCAAGAGAAGGAAACAAACAGAGAATCTAAAAGCAGAGAAATAAGAAGATTATGCTCTTCTTCCCGCGAAACACTATTGTGTTGTTTGTGCCCTTTTAAAGAGCATCAGCTAAAGGCCTCCTTACTGAGACCTTTGCCTGACATTGCCATTAAAGAAATGGATTATAAAAGAGCGGAAAACACCAGCCCTGGAGGTTCTCTGAAAATACTGGTCAGGGGGGATAGGAATTGGAAAGCAAAGAGTGTTCGTGCTGAATTTATCTTCTCTGGTGCAAAGGCTTTTCTGCCTCCTCTCCTGCTCAAGCCCATGGGTGGAAGCAATGAAATTCACTGACATAACTGGGCCAGTTGCTTTTTATTTCAAGTACGCTGTGAGGAATACTTGAAAGCAATCATCTGTGCTCAGTAATTGGCTGATAAAGCTCAATATCCTCAGCAATTACAGTCCCTGTTCATTCAGGAAATCCGCCATACATCATTTGAAAGCAGGGCAAAATTGTAAATTATTACAATACGAACCTGCGTAAAGCTAGTAGAACATACTGTTCCAGTGTGAGGAACACAGATTTCAACATCACATGGAAACTCTAGTCAGGGGAAACACAGGTCATGACGGTTTTTCAGAAGTGGAGGAGGAGAGTGGTCCAGGAAGGAGGAATGGGTGCGATGAACCTGGCTGATGCCCAAAGCAAATTCCCTGGCAGGGACGTTCACCCAGGAAGGAGTTTTCAGGGTGTTAGGATGAGATTTATGAAAAGAACAAACCACAACAGATACCCATTTTGAAAGACAGTAGGAGGGCATTAGCCTGAACGTGCCCATTGAGTACAGGACGGGGAAGCACAAACAACCAAACCGTTAAGTGAGTAGGTGCCTTCTAAGAAGAGGTCACAGCATGTGTGGCCATGAGAGACAATGTGAATGAGAAGCACATAATTTCTAATCCAGACCTAGTAATGCAGACTATTTTGAGCTGGGTAGCATGTAGTTGGGGCTTCCCAGGTGGCAGAGTGGTAAAGAATCCACCTGCCAATGCAGGAGATGCAAGAAAAGTGAGTTTGATCCCTGGATCAGGAAGATCCCCTGGAGGAGGAAATGTCAACCCACTCCAGTAGCTCCAGTATTCTTGCCTGGAAAATTCCCTGGACAGAGGACTCTGGCAGGCTACAGTCCGTGGGGTCACAAAGAGTTGGCCACATCTGAGCAACTGAGCATACATACAGCATCTTGTTAAACTCAATTTTTCATTTTACAAGTCAAATATCTAAGGCATGAGAAGCTAAGAGACTTGTTCAAGGTAACACCATAAGCAGGTGGCAGAGCTGAAATTAAAACTGATGTCTTTTGATATAAGATTCTGCTTCTTTCCCATATGTATGCAGACTTACCTCTCATTTTTTCCCCTAGGTACTAGTTGGAATTGTTATTCAGGAAATATTTACTCATTCATGTTGTTGGTCATCAGGCATGCTTTATAGGTCAACATTTCCTAAGTTCCTCCTCTACTTCATTTCTAGGACTCTCCCATCAGTGATCCCGTCAAGGATCCCTACATGTTAAGATATTGTAAGCATTATTTTGTCCCTGAATCACCCATCTGGTCTTTGTATAAGCACAGCCATTGGGTATCAGCTATTTAGAGTCAGTCTCACTAACTCTATCACTGTATTGGCCCATAGAAGACAGACACCATGGAGATGCCTGTATTCCCTCATTGACATATTTCTCAATGAATTGATAAAGCAAGGGTAGTTTGGACCTTCTAGAAATAGGGTGTATTTTTGCATGTGTGTGCGCATGTGTGTTTAAGTTTGCAGGGGTGATTTGGCATGGTATATCTACTCCTACTTTTCTATTTCCCCAACCATTGGATTCTATCCTCTATGTTATGTCAGGGATGATCTGGCATCAGACCCTAACTAAATTCTCCAGTATTCTTGCCTGGAGAATCCCATGGACAGAGGAGCCTGGTGAGCTATAGTCCATGGGGTCACAAAGAGTTGGACACGACTGAAGAGACTAAAGCATGCATTCTGTCTCCCGTACCAGATGGAAGCTTTTTGAGTCCTGGGATTATGTATGATTCAATTGTGAATCAGTTCCTGGCAGATGGAAAACACTAAATAACTGTTGATTGAATAATGAAATCAAAGAGGTCTACTGAGTTTTAAGTGCTTTGGCAAATATCCACTGCTTATTATTCTCAAAATGTATAAGTGTCTTCCTTCATACGGTCTGTGATAGCTCTCAG
Organism: Bos mutus; assembly: GCF_027580195.1. Lineage (NCBI taxonomy): Eukaryota > Metazoa > Chordata > Mammalia > Artiodactyla > Bovidae > Bos > Bos mutus. Next base: position 12,321,521 of record NC_091640.1, on the reverse strand, counting down.
TAATCTCCCTCTTTCTGCCTCTCTCTTTGACACAGGTCACTGATCTATGGTGTGGTATAGAGACATTTATAGTCCACTGCAGCTATGACTGAAAGAAAATAACTCGCAGGATGGGTTCAATTTTGGGAAAAAAGCTGTCCCCAAGTGGGAAGACATTATTGACTAGTATGTTCTATTTTGGAGTGTCGGGCCACCCTGCTGACTTCAGCAACATGAGCTTTGCTTCTCAGGGCTCCTGTGGTATGTGTGCTGTGATGATGTAGGTCATGGTCAGCCATCATGGACCCGGCTGGCATTTGAATTCTCCTTGGAGCTCAAGGGCCATCATTTTCACAGCCTCACTTGTAGTCTCCACCGAGTACATAACAGTGCAAGAATTTCATGAGGGTGAGTGCTTCTAACCATCTGTGAAGCATTTGTGAAGAGTATCTGGGGGCCTTCTGCCTTCCGCAGGTGATGGGGTCTCACTGCAGGGAGGTGTGGGTTCTGTCAAATAGTGATGAATGTCAGCAAATGAATTCTGAGACACTATGGAGAAATGAGGGCTTCCCTGGTGGCTCATCTGGTAAAGAATCCGCCTGCAGTGCAGGAGACCTGGGTTTCACCCTTGGGTTGGGAAGATCCCCTGGAGGAGGGCATGGCAACCCACTCCAGTATTCTTGCCTGGAGAATCCCATGGACAGAGGAGCCTGGTGGTCTACAGTCCTTCAGGATGCAAAGAGTTGGACTCAATGGAGCAACTAACACTTTCATTTTCATGGAGAAACAAAATCTTTAAGAAAGAGCCAAGAGGTATCTTAGAAGGAAATCACTCAGGTCAAATATAAGGGATAAGACAGGATTAAGAAGAGAAAAATGGATGCCAAACCTGGACGCCATCCCCAGCCCTGTTCTTTCTTACTCATCTGCCAACAGGAAATGAGGACAAAAACAGACACAGCCGGCTCTTCCCCACCCGCCTCACCCCACACCCCATGTATCCATGGAGGCAGAGTGCACACAGAAGGGTGGGCTGCTGTCATCATTTTGTATCAGGGACTCGGCACTGGGGATTTTGGCTTTTGATATCCACTGGGGCTCCTGGAATCAATCTCCCTGGCATACTTAGAGATGACTGTACTTTCACATCTCCCTTGTATCAAGTGGTAGTCTTGATATACAGCTCCTGCTTGAGTTTCCTGAACCATACAGCAAATTCCTGTTGGCTATCTATTTTACACATGTTAATGTAAGTTTCCATGTTAGGCTTTCCATACATCTCACCCTCTCCTCCCCTCTTCCTATGTCTATAAGTTTATTCTCTATGTCTGTTGCTCCATTGTTGCCCTGCAAATAAATTCTTCAGTACCATTTTTCTAGATTCCACATATATGCATTAGAATATGATATTTACCAATTTAGAGGGGTGGGATGGGGGGTTTGGGAGGGAGGTTCAAAAGGGAGAGGAAATGTATACCTATGGCTGATTCATGTTGAGGTTTGACAGAAAACAACAAAATTCTGTAAAGCAGTTATCCTTCAATAAAAAATAAATTAATAATAATAAAAAAAGAGGTAGTCTTGAGATGGTTTTCTGGCTGAAGAGATGTGAGACAATGTCTTTGAAAAGTTTCTAGGAAATACTTATTTTCTCCCTGACCAAAAGGAAGCATCTCTGGCTGTTGACTTGCCAGCCTCCTTCACCCATCCCTTTCTCCATTTCTTGTTTTCAGATGTGGTTGTGTTGCTTGGAGCTGCAGCAGCCATTGTCATCTCGTGAGGTAGCAAGTATAAAGAATAAAGGAAACACTGAAGATGATAAGCTAGGAGGCTGTGAAAAACCTGGGTGGTTAACTTCAGGAACAGTAGCTTAAACTGTGGGAATTACTCATCTACACTTACATGGTGTCTGTATCTATTTCTTTTAAATTAAAAAAAAATCAGTAAATATAGTATGCCACATGCTCTTCTTATAGGATCTCGGCAAAACATTCAACTTTCTGGGACTGCAGTTCCTCTAACTTTATTAAAAGATGATAACAAACCTCTTGTTCTTCACAAATATAAAAAAATAAGATAAGCAAGTAAAAATGCTAGATAAATGTAAAAGCTATCTTCCCAAGGGAATTAAATGTATTCTATATGAATATACTGATTTGGGAACACAAGATTTCTTTATTGATATTATAGAATGTCATTCACATTTAGAAAGCAGGGACTCATGATACATTAATTAATATACTATTTCTTTCTACACTTTGCAATCTTTAACAAATTATTAATAGTTAACCTTTCTGTTTCCTCAATGGTCAAATTAGATATGTAATGCTTTTCCTACCTATGTCATGGGGTTGTTTTGAAGACTGAAGATGGCAAAAAATTTGGAAACAAAAATATGGTGATATGTAAATGTATATTATTAATATATCATTAGAGATATTTATGCATGAGACTAGAATACCCCTGTGGTCATGCTCAGTCACTCAGTCATGTCTGACTCTTTGCAACCATTTGGACTATAGCCTGCCAGGCTCTTCTGTCTATGGGATTTTTCAGGCAAGAATATTGGATTGGGTTGCCATTTCCTCCTTTAAGGTATCTTTCCAACTCAGGGATTGAATTCATTGTGTCCTGCATTGCAGGCAGATCCTTTATCCAATGAGTCATCGGGGTAACACAGAATGCCCCTGCTGCTACTGCTGCTGCTGCGTCGCTTCAGTCGTGTTCGACTCCGTGCGACCCCATAAACGACAGCCCACCAGGCTTCCGGTCCCTGGGATTCTCCAGGCAAGAACACTGGAGTGGGTTGCCATTTCCTTCTCCAATGCATGAAAGTGAAAAGTGAAAGTGAAGTCGCTCAGTCGTGTCCGACTCCTAGCAGCCTACCAGGCTCCTCCGTCCATGGGATTTTCTAGGCAAAAGTACTGGAGTGGGGTGCCATTGCCTTATGTCTAATACAGAGTTTAAATACTTAAGAATTCATTAGTATTAACTTGTCCCCCTGAAAGGAATTCTTGTTTACCAGGGATTTCTTTTTGTGTATATATTTTCAAATATGTATTCTCAGGCAGATGAGTCAATTCAGTTCAGTTCAGTTGCTCAGTCATGTTCGACTCTTTGTGACCACATGGACCACAGCACACCAAGCCTCCCTGTCCATCACCAACTCCAAGAGTTTACCCAAACTCATGTCCATTGAGTTGGTGATGCCATCCAACCATCTCATCCTCTGTCGTCCTTCTCCTCCTGCCCTCAATCCTTCCCAGCATCAGGGTCTAGATGAGAGAGTAGGATTATTTTAAATTTCAAAATATTCCATCATTTAAACAGACTATAGATGCAAATAGATGGGGAAACAGTGGAAACAGTGTCAGACTTTATTTTTCTGGGCTCCAAAATCACTGCAGATGGTGACTGCAGCCCTGAAATTAAAAGACACTTACTCGTTGGAAGAAAAGTTACGACTAACCTAGATAGCATATTCAAAAGCAGAGACATTACCAACAAAGGTCCATCTAGTCAAGGCTATGGTTTTTCCAGTGGTCACGTATGGATGTGAGAGTTGGACTGTGAAGAAAGCTTAGTGCCAAAGAATTGATGCTTTTGAACTGCGGTGTTGGAGAAGACTCTTGAGAGTCCCTTGGACTGCAAGGAGATCCAACCAGTCCATCCTAAAGGAGATCAGTCTTGGGTGTTCATTGGAAGAACTGATGTTGTAGCTGAAACTCCAATAAAATTTGGCCACCTCATGTAAAGAGTTGACTCATTGGAAAAGACCCTGATGCTGGGAAAGATTGAGGGCAGGAGGAGAAGGGGATGACAGAGGATGAGATGGTTGGATGGCATCACCGACTCAATGGACATGGGTTTGGGTGGACTCCGGGAGCTGGTGATGGACAGGGAGGCTTGGCGTGCTGCGATTCATGGGGTCGCAAAGAGTCAGACACGACTGAGCAACTGAACTGAACTGAACTGAACTGATATATTATTTATAAAGTAGCAATTATATTTACTTTAAAATTAGCACTGAGTGATAGAGTGGCACAAGGAATCTTAGGGAAATTTGAGAGAATACATATAAGAATACAGAAAACTAGAGAGATACTGAACAGAATAAAACCTAACAGTAATTTTTCTTATGAATTTATCTTTGTCATAACAATTTGCAAAAGGAAGTTAGATTGTTTGTCCTGAAAAATGTTTTTAATATATGTATCCAGAAATTAAATACTTAAATGCTATTTTATGTGGGAAAGTTAACAATTTTCCTGAGGCTAGAATGAGAGAAACAAAAAAATATATATATATATATCAGTGTATGTGTGTATGTACGCATCTATCTAAGCATTCTGATGTTTACAGATAAGTTTCTGTTCTCAAAGATCGTGGCGTTTTTTATGAAATGGATTAGATAATTAGATTTCCAAATGTTTGGTTGGATTAGAAGTCTAGGTGACCTTCTCAAGTCTGCTGGACCATTTCGTAGAGCACTATGGCGTACAGACTATTTCCTCAATGTGAGTGTGATCCTGTTTAATGGGTAATGTTATATCCATGGCCCAGTGCTTTGTGATCCTTTCATATAATTGGTGTTGCTTTCGGTGTGGGCTGACAATGTTCTACAAGAGAGCTGAAGCTCCCTCCAGCACTGTCCTTTCCAGATACAGGTGTCTCTCCAGATTTAGCTGTCCTTTCTTCCAACAGAGCTGACAGCCCTTGCTCTGTTGATAAATGTTATTTTTAAATTGTCCCTTGCTTTCTGTTACAAGTTTTGATAAGGTCTTGACCACTAGGACAATTCCTGGATGCTGCTGCCTATCTGTATTCCTATCAGATGACTTCTGGTAAAGTCTCTACTTTTTTTATTACCTACCTTTCTGCTTTACACTCAGCAAGCTTTGTCATTGGTAGGAACAAGAAGTCAGACTAGGTTGAGAACATTTATCTTCTCCAAAATCTAATGAAACTTAATCCCTACAATATTATTATTCCCATTGTTATAAGGACTGCCGGAAAATGACTATAGTTTATACATTAGAACTCAGACTTTCCTTTTGACGCCAGTGAGCTCATGGTACAGGACTGTTGCCCTCTACTGAGGAAAAAAGATCAGGAAAAATGCACCTGACCCTTTTCTGCTGTGATCTGGGTCATTAAGCCAAGGTACTATCATTCACTCTTCCTAAATGGTCTTGTTGTTTTGGATGACTATACTCAGCTTCCTGATTCCAGCCCCCAAATAGACAGGGTTCAGAGCTGAAACACAGGTGCAGTGAGCAGTCATCAGACACTCTCACAACTGAAGCACAGTGTCCTTCCTTTGTCCTGAGCCTTCCCCTGAGGCAGACACACAGGTCAAGCAGGGTTCAAACCACACAGAACAACTTGCTGCTCTGGTTTAAGCCCTCCCCGATTTAAAGTGGGAAATGCTGCTTTGAAGCCTCATTCTTGTACATTTTCCAAACTTTCTTACCTTTATTTATCATTCCTATCCACTTTAACCACAGGAAGTCTTGGCTGAACATAAGAGAACCTGAGGAGGAGGAGAGCAGATTAAATGTTAGTGTAAATGTTGAGTTTGGCATGTTTTAAAGTCTATTACTCTCACTGCATTGTGGGGGATTATCCCCGACAGCTTCCATAAGTGCCAAAGGGAATTATACATGTACAGCCCATCAATGTTAATGGGTGAATAAACCTTACAGTTTGTTAAGCAATGTAAAATCTATTAGAGAAGGGTGAACGGGTTAATGTGTGTGTTCAGTTCTGAATTTACCTGAATCAAACTTCTTAATGGACTACTTATTTTATGTTTTCTGCCAATCAATAATTAAGTTTCAGTGTATGCACCCTTAAGCAAAGCAAATTACTTATCAGTGGTGTTTGGGAATTGACATAAAATAGTCTGTCCAACCAAAGAAGTGTCTCTGCTGCCATCATCACAACAATTCCCAGTAGTATGGATAGAATTCTGTTTATTAATAGAACTGAAAAGTAACCCTGGGACAAAGCCAGCTTTAGATGCGCAGTATTAATTTTACAACTGATGGCAGTTTGTATAAGAAGCAACTACTAGGCCACATGTTAGTGATTATTGCTGCTAATTTTGTGGTTTATGGAGCTTAGTTTTAATTTTTATATTCTACCAATGAAGCATATTAGATATTCATATAAGTTGTTTTGCAATAGACTTATTAACAAGGCAGACATAATTTCTTTGGCAATAATCTATTTGTGTCTGAAAAGAAAACTGTGATCAAGATTTTTTAAATCTAAAAAAAAAAGTCTTTCTTTTCTCTATCAATGGCAATACCAGTGAGCTCATGGTACAGGACTGTTGCCCTCTACTGAGGAAAAAAGATCAGGAAAAATGCACCTGACCCTTTTCTGCTGTGATCTGGGTCATTAAGCCAAGGTACTATCATTCACTCTTCCTAAATGGTCTTGTTGTTTTGGATGACTATACTCAGCTTCCTGATTCCAGCCCCCAAATAGACAGGGTTCAGAGCTGAAACACAGGTGCAGTGAGCAGTCATCAGACACTCTCACAACTGAAGGAGATACATTTCTATAACGTACATGCAATTTATTAATAATTTCCAACATTTGTGCTATTTTGCCACTATTACATCATTCTAATTTAAGAGCACTGGCCATGTTTCCATGTCTAGTTGTAAAAGACTATAACATGATTGAGACAACTTTCCTTTGAGGAAATTAGCTTTTGACTAAAATGTGCTACTACCATTTTTAATACAAACTTTCTTAAGAGCTTTGGATATTAATAGGTGAGATTAAAACTGACTTTGTCTAAAAGGAAATTGCTCCAGCGTTGATATAATTTTCTCAAAGAGTGCAAGACATACAGAAAACAAATGGAACATTTCTTTTTATGTGATGAATGGGTCTTGGTTTAAGCTTCGTTTCTATTAGCCAAAAGCGTCCCTAAGGCAAGAGGAGTGAGATTCCTCGCTTCTCCCTGCTCCTCTGGAAATTCACCCAGGAACAAAGAAAAGAACTAGAAATGGAAACAAAAAACTGTATTCTATGAACCTTGGAGACCTTTGTAACCCCAATTCACAGTAAGGGAATAGAGACAACTGATGATGAAGAAATAGTAAATGACTCTCTGGGGTACAGTGAGATCAAACCTAAATGTCTACAGAGGGAAATACTGTCAGTTTACTCCATGGGATGCTGAAAAGACTCAGGAATTAGAGGTCCAAGTATTATAGGATGGAGAAGGAGGACAGGGCTGAAAACAAGGAGACTGTTCCAGGGCTGATCTAAGAAACATGTGGTTCCCCTTGAGGCTACCCTCACTACCTCATTAGGCATCATCTCCTTTGTACCCCCACAGCTAAATGTTCTTTTTTTTTGGATTATAGAGAGTCCAGAAAAACAACACAGAAAAGAGAAGAAATAAACACTTTAAGCACATAATACAGGAACATTTCTTAGAACTGATCAATGTTCATTTTTTGATAATAAGAGCTCTCTGAATGCCAGCAAAATGAGTAGAAATAGAAATACACAAACACTCCTCATAAAATTTCAGAATACACAAAAAAGAAACAACGGTGCTCAAAAACGTTCCATGTGGTCATGAGAGCCAACCACATTCCTGATCACAGGAGGAGGAAGACTTAGGACAGGAGTCAGGGAGGTGTGAGCTGCACCAGTACCATGGCCAACTTTGTCCCTAATTTGTGATTTTATATTTATGAGAAGCTTCATCTTACTGAATTGCTGGCATTTTGGAATGATGGCATTTGCCCAAGGCCTCTGATTTGGATACTCATTGCATGAAGGAGTTTATCTCCATGACCAATATTAAAGAACAAACAAAGGCCACGATTATATAGATCCGACAATCAGATAAGGAAAAATAAAGATAAAACATCCTAAAATGTTAGGCTACTCCTTAGTGGTTTTGCTTCATCAGTCGGGACAAGTAGGTTGAGAGATGTCTGAAATGGGGCTCAGACTAGAGAATCCAGGGAGAGAGACAGTCAACAACAGATCAGTTTCCTGGCTCTGAGGTCAGTGACTCCAGGATAGATTTTCCAATTCTCACTGATTATTAACCTCTCTAAAGTTTTCCCAAATACATTTCTAAAATGAGGCCTTTGGGTTCAGCCCTTCCCATTCCTTCTTCTACAGAAGGAAGAGCAAACTATTCTTGGCTTCCTCCTCACTCTCTTCTTTCCCTTTCTCTTCTCTAATCCATCCCATCAGGAGCTCACAACTCCACACTAGTTTTTTACAATTTTTATTGAAGCATAGTTGATTTTCAATGTCGTGTTAGTTTCCGGTGTACAGCAAATTGAGTCAGCTATGTGTATACACATAACCACTCTTTTTCAGACTCTTTTCCCAGATAGGTCATTACAGAGTATTAAATACAGTTCCCTCTGCTGGACAGTAGGCCCTTATTACTTATCTATTTTATGTATAGTACTGTGTGTATGTTAACCCCGATCACTGAAACTGCTCTTAACAAGGTCAGAAATCATATTCAGTTTTTCATCAGCGTTTTCTTTCCTGCCGTTTCTTATTTGAAATATGCTTTTCTCCTTGGACAGTGAAGCTACACGCTCCTTGTCAGTCCTTTTCCCTCGCTGGCTGCTCCATCTTGATCACATTTTTGGCTCTTTTTAATCTACCAGGCCGTGATGGAGAAGCCCTGCATTCCATCCTACGCATCTTCTCTTCTCCCTGCATACTTTTCTCAGGCTCATCCAGTCTCAGGGCTTTAAAGTCAAGCTCTATACTCTGACTCTCCAAGTTCATCCCAATCATTTCCTTTTGGCTCAAGCTTGAACTTGTACAGCCAAGCAGTCACAGACACCTCCGCTGGACAGTTGAACAAGCCTGGCACAGCTAAACTTGCATGAGGTTAAGCACTACAGTCTCTCACTTGCATCACTGTAAAAGCTCACCGTGGTCACCCGCCTTCATTTTTGCCTCTATGAGTCTATTTTGCATTTGGCAGCTGAAATCATAGCCTAGAGCATGAACCTTCTCTGCTTTGATATTCCTTTGTCCTGCCACTGCAGTCCATACAGAGTCCAAATTCTTTCCCATAATCTCAGTGTCCTGGTCCTGATTTCCTCCTAGATTTCACCTCCAATCACCTCCCTTGACCACACTCCAGCCAACTCACTTTCATTCTGATCCACCAAGCTCACTAAAAAGACAACTCTGTTTCCTGTGCAACTCACAGCACTTCTGACACCAAATTTGTGGGCTTTTCATACCAAGAAATGCTTTTATTTTTATTGGCGTATATTTGTTTGACAATGTTCTGTTAGTTTCGGCAGAACAACAAAGTGAACCAGCTATACGTGTACATATATCCCCTTCCTCCTGAGCCTCCCCCTGCCTCCTGATTCCCCCCGTCTAGGTCATCACGGAGCACCGAGCTGAGCTCCGCGTGTTCTACAGCAGGCTGCCACCAGCTATCTACTTTACACACGGTGGTGTATATAAGTCAGTGCTCCTCTCCCAATTTGTCCCATCCTCCCCTTCTGCCACTGTGTCTACTTGTCCATTCTCTACATCAGCGTCTCTATTCCTACAGTGCAAATAGGTTCATCTGCACCTTTTTTTTCTAGATTCCATATACATGTGTTAATATATGATGTTTCACACCAAGCAATTGTTACATTAACTACCTGGAGTAAGCACAGACTCTACAAAATTTAAAGGCTGAGTCCCACAAGACTGTCCCCACTTGAGACACCAATGACAAATTCAGGGCCTCCCTAATTCTCACTGACCAGCTATAAGTTGGTGGTTCCCACAACTCCCGCCTTGGGTTTCATAATTTGCTAAAGTGGGTCCTTGAACTCAAGGAAGCACTTCACTAGGGATTATGGGTTAATTATTAAGATACAACCTAGGGGCGGCCAACTAGAAATGATGCATGGGGCAAGTATACAGAGAGGAAGGTAAAGATTCTCTGCCATTCACTTTCTCCCACCCTGTCCATTTATATCAATGCAAATATGCGACTAGGCATCAGGATGGCATGAGGGATGTCAAGGATATTAGCCATGTGCAGTGTAGCTGAGATGCTGTGAATGCATAAATTGACATCATGCAGTGTGACTTAAAACTATGCACTGTTTCCAGTCACTCTGCTATTCTTACTTTTGTTCACGGACCCTGCTCTATGGGTTATTATTCTTCCTTCTGCTCTACATGTTTTCTACTCTGCAGGCCCCCAAATCAAGTCTTCTTCTATTTGAGTCTCAGTGAGACACAGCTAGGTTTCCGATTAAAACAAACAAACAAAAAACTACATCGCTGTTAATGATGCAGCTTCCCTTATAACCCCAATTGTTACTTGTTTTCCTCGCACCAAGACTCTCTTTTCCTCAGTGTTTTAACTGGTTCCATTTCAGACTGTGGATCCTGCTTTGTTTTCTTTTCTCAGACTTCTCAATTTATCCAGGCTCTAGCTGCCCCTTCCTTTGCTCATGCAAATGTCTCCTCATATACCCTCAGGAATTCACACTGAATATCTGGATGTTAAATCAATCCATCAACTTTCATTACAGCATTAAAAAAAATCTTTAAAAACATTTAGGAAAAAAATCTACACAAAAAAATACAATATTGATAGTTTTGTAGTCTAAAGATGAGATTGTGGATAATTTCAATTTTTTTGCAAATATTTAAAATATTTTTCCCTCGAAGGAAGTTTTTATAGCAATCATGGGTTTCACCACTTGGGAGAAGAAGCATAACATCCAGACCCTTTATGAGCAGGTACATAAATATACCTGCTTTGAGCATGTTACATAAATGGTAATAACTTATTGAAAACTAATTCTGTCTAATACAATATTAGGTATTTTGATGGTGGTGTTTGATTGGTCAACAACTCTGTAAAGTTGTACTAATATTTCCATTTAACGGAAGAAGAAAATGAAATGAGAAAGATTATATAATTTAACAAATATCACCTAACTAGGAAGGGGAAGGGAGAAGGAAATGGCAACCCACTCCAGTACTCTTGCCTGGAGAATCTCAGGGACAGAAGAGCCTGGTGGGCTGCTGTCTATGGGGTTGCACAGGGTCAGACATGACTGAAGTGACTTAGCACAGCAGCAGCAGCAGGAAGGGGAAGAGCCAGGATTCAAATCAAGCTCCATCAGTCCCCAAAGTCCATTTATTTCCACTTAAGTTTTAAGGAAGTACAGTATTTACACTGACTATGTAATGTATATATAATGTGTTCAATGAATATTTAATAGATAAATGCAGTTAAATTTACTCTCCCTGGTATAAAAATATGATAAACATTCTGTAATTATCAGTTCATCTTTTAATTCTTCTGTTCAATAGTTTATCAATTGTTTCTGTCATAAACAAGAGAAAATATTTGCAAATTATATGATCGACAAGGGATTAATCTCTAAAATATACAAACAGCTCATATAGCTCAACAGTAAAAAAACAACCCAAGCAAAAAAACAAAAATGGTCAGATCATCTAAACAGACATGTCTCCAAAGATTTACAGGTGGCCAGGAAGTGTATGAAAAGATGCCCAACATCACTAATTATTAGAGAAATGCAAATCAAAACTACAATGAGGTATCATTTCACACTAGTCAGAATGGCCATCATCAAAAAGTCTACAAATCATAAATGCTGGAGAGGGTGTGGAGAAAAGGGAAACTTCCTGTCGTTGGCAGGAATGTCACTGTGCAGTCACGGTGGAGAACAGTATGGAGTTTCCTTAAAAAAACTGAAAGTAAAGCTACCATATGATCCTGCAATTCCACTCTTCAGCATACATCTGGAGAAAATCATAATTTGAATATATACATGCACCCCAGTGTTCACTGCAGCACTATTTACAATAACCAAGACGTGGGAGCAACCTAAATGTCCATTGACAGAGGAAAGGATAAAAACGATGGTATATAGATACAATTGGAATATTTCTCAGCCATAGAAAGAATTGATTAATGCCATTTGCAGCAACATGGATGGATTTAGAGATGATCATACTAAGTAAAGTAAGCCAGACAAAGATAAATATCATATGATATCACTTATATGTGAAATCTTAAAAATAAAAAAGATATAGATGAACTTATTTACAACAAAACAGAAACAGATCCACAGACATAGAAAGCAAACTTATGGTTATCAAAGGGAAAATGGAGAAGGGATAAATTAGGAGTTTGGGATTAACATATATACATAACTACATACAAAACAGGTAACCAACAAGGACCTACCATATAGCACAGGGAACTATACTTAATATTTTGTAATAACTTATAAGGGAAGCAATCCAAAAAAAAGATATATATGCATGTATAACTGAACCACTTTGCTATGTAGCTGACTAATACAGCATTGTAAATCAATTATACATCAATAAAAATCAATTAAAAGGACAGGACAGAAAAAGAAATGCTTTCTCTCACAAGGGGTGCAAACCTCCTATTCTGTGAATCTTGAATCCTGTACATGAGCTTCCATCCTGAACCACGGTGGAGTCTCCTTTGTTCCCCATGGTAACCTCTCCCCCCAACTCCCCCCCACAAACTGTACCTATGCTACTGTTTTCCCATGCTAAATACTCCTGCCTGGAGACTTATCAAATTCCTAAATTCTGCCACACCTCAACTAGAATGAATTTGACCTTGAAGGCTCCGCTGTTTTCATCGCCCTGGTTCTTACTGGTATCTCCTATTTCTGAAATCCTACCATATTTATCTGTGTGTGCTGCCTTCCTGGAAACTCAAAAAGTGGTTCGTCTTGTTATTCTTCTTTTTGTGTATGAGAGTATTTTACCCTTAACAACTGTGAGAGTGTTATTCACTTGTTGGTATCTCAGGGACCAGCCACTTAAAGGATGCTAAATAAGAGTTAAGAGACTTGGACAGTGCTGAGCAGCTCTGGAAACAGAACACTGAAGCAGGCGGAGTAGGCCAGCAAAGCTTTCATGTTATTTCTTTTCTTTTTTGCAATCCGAACAGACGATGACGCACATTATATTTCTTTGTGTCTTCAGGATACCAGCATGCTGCCTGGAAAATAGCAAGTAATCAATAATATTCATTGAATTTAACTCAATTAAGGACACTTTTGTGGAGAAGGTGAATTTCCAGAGCCATCTGACTAATACAAGAGAAGCCTTGATAGGCTCTTAGGAAAAGAATGACATTCTGAGTGCATGATTCCTTCCTGTTAATAGCATGTTTTTAAAAAGAAGGAAGAGAGGGTGGAGGGAACAAGGTAGAAGCAAGTGCCTGGATGAAAAACCAAATAACACAAATTTTAAATTGCCACACAGAGAGTTATAGAAACGGTCTGCTTCTGCAATGATATAGTCATATCATTTTGATTTTTGCCTTTAGAACAATCTTGCTGGGTGCCTCAATTTACATTTTCATCTTAAGAAATTTCAAATGGAAATATTGTATCCTATGAGCTAAGAGATAAAAATTTGAGATGTATTGCAAAGAAAAGGCATTGTTTTATTCAGATAAGTAGGAATCATAATTCTTTAGATAGCACCAACTCTACACTATAAGAAAGCAGGAAAAATCAAACTTGAGATTTCTAGTTTTATACTTTTTTTTTTTTTTTTGGCTGAAGACAGCCTTATAATTGCTCAGCTAGGTTTTATGCAGTAAAGGAGAAAATCGATTATTTTTAAATTATTTCAGAAGTTTCTCATAGAAGTCATCAGGAAACAAATGCTAGTACAAGCATAATTTTACTGAGATTGAAAATATAGTCAGAACACAACTGTTTCAATGCAGTTAAAGGAAATCTTGAACAGGAAGAGTAAGCAAAACGAGAGCAAGCAAAGGCATTAAACGTATCTTAGAAAGTCTGGAAATATGATCATGCACACAATAAGTTATACCAGAATCATAGAACATTGCAATTGAAAAGGACCCCAGAGATAAACACCAAGACCCACATGTGGGAAGGATTTGACCAGGATCAAAACCAGCTTTATGGGGCTGGAATCAAAAAGAAAGGAGCTTAGAACAATTTTGTGGGAGTTCAGAACCACAAATTTTAGTGTTTATAATGCCTGATAATGAATGCAAAGAGACAATTTCTTTTATAATAGGTTTCTTCCATCTCTGTGAGATAAGCAGATTAAGACAAAGGATATATACTACAATATGAACTTCTTGAGGTCAGAGGTTGCATAGTGTCTCTTTCTGCATCTCCATCCCCCTAAATATAAGGCCCAAGGCATGTCAAGAGTACCTGGATCCAGTAATCAATGACTGCTTATAACATTAATTATCTTAATTATAGGGTATACATATATGTATAAATGAAAGTGAAAGTTGCTCAGTTGGGTCCTACTCTTTGTGATTATGGACTGTATAGTCCATGGAATTCTCCAGGCCAGGATACTGGAGTGGGTAGCCGTCGTTCCCTTCTTCCCAACCCAGGATTGAACCTAAGTCTCCCGCATTGCAGGCAGGTTCTTTACCAGCTGAGCCACAAGGGAAGCCTATAAAAATGGATAAACTGTTGCTATCATGGGTTACATTGGTTTAGTCACTAAGAGTCATGTCCAACTCTTGTGACTCCATGGACTGTAGCCTGCCAGGTTCCTTTGTCCATGGAATTCTCCAGGCAAGAATACTGGAGTGGGTGGCCATTTCCTTCTCCAGGGGATCTTCCTGACCCAGTGATCAAACCCATGTCTCCTGAATTGCAGGTGGATTCTTTACCACTGAGCAACCTGGGAAGTCCTCGGTTACACTAGGTACCCCTCAAAAAGATATGTTGATGTCTTCATGCTCAGACCTCAGAATGTGACCTTATCTGGAAATACAGTTGTTGCAGCTGTAATTACTTAAGATGAGGTCATAGTGGGCTTGTCTGGTGGCTCAGCTAGTAGAAAGAATCTGTCTGCAAGGAAGGAGACCACCTGCAATGCAGGAGACCCCGGATCGGAAAGCACCCAGGAGAAGGAAATGGTGACCCACTCCAGTATTCTTGCTTAGGAAATCCTCACTACAGCCCATGTGGTTTAGGGTGCTCTTAAAAAAAAAAAAAAAATATATATATATATATATTTTTTTTTTTACCTGGCTGTGTCAGGCCTCAGGTGCTACATCCCAGGGCTTCTCTGTGTCCTGTGGGATCTTTCACTGAGGGTCTCTAGTTGTGGCAAACAGACTTAGCTGCCCTGGGGCATGTGGGATCTTAGGTCCCTGACCAGGGATCGAACCTATGTCCCTTGAATTGTAAAGAGGATTCTTAACCACTGGACTACCAGGATGGAAGTCCCAAGGATGCTCTTATTTTATCATATAACTAATAAAGAAACTGAATCCCCCAGGAAAAGCAACATGCTTAGGGTCACAGTGGCTGAGTCAGGAAGCAAACACAGGCAGTCTGACGGCAGAACTCATGGTGGCAGGATATTACACAATGCCTGCTTGCTAAGTGAAATTCGTGCTTGGACGTGTAGCATTGCTCTACAGTGCATGGGAACATGTAAAATAATGTATTTCTTCTGATCATATTTTAAATAAAACAACAAAACCTCTTGCAACAGGTTTTATGACCACCATTTGCCTCTTCCACTTTTCATCAGTTACTAATCAGATGATCAATTCTCACCCAGTTATAATACAGTACTTTGCATCTAATGATTTTTTAAACCGTTATGTGTAGAACCAAGGAAACTAACTTCAGCACTTTGAGCAGCTGTGCACCTCTAAAAAAAGGCTATTTCTTTTTTCCTTAAAAGTCCCCTGCAAGAATCTAGCAAGTAAAATAAAGACACCCAGGACAACTTACTGCAATTGAGTTTTCGTTTGGAAGTAATAAATATGTAGGTGAGCTTTTGGAGATCTCCGTATCTTCAATTGAGATGTCTGTTCACGAGCATCCCAACTGGGGAGACTGGGTCAACCACTTGGCCAGGAATCCCTACCTCCCACCCCATATGATATGTAAGAAATTTGCCAGTAATTTTGAAGGTATAAGAAATTTTCTGTCTGATCACTCCCTCTAGACCCAGGGAAGCGGTCTGCGTCGCGGGAGCACCCGTTTCTGAGTTGTGATCCTCAGGTTAGAGCTGAAGGGAAGAAAGCAGCCATAAAACAATCTTCACTGGTAAAGTGGCTCCCTGTCATTACCCAGTTAAGTGGAGAGATGCTCTGATGAGCTGGCCGAGCATTACATGAGCAGCTGGGGAGCACGACCAGAGCAGCTTCTGGTGTCCTTTTAAAACATCAAAGGGCGAGCTACTGCCGGAGCACTTAGCCCCTATTGCTCATATTTAAACATGTTAAAATCTAACTACTGTTGAGGCCGTAGGAGTCTTAAGCCTTGAAACGAAATAATTCTTCGCAGTGCAGAGGGATGGCCTTTTAGGGAAAGGTTGAAAGAGAAAGTTAAGCTCCACTTGGCAAAGGTCAAGCCGTTTAGAGCTTTGTCAGGTGCAGACGGCCTTGCAGGTGTGACGTCCTCGGGCAGCAGTAAGGTCACAAGGCTTGTGCATTTCACCTGAGTGGAAGGTCGCTTGCTTCTTGATGGGAGCATGGTGACAGCTGATGTCTGTTTATGTGTAAATACAGACTGCGGTCAGCAGTGGGGCTTATTAATTAGAGAACGTATAAGCCGACACAGAGACCAAAATCATCTAACAGAAATACAAATGTCAATGACATTCTTCCACATGGAGAGGCCACATCATCTGGAATTTGGCTGGCTAGCTGGGGACCTTAGGCAACTCTGTTGGCTTCACGGGGACCTGTTTTTCTCAATATACAGAATGAGGAAGTGGTACATTTAGATTCCTGGCCTCTTTGATTTTGTGAAATTGTGGCACAAAATCGAAGGCCACACAGCAGAGAGGAAGGAAGTGGTCACTGGCGTCAACAGAACTGTCATGAAATTTTAGCTTAAAGGCTAACTCAGTGACATTGGGTATGCCACTTAAACTCTAATCTCTAGTTTCCTCATTCATAAAATAAAGGTATTTATACTGACTGCAGATCTGTTAGAAAATTAACAGAAATAGTGAACAAAAGCAATCAACTTATACCTGCTGATAAATGGTACCTGTGATTACATTTATCACACCCTGTAGACCCAGAGATGAAACCCATTGCAGAAGAATCAGTCTCTGAGCTGCAAGCCTCAGGAACGTCAGAACATTTAAAAACATTTTTTTAAGTGTGGTTTAGATGAGCTTCTAACATAAAGCCTGGCTGACTCCTGGTTTCCATAAAGAGGTAGATATTGAAAGAATGCAGGAGAAAGAGAAGGAATGAATGAATGCTAGCTCCATACAGTGTCTGGATCGATCACCTGGATCTGTCTGGAACTGACCATTCATGCAAACCTTCCCAGCAGCAGTCATGCTCTGGTGCGATAAATGGGATGTAATTATTCATTAAAACATCCTCTTAAAAATTAGGGTACTCTTTCAACAAGGAACATTTTGCATTCAGATATTCTACTAACACCCTCTGTCTAACATGTTCCTCATAATGTATTCCTTTAAAATTATGACCCCACTTTAAAGTGGAGCAAAGTGAGACTTAGAGTAATTAAATTTTTCCTGAGGTCATTTAGTTGCTACTGCTGCTGCTGCTAAGTCGCTTCAGTTCAGTTCAGTTCAGTTCAGTCCCTCAGTCACGTGTAACTCTTTGCAATCCCATGAATCACAGCACGCCAGGCTTCCCTGTCCATCACCAACTCCTGGAGCTCACTCAGACTCACGTCCATCGAGTCAGTGATGCCATCCAGCCATCTCATCCTCTGTCGTCCCCTTCTCCTCTTGCCCCCAATCCCTCCCAGCATCAGAGTCTTTTCCAATGAGTCAACTCTTTGCATGAGGTGGCCAAAGTACTGGAGTTTCAGCTTTAGCACCATTCCTTCCAAAGAAATCCCAGGCTGATCTCCTTCAGAATGGACTGGTTGGATCTCCTTGCAGTCCAAGGCACTCTCGTCATGTCCAATTCTGTGTGACCCCATAGACTGCAGCCCACCAGGCTCCCCCGTCCCTGGGATTCTCCAGGCAAGAACACTGGAGTGGGTTGCCATTTCCTTCTCCAATGCATGAAAGTGAAAAGTGAAAAGTGAAAGTGAAGGCTCTCAGTTGTGTCGCTCTAAGCGACCCCATGGACTGCAGCCTACCAGGGATTTTCAGGGCAAGAGTACTTGACTGGGGTGCCATTGCCTTCTCCAAAGGTCATTCAGCTAAGAACTAGTAAAACCAGGATTTAAACCTTATATTTCTGATGCTAAAGCCTCTGATGCTGACCCCTGGATTATATTGCCTAAAGTGTAATCTCAAGGTGTTCTCATATTAGTAGGAGAATGAAGACATGTGCACACATATACAGGAGGGGAAAACACTTAAGGACTATGAGAGCACAGAGGAGAGATGGCTCCACCAGGTAGATTAGCAGACAGTCTTCATATGTTTGCTGATCTTTGGGCTTGTCTTCGAGTGACAGGACAACTTTTTATAGTGAAAAAATGGAAGGGGAGAGGACTTTAAGCAAGTAAAATATAAGAAATGGCATAAAGAAACAATGTAAGAAGTGGCATAAAGAAACATACATAATTCTTTATGCCATTTCTTATATTTTATTTGCTTAAAGTCCTCTCCCCTTCAGACAGTAAAGAATCTGCCTGCAACAAAGCAGATGCGGGTTCAATGCCTGGGTTAGGAAGATCCCCGGGAGAAGGGAATGGCCACCCACTCCAGTATTCTTGCCTGGAAAATTCCAAGGACAGAGGAGCCTGGAGGGCTGTAGTCCATGGGGTCACAAAGAGTCAAATATGACTGAGTGACTTACATACACACATGGCTTAGGTTTGGGGATAAAATGGTCTAGTGGTCAAGAACAAAGACATTATTGGGCTCTCAGACTCTCTGACCCCAAAGAACCTGAGTTAAGTAAGACTCTTGGCTGCCAGTGAAGGCAGGTCCCATCCTTAGGAAGGCATGGTCAGCTGTGGAGCCTCATGGACCTCCGGAAGACATGGCTTGAAGACTAACAGGTTGTTTGTGCTCCTTTCTATATATTGAAATCATTTCTCCCTATTAAAG
The DNA here is from genome assembly GCF_027580195.1 of Bos mutus. Classification (NCBI taxonomy): domain Eukaryota; kingdom Metazoa; phylum Chordata; class Mammalia; order Artiodactyla; family Bovidae; genus Bos; species Bos mutus. Next base: position 12,302,459 of record NC_091640.1, on the reverse strand, counting down.
ATGCACTTTCTCAGAAACCTGGTGATCTTAACTACCAGAAACACCCACATTTAACATCTCACTTTTTCAAACACAAGTGAAATACTTAGGAGATAATGTCTCTCCAAAAAACTTGTGGATAAAGAATAACAGTCCCCTAGCTTAGGGGAAATATTCATCTCTAAATCAGTGAACTCTAGGCAGGACAGCATGGTCTGGTAAGAGCAGAACTCTTTGGTCAGGCTCTTGTCTGTGGCTGGAGGGCATGATCATAGCTAATTAATATGGAATCTCTTTCAGTAAGGATGCAACATTCAACATCATCTTCTTCTGGGATGGTGACATCATCATCACTGGTTTTACATCTGTGGCTTGTATAAAATAAAAGTCATGACATAAGAGAAAAATAAGGATTCCAAAATAAAAGGGAAGCCCCTTTTCACATTAAGTAAAGCTTATATGGGCAAGTCTCTTGTAAAGACAGACCCTTAGGAGATGTTTATGGTACAGTGTGTGATTCAGACTATGTTATTGATTACTTCAGACTTCCCTGGTGGCTCAGTGGCAAAAAATCTGCCTGCAATGCAGGAGACATGGGTTTGATCCCTGGGTCAAGAAGAGCCCCTGGTGAAGGAAATGGCAACCCCGTCCAATATTCTTGCCTGGGAAATCCCATGGACAGAGGAGCCTGGTGGGTTACAGTTCATGGGGGTCACAAAAGAGTTGGGAATGACTTAGCGACTGAAACGACAACTGACTAAGTCATCTACCTTCTTCATTCCAGTTCAACTGGTGCTTTTATGATTCAGGTCATGAGAGTCCAGGCCCAGAGGAGATTTTAACAGAAAGACAATGCCTGCAATGGCTACCAAAAGGATGATGTACCTATCAGGAAATGGAGCCTTTGGGAGGTGATTGGATCACGAGAGTGGGACCCTTGTGAATGGGATTAGTGACCTTGTAAAAGAGACCCCAGAGAAATCCCTCACCCCTTCTACCATATGTGGATACAGTGAGAGGACACCATCTATGAACCAGGAAGAAAGCCTTCCCCAGACACCCAATCAGCAACACTGTGACCTTGGATTTCCCAGTCTCTGTAACTGTGAGAAATACATTTCTGTTGTTGATAAGCCAAGTCTATAGTGTTCTGTTATAGCAGCCCAAACCAGGACAGTGCCTCTCCTGCTTCTGTAAATTAGGCTTTTCTGAATCACTGTCCTATGAGCAATAGAAACAAGTACCTGCTAGTAAGGTGATCAACCATCCCAGTTTCCCCAGGGCTGTACTGATAATTGGATTGAGAGTCCCACCTCCCAGGAAGTTCCTCAATCCCAGGCAAACTAGGCTGGTTGGTCACCTTACTCTACTCTGGCTGCATATGAGGCTAAGAAAGCAAGTGTCATTATCCTTAGAGTAGACGGTTTCTTGCAACACAGCAGAGGTGCTCAACTGTGCCATACTTCCAGGAAACAATGACAATTTTAGTCAGCTTCTCACTAAATTACTAACTGGAGCTTAAGGTATCAGAAAAAAAAAAAAGTCATTCTGTATTTACTGTGTGCATGCATGTGTGCATGCTAAGTTGCTTCAGTCGTGTCTGACTCTTTGTGATCTCAGGGACTATAGCCCTCCAGGCTCCTCTGTCCATGGGATTCTCCAGGCAAGAGTACTGGAGTGAGGTGCCATGCCCTCCTCCAGGGGATCTTCCCAACTCGGGGATCTTCCCAACTCAGGGATCAAACTGGCATCTCTTTTGTCTCCTGCATTGGCAGGCAGAATTTTTTTTACCATCAGCGCCACCTGGGAAGCCCCTGTGATATTTAGTAAGCATCTTTATTTTTACTTTTGGTCAATACAGATAACATCCACTTGATCACACTGGCTGGTCCATGGGTGGTCATGATATTCAAGCCAGGATGATCACAGACTCTGGGTTCTCCAGTCTGGATTGGATATCCAATTGTTTTGGGCTGCAACTGAGTCTCTTACTTTGCCTCCAACAAGGAAGAGACTAGAAACTTCTTAACACGGAAACTGAATGAGTTCATTCTATGCAGAGGAACAGAATCAAGGATAGAGAGACAGCAAGAGATAAAGAGGAGAGCAAGAAAGGGAGGGGAAAACAGACAACATCCTGTGAGTCCCTGAAAGGAGCCTCCCCATACCCACCCTGGCCTCCTATTATCATGTTAAGAGTTCTAATAAAGTCTTTTTTCTTAAGCTAATGTGGGTTGACTTTCTTGCCTTACAACCAAACAAATCCTTATTTGAAGGATTTATACTCTTCCAAGGTTTCATGCTTGTATCTGGGAAGGCTGGTAAAGACACAAAGGCTGGTTGCAGATACATGCTGCCTGAGAGTGTAGTTGAGGGAAAATAATTAGAATTGCTACAGTTTTGGATGTCTGAACGGCAGGCTCACTGCACACAAAACTATCACTTGCTTTAAATTATGCATGTGTGTTGGCTTATTACTTCTAGATTTAATTTATTCCCAATTAAGTTGTCTGTTCACCAGCCTAACTGTTATATATTCCACTTTCTAAACACCTCTATTTGCTTGTTTCTCCATATCTCATATAAAAGCATCCAGTCCTATGCGTAATTCTTAGGCTCATTTACCCCAGTACATCTTCCATTAGTGTTTGCTGAGCAGGTATAACATCTATAATTAATTGTTTTACTTATTTTGAGTCCAAAATGCCAATAATTTAATATCTCTCTTTTGCTGTCTAAATCCTCAAGCCTCTATCTTTGAGGACTCTCTTTTCTTAAGATGTGCATTAAAAATAAAAGAATACTATTTTCCTGGGATGATATAAATGGTTAGTTAAAAACTAAGGAAAAGAAAAAAAAAAACAGGAAAACATAGTAAAGTTGGTAACAAAATCTTGCAATGTTTATATTGCTTAGTTATTTTAAAACAGCTTCCAATAAGATTTCCAGGTACAGTCTGCAGAGTACACAACACATCAGCAGATAGTCAAGCATAGATTTTGTGTAAGATAAACAATGCCCATCAGGATTCTGGTCCATGGGAAGAAGCTTACCATCACTGTTAGCAGGCACACCCAGCGGAGCAAGTGTGAGCTGTGGTACATATAAGTGCTCCTGGTTGGACAGCCTAGCTTTGCAGATCATCTTTCTCCTGACTTAGGTCTCAAGTCCCATAATGTGGGCTATTTTTTTTCTCTCCCTTTTTTTGGCCGCACCATGTGGCATATGAGATCTTAGTTCCCTGACCAGGGATCAAAACCATGTCCCCTGTACTGGGAGTGCAGAATCAATCACTGGACCATCAGGGAAGTCCCAAATGTTGGCTATTCTTAATTCAAGTCACTGATGATCAGACAGAAGGGGTATAGAAAAGGGATAAGAAATTCAAGACCTGGTTGTCTCCCCTGGAATTCAAAGAAGCCCCCTTTTCAGCTTCTGCTCCATTCCTAGAACTTGAAGATAAAGTTTAAGGTAGACATGCAGCTGTCACCCCTGCAAAGCGCTTAGCGTGCTTAAGCCCCCAGAGTCAGTAGCACATTTTTTTTTTCCTCCTTAGGGGGCACATGTATATATGAATTTGATAAATATTATATGTATATTGCATTAGTGAGGTATCAGCAGTTCTTTTATGTATTTTCAAGTAGACTTTATTTTTAGGGCAGTTTTAGGTTTTATAGCAAAACTGAACGGAAAGTATAATGATTTTCCTTATATCTTCTAGCCTCACATAGGCATAGTTTGCCCCATTATCAACATCCTACACCTGAGTGGGGTATTTGTCATATTTGATGAACTTACACCGTCTTTATCACCCAGAGGCTATAGTTAACATTAGGGTTTAATCTTGGTGCTGTACATTCTGTGGGTTTGAATAAATGTACCCACCATTATGGGCTTCCCAGGTGGCTCAGTGGTAAAGAATCCGTGGAAGAACCCGCAGGACGTGGGTTTGATCACTGGGTTGGGAAGATCCCCTGCAGAAGGAAATGGCAACCCACTCCAGTATTCTTGCCTGGGAAATCCCTTGGACAGAGGAGCCTAGTGGGCTGCAGTCCATGAGATCTCAAAGAGTTGAACACGACTTAGCAACTAAATGACAACAAGCCATCATAATATCAGAGTGGTTTCACTGCCCTAAAAATTTGGGGTTCCATCTTATCATCCTTCCCTTCCTACTAGTCCATGACAACCACTGATTTTTTACTTTCTCTATAGCTTTGCCTTTTCCACAAAGTAACATAGTTGGCATCATACAGTATGTAGTCTTCTCAAATAGGTTTCTTTCACTTAGTAATAGCATTTAAATTTCTTTCATGACTTTGTTGTTGTTCAGTCACTCAGTCATTTTTGACTCTTTGTGACCCCATGGACTGCAGCATGCCAAACTTCCCTGTCTTTCACTGTCTCCTGGAGTTTGCTCAAAATCCTGTCTATTGAGTTGATGATGGCATCCAACCATCTCATCCTGTTTCCCCTTCTCCTCCTGCCCTCAATCTTTCCCAGCATCAGGATCTTTTCCAATGAGTTGGCTCTTCACATCAGGTGGCCAAAATATTGGAGTTTCAGCTTCAGCATCAGTCCTTCCAGTGAATATTTAGGGTTGATTTCCTTTAGGATTGACTGGTTTGATCTACTTGCTGTCAAATCATGACCTAATATATCATGACTTGATAGTACATTTCTTTATAGCACTGAATAATATTCCATTGCCTAGAGATAGCTCAGTTTATTTACTTATTTGCCTACTGACTGAGGGACATCTTGGTTGCTTCCAAGTTTGGACACTTACAAACAGAGCTGCTATAAAGATCTGTGTACAGGTTTTTTTGCGTGGATATAAAATTCAATTCTTTTGGGTAAATACCAAAAACATGATTGCTAGATTGTATGTTAAGAAAATATTAAATTTTGTAAGAAACTATCAGACTGTTTTCTAAAGTGGCTGTACATTTCATTGCATTTCCACCAGCAATGAATTATTTATAATTTGTTATAACTTTAATTTGTTCACTCCATTGGGTCTTCCTTAGATCTAAAAACTTGATGTCTCATCCTGCTTACATCCAACATCAAGTGAAAATCAAACCCTCTGCCTTCATTTCCTCCTATCACTGCCAAACTGCTTTAAAGAAAAATCTGTATGTGTTTTTTCCTTTCCTGCTTACTACCTTGCAAACCAACATCTATCTGGGAATTTCTTTCTCTATCAAAGAAGAAAATAATATAAAGCAATGATATTGAAGGTACCAATTATAACAGATTACTAGTTCTCACTCTGTTACAATTCCCTTCTGCCTTGGACATTATTGAGCTCCCGTCCGTGGAAATTCTCTTTTGCCTTGAGGACACTATTTTTCTGACCCTCCTTTATACCTTGATCTTCTCCCTTTTTTCAGCCTATAAAATATTTGTTCAATCGCTAAGTCATGTCTGACTCTTCGATCCCATGGACTGAAGCACGCCAAGTTGTCCTGCACTATCTCCCAGCTGTAAAATATAATTCCCTTTAATATTTTTCTTTATATTGACAGTATTGTTTGTATTTGTTATTATATGTTTCAATTATTGCAAGTGGCTCAGATGGTAAAGCATCTGCCTACAATGCAGGAGACCTGGGTTCGATCCCTGGGTTGGGAACATCCTCTGGAGAAGAAAATGGCAATCCACTCCAGTACTCTTGCCTGGAAAATCCCATGGATAGAGCAGCATGGTAGGCTACAGTCCATGGGGTCGCAAAGAATCGGACAAGACTGAGTGACTTCACTTGGTCTTGGTCTTGTGGACTAACCCAAACACATTTATCTCCAGATCTAGCCATCCACCAAATTCCAGTTTTACTTCTCAGATTAAACACTCAGATGGGCCCCCAGATATAAGACTTAGTGCCCCCAAATGAATGGACACTTTTTTCTCCTAAATCTCATTTACTCCGTGCCTTTTATTTCTACAGAAGCTACCATCACCATCATTTCCACTCCATCTCAACCCTCCAGGAAGCTGGGCATGGAAATCAACATTACTTTTTTTTTTTCTTTTGATCCCATAGATTGAATCAGTTACCAAGTTAAGTCATGTATGCTGCCACATACTCTTTTTTACTCTCTTCCCTTTCAAATGCTTCTGGTTCTTTATTTCTCATCTGGACTTCGGCAAGCAGCCTTCCATTCAGTGATTCACAAGTGCGAGTCTTGGCAGAATGTGGGGGCAGAAACAAGGCACATCCTGTTAAAGAGCTGTGGAGATATTAGCCGGCAAAAGCAGGCATGTGTGCTGGGCTTATCAGGCGTTTTATGAGTCTTGACCTTGAAAATGACACATGTGATGTTCTCCTACATCTAGATCTAACTCACACACTACAGGGGGAAGACAAAATGATCCACATGGAAGAAGAACAATTTAGATTTTCTGTTTATACTTATCCTGTTATCAAAAAAGAAAAAAAAAAAAAAGAAGAGGGAAGCTCAGTGCTCTCTGATGACCTAGAGGGGTAGATGGGGGAAGGGTGGGAGGGAGGTTCAAGAGGGAGGGAATGTATGTAAACATACAGCTGATTCACTTTGTTGTACAGCAGAAACTAACACAACATTGCGAAGTAATTATACTCCAATTTTTTAAAAATCCAAAGAATAGGGAACATAAGAGTTACTAGTATCTAATGTATGTCTCTCCACTGCCCCTTTCCCTTCCCACTGGGGGTAGTCTCACCTGTTACCTGGCAAGGTGAACAGTGGTTCTGACTTTTTTAGCAGGGCAGTGCTTTATATTTCAATTTAGGCATACCTCGATAATGAATTCACAGATTATTTAATCTAGCTTTAACTAAATGTACCCTCACAAAATAAAATGCTTAAAACTGCCACTAACGTTCAGGAGGTAATATGAGTAATATTAAGCACAAGCTAACAAAAAACATGGCAGAACTGACCTTTCCATTCCTAAATCAATTCTGTCACTTATATTACGACAGCACATAATTAAAATCTAGCCAGATAGGACATGAAATAAGTAAAGTACTCCAAATTAACAAGAAGACTTTTGGAATTTGGCTATATTTCCACTTTAGTTGAGGACAAAACCTCCATTCAGTGTATATTGTGCCTTGAGGTACTAGCTAAAGATAGTTTGTAGCTGTCATGATCAGTAAGATACAAAAAAAAAAAAAAGCCTAAATAGCATGATTAGTTACATAAATATACATGTGCATGTGTGTGTGGGTGTACAGGGAGAGTGAAGGCTTCCTTGGTGACTCAGACGGTAAAGAATCTGCCTGCAATGCAGAAGACCTGGGTTTGATTCCTGGGTCGGGAAGATCCCCTGGAGAAGGAAACTGCAACCCACCCAGTATTCTTGCCTGGAGAATCCCAAGACCAGAGGAGCCTGGTGGGCTATAGTTCATGGGGTCACAAGGAGTCTGACATAACGGAGCACTAACATACATCAAAAGTTTGTAAATGTGTATCTGAAATATTGTTCATTTCAGCTTTTAAATGACTATTTTTTTTAATACATTACAGCATAAATGAAATAAAGATATGAAAGTTTAAACTTTTTACTGAAAATATATATGAAGCAAAAAGTCTGGGGACAAATCTTCACCAGCTAAGACATGGAAACTTGCCACAAGTAAGCAAATTCATCACTTAGGTTAGCACCTGTATTTAAAATTTATTTTGTGTTACATTTAGAATGGAGCGATTTTTCTTAAATAGTATTTATCTTTTTGGTAAAAACAAGTAACTCATTTAAAAAGTTTTAATATATTAAAAGAAAAACAGGAAGATATTATCCTTCTCAAATTGAGGCATGAATCATGTGGGAAACATTAACCAGACAGTATTTTTTTTTTCTGGCCATGCCATGTGGCTTGTGGGATCTTGGTTCCCCAATCAGGGATTGAATCCCCTGGTCCATGAGAGTGAAAATGATGAGTCCAAACCACTGGACCACCAGTGGCTTTCCCAATGAACAGTATTCTTAATCAGATCAGATCAGATCAGATCAGTCGCTCAGTCGTGTCCGACTCTTTGTGACCCCATGAATCGCAGCATGCCAGGCCTCCCTGTCCATCACCAGCTCCCAGAGTTCACTCAGACTCACATCCATTGAGTCAGTGATGCCATCCAGCCATCTCATCCTCTGTCGTCCCCTTCTCCTCTTGCCCCCAATCCCTCCCAGCATCAGAGTCTTTTCCAATGAGTCAACTCTTCTCATGAGGTGGCCAAAGTACTGGAGTTTCAGCTTTAGCATCATTCCTTCCAAAGAAATCCCAGGGCTGATCTCCTTCAGAATGGACTGGTTGGATCTCCTTGCAGTCCAAGGGACTCTCAAGAGTCTTCTCCAACACTACAGTTCAAAAGCATCAATTCTTCAGCATTCAGCCTTCTTCACAGTCCAACTCTCACATCCATACATGACCACAGGAAAAACTATAGCCTTGACTAGACGAACTTTTGTTGGCAAAGTAATGTCTCTGCTCTTGAATATGCTATCTAGGTTGGTCATAACTTTCCTTCCAAGGAGTAAGCGTCTTTTAATTTCATGGCTGCAGTCACCATCTGCAGTGATTTGGGAGCCCCCCAAAATAAAGTCTGACACTGTTTCCACTGTTTCCCCATCTATTTCCCATGAAGTGATGGGACCAGATGCTATGATCTTAGTTTTCTGAATGTTGAGCTTTAAGCCAACTTTTTCACTCTCCACTTTCACTCTCATCAAGAGGCTTTGTAGTTCCTCTTCACTTTCTGCCATAAGGGTGGTGTCATCTGCATATCTGAGGTTATTGATATTTCTCCCGGCGATCTTGATTCCAGCTTGTGCTTCTTCTGGCCCAGCGTTTTCTCATGATGTACTCTGCGTATCAGTTAAATAAACAGGGTGACAATATACAGCCTTGACATACTCCTTTTCCTATTTGGAACCAATCTGTTGTTCCATGTCCAGTATTCTTAATAGATGCTATTTTTTTTACCTTTGGTCTGCAGTTTTCTTCCACTAATCACTGTTTCATGTATTTGTGTGTGCTTTCATTGTATAAAATTTCAGGCACATATTAGTCACTTAGCATTTTAGCATTAGAGAAAACGGAATACAAAAAATCAAAACAGTAAAAACCTGGGATTCTAAATCTGAATTGAAAATATCAGTATGAACTGATACCACATTTTCTCTTTAAAAATGTTTGTATTTCCCAGCTCTGCCCTAGAAACAATGACACATCGAGGAGCAGTGAGTATCCCCATGGTCTAGACTGTGGTCTCTAAATTCTCTGGAAAAGCTACTGATTTTAGATAGTCAGAAGAGAAAGGATTAAATGATCCTAGAACATCTTACTGTACCAAACAAACAAACGAACCTTATGAAAGACAAAATCAGAAGGATTCCTGGGCCAACACAACAACAATGTTATTATCTATACTCAAATTGGTAGATGATACTTCAAAAAATCTCTTTGATGACTTGGAGGATCTGGAGGATCTGAGAAAACTAACTTAATTTTCAAAACTCATAAACAAAAGGAAATCATCAAGAAATAATTTGATCTTACTGTATGTACTATACCACAGAGTAATGCAAAACTTTTTGATGAGTTTTTTTTTTTTTAATAGAAAGGCCAGCTATTAGAATATTAATGGAAAAATGGATCCAAGCAATGATCAACAAGCTACAAAGCTAGTGGGGATTTTTATAATTCATAAATCAAGCTGACAATTCTAAACCAACTGATTAATCTTAACAAAAGACAGCTAGATGCTCTATACCTTTTGATGCTATTCAACAGGAAGCACACACCACCACCTATTGAGCGTTCTTCCTAAGACAAGCAAGATAACCTTCAACAACATCAATCAAAGGCAATAAGCAAAACCTAGAATGTTGAAAACTCTAAAGGACAAATATTGCACTTTCTTCAGCCAACAAATTTTAAGAACAAAAACAAAAAAAGAGTAACAGAAACTTTTTAGATTAAAAACTTGAGAGGCATATCAATCAAATGTTTTCTGGCTCAAACAAAAAACTCCAAACAAAACCCAAACCAAATACAATTATGAGAAAGATGGGGAATTTTGACCATTGCTTTGATAATGTTGTTCAGTCACTCAGTTGTGCCTGACTCTTTATAACCCTATGGACTACAGCACACCAGGCTCTCTGTCCTTCACCATCTCCTGGAACTACTCAAACTCATTCCCATTGAGTTGATGATGCCATCCAACCATCTCATCCTCTGTGAACCCCTTCTCCTCCTGCCTTCAATCTTTCCAGCATCAGAGTCTTTTCCAATAAACCTGCTTTTCACATCAGGTGGCCAAAGTACTGGAGCTTCAGCTTCAGCCATCAGTCCCGCCAATGAGTATTCATAGATGATTTCCTTCAGGATTGACTGATTAGATATCTCCTTGCAGTCCAAGGGACTCTTAGGAGTCTTCTCCAGCACCACAATTATAAGCATATTCTTTGATAATGTTAAGAAATAATTAATGGTGTGTGTCTTATAATGGTAATGTGCATATTATAAATAAGTTAATGTTGGTACTTAAACTTTCTGGAATCTCAGTTCTGTTTCCTATTGTCTCCTTTTGCTCGTAGGTGGCTTTTCTTTGTTGTTCTGTTCTTTGAGTGAAAGATAAGCCTTCAGTTCTCCAGGCTTTCTAGACATGTGTCTAAATCATCTGCTTGTAGGGGTTGTTCTTGATTGGGTAAATGGGGGTTAATTCAGCTTCCAACTATTTTTGGCTCCTGTGGATTTCCCTTACATGCTTGCAACCTGTTATTTCAGAGAAAGTTTGTTACATTTTATTCAACATGTATAGGTATTCTGCAGTAGAAAAGTTTGCTGGTTATCTAATAATCTGAAACCCTGCTGAAATGTCCAATGGTGTTCTTCTTTACTTCTTAACTAGGGCCATCTGGTGATATCTGGGGAGTTTGACATACCCTGTAAATGTTTCAGTTAACCTACATTATAGGTTACTACAAAATCAAAAATATATATTAAGTTTCTCAAAATCCAGGATAATGTCATTTATAAGTTAATGTCTGTAGCACTGATTTAGTTGTTTGGAAAATCGTTGACAAATTTTTTTCTTGAAAAATATGTGTAATATGATAACAATTTTACATGGGACTGCCATTTGAAAAAGAATCTTTCACATGAAATGCATGGTTTTTGTATTGATGCATTATTGACACATTCCTTTTCCTCCTTTTACTTTGCTTATTGAAGAATGGTTTATTTGATGGTTAATTCTAGCCCACAGAGTCACTGTTAATTTAGATTGTTTATTTTTGTCCATTTCTAAACTATTTGCACTGGAAATCTGGTTGAAGCAATCTTGTAATTCTAAACTTCTTATGAAATATAGAACAATTATCATTGTATTCAAATAATGAAAGAAACAACGCAAGCGCTTCATTAATATCAGCTTGTGATTCTTGGTTTTCTGAACGGAACCATGAAAGGGTTTTGTGGATTTGTAAAACACCCTACAAATGTGGTTTTTCTAATTCCAGTATGGAGCACAGTGACTGACATGTAGGAGGAATGCAGCAAGCTTCATTGAGTGAATGACAGCTTTGAGTCTACAATTAGCTTTAAAAATGCTTCCAAATAATTTACCATCAGTTTATATGGAATATAACTGTAGTTATATTTTACTGTAGTAAAATTGCTATTATCAGATCCTTCCTTGAGAACTGGTGTCCCTTAAAGCCAAGCAAAGAGGGCAGCTCCAGCCATGGGACGCATGACACTGTTTGCAGATCCAAAGGGTGGACGTGGGAAGGCTGGGCGGGCTGGACTCCCGTGGACCTCGGTGTGTCTCCTGGTCCTGGTCAATGAAGCCCCACCGTGGTCTGGTTCCTACTCATGGAACACACCTCTTCTGCATTCCAGGAGTGGGCTTGAGCCTGTCCTGTCAGTGTGGAGTGAGTAGCCAAGCTTGGGCTTGCTCAGGGATTTGCAGGGTTCTGGGGTAACTCAGGGTGAGGAGCCCGCTGGCTGCGTTCCTGCCGCTTACCTTCAACATCGCTGGAGTGTGAGGAGCCCTGAGCCGCTGGTGCTCTGAGGTTCCCATGCTGAACCGGGCCCAAAGCCAGCGAGAGCCCATCCACACAGATCCTATAGCCAGGGATGCACAGCGACCAAGAGACAATAGTTAGTCCGCGAGGGAGCTAGTAATCAGTCAGAGCAGATTAACTGGGGAAGAAAGACAGACCTGCTTTTCATGTTAATGACTTCAATTCTGAAGAACAAAAGAGGAATACAAAGTGCTGTTTATTGCAAGATTATTTTTCTAAATGGATCATTTTTTCTGTGTATCTCTTGCCTTTGTTTCTTAAGCTTTTTTTAGAGAGATAATTGCATATGACATCTTTGTCATATGTGAATCTGCAAGGAGATCACACAGACACACACAAACACACATACACACACACCTTCAACACCATCCTGCAGCACAATCATGTCTTATCTTAAGGAAGCACATTACATCATCATAGAGATGACAGAGGAGAGGAAATTAATTCAATTCTGTGGATCAGAAGAATAAAGGGATGGACTTGCCTAGTAGTCCAGTGGTTAAGAATCCCCCTGCCAATGCAGGGGACACAGGTCCATCCCTTGTCTGGGAAGATGCCACATTCTGCAGAGCAAGTCAGCCCATGTGCCTAGAGCCTGTGCTCGGAAACAAGAGGAGCCACCCACTGCAATGAAAAGCCCAGGTACCTTAACAAGGGAGCAGCCCCTGCTCACTGTGGCTAGTGAAAATTTGCACACAGCAACGAAGACCCAGTGCAACCAACATAATAACTAAATAAAAAGAAGAAGAAAGGGATAATGAAAAAAAATATTTTCTTTTTTTGGTCCGACGAGGAAAATACAGACTGCCAAAAGTATCTTTTAAAATTAGGAGCATGGAGAAGAGTGGGTGATGCAGATGGTAGTCTAAGACTCAGCAAAGGAGTCGTTCCCCTAGGGTTCTCCAGAAAACCGTCTTTAAGCTCCTTGCTGCTCATCTGTGGAAGCAGGAGTGGGGCAGTCGTCTACCAGCAAAAATATTCATCTCATTTAACACTAGTGCATGTGTATTGTTATACTAGAAGGACAGACCTGTGTGATACAGGTGAGAGGCACAGTTAACCCTCACTGACAGAGCTGAATAAAGCAGAACACTATGAAACCACTGATAAAACCATTTGAGATATGCTTTGTTTTCCTCTAAGGGTTTCCTGACAGTTCAGTTGGTAAAGAATCTGCTTGCGATGCAGGAGACACTGGTTCAATTCCTGGGTCAGGAAAATCCACTGGAGAAGGGTTAGACTATCCATTCCAGTATTCTTGGGCTTCCCTTGTGGCTCAGCTGATAAAGAATCCACCTGCAATAAGGGAGACCTAAGGTTCTATCCCTGGGTTGGGAAGATCCCCTGGAGAAGGGAAAGGCCACCCACTCAAGTATTCTGGCCTAGAGATAGGGTCGCAAAGAGGCAGACATGACTGAGAGACTTTCACTTCCACTTGTTTTCCTCTAGAACATTTCCTCCTGCTGTCCATTCCCACTGAACACAATCACAACTGTCTGTGGATTATAATTATTGCAGAGACCTTCAGTCCAACATAGTTATCTGCAAACACTTTCCTGTTCTGGAATGCCTAGAACATACTGTGAGTAAAGCTTCAAGCAGTGAGCATTCATTATTATCCAAACATTCTAAGCTGTATCTCATAGCTCAAATGGAGTTTTAGAGTCAAATTAATTTGCTGGTCCTTTCTGTTTTCTTCACTCTTAGAAAACCAAATGTTAAACAAATAGCACATGGCTGAGAAAAAATAAGTGTGCAGTTCCTGAGACAGGTGATGCTCTGAAGAAGTGGGTTGATTGTTGAGGTGGGAAGTGAGGGGAGGAGGTGGTGGGAAGCGTAAGAAATAACAGCTATTTCATCTTGACCCTTTGGGTCAATGTCCAATGGCCAGAACCAGAAAGTCTGTGGTTTGGACTTTGTAGGTCCTCATAGCAATAATTGGCACTTGCAGAATTTATCATGCATTGGACAAAGTTCTCATAATAACTCCTTTGATCCCATGGGGGTTGCTAGGCTATTTTTGTACCTATTTTACAGATGAGGAAACTGAGGCTTAGAGAGTCTAAATATCTTGTCCATCACTAAATAGCTACTAAGTATGAGAATCAGGATTTGAATCCTGGAGTCTGGTTCCAAGATATATGCCCTTATCCACCACTGTGGACTACATTTGTGGTGATCAGGACCATGTGACTTAAGACCATAGGTTCTTGATCTGAATTCCAGTTGGGTGAACTCTAGCCTTTAATAGCACCTGTGGCTTGATGGTGGCGGTCTAGTCGCCAACTTGTGTTTGATTCTTGCAACCCTATGGGCTGCAGACTGCCAGGCTCCTCTGTCCATGGGATCTCTCAGGCGGGAATACTGGAGTGGGTTGCCATTTCCTCCTCCAGGGGATCTTCCTGACCCAGGGATTGAACTCACACCTCCTACCTTGCAGGAGGATTCCTTACCACTGAGCCACCAGGGAAGCCCTTCACCTGGGGCTTACATTATGCCAGCTTCTAGTCCCAGGTTCAGTTCAGTTCAATTCAGTCACTCAGTCCTGTCCGACTCTTTGCGACCCCATGAATCGCAGCATGCCAGGCCTCCCTGTCCATCACCAACTCCTGGAGTTCACTCAAACTCATGTCCATCGAGTCGGTGATGCCATCCAGCCATCTCATCCTTTGTCATCCCCCTTTCCTCCTGCCCCCAATCCCTCCCAGCATCAGAGTCTTTTCCAATGAGTCAACTCTTCTCATGAGGTGGCCAAAGTACTGGAGCTTCAGCTTTAGCATCATTCCCTCCAAAGAACACCCAGGGCTGATCTCCTTCAGAATGGACTGGTTGGATCTCCTTGCAGTCCAAGGGACTCTCAAGAGTCTTCTCCAACACCACAGTTCAAAAGCATCAATTCTTCGGCGCTCAGCTTTCTTCACAGTCCAACTCTCACATCCATACATGACCACTGGAAAAACCATAGCCTTGACTAGACAGACCTTTGTTGGCAAAGTAATGTCTCTGCTTTTCAATATGCTATCTAGGTTGGTCGTAACTTTTCTTCCAAGGATTAAGAGTCTTTTAATTTCATGGCTGCAGTCACCATCTGTAATGATTTTGGAGCCCAGAAAAATAAAGTCTGATACTGTTTCCACTGTTTCTCCATCTATTTCCCATGAAGTGATGGGACCAGATGCCATGATCTTCGTTTTCTGAATGTTGAGCTTTAAGCCAACTTTTTCACTCTCCTCTTTCACTCTCATCAAGAAGCTTTTTAGTTCCTCTTCACTTTCTGCCATAAGGGTGGTGTCATCTGCATATCTAAAGTTATTGATATTTCTCCCGGCAATCTTGATTCCAGCTTGTGCTTCTTCCAGCCCAGCGTTTCTCATGATGTACTCTGCATATAAGTTAAATAAGCAGGGTGACAATATACAGCCTTTACGTACTCCTTTTCCTATTTGGAACCAGTCTGTTGTTCCATATCCAGTTCTAACTGTTGCTTTAAGTAAGTGTAAATGTTAGTCGTTCAGTCACGCCCGACTCTTTGCGACCCCGTGGACTGCAGCCCACCAGGCTCCTCTGTCCATGAGGTTTTCCAGACAAGGATACTGGAGTGGGTTGCCATTTCCTTCTCCAGGGGATCTTCCCAACCCAGAGATCAAACCGGGTCTCCTGCACTGCAGGCAGATCCTTTACCGACTGAGCTACAAGGGAAGCCCAATACACAGAATTTTCATATGTCTTGAATGAACTCCGATCTACTAACTTTCCATGCATCTGCATGTTACTGGCTGTGTCCTCTACTCAAATGCAGACCCACTGGGCTGTTTCCTCACCTAAGACCCCCAGAGCCCTACAGGGCACCTAGCCTAGTGTGGACTCTTCGAAAAGACTGAAGGTATGTAGGACATCGGTATCACTGCTGACTGCTTAACTTCCCCAGTGAAGGGTTTTGTGTTCCAAATGTCTAGAGAGGAGCCTAATTTTGGAACTTCACTTTAAACTGACTCTTTTGAAGTTTCTTATTGAAAAGCTTCTCCGTTTCCAGCTCGTTTTCGGCAGAGAGGATACAAAGAGGAAGGCATGGAGACAGAAAGCTCAGTTCCCCCCTTGACTGACGTTCCTGCTGAAAATGCTAATAAGCCAGCACTGGGACTCCAGTCCTTGGTACATTTCCTGAATTGGTTTGAAAGGAGTGGACTGACCCTTGTAAATGAGTTTAACTTGCTTTTTCACATGGATAGAAACTGTCAGTTTTCTGTCATCTAAGCTGCCCTGGGTAGCTTCATGTTCCATGTGTCGGGAGACACGGTTTTCTAAAATTTCTGATTTCATAAAACCTTAGGAGGGACCTTTTCCTTTCCTAAGAAACATGCCACTGTGATGGACACTAAACCAGGCTCCTTCTTCTCCTCTTTACCTTTAGCTCATTGCCAAGGTCCCTGTCATCTCCTTGCTTCTTTTTAAATGTCTTTAATTTCTTCGAGAAATGGGAAGGCTGAGCCTGCTTTTCCATCTGCATTTGTCACTGTGCAGAGAAGAACTCAGGAGAGGTTTCTTGGGCTGAGGGACAGTAACCTTCAAATCTGTTGAAAAACTGCCTTAGGAAACCTATGTGAAGGCAAAAATGTCACGAGAAGCAGGTTACGGCTCCGGGGTCGGGGTGACATCAAATGGGGGAGCTCTGACCCTCTGATCTCCTTTCATCTGTCTCAGCCTGTTACTGTGATTAGCAATTTCCTCTTCCTGAGGCTCAGGCCTGACCCTGTAGAAGGTTCCAGAAGCCTAGACCTGGAGACATTACTTGTGACACCCAGAACCACAGGTCAAAGCTCATAGAATCTTTTTCTGTCCCATTCTCAGTTTTGCGAAGACACCATGAAGGCACAACATACACAAGGCTGCCAAGAACAAAAGCTATTTCCTCCGTCTCTCCTCTGTTTTCTACCCTTTGGTTTAAAAGAAATATTATCTGATTACTAACAAAGAGTGCCTTCTCTTTAATGCACCCCACACATTGCACATGTGAAGGGACCCTACAATTTCAGGCAAGAAAAAGAGAATTGATGCTTTCAGGCATAAGGGCCAATAATTACAGTGATTTTCTATTCCTTGGATCTCTGATTGCCAATATCTTCAGATGGCTTCAAATGTCATTTTGCAGCTTCAGATATAGCTTCAGTGTTGCTGTCTAACATTCCAGTAAGTATTGACAATTTGTCTTTGAATGGATGACAGTGTTAGAGCTTTATTCAAGTGGAAGAAAACAGGAGCCGTTTTACACTGGCTTTCTAGAAAGAGAGGAATATTCCAGGCAAACAGCTTTGGTTATAGGGTCATGTGCACTGGAGAGAGGCAGTTGTCCACGGTGGATCAACAGCAGACAGCACTGTTTCCTTGGAAGGACTTGTGTATAAAGGTCCAGAAGCAATTACACTATGCAGGTATTTATCCCCTTTAAAAATTTAGGAGAAAATGAGAAACGACATCACTAATAAGGAACGTCACATGTGCATGCTAAGTCGCTTCAGTTGTGTCTGACTCTTTTGTGACCTCCATGGACTGTAATCCGCCAGGCTCTTCTGTACATGGGATTCTCCAGGCAAGAAAACTAGAATGGGTTGTCATTTCCTTCTTCAGGGGTATCTTCCCGACCCAGGGATTGAACCCTGGTTTCCTGCATTGCAGGCGGAGTCTTTTCCACTGAGACACTGGGGAAGCCTCGAGGAATGTTAGAGGAAACAGCGGAGCAACTGCAAATGCTATAAACTGCCCTCAGTCTCTTCAAGGACTTCTCTGCTACTGCCCACACGGAGACTGAGGGTGACTGCAGGTTTACAACCACAGACCTGCTTGTTGGGTTGACCCTATCCCATTCACCAGATAGTCAAGCCCCTTAAATGCTTTCCACTCAAAATTCTCTGGTTGGTTGATGTGGTTTGAGTGAAGAAACACTGGCCTATTCTGTTTTTAATACTCAAGGTGCAACCCTAAACCTACATAAATGTACTGTGAATATTTTATGATGAGTTATATTGCCTCACCTTGGCAGTGAATTTTCCAGATAATATTGCCAAATGTCATGACAATTTTGATGCTAATGTTAACTGGCCTTTTGGTAAATTATTTTGGGAAACACAATTGTTAACATCCCTTGGTAATAGTCTCTATTTCTTTTATTTATTTTTTTCCTCAACAGCTTTCACTTGTAGAGTCCCTGAATCCAAAGAAACTCAATCTTTCCCTATTTGTGGATATTATATTTTAACCCTGATTTGTGATTTTATGGCAAAATGACTTCTCACTAGCAAATGCTAATGACTTTACAGTATAGAAGTCCTTAACAACCCTGTTTTGATTTTTATCATATTTCTCTACCTGCCCATTCCCCTGCCCCCACCCTCATCCACGAAGAGTCCCTTTCTGTTGTTTCCGCGCATGTGCATGATGCCAGGCTTCCCTGGTGGCTCAGACAGTAAAGAATATGCCTGTAATGCAGGAGACCTGGGTTCAATCCTCAGGTTGGGAAGATCCCTTGGAGAAGGGAATGGCAACCACTCCAGTATTCTTGTCTGGAGAATTCCATATTCAGAGGAGCCTGGTGGGCTACAGTCCATGGGGTCACAAACAGTCAGACACTACTGAGTGAGTAACTACTACTACTACTAAAGCCTATCATTTGCTCCTCCTGCTTATTCTTCAACCAAGTTTTAATCCTCTGTTTGTGACAGCATAATCATTTCCACAGGAACCAATTATAAAGTTCCAAGACAAGGATTAGACTTCAGGTGGCCAATAAGCAACAAGGAGCTGATGAATTCTGAAGCAGGGTGGGGAGTGGGGCGGGTCCGGGAGGAGGGGGGGGAGTGCCATTTATATGCAAATCTTTAAAGTGGTGAAGGAGAGTGGGGAAACACTGGAGAAAAAGAACTAAATCATAAACAGCATTGTCTTAGACCTGAAAAGGCTTTTTTTTTCCCCCTTATTTTAGAAATTCAGTGGGCTTTTGCTGCAGCTGCAAATTGATTTGATCTTTCTTTCTTTCCTTCTTTTTTCTTGCTTCATTCATTCATTTTTAGTTTCAGAGGATTAGACTTGCAATACTAAATATGGCTGTTAAAGGAGGGGTGCTTAGGATGTCTATGTCCTTTTGAATGTACTCTGTGGGGAGGGATGAAGAGAGGATCTGCTTAGTGATTGTCTCTACTTCTAAAACAACCTTCAACTGCCACATGTTTGTGTTTTTAAGAATGCTTTTCTCGTAGTTTATTTCTAATCACATAGCATTGTGATCAGAAAAGATGCCTGATACAATTTCAGTTTTCTTAAATTTACCAAGGCTTGCCTTATGGCCCAGCATGTGGTCAATCCTGGAGAATACTTTGTGTGCACTTGAGAAAAGTGTGTACTCTGATGCTTTGGGGTGGAATACTCAATAAATATCAATTAATTCCAACTCCTCTAAAGTGTCATTTTAGGCCTGAGTTTCCTAATTAATTCTCTGTCCAGATGGTCTATCCATTGATGAAAGTGAGGTATTAAAGAAAGTGAAAGTGAAGTCTCTCAGTCGTGTCCGACTCTTTGCAACCCCATGGACTGTAGCCTATCAGGCTCCTCCATCCATGGGATTTTCCAGGCAAGAGTGCTGGAGTGGATTGCCATTTCCTTCTCCAGGGGATCTTCCCAACCCAGAATCGAACCCAGGTCTCCTGCATTGCAGGCAGATGCTTTACCGTCTGAGCCACCAGGGAAGCCCTGAGGTAATAAAGTTCCCCACTATTATTGTATTACTGTGATTTCCCTCTTTATGTTTGTTAGTATTTGTCTTACATATTGAGGTGCTCCTATGTTGGATGTATATATATTTATAATTGTTATATCTTCTTCTTGGATCGAACCCTTGATCATTATGTAGTATCCTTCTTTGCCCCTTATAACAGTCTTTGTTTTAAAATCTATTTTGTCTGATATGAATGTTGTTACTCTAGATTTCTTATGAATCCCATTTGCATGAAATGCCTTCAGAGGGACTGTCCAGGCTTCATTCTGAATGTAGGGGCACTATGGCCACACCACCCTGAACACACGCAATCTCATCTAAATATACGGGCAGAATGTTACAGTGAGATATCTGGGGCCTTTCTGGTTCAACTTAAAGTAGCAAGACACAAGTGGAACCTTTGTGAGTTTCCAATTTGGGGAGGAATATTCTATAAATATCAATTAACTCACTTAATTAAGAACTGTGGTGTTGGAGAAGACTCTTGAGAGTCCCTTGGACTGCAAGGAGATCCAACCAGTCAATCTTAAAGGAGATCAGTCATAGGTGTTCATTGGAAGGACTGATGCTGAAGCTGAAACTCCAATACTTTGACCACCTGATGTGAAGAACTGACTTATTGGAAAATACCCTCATTCTGAGAAAGATTGAAGGCATGAGGAGAAGGGGATGACAGAGGATGAGATGGTTGGATGGCATCACTGACTCAATGGACATGAGTTTGAGTAAATTCCAGCAGTTGGTGATGGACAGGGAGGCCTGGTGTGCTGTAGCCTATGGGGTCACAGAGTCAGACACGACTGAGTGACTGAACTAAACTGAACATCTAAAGTGTTGTTTAAGGCCTAAGTTTCCTTATTAATTTTCTGTCTGGATGGTCTATCCAGAAACTATCCAGAGACTATCTGAAAGGTTACCAATAATTCTTTAAGGATAAGAACTTTTTCTTATTAATTTATACATTCTCAGATTCTAATATAGTAACTGACATGTGGTAGGCACTCAGTACATTAAACAGATATGTAGTAAGCACCTACTAATATCCCTGGTGATGGGGAATTCAGCACAAACCAAGATGGTGGTCTTGTCCTCATGAAGCTGATGTTACAATGAAGAGGCAGAAATTAGCCAATGTGATTTAACATGTAATCAAATAATTAGTACAATTTCGATAATTATAGCTATAAGTAGTATAACGAAAAACTCTAGTCGGGGACTTTCTTGGTGGTCCAGTGGTTAAGACTCTGCACTTCCATGGAAGGGGACATAGGTTCGACCCCTGGTCGCGGAACTAAGATCCCACGTGCTGCATGGCGTGGCCAAAATATATATAAAAATTAAGTTATGGTGAATAAATTTCCTTTTCTTAAAAAAAAAAACAAAAAACAGAGAGAAAAGTGGGGGAGGACACAGGTAGACTGGAGTTTTGGTTTATTGAAAGTCTCAACTCCGGGTCTTAGGGGCTTGCTTACAAAATGTGTTGTTCAGCATTAATGAAACCAAAGGTCCTTTCTTGTGCCATCATTTTCTGATTCCTTGATGCAGTGGAGGAATGAAGTTGGTTTGTGCTTCTGGGAGATTTTCAGTCATTTTTAATCACTACAATCATCCAAAAGGCTGTTACAGGAGCCTTGGAAATATTCTTAATTTTCATCAATCAGAAGTGTCAGTGTTAGTTGCTCAGTTGTGTCCAACCCTGTGACTCCATGGACTGTAGCCCACCAGGCTCCTCTGTCTATGGATTTCTCCAGGCAGGAATACTGGAGTGGGCTGCCATTTCCTTCTCCAGGGGATCTTCCCGACCCAGGGGTCTTACCCAGGTCTCCTACATTTCAGGGGGATTCTTTACCATCTGAGCCACCAAGGAAGCCAAACACAGCAAGCAAACACAGATGGGTGATTTTATTTTAATCATCTTCTTTCTGTCTTTGTCCACTTAACTTAAAAAAGCAAATAACAGAAAGGGTGAAAAGGAACATGGAAAATAGGACAAAATGCACTATTTCTGTTGACACTACCAGTAGTGGTGGTTTTCCCAAGGGTAAGAGAAAAGCAAAAGTGCCTGAGACCAAAACTGGTATGCAGAACATACCAAGACATCCTAAAATCAATTTTTAAAGAAAATTCAAATCAATTAATAATAAAGATGCTGAGCCTCATTAATAATCATAGAAATGATAACTGCAAAAACAATGAATGATCTGCTTATAAACATAAAATTTTAAAAATCTGACCGTCATGAAGGTCATTGAGGAAATATAGAAATTAAACAATTTTGGAGGTTGGGGGAGATTTACACAACTGCTTTCAAGAATTCTCTAGTTCTCAGAGACTATGGTTGTACATCGTGTATTCCCTTCTAGGAATAACTCTGAGAAATCCTTACACACTGCACACATGGAAACGACTCCCAAAGCTCACTGTGGCATTGTTGGCATTGCTAGTATAACAGAAATCTGAAGTCATCAACAATCCCAGTAACAGAATAATCACATCAGATCAGATCAGATCAGATCAGTCACTCAGTCGTGTCCGACTCTTTGCGACCCCATGAATCGCAGCACGCCAGGCCTCCCTATCCATCACAATCTCCCGGAGTTCACTCAAATTCACATCCATCGAGTCGGTGTTGCCATCAGCCATCTCATCCTCTATCATCCCCTTCCCCTCTTGCCCCCAATCCCTCCTAGCATCAGAGTCTTTTCCAATGAGTCAACTCTTCTCATGAGGCGGCCAAAGTACTGGAGTTTCAACTTTAGCATCATTCCTTCCAAAGAACACCCAGGGGTTATCTCCTTTAGAATGGACTGGTTGGATCTCCTTGCAGTCCAAGGAACTCTCAAGAGTCCTCTCCAACACCTCAGTTCAAAAGCATCAGTTCTTCGGCACTCAGCTTTCTTCACAGTCCAACTCTCACATCCATACATGACCACAGGAAAAACCATATCCTTGACTAGACAGACCTTTGTTGGCAAAGTAATGTCTCTGCTTTTCAATATGCTATCTAGGTTGGTCGTAACTTTTCTTCCAAGGAGTAAACGTCTTAATTTCATGGCTGCAATCACCATCTGCAGTGATTTTGGAGCCCCCAGAAATGAAGTCTGATACTGTTTCCACTGTTTCCCCATCTATTTGCCATGAAGCGATGGGACCAGATGCCATGATCTTTGTTTTCTGAATATTGAGCTTTAAGCCAACTTTTTCACTCTCCACTTTCACTTTCATCAAGAGGCTTTTTAGTTCCTCTTCACTTTCTGCCATAAGGGTGGTGTCATCTGCATATCTGAGGTTATTGATATTTATCCTGGCAATCTTGATTCCAGCTTATGCTTCTTCCAGCCCAGCGTTTCTCATGATGTACTCTGCCTATAAGTTAAATAAACAGGGTGACAATATACAGCCTTGACGTACTCCTTTTCCTATTTGGAACCAGTCTGTTGTTCGATGTCCAGTTCTAACTGTTGCTTCCTGACCTGCATATAGGTTTCTCAAGAGGCAGGTCAGGTGGTCTGGTATTCCCATCTCTTTCAGAATTTTCCACAGTTTATTGTGATCCACATAGTCAAAGGCTTTGGCATAGTCAGTAAAGCAGAAATAGATGTTTTTCTGGAACTCTCTTGCTTTTTTGATGATCCAGCAGTAAGGAGAAGCAGGTGCACTTTGCTGAAGCAGCCATGAAGAGATACCCCACATCCAAGGTAAGAGAAACACAAGTAAGATGTTAGGTGTTGCAAGAGGGCATCAGAGGGCAGACACACCGAAACAGAATAGTCATCCTAATCTTGGTGTTTTTATAACATGAAACACCGTCCAGCATTTAAGTGAACTTTGCAGATAAATCTAAAAAGTACATAATTTTAAGCAAAACAAAACCCCTAAACATTTAATTTACAAAGTGATACATAAAGAATCACACAAGTTATGTAAAGTTTTAAAACATCCAAAATAATTACATATACTTGTATCTCTTTCACACACACATGAACCATGGAAGCTAAAATCAGGAACTGGATTATAGGAGGCAAGGGGTGGGAACTGGTAAGCACACAGAGGGCTTCATCTCTATCTGAATGTGTGATTTTCTTGAAATATAAAAGCAAATATGGGACAGTGCCAAGATTTAATGAAGATGGATTGTAAGCACTTGGGTACTTCTTTTATTTGTCTGTACTTGTGTGGCCACCTGATGCAAAGAGCCAACTCATTGGAAAAGACCCTGATTCTAGGAAGACTGAAGGCAAAAGGAAAAGTTGGTGGCAGAGAATAAGATAGATAGTGCCACTGACTCAATGGACATGAACTTGAGCAAATTCCAGGAGACAGTTAAGCACAGCAGAGCCTGGCATGCTGCAGTCCATAGGGTCACAAACAGTCAAACAGGACTCAGCAATGGAACAAAAATTTTCAGAATGCTTGAAGTGTTTCACAATGAAAAAGGAGAAAAGATCCCATTTCTCTGTGTTATTTGGTACCCATCGCTGCTGGAGAGCCTTCTCAAGCCTTCAGCACTCCATCTGCACAGAGTGTGGTATGAGGTACCCCCAGCTTGGAGCAGGGATCTCCCATTGTTGGGGGCAGAGCCTCCCACCTACTTCTATTTAGAACAAATTATCATTTGGGGATAAAGCAACTGGAAGCCTGAAGCCTTTTTTTTAATCCTACAAATCCTTCCAGGGACCCTGCATGCCAACCCAGTTGCAGGTGAAACATCTTTAGGCTAAAGACTGGGTTCAAAATCAAGGAAAGGGCTGGGAACGGCTCTTCTAAGAAACTCGTGGTGAAATGAAAACAAGAGAGTATTAACCTGAGTTGGAGACAAAAACATTTTGTTTTGAGAAAAGACTTGATATTATTTGTAGGCAAAAATAACAGTAATTGCAAGCAAAGCTCCATCTGTCAGAAGCATATTTCATTAATGGGTTAACAAGGAAATTGCCTGGAAATTTTTCTTGCCAATAAGAATTTAAATTAGAATATTTGCAGAGAAATAAGTGAGGCCATTTTTTATCTTTGAAGGGGACTGAGAGACTTCTATAAGAAAAATAACTAATTTGGTCACTCTTCAGTCTAATAAATGTTGAATTATATAAGTAAATTCCAGTAAAAATAACATAAATTCAAACCCAACATTTTCATTGAAATTAATTTGAGGCAAATATCTGCTTGGACAGCTGGCTTAGAACCGAATAAACATTTACTTCAGTGTCACGAACACACTGGGTTCTATTTATTAATAGTTAACTCTTTGATGAGACATTGAGAAACAAGAGGTCCCTTGTGTGGACCAGAAGTGCTATAGCACCGTGCGGACTGCAGAGGGCACTCTAGGGAGCAGTTAAGAGAGTGATGGCAGCCATGGATGACAAGGTGCAGATATAAAACTCAACCCATAGTTTTATTTGAAATTAGTTCCTTAGAGAAGATGACATTTCTGCTTTAATTATTTCAGCATCTTAATGAAGAGGTATAGTGAGTGTCACAGAAGTGGGGCCCACATAACGTACAAATAGCTAAAAGAGAAACATGCTATGGTTACTAGGCTTTTTCTCCAAATGATGACCCAGGTGGCGCTAGTGGTAAAGAACACGCCTGCCAATGCAGGAGACATGAGATACGGGTTCCATCTCTGGGCTGGAAAGATCCCCTTGAGGAGGAAATGGCAACCCACTCCACTATTCTTGCCGGGAGGGTCCCACGGACACAGGAGTCTTGCGGGCTAAGGTCCATGGGGTTGTAAAGAGTTGGAGGCAACTGAAGTGACTTAGCATGCACTACACGGATACAATTTTTAGGATCTTATTTGGGAAAATATTTGTCTAACTGCACCTATTACTTTAGCACAGTATAGACAATTATTGGAGAAGGCAATGGCACCCCACTCCAGTACTCTTGCCTGGAGAATCCCATGGACAGAGGAGCCTGGTAGGCTGCAGTCCATGGGGTTGATAGGAGTCGGAAACGACTGAGCGACTTCACTTTCACTTTTCACTTTCATGCATTGGAGAAGGAAATGGCAACCCACTCCAGTGTTCTTGCCTGGAGAATCCCAGGGACGGGGGAGCCTGGTGGGCTGCCGTCTATGGGGTCGCACAGAGTCGGACATGACTGAAGCGACTTAGCAGCAGCAGCAGCAGCCAATTATTGGGCTTCCAGAGTGGTTCAGCGCCTGCCAAGCTGGTGACGCAAGAGGCATGGGTTCAATCCCTGGGTGGGGAAGATCCCCTGGAGGTGAAAATGGCGGTCCACTCCAGTATTCTTGGTGGGAAAATCCCGTGAAGAGAGGAGCCTGGCAGGCTACAGACCGTGGGGTCTCAAAAAGTCAGACATGACTTAGTGACTATCCCACCACCACCACAACAATAACTAACAACTATTGAAATAATAATAGCTCAAAAGTAAATTGTTCCAAACCTGGCGGTATCAGGGGAGGGAACAAACCCAGCACCTGTCAGGAAATGAGCAGGTTGCTTTGCTTAACTCTTTATGGCAATTTTATAAGTACTATTTTTTCTTTCTATTTAAAAGTTGAGAAAACAGGTATGGATGGTCAGTTTATTGCTTAGCATCACACAGATGACAAATGATGGAGCTGAGAGTGGGAGTCAGGACGAAGCCATGGACCTTGTTCTTACTCTCTTACTTTTTTATTGTTTGCTTGGTATAATGTTCAGAATACATGTATCCTTTTTTTTTTTTTTTAATCTTTGCCATAATTGTTGACTATGATCTTTGGCTATAGTACAAATTTGAATTATCGTTTTTTCAAAAATGCTGTTTATCTTTTATAAAAAAACGATAATTCAAATTTGTACTATAGACAAAGATCATAGTCAACAATTATGGCCAAAGATTAAAAAAAAAAAAATTTTATAGAGACAACTGACCATATTCTTAACCAACAATGGGTCGTAACCTACTTAACTATGGAAGCATCCAGAAAGGGTAGTGAAAAGATTTTCTAGGCACAAGAAGCAGTGTGAGTGAAAATAAAGGCCATGAGAGAATCTGTAGCATGGTGGGAAGTAGAGACAATTCTATATGACTAAATCATGAAGCCTGGAGTGAAATAATTATGGTTTCTTGTTTCTTCTGTCTTAATGACCATGCAGGAAAAAAAAAAAAGACTTGAGATGTTTCCTTGAGCAACGGAATGGAACGGAATAGAACAGAACATAACAGAATAGATGGGAACAAAACAGATAATTATAGCCGCAGGCTTTCTCTTATCTCTAAGGAGTGTCCTGACTTTGCCTAGTTGGAATTTCCTCTTCCTCTGGCTTCATTATGGACAGCCTGTAATAAGGGCATTGAGAACTGTCAGAAGAATAGGCAGATCCTGGAAGGTGGGCAGAGGAACAACGAGGAGGGTTTGGAAAGTTTGAGAAGCGGGCTTCAGGCCTGAGAAGAAGAATGTGGGGAAGTCCCAACTGTCCACCTGAGATGGGCAGTAACAGGGCTGGGCTTGTTAATGAGGCTTTACTGTATATCATTCATGTCTCCCTTGTCCACCCAGTCATTTTTCCTGTAAGATTACAGAAAAATCACTGTATCTTCTCTTCTCCTAGGCTACTTTAACAAGGAATAAAACTTGTACATATTTAAATTAATAAACTCTTTCACATATTTAAAATGTATATAAAAACATATACATTGTTTTTGCATACATTTTAAATTATTAGGAGTGGTTGTTTACAAATCTATTTTCTACTTTTCCCCAAGAAATACAAGTATTCTTTATTACTCTGATGATATCCATTAGGGAGTCAAGTTCTTTATCAGAAATGATTCTAAAAAGTTTATAATAATTTTAGCAAATGATTTTTAATTTATCTTCAAAGTTGATTAAAAGAAATGTATCCAAGTAGTCAAAATACTTTGTACATTAAAACCTAAAAGAGAAGGAAAGACATTCCCCTGCCTATAGATATAAATACTAATCCACATATTTGAGCTCAACTATGCCTCAATGCACTAAAAATTGCAGATACCATGTAGAATTGCATTCAAAGCTTTTAATCACTTTCTCAACATCAATACATTTTCAAAGAAACTGGCTTGGGATAAAAAAATCAAACATGGGAAAGTC
Source organism: Bos mutus (assembly GCF_027580195.1). Classification (NCBI taxonomy): domain Eukaryota; kingdom Metazoa; phylum Chordata; class Mammalia; order Artiodactyla; family Bovidae; genus Bos; species Bos mutus. Next base: position 12,274,551 of record NC_091640.1, on the reverse strand, counting down.
ATTGAATTTCAATCAGCAATTCATTACACAAAGTTCAAATGTGGAAGCAATTACCACTAAGTTTTCTTAGAATTGAGTTTTATCAGACAAATACAAATGATTATAAACAGTCTTAAGCCATCTTATGGCCTTTAAAGAAACCCAACTCCTGTCAAAAATGTACACATTCCGTTGACTGTTATTCCACCTGTGAATTTTCTAAAGGAAATATTCCTCCCTGTTCTCAGACACAATCCTTTAACTACTTGTCAATTCTGCTTCTTTTTATTTTAAAGAGAAAGTGTGATTTCTCAGCTTCACGTATGTTTAAGTTCATCTCAGTGGCATTCCTGTGAAATTCAATAACTACCTTAATTCAATGTGTGCACACCTATTTGCACAGAATCTGAAAAGAATCGGGATGAAAAATCTGAGCTGGGAATGGATAGCATTAGTTTCAAGCAGAAACCTATACATTTTTAACTGTACATAAAAATGTGTTCCTAAATTCTGAGAGCAGCTGCAGTTTTGAAATTACTTCTGGATAAAAATATGTAGAAGTGGAAACGTTTATTTGTACCCGTTTTGTAAGATTCCACATATAAGTGACATTATGTGATATTTGTCTTTCTCTGATTGACTTCACTCAGTATGTCAATTTTTAGGTTCATCCATGTTGCTACAAATGGCTTCTTTCATTCCTCCTACGGCTGAAGAGTATTCCATTGTGTACCACATCTTTTTGTCCATTACTCTGTTGATGGACATTTAGGTTACTGCTATGTCCTGGCTATTGTAAATAGTGCTGCTCAACACTCTGTAATGACCTTTATAGGAAAAAAATCTAAAAAGTGTGAATATATGAATATGTATAACTGATTCACTTTGCTGTACACCTGAAACTAATACATTGCAAATCAACTATGCTCCAAATTAAAAAAAAAAAAAAAAAAACATAAAAATATGTAGAAGTTGAAAAGAAGGCAAAAAGGACAGGTGGCATATATTTTAAGTGTTGCATAGAGGTGAATGCTGTCCAAGAATTAAACTGTCTAGACAGTTTAACCAGCTCTTTAATCTTGACAAAAGGCCCCAGGTGTAGTGTAGCTCAACGTTAAAGTAGAGATACAAATAATTTGTCTGATGGACCAGATAAGCACAAAGTTTATGGCCCTTTGGGACATGTACCAGTTTTGTATCTAATTCAAGAATCTTACCATCTCATAAATAACCCAGCTTCTAAAATGCTCTCTGAATCAGTCATAACATTTCCTTGTCTTTCTATTAATTAATGAGTTAAGTAGAATCTCTTACATGTGGTCATATTATATTTGTGCAAGAGATAGGATTTTATCTTTTGGAAAATTTTAATTTCAGTGTCACTGAAACAACCAGAATCAATGATAAAGATAATGATCCAAGTAAGACTTTCTATAGAAAAGAATGTTTAAAATTGGATGGAAATTAAGGGGAATAAAAGGCCCATTTCATATTGAAAACAATAGAATTGGAATATTAATATGGAATATGGAAACAAGAGAATTTGTCTGATCTGAATTTTACCACAAATGAAAGTTTTGTTTCCATCCATCATTTAATTATTCCAGAATGTCTTATTTCTTTAAAAGGAAGATATCTAATACATGTAGCTATACATTTCAAAGAAATAGAAAAAATGAAATAATTTTGGTCATAATAGAGCCACATGCATGAAAAGCTAAACATTATATAAAATGGGATTTAATGGGTGATAAAGTAAAATGGTAAAACATAAAGAAGCAATACTATGCTTCAAAGCTAGTAATAATTTGTTGGGTGCTGTCTAAATGCCAAAAGATGTAAAAACAAAATGATGTGATTGACAAGGGCTTAATTTACAAAATATATAAGCAGGTCATGCAACTCAATGAAAACATAACAATGACAAAAAACCCAAACAACCCAATCAAAAAATGGGCAGAAGACCTAAGTAGACATTTCTCCAAAGAAGACATACAGATGGCCAATAGGCACATGAAAAGATGCTTAATATGCCTAATTATTAGAGAAATTTAAATTAATTTCACAATGAGGTATCACCTCCAACCAGTCAGAACGGACATCATTAAAAAGTTTACAAATAACAAATGATGGAGAGGGTGTGGAGAAAAGGGAATCTGCCTACAATGTTGGTGGGAATGTAATTTGGTGCAGCTACTATGGAAAATAGAATGCAGGTTCCTTAAAAAACTGAAAATAGAGTTAACCACATGATTCAGCAATCCCTGGGCATATATTTGGAAAAGACAAAAACTCTAGTTTGAAAAGATATATTAACCCTAATGTTCGTAGTAACACTATTTACAATAGCCAAGACCTGGAAACAACTTAATATCCATTGACAGATAAATGGATAATGACAAGGTAGTATATATGCACAATGGAATACTATTCAGCCATGAAAGAGAATGAAATAATGCCATTTGCAGCAACATGAATGGATCTAGAGATTATCATACTAAGTGAAGTAAGTCAGAAAGAGAGACAAATACCATATGATATCACCAATGTGAGGAATCGAAAATATGACACAAATGAATCTATTTATGAAACAGCAACAGAGTCACAGACATAGAGAAGAGACTTGTGATTGCCAAGGGAAGAAGTGGAGGAGCGATGGAGTGGAAGGTTGGGATTAGCAGATATTCTTTCCCATTATGGTTTGTTACAGGATAGTGAATATAGTTTCCTGTGCTATAGAATAGGACCTTGGTGTTTATCTCTACATAATAGTATGTATATGTATTCTATGCATAATATTTTGCATTCTGTACATAATAGTTTGCATTTGCATTGCACATAGTAGGTATTAATTAAATGTTTAGTGAATAATGAACAGAAATTCTTCCTTGAGAAGACCTGAGTTTTGCTATGTCCATCTGATAGCGTGATAGATCTTGATTCTTTGAAATTATGAAACACCAAACTGTAGCAAAAGGAATGGCTACTGAGTTTAAATATGGGCCAGTCTGTTTTATGATTGAGGAATGCTTCTGAAAAATTCTTATCAGTATGAAGGAAACTTTAGTTTTGGCAGGATATAGATTGGACTAAAGCAGACAGAGCAAAATAAAACAAACAACAACAACAAAACCCACTGTGTTTTCTTTTCCTCTAACTCAATACATACTGGATCACCAGCTATCATCAGACTGGCAAGATAACTGCAATTCTGCCATGTACCAGCAAGACTAATTTCTCTGAATCGCTGTCTCTTACACTATGATGTAGAGATAACAAAGTTTGCTTTCACCTCTAGAGACTTCCTTGGTGGATCAGGTGGTAAAGAATCTACCCACTGATGCAAGGAATGCAGGTTCTGTCTCCAGGTTCCGGAAGATCCCACATCCTGAGGGTCAGTTAAGCCGATGATTCACAACTACTGAGCCCACATGCCCCAGAGCCCCTGCTCCACAATGAGAGAAGCCATCACAGGAAGAAGCCTGGGCAATGCAATGAAGAGCAACCTCTGTTTGCCACAACTGGAGAAAGCCTGTGTGCAGCAATGAAGACTCAGTGCAGCCAAAAAGAAACACACTGAACAACAACAACAAAAACTTCCTTTAAAGTGATTTAATATATTTGAGTGAATATAAAGAAGCATCTAGTAGGTACCGGGAATGTAAGCAGTCCTTAATAAATTACATTTACAAATTCTATAAAGAGATAAGGCACCTAATAGATAAGAATAAATAAGAAAGTGGAGATCATGAGTGGTTTTGAGATTTTTCAAAAGAAATATTAAGATGATATAAAACCCCAACAATAATTGGAACACAGGCTTCCTATCGCTGAGGCCTTTGATGCTTTATTATTTTCTCGATGTGCAGGAAGTTATTGCTGGATATACACTCATATTTTTCACCTTTATTTGTTCAAATGTGTCAGGATGTCAGGAGATGGATTTTGACTATCAAATTGAAGTGAAAGTTCAATACTTTTATTATTATAATTGTACTTTATTCTGTATATTAAAAACATATTTGTAAAAATAGAATAATTACATGTTTGCTTGACTCATAAAAAGCAGGGTCAAAGCAGACCATTAAGTATTTTCAGTCAAATATTAACATTATATCAAAAGCTATGACAAAAAGGAGATTTCTATTTAAAGCAACAAGCGATTTTTTTCATCAGTGTTTGTTCTATGTAGAAACCTAAAAGTGGATGGTATAGATTTTAGACACTCAGTAAAAGGTAGGTATAAATGGAAATATTTTAAAACTTAAAGATTTCAAAAACAAAAAAGGAACTTGGGTTATGTCTAAAAAATAAATAATACATATAACAGAAAGAAAGTGAAAACTGTACAAAAGCAGCCCAAGGCACTTTGTCTAAAGTAAAAGACTTCATTTTTAAATATATAAAAATACACTTTTTTTCCTTTGCTTTTGGTTCTGGGATTTTTTAATGTGTACTTTCTTACCAGTTGCAAAATCTCCCCACATATCATTATCATCATCTTCATCATCACCATCATCAAGTCCCTTGATGAAAATCAAGTATATATTGCAAAATTTTACAAGTATGTACCTCAGTGTATTTCGCTGGGGGTGGATATCAGTTTATAGCTACTGTATGTCGAGACACAAAGTAGCAATAAGCTGGCTGAAGTGAAGAAATGAATCTGTCTCCATGATCACAGGTAAAACATGAACAATAGTAGATCTCAGAAATATTTAAAGAACTTCATGAGTTTTGCAAACCATCTCATGTGGATCATGGTGTTTTGTCTCCCAATCACCACAAAATTATTTTTAAAATGTTGACAGTTTCAAAAATTCTTTAGCAAGAAAACATATTTTAAATCTGTTATTTTGTAAAATAGCAAGAGAATGACTTTTCTGGAAAGTGCCCATAAACAATTGAAATTCACTCCCAATTAAGGGCAGGAAAAAGTATCAGTACTTTTATCAGGGAGCCAAGGGTTTTCTGATATTGCTGACTTAGGGATTGCTACTACAAGTGATTAACATACCACTTTGGACAGACCATATGCTAAAGCTATGTGAAATCTGCACATGGGCATGGGATGGAAAATGGAAAGAAGTCTATGCTTAGAGTGGGAGGAGACAGAGGTTCACATTGGCCATGTCTGTGTAATGCCTGTTAAGTACTTGAAGTTCAAGGAGACTGTTCCGCTTACCAGAAGGGCAACGTATGCTTTGCTCTGAGTCTACCTTTTGCTTCAATTTTTCTAAGCTGAAGGAAATAGAGACTAGAAATTTCCTAAGTTGGACAAAAAAGATAAACTGTTATCAGTGCTATCAGCAATTTAAAAAAGACAAAGAAAGAGTTAAAGAATGTGTATGAATAGCCTTCTCTTCTTGATTTCTTATTCAGAGTAGTGGGTAAGACTGAATTAAGTTGTTAGAACAGATTTGACTAGATAAAATAGAAAGATTTGAGATTTCTGGTCTCCTATGCTATTCTTGATTGATTTAGACGGTACGGCATTTGTAAGGTTAACTTCTCAATCTGTTCATTCATTTAAAAATATGTGTTATAGGGTTATAACACTTGTAGGCTTCTGTTCCAGAGTTTTAGGAATACAGCAGGGAATGAAATAGGCAAAAAATCCTGCCCTCATGAACTTTAAGTGCTAATGTAGCAGTCTAAGCATAAAACAGATACATAGTGTATGAGATAGTGATAAATGATAAATACAGAGAATCAAAGCAAAGTTGGTAGGAAGCATTAGAAAGAAGAAGACTCATGAAATTTTAAATAGAACAGTCAGGGATGACCAACTGGCTAAACTGACCTTTGAGCAAAGACCCTCAAGGAGGTGAGAGAGCAAGCCTTGTGAATGCAAGAGCCACAACAGAGGGAAGGAATGGTCAACGTGAAGTGAAGTCATGGGAGAGAAATACTCAATGACAAGAAGCCCAGTGTTGCAGGATGTTGCAGGCTATTTGATGATTCTGGGTTTTATTTTGCAGGAAAATGGGACCCAGTGAAGTATTTTGAATGGAGGAGTGAGATACCTCAACTCATACTGATCAAGCTCATTCTGGTTATTGGATTGAGAACAGATGGCAGAAGCAGGAAGATCATTTTAGGAGGTTCTAGTAACTCACAGGGGAAAATGGAAGCTCAGCCCTAAAGGGTGCGATGAGTAGCTGGACTCTAGGGAAGGTATTGAGAAGGTGGAGTTGTCAGGACTGATGGATAGATGTGTGAGAGAGAAAGAAGGCTGCCTATGCATCTGGAAGGTTGGATCTACAGTCAACCCAAATAGGGACCTTAAGAGAAGTGGGTTTTGAGGGGGAGATCTAGAGCTCAGTTATCAACATACTAAGTTTGACGTGACTACTGCACAAGTAATTGGATGTTCCAAGTAGAAAAGTGAATCTACATGTCTGGAAATCAGGAGAGAGGTCTGGGCAGAAAACACACAGTCTGATTATCAGCACTTAGATGACATTGAAGGTATCATAAAACTATATGTGATCATCCTAACTGTGAATGTAAAAAGGGAAAGGAAGAGGCTCCAAAACTGAGCCTTGGAGTACTCTCAAGGTAAGGGGTCACGAGAGATCAGAAGGAAAACCAGGAAAGGATGGAATGAGAGGTATGTTTCCAGGAAAAGGAGTTTCCACAGTGATATCACACATTTCTTTCTTTTCCATTAAAAGCATCCTTGGGGAACTGAGATTATTACACAAACAATTTTGAAACTTTGTAAGTCAAGATTTCTTGGTGTACAAACTGGATGGGGGAAGGGAGCTCTGGATGTATAAAAATTTATTGCATTCCCTGGTGGCTCAGTGGTACAGAATCTGCCTACCAATTAAGGAGATGCAGGTTTGATCTTTGGGGGCTGGGAGAGAATGGGGAGTGGGGATGGGGGAGGGGAGGGATGAAGATCCCCTGGAGAAAGAAATGGTAATCCAGTATTCTTGTCTGGAAAAGCCCATGGACAGAGGAGCCTGGCGGGTTACAGCCCATGGGGTCGAAAAGTGTTGAACATGACTTAGTGACTAAACAGCGACAAATTGCACTTTGGGGAGCCATGAAATCTGACTATCCGAGCAACTAAAATGGTCTTTTAAGATCTGTTTAGTTTTTTCTCTTTATGAAAGGCAGATTTCTATAATATTTCTGTGAGGTCAGCTGTACGGTTCACTATGTCCTCAGTTAGAAAACTCTGGAAATTACAGTCTTCTGAGCACCTGGAATGTGGAGCTGACAGGCTGACAACTATTGAGAAGTGACAAGAATCCCTGAAATATTAAATGTTTCTTCACAGACACTTCCTAAGGGCTGAACATATGTTTCTCTATTGACGAAAAATGCATTTGTTTCAACCTCAGATGTAGCCACTTCTAAAGTGTTCATCAGTAAGGACTGGGAAGAAGGAATTTCAACATTTTGCTTAAAAAATGGGATATAAACCAGGAAAGTACAAGTGAAAGAATACTTTAATTTTGTTAACTTATTATGAAAACATTCAAGTATACAGAAAAGTGGAAAGGATCTTACAGAGGAAATTTTTATGTCCGCCACCTGGATTTTACCAAAAAATTTTAATATAATTCTGTATACATTCTTCTATTCATTCATCAATCTATCTTTTTTTTTTTTAATGCATTTCAAGGTTCCCTGCCAATATTAGTTTTTTTCTAAATACTTCATCAGCTTGTGTGTCATTAAGTACATTTGGGTATTTGTTTTTGTATGTACGTTTGTGGATAAAATTATCTTAGAACACAAATATGTATTCTGTTTAAGAAGAGCAGATGAGGGACTTCCCTGGCAGTCCAGTGGTTGAAATTTCACCTTCCCAGGCAGCGGGTGCAGGTTCGAACCTTGGTCGTGGGGAGCTAAGATCCCACATACCTTTAGGCCAAAAGAAAAAAAGAAACACATAAAACAGAAGCAATAGTGTGACAATTTCAATAAACACTTTAAAAGTGGTCCACATTAAAAAAATAAAAAAATAAAGTGCATGTGAGTAAGATGGCTGACATTCACACACCACTTAGTGTACACCAGAGATTTGCCGTATGTCATTTCGCTTCAAAGTTTTACTCTGAGAGGTGTTATCTCCATTTTACAAATGAGCTATTAATATTCATATGTGCTTTCTACTACACTATTCTGTTTCCCAGAGCTTCCTTCTACCTGTAGGTAGTGGGGTCAATCAGGATTACCCAAGACATTACTGACTCAATGGACATGAGTTTGAGCAAACTCCAGGAGATAGTGAAGGACAGGGAAGCTTGGCGTGCTGCAGTCCACAGCATCACAAAGAGTAGGACATGACTGAGCAACAACAACAATAACAAAAGCTTCCATTCCTGGCTAGCTTCTCCTTTGCCTTCTTCTTGCTTTTCCAGTTGTTTCATTTTCTTGAGTCTTGTTTGAGACTATATGCTGCTATTGCTGCTGCTAAGTCGTTTCAGTCGTGTCCGACTCTGTGCAACCCCATAAATGACAGCCCACCAGGCTTCCCGTCCCTGGGATTCTCCAGGCAAGAACACTGGAGTGGGTTGCCATTTCCTTCTCCAATGCATGAAAGTGAAAAGTGAAAATGAAGTCAAAAGCTCAGTCGTGTCCGACTGTGTGCGACCCCATGGACTGCAGCCCACCAGGCCCCTCCATCCATGGGATTTTCCAGACAAGAGTACTGGAGTGGGGTGCCACTGCTTTCTCCGTGAGACTAGATGACAACTAGCCAATCAGTTTAGTTATCATGGCAATGTTCTATGAATCTTAGTGTCCTAATATATTCTTCCTGTGACAAATAATATATTTACTCTGAGGCAAGCTCTCTGGAGACAGAGGGTCTTTATCTGAAGGAGAAACTCAATGGTGAGAATTTTAGGTGCTCCTTTAATTTAGATGGGTTGAAAATGTATTTCAGGAGGCAGGCATTTGAATATTTCTGATGTGTATATTTATTCACTACATTTATATACACTTAGAATGGTTTCTAGACTGTTGTTCATAGTTTCTAGACATATTACTTTTCCATATCCATCACTAGAAACTCAGATAGCTCTGACTTGGTTCAAGACAGTACCTGAGAGTTTCAGAACCTTCAGACCTACTCAGGATGCCTCCACGAAGGCATATTTAGTACCCATACAAACAATATACCCAGGATTCTGGTCTCTATTCCTTGATCTCCTTGCATGCATGCATGCGTGCTAAGCCCCTTCAGTCGTGTCTGACTCTGTGTGATACCATGGACTGTAGCCCTCCAGGTTCCTCTCTCCATGGGATTCTTCAGACAAGAATATTGGAGTGGGTTGCCATGCCCTTCTCAAGGGGATCTTCCCAACGCAGGGATCGAACTCACATCTCCCGTGGCTCCTTGAGCTCCTTATTTTCAGTGAATTATTTTTCCACATTCTGACTCCCTTAACAGTGGTCACATCCTTCCTTGTTGTAAATTCATGACTTCTAGACCTTGATTTTAAGAATTCCACTCATTGACTATCACCTTTCATCTCTCTCGCTGTATGTAATTTCCACATTCCCCCAAACCTTCAATTTATTGCCCTGAAAGCTATTATATTCCTAACCATTTCTTATACCTGTGGTCCACTCCTTTTTCTCATGCACTGGTACATGGTCCATATTCACAATTACTCCTTTACCTTCTCTCCTACTAGTCTGGGAGAAACTCAATCCTGGTATAGACTTTCTTCCTACCACTTTATCTCTGGTACCCAGAAAATATCCTGGCAACATCTAGAGGCTGTGTAAATATTTGATGATCGAAGTGTGATGAATGGAAGATTTACCTTGAATCTTTCATTTCCTCCACGATGTTCAGAATTACTGGGGATGATATGGGAGAGACCAGATATTATCAGTTAGTACCTCTTGGTCCGCTGTTTCCTATGTACCATTCAACTGCAGCTTCACTGTACAAGGGTTCCTGCCAATGGCTGGAAACTCAACATACTGGAAGCTCTGAGAAAACACCCCCTCTCTTGGCAGTTGCTCAGGGGCCCAGGGGGATCCTCTCAGCAGTTCATCTCACTTCTATTGGCAGTAGTTTCCTGGAAAATCTTGGGCTGCTAATGTAGACAGTTTCAAGAAATTCCTAGTGAAAAAGCATACAATGTTTCTGGTGTCCACTCAGGGGTACTCCCCTCCTCACAAAGCTTGTGGCTACATTAAATCAGCACAGACCAGGGTTCCTTGAGGGCAGCTCTGGCTTTTTCAGAGGTAAGTAATTTTATTTTTAATATCTTGCCTTTCAAAAAAAAATTCTTTAAGTTTCCCGAAGTGCTCCCGGGGAAGCGATGAGTGTGACTGCACAACACACAGCTGCATTCCATCTGTCTCCTCTTCCCAGTTTTGGTGGAGGGTGACCTCTTATGCTGTTCGAGAGAGTTCTTTGCAGATCATAATATGTGGAGCCCATCACTCCTTTCTGGCACTCCCTAAACTCGGGTATCAAGAAAAGTTCCCATTGTTTTTCCCCTTGTATCCTCTGCCCATAGGACTCAGGACCTTGAGATTCAGCAGTAGTCCTGGATTTATCATTCCTCTTCTTCCAAAACCCCTCCACACAAAGTGAAAACATACAAATAGAACTGTACTTGTCAGCTCTAGGTTAAAATCTGTGTACAATATATTCAGAACTCTCTCTCACAGGTAAAAAGTTTGAGCACCCCTTTCTTCCTCTAGACTAGAGCAGTTTCCCAAATTTGCCAAATTAAAGAATCACAATACTTGTTAAACATCTAAATGCACAGTAGTCTAGGATCAACCCCTGGAGGTTAGGATGCTAGTTTATTTGGGGGAAGAAGAGGAGGGCTGGGAGCTGTCTTAATGATCACAGATGATTCAAATAACCAGGCGAGTTTGAGAAGTTAGATCAGAAAGTAGGAATGCTGTTATTTTGATCATTCGTTTTCCCATTCAGCCACACTGTCTGGAGAATGGAAAAAGGTGTCCCATCTTGCCTGTTTTTCTGTCTTTGTTACCAAATGGACTGCACCTATGTAAAAAGTGAATGACTGGAGGAAAAAAATGAGAGTCAAATAGTTGAACTTATTTCAGAAACTCAGTTTCAACCCTAGATAAATGTGAATTCATTTCTGTCTTAGTAAGTTTAAGCTGCTATAACAAAAATGCCGTAGACTGTGTAGCTTATAAATAACATTTATTTCTCAGTTTCAGAGACTGGGGAGTTCAGATCAAGGTGTTAACAGGTTCCATGTCTAGTGAGAACCTGCTTTGTCATTCATGGAAGTCCGTCTCTTTACTATATCTTCATGTGGTAGAACAAGCAAGGGAGCTATCCAAGGTTTTCTTTTCTTTTTTTATGTGTGTGTAAAAGAATAAGAAAGGCTTATATGTAAGTAGAATAGAGTGGGGGTAAAGGTTGATCTTGGATTGTAATCACCTCTGTCTATTTTAGTTTCTAACACTGTAGTTTTCTTGTAGCAGAGTTACAAGGTTTTCACCAAGTCATACCACTTGTAATTTTCAAATACCATTCCACTGCCATTGTCTTATTTAATGTTCTCATCTCTTCCCTGGCATGTCTGAAAAACCCTGTTACTGGATTTGCTCCATTTTATCTCCTGCATATCCATCATTTAAAAAAACGACTGCCTGAAACAGCTGGCTATGCACTGCCTGTGGGGAAAAACTGATTTCCTCAGTGTTGAGTATAACACTCTTGCCTCCCTGCCACTTATGTAGTTTATAACTGCTTAAATATTGTGCTGCTAGACTTATACATCTTCTGCAGAGACTGTGTCTCACCTGTGTATTTCTAGTACTTAGCACATAGATTCTTCTGGAGAAGGAAATGCAACCAACTCCAGTATTCTTGCTTGGAGAACCGCAAGGAGCCTGGCTTGCTATATTCCATGGGGTCGCAAAGAACCAGGCATGACTTAGTGACTGAACAACCATAGTTCCCCTCATAAGAGTGCCATTCTTCTGACCTAATATCCTTCAAAGTCCCTACCTCCTAATATCATCTCATTGAGCATCAAGATTTCAAAGTATGAGTTTTGAGAGGACACATTCAGTCTGTAGCATTCATTTTTTATTATTTAGGCATTTTGACACTTGCATAAATGATTCCAAACATTGTGAATGAAAAGAAAATTAAAAATGCAGTCATCATGGAATAGGATCAATGCTTTTCAAAATATACAAACAGCTCATACAACTCAACAACAAAGAAACCGACAACCCAATTGAAAAATGGGGAGAAGGCCTAAATAGATATTTCTCCAAAAACACACAGATGGCCAACAGGCAAATGAAAAGACGTTCAACATCACTAATTGTTAGAGATATGCATTTCAAAACTACAATGATATACCACTTCACACCAGTCAGAATGGACATCATTTAAAAAAAAATCTATGAATAACAAATACTGGAGAGGATGTGGAGAAAAGGGAACCCTCCTACACTGTTGGTGGGAATGTTAATTGGTCCCACCACTATGTAAAACAGTATGCAGAGTACTCAAAAAACTAAAAATGGAGTTGCCATATGATCCAGCAGTCCTGCTACTGGACATACACCCAGGCAAAACTATAATTCACAAAGATACATGCACCCTTATGTTTATACGCACTATTCACAATAGCCAAGATACGGAAACAACCTAAATATCCATTGACTGATGAATGGATAAAAAAGATGTGGTACGTATATACAATGAAATGCTATGCCAAAAAAGAATGAAATAATGCCATTTGTAGCAACATGGATGAACCTAGAGATTAGTATAGTAAATGAAGTAACTCAGAAAGAGAAAGACAAATACCATATGATATCACTTATATGTGGAATCTAAAATATGATGCAAATAACTTATCCACAAATCAGGAACAGACTTACCCATAGAGAAGAAACTTGTGGTTGCCAAGGGGGAAGGGTAGAGGGGAGGTATGGGTTAGAAGTTTGGGATTAACAAATGGAAACCATTCCATATAAAATGGGTAAACAAGGTCCTGCTGCATAGCACAGGGAACTGCATTCAGTATCCTGGGACAAGCCATAATGGAAAACAGTAAGAAAAATAATGCACACAGATGTATAAGTGAGTCACTTTGTTGTATAGTAGAAATTACAACGCTGTAAATCAAACACACTTCAATAAAGTAAATTAAAAAAAGAATAGGATCAATGCTTGATCGAACACAGAGTGTTCCAGGAATATGAGAGAGAACTCTTGACTGATGTAGGAGAGAACGCAAAGCCTCCATAGCATCTCCTCTCTGCTAATCTGAAAGCTAACTGAACATTTAGACAGAATCCAAAACAAGACACGGACTTAGGGTTGTGCCTTGCTCAACAGAGTTTCTAGAGAGGAAATAGATTTTAGATTGTATCAAAGTGGGAAAACGTGCAAACAATTTGGAGACGGTGGGGTTAATGCAAGCCTTGGAAACAAGTTGCTCTTCCTCTGGACCACAGTGCTAATGACTGGTGAAGAGAGCAATGGCCCAGCTCAGAGGGGAATCAATAGGGGGCCTGGCAAAACCCAAACCTCTGCTGACTCCAGAAGCTTTTCATTTTCTTCACTTACTGCTTCCTAATAAATAATGGATAGTCCATTATTGGGGCAGTCAACACTCCAGGCTGAGATTTGTTTTGTGCCAGTGGATTTGAATTACTTGTATATGTCTTATAATGTGGGATAAACAAGTAATACATATACACATATATTCAATGAATATTTATAGAATATATATGCATACATATGTATGCATATGCATATGTATAACACATTATGAATAGCAAAGTGGTAATTACTTGGGTAGACTGTTCTACTGTTTGTTCAAAGAGCTTTCTACATATATTGCTTCACTTATTTAACACTTGTAAGAACTTACTAAGGAAGGGATTACAATTGTGTTCATTTTCAGAGGTGGACATGAGGGCTTAGAGAGGCCAATGTTCTCTCAAAAGGAGGCACACTCTGATAAGTGGTTGAGCCAGGATTCAAATTCTCTTGTTCTGAGTTAAGGTTTGTGCTCATTCTTTGGTAGTCTGTCTCTAATTTTCTATTAGCTAACAATGTCACAGTTATCAATTCAGTTGACCCTCAGTCATGTCCAACTCTTTGTGACCCCATGGACTGCAGCACGCCAGGCCTCCCTGTCCATTACCAACTCCCAGAGTTTAATCAGATTCATGTCCATCAATTTGGTGATGCCATCCAACCATCTTATCCTCTGTCGTCCCCTTCTCCTCCCGCCCTCAATCTTCCCCAGCCTAGGGTCTTTTCCAATGAGTCAGTTCTTCATGTCAGGTGGCCAAAATATTGGAGTTTCAGCTTCAACATCAGCCATTCCAATGAATATTCAGGACTGATTTCCTTTAGGATGGACTGGTTAGATCTCCTTGCAGTCCAAGAGACTCTCAAGAGTCTTCTGCAACACCACAGTTTAAAAGCACCAATTTTCAGTGCTCAGCTTTCTTTATGCTCAAAATCTCACATCCATACATGACTACTGAAAAAACCATAGGTTTGACTAGATGGATCTTTGTTGGCTGCTCTTTAATATGCTGTCTAAGTTGGTCACAGCTTTTCTTCCAAGAAACAAGTGTCTTTTAATATCATGACTGCCATCACCATCTGCAGTGATTTTGGAGCCCAAAAGATAAAGTCTGTCACTGTTTCCATTGTTTCCTCATCTATTTGCCACGAAGTGATGGGACCAGATGCCACGATCTTAGTTTTCTGAATATTGAGTTTTATGTCAAATTTTTCACTCTCCTCTTTCACTTTCATCAAGAGGATCTTTAGTTCTTCTTCACTTTCTGACATAAGGGTGGTGTCATCTGCATATCTGAGGTCATCAATATTTCTCCCAGAAATGTTGATTCCAGCTTGTGCTTCATCCAGCCCTGCATTTCTCATGATGTACTCTGCATATAAGTTAAATAAACAGGGTGACAATATACAGCCTTGATGTATTCCTTTCCTGATTTGGAACCAGTCTGTTGTTCCATGTCCAGTTTTAACTGTTGCTTCTTGACCTGAATACAGATTTCTCAGGAGGCAGGTCAGCTGGTCTGGTATTCCCATCTCTTTCAGAATTTTCCACAGTTTGTTGTGATCCACAGAGTCAAAGGCTTTGGCATAGTCAATAAAGCAGAAATAGATTTTTTTTCTGGAACTCTCTTGCTTTTTCCATGATCCAGTGGATGTTGGCAATTTGATCTCTGGTTCCTCTGCCTTTTCTAAATCCAGCTTGAACATCTGGAAGTTCACAGTTCACATGCTGTTGAAGCCTGGCTTGAAGAATTTTGAGCATTACTTTCTAGTGTGTAGGGTGAGTGCAATTGTGCGGTAGTTTGAACGTTCTTTGGCATTGCCTTTCTGTGAGACTGGAATTCTCTTGTTCTGAGTTAAGGTTTGTGCTCATTCTTTGGTAGTCGTTTGCTAATCTTCTATTAGCTAACATTGTCACAAGATCAATCACAAAGAAACCACACAGGAATAAACTTTCCTACCACTCTTTCTATTGTTGAGTCTGTTCTTTTTAACATGAAATCCTTCATGTTTCATGAAGGATTACTTAGCCTTCTGTTAGGTGGAGAAAGAAATGGCAACCCACTCTGGTATTCTTGCATGGGAAATCCCATGGGCAGAGGAGCCTGGCAAGCTATAGTCCACGGGATTGCAAACAGTTGGGCGTGACTTAGTAATTAAGTGAGCAATATTCTTTCTTCATTCTTTTCTCATTTTTATAAGAAAATATGTTAATATGTTTATACTGGAAAGAAGGGGTACAATATTGAGGGTAATATTTTCTCTTGTAGTATTTTCACTTCATTTAGAGACAACATGTTAGCCAAAAGGAGTGTGTGTGTGTGTGTGTGTGTGTGTGTGTGGTGTATTTAGAGATGATGGGTGGGGACTCTTAAAAACTTCCACATAAATTTTTACCTCCTTCCTTTGTTCTTAAGACCAGCTCTGACGTGCTATGATGGTTTCATTCTTGAATAAGGATAGGTAGAGGGTCTAAGTCTGATAGAAATATGGAAAAGTTAATTTAAAATAATGAAAGTGAAGTGGCTCAGTCATGTCCAGCTCTTTGCAACCCCATGGACTGTAGCCTGCAAGCTCCTCCACTGATGGGATTTTCCACACAAGAATGCTGGAGTGGGTTGTCATTTTCTTCTCCAGGGGATCTTCCTGACCCAGGGATCAAGCTTGGGTCTCCCGCATTGCAGGCAGACACTTTACTGTCTTATATAAGACAGTACAGAAACCAGCAACAATATGGTAAAATTCTCCAACACATCACACACAACATTTTGGGGGTATCAGTGTTTTCAGACCATAACTTATCGAAATGTATGATTAACACAGAATTATTATCTTTGCTTTTCTTTGCGAAGGGTTACATAAACTTGTGTTAGTATCAGCTCTCTGCAAGTTAAAAAGTAAATTGAATGATTAAATTAAGTAAACTGATTTAGATTCTCCTCCTAACTCATGCATATTAACACATGTTAGTGTTTACTGATTAATAGATTAGATGCAAGTTAGTTTAAATCAAGAAAATTGCTCACATATTCATTTAATTTTAAATCCTTAACTACCTCCCTATTTTTAAGGCAGTGATGTCAAGAATAAAGCATAGAATAAATAAGGATTAGAACAGTCAAAGAAAAAAGGAGATGATACAAAGAATAGAGAAATTTCTTAGAATACTGTCTCCCCCCGCCTGAAAAAAAAAGGTGTGTGTGTGTGTGGATGTTTGTTAGATCTAATTTCTTTAAACAATAATTTTTTAATAAATATTTAATTATGTTACATTACTAAAATAGCTCATTAGGTTGAATTAATTCAATCTTAATATTATCTGGCTGACCTCTCAATGAAAATGAAGCACATGCAATAACACCCAGGGCATCTTCTGGGATTTATGAGTTTTTGGCACTTATATCTTTGTGAATGCCTGCCTCCAAAAATTATTGAAAAGTATATCTTATGACTATTATTGTAAAGACAAACGTGTTAAAATTATATATGAAAACGATTTCATTGAATTTTTTCCTCCTGGAAAAAGATGGGTCTCTAGATACAAGATAGTGCAAATAAACACCACCAGGATGCTACATAAATTTCCTAGGTCCCTTTGTAATTAAAAAAACGTGAGATGTGAAAGTTGTTCCGTTGTGTCCAACTCTTTGCAACCCATGGACTATACAGTCCATGGAATTCTCCAGTCAAGAATACTGGATGGGTAGGACTATATAGTCCATGGAATTCTCCAGGCAAGAATACTGGAGTGGGGAGCCTTTCCCTTCTCCAGGGGATCTTCCCAACCCCGGGATAGAACCCAGGTCCCCCACAGGGAAGGTGGATTCTTTACCCGCTGAGCCACCAGGGAAGCCCAATTAAAAAAATAGTAAATATTAAAGTATATTTACTACTTTGTTGTAAAGTTAACTATATTAAAATGTATATTAAAACATTTTCATAGAGCTAAAAGTTCTTTTATTTTCTTCTGATTTTTAAAGAAATTGATATGTTTTTTTTTATCAATAAAAGTATTATGGGCCCTTGGGACTTGATTCCAGCCCTATTGGATAAGATAGCCATGAACATCCTAACACAGCTTCAGCTAATATGATTTCTTCTGGAGCTCAAACATGCAATTTGTTTTTCTACTAATCTTTGTGCCTGTGTGTATGTGTGTTTGTGTGCCTTTAAAGCCTTACAGACTCCTCAGTGAGTTGGGAGTTATTATTGTTCAGTTATTCAGTCGTGTCTGACTCTTGTGACCCATGAACCAGGCGAGAATACTGGAGTGGGTAGGACTTGTATAACACAGTATTCTTGCCTGTGACCCATGGTGTTCGCCAGGTTCCTCTGTCCATGGATTTCCCAGGATGGGTTGCCGTTTCCTACTCCAGGGGATCTTCCTGACTGAGGGATCGAACCCACATCTCCTGGGTCTCCTGCATTGGCAGGTGGATTCTGTACCACTGTGCCACCAGGGAAGCCTGCAACTTCTTACCCAGCAACAATTATATCTCTTCAGTAAAGTTTTTCCTGAATCGCTAGGTAGAATTTATCACACCAAGAAGTTCCCTCAGTACTTTGTATATAACTTTACAGAATTGAAGAGAAACCTAGAAACTATCCTTGTAAACACCTTGTATCACTTACCATATTTATTTTTGGATAAACTTTCAATTTTGGAATAATTTTCGATTTACTGCAAAACTGCAAAGATACAGAGAGTTCCCATATATGCCTCACTGCTTTTATCTATGCCTGACATCATTATCTTGAATTATTGTGACATCATTATCTTGAATTATTGTGGTGCACTCGTCAGATCTAAGAAACCGACCTTAGTACTTGACTATAAACGTCAGGTTTTATTCTGATTTCATCAGGTGTACAATCAGGTGATTCAATATGGCGGTTTTGTTCTCTGTGTAGCCCCTGCTCCATCAGTCTCTGCTCATTCACATGATTCTCCAACCCTTCAAATTAAAGGGTTTAATCAGTTACTGCCTACATGCTTGCCTACTGCCCCAGTCACTGGTTTCCCTGGTAACTTATGAGCCAGCCTGATGTCAACCCTCCTTATAAATGGTAGCCTCCTTCTTCCCAGAGTAGCGAAGACTGCTGCTGTGTCCTGTCTGTGGTCTGCTGTACAGGGTGGGGTGTTTCCCCAGCACTTTTGTTTCAGATGTGTAAGATCCCCTACCCAATAAACCACTGATGATGTTGTCCTTTTCTCTGGGTTATTTCTTAGGCAGTGAGGCTGGGAAATTCCAAGGCTTGCAAGTCTGCGGGGTGCATACCAACATCAGATGTTCCAATAACGTGCTTTTTTTTTTTTTTTCTTTTCCAGGATCCTATCCAGGACCCCTTATTGCATTTAGTTATCATGTTTCTTCTATCTCCCCTGGACTGTGAGAGTTTCTCTGGATTTTTCTTGTTTTACATGACCTTGATACATCCAAAGAGGAATGACCAGGTATTTTGTGGATCGTCCCTTCAGTTTAGGTTTATCTTTTTAGGTTGTTAGTTTTTTTTGCAATTAGACTGAGGTTATGGAATTTTGGAAGAAATATCATCAGAGTAAAGGATGCTCTTGCTTTTGGAGGTGGTGCAGTGGTTTAGAATCTGCCTGCCAATGCAGGAGACACAAGAGCCGTGGGTTCGATCCCTGGGTCAGGAAGATCCCCTGAAGGAGGAAATGGCAACTCACTCTGGTACTCTTGCCTGGAAAATTCCATGGACAGAGGAGCTTGGGGGGCTACTGTCCATAGGATCACAGAGTCAGACACGACTGAGCACACACACACACACACACACAAATGCTCTCACCATTTCATATCAGGGGTCCCACCTTGGTTTGTAGCTGTATATCTACATGTTTGCTTCTTCATTAAGGATAGGGTCCTGAGTTAAATTGAATGTGCTTGTATTTCCTATATTCACTAAAGTATTTTTTAACAGCACATTAATTACTTTTCTCCCTTGCTAGACTGAAAGTGAAGTGAAGGTGTTAATCACTCAGTCATGTCCGACTCTTTGTGACCCCGTGTTCTGTAGCTAACTTCTGTCCGTGGAATTCTCCAGGCGAGAACACTGGAGTGAGTAGCCATTCCGTTCTCCAGGTATCGAACCCAGGTCTCTGGCATTGCAGGCAGATTCTTTACCTTCTGAGTCACCACTAGTTCTCTCCCTTGCTAGATTAGGAGCCCCTTAAAACTAGACTTGCCTTGCTCATTTGTTTCTCCATGCTCTCTGCACTAAGCCCAGTACTTGGTGTAAAGAAATTTCAAATAAAGGTTTTGAAATTCATGTAAAATTAATTGTTCAGTCTTTTTTTATAGCTATTTTCAAGGGCCTGCTAGGTTTAATGTGCTCACACAAAGAAAGTAGCTGGCAAGTCACAGACTCTTTTACTTAAGCTGATAAATGGTTATACTTTGTGGTAAGTACAAATAAGA
This sequence comes from Bos mutus, assembly GCF_027580195.1. NCBI lineage: Eukaryota > Metazoa > Chordata > Mammalia > Artiodactyla > Bovidae > Bos > Bos mutus. The sequence goes on along the minus strand of NC_091640.1, from coordinate 12,254,598 downwards.
CTCAAATTAATGCTCTTTCCTGTTTATGGACATTAGTCCAGCTTGATCTTTACAGAACAGAGACTTACTGAAGCTGTATTGAAGCTGTCTCTCTTAATGGTGCCCCCGGGGTCTGGACTAGGATTTCTTATTCATTAGAAGTTAATTCCTTCGCTAGCAGACACTCTGAGTGCTCCTGGCTTAGAGTGAACCTGGTCTAGCAATTTATGACACAGGGGAACTAAAATGGCAGATAAAAGAGGAAGTGATACAAAAAGGCTCCCAATTAGAGAATTGACACAGGTGATTGACAACAGGTCTACCAAAAAGAGCAGGGCACAACCTAAAGGCCTTTAAGAGGCAATGTTTACATATATTATGATACTAAATATAATAGGAATTATTACAATTTTTGTTTAAAAAGAAATTTTAAGGGTTTAATTTTGGGGGTTTTGAGACATACATAGTATTTACAGGAAGAAATGTTAACACTGACATGCAAAGTAGAATACAAAGAATATCTCCAATCCTACCCACTATTTTTTTTCTATTTGCATGGGTGATGTCTAAGAGAGATGGACAGATTGACAGTGTCAGAATAGAGGGACAGACAAAATGTGTATATGGTGGTCTTTCAACAAAATTGGGTTATTCCATACACATTATTTTGTAGGCTTTCATGTTTTATGTAAGCAATGAACACATTTTTGGATATTTAGCTGCTTCAAATAATTAAGGTTTATTGAAAGTTTAGATGTTTCCAATTTTCAGTCTGTGTTTCAAATTTCAATGGAGTAACAGTGAAAATCAGTTTGAGTTAAAAAAATATAGTAAGATTTTTTTTAAATGACCAATTTATTTAAACAATATAATACTCCACTTAGTACCACAAACTACAAATGTTAAAAATCAGTGTTTGTTGTTTAATATTTTTATTTTAATGTTGACTACTTTAATATTGAAGATACTAAAAATGTCTTATGGTAGACCAAAATTAACACTGGTTAGGGGATTCCTTGGTGGGAAGAATCTGCCTGCTAATGCAGGAGAGCACAGTTTCAATCCCTGGATCAGGAAGATCCCCTGGAGAAGAAAAGAGCAACCACTCCAGTATTCTTACCTGGGAAATCCCATGGACAGAGGAGCCTGATGGGTTATAGTCCATGGGGTCACAAAGAATTGGACAGGACTTAGTGACTAAACAACAATAACAACAACAAAGAGAACAACAGCCAGATATATTTACTTTTTATTCATCATGAGTTTCATCCAATTATTTTGGTTTCTCCCCTTACAATTTATCTCTTAAGCTCTTTATCATGCATTTTTATAGTATGTATAGTCACTAATTTATGATTACCATAAGCCTCTCTAAACAAACAATATAACAACAGTAATAATAACATTTTAGTATTGTGTTTCCCGAATGTGAAGGATTAGGCTAAGATTTTTACAAATAACAGCTTCCATAATCAATACAGTAGCACATTGGTCTAGGTATCATCTATCCCTTTTCACTGATGAGAAAACTGATAATCCAGAGAACTTTCTAAAGGTCACAGAGATAGTAAACGACACAGTACTTAGAACTGAGGACTTTAGATCGACACAGTCCCAGACTTTTCCACAAGGTTGTCTACACTGGCTCTGAAAATTTTACTGCCTTTCTTCCCATCCTCATTGAAAATGTGAAATGTATGTGGTTCAATTTAATGCCTGAGAAGTGGTGAGTCTACTCTATGTTTATTTTACGTCTGATCTCTTAAAAACTAACCACCCACATTTCAGGACCTCTCACCTTCTGAGTCGGCCCACACTCTGTTAGTGGAGTGTGTTCTTCTCTAAATAAACCCACTTCTTACCTATCGCTTTGTCTCTCACTGAATTCTGTCTGTGACAAGACATCAAGAACCCAAGCTTCTTTAAGTCCTGAGGCCAGTAAGCAATCTCAGTTAAAAGACTGTGGGTTCTAGTTTCAGTCTGAGTTGTACAGTTTCACAAATATTTGCTCAATTTCTCCTTATCTTATGAAACCTTTCCTGATTACTTCAAGTGAAAAGAATCACACTCTTTCCTGCACAGACTCGAGTCTTAGTACACCTATTTTACATTCCTTTGTGTACATACACCTGTTTCTCAGGTATTCAGTTCAGTTCAGTTGCTCAGTTATGTCCTACTCTTTGCAACCCCATGGACTGCAGCACCCCAGGCCTCCCTGTCCATCACCAACTCCTGGAGTTTACTCAAACTCATGTCTATTGTCACCCTGCTTATTTAACTTATATGCAGAGTACATCATGAGAAACACTGGGCTGGAAGAAGCACAAGCTGGAATCAAGATTGCCGGGAGAAATATCAATAACCTCAGATATGCAGATGACACCTTATGGCAGAAAGTGAAGAGGAACTAAAAAGCCTCTTGATGAAAGTGAAAAAGGAGAATGAAAAAGTTGGCTTAAAGCTCAACATTCAGAAAACGAAGATCATGGCATCTGGTCCCATCACTTCATGGCAAATAGATGCGGAAACAGTGGAAACAGTGTCAGACTTTATTTTTGGGGCTCCAAAATCACTGCAGATGGTGATTGCAACCATGAAATTAAAAGACGCTTACTCCTTGGAAGGAAAGTTATGACCAACCTAGATAGCATATTCAAAAGCAGAGACCTCTGATACTGGGAGGGATTGGGGCAGGAGGAGAAGGGGACGACAGAGATGGCTGGATGGCATCACTGACTTGGTGGACGTGAGTTTGAATGAACTCTGGGAGTTGGTGATGAACAGAGAGGCCTGGCGTGCTGCAATTCATGGGCTCGCAAAGAGTTGGACACAACTGAGCAACTGAACTGAACTGAACTGAACTGATGTCTACTGAGTTGGTGATGCCATCCAGCCATCTCATCCTCTGTCATCCCCTTCTCCTCCCACCCTCAATCTTTCCCAGCATCAGAGTCTTTTCAAATGAGTCAGTTCTTCACATCTGGTGGCCAAAGTCTTGGAGTTTCAGCTTCAGCATCAGTCCTTCCAATGAATATTCAGGACTGATTTCTTTTAGAATAGGCTGGTTGGATCTCCTTGCTGTCCAAGGAACTCCCATGAGTCTTCTCCAGCACCACAGTTCAAAAGCATCAATTTTTCGGCGGTCAGCTTTCTTTGTAGTTCCACTCTCACATCCATACATGACTCCTGGAAAAACCATAGCTCTGACTAGATGGACCTTTGTTAGCAAAGTAATGCCTCTGTTTTTTAATATGCTGTCTAGGTTGGTCATAATTTTTCTTCCAAGGAGCAAGCATCTCTTAATTTCACGGCTGCAGTCACCATCTGCAGTGATTTTGGAGCCAATAAATACATAAATATATAAAGTCTCTCACTGTTTCCATTGCTTCCTCATCTATTTTCCATGAAGTGATGGGACCAGATGCCACGATCTAAGTTTTCTGAATGGTGAGTTTTAAGCTAACTTTTTCACTCTTCTCTTTCACTTTCATCAAGAGGTTCTTTAGTTCTTCACTTTCTGCCATAATTGTGGTGTCATCTGCATATCTGAGGTTATTAATATTTCTCCTGACAATCTTGATTCCAGTTTGTGCTTCCTCCAGCCCAGTGTTTCTCATGATGTACTCTGCATATAAGTTGACTAAGCAGGGTGACAACATACAGCCTTGACATACTCCTTTCCTGATTTGGAACCAATGTTGTTGTTTCAAACCAATGTTGTTTGGAACCATGTCTATTGTTTCATGTCCAGTTCTAACTGTTGCTTCCTGACCTGCATACAGATTTCTCAGGAGGTAGGTCAGCTGGTCTGGTATTCCCATCTCTTGAATAATTTTCCACAGTTTGTTGTGATCCACATAGTCAAAGGCTTTGGCATAGTCAATAAAGCAGAAATAGATGTTTTCCTGGAATTATCTTGCTTTTTTGATGATCCAGCAGATGTTGGCAATTTGATCTCTGGTTCCTCTGCCTTTTCTAAATCCAGCTTGAACATCTGGAAGTTCATGGTTCATGTACTGTTGAAGCCTGGCTTGTAGAATTTTGAGCATTACTTTGTTAGCATGTGAGATGAGAAAATTGTGCAGTAGTTTAAACATTCTTTGGCATTGCCTTTCTTTGGGATTGGAATGAAAACTGACCTTTTAAGATCATTACTACATTGAGAATAAAGGCTGACTTGACTTTTCAGTAAGAGAACCACAAAATAGTCCTTATGGTTCTATTATTACTGCAATTGCAGCACCTCCAGACCTTTGAAATTTTCTCCCCTCAACTATTTCTGTAAGACCTGGGGCTGCCTCATATCTACTCGGTTCATGTAAACAATTTTTTTCTGTCTGTGTGGCATCTTCCATTTTATTTCTCACCATTAGCTGCACAAAGATGGAGCTGAGGATTTTGAAGATGGTGCAAAGGACCAATGTAAATGACAAAGCAATATACCAAACTCCCTGTCAGTACTGCTCTAGGAGCTGTCTCCTCCCACCTTGGAAGCCATAAAGAAATTGTTCCAATGTTGCTCATGCTGAAGCCTTTCAACCTTTGTTTATAGTCTCTGAAAGCAATAGTACTTGAACTTCTAACTTCTGCCTCCTAAGATTTAGGTGCTGTAGCTCTTTCAGTTTTTAGCAACCATTCCTCTGACCCTGGAGAAGGCAATGGCACCCCACTCCAGTACTGTTGCCCGGAAAATCCCATGGATGGAGGAGCCTGGTAGGCTGCAGTCCATGGGGTCGCTAAGAGTCAGACACGACTGAGCGACTTCACTTTCACTTTCCACTTTCATGCACTGGAGAAGGAAATGGCAACCCACTCCAGTGTTCTTGCCTGGAGAATCCCATGGACGGAGAAGCCTGGTGGGCTGCAGTCCATGGGGCCGCACAGAGTCGGACACGACTGAAGCGACTTAGCAGCCTCTGATCCTGAAATTAAGTATAAGTTCATAGGAAAGGGGTTGTGTGATCATCTAATCCACCTTTCTTGAGCTTCCTTCAAAATAGCTTGATTCTCAGACTTTATTCTCAGATCAAACTGCTATGGTTTGATCCTTTCCCTTGAGATTTGAGTTATTTTGCTAAATGCTTCTCAAGCACACATGCAACTAGATTGTTGGCAGAAAGACCCTCTAGTCTTCAAGGTATACTCAGATATCCATGAATACAAGGATGCCCTCTAAAATTACTTTATGACTCATTCTACCATTCTATCATGATTTATCATGTGTCTTTCTATCTGAATATTCTATAAAGTCTTTGAGAGCAGGGGGTAATTTCTGTATCTATCCCAGAGTTTGTGTCATGCTTTGTACAAAGTAAGGGCTAAATAAGTCATTTTTTTAATGAATGCAGCTGGGTCATTTGTAACCTGGAAACTTTTCTCCCTATGCAGTTAATGAAAGAGTTAACTTTAGTGTTCGAAGAGCTCGATACAGCACAAAGAAAGTACAAATAAGTGCGGATGGCCAGCAGGTTCTGGAACTCTGTCAACATGTTTCAGGATGTTTATTCAAATCTGCCATTTTCTCCGTGCATACACAAGCACACTCAGGGTTGATGTGCCCTGGGAGAACTGGCATTCATCAAGGTTTCTAAGCCATTACTTTTTCTATGGACCCTAGCTGATGCCTCCTTCAGAAAATGTGAAAGGCCGGCTAATTTCTTCCAGGGAAAGAGCAACAGAGGCACAAAAGTTGAAACCTGAAAGGTCATCCTGTGGAATATACAAGGGCGGGGGTAACTCCTCAAAATAAGAAAATGAAAATGAATTCATTAGATCATCAGTGTTCCATTGATAGTTCTTAATAAATATGGATATTTGGTTCCCACTGAAAAAGAATTTTAAAATTTAACATTTGTCTGTTTTGAGTGATTAAAATCTCTATCTTTTTAAAAAATATCATGGATAGGAATAATAAATAATGACAATATAGGTGGCTCAGTGGTAAAGAATCCACTTGCCCATGCAGGTGATGTAGGAAGATCCTCTAGAAAAGGAAATGGCAGCCCACTCCAGTATTCTTGCCTGGGAAACCCTATGGAGAGAGAAGCCTGGTGGGCTACAGCCCATGGGGTCGCAAGGAGTCGGACAAAACTTAGCGACTAAACAACAGCAAATTCTTTTTACATTGTTATTGAGTTTCCTGAGGATGACTAGGAACTGAGGAACTTCTGGAGGCCAGAAGTTCAAAATCAAGTCTTCATCAAGGTTCTCTCTGAAGGTTCTAAAGAAGAATACTTTCTTGCCTGTGCCAGCATCTGCTGACTCCCAGCAATCCTTGCCATCCCTTGGTTGTAGGCTGCTGTTGTTGTTGTTCAGTCACTAAGTTATGTCCAGCTGTCTGTGACCCCATGGACTGTAGCATGCCAGGCTTCCCTGTCATTCACCATCTCCCAGAGTTTACTCAAACTCACGTCCACTGAGTTGGTGATGCCATCCAACTATCTCATCCTCTGTTGTCCCCTTCTCCTCATGCCTTCAATCTTTCCCAGAATCAGGGTCTTTTCCAGTGAGTCAGCTCTTCACATCCAGTGGCCAAGTCATTGGAGCTTCAGCTTCAGCATCAGTCCTTCCAATGAATATTCAGGTTTGATTTCCTTTAGGGTAGACTGGTTTGATCTCCTGGCTTCTCGGTGCATCACTCCAATCTCCCCCTCCATCTTTACATGGTTATCTTCCTTTTGTGCATCATCTCCTCTTATTGTAAGGTTACTCATCATTGGATTTAACTCATTACTGGACTGAGGTTTTGATTAGATATGAATTTAGAGGTGACACTATTGAAAGGCAACTTCAGGGTTCTATGGCCAGAACTAGGTAAACAAGCATTTCAATCAACCCAGAGTCCACATCCTAACGGACTGGAAACACTCCACTAGTAGCTTAAAGGACTTCTTGGTGAGAAAAACCTTTCCTCCATCACAACACTTTACAGCCAACTGCAGGGAAGTGCATAAATCTAAGATGACTACACATGGGAATGGTTTCCCATAGGTGAACGGTCCACATTTTCTGCAAACATACGCAGCATCTGTGACATTGAGACATTCAGCTTCTTTTCTGGGCCCTCCCGTATATCCATAGGAATATCTGGGAGCAGAAAATGTGCAAAAGACTTAAATTTCATGTGAACGAGGCAAGTGGAAGTGCAGGCATCAAGAGGGGGTAAGGAGGGCACAATATGTGAGCAGATTTATACTCATCAACTCTTTAAGATATGAAATAGGAATCTCTGAAGTGTAAGTTTTTCTGAAAAATCTTTAGATAAATCTTTTACCTAAACAATTCCAAGGAAAGTTCAAAGCGATCACATCTTGCAAGTAATTTACATGGACAATTTAGGTGAGGTAGGGGGCACCTGAAGACTTGAAAAAATGGCCTTCTTTCTCTTTGTAGCCTTTGCGGCAGAAGTTTTTTGTTTTTGTTTTGACCCACTTGATCCCAGAAGTCCCCCAGTTTCTCAGGATATCTTGTATCCAACTGCTCAAGGATGAATTAGGAAGGCTCAGGAAGCAGGTGGTTTGGAGGTAAAAATGTTCCATGTTTTGTTTGTTCTAATTATTTGGTTGCAGCATGTGGAGAGAGAGTCAATTAGGCACCTAGGGTACAGACCACCAAGATCTTCGTAGATTCAGACTGGCACTTACATCCTAATGGGACACAAACAGGAAGCTATTTGTTTCAGGGATCCTAACATTTTAATTGCCACCAAATCTAGTCCCTTCTAGAATGGAAAGCAAGAGCTCTTTAATTGCCCTCAGGATCTCTAAATAACCATTGAGAACAGGAAGTGAAAAGCGTGGACTCCAATTCCAACTGCAAAAGCAATAACTAATGAGAAGCAAGAGGCTTTGCTTATTGTAGTAGTTTCTTTTGGCTCTGATGAATGGCACTGGTTGGATAGTCACTGTGGATTTCACAATGTATTTCAATGTATAACTTTGTCAGGAGGCTTCCCAGGAGGCTCAGTGTTACAGAATCCACCTGCCAATGCAAGAGATGCAGGTTTGATCCCTAGGTTGGGAACATCCCCTGGCAACCTACTCCAGTATTCTGGCCTGGGAAATCCCATGGACAGAGAAGTGTGGTGGGCTATAGTCCATGGGGTTGCAAAAGAGTCAGACATGACTTAGCCGCTAAACAACAACATAGCTTTGGCACATTAAATGTGTAGTATGAACACTGTATAATTTTATGCGGTGGAAAATTCTATGAAAAGACTGATTTATAATAGCAAGTTACCATGTCCTATGAAATATTTTCTAAGATTAAATGTAAAATAAATAGTTTACTTGAGAAAAAGAGAATGTATTATTGAGCAAGAGAATGCTAGCTTGGGGGACTAGATGCTAGTTTGGGGGTCTCTTCTTCATTGATATTTGAAGTGTTCATTTTCACAGGATGGTTGTACTTGGGTTTGCACACGTTGAGTCAAATATAGCTGGGTCTAGGAGTGGATCAAAACAGTCCACATGGGCACCAGTATATGAGTCCAGACTCAGATCCAAGCAGAAACCTGGTTTAGCTGTGACCACCTGTTTGCTCCTGTACACTTGGCCAGGGTTCTGCTACAAGAAGATGTATCTGGGGTCACCAGTACCAGTATCACCTAGAGACACCACAGACATACATGAAACAACTGCCATCCATCTCATGTATCTAAGGGCAGGAGTCTGTTTTGTGCATTTATCTAGGAGAGGTGTTTTAGATCACACCCAACTTTCTCCTGCCACTCAGTAGACGTTTGAGCTGTGGATCTAGATACCACTCAGAGTGTTCAGAGGAGGCAAACCAATATGGATTTTAACTCAAGTGGTTGGGGACCACTGGGCTGATACATTTCTTTTTTTTTTTAATGCAGGCATAAACTGGTTTTTCAGCTGAAGCACATGCTGTGGATACCTACCTGTATTTCCTTGGGTCACCAACTCCCATTACCTGTAACTCTTTGCCTGAAGTTTTACTCGAGTGACAGAGCCCGGGCTGCTCAGGTGTGTGGCAGATGAACCTGTGGTGAGATGAATCCAGAACTCCACCCCCAGCAGCTCCTCATCGGGGGCTGAAGGAGCTGGAGGATTAACCTCCTGCAGTTCTGTCCCTGGGGATAACTCTGAGTGCTTGTCCTCACCAGTTTTTGGAGTGCTTTGGTGGCAGTGAGCATCAGTGGAGCACAGTGGCAATCTAGTGGATGATACAAACTCTGTCTTTGACCTTCCCTCTGGTGTCATAACTTTGGAGACATTACTTTGCCAACAAAGGTCCGTCTAGTCAAAGCTATGGTTTTTCCAGTGGTCATGTATAGATGTGAGAGTTGGGCTATAAAGAAAGCTGAGCACCCAAGAATAGTGCTTTTGAACTGTGGTGTTGGAGAAGACTCTTGAGAGTCCCTTGGACTGCAAGAAGATCCAATCAGTCCATCCTAAAGGAAATCAGTCCTGAATATTCATTGGAAGGACTGATACTGAAGCTGAAACTCCAATACTTTGGCCACCTGATGTGAAGAACTGACTCACTGGAAAAGACCCTGATGCTGGGAAAGATTGAAGTCAGGAGGACAAGGGAACAACAGAGGATGAGATGGTTGGATGGCATCCCCGACTCGATGAACATGAGTTTGAGTAAACTCCTGGATTTGGCAATGGACAGGGAGGCCTGGCGTGCTGTAGTCTATGGGGTCGCAAAGAGTCAGACACGACTGAGCCAGTGAACCGAAATGAACTGGTGTCTCTCTTCCCTGCTCATTTCCTAGGGTTTCTTGGGATCACATCCCCAAATGCATCACTTGAATGTGAGTGATGTCTCAGGCTGTGCTTCTGAAGAGTTCAATGTAAACTGTAAATTCAATGTAAAGAGCTCAGGGGGTCTCCTTCCATTTTTTATTACCTTGCCAGATTCAGAACGCTGATTAGGCATGCATTGAAACAGCGCCTGTTATATGCTCAGACCACATTGGGAGCTGCACATACAGTGTTCCTGATTCTCTTGCGTCCATCGTGATGGGACACAGTGCTTGAGCAAGTCACGTTCTCAGCCTGAAATCCTAACCCAATCTCCGCGCGTCTCGCTCTCTCAAGTTAAATATTTATGAGGTGCATTTTGAGAAATAACAAACAGGAACTCACCACTTAGCAGGACTTTTTCCTCTGTCATCAAGTGTCTCTGGCCAGGCAGAAGTGGGACTGCCAGTGTGAAGCTCACTTGAGGCCCCGAGTTATTCACTAAAGAGGCAGTTAGGAATCAGAGAGCGCAGGAAACCTCCGGCAAGGCTGATTCATTAGTGCCTCTGCTGATTAATCAAGACCAGGCTGTCACTCTGTTAAATGCCTCGAGGTGAAGTTGGAGGCAATCAGCGCCGTGGAAACTGCTTGATTGCTTCTCAAAGTGGCAGGTTGCTTTCGGACACGGTGCTTGCTCCTGTCGGAGCTGCGTGGTGACCTTCAATGGGGACAATGACCCCGGCTCCAAGTGCAGAGCGGATGGACACACTCTCTTGGAGTCGGTTATGCAAAGCCAGTTACACATGAAAAACCAGCCTCAGGATCCTTGAATGCAATTATGTTTTGGTTTCATAAACGCAGCTCAATTATTGCATTTGTCTTCCTTTTGTATTTAGCTTGGAACAGGCACTCCCACTAAATGTGCCAAACGCTTTATTTTTGTCTCCGTTTTTAGAGTGTACATCAGGAAAATGAAGTGTGCTCTCCCTCCCACAGTAAACAGCCACATAACTGTAATAAGAAGCTTTCTGAATAATTTATAATTTGCAAACAAAAATTCATCTGATTATGCTAAAATGACAGATACTCTGCATAACAATGTGTATTATCAAAGAGAGCTTTTTTTTTTTTTTTCCCCACCACTCTGGTTACTGATTATTTACACAAATTGAAGAGAAATCACTATGTACACTATTACCTTTAAATTATTTCTTAATATACCTTTTAATCTTTCAAAGCTATACAGGAACAATATATTTATTCTCTGCCAATCACTGATGATGCTGCATTCAAAAGCATTTTCCTAGGCGGGTGAGCAAAACACATGTTCAAGATAATAGGCAGTTCAATGCTTCTTTTTCCTAGGTAATGGGTGTTTCTGGTTTATGTATCATCAGTGACTCATGACTATTTTGTACTCAATAAAAAGGAGATAATACATACATTTTGCTCCACCGTTACACCATTCCTTCTTCTCTCCTCTTGACTTAATTTTCAATGTGAAAATGATGGAGCTCTTTATTTGTTTCAAGGCAAAAGTCTTTGATTAAAACTGATGATCTGGAGACTTCCCTGGTGGTCCAGTGGTTAAGGATCCACCTTCCAGTACAGGTGATGGGTGTTTGATCCCTGGTCAGGGAACTAAGATCCTGTACACCATGGGGCAACTGAGCCCATGCAACATAACTAGAGAGCAGCACGCTGCAAAGAAAGATCCAGTGTTCCTGGTCTAAGACACAACATAGCCAGGTAAATAAATAAATGTTTAAAAAATATTAAAAAACAACTGATGGTTTGATTGGAACCACATTAGGAGCTAATCAGAAGATATAGAGAGCAGAAGAGATAATGTGAATGTGTGCGCTCAGTTGCTCAGTCAGGTCCGATTCTTTGAAACCCCATGGACTGAAGCCCACCAGGCTCCTCTGTCCATGGGATTTTCCAGGCAAGAATACTGGAGTGGGTTCCCATTTCCTCCTCCAGGGAATCTTCCCGATCCAGGCATGGAACATACATCTCTTGCATTAGCAGGGGGATTTTTTTTTTTTTTTTTTTTTTTTTACCACTGAGCCACTTGGGAAACCCCAGAAGTAATACTCCTTTTCCATAATGCTGGGTGAAGCCTGTATACTCTGAAGGAGTCTAAAGTCTGGCATAAAATTATAATGGTGTGGATGAATCCTCTGAGGGATTCTCCACTTACATTTAACTTATACAGCCTCATATTGTGTGGCTTGTACTCCAGAGGTTATAACATATAACCTCTTATGTTTTGAGAATAATGATTCTTTTTCTTGAATGAGTTCATCTGTTTCCTCCAATAATCTAGAATACCAACCCATTTCCCCCTAATTTTTGATTATTACCAAGTTTTACCCCATGTCGGTTTTTCTGTTGTTGGGAAAGGAAAATATTTTCTGCTACTCTTTGAGGTTCTTCTGGCTGGTTCACGAATTTAACTGACATGAGACAGATGAACAGGAGAAAATCCAATTTAAATATGTACAAAAGGGGCCCTCTAAGAAAAATGAGACTCAAGGACAAATCAGGCAATTGAGGCTTATATGGCATCAGAAAGAAGGAGAAAGGGGTAGGGATTTGGGACTTCCAAGATGAGGGACAGACCTGTAGGAAGACAGGGAAAAACAAATGCTTGGTAAACAAATGTTTGCCATACTATTGAGGGACAATGGGATACAAAGAGGGCTTTGATCAAACAGGGTTTGCTGAGTTTCCCCTCATCCCCCACCACCATCAATCACACTGAGCTCATATTCCCTACAATTGGCTCTGGTGACCACTCTCTTCTTGGGATGGGCCCCCTTTAAGGCAGTTTATCAGGTAAAGCTCTTCCTGAGATGTTTCTCACAAACAACCAGGCTAAAATAATCCTCATGCCAAAGAGACAAATTTTGCTTCCTTACCATATGTTTCACCGGAATATAACGAGACTTGGTAACTGGGTTAAGTAAGTATGCACAGCATGATTCATGAAACAACTATTTTCCCAGAACACTGTACCAAATTCTGGAAGACTTTAAGAATATTAAAAAAAAAAATTACAGTATAATACTTCTGCCTCCTAGGACTTGAGAATGCACTTGCAAGCAACACAAAATTACTTAGCATTAAGCCACAGATTCTTAGTATTTGCAATGAGAGAACTTATTTTTAACAGTCTCAGTTGGGAATTTTCACATAGAAATGGCTGTTCAGGTGGCAACTGCACTGCTTATCAGGTTAGAACCCAAGAACGTGTGGGAAGCCACCATCGAGATCTGTGAGGTGTCTGGTCACCTGGAACTGGACTTTCTTTTTGGAGGTGCAAACTAAAGAATATCACTCATCATTAGGCTCTACAAGGGTTAAGCCACTAGACACTGCAACTGCTAACCTTTAAGAAACCCTGAAAAGAGCTCAAAGATGAGATCAGGAAGGAGGCTCTCTGTGCATGGGGCTAATCCAGCAGAACAAGCCTTTAAGATCGTATTTTCAGGGGAAAATTTTATGAACCTAAATTCTTGCATCTGCTTATACCTAGTGCTAAAATAATTAACAACGACATCTGTTCCTTATGACCAGCAGCAACCTTCTAGCTAGGTGAGTGCTTGATTACATGAACCCACTTCACCAAGATCACATATATACTGACACCCTTTCCCAGTACTTTGGAGCAGGTCTTCTGTGCCAGGAGGCTCTCTCCTGGGCTACAGTACTCAATAAGCCCCCCCAAAAACTGAACTCACAGCTCTCATGTTGTGCTTTTTTTTTTTTTTAGTAGACAGAAAAATATAGACAAACCTTTAGATCAACCAAGGATCTAGACATCATTTGTGAACCCAGAGATTCTGAAAGTTGGATGTTCTGCTTTCTCTTGGAAGTACATCTGAGTGACACCAGAGATCAGCTGGCGAAGCCGTCACCACTATGGTAACCTGTCTGTGTCTTTCTCATCTCAAGTTAATAATAAGTGTGGTTACAGGAGGAGCATGGACTGTCTGCAGAGTTAGTACCTCTTTCTTACAACCTGCCAGCATGCTGAAAGGGGAGGACGGTGATATTTACAAGTGCCTCCAGCGTGTTGGGTCTGGGGTTAAACAGGTGGTCTCAAGGCAGCGCTGTGAGTAGAAGTGGGGTCTGGTTTGACTGACAGCACTTGCAGGCTCCTGTTAGGTCACCAACAGGGCCCTAAACTCTCGGTCTAAAATCATTCTGCACCAACACTGTCTTCAGAAATTCCATTATGCTAACATTTCTCCATGGATATTTTCACTAATACTTCTTACTTGGAAACCAAGCCACTAGTTCTCTTTAACTCCTTAACAGTTGTCAGATGATGAAACTTTTTATTCCATAATAACCTGGGGTGGATTAAACTATGCCATATTTCCCAGTCTCCAAATCATTCCATCTCCTCTATATTAGCACACTTCTTAACGGTTAGGAGAAAACAGACAACCCACTTAGAACTTTCCAAATGAGAATGTCAAGAAAGAAGACACCTCTGTGTGGAACAATGGCTAGTGGCATCTCTCTGAGTTTGAGGAATCCGACTGTGCAATAAAGAAAGGACTTTCTTGCCTTGGTTAAAATGACTTAAATAATACATTCATGAATTTTATTTGCCTTTATCTGTCAGGGGTTTCAATTTCTAGGGGGAGGAATATTTTCCTGTACTGTAGTATGTGATGAAATATGTCAAGAGATTCAGAATTACCCTGTCTATAAAGAAAGCACCAAAGAAACCCAGACATGACCAAGGAGACTGTCTCTTGACTCTTTGTGTTGATCCTATCTGAGCATCCCAAAAGCAGCCCCCAGGGGGGGTTGATGTTGGCCTGATGTCAGTTCTCCAGGGCAACAGAGGCTCCTCAAATGAACGGTTTACGGTTTTGATCCCTATATTACAGTTTAGTTGCATTTTTGGTAGGAATACAAGTGACCTTGTGAAGACCAACAGTGAACAGGATGGAAATGAGCCAGACATTATCATAATAAGACCTCAGGAAACAGACATTTCACTTAGAAAATTGGGTCCTGAATATATTTTATACAACTCTATTTTTTATTATCTCAACACTGATTCCATATACATGAGGATGTGTGCCTAGCTGCCAAGATGGGTCCGACTCTTTGCGACCCCATGGACTGTAGCCCACCAGGCTCCTCTGTCCATGGAATTTCTCAGGCAAGAGTACTGGAGTGTGTTGCCATTTCCTTCTCCAGGTGATATTCTCAACCCAGGGATTGAACCCAGGTCTCCTGCATTTGCAGGTGGATTCTTTACCACTGAGCCACCAGGGAAGCACCTCCATATACACAGGAATGGACTAATCAAATGTTTCCGTGATGATTTTTCACTCAAAGTTAGGGTGATGCTAAAGGATCTAATGAAAATTCAGGTCTTGAACTTTTATTAATTTTTAAAATTCTCATTTCTATTGACCACCAATGGAAAAAGTGTAGCATCCCAAACAGTTAGAGTTAACAGTAATCCAAAATTTTTAACGTGTTTCTTCAAAAATTTATTTGGACTAAACTTGAAATAAAATAGAAACATGTATTCTGTGAAGGAAAAGGTGAATGGGAAAGGCAATAAAATGGAATACAGGGATAAAAATGGAAATTTACAAATTATTTAATATTTAGGTTTTTCTTTTCATATTTGAGGTTTATGAATCTTTCCTCCTATCAGAAAAGAAACATCCCAAGGTTAGAGTCCTTGGTCACATAAAGGGGTTGGCTCTACCTATGAGGACCTTTCCTACCAAGAAAAGAAGTTTGGAAGAAGTAGGAGACTAGAGGGGATGAACATTTTTGTGAAAACAAAATAAGATCTCATATGAATGGACCCTTTGCAGAGCACCTCGTGCATCATAGAAATGAAGGAGCAGTGTGTCCTTCCCTACAAGAGGAGAAAGGCTTCTGGGTCAAAGAAGCTCTCATTTCACCTTTGGAGGTTAGTGAAGAAGATCTATTTCTCTAGTGATTTAATGTTTATCTTTCCCAGCAAGGACAAAGTTCTTTCTGATCAGAGAAGTCTTCATTGATAGAGGCTTTTGCTATCTCAAATCATAAATGAATTGGTACAGAGTTGTGTGGCTGCCCTTTCCCCATTTTCTTCAGACAGTGATAGCGATGGACAGGAGATCAGAAAGGACAGAGGATCGGGCGAGAACAAGTGGAATCATATTCATGAAATGCGGTAGCCACCACCACTGACTGAGCTTCTATAATACACAGAGTGTCATAAGCAGCATTTTACTTTTTTAAGCACCACTACAAGGCTGGTGTTGCTGCTTGTATCTTACAGATGAAGGGGACTGAACCCCAGAAAAATTAATAAATAGTATAAAAATCATACATTCTTCATTCAAGAAGCAGCTAGGGTTTGAACTGGATTTGGACTGGAGGCTGTTGGACCCCGAGTTGGTATGATGTCTGTGGTGTTTTACTATTATGCTTCCTGCTAGTTCATCTCTGCTACACAGGAAGACATCTAGCCATCAAAACGGCACCAGGTACTTGCAAGCTCTTGGTGCTGCCTTGACCTCCTACATCTACTAGAGGTAGATATCCAAGAGAGTGCCTCTCACAACTGGGTGGTGACTTACTGAGAGCAAGATAAGAACAAAGAGGAAGAGAAAAAGACAGGCATCGGAAGAGAGGAACTGGGCAGGGGCCATGGGAGTGAGAGTTTGGGGAGCCTTGACTGACCATCAGTTGTAAGTTTTCCGTGATGTGTCCTAGACTAAACTCACTTCTAATTGGGCCCCTTCATTGTTAGCAAGAGATCACGAGGAAGTCTGCCATATGCCCATCTTTTTAATGTATTACATGTTGCTATTAATAGATGTTCTATATTTTGCCCACATAGAACCGAACCCAACAGCTGCGTTACTGACCCCATTCCTCACAGGCGTGTGCACACCCAGTCTCTGGAGTTTCCTAAGTTCTGATCCCCCTCTCCAATAGCACTGAGACATGAAGCTGAAACAGAGCATGATATGGAGGACTCGAGCAGTGAAATCAACCCTGAATATTCATTGCAGGACCGATGCTAAAGCTCCAATACTTTGGTCACCTGATGTGAATAGCTGACTCACTGTTAAAGATCCTGATGCTGGGCAAAAAGATTGAAGGCAAAAGGAGAAGAGGGCAGCAGAGGATGAGATGGTTGGATGGCATCATTGACTCAATGAGTCTGAGCGAACTCCAGGAGATGGTGATGGACAGGGAAGCCTGGTGTGCTGCAGCCCATGGGATAACAAAGAGCTGGACATGACTTAGTGACCTAACAATTCCTGTCAAGACAGACAAAGACACCCACAGGTGGGTTTAGTTCACAAAGATTAAAGTCTCATTTATCTACTGGCCTGCTCAGACCCACCCATTCAGCTTTACTGTGGTTCAGAATGAGGTCTCTGTGGGTGCTAAGGAGCTTCCTTGGGGTGTTATGGGTGCTTCCCAAGAGCTGGTTTCTTGAGGCCAAAGTACTGAAAATGAGGAGGCTGGGAAAGAAGTGCAGAAACCTGTGGTCAGAGACATTATCTCTTTTGTCTTTGTTTACACTATAAATCTTTGTGTTGGAGAGAGAAGTAATGGGAACAAGTATTTGATCAGTAATCCAGAAAATCTTGCGGAGGAGGAAGGAAGGGGAGTGGATTCCAAAGTACAGCTGCTGAAGGGATGTTCATTCCACCTTGATCAGTGGCCCATCACCAAGGGACCATGATGCCAAGGATGATGCTGGCCAGACAGGTTTTCCGCCATGATCTACGCTGGATCCCTACTGGCTAAACCAAAGAAACATACAAAAAACATACCAAAAAAAAGTGTGCATGCTAAACAAATACTGTCATAGGCCATGTATCCAAACTCATAATTTCAACTGGAAGGATCCCTGCCATAAAGAGATTCTGAGGTGATCACCATTATCAACAAAAAGGACAGATTAAGTTTGACAAAAAGATTGAGCGGTTGAGAATTAATTTGTTCACAGATGTGTATGTGTATAAATCATATATATATTATGCATATATAGATAGACAAGGTACATTTCATAAATACATACTCACCTCCCCACTGTAAATCTATCTTAGAACAAAAGAGCTTCTTAAACTCCATTGATAAATGTATAATCATATTTAACACCATATTTAAGGCAAATGGACCATTTTAAATGACACTATTCTAAATCATTCTTGAAAATGGTACTGATGAGCCTATTTTGCAGGGCAGGAATAGAGAGCCAGACATAGAGAGCAGACTTGTGGGCAAAGGGTGGGAAGGAGAGGGTGGGATGAACTGAGAGGGCAGCACTGACATGCACGCAGTACCGTGTGTGAAACACACAGCTAGTGGGAAGCGGTTATGTAGCACAGGGAGCTCAGCCCAGAGCTCTGTGATGACCTGGAGTGGTGGGATGGGGGTGGGGAAGGAAGCTCAACAGGGAGGGGATATATGTATACTTGGGGCTTCCCTGTTGGCTCAGTGGTAAAGAGTCTGTCTGCAGTGCAGGAGACTCGAGTTCAGTCCCTGGGTTGGGAAGATCCCCTGGAGGAGGGTGTGGCAGCCCACTCCAGTACTCTTACTGGAGAATCCCATAAACAGAGGAGCCTGGGGGGGCTACAGTCCATGGGGTCAGGCACTCCAGAAGTAACTAAGCAGCAGCAGGAACAGCATATGTATACTTAGAGCTGATTCACATTGTTGTACAGCAGAAACCAACACAACACTGTAAAGCAATCACACTCCAATTAAAGATAATCACAAAAATAAAAAATAAAAAAAAAATAAAGATAATCACAACAAGAAAATTCCTCTTTATCTCATCTTATTTTGAGATTAGACTTTCAGTTACAATATTCAACAGGAGGATCGAGTTTCAGAACACAAGAGTGACAGGTGTAGGAAACTCAGTTATTTGATTTCAGACATAAAAAGATATATTCTTACATGGATCATGGAAAGAAAATATATTTCATTTACAGATATTCAGCTGCAACTTGTAAAATAACCATAAAAACAAAAGAGCTGTCTCCCCAAAGATTAACCCTGCCCTGGTCTCCCAACAGCATGCTGATTCAGAAGAATCCCTGCTGCTAATAACAGAGGAAATACAGCAAAGAGGGGAACATATTAGACTTTGCCTGGGAGGACTTGAATGACGGGCACAGGAGCTGAGCTGGGAATGGGGAGAGGATTTGGTTCACATCGTCTCAATGAGTCAATTTCAAATAGACCCATTTCATCTTTTGAAAACACAGCATTCTCTCTGTGACAAATATGGAATAGTCTCTCCATAACTCTAAACCATTAGTTTAAGGAGGTTCCTTTTATTCTGACATGAAATTAGGACTTTTCTACTACCGCAAGAAAGTGAAAGTGTTTCCAGGACAAGCTGGAAGCAATCTTGAACAGAAGGCAGATATGCAAGTACAAAACTCTATGTCTTTCAATAGAAAATTAATATCCAATAATAGTTCAACTGTTCTACTACAAAATAAAGGAAAATAATAATCATATATCTTAGGCATAACTTGGATGGAGGCATCTCAGCTCTCCAGTGCCCTGTGTTTCAGAGGGAAAAGAAAGACATGTCTGTTGACAAAGTGTTAACAAAGCCATCAAAAGATGTGAAATAATCTATGTAGATGCCTCCACTGTGCAGAGGTGAAAATATGATGTTTTAACATAATTTTATGTGATTTTATGTTAAACGTATTAAAGAAAATCAGACAGAATGCATGAAGAGAACTGCCACTATTAAAACCATGCAGTGCATGCAGCTACCCATAATAGTTTTTACTCACTGTCTGGACAAGAAGTTCATTGCTTGGTTAGTATGCAAAAGAGAAGGAAATGAATTTTCAGCAAGAACAGGCTAATACGCAATTAAATCCATTTTACTGCCTGATACAGCACTTGTATGTATGAAAATGATGAAAGGCTGTAACTCATGACCATTGTCCATCCACCCACTATCTCTCTCACCTGTTCACTCTAATAACTGTTAGAATATGGATCAGTAGTATATATAAGTGGAATTTCCCTTAAAATATAACTTTTCCTCTGGAAAATTTGCCATTAAATTGCATTTAGACCACTTTTTAATTGTAGTTATAATTATTTGAAAGCAAACATTTTATGTGTATTTTTGCTTTGTCTTTGAGTGTTTGCTGTGAAACATGAATGTGGGGTTTTCTTTCCCCTTGAGGGTAGTTTAATGCTAGAAATAGCCTTAAAATCTTTTCTTCTTCTTTTTGTTTTTTGATTTGGTAGAAATTTCTTGTGCTTGTCTGTCACTGTTGTGACCTTTAGGGCAGTTTGTTGAAGTGAAAAAAAAAAGAAAGATTTTATAGAATTTTATAGATAACAGATTTTTTCACCAAACTTGGAGTATCACAAATGATTATTAAATCTCAGAATTTAAGAATTTTAATACTTATTAATTGCAGCCTATATGCTCACGGTGATGCTAAAGTTATCCAAGACCTTAGTGTGTGTTTGTCTTTAAGGTATTTATATTTAATCCATAGAGAAGAAGTACATCAAATAATTAAAAAGCAGGTAAACTCCACTCTACTATACTGATTCTAGAAGCTAAGCATAATCTAGAAAAACAAGAACAGCACTGGGTGTAAAGTGGGCTTCATGGAGGAAACAGACCTATTTTAGCTCTTGAACTTCTTTATTATTTATCTTTTAATAACTACAAGAGATGTTTTACATAAATCTATTTATACAAGTGATACAGTATCATAATTTGAATAGGTCAGCATTCTGAACCACTGGGCTGTGAGCCTCCTCAGGCAGGGCCTGTATCATTTATTTTTATTTTGTTAGTTTTTCTTTAACTTTTTCTCAATGGTACCCCGCTCCAGTACTCTTGCTTGGAAAAATCCCATGGACGGAGGAGCCTGGTAGGCTGCAGTCCATGGGGTCGCTAAGAGTCAGACACAACTGAGCGACTTCACTTTCACTTTTCACTTTCATGCATTGGAGAAGGAAATGGCAACCCACTCCAGTGTTCTTGCCTGGAGAATCCCAGGGATGGTTGAGCCTGGCGGGCTGCCGTCTATGGGGTCGCACAGAGTCGGACACGACTGAAGCGACTTAGCAGCATCAGCAGCAGAGCCAATTAACAATGTTGTGATAGTTCCAGGTGAACAGCAAAGCAACTCAGCCGTACATATGCCTCCATCCATTCTCCCCCCAACCCCCCTCCCATCCAGGCTGCCACATAACACTGAGCAGAGTTCCCTGTGCTCTACAGTAGGTCCTTGTCATACTGAGTGAAGTAAGTCAGACAGAGAAAAAATACCATATGACACCCCTTACATGTGGAAACTAAAAGGAAATGCCACAAATGAACTTTACTTACAAAATAGAAACAGACTCATGGACTTAGGGAACGAACCTACGGTTACGGGGCTGAAGGATAAGGGGAAGGGATAGAGAGTTTGGGGTGACCTATACACCCTGCTAAATTTAAAATAGATAAGCAAAGGAGTCATTTATTCTTATCCTGAGGAGTTGATCTTGAGATGGTGACATAGTAGGTATACCATTAATATTTGATGAATAGATGCCCAAATGAATATTAAAAACATGGTTTCATTAGATATTTATAATGTTAAATGAAAGTAACTCACTTATGGGGTCACAAAGAGTTGGACACAACTGAGCGACTGAACTGACTGACTGACCTCATTTATAGTTATAGGGCTTCCAGGGTGGCACCAGTGGTAAAGAATCCTCCTTTCAATGCAGGAGACCCAAGAGCCTCAGGTTCGACCTCTGGATCGGGAAGATCAGAAATAGGAAATGGCAACCCATTCTTGCCTGGAAAATCCGTGGACAGAGGAGCCTGGTGGGCTATAGTAGCAAAGTGTCGGATATGACAGAGCAACCGAGCAAGTCATTTATAGACTGAACAACCCAACAACCACACACTACAAAGGGACATCCGCATACAATAGTGCTATTTGGGCTGTTTCTTTCAATTAAACTTTCAGGGCAGTTGTGCAGACTTTCTTTTCCAAAGATGGTCTCAGCAATGACTTCCTTCTTGTACGCTCTTCTGTCATATGGCCTTACCTCTCCTTCACCCCGGAACCTGTGCTGGCCTGGTAGCTGTTTTGACAAGAGATTATGACAGATTATATATAATTGAAGGTGGAGAGACAGGCCAAGGGGCACTGAGGTCCTGGATGTGTGAATGCAGTACCCCACTTGCATGGATCCTCAGTTCTACTTGCTCCATGTGGACTCAAGACAAGCCACTCAGGGACTTCCCTGGTGGTCCAGAGGCCAAGACTCCATGTTTCCAGTGCAGGGGGTAGAGGTTAGACCCCCTAGTCAGGGAACTAAGATTCCACATGCTATGTGGCATGGTCAAAAAAATGGAGAAGAAGGCCACTCAACTGAGTAATTCTTAAAATCCTGACCCCAAATCACTACTAAATTAAAATGGTTATCTTAAGATACTAAATTGAGGGGTGTTGGACATGCAGCAATGAATGACTATGACATTAGAGAAGAATTTATAAAATATTATACACCTTAATCAAAAACAATCTTGCTCTTGTAGAATCATCTTTCAAGCTTATTTGCAAGTTAGCTGGTATCTAGGCTATTTGTTACAAAAAAAAAAAAAGTTGACCATTTTCTCTAGGCAATCATTAATTTTAATTTGCTTGACATCCTGAAGAGTGACCTGTGAGTTACTGTTTCTAGGAATCAAAAAATAGTGGTGGTAATCTTTCATTCAATATTTGAATAATGTGCTCATATAGGTATTTATTTTCTGGATCACATCTATCATATCATCTATCTTCTTAGATCTAGTTTTGATCTAGGTTGGGGTCATTTCAAAGGGATTCGCTGTCCTATTTTCAATGTATAATCATCCTTTAAGATTCAAATAATATTTACATAATTTCTTATGTTTTCCAAAGTATGTTAAAATAGTTTTGTTATTTAATCCTTACAACATCATTTTAAATACCATATATCATTTCACAAATCAGACTTAGATAAGGACTGAATTATCCCAGGGGTAGTGGTAGGCTTGACTGTCGGCATGGAAACACAATCTCAACATAACCACAACACAGGCTGTGTCTTCAAGAAACCCATCATTTACAATTTCCACTTAATAATAAATAAAGTATAATAAATTTAGAAAGAACTGAAATTCTGGTCAATTTACAAATTTCAGGTTCCTTTAACTGGAATGCATGCTACTTTCTAACAACCATTTGGACATAGAGTTTGCAGAGTGTGTTACATGTTATTTTAGTTAATCCCCATGATGACATTATCAGGTAGACAGTAATTTCCCTCTCTAAGAAAGATGAGGTAGTTGAAAATAAGTGTTTTTCCTAAGATTTGACAAATAATAAGGAATAAAGCTGATACTCAAAATTAAGCCTCCTGACTGCAAAACTACTGCCATTTCTGTCTGTCTGTCAGATATCTTTTTGGAGCAAGTTATGCAAATTTGGACTTAAGACTATAGGATCAGATGATTCTAGACTAGGTTCAAATCTTGCACACAGTTGTCCTGAGAGTCAGCTGACTTCCTGGCAACATGACCATGGGCCAGATACTTAACTTCCTTATACTTTAGTTTCCATATTTATCATAAACTTACCTCACGAGGTGTTTGTATAGAGATTAACTGAGGTAATACATGTAAATCTCCTAAGATAGTTCAGTGTACAGGGAACTAACTTAGTAAGTGTTCAGTATTATTATTTCAGGGCTCTTAGGCTCAATCACTTACCCTTCAGGAGAGAACTGGTCAAAGAGCCTTAGCATGTGATCAGTTCTTTGTTGTTATCAATATGTTGTTGTTCAGACTCTCAGTTGTGTCTGACTCTTTGCCACCCCATGAACTGTAGCCCGCTAGACTCCTTTTGTCCATGGAATTCTTCAGGCAAGAATACTGGAGTGAGTTGCCATTTCCTTCTCCAGGGGATCTTCCCAATGCAGGGATCGAACCGGTGCCTCCTGCATTGGCAGGTAGGTTCTTTACCACTGAGCCACCAGGGAATCTGACTGCAATATATGGACTTCCTCAGGGTCTTCACCACCCATTGGGGATGCCATGTATTTGGGGAGGTGAATTTGACACACCTAAAATGCAATTCTTAAAGGTGTAACCCTTAAGAAAGGCTGATAGTGTGGACCATAGGAAAGCTGTTTTTAGATGGGCAAGAGGAAAGCTTTCACTTCTAAAAGGCAATCGTGTGAAATTCCCTATTCTGAATTATATTTCCCATTCAGTTGAAAAATAGATGAATGCACAGAGCTTTTTGGAATCCCTGTGCCTTCTGAATGAATCTCAATTCCACAGGCAGGTTAAACGTAGGCCTTGCAATAGCCATTCTATGACTTCTGTCCTCTACAGCTCCTATCAGAAACTGCAAGACATGGTGTTCTGGCTTCCTGCTCCTAACATGTGTGTGGGATGCATGCTAAAGACTGCTGACAACTTATAACCTGAGAACCTAGAAGTACTCATGAAAAATAACTTACCTCTCTTCTTCTGTGTGTTCTCTTGTACATTGACTCTTACAAGGAATATCATATTGTATCCAGACTTTTTCTCTACATATGATTTTCAATTTTCAAGAAAAAATACAAGGGAAAGCTACACTGCATTTGTTCTGAAATTAAACAAAGGTCTACATGCAAGAGGTTCTTATACTTCAGAGAAAGGTTACAGTATTTTTGTTTGTTTTTGGCACTATTTGTTCACTGAACTGGAAGATTGCGATACAGTATCTTTACTTTGGTTCTCACTCTTATTCCTTAAACTCTGGCACCTACCCTACTTCAGTGTTTAAGAAACTGTTTCTAAGTCTAATTTTAGCATATTCACAGAATCAGTGTCTGAACCCATCTTTTGAAAAAGGTTCAGTTCAGTTCAGTTCAGTCGCTCAGTCGTGTCTGACTCTTTGCGACCCCATGAATCACAGCACGCCAGGCCTCCCTGTCCATCACCAACTCCTGGAGTTTACCCAAGCTCATGTCCATTGAGTAAGTGATGCCATCCAGCCGTCTCAGCCTCTGTCGTCCCCTTCTCCTCTTGCCCCCAGTCCCTCCCAGGATCAGGGTCTTTTCCAATGAGTCAACTCTTCACATCAGGTGGCCAAAGTATTGGAGTTTCAGCTCCAGCATCAGTCCTTCCAATGAACACACAGGACTGATTTCCTTTAGGATGGACTGGTTGGATCTCCTTGCAGTCCAAGGGATTCTCAAGAGTCTTCTCCAACACCACAGTTCAAAAGCATCAATTCTTCATCGTTCAGCTTTCTTCACCATCCAACTCTCACACCCACACATGACCACTGGAAAAACCAGAGCCTTGACTAGACGGACCTTTGTTGGCAAAGTAATGTCTCTGCTTTTCAATATGCTATCTAGGTTGGTCATAACTTTCCTTCCAAGGAGTAAGCGTCTTTTAATTTCATGGCTGCAATCACCATCTGCAGTGATTTTGGAGCCCCCAAAAATAAAGTCTGACACTGTTTCCAGTTTCCCCATCTATTTCTCATGAAGTGATGGGACCACATGCAATGATCTTCGTTTTCTGAATGTTGAGCTTTAAGCCAACTTTTTCACTCTCCTTTTTCACTTTCATCAACAGGTTTTTTAGTTCCTCTTCACTTTCTGCCATAAGGGTGGTGTCATTTGCATATCTGAGGTTATTGATATTTCTCCTGGCAATCTTGATTCCAGCTTCTCCTTCCTCCAGCCCAGCGTTTCTCATGATGTACTCTGCATAGAAGTTAAATAAGGACGGTGACAATATACAGCCTTGATGTACTCCTTTTCCTATTTGGAACCAGTCTGTTGTTCCATGTCCAGTTCTAACTGTTGCTTCCTGACCTGCATATTCGTTTCTCAAGAGGCAGGTCAGGTGGTCTGGTATTCCCATCTCTTTCAGAATTTTCCACAGTTTATTGTGATCCACACAGTCAACGGCTTTGACATATTCAATAAAGCAGAAATAGATGTTTTTTTTCTGGAACTCTCTTGCTTTTTTGATGATCCAGAGGATGTTGGCAACTTGATCTCTGGTTCCTCTGCCTTTTCTAAAACAAGCTTGAACATCTGGAAATTCACGGTTCACTTATTGCTGAAGCCTGGCTTGGAGAATTTTTGAGCATTACTTTACTAGCTTGTGAGATGAGTGCAATTGTGCGGTAGTTTGAGCATTCTTTGTCATTGCCTTTCTTTGGGAAAGGTTAAGTACCTTTAAAATGTATGCAGGTAAATGAAGGAGGCAGAAGAAATAAATAATATATAGGAATATAAAGGTGAAGCAACAATTTGCAATGAGCAGCATGCAATTTTTTAATTCAGCTACACTTCATACATATCTACCTGAACATCTTAGTGTATTCAGATTATTAATGCTGACAATTGTTCATTTTGAGAGGAATAAGGGGAAAAAAGGAACTAAGATAATCTACTAAAAATAACAATTCTAAAAGTTCACATTTAATTCAATTTATTTTGTTGCATTTCAACATATGTTTATTGAGCATATGTTGAGCATATGTTTGTTGAGCATAGGAAAAAAATCCTATGTTTATTCTAGGAATTACCCTGAGAACAGGAAGCATAGGGATTAGGAAGATAGAACAAGGTACTTGAGTGCATGAGGTTTATAGCAGAGTATGGAATATAGACATAGAACCATCATTCTGGTGTGGTGAATGTTAAATGGCAGTGAAGGTTAAGGAGCTATGAGGACACAGCACAGAAGAATTCAACCTATTCAGAGGTTAGGGATGCCATCCTCACTCCATGCCTGGGATGTGAATTGATACGCTGTTTCAGTCTTACATCCAGACTCTTGCATCTTCCCATATATAGAAAAGCACTAAATTCCTTAACTTGGGATATCTGCTTTTCTTTAATTTACAAAAAATGTTCTGATGTTCTGACTACCTGCCTTTTGTTGCAAAACTTCTATATAACCTGGGTCCTCCCCTACTCCTCCCCGCTTGCCTCCTCCAAGCACTTACCTCAGGATTATTTGAGATGCTGTTTTCCAGGCTTGAAGTTCTAAAAATTTCCACTCTCAGGGGCAGGATGGGGTGGGAGATGGGAGGGAGGTTCAAGAGGGAGGGGACATATGTGTGTATATCTATGGCTGGTTCGTGTTGTATGGCAGAAACCAACACAATATTGTAAAGCAGTTATCCTCCAATTAAAAATAAATTTATTTTTAAAAAGTCAACATTTTTAGGCTACATGTCTTTTTTTCAGTTGACACTCTTACAAGAGAAGTACAGTGCTAGTCTCTTCTTTACCGACTCCTATTTCTTCACTGCATTCATCACTCCTTGATGTCATAGTATTACGTATTTGTTCATTTGTGTCTGTCCTCTTCACTAGAATTAACTTCCAGGAGATCAGGGAGTTAATTTTGTTCACTGATGTGTTTTCAGGACCAGAACAGCTTCCCAAAGTCAACTGTCAATAAATAGTTCTTTAATGATGCATGAATAATTAGAACACTCAGGCTGTGTAAATTTTTTCCTCCAATATGAAAAGGTTCTCAACATTTTATATAAAATCTAATCCCTAGGAATTAAATTAAAATGTAAGGCAAATTTTAGATTTAACAGTAACTGTTCCTTGCTTTCTGCAAACTTTCACTGTATTTAGATATGTTATGATTATTACTAAGGAACATTTTATGAGAACTACAGAAAGTGCTTTTCAGCAAATGAAATGAGTTCAAAGAAGAATTGAAAGTTCTAAGATATAAAGTCACCTCTTACAAATTTCACTCCATGGGCCTTGATTAAAGCCAGCACATTCTCCTGGCTCTATTATATGACTGAAGAGACTCCTGGGGTGGATTAAACTTTTCATACACTGAGTCATTTCTGGATCCTTCTACAGGGTGAAATTCTTAGTAAGGACATTTCAAAGGAAAACATTTATTTTCTCACCTGGTTCACTGTTTCTCCAACTTTCTCTACTGGAATACACAGTATATAATCGTGGTGAATGCTAATGTACATGGGTGTATTCAATTTAATTCCAAATATGTAGTGTCTTCACCTATCTTTATTTTTAATTAATTTTTATTGAAGTATAGTTGCTTTATAATATTGTGTTAGTTTTTGATGTACAGCAAAGTGAATCAGTCATATGCATACACATATCCCCTCATTTCTGGATTTCCTTCTCATTTAGGTCACTGCAGAGCACTGAGTCAGGTTCCCTGAGCTATACAGTAAGTTCTTATTAGTTATCTATTTTATACATAAGATCAATAGCATTGACAGGCCTGTCATCCCAACCCTGATGTTGGGAAAGATTGAAGGCAAAAGAAGAGGGTGGCAGAGGATGAGATAGTTGTATAGCATCACCGACTCAATGGATGGACATGAACCTGAATAAACTCTAGGATATAGAGAGCAACAGGGAGACCAGGCATAATGCAGTCCGTGGAGTCCAAAGAGTTAGACGTGACTTAGCTACTGAACAGCAACAAATCAGTAGCATATACATTGTCGATCCTAATCTCCCATTCATCCACCCCCACTTTTCCTTCCTTGGTATCTTTTTTTCCATTCTCCTTATAGAAAAGGTTCTCTCTAAAATTTACTCCTACTTGTAAACATTGAACTTAACTTCCTAAACCCACCCCATCCCAGGTAAGGCAATAGCTCATCTGTTAGAGGATCAGTTCAGTTCAGTCGCTCAGTAATGTCTGACTCTTTGCTACCCCATGGACCTCAGCACGCCAGGCTTCCTTGTCCATCCCCAACTCCTGGAGCTTGCTCAAACTCATGTCCATTGAGTCGGTGATGCCATCCAGCCATCTCATCCTCTGTCATCCCCTTCTCCTCCTGCCTTTAATCTTTCTAAGCATCAGGGTCTTTTCCAATGAGTCAGTTCTTCACATCAGGTGGCCTAAGGATTGGAATTTCAGCCTCAGCATCAGTCCTTCTAAGGAATATTCAGGGCTGATTTCCTTCAGGATTGACTGGTTTGATCTCCTTGGAGTCCAAGGGACTCTCAAGGGACTGTTAGAGGATACCTCTCTGAATTTTCTCATTGGTACGCTCGAGGGAACTAAGCATCCTGATGGTGTTCCCTAGAGCTAAGGGAGCAGATTTATGGAGAACAATGCACAGTAGATTCACAAAGGCTGTGGGTCTGTGATCTGAGCTAGTCTATAATCATCATTGCCTGGAAGACTTGTTAAACAGATAGTCAGGCCTCCTTCCAGCATTTAAAATCAATAGGTCCAGGGTCTGCAGTCAGTTTTCAGATGATGCTAATATGGCGGATGGAGGGCTTCATTCAGAAAACCACCTCCACCTTGATGGCCAAATTTGCATTGCAATCTTTACACTTGGCAATTAATTCTCTTTAAATTTCCCTGTGAATGTTCAAAATTCCACTCCAGAAGCTCACAGAGCACTTTGTCAGTTCAGGATCTGGAACACCGAGTGAAATCTGACCACCTTTCCTGTGCTGATGACCTCAGCTTTGATTCTGAATGGAAGTCCTTCATGAGAGATACTTGATACTGTGATAGGAGGCAATTTTTCATACAAAAGTCGACTATCCTAAACTCTTAAAAGAGAGTGGCCTAAAAACTCTATAAAGAATGCCATTTTCCCCCACAGTGCCTATTTGATGTGATGGGGAACAGTAAGAAAATCTAATATTTCAAAGCACAAAAGAGCTACTAATTACTTTTGATTGAGCTGGGAATGTGGGAAGTCACCCACCATGACATCCCTCTTGCAAGGATGAAGAGAGGCAAGGAAGGAGGTTTGGAGCCCACGTATGATACAACATATCTCTCGAGCTCACTTGGGTATGCTGCCGCATTGAGTCACAAAGAAGGGACTGAAAAGTGGGTCAGATTCCCACCTCTCCTATTGGGATGTCATCCTTGTATGGACTGCCTGTGAAGGCGTGTGTGTAAGTGTGAACGTTATCAGCCTTTTGTGTAAGCTCCTGAGTTTCCCGGGGAAGCAATTTAGGCCAGGCCTACCTTGGGGGAAATCAAGATTCCAAAAAAAATAGCCCTTATTCCATGTAGGTGAGTGAAATGCATTCCCCTTATGAGGCTGGAGTGAAGTGAGGGTAGAAAGTGGATCCATGCGCAGTAGAGTTTTAAGTGTAGGGGCACTCTTTATTGCCAGTGGAAGATACAGAACTAGTACCTACCACACTGTTTAAAAGTGGAGTGATGGCAGAGACCAGAGCCTTATTCCTGTTTGGCTAAAGTTCTTTCCAGCAAGTTAGGCAATTCTGCGTTAAAACTTCAGACCTAGAGAATATCACTGAATCATGTGTATAATTTAATCAAGTGCATAACCATCAGTTAACTAAATGATTCCTGAGGAGTGTGAAGCTGGGAGCAGGGCTTAAAGTTAATATAGTTTCTAAACCTGTTCATCTAGATTCTT
Organism: Bos mutus; assembly: GCF_027580195.1. Lineage (NCBI taxonomy): Eukaryota > Metazoa > Chordata > Mammalia > Artiodactyla > Bovidae > Bos > Bos mutus. The sequence goes on along the minus strand of NC_091640.1, from coordinate 12,224,438 downwards.
TCTATGTAGCAAATCAAATCAATCAACCAATCAATCAAATCAATCAGTCAGTCAAATTGTTGGTTACTTGACTCTATGGCAGAGGTTCTAGACTTTTATTTACTAATTGCAGTATTTACACCCGGTCATTCCCTACTGTGGAGATACTGCACATGCTGAATTCATTTTGAGGCAAACACAATCATTTTGAACTGCCTCGTTTTTAAAGTAAAAATGTGTTCGCATTACGGAACCATTGTAGCAAAGCACTTCTATTAAAATAGCCCTGCTGCTTGTATTTAATGCTTCTGGACTGCCGGGTGGCTCAGAGGGGCTGTGTGAAGCCCATGAAGGCATTAGAGTAATGATTAAAGATCAAGGGCTTTCCAATTATCAAGTCACACTTCGTAGACAATAGGCTGAGAGAAATGAAGCGTGGCTTCTCAGTCTCATATTCTGAATCAAAGATTTTCAGAACAAGGGGATGATGCCTGCCTCTTATACAAGACATTGGTGTTTGTCAATACATTTGAGAAAGACGCTCAGCAAAACTAACAACTCCCTGTGTGTTTCCAAGCTTTAAACAGTTAATAGAAAATGTTTATTTGAAATTTCTCCCTGTGATAAACTCAAAAATCCGGGGGTACATTTGCAAGATCACTCTCAGTCCCATTCCAAAGCTCTTATTCCAAAATAAGGTAGTAGCACACAGCCCATCAATGGGGTTTCTTTGACAGCTCAAGACAGTAAAGAATCCACCTGCAGTGCGGGAGACCTGGGTTCGATCCCTGAGTCAGGAAGATACCCTGGAGAAGGGAATGACTACCCATTCCAGTATTCTTGCCTGGAGAATTCCATGGACAGAGGAGCCTGGCAGGCTACAGTCCACGGGGTCACAAAGAGTCAGAGAGGAATGAGTAACTAACACATTGACTTCCTCTTCCACACAGCCCACCGATGGGAATCTACTCAAGCTTCAATTAACTAGCATTTTGTTTCTCCTGTGCTTAATGTTAGCAAAGAGGAAGTTCACAAGAAAATAAGCTGTAAGAAAGGATTTTTTTCTAAAAGACTGACTTCCATGGTATTTCCCGAGGTCAAACAGACACAGACCAGTCTTCTTTATTCGTTCTATTTACATCTACACCACTGTACTGTGATTCTCGAGCCATCAAATGATCTCCCCAAAGGCAGTGCACGAATGCTCACTCATCTTAGAAAGATTCAATTATATTCGCTGGACAGCATCTGCTAAGGCAGAAAAGGGGGCTAATGTGTTTTAGGAAAATTTCCAGCAGCGAGAGAGGAAGGAAAAAAAGACATGGGTGGGTAGCTGCATTTTCATAAAGTGGTAAGCACCATTCATTGTAAAGAACTGCAAAGCTCTCAGTAAGTGTTTCTTTAACAATATTATGTTTCAAATAAAAGATTGGTTAGCATCAGTTAATTGGGGCCAGATCATCTTCAAGATTGCTCTCAGTTCACACTTGCTTTCTTTTTCCCTTTTCTCGATTTTGGCTTAGCTGGGTCTTCCTTGCAGGCTGCAGGGGCTGCTCGTGTTGCAGAGCACAGGTTCCAGGGTGTGCAGACTCTTTAGTTGTGGCTTGTGAACTCTCTAGTTGTCCTGTGGCATGTGAGATTTAGCTCCCCAACCAAGGATCGAACCCATGTCTCTGCATTGGAAGGCAGATTCTTAACCCTTGGACCACCAGGGAAGTCCCCAGGCTTACTTTCTAACCTGATTTTGGAAGACATGACCATTCTTGGTGTATCAATGGGAGGAACTTGTTTCAAGGTCTCCGTATGCATTTAACCCATATTTAGGTTTCTGTTGCTTCCATTCAACAAGGTCTGCAGACAATAATACTTTTTAAAATTCTCCTTCTTGCCAACTTAATCAGATCTAACCACCATTTACTGCATTATAACTATGTGTGTGCACCAAGAACATTCATGCACCTTCATTATCTTAATCCTCACATAAAGAACACCAAGCACATGTCTGAGACAAATGAATCTTTGAGAAGTAATCTATCCCAAACCATTTACAAAATAAATGACCAAAGGAGGATCTGATATAGGAGTGTGAGAGTGGATGTGTGTTTTTTTCCTACAATTTTGCTGTTTACTGTCCTACATCACTCACTCAAATATAGTGCCTTGGGATTTGGGGACAAAGATCCTCTTTTCAACCACAGACTCCCATCCCGGTTGGTCTTTCTTCCTTCCTTCCTTCCTTCCTTCCTTCCTTCCAGGCTACTTCTTCCTTCCAAAGGCATAGGGCTTCTCTCTACTCAGCCCAGAGAGTCAGGGTTGAATAGTTCTTCCCTGTCTTCATAAACATATACATCATATACGAGGTTTTCTATGGTTCTTTCTTTTATGGGCACATCAGTGGTGTGTGCCTGTGTGCACAGTCACTTCAGTCGTGTCTGACTCTTTGTGACCCTAAGGACTGTTAGCCTCCCAGGCTTCCCTATCCACAGGATTCTCCAGGCAAGAATACTGGTGTGGGTTTTCATGCCCTCCTCCAGGGGATCTTCCTGACCCAGGGATCAAACCCATGTCTCTTATGTCTCTGCATTCGCAGGTGGGTTATTTACCACTAGCACCATCTGGGAAGCACATACCAGTGGTATGCTTAGTCGCTCAGTCTTGTCCAAATCTTTGAAACCCCATGGACCGTAGCCCACCATGCTGCTCTGTCCATGAGATTCTCCGGGCAAGAATACTGGAGTGGGTTGCCTTGCCCTCCTCCAGGGGATTTTGTCAACCCCCAGGGATCGAACCCCAGTCTCCCATAGTGCGGGTGGATTCTTTGCCATCTGAGCCACCAGGAAAGCCCTGTCAGTGGTGAGATAGCCTCATTTTAGCCTTTGAATGCCTATTAAATCCCTGTCATCAGGGCTCTGTTCATTCTTCTGATGTGAACACAATGCTACTTAGCACCCTCAGGAAAGGAACGTGAATTGCCTTGGTTTCGCTCCCCTGGTCTAGAATGCATTCTCATAACTTGATTCAATATTATTGAGAATATTTTGTAAACTGAAAGAGTTCTGGAGTATGATGATGCAGAAATAATTAAGATACTTCCAAACTCAGAGGGAACACAACTGATAACCAATAATCGTGGCCTGTTAACGGCTTTAACAAAGGCAGATTTGAGATGTCATAAGGAGGCATATGTTATGATGTGATTAATTCTGGTTAAGGGAATTTCAGAGAGGGCTTAAGAGAAAAAGTGACAATTGATTTGAGCCTTGAAGGATTAGTTGGCTTTGCCAAGCAGAAAACTAGGGACAGAGCTGTGAAGGAAGACAAAATATTATTAAAAAAATGAGGGAGCCTGAGAAGGTGACTAGGGATTGATTTGCAGGATAGATCATTTTCCTTCATTTAGACAACAGTTCAAGTCATTAAGAGGCTTATTAAGAAGCTTCAGCATCCTCTCTTGGGGTATCCACTGTACTTCAGACTCCAGGGCACTTGTAAAAATGATGTCCTTGAAGCAGCTAGACACGCCACATCTTCCTGCTCTCAGGGACCATGTGTGTCTTGTTGACTGTTTAATATGCAGTGCCACACACAGTGCCTGTTACAGGATAATGCCAAATGAACATTTATTAAAATAATTAACATGCAAATAAAGCTAAATTGAAAAAGATCTTAGGAAAAGCACCCTGTTGTTTTTTTTTTTAACCAGTTCATGTATATTTCACAAATTCTAGCTGGTTTCTAGTTCTTCTGATCAATGTATCAATAAACAATTTTAAAACATTTTTGGATAGACTATGTGCTATTTATCTTTGCTATTTTGCATTGGAACTTACCATTCATAGATTCTAGTTTAATAAAACACAACTTAGCCTTAATTTATGCTCCTCATTGCACCAGACAGCTCGAGCTTTATTTGCTAAATGTGGGCACAATGAAGAAACACTTTTTCCCTATACACTCAAGTACCAGAATTGTGGTTCACTAGGAACAGATGATGAAATGCTGCTTAAAGTGTCTGATTTATATATGCTGTGGGACCTATTGTCAACAAGGTACTTATTAAAGAGTTTTTTAATAAATGATATTCCCCACCTCTATTAGCATTGTCCTCTAGATAAACACAATAGGATTTCATTATCTAGTGTATTCAGAGAATAAATTGTCACACACAAACAAAACTCCCAAAGAGCTAAAGCATGCCTTTTACAAACTGAACTTTTTTTCTCAATTGTTATATATTTTTAAAAAATGACAACAAAAGTACTTTAAAAAACTCTATCATGCAGTCTTGGGTTTTAGTCATAATTGTGCCTATTCTTGATTCAAAATTATGACTATGGATGAGCTATTGTACAGTCCTATAATATAGTAGGTATTGTCCATGAATATCTATTTCCTCCATCAGTAAAGAGCTCTGGACTGAATGCCTCCTGTTAATGAGCTTCCTGCTTCTTCTATCCTTTTTCTAAGTTTATTTGTAATTTGCCAGTTTCTGTCAATTAAATTTCAATACATTTTAATTGAAATCAAACAGCAGACATTTAATAAATAGTATATTCCAGTTTGCCATGTTGGAGGCTTCAGGATTACATACGGACTTCCCTGGTGGTTCAGATGGTAAAGAATCTGCCTACAATGCAGGAGGCCTGGGTTCATTTTCTGGGTCAGGAAGACCTCCTGGAGAAGAAAATGGCAACCCAATCCAATATTCTTGCCTGGAGAATTCCATGGACAGAGGAGCCTGGTTGACTGTAGTCCAAGGGGTTACAAAGAGTCAGACATAACCAAGCGACTAACACTTTCACATATATATAATACACACATATATATTTCATACACACACACACACACACACACACACACACACACATATATATATATATGCTGGTGCTGCTAAGTCACTTCAGTCGTGTCCGACTCTGTGTGACCCCATAGACGGCAGCCCACCAGGCTCCCCCATCCCTGGGATTCTCCAGGCAAGAGCACTGGAGTGGGTTGCCATTTCCTTCTCCAATGCGTGAAAGTGAAGTCTCACAATCGTGTCTGACTCTTAGCGACTTCATGGACTGCAGCCTACCAGGCTCCTCCATCCATGGGATTTTCCAGGCAAAAGTATTAGAGTGGGGTGCCATTGCCTTCTCTGATATATATATATACACACACACACACACACACACACACTTATGTATGTATATAAATATATAATGTTATTGTCCTCTGTAACCTTGAAAAATGAAAAGGTATATTATGAGCAACTTAAATCTCGTCTGGAGGCTTCCATTTTTCTTGTGAGCAAAATCTGTAATCTCTGCAATAGTTTGTTTGTTTTTCCCCTACATGTAGATTTTTTTTTCTATTTTATCTAGGTTCAAAATTTGACCTTTAGGTAAATCAAATGTTATTATTTTAACTTACTCATCTAAATGTTGTTGTTGTTGTTTTCTCTTTTTCTGTGTGAAATTTAAAGACCTGGCTCTCCTTATCTGAGTTCTCACAGAGTGATGGGTAGACAGTGGGCCCAGTCCTTCCACACAATATGACACTGAGAGCTGATGGCATCCTCAGAGAGTTTCCACAGATTATCCTGACAACTTCTGTGCTGGGAAGGAGGTAGGTGAAAGTAATAAGGATGATGATGATGATGAAAACAGCAGGAATGATAGGTAATATTTAGAATATATCATAGTTTTGGGTCAAACTATGAGATATTTAAAGGCTTCCCTGGTGGCACCAGTGGTAAAGCACCTGCTGCCAATGCAGGAGGCATAAGAGATGCAGGTTCAATCCCTGGGTCAGGAAGATCCCCTGGAGATGGGAATGGCTACCACCTCCAGTATTCTTGCCTGGAGAATTCCATGGACAGAGGAGCCTGGTGGACTACAGTCCATAAGGTTTCAGAGAGTCAGCCACGGCTGAAGTGACTTAGGAGCAGCAGCATGAGATTTTTATGTTCACACCTATCACACTTCTCCCATGATTTCGCATCACTTGTTGTTGTTGAGATGCTAATCATGTCCACTCTTCTGCAATCCCATGGACCGTAGCCCACCACATTCCTGTCTATGTCCCAAATCCCTGTCCATGAGATTTCCCAGGCAAGAATATTGGAGTGGGTTGCTTTTCCTTCTCCAGGGGATCTTCCCTATCCAGCAATCAAACCCATGTCTCCTGCGTTACTGGTGGATTCTTTACTGCAGAGCTACCAGTGAAGCCCAGTGAACCGACTGGCATCAAGGAGAGCCCCTATATGTTCTATTCTTTCAGATAAGACAGAAATAACCTATTATAAAATTAAGTCAATTTAGTAATTTCAATGGTCATCTCTGGGATGACACCATTTGTTGAAATTCCCTCTGCCAACCTGTGTCAACTGTAGTTGAACAGGAAAGATGGCATATACCACATTAGATAGAGAGGGCTTGGGATAGTACCGCTCACTGTCATGAGTTTCTTAACTTTAGCAGAGGAGGGAGATACACAAAAATTTCCTATAGTATCTGGATCCTTACTCTCACACTCCACTGCAGATACACAAGCAATAAAAGAAATGGAAAATATAGATGCAAATTTTGATGCTGATGTGCTTCTGCAGGCTGTCACTGAGCGTGGGGAAGGAGCAGGGGGCCCCATGAGGGAGGTCATGGGTTGGGTAGCACACACGTGGGACAAATTGTAGCACACAGCTGATTCTCAGAGGATCTACCAGGGAAAGCCATGACGGACTGAGTGGTGAGTGCTGGTGCTGGTCAGAAGGGGAGGTAGACAGAGGGACTATTAGACTCCCAAGAGCAACCACAACAAATTGCTTCTGCTAAGAGAACAGGCCATGAGATGGGCAACCTGAGAAATCAGAGGTTGAGGCAAAGATTCCTAGATGCTCAGGACTAGATAGGAAAAGTTACATCTCCTTGGAGACCAGTGAGGACCCAGGGATGGGCATTCAGTCCAGAAAACCCTCACTCAATGCCCTGATAGTAAGTAAGCCCTCTAACCAACCAGTTTAGACATTAGCACAGTGGACAGCAGGCAGGGATGTTGATACAACTGGGTTGAAATCCACACTTGACCAAATTTAAATCGAGTCATGGCAAAGTGAGATGAATGGGCAGGCAAGTTTAAGTGGATGCTGTTGTTTTTATCCTGCCAACATTGGAATATAGGTCGAAATGCTTTAAGTTGAGTTGATACATGAAAAAAGGAAAGCTGTCATTTTGTACACTTGTGTAGAGAGAGTCTTCTTAGGTCAGCAGAGATGACCTGATCCTTACTCTTGTTCTCTCACCCCAGCCAGCCCATGGTGTGGAGACTGGGGTGGTTTTATGATTTGGAATCATCAACATTGAGGACCACTGGCAAAATCCATCCTGCAGTGTATTTAGGCATCATGGGTGGAGTTTATTTTTATGAAAACTACATTAGGGCAAAACTATTTAATTGTATATAATTTATTCTGGTGTGCTAGTTAATGATACATGAGGACTGTACAGATGGTGCTCCACCTGCTAAACAAGTGCGGATTATCATATATGTTAAGGGGAGTCAGGCCCAGCTATATTCTGCCACAGATCAGATCAGATCAGATCAATCAATTGCTCAGTCGTGTCTGACTCTTTGCAACCCCATGAATCGCAGCACGCCAGGCCTCCCTGTCCATCACCAACTCCCGGAGTTCACTCAGACTCACGTCCATTGAGTTGGTGATGCCATCCAGCCATCTCATCCTCTGTCGTCCCCTTCTCCTCCTGCCCCCGATCCCTCCCAGCATCAGAGTCTTTTCCAATGAGTCAACTCTTCGCATGAGGTGGCCAAAGGACTGGAGTTTCAGCTTTAGCATCATTCCTTCCAAAGAGCACCCAGGGCTGATCTCCTTCAGAATGGACTGGTTGGATCTCCTTGCAGTCCAAGGGACTCTCACAGATGACCAATATTTTTCTGAAATGGCTGATAGATCCCTGCCAGATTTCCAGCAGTTCAAAGTTGAAAACATTGTAGATGGTCCATTTGATACTGGAAACTATTACATGCTTTCCTTTTTATATTTATTAAACAGAACATTTTCATTTTTAAACATTGTTCATATCATCAAACATTCCATGTCTTCTTTTGTCTCAAAGGATGAAATGCAAGAGGTACAATGTTAAAGGACATTAGTTTTTCTTACACAGGATGGAATAATTTTTCCTGTTGTTTTTTTTTTCCCAGTTGAGGGAATTAGAAATCTATTTAATTCACATTTGTGGGTTTTTGCTTTACATTGCTGATACTTTGGGGCTTTCCTTATGGCTCAGCTGGTAAAGAATCCACCTGCAATGTGGGAGACCTGGGTTCAATCCCTGGGTTGGGAAGAACCCCTGGAGGAGGGAAAGGCTACCTACTCCAGTATTCTGGCCTGGAGAATTCCATTGGCCAGAATTTCATAGTCTATGGGGTTGCAAAGAGTCAGACATGACTGAGCGACTTTCCCTCACTCACTTGCTGATATTTTACAAGCTAACAGATTTATTGAGATATAATTCTTATATCATAACATTAACCCTTTTAAAATGTACAATTCAAGGCTTCCCTGGTGGTCCAGTGGTTAAGAATCTGACTTGCAATGCAGGAGACAACAGGTTTTATCCCTGATCCGAGAGGATCCCAAATATCTCAGGGCAACTAAGCCCGTGAGCTGCAACTATTGAAGCCCAGACGCCCTAGAGCCCATGCTCTGCAACGAGAGAAGTCACTACAGTGAGAAGCCAGCACACCACAGAGAGTGGAACTAGAGAAACAGCAAACACAGCAACAAACACCCACAAAGTGAAAGTCACTCGGTTGTGTCCGACTCTTTGCGACCTCGTGGACTATACAGTCCGTGGAATTCTCCAGGCCAGAATGCTGGAATGAGTAGCCTTTCCCTTCTCCAGGGGATCTTCCCAACCCAGGGATCGAACCCAGGTCTCCTGCATTACAGGCGGATTCTTTACCAGCTGAGCCATAAGGAAAGCCTAAGAAGACTGGGGTGGGTAGCCTATCTCTTCTCCAGTGGATCTTCCTGACCCAGGAATCTAAGTGGGGTCTCCTTCATTGCAGGGCTATTCTTTGCCAACTGAACAATCAGGGAAGCCCTAACAAAGACCCAGGTCAGCCATAATAAATAAATTACATTAATGTATAGTTCATTATTCGTATGTTCATGGAGTTGTGCAATTACCAATGTTATTTAGGAAAGGACTTTTTCACCATCCCGCAAAGAAACTTTATATTCATTAGCAGGTACTTTCCATCCACTTCTTCTTCTAGCTGAAATGATTATTTTTCATTTCACCTCTAGAGATTTTTCTGATTCTCAACATTTTATATCAATGGAATGACACAATATATAGTGTTTTATAAGAGTTTTTAAAAATTTATTACAGTTGTTGTCAAGGTTTATGCATGTTGAAGCATGTATCAGTACCTCATTTTTATTATTTTTAATAATTTTATTTATGTATTTTCGGCTGTGCTGACTCTGATGCTGCATGGGCTTTGCTCTAGCTGTGGCGAGCAGTGTCTGCTCTCTAGCTGCGGTGCGCAGGCTTCTCAGTGCGGTGGCTTCTCTTGCTGTGGAGCATGGGCTAACGGTGCATGGGCTTCAGTATTTGCAGCATATGGGATCTTCCCAGATCAGGGATCAAACCTGTGTCTCCTGCATGGGCAGGCAGATTCTTTCACACTGAGTCACCAGGGAAGCCCAGTACTTCATTTTTAAATTGTCAGATAGGATAGCTTACAGTAGGCTGTTGTATGAATATAACACATTTTTTATCCATTCATCAACTGATGAACATTTACATTGCTTTCACTTTTTGGCTATTATGAATACTGTTGCTATGAACATCTTTTTGTGCACATTTTTGTTTGAAAATACATAGTCAGTACTCAAGAGTGGGATTGCTGGGTCATGTGGTAATTCTGCATTTAACTTCTTGAGGAACTGACAAGCTATTTTCCATGGTGTCTATACCATTTAATATTCCCCTCTGTAACATAATGAGAGTTTCAATTTACTTACATTCTCACTGCTGCTGCTGCTGCTGTTAAGTCGCTTCAGTCATGTCCAGCTCTGTGCGACCCCATAGACGGCAGCCCACTAGGTTCCTCTGTCCCTGGGATTCTCCAGGCAAGAATACTGGAGTGGGTTGCCATTTCCTTCTCCATACATTCTCACAAACACTTGTTATTTTTAAAAATTATATTGCAGTGGATGTGAAGCGGTACTTCACTGTGGTTTTGATTTTCATTTTCCTAATGATTAATGGTATTGAGAAAATTTTCATGAGCGTGTTAGATGTTTCTATATCTTCTATAAAGACGTTTTTCATCAAGGTTTTTGTCCATTTCTTCTGTTTTTTTTTTTTTTTTTATTGTTGAGTTCTAAGAATTCTTCATGCATTCTGAATACTAGACCCTTAGCAAAAGAATAATTCACAAATATTTTCTACCATTCTGTGGGTTTTTTTTTTTTTTTCATTTTCTTGATAGTGTTCTTTGAAGGATGAAACCTATTAATTTTGAAGTACATTTCATCTTTTTTTCTTTTGTTATTCATGTTTTCAGTGTTATATCTAAGAATCTGTTGCCTTATCCAAAGTCACAAAGATTTATAACTCTATTTTATTCTAAGAGTTTATAGTTTAGCTCTTATATTAGGATTTTGATCCATTTTGAGGTAATTGTTGTATATAATGTAAGAGTTCAACTTCTTTTTTTCTTTTTTCGCATATGGGTTTCTGGTTGTCCTAGAAGCATCATTTGTTGCAAAGACAGTTTTTTGCCGACATTGAAATGTCTTAGCATCCCTGTTGGAAATCAGTTGACCCTCAATGTAAAATTTTATTTCTAGATTCTAAATTATGTTCCACGTCTAACCTTATGCCTATACCGATGTTGAAAACTCAGCTTCTCGGTGTACTGGTGCACCTCATCTCAGAGACAGAATTTTGAATGAAGTAGAAGAGACGAGCTTTATTGCTTTACCAGGAAAGGCGGTCACAGTGGGCTAATGCCTCGAGGAACTGTGTCCCAATCCAGAAGGATTTAACGAGGAGTTTACAGAAACAGTTCAAGGGTGGGTTGCTGACAGGATCGGGATGCAGGGTCTCAGTCAGTCAGTCTCCTAGTCTCCATGAGCTCCCTTGGCCCCTTTAATGTTGCCTCAGCTTCCTGCCTGCTCCTCCCTCGATTAGCAAGTGTTCAAATCTGCCTCTTTGGAACTCTGGGAAGATCCCAGACGCTGGAGTCTTGCCTACAAGAAACAGAAGCGGGGCGTCCCTGCCCAGGAGCCCCATAGGGTCCTTGTCTGTTTCACTACCATACTGTCTTTATTATTGTTTTTGAAAACAAATAGGAGGAAAAAAAATGTTACTTGTAAAAACCTTTACAAGTAAAGGTACGTTTATTCTTTTATGTTTACTTATGTATTTTCGTTTATTATTTATTGTGTGTGAATTTATTTTACTCTCTGGTTTTCTTTTATTTCAGCTTAAGTACTCTCTTTAGTACTCTATCGGAGAAGGCAATGGCACCCCACTCCAGTACTCTTGCCTGGAAAATCCCATGAATGGAGGAGCCTGGTGGGCTGTAGTCCATGGGGTTGCTAAGAGTCAGACACGACTGAGCTACTATGTAGGCCAGGTCTGCTAGTGACTCATTCTGTCAGCTTTTTAATTATCTGTGTGTATCTTATTTTCTCCTCTCATTTTTGTGGATATGGAATTCTCAGATGGTGGTATTTTTCTTTCACTACTTTCTTTCAATTTGTATTGATAAGTCAACTCTTAAGGATGCTCAAGATGTATAGTCATAGGATATCCAGTTATTTCCATTAATCATTATCCTTAGTGTGTCCATAAGGTTGTTTCTGGAAGAGTTTAGCATTTGAATTGGTACATTGGGCTTCCCTGGTGGCTAGGTGGTAAAGAATCCACCTGCAATACAGGAGACATGTGGAGGGGACCCATTTTCAATCCCTGGATCAGGAAGATCCCCTGGAGAAAGAAATGGCAACCCACTCTAGTATCCTTGCCTGGAAAATCCCATGGACAGAGGAGCCTGGTGGGCTACAGTCCCTGGGGTGGCAGAAGAGTTGGACATGACTTAGCAACTCAACAACAACAAAAACTGTGTAAGCAGATTCCCTTCCCTAATGTGGTGGGCATTCTGCAATCACTTGAGGGCTTGAATAGAACAAAAAAGTGGGGGAAGGGAGAATTCATTCTTTCTGCTGGACCGAGTTGGAGGAACACTGGTCTTCTCCTGCCTTTGGACTGACAGTGACTCTTCAGCCTTCAATGTGAGCTACCAGTGACACATCTGGTTCTTCAGATCCTCAGGCCTTTGGATTGGGAGAGGAACTACAACACCAGCTTACCTGGGTCTCCAGTTTGCAGATGGCAGATTGTGGGAGTTCTCAACATCCAATATCATGTGAGCCAATTTCCTAAAATAAATTATCTATCTACCTACCTAAATGTATGTATCTATATGATATTTGTTCTGTTTGTCTCAAAAATCCTGACGAGAACTGATTTTGGTATTAAGAGTTATTCTAGAAGAATTTTTCTCTTCAATAGACTATTTTTTAAAGTAGTTTTAAGTTCATATCAAAATTGAGTGGGAGGTTCAGAGATTTCACATATAACCCCAGCTCCCTGGGCATGCACAGGTTCTCCCATTATCAACATACCATACCACACCAAAGAGGTACATTTGTTACAACTGATAAACCAACACTCCCATAAGATCACCCTACGTCTACAGTCTACTTTAGGTTCATTCTGGAGGTTATGTATTCTACAGGTTCAGACAAATTCATAATGATATGCCGAACTATAATAGTATCACACAGAGCAGTTTCACTGCCCTAAATAACCTCTGTGCTTTACCTATTCATTCCTCTGTCGCCCTGGCAACTGCTGATCTTTTCAGTCTCTTCATAGATTTGCCTTTTCCAGAATGTCCTATAGTTAGAACCATACAGTATGCTGCCTTTTCAATTGCCTTTTTTTACTTAGTAATATGCATATGTTTCCTCCCTGTCATTTCATGGCTTGATAGTTCAGCTTTTTAGCACTGAATAATATCTAACTTTCTGCATGTACTATAGTTTATTTATTCATTCATCTAAAAAGAAAAAAAACAGGACATCTTGGATGCTACTGAGTTTTGGATCACGAATAAAGCTGCTATAAACATCCATGTGCAGGTTTTTGTTGGACATATGTTTTCAGCTCCCCTTGGTAAATACCAGGGAACTTGACTGCTGGATCGTATGGTAAGAGTATGTTTAATTTTATAAGAAACCACCATATTGTCTTGCAAAGTGGATATACTATTTTTCATTCCTACTAGCAATAAGTTAGGATGTCTGTTGTTCCACATTGTAACTGACAATTGGTGTTCTCAATGTTCTGGATTTTGGTCATTTTAAGTGTGTAATGGTACCTCATTATTGTTTAAATTTGCATTTTCCTGATGACATATGTGGAACATCCTTTTTCACATGCTCATTTGCCATATGCATACCTTCTTTGGTGAGGTATTGGGTAGTAAGGCATTTGGCACACTTTTAATTGGGTTGTTAGTTTTTTTATTGTTGAGTTTTATAAGTTCCTTATATATTTTGGATAACAGTTTTTTTTTTTTTTTTAATCAGATAGGTCTTTTGCAAATATATTCTCCTAGTATGTGATTTTTCTTTTCATATGAGTTTCCTTTTTTAGTCTGTTCATATGATAGATTACATTATTTGATTTTTGAATGTTTGAAGCAGCCTTGCCTACCTTGAATAAATTCCACTTGGTCATGGTGTATAATTCTTTTTATATCTTGTTGGATTCGATTTGCTAATATTTGACTGAGGATTTCTGCATCTATATTCATGAAAGATATTTGTCTGTAGCTTTCTTTTCCTGTTCTAGTTTGTTGGCTTTCATGTTAGGGTAATGCTAGTCTTATAACCTGAGATAAGAAGTATTACATCTACTTCTTTCACCTGAAAGTGATTGTAGAATATTAGTATAAATTCTTCCTTAAATGTTTGGCAGAATTCACTAGTGAACATGCCTGGGACTGGTACCTTCCGGTTTGGAAGATTATTGATTATTGATTCAATTTCTGTAATAAATACAGTCCTATTATGTAATCTATTACTTCTTTGAGAGTTTGGAAAATGGTGTCTTTCAAGAAATTGATCCATTTAATCTAGGTTATCAAAGTTGTGTGCATACAGTTGTTCACAGCATTCCTTTATTCTCCCTTTAATGTCTATGATACAGTCCCCATTTCCATTTCTAACATTAGTAATTTGCATCCTCTTTTTTTTCCTAGTTATCTTATTGATAAACTTTCAAATAACCAGCTTTTTTTTCTATTGATTTCCTATTTTCATTTTTATTGATTTATACTCTAATTTTTATTATTGCCTTTCTTCTTCTTACTTTAGATTTAATTTTTCTTCTCTCTAGCTTTCCAAAGTGGACGGTTAGATTACTGATTTTATATCTTTCTTCTTTTTTTCTAATATATAAATGCAATGCTACAAAATTTCACTTCTAAGCATTGCTTTACTGTATCACACAGCTTTTGATAAGTTGAATTTTTATTTCTATTTGGTTCAAAAAAGGTTTTAATTTATTCTGAGATTTCATCTTTGTTTCATGTGTTATTTTGAACTGAGTTGTTTGATATCCAAGTATTTGGGGATTTTCCAGCTACCCTTCTGTTACTGAGTTCTAGCTTAATTCCATGTGGTGAGAGTATAGATTATATGTTTCCTATTCGATTAAATTTGTTAAGGTGTATTTTGTAGGCATAATGTGGTCAGTCTTCGTGAATGCCCCAGGTGAACTTAAAGAAAAATATGTAATATGCTGTTGTTGGATACATTTTTCTATAGATGTCAATTATGTTCAGTTGATTGATGGTGCTGTTGAGTTCAGCCTTGTTCTGATTGATTTTATTTCCTGCTAGATTTGTCCATTTGATGACTGTGGAAGTGTCCAACTATCACAGTGAATTTATCTGTTTCTCTTTGCACTTCTATCAGGTTTTACCCCAAATATTTTGATGTGTTGTTGGGCACACACGCATTAAGGATTGTTATGTCTTCTTGAAGGATTGACACCTTTATCATTAAATAATGTCCAATTTATCCCTGATAACTATCCTTGCTTTGAAAGTCCACTCTGTCTGAAATTGGGCTTCCCTGATGGCTCAGACAGTGAAGGATCTGCATAAAATGCAGGAGACGCATGTTCAATCCCTGGGTCAGGAAGATCCCCTGGAGAACCATGGACAGGGGAGACTGGTGGGCTATAGTCCATGGGGTCGCAAAGAGATCAGACATGACTGATGAGCATTTTCACTTTCTTTTGATGAATATTAACATGGCTTATTTTCCTCCATTTGTTTACTTTTAATATATCTATCTTTATACTTAGAGTGGGTTTCTTTTAGACAACATATAGTTGACTCTCACATTTTGATCTACTCTGACAATTACTGTCTTTAATTGTTACATTTAGACCACTGGAATTCAAAGTGATGATTGATATAGTTGGATTAATATCCAACATATTTGTAAATGTTTTATAATTGTTGCCTTGTTCTTTGTTCTTTTTAAAATATTCTTTCTCTGCTTTTTGTAGTTCCAAGTAAACACTTTAAATGATTCTATTTTCTCTACTTTCTTATCATATTAGTTCCCCTTTTTAAATTTTCTTTTAAGTGGTTACCCTAGAGTTTGCAATATATTCATTTACAGCTAATCCAAGTCCACTTTCAGATAACACTATACCACTTTATATATACTGTGAGTACCTTATAATTACAAAATAGCCCTAATTCTCCCTTCCTGTCCCTGTTTCACTGCTGTCATTCATTCCACCTCTATATAAGCACACATAAGCATATATGTACATAAGATATGCACACAAGCATGCATAATTTAATACACTGCTGCTGTTAAATTGGGAAAGCCATTATTTCTTGGATCAATTAAGAATAAAAAAACTGTATGACCCACCTCCTAGAGTAACAGAAATAGAAACCAAAGTAAATGAGTGGGACCTGATTAAACTAAAAAGCTTTTGCACAGCAAAGGAAACTATAAGCAAGATGAAAAGACAACCTTCAGGATGGGAGAAAATAATATCAAATGAAACAACTGACAAAGGATTAATTTCCAAAATATACAAGAAGCTCATACAACTCAATGCCAGCAAAACAAACAACCCAATCAAAAAGTGGGAAAAAGACATAAACAGACATTTCTCCAAAGAAGATATATAGATGGCTAACAAACACATGAAAAGATGCTCAACATTGCTCATTATTAGAGACATGCAAATCAAAACTACAATGAGATATCACCTAACACCAGTCAGAATGGCCCTCATCAAAAAGTCTACAAACAATAAATGCTGGAGAGGATGTGGAGAAAAGGGAATACTCTTGCACTGCTGGTGGGAATGTAAATTGATACAGCCACTATCAGAGAAGGCAATGGCAACCCACTCCAGTACTCTTGCCTGGAAAATCCCATGGATGGAGGAGCCTGGTAGGCTGCAGTCCATGGGGTCACTAAGAGTGGGACATGACTGAGCGACTTCTCTTTCACTTTTCACTTTCATGCATTGAAGGAGGAAATGGCAACCCACTCCAGTATTCTTGCCTGGAGAATTCCAGGGACAGAGGAGCCTAGCGGGCTGCCATCTATGGGGTCGCACAGAGTTGGATACGACTGAAGCGACTTAGCAGCAGCATGGAAGACGGTATGGAGAGTCCTTAAAAAGCTAGGAATAAAACCACCATATCACTCAGCAATCTTACTCCTAGGCATATACTCTGAGGAAACCAAAATTGAGAAAGACACATGTATCTCACTGTGCATTGCAGCACTATTTACAATAGCTAAAACATGGAAGCAACCTAGATAACCATCAACAGATGAATGGATAAAGAAGTTGTGGTACATATACACAATGAAATATTGCTCAGCCATAAAAAGGAACACATTTGAGTCATTTCTGATGAGGTAGATGAACCTAGAACTTATTATACAGAGTGAAGTGTCAGAAAGAGAAAGATAAATATTGTATTCTAACACATATATACAGAATCTAGACAAACAGTACTGAAGAACTTCTTTGCAGGGCACCAATGGAGAAACAGACACAGAGAATAGACTTATGGGCATAGGGAGAAGGGAGGAAAGGGTGAGATGTATGGAAAGCTTACATTACCTTATGTAAAATAGGTAGCCATGGAGAATTTGCTTATGGACGTGGGGAGAGGGGAGGAGAAGGTGAGATGTATGGAAAGCTTACATTAACTTATGTAAAATAGGTAGCCAAGGAGAATTTGCTGTATGGCTCAGGAAACTCAAACAGGGGTTCTGTATCAACCTAGAGGGGTAGGATGGGAAGGGAGGTGGGAGGGAGGTCAAAAAGGGAGGGGATATGTGTATACCTATGGCTGATTCATGTTGAGGTTTGACAGAAAATAACAAAATTCTGTGAAGAAATTATCCCTCAATAAAAAATAAATTAAAAGAAAAAATAAGAAAACCGAATGTTTTATCTTCACTTATCTCTTCTCTGAACTCTTCTTTTCTTTACATGTAGATCTGAGTTTCTCTCCTGTATCACTTTTCCTTCTCTCTAAATCTGTTTTTTATCATTTCTTGCAAGGCAGGCCTACTAGCAACAATTCTCTCAGTTATATTTGTCTGAGAAAGTTTTATTTCTCTTTCACCTTAAAAAAAATAATAATTTTGGCTGTGTTGGGTCTTGGTTGCTGTGTGAATCTTCTCTCTAGTTGCACCCAGCAGGGGCTCTCTGTAATCTCAGTGCATGAGCTTCTCATCGTGGTGGTTTCTCTTGTTGCAGAGCACGGGCTCTCGGGTGCAAGGGCTTCAGTAGTTGTGGCTCCTGGTCTCCAGAGAACAGAATCAGTAGTTGTGGCATATGGGCTTAGTTACCCTGCAGCATGTGGGATCTTCCCAGATCAGGGATTGAACCTATGTCTCCTGCATTGGCAGGTGGATTCTTTACAACGGAGCCACTAGGGAAGCCCCTCTCCTTCACCTTTGAAGGATAATTTTGCAGCATATAGAGTTCTGGGTTGATGACTATTCTCTCAACATTAAATATTTCACTTCACTTTCTTTTTGCTTGCATGGGTTCTGAGAGGTCGGATGTAATCCTTACCTTGTTACTCTGTAGGTAAGGTGTTTTTCCCTCTGTCTTCTCTCAAAACTTTTTTTTTTTTTAAGTTTTAATGTCTGTGGATATTTGGAAATTTCATTTGGAGAAAATGCATAAAATTTTGCTCAGAGAAATTAAATATAAAATATAATCAGTTCAGTCCTTCAGTTTTGTTCGACTCTTTGCAATCTCATGGATAACAGCATGCCAGACTTCCCTGTCCATCATCAAACCCAGAGCTTACTCAAACTCATGTCCATCAAGTCAGTGATGCCATTCAACCATCTCATCCTCTGTTGTCCCTTTCTCCTCCCACCTTCAATCTTTCCCAGCATCAAGGTCTTTTCCAATGAGTCAGTTCTTCACATCAGGTGGCCAAAGTATTGGAGTTTCAGCTTTAGTATCAGTCCTTCCAATGAATATTCAGGACTGATTTCCTTTAGGATGGACTGGTTGGATCTCCTTGCAGTCCAAGAGACTCTCAAGAGTCTTCTCCAACACCACAGTTCAAAAGCATCAATTCATCAGCACTCAGCTTTCTTTATAGTCCAACTCTTACATCCATACATGACCACTGGAAAAACCATAGCTTTGACTAGATGGACCTTTGTTGGCAAAGTAATGTCTCTGCTTTTCAATATGCTGTCTACATTGCTCATAGCTTTTCTTCAAAGGAATCTTCATTTCATGGATGCAGTCAACTTACACAGTGATTTTGGAGTCCCCCCAAAAATAAAGTCTCACACTGTTTCCATTGTTTCCCATTATTTGCCAGGAACTGATAGGACCAGATGCCATGATCTTAGTTTTCTGAATGCAGAGTTTTAAACCCACTTTTTCACTCTCCTATTTCACTTTCATCAAGAGGCTCTTTGATTCTTCTCCAGTTTCTGCCATAACGGTGATGTCATCTGCATACCTGAGGTTATCAATATTTCTCCCCACAATCTTGATTCCAGCTTGTGCTTCTTCAAGCCCAGTGTTTCTCATGATGTACTCTGCATAGAAGTTAAATAAGCAGGGTGACAATATACAGCCTTGATGTACTGCTTTCCCAATTTGGAACTAGTCTGTTGTTCCATGTCCAGTTCTAGCTGTTGCTTCTGGACCTGCATATAGATTTCTCAGGAGCCAAGTCAGGCGGTCTGGTATTCCCATCCCTTGAAGAATTTTCCACAGTTTGATGTGATCCACACAGTCAAAGGCTTTGGCATTATCAATAAAGCAGATGTAGATATTTTTCTGGAACTTTCTTGCTTTTTTGATAATCCAACAGATGTTGGCAATTTGATCTCTGGTTCCTCTGCCTTTCCTAAAACCAGCTTGAACATCTGGAAGTTCACAGTTCATTTGATGTTGAAGCCTGGCTTGGAGAATTTTGAGCATTACTTTGCTAGTGTGTGAGATACGTGCAATTGTGGGGTAGTCTGAACATTCTTTGTCACTGCCTTTCTTTGCAATTGGAATGAAAACTGACCTTTCTAGTCCTGTGGCCACTGTTGGGTTTTCCAAATTTGCTGGCATACTGAGTGCAGCACTTTCACAGCATCATCTTTTAGGATTTGAAATAGCTCAACTGGAATTCCATCACCTCCAGTTGCTTTGTTCATAGTGATGCTTCCTAAGGCCCACTTGACTTCACATTCCAGGATGTCTGGCTCTAGGTGACTGATCACACCATCCTAGTTATCTGGGTCATTAAGATCTTTTTTTGTATAGTTCTTCTGTATATACTTTCCACCTCTTCTTAATATCTTCTTCTTCTGTTAGGTCCATATCATTTTTGTCCTTTATTGTGCCCATCTTTGCATGAAATGTTCCCATGGTATCTCTAATTTTTTGAAGATATCTCTAGTCTTTCCCATTCTATTATTTTCCTCTATTTCTTTGCATTCATCACTGAGGAAGGTTTTCTTTTCTCTCCTTGCTATTCTTTGCAAGTCTGCATTCAAATGGGTATATCTTTCCTTTTCTCCTTTGCCTTTAGGATCTCTTCTTTTCACAGCTATTTGTAAGGCCTCCTCAGACAACCATTTTGCCTTTTTGCATTTCTACTTCTTGGGGATGGTCTTGTTCACTGCCTTTTGTACAATGTCACAAACCTCTATCCATAGTTCTTCAGGCAATCTGTCTATCAGATCTAATCCCTTGAATGTATTTGTCTCTTTCACTGTATAGTCATAAGGGATTTGATTTAGGTCATACCTGAATGGTTTAGAGGTTTTCCTTACTTTCTTCAATTTAAGTCTGAATTTGGCAATAAGGAGTTCATGATCTGAGCCACAGTCAGCTCCTGGTCTTGTTTTTGCTGACTCTATAGAGCTGCTCCATCTTTGGCTGCAAAATATATAATCAATCTGATTTCGGTATTGACCATCTGGTGACATCCATGTGTAGAGTCTTCTCTTGTGTTGTTGGAAGAGGGTGTTTGCTATGACCAGTGTGTTCTCTTGACAAAACACTGTTAGCCTTTGACCTGCTTCATTTTGTACTCCAAGGCCAAATTTGCCTGTTACTCCACATATCTCTTGACTTCCTACTTTTGAATTCCAGTCCCCTACAATGAAAAGAACATCTTTTTTGGGTGTTTGTTAGTTCTAGAAGGTCTTGTAGTTCTTCATGGAACTGTTCAACTTCAGCTTCTTCAGCATTACTGGTCAGGGCATTACTGTGATATTGAATGGTTTGCCTTGGAAACAAAATTTAAATGTTATGAAGAGGAGCTATACTACAAGGCCTGGAGGAAAGGTGGTGGCAAAGGGACTTTCTGAGACACTAGAGAAATGAGGAACTTTGAGGACAGTGATGGCTAACACCCAATCCTTATGCTGAGTGCAGTCTCCTTTGTTACTAAGTTCTTCCTCTTCATTACCTCTTCAGTTTCAGTCTTCAATAAAGCTTTTAAAATATATATATATAAATTAAAAATCAGAGCAAGCCCCATATTATCTCTGTCTAGAATGAGGACAGGAGGGCCAAGATCAGGATTTGGAGCAATGTGAGATCTGAGAGAAAAAGAGGAGCTTGTACGATATACTCAGAGGTGATGGAGGTAAAGCCTGAAGTTGAACATTGACAAGTGATGAGCAGATTATAAAATATACACTATCCCTAACACCTAAATCCAAAGAAAAATTAGATAAAAGATACGTTTTTAGAACTAAATGTGGGATGGGTTTTGAAGGTACTGTATTTGGAAATGGAAGCTAAAAGTGAGTCCTGTGCTGAAACGGTTTTTGCTGAATTTGCAGAACATCTTGAAAAGGAAGATGGTTATACAATGCTTTTTGACAACACATATAAGCATGGAACCATGTCTCAAGGTTGTAATACCAATTACAGAAGACAAAAACAAGTGCTCCTTACTCTTAGGTGCTGTCATGGTACACAGGACAGGCAGGCTCCTGATTTGATGCCCCTGGTGTCTCTGTTCTCTTGGGAATATGTCTAAGGATTCTTATAGGAACTCATTCACTCCAGCCAAAGAGTTTCAGATTCATCTGTGTTGTAGCCTGGCAGCCTTGATCTGTGCATTGTTTTTTTCTAGCAATCCCAGGCTTATGGCATTTCTCAGAATGACCCACTGAGATGATCACCAGAATGCGTGCATGCTCAGTTGCTCAATCCTGTCCAACTGTTTGCAACCCCATGGACTATAGCCTGCCTGGCTCCTCTGTCCATGGAATTTTCCAAGCAAGAATACTATAGTGGGTTGCCATTTCCTTCTCCAGGGGATCCTCCCAACCCAGGGATGGGACCCATGTCTCTTGCATCTCCTGCAGTGGCAGGCAGATTCTTTACCACTGCGCCACCTGGGAAAGCTGATGACTGATGGTCAGTCCTTTTTGTAATGGAGGCTGGGTCCCTATGTACCAGGTCACTATCACTAACATTTCTCAACCCCCATGGGACAGATTACTGATGCATTTGTGTACTTCATGACCTTGTCTTATGCTTTACAATCCATGGTGATGAATTTATAGAGTGATGTGACTATGTATAAATCCTGTAACAGAGATAAATGGGCATTAGATGTTGACAAAGCAGAGAAAAAAAGTATTGTTCTCGACACCTTTTGTTAGCAAATGCATGATTTGCCATAACTCTTTTTTAGTGACTTATCTATAAATCTTCTTTTCTTATTTAATAAAACACCCCTGCAGCTCGTCCTGGGCTGATACCATGTTTTTGTAATACATTATTAAAGCTATGTTAGGTTCAAGATGCAAAATGCTTGGGGCTTCTGACTAGTATTCTTTCCCATCCAGCTCCAAACAATACTCAGAGAGTTCTAAGGATGCACACACAAGCTCTCTTCTGTATTGTTCTTCACAACTTACTCAGGAAGCAACCACGGCTACTTAAAGCTTTGTTGGTGGATATGCTTCTTTCACCAAGTTTTCTCAAGTGTTCAGTGACGCTTAGGGAAAATTATTTTTAAAAATGAACTGTAGGACATGAAAAAAGGAGAGTTGTTTTTCTGAAAACTGAGTTTAGAAGGATCATTTACACAAAGGCCCTGGATCTAAAAATATTCAAATGTTACTATTATTCTGTAAGTCACTTGCTGACTGGCTTTAAGGAGCCACATTCTCTTTTTTATTTTCTTGTTTATGCTCCACAAAAGGTCTGTTATTCTCATGTTTTCAGTCATTTTTTGTTTCTTTCTAGGCTAAGGCAAGAGGGTTGGTCGACAGAAATAATTTCCATTGAGTTTGTCTGCTGTATGTGGACTCTCCCGGGGTTTTAGTCACTAAGTTGTGTCCAACTCTTGCAACACCGGGGACTGAAACCTGCCAGGCTCCTCTGTCCATGGGATTCTCCAGCAAGAATAGTGGAGTGAGTTGCCATTTCCTTTTCCAGACGATCTTCCTGACTCAGGAATAGAACCCAGGTCTCCTACATTGCAGACAGATTCCTTGCTGACTGAGTTATGAGGGAAGTCAGTGGACTTTCCTAGTTACAATCAAGAGTAAGTTGGCAGGGATTTCCCTGGCGGTCCAGGAGTTAAGACTCGAGGCTTCCACTGCAGGGGGCATGGGTTCAGTCCCTGGTCTGGGAACTATGCTCTCCTATGCTGTGAACCGGCAGTCAGCCCTCTTTAGGTTCGTGGCCTAATTAACTCTGCCTGCTTCCTGTGGCCCATGACTGCTTCTAGGTCTTCCAGGATGAAGTCTGGCACCAATTTACCAAAGTCAGAGTGTTTCTAAATATGACAGGTTTAGGACCTTACCATATGTGGTGGTGGGTTAAGGCGCCAATACTTTTTTTTGGTGAAGATTCATTATGGTATGATTTCTTTTGTGCTATGATTCCCACTTATCTTGTGTGAAACTTATAAGCTATGTTAAGTCATGTTGAGTCCTTTAAAATGAAGTCACAGTGGCCAATCAATAACTTCCATATTAGCTGTTTCAGAAGGGCTGTTGTGGGACTGTGAGTGCCTTAGAGTGACAAACTCAGAATATTACTTGACACGAGTGGTTTGATGCCTAATGTGAATCACTGGAACAGAAGGAGCAACTGATGAAGTCAAAACTCCCTCCCCTGGGGTGACTGCTGCTTCCTTAAAAAAAGACCATGAAGCTGAGTGATTTAAAGTCTCTTTGCTGGAGGACCTGCATCCATGCAGCAGAAAGATGCTGCCAGAGGCCCTGTTGGAGCAGAAGGTGACTTTCTCTCACACTTGTTGTCAGACCCATTGCTGGACTGGAGCCTTTGTGCCCAGATGCCTCCTTTCCAGACTTCTTGGAGTAGACCTCGCTTGCTCTTCCCTACCTCGACTAATCTGCATTGTGTGCTGACTATATGCAATAAACCGAGTGATGCATTAATTGCTTATTGGCTACTGTTTCATATATTTCTGATCTCATGATTCTTACCTGCCCTTATTGCTGGGCCCAGTGTCAAACAAGAACTTCAAGGGTCTCTTACACATAGCTCTTTGGGAACCACTGAACAGCCAAGAGATGGATATTATTTTGGCTTTTGAAAACCAATACCAGTGCAAAGGTCTGTATAGCATAGCAGCTGTCTGCATTGTATTTTAAAATAGATAGTCAACTTGGCCAATATTGTGTTAAGATGAGGGGAAGGGATGGTTAAGGAGTTTGGGATGGACATGCACACACTGCTATATTTTAAATGGATAACCGACGAGGACCTTATGTATAGTAGTGCTATGCCTACTGTATAGCATAGGAAACTCTGCCCAGTGTTATGTGGCAGCCTGGATGAGAGACGAGTTTGGGGGAGAATGGGGACGTGTGTATGGCAGTGTCTCTTCCCTGTCCACCTGAAACTATCACAACCTTGTTAATTGGCTATACTCCAATATAATTAAAAAAAAAAAAAAACTGTTTTTAAATGATCAGTTGAAAACCAGGTTGAAAAGAGTCTGAAGCTAGAAAAGATATATCTGAAGGTCCTACTAATAATGGTGATTTTTATTAATAATTAGAAGATACTCTATATGTTTTTACATAGGCAGGTGACTTAATTGGAGTCATTCCTCAGGAAGATAAATTTAACAGCTAATGAGCTGGATGACTCAGGGAGAAAATAGACAGGAAGGAGGTTTTTAGCTAGGAAATTTTAAAAGGTCAGGCAAGTGGTCATAAGGACCTGACCCTGGGAAGTAAGGAATTTTTATTAGCTAGAAGAAGGCAGAAACTCGAGACCTTCTGGTAAACCAGGGAGAATAATTCTAGGTAAGTTCAAAAATACCAAGCAGAAAATAATGAAGGCAATCAAACAGTTCTGTCATGCCATGTAAACATGTCACTCCTCTCAAAGCCTGTTATCCTAATATTACATGACAGTGTCCTCTGGGTTATTTCTTTCCATTATAAGAAGTTGCAGGAGCTGATAAGCCTATGACTAATTTAAAATGTAATTGTTGTCCTGTCTTCCTCAGACATAATTTGTGTTTCATTTCCTTAAAGCAAACAGTATAAAGAATTACAGTCAAGTTCAATATTAGGAATCTGATTCTTAGAAATCAAAAAGAGCTTAAGAAAGAGCCCTAGCTGGAAGCCCAATGCGATCCTCAAATTCCCATACCCCATGAATGTGTCATGCTGTCATGGGTGAGACCTTGTGCCTGGTCTGTCCTGAGACTGAGCGAGGCTTTCTCATCCTTACGTCACTGAAGGACAAAAAGCAAACCAAGAAGATATGTGTCCCTGAAAGGGACGGCTGGGTTAACAGATCACCAGAAATTTATTTGGAGAAGAAATTTCATAAACCACAGAAGATTTATAGATTTATAAGTACATGGATTTACGAACATTATATAAAAGTTATAGAAATTATTGTATACATTCAGTTCAGTTCAGTTCAGTAGCTCAGTCCTGTCTGACTCTTTGCAACCCCATGAATTGCAACACGCCAGGCCTCCCTGTCCATCACCAACTCCCGGAGTTCACTCAAACTCATGTCCATCGAGTCAGTGATGCCATCCAGCCATCTCATCCTCTGTTGTCCCCTTCTCCTCCTGCCCCCAATCCCTCCCAGCATCAGAGTCTTTTCCAATGAGTCAACTCTTCGCATGAGGTGGCCAAAGTACTGGAGTTTCAGCTTTAGCATCATTCCTTCCAAAGAGCACCCAGGGCTGATCTCCTTCAGAATGGACTGGTTGGATCTCCTTGAAGTCCAAGGGACTCTCAAGAGCCTTCTCCAACACCACAGTTCAAAAGCATCAATTCTTCGTTGTTCAGCTTTCTTCACAGTCCAACTCACATCCATACATGACCACTGGAAAAACCATAGCCTTGACTAGATGGACTTTTGTTGGCAAAGTAATGTCTCTGCTTTTCAATATGTTATCTAGGTTGGTCATAACTTTCCTTCCAAGGACAAAGCGTCTTTTAATTTCATGGCTGCAATCACAATCTGCAGTGATTTTGGAGCCCCCCAAAACGAAGTCTGACACTGTTTCCACTGTTTCCCCATGTATTTCCCATGAAGTGATGGGAGCAGATGCCATGATCTTAGTTTTCTGAATGTTGAGCTTTAAGCCAACTTTTTCACTCTCCTCTTTCACTTTCATTGAGAGGCTTTTAGTTCCTCTTCACTTTCTGCCATAATGGTAGTGTCATCTGCATGTCTGAGGTTATTGATATTTCTCCTGGCAACCTTGATTCCAACTTGTGCTTCTTCCAGCCCATTGTTTCTCATGATGTACTCTGCATATAAGTGCAAGAATACATAGAAGAACTGTACAAAAAAGATCTTCACGACCCAGATAATCACGATGGTGTGATCACTCACCTAGAGCCAGACATCCTGGAATGTGAAGTCAAGTGGGCCTTAGAAAGCATCACTACAAACAAAGCTAGTGGAGGTGATGGAATTCCAGTGGAGCTATTTCAAATCCTGAAAGATGATGCTGTGAAAGTGCTGCACTCAATATGCCAGCAAATTTGGAAAACTCAGCAGTGGCCATAGGACTGGAAAAGGTCAGTTTTCATTCCAATCCCAAAGAAAGGCAATGCCAAAGAAGGCTCAAACTACTGCACAATTGCACTCATCTCACATGCTAGTAAAGTAATGCTCAAAATTCTCAAGCCAGGTTTCAGCAATATGTGAACCGTGAACTTCCAGGTGTTCAAGCTGGTTTTAGAAAAGCAGAGGAACCAGAGATAAAATTGCCAACATCCGCTGGATCATGGAAAAAGCAAGAGAGTTCCAGAAAAACATCTATTTCTGCTTTATTGACTATGCCAAAGCCTTTGACTGTGTGGATCACAATAAACTGTGGAAAATTCTGAAAGAGATGGGAATACCAGACCAGCTGATCTGCCTCTTGAGAAACCTGTATGCAGGTCAGGAAGCAACAGTTAGAACTAGACATGGAACAAAAGACTGATTCCAAATAGGAAAAGGAGTACGTCAAGGCTGTATATTGTATATGTTATGTACATTTATAAAATTATATTAATTTATACATTCAGATGAAATTATATTCAATTAAATAAATTTATAAATCATAGAAGCGATTTCATAAATCACAGAAGCACTGTGAGGGATAATAGAGATCACCTAGTTAAATGTAAGCATTTTATAGCCAGGTCAAATTGGAAATGAATGCTCAGCTCCCCTGTAGGTACTGGACATCTGAGACAGTTTCTCCATCTATAAAATGGAAACAGCCAACCAGAGTGTCACTGTGAGAATTAAATA
Organism: Bos mutus; assembly: GCF_027580195.1. Classification (NCBI taxonomy): domain Eukaryota; kingdom Metazoa; phylum Chordata; class Mammalia; order Artiodactyla; family Bovidae; genus Bos; species Bos mutus. Next base: position 12,197,049 of record NC_091640.1, on the reverse strand, counting down.
AGTTAGTACATGGAAAGCACTCAGCTCAGTACATGGGAAACACTTAGCCCACAACAGCTGTTACTGGAAATAAATCTCAGGCTCTGACTGGGCTTCCTGAATGCAGACTGGGGCTCCCACCAAAGAGCTGTACCATCCTCTTATACATTCCCACTTGAAATCAGCTGTGTCAGAAAACTTCCTCCAGTTTACTGACCTCACTTTCTACATAAGCTTGTTTTCACCATTCCTGAGAGGTGACTGCTTCTCTGATGACTCAGCAGTAAAGAATCTGCCTGTGACCCAGGAGATATGTGTTCGATTCCTGGATGGGGAAGATCCTTGGAGGAGGAAATGGCAACCCACTCAAATATTCTTGCCTAGAAAATCCCATGGAGAGATGGGGTACAGTCCACAGGGTTGCAAAGAGTTGGACATGCCTAAAGTGACTGAGTATGCATGCAAGTACAAGAGGCTTAAAGTGAACCCTGCCTAATCAATCATTTAAAAAATGCATTGAGTACCTATTCCATGAAAAGAACATGCGTTTTATGATAAATGACATGCCATCATTAAAAACTTAATTATTACCTATTGCCCTGAAAAATATTAGTCATCATTATTATTTTTGAACAGAAATAAGAGGTGCTGTTGTGGAACGACTTGCTTTGGGACTTAGAGGTGTGAGTAAAAATCACCCCTTTGGCAAGGGCATGAGTCATTGCTGCTAGGATTCACCTGCAATTTGGAAGGACATAGTCTGGTACTTAGAACAGGCCTTCAAAGCATGCCATATATCCCAATATCTGAAATTATTATCCGATTAAACAAAAGTATCAGCAATATTTGGGAGAGAAAGTGAGTCAGTGGCTCAGTTGCTCAGTCATGTCTGAATCTTTGTGACTGTACCCCACCAGGCTCCTTTGTTCATCAGATTTTTCAGGCAAGCATACTAGAGTGGGTTGCCATTTCCTTCTCCAGGGGATCTTCTCTACCCAAGGATGAAACCCACGTCTCCTGCGGCTCCTGCATTGGCAGGCAGATTCTTTACCACTGAGCCATCTGGGAAACTCCTTGGTAGAGAAAACAATGTCAAAAGGAAATAGGAAGTAGAGAGGAAAAGAAGGAAAGGATCATACCAGCAGAACTGCCCACTCTGGGCCAGACACTCAGTATAAATCATTGCCTCTCATTCTTAGACAGCCCTAAAGGGTAGGTGTACTTACTTTTATTCATATTTTATTGACGAGGAAGCTAAGGCTCAGATATGAACTTGGCAGTCTCACAGATGATAAATAGTAGGTCAGGATTTGAACTCAGATTTATTTTACTCTAAAACCTTCATTTTTTGTTACTTTTATAAATCTTTTTGTTAACATAAAACACAGTTACAGAAAAGCACAATAACAAATTCATAGCTGAGTGAAACTGTACAAGAACAATTTTGTAACCACCAATCCAGGTCAAAAAATAGAACCTTGCCACTTGCTTCAGACACCATTTTCCCTCTCTCCAAAAGTAACCACATTAAGAGATTAATAAGAAAATAGAACAATTATAACAATATACTGTAACAAAAGGTTAGTGACTGTGGTCTCTTTCTCTTTCAAAATGTCTGATTCTACAAATAGGATGACCTTTGCATTGTAACCAAACACTTGTCATAAACTTTTGCAGCTTGATATGCAACATAAAAACTGGCACAAATGTCTTTTTCCTTCTTCAGTTTTCATTGAAAGAAAATTTGTTCTTAGCATCTTCATTTTATGATTTTTCTCTTTCCTTCTTAAGTCCAAGAACTTCCACCGTCTCACTTAAAGGAAGCACTTTATGGCTTTTCTTTGTCATATCCAGATTGCCAGAATCATTACTCTTGCCCTTGATGGCAATTATTATGTAAAGTAGGGGTTACTTGGGGGTCTTCCCTGGTAGCTCAGACAGTAAAGAATCCACCTATGATGCAAAAGAACTGGGTTTGATCCCAGGAGTGGAAACAGCTATTCCACTCCAGTATTCTTGCCTGGAGAGTTCCATGGACAGAGGAGCCTCGCAGGCTACAGTCCATGGGGTCACATTTAATAGTAGGGTTCATAAGGATATGAACTTCAGCTTCTTTGATTTCAAAATCCACACTCTTTCCATTATACCGTATTACCTCAGTACATATGTTTCTGCTTCACCCAGTAAAAGCTTTTGTGGATTGTTTGCAGCAATTCTTGCATGTCCTCCATTTATGTCTTTAAATTAAGTTCAGATTTCCTTATTTGTGAAATGTACACACCTATGCCTGTCTCTTAGTCTACAGCACATTTTGAATACGTTTTAGCTTCCTTCTACAGCTCAGAGAATCTCCAACACTCTTTAAAGAGAAAAACTTTTAAGGACTCTTCTTATTTATTTGTGTACTCAATTGCATGAAATGTACAGATACCCAATTCAGATATGTAACAAATTATACACTTTTTCCTAAAGAATTATTTGCTTTTTATTATCTAGAGTTATTTCCCCCTTTTCTCCCCATGGTATATGTTTTGATTTGCTCCAACCTACTTAATTTAGGAAAATATGGGGAAGGAAGACAAAGTAATGCAGAATTTGAAAAGCAATTAAATAGATTTAAGCACACTTTAGAACTGTGTCTTTCCACTGTCCTGAGCAAATCTAGAGCGAGTTTTTTTTTTTTTCCCTCCTCATGCAGATTGTCACATAATGAATTACAAGCAGAGTTCAACTTCTGTGAAATGCTGGAACTGAGTTTTGGGGTTGGGGGGTGCTCAGAAGATAGGCAACTATGATTAAAAAGCTTTGTCAAACGCTAACTTTGAACATGCTGCAGTTCAATTTTTTAATGTAATCATGAGCAGAAAATAGCATTTTCTCACTCCATGAAGTCACACCTCTCGTTGTCAATGGAATAGTTGATAAATCAGTGAAAACAAAATTAAATGTAAATTGAGCTCTCCATCTGGCCACTGTGACACCCTTTAATTTAAGCCAAACAACTTGTCTTTGAGAAAGTCTTTTTCTGAAGTACACTGGATTGACAACATGGTAAAGGGTCCTTTCATGGTTCAGTATAACATTTTAGGAAAAAAATTCCAAGCAAGACAAAAGAAGAATATAAAAAGGGGACTGTCTGGTTAGTGAGCTTTACTCTGAGACAGAAGGTGTGTTTGTGTTTAAAGAATATAAATATTTCTGTTAGTTACCCAAACACAATACTTTTGCAGTGTGCTGGTTTTCCTTATGCCTGGGCTCTTTTTGTTTTCCTTTATTTCCTTCTTGCTGTTATGTCATTGATTTTAAAGATCCCAAGGGAGAGGGGAGGGATGAGCAGAAGAAAAAGGAAACTGGTAAAAATTTCAGGAACCTGAGAGAGAAGTGGCTAAGGGATTCAACTTTGGATTCAGCCAGACCAAGGTACTAAGTCCAGCTGGGCTATTTATTAGCTGAATCAGTGGTCTCTTCACTTCTGTGTCCTTGCTTTAGAAATAGAAGTCACAATGCAGGTAAAGGCTGAGTACTGAAGAATTGATACTTTGGAACTGTGGTGCTGGAGAAGACTTTTGAGAGTCCTTTGGACAGCAGGAGATCAAACTAGGAAATCCTAAAGGAAATCAACCCTGAATATTTACTGGAAGAACTGATGCTAGAGCTCCATTACTTTGGCCACCTGATGTGACGAACTGAGTCATTGGAAAAGACCCTGATGCTGGGCAAGATTGAACGCAAGAGGAGAAGGGGACAGCAGAGACTGAGATGGTGAGATAGCATCATTGACTCAAAGGACATGTTATCTGAGCAAACTCTGGGAGATAGCAAAGGACAGCGAAGACTTGCATGCTATAGTCCATGGGGTTGCGAAGAGTTGGACACAACTGAGTGACTGAAAAACAACAACATGTCATACAGTAAGCACTCATTAAGAATTAATTATTTTTAAGGATTACGGACTTCCCTCGTGGTCCAGTGGTTAAGAATCCTCCTGTCAATGCAGGGGTCGTGGGTTTGATCCCTGGTACAGGAAGATCCCACACACTTCAGGACAACTAAATCTATGAGCCACAACTACTGAGTCCAGAAATGAAAAGTCCAAGCACCACAAGTAGCGAGTAGCCCCTGCTCGCAAAACTAGAGGAAGCCCATGCAAAGCAACAAAGACCCAACACAGCCACAAATAATACATAAATAATTAAAAAATAAAAAATTTTAAAAATTGGTTATTTTTATCTGCACTTGTTTTGAGGACTAGGTTAGAATATCTACTTCTTTGGCAGTATATTTTAAGCTATATATATATATTTTTTTTTTATATGATTGCCCATCAACATTGACTGAACTCATTTTATTTTTAGTGATGTATCTGATGACATAGAATTAAATGAAATACGACAGCTACTCTCTTCATAGCTGAATACCAGGTCATTTGGGACATACACACCATGTTCAGGGGAGAGTCACTTGAATTTCTTCTCTTAGACACACCTGGTAGGTTTCCACAGGGAAGATAAAAATGCAGTTCTTTGAGAGTTGAGGAGTCCCCAGACAATGATCATTTCTATGTACAATTCTAAAGAAGAGTTGGCCCAATGTACATAAGATGTCCTTTGCTGAGATGAAAGAATGCATACTGACACAGGTTGGAGGCTCTAAAGTCAGAGATGGAGATGGAGTTGGAATGTGAGATATTTATTGGGGATGAGTGTGTAACAAAAAAAGAAGGAAGGATTGGAGAGAAGAAGGTGCACGTCATGCCAGCCTGACAGTCTTCACCAACCCAGCAAGGGTTCTGGACCAATATGACCCGTTTGTACCATTTGAAATGGCCTGAACTGGTCACTTCTGCTTTTACCGCTAGTGGGCAGTAGTGAGAAGGTGTGCACTCTGGGCAAGGTGAATTTCAGCAGGTCTGGAGGGTGCTGGCCCTGGAGGGTCCTGGAGGGCCCAGCGCTGCAGGCTGCCAGTGGGCTGTACCCTGGGGCTGGGAATGAGCCCTTTTTCAAAAGGGGATCTGACTTGGCATCTCCATGTTTGCTGCAAAGACCCTGACACAGAACCACCTGGGATATGAGAATTGTAAATCCTGATCCAGTGGACCTGGATGAGTAGAGCCTTAACATTATGATCATAATAATTAATATTCTGGGTAAGGAAAGGACACCAAGCAGGTTTCCCAGGTTGTGCCAGTGGTAAAGAACCCACCTGCCAATGCTGGAGACATAACAGATATGGGTTTGATCCCTGGGTTGGGAAGATCCCCTGGAGGGCCTGGCAGCCCACTCCAGTATTCTTGCCTGGAGAATCCCATGGACAGAGGAGCCAGCAGGCTATAGTCCACAGGGTCAAAAGAGTCAGATATGATTGAAGCTATCTGACGTGCATGCAGGTATTGGCTTCTTTCACTTAGTAATGTGCATTTAGGGTTCCTACATGTCTTTTTGTGGTTTGATACCTCATTTCTCTGTAACACTGAATAACATTCCACTGTCTAGATGTATCAAAGTTTAGTTCTGCATTCACCTGAAGGGCATCTTGGCTGCCTCTAAGCCTTGGTAATTATGAATAAAGCTGCTATAAGCTTCCATGTGAAGGTTTTTGTGTGAATACAGGTTTTCAGCTATTTAGAGTGAATATCAAAGACTGTAATTGCTAGATCATATGATAAGAGTATGTTTAGTTTTGTTAGAAATGGCTAAACTATCTTCCAAAGTGGAGGTACCATTTTGTATTTCCACTGGCAATTATGAGAGGTCCTGCTTCTCCACAGAGTCGCCAGCATTTGATGTTGTCGGGGTTTTGGATATTGGTCATTCTGATAGGTGTGTAATGATACTGTGTTGTTTCAATTTGTATTTTTCTGATGACACAAAATGGGGAGCTTTTGCTTACTTTTTGCATGCTTTAAATAGGTGCTACTATTTAAGTAAGTTTGGTAATTTCCTACTTTATTCTGGAACTACATTGTCTAAACTAAAAAAAGAAAAAGCAGTTGAACTAGATCTCATGAATTATTTTAGTATTCTATGGCTCCTAAATGCATCGCACCAGTGCTATCCACATATGAGTTTAGCCTCCAGCATGTTGATAAAATTGGCATTTTATATTTCTCAAAAAATTAGGAATAAACAAATAGATCCTCCCCAGTGCTGCCTTCGGTTTCCCAGAACACTGAGCTGCCTGTTTATAAGGACCCTGTTGTTTAGTTGCTAAGTCCTGCCGGGCTCTTTTGCCACCCCAGGGACTGTAGCCTACAAGGCTCCTCTGTCCATGGGATTTTCCAGGCAAGAATACTGGAGTGGGTTGCCATTTCCTTCTCCAGGGGATCTTTCTTATCCTGCACTGCTGGTGGATTCTTTCCACTGATCCCCCTGGGAAGCCCATTTATAAGGAAGACTGTCCTTCAAATTTTTGCTTTCAATTTTTTGCAATCATGAGGACAAAACTCTGGCAAGAATTAGATGATGAAGTTGAAATCCAAAATGATAATAAAACAGGACCTCAAATAAAGCCCACAGGCATCCATGATGGAAAATAGGCAGATCTGTTTCTGAATTTAGACTCTTTGATTGTTTCTAAATGCATATTGAATAAAAGAAACCCCAAAGAATTTATAGTTACTATCTTTTATTCAACAAATCATGTTGGAGTGAGTATGCTGAAACTTGGCATTGCATTACTTTTCTCTTAAAATTTCTAACAGCACCATTAGTATCAAATATCCCTTTTTCTCTCTCCTTCACAAGTGATCAGTATTTTCCTGAATTTCTCAAATTCCTTATGACCTTTACCCCATATTTCAGTGTCATTCCTCTCCTAAATGTGACTAGGATATTCTTTTCTAGCATTTTGACAGACAAGGCAATCCATTTTGTTGTCTACCCTCTATATCAAAGTGACAGAAGATTCAGTGGTTTAACAGCTGGAGAACTTTTCATTACATGAATGAGATTTAGATAGCACTTCCATTAATAGTACTTAAGATCAATGTCCGTAAACATACCATTCCCAAGTCAAAAGTTTGTTGTGTGTTTTAACACTTTATAGCCACAACGTTTTTCTTAATCAAACTGCCTGTCACACAATTTGGAGTGAAAATTAGATAAATAAATGTTCAGATAATTTATTATTAGAAACTCCCAGTGAGTAACTGGAGATGACAGTGTGACACACCTAAAGAAATAAAGTAGAACAAAGTAATAAAATGAAACAAAATCAATTAAAATACAGATCTTTCAAGAGGCCAGTATGCAGTTTCTTTACTTACTAGTCAATGCCTGCAGAATTCACAGGTAATTTGGAGAAGTAAAGTGTACACTAAGATCATGGCATCTGGTCCCATCACTTCATGGGAAATAGATGGGGAAACAGTGGAAACAGTGTCAGACTTTATTTTTTGGGGCTCCAAAATCACTGCAGATGGTGATTGCAGCCATGAAATTAAAAAAAACGCTTACTCCTTGGAAGAAAAGTTATGACCAACCTAGATAGCATATTAAAAAGCAGAGACATTACTTTGCCAACAAAAGTCCGTCTAGTCAAGGCTATGGTTTTTCCTGTGGTCATGTATGGATGTGAGAGTTGGACTGTGAAGAAAGCTGAGCGCTGAAGAATTGATGCTTTTGAACTGTGGTGTTGGAGAAGACTCTTGAGAGTCCCTTGGACTGCAAGGAGATCCAACCAGTCCATTCTAAAGGAGATCAGTCCTGTGTGTTCATTGGAAGGAATGATGCTAAAGCTGAAACTCCAATACTTTGGTCACCTCATGCAAAGAGTTGACATTGGAAAAGACTCTGATGCTGGGAGGGATTGGGGGCAGGAGAAGGGGACGACAGAGGATGAGATGGCTGGAAGGCATCACAAACTTGATGGACATGTGTTTGAGTGAACTCCGGGAGTTGGTGATGGACAGAGAGGCCTGGTGTGCTGCAATTCATGGGGTTGCAAGGAGTCGGACACGACTGAGCTACTGAACTGAACTGAACTGAAAGTGTACACAGGAACAATTTTTAGTCACTTCATCCATCAGTCTAATCTTTCTTCCAGTTAGTGGGATTCAGGGCATGTGTGCTGTGCATGCTAAATCGCTTCAGATGTGTCTGACTCTTTGTGACCCTATGGACTATAGCCCACCAGGCTCCTCTGTTCATGGGGACTCTCCAGACAAGAATACTGGAGTGGGTTGCCATGCCCTCCTCCAGGGGATCTTCCTGACCCAGAGATCGAACGCATGTCTCTTACATCTCCTGCATTGGCAGGCCTGTTCTTTATCAAAAACACCTGAGGCACATGGATTAGTTTGAGCTGAAAGTAAGCAAGGCTCCCAAGACCCAGGAAGAACCTTTGTGCTTCCATCTAAAAGAATTTAACTTAGGGGGCTTAGCTAGGGCTCCATCACCACAGATGACCAGATAAAGTACCAGCTAGGCGTGGTAGGTAGACAGGGAAGAATCTAGCAAGGCTCAGTTTGATCAAAATCCTCTCTGTGTCCCATTGTCTTTGGATGCCCCAGAAATCATTTGTTCACCAAACATTAGCTCTGTTTATCTTTCTGTGGATTCCCTTACTTCTGTTTGAAGTCCCAGGCCCCTACCACCTTCTCCTTAGTGCAGAATAATATATACTGCACCTTGCCTTGGAGCTTCCTTCGTGATTCAGTGGTAAAGAATATGCCTGCAATGAAGGAGGCTAGAGTTTGACCCCTGGGTCAGGAAGATCCTCTGGAGAAAGAAAAGCAACCCACTCAAGTATTCTTGCCTGGGAAATCCCACAGACAGAGGAGCCTGGCAGGGTACAGTCCATGGGGTCTCAATGGGGTCAGACACAACTTAGCAACTAAACGAATTAAAACAACACCTTGCCTTGCTGTCTGAGGGATTCTTCATGGTTATGGGGATTCCCCGTGTGTACATAATAGATTTGATTTTTCTCCAAAATGCCTCATTCTGTGTAATTGGCAGTCAGAAGAATTCAGAAGGAGAGCAGGACAGTCGGCTCCTCCATGTTACCTACAACTTTTTTGAATAAAGCGAAAGTAAGCCAGAACTAGGACCTTATTTTAAAATTCTGTCTTTCAGCAATGTACAGGGAACTATACTCAATATCTTATAACAACCATAATGGAAAGAAATCTAAAAAATAATACATATACACAGACACAGGTATATGTGTGCATATATATATATATACACACACACACACAGGTTTATTTGTGTGTATATATATGCATACACACACACACACACATATATATATATATATATAACTAAATCACTTTCTTGAATGCCTGAAAGTAATACAACATTGTGAATCAACTATAGTTCAATAAATTGTTTTTTTAAAATTTAAAAAAACACATTCACTGAGCCCGTGGAGCACAACTAGAGAGAAGCCTGCATGCTGCAGCCAAGATTCTGTGGAGCCAAATAAATAAATATTTTTAAAAAACAACATTAACTGAATAAAAGGAACTACTTTATTGGGTCATTCATGTCTTTGCAGATACACTGTGAGTCAGCAGCAGCCCTCAAATCTTATTCGTCTGTATGTGTCTTTTGCATACACTAGCAGTCCCATCTTGTGCATTTACAAAATTATTAAAGTGAAATGCAACTGCTTTTGTATTAAGTAAGAAATACAATGTTCAATTTGGTGATGTTCAATTTTGGTGATATTGCTTTCTGAATTAAATGTTTCAAAAAAATTTTTAAATAGAATTTAAGATATACTACTTTTTCTACTAAAGTAAATTGTTTCATAGTCTGTGTGCCAAGACCATTTTTGATCTCAAGGATTCATTATTTTAAATTGATACAAATCAAAACCAAACTTGACTTCTACCTTAAATTCAATGCCAAGAATTTTTAAAACCAGTGATTTATACTGTTATAGAAAGAGTATTTATTTCAGTGTGTGTGTGTGCTAAGTCGCTTCAGTTGTGTTCAACTCTTTGTGGCCCCTTGGACTGTACCCCGCCAGGCCCCTCTGTCCATGGGATTTCCCAGGCAAGAATACTGCACTGGGTTGCCAGTGCAACCATTCCCTCCTCCAGGGGATCTTCCCTACCCAGGGATCGAACCTGCATCTTCTGCATTGCAGGTAGATCCTTTACCACGGGGGAAGCCCTTTATCTTGTAGTATCCAACCCCAGATGCTCCTGTAAAATCTAAGGAGTATTCTCCTGATGTCAGGAAATACAGCATTTCCTAAATTTCCAACACTCTCTGGTCTTCAGCACAAAGAACTCAGCCTGATAGCTGTGAGAGACGTACTTGGAGACTCCACTGATCAGATGAATGAGATAAGGCACTGCAATGAAGGGTGAATGACTTTAAAATATCATGAAAAAATCAGGGATTTGTATAGCTAGAGCACCGCATGGGCCTCCAAAAGAGAGGCAGAGGCAGGTGATAGAGGAACATGATCTCATGTGTTCTGATGGTGGCTCAGGGAGTGCTAGGGAAAAGGATGTATCTCTCACTTAATTGATGTGATTCACAAAATAGCCAATAAAATCTTCATAACATAAATGTTGACTGTAACCTCAAGCCAAGATACATGGAAAGAAGAAAGATGGTTATGTTCCCACATATTCCTATCACCTTATATCAAAGCCTGTCTGTTAGTTCAGTATCAGGTCACGTGTACATTCTCATGCATAGTGTGTGATGGAGGGAGGGAGAAATTGATCTCTCCTTTGTTAGTTTATGTGGTTAAGTCCCTAGTAGTTCCTTAACAAATACACGAAGATATTTCTTAATCAGACCACTGTCAGCAGTCTGTACATATTTGTTATGCTCTCCCAGGTTGGATAATTAAACTTTTGATGATTTATTTGATGGAGACAGTCAGTCCAAGAAAATCAAACCCAATAGTTGAGTTTTGCCTATGATTTCATAACATTTTAAAGTGAGACAACTTAGCCAGATGATTTTGATTATAACTGATACTTGAGTACACATTTCCTGTTCTATTGTTGCATCTGGATACAAATATTGGGCTGCGGCTATTTCAATTTTTTCTCTTTGTTTTCCAGAAGTTTATTCAGTTAATTTCGTTTTTCACTTTCTCTTACCCTGAAAAATGAAGCTTCAGACAGCCTTATGCACAAAAGTAAATCTGATCAACTACACTCATCCATGCCACTGAAGTCACTTGAAAAATACTGATTCGCATGTCCTTAGACTTCTCATTAGATCAATTAACAAAATTTTTTTTAATTAAAGAACACTTTTTATTTTTTCTCCCTCCTTTTGCCTTTATTTATATATATATATATATTTTATTTTTTGATTATGACAATGGTACATTTATTGAAAGTTTTACATTTTCATATTCTGGTCCTGGATGACTTATGTATAATAAAAAAAAATTTTAAGCTCATATTAAATACTATCTTTAATTTCTGACAAATGGGTTTCAAAGATCTTAGTGTTTGCCCAATGTAAATGAAGGTAACAAAGACACTCAATTCTTCCCTTACACAAACTGATTCCGAAGTTCCAGATTTCCTAATTGGGTGAGATATAAGATTTTACCTCTTTCCTGAATCTCTTTATCAGGAACTGAAAATAGCAACATGAGATTATGCCAGTAATAGCAGTAATTCAAAAAGCTGATTTTGACCCTAAAATTGTATTTAAAAAAAAATAGAAGGAAAGGAAACTGAGTGGATAACAGTTTCTAATTTGCTTTGGTAATAGGCAAATAGATTGATTTTCTCCCCCCCCTAATTTTCCTTAGAAATGGCAAAGCTTTTTACCATTACTAGTGATGTAGCTTTCAGAGCAGGCAACAGTCTGACAGGAGCTAATTTCTTTACTTTAAAAAAAAAGCAAAAAATAAGGGGCAAGCATATGTTTTTGCATTTTGGCACACAGAAGTGAGGCTGGAAAGCTCTGGTTTTCAGACATTTTCCAAGCGACTTCTCTGCTGTTCTCAATCTGATTGTTTCCACCATGTGCCTCTCCCTGGTGTGAAATTGATTAGTAGCAGCGTGAATCTGTCACCCAGAGTTACAGTGACTAGGATTTAGGGGGACTTCAGCTTATTTCTGTTGATGCTGTACTGTGCCCACACAGCCCTTCAAATGTGACCTGGGTCTAGAAATGATGTGATTTGATGTATCAAGGTCTTCAGGGACACAGATTTCTTTTTGAGAAAAAAAATCAAAACAATTTCCACCCGTAGTTGTCCTCAAAGAAAGAATGAACAGGTCAGGGAGATTAAAGTGCTTCTCAATAAGATAGTGAATATCTACAGAGCTAGATCTGAGGGAGAGAACAGAAAATGTGATATAACTACCCAGCAGCCACTTAGAAGGTCATAGTCATGTCTTTCATTTGCATAACACTAACCTTTTTCAAAATATACACTACTTCAAATTCCTTGAATTTAGGGAACTTTAAACATGTCTTCCATCATATATTATGATTTACATGTGAAAGTACACAGCAGAGCTCTAGGTTAAGACAATGAGTTAATTTAGATGGCTTTGGGATTGACATCTATCGTTGAAAATGGTAAATGGTTAAGTTCTAACAATGTCTTCTTATAACTAAACAAAAATACCCAACTTGTGAATTTAATCTTGAAATAAATGTGCATAAAATCCATATGATTAGGTTAAATAAATCAGAAAGATATATAGCTTCAAACGAATGCTTAAATATACTGAAAATTTAAATACATGTGGTTGGTTGTTTGCTTAAATCAGTATAGTAGCTTTCTTTATTATTGGATTCTACTTATATAAAAAACATAGAAAAGAGGGGAAGAGGCTACATCAATTACAAAATAAACACTTTCTTTAATTCTTGAAAATATTTTTATAAAGCCTCAGTACAGCTTCTGTAAAGCTACTGTATCAATATCATTGCCTGTGTGTATACTAAGTTGCTTCAGTCATGTCCAACTCTTTGTAGCAACTCTTTGAGACCCTGTGGACTGTAGCCCACCAGGCTCCTCTACCTACAGGGGTTCTCCAAGCAAGAATACTAGAGTGGGTTGCCATTCCCTCTTCCAGGGGGTTCTTCCTAACCCAGGGACTGAACCCTGGTCTACTAGACTGTTACACAATTCAGGTCAACTTCAGTGTTTGCATCTGATGCGATATATTTGCAAATATGACGACTTAGGCAGACAAAGTAACAACCACACATATGAAAATTTAAGACAATCTAAGTATGTGCTTTTGAAAACTTAGGTGACTTCCATTGACCAAATACAAACATATGTGTGTGGACTTTAAAGAGAATAAAGGTGAGGCTGGCGTCCAACTTCATGTATAGCAGTAAGCAGAGCACACTGGGGAGATTTATGGAGACCCTGTGGGTGTTTGAGAGGTTGATGACTCTGAAGAGGACGCTAAGATTTTGGGCTTATCACTTCTGACTCATGTCAGTTTTGTCCCAAGAGTACGGTACGGAAGATCATGTAACTCTCAGCGTGCACGTATTAATACTCAGCATGGAGGATAAAGAGGGTGTTATTTGGATATTCAGGTGTCTTATGCAAGGAGATAGAGCAAGGAGCCTTCCTCTAACTTCCTTCTTACACAGAAAGTGGAAGGTTGGGAAGGAGTCAAGTTAAGGAAGGAGACTGTTCATGCTGGCTTAAATGATAAAGAATCTGCCTGCAATGCAGGAGACTGGAGTTTGATTCCTGGGTTGGGAAGATTCTCTGGAGAAGGGAGTAGTTAGCCACTCCAGAATTCTTGGCTGGAGAATGTCTTGGGCAGAGGAGCCTAGTGGGCCACAGTCCATGGGGTTACAGAGAATCCAACACAACTGAGCAAAGAATACTTTCACTTTCTCTGTTCCCAGTGAAGCTATGTTGGAAGTGGAACATCAAGAAGAAGACACCAGGTCTTGCAGGGTCAGATCTGGTCAGAATATTTACAGCATGGTCTGTTGCTCAATCATTTCTTGTAGATACTTTCTCTTCACCTGGCTCTTTTAGTGAGATGCTCCCTTAAGTTATTTTCAGGTGCCTTTTTCACTCACGTTTTAATTTCTGGGCTCTTATCCAGCTATGAAATCCTCTGCTTTCAGCAGAACACAACACTGATCTTGCTAATGTCACAGAGAACTCCAAATCATATGAGCTCCGGGGTGAAAGGGGGAGAACAGAGCTCATAAAATTCTTACCTTCATCAAGGAAAAGAAAGAACATGATGTAGCACCTTTTTTCTTACCCAGGTTTTGTTCCATAGACTGCTAATAATGATACTTTAATATGGGAACATTGGCAAGCATGGCTTTTCCTCCCCTTCAATGCCTGGTTGTTATTTACTATTTTAAGGACGTAGAAGGTAGTAATTCAAACACACTTTTAATCATTTGAAATGAATTAAAATAACTTAATGCTTTAACCTGAGAAGGAAATGGCAATCCACTCCAGCATTCCAGCCTGGGAAATCCCATGGACAGAGGAGTCTGGCGGGCTACAGTCCGTGGGGTCACAAGAGTCTGACATGACTTAGCGAGTAAATTAACTAACTAATGCTTTAACCAGCATTCCATAGGAGGAGGCTTTTATAGAAGGACCATAGAATATTGTCCCTGGTTTTATTAAGAGATATAGAACAAGAACATTAGCCAACGTGGTTTTATGTTAGGCAAAATTTTCTCCAATTCACCTTTAGTCTACACAGTGATACGTTTTATGAAGATAGAATCTATTAAATGTAATTCTAAGCTCTTTTATTCATATAGTTTTAAAAAAAGACATCATTTGCACTTTTAGGAGCAAAAGTGAATTCTTATAGTAAAGTAAATGTAAATGTTTTAATTAACATATGAGACTAGCACCTGGCTAATAATTTACAGTAATCATATGGCTTTTGGTTTCTTGAATCTTGTTTCTCTTCTATCATGTCAGTGAAAAGTAGAATTCACCACAGGGGAAAAATATGGTATTCTCCTGTATTTCCAAAGCTAATCTCTGCTATTATACAAAACCTAGCTTTCATGGTTCAGGGCAATAGTTTTTATCTACTGAAGAAGTTTTAACTATGGGTTAGTATAGGACTTTCTTTCTTTGCTTAACTTCTATAGACCCAGAAAAGTTTAAAACGTTAGGGCTTATATTCCTCAGTTCTACTTCTACACTTTCTGAATATTCTATTTATATGAGTCAGCAGAGGCAATAATTCATATAATATATACATTATAATTATCAGTTGTATTGTCATTAAGTCCATGAAAAATTATATCAACTAAATGTTCCACTTTTTCAGATTAAAACTCTATAAATTCTTTTCCATTTTACCAATAATTTGGAGCTCACATTTTAAATTACATTTACATTCTGTGACTTCTTTTGTCTTATTTACCTTCTCGATCGTCTGAAAGTCTAGCTGTGTCATGGATGTATCAAAGTCCACTGAATGAATGCTTGACCAGCCTTCTCCTTTGCCTTTTAATTTGATAAAGTTGAATTTGCTGAGTGCTTTCCTTGTAGAGTAAGCTGTGTGCTTTCTCTGCCTTTTCACTTGCTCTCACTCTCACTCCAACCGTCTCTCTCATTCTCTTCTCCCTCCAGCATATTTAGTTGCCACTTTTTCAGGCTTAAGATGTTTAATTAGCTTCAGAAAATATGCAAAATGGAGCATGATCTCTGTGGTCAGTATATTTTGCTTGTTTCCTGTCTCACCCCAGTTAGCTTTGCCTCTGCCGTTTCCTTACCTATTAAAAGTTCTAAGGGTATAGAATTAAAGGATATGATGTTGAAGAACTCCAGAAAAACAAAACCATAAAAAATGTGTATCTTCTTTTATATTGAAAAAATAATATGCCCCTCCAACTTACTTTCCTTGAATCAGTTTTCAAGGGGTTATAATGGAAAAGCAAACAAAAACCACAAGGCATATTTATGGTGTATCTGAGCCCTTGAGGAAACATAGCCCCACCTTCTTTTTTTTTTTTAATTTTATTTTATTTTTAAAGTTTACATAATTATATTTGTTTTGCCAAATATCAAAATGAATCCGCCACAGGTATACATGTGTTCCCCATCCTGAACCCTCCTCCCTCCTCCCTCCCCATACCATCCCTCTGGGTCGTCCCAGTGCTCTAGCCCCAAGCATCCAGTATCATGCATCGAACCTGGACTGGCATCTCATTTCATACATGATATTTTACATGTTTCAATGCCATTCTCCCAAATCTTCCCACCCTCTCCCTCTCCCACAGAGTCCATAAGACTGTTCTATACATCAGTGTCTCTTTTGCTGTCTCGTACACAGGGTTATTGTTACCATCTTTCTAAATTCCATATATATGCATTAATATACTGTATTGGTGATTTTCCTTCTGGCTTACTTCACTCTGTATAATAGGCTCCAGTTTCATCCACCTCATTAGGACTGATTCAAATGTATTCTTTTTAATGGCTGAGTAATACTCCATTGTGTATATGTACCACCGCTTTCTTATCCATTAATCTGCTGATGGACATCTAGGTTGCTTCCATGTCCTGGCTATTATAAACAGTACTGCGATGAACATTGGGGTACACGTGTCTCTTTCCCTTCTGGTTTCCTCAGTGTGTATGCCCAGCAGTGGGATTGCTGGATCATAAGGCAGTTCTATTTCCAGTTTTTTAAAGAATCTTCACACTCTTCTCCATAGTGGCTGTACTAGTTTGCATTCCCACCAACAGTGTATGAGGGTTCCCTTTTCTCCACACCCTCTCCAGCATTTATTACTTGTAGACTTTTGGATCGCAGCCATTCTGACTGATGTGAAATGGTACCTCATAGTGGTTTTGATTTGCATTTCTCTGATAATGAGTGATGTTGAGCATCTTTTCATGTGTTTGTTAGCCATCTGTATGTCTTCTTTGGAGAAATGTCTATTTAGTTTTTTGGCCCATTTTTTGATTGGGTCATTTATTTTTCTGGAGTTGAGCTGTAGGAGTTGCTTGTATATTTTTGAGATTAGTTGTTTGTCTGTTACTTCATTTGCTATTATTTTCTCCCATTCTGAAGGCTGTCTTTTCACCTTGCTAATAGTTTCCTTTGGTGTGCAGAAGCTTTTAAGTTTAATTAGGTCCCATTTGTTTATTTTTGCTTTTATTTCCAATATTCTGGGAGGTGGGTCATAGAGGATCCTGCTGTGATGTATGTCAGAGAGTGTTTTGCCTATGTTCTCCTCTAGGAGTTTTATAGTTTCTGGTCTTACGTTGAGATCTTTAATCCATTTTGAGTTTATTTTTGTGTATGGTGTTAGAAAGTGTTCTAGTTTCATTCTTTTACAAGTGGTTGACCAGATTTCCCAGCACCACTTGTTAAAGAGATTGTCTTTAATCCATTGTATATTCTTGCCCCCTTTGTCAAAGATAAGGTGTCCATATGTGCATGGATTTATCTCTGGGCTTTCTATTTTGTTCCATTGATCTATATTTCTGTCTTTGTGCCAGTACCATACTGTCTTGATAACTGTGGCTTTGTAGTAGAGCCTGAAGTCAGGTAGGTTGATTTCTCCACTTCCATTCTTCTTTCTCAAGATCGCTTTGGCTATTCGAGGTTTTTTGTATTTCCATACAAATTGTGAAATTATTTGTTCTAGCTCTGTGAAGAATACCATTGGTAGCTTGATAGGGATTGCATTGAATCTATAAATTGCTTTGGGTAGTATACTCATTTTCACTATATTGATTCTTCCAATCCATGAACATGGTATATTTCTCCATCTATTAGTGTCCTCTTTGATTTCTTTCACCAGTGTTTTATAGTTTTCTATATATAGGTCTTTGGTTTCTTTACGTAGATATATTCCTAAGTATTTTATTCTTTCTGTTGCAATGGTGAATGGAATTGTTTCCTAATTTCTCTTTCTGTTTTCTCATTATTAGTGTATAGGAATGCAAGGGATTTCTGTGTGTTGATTTTATATCCTGCAACTTTACTATAGTCATTGATTAGTTCTAGTAATTTTCTGGTGGAGTCTTTAGGGTTTTCTAGGTAGAGGATCATGTCATCTGCAAATAGTGAGAGTTTTACTTCTTCTTTTCCAATTTGGATTCCTTTTATTTCTTTTTCTGCTCTGATTGCTGTGGCCAAAACTTCCAAAACTATGTTGAATAGTAATGGTGAAAGTGGACACCCTTGTCTTGTTCCTGACTTTAGAGGAAATGCTTTCAATTTTTCACCATTGAGGATAATGTTTGCTGTGGGTTTGTCATATATAGCTTTTATTATGTTGAGGTATGTTCCTTCTATTCCTGCTTTCTGGAGAGTTTTTATCATAAATGGGTGTTGAATTTTGTCAAAGGCTTTCTCTGCATCTATTGAGATAATCATATGGTTTTTATTTTTCAATTTGTTAATGTGGTGTATTATTACATTGATTGATTTGCGGATATTGAAGAATCCTTGCATCCCTGGGATAAAGCCCACTTGGTCATGGTGTATGATCTTTTTAATGTGTTGTTGGATTCTGATTGCTAGAATTTTGTTAAGGATTTTTGCATCTATGTTCATCAGTGATATTGGCCTGTAGTTTTTTTTTTGTGGATCTTTGTCAGGTTTTGGTATTAGGGTGATGGTGGCCTCATAGAATGAGTTTGGAAGTTTACCTTCCTCTGCAATTTTCTGTAAGAGTTTGAGCAGGATAGGTGTTAGCTCTTCTCTAAATTTTTGGTAGAATTCAGCTGTGAAGCTGTCTGGACCTGGGCTTTTGTTTGCTGGAAGATTTTTGATTACAGTTTCAATTTCCGAGCTTGTGATGGGTCTGTTAAGATTTTCTATTTCTTCCTGGTCGAGTTTTGGAAAGTTGTACTTTTCTAAGAATTTGTCCATTTCTTCCACGTTGTCCATTTTATTGGCATATAATTGTTGATAGTAGTCTCTTATGATCCTTTGTATTTCTGTGTTGTCTGTTGTGATCTCTCCATTTTCATTTCTAATTTTATTGATTTGATTTTTCTCCTTTGTTTCTTGATGAGTCTGGCTAATGGTTTGTCAATTTTATTTATCCTTTCAAAGAACCAGCTTTTGGTTTTGTTGATTTTTGCTATGGTCTCTTTTGTTTCTTTTGCATTTATCTCTGCTCTAATTTTTAAGATTTCTTTCCTTCTACTAACCCTGGGGTTCTTCATTTCTTCCTTTTCTAGTTGCTTTAGGTGTAGAGTTAGGTTATTTATTTGACTTTTTCTTGTTTCTTGAGGTGTGCCTGTATTGCTATGAACTTTCCCCTTAGGACTGCTTTTACTGTGTCCCACAGGTTTTGGGTTGTTGTGTTTTCATTTTCCATTCGTTTCTATGCAAATTTTGATTTCTTTTTGATTTCTTCTGTGATTTGTTGGTTATTCAGCAGCGTGTTGTACAGCCTCCATATGTTGGAATTTTTAATAGTTTTTCTCCTGTAATCGAGATCTAATCTTACTGCATTGTGGTCAGAAAAGATGCTTGGAATGATTTCTATTTTTTTGAATTTACCAAGGCTAGCTTTATGGCCCAGGATGTGATCTATCCTGGAGAAGGTTCCATGTGCGCTTGAGAAAAAGGTGAAATTCATTGTTTTGGGATGCAATGTCGTATAGATATCAATTAGGTCTAACTGGTCTATTGTATCATTTAAAGTTTGTGTTTCCTTGTTAATTTTCTGTTTAGTTGATCTATCCATAGGTGTGAGTGGGGTATTAAAGTCTCCCACTATTATTGTGTTATTGTTAATTTCTCCTTTCATATTTGTTAGCATTTGTCTTACATACTATCGGTGCTCCGTGTTGGGTGCATATATATTTATAATTGTTAAATCTTCTTCTTGGATTGATCCTTTGATCATTATGTAGTGACCTTCTTTGTCTCTTTCCACAGCCTTTGTTTTAAAGTCTATTTTATCTGATATGAGTATTGCTACTCCTGCTTTCTTTTGGTCCCTATTTGCATGGAAAATCTTTTTCCAGCCCTTCACTTTCAGTCTGTATGTGTCCCCTGTTTTGAGGTGGGTCTCTTGTAGACAACATATGTAGGGGTCTTGTTTTTGTATCCATTCAGCCAGTCTTTGTCTTTTGGTTGGGGCATTCAACCCATTTATGTTTAAGGTAATTACTGATAAGTATGATCCCGTTGCCATTTACTTTATTGTTTTGGGTTCGAATTTATACACCGTTTTTGTGTTTCCTGTCTAGAGAATATCCTTTAGTATTTGTTGGAGAGCTGGTTTGGTGGTGCAGAATTCTCTCAGCTTTTGCTTGTCTGAAAAGCTTTTGATTTCTCCTTCATACTTGAATGCAATCCTTGCTGGGTACAATAATCTGGGCTGTAGATTATTTTCTTTCATCGTTTTAAGTATGTCTTGCCATTCCCTCCTGGCTTGAAGAGTTTCTATTGAAAGATCAGCTGTTATCCTTATGGGAATTCCCTTGTGTGTTATTTTTCCCTTGCTGCTCTTAATATTTGTTCTTTGTGTTTGATCTTTGTTAATTTGATTAATATGTGTCTTGGGGTGTTTCGCCTTGGGTTTATCCTGTTTGGGACTCTCTGGGTTTCTTGGACTTGGGTGATTTTTTCCTTCCCCATTTTAGGGAAGTTTTCAACTATTATCTCCTCAAGTATTTTCTCATGGTCTTTCTTTTTGTCTTCTTCTTCTGGAACCCCTATGATTCGAATGTTGTAGTGTTTAATATTGTCCTGGAGGTCTCTGAGATTGTCCTCATTTCTTTTAATTCGTTTTTCTTTTATCCTCTCTGATTCATTTATTTCTACCATTCTATCTTCTAATTCACTAATCCTATCTTCTGCCTCTGTTATTCTACTATTTGTTGCCTCCAGAGTGTTTTTAATTTCGTTTATTGCATTATTCATTATATATTGACTCTTTTTTATTTCTTCTAGGTCCTTGTTAAACCTTTCTTGCATCTTCTCAATCCTTGTCTCCAGGCTATTTATCTATTATTCCATTTTAATTTCAAGATTTTGGATCAATTTCACTATCATTATTCAGAATTCTTTATCAGGTAGATTCCCTATCTCTTCCTCTTTTGTTTGGATTGGTGGGCATTTATCCTGTTCCTTTATCTGCTGGGTATTCCTCTGTCTCTTCATCTTGTTTAAATTGCTGAGTTTGGGGTGTCCTTTCTGTATTCTGGCAGTTTGTGGCATTCTCTTTATTGTGGCTTTTTCTCGCTGTGTGTGGGTTTGTACAGGTGGCTTGTCAAGGTTTCCTGGTTAGGGAAGCTTGTGTCGGTGTTCTGGTGGGTGGAGCTGTATTTCTTCTCTCTGGAGTGCAATGAAATGTCCAGTAATGAGTTATGAGATGTCTATGGTTTTGAGGTGACTTTGGGCAGCTTGTATCTTGAGACTCAGGGCTGTGTTCTTTTGTTGCTCGAGAATTTGCTTGGTATGTCTTGCCCTGGAACTTGTTGGCCCTTGTGTGGTGCTTGGTTTCAGTGTTGGTATGGAGGCGTTTGATGAGCTCCTGTCAATTAATGTTCCTTGGAGTCAGGAGTTCCCTGGAGTCAGGCTTTGGACTTAAGCCTCCTGCTTCCAGTTAATGGTCTTATTTTTACAGTAGTTTCAAAACTTCTCCTTCTATACAGCACCATTGATAAAACATCTACTTTAAAGATGAAAAGTTTCTCTACTGTGAGGGTCACTCAGAGAGGTTCACAGTGTTACATGGAGAAGAGAAAAGGGAGGAGGGAGTTAGAGGTGACCCAAATGAGATGAGGTGGAATCAATAGTGGAGAGAGTGGGGTAGCCAGTAGTCTCTTCCTTATGTGCACTCCACAACTGGACCACTCAGAGATGTTCACGGAGTTATACAGAGAAGAGAAGAAGGAGGAAGGAGACAGAGGTGGTCAGAAGGATAAAAGAGGGGAATGGAAAGGAGGGAGACAGATCCAGCCAGTAATCAGTTCCCTAAGTGTTCTCCACCATCTGAAACACACAGAAATTCACAGAGTTGGATAGAGTAGAGAGGGGTTAGGGAGGAGACACAGGCGACCTGGTGGAGAAAAAGGAGAGTCCAAAGGGAGAGAGAGCAGTCAAGCCAGTAATCTCACTCCCTAGTGAAAAATGGGTCCTGAAGATTGGGCACTTAAAGGTACAAAATTGGTTACAAATACATAAAAGCAAAAATTAAAAATCTAGAGTAGAGTTTGGAATTTCAAAAATACGATGTTAAAGAAAAGAAGAAGGAAAAGAAAGAGAGAAAAAACGAACAAAGAAAAACAAACAAGGTCACGAAAATTATAAAGAAAATACAGGTACAAAATTGATAACTAATACCAAAAAGCAAAAATTAAAAATCTAGAGTAGAGTTTGGAATTTCAAAAATACAATGTTAAAAAAAAGGAAGAAGAAACATAAAGAGAGAAAACAGACAAACAAACAAAAACAAACAATGTCGCAAAAATTATAAAGAAAAACAGGTACAAAATTGATATCAAATACCAAAAAGCATAAATTAAAAATCTAGAGTAGAGTTTGGAATTTCAGATATACGATGTTATATAAAAGAAGAAGAGAAAGAAACAGAAAAAAAAAAGTCACAGAAATTATAAAAAAAACTGTAGGTACAAAATTGATAACATATACCAAAAAGCTAAAATTAAAAAACTAGAGTAGAGTTTGGAATTTCAAAAATACAATGTTAAAGAAAAGAAGAAGAAGAAAAAAAAAAAAAAAAACAAGGTCAAAAAATTATAAAATATATATATATGAAGTTTGCTGAAGAAGAAAAAAAAATAGGGTCTTTTTTTTTTTTTTGCAAAGTAATAGGTTATAAAAGTGAAAATTAAAGGAACAATAGAGGACTTAAAAATTTTTTTAATTAAAAAAAAAAAGAAAGAAAGAATGATCGTAAAAATAGTAAAAATATATTTAGGACTTTCTCTGGTTTTGTTGTGAGTATTGTGGGATTCAGTTCATTTTTGGCTAGTTCCTTGGTCTGACTTATATTTCTCAAGATCTATAGGCCCCTTCCTATGTAGTCCATAGTAACCACAGGGTTTAATCTATTGCCTGTAGCTTCCAAGGCGTTTCCCTCTGTTATAACTTCTTCTGTTTGCTGGTCTCTTCAGTGTCTGGTTTCGCCCTGACACAAAGGGGACGGTGGAGGAAACTTTTTTTTTTAAGGCTCACTTGTTCAGTCGCACTGTGGGGAGGGAGGGAGGGATGCTGCAAACAAATAACACTGGCATGTGCTCACAGTGCCTCAGCCACACTGGGTCTGCCCCGCTCATGGCACGTGTAGCCTCCCTGTCCACACTGCTCGGGCTCTAGGTTGTTCCGCCGGGAACAATCCAAGGCCGGCCCTGGGCTGCATGTACCTCCCAGGTCCAAGCCGCTCAGGTTCAGGCACTCGGGTAGTCCTCAGAGGTGCAGACTCAGTTGGGCCTGCGTTTTGTGCCCTTCCCAGGTCCGAGCAGCTCAGGTGATGAGGTGTTTGGCGAACGCCAATGCTGCGACTTATCGCCTCCCCGCCACTCAGTTATCTGGGTGTAAAACCGGCACACCTTCTCAGGCAGATGTTGACCATCCAGACCCCCAAGAAGTTTTAGTTAGCAAAGAAGCCTGCTTACAGTTTTATAGATAATGTCTCTCTGGGGCTGTGATTGCCCCCTTCCGGCTCTGGCTGCTTGTCACCGGAGGGGGAAGGTCTGCAGCCGGCTATCTGTTCAGTCCTTTGTTCCGTGCGCGGGCCTGGTGGTGTCTTAGGTTAGGGCTGGCTTTTCATGTGGTAGATATCCCACAGTCTGGTTTGCTAGCCCAAATTATTTCGCTCAGATATCGCTCAGGGTATTCAGGCCAGATTCTTACTCTAAGCGATGCAGCCCGAGCCGCGCCTCCCTGCCCAGCCCCCGCTTGCTAATGGCGGATGCAGGCGTCTGCGCTGCTTCTCCGCTGGGGGAGTTACTGTAGGGCTCGCAATCTGTGAGTTTTCATTGTTTATTTTTTTTTTTCTCCCTGTTATGTTGCCCTCTGTGCTTCCAAAGCTCGGCACAGATTCGGCAGTGAGAAGGTTTCCTGGTGTTTGGAAACTTCTCTCTTTTTAAGACTCCCTTCCCGGGACGGAACTCCATCCCTCCCTCTTTTGTCTCTTTTTTTGTCTTTTATATTTTTTCCTACCTCCTTTCGAAGAGTTGGGTTGTTTTTCTGGGTGCCTGATGTCCTCTGCCGGCATTCAGAAGTTGTTTTGTGGAATTTACTCGACGTTTAAATGCTCTTTTGATGAATTTGTGGGAGAGAAAGTGTTCTCCCCGTCCTACTCCTCCACCATCTTGGCTCCTCCCTCAGAGCCCCACCTTCTGAGGATGAAGGCACCATCTCGGGTCCTCTGGTGCCCACTCCTCCGGCCAGGCACACAGGAAGGGCAGGTAAACACTCAGTGCTGCTTCCTTCAGCTACTGGACAGTAAGGATGACCTTGAAATAAAAGGATGCTATACCTTGAAAAAGACCGTCTAAATGGTACACTAAAAGAGGCCATTCCTTCCATCGTATCTTTACTCCCATTACCACCTTTCTGAGATGATGCTTTCAGTTCACCATTCTCCTTGACTGATCACCTTCACTCCCTTCCACATCTACTTTATACTCCTCTGCTTCAAATTAGCTAATGAGCTACCTTGTTACTGCCTGGGCTTGGCCTTGTTGTTGTTCAGTCGCTCGGTTGTGTCCGATTCTTTGAGACCCCATTTACTGCAGCACACTAGGCCTCCCTGTCCTTCATTATCTCCCTGAGTTTGCCCTAATTCACGTCCACTGAGTCAATGATGCCATCTAACCACCACATCCTATGTCACCCGCTTCCCATGCTCTCAATTTTTCCCAACATCAGGGTCTTTTCCAATGAGTTGGCTCTCCAGGTGGCCAAAGTATTAGAGCTTCAGCTTAAGCATCATTTCTTCCAAAGAACATTCAGGACTGATCCCCTTTAGGACAGACTGGTTTGATTATCTTGCTGTCCAAGGGACTCTCAAGAGTCTTCTCCACCAACAGAGTTTGAAAGCATCAATTCCCATGGAGGTTTTGCTCATTTCCCATTTCTATTTTCTGACCCTTCTGACCATTCCTTAATGCCTCTGACAGCACTTTGACTATCACACACACACACACACACGTCAGTATACTTGCACTTTCATTTATTTACAGTCTAGAAATATAGACACGGATTTACTTTACCTCATATAACTTTCCATTTCCCTTTTTCATCTGTTTATTCACTATGAATACTGTGGTTTTAAGGGAGTTATCTTTTATTACTTTTCCTTTTTATGTAAAATGAGAGTTTCAGATTTTGGGTTCAGAAAATCAAGATTTATAAAGCAGATTAAAGTGTGCCATAAAGGTAGAACTGTACATCTACAGAGAGGGTGCAGAGCTGTTACTAATATTCGTGAACACTTGTCCTGAATGGCCAGGTCACAGAGATGCTTCCTGCCCTATTTTCATGGTCCTCCCCACTGTACCTTTGATTCCAGACTGTTCCAGGAACAGAAACTCAGATCCTGGACCTGCCCAGACTTTGGAATCTCTTCACTATCATGTGGAAACCTGGCTATACCCTGGCTTTGCTCTGACACTCTCACTTGGGTTTTGGTATCACCCCACTCCAGTACTCTTGCCTGGAAAATCCCACGGACGGAGGAGCCTGGTAGGCTGCAGTCCATGGGGTTGCTAAGAGTCGGACATGACTGAGCGACTTCACTTTCACTTTTCACTTTCATGCATTGGAGAAGGAAATGGCAACCCACTCCAGTGTTCTTGCCTGGAGAATCCCAGGGGCGGGGGAGCCTGGTGGCCTGCCGTCTCTGGGGTTGAACAGAGTCGGACACAACTGAAGCGATTTAGCAGCAGCATGCAGTGTAGGCTTCCCAAGTAGCTCAGATGGTAAAGAATCTGCCTGCAGCATGGGAGACCCAGGTTCAGTTCCTGGGTCGGGAAGATCCTGAGTCAGGAAGAATGGAATGGCCACCCACTCCAGTATTCTTGCCTGGAGAATTCCATGGACAGAGGAGCCTGACAGACTACAGTCTATGGGTTGCAAAAAGTCAGACAGGACTGAGCAACTAACACACACATACGCAGATACACATATAGTGTGTACTTTTTCAGCATTTTGACCCTTGACATTTTCTCACATTGTACTCTGAATCATTCATGAATAGGTTCAATTGCCCGAAAAGAAAAATGAAAATAACAGTAAAATAACTGTCATTTCATAAATGAATTCTTGGAAGAGGCAACTGAGGGTTGGTATGGAAACTTTTTGAAATTGTCAGAGACATGGCTCGTTTTAGTTTCTCAGTCAGTTCAGTCACTCAGTCCAACTATTTGCAACCCCATGGACTGCAGCACGCCAGGCCTCCCTGTCCATCACCAACTCCCGGAGCTTGCTCGAACTCATGTCCATCAAGTCGGTGATGCTGTCCAACCATCTCATCCTGTTTCTGCTCCTCCTCAAAACCTTCCTTAGGTGATGGAGTGTCCATCCTTCCCCTTTAAGATTCTTAGTCCTCCAACAAATTATAGCTCATTCTTTCAGAACTGCATCTTCAGTCTTAGAATGCTAATGTAGGAAACTTTATTTGCATTGAGACTCTCCTGACCTCTCCAAGTGCCTTCTCCCAGAAGGGTATAATCAGTTCATTACATGCTTTATGTTCCCTTGGCACATGGCATCACAACACAATGGTGTGGCATGGTTCATGATGAAGGACATCTTACAAATAGAAGCAAAAATGCCAAAAATAATAAATAACTTTCTTGGAAAAAAAATCAGTGAAATGAAATAAAATTAAAAAGTTTGGGTCTCAGGTTTCTGGTTCTGGTCAAGGTAGAGTAAGAGAGAACAGATTTATTTTACTACTCAAAACAATAAACAAGGTAAAAATATATGAATTGATGGCTTTAAAAAAATTCAATATCAGGCAAAAAATGACAGTGATCCTTGAGAGAAACAGATGAAGTGAGTCCTCTGATTGATCCAGCGTACTGCCCAGGATGTTTCTAGACTGCAGGGTAGGGAGGGGGCACCCACCCAGTGCCTACCTCAGTGGCCAGACCAAAGACCTCAAAATGGGAGGGATATTATGTAAACTACTGAAAAGTGTCTTGTCTCAGTAATGGGTAATTTAAACCTTAGAGCAAATGCTGCTTCGATTCCCACCTACCAAATCTTAAGGGCAAGACCTGAAAAGATCAAATTATTTCCAAGTAACTTACTCATGTCACAAAGAAAGTACAGAAACTCTTTCAGAAATACAAAAATATTTAAGCTCCCAACCTGGTAAAATTTACAAAGTCTTGCAAATTACTCAGATGCAAGGAGGCAGAAAAACACTAACTCTAATAAAGAGAAAAGCCATCAATCAAAACTGGCCCAGAGATGACCCATGATAGAACAAAAGCATGTAAACGGTAATTACGAATGTATTTCATATGTTCAAGAAGCTAGAGGAAAGACTGAACATCTTAACAAGAGATGTGGATAATTTTTAAAAGACCCAAATAGATTTTTCTAGAGATGAAAACTGAAATGTCAAAGATAAAAAACACACAGACAGCATTAATGGTGGATATATCAGAATAGGGGCCAAAAGAGAAGTGAGCTTTTAAGAGATAACAGACACCATCTAGAGTGAAAATACATAGAGAAGCAGACTAAAATAATTAATGAGTCAATGAACAGATTGAGATTTAAGAGACCAATATATGTGCAATTGGACTTTTCCAAATTAGGAGGGAAAGGAAAATTAAGTAAACAGCATCTGAAATTTTCCAAATCTGAGTAAAATTAAAACCCACTAATCCATGCCCAATTATAATCAACTTGGTTAAAACCAGAGAAAAAGAGAAGATTTTATTTTTTTAATTTTTTTTAAATTTTATTTTATTTTTAAACTTTACATAATTGTATTAGTTTTGCCAAATATCAAAAAGAGAACATTTTAAAAGCAGCTGGAGGGCAGGGAGAACAGTCAATACCAGGGAAACAAAGACACGGCTGATAGTAGTTTTCTCATTGGAAACAATGCCTGTGAGGAGACAATGTACCAACACCTTTAGGTAACGAAAGTGAAACAAAAAATCCTGTTAATCCAGAACTGACTATTCAGTGAAAATCTTTTTTAAAAATGAAGGTGAAATAATTTTTTTTTCAGACACCCAACGGTTGAAATAATTAATCTCACTCTGAATTTTTAGAAAACGTCCTTCAAACAAAAGTAAACTGATAACAAGACAGAAATCTAGATACACATGAAGGAATGGAGGTTAATGAAATTGTAACTAAATGGATAAATTTTAAAATGTTTTCTTATAGCTTTTAAAACTGTCTAGCTATCATATGTAAAAGGAAAATGTATGACCCCCAAAACACAAGGGCCAGGAGGGAAGAAATGGGATTACTTTTTTATACTTTACACTATACACAAAGTGTAATCAGGAGTTATGTATCTGAGGATTCAATCACCATAATTCAAAAATATTTTGGAAAAATAATTCTGGGAAGTTCCAAAAAGGAAACTTGAATTTACCAGATGCCTACAACTCTTTAATAGCATTTTCATTGTATTTACAACTACTCATTTAGCATTTGTATTGCATTAGGTATTATAATTAATCCAGCAATGGTTGAAAGTATATGGGAGGATATGTGCACATTATACACAAATTCTATGCCATATTTTATAACAAACTTGAGCATTCTTGGACTTTAGTATTTGTGGAGGGTCCTGGAACCAATCCCCTGTGGATACTAAGGGACAATTCTAGTATAGTATCCCTTGAAGGTGGGCTGTGATAAGTTAAAAATGTATATTGTAAACCCGAAAGTAACCATTAAAATAAAAATAATTATACTGATAGTTTAACTATAAGGAGACATAGTTAAAAAGTATATCATTAAATCAAAGAAGGGCTGAATGAAAAAGAATAAGGAATCATTAGGACAAGTGAAAAACAAAAAGCAAGATATTAGGGATGGTACATGTAAATTCAACCATATACACAATTATATTAAATGTAAATTGTTTAAATACTCCCACACCTTGCAGAATTTCTCAGATCACATAAGCAACAAGCAACTTCTAGCTACATGCTACTGTAAAGAAAGTATGTTTTTTTTTTTAATAAAGGCACAAATAGTTTAAAAGGATAGAAACAGAGAAACTACTAAACAAAACATACACTAAAATAAGGAAGCTGAGTGGCTACTTTAAATTACAGATAAAGTCAATTCAGAGCAAAGGATTTTACAATGGTTAGAGAAAATCATTTAATAATGATTTCCTTAAAAAAATAATAACTCGAAATCCTTATCCATACAATAACAGAATGTCAAAAACTGACAACTGCCAAAACAAATAGACAAATCACAATGCTTGGCTCTTCTGGAAAAACTCCCACAGATACACAGAAAGGTTGTCCAATGTGGATATCTGCTGTCTTAGCCTTCAGTTGAACCTGGTGATACATCACTTTTGACTGGTTGTATGGTCTGCTTGCTTTTCTCCCCTCACAGATTATTCCCACATCTCAAAAATTAAAGCAAATTAACAGAGCTTGTTATACAAAACATACATCGTAGACATTTCCTTAAACTGTAAGCACTCTTTGAACAATGGTTTTGACAGATCCTCAGACAACTGTTAATGCTCCTGTGATCAGGGATATTTTCCCTTATATTTAGGATTGGCAATATCTTCAGATATTACATATCTTGAAATTCAGATACGAGGGTCACACTGTGTTTTGTCAGAAATGGGAAGGTTAAATTGATCTTCGCAGAAGTAAAAGCAGTTTGAGGAGGAAGAGATGTGTTGCAAAAATCCCAATGATGGTATCAGAGAAGTACATATTATGAAAATGCCTGAAAACATAAGAAAAGATGGTTTCTAGCAAATGTACACTAAAAAGAAAGAGATGGCATACAGGAAAAAAAATGAAAATTCTTAGTGTTTAAGTGCATAACATATCACCACGATCCCTCAGACACTAATCAGGCTGGCTCAGTGGAAGAGGAATGTGACGGTTCATTCTGTCTCTGCAGGCTGGGAGGATGCAAGGGTACCTGCGGGAGAGCAGGGCTACACACATCAGTAGCTGCAGCAAAACCCTTCTGTGGTCTCTGATAACTAAGAAACGTGGCTTTATTGACCATTCTGGGAGGGGCAGAAGTACAAATGGGACAAAAGAACATTGAACTTGTAGTCACCTCTTAGTATAGAAATCTCTAGAGCATGGAGGATGTCAACACATGGTTGCAGTAAGTCCCCTGCTTCCAATGTTAATTTGGGCAAAGTATTTTAAAATCAGCTCTTCTGTTCACAAAATGGTGTGTGTGTGTGTGTGTGTGTGTGTGTGTGGAGAGGTGTGTGTGTGTGGAGAGGTATGTGTGTGAGTGTTGTGTCTTTCAATCAGATTACAGCTTCTCCAAACTGAAAACTGCTAATAATTGAACTCTTGGTCAAACTGGGGAAGGCCAACACAGCTTTTAACAGCCTACATTCACCTTTCTATCCTTTGAAACATTTTCAGGGAATTCACTTACATATTCAAAAATATTTCTTGAGTTGCCTCCAATGTGTCTGGCACGGAGGCTACGGCTATAAACATCACTGCCTTTAAGGATCTCCCATGCTCTGTCTTGGCTTTCATTGTTACTGAAGAACATGGACTTGCAGATATGAAGGCCTTCCAGAACCGTCGTTCTCACTGCTGACGTCCTCTTTTTCTAGCTGGATACACCGAAAGTATTCACAAGGTGACTGAACTAATAAATGAACAGGTGAGAGCAACAGAGTATTCCCACTTCCTCTATTTGACCTGACACTTGAAGATCAATACGGGTTTCTCTTTTCACAACTACTTCTTCCCTTGAATGTTCTGTTGTGTTCCCTGCATACAGGTGTGCATATATATGTGGTAGGAGGAACTGTTGCTTTAAAAATCAAGAACAAAGAATTTTCTCTC
Source organism: Bos mutus (assembly GCF_027580195.1). Lineage (NCBI taxonomy): Eukaryota > Metazoa > Chordata > Mammalia > Artiodactyla > Bovidae > Bos > Bos mutus. The sequence goes on along the minus strand of NC_091640.1, from coordinate 12,166,146 downwards.
CCCAAAGTTTTTGTGTAGCCCCTTAACTCTCAGTGACTCTTATTTCCCTAGCCACCAATAGTAATTTGGTCTTTCCATGGTTTTTAATATATTTTTTTCCATCTCCCTGGAGCACTTTGAGAATTACCTTCTTTTATGTCAGATTCTGTAAAAGGCACCTTCAAGGTCCGAGGAGGAAAGGTGCTGTACATAATACAAGTAATCTCATAACGATGCATCATAGGAATATTGCCAGAAATAATTGAACACTGTCTGTAAAATATGGTGAGCTCCTCGGAGGACAGGTGCGATTGCAATTTCCTTCTATGTAGCTAAGCTTTCTGGCTCATAAAAAAGTATATATCTCCTTTTAAATGCCCATTTTTTTTTTATTTGCAAGTATCATGTCTCTGGGTGTTGAAAGATGTCTGAAATAAAGGATGAAAGTAGAAAAAAACTTTAAATGGTAGCTGAATACATTTTACTGTTGGTGGCAGAGCAGAAAGTGCAGCACTGTGAAAATGGAGATGCGTGGGTTCTAATCTCCTTTCTGTCCCTGGATTATTGTTTGCCTTTAGGAGAGCACCAGACCCCTTTGGACCTGAGGGCCTCCTCCTTGTGTGAAGCCAAAGATGGAGATGGTGAGCTTCAGGGTCCCGTCCTCCATTTTTTCAATTCTGATTCCACTCCTATGATGTTCCTTGGGGATAGAGACCGCTTTTTTTTTTTTTTTTTCCATTTCTTGATTCCTAGTCATGAACACAGTGCCAGGTAAGTGCTAGACCCTACGTAAACATTTGTTGAATGGATGTCTTACAACATATAATTGGTGATAGATATTTGTGATACAGATCCAGCAGGTCCAAGGTTTCACATCAGAGACAACACTTATCTGTTCAAGAAACAACTGAGGAGTTGGTATCATTAAGCGATCCTCTTGGGGAAAGCAATAAAAGCTGTCAGACTGTGTCATATGGACCGACTCCGAACAGATGCTGCGCTGAGGGGTCTGGGAAAGAACCCCATGAATTACATTCTAAAATTAACTGTGCAAAATTGTATGTATTTCTGGCTGTCAAGTGGAAATGGGTTTGTGTGGTTGGTTGTGTTGCTGTGTTTGAATGAACCCAGTTGGAAGGTTTCAGGGTCACCAGCATGCAGAAGGGTGAAGGCTTGCCACAAGCTTGTGGTGAGATTGCTACAACCCTGTTCAGCAGTGAGTTAGCCTAGAGGACCATTTCAAAACCTCCAAAAAAAGAAGACAGCAATTTAGAGGCTGAGTGACGCATACGCTATTATGTTTTGAGATGCTTGGAGAAGAAGAAAATGTCTGCATTCATTACAGCTAAATTTTAGGGCCTAGATTAAGAAATATATTTTAGTCTTCTGGGTACAAAATGTAAATAAGAAAGACAGAACAGCAGCAAGCAAAAGGCTGGGCACATTTCATAGCTGACAGTCTATATGCTTTTGTTTCCCATTATTTTCCTTATTTTTCAATTTGCTTTATCTCTAAGGGACTGAGGAAAATCATCACTAGGAAATTGCCACTGCAAGAAAGATTAATCTTGAGAATATAGGAATACCAAAAAGACTTGGATTTTAGGAAATCTAAAATAGAGTATTTTATACAAAGAACAAAGCATTGATGACAACAAAATATCAGAAAAAGAATAAAAATCTGTTTGACAAGCATGCATTGAGGGTGCATTTTGTTTCTTTGTTTCTTAATTTTTATTGCTGTAAACCAAGGTTTACAATATTGTGTTTCAAGTATGGAGCAAAGTGAATCAATTATACATACATGTATATCGTTTCTTTTTTTAGATTCTTCCCCACATAGGTCACTGCAGAGTACTGGGCAGAGTTCCTTATACCTATACTGTAGGTTCTTAGTTTGTTTTTAAAGGAGATATGACTGGAAAAAGATGGATTTAAAATCACCTGGAGAGTGTTCTGAAGGATATACTCCTGAACTCCATCATGAGAATTTCTGAATTAGAAAATCTGGCTTTGGTTTGCTTGATTTTTTTAATAGTTTTCCAATATAAACAGCTGCCACATCCATGTAATGTTTACTAATATCCTATGAGGAGCTTCAGCAGGTGTAGACCAACCATACTTGGATTAAATGCTATGAACATCTTGATCTGTCCTTACTCCTGTCCACACTCCTGGAATGTGGCCTTGATTGAAGGTGTGAATAAAGAGAATGTATGCTGGTCACAGTAATCTGTGTGCTTCAGTTCACCTTATTATTTCTGGTCCATTTCATAAATCCTAGCCTCTATTGTAACTAATTGCTCTCCTTCTCTCTAAAATTTCCCAGTCATGAAGGCAGATCATTCTGAATATATCTTTCATCTAAAAATAGTCATTCTAATGTGATGATTTTAGAGTAAATCTTAGTAGTGCCTGAGAGATTATTTTTTCCTTTATTACAGTGTATGCTGGACCTCATTTGTCTACTAAGTAACGGTGATCTAAAACATAAAAGTCTCGGAATCACAGTTATATGAGATGCTGCTGCTGCTGCTAAGTCGCTTCAGTCGTGTCCGACTCTGTGTGACCCCATAGACGGCAGCTCACCAGGCTCCCCCGTCCCTGGGATTCTCCAGGCAAGAACACTGGAGTGGGTTGCCATTTCCTTCTCCAATGCATGAAAGTGAAAAGTGAAAGGGAAGTCACTCAGTTGTGTCCAACTCTTTGCGACCCCATGGACTGCAGCCCTCCAGGCTCCTCCATCCATGGGACACTCCAGGCAAGAGTACTGGAGTGGGTTGCCATTGCCTTGTAGTGATAGAACAAACTTAATGAGATAAATGATTCAATGAATAGAGATGCATCAAAATATCAATTACTGATGCTTGAAAAATGAGAGTATGAGGTAGATGATAGTTGATGATTCTAGTTGATCTCTAATACTGTAAGTGAATGACAACTTCTGCCACCAGTTTGTCTTTAAAACACTTCGGAAGAGTCCCTATATATCAGTGGAGGCCATGGCATAATATAGCTGCGTAAAACCTCCCTTCATGCCAAGATGCTAAAGAGAATCACCTGTTTTCCTAACAGCTCTATTTCAGCAGACCACGGTCTTACCAAGAAATGCCCTGTTAGCAAAGATGTCATTCCACAATGATCTCTGGATGAAGGAAGAATGATAGAGCACAGATTTCTGCATTTATTGAAGAATAGCATTTTTCCTTTATTTTTAAGAGAATTTGTAATCTGTGTTCCGTCTTCCTTTCATTATAATGGACTGAGGTTTGATTCAAGGTAAAATCTCATCCGCGTAGGGAATTATACACTGGAAAACTATTTACAAAAGGCACTGTAATCTTTCCAGCTAGAGTACATTAGGTTTTCTTCTCATATTCATGCACTTGAAATTGATACACTGAGATATTTCCTTTACCCCAGATCACAGTATAACATCATGTAGTTTACAAATTCTACCTTGAGAGTCAAACTATCTGTGGTAGAAAAACTAAAGATGGGTTGATACTTTTGGGGTAATTTACAGACCAAACATCTTCAGTGCCCTTGGTTCTGCAGGAATAATGAAAAAGATATGATGAAAAGGTAGTCCCCTGCTTGACATTCTTCCACAGCTTCCCATCACCTTGAATTTAATTCAAATCCTCTCCGTGGCTTACAAGGCTTTACTGGATCCCAGCCTAGACTCTCTCTTGGACTTCATCTTGTATCAGGCATCCTTTTTATTACTTTCCAGATATACTTGCCTTCTTAATGTCCTTCACACACATCAATCTCATTCCTCCTTCATGGAATTTGCCCTAGTTCTTTCCATTGCTGAAATGCCTTTTGCATATTTGCTTGGTGAGATCCTTTCTATTAGCCAGGTTTAAATGTCTCCTCCTCTGAGAAATCTTAAGACCACCCATTCCAAAGGAGTCTCGTGACACTCAATGACCTTGCCCTGCTTTAAAAAACTTTTTTTTTTTTTTTTTAAACTGTTTTTCCATGGGTTCATTATTTCTTCCCCCTCAGGACAATGTAAATTCTATGAGATCAGGCTCGCTGGTTCATGGCTGTACCCGAGGTGGTACCTGGTGAAAACTGGCACTTACTCTTTGTTGAATGGATCCCAAAATGAATAAATTAAGTGACATTTCAATCTAAGGATAAAATAAAACAAGGAAATGTCCTGTTTTCTCTTTCTTTCTCTCTCTTCATGTACTCATGCTTTAATTTCACATTTAAATTCCATGAAAGGCAATATCAAAGGGTAGTTTCAATTAGCTTTAAACAAAAATGTAAGACAGAGAAAGCAGAATGTAGAGTTTTTCTTCTCCCCCCTGCCATGTCGCTAGAGCCAGCACTCAGGGACTGCAGCCTATTTGCAGCAAGGATTGATTAAGATTCTAAAAGTCTGGCATTTAACATGAGTTTCCACATTGGTTCCATAAATCTCATGACCTGGAGAGGGCTTTCAGATTTTTCATGGATACTTCTAGACTACTTTGATGTCAAAGAGATGAAGTAAATATAACCAACTCAAGGAGCCTGAAGTGATACGATACCAAAGAGAGTCTCTGCTATTGCATTTTTGTTGTTCTAAGAAAAAAATCTGGTTTTGCTGAGATCCAAAATTTTCCAAATACTTCCAGTTTATATGATTGCCCTACTACTACTACTAAGTCACTTCAGTTGTGTCCAACTCTGTGCGACCCCACAGACAGCAGCTCACCAGGCTCCCCCGCCCCTGGGATTCTCCAGGCAAGAACACTGGAGTGGGTTGCCATTTCCTTCTCCAATGCAGGAAAGTGAAAAGTGAAAGTGAAGTCTCTCAGTTGTGTCCGACTCCTAGCGACCCCATGAACTGCAGCCTACCAGGCTCCTCTGTCCATGGGATTTTCCAGGCGAGAGTACTGGAGTGGGGTGCCATTGCCTTCTCCGATGATTGCCCTAACTGGTAACCAAAGACATCATGACCCTATCATAAAAATAATTCACTGGGGGAAATAAAGCAATAAAAGTCAGAGATGCTGATGAAAAAGAGTCCCATCTTCACATATGTGGTGGACCAGCTAATCTTAAAACTGTGACTAGGAACTCCGATGGCTTCCCAAGTGGCTCAGTGGTAAAGAATCTACCTGCGATGCAGGAGACGCAGTTTCAATCCCTGTGTCAGGAAAATCCCCTGGAGAAGGAAATGACAACCCCTCCAGTATTCTTGCCTGGAAAGTTCCATGGACAGAGGAGCCTGCAGGGCTATAGTCCATGGGGCGTCAACAGAGTCAGACGTGACTTAGTATTAATAACTAAACAAAAACTGTGTGTGTGTTAGTGTTTGTGTTCAGTTGTGTCTGACTCTTTGTGACAACAACAACAGTAACCCTAACAAATGCTAGATAAATGACTAAATCAATAAATAACTCATTTCAAATTTTTTGAAAAAGTGGTTGAGAAAGAAAGTTTGGAAATTTTCCATGGCAAGATCCCTTCCTGTTCTAACATTCTTTTTTGATACATTTTCAATTCATTCACTTAGATGGATAAACTTTCTTGTTTTCTATTATAAAGTCTTCTAATTTCTTGGTATCATTTCATGTCTATCATTTATTGTGTTTGAAGTCTGAAGTTACACAATCTTCTGCCCTTATACCATGGAGCTAAAGAATGTCAACGCATCATTATTTTTACTGCTATGCTACCGTTTTGAGTTACTAGTTAGCATTTTTGTGTTACCATATATGCTTTAGAATCAACAATTAATCCTCAAAACAGCTCTTCCAGGGAGGCCTTCAAAAGATTTTATAAATACTAATGAAATTCATAGCACGGTTCCTTAGCAAAGTATGCAAATGATTTCCCTATTGGATGACTATGATTCTACATCAAGTTTCAACTTCATAAACAGAGAACAGTCAATAGCATATGTACCAATTAAGCTTCTGTTCCTTAGTTTTACTGTGATGTATAATTGTTTATTAGCTCTAATAAGATGCTTTGCCAGGATGAGAAGTGTCAATTTTATAAAATTTATTGAGTGAGGCTTAGACCTGATTGGGAAAAGTAAGAGTGGAACAGAACTGACAGATATTTGTGAAGTGCAGGCAGATTATCTCTTACTTTCAGACACTGATAGAAGCAATAAATCAAGTAGAATTTAGTACAATAAAGAGAAGCTCTCACCTAATGATAATAGTGATATATGAGCCAAATGGATGAAGAGGTGAATCCTTAGCTGAAATTTCATCATTTAGATAATTAAATGTTACCTAAACATAGACTCCAGAAAACATTTGCACTCTGGCTCATTGCCTAAAGAGAATTGTAAATGCGCCAATGCCACACGGCTTTTATAGACCTCCCACAAAGACATGGCAAAATTACAAAATATTTCTTATTGAAGATGTTTCTGTGAATGGGTTTTTAAAATCTGACTCTACTGTCCCCCTCACATGTACATCTTTTTTTTTGTCCAGGACTTTTTAAAGCAGGAGAAATCACTGAGTAGTGCTCTGTGAAGAAGCCAAGGGGAAGAGGATGAAAAGAAGGAAACAAAGACAGCTTGCATCTGCTTCTTCATTCTGTGTGACTTTTCCTGCTCTGTAAAAGTGGCCTCGACTTGTGCACGGCCTTCATCTTTGCCTGTTTCTCAGCCTGGGCTACTGACAACAAGAACAGCTCTCTCACTGGGTGCTGTAGTCTCTTCCGGTTGCTACAACAGAATATCATAGACTGAGCTGCTTGTAAACAACAGAAATTTATTCCCGTTGGCGTGAAGTCCAAGATCCAGGTGCTGACCGTTCCAGTGTTTGATGAGACTCTCCTTCCTTATAGACGGTGGTCTTCTTGCTACAACCTCCGTGAGCAGAAGGTGACAGGGAGTTCTTCAAGGTCTCTATTATAAGGGCCCTAATCCAGATTGTGAAGCCCTAATCCATCTTTACAATCTCCTCACCATCCCAATGCCTCCTTCCCAATATCGTCACATTGGGGATTAGGTTTCAATCTGTGAATTTTTGTGGGGCTCATGACATTCAATCTGTAGCACTGGATTAAGTGTGAGAATCCCAGATAATGAATGGAAATGACCATTATCAAACTGTTAGGTAGCACATACGAAGTGTCTGTTAGACCTTGTTGAAATGATCACATCTCAAGAAACTGGGATTAATGTTTCTTGGAAATTCACATACTGCTGAATTTGAACTATAAAGGTCAAACTGCTGAGGGAATTTCTGAGTAATTAAATAGTTCTGATATTTGTTACATGTGTATGGCCATACGCACACACACACATACACACATCCCTAACTTTCAGAAATATACTACAAGATATTTTATAACAGACTATAAATGAAGAGGCCTATTACAGATGAGATGGAAGAAGTAAGGTTTCTGAAATTAGCCATCTGACACTAGCTGTCAGGAGGTCAAGATGACTCAGAGTCTTATGGTATGGCTCAGTTCAGTTCAGTTCAGTCGCTCAGTCGTGTCCAGCTCTTTGCGACCTCATGAATCGCAGCACGCCAGGCTTCCCTGTCCATCCCCAACTCCCGGAGTTCACCCAGACTCACGTCCATCGAGTCAGTGATGCCATCCAGCCATCTCATCCTCTGTTGTCCCCTTCTCCTCCTGCCCCCAATCCCTCCCAGCATCAGAGTCTTTTCCAATGAGTCAACTCTTCGCATGAGGTGGCCAAAGTACTGGAGTTTCAGCTTCAGCATCATTCCTTCCAAAGAACACCCAGGACTGATCTCCTTCAGAATGGACTGGTTGGATCTCCTTGCAGTCCGAGGAACTCTCAAGAGTCTTCTCCAACACTACAGTTCAAAAGCATCAATTCTTTGAGCTCAGCTTTCTTCACAGTCCAACTCTCACATCCATACATGACCACTGGAAAAACCATAGCCTTGACTAGACGAAGCTTTGTTGGCAAAGTAATGTCTCTGCTTTTGAATATGCTCTCTAGGTTGGTCATAACTTTTCTTCCAAGGAGTAAACGTCTTTTAATTTCATGGCTGCAATCCCTTATGATTATACAGTGGAAGTGAGAAATAGATTTAAAGGCCTAGATCTGATAGATAGAGTGCCAGTGGTATGGCTCAGTCAGTGCTATATCCTTACACCTAGCCACACTGAGAAGCTAGCATTTCACTTGCTGTCCTGAGAGCAAGTCAGACAATATTTCAGCGCAGGCAAAGGAAACTAGTGTGACTCAGTGCTAAGTGCATCTTTGAATAGTCCTTTCGTTGGTGAGAGTTTCCCACGTGGCTCAGTAGTAAAGGATCTACCACTGAGACACAGGATGCAGGAGACATCAAGAGACACAGGTTCAGTCCCTGGCTTGGGAAGATGGAGAAGGAAATGGAAACCCACTCCAGTATCCTTGCCTGGGAAACCTCAGGGACACAGGAACCTGGTGGGCTATAGTCCATGGGGTCACAAAGAGTCAGACATGATTGAATGTGCATGCATTTTTTTTTTTCCATTGGTGATATTCTGGACCAAAAACCTATCTTCCCTCACTTCACACAAGACTGACTGGTCAGCACTGAGACAACAGACACCATGAAAATTTTCTTTAAAAAACAGAAAGATTATTAAAAAGAATGGTCTGTGTTTCATATCTTGGGACCTTCAGGTAATGAAACCTTTCTTTTATCTGCTTTAATTCACCTACTTTAGCTGGAAGATCTTTTTTCAAAATGAGCTCACATAAAAATATGGCATCAAAATTAGGACTTAATCTAAATCAAAACAGAAATGACTGAAAGCAAAAGATAATTTCAAAAGTCTGCAAACATTTAGGTACCACAGAATTTTGTGTAAGTGGGATGCATAATATCTTAAACATTAGGAGAAAACCACAATGTATTATGGAAATAAGCTTGAATAGAACAAGTCTCACTTCTTGAGAGAAATGAAATATATGTCATATATCTCAATAGATGTCTGGAAGACTGTGACTACATCCACAGAACTGTCTGCAACTGAAATTTAAGGGAAAGGACCCATATTCATATGAATCTGTAGATGCTGCAAGATTCCATTCGGGGTAGTGAAAGTTCCTTTATGTCATATATTGTCAACAAAAGTTCCCATGGTTTATTATATATCATAGCAGAAAGGCATCTTTTTCCAGATTGTTTTTGTGTTCAAATAGCAATATTTCTGGCCCTCCAGGAATGATATGTTGTTTGGATTACTGAGCTCCAGAGGTGCCTCTGGACTTGGACAGAAGATAGAAATTTAGTAGGCAATATATTTGCCAGACTCTTTGAAAATTGGAATGTCATTTCTGAACTTTATCAGAGAGCATGTTGGATCCTTGAGATGGACATCATAAAATTAATGAACACGTGGCTATATCTCATTTGTCTGCCTTCTACAAAATGAGAAAACCAGTGATCCAATTTTAAGGAAATGTTATTGATGACAGAAGAGTTTTTTTAACACTATCATTGACTTAAATAATAAATATTTAACCTGCTGAATATTTACATTTAATTATAGTCACACAGGCACATTGATTAAAATAATGTCTTTTCCCCAAAAAGAAAGATATCATGAATGTAAACACAGAGTTTGAGATGCTCCTGTTACCAAGTACTTGAGTATGTGTGTTAGTTGGTGTGTTAGTGGCTCAGTCGTATCTGACTCTTTGCAACCCCATAGACTGTAGCCCACCAGGCTCCTCTGTCATGGAATTCTCCAGGCAAGAAATCTGGAGTGAGTAGTCATTTCCTTCTCCAGGAGATCTTTCTGACCCAGGAATGGAAAGCTGGTCTCCTGCATTGCAAGCAGATTCTGTACTGTCTGAACCACTAGGGAAAGCCATAAAAATGCTTATTTGTGTAAACTAAAGCATTTTACCTTGATGATTAGTGGCTCTAGAAAGTGAAAAGGGGCTGAGTTTGTTTTGTACCTCACAAGTCTTACATTTTACAGTACCATCTAGTTCTGTGTGGACATGGAATCTAACCTGTTGTATAGAGACATTTGCTTAGACTGCTCTGTTACCAAGATCATTGATCTATTTTCCTGCAGGGCAATTAGCTTCATTCTGCTCAAAAAGCCACACAGATTGCACCTCTGATCAGGATCACTTATCTTGTAAACATTTGTTATGTGTCACAGAAACAGTTTGGAGACAGAAGGGGAGGGGGTTGGCACTATTTCCTGATAGGAAAACGAACTCAGACACACATGCTGACAGTAGGTTGGGAGACTTACGAGTGTGAAAACCAGAAGGGATATTAGAGACCATCTCTTCAAGCCTTCCCAAAAACATAGTTTTTGAATGAAGAATTATGTAATGTGCAGCACATAATATGCAGAAGCAATCATATGATAACTACATAACAGATCTCATGTCTTTAAATCTAATGCGTTAGAGATACCAAGGTTTATCGGAGGGCAACAACCCCAAGTGTGCTTAACTGTAAGAAAATTGAGAATTCAGCTCTAGTGTCTTATTTTAAGGAAGTATTGACTTAAATATATTACTCTGTCTATTCATGATTTGATGGGTCTATGAAAATAATATAAATCTATTCCTCATGAAGCCATAATAATACATAATATGTATGATTATTATGGATCATAATAGTAATGAAATGTATATCTTTTATAATGTCAATGTTAAAATGCAAATTCATAAATCATTTCAGCTTCATGTTTTCAGTAAGAAGATCATTAGTACAAAGTAGAGAAAACAAGGGCTTCCCTGTTGGCTCAGTGGTAAGAAATCTGCCTGCCAATGCAGGAGAAGCAGAAGTGGGTTCAACTGGTGGGTCGGGGAAGATCCCTTGGAGAAGAAAGTGCCAACCCACTCCAGTATTCTTGCCTGGTGGGCTACAGTCCATGGGGTCACAAAAGGATCAGACATGACTTAGAGACTAAACAACAATAACAAAAACAAAGAATAAATAAAATAAACCATTTTTTTAGAAAATATATACGTGGTAAATGTAAAATCTTGTGATTTTATTTTTTCAAAGTAGGCATTTTGAATTGTGACTATTTTTTTAAACACTTCTCTCACTATTCCCAAAAGCTATGGTCATGTGTGTAGTAGAATTAAATAAAATCAAATGACAATTACTCTGAAATGTTGTGCATAGCAAGACCTACTTGAGAGTAGAACCCTATATTGCTTATTTCAAATATTCTTAGTTAATAATATTTACTGTGCACCTAATAGGCATACTACTGGGTAAGGTATTGAAACAGAGGCAAATTTGTTTAGTTCATGGCATCTGCTGCTGCTAAGTCACTTCAGTCGTGTCCGACTCTGTGTGACCCCATAATCAGCAGCCCACCAGGCTCCCCCGTCCCTGGGATTCTCCAGGCAAGAATACTGAAGTGGGTTGCCATTTCCTTCTCCAATGCATGAAAGTGAAGTTGCTCAGTTGCGTCCAACTCTTTGCGACCCCATGGACTGCAGCCCACCAGGCTCCTCTGTCTCATGGCATCTAGGAAGGAGCAAAATCTACATCTCACCCAGTGTTTGGTAGAGTAATAAGAAGAGGATGAAAGGATTTAAGAAATATCTGCTGTATCGGTGAAGAATCTGCCTGTCAATGCAGGGGTTGCAGGTTTGATCCCTGGGTTGGAAAGATCCCCTGAAGTAGGAAATGGCAACCCACTCCAATACTCTTGCTGGGAGAATCCCATGGACAGAGGAGCCTGTCAGGCTGCAGTCCCTGTGGTCACAAAGAGTCAGACATGACTGGAACTACTGAGCACACATGCACCTACCAGCCAAGGGACATCTGGAGTCACCAGCAGGTGGAGGAGTCAAGAAAGGATATTTCCCTGGAGCCTCGGAGGAGGTGCAGTTCTGCTGACACCTTGATTTAGAACTCCTGGCTTCCAACTGTGAGAAAATAAATTTTCCTGTTTTAAGCCTTCAAGGGTATAGTATTTGTTGCTGGGTCTCTAGGGAACTAGTACATCCCCTCTCATATTTTCACTCTAATTGAACTCTTTTGGCAACTTAAAGCCTTTGAGGTTCAAAGGTGATGGATGCTCTCATGGTAGAATTTCAGAATTTACACTGGTTCTTTTTGTGGTCCTCAGGCGTGGAGGGAACAAATGTTCTCATTGACTTGTAAACACCCCCACCCCGATGATGTGTTTGTGTTGGATTATGAGAAACTCATCTCTAGAGTTTTGACCATGTTGATTATAACAGTAATAGTGATGACAAACGTAATGTGCTATTATTTAGGCAGCTCCTTACCCATGAAAGGTATTAATATTAAAGCTCACAATCGCTATTATTTTTAAAGATTGATGAAACTGGAGGATGGAAAAGTTAAGTAACTTCCTCAGTGTCAGTAGCTATAGTGTGAGAAAGCCTGTGCTTATGAAAATTATTCTATGCTTCCTCGAATTTCTTTTGGTAAAAAACATCCTCTTGTACAGTTCTCTGCTTTTTCTTTGCACTTCCTCATTCCGTTTGAAATGAACTCAAACTTCTCAGTCCTAAACCAGAATAAAAACCAACTCCTCAGCCCTGAAAATGTCCACTAATTAATATAAACCTATCTCAAGACTTTTAAAAGAATAATGTGCATTTAAGATATCCACAATGAATTAACTGCCTATTAAGGTGAATGATATGAAATTGTTGACCACCAGGTGATTTCGATATGACAGCTATATCTGGTCCACTTTAATGTTTTTCAACCCGTTAGTGTCAGACTTCTAGCTTTACCACTCTAAATCTATTCTTGAAGATACACAGGTAACATCCTAATTGCAAAATGTGAGAATTAACTTTTCAGTTCTCTGGATATAAAGAGTAGTTACATATCTGTTTAATATTACTCAACAGTAGTAATATCTGTTGAGTGCTGTCTATGTAATCAGTACAGTGTTAAGCATTTAATCCTTTCAGAAGAGATCACATGCTTTCCCCCCAAATATAAGAAGATGGAACTGAAGCTTGGGAAGGTTGTGTAAATTGCCCTCCATAACCAGCAAGCCCAGGATTCAAAGACTGGCTCATTTCACTGGGACGTTCTTGATGGCTGTGATACAAGTCTTCCTAGTTTTTGACAAAATTGAGCACTTCCATTTTGAATATATTTCTCTCCTGATGTCTATGGGACCACCCTCTGTTTTCTTTCGACCTATGGTCGCTATTCACTTTCTCTTTCTAATTCTTCTTTCACTGCCTAACTTTTAAGTGTCACTTTCCCCCCAAGGTTTGTCTTTGGCTCTCTTCTAATCTCACTTGTCTCTTCTCACCTTTTTTATTTTACGCACTCTTCCTATGGATTCAATTATCACTTATAATGTGATAACTTTCAAACCTCCGCCTTGAATTCTCTCCTGAGCTTCAGATGTAATTCACTGTTGGGCACTGCTCCTGGATCTTAGGCTACTCAACTCAAATATACACACCTATTCATACCCCAAACTCCTCCACGACTTTGTTTCTTTATTTCCTATCCTGATGGAAACACATCCACTGAAAAATCATGGAAGGAGAGGTGAATTTGCAGAATTATTTGAATTTCTCACCCTTCTTTCACTTTCTCCTCTACTTCATCAAAAACAATAATTGCTAAGTTGTATCACTTCATGGGAAATAGATGGGGAAACAGTGGAAACAGTGTCAGACTTTATTTTTCTGGGCTCCAAAATCACTGCAGATGGTGACTGCAGCCATGAAATTAAAAGACGCTTACTCCTTGGAAGGAAAGTTATGACCAACCTGGATAGCATATTCAAAAGCAGAGACATTACTTTGCTAACAAAGGTCCGTCTAGTCAAGGCTATGGTTTTTCTTGTGGTCATGTATGGATGTGAGAGTTGGACTATAAAGAAGGCTGAGGGCCAAAGAATTGATGCTTTTGAACTGTGGTGTTGGAGAAGACTCTTGAGAGTCCCTTGGACTGCAAGGAGATCCAACCAGTCCATTCTGAAGGAGATCGGCCCTGGGATTTCTTTGGAAGGAATGATGCTAAAGCTGAAACTCCAGTACTTTGACCACCTCATGCGAAGAGTTGACTCATTGGAAAAGACTCTGATGCTGGAAGAGATTGGGGGTAGGAGGAGAAGGGGATGACAGAGGATGAGATGGCTGGATGGCATCACTGACTTGATGGACGTGAGTCTGGGTGAACTCCGGGAGTTGGTGGTGGACAGGGAGGCCTGGAGTGCTGCGATTCATGGGGTCGCAGAGTTGGACATGACTGAGTGACTGATCTGATCTGATCTGATAACTGTTACCTCTAAAATAATGTTCAAGTCTCTCTCCCTTTCTCTATCCTCAGTTCAGTTGTTGTTGTGTAAGCCCCCAGCAGATTCCATGTGGGCTTTTGAAGCAGTCTTTAGACTGGTGACCTTGTTACTATTATGTCAGTTTGAGTGACCTCTCCTGACTCAGGTGACCCTCCACTGAGAGCTCCATTCAGAAGGTTACAGGTAGGACACCTGGACCCATTCGAGGCAGCTAATTATGCCATGTTCTGTGCCTCCCACAGAATACCTGGTATAAAATTACTACTTGCTGATAAAACACACTGATTCTTATTTTCTTTGTCAATTTATAAAGCTCTTCAACATATCATAAAATATGTGTATCATTATTATGATAACTTTGCCGATTAGATATATAATCCCATTTCTATTTTATAATACAAATAAGGCAATGCAGGCTCAGAATGTCTAACAGGTTTTCCTGGGAGTTCCCTAGTGGTCCAGAGGTGAAGACTCACACTTCTAAGGCAGGAGGTGTGGGTTCAGTCCCTGGTTAGGGAATTAAGATCCCACATGCCCCGTGGTGCAGCCCAAAATATAAATAAGTAAATACATGAATAAATAAGAGGTTTTCCCAGATATGTGACTACAGAAATGGGCTTGAACTCAGAATTTCCTGGTTTGTAGCCAGATTCTCTTTTCTACCTCCATCACTAGTAAGTGAACCTGCATTTGTCTGTGCTCCACATCCCTAGCAGCAGCTTTCTCTGACTTAGTCAGGGTCTGTGAACAAAGGCCAGTTCACAGTGTGACTGATATTACAATCTATTTTTAAGTAGCTGTCACTGTGGAGGTTTCAGCTTTGCCCATTGGTCTCACAGTGAACTGTGAGCCCCTAAAGCCCTCAGCCCGTCTTTGATCTGAACCATCTTCCTCTAGAGTTTGAGGGCTGTGATGAACCAGAGCAGGAGTTTGGTTTGTAAAAGTGTTTCCGATGATTAAGGCTTGTTTGACGTCAACCTTACAGTGGTCAGCAGGTTTTGGGATTGTGTATCCAGTTGGCATGGCTGAAGAAGAACCCAGCCACAGTCAGTTTAGGCTCTGATGTTTGCCTGTCTTTGTTTCAACTCTCTGTCAGTACTTTGATTCCTGCTGCTAACTCTGTTTTAGTCCTTCAAGAATATTCTGTTCCAAATTTAAGATTCTGTCACATTTACGGACCAGAAAACCCTTTCTGATTCCTCACAGAGGAGCTGAGATATAAACTGGTAGATGTTTCCAAAATCAACTTTATTAAATATTAATATAATAATGTTGACTATATTTAATAAATGCATTTTATATATAACAAAATATATGCAATTACATTTAGAACATATATTGATTGCATTATCATATAATATTAGACTAAGTGACTTAAATATGAAATACAGAAAATAAAAATACATTGTGTATGTGTGTTTGAAGTCATTCAGGTGTGTCCAACTGTTTGTGACCCAATGGACTGTAGCCCATCAGGCTCCTCTGTCCATGGTATCCTCCAGGCAAAAATACTGGAGTGGGTAGCCATTCCCTTTTCCAGGGGATCTTCCAGACACAGGGATCGAACCCAAGTTTCTTATGTCTCCTGCATTGGCAGGTGGGTTCCTTAACACTAGTACCACCTGGGAAGCCCAAAAATATATCATAGTGAGTACTTTTCTGAATATAAGAAAGAGTAAGAAGCAATTTATTTAATGTATTAGAGGTATGCAGACTTTGGAGTAGGACAAGATTGTGATTCTGTCAACTAAAGAATGCATGACTTTGGGTATTCACTTAACTCTGTGCCCTTCTTCTTTCCTTTACCATTAGAAATAACCATCCTTTGGTAAGAAATAACATTTTATCATTAGAAAGAACTACCTTATAGGGCTGTGACAAGGACTAATAATATAATTTAAAGCACCTACCTTATAACCTGGCATACATATAACTATTACGATGCTCATAGAAGAGTAAAAAAGTGTGAAAGATTCAGAAACCATGATGAACAAAAATAACAGAAATGAAAACATCAAATAAATATGGCTAAACCTCTGAAATAACTCTAGTAATTAAAGCCATTAGACAATGGAAATACTTTTTGTGATAAAGTGGGCAACCAGTAGTTGGAAGGGTTCAAGGAAGGGCTGTTTTATGTTTGTGGGGAGGAAAAACCTATAGATAAAATCCCTTAGTTAGGTGGGAAAATTAGCAAGACAATCTTTGAGGTCCCTTTAAAATCTAATAAATCTAATACTATTTGATTATAAAATTGAGATCCTGACAACATAGGGTAGTATTTAAGTCTATTAGTTATTATATTGTTGTGTGATTAAATTTAACAGTCTCTTAGAGTCATTACAAAGAGTGAGTCTGATGGAGAGCTCAGTTGAGCTGAGAGAATTACCCAGAATGCTAAGAAGAATGAAGAACATTGACCAGAAGGAGGTCCTTTGTTCCTTAGAGAAGAAATGGTTAAAAATGCTGAAAAGTAACTTTGCCTATTTTAATTTGCTTGAGTGAGACTTTTGCTTAGTCTTAGTCAAACTTAATTTGAATATCTAATTAGTAGTGATTCTTGAGAAATCTCAGCTTCTAAAATGTAATTGGAAGGTAAACATTGCTGCTATACTTTGTTTCCCAGCTCCCAAGTAGCCCTTTGTATTATTTCTCTGCTGAGGAACTATTTGCTGCATTAGCAGTTTGGTAATGGCAGCACCCTGGAGAATGTTCTGGAACATCTAGAGTCCGTCAATTAGATTTCGAGTGTGCAAGGGTATTAGAAGGTTGAATTCTTTTATATCCAGGATCACTTCCCTTAAGGAAGATTCTAAAATAAGACTTGTTTTGGAAGCAGCCACTAGGGTTTTCTGTGGAGACCCGATGAGACTTAGTTCAATCAGTTCAGTTCAGTTGCTCAGTCATGTCCGACTCTTTGTGACCCCATGGACTGCAGCATGCCAGGCTTTACTGTCTATCACCAACTCCCAGAGCTTACTCAAACTGATGTCCATCAAATTGGTGATTCCATCCAACCATATCACCCTCTGTCGTCTCCTTCTCCTCCTGCCCTCTATCTTTCCCAGCATCAGGGCCTTTTCCAAGGAGTCAGCTCTTCACATCAGGTGGCCAAACTAAAGTAGTTTCAGCTTTAGCATCAGTCCTTCCAATGAATGTTCAGAACTGATTTCCCTTAGGATGGACTGGTTGGATCTCCTTGCTGCCCAAGGAACTCTCAAGAGTCTTCTCCAATATCACAATTCAAAAGCATCAATTCCTTGGCACTCAGCTTTCTTTATACTCCAATTCTCACATCCATACATGACTATTGGAAAAACCATAGCTTTGACTAGACAGATCTTTGTTGGCAAAGTAATGTCTCTGCTTTTTAACATGCTGTCTAGGTTGATCATAGCTTTGATTCCAAGGAGCAAGTGTCTTTTCATTTCCTGGTTGCATCATCTGCGGTGATTTTGGAGCCCCCAAAATAAAATCTCTCACTGTTTCCATTGTTTCCCCATCTATTTGCCATGAAGTGATGGGACCAGATGGCATGATCTTAGTTTTCTGAATATTGAATTTTAAACCAACTTTTTCGCTCTCCTCTTTCACTTTCATCAAGAGGCTCTTTAGTTCTTCATTTTCTGCTATAAGGGTGGCGTCATCTACATATCTGAGGTTATTGATACTTCTCCCAGCAATCTTGATTCCAGCTTGTGCTTCATCTAGCCCAGCATTTTGCATGATGTACTCTGCATATAAAGTAAATAAGCAGGGTGACAATACATAGCCTCAAGGTACTGCTTTCCTGATTTGGACCCAGTCTGTTGTTCCATGTCCAATTCTAACTGTTGCTTCTTGACCTGCATACATATTTCTCAGGAATCAGGTCAGGTGGTCTGGTATTCCCATCTCTTTCAGAATTTTCCAGTTTGTTGTGATCCACACAGTCAAATGCTTTGGCGTAGTCAATAAAGAAATAGATGTTTTTCTGGAACTCTATTGCTTTTTTGATGATCCAACAGATGTTGGCAATCTGATCTCTGGTTCCTCTGCCTTTTCTAAATCCAGCTTGAACATCTGAAACTTCACGGTTAATGTACTGTTGAAGCCTGGCTTAGAGAATTTTGAGCTTTACTTTGCTAGTGTGTGAGATGAGTGCAATTGTGCAGTAGTTTGAACATTCTTTAGCCTTACCTTTCTTTGGGATTGGAATGAAAACTGACCTTTTCCAGTCCTGTGGCCACTGCTGAGTTTTCCAAATTTGCTGGCACATTGAGTGTAGCATTTTCACAGCATCATCTTTTAGGATTTGAAATAGCTCAACTGGAATTCCATCGTCTCCACTAGCTTTGTTCAATAAAGCCACCTAAGTTCATCAGGATTCTTAAAGAGTCTCTTCTTAGAGACCTTGTGAAGCTGGAATTCATCTAGAATATTCCCCAACTCATGAGAAGCAGACTGTGGTCCAGGTAATGTAATTGGAGATATTCCCTGATGACTCTAAACATACAGATTTTTCAAATGCTTTATATTGTCTATAGTGTCTTAAACCCTACATATTAGAAAAATTTCACTGGTATAATTGATTTTATGCAAATTAAAGTGTATATAAAAGCATATAAAACCCTAGGAAAGTGTGTGTGGTGATCAGGCATTCACATATGTAACACAGATTTACCAAATCCAATACTTGCTTAACTAGATTGATCCATGAACATCAAGGTCAGTTTCTTTGGGCATAGTTAGAAGAAAGTGTAGAAGGAGTATTTGAGCAATAAGAGAAAAACATTGGTCCATTACATAATCAGGGAAGAAAGGAACAGAAGAGGTAGATGTTGGGAGATATATGGTTCCCTTATGCCATGATTTTTCACATGATCATTGTGGCCAGGTTAATAACAGTCATCCATATGTTTTAAATTTCCCCAACAGTTGCCAAACTATCCTGGATTCAAAGTATCTGCACAAATTTACTAGCAACAAAAGTCTATGGACAGTTAGCTGCAGACTAACTTCAAACATCTGAAGCCAGAAAATGAGCACAGGGCATGTATATCCATACACCTTGAAGTCAAATTACTAAAGTTCTGTTCCACAACAAGATCAAATATGAAGGTGGGAGGACATGCCTTCCACATAAGGTTGCAAAGTTGAGAGAAGTATGGGGTAGGACTCAGAGCTGGCTCATGCTCCAGGTGGAATGAGAATACCTATTCTGCATTTTCATCAAAAGAACACTAATGAAACACTACTGGCAAACGATATCCTTAAGATGTATCATTTTATTCAATCCCCACTGTAGTCTAAGAGGTAGTATATTATAATCTCATGAGAGGGAGCATCGTATGTTTTTGAGGGGCATGATTAACAGTATCCTGGGTCATTGCCTGGATTTCTATCTCATCTCTTCTACTTTCCATCAGTGTAACCTTAGGAAAATTATTTAACTACTGTGTCTCAGTTTTCTCATGGGGATGATAATTGTTTTGAGTATTAGATCAGCTAATGCATGCAAAATTTTCAGAACAGTGTGTGTACCAAGCACTCAATTAATATTCATTATTATTCTGAGGCTTCTTCCTTCTTTTCTTTCTAACATAAATAAATAACTTAAAGCTTACATGATTCAGTTTGATGAAGATCATATAGTCATTGACAGAACCAGGATATTTCTTTTTTTACATATGCACATATCTATTCTTTCCCAAACTCCCCTCCCATCCAGGCTGCCATATAACATTGAGCAGAATTCTATGTGCTATATATTAGGTCCTTGTTGAATATACATTTTAAATAGCATTTATGCTGCTGCTGCTGCTGCTAAGTCGCTTCAGTCGTGTCCAACTCTGTGCGACCCCATAGACGGCAGCCCATCAGGCGCCACTGTCCCTGGGATTCTCCAGGCAAGAACACTGGAGTGGATTGCCATTTCCTTCTCCAATGCATGAAAGTGAAAAGTGAAAGTGAAGTTGCTCAGTCGTGTCCGACTCTCAGCGACCCACCCCATGGACTGCAGTCTACCAGGCTCCTCCATCTATGGGATTTTCCAGGCAAGAGTACTGGAGTGGGGTGCCATTGCCTCCTCCAAAATAAATATCTATTTATAGCAGTGTGTACCTGTCCATCCCAAATTCTCTAACTGTCCTTTACCCTCATCCTTCCCCCTGGAAACTATAAGTTCACAACCAGGATTTGAATTAAGCTGTTTATGACTCTAATAAGAAATGTCTTTCCAGAATTTCATTGTTCCTTCTTTTTGTTAATAAATAATGAACCTTATTTTGAAATCCAGATTATTATGTATGGATTTAACTAATTGATGTTTTATATAGTAATTGTTTATTGAGTGTCTACTATGTGTCAAACACTAATTTAGGAATAGGGAATGTTATATCAGCCTAAGGAAGACAAGGTAATATATTACATAATAAGATGTAGGAAAGAGATAAGGATCAATTTCAGAATCTATTACTGGGGAAGCCTGACTTAGAGCTGTTAGAGCTATTTTTTTTGCATCACAGAAACACATCTGTATGTTTTGATCTTGTTTCTTTTCCTACCACCTTGCTCCTCAACTCAACACCACGTCAATGTTTGAAAGAAAATAATTTGCACAATCATTGCTTCTGGTTGCACAGAGCCTTGTCTCATGGTGAGAGGTGATAAGTGGAGAACAGTGAGAAGGAAAACACCTCTTTACTAAACTGTGCTTCTGGCTTAACCCTTCCAAGACATAAAGCTGCCTAATTAGCCGACCAGCACTTACCACACTAACTCAAGCGTCCCAGGGCCCATCGCCTAAGCCATGCTTCGTTTGTATTTTCTTTACTAAGCAACAAGCTTGCCAGCTTGAGGTGTCTGTGTGATATGTAAATGATGCCCTGAATCGTTTTTATATTCTGCCTGGCACTTGGAGAGCAGTTTCAGGGCTGTCATCTCTGCTGCAAGATATCAAACCTCAGATGTCAAGGAAGATTCTCAATTTAATTCAGAAAAGCTAGGTATTTGCTTCCCGGCTCCACAGATTTACATCAGTGTGTTTGATGTATCTTCGATGATGTAAAGGCTGCTGCTGCTACTTTCACCTTATAGAATCTGAGGGTAATTAGCCTCAAAGGAAGAAAGCATTTGAACATGTTGCTGAGTGTGTAGTGGGGCTATGTGTGTTCAGGTGCTCAGAATGCTAAGAGGGCAGAAGTATGTAAAGGGAGTTTGGGGAGGGGCTATGGCTAGAAAGAGAAGGAGGAAGTTTACAGCTTCATCTCTCTTTTTCCTTAAGTCTGCAGGGAGAGCTCTGCTATCAAGAATCCTAAATCAAAAGAAACCTTCCCTTGGGAAGAAGATACCCCAATCTGGGGGTGGCTCCCAGAAATCGCCTTGTGTATGTGATTCCGGGCTACCTTGGGCTGGTCCCTGTGCCTCCGTCTCAAGCATGCTGGCCTTCCTTTTGTGACTATGGAGCCCAAACTCTTTAGGAATATGGGTTTGGGGAATGTGGGCCCCAAACTGGACCTCCTTCAGGAAGGCTGTAACTGCTCATCTCTCTCGACACTCCTCTAGGGTTTAGAGACAGTGTCGTGTGATACAGTAACCTCAGTTATTGTTTGACCATCATTTTTAAAAGACTTTTTATTTTGTATTGGAGTATAGCCAATTAACAGGGCTACCCAGGTGGCAATAGTGGTAAAGAATCCGCCTGCCAATGCAGGAGACATAAGAGATGCGGGTTCAATCCCTGGGTTGGGAAGATCCCCTGGCAGAGGGCATGGCAACCCACTCCAGTATTCTTGCCTGGAGAATCCCATGGACAGAGGAGCCTGGCGGGCTACAGTCCACAGGATCACAAAGAGTTGACACAACTGAGGTGGTTTAGCACACACAGCCAGTTAACAATGCTGTGATAGTTTCAGGTGAAGAGCAAAGCGACTCAGCCATACACATAAACATATCCATTCTCTCCCAGACTTCTCTTCCATCCAGGCTGCTACATAACAATGAACAGAGGAGGTGCCTGTGCTATACAATAGGATCCTGTTGGTTGTCCATTTTAAATATAGCAGTGTGACCTTTATTTTTATATGCTTAGACTCATCTCTCCAACTAGATATAAAAGACCACGAGAAGAGAGACTGTTTTAGACTTCTCTTTCTCAAAGAGTGAACACATGCAGGTAACCAATAAACTCTCGGTTCTTGATAAGTCAGGTCTCTATTATTGTAACTTCTACCTTTTCTCAATACATTTTCATCTGTACCCATCACTGACGACTTGTGTAAATATAACTCAGAAGGAATCAAAGCAATAAGTGTTCTTTGGGGACTTTCTGAAAAGTTCCTCAGAGGGAGGTGTGACAGGCCCTTCCAGCCACACACAATGACCTGTCTTCACCTATTGCAAACACATGGGGAGAGCAGACACTCTGACAGTTGTCTGCAGTGTAGAGGTCTAACAGTGAATAGATTCTAAATCTGCTAGAATTAATAAAGGTGGGGTCCTTCCTGTGATGCACAGAGATTCTTGGATAGAGAAGAGAAAATCTGGGATCTGCCAAGAAGACAAGGTAAGTGTGTGTGTGTGTCTTTCTCACAGGAAGGTCTTTAATTGCTGAAAAGCTAACACATGAGTTCCAGGGGCAGTCCTTGCTTACCTCCAACTGTATGAAGGTATACGGTACAGTCTTTTCTCAGATCTGTTTGTGATGTTGCAAGACTGTTTGGGAATATTATCATCAAGGTTTTCACCATGGCAACAGTGGTGGCTTTGTATGTGGACAGAAAGGGACAAGAGAGCTTAGAACAAAGAAGCTCAACGATTTATTTTCAACAAGGATGAAGGATTATTTTCATCTGTGTTATATAACTACATTAGGACTCCAGGAACATGGCTGCACAACTATTAGATCTACTTTCACTTCTGACTCTCAGGAGGTCCTTGAAATAAAAATTAGCAGAACTAATATTAATTTTTTAAACCAACACCCTTCCAAAATTTTGATAATTGACTAGCTCTGACCAGCTATTTTCTATGTTCTTAAGAACTCTTGAGTAATGGTGTTAGGGGAAGCACACTAATTGAAACTGCCCACCCTGGCCAGGCACCATAGTAACCATTTGCATGAGTTGCTTTACGACAGGAGGTCCTGGTAAGGAACAGGGAACTAATAAGCCTCCACCAACCAGAAGAGTTCAGGAAAGGTCTAAAGGACACACCACCTGTCCGACCACCTCCCAGAATCCTTCTCTCTGGCATCCATCTTGGCTGAACAAGGCCACCACCAGGAAGGATTCTGAGTCAGAATGATTGGCTAAGGACAACCCGGAAACTAATCCCAGCACCATAAAACCAGAGACTGCAAGCCATGTGGCAGAGCTGTTCTCCTGGGTTCCCTTACCCTACTGCTCTCCACCCAGGTGCCCCTTCCCAATAAAATCTTTTACTTTGTCAGCAGATGTGTCTCCTTGGACAATTCATTTCCAAGTGTTAGACAAGAGCCCAGTTTCAGGCCCTGGAAGGGGTCCTCTTTCCTGCAACAATGGTCCCAGTAGCACTGTTGAGAGATGCTGGTGAAGGAAATATTATTTTCCTTCTGGAGGACCAGAAGTTGCTACTCAGATTTACATGTGGGATGTTTGGGGTGGGCTGTTTTAAAGTCAGGATCAAATGGTAGGTGGGAGCATAGTTTAACTAAATTGTAACACATGTAGATAGGCTGTAGAGTTGCTGGGGACTGCTACATACTCTGGTCCCAAAAGTACAACCCTTACCTTTCACCTAGAAGAAAGGATATTTGCAGCTGTATTTGCATGTGGAGGGTCTGTTGTGAAATTTGAGATTTCAGCTGCAGATTCAAGGTTAATATGAAGTCATTTGACAGAGAGAACTACTGTGCTGTGGTCTGCTATGCTTTCAGCTGGACTCAAAGCTCGGCAGCAACGTCAGGAAATCGTTATTGCTTCTCTTTCTTTTTCCTGCTGGTGTCTAGCAGGTCCTCTGTCTGGACAGCAGAGGCTGGTTGCACTAACAACAGCCACTAGACTCACAAACATTGCTGGGCTGAGTCTGGTCAATAGGAATCGCTCTCTAGTGTTTAGTATCATTTGTAGACAACACCAAGAAATCAAAAAGCCATGGACTTTCCTGCTATGAGTTTACCTTTTGGCTTTTAACTAAATCATATATTCATCATTTTCCTACAGTAGGTACACTTCAGCTTGACTATGCGCACTGAAAATTATAGAGACCAAAACTGGACTGGTGATTTTTCTCAGGTTTCTGGTCAACAACCAACACTTTCTTTCATAGCAATACTTCTGCTATTGCAGCTGAGGTTGTGTATTTGTCTTAAAAATAACTCCATCACATTACTGATTCATATCAACCTGGGATTCCTTATGATTCCTAGGTCTTATAAAATATAGTAATAATTTTACTCTATACCTGGGGATATCTCATAGAATAGCTATTATTTTTTTGACAAACACTTTAAGGTTTGAAGTGAAGTGAAGTGAAAGTCGCTCAGTCATGTCTGACTCTTTGCAACCCCACGGACTATACAGTTCATGGAATTCTCCAGGCTAGAACACTGGAGTGGGTAGCTTTTCCCTTCTCCAGGGGATCTTCCCAACCCAGGGGTTGAAACCGGGTCTCCCACGTTGCAGGCGGATTCTTTACCAGCTGAGCCACAAGGGAAGCCCAATAGGTTTAGCTATGCCTAGTCTGGATGGGAAATACTATGATAAAGTATGCATAATAGGAGTGCACCATTTGATGGGAAGTATTTTTATTTCTTCAAAATTATGAAATATATGTACACATAAAAAGTACACAAACATAATAAAATCTACAGATGGATTAAGTGAAGTAGAAAACAGACAGAACAGGCTCCATCTTGAAAGCAGGACTCCGTCTTGGGCTGGACTGTGGACTTTGAGCTATATGCCCAGTATTTATGGAAATGACATACCAACTGGAAAAACAGACCCCTCCCCACCCCACCCCATGCCCAGATGGAAGAGACCCAGGGCTCTTATCTAGACTCTCCATCCCTAAAAGAATACATCAATTATCTGTGTAACCAAATAGAATCATAAAAGCTATTATGTTTATTGGGATATGACCACAGGCATATTGATAATTGTCCACTGTTAACTACCTGGGGTTAAGGCATACGAATCACGGGTCTAAGGCATATGAATCACAGGTGAACTTTGATTGTATTTTTCTTTACCTTTGTTCAGACTAGTTTCAGAGAATCTGGGGACATGGGTTTGAACATGTACACTTAGGGTATATAAGGTTTTCACAAAAACTGGTCGGGGTCCTTGGCAAAGAGGAGACTCTGCCTTGGGCCCGCTGGTGTAATAAACTGCACTTCACTGTCTGCATCGTCCTTCTGAGTGAGTTTCTTTCCCAGAATGCGTGGCTATAACATAAGGAACAGAATATTACCAGGTTGTGGTCCAGAATTGTCCTTTGTTTCTTTCATATAACAAGTTCCCTTTATCCCCAAATTCACTGTGATCCCTAATTTTATTACTGAATAGTATTCCATCATATGGATATACCAATATGTATCACTTTACTGAAAAAGGTGGTGCAGTGATAAAGACTCTGCCTGCCGATGCAGGAGACACAGGTTATGTGAGTAAAATCCCGGGTCTGGGTACTCACTCCAGTGTCCTTGCCTGGGAAATCCCATGGACAGAGGAGCCTGGTGGGCTACAGTCCATGGGGTCCCAGAGTTGGACACAACTGAGAGACTAACTAACACAAACATAGTATTCCATCATATGGATATACCAATATTTATCACTTTACTAAAAATGAGTATTTAGGTAGTGGAAATTTTTGCTTTTATTCATCATCTAGATTCCAGGCCCAGAGAAGGTGATGGCACCCCACTCCAGTACTCTTGCCTGGAAAATCCCATGGATGGACGAGTCTTGTGGGCTGCAGTCCATGGGGTCGTGAAGAGTCGGACACGACTGAGCGACTTCCCTTTCACTTTTCACTTTCATGCATTGGAGAAGGAAATGGCAACCCACTCCAGTGTTCTTGCCTGGAGAATCCCAGGGACGGGGGAACCTGGTGGGCTGCCGTTTATGGGGTCACACAGAGTCAGATATGACTGAAATGACTTAGCAGCAGCAGCAGATTCCAGGCCAGAATACTATAGTGGGGTAACCATTCCCTTCTCCAGGGGATCTTCCCAACCCAGGGATCGAACTCAGGTCTCCTGCATTGCAGGCAGATTCTTTACCAGCTGAGCCACAAGAAGCCCAAGAATACTGGAGGGGTAGCCTATCCCTTCTCCAGGAGATCTTCCCAACTCAGGAATCCAGCCAGTGTCTCTTGCATTGCAAGTGGATTCTTTACCAAATGAGCTATCAGGGAAGCCTGTTCATATGTAAATTTATCTCTAAAAGGGTAGTTTTTGCCCTTCTTCAAAAGTGTGGTCCCACTGGGAGAATGGAGGTGGGATGTGGCTGGTCAGTCAGGCTTTTCTAGTGGAGCCAATTGCTGGTACTTGATTCAGTTTTTTTAAAGGTGAGAGAAAAAAGATAAAAATCCAAACCAAAACAAACAAAAAAAAAACTATGGGAAACATCCTATGGGCCAAAGAAACACTTCTATCAGCTCGATTCTGCTCCCAGTGCTCTGATCTATGTGCTTTTGACCAAAGCAAAGTGAGTGAAGTTGCTCAGTTGTGTCTGACTCTTTGCAATCCCATGGACTGTAGCCTGCCAGGCTCCTCCATCCATGGGATTTTCCAGGCAAGAGTACTGGAGTGGATTGCCATTTCCTTCTCCAGGGGATCTTCCTGACCCAGGGATTGAGCCCAGGTCTCCAGCATTGCAGGCAGACGCTTTACCATCTGAGCCACTAGGGAAGCTTTGACCAAAGCAAGCACAGGTCTTAATCAGACAGGTCCAAGTGAGGTTGAGTGAGAAGTGTTAGAGAGCCAAAAAATGTCAAGAAGTGATGGGGATCTGGAGGAGAAGGAATGGGCACTGGAATTGAACAGTGCTCCTACACAATTCTGCGTTAAACTCATTGTCTCCATCTAGCCTGCATGGTTATAGATTATTACAGAAGTAAACTAAATAAATCAAGAAATTAAGTCATTTCTAACCATCTACACTGCCACCTAGACAAATACTCAAGGTGAAAACAAATATTGGCCTGAATGTAGGGTTACTGATTGCTTACTGGATCTGAACACCTTCAGAGAATTCCCTTTGTCAGGGCATTTGTCCAACAACAGACAGAATGCTTTTCTAGCAGGAGTTCAACATAGCATCAGTTCTGCTGTCCATTATCAATAAAATAATTTCTCCCTGAAGAGCATCCTGAGATGTCTTCTGGTTTAACTTGTCTCCTGTGCATCTGATTTTTCTCTCCCACTCTGCCTGCCCTCACATCAAGTAGAAACTTTGAACTGGATCGGCCGAGACTCTATCAGAAGGGAGAAAACTCTTTCATTAGAGGCGAACACTCCTTCTGCAGAGAAACATACATGCACACGCTCCTACTTATACACAAATCCTTCCAAACAAGTCTGCCTTATGTAATTAAAGGGAATGTGTATCAAGTGTTAATTATAAAATTACTGTGCCCCTCTGAGTGCTGCCCAATTAGCGAGCAAGCAGCACAAATACCATCATGCCACAGGCTGCCCTTCATATACCATGAGCTTTAACAGTTTATTTTCAGCCATTTGGTTGTCTATTAATTATGCATGCATCTCTATCCATTTGCCATTTCCCTGGATGATTGGATATGTACCATATTATGAAGGTTATGAAAGTAAGGACGTGAAATTCATAAATACCTGGGCCCCAAAATTTCTCTTACCACAAGCACCTATATCAGGAAGCATCACATCGCAGCAAAAGGCTCGGGTTCCAGTCATTCAGAGTAACCACAGTGCTTGGGAATATATCTTATTAGTGTTTTTTATCACGGGGCATGAATACCTATCCATGCCATAAAGCAGGAGCTTATGCTTTCAGAATCAGAATCATTTGAAATAAACCAGACTGCTGGAAAGAAATTTAGAATTAGAAAACTTGTATGATTCTTTGAGCCCCACATTTTTACTATCAGATGCTTTGGTACTGTTTGTCCCAGGTATTAGAATGACTGACAGGCTGATTTTCTGAAAAAAATTATTAGTAAGCTGATAGATATTCAAAGTACTTCTCCACTGCTGAAAGATCCTGAATCTGCAATTTCAACACAAAGCAGATATATCCTCTTGGCCTTTATCTAACCATTCAGGGCTGCTTCATGATGAACTACAGGTCTTCCTTGACTTATGATGGGGTTACAACCCAATAAACCCATTGTAAGTTGAAAATATCCATAGGTTGAGAATGCATTTAATACAACTGACCTACCAAACATTATAGCTTAGCCTGCTCTACCTTCAACGTGCTCGGAACACTTCCATGAGCCCACGATTGGGCAAAAACCATCAAACACATTTTCCACTGGGAAAAAGAGAATGACTGTTGGACTGAGTACAGAATGGTGGTAAGTATATCAGTTGTTCACTCTTCCGAGCCTGTGGCTGATTCAAAACCGTGCTCCCCACCACTGCCCAGCATACGGAGAGAGAATTTTACCTCCTATCACTAACCCAGGAAAAGACCAGAGTGCAAAATTTCCAGTGCAGTCTCTATTGAATGCATGTACTTTTGAACCACTGTAAAGGCAAAAAGCCTATCATAAATTGGGACTATTTATATTAATAAACAAGTAGGGAATAATTGGATTGAGAGACTTCAAAGGAAATTATTCATATTTAGGAAATAATACCCAACTGCAGAAAGCAAGACAAATAATACTTGTAATTTAAAAAACTAGGAATATTTGAGGAGCTTTAAATGGCTCCTGGATATTTGTCATCTGATCTAAAGCTGATGTAGGATTCTTGTTACTTAGGGTTTTTTTTTTTTTAATCCATTTGTCTAACAGGTTTCACATGTGCAAAACATCTTTGTAATAAGTACAGGGAGGTGAAGGTTCAGGTTCTTTTACTGATAAACCACATCAAAGGCTCTCACACTTTAGTGTCCATCAGAATCACCCAGAAAGCTTGTTAACACTGAAAGGCTCAGGGCTCCTCCCAGGTATCTGATTCAGTAGGCCTGGGATGAAACCAGAGTCCAGGAAATTACATTTGCAACAAGGTCTCTGGTGCTGCCTTCTAGACACCACACTTGGAGAATCACTTCTGTAAACATAGCCTCCATTTTATCAGAACTGTCATCTCTATTGCTTAGGCTGGTACCACAGCTGATGCTCAACAAGCAGATAACAAGTAAATAGTACCACTGAAAGCCATCCAAATGCCTGCACACTTTTATTACAAAGAAATTTTAACAAGACATCTCAGAGTAGAAAATCATCTACACTGGATACAAGAAACAGTTCATGAGAGCCTCAGATGCTGCCACTAAAGCAAAATCCTGGTTCTGCCTTATTAACAAAATTTATTGCCACTAGATTTTTTATTACTATGTTTTCAGCATTTTTATGGGTTTGCCACATTTGATTTTTACTCTCCATTTAACTTAGATTTCAGGGGGTCTGCTTTTCCCTCCTCAACTTGGAGAGAGGCTCTGAGATTCCTTGCAGAAACAATGAATTTGCCAGTATCCTTATTACTGATTTTTCTTTTTTCTTCCCATTAGAAGCATTTACTCCCACTTGCAGAAGTGTTCCAAGCAACAACAAACCACTTATTCCAGGTAACATGCAAAATACAATTTTCCATTCCTGGAATAAGCTTCTGTGATCGGCAGAGGCTGCCACCCTGGGCTAGGCAGTGTGGGAAGTCTTTTGTGTGTATGACTTTATTTACTTATTATGATACTTTTAACTTAGGGGAAAATTATATAAATATAGCTGATTTACAATAAACCTTTAAATACAAATATTATTTTGAAACTGCTTAATGTCTATGGAGTAGGAAATGGCAACCCTCTCCAGCATTCTTGCTGGGAGAATTCCATGGACACAGGAGCCTGGCAGACTGCAGCCTATGGTGTCACAATGAGTCGGACACGACTGGGCACCTGACACTATGTTTAATTAGAAGGTCTTCCACTGTCAACATTTATAGACACAAAAGGGGAACCAGGGTGATGGATGCTATACGTGCTGTGCCCTGGTTGAACACAGTTATTTTACAAAAAAGAAAGCTGAGATGATTTTTCTGTAATCACTAAATCACTAAATCACTAAATCTGTAAATCACTAAATCACTAAATTTGCATGGGGTATTGGAGAAAACAATATATGATTAATAAATGTTAGAAAAAATGGTAAAAAAAATCAGTGAGTTGAGTTGCATTTACAATCTATATAATCTGCTTTGTAAGACAGTATCTTATTTCTCCCCTAACTGCTTCATCGAGTCCTATTCAGAGATGTGTTTTTATTCATCACCTACAAATGAAAATCATATTGTTCGTATTAACATTAGATATTTTTTTAATGCCCAGGTGGAAGCAGAGACGTGACAGGTGAGACAAGCCGACTACGGTGGTCTGAGGTACAGCAGAAGTTGGAGCCCTAAGTCAGAAATGAAACCAAGCACGTTAACTCAAGACATGATCTCTAGGTAATTACTGTAGACACTTGTTTCTACCTTTCCTTCCTCAGTCCTCATGCCACACTGATATTGTTGCACAGGCTATGACAAGCTGCTGGTTTCACATGGGGGTGAGAGAGATTTAACCAAAAAAAAAGAGACAGCTCTGGAGGTTTATGTGAGGAAGGGGTGATGTGTTTTTCTGTGATGGGAGATGTGGTAGGCAAAATGATGACCCAATAAGATTGCCAATAAGGTCTCCATCCCCTAATTATTCAAAAAGATGCTAATCTCGGCACTATGGTGAAGGGTTTTTGCAGATGGAATTAAGGTCATGGGCTTTAGATGTGCAGGTTCTAGATGAGTAGATTCTTATCTAGACGGGTAGAACTGTGTCCAGCTGAAGGAAGATGAAGAGACAGTCAGAGAGATGCAACAGAAGAGGAGAGACTGAAAGTCATGGATAAAATATGACCTGTCTCACAAAACTGGAGACATCAGGCTTCAAGATTTTAAACAATATTACAAAGCTGCAGCAATCAACATGGTATAGTACTGCCCCCAAAACAGATACAGAGATCAATGGAACAGAATCAATAATCTAGAAATAAACCCAGGCATATATCGTCAGCTAGTATTTGACAGGATAATAAAGAATAATCAGTGAGGATGATTTCTTCAATAAAGAAAAGAAAACTTTATATGTTGGGAAGACTGGGTATTTGCCTGCAAAATAATGAAATTGGACCTCTATCTTATATCGCTAACAAAAATCAACTTAAAACAGATTAAAGATGCAAATGTAATTCCATGAGACTGTAAAATTCCTAGAAGACAATATATAGGGGGATAACTTCTTGACATTGGTCTTGGAAATGATTTTTTGGATATGATACCAAAAGCACAAACAAGCAAAGCAAAAATCAAGTGAGACTTTATCAAACTAAAAAACAATTGTACAACAAAAAACAATCAACAAATGAAAAAGCAACCTCGAAACAGGAGAACATGTTTGTAAACCATATATCTTATAAGGAGTTAAGACTCAAAGTTTATAAGAAACTTATACAACTCAACTGTAAAAAAAAAAAATTAAAAATGGGCAAAGGATAAACGAGAATAGGAAATTTCTAAAGAAGACGTGTACATAGCCAATAGGTACATTTAAAGATGCTCAAAATCACTAGTCATCAGGGAAATGCAAATCAAAACCACAACAAATTATAACCTCAGACCCATTATAACAGCTGTGATAAAAGAGATAACTGTCCAAAACAGACATCATGATTTCTCTTATTTCTCAATATTCCTTTACCCATTCCATCCACTTAATGCCTCAAAACAAAAATTAAGGCTATTTTCTTGTTTTTCCTTCATGCCCCACATCCAAACCTTGGATTCCTGTTTTCATATAAAAATATAACCCAGAATGTACCAAACAATGTTCAAACTACAGCACAACTGCACTCATTTCACACACTAGCAAAGTACTGCTCAAAATTCTCTAAGCCAGGCTTCAATAGTACATGAACCATGAACTTCCAAATGATCAAGCTGGACTTAGAAAAGGCAGAGAAACCAGAGATCAAATTGCCAACATCCTTTGTATCATCGAAAAAGCAAGAGAATTCCAGAAAAAATATCTACTTACGCTTTATTGACTACGCCAAAGCCTTTGACTGTGTGGATCACAACAAAATGTGGAAAATTCTTCAAGAAATGGGAATACCAAACCACCTGATCTGCCTCCTGAGAAATCTGTATACAGGCCAAGAAGCAACAGTTAGAACTGGACATGGAACAACAGACTGGTTCCAAATCGGAAAACGAATACATCAAGGCTGTATATTGTCACCCTGCTTATTTAACGTATATGCAGAGTACAACATGAGAAATGCTGGGCTAGATGAAGCACAAGCTGGAATCAAGATTGCTGGGAGAAGTATCAATAACCTCAGACATGCAGATGACACCACCCTTATGGCAGAAAGTGAAGAAGAACTAAACAGCCTCTTGATGAAAGTGAAAGAGGAGAGTGAAAAAATTGGCTTAAAACTCAACATTCAGAAAACTAAGATCATGCCATCTGGTCCTATCAGTTCATGGCAAATAGATGGGGAAACAATGGAAACAGTGAGAGACTTTATTTTCTTGGGCTTCAGAATCACTGCAGATGGTGACTGCAGCCATGAATTTAAAAGACTCCTTGGAAGAAAAGCTATGACCAACCTAGACAGCATATTAAAAAGCAGAGACATTACTTTGCCAACAAAGGTCCATTTAGTCAGAGCTATGGTTTTTCCAGTAGTCATGTATGGATGTGAGAGTTGAAGTATAAAGCAAGCTGAATACCGAAGAGTTGATGCTTTTAAACTGTGGTGTTGGAAAAGACTCTTGAGAGTCTCTTGGGCAGCAAGGAGATCCAACCAGTTCATCCTAAAGGAAAACAGTCCTGAATATTCATTGGAAGGACTGATGCTGAAGCTGAAACTCCAATACTTTGGCCACCTGATGCAAAGAACTGACTCCTTGGAAAAAACCCTGATGCTGGGAAAGACTGAAGGTAGGAGAAGGGGACGACAGAGGGTGAGATGTTTGGATGGCATCACCGACTTGACTGACGTGAGTTTGAGTAATCTCCGGTAGTTGGTGATAGACAGGGAAACCTGGTGTGCTGCAGTCCATGGGGTCGCAAAGAGTCAGACACGAAGGAGTGACTGAACTGAACTGTACTCAATTCCCCTGACTTGAGCAAAGGTGCTTCTCACTGTAGGATCCACACCAAGGACTGAGAGGAACAGGCATTGAGAAAAGCAGAGACTTCTGTATTGGCATCACACTGTTGCCAAAACTTTCATCGGGACCTTGAAAACAAACAAACCAAAAATATTACAGGTTTATCCTAAGGGAACTCAGCCCCTGTTCACCCATAGACCCAAATGGAAGAAACCACCTCTCTTGTCTGTGTCATCTCCTTCCATCTATTCCTTTGTTCCATTCTCCCTTCTTTTCTTTCTCCTACTTCCCCATTTTCTCTATTCCCTCTTAATTTACTCTGCATTTATGTTATCTTTCAGTTTATCACTTAATTTTTTATAAAACAGATATTATCTAAACCCCCCCCCTTTTTTTTTTTTGCTTTTTTCAGACCCTTTAGAGCCAATGTTCAGAAGACTAAATAACTATGTTATTCTGTGTATGGTCCAAGAAGATTATATTTGGGAGCTAAACTGTTTCCTTTATATTTATGTTTCCAAAATTTTTTCCCTAAATTTAGGTAAAATAAATGAAGAAAGACCCCTCAGTGAGCAGGATACTGTCAAATACAAACTCCCTTCCTGACATTTTCTTTTCCTTTTATTGGGGTAGGATATGACACAGGTATGAAAAGTAACTGCGGCCAACGTGAACTAATGAGTATATTAATATTTATAAGGTGATCGTTAAAGCATTAACTTTAATTTGAATGATAATGCTATGGGCAGACTTGCCACTGTATTCATTTCCACACTCAGACTTAATCCCTTGTAAAAAGCATTGCCCAAACCAACCCTCTCTTCAACTGAATATGAGGAACAAAGGACTGCTAATCACTGCTAGAACATGATCTTGAATTGATTGCACTGTGGGAAGACAGTCTTACTTTTATATATTATCATTGTTTGCTTAATACCTAAACCATTAAAAGAGAACTCGTTAGAGAAATATACACTGCACTTGTACTAAAACACACTTGTTGGAAATCCTTGTCTCAGAAACTGTTTAAAATAATGAAGAAAAGTGAGGCTTTGATGATATAAGGCAATTCATTTTAGAAATACATGACAGAAGTGCTGGAATAACTTGAAGTGTTATTTAATTATTGGTTCACTGAAGTTACGTATTACAATAATAGCTGTTGCATGTAGCATCGTTATTTTAAATTACTGGTGGTATAAACACATTTTTACGAGCCCATAAAAAAGTAAATTCCTTGTACCAGGGGTTATTAAAACTCATACTATCCTGTACTTCTTATATATTTGTGAATGCACTGGAGAAACAATTGCAATGGTATACATTTATTCAATTTTTCCAAGTTTTGTGATATTTGATTATAAACTCTTTCTTGGCCAGTTATTTAGATAAGAGTACTGTACATCTGAGATCCAAGGATATAGTCTTCAGTGCATATTACTCATCATTAAAATCAAGAGGATGATTTCTAACTGGTTTGTAGTTGTAAATGGTAAATACTCACAATTACATAAAGTGTCTAACAGTGCTTGGAACATAGAGGTTGCAGACAAATATTACCTACCATCATCACCACTGTCATCATCATTATTATTGTGAATAGTATTATATTCTTTATTAATATTTATTTCATACTCATAATTTAACATTTTTTTCCCTGTTCAGTCTGCAACCACATTTCACTCAAAGTGGTTTTAAGGCAGGCGTTAGGTTTTAGTACCTCAGTCGTGTCCAATTCTTTCTGACTCCATGGACTGTAGTCCTCTATGCTCCTCTGTCCATAGGATTTCCCAGGCAAGAATACTGGAGTGGGCTGACATTCCCTTCTTCAGGGGATCTTGCTGAACCAAGGATAAAACCCACATCTCTGGCATTGTAGGCAGATTGTTTACCATCTGAGTCAACAGGGAGATTCAACTTTAAGGCAGAGATCGTCTATTTTGCATTTTACTTGGAAACCAGGACTGTGCTGAGCATACCAAAAGTGTTCAATTTAATTTAGTTCATCAGATGACCATAAAATATTAGATTTTCCCACTGAACATTTATAAGTAAGGACAAGCTTCATTAGGGCTTCCCTGGAAGCTCAGAATGGTAAAGAATCCTCCTGCAATGCAGGAGACCCCGGTTCAATTCCCAGGTCGGAAAGATCTGCTGGAGAAGGGATAAGCTACCCATTCCAGTATTCTTGGGCTTCCCTGGTGGCTCAGCTGCTAAAGAATCCGCCTGCAATGTGGGAGACCTAGATTCAATCCCTGGGTTGGGAAAATCCCCTGGGAAAGGGGATGGCTACCCACTCCAGTATTCTGGCCTGGCTACCGCATGGACTGTATAGTCTATATGGTCACAAAGAGTTGAACATGACTCAGCAAAAAGCTTCATTAGGCAGCTGAAGGCTACACAATGTCCTCTTCTCTTTTGTCAATGTGATCCACTGATTGCAGTAAGCAGAGTAAGGAAACATGGATGAAACCACATCTGCTGTGACATTTCTAACATCTTTGGTCCCCCTTCCAGTGTGATGTAAAACTTTTGCTCTATTTGATGGTTGGTCTCTGAGCACAGTGCTTTGTTACTGACCCTTGCCTTTCTCTGATCCTCTTCTCAGGCTACAATAAAGTTCTGGAAATTGCTGATATTCATATTTTCTAAATTAAAATGAGCTCCACTCTAATTCAGCAATTGTAATAACAATAAAATTGCAGAAAGAGTTCTTTCTCCATCACCCTTTCCTTCAGGCTCTCAGAAAGTATCACAGATAGTAGAAGACTACAGATAGATCCACAAGAATATAGATTTAGGTCACGTGAATGTTGTGCAGTGTGGGTGTTATAATAGTGATAATATTGTCTGTTAATTATTGATCATTTGCCAGGAATTTTGAGATATACTATGCATATTATCTAGTTCATTATCACAATGACATCTTGTAAAATGGATATTATTACTCAGTTTGAAGAGGTTGAATCACTTGCCCAAAGTCATATGACTAATTAAGAGGCAGAGTTGGGACTTAGAGCACAAGTCATTGTAATTTCAAAGTTAATTTTCCTTCTACTTTGCTGTGCTGCACATCTATTTCAGGCTGTTATCTGTTTTAATATGTTTATACCTTTATATGTCTTTAATTTTATGACTTCAATTGTACTTCCAATCACATACATGACTGCAGATTTTAACTTCATTTTATTTATTTTTTTTAAATTAAGACGTTAGTGTTTAGAAGAGTTTAAGGTTCACAGAAAAACCGAGGGAAAGGTACAGAAATTTCCATGTATCCCTTTCTCCAACACATATAGTCTTCTCCATTATCAACCTCCCCTACCAGAGGGGTGAATCTGCTACGACTGTTGAATACACATTGACACATACATCATAGTCACCCAGAGTCCATACTACTGCTCTGAACTTTGATTTTGAAGCTCAGAAGAGTCAATTATGACCTCCTCCCTCATCTCTATCTATTCATCCATCATCTCTCTATAACTTCCTCTACGTGTCTTATGAAAATGAACACTCTTCTTCATTTCCACAAATAACTCTTCAGTATCTACTTTTGTCTACTTAAGCCTTTTCCAGCTTTTGGATTTTGTTCTCTGAGGACAAAAGGCATTCTAGTTTTCTTCCAGAATGCACATCTCCTCTATATGAATGAATGGCACACCTGACCCTTTCACTGTAAATAAGAGGATGTGAACGACACCACTCAAGCAAAGTCCTTCATTTGAACTGACCACTTATTGTTCTTTTAGAATTAAATGTGTCTCAAAATTCTCAGTCCACGTCTTAAGCTCTACACTCCATCTCAGACCTTCTACCAGGCTTTCAACCAAATGTCTCACATTCAAGTATATTCTTCACGTGTGCTTGCCAAGTTGCTTCAGTCATGTCTGACTCTGTGTGACCCCATGGACTGTGGCCCATCAGGCTCCTTTGTCCATGGGATTCTCCAGGCAAGAATACTGGAGTGGGTTGCCAGCCCTTCTCCAGGGGATCTTTCTGACCCAGGAATTGAACCAGGGTCTCTCGCACTGCAGGCAGACTCTTTACTGTCTAAGCCACCAGGGAAGCTCCCCAACTTCCCAAATCAGGTAATGTCACTCTTCCCAATAAATACTGAGTCACTTTGCCCTTTCTTTCTTTCTTAGATGTGCTATTTCATCTAACCCCTAACCCAAATAATTTTGCTTTTAAAATGTCTCTATCTCTTCCAAGATCATTTACTTAACTCAGGATTTTATCATAATTTGGAAAAATCCTTTAAATTACCTTCACACTGATTTCTGCCCTCTTCTTCACATTTCACAGATAGAACATACTCATTCCATTGCTAACTTTTAGCTCCAATTTCTTTTTCCTGTTTCATCTATTGACCATCTTTTGATTGCCTTCTTCCTTATTACTCTTTCTATTCTAAACTTTTATACCTTGCTCAGAAAATGTCTTGCCCTGTTAAGTTCGTATTTTTTTCTATTGTGATGCTCATCTTCTTTCCTACATCTGTTAAAACTGTCAGTCATTCTTCAAAGTTTATGTCAAATAACATCTCAGTAAATTATTTCCTGGTCTGCTGAGAAGAATTCAAATTTCTCTCTGCTGTGATTCTGCAGCAATTTTCACATAGACTCTAATATTATAGAAATGTTTTGTTACCGTTTTATTTGCAACTTAGAGTATAAGCTCTAAAAAGTCTAAATAATAAAGTATAAAAATCCTAATAGTCTTCTCATTTTCTTTCGCAAGAACAAAAGTACAGGTTAAAGTACATACTAGGTACTCAATAATTGCCAGTAACATATGCAAAAGTCCTGATCCTGGGAATCAATCAACTTCTAGATAATTTTTTACTATAAAAACTTTTTTATAGTGTTATTTACTCGCTGTTTTCTCTAGTTCATTTCCCACTCTGATGAACACATAGGAGAGAGAAATCACAGGCTTTGCATGCATTTAAATTCTATCTGTATAATTTATAGCTAACAATGTTGGGCCAAATTATTTAACTTTTTGACTGGTGTTTTCTTCATCTGAAAGTTTGAAGTGTCATTATTCTGAGGGTTAAATGAGAAATGTATGTGACCTGTCTTATAGGACCTGGCACATATGTCTGCTTTGTAATCATAGATTTCTTTCCTCTCTTCCTCTCCTTATTCATTCAAAAATTCAGTTCCCTATCATTATTATATCAATACACTGAAATTGCCCTAACATTTTCCCAGTCAGAAATTCTGATTTTCTGTCTTGATCTTTCCAGCGTTTTATAGCTGATCATTTAAAACTTTGACTCTGATTTTCTAGAAGGCATAGTCCATGAATTACTCTTACCATTTCAAAGTGATGTGACCAGCAATCCATACACACCGATAATCAATAATATTTTCACAATTGATTAGCAATGTTAGAAGATGACATCATGTGCTGGCTCCTTTGGGCAGAGCAGAAGCAACTACAGTGCATGAGGCCTGAGTCTCCTTTTTCTCTGAAATTCCTACACACTCTAAGGTCCAGAGTTCATACTCCTGGCCTGGCCATTTTAGAGAAATAGAGAAGAAGCAGTAGACTGAAGAGAACTACATTTATTTTAAAATGTTATCCCATTAACAACATACACTGAACACTTATTTTTAGAAAATGTATTAAAAACAGATTTGGCTTTACTCTTTATTTTTTTAACACAATATCTATTTATTTCACTCTGAAACATTTATATCAATCCTAAATTCAAATAGAAAAGCAGGCTTGTATACATGAAGTCTACATAGTTAAATGAATAAATGACTATGACTCAGCAGTAGTAGTCTAAGCAATTTTTGTTTATCCACTTTCTCTTGTTAAAAAAAAAAGCTTTCCCAGAGGAATACAGTCTGTGGATTTAACTCATAGAGTAGTGACTCCAGTTAATAATACTGCATTGTATCCTTAAAAATTACCAAGAGAGTAGATCATACATGTTCTCAACAAACACCACCCCAGCAACAGTATGGTAACTATGTGAGGTGATTGAGATGTTAACTAACCTTACTATGGTAATCATTTTGCAATAGATACACATATCAAATCATTTTATTGATCACTTTAGATGTACTAAATGTTATACATCAGTTATATCTCAAAAAGTTGGAAATAATAGGAAAAAAACACATGTAAGAAATAAAAAGAAATTTAAATCTAAGACAAGTAACAGAGTAGGTTGTATTAAAAATGTTGTGCTGCATAAGTTTGTAGAAGAGCGATAATTAATTAGAATACAGTGGACTATTGTGCAGTCTGACTTAACCAGAAGATAAATTTCTAACTATTACTTTTCATGACACTGATGGCTATAGCTTATTAAGTATTCACCAGGTATTTTAATTCACTTCTGCATTTAATCCTAATAAAAACCCTATAATGTAAGGGCTGTCATAATTGTTTTTTAATTAATTTATTTATTTTAATTGGAGGCTAATTACTTTACAACATTATGGTAATTTTTGCCATACATTGACATGAATCAGCCATGGGTGTACATGTATCCCCCCATCCCTAAACCCCCTCCCACATAACATGCATGTTATTGTTCAGTCGTGAGTTGTGTCTGACTCTTTGTGACTTCGTGGACTGTAGCCCACCAAGCTTCTCGGTCCATGGGATTTCCCAGGCCAAAATACTGGAGTGGGTTGCCATGTACTTGTCCAGGAGAGGTTCCTGACCTGGGGACTGAACCCGCATCTCCTGCATTGATTGGCAGGAGAATTTTTTTTTACCACTGAGCCACCAGAGAAGCCCAGGGTAAGCATAACCAGTCTAAATAACTCACTCAAAGTAACAGAGTGAGTGAAGGTCTCAGGACGTTGAACTTGGGTTGACCTCAGTGGCCAGGCTCGCAGCAGCACTGCGGTTTTCTTACTTTGACTTAAATTTGAGTCTACCTGAGAGTACTTATGGCCTTCTGACCTTCCTATCTATATCTCACCTTCCCCAGTTTCATATAATGAAAGGCAACTTAAAAAGCAAAAAAAACCCAAAAACCAGTTTGTATTTAAGTACCAAGTTTGTCAACAGGCTCCTTTATCAGAGTGAAGCCAATTAGGGTTTCAAAGAGAAACCTGAAAATGTTGGAGATGATGGTTAGGCTCACGATTCATTCCCCCTAATTCACAATGAAGTAGAAATGTCACCACAGATGACTGAGGCTGAAGAGGCCACAGATGTCACAGAGTCCAGCCCCCTAATTTTATAGAAGAGGAAATTGAGGGTCAAAGAGGTTAAATGACTTGCAATGAACAATAGCAAGAGAAATTACTATTGCAAATATGTAGTATTTCAGGTTTATTATGGGTTTTTGTAGGCTTGCTTAGGAATATAACTATAGTTTATATCATTGCGTTTGCAGGGAAGTATGTGGTAAGAAGTTAAAAAGAAAAAAATCACTACATCCTCATCCACTGTAGGAAAAAAAAATAACTGAGTAGTTGAAGCAGGATTAGAACAGTAGGGAGAAAAGAAACAGGGAGGTTGAAGAATGTGAGAAAGAAAGGAAATGTATTATTCCAATGAATGACTAATGTGCCATAACTAGTGCTAAACACATAGTTTTTGTTTTTTTTTTCAATCACTGAAAAAGTACCTTTTTATTAGATGGACTAAGCTTGACACAGAAGAACTTGTTCTTGGCAGAAAAATAGACCATTGCAAAAGGTATATTTTTTCAGACACAAAGTTTCTGTGAACATTCTAAACTGTGCAGCAACAGAGAATTAAAGTCCAAATGAATGTATTAACTCATTTTGAAATTTAATGCATAGCAAGTGTTTAACACTTGCAAAGTACTAATGCATTTGCCTGTATATTCCTTTTCTGGTCTTTATGTTTTCATGTCTTGCCCTACTAATTTAATACATCATTGCATTTCATAGGCAATTTACCTTGAGCAAGTTTATTTTTAGCTAAGGAGCAAGGAAATTCATAGTTTGGGCACTTGCTACTCCAGCCCTTACAGCATTAATGGGAGGAAGGAGACAACCGCAGAGAACAAGACCACTAGAGCACCTCCAGAAGTATACATTGATGCGGCCAGTGTTCATAATCCAAAAAAGGATGTGAATGGCTCCGAAGAGCCTGTCTGCACCCTGGCCTCTTCTCCCACAAAGCCATAAGCAGGAAATACTCTGTTATGCCTATGCCGGATTGGAAATGACTCCTTGCCTGCCTCCCCTGCTGCAGGTAATGGCTCACCCATGCAATTACCTTCTTTTGTCTTCTCAGAGTTCAAGATAAATTATTTCAACCTCTTTGCAGGGGGCATTTGAAACCCAAGTTATTTTTAGGGAGAAATACATTTTTTTTTTCATGTAAGATGCAGAAGTTGTTGCTCCTCAGGCAGCTGAGGGAAAATGAAAGGCACTTCAAGTCCTTTTAAAAGGCAGATTCTGATGTTTAGCTTGAGATCAAAGAGAAACTCAGGAAAGGAGGGGAAGTGGAGGGGAGAGCAGCATACACAGCACTAGACCGTTTGAAGGCATTGCCATTACATTTCTGATCTTTGAACTTGGCAACTTATTACATGAGGACGAGCCGAATCCACTGCAATTGTGAAGCTAATAACCAGATAGCTTGCATGATGTGTACCAACCTTTAAAACAAAAAAGAATACTACATTCTTAAGCATGATTAATGCACACAGACTTTTTTTTTAACCTGTAAACAGACTGAAGCCCTGGTGACTCAGCTGTAAAGAATCTGTTTGCAATGCAAGAAATGCAGCAGGAACCAAGGGTTCGATTCCTGGGTTGGGAAGATTCCTTGGAAAAGCAAATGGCAACCCACTCCAGTATTCTTGCCTGGAAAATCCCATGGACAGAGCAGCTTGGCAGGCTACAGTCCACAGGGTTGCAAAAGAGTTGGACATGACTCGGCGACTAAACAAACAAATCGAAAAAGATTAAAATGGTTTCCGGTATTTATGGAGTCAAAACCATGGCTTTTGGGACTTTCCTGGTGGCTCAGGGGATAGGAATCCGCCTTCCAATGCAGGGGACATGGGTTTGATCCCCGGTCCAGGGAGATCCCACAAAGCTCAGGGAAACTAAGCCCATGTGTCATAAATACTGAGCCTGTGCTCTAGAGCCCCAAAGCCACAACTACCGAGTCCGAGTGTTGCAAAGTACCAGTTTCTGTGTACCTAGAAGAGTCCATGCTCCATAGCAAGAGAAGCCACCACAATCAGAAGCCCACTCACCACAACTAGAGAATAGACCCTCGTGACATAACTAGAGAAAGCCCTTGCACAGTAATAATGACCCAGCCCAGCCAAAAATAAATAATTTATATAAATATATAAATTATATATATATATATATATATATATATATATAAAAAAAACAAAATCATGGATTTTGGAGGAACATCCTACAATTCTTCCAGCCCACATGGCGTCTTTTTCGTGAAAGTGTGAAAGTGTTAGTTACTCAGCCTTGTCCGACTCTTTGCAACGCTGTGGACTATAGCCTGCCAGGCTCCTCTGTCCATGGGATTCTCCAGGCAAGAATACTGGAGTGGGTTGCCACTCCCTTCTCCAGAGGATATTCCCAACCCAGGGATCAAACCCAGGTCTCCTGCATTGCAGACAGATTCTTTACTGTCTGAGCCACCAGGGAAGCCCATCTTTTGGGTATAGCATTGCATTAAACACTCAAATCTGGACTCCATCTACCTGGATGTGAATTCCAGTGTCTTTTACTTGTCAGCTGTGAAAGCTTGGCAACTTGTTTAACTTCTCTGTGCTGATATTTACTCATGGATATAAAAAAGGTTAATAGGATTAAGGCTGATTTTGAAAGGTTGCTATGAGGATGAAATAAGTGCTGTATCTTAAGTTCTCAATAAATATTAGGTATTATTATTCATCACATTCTGCAGCAAGATGATTTTCCTTTTGAACAACTTAGTTTTTCAACAGTGTTACAAAGCTGCACTTATTTCCTTACCTATACATACTCAGCTGAATGTATAGTTTAAACTGTAATTCTTCACTAAATGACTTATAACTGATGTTTTACATCTAACAAGAATCCTGGTACCTGAGTCCAGACACATTATAGATGGCTCTTGAACTGAAAGGAAACTGATTTCTCCCCTCTCTGATTCCTCAAATTCTAAGAGGTGAGACTAAAAACAGGTTTTGGCAAAAAGGCAGGTTACTTGGGGCTTGTCCGCATTCCCCATCAGTCAGGGAGACTGCTGTAAAGTTTCTCAGTACCTGGTATTGATCTCAATTACACCCTGATTGTTTCCTAAATTTATCCTACCTGAAGCGATAGAGGCTGGGAATCCATCACATTTTATTGCCTTGACTATAGGGACACCCACAAGATACAATTTCAAAGCACTGTGCGCAATGTCAGGTATTTCATAGCACAATTTTATTCCATGGAGAAAGAAATGACTGTGAGAACAAGCACTTATTTTATTACTTCCCATCTCCATCTTCACCTCTGCCTTGGTTGATACATATTTATCATCTGCTCATATGTTAATGTATGTTTTTTCTTCTTTATTTTCTCTTTAAGTGGCTCTGCAGACACAATTGACACTGATGAGATTCTTAAATATGGTGAAAGTGTTTAAAGGAAAAGGAAGGATTCAGGACTCTGATGTTAAGCATGCATTACGAGGAAAGTGATATTTTCATTGTGTTTTCAAGTATTTGAACCAATTTTGTTTGAAACCTATAATTCTGGGGTAATGATTTTTGACTTATCCAATCTGCTTGCCATCTACTAAATACAAATG
Organism: Bos mutus; assembly: GCF_027580195.1. Lineage (NCBI taxonomy): Eukaryota > Metazoa > Chordata > Mammalia > Artiodactyla > Bovidae > Bos > Bos mutus. Next base: position 12,121,838 of record NC_091640.1, on the reverse strand, counting down.
CTGGCATTTTGGTTTGGATGCAAGTTTAAGCTTGATATATTGTGATGGTATTAGCGCTTTTAAAAGCTTTAAAATTATAAAATTAAGATAATATTGCCTACTAAATAATCCTCTTAGGGTTATATGGGTAAATTTTGATCTGTGCCCTTTAAGTTTTATACTATATGAATGTTTTTATGAACCGCATTAAAATTATTTCCTTTTTCAAGGGAACCTCAGTTTGACTAAAATTTGTTTTATTAGTTTAGATCTTTTAAATATCTTTAGCTTACATTTGACTTTGGGTTATGTTCATAAGTCACACTCAGAAGAAGAAGATTTTCTACCATTGGAGGTACACAAAATAATGTGTTTCAGGGTCTAAAAGCAATTCCAAGAGAGACAGTCCATTAATTTTTTGGTCAATGGTAGCATTACTGAAATAACAGAATAGCTTCTGAAGGTGACTATCGTGTTAGAGGGAGCAAAAGTCACTTGAGCACATACATTTTGGAAGAGTTGTTAAAAAATATCAGTGTCAGTACACCTAGACCTCTCGAGCTCCCTTTAAAACATAATAGTCTGTTTCTAAAATGGGATAGACCTTTGAGTTCGAACAAAAAGTAAAATTATTATCATTCAGACACTAAATTGCTAGTGAAAATGGTACTTCCATTAACAGTCCAAGATGCAAAATATATCTTTTTAATTTTTTTTTAAATTTTAGGTGTTTTATTGCCAAACAGACTAAATATTTGCTGAGTGCTAAAATATCAAGAACACTACATGAGGAACTATTCTTGGGAAGGAGAGACAAATTCTTTTAGGAAAGCAACTCTGATTTCACAAACTTATTTTCTCCTTCCTTAAACTTGAGTTGTACCCCATACAATTGTGCTACTTATGTCAAAGTATTTAAATTATGTGTTTAGGTTTCTGCACCTTCCACTGGATCCTGGAGTTTTTTTTTTTTTTAGAACAGGGATCCTATCTTATTCATTGTGGTACCTGCAGGATCTTATGCAATGCTCAGTCCATAGTACATTCTTCCTAAATACTTGTTAACTGAATGAATGAATGACTTACTGAACACAAGCTATTTGAGCAAATTTATTTCTACCTTCAAAGAGAGAAATGTAATATAATACATCACAAACAGAATATGGAAAACAGAACTTTAGTATTTTCTGCGTCATATACTTCATTTTGGTCATTCAGTCACGTCTGACTCTGCGACCCCATGAACTGCAGCAGACCATGTTTCCCTGTCCATCATCAGCTCCCGGAGCTTGCTCAAACTCATGTCCATAGAGTTGGTGATGCCATCCAACCATCTCATCCTTTGTCATCCCCTTCTCCTCCCACCTTCAATCTTTCCCAGCATCAGGGTCTTTACCAATGAGTCAGTTCTTTGCATCAGGTGGCCAAAGTATTGGAGTTTCAGCTTCAGCATCAGTCCTTCCAATGAATATTCAGGACTGATTTCCTTTAGGATGGACTGGTTGGATCTCCTCGCAGTCCAAGTGACTCTCAAGAGTCTTCTCCAACACCACAGTTTAAGAGCATCGATTCCTCAGCATTCAGCTTTCTTTATAGTCCAACTCTCACATCCATACATGACTATTGGAAAAACCATAGCTCTGACTAGATGGACCTTTGTTGGCAAAGTAATGTCTCTGCTTTTTAGTATGCTGTCGGTTTGGCCATACCTTTTCTTCCAAGGAGCAAGTGTCTTTTAATTTCCTATTGTCATATACTTACATGTCCCTAGGTTCTTCAAAATAAAAAATCCAAATCATTGATAAGAAATGACCTGTTTTTGAGAGGAAACAATTCACTGTATAGCTCATATGAACTCTGAGAGGAAAAATGAGATACTATACGTAAAAATTAGGGGGACTTCCAATCTCAGTTTTGACATTTAAACAGCTTGGAAGTCATCACTTCTATCCTTAAAGCAAGTAAAAGATAAACAAACTGGAAAATCAATGGCTGTTCTTGTTCTTTCAGAGAAACATGGTTAACAGCATAAGTTGTTGTTGTTAGTCGCTAAGTCGTTATCTGACTCTTTGCGACCCCATGGAGTGTAGCTCATCAGGCTCCTCTGTCCATGGGATTTTTCAGGGAAGAATACTGGAGTGGGCTGCCATTTTCTTTGTTAAGGGATCTTCCCAACCCAGGGATCAGACTTGCATTTCCTACACTGGCAGGTGGGTTCTTTAATTGCTGAGCTGTCACGGAAGTCCAACAGCGTAAGACACCACCTCGAAATCTGGAGGAACAGGTGAATACAGAAAATCAAGGTCAAGGTCTGCTGGAGGCAGGGTGTCCACTAGCTTGAGGTGAAAAACTTCAAGCAAGGAGCAGGAGGCTTGAGGAACCCACACGGTTACACAGGTTTTACAGGCTTTACCTCCAGAAACTCTAGCTTCTGTTTTTACCACCAAGTTCTAAGGGCTTTGTGAGCCTGGTGGCAGATGTGGGAAAGAAATCATCATTAAAGACACCCATACCAGGCATGACAAAGGCCTGGTTTCTGGGGGAAAATATTTAACCAGAGCATCACCCAGCTGGGGAAGGGCATTCTCCCCACTTTAGACACTTCTTGCTCTCCTATGTAAGAGAGCACGTATTCTAACACCAGAGAAACACTTGTAAAAGTTGCAGGTCTGCCCACTGCAAACTGAAATGTAACCATTAGATTATAGAAAACTTCCCCTCGCTCATCTGTTACTGCCAAAATAATAGGGCTCAAGTAGGATAAGTGTGCATTACAATAAAATAGACTCCATCTGAGGAGGAGTACACAGAGAAACCCAACCTTGAGAGAAGAGAAGGAAGCGTACAGTGCAGGAGTTGGAACCTCTGACACTTAACAGCTCCAGCAAACACTAAACACAGCTCCATCCCCAGCCGTACTGACACAGAGCCTCACACTGAAGGTCGAGTAACCTCACTTCATCTTATTCAACACAAAGTAATCAGTCTTCAACAACAACAACAACAAAACAATTACAAAGGCTGTCAAAAAGCGAGGAAAAATTACTGTGAAGAGATAATACACATATCAGAACAAGATTCAGATATGACATAGAACTGGAATTACCAGACAGATAATTGAAAATAACTGACCTGCCTCTTGAGAAACCTGTATGCAGGTCAGGAAGCAACAGTTAGAACTGGACATGGAATAACAGACTGGTTCCAAATAGGAAAAGGAGTACGTCAAGGCTGTATATTGTCACCCTGCTTATTTAACTTCTATGCAGAGTACATCATGAGAAACGCTGGGCTGGAAGAAGCACAAGCTGGAATCAAGATTGCCAGGAGAAATAGCAATCACCTCAGATATGCAGATGACACCACCCTTATGGCAGAAGTGAAGAACTAAAGAGCCTCTTGATGAAAGTGAAAGAGGAGAGTGAAAAAGTTGGCTTAAAGCTCAACATTCAGAAAACGAAGATCATGGTATCCGGTCCCATCACTTCATGGGAAATAGATGGGGAAACAGTGGAAACAGTGGCTGATATTTTTTGGGGCTCCAAAATCACTGCAGATGGTGATTGCAGCCATGAAATTGAAAGACACTTACTCCTTGGAAGGAAAGTTATGACTAACCTAGATAAATTCAAAAGCAGAGGAAGCTTGGGGCTGGCGATGACCCAGAGGGATGGTATGGGGAGGGAGGTGGGAGGGGGGTTCAGGATGGGGAACACGTGTACATCCGTGGCGGATGCATGTTGATGTATGGCAAAACCAACACAATATTGTAAAGTAAAAAATAATAATAATAATAAAATTAAAAAAAAAAAAGCAGAGACATTACTTTGTCAGCAAAGGTCTGTCTAGTCAACACTATGGTTTTTCCAGTGGTAATGTATGGATGTGAGAGTTGGACTATAAAGAAAGCTGAGCACTGAAGAATTGATGCTTTTGAACTGTGGTGTTGGAGAAAACTCTTGAGAGTCCCTTGGACTGCAAGGAGATCCAACCAGTCCATTCTAAAGGAGATCAGTCCCAGGTGTTCATTGGAAGGACTGATGCTGAAGCTGAATCTCCCATACTTTGGCCACCTGATGCGAAGAGCTGACTCCTTGGAAAAGACCCTGATGCTGGGAAAGATTGAGGGCAGGAGGAGAAGGGGACAACAGAGGATGAGATGGTTGGATGACATCACCGACTCAATGGACATGGGATTGGGTGAATTCCAGGAGTTGGTAATGGATAGAGAGGCCTGGCGTGCTGCAGTTCATGGGGTTGCAAAGAGTTGGACACGACTGAGCGACTGAACTGACTGACTGATGAAGAGTAGTATGTTAAGAGATGTATTAGAAAAAGCATACAGCATCAAAGGATGTGTAATGTATTCAAAGACTGAAACTCTAAGAATCAAAAAGAAATGCTGGGAATAAAACACACTGAAACAAAAATGCAGACAATATCTAAAGGGTGCATCAGTAGACCCAGTATGGCCAAAAGAAAATTCAGTGAGCTTAAACATGTATAAATAGAAATGTCTCACCTGAAATTCAATGGAAGAAAAAATAAACTATTTAAAAATTTCAGGGCTATTTCAAAAGGTAGAACATATGATTAATTGGAACACCAGAAGAAGAAAAAGAGAACGGTGAAGAAGAATTATTTGAAGTAATAATAGCTGAGATTATTCCAAAATTAATGACACATACCAAGCTCAGAGAACACCCAGCAGGTTATTAAAAAACAAAAACAACCAAAAAACCCAACCTACATTGAGGCATATCACATTCAAATTACAGAAAACCAGAGACAAAAAGACTATGTTAAAAGAAACCATAGTGGAGAAAAACACATAAAACAAACAAAAAAAAGACTTTACTTTAGAGGAACAAGTATAAGAATTACAGAGGTCTTTACATTAGAAACCAGACAAGCAAAGAAAACTATGGGGTGAAATATTTAAATGGTTGAAACAACAACAAGCTACCAGAATTAATTATACAGTGAGATTATATGTTAAAATTTAAAGAGAAATAAAAGAAATAATAGATGAGTGATGGTAGATCATTTGACTCCATGAGAACTGGAAATGCATCTGTATACTCCATCACTGCAACCCTGTATCTTAGAACAGTGATCAGGACAGAGTGACCATCATAGGAACTGGTTAAGAAATGAATGGAAATCAGTGATAAGAATATTCTTAATGTCCAGGCTGAATAACATATAACTTTTTCAAATTAAAAGGGCTTGATTTGAAGTTTGGAGGCATCCTGTGAAAAATAATTTACTAATGAGTAGTCTCCAAAATCTCTGGCTTATTATTGTGGATTTATGAAGGCACTGGAAAACTGCGGTCTGCTTACTACTTCCACCCACTAGTGACTTTAATAAATGTAACACCAGAACACGCTGTATGTGTGAAATATGCATGAGTTAATTTTAGTTTAAAATTTTGGTTTTGGAGTCTGCTTTCTTCAGAGGACTCAAATTAGCATAATTAACATAACATTAACTTTTCATCAGAAGAGACTTCAGTTTTATTTTACTCTGACCCTAGCCTTCAAATCCCATACAGGTTCCAACTGCCTTTTAAAATAACTATTGTTATTATTATTAATGACCTTTGGAGCTCTCTGTCATCTCCCTGTCTACCCATTTCTCTCACTACATTTACATTTGTTCTGTTTTCCATTTGTCTTTCCCTACCCTTTAATATTGGAGAAGGAAATGGCAACCCACTCCAGTATTCTTGCCTGGAGAATTCCATGGATGGAGGAGCTTGGTGGGCTACAGCCCATGGGGTTGCAAAGAGTCGGACATGACTGAGCGTCTTCACTTTCACTTTCACCCTTTAATGTACATGTCTACATATTTAGTATTTTTTTTAATTTCCTTTTTGTTCCTTGCATTTTTATTCAGTCTTCCCAATATGTAGTTTTACCCATATTAAGTCATCAAGTCCCTTCCTAACTCAGTTGTAGAACTTGCTGATATAATCCCACAAATAAGATGAAAGTAAATGAAGTGTTTATATATTTGTCAACCTTTTTCTTCTCCCTCAGTGCATGCATTATTGCTTTTATGTTTATGTTTCTTATGCATCTTAAGTCATTAATTCCAGGAACATAAAGAGAAGGAGTCATTCCATCCTGATAGCCCAGGGTTGTAAAATGTGATTGCCATAAGGATGAGCTGCTCAGATCTTTGACTACAGTGATGATGATTGACAGAGGGCTGGAGTATCAATAATTCCAGTGGAGGCTTTCATCTGCAGACCAAGGTCCACCATGGGAGAGGCAGTCACAGAGCTGGGCTTGGTAGTCAGGGTTTTGACCTGCATGGAGCTGTTGTTGTTGTCGTTCAGCTGCTAAGTTGTGACCAGCTCTTTGCAACCCCATGGACTGCAGCACACCAGGCTTTCCTGTCCTCCCCTATCTCCCAGAATTTGCTCATAAATATTAAGTAGCGCTTGTGAAAATTAAAGTCCATAGATACTGGGTTGGATACATCCTTGAACCCATCAGTGGTCATTTCTCCTGTCCTTGAGAATATAATTGGAGCCGATATGCTTGGCATTTGTTGTTGCCACCATATTGGTTCTCTATTCTGTCAGATAAGAGTTATTAGAGCAGACAGGACAAGTGAAATGTTCTGAACTTGCATAAACCCTTACCTTCCAATCCCTACCCAATCATGATCACAAATTTAAAAAAAGTCCCTGTGGAGGATTGTTGCTATTTAATCACTAAACTGTATCCGACTCTTTTACGACCCCATGGAATGGAGCCGGTTAGGCTCCTCTGTCCTTGGGATTTCCCAGGTAAGACTACTGAGGTGGGTTGTCATTTCCTACTCCAGGGGATCTTCCCAACCCAGAGATCGAATCCGTGTCTCTACTGAGCCATCAGATGGCTATTATTAAAAACTTAATTGACACAGAGGTGTTAGTTTCTGTGATATCTTCACTTGTCACTTTGACACTGAATGAATCCGGGAGAATAACCCCAGGCCACTACAAACTTTACCAAGCAAAAAGCCTGGTCATCTTGCTTTGCCAGGTGTAGTATCATTGCTGGAGATTACAGAGGCCTTAGGTATGGTCAGTGGTCACCAATATGGAGAACAGCTGAAGGTACCCAGTCTCAGAGAACGCTGAAATGATCTTATAATGGCTCATCTGAAACATTAACTCAGAGAAAACACTTTGAAAAAATGGGTGTTGTCCTTCAGGATGCGATGTGTATATATCAAAGCCAAGATTTCTACATCGCAGGATGTTCTCTGTAGGATCTGGTGACCCTAGGGTGGAAACAAGTCTCACAACTTGAAACTATGCAGATGGGAAGTTATGGCTCTCCAAAGGGATAGACTCCATCTGTATTAGCATTCTCTGATTGCCATAGCAAAACATCATAGCCCTGGTGGCTTACACTACAGAAATGTATGTTCCCATAGTCCTGGAGCAAAACATCATAGCCCTGGTGGCTTACACTACAGAAATGTATGTTCTCATAGTCCTGGAGGAGTTCTCATAACTCCTGGAGGTTAGGAGTCTGAGATCAAGGTATCAGGGTTGGTTACTATGGAAGCCTCTCTTCTTGGTTTACAGGTACCCACAGTCTTCTATTCTCACAGATCCTCTTCTGTGTGTGTGGAGAAATAGACATATCTTTCTGGTGTCTCCTCCTTTCTTTTAAAGATATCAGACTATCAGATTAAAGGTCCACTCTTATGGCTCTGTTTAACCTTAATTAACTCCTTAAAGGCCCTATCTGTATATGCAGCACAACAGGAGATTAACACTTCAATCTATTACTTTTGAGGGAACACACACAGTTCCACCATAACACCTGGCACAGGACACATCAAAGTCCCTACTGCATCCCAAGGTATGGTCTCCCACAGGGGTCTCTAGACTCACTGTGTCCAAGAATAGAAGTCACCCAACTTGATAGAAGTAATTTATCACAATTAATAAGAGGAGAAATGTGAGAGGCTGGAATACAAGTTGAACCCTGGTGATCCACTTGTGCTCCTATCAATATAGTTTTGCCCCATAGTGACTATGAACCAAATCCAGATAAAAAGGGGTGTACTCATCAGCACCCTCACTTCAGATGCAAAATGCCCACCACTAAACCTTTGTGTAAAACTTTACATCCTCACATATACAAGGATGTTCACTGTAGTATCATGTTTGATGGCAAAGAGTTGAAATCAGTGTGGGGTTATAGCCTTGTTAAGAGAAGAGAGGAAAAATTGTGTTGCATGTACATCATGGAGCATCACACAACAACGAGTAGGAGCAGAGAATTAGCTGAACACATAGAAAGACCTTTAAAATGTAGTGCTTATTGAAAGAAGTAAAGAAAATAAGATGCTCAAAATAATAGCAGTAATGAAATCTAAAAGACAGTGTACAGTTTAAAAAATATAAAAATACACATGCGGTATCAGAATGGTGGCCTATTGTTTGGGAGGCTGAGAGGGGGAAAGTATGCATTTAGGAATAAAAGAAAGAAAAATTGAAACAATATTCATGCGTACCAACTACATTCTAGTGATCACATCTTTAGGTATACAACACGCCATATAAATGCTGCTTCTAAAGCATCCTTTATTCCAACACTTGCAACTTCTGAGTTCATGGTGGACTGAGCTGCCTGGCAGTCCTAGACATCTCAACACATTTTCCAGATGAATAACTGGATTCAGGCAATGACTCTCTACATCCTGTTTCACCAACTGCTTATCATCCACTTTCACTATTTTCTACAGATTGTTGACCAGTCCCTTGTGGCTTTGGTTTTTCTGCTTACAATTCTCCCATTCCCCTTCCTATTAACTTTTCCAATTCTTGTCTAGTTGCAAAGAAAATATAATTTGCATATAATGACAAAATAATGCCTTTAAAAAATGCTTTCTGACAGTTACTGCTAGCCATTAGTTTTCATAAGGAGTTAAGCTATAAACATTTATAAGAAAGACTTATTAGAAGAAAGTAATATTGCTGCTTATAGTATATTGCTAACAATGTTACTATCAAACAAACACTACCCTCAAATCATTAATTTTAACAAAATATGAATCTGCTGCTATTGTTTAATTGCTAGGTTGTGTCTGACTCTTTGTGACCCCATGGAATGTAGCCCACCAGACTCCTCTGTCCATGGGACTTCCTAGGCAAGAATACTAAAGTAGATTGCCATTTCCTACTGCAGAGGATCTTCCTGACCCAAGAACTGAACCCACGTCTCCTGCATTGGTAGGTGGATTCTTTACCATTGAGCCACCAGAGAAGCCCATGAATATCCTAGTCCCCATTTTAAACACTCCAAATGGACTCAACAATTTTGCACTAGGATTCCATCATTATGGTATGAGGAGCTATTGTTAACAAGTATAACCTGGGAACATTTTAGATTCGAGATAATCCCTGTTTATATATTGTTCAATTACAAAACAAAATATGACCTCTATGAGAATTCACCCTTTAGGATTAAATTTGAAGTTCAATATTCTATCTTTGGCTAATTTATAATTCCCTGATAAGTTTAACTAGGCTGCTTTTTTAGTTGCATGAGCATAAAATTTCACATTCTGCTCTGAAATTAAAATTTTTCATTTAATACATTCAACAATAAAGAACATCCAAGGAATCACATAACTATTGAACCAGGTTAGTTGGAGAAATAAAGAGAATCTAAGAGAATAAAGCAAAAGGGTACAATAGTAGGAAAAATTAACAAAAAAAAAATCTGATGGATAATACTACCTTGATTTTTTTTTTTTTTTTTAATTAGAGGAGCCAAATAGTTCTTTACCCTAAGCTGAAGAAACTTTTCATTGAAGTTAATTTAGTTGTACTCAGTGTCTTCAAATTAAAATAAAAAGCTAATTTGCATTTGGTGAGATGAAAAATCAGGATTATATGAAAACCTCAAAAGAACAGACTTTCTCCTGGGGTGATCTTTTTTTTTTTTTTTTTTTAAGCTAGATTCTTAGTGGATCTTAATCTGCTGAAGCCACCCATTTTTTACAAGTTCTTTAGTACTATTCAGTTTAGAATGAAGTTAATTCAATAGCTAGAAAATAATGATAGGAAATCTTTCTTCATCTTAACTTGAAATAGCTTCACTGCAGACAGAACAGCATGAGACAATGAACAATGAATGGATTAGTAATCAGGGACTTTTCCTTCTGAATTCAGCTTTGCCTAAAATTAACAAAGTATGAACTCTAACTTTCTGAGCCTCAGTGTCCATGTCTGTTAAGTAATCACACTGGCTAGGTCCTAGATTGTGAACCTGAGATTCAAGGTACCTAACCATGGTCTCTCATACTCCCTGGGGGGTGAGGAGAGGAAAAGGAGGATGATCTCCCAGACAGAAAATTACAACTACTTGATATTAATGACCTTCCATCTGAAATTTAACATTTATTTCAATTTTGAGTATAGATATAAACCACATAGGTATCAGTAGTACCTGTGATTTTATCAACAATAGAAATGATGATATTTCATATTACATGAAGATACTATAGATATTTCACACTGTCATTTAAGTTCATCACTGCTTCAAAATTATAATAACTATTAGACCTACTGGTATATCCTGTCATTTTTTAATTAGTAAAGATAAATAATAATCTACACATATTTTAATCATTCCACATATTTTACATTATACATTTAAATATACTATTTCGTAAAGGAGTCCAAAACCTCACAATGCAAAAGAAGTCTACTGAAGATAGGAGACCTCTAGGCTAGCTGATGACGATCCCTTTCACCTCCAACGTATCCTGTTAAATTTCATAAAAATGATGCTTTGTTTATTCAAGATTGAGGGAAAATAATTGGAAATAATGAATGTTTCATATTTTATAGATTTCTTATGTGAACTTCTCTGGTCAGGTGACAAATTCTTATAACCCAATCCTCTTATTTGTTTTGGCTTTTTATCAATGGACTACGTACAAGAAACAGCACTTAAATGTAAATCAAATTGTAGGCTTTATGTGAATGGCCCTGTAAGGAAACATTTACATACAAAACAAGTTTCCCCTATAAACACTTGATGAAAAAGAGAGCGTTTCTTTGTTTTTTTAAAACTTGCATTTTTATTTATAACACGTCACTTTCTAATTGCTTTTTAATTAATTTATTTATTTTAATTGGAGGCTAATTACTTTACAATATTGTTCAATTGGGCCTCCTTCAGTTCTTTTCCCACCACATCAATCAAAGAATAGAACTAATGGTGAGCAAAAAAGACTCTTGCTCCTTGGAAGAAAAGCTATGACAAACCTAGACAGCATATTAAAAAGCAGAAACATCACTCTGCTGACAAACGTCCATACAGTCAAAGCTATGGTTTTTCCAGTAGTCATGTATGGATGTGAGAATTGGGCCATAAAGAAGGCTGAGTGCCAAAGAATCGATGCTTTCAAACTGTGGCACTGGAAAAGACTCTTGAGAGTCCCTTGGACAGCAAGGACATCAAACCAATCAATCCTGAAGGAAATCAACCCTGAATATTCATTGGAAGGACTGATGCTGAAGCAGAAGCTCCAATACTTTGGCTACCTGATTCGAAGAGCCGACTCATTGGAAAAGACCCTGATGCTGGGAAAGAGTGAGGACAGGAGGAGAAGGGGACGACAGAGGATGAGGTGGTTGGATGCCATCACTGACTCAATTGACATGAGTTTGAGCCAACTCTGGGAGATAGTAAAGGACAGGGAAGCTTGGGATGCTGCAGTCCATGGAGTCACAAAGCGACTGAACAACAACAATGACAATCTTTGTTCTTACACCAGAATCAGGAGAACTTCTTCCCTTGAACTTATAGGAAGGAAAACATAAGATCAGGCCGCAAGGAGACTCTTAGCAAAGTCAAAGATAAGATGTGGCATTTGGTCTGACTGTTGATTTTAAAGCACAACAATGCCCACTGGTAATACAGCCAGGTAACAAGCCTACCTGTTCTAATGTATTTTGAGTATTTGCTATGCATCCGGCACAATTTCAAGTACTTGGCATCTATTAACTCATAAAATCTTTACAACAAACCTACAAGGTGATGCAATTTGAACCTTACTTTGCTATAAAGAAAACTGAGATATAGAGATGTCAGGTCAGTTATTCAAGTTCACTAAAAGAGTCAGCAGCTAGGACTGGAGGTTGAGCTTAGGTCCTCTGGTCTGGCCTGTGATTCTAACACACCTAGCTCATGTGCTCACCAGTCAGACTAGCTGCTTTCCTGGAGTGGGGACAGAGAGGCAAGAGCATAGAAACTTACTCCACGGAATTCTTCCAAGCTGTTTTAAATTGCTTCAGCTGCTGCTTTTAGTGAGGGTATGCAAAGTACAGGCCTAGGGTTTCTCATCCGAACATTAATAAAAAGATAACCCTCATGAATCCTAGACCTAAATTCAAAACACAAACTATAAAACTTTTAAGACAATAACATAGGAGAAAATCTAGACATTCCAGGGTATGGTGATGCCTTTTTAGATACAATACAAAGACACAGTCCATAAAATAGCCAATAAGATGGACTTCATTAAAATTAAAACTTCTGTTCTGTGTAAAAACAGTATCAAGAGAATTAGAAGACAAGTCAAAGGACTAGGAGAAAATATTTGCAAAAGACTTCTGATAAACGGTTGTCAACCATAATATACCATACCTCCCCAAAGATACACAGATGGCAAATAAAAGAGACTCCACATTATATGTTATCGGGGGATGAAGGGTGAGAGATGAATAGATGGAACAAAGAAGATTTTTGGAGTAAAGAAAATATCTTGTATAATATTAGAATGATAGATATGTGTCATTATACATTTGTCCAAACCATAAGAATATACAACACCAAACATGAAATATAAGATAAACTCTGAACTTTGGGTAATGATTATCAATGTAAGTTCATCCCCATAAAAAATATATATACTATTCTGGGGAGTGACATTGCTAAGAGAGAAGGCTATGCATATGTGTGGTCAGAGGTTTGAGGGGAAATATCTGTACCTTCCTCTCAGTTTTGTGTGAACCTAAAATTTGCTGTAAGAAAATAAAGTATTAAAAACAAAGATAAAAATGATAACCCTCTCTTCTCACCAGACACAATTAGGAGAGTTTTCTATAGCAGCATACCTAAGGAATCCTATTATGCAGTAGTTTCAGCCCCAAACAAGACATTTTAAATCACCACAATATTTTGGACCATGATCCTTAGTTTTCCAATGTTGACATTATCTATATTATTAATGTACAACAATAAATATAGAGGTGTCACTAATGTATATTGGTTGGGGTCAGAGGAATGCAGAAAAGAGAACTGGGTACTATTCATTATTTATGCAATATCTCTAAGACTCAGTTTCTTTATTTGTTAAAGGGGCTTCCCAGGTACCTCAGAGGTAAAGAATCCACCTGCCAATGCATGAAATGCAGGTTCAATCACTGGGTTGGGGAGATCCCCTGGAGAAGGAAATGGCAAACCACTCCAGTATTCTAGCCTGGGAAATCCCATGAACAGAGGAGCCTAGCGGGCTATAGTCCATGGGTCATAAAGAGTCAGACAGGACATAGCAACTAAACAACAACAACAATGCCTAATTCAGGGTATTTTTGAAGGATTAAGCCAAATAAAGCATGTTTCTTGATTAGCAGAACATCTGGATGTTAATTCAATATTAACATTATTATCAATATTAGAGTAAATAATAACCCTTCTGTAAGAATTGGTTGGGGCTTTACTTTTCTTTGTTTTTGCTTTTCCTTTTTTGATGATACAAAAAGGATTCTCATTCACTTCTGCTTATTCATACTAGCAAACTAACCAAGAAATGGACTTGGCCACATCAACCTGATCCATGGAATCCTAATTTAACTCAAGTCACAGTTGGAGTGGGTACTGTAATTTTTACTGAAATGGTGCTGTGTCTTGAAAAGGGTGGAAGACAAAATATCCAATATCTGAGGGGGACAGTTAGAATAGTAACATACATTTCTGTAATATGACCTGTCTGGTAGAGGAGATGGATAGCAAATTGTTAGCTTCTTTTTTAACACCTAAGCCTGCTTCTTCTTCAGCAGGAATCCATCATCAATGAATAGTCTCATCATTTTAAACTAATGGGGTAAGAATGAAAGGGAACATATTTTCAAGGTTTTCTAGCTGCTAAAATACAAACACTGAGATCACAGGGATTCAAATGGCTACATTTGCAAGAATGCTTTATCTGATGGATTAAACAAAATGGGAGATGTTTATCTAGAAAACAAGCTACTGATTCTTTCAAGAGCAGGCTCTTGGCAATTTGCCTTCACTCTGTTTTGCTCTGAGCTACTAATGCTCTCTGCTTACTCTCTAGTCTCTGCTGCCTATCTGGAAATACCCAGCTTTTCCTCTAAATCCAAAGCAGAGGTCTGATATTCAACGGGGAAGACACTTTTTAAAAAGCAACAAATAACACAGACCACTTCCACAATTGGACTGATTAAAGTGTTTTAAATTCTATAATCACTCTCACCATAAGCCAGAGCAGATTTTTTAAACAGATGTAAACTAAGTGACATATTTCCGAGTAACAGGAGCTTCAAAATTCAGTGGTTGTAAGACCTCTGGAAAACAAATTTTCTGTATGAATATTGCTTCAGAGTCAAAAACAAAAACACAAGTCCCCAAACAATATCATTTCACATTTCTAGGATCAACATTAGATATATTGTCCTCTGTGCCATAAATGTCATGTTGAATAAATCCATCTGAACCTTTCAAATAGAAACTGTTCTGAAAAAACAATCTAAGCATCTGAAGACGAGACCCGCAAGTGCTTTCCACGCTGCACATGCTGTGGGGCCGGGTGGCCGCGTTGAGTGCGCGGCTCTTGTGTTTGCTGCAGACAGATTGCGACGGCCCAACTCTGAGGGCGTCTACACCAGGGCCATCATTTCTGATGTAGATTGGTAATTGCCCAGCATGCTGTCTTGAATTCTGTCTCAAGCTGTTTATATTCCTTTTTACTAATTCCACCCAATGTTTTCATATCCACAATCACATTAACAGTGGAGAGACAGTGCGAATGCCAAAGTATATTTTGAGTTATTAAATTGATTTATATCTTCAATATTTCCTAACAATTATTAAGGCAAGAGAGAAGGAAAAAAAATCTGTAAATTCAGGATTAGTACACTCTCTTGTGCCTAAAATAAAAGGTTCACAGTTGATCTCTTCTCTAAGTTTTGTGAAATTTTCTTAAAAATTCCCACCAAAGAAAACATAACTCTCAATTTCTAGGCTGTGGCTATTTTTTAAGTCGACAGTCATATTACAGAGGTAGAAGCCTGGACTGAGCCACCTTGGAGTGTTGTAACAAATTGCCGCAGACCAGGTGGTTTAAACAACAAAAATCTATTTCTGAGATTTCTGGAGGCTGCAAAGTCCAAGCTCAGGTTCTGGTGATGGTCTTCATTCTGTCTGCAGATGGCCATCTCTTGGTTTCTGTGTTCTCACCTGGCAGAGAGAGAGGGGCGGGAAGGAGAGAGAGAAGTAAGCATAAATTCTTTCCTTATAGGCAGTAATCCCATCATGAGGGCTCCAACTGTACTACCTAATTATCTCCCAGACCCCATGCCCAAATACCATCACTTTAGGGATTAAGGTCTCAATATATGAATTTTGAAGGAACACAAACATTCGATTTGTAGCAGAATCCTTTCAAAAGAAAATAACTGGGCAACTTGATTTCCCCAAAGGATAACCTGGCAAGTTCGATCATACATAGTGGTCTGCTAAAAATCCTTTTGTACACAGTCATTCTCAGAAGAGCTACTGGTAAATTACAGTTTTCACTTGCAAATACAAACAAACATGATTGCATTTAATTGCAGACCAGCAGAAACATCCAGTCATTTCCTTTAGCAATGCCGTGTTAGAAAGCCAACCTGGAAATAATCAATTGCATTATTCTAAGTTAGATTTATAAGGATTCACTTCCACTGCAAGCCTACAAATGTTATATTTTTCCTTCTGACTTTCCACTTTAAACTACACAGCTAAAGTCTAAATTGTGGTAACCTACTACTGAATATTTTAAATAACAGTAATTTATTTTGGGAGATAGAATCTAAAAATTCTAGGACTCATAGTATTTTTATGATTTGAACATGTTTTTATCTAAATAAAGTGGTAATTAGGAATTAATGTATTGGCTCCGATTTTTGCTGATGAGCTCAGTTCTATGCTACCTAGATTCAAAGATCTGATTTGCTCTATATAAAATGGATAAGCTGGATTGCACAATTAATTTAAAATAAAGGGATATATTATCAGTGTTTTGGAAAAATATATAAATGGGATTCCCTGCTGGTTCAGATGGGAAAGAATCTGCCTGCAATGCAAGAGACCCCAGGTTCAAACCCTGTGTCGGAAAGATACCCTGGAGAAGGGAATGGCTACCCACTTCAGTATTCTTGCCTGGAGAATTCCATGGACAGACAAATTGGGGGTCATAAAGAGTCGGACACTGTAAGGGACTAACACTTCCACTTTTTCTCATAAATAAATTAACTTACTGGGTAATAGGTTTTGTAATTATGAAATGCTTTTACAGAATTAACATTTATCTTAAAAAATGTTATGTCACAATGAATTATGAATGTTTTTGTTCCCCTCAAATTTATATGTTGCAACTCCCAAAGGTGATGGTATTAGGAGGTAGGGCCTTTAGAAAGTGCTTAATTCATGAAGCTTCCCTGGTAGCTCAGATGGTAAAGAATGCACCTGCAATGAGGGAGACCTGGGTTCAATCCCTGAGTTGGGAAGATCCCCTGGAGAAGGGAAAGGCTACCGACTCCAGTATTCTGGCCTGAAGAATTCCATGGACAGAGGAGACTGGCAGGCTACAGTCCATGGGGTGTCTAAGAGTCGGACATGACTGAGTGAGTTTCACTTTAAGTCATGAAGATGGAGCCCTCATGAGTGGGATTAGGGAAAGAGGATCTAAAAATCCCTAGTTCCTTCCACCATGCGAGGATTCAGTGAGAAGGCACTGGGCACTGTCCATGAACCTGGAAGTGGACTTTTATCAGAACTGGACCATTCTGATGTCTTGATCTTAAAATTCCTAGTCTCCAAAATTGTGAGAAATAAATTACTGTTGCATATAGTTTCTGTCACTGCCCGGTATATGGTATGTTCTTTCAGTAGCCCAAATGAACTGAGACGTGTGTAAAATTAGCCCAGCTTTTATGTATTAATTTTCAACAGACAATTATAAACAAAGAATCAGATCCAATTGTATAATATCAGCTTTCCTTTCCACACTGTAACTCTGGACCACAAACTTAGCCTTATCAGGATATTTTTAAAATTTACAATTTTAATTTAACAGAGACAATTTTAATTTAAACATCTCATGACCTGAAATTCACAATAAGGAAAAAAGACATAGAACTAACCTTTTGAAACAATTTTTCTCATCTTTCCAAAGGGCAGGAGGAGAAGGGAGTGACAAATGATGAGATGGTTGGATGGCATCACCAACTCAATGGACATGAGTTTGAACAAACTCTGGGAGATGGTAAAGGACAGGAAGCCATATGTGCTGCAGTTGATGGGGTCACAAAGAGCCAGACACAGCTTAGCGACTGAACGAGAACAAGATAGTTTCTAAGTGCAGCACTTTATTGAGACATTGTTTATGGTCTATGTGTGTGTATGCATATGTATAGAGATGTAATCTCAGAATGTGCTTTCGTAAATATTTCTAGTTCACAATGATGTGAGTTTTCTGGAGGGTTCTCCACTCTTTCCTCAACCCATAGGAGAGCAAAAAGAATAGTAGAGTGGTATGAAAGATATCAGTGCACAAAAGACATCCACATTTATCTAGATCATAAGAAGTGAATGGACACCTGCCAAGAAATAACAGAAAGTGGAGGCAACGACTCAAAACAAACAGGAAAGAGCTTCAGTGAGGATTTAGTTGAACAGCCAGTAGAACCTTTCAGAGGCTCTAAGACCAGAGTCAACTGACTCCCAAGGATAAAAGTAAGAACAAGGATTCAGCAGAGTGACAGTTCAAATAGTCTATATAGAATGACTATGCTGGTTGGCTTTCCTCACCTTTCTCCATTTCCCCCCTCCCTCCTGGATCCTCATATACATTAAACTCAGAGAGCATTGTAAAAATTGCTACCTGGAGAGCCTGGTTTCTAAATTATATTCTGCTCCGAAAAAAACTAGGACTTATTGGTGATACGAC
This sequence comes from Bos mutus, assembly GCF_027580195.1. Lineage (NCBI taxonomy): Eukaryota > Metazoa > Chordata > Mammalia > Artiodactyla > Bovidae > Bos > Bos mutus. The sequence goes on along the minus strand of NC_091640.1, from coordinate 12,103,595 downwards.
TGATACAAGAGACATGGAAGGGAATGATGAGTTGTGTCAGGAAAAAAGTGCTAAAAATTAAAAGAAGAAACAAGAGATAAAGGTATTTCAAAACATAAAACCCAGCCATTGTGAAAACCTTCCAACAGAGCAAATCTATGAAGAAAATGAACATATAATGAGCAATAATAGTAATGTATTATAATTTATTTAATACAGTTCTATAGTTGATAATAAATGAGAAAGAAAATCAACCAATAAATAGATGCAGAAGACATTATATATTTAAATAAGTCATTTTACAACCATTAGAAAATAATTATTTCAGGCAAGGATTGTCAACAGATTCTAAAATTACTCAATACGATTTCATTTGGAACAAGATACTTATGTAAGTCCACAGTATTTCACCTCATACTATTCAATACTTGCAAGTCAAAGACATTTTTTGAAAAGAGCCTTAACCAAAGAACTGAAGGTAACACCATCTATAATAGGTCAAAGAGCACCTTCTGATGTGATGCAGTAAGAAAGAAAAGATGTCACCTGTATATAGTCCTACAAAATATGCATGACCTGAATGCATTGGGATTCATCAAATTTGAGAGAGATTCTGAAGAACAACTGCCTGTGAATCTTAAAAACCATCAGCAAAAGGCAAAGAAAGGTTAAAGGGCCTGTCCAAATTAAAGGAGATTTAGACATTGAAGCAAACAGGTGGTGGGCATAGTTTACAAGACATTTTGGGAAAATCATCAGAATTTGAACACAGACTCTATTAGAAAATAGCATATCGATATTAAATTTCCCAAATTTGATTATTTTTCAGTGAGGAAAATGTTCCCTTGAGAAACATTAGAAAATACATGGGAACACTGAATTATTTAGGGGGTAATGATTCATGATGTCTGCAATTTACTTTTAAATAGTTATACCAACATAAGCTTCCCTAGTGGCTCAGTTGATAAAGAGTCTGCCTGCAATGGGGGAGACCCAGGTTTGATCCCTGGGTGGGGAAGAACCCCTAGAGAAGCAAATGGCAACCCACTCCACTATTCTTGTCTGGAGGATTCCATAGCCAGAGGAGCTGGTTGGGCTACAATCAATGGGATCATGAGTTGGACATGACTGAATGACTAACAGTTTCACTTTCATATATCTATGTAGATATATAGCCATGCTAAATTTGTGCAGATATATGTACGTATAAATATATATGAATGAGAGCGTGAGCACAAGAAAGAGAAAGCAAAGGTGTCAAAGTCTTATTAATTGGTGAATCAAATAATATCTAGAATTATTTTTTGTAGTATCCTTGTAAATTTTCTATAAATTTGAAATTGTTTCAAAGAGAAAAAAACAAACAGGTTTAACTCATTTCTTTAAAAGTCTAAAAACATCAGATGAAGTAATTACATTAAACAAGACAAACGAAGGAAATAAAGGGAAAGTTAGCAGTAGGAAGGATAAGAATACTAAATTATCTTCTGTGATGGGGGCATTATCAAGAGATTGTTCAATACAGAGAAGTATAAGCAGAAACAAGTGGAAAAACCATGGGCTTTCCAGGTGGCACTAATGGTAAAGAATCCACCTTCTAGTGCAGGAGACTCTGGCAAGAATTCTGTGGACATAGGAGCCTAATGGACTACAGTCCATGGGGTCTCAAAAGAGTAAGACACAACTTAGTCACTAAACAACAAAGCAATGGTAACCTTGACCTCTAACAGAAGATGGCTTTGCCTGTGTATACAGTGGTGTATATCATACTTCTCTAAAGAGAAACCCTTATCCTAGCTATAAACACCATCAGTTCAGTTCAGTTGCTCAGTCATGTCCAGCTCTTTGCGACCCCATGAATCGCAGCATGCCAGGCCTCCCTGTCCATCACCAACTCCTAAAGTTCACCCAAACTCATGTCCATCGAGTCGGTGATGCCATCCAGTCATCTCATCCTCTGTCGTCCCCTTCTCCTCCTGTCCTCAATCCCTCCCAGAATCAGGGTCTTTTCCAATGAGTCAACACTTCGCATGAGGTGGCCAAAGTACTGGAGTTTCAGCTTGAGCACCAGTCCTTCCAATGAACACCCAGGACTGATCTACTTTAGGATGGACTGGTTGGATCTCCTTGCAGTCCAAGGGACTCTCAAGAGTCTTCTCCAACACCACAGTTCAAAAGCATCAATTCTTTGGCGCTCAGCTTTCTTCACAGTCCAACTCTGACATCCATACATGACCACAGAAAAAACCATAGCCTTGACTAGACGGGCCTTTATTGACAAAGCACTATCTCTGCTTTTTAATATGCTGTCATATTAAATAGGTTGGTCATAACTTTCCTTCCAAGGAGCAAGTGTCTTTTAATTTCATGGCTGCAGTCACCATCTGCAGTGATTTTGGAGCCCAAAAAATAAAGTCTGACACTGTTTCCACTGTTTCCCCATCTGTTTCCCATGAAGTGATGGGACCAGATGCCATGATCTTCGTTTTCTGAATGTTGAGCTTTAAGCCAACTTTTTCACTCTCTTCTTTCACTTTCATCAAAAGGCTTTTAGTTTTTCTTCACTTTCTGCCATAAGGGTAGCGTCATCTGCACATCTGAGATTATTGATATTTCTCTTGGCAATCTTCATTCCAGCTTGTGTTTCTTCCAGTCCAGCGTTTCTCATGATGTACTCTGCATATAAGTTAAATAAGCAGGGTGACAATATATAGCCTTGATGCACTCCTTTTCCTATTTGGAACCAGTCTGTTGTTCCATGTTCAGTTCTAACTGTTGCTTCCTGACCTGCATATAGGTTTCTCAAGAGGCAGGTCAGGTGGTCTGGTATTCCCATCTCTTTCAGAATTTTCCACAGTTTATTGTGATCCATGTAGTCAAAGGCTTTGGCATAGTCAATAAAGCAGAAATAGATGTTTTTCTGGAACTGTCTTGATTTTTCGATGATCCAGAGGATGTTGGCAATTTGATCTCTGGTTGCTCTGCCTTTGACCATACATTTACCTGTTTTTTAACTTTATAGAAATGGAATAATACAGGATATATTCATGAATTTGGTTTCTTTCACTCAACAATATTTTATGAGACCAGATTCACATTTATGAAATCACATAATGTTTCTGAACAAGCTTACTGTGCATATTCATTGTTATTAACCCACCCCTTTATGAATATACCACAATATGCATTTCCCAACTTATTGTTAAAGGATATGCATGTGTATTTTAACATTTCTTGATTCAAATAAATCTTCCAATTAGTAGCATCTTACAGTCGCTGTTGTTCAAGTGACGTGGTTTACATTTTTCTCAGATGAGTGAAATGAGCTGTTTATTCTTCATGGTATCAATAGGTAGTACCAACTCCTTGATATTTCAATTAACAAACAGTTGCAGAGAAAATGAGGAGTCACAGTGCCCTAGAAGTTGTCTAAAACTATTGGGGCTTCCCTGATAGCTCAGTTGGTGAAGAATCCACCTGCCATGCAGGAGACCGTGGTTGGATTCCTAGGTTGGGAAGATCTCCTGCAGAAGGGATAGGCTACCTACTCCATTATTCTTGGGCTTCCCTTGTGGCTCAGCTGGTAAAGAATCCACCTATTATGTGGGAGATCTGGGTTTGATCCCTAGGTTGGGAAGAACCCCTGGAGAAGGGAATGGCTACCACGCCAGTATTCTGGCCTGGAGAATTCCATGGACTGTAAAGTCCGTGGTTTTGCAAAGAGGTGGACATGACTGAGTGACTTTCACTTTCACTTTTTTCATTGTACAGAAAACATCCTACTGAGCATTTTCATAAGAACGAGAAGGTACCAGCATCAAATTTTCAAAATGTGTGTCAATGGGTTAGAAGAAAACACCAGATATAATAGTGGCACATTCTTTTAAGAAATTCTACATCAGCAATGCTCTTAACGGTATAGTATACTTTAAAGTGGGAGAAGGCAATGGCACCCCACTCCAGTACTGTTGCCCGGGAAATCCCATGGATGGAGGAGCCTGGTAGGCTGCAGTTCATGGGGTCACTAAGAGTAGGATACAACTGAGCGACTTCACTTTCACTTTCCAGTTTCATGCATTGGAGAAGAAAATGGCAACCCACTCCAGTGTTCTTGCCTGGAGAATCCCAGGGATGGGAGAGCCTGGTGGGCTGCCGTCTACGGGGTCGCACAGAGCCAGACACAACTGAAGTGACTTAACAGCAGCAGCAGTAGCAGAAGAAAATCTCATCTGGAAAAACTTTAATTTTGTAAAAACAACATTTTATATAAATGTGTTAAATATTTTATTCTATTTTGTGTCTGTTGGCAATAGATATAACTTTAATAAATTTTCCTGTGTTCAGGTTGAGCCCTGTAAAACTCTGAAATAAAGTATCTCCATGTTTTTTCTTTTTTTATAATCCTTGTGGTGCAATAAGATGCTTGTTTCTAAGCAGCAGTGTTAAACAGCGTAAGAGTAATTATTATTGACACATAATGTAATTACCAATAATGTATTGGGTTCAAATGAAGAGGAGCATTTTAATCTTCACATGAAACAATTGATGTGTTTAGCTCTCATTTGTGTTAATGGCAAGTATTCCCATGAATCTCAGTGTCAGCAGAAGAGAAATATACTCTAAAGAGCTCTCATCAGAAATTCAAGCTGTTTTATTTAGCAGAAAGAAGAACAGAATTCCCCAAGAAAGACCTATTTTTTTAAAATGAAAAGCGATTTCTTCTCCATCAGGCATAAGCAAAGATCCCCTCCCTTCCAAAATGTCCTGTGTACTCTTTTCCCTTTAAGATAACTTGATTCTTTTTTGGTTTCTTGTTGTACAAAATGAAACTTCCCTCTGAAGAAATAAATCATCTGAGCAGAATTGTTCCCCAAAATGTGCTTGTTGAAGACTCTACAAAAAATGGAATCTTCTACATTCAAACCAAAGAAGTGGACAGCACATTATCTCTAGATTCTAGCTTTTTTTTCCCCTCTGTGCTTGCTTTCTGGTGGAAATGAAAGAATAACTATTTTTCCCATATTCATATTATGACATGCAAAAGCACAGATATTAGAATAAAATATAGCTTTCCAGATGTCCCTTTTTGTATAATATTTCCTTAAAACAAAATTTTACTCCAGGTATATTCTATTTCAAAAGCAAATCATTTTTTAAAAAATTTATTTATTTTCAGTTCAGTTTAATAGCTCAGTCATGTCTGACTCTTTGTGACCCCATGGACTGCAGCATGCCAGGCCTCCCTGACCATCACCAACTCCCGGAGTCTACCCAAACTCATGTCCACTGAGTCGGTTAGGTCATCCAACCATTTCATCCTCTGTTGTCCCCTTCTCCTCCTGCCCTCAATCCTTTCCAGCATCAGAGTCTTTTCCAATGAGTCAACTCTTCGCATGAGGTGGCCAAAGTACTGGAGTTTCAGCCCCAGCATCATTCCTTCCAAAGAAATCCCAGGGCTGATCTCCTTCAGAATGGACTGGTTGGATCTCCTTGCAGTCCAAAGGACTCTCAAGAGTCTTCTCCAACACCACAGTTCAAAAGCATCAATTCTTCAGTGTTCAGTTTTCTTTACAGTCCAACTCTCACATCCATACATGGCTACTGGAAAAAACTTAGCTTTGACTAGACGGACCTTTGTTGATAACGTAATGTCTCTGCTTTTTAATATGCCATCTAGGTTGGTCATAACTTTCCTTCCAAGGAGTAAGAGTCACTTAATTTCATGGCTGCTGTCATCATCTGCAGTGTTTTTGGAGCCCCCAAAAGTAGTCTGCCACTGTTCCCACTGTTTGCCCGTCTATTTGCCATGAAGTGATGGGACCAGATGGCCTCATCTTAGTTTTCTGAATGTTGAGTTCTAAGCCAACTTTTTCACTCTCCTCTTTCACTTTCATCAAGAGGCTCTTTAGTTCTTCTTCACTTTCTGCCATAAGGGTGGTGTCATCTGCATATCTGAGGTTATTGATTTTTCCCGGAATATTAATTCCAGCTTGTGCTTCATCCAGCCCAGTGTTTCTCATTATTTATTTTAATGGGAGGCTAATTACTTTACAATATTGTGGTGGATTTTGCCATACATTGACATGAATCAGCCATAGGTGTATATGTGTCATTAATGCTTTAAGCCATATCCAAACTGACTTAATGACTAATTCAAGCAAATATTAAAAATAAAAGTTTGATTCATTTTAATTATTTAAGGTATTTTGAATAATATTCAAATATAAAAACAACCCAAAATTCATTTTTTGGAGATCCTTCAGGGAATCATTTTATGAATACATTAAAATTTGTAATGAACATTTTGTTTGCCTACAAGTAAAACAACAATACTTTGAAAGTATCCCCAAAGATTGGTGAAACTGGAAATATTAAGCAACAAAATACTGAAGAATATGTTATAAAAGAATATTTAATATCTTGGGAAAACATCTATGTCCCTTACTAAAGAAGACCAGCAGAGTAGAAATTAATATGTAAAATAAGTCTTAAATATGTAGCACCAAGTATATGTATTTATAAAATTATCTTTGGGGAAGAGGAGAAAGCTTGAAATACAATGAACTATTAAATGGTGGCATGCTGGGACCACAGCTGATCTCGGTTTTGCCTGCATGCATGTGTATATTGTACAAACCTTATAGAATTAATACAAACTGCTACTTCAGTCATCAAAAGACTGTCTTAAAATAATTTGTGTAGGTAAAGTATTGCTGTTGTTCAATTGCTAAGTCATGTCTGACTCTTTGTGACCCCATGGACTGTTGCAGGGCAGGCTCCTCTGTCCATGGGATTGCCCAGACAAGAACACTGGAGTGAGTTGCCCTTCCCTTCTCCAGGGGATCTACCCAACACAGGAGTCAAACCCATGTCTCCTTCATTAGCAGGCATATTCTTTATCAGTGAGCCACTAGAGAAGCCTGTAGGTAAAGTATACCTTCTGCAATATGTTTTACATATGTAATACAGTGGAGTAGCATATTTTTGTCAGATACAGTAGAAAAATGAACTTATCCCTTCTGAGATGATCACATTTTAATTAACGACCCTCAAATAGTGTGGCAATATTATTGTTTTCCTTTTGAAATAAAAACTTCCACTTAAAATAACATTATTCTCTATAAAATTATATATAATAATCCCCAAATATTTTAAGAGAAATATAACCCTTCCAACTCTCTGGAATACGCCACACTGCTCACCTGTTTATGAAGTAGTGCAAATGGAAGGACAGAGATTAACTGATTCCGTCTGAGATTAGATAGTGAATTTTACTTGCAAGGATATCTTGTTTTCCTTCTATTTGAGAGATGTTTCAAGCTGATTAGTGAAACTACAATATCAGTATAATACCTTCTGTCAGAAAGCTTGCTGAATCCTGTTTTTAAAGACTTAAACTGCAGATCTTTATTAGCTTTGCCAGTCTGTTCTGACAGCATGATACTAGAGTAGACATTAAAAAATAATAATAATAATTAGAAGATATTTTTTGACCTTGGGTTGGCCAGAAGATGTCCTTATTTAAATTATGGATATTATACTTTTCAGAGAATTTGTTAAACATTTCTTTGAAATACATGGAAAAGCAAAAACAGGAATTTATGCTTATAATGATTACCATCAAAGGGCCAATCTTCTCACCTAAAAAAAATATCTTTTTTATTAAATCTCAGTGTAATTATATGGTAGCAAAAAAAAAAAGTGGGGCCATCAAATTTTAAATGACTCTAATAACAACATGTAACTGAATTTTGTAATTTTTCCAAAGGCAAGATTGTGATTCTGGATGAGGTGAGGGTGTGATGAATAGGAAAACTTTATGCAAACTCAAATTCATTAATCATATGTTGGGGAAAAGGCAGAGTTGCAGTAGAAAACACTCATAAAAGCACAGAACAAGATGGGGCTTCCTTGATTGCTCAGTGGTAAAGAAAGAACCCACTTGCTAATGCAGGAGATTAGAGTTTGATCCCTGATCCAAGAAGATCCCCTAGAGAAGGGAATGGCAACCCACTCCAGTATTCTTGCCCGGGAAATCCCATGGACATGGGAGCATGGTGGGGTATAGTCCATGGTGTCACAAAGAGTTGGACATGATCTAGCAACTGAGTGTATTTCTCGTTTAGCGCATGACCCTATGCGTAGAAGGAAATTAGCTTTCAAAAGTAAATCTTGTCATTCCTCAATTTTTTTTTTTTTTTTTTAAGATGGAAGACTCTCTCTGTAAAACACAAATTCAGTGTTCCCAGGCAGAATTGCCAGAGAATCTCCTTTTCATGGAGACTCTGAAGTAGAAAGATTTTTGACATAGTTCAATCATATACTCTCAATTAGTTCTACTTACCTGAAATTAAAATATAGCAGGACAGAAGAGCAAAAGTTCTTGGGAATCCTGTCACTTTCACTGACTATCTTTTCTTGCATATAATCTACTCCCCAAGAACTGAGAAGAATTCACAGTAGTAGCAGGATGAAAAGACAGCTCAAAGGAGGGGAAAAAAATCAATGGGGGAAAAAAAAATCAATGTGAAAGTTGTAAAAGCTACACCAATTAGCTCTCTAATATATGGCCTTTTGAAGTGCCAAAGAGGATTTTTAAGTGCTACTTTTTATTTTTATTTGAGTGGACTCACTGCTAATGGTACGGAAGCAATCATGTGAAACCAAAAAGACAAAACCCCAAAAAGAGCCTTCAGAAGCTAAAGAAGTATTTATAGTTTATATGATGGATCCTTTATAATCATACACAGTTTTTCTTGCTTCCTGTGGGCCAACTTTCAGTATATGTGAACACGTGACTCTCCAACCATGTCTTAATCTCTTGAACAGGGCAAAAGATCAGAATACAGGCCATAATTTGGATCATTCTCTGATGTTCTGGAATATACTTATATTCTTTTACTATAGCACAGTATCAATAAGGAGTTTACTTTTTCGATAAGAGTACTTTGGGTCACAGACATCATAAAAATGAAACCTTATTCTTCAAACTCCATTTAGGTTCACTCATATCTGATGAAGAATATATATAAGCAGCTGAAAAAAACAGTGTTTCTTATTCACTGTAAATCATACTCCCCTCATTAAACTCTTACGAGGATGAAAAAGATGAAAAAATTATACTAGGGATAATAAACTATGCTCAGTGTCTAAGTAATAACATTTACTTATATAGTCCTTACCGTAGTCTAACACTGTTCTAAGTATTTGCTACTTTGTCAATTCCTTTAATCCTTACAACCACCCTTTGAGTCAGGAAATATCGTTATTATCCCCATTTACGGATGAGGACACAGTCACACGGGAGTCGATAACTGGCCCAGAGTCACATAAGTGACACAGACATGTTTCATCCAGGCTGTTTGGCTCTGTGCTCTTAAGCAATCAGCCGTTTTTCAATGAAATGCCCTTTGATTGCTAAAAATCATAGGGATTTATTTCATTTAGGTTAGAATCACTAAAGTAGCATGCTGACAACTATGGATTCTAAATCGCTATATTGGAAATAACAGAACTGATTAAAATTTAAAAAAAAAAACTCTTTGTGCTATTTACACTAAAAGTTTCACAGAAGTGACAGGAAGAGAGCAGGAATTAAATAACCACCTGTTGAAGAAGTAATTAAATAGGGAAGCCCTGGTGTGTGTGGTGAAAACAAGAAAAGGGATCTTCTGTCCTTCTCCAACTTTGTACCACTGTCTCTGAGCCTGAGAAGTAGTACAGCTTACCTTGAGAGAAACATCTCTAAAACTACAGTAGACTTAGGAGGAACCATGCAAGGAAGAAGACAATCATGCCAGCTATCTGAAGTGCCTAAATAAAAACACACCAACTTGGAATTCTATATCCATTCAAATTTTCCCTCAAAAATGAGAGATAAATACTATCAAAAGCAGATAGAAACCGAGTACTTTCATCACCAGCACATCTGCCTTGCAAGAAAGGATTTTAAAGTTTATTAGGCAGATGATATATGTCAGAAACTTTAATCTACACAAAGAAAATAGGAGTTAGAGAAGGCATAAATGAATGGAAATAAGATATTTTACTTTTCTTATTTTGAATTGACATAAAAGGTGGTTATTTGTCTGCAGTCATAATAATAATGTATGGATGATTATTATATTGTATGGATAACTGAAATGGATGGCAACAATAGAAAAGTGATGGGAAGGAAGATGGGAGAAGTAGGGATTCGTTATTGTAAGGTACATGGACTATTTGAGAGTGATACAGTATTTTTTAAAGGTAGATTTAAATTAGTTTATATATATATATAGTAAACTATAGGGAAAAAAACTACATTTTTAAACTATACTTTATACACTATTGATAAAGTAAAAACATACAAATGCACAAATGAAACTAAACAATTAAGAAAAAGAGTAGGATTGGGATGGAAAAGCAAATACAAAGAACAGAGTTACAAACATGGTAGTCATTAATCCAAATATATCAATAATTACATTATGAATTTCATGATGTGCATATAAAAAGACAGACTATAAAAAGTGGATAAATAAACAATACCCAATTCTATGCTGTATAAGGAGCCACATTATTTTCAAACAATGAAGACATCAGAATAAGAACAGTATCATTTACACAGCCAGCAAGGGAGTGTAAAAATATCTGAGACCAAAATGTGTAAAATTGAAAAGAGAAACAAAAAAAAGTGTTATTATAATTGAGCCTCAATATCCCTTTCTTAATAAATAAATAGTGGGGGCTAAAAATCAGTAAAGTACAGATAGCTTGATACTATAAATTAAAATAATTTAATTCTAACTAACAACAAAATAATACATTTTTCTCTAGCCTACATAGAACATTCACAAAGACATAAAACAGGGGAATTAAACTAGAAATCAATAACAAAAAGATAGTTGAAAAATCTTCAAATATTAGGAAATTAAACAAAATACTTTTAAGAGACATATGAATCAATGAAAATGTCTAAAGAAAAATTTAAAAAAACTATGAACTAAATGAAAACAGAAGTAAAACACAAAAATCTGTGGAATGCAATGAAAGTAATGTTTGGGGGAAATCTTATAGCATTAAATACATACATTAGAAAAGATATAAAATCAATAAACAAGCAATCAAGAAACTAGAGAAATAAGAACACCTTAAGCATAAATCAAATAGAATAAAAGAAATAACAAAGTTGGAATGAAAATCAATAAAATTGAAGCCAGGAAAATAAAGATATATATTTTTTGGTTGGTTCTTTGAAAAGATCAATAAATTTAATATATCTATAGTCAGATTAAACCCCCTACTCTCACCAAAAAAAAATTCAGAGTATCATCTGACTATCATCTCTCTCCACACCTATTTATTACTCTGAAGCCCTACCAACAGCAATTAAGACAAACAAAAACAAAAACAAAAACATTAAATAAAAAACTATGGATTTGAAAAGAAGACATGGCTGTATTTTATTTGCATATGAAATTATTATCTATATAGAAAATCCCAGATAATCTATAAAATTCCTGTAACTAATATGTGATTATAGCAAGTATGCAGAATAAAACATATATAATAGTTATTAATAGGTTTTCTGTATACCAGCCATGAACAACTAGAATTTGAAATTAAAAGATAAAATTTACAATTTCACCAAAAGGAGAAAAATAATTAGGGAAAATTTTGTTTGTAAAAAATCTACAAAACACTGATGAAACAAATCAAAGAGGACCTAAATAAATAAATACAGAGTGTTATTTAAATACAGAGTTTTTCCATTCTCATGCACTGGAATATATTGCTATTGTGTAAATATTTACCTATTTGGGCTTCCCTGATAGCTCAGTTAGTAAAGAATCTGCCTGCAATGCATGAGATCCCAGTTCGATTCCTGGGTTGGGAAGATCCCCTGGAGAAGGGAAAGGCACACCACTCCAGTATTCTGGCCTGAAGAATTCCATGGATTGTATGTCCATGGGTTCACAAAGAGTGGGACATGACTGAGCGACCTTCACTTCATTTCATTTACCTATCTGATTTGTAGATTCCATGTACTAACAATGAAGGTACCAATAAACTATTTGTACAGACTCTGAAGTTCATATAAAAACGGAAACAATATAGAATATTCAACACAATACTGAAGTAGAACAATGAAGTTGGAGAACTCACCCTCATAAATGGAGATGTGCAGCTACAGTTACCAAGGCTCATATTAGTGAAAGAAACAACCAATGGAAAGGAACAGGTCCATGTGGTAATGGGTTCCAGTTGGAGACATTGGTTTGAACTCATGCTTAGCTTAATATAGAAACTAAAGCCTACACATAGAGATATTTATAGATATGTGTAAATACACAGGTTGTGTACACTCCTGTATTTCCTCCATCTCCCTGCTTTCATTGTTGTTCTGTCGCCAGGTCACGTCCGACTCTTTGCAACCTGATGCGCTGCAGCATGCCAAGATTTCCTGCCCCAGGGTTTGCTCCAACTCATGTTCATTGAGTTGGTGATGTCATCCAACCATCGCATCTTCTGTGGCCCCCTTTTCCTCCTGCCCTCAATCTTTCCCAGCATCAGGGTCTTTTCCAATGAGTCAGCTCTTCACATCAGGTTGCCAAAGTATTACAGCTTCAGCTTTAGCATAAGTTCTTCCAATGAATATTCAGGGTTGATTTTCTTTAGGATTGACTGGTTTGATCTCCTGTGTTTGATCTCCATGCTTAGAGGGCCTAAACTAAATGACCACCAATGATAATGAGCACATGTAGTGCTGCAATCTTGGTTTCTATTACCATCCTTGGCTGAAAGGAATTCAGGCTTGCTGGAGACATGAGACTAGAGTATCTTGTAGTATCTTATAGTACCAGAAAGTAAGAAACTGCTAGCAAATGAACACAATGAAAGGGATTTCAAAGGGAAATGGGAGCCAAGTAAAAAAAAGTCCCCCAATGGTCTAATATCAGTATTGCTTCATTTTTTGTGACAAATGGCCCATTCCAATATAAGCTTTTAACAATAAGGAAAACAGGGTGTGGAGTATATGGGAACTCTGTGTACTATTTTTCACATTTTTTTCTCTAAATCTAAAGGTATTCTAAAATATGTCAATTATTGTTATTATTTAAGCAATCACTGCAGGGAAATTGTATTACCTTTTGGTTGAGATTATATCTCAAAACCTGAACATGTGTGAATGCTATAATTAGAAAAGGCTACTTAAGAAAACATAATTACCTAGAAGGAGTGTATATTATGTGTAGGCATATAACTACATCCATGTCACCTTTGGCTTCTAATTACTATATTTGCTTAAAAAGGACTATTCAATAATATATTCATTGAGATTATTAAAAATTAATAGTATTTTAAAAGAAAGAAAATCAGTGATTATGTAAGTGTTCCTCAGACCATTTAAATGAGATTCTCAGATTTATATTGACCCCCAAGCTGGGTCTTGGCACTTTTTCCCTCCTGAATTATCTGCATAGGAGTAGAATGGAAATAACCACCTTAATTAAGATCATATTATTTCTTTTTTGACTTAATATTTTATTGTCAATCCTTTTAATAAGGCTATCCTAGAGTCATAGCTTCACTTTAATGGGCATAGGAAAAGAGGAGAAGGATTCTGACTTAGATAGCAATTATATTTAATATGTAATAAGAGAATAATTAGTAGCAGCCAGATTCCTGTTACTATACTTTACATAATTTCACACCCTTGGGAAATTAAGACTTTCCAGATCTATGGCATATGTACTGGTTCCTTACATTTAGTCTTTTACAATCTGCATGCTATTAGTCAGATAGCTGATTCTGACAGGGACAAAAACACAGTAACAGGAAGCAGCAGAAAGTAGCAGGAAATAAGGCCCATTTGAAGTGCCCCATGCAGTGCTTATTCCAGACTTTCCTCTTTGTGTCTAGTTGACAAATTGCCTTATCCTACTATGCCTATATTTACACATCAATCAAATGCACACAGCATTGAGCCTAACTTAAGTGGGTTATCTGTGAATTAAACTACAAAATATATGTGAAGCACTCAATATATACTGTTTTTCCATCAACATCAAATACTGGAATTTCTTTAGATGTATCAGGATTAACTACTGGCAAAATATTGAGAAAAAACAGAAATTGGGGACCAAAATCAGGAGTATCAACTAAAAAAAAAAAAAAAGAGAGAAGTTGGCAACATTAAGAAAGGTTTCGCACATAGTGCTAGGTTGCAATCTCTTTATTTCTCTAGATTCATCTTCTTTTTATTGAACATTTATTTATTTGACTGTGTTGGGTCTTCGTCGTGGCACTGGGGTCTTCAATCTTCCTTGCCACATGGGGAATCTTTAGTTGCGGTTTGCAAACTCTTGGTTGTGGCATGTGGGATCTAGCTCCTTGACCAGGGATTGAACCTGGGTCCCCTGCATTGGGAGCACAGAGTCTCAGCCACTGAACCACCAGGGAAGTCCCTGTCCTTCTCTTTTAAAGTAAGTTTAGTAATGAGTAAAAGGTAATACACCTAGGCTATTTTAGAAATTTTACAAAAAGTAAAATAATATGGAGGCAAAAAATGAACAATCACACACACTCATACTACCCAGAGATATCCATCTATAAAAGTTCATGTCAGCCAGAATGCTGAGATATAAATAAACCCCCAAATCACAGTGACTCAATGGAATATAGGCTCATTACCAACTCTGGCTACAATTCCTTGGGGAGTAGAGGGTTCACCTTTGATCAGCCAAATCAAGTGGCTCAGGATCCCTTACCTTCAAGGGGATAAATCATGTGATTCTACCATATGTTGGGAAAAACTAAAATATTTGGTAAATATTTCTAATGATATTATCTGATGCTCCTTGGAAGAAAAACTATGGAAAACCTAGACAGTGTATTAAAAAGCAGAGACATCATTTTGCCAACAAAGGTCTGTATAGCCAAAGCTATGGTTTTCCCCGTAGTCATACACGGATATGGGAGTTGGACCATGAAGAAGGCTAAGAGCCAAAGAATTGATACTTCTGAATTTTGGTGCTGGAGAAGACTCTTGAGAGTCCCCTGGACTTCAAGGAGATCCAACCAGTCTATCCTAAAGGAAATCAACACCGAATATTCACTGTAAGGACTGATGCTAAAGCTGAAGTTCCAATACTTTGGCCACATGATGCGAAGAGCTGATTCATTGGAAAAAACCCTGATGCTGGGAAAGATTTGAAGCAGGAGGAGAAGCGGGGGACAGAGGATAAGATGGTTGGATGGTATCACCAAATCAATGGACTTAAGTTTGAGCAAACTCTGGGAAACAGTGAAGGGCAAGGAAGCCTGGCATGCTGCAGTCAATGGGGTTGCAAAGAATCAGACATGACTGAGTGACTGAACTCAGTGTAACTCTCTCAACTGATTTATATTTCGTGTATATTTGCACTTATGTTTGTTTTTGATTTCTATTTAAACAAAGTTGAGAACACACATTATTATAATTTTTAATTTTCAACCTTGGGGAAACACACACACACACATATATATATGGTCAATGATTTATAAGTATTATGCAATCAGATTTAATTTATAAAGATTTCAAAGAAAACCTCTCTGACAAGGTGACATGTAAAGAATGATCAATGACTGCAAGGGAGTGAGAAGAGAGAAATGCACATAGTTTCTGGGATCTGAGTTCTCCAAGCAGAATAAACAGCAAGTGCTGAGACTCTTGAGATGTGAATTGCTTGGAAAGTAGAAAGAAGAGCAAGGAAGCTCCTATAATGAAAGTGAGGAAGGGGACAGCATCATACGGGGCCCAGGAGATCGTGGGGTGAAGAGGATGCCCTATAAAGATAACATAAAGCCTTGTAGGCTGTGACAGGGACATCAAATTTTATCAAGGGAGAACCCAGCAGAAGGATCTGAGCAGAGACCCTATGGAAAGGTTTGAGTTGCATTCTTTGATTTCTAGTGGCAATGAATTCCTCATAAGCATATTGTATACATTAATTTTGAATATTTGTAAGCAATTTTTATTTGGGTCCATTAACTATTTTCATCATTTTTGGATTTTTTTTTATTTTTTTGGCTGCACTTTGCAGCATGTGGGACCTTAGTTCTCCAAGCAGGTACTGAACCCTTATCCCACGCATTGGAAGCACAGAGTCTTAACCACTGGACTGCCAGGGAGGTTCTGATTTTTTTTATTTTCATTTTTATATTTGTCTTTTAATTTTCCATCTTGCATGAATTCAAGTCTACAAACTTTTTCCACTTTATTTTTAATTTATTTCAATATAATTTATCTATATACTCTTTAAAGATTTTTATATAATGGAAAAGATTTCATCTTCACTTAATTCCAACAAATAAAATTCCTTTCCTTATAATTCAGAAATAAAACACTGTAAAGATGATAAAAATCACTTAGAAGCTTACCACTTCAACTGCTAAGTCTGCTAAGTCACTTCAGTCGTGCGACCGACTCTGTGCGACCCCACAGACGGCAGCCCACCAGGCTCCCCCGTCCCTGGGATTCTCCAGGCAAGAACACTGGAGTGGGTTGCCATTTCCTTCTCCAATGCAGGAAAGTGAAAAGTCAAAGTGAAGTCGCTCAGTCATGTCTGACTCTTAGCGACCCCATGGACTGCAGCCTACCAGGCTCCTCCGTCCATGGGATTTTCCAGGCAAGAGTACTGGAGTGGGGTGCCATTGCCTTCTCCGAACCACTTCAAAGTGATGACAAAAAAAAAGATTTTAATGGCTAGCTTTTGATACATATTATTTTTGAATTTTTTTTTTTAGCTGATTTTTGCCTCACTCTATCAGTGGGACTACATGTTAGTAACTGGGAGCCTTCTGGCTGTGCTAGTCTTTCATCCACAAAGAAGCCATCAGATGATCTGTGGGAAGAATTCATATAATTAGCTTTCTGTTTTGTTACTAAGGCAAATTATATGCTTTATACTGTTGTAGAACAATTGGAAATATCACAGGTTATATGTCTGTTTAAATGTAATTTTTGACAGTTCTGCTATTTTCTTGCTGATTGTTCACCCTGGTATATATGGCAAGCATGATCTACCTTGCCTTCTTTTCTTGATAGCATAGCAATTATTACTGTTATTTTAAACACCATTTCATTATTTTGATTTCTAAGAACCTACTAAGTTGAAAGAAAATTCAACTGATTAATTTGGTGTAAACTGGAAGGATCATGCTCTATCTCTCAACTTAAACCTCCTTTTCCGTTTCCCAGGGAGACTGTGCTTCTGTTCAAATCCATTTTTCACATTTCACTTTACGTATTTGCAAATAGTATATGCACATGTATTAGTGCACTTGTGTTTTATTTTCACTGTGTTTTAACTGGTAAATACTTTCATATGAGAATGTTTTATTTTCAATTTTATATTTTGGTGTATCATCATAAATTTTTATACCTTATCCATAAGCAGTTTATAATATTTTATTTTCTTTTTAGAGTTAAGAGTTTGAAAAAGTATATATCAAAAACCTTGATGATATTTAGATATCTTATACCAAGTAACATTTTTTGAATCTCAGATTACATTGTGATGGATATTCTTTGTTGTTTTTGTTTAGTTGCTCAGTCATATTCAATTCTTTGCGATCCCAGGGACTGTAGCCCTCCAGACTCTTCTGTCCATGGAATTTCCCAAGCAAGAATATTGGAGTGGGTTGCCATTTCCTTTTCCAGGGGATCTTCCCAAACCAGGGATCGAACCCATGTCTCAAGCATTGGCAGGTGGATTCTTTACAGCTGAGCCATTAGGGAAGCCCATATCCTTCTGGAGGAGATGCATAAAACACACAGGTAAAATATGACATACAAATTAAGAAGCTCCTGGTTCTTCTGAAAGAAAATCATGGATTCCTTTATGTCCATTTGCCAATGTTAAGACCTCTGCTCCAAATCTAATTTATATCGTACCTGCTTACTCTATCAAATCTAGAAAAATTAAGCATTAAAATCTCCTACTGTGACTAAGAGTAGTCAGACTTTTTGTGTTTCTAATAACTGGGTCATATATAAATAGATACTACATTGTGCACTGCATAAAAATTTAAGGCTAGTATACTGTGCCTTCTCTAGCATTAGCATCTGCTATCAATACATATTACCCCTTTGTTTTATTTGCATGCTTCATCACTCAGTTGTGTCTGACTCTATGTGGCCCCATGGACTGTAGGCTGCCAGACTCCTCTGCCCACGGAATTTTTCAGGCAAAAATACTGGAATGGGTTGCCATTTCCTTCTCCAGGGGATCTTCCTGACCCAGGGATTGAACCCATGTCTCTTGCATCCCCTGCATTGGCAGACAGACTGTTTACCACCGTGCCACCAAGACCTTTGTTCTGTTTAAAATTATCTTATGTCTATTTGTGTGTGCTAATTTTATGTTTCTCATTTTCTCTAATATTTAAAGAATATGAATAGTGTTTTAGTTGACTTTGTGGCATATTTTATGTATAATCACAGAATGTGCAAATAATTTAATCTGCTCATTTCTAGCATGTAAGTCTTTCATTTCTGCATTTTTATCTCATTGCATTGAGCTATCATTTACATATTATTACCTAATTATTATAAAACCAGGTAACTGTTTAACTGTTCTGATTTTAATGGGTTTGCCTTATTGTTAACTGTAAATTTAATGGTAACTATCACTTTATTCTGCTACAATTATTATACATTTATATGAATATATAATTTAAAAAATCAGGACTAGTAAATTAGCCTATTCTGTCAATTTGTTTAGTTTGCTTTTTTCTCTCTCTTTTTTAAATCCTGAACTCTGAGTGTATTACTGTGGCTTACAGAAATTTATAAAAACATGTATAGAAAAAGGAGCTCTCTTCTCTGCCTCTTTTCCACAAATATACAACCACCACCGCTACCAATTGGAAGCAAAATCAACTGAATGCACTTCTGTTATTATCAATTTCTGCTTCCTTCAATTTGTTATCAATCATGCTACATCGACATATTACTTCCAAACAACACTGCAGTTGATGCTATTGATATTACATATGAATGAAGGAGTGATTTGATTGAGAGCATTGACAACCCACAAAACTCCTTCTGATACAACACAGCCAAAAACAAGAGTCTCTAGAGATTCCCCAGAGATGCTGACAATTTTCCCTGACTGGCAAAATAGTCTTTCACTTACCCTGCTCTTAATAAACTCTTCTGTATGAAAGGCACATCCAGTTGGGAGAATTCACAAAGCAGATAATGAACTCTCCAGGTGTTTGGGTTTGAAGGCTGATCTTTATCTTATTGCTTGTTTTGAATGTAGTAGTCTTATGTTTTAAACATTTATGGTAAATTATCATTTAGAAGACTTAATTTTAAGAAAAAACTAATTTCGTCAGGTGAATAGTGAAGCTGCTCCTAGATAATTTTCATGATGCAGAATGTGACCAGTGTCACTTTTAAGATTATGGTTTACATTCTTTCCAAAACAGAAATAATACCCAATATGACATTTGTTATAAGAGGGTAATTACTAGATTATAAGCTTCTTTTTCTGGTAAAGACTTAAGGAGTCTATTTTTCCATCATATCTAACACAATGTTTTCATTGGGTGGTTGTTGCTATTGTTTAGTTGCTCAGTCATATCAGACTCTTTTGAGACCCCATGGACTGGCCCACCAGGCTTCTCTGTTCATGGGATTTCCCAGGCAAATACTGGAGTGGGTTGCCACTTCCTACTCCAGGGGATCTTTGCAATCCAGGGATCACCCTTGTGTTTCCTGCAGTGGCAGGAAGATTCTTTACCATTGAGCCACGAGGGAAGCTCCCTTTAGTTTCATAGAAACACTCATTTTATACTTATTAACTTATTTCTCCTCTTTTTGCTTAATATGAATATATATTCTAGAAGCAATGAACTGTTTTTTAACGAGTTTCCTGGCTTATCTTTTGCTGTCCTTTACAGGTGAACAACAAAATAAAAAAGGATATTGCTTTGTAAACCAAAATGTTTACAGATTTATTGTAAATTATTGCTCAATTCACTATTTCACTGTTATTTAGTTACTTGGAAGTGTCTGGTATATATAACAATGCTTTTTTGAGGGAACAGCTGATGTATATGTCTCAGAAAACAGACTATCCTAAGAAGAATCCTGGCCCCATCATTGATACCTATGGAGATAAAAAGGCAAGGTTGCTTACAGTCCATCAGGGTAATACCTCCTTAACTCAGCCTAGGCAGGTAAGCTAGCAGACAAGACACTGAGCCCTGAGGGTTTTAAAAGCAGGATGCAGACAGATATTTGAGCTGCATTATTCTCAAGTTTATAAGCTCAGGGAAAGAATCAATCAGAATTTAGGGTTTTATTTTAAAATTTCATCCCGCTTAGACTGTTTGTAATGGACTCTGATCATGCCCTGAAATAGCTTGTCCTCCTGGTGTTCCACAAAGTAAGCACTGATGTTATGGGGAAAAGTAATTCTCACAACATGTGAGCAAAGTTTATCCAGCAAGTGTATCCAACTGGGCTCAAATTTTGAGAATTAGCATTTGAGGCAACGTTGCCTGATTGTCCATCAATCTCATAAACTCTTATCCCTTCTGTATTTGTCAGATCAGTCCCTTGCAATATAATTGTTCACATAGAGAAATGGAAATCAA
Organism: Bos mutus; assembly: GCF_027580195.1. Taxonomy (NCBI): domain Eukaryota; kingdom Metazoa; phylum Chordata; class Mammalia; order Artiodactyla; family Bovidae; genus Bos; species Bos mutus. The sequence continues at coordinate 12,082,982 of NC_091640.1, read as the reverse complement.
CATTTACAGAGATGAAATTTAAATCCAGGCCTATTTGAGGTTAAACCTGTGAATTCCCTAATATTTCAAGCTAGAAGGAAAACCACAATTCCTTTTTTATTTTTTTGATTAAAGACATTATACCCCACAACTCCGTGCTATTTGTTCATCTGGAAAACTTTTTCCAGGATGTTTTCTTTTTAACTAGAGTGCTTTTTTTTTGTTTGTTATAATAGGATTGATTAACAACACTTTCTTTCTGCCACTGTCCAAGCCCTGATGAATGCAGGAATCAACAGTCAGCCGTCCACAGAGTGACAGAAAACTGTACATTACAGGAAGCCCTGAGCACCTGTAAGTGAGCTATCGACAGGTGGATTTTCAGTCGGCCATATTCCAGGTTATCCTTGGTGACTGTTTCTTCTCCATCCTACAGTAGTAGCAGTGATGAATGAAACCTTTTAGGCCAATAAGCTCTTAGCAAATAATGAAATTATAAAAACTAGTCTTCATCAATATCATTTTTCTTAAAAATTAATCTTTACATTATTACAACTCCAATGCACAAATGCCCACTGGATGCCAACACTTTATAACACTCATAAAAATATACTCAAAAAGAATTTATCTATAACCGAATCACTTTGCTGTACAACAGTGATTAACACAATACTCACTGTAAACCGATTCTATTCCAATAAAAAGATAAGTGAATAAAATACAATCAAAAGTGGGTTTTATCATCCCAGGTGTACAGATGAGGGGACTGAAATGTGGAGAGGTCAAATCCCTTTGCCATCATCCATTACTATCCTATGTTTTAACACACATTCAAGTCCAGATCTGTCCATGGTCATGGCCTATGCTGTTCCCACTTAACCTGGCTACCTATGAAAGCAAATAATAAAATTCAGGCATCGGGAGAGGAAGGTAATCATTTAAGCAGCCATCTAAAATATAAATACTAAATACCTTGCATTTGCATTTTGCTGTGACTCATGTATAATCTCATTTAATTCTCTAATCTATAGTAGCTAAAGCTAAGACTGTAAGGAGGAAAAGTGGAGAAAGATGGAGTGAAAAGAAAGTGCCTGCTTTGTCTGGAATCACTAAGGGAAAGAAAGGTCACATTGCCAGCCGGTGCTGTGCTGTCTGTCATCAGGTTTTATAATACGGTGTAAACACTAGGGTCTGTGACACTGAACAAGGAGGGAATAGCTTATTACCTCCAGAAATAGCATAAATGCCAAGCAACTTTAACTGGCTTAGCCTCGGGAAATTTCTCCATTCTCTAAGAATGTAAGGTCACATTAAATTATTTAGAAACTTACGGCTTGAGTGTATTAAAAAAACGAAGCCTCTGTGCATTATTTTGATGGTTGAGTAAATATTTGCCGTGTTCCTGAGTTCAAAGAGTCCTAATATTAAATTAGTTGCTGATTATGAAAAAATAAACATAATATTCTATTAAAAGAAAAGAGGCACTATACATGTATTAGTGAAAAACCTGCTTGGCATATTCCTCTCAATTCAAAATTAAAGAAGCTATCTCCCAGGCAAGGTTGTCTACGAAGTGTCATTCCATAGGGAAGACGTGAAATGAAATTATAAATCCCCAAACAGAGATTTTATTAGAGTGGAAAACTTGACAGAATCTTAACTACAGAAGCAGAATGCAGCAAAGGCTAGGATAAACCCAACTCTATGAGATTTTTAAAAAATTAGTACAACAGAGGGAAGAAAATATTAAGATTATGTTTATTCATATCACTTAATGACTATATTTTCCTATTGTAAAATTAACTTTGAAAATTCTCCTTGAGGTCCTGTATATTTTCAAACAACTCTGAAGAAAGTCTGTGACTTGGGAAAACTTTTCTATTTAAAATAAAGGCTGTTTTCTTTCTCTGGAGAAAAAAATCTCCCAAACTTAGACTTGACAAATTCTGTGACATTTTCTTCAAAAAAAGGAGGGAGAGGTGTCTATGAAACCTCCATGTCCTTACTCCTATCATCCATATGCTTTCCATCTAATCTCACGACAACTCATTTGGCAAGGCAATGTTTATCAAACTTTAGCAGTGGGAATCTATGTTCCAATGAAGCTGTGTATAGAGACCTAATAAATAAAATGAGTCAACCAGATGGCTGAAGACCAGAAGTCAGAAATAGGAGCAAATCCCATCTCTGATGGCTTCTACCCTTTCCTCTTCAGTATTGGGGAATCTCCAAGAAAACCATTAGCATAAAGCCTCCAACCATACTGTTAACTGGCTTTGATTAATCGATGTTCCATTCCATTTCTTATCGTTCTTCAACGGTTTCCATGTTTCTAAACTCCTGACACTTATTAACCCTCTGGAATAACAACAACAACACCCAGAATAATAAGCAATAAGTCGCTCTTTTAGGTTATAAGGTTAACTAAAAGTTTTAAATTTTTTTGATAAAAATATAATAATAACAGTATGTGCTACTATTAAGTACAAATACACAAGACGACGTGCACCAGTACTGTATCAGTCAGGGTTCTCTAGGGAAACAAAATCAAGATGTGTGTGTATGTGTGTATCAAGAGGTTTATTTTAAGGAACTGACTGATGTGATTGTTGGGGCTGGTAAAACTGAAATCTATATAGCAGGCCTGCACAGGAAATGAAGTTGCAGTCTATAGGTAGAATTTCTTCTCTTTCGGAAACTTTCAGGTTTATTCTTTTAAAGCATTCAACTGATTAGATGAGGTTCATTCATATCATGGAGGGCAGTGTTCTTTACTTAAGGTCAATTAATTGCAAATTTTACCTACACCTACACAATGCCTCCATTGGCTGCTGTGGTTCATCCCTGTGTCCATGCAGACGGCATCAGTGTTGAACTGAGCAGTGAGTGCATTCCATATGCATAGATGACCTAGACTAGACACATCTGTATACCAGGCATCAGCGAAAATTTCCCCCCTTCCTTTCTACAGGAGGAAGGGGTCATCACAGGGATGGGGTGGGGGATTTGGAGGGTCTATACACTCTACAATGACTATATTTTTCCCCAATGAGTCAGCAGTAAAAAATCCTCCTGCAAATGTGGGAGATGCGGGAGACGTGGGTTTGATCCCTGGGCTGGGAACATCCCTGGTAGCGGAAATGGCACCCTATTCCAGTGTGCTTGCCTGGAGAATCCCATGGACAGAAGAGCCTGGCAGGGTACAGTCCATGGGGTCGCAAAGAGTTGGACATGACTTAGCAACTGAAGAACAATAAAATATCCAAGCACACTGTTAGATTTTTCTGTAGTTCAGACAGTAAGAGGAGCCAATAGGTATCAAGCGCTTAGAGTTATGCCTGCCTTAAATGCTTTACATGTGTTAACTCCTTTATCATTCATAACAGCCTTTGGGGAAGTTACTATTATTATTCAAATTTCACTGAGGCATCAAATGGTTTAGTGGTCCATGTTTGTATAGATAAGTTGATATCTGACTCTTTGAGACCCCATGGTCTGCAGCACACCAGGCTTCCTTGTCCTTTACTGTAGATAAGTGGTGGAGTAGAAATGCAAGCCCAGGTAGTTAAGCTAAAGACCTGATCTCAACCCTTGTCAGGGAAATTGCAATACTCAAGCTTGAAACTGTGCTTAAATTAAATCTCTCCCACAGACAGCTCAAGGGAAGTATACATTAAAAAATCAAACCTAGAAATGTAGTTAAGAAACATCATGACATATTTTTTAATGTCCAAGAACATTTTTCCTTGAATTCTTTTGAAACCAATAGGATAAGAAATGGGTTGTCAAAAGTTGAATGTACAGTTAGAGTTGTAAACATCTTAGTGTAATTCTTATAAAAATGTTAAGCAACCTGTTTTGTTCTTTTGAACTTTAGAATCACTGAATTCCTAAATGTCCTTAATTTCTGATTTATATAGTATTTATATAGTAAGATTCAGAGAAGGCAATGGCAACCCACTCCAGTACTCTTGCCTGGAAAATCCCATGGACAGAGGAGCCTGGTAGGCTGCAGTCCATGGGGTCTCGAAGAGTCAGACACGACTGAGTGACTTCACTTTCACTTTTCACTTTCATGCATTGGAGAAGGAAATGGCAACCCACTCCAGTGTTCTTGCCTGGAGGATCCCAGGGATGGGGGAGCCTGTTGGGCTGCTGTCTATGGGGTTGCACAGAGTCGGACATGACTGAAGCAACTTAGCAGTAGCAGTAGCAGTAGCAGTATATAGTAAGATTACATGCCTTTCTTCTCAGATTAAAACTAAATGATAACCCATGTGACCGTTCCATTACTCATCTGTATGTCATAGTAAATTAATTATACTGCTACATGGGTTTGGTCTAAAAGTAAATTTGACCAATATAAGGAATAGACTGATATTGACAATCATTTTTTTTTTCTGTTATACATATATTCTACACCAAGTAACTAGTATTTATTAATCCAAATATAAGTCTGGGTTTATTTTTCTTAAACTGGTAAATCGCAGAACTCATGTTACATACTTATCCTCAGCTTGTTAATTTCCAAATATGTAGTTATTATCATGGCTATTTCTGACCTACAAGTATTTATACTTAATGAGGGCCTTTGGTGTTAATTTTGATAACTCTCAGCTTGCTGCATGAAGAACAAACTTTGTCTTTAATGAGACTCACACAGAGTTTGCTTCATATAAAGGAAAAAATTAAATCTCTTTTCATTTTATTAAACTAGGCTATAAGAATCCTTTCATGTATATCATCTTATTTTTATAAAAATAAAAATAAAGGGCATTACTTCTTGAGCAAAGTTGGAAAGAATTAGATTCTTTTTTTTTTTTTTTTTTAAAGAGTGTGTTACAGTGTTCTCCATAGCTGCCAAGTATGTCACTGTATTCTCAGTAACTTGTATTTTAACCAAACTCTACAAAATAGTGTGTTGCCCAAAAAGTTTATTTGGGTTTTTTCCATAGGATCTCATGGAAAAACCTGAATGACCTTTTTGGCCAACCTGATACAACTAGGAAATGACCTCTAAAGATCATTTAGGCACATATAACCTGTAGGCATGTTTTATAGCCTGCATACAGCCATCCTGATAGCTCAGTTGGTAAAGAATCCACCTGCAATGCAGAAGAAGACCCTGGTTCAATTCCTGGGGCAGGAAGATCCACTGGAGAAGGGATAGGCTCCCCATTCCAGTATTCTTGGACTTCACTTGTGGCTCAGCTGGTAAAGCATCCACCTGCAATGCAGGAGACCTAGGTTTGATCCCTGGGTTGGGCAGATCCCCTGGAGAAGGGAAAGGCTACCCACTCCAGTATTCTGGCCTGGAGAATGCCATGGACTACAATCCATGGGGTCGCAAAGAGTCAGACACGACTGAGTGACTTTCACTTTCACTTTTCATACAGCCATCAGGGAAGTGCCCAAGAAAACGATTCTCCTGTAGCACTAATCCATGTTAGGGTTAATGGTATTTTCTGCCCTCGTGGTGCAGAGAGGCCCTGGGAGTACTGTACATAATGCTGAAATTCCTCCTGTAACATTCTTGATAGGTACTCATCTGGTCTTTCTTCCCCACTCAGGGTCTCTGCTCTTGTGTGCTCCTCTGCTTAGAGTAACTGTGACCTGAGACCTTTGCAGACTTAGGGCCTTAACTATCTTTAGGTCTTTGTTCAAACATTACCTTTTCAGAGACCTTCTTGGGTAAGTAAAAGAATGAAAGAAAACCCAAGCAGCTCTGCTATGCCATGGGTAAGGCATTTTGTTGTTATGCAAACACACTGCAGAGAAGACCACTTGTACTAATTTGCTAAGGCTGCCCTGACAAAAATATCCTGGGCTGATGCAAAGAAGATCCAATCAGTCCATCCTAAAGGAAATCAGTCCTGAATATTCATTAGAAGGACTGATGCTGCAGCTGAAACTCCAATACTTTGGCCACCTGATGCGAAGAACTGACTTATTGGAAAAGACCATGATGCTGGGAAAGACTGAAGGCAGGAGAAGGGGGGCGACAGAGGATGAGATGGTTGGATGGCATCAATGACTCGATGGACATGAGTTTGAACAAGCTCCTTGAGTTGCTGATGGACAGGGAAGCCTGGCGTGCTGTAGTGCATGGGATCGCAAAGAGTGGGACACGACTTAGCGACTGAACTGAACTGACATCAAAACAATTATTTTCTCACCATTCTGGAGGCTAAAATTCTGAGATCAAGGTGTTGGCAGATCTGGTTTCTCTAGAGGCCTCTCTGCGGATTTGCAGTTGGCTGCCTTCTGCTGTGTCCTAACAAGGTCCTTCTACTGTGTATACATATCCTTGATGTCTCATTCTGATCAAAATTTCTCTCTGTGTAAAGATGCAGTCAAATTGGATTAGGACCCACCTTAAAGGTCTCATTTTAGCTTAATCACCTCTTCAGTGGCACTATAAAAATTGGGGGGCTTCACTAGTGGTTCAGATGGTAAAGAATCTGCCTACAATACAGAAGACCTGGGTTTAATCCCTAGGTTGGGAAGATCTCCTGGAGAAGGGAATGGGAACACACTCCAGTATTCTTCCCTGGACAATCCCATAGAGAGGAGCCTGGCAGGCTACAGTCCATAGAGTTGCAAAGAGTCACACACAACTGAGAGACTAACACTTACTTTTTGTTTTTCTATGATTTAATGTGGGTTAAGGCTTCAACATGTGAACTTAGAGGGGACACAATTCAACTCACAATACCATTCTTTGCCCATAGGATGCTTTCTGGATTCTTACAACTCAACACCCTCTTCTGTCTCAGCACTTGTTTTTGCAGCATCAATCCCATGCCCTTTGCTGCATGACATTTAACTGAACTTATCTGAAAATGCATGATGATTTACTGTAGCTGATGAGAGACTCCACCTTTCAGGTTTCCTACTGCAGTGAGTGTAACTAACAAAGGGTCTTGGCTATAGTGCTCCAAGTCCTCTGTTGTATCTGCACCAAGGTGACACTACCCTTGGCTGCTCCTAGCTGGTGGCCGAGTGTGGCAAGGATCCTAAGGCAGGAGCTCTCCTAGGAGATGCAGTGCTGTTCTGGCTGGAGATGCTGGCCTGAAGATCTCACACCAGTCTCATTAAACTGTCATTGAACTGCACTGCAGTCTAAGACCTTCTGTTCTTTCCCTCCCTTCACAGGCTGAAAGCTATGCTGTAGGTTCATGGCTTTCCATTCTCATTTTCCCTCCCAGGCACTTGCCCCAGTAACCTCTTGCATGTCTAATCATCTTGACATCTTCAAGCTTGGAGGATTCGGACAAATTGCTTCCCCACATGTGAGTGAGTGATAGACATCTTCTGTCTGCTGAGTACATGACTTAATCATAAAGAATAAATTCCAGAGTGGAAATGCTAGTAGACAAGCAAGACTATGTATTTCAGAAAGTCTAAATACCACTGAAATAATGCAAGGCTTACCACAACATGAATTTAGTAAAAGTGTATCTCAAATGTCTGGATAAACCATCAAGTGTTTCAAAATATGGTGTTAAGTTCCACAAAATTTTATTCTGATAACAAGGATATTTTATTAATATTTATAATTAAGCTAGGGCTTCCTAGGTGGTGCAGTGGTAAAGAATTTGCCTGCCAATGCAGGAGACACAAGAGACGTGGGTTTATCCTGGGTCAAGAAGATTACCCTAGAGTAGGAAATAATAACCCACTCTCGTATTCTTGCCTGGGAAACCCCATGGATAGTGTAGCCTGTTGGGCTACAGTCTAAAGGGTAGCAAAGAGTTGGACATGACTGAGTGACTGAGCATGCACACACACACTTAAGCTAAAAATATGTATATTTTTCTATCAAAATAATCATGAACAGGGGTCTGGAGGGATAAGTCCACATAGTGGGATAAGAGCTGCCCATTCAGGCTTCAATAACTCTATCAGCAGGCAAAAAGTGGGACCTATCCTCAAACAGTGAAAGTCTCGCCACCACTGTCTACTTGGAGACCAGCCAGAACTATTCTTACTAAGCCTATTACCTGTTTATGTCATCACACAAGGAGTTCCGGGCTTCCAGGTTTCCTTTCACTGCACACATTTTAATCACTAAACCTCTCTGTACATCCTTTTTTAATGTCCTTGTCTTGCATCTTCACTAACTCCTAAAGCCTCTCCAGTGAGCCCTCTGGAATTTACAGTCTATAATAAATAAAACTCCCATGTTCTCTTCTCTAAAAACTACCTTTGACACTCTCAGTGAAACTTAAATCTCTCTTAACGATGTGGCTGTCTCTGCAGGCAATCAGGTGGAAGCTGTTTCATCATCTCTGTTGGCCCGTATCTCAGTGGGCTAACATTGGGGTAAATGTTCTCCTTGTTCCTCTGCCAATTTCAGACTGTAATCTCTCTACGATCCTAAAACTCTGTAACATTGATGATAAAGCCACTTCCTCTTTAGACACACATTTGCTATCACTCACTAAAACTGCTCCAACCACAACAGTCTCAACTTTCCTCAAACCCATTGGAAAACCCCATTCTTAGGGTCTTAACACTTTTCATTCCCTCCATATAAGATGCCCTTAAATGTCTGTGTTGCCTAATTTGGTCTGCTCCCTTCTTGTACTTAAAAACTTATTATCAAATTTTGAAGAAACTTACCCTGTCTACAAAATTTAAAATTGCAACCAGCCTCCCTTACATTTTTTAAAAATAACCCACTGCTTTTTATTTTTATTCCATGTCACCCATTTTTATCTGTATCTTCCATTAAAAATTTAAATTTCAATGACAAAGATCATATTCTAGACTGCTGTACAACCAGGGCTTGCTATATAGCAGATACTAAATAAATATATGGGGCTTCCCTGGTGGCTCAGATGGTAAAGAATCTGCCTGCAACGTGGGAGAGCCAGGTTTGATTCCTGAGTTGGGAAGACCCCTTGGAGAAGGAAATGACTACCCACTCCAATAATTTTCCCCAGAGAATTTCATGGGCAGAGGAGCACAGTGGGCTACAGTCCATGGAGTCACAGAGTTGCACATGACTAAGTGACTAACACTTTCACTTTCAAATAAGTATTCACTGAATGAGTACAATAAGTTGAATTTATTGAAATTATAATCTTTCATCTCTCCAAAGAAGGGTAATTAGTATTCTTTTAAGAATTTATCATTGTTTTCTGTCTTATTCTACATATCTAGTTCTTTCCAGTATGCCTGATACACTACTAACAATACACACATGAAAAAGCCCAATTTTTTACCCTGAAAAATTTTCTTCCTAGTTATACAGAGAGAAATATATACAGGTTGTCATAACCATAGGGATAAATATTTTTGCATTTTTAAGTTTCAATTGCCTCTAGCAACTCAGTGGAGGATAGATTTGAGGAGGGCAAAACAAGAAAGAAACAAAATAATTAGAAATGTACACAATTACCCAAGTGAAAGGTGATAGTACCTTGTGTGAAACTTATTAGCAGAGATGGAGAGAAGCAGATAGATAAAAAATATATAAAAGGCAAAATTAGGAAAGATTTTATTATTATATTACTATTACATTTAAAGTGAGTAAGAAACAAAAGACGAAGAAAGGGGTATTAGAGAAGTCAGCTGAGAGGGAAAAATGAGAAATTATCATTTTATCTGATGAATCTTGATGCTTATGTGAGATAATTAAGAGAATATATTCAAGGATATTGCTCTGAATATAAAGTTTTGGTAGAGAGCCCTGGGATGAAAAAATAAAGTTGGGAGTTCTCAATAGGTCTGTGGCAGTTTAAATCATGGGAATAAGTGAGATAGCCTGGGGTAAAATATCAAGTCAGAATAATATGGAAGCAAACAATAACACTGTGGGAACAAGAACTCGGAACTTTAAGAAAGGGGAATCCTCTAATAGAGAACATAAAATATCAGAGGCCAGTCCGTAAAACAGACAGCACATTGCACACTGTGGTGTGATATAAACCAGGAGCTTAGAAAGCACTAAGAATAAAAAAATAAGCAGCATCCCCCAAAATAGCAAAGAAGCCCAGTAACCGGTTTCAAAAGTGGGAGACCACCGCCAATGAAACCAAAGCAGTTTCAGTACCATGGAGAGAGTTGAAGCCCCTGTGCAGGGCACTGGAGCATTCAGTGTAAGGAGAGGCTGAGAAGGGTGGTTTTGTTAATTGCAGGTGGAAGTAGGAGCTATAAATGGAACAGTAGCTGACTGGGGGATGGTGGGGTGGGGGGGGTGTCTGGCCTTGGCACTAGTGGTAAAGAACCTGCCTGCCAATGCAGAAGATGTAAGAGACACCAGTTGGATCCCTGGGGGAAGAAGGTCCCCTGCAGAAAGGCATGGCAACGCACTCCAGGGTTATTTCCTGGAGAATCCCATGGGCAGAGGAGCCTGGAGGGCTGCAGTCCATAGGGTCACAAAGAGTTGGACATGACTGAAGTGACTTAGCACAACACAGCACAGCTGGCTGGGAACTGGCTAGCAGAGGCTTAGTACATTTAGAGTGTAAGAGGAAAAAGTAGAAAGGAGAATGTTGAAGATACAGTAGAAGAACTAACAAATAGTGAAGCTTTCTGGGTGCAAAGACTCAGGGCAGGGGTAAAGAGCTGAACTGAAGGGGCTAAGAGAGACCAAAGGACTACTGGTGATCTTAGGTGTGGATGGAGACTTCTGTGAAAGCCTGGAATATTCACAGACAGGAACAGAAGAGAAGGATTTGTCGTGGTTGTTTACTTGTGAAGTTGAGTCTGACTCTTTTGTGACCCCATGGACTACAGCCTGGCAGGCTCCTCTGTCCATGGGATTTTCCAGGCAAGAATACTGGTGTGGGTTGCTATTTCCTTCTCTCAAGGATCTTTCCAACCCAAGGATCAAACCCGCATCTTCTGCATTGGCAAGCAGATTCTTTACCATCTGAATTACCTGGAAAGCCCAAAGAGAATGATAGCCTAGAACAAATAATCAGAATGAAGCCACACATTTCTTGGGGGGAAAAAACCTGCATGATTGTGTAATATCCTCCAATAATCCTCAGCCATTTGCATCTACAAATGATACGGTGGGCACTGCCACTGCTTCTGAGTTAGAATTTTACTAGGAAAGTACAGTAAAATAAAAATAACAAAGTAATTGAAAGACCTGAGGGGAACTAGAACTGATTATAAGCTCTGTGCTCTGGAAGGGACTGAGAAGAGAGGCCAGGACGGGTGGACAGATTCAATTTAGTTCAGTAGCTCAGTCCTGTCTGACTCTTTGCGACCCCATGGACTGCAACACGCCAGGCCTTCCTGTCTATCACCAACTCCCAGAGTTTACTCAAACTCATGTCCACTGAGTCAGTGATGCCATCCAACCATCTCATTCTCTGTTGTCCCCCTTCTCCTACTGCCTTCAATCTTTCCCAATGTCAGGGTCTTTGCAAATGACTCAGTTCTTCACATCAAGTAGCCAAGTATTGGAGTTTCAGCTTCAGCATCAGTCCTTCCAATGAATATTCAGGACTGATTTCCTTTAGGATTGGCTGGTTGGATATCTTTGCAGTCCAAGGGACTCTTAAGAGTCTTCTCCAACACCACAGTTCAAAAGCATCAATTCTTCCAGCGCTCAGCTTTCTTTATAGTACAACTCTCACATCTATACATGACTACTGGAAAAATCAGAGCTTTGACTAGACAGATCTTTGTTGGCAAAGTAATGTCTCTGCTTTTGAATATGCTGTCTAGGTTGGTCATAACTTTCCTTTCAAGGAGCAAGTGTCATTTAATTTCATGGCTGCAGCCACCATCTGCAGTGATTTTGGAGTCCCTCAAAATAAAGTCTCTCACTGTTTCCACTGTTTCCCTATCTATTTGCCATGTAGTGATGGAACCAGATGGCATGATCTTAGTTTTGTGAATGTTGAGCTTTAAGCCAAATTGTTCACTCCTCTTTCACTTTCATCAAGAGTTTCTTTAGTTCTTTGCTTTCTGCCATAAGGGTGGTGTCATCTGCATATCTGAGGTGATTGCTATTTTCCCCAGCAATCTTGATTCCAGCTTGTGCTTCAGCCAGACCAGCATTTCTCAGGGACCAAGAATCTTCAGGTTTCTCCCAACCAAAAGGCAGAAATAAGTTGTGTTAAATTATGAGAGAATTGGAAGGATGGGAATATAAGATCTAAAAGAAGGTTATGGGAGTAGAATTTCTCAGGTAGATCTATTCCAGAGGATTTTATTTTCAAGGAATTGTCTGATAAGAAAAGGGGTACATTTTATGAGACTTAAGTATGTCCATGAATTTGATGATAGGCAGAATTTTCAAATCGAATTAGAATAGAGAAATGTCCTAGTTTAATTTCCACATAAGGAATCTGAGAGAGAGAAATCACTTGTTTAAAGTTACATAGCAACTTAGTAGAAAAATGTGGGTCAGAGAAAGTTCCTTCTGATGAATAGGGTGCTGTGCTTAGTCATTCAGTGTTGTCCAGCTCTTTGCAACACCACGGACTATGGTCCAACAGGCTCCTCTGTCTATGGAAATTCTCCAGGCCAGAATACTGGAATGGGTTGACATGCCCTCCTCCAGGGGATTTTCCCAAACCAGGGATCGAACTCAGGTCTCTGATTTGCAGGCAGATTGTTTACTGTTTGAGCCAATATCATCTCGCTACCCAATATTCAGGAGTATGTTAATATCTTCTGATTTTTTTTTCCCCTGGAATTTAGGAATCAAGTGATTGAGGTAAGTGGTAGAATCCTTGTAAACAATATGTCTTAGGAAAAATAAAGAATCGTAAGTAGTGAAAATTTGGTTTTCTTTTGCTCATGAATTCATTCTACCTTTCTCATTAATATTCTTTTTTTCTCTCTCTTTCCACACACCTTATAAAGAATGAAGTTGTAAGACTGTTTAGAGTTCTGGATGGAATTTATTATTTTCTTTTATTACTTTAAAATACTAGTTAAAGAGAAAAAATCTTATAAGTGTATTATTCAAAAGGAAACCATCTTAAACTTCCATATTGAGTTGTATGTATTTTTATAGTGTTGCTGCAAATATTTCCTGCGCATCTCCCATGTGGAATCGAAGGTATTCTATAATTTTACAGTTGGTGTGCTGATGTGCCAATTATTTTTCTCTTGTAAAAGAAAAGTCTACTTTAGAGGCAGTGTTAACAAGCAATGCTGTGCACACATTTGCACTCGTTATTAGCACTTTGACAACAGGTGCCTTGTCTCTGCGGAGAACAGAGAACAGGTGCTTCGAGTCCCCGAGCTGACTCTCACAATGGGATTTTAGCTAGCTTTCAAGAGATGAATAAATTTGCCTCCTTACCTCCTGAAGAAGGTAATTCATAAATACATGCCAAATGACTGCCACTAATTCTGCATAATCAATTGTCAGACCTGACTTCAGCACATTTTGACGCTCATTAGGGAGTGAGGTACTTTTTTATAGTAATAGTATGAATAATGTAATGGAATCTACTGAATGAGTAATAAATTTTGGCTGAGACACTTCACTCCGATTATTAGATAACTGCGTGCATGCTAAGTCATGTCTGATTCTTTGTGACCCCATGGACTATAGCCCGCCAGGCTCCTCTGTCCATGGGATTGCCCAGGCAAGAATACTGGAGTGAGTTGCCATGCCCTCCTCTGGGGGATCTGCCCTGTCTCTTATGTCTTCTGCATTGACAGGCGGGTTCTTTACCACTAGCGCCATCTGGGAAGCCCCATTAGATGACTATTATATATTAAATTATAAGTAGCTTTAAGTTCTATGTTTAGAAAAGACAACAGGTGGTAAGCCTAAACATGGAAATAATTATAACACTCTATATTAAAAGTTTACAGTAATACATTTATTTATTATGAATTTAAAGTATATGAATTTATGAAGTATTTGGGGTAGGTGACACTCAGCTTGATATGAGACTCAGAATTTGGGAAGTATATTACAGGTGGAGGGAGAATGGAGATACAAAATATAGGAGTGTATTTGGGAAATAACAACAGATTTTGAATTAATGGAATATATGATAGAATGTGCACAAAGTAGGGTCAGAGAGAAAGCTAAGACTGAGCTGCAGGCAGGCAGGGGCTTGGTGCTAAAGTAGTAGTTGATTAGGCATAAAGCCAGAACAGAAGTCAATCAAGGACAATATTAAACACAAATACCATTACACACAAAAGGTAAGCCAAATATTATAATTCACCAATCATATTTTCTTTATACATCATGGGAATTATGGTGAAAGTATTTTTTTACAAAATATGATTAAATTACTGTCATGTTCCAACAAATGAAAGTGCACATATTTATCTCAAGAGATACACTTCTTGAAATGAAATTGTGTGGCTTCTTCTCAGCTCTTAACCTATTTGATTATTATTCAGTATTTTAAACTCTTGAACATCATCAGTGAAACTCTTTCCCCTTTGCTTATATACAAACATACTATATCTAATCATTCCTTCAATGCCTTCTTTGAGCCTGTGTTTCCAGCTGAATCTAATATTACTTCTGCCCCTTCTTGAGTTATATTGTCAGTCTGGTAGCTCTCCAGTAACCTCACTCTGAGTTATGATGACTGCCCCTGCCACACACACACTTGTCTTCATAGGAATGACTTTTTCCCTTTGTCTCCACTTGTCAAACCCTACTGAGATCAAGCTCCAGGAAAATGTTACTCTTTATATGAAGTTCTAATTAGCCGGGAAGAATTAGTCTTCCTTTTCCTTCTACAGATAATGTGTAACCCTTTATTCTAACACTAGAATTGTTATCTTCTTTTTAAAATTTATACATACCACCCAAACCTCCTACATTAAATGCTAGGTTATTAAAAGAGGTAAAGTCCTGGCCTCTTCTATGGCCCCCAATATAGGCATAATGTATATAAGGCATTAGACATCCATATTAGATACATATATTCTGTTTTACACTAAAACACCATGATCCTGTTTATGTGTTTCTCTGACATGATTTCTCCATTGATTCATCCTCTATTCCAGAAGCCTTGGCTATTCTGTTAGTTTTTACTGGCAAGAATCATAATTTCAAGTCTTTTAGTCTCTATTTTGAGCACTGATGGATTTAGAAGGCAGAAAGTGTTTAATAGATTTCTGTTGAATAAATGAAAGAGGGAAGTATGTACAAGAGTCAGTGAATGAATGATAAAGATTAGAACAGGAATGCATTGACCACCACTGTCCTGAGAAATACACTCGAGTATAGTCCAGTCTTCAGGAATAAAATTTTCCCCACTATGCAGTTTTCTCTCTGATCAGACAGGGTGTGTTTTTGGTAAGGAATGGATCTGCCAGAGTAAATCCCGCCCTTTCCATGTAATAAAGGGAAAAAGGGGAAAGGGAAGTCTTTCTATGAATGAACTACTTAGTATTCAGTAATGTTACTAATTATGAAGATAAGTATGGCAATATAACCCTTTTAAAGCAGTAAGAGAATCTCAAGATTATTTATAACTCATCCTTTATTCAGAAAAGGCACCTGTGAATGAAAAAAAGTCAAGCTACTCACCTGAGTTTCAAAGAAAATTACAGTAGAATTGAGACAAAAGTCATGGTTTCCTAACTCACTATTCTGGGCTCTTTCCATTATAGGAATGGTAACTTTATGGCATTAGTGATGAAGTAAGTGATGAATATTGCTTAATTTTTGTATTTCCTGAATAAGTGATTAAATTTTAGTACATTATGACTGTACCATACAATTACCAAGCATCTTTACAAGGATCTATTTTTTAAAGCTTGTGATTTTTTTTTTTTTAGCTGTGCTGGGTCTTCACTGCTGCACTTGGGCTTTCTCTAGTTGTGGTAAGCTCAGGCTTCTCAGTGCAGTGGATTCTCCTGTTGCCGAGCATGGGGCTCTAGGCTCATGGGCTCAGTAGCTATGGCATACAGGCTGAGTGGCTCCGAGGCATGTGGGATCTTCCCGGACCAGGGATGGAACCTGTGTCCCCTGCATTGGTAGGTGGAGTCTTATCCACCACACCACCAGGGAAGTCTGGCTTGTGAACTTTATGATACAGTTTTCTTGATACAACTGGGCTACATGTAACATTTTTGCAACAAACTTTCTGATCTTCCCTACAGCCTTTAAAAGGCAGTGAATGTAAAGTAAAATTTCAGAGTAAATACACCCTCAATTCCCAAGGCAACATCTTAGAAAAGAAAACAACAGAAGCCACAGGAGGAGCCTTTAAGAGGCCTGTGCTTTGCGGCCCTCGTGGATCTCTGCACGCTCTGAGATTCCTGGGGAACAAAGCCATTTGTGTCAGTGCCTCTGGGGTGACACAGTTCCTAAGAGCAAGGGAGAGTGCTGCTTTGGATGTTGCTCTTTGCTCTCTCCAGAGCCCCAAGGAGACTTCTTAGCACACCTAAAACAATAACAGAAGGAATCGATTCAACTTTTGTGCTTGTGGAACAGATTTGGAGGTAGGGACTTCTGTAAAAGCATTTTGGTTTCACATCGCTAGAATCTGTTGTTATACAGAATGCTGTTCTGTTAGTAGAGTCATCAAAACAAAGTACGACAGTCTGGGTAGCAACAGACAGGAGCAAATGGACTGGCTCCGATGGCAGCAAAGGATCATGGGGATTTGACTTTAGACTTCTTAGCCTCACATGGGTCCACTCAAAGGTTCAAGGAAGCACCCCTTCCCACCAGTGTCCTGACCTTCTCAGAGCACGTGAGCCAGGCCATGACGACCATACAGATTGCTGGGTGATTAAACCACGCTAGGCTGGATTTGATGGGTCTGGGATCTTGGCCAAATCCTGGCCCCCAAAATGGCCTTCTTCCTAATCTCGGCGTCCCATTAATTCCAGGACTAGAACAATTTTCTTCTTTCCCCCAGAGTTATCCATTTTCTGATGTCAGGCTGAGTGGCAATTCTTTTCAGGAAACAACTTCTTGTACTCTGATAAACTCTCCACCCAGGAAAATCCATTTTCCTTTGCAGAGTTGACAGAATCCTATGAGAATCCTTTACTGAAGAATAAAAAGCATAAACAGCAACACTAGGTGACCTGAGCACTTCCATACAAAATCAAGAGAGGCGGTGACAACTCCCCCCAAAACAACACCTAACTGTTTGAGGAGGTCACCTCAGGACCCCCAAAACCTGGGTGAAAAAAACGTGTGTATTCAGAAAAATTCATCATGCTATTAATTTTTGAGAAGATATATATATGTATATATGTGTGTATATAAGTGCATATGGACATACATACAGTGTTCATGCAATGAGACAAAATCATTCTGATTTTTCCATTGGAGCTACCCAAGTCTGACCTTGTTTAAAACAGATGGAGTCAACCCAGGCAGTGAATCCTGGGAGCTCAGGGCAATGACAGGATTTGTGCTTGAGTTGTTCTTTACATGGATTTGATCAAATGGCATTAATGTGATTTGAACTCTGAAAATCCAGCCAGAGCCTAGAAAGTCTTTTGCTCCATTCCCCTGCTACCTGAAATCACTGAGTTGAAAATGCCTCCAGTTCTAATCCATTAACGTTAACAACTTTCAGAGCCATTAGTGCTAACAACTTCCTCCGTCACGGTTTCTCATTGTAACCCCCTGTGAAGAATTTATGCAAAAAAAGTGGATCAAGGGAAAATAAACAAATCCAAACCTCCTAGCACACTGACAGGAGTGATGAGTGTACAGCGCGGTCAAGGCTTGTGAGCACGTGCATCATGCTGAGTGGAGCTCTGCAGACCCTGTAGACCATCGCCCGCCAGGCTCCTCTGTCCTTGGAATCCTCCAGGCAATAAATACTGGAGTGGGTTGCCATTGCCTACTCCAGGGGATCTTCCTGACCCAGAGATCAAACCCACGTCTCTTGCATTGGCAGGTGGTTTCTTTACCACTGAGCCCGCTTGGAAATCCCTGACTCCTATTACTCACAGGCTTTCTGGGTTTGGATGCTCCATGGACCAGTGCGGCCAAAGCTCCTCCTTCAGATGTCCTTCAGGGTGGGATGGGATGGGTGTGGGACTGTGTCTTGCTGGGATTTGCTTGCAGGGTATAATGTATTATTTGTATTCCCTTCTCTCCTTCAGGGGTCAGAGATCTGTCTTCAGAACATGGACCCTCCTCTCATCTCCTACTATATCCCCTGCTTTCCTATCTTGGACCTAATTTTATATCTTTCAAACAGAAACCAAGAGCCATCATTTGTGAAGTGGATGATCTTCTTTAGGTGCTTCCCGAAACCTCCAAACATGTAACATGTCCTATATATGGTTTTAGAATATCTTGGCAATTCACCAGGAAAATGGCAGTCACTTTTACAGTTAAAGAAGCATATTCTCAATTCTACTTTAGAAATAGTATAACATATTGGACTATAGAAACAGAATGGCCCATGGACTCTGAAGTCATACTGCCTGAGTTCAAATCCTGGAGTATCTGTGACTTAACAGCTGTGTGACTTTGGACATCTGTGTTCCCGTCTCTAGAATGTGGTTGGGAACACTACCTACCTGAAATGTAGCAAGTATGAAGCTCTCAGCCTGACACAAAGGGAAAACTTTAGTATTTCTATTTATTATTTATTTCTATTCCATCTTTATTGGATCTTTAAGTTTTAATCAATCTGTAGACGCTAAGCCAAATTGTATTCACGTTGACTTAACACAGAAACAAAAGTATCCTGTACCTCTCAGTTGGCCTATAGAGTGGCTGTAAGCTTGCTAATTACAGAAGCAGACTGGCAGGTAATTATACTTTCAGCCTTTGTCAGATAGCCTCAGGGTCACTTTGGAAAGGCAGAATCCACAGAAAAGGGAATAATGACCAAGAGAAGAGAGCTGAACACTTGAGTTCTAGGAGGGTCAGTAGGAAGGGAGACACTCAGTATTTCTGAGAATCTAAATAGAAGCTGGAGCAGAGGTAAAGAAAGAAACCAGATTTGGGACAGTCTTACAGAAGACAAAGCAAGGTATAAATAACTGAGAGTCAATTCCTAGGCTGGTTGATAAGAAGTCCGGGGTCTCCAAGGATAGAGGGGTCTGGAATTCTCAAGGAGGAGGAATGGATAATTTTTTTTCCCCCTCTACATTCCTTAGGATTATATAACAATAATGTATCCTGCTTGAGGACAGTTTCTGGAAAAAACCTTCTGGCTAATCCTGTAGTCTTAAAATGTAAATTATGGGAGTGGGTCTAGTAAGGTCTTTACAACCTCCAGACATTCTTTTGATTCAGTGCAATAACTAATTAAAAGGACATAACTCCATTGCTAACACTAGTGAGGGGGTACTCTTTCTGCCCCCTTCTGATGTCTGTTAGAAGCTTTCCCTATCCCTTTCATACTTTAATAAAACTGTATTTCACAAAAGCTCTGAGTGGTCAAGCCTCATCACTGGCCCCGGATTGAATTCTTCTCCTCCGGAGGCCAAGAATCCTGGCATCTTTCGTGGTTCAGCAACAACCTTTCATAAGGGTGAGAAAAGCTGTTTCTCTGGCAAAAACTCAGATGAGTTAAGTTGCCTGCTAAAGTCACGCCTCCACTCTAAGGTGGTAACCTTTGTGTGCCAGTGCAGGGGACAGCACCTATTCTGCATGAGATGGGCCATTCACACCTTTTTTCCTCCAGACAGCACGTGGGCTAGCCTGCTCTCACAGTTTTAGAATGTAAGTCATTACATGAGTAATTTCTTTGTGTGTAACATTCATTTTGACATTTTGTTTTGAAATAATTGAGGCTTACTGGAGAGGTGCAATCTTTGTGGATCACTCGTTCAGCTTCTCCTAATGCTAACACCTTACGTGCCTACTGTGCAATTACTAAAATCAGGAAATTTAATAATAATGCAGTCCTATTAAGTAATCTACGGGGCTGAATTGAATTTTGCACGTTTTCCCACGATCAGTATGGCAAAGTGTAAAAAATTTACCGTATTTTTCTTTGTTTGGGTGGCAGAAAGAGGGAGAGTGAGTCCCTCTGATTTTGTGGTTCCCTTTTTTTGTGTGTGGTCCTTTTGGGGTCCTGTCTTTTCTTTACCCAATCTTTTTAAAAGAGGCTTCTTCCTGCCTGCTTTTTTTTTCTCCCCCAGAACTAAGTGCTTTGAAGATATCCTTTCAAACCATGCATCCTTCTTCATTGGCCACATAGCTTGTGCAGTCCAGTTCCCCAACCAGGGATTGAACTTGTGGCCCCTACAATAGCAGCCTGGAGTCCTAACCACTGGACCACTAGGGAATTCCCTAACCACATGTGCTTTTTAACACCTTCCCTTGACTGTAATTTATTTCATTTGGTCACCTGGGTTTGCACGTTCAGACTCGGGGCAGGTTCAGCATTTTTGGCTGTGGTTTTAGATCACTCCTTGCCCTGTCAGCACCTCCCCTCTTCTCTCTTCCATGCGGTTTCTCTGCATTTGCCTTTCTTCACAGCAAAGCCTGGCAATGAAGTGGGGATGGGAGTGAGCAAAAGAGGACAGATGCTAGGATTTAAGGATTAAAGGGCAAATGCTAGAATTGAAGAGATATAATGATTTAAATATATGAAATTTTCTTTTGAATTCTTCATGACCTACTAGCTAAAGGAATTTTCATTTGAATGTTTAATAGAGAGGACACTTACTGTTAGGCAATGAACATCTGTCTCTCTTCAAAATACATATATTGTAATCCTACCCACAAGGTGATGGTACTGGGAGGTGGAGACTTTGGGAGTTGATTAGGTCACGAGGGAGAAGTCCTCATGAATGGGATTAGTGTCCTTATAAAAAAGACTCCAGACTGGGGAAGAACAAGTGTTATGGGAGCACAGAAAATAACCATTGTATAAGTTCCTTTTTTGTTTCAAATAATAATAAGCTAGTTTAAAGCAAAACAAAACAAAGGACAGCCTCCAGAGAGCTCTCTTTCCCTTCCTCCATGGGAGGATATAAGGACAAGTGGGCAGTCTGCAATCCATATGATGGCCTTATCAGAAACAAAAGATGCTGGCACTCTGATTTCAGATTTCCAGCCTCCAGGAGTGTGAGAAATTTTCTGTTGTTTATAAGCCACCCGACTGAGCGACTTCACTTTCACTTTTCACTTCCATGCGTTGGAGAAGGAAATGGCAACCCACTCCAGTGTTCTTGCCTGGAGAATCCCAGGGACGGGGAAGCCTGGTGGGCTGCCGTCTATGGGGTCACACAGAGTCGGACATGACTGAAGCGACTTAGCAGTAGCAGCAGCAGCATAAGCCACCCAGTCTGTTATAATTGCTTATAGCAGCCTGATCTGACACCTAGTTTGTTGCAAATGGCATTTGAAGCTAAAAGTCAAAGTTCCAAGGTCTCTGTTCATATACATCACATTCTACAATTTTTCAGTCATATTGGTTTTAGTGTTATCCATAGTGACCAACAAGAGTTGTGGACTCATCCTTTTTTTTCGCTGACAGTTCAGTGTGTCAGGAAAACTCTCTCCTGAGTGGATTGCATGCATCCCTCAGCTGTGGAGGATTCTGATCATCAGCTCAAGTAGGGGTATGGCTGACCTGTCCTTTGGCACCATTAATTTTCAGATCATCTCTACTGCACCATGAAGATGATGAGAGCCTAAAAGCTTGAAGCCACACTGTACATGACTTCAGGGCCGTAAGCAAGTCATGTTAATGACTGTACAGTCTGTCAAGCATTCTGATGCTAGCAAAGGTCTTCATATTCCTATTGCCAACGATTTAACATGAAATAGGATGAAAAGGGTCACAAGATCTTTCACAAAGTCCATTATGAAAATCTTGATCTTAACCACTTTGGAGATATTTTTTGTTCCTAATGTTACTTTGTTTTTTTTTTTCAAATAAAAGCTTCTCCCATTTATGTTCTCTGTAGGACTTTTGTTCCAACTCTCTCCTTTTAAACCACTGGAAAGTGGTTCTCAATACATCCCTACTCCTCTTTCAACTTATATCAATAATTAAAGAAGTGGATTTCTTTTAGCTCTATAAACTGAAAGTGAAATTATATCAATTGTTGGCCTATGAAACATTCCCTTGGGTACTTAGAGAGTTTTAATGTAAGAAGGAATTGAAGTCTCAGAATTTCAAAAGTTCTCTTTGTGCATTAGCATCTGTCTTCCAGATCCTTTATTTTCAGTGTTTCATACGCTAACTTTTTTGGTGCTTTGTTTAAGATTACTCATCACTGTGGCCCTCTAGTCTCAAAGTCAGATCTTCTGTCTTATTTTTCTAATCTTCTGCTCCATTGCCTCTTTAAGTTGTTTCTTGTCATTGGTTACTCCAGAATCTATATTCTTGTTTTGAGATTAAGTTTTAGCTAAGAGTTCTATATGCTTTAGAAAATTATACCAACTCTGCCATTTGTCAATTCATTAATGCAACTTTTATTAATCAAAATGATATAGCATTAATGGATAGAAACTTAGGATGCAGTCATAATAGCTGTCTAAAGAAAATCAATCTAGGAGAGTAGAGAAAAAATATTAGAATACTACAGAGAGAGCTATCATTGAGGTATGGACAAGGTAGTGTGCAATGGCAGAGAAGGTGTAGCAAAAAAGATAACCTAAGTTAGCCAGAGGGGGTCAGGTGAGCAATCAGAAACCTTACAAGGGAGGTGGCTTTTGAACTGAGTCATGAAAAATCAGTATGAGTTCAATAATAAAGTCCTTTATCCATCTACTAACGCTTTACTTTTGGCAAAGATCTCTCATCTTAAAACATCTTTTTTTTTTTTTATTTTTATCCTTTATGTCTTTCTCCTGTTACCATCCTATTTCACTTTGTCTCATCAGGACTCACCTTCTTGGGAAAACGGTTTATATCTGCACTTTCTATTTTCTTAACAACCAATCACTCATCCATCACAGCTATCCAGGCTGTGCTCCGGCCACTGCACAAAAAACTACCTGTCAGCTCTCACAGATGACATCCTAATTGCCAAATTCAATGGCAACATTTCTCTCCTCTTTCATTTGACCTTTCTGTATCATCTGGCATAGGTTATCATTTCCTTTCGTGAAACTGTCATCTGTTAACTTTCTTGCTATCACTTTCTCTAATTTTCCCCACTTCTGGAGGGTCATGTGAAAAGTTTTCTTTAGGCAATTTCCCTTCCTCCTCATACTACTGCTGCTGCTGCTGCTGCTGCTAAGTCGCTTCAGTCGTGTCCGACTCTGTGCGACCCCATAGATGGCAGCCCACCAGGCTCCTCCGTCCCTGGGATTCTCCAGGCAAGAACACTGGAGCAGGTTGCCATTTCCTTCTCTGATGCATGAAAGTGAAAAGTGAAAGTGAAGTTGCTCTGTCATGTCCAACTCTTAGCGACTCCATGGACTGCAGCCTACCAGGCTCCTCCGTCCATGGGATTTTCCAGGCAAGAGTACTGGAGTGGGGCGCCATTGCCTTCTCCACCTCATACTACTAAAACTAGATAAACCTTAGTTTTTAGAAGACAGAGCTAGGGTTCCCTTGATTCACTAATTTGATACTTCAATAACAGCTAAGTATATGATACAAATCTGTAGAAATGAGGACTGAACCTGTGTTTCTCTGGTCTGGAAAGTCAGTCTGTAGAGGTATCATAATTCTGATACTAGTTGATCCATATGTAGTGTCTATAAGGAATCTACTGTATGTAAGATTCCAAGAATAAAGAGAATGTATACATTACTAGTTAACAGATTATATGCCAATATCAATTAGGGGTTATATTTCTTTTTTCTTCCTCTATTAATATTCACAGCTGCCTTCTTGGTTGGGCAGAGATAATTTTATCTTGGCTTATATATCTATATTTGCTTTTGTTAAACCCATTGGTTCTTTGGTTTTTTTTTGTTTGCAATATTTCCAGAAGTAACTATAAACTCAATTCCTGTACAATCTTCAATCATGTAATATTTCCTTCTTCTGTGTCACTAAGAATGGTGTTGAATTAGAACCGGATGGTGATCCATCCTAATAGAGCTTCATTAGACACTCCTCCCAAATTTGGGTGAGCCTGTTATTCAGTCCCCAGAGACCCAGCATCCTCTTACCCACATTTCATCAATAACTACTTTAACCAGATGGTCATTATTTTCAAATTTCCCACATTTCTTTCCTTCATTTTTATCTTTAAAAAACAGCTATTTATAACCCATTATCAAAGGCTCATTGATTTTTATGTCCCTCCCTATCTGTTAGCAGGCCTTTATTTTCTCTGCCTTCCTTTTTCTTTCAATATTTAAAAACTCAGTAACTCAGTCGGTGTGTTTCCCTCTGCCAATCCTCCTCTCTGGAAGTTTCCTTTCTCTGATTCTAATTTTTTTTTTTTTCATTTTGGGAATAGATGTTTTTCTGGAATTATCTATCCATTCTTTTGGTTCTTGTCACCTTCAAAATCTAAAGATGGAGAAACTGATACCAGAATTTTTATCTCACAGTAAGACTTGAAAATTCAAGGGAATATATTAAATAATTGCTTTCATATACTGAACAATAATAGGTAGAACAGGACTGTGGATCTGAGAGGAAGGACCAGACAGAGTGAGTCCTCTGAAGACCATGGCTTTCGATCTGAGTCTACTCCTTGGACTCTAGCACAGGGAGTCGTACTCAAGGATATCACAGGAAGAAGGCTTCTTTGAATACACAGAGATCAGACACTGCAGAAACTGAAAACTGTGGTGCACAAGGACAGAGGGAATGGAACTCAACAATATATACTGCGGTTCTCTCTAGTCTCTGAATACCAAGCTGTGCAAGCACTGGTTCCAGGAGAACCTATGCAACTTGGCTTTATTAGAAACATGCTAGTTCCAGGAAAACTGGCATGGAACAATCATCAAGAAACTAAATTTAAATCATTTCCAGATCTCAAAAGGGCTTAAAGATAACCGAGTGCCAATAAATCTATAATGGAGAGACCTTGTTAAACACTGGCATTAAGCAGGGAGACAAGAAGGGCCACACTTCAGTGGCAGGGATCAACCAGCCCTGGAATAAAAACTACTGCAGACAAGCTCTAAAATAAATACGCCTATCAATAAGCAAACTCAACTGGCTGATAAAAGACAATTCTATTCTAGATGGAATTAGCAGACTAAACTTCAGAACAGTATCAAAGATCAATGAACAGGAAGCCATTGAGATAGAAATCATCACACTGAACTATTCAGTTAAGAGGGGAAAAAAGCCTGAAATATATAAACAGAAGCTTTGAGACATGTGGGATCCTATCAAGGTGATTAGAATTGGAGTTCCAGAAAGTAGAGGGTGCAGAAACAAAGTTGAGTAAATAAGGGTCATTTTTTCCCCAAAATTAGATGAAAAACTTTGACTTAGATATCTAAGATATTTAGTCACATGCATTCTGTCAATGTGATGGAATATATACTCCTTTAGCATTCTTGGAAAATATCTGTAAACATAAGATCAATGTATAAAAATCCACCATATTTTTATATACTGGCAATGAAACTTTGTAAACTGAATGATTAAAACATACCACTTAAAGTAGCTTACAGTAACATGAAAAGGTGAGATACAAGTTAAAGCTACAGGCGCCAGACCTGTACAATAAAACAACACAAGGTCGTTGAGATAAATCAAAGACCCAAGTAAATGTAAAGACACACCATGGTTATTAGTTAAGATGTTTGCTTCCTCCAAAAAGATGAGCTGACTCATAGAAATTCGATTTAAAATGCCAGCAGGCTTTTAAAATTGTAATTAATTATCATTATTTAATTATATTTTAAAATATTTAATTATATTTTAATTGAATATATTTAATTATATTAATTAATAATTAATTCATTATATTTTGTAGAGTAAGGGAGTAGGGCCTCCCAGGTAACTCAGTGTATCCACCTGCCAACACAGGAGACATGCATTTGATCCCTGGGTGGGAAAATCCCCTGGAGGAGGAAATGGCAAGTCACTCCAGTATGCCTGGGAAGTCCCATGGACAGAGGAGCCTGGTGGGCTATACTTCATGGCACTGCAGAAGCAGGACAAAATCAGTGACTAAACAACAACAACAGAGGAAAGGAGTGGAAAATGAGCAGCTGATTCTAAAAGTTGTATATTCAAAACTAGGTCACAGGAACAAAAGCTGTCCATTGTAAGAACTGATGAGGGAAAGGTCAGGTCAGCATAGGCATCTTAATATATTTAAATTACATTTCTGGAAGCTTGTGGAAAGAATGGTAATAAAACTTTTTAGATATCTGCAGATAATTTTTAAATATTCATTTACTATTGGAGACCATTTTCCACATTCATAATTCTCTTTGCATATTTTTAAGCATAAGCCTCTGTAACAAGCATTGTATATGGAGAAACATGATACACAAATGGGAATATAAGCTCTGAATATTTCCAATTTGCCCATTTTAAAGGGTCTACATAGTACTATATGTAAAGCTATTTACTTTATTCACAATGAATGTGAGATTAATATTTATATTTTAATAAAAATCACTTGTATGTGGGCAAATCATTCAGTTACTGTAAGACTACAATCTCAAGACCAAATATTACTTACAAGTAACAGTAAGTGAATATGAGCTTCCCAGGTGGTGCTAGTGGTACAGAGACTGCCTGACAATGCAGGAGACACAAGAGATGTGGGTTTGATCCCTGGGTGGGGAAGATCCCCTGGAGGAGGGCATGGCAACCCACTCCAGTATTTTTGCCTGGAGAATCCCATGGACAGAGGAGACTGGTGGGTTGTAGGCCAAAGGGTCACAAAGAATCAGATGTGACTGAAGCAATTGAGCACATATGCACTAAGTTAACATACCACCAATTTACACCTGGATATTGTTCTGGAAATGTCTTCTGTTGGCTTACTTTTGATTCACCAGGAGAAACTTGGATTTGCAGTGTTAGATGTTTGAAGGAGACAGAAACTTAAATGGTTAGAACTGGACATGGAACAACAGACTGGTTCCATATAGGAAAAGGAGTACGTCAAGGCTATATATTGTCACCCTGTTTATTTAACTTCTATGCAGAATACATCATGAGAAATGCTGGGCTGGAAGAAACACCAGCTGGAATCAAGATTGTCAGGAGAAATATCAATAACCTCAGATATGCAGATGACACCACCCTAATGGCAGAAATTGAAGAGCAACTAAAAAGCCTCTTGATGATAGTGAAAGAGGAGAGTGAAATAGTTGGCTTAAAGCTCAACATTCAGAAAACGAAGATCATGGCATCTGGTCCCATCACTTCATGGGAAATAGATAGGAAAACAGTGGAAACAGTGTCAGACTTTATTTTTTGGGGCTCCAAAATCACTGCAGATGGTGATTGCAGCCATGAAATTAAAAGACGCTTTCTCCTTGGAAGGAAAGTTATGACCAACCTAGATAGCATATTGAAAAGCAGAGACATTACTTTGCCAACAAAGGTCCGTCTAATCAAGGCTATGGTTCTATGGTTTTTCCAGTGGTCATGTATGGATGTGAGAGTTGGATTGTGAAGAAAGCTGGGTGCCGAAGAATTGATACTTTTGAACTGTGGTGTTGGAGAAGACTCTTGCGAGTCCCTTGGACTACAAAGAGATCCAACCAGTCCATTCTGAAGGAGATTAGCCCTGGGATTTCTTTGGAAGGAATGATGCTAAAGCTGAAACTCCAGTACTTTGGCCACCTCACGCGAAGAGTTGACTCATTGGAAAAGACTCTGATGCTGGGAGGGATTGGGGACAGGAGGAGAAGGGGATGACAGAGGATGAGATGACTGGATGGCATCACTGACTTGATGGACGTGAGTCTGAGTGAACTCTGGGAGTTGGTGATGGACAGGGAGGCCTGGCGTGCTGCGATTCACGGGGTCGCAAAGAGTCGGACATGACTGAGCCACTGAACTGACTGACTGAAGTAACAAGATAACAATCAGAAAATTTTCTAAAATATTTCCAGTAAATTATGGCTACATGATGAAAATAATACATAGATATTACTTTATAGCTTTAAAACCAGTAGACTAGAAATGTGAGTCCCTAGATATCACCTACCCACCTACCCTTGACCAAGTTAAATTGTTTTATTTATACTTGAATTTACAAAACATTCTTGGTTTCTATGATTCACTCCTTTGTTTGACCTGTATGATTTAATATTTTTCCCAGTAGCAATTATTTCCTTTGACTGGAAACAAAATGAATTAATTATTTTGGATGCCGTGCTGTAAAATTCTATATTTATTTCTGACTATTAGGAATAGAGAAAATATCATAGCTTCAAGTCTGTATTTTTTTGAATTGGTAATTAATAATTAGGCAGAATCTCTGAATTAGCTCAGAAATATTTTTCACTGTTATAATGTAATTAGACATATCTTAGGAGTATATCAACCTTTAAAATTATTTATATTATTTTATTGTATGTACATAACTGGCCTTGTTTCTCAGATATTAGCTTTTGAATTATCAGATTAGTGGATCTAATTGTAAAGTCCAGTTATTCATAATTATACAAATTCCCACTGAATTCGTTAGATTTTATTAAATGTTTATAACTGAAGAAACAAAACTGAAAATTGTCTCCTTTTAAGGTAGTGCTTTCAAAAACCATTAATCAGCATATTATATTGTAAATGACACTAGCAAATAGAGACTTCAAGTAAGAACAATAATTTGTTTTCCCTTGGATATTTTATGTTTTGATGAAATAGAATGAGAGCTCTACCAAATTACATTATAGGAATCAAACAGTGTCTACTAGATGTTAGTCTACATTTTGTGAAATTATTTGGCTAACATTGTTAAGTTTACTACTGTCATGATTTAAGAACTAAGAAAAAGCATAACAGCTGAGAAGGAAATGCTATAGGTTGATTTTTAGAAAAGATGATGTGTGGATATGGGTGTCCTCCTGAGCATTCATTCATTTGTTGCTGTTCAGTCGCTCAATTGTGTCTGTATAGCTTTACGACTCTTTACGACCCCATGGACTGTAGCCCGCCAGGCTCCTCTTTCCATGGGATTTCCCAGGCAACAATACTGGAGTGGTTGCCATTTCCTTCTCCAGGGGATCTTCCTGACCCAGAGATTGAATGTGCATCTCTTGTGTTTCCTGCATAGGCAGGTGGATTCTCTACCACTGAGCCACGTGGGAAGCCTCATTCATTCATTGATGGCTATTAAATATGTCCAAAGCATCACTGGTTCATTAAAGAGGTTATGCAGATAAGCATCCTTCCCAAAAAACCTTATAGAATGTATATTAGTTTTTTTAACAGAAGAAATAATTTCAAATAAAAATTATTTACACAGAATTGCATAAAGAGTAAATGTCAGGAACAGGATTTGACACTGGATGTGTTTGCCATGTCAAACTGAGTTTAAAATCTTAAATTGCACTCTTTGGATAATTATTTTATCCCAAGTTTTCCTCCCCTAATCAGTTCAGTTCAGTTCAGTCTCTCAGTCATGTCCGATTCTTTGTGACCCCATGAATTGCAGCAAGTCAGGCCTCCCTGTCCATCACCCACTCCTGGAGTTCACCCAAACTCATGTCCATCAAGTTGGTGATGCCATCCAGTCGTCTCATCCTCTGTCGTCCCCTTCTCCTCCTATCCCCAATCCCTCCCAGCATCAGGGTCTTTTCCACTGAGTCAACCCTTCACATGAGGTGGCCAAAGTATTGGAGTTTCAGCTTCAGCATCAGTCCTTCCAATGAACACCCAGGACTGATCTCCTTTAGAATCGACTGGTTGGATCTCCTTGCAGTCCAAGGGACTCGCAAGAGTCTTCTCCAACACCACAGTTCAAAAGCATCAATTCTTTGGTGCTTAGCTTTCTTCACAGTCCAACTCCCACATCCATACATGACCACTGGAAAAACCATAGCCTTGACTAGAAGGACCTTTGTTGGCAAAGTAATGTCTCTGCTTTTGAATATGCTATCTAGGTTGGTCATAACTTTCCTTCCAAGGAGTAAGCGTCTTTTAATTTCACAACTGCAGTCACCATCTGCAGTGATTTTGGAGCCCCCCAAAATAAAGTCTGACACTGTTTCCACCGTTTCCCCATCTATTTCCCATGAAGTGATGGGACCAGATGCCATGATATTCATTTTTTGAATG
Organism: Bos mutus; assembly: GCF_027580195.1. Lineage (NCBI taxonomy): Eukaryota > Metazoa > Chordata > Mammalia > Artiodactyla > Bovidae > Bos > Bos mutus. Next base: position 12,052,983 of record NC_091640.1, on the reverse strand, counting down.
TTGAGCTTTAAGGCAACTATTTCACTCTCCTCTTTCACTTTCATCAAGAGGCTTTTTAGTTGCTCTTCACTTTCTGCCATAAGGGTGGTGTCATCTGCATATTTGAGGTTATTGATATTTCTCCCGGCAATCTTGATTCCAGCTTGTGCTTCTTCCAGCTTCTACATAGCATTTCTCATGATATACTCTGCATAGAAGTTAAATAAGCAGGGTGACAATATACAGCCTTGATAAAACAATAAAATTTTGCCAGATTCAATTTGAGCTAATAACTCGAAGAGGAGGCAGGTCAGACCATCACCAATTATAGTAACATATATAGACAGTATAAATATTATGTACACTTGGATTTTAAAATTCATTTATTAAATATTTGCTGAATACCTGCTATGTACAGGCATATATTAAATATAATAAATAATTTAAAGTATTTATAGTTAATATATGCATCATATTTTAGTTAGCTAAAGTTTTCAAAAACATTAAAATGATGTAAAATAGTTTAGAAACCTTTCTCTTTCCTTGTCTCTTAAAGCCTTTTCCGCACTGGAGGAAACCAGACATAAAATTTTGGTGTATATTATTACAACTGCTTTCTGTGGTTTTACCACCACATAAACAATATTTGCATTCATTTAACATTTATACTGAATTTATACACATATATACATATACATACAGAAATGAAATCATTAAATAAAATCATGATTTTGTTTGGTTTTCTGAAACTTGCTTTTTCTACTTAAAATACACCCTTGCTGTCTTTCCATGTGAGTACATAGAGTCTATCATTATTTTAAACTTACTGTTTTTAACAGCTTCATTGTAACCTTCTATGAGAGTATGTCCGAATGTTTCCAATTTTTCACTATTCAGTATGGGGCTGAAATTTTTGTGCTCATTACCTGGTGACTACAATTCTTACTTCATAGATTCCTGGGGTTTCACCAATGTGACTGGCAGGACACACAACCCACCCCTGGAAGCAGTCTCTCAGAAAACACGAGAAATTTCCCACAAATGAACTCCGAGTACTGAAAGTCCACACAAGAACCAAGTTAGTTCTGAAATCATCATTCACAAAAATGCAGCTAGGCATGAGTACTGTTATCTCTTTTTTTAATTTACCCAGGAAACCTGACCCGAACCATTATCTAAAGTAAGTCAGTTTCTGCGTCATGTCTCCTCCGTATTTTGTACGTGGTTGTAAAGTACTGGTCACATAACTTGCTCTTCTTTTTCTCTTTTGGACAATTCTTTTCTACTCCTTCTCCTAAACTATTGCATTATTAAGGGTGAGACTTGCCTTGTTTATCTGAGTTTCCCAAACACTAAGAATAGTGCCTGTGATAGTGGTTCTCACAAAACCACTAAATTGTTGTTGAATGAATGTGTGTTACATTCACCAATTCTTTATTTTTATGAAATGGAATATAGTACTTTAATATTATACAAAACTATAATAATTTGGTTCATCATCAACATTTGGAGAAGGCAATGGCACCCCACTCCAGTACTCTTGCCTGGAAAACCCCATGGACGGAGGAGCCTGGTGGGCTGCAGTCCATGGGGTCACTAAGTTGGACACAACTGAGCAACTTCACTTTCACTTTCATGCATTGGAGAAAGAAATGACAACCCACTCCAGTGTTCTTGCCTGGAGAATCCCAGGGACGGGGAGCCTGGTGGGCTGCAGTCCATGGTCGCACAGAGTCGGACACGACTGAAGTGACTTAGCAGCAGTAGCAGCATCAACATTTGATCTATCTATACACTTTTTTTTGTTGTTGTTAACAACCTGAATCAAATTCATTGCTTTCCTTTTCCCAGGAATAAACACACTGCTTATTTTTGTGAAACAAACTATGTGTTATGAATAGAAACAAGACACTTTGTGGTTTGCCAATGCTAGTGCATTGATATTTAGATACCATTGATCTATTGAATTCTGGCAGACTACATTCCAGTTTCAACTCCTTTTCCTAAGTTGCCACCTCAGTTTCCTCAAAGCTCAGATTTCTCTTCTTGAAAGTGAAAATAACTATACCTATCTAGAATGAGTAATGCATGTTTTATTTGAAATATAGCTGAGTTGTATGCCATGTGTCACAGTTTCTGACAGTTAAAGGTTATAATATTAATATAAAACTGCTATTAATTAAAAATAGTATAGCATTATGGATAATAGTATTTAGTAAAATTAAGAATACTTGTTAAGCATTTAGTATACATTAGGAGCTGTTCTAAGAAGAAAGTAAGGAAAACCACTATGACCTAAATCACCCCTTATGATTATACAGTGGAAATGAGAAATAGATTTAAGGGACTAGATCTGATAGATAGAGTGCCTGATGAACTATGGATGGAGGTTCGTGACATTGTACAGGAGACAGGGATCAAGACCATTTCCATGGAAAAGAAATGCAAAAAAGCAAAATGGCTGTCTGAGGAGGCCTTACAAATAGCTGTGAAAAGAAGAGAAGCGAAAAGCAAAGGAGAAAAGGAAAGATATAAGCATCTGAATGCAGAGTTCCAAAGAATAGCAAGGAGAGATAAGAAAGCCTTCCTCAGTGATCAATGCAAAGAAATAGAGGAAAACAAAGAATGGGAAAGACTAGAGATCTCTTCAAGAAAATTAGAGATAACAAGGGAACATTTCATGCAAAGATGGGCTCGATAAAGGACAGAAAAGGTATGGACCTAACAGAAGCAGACAATATCAAGAAGAGGTGGCAAGAAAACACAGAAGAACTGTACAAAAAAGATCTTCACAACCAAGATTATCATGATGGTGTGATCACTGACCTAGAGCCAGACATCCTGGAATGTGAAGTCAAGTGGGCCTTAGGAAGCATCGCTACGAACAAAGCTAGTGGAGGTGATGGAATTCCAGTTGAGCTGTTTCAAATCCTGAAAGATGATGCTGTGAAAGTGCTGCACTCAATATGCCAGCAAATTTGGAAAACTCAACAGTGGCCACAGGACTGGAAAAGGTCAGTTTTCATTCCAATCCCAAAGAAAGGCAATGCCAAATAATGCTGAAACTACCGCACAATTGCACTCATCTCACACACTAGTAAAGTAATGCTCAAAATTCTCCAAGCCAGGCTTCAGCAATACGTGAACTGTGAACTTTCAGATGTTCAAGCTGGTTTTAGGAAAGGCAGAGGAACCAGAGATCAAATTGCCAACATCCACTAGATCATGGAAAAAGCAAGAGAGTTCCAGAAAAACATCTATTTCTGCTTTATTGACTATGCCAAAGCCTTTGACTGTGTGGATCACAATAAACTGTGGAGAATTCTGAAAGAGATGGGAATACCAGACCACCTGACCTGACTCTTGAAAAACCTATATGCAGGTAAGGAAGCAAAAGTTAGAACTGGACATGGAACAACAGACTGGTTCCAAGTAGGAAAAGGAGTACGTCAAGGCTGTATGTTATCACCCTGCTTATTTAACTTCTATGCAGAGTACATCATGAGAAACGCAGGAATGGAAGAAACACAAGCTGGAATCAAGATTGTCAGGAGAAATATCAATAACCTCAGATATGCAGATAACACCACCCTTATGGCAGAAAGTGAAGAGCAACTAAAAAGCCTCTTGATGATAGTGAAAGAGGAGAGTAAAAAAGTTGCCTTAAAGCTCAGCATTCAGAAAACGAAGATCATGGCATCTGGTCCCATCACTTCATGGGAAATAGATGGAGAAACAGTGGAAACAGTGTCAGACTTTATTTTTTAGGCTCCAAAATCACTGCAGATGGTGATTGCAGCCATGAAATTAGAAGACGCTTACTCCTTGGAAGGAAAGTTATGACCAACCTAGATAGCATATTCAAAAGCAGAGACATTACTTTGCCAACAAAGGTCCATCTAGTCAAGGTTATGGTTTTTACAGTGGTCACATATGGATGTGAGAGTTGGACTGTGAAGAAAGCTGAGCGCCGAAGAATTGATGCTTTTGAACTGTGGTGTTGGAGAAGACTCTTGTGAGTCCCTTGGACTGCAAGGATATCCAACCAGTCCATTCTGAAACAGATCAGCCCTGGGATTTCTTTGAAAGGAATGATGCTAAATCTGAAACTGCAGTACTTTGGTCACCTCACGTGAAGAATTGACTCATTGGAAAAGACTCTGATGCTGGGAGGGATTGGGGACAGGAGAACGGGACGACAGAGGATGATATGGCTGGATGGCATCACTGACTCGATGGACGTGAGTCTGCGTGAACTCCGGGAGTTGGTGATGGACAGGGAGGCCTGGCATGCTGCAATTCATGGGGTTGCAAAGAGTCGGACTCGACTGAGCAACTGAACTGAATTGAACTGAACTGAGGAGCTGTTCTAAGTTCTTTAGACACGTTAATTCATTTTGTCTTTATTGTAACACTTTAAGGTAGGCACTATCATATCCTTATTGTATAGATGAAATAACTAGGTCTCAAAGAAGTAAATAAGTTGACCAAGATTATACAGTTAAGTGCAGAAACATTATACAGTAAGTGTGGGCTTCAGATTTAGGAATCAGGTACTGAAGAGGATTTGGAAATAATGACTGTCATTGCTATGTGAACTATTTCCAACTATTGCCCTTCAAGCTTAAAGGTAATTCAGTTAGACCGAACAAGGACCTATTATATAGCACAGGGAACTCTGCTGAATGGTATGTGGCAGTCTGGATGGGAGGGGAGTTTGGGGGAGAATGGATACATGTATATGTATGGCTGAGTCCCTTCACTGATCACCAGGAACTATCACAACATTGTTTATTGGCTATAACCTGCTACACAGTAAAAAGTTGAAAAGAAAGAAAAAAAATTTATTCAGTTAGAAGGATTCTGTTACCTACTATTTTTTAGGGAAAAAAAAGTATAGAAAACCTTAAAGAGATCCTCCAAACTTTTTCTCAACATACATACAAACTTTAGTACATGTGCGATGATTTCCATATTCTCATTCTGGGAAGGGCTTGATGGTAACGTGTGGTGTGTGCTGGTGCCAGACAATTTCCAGCTGAAAATCCCTCCAGAGATAGCCTCAGCTGCAGAGAGCATACTCACCCAGACCCCACTTCCCCTTTGCCCGAGCAGCACAAATATAGGGGCTGATCCTTGTAGAATTGTTGTTCAGCTCCAGAGCTCCCTATGGGATCAGCCAAGGCTGTCATTAAGCTTTCACTGATAGCATCACCGGCTCAATGGATATGAGTTTGAGTAAACTCCGGGAATTGGTGATGGACAGGGAAGACTGGTGTGCTGCAGTCCATGAGGTCACAAAGAGTTGGACACTGCTGAGCAACTGAACAGAACAGATAGCTCTCCTCTTTCCACCCAAGTGTTCCTTTCCTCACTTTTCCAAGTTGGAAGACCCTACAAGCACTCATTAATAAACATTCTGTACAGTGAACATTAAACATTGTGAGCCATGCATCTTGAAATAGGCTGTCCCCTTGTCTTCAAAGTCAATATATTCTCCTGATTTTCTTCACAGTCTCATCTTCCTCCACTGAAGTCTTAAATATTGTTCTATATTAGGATTTATCCAAGACCCTCTCTACACATGATCTTCCTAGGCCTGAATGAGTGAATCTTGTTCATGTTCATGGTTTCAATTACCATGCACACACTGCTGAGTTGCAAAACTACATCTTCAAGCCATCATTTTCCTCCTGTTATCAATATCCACAAGTGGAACTCTACTGGCTCTACTGGCAAACGTTTTCTGTAAAGGCCAAGCAGTAAATATGTTAGGTTTTGTGAGTCATACAGTCATTGTTGCAACTACTCAAGTCTGCCATCAGAGCAGCCACATACAGAAGGAAAATGAACAGTCACGAATATATCTCAAAAAAAAAAAAAAAAAAAAAAAAAAAACCCTTATAAAACAAAAAACAGAGTGTAGGCTAGATACTGTTTGTCTCTTAATCATGTTTGTATCCCTAGGATTTGCAATGTTTGGGCCAAGACAGCCACTAACAAGTATATCTAGATGAATGAAAGCATATTAAAAATATGGATTTGGGAATAAGCTAGATGTATTTAGGAGGAGGAATTGATGGGTATGGGTAGCTATTTGGTGTGAGATAAGATTATATATTCCTAATATATACATAGAATCAGTAAATTATTTTGAAAACATTTGAGTCTCCCAAAACTTAAGGCTTCTAAGGTTTGAAACAACCTTAGGAATTATATACTTCAATGATGAACTGGACTCACATTTTATTTTAGTTCTGCATGATTCAAATGAGTAATGCACTTCCATCAGTATAGCATGTCTAATGAGTTTTCAGTGTAGGTTGGAAGGGGTTTGGTGAACATAAAGGAAATTGGTCCCAAGACCTGCCTACCTGCCCAATTTGGACTCAGTCTAATTATCCCTCCTCATGCAATCCTTCTCACAGCCAAATGCCTCACTGCAATTACTCTCACAGGCATTTTTTTTTTCCTGCCTCTGAATCTTTTCATCTGTTATTATCACTCCCTGAAGTGACCCCTCCCTCTGTTCTTCATTTTGCTTCTTCCTTCTCATCCTTCAAGTTTCAGAGGGGCTTCCTCTGGTTAACTAATTACATGGATACTGAAGTTCTCACCTCTCTAACCTCCTTTCACTGCACCAGATTCCTGTTTAGAATTAATTTTAAGCTGCTAACTGTTGTATCATGTGTTTACTCACTGAAAGGTAGTCTGCATTATGCTGGGTTTAAATTCCAGTTCACCAGCTACTGGAAATTGGCAATGCTACTGAAAACTCACATGCCCCAGATTTTTCTGTGACGTGAAGACAATGATGTGCTTAACCACTCGGGTTTGGGTGAGAATTGCAAGAATTAAAGTCTTTTGAAATTTTTCTGGAAAATAACTCAATATATATTAGCTATGTACAGCACTAATAATGATTATTACTATTATTCACAGTATTGTTAATAGTTATTATTGATATATTATTTATTAATGATCGACAAACATTAACAAAATATTATTATTAATACTATAACAAAATAGCTAGTATTTATTATTTATCTCCCTCACTGGACTAAAACGATCTGTTAGACAAAGACCATATGTGATTTTGTTCAACGCTATATACCTAGTGACTGGCCCTGCGGTGACTGTTGAATGAGTGAGGCAGTCCTAGGAGGCTTCTCCCTGCTACCAGTGGTGAAAATCCTTGGGCTAGCCAGTGTCCAAGGCTCGACCAAAAAGCAGAAGCCTACAGATGATTATGTCTTGCTCAAGTCAGCAAGGATGGAGTAGGAAATTGAACTTGAGAAATGTATCCTGCCTAGGCTGGCCCTGTGCTGGTTTTATTTTACCAACGACTAAATATTTAGGAGATTTTTGACTGCCATGCAAAACTTACCATTTCTTTACCATTGTTCGTTGGCAGAGCAACTGTGCATAGATGGTCTTCACCTCACACATTGGTTCCACTCCAAGTTTGTTCCCATGTCTGTGTTTATGACTGCAGCTTTCAGGACCTGCCCCCACAGATGCCAAAATACTCTAATGCTCAAGAGCCTTATATAAAATGTATGCAATACAGTCATCCCTCCGTATCTGTGGGTTTCACATCCAGTGATTCAACAACCCACTGATCCACAGGAGGACATGGAGCCGGCAGATACAGAGCGCCAACTGTATGAAGTGGCTTTGATGAGCCACTGCTAATGGCCACTATCAGAGGTAGGCCTCCACTAGCTTCTTCTGGTGTGAACATCTGTAGATCTATAAAATTTCACAAATAGTACTTAAAAGTGAGGAAGAAAGCACTCATGGAGAGCGGGAACTGTGTAGTTCATATAAAACCAATAAAAACATTTCTAGTACTATGGGATGGATAGTTCAAACTACATAGCTTACATATGAAATGATAAATATAAATGTGAAATATTATACCGATGACAAAACAGGCACTTAATTCCTAAGAAAATTATTGTGAAAATAGATACCAGAGGAAAAACAGCTTATCTGTTTTGGAAAACAAGGCTGTTACATATACTTTCAAGTATCCTGGTAAACAAACACTCAAGGTTACAACTTACAATGTATTTTTACGGTAACAGTATTTCCCATTAAGCCCAACACAATAAATCTTTTTAAGGCTTTTTGGGATGTATTTTCCTCTGAGCTGTATTTAGCCTTGAACAAGGCATCCTGGTGAAAAAAAAAAAAAAATTAGAAATTGATGTTGAAAAACAAGAGCTTATGAAATCCCATTTTATCTACAAAGAGACAGCAATGAAAAGGGAGAAAAAACTTATTACAACCAATGAAAAATTGTAACTCCTTTGCTACTAAAAATTCCTTTTATTGTATTAACACACTGTCAGAACACATAAACCCATTTCATATAGCAATCAATTCTAAAACAATTACAAAGCTTGCAACACAGCTCTGGAAAAGATCTTAAGAGTTCTGCTGGATGAAAAATTCTCTAAAAATAACAGAACTACATTTTGAAGGGAAGAACCTAAGAATTCCTTTTCCTATGGAAAATTATTAAAAAAATACATATTTAGGGCTTTTAAATAGCAAGTTAGAAAACTCTGATACATAAAAATAGAATTCATCTTTAACATTTAATATCCAGAGGTAATTTCTGTGTGCATGTGGGCACACAATTATTTGTTCTTTCTTTATGCATGTGGCCACTGGGAGTTGCTTTAACTGACTTCTATTTCCTTTTCACATGCTCCTAACTTTTCTTTCCCTTCCCTTCCTTTTCCATTTCCTTTCTGGCACTATGAGAGAGAGAGAGCTCCCTCATCTTGCATTTTTCCAGCCTCAGGCTAGAATCAGTCATTTTTCTTAAATGACCTTGCCTACACTTACTGGAGAATTGTGTCTGGAAACTAAGAGCTGAGTGTTGGTTGTGCTCATTGCCACTGAGATGCCATTATCTTTATTAGCCTCTCTCAGTGGACAGAACTAAAAAAATATGCGTGTACACACAGCCATACATATGCACAGATCTAAAGTACCCAATGCTAATCCAGTACCTCAGAGTTCATTGTAGACCTCCTCTTTCACTTATTTTTAACATTTTTTCTTTCTTTCTTTCTTTTTTTTAATCTGACAGTAAGAAGCCTGGCTACTATAATCTGTAATCTACTGGCTTACTTGATTATCCCTAGGATACATGTGAGGCTTCCCAGGTGGCTCAGTGGTAAAGAACCCACTTGCAATGCAGGAGATGCAGGAGATGTGGGTTCAAACCCTGGGTTAGGAAAATCCCCTGGAGAAGGGAAGGGCAACCCACTCCAGTATTCTTGCCTGGGAAAATCACATGGACAGAGGAACATGGCAGGCTACAGTCCATAGGGTAGTAAAGAGTTGGACATCACTGAATTTGTATGCAGGAGAATACATGTCGTTTCAGAACTGTTAACCCATACTCTTGTGGGAATCAATTTAATAATTAATTTACACTATTTATATATAGTTCTCTTGTCAGCAGCCTTACAATATTTAGTGAAAACATTGCTTACAAAGTTACTTAAGTTATTCCTTTCTCCCCCCATTTCCTTCACTGAAGTCATATCATACAGTTAGAATACATTTAGATTTATATGTTACCATATATGGACTACTATATGTAGTCCATGCTAGGGTCCCTTGACATACAGGTTGATGTTTTTAATTCTGCATACATTAAAGTCCTCTCTGGAAGGTTTTGACAAATGCAAGGAGTAATATACCCAGTAATCCAATTTCATACAGTATGGTTCCATAACCTAAAATTTCTCCTTTGTAATCAATCTATTTCTTATCCACCAACTCCTCTGATGGTTTAGAAAGTTATTAATTTTAGTTTTTTCCTATTAAGAGTGGAGACAATACTCTGTATTATGACCTTCTTCAAACTGATTCCAGAAGTCTTGCCAACTGATTGCTGATAAAGGTTTCAAGGCAGTTCAGTGGAAAATTATATTATTTTCAACAAATTATACTGGAACAACTGGAAATGATATACTCTTTAAAACTGATCATTATTTCATACTATTCTCAAATGTTAACCCAAAATGGAATATAGATCTAAATGTTTAATTAGGAACTATACAATTCTTAGAATAAAATCATTAAAAGTTTGACAAAGACAATGTTTTCTCAGAACACAAATAATAAAAACCATAATATGTATCTATAGATATGTACAGATGGATTATTATATATCTGTATCTGTAAACTTGATTTCATGAATCTGAAATCTGTTGCTTTCTTAAATACATTATCATAAAAATGAAAAAGCAAGACACAGATTAGGAGAAACCATTTATAAGACAGCTCAGATCAAGAATCTGCATGCATGCATAATATGTTAAGTAGACACATAAGTGGCCAATAAACACATGAAAAAAATGCACAGTATTATTACTTATGAGAGAAATCACAGATTAAAATCTCACTGAAATACCACAACAAACAGATTCAGTTCAGTTCAGTTGCTCAGTCGTGTCGGACTCTTTGAGACCCCATGAATGGCAGCACGCCAGACCTCCCTGTCCATCACCAACTCCCAGAGTTCACCCAAACTCATGTCCATTGAGTCAGTGATGCCATCCAGCCATCTCATCCTCTGTCGTCCCCTTCTCCTCCTGCCCCCAATCCCTCCCAGCATCAGAGTCTTTCCAATGAGTCAACTCTTCGCATGAGGTGACCAAAGTATTGGAGTTTCAGTTTCAGCATCAGTCCTTCCAATGAACACCCAGGACTGATCTCCTTTAGAATGGTGGACTGGCTGGATCTCCTTGCAGTCCAAGGGACTCGCAAGAGTCTTCTCCAACACCACAGTTCAAAAGCATCAATTCTTTGGTGCTCAGCTTTCTTCACAGTCCAACTCTCACATCCATACATGACCACAGGAAAAAACCATAGCCTGGACTAGACGGACCTTTGTTGGCAAAGTAATGTCTCTGATTTTCAATATGCTATCTAGGTTGGTAATAACTTTCCTTCCAAAGAGTAAGCGTCTTTTAATTTCATGGCTTCAAACACCATCTGCAGTGATTTTGGAGCCCCAAAAATAAAGTCTGACACTGTTTCCACTGTTTCCCCATCCCATGAAGTGATGGGACCAGATGCCATGATCTTCGTTTTCGAATGTTGAGCTTTAAGCCAACTTTTTCACTCTCCTCTTTCACTTTCATCAAGAGGCTTTTGAGTTCCTCTTCACTTTCTGCCATAAGGGTGGTGTCATCTGCATATCTGAGATTATTGATATTTCTCCTGGCAATCTTGATTCCAGCTTGTGCTTCTTCCAGCCCAGCATTTCTCATGATGTACTCTGCATAGAAGTTAAATAAGCAGGGTGACAATATACAGCCTTGACGTACTCCTTTTCCTATTTGAAACCAGTCTGTTGTTCCATGTCCAGGTCTAACTGTTGCTTCCTGACTTGCATATAGGTTTCTCAAGAGGCAGGTCAGATGGTCTGGTATTCCCATCTCTTTCAGAATTCTCCACAGTTTATTGTGATCCACACAGTCAAAGGCTTTGGCATAGTCAATAAAGCAGAAATAGATGTTTTTCTGGAATTCTCTTGCTTTTTTGATGATCCAGCAGATGTTGGCAATTCTATCTCTAAATAGATTAATTAAAATTAACTTTATTTGTTTTTTTTTTTTAATTTTATTTTATTTTTAAACTTTACATAATTGTATTAGTTTTGCCAAATATCAAAATGAATCCGCCACAGGTATACATGTGTTCCCCATCCTGAACCCTCCTCCCTCCTCCCCTCTCCATACCATCCCTCTGGGTCGTCCCAGTGCACCAGCCCCAAGCATCCAGTATCGTGTATCGAACCTGGACTGGCAACTCGTTTCTTACATGATATTTTACATGTTTCAATGTCATTCTCCCAAATCTTCCCACTCTCTCCCTCTCCCACAGAGTCCATAAGACTGTTCTATACATCAGTGTCTCTTTAAAAACTCCTACTATGCTTTTTGTTGTCAAGGGTGTGGACCAACCTGAACTCATACACTGCTAGTAGAAATATAATTGGTACAACCACATTGAAAAATAACTTGGTAGTTATTAATACTTAAAAACTTAGACATGCATATACTATCGTTCTTTGGTATTTACCCAAAACAAATGGAATTTATGTGCAGAAAGATGTATATATCAAAGCTCCTAAAACTTTCACTTCAATAGTTCAAAGCTAGAAACAAAGTACCTATCATAAGACAAATAGGTTAACTAATTGTGGTATATCCATACTAATTTTTTTTTTAAAGGAGCCAGGACGGGGCGGCGGGGGCACCACAAACCATTGATAACAATGGAAGCATCTCAAAATGTTTATTCTGATTGGAAGAAGTCAGAAAGCAGTGTATGTACGTATGATATATGTATATACATGCCACACGATTCCATTTACAAACAATTCCTCAAAATGCAAACTAACCTGTAGTGACAGAAATGTATCAGTGGTTGCCTGAGGAAATTAGTACTGAGTACAAAGAAGCTTTTGAGGGCGATAGAAATGTTTGCTATCATCATTGTGATGGCTTTACATATTATACACCTACATATCAATAAAACTACAGTTTTCTGTACTTCTAATACGCTTTATTAAAACTGTTCACATTAAACACTTTATTATAAACTTACCGAGTAGGAGATAGTTACTGGAGGGCAGAAGCTGGACCTCCAAAATCCCAGCATATCCTTGGGCCATCAGCAAGACGGTGGCGCCCAGGTTTCGGTTGTTAACCTGTAGCACGTGGTTCGGTGCCCTGAGCCCTACAGGAGTCTTGCCCCTGGGGCTGCGAGAGGCCCACTCTGGTGCTCAGGGGCGGCCAGCTGAGTGGGAGGTTCCGGCTCTAAGTTTTCTTCCCGAAAGGGGGACAAAGATGGAGCTCCCGGGGCTCCTTCCATGGTGGAAGGGCCGGCGGCGTTCTCCAGAGTCTCCCTCGCAGTCTAGCCCCCCGGCCTACTGACTTGCTGCATCTTGCAGGGCCCCTGCTGGTGCTGCTGGACCAGCTTCACTTCCAGCGAAGAGGCTGCTCAGTGATTGTGCTGGGGGCCAGAGCAGCCCGAACCTGGGGGGCTGGCTGCAGAGCATGTGGGAAGCTGAGCGCCGCGCCCAGGGCTCCAGGGCCCCTCGGCTCCTGGGCAGAAGCTCTGCCTTGATGGGTGGACCTCAGCAGCTTCGCAGAGCGGGTCAGCTCGGCCTGATATCCAGTGGGCCTGGTACCACTGCTGTCCTGAGCCAGGAGGGGCAGATGCGTGCGCAGTAGCGTCAAGACGGGCTCCAGAGCCGGGAGTTTGCAGGAGTTCTTACACCTGATGCTCCAGGTCGATGACTTTTGATGCGGGTTCAAGCGTTCTGGGTGCATCTGGTCAGTTGGGCCATATCGCATGCGGCGCAAATTCATTCACAGGTTGACTGGAAAAGCTGTGTTTGGAATCACTGTTCCCCTAATTACAAGTACACGTGGATGCAAACTGGGATAGTTCACTGGCAGTGCTGTTTGGCTAAACAGTTAAGACACCGCCCTTGGAATTGTATCAATTCTTTGTCAGGCAGCGAGATGATTGGGTGAAAAGTATCCGAAGCTCCTCACTTAAAAAAAAAATAAACTGGAGGTCACGTCCGATCAAAAGTTACAAGAGTTGTTTAAAGAAGTTTTCATTTTCCAAATTAGTTCTTAAACTTGTGACAAGTTTCCTAGATACATGCTGCAGAACAAATACCTTTCTAGATGGTCTGGAGGGTAGATGGAGTAGGTATTAATCGCAGACAAGTTACAAATCCTGAGAGTGTTTGAGTTGTTGGAGCACATATGGACTTTCATTCCTAGTGTTGGAAAATGGATCTTTACACCGTAATATGGCTTCAGCTCTTATGAAAAATCCTGGTGGTTCAAACGAACATCCATCCTTCATTCTCCAGATGTAAGAAGGAACTTATACTTCTGCTTATGCACATCAGAACAACAGAGAAGGGCATAGACTCTAGGCTTCACACTGTAAGTAATTTCATTATTTTTGTAGGTTAGTTAATAAATAAGGTGTTTATGTGTTGATGGAGTATTTTATTTCCTGATCTGTAAACATCATCTACCATCAGTTCAGTTCAGTTTAGTCGCTCAGTCGTGTCTGACTGTTTGCGACCCCATGAATCGCAGCACACCAAGACTACCTGTCCGTCACCAACTCCCGGAGTTCACCCAAACTCACGTGCGTCGAGTCGGTGATGCCATTCAGTCATCTTATCTTCTGTCTTCCTCTTCTCCTCCTGCCCTCATTCTTTCCCAGCATCATGGCATTTTCCAGTGTGTCAGCTCTTCGAATGAGGTGGCCAAAGTATTGGAGTTTCAGCTTTAGCTTCAGTCCTTCCAATGAACACCCAGGGCTGATCTCCTTCAGAATGGACTGGTTGATCTCCTTGCAGTCCAAGGGACTCTCAAGAGTCTTCTCCAACACCACAGTTCAAAAGCATCAATTCTTCGGCGCTCAGCGTTCTTCACAGTCCAACTCTCACCAACCACACATGACCATGGGAAAAACCACAGCCTTGACTAGATGGACCTTTGTTGGCAAAGTAATATCTCTACTTTTTAATATGCTATCTAGGTTGGTAATAACTTTCCTACCAAAGAGTAAATGTCTTTTAATTTCATGGCTGCATTCACCATCTGCAGTGATTCTGGAGTCCAAAAAAACAAAGTCTGACACTGTTTCCACTGCTTCCCCATCTATTTCCCATGAAGTGATGGGAATGATGGCATGATCTTCGTTTTCTGAATGTTGAACTTTAAGCCAACTTTTTCACTCTCCACTTTCACTTTCATCAAGAAGCTTTTTAGTTGCTCTTCACTTTCTGCCATAAGGGTGGTGTCATCTGCATATCTGAGGTTATTGATATTTCTCCCGGCAATCTTGATTCCAGCTTGTGCTTCTTCCAGCCCAGCATTTCTCATGATGTACTCTGCATAGAACTTAAATAAGCAGGATGACAATATACAGCCTTGATGTACTCTTTTTTCTATTTGGAACCAGTCTGTTGTTCCATGTCCAGCTCTAACTGTTGCTTCCTGACCTGCATATAGGTTTCTCAAGAGGAGGGTCAGGTGGTCTGGTATTCCCATCTCTTTCAGAATTTTCCACAGTTTATTGTGATCCACACAGTCAAAGGCTTTGGCATAGTCAATAAAGCAGAAATCGATGTTTTTCTGGAATTCTCTTGCTTTTTTGATGATCCATCGAATGTTGGCAATTTGATCTCTGGTTCCTCTGCCTTTTCTAATACCAGCTTGAACATCTGGAAGTTCAACTACCATAAAAGACCATAATTTCCTGCGTTAATCTTTTTTTTAAAATTATACTTCATGAAAAAATTAAATGTATTTCCTCTCCCACCCTTCTTGGTCTAATTTTTGAAGTTGGAGGAACAATGGAAAAGAGGTAGTACGGGGATTGTGATTACTTTATATCAGGTATGTATCTCCTTGATCTCACCAGTGTTTTATTGCTGTTCTATAATAAAATTAATAGCTTCTGTAATGTACACATTAGGAATGCAAAATTTAGTATTTGGAACATAAATTTCTGATTTTTTTCATTATTTAGGAAGTAAATATAGTTTTCCTTAAGAAGAAGAAACCGTAGTTGTCATTGAAAATTACAATAGAAATAATTTTTCAAAGAAAACAACAAAAATCATTACTTGACTTTTCATAAGTTTCAAATTCAGTTTTCCAATCTCTCACCTGTTTCAGTATAGTTAAATTTATTCATCACCTTAAAAAAGAGGAAAGTATCCAATGAAAATTACTGAACTATAAAATTCATATCATTAAATTAATACCAACTTGGATACAATAGTTCAACTTTCCAAAAACTTGAAGGCAGATTGAAATGTTACTCAAACTGAATCGTATAAATAAAACTAACAGATAGTAGTCTAGCTGTGGGACAGTATCGAGCTAGCTAATGCACAAGCTAGCTAATGCAGGGTTTCCCTGATGGCTCAGTGGTAAAGAACCCCCCTGCCAGTGTAGGAGACAGGGGTTTGATCTTTGGGTTAGGAAGATCCCCTGGAGAAAGAAATGGCCACCCACTCCAGTATTCTTGCTTGGGAAATCCTATGGACAGAGGAACCTGGCAGTCCGTGGGGTCACAAAAGAGTTGGGCGGGACTTAGTGACTAAACAACAACAACAAATGCACTTGTAATTAGAGTTTCAAAAGGAGAGTGGGAAAAAGGGAAAAAGCGGGGTGGTGCAGGATCAGAGGAAAAACAAAAGTTACTTGTTTCAGTTGTTAAGTATTACAAAGAGAGAACTTTAGTATTAAAGTTGCTAAGCTGCACTCAGTCACACAGTCATGTCCAATACTTTGCACCCCAGGACTCCAGCCCTCCAGGCTCTTCTGCCCATGGGTTCTCCAGGCATAAATACCAGAGTGGGTTGCCATTTCCTCTTCAGGGGAATCTTCTGGACCCAGGGACTGAACCCTGGTCTTTGTGCCTCCTACATTGGCAGGCAGATTCTTTACCACAATGCCTCCTGGGAAGTTCAGTATTAAAGTTAGTAAGTCTAATTAGTAAGTGTGATAACTATTAGAACTAACATATTTCCTGCCTAAGATGCTTTACTACCACACCTAATTCATCTTCAGAGGCATCTCCAATATAACTGCTTCCACTCCTGCAATAGACATCAATGCCTGGTCATTCCTTTTCATTCACTAATTTTACAATATGACACTGGTATCATTGCCCACTTAACAATTTAGTGCAAGTTTTATTTACATGTCTGTTTCTGCCACTATAAAGCTAACTGGGATAGGGACACTGTCTTGTTTAAGTTTATTTATCTAATATCTAGTACTGTGAGCACTCATGGTTACTCTTAAATGCTTATTTGTCAAATAGAAGAAAGAATATAAGACTCAAAATTATAAAACACAAAGAAGGAAAATGCTGAGGACTTAATAGTATAAACCCCCAATGGATATGAGAAGTGACTCTATAAAGGAGAAGCAGGGCAAATTATTATGTATATTTTATACATTATTCCTGTGATCCCTTAAAATTGATTTAGGGTATCATGGAAAACAGTCCACATTTTGAGCTGTTGGAGAGCAAGGCTTGTGAATCAGAACATATGGGTTGTTTAGTGTTTCTGTCTAAACATGTGTTTCATTGGAGTTCATCTCTTTTTCCCTATCTGATAAGAAGTTAAATTGGTTAGCATGGGTCTCTCATCTATTCTGTGAACTTTAATCTACTTTGGGGTTAAACTGTTTCGTCTTCTCATTTTAAAATAATTTAAAAACAATTGTCTCTACCGTGCAATAGGACAGCTCACACACGGGAGCCTTGCTGACCTGCAGAGAATGTAGTAGGTATCCTTGGAGGCTTCTCCACTGGGATAGGGATATCCCATGAATATGGAGTCATTGTCTGAGATTTTCCTTTTTGGGGAGAGGAGCATGGTTTAAATGCCCCTGTTTGTCTTTTAGGGAATATCCATGTCATGTACTTATAAAAGTTTCACTACAAAATGTGAGACTGGGATTTTTGGGGTGCCATACCATCTCTTGCAGAAAGCAATGGCACCCCACTTCACTACTCTTGCCTGGAAAATCCCATGGATGGAGGAGCCTGGTAGGGTGCAGTCCATGGGGTCGCTAAGAGTCAGACACGACTGAGCGACTTCCCTTTCACTTTTCACTTTCATGCATTGGAGAAGGAAATGGCAACCCACTCCAGTGTTCTTGCCTAGAGAATCCCAGGGACTGGGGAGCCTGGTGGGCTGCCATCTATGGGGTCACACAGAGTCGGACACAACTGAAGTGACTTAGCAGTATACCGTCTCTTGCTTCCTGTTTTAGGTAAATCACTACATCACACTTCGGCCATATGTGAGTAACTGGCATGACCTGTACAGTTAGAAAAAGAAGGCTCATAAAATGGCCTGTTGGTGAGAATGCTAGGTATCAGGTGGAGTGGATTGCTTGCCATTAGATGTTCTTCCAGCTCTAGGACTGTATGATGCTCAGGGATCAGGAATCTCAATGAAATAATGGACATGCATGTGTGCTTACTTGCTCAGTCATGTCCAACTCTTTGCAACCCCATGGACTGTAGCCCACCAGGCTCCTCTATCTGTAGGATTTCCCAGGCAAGAACACTGGAGTGCATTGCCATTCTCTTCTCCAGGGGATTGTCCCGACCCAGGGATCAAGCTCACATCTTCTGCTCTGGCAGGTGGATTCTTTACCCCTGCGCCACAGTGTCCTCAAATAATAACGCTGACTGAACAATAACTTTTAGAGAGTACTAGTATCTAACACTAGTGGGCATTAGGAAGGATAACTATGAAGAAAACTAGTGGAGGTGATGGAATTCCAGTTGAGCTATTTCAAATCCTAAAAACTGATTCTGTGAACGTGCTGCAGTCAATATACCAGCAAATTTGGAAAACTCAGCAGTGGCCACAGGACTGGGAAAGGTCAGTTTTCATTCCAATCCCAAAGAAAGGCAATACCAAAGAATGCTCCAACTACCACACAATTGCATTCATCTCACACGCTAGCAAAGTAATGCTCAAAATTCTCCAAGCCAGGCTTCAACAGTATGTGAACCATGAACATCCAGATGTTCAAGCTGGGTTTATAAGAGGCAGAGGAACCGGAGTCAAATTGCCAACATCTTCTGGATCATCGAAAAAGCAAGACAGTTCCAAAAAAAACATCTACTTTTGCTTTATTCACTATACCAAAGCCTTTGACTGTGTGAATCACAACAAACTGTGGAAAATTCTGAAAGAGATGGGGATACTAGACCACCTGACCTGCCTCCTGAGAAATCTTTATGCAGGTCAAGAAGCAACATTTAGAACTGGGCATGGAACAACAGATTGGTTCCAAATTGGGAAAGGAATACATCAAGGCTGTATATTGTCACCCTGCTTATTTAACTTCTACGCAGAGCACATCATGAGAAACGCTGGGCTGGAAGAAGCACAAGCTGGAATCAAGATTGCCGGGAGAAATATCAATAACCTCAGATATGCAAGTGTCACCACCCTTATGGCAGAAAGCAAAGAAGGACTAAAGAGCCTCTTGATGAAAATGGAAGAGGAAACTGAAAATGTTGGCTTAAAACTCAACATTCAGAAAACTAAGATCATGGCATCTAGTCCCATCACTTCATGGGAACTAGATGGGGAAACATTGGAAACAATGTCAGACTTTATTTTTTTGGGCTCCAAAATCACTGCAGATGGTGACTGCAGCCATGAAATTAGAAGACACTTGCTCATTGGAAAATAAGTTATGACCAACATAGACAGCTTATTTAAAAGAAGAGACATTACTTTGCCAACAAAGGTCCATCTGGTCAAAGCTATGTTTTTTCCAGTAGTCATGTATGGATGTGAGAGTTGGACTACAAAGAAAGCTGAGCATCGAAGCACTGATGTTTTTAAACTGTGGTGTTGGACAAGACTGTTGAGAGCCCCTTGGACAGCAAGGATATTCAACCAGCCCATCCTAAGGGAAATCAGTTCTGAGTATCCATTGGAAGGACTGATACTGAAGCTGAAGCTCCAATACTTTGGCCACCTGATGAAAAGAGCTAATTCATTTGAAAAGACCCTGATGCTGGAAAGATTGAAGGTGGGAGGAGAAGGGCACAACAGAGGATGAGATGGTTGGATGGCATCACTGACTCAGTGACATGAGTTTGAGTAAACTCTGGGAGTTGGTGATGGACAGGGAGACCTGGTGTGCTGCAGTGAGGTCGCAAAGAGTTGGACACGACTGAGTGACTGAACTGAACTGAACTGAGTATCTAACACTTAGTGGCTAGAATTTTTTAAATGTGTTTAAATTCTAACAAAACATGTGCTTATAATACATTTTCCCCCCCTCAACATAATGCTTGTGGCATATATGTTTACTCTCCAGAGTTTCCATGGAAACTTAGCATATGGTTTATTTTTGCTTTGTTTAAATACTTATACTTTTTATTTTAGTAATTTTAGTTCTCCCAGGCAACACATTTATCACTTTATTCAAAAGCATAACCCTGTGTTTAGAGCAGTTGGTTCATTTCTTGCTATTATCTATGTGTCCAAGTACACCGGATACATCAGTCACCTTTCTAATGTGAACATTGCATGGGAGGATATAATTTACTAAATATTAAAGATCTTCAGGTATTTCTTCACATTGTATTGCTAAGAAACATAAATTCTAAAAGCTGGAGTGATTTATCTACTGGTCTAATTTTTTGTTAGTTGCTCAGTCATGTCCGACTCATTGCAACCCCATGGACTACCAGGCTCCTCTGTCCATGGAATTTTCCAGGCAAGAATACTGAGTGGGTAGCCATTCCCTTTCTCCAGGGGATCTTCCTGCCCCAGGGAACGAACCCGGATCTTCCATAGGGCAGGTAGATTCTTTACCATCTGAGCCTCCAGGGTATTAGGGAAGTGAGAGGAAGAGAAGTGAAATGACTTGTGCTGGATCTCACGCCAGTTTGCAGCAGTCCTGGGTGTAGCTCATTCCTTCTTTATGTCTCTTTTGCCATCACCGATAAGTTTGGTTTTCCCTATAGCCTTGTGGACCAAAGAAGACACTGTCTCTGTTCCCCCATTCACAGAATTGTTTGGATGAATAGGAAGTTTCTTGGCAATGGGTGAACTCAGGCTTCTGTCTTTTTCACAGAGAAGTCTGCTTTTGCAAACTGTGAATCACTGTGAAGCAGCTGCGTGCACAGAGAACGCCTGGCTCGGTGTCTGTGCTTTGGCACCTTCTCCCCACCTCCAGCTGTAGTTCTACTTACAGCCACAGTTTTTGACTTTTTTAAAAGGCAGCATGGTTCTACCCAGTAGCATCCTCCTCTTGGAGAGAAGTCCCTTTTTTGGACTCCCTGTGTTGTAACGACGTGTAAGAGCCTGTCTTTATGTTCTCTTTTGTTAAGTTGTAGCTAGCATCTAAAACAGTACTTACTCTTTCCTATAGTAAGCCCATCACTGTGGGAAAGACACACACAATTCACTTTTATCTCCCACTGGAAGTATATACCCTAGCCAACTGGCAACTCTTACAGGCTCACAACTTAGAGTTTTCATAGCCTCACTATGACATGCCCTGTTTTGCTCTTGGACACTGTGGGTTGTCATCATAGTAATTCATACTGCAAAAGAAATCAGCATTAAGTATTATATGGCCCAAATAGAATACAGAGTTTCTGCCTTCTGGAAACTTGTGCTTTTATGAGTGCTACTGTTTAGCAGAAAACATATTATGCCACAAGGTATTCCAACTTTGCTGTGAAAATTGATGAAACCAACAAGGTTGATGAAAATGTTATTTTTCATAACCAATTGAGGAAAATAGAACAGGCAGAGGGACTAAGCAAGTTTCCTTGAAAAATCTCATTCAGAGTACAGAGTGTTGGTTGCTTTCATGTCTCTAAGGCAGAGGTTAATAAAATGTTATCATTTCTCTAAATTAGACTGACAAATGCAACAATTTCCCTTTTCATCATTTATTGTGTCTGGCTTTTTGCAACCCTATGGACTGTAGCCCGCCAGGCTCCTCTATTCATGGACTTCTCCAGGCAAGAATACTGAAGTGGGTAGCCATTCCCTTCTCTAGGGGATCTTCCCAACCCAAGGATCAAACCTGGGTCTCCCACATTGCAGGCAGCCTCTGTACCATCTGAGCCACCAGGGGAGCCCCAAATCTATCCATACGCATTTTCACTAGCATGATGGTGGTTACTCAGTAAAGCAATTCAGATGTACATTTTGAGGTTTTAGAAGCAAGGTTAGGGTTTGAATGTATGACCATATGTTTGATGATACAGTGTTGCTTAAAGATTGAGTGAGTTCTCAAGTCCTATCCTGCCAATTGCCTTTCTTCCAGTGAAATCTTCAAGGGAATTTTATAAAAGGACAAGAGTGAGTGAGAATCAATGTGTGTTTTTTTGTCAACTAGGTAGGTACCAAATTCTAAGGAGCAGCTTGAGACACATGCGTTTAGGTTGGAGGCCAACATGGGCCACTAGTTCTGTTAAGGTTTACATCTCAATTTTGAAAAAGTATAGTCCTCTGGTTCCCACACCATCTTGGAACTTGAAGGAATCACCAGTGTGCTTAAGTGTTCAAATGGAGAAAAACAGTCAGAAATATCTTTCTTAGGATGGTAGACTTGTGTCAGCTTATCTCCATTTTTTTTTTTTAATGGGAGTAGAGAGGAAAGAAACCATCGTTTTCTTTTCTTTTTCCATCGTTTTATGTATTAAGATCTTATTGGGTCTTCGCATCACATAAAGGGAGGCAGTAGGTGGATCAATAGGCAGTAGGAGGCTAGTAAATTCAGATGGTTTCTATACTTGGATATACATGATCTCAAATAATATTCCACATTCTGAAAAATTAGGTTAATGTTTTATCTATTTTAAGAAAATGCAGTAAAGGAATGCTAAGTGGCAGAATCTGATGGAGAGATGTTTTTCTGGAGTAGAGAGCCTCCCCATCCCTCCTATAGAACCACTCTGACTACCATACTAAAACTGATATTCAGGAGAAACATTTTATTATTCCTTCCTTAGAATCATGGTAGTATAGTCATCTTACATTTTGTGTAGTGTACTTGGGTCGTGAATGAGAGGTAGCTTCTGAGGATTTCTAAAATTGCATAAATACTTGAATGTTTCCAATAGTTTCCTTCCAAGTCTTTGCTCTGCAGTTTATGTTCATTGTTCTCAATTCTCTGTTACTTCTCTACATCACTAATAACTGGAAGAAGTCAAAAAAGAAATCCTGAAGTCAATAATGCTAAATGCTAAATAACTCTCATGCAAAGCACAACTCTCTTCTATTTTACTAATAGAAGAACTTCTCAGATCTTCACACATATATTGTTTTATCTCAGTTTACACAGCAGTCTAACAATCAAGATTATACAAGATCTCAGACTGTAGGCAATTAGGATGAACAAATAAGAAAGGGGAGATATACAGAGTATTCAATGCAAATAGCAATGAGTAGCTTAATAGTTGGAAGATAAACCCATAAAAAGCACATGTAAGAATCCTAGAAATCATGGAGTTCAAGTCAGTTACTATAGGAATAAACCAACCCGAGGAGCAATTGACTCCAGATTATCAGACAGTTTGATACACCCAATATTGTCTTTAAAAAATCTGTAAAATCTGAAATACAAATAAGTAATCATTTAACTTCACCTCTGTCTTAGAAATCACCTGCATGTAGAATCATATACTAATATTAAAAATAAATATTATTAGTATATTGCAAGTGTTTCTTGCAATTTAAATCTCAATTTTGAAAAAGTATAGTCTTCTGGTTCCCTGCACCATCTTGGAACTTGAAGGAATCGCCAGTGTGCTTAAGTGTTCAAATGGAGAAAAACACAAGTCTACCAATGTTGTAGGAAGGGGGACCCCATCTAGGGCCCAAAACTGGGCTCTTGTCTAACACTTGGAAATGAATTGTCCAAGGAGACACATGTGCTGACAAAGCAAGAGATTTTATTGGGAAAGGGCACCGGGTGGAGAGCAGTAGGGTAAGGGAACCCAGGAGAACTGCTCTGCCTCATGGCTAGCAGTCTCAGGTTTTATGGTGATGGGATTAGTTTCTGGGTGGTCTTTGCCCAGTCATTCTAATTCAGAGTCTTTCCTGGTGGCTCACGCATCACTCAGCCAAGATGGATACTAGTGAGAGGGATTCTGGGAAGTGGACTGACACGCGGTGTCTCCTTTAGACCTTTCCTGAACTCTTCCGGTTGGTGGTGGCTTATTAGTTCCGTATTCCTTATCAGGAGCTCCTGTCATAAAACAACTCATGCAAATGGTTACTATGGTGCCTGGCCAGGGTGGGCGGTTTCAATCAGTGTGCTTCCCCTAACACCAATATCTCATGGTATAAGGTTTAGTTATTTGTAACAAATGTGGCTAACTTTAATTCATCATCCTAGATAGATGAGAAATTGTGTTTAAGAGTAAAAAGGGGGCTTCAGAAGAATAATTATGAACATAGGGGCCTAACTTCTAAGCCTTTGTTCTAATCCTGGCTTTGATACTAAAATCTCCTGCATTTCAGCCTCTTTACCTAATATCATCTTTGCAAGCATTTAATGCTTATTCCTATCATTTAGAGTTATTTTGATCATTAAGTGATAATTACTAGAGGCTCTTTGGGCTGCCCACTGAGTAATCTAGAGTAGAGGAATAATAGCTCATGGATATAGCTTTTGCAATTTATCTCTAACTCAGTAATATAGGCCTTCAGAAGTAAGCCCTTAGAACCAATCTCATAAAAATAAACTTCCCTATTAGAGTATCATGAACAAACACAAGGCACTGAGGAGCTGACTCTTCCTCTGGCACCCTCTACTCTTGAGCCCGCAGCAGGGCAGCAGCATCTCATGGCCCGGCACTGTGCAAGATGGAGGTTGCGGAGGACACATGCAAGTTGGGAGACTCCTCTTTGGTGACTTGGAAAATGCTTATTTCCCAAATTTAGTCACTTATCTCAGGAAAGAGTCAGACTGAACCGCAAGCCATCATCCAGGCAGACGGTTATGTGCACCAGCACAGCCCTGCCTCGTGACCAAGATCCAGTTCTCTTAGCTCTTTTCCACTAGGCTACACTTCTGAACAAGCCAAGGTTGTTCCATCACAATGTCTCTGAGAAAGGGACATCGCTTTCAATGTCCAAAACCAAAGCATTTTCTCCATTCAGCTCCATTACTTTGCCTAATGCAACAATATTAGAAACAGCAGGAATTAAAACATTATTGCTATCAGTGCTTCTTGCAGTGCAAGGTTGTCAGTGTTCATATTGTTTGTTCTTGTCTTCCAGAAACACTTTACACTTGTTCTTGCTTCTTTTGACACATATTAAGGTGATAAAATAACAGTTTTTCAAATTTACCCAAGTTCTATGATAAATGTTAGATCATTTCTGTTTGACTATTAATTGTTTAAAATTGTCCTGTTTTCTTGCTGCATTGTCAAAATGAGGTACAGATTTACAGCGGGTACAGTTGGACCTGTTATGTAATTTTGCTTTTCATCTTAAAGACTCAGTTTTTTAAATAGAATCCAACAATTTCAGTCACATATTAACGTATTGCTTTATATCCGGGACATACTTACAGAGCAGTTAATACTCCAAATAACTATTTGTGTCCAACTTTTGGTCAAACACTGTTGTCAAAGTGACAGTTTTTCATTTGCAAAGTTAACATGCCCCATTCTTAAACAAACACCTTTATCTCAATAACGGGACAATGAGAGCTGTTAGATGCAACCATACAGTATCCTGGTTGCTGAATATCAAAGTCAAAAAGCTAATTATGTCACCTAAGGACAAAGGTGTGAAAGCAAGGGGAAAACAGACTCAAGGATAAGCACATTCCAAATTCCAGAAAACTTCCAGCTTCTCAGAAGTGCCAAAACGCACATTTAAAAAAAAAAGTGCTATTAAAATATCGGGCTTTCCTGATAGCTCAGTTGATAAAGAATCCCCCTGCATTGCAGGAGACCGTTCAATTCCTGGGTTGGGAAGATCCGCTGGAGAAGGGTTAAAATATTAAGCGTAAATTTGTACCAACCTTGCATTTCTTAAATCTATAGAGACACCATAGTAAAGGAAGGGCGTGTATAAACCTCAGAAACAAAGGATTCTCTATATTATTCTTTTCACTATCAATTTCTGTAATGCATATCATTGTAGATAAGTTGGAATTAAAGAAAGAAAACACTATCTCTGTACTTCTACAATCCAGGAGTAGATATTCTTTGTTAATTTTTTGGAAAACAGTGCTATTTGAGAGCTTATTTTTCATTTATCAGTTATATTTAAAAATTTGACATCTATAGAAATATGTATATACATCATAATATTTTGCTATATATTACTTTGTCTTTTGCAAGCATTAAATTTTTGAAAATTTCTTGAAACTATAATTTTATGTATTTGGATAGTTATTTGTTCCACTGCTTTGCTAATATAAACCTGAGAATCCCTGTGCACACAATGATATGCATAACATTTCTAGAACTAGAACAGTGGATCAAAGAATATTAATATTTCAGGTTTTTGGGGCACATATTGGACTTTTTCTCTGGAGAGCTTATGTCCATTTATGTTTCCATTGGACAAAAATACTTTACCACTTATTTACCTTCATTAAGTCCTATTAACATTTCCTTAGACATTATTTTTTTAAATCCTGGAGTTGCATTTTATGATTTGTATTTTTTAAAACTTATTAAGATGTGTTTTACAACCTAGTACTTGGTCCATGTTAGTGAATGTTGCAAAATATGTATCAGTTCAGTTAAGGTCAGTCTCTCAGTTGGGTCTGACTCTTTGCAACCCTGTGGACTGAAACACAACAGGCTTCCCTGCCACCACCAACTTCCGGAGCTTACTAGAACTCATGTCTACACGATAGACATGTGGATGCCATCCATCCATCTCAGCCTCTTTCATCCACTTCTCCTGCCTTCAATATTTCCCAGAATAAGGGTCTTTGCAAATGAGTCGGTTCTTCGCATCAGGTGGCCAAAGTATTGTAGTTTCAGCTTCAGCATCAGTTCTTCCAATGAACACTCAGGACTGATTTCCTTTTGGATTGACTGGTTGGATCTCCTTGCATTCCAAGGGACTCTCAAGAGTCTTTTCCAACACCACAGTTGTAAAGTGTCAATTCTTCTGCACTCAGTTTGCTTTATAGTCCAACTCTCACATCTATACATGACCAATGGAAAAAACATAGCCTTGACTAGACGGACCTTTGTTGGCAAAGTAATGTCTCTGCTTTTTAATATGCTGTCTAGGTTGGTCATAGCTTTTCTTCCAAGGAGCAAGTGTCTTTTAATTTCATGGCTGCAGTCACCATCTGCAGTGATTTTTGAGCCCCTCAAAAAATAAAGTCTGTCACTGTTTCCCCATCTATTTCCCATGAAGTGATGGGACCAGATGCCATGATATTCGTTTTCTGGATGTTGAGTTTTAAGCCAAAATTTCACTTTCCTCTTCCACTTTCATCACAAGGTTCTTTAGTTCTTCTTTGCTTTCTGCCATAATGGTAGTGGTCATCTGCATATCTGAGGTTATTGATATTTCTCCCAGCAATCTTGATTCCAGCTTGTGATTCATCCAGCCCAGCATTTCACATGATGTATTCTGCATATAAGGTAAATAATCGGGATGACAATATACAGCCTTGATGTACTCCTTTCCCAATTTGGAACCAGTCTGTTGTTCCAAGTCCAGTTCTAACTGTCGCTTCTTGAACTGCATACAGATTTCTCAGGAGGCAGGTCAGGTAGTCTGGTATTCCCATCTCTTGAAGAATTTTCCACAGTTTGTTGTGATCCACACAGTTAAAGGCTTTGGCATATTCAATAAAGCAGAAATAGATGTTTTTTTGGAACTCTCTTGCTTTTTCGATGATCCAACAGATGTTGCCTATTTGAACTCTGGTTCTTTTACCTTGTCTAAATCCCACTTGAACATCTGGAAGTTTATGGTTCATATACTGTTGAAGCCTGACTTGAAGAATTTTGAGGATTCCTTTACTAGTGTGTGAGATGAGTGCAATTGTGAGCTAATTTGAACATGCTTTGGCATTGCCCTTCTTTGGAATTGGAATGAAAATATGTATATTAATTGCATTCCCTGATGGGAATTGTACAAGACTGTTGTTTCATATCCTCACCAGGGTTTAGTTTAACTGATTCTGGTGTATGCATAAAGGAATATCACTGTGCCCTTAATTTGTTTGCCTATCTTAGGTTGCAGTTGTTTTTGAAAGCAGAGCCTAAGAAAATAACTTATATGCATGATGCCATCCAAGAAAGTAAGGATGAAGGACATTTGGGAGTGATTGAAAAATGAAAACCCAATGTGAGTGTGTGTTACAAAATCACCTCTGTGGGAAACTGGGGCTTGTCCAGGACCTTCTGAAAAGTGTAGAGAATGCCACTCAGTATTGTCTGCTCAAGGATCCATGAGAAGAACATTTATTCATTGACTCTAGTCTTCTTTTGGCAGAGGGTTACTCCAGCCTCCTTGAACTCCCACACTTGCTCAGCAGGCTTTTACTAGCATTCATGACTTTGGAGTAACCCTCTGGTACATGGAAATACATGACACCACCTTAAGGCATGATGCTGTCCAAGCAGGGTTGAAACACTTGGATGAATTTAGTGATAAAGTAGGTAGGGAGGAACACAATGCAATTTCAATGATAAGTAATGAGTAAATCAAGTTCTGTGTTTATTGACTGTCTTCTATACAATGAAGCTTCTTGCATGTTGTTTATGATATCATTTCTGTGTCATTTACTTTTAATTTGTAGAAACATTTTATAAATTGCAGTTGCAAGCACTTTATCATTTACTCGTATTGCAAATATTATCTCTTCCTTTCACCTTGCCTTTCTATTTCTTGTGAGTTTTCAGAACAGAAGAACCTGTTTTGATCTAGTCTAATTTATCAAGCTTTGTATTTGTAGTTACTTATTTTCATGTCCCATTTAAGGATTATTTTCCTATCAAATATTTATGGAAATATGTTATTAATAGAAGGCTTTTGCTTGTCTTTTATGATTAGCTATACAATCCCCTTTTATTGATATATCAATATGGAAGGAATGATGCTAAAGCTGAAACTCCAGTACTTTGGCCACCTCATGCGAAGAGTTGACTCATTGGAAAAGACCCTGATGCTGGGAGGGATTGGGGGCAGGAGGAGAAGGGGACCGCAGAGGATGAGATGGCTGGATGGCATCACTGACTTGATGGACGTGAGTCTGAGTGAACTCTGGGGCTTGGTGATGGACAGGGAGGCCTGGCATGCTGCGATTCATGGGGTCGCAAAGAGTAGGACACGACTGAGCGACTGATCTGATCTGATTGATATATCACAGACTAATACATGCAATACATATATATTAATACATAATTTTAGTTAATATCGCATACTACATATCAATATGTAATATTAATTAATTTAATATTAATATTGTGTGTGTTAATAATTAGTACATGTAATACATATATTGCATATATAGACATATATCTTCTGTTCAGACTCCTCCTCCTCCTTCTTTAGAGATCCCTTCTATATTTTCACCCCTGTGTAAGTGGTAGCCTTGAAATTAGTTATTTTCTGACAAGACCCAGATTTCCTTGCCACAGTTATTTTGACTAATTATTGCAGGCTTGTT
The DNA here is from genome assembly GCF_027580195.1 of Bos mutus. Lineage (NCBI taxonomy): Eukaryota > Metazoa > Chordata > Mammalia > Artiodactyla > Bovidae > Bos > Bos mutus. Next base: position 12,023,737 of record NC_091640.1, on the reverse strand, counting down.
CTAAATTATTGATTTGTTTTTTTCTGGTAGTGGGTGCTGTAAAGCAAAAAGCTTGGGTTCTACCAGCAGCTATATTTTCCTTTGTGTTTAAGAGATAATGAGGAGAGACTTGAGGGTGCAGGGGAGGAAGGGAGAGGGAGAGAGAACTGAAAACATTCCAGTCCTAGTTTTTCATATTTCCAAGGCAACCATCCTGCCTTTCCTCATATTTCATTCCTAAATTTGGTTAACCAGTGAATCCCCTTTCCACCTCATCTGGAGTTAGATTTCTATCAATTATAAGAGCAAGATATCTGTGTGTTATTTTTTTTAAACAGAGTAGATTACTAGAAGTAAACACATTGCTTGTAACACATTCACATTTTAAATTTATATTTTATAGCTAATGTCCTCCCAGAAGGTCTTTCATAATTTAATTTCAATCAATTGTATATGAGCAATTTTTTTCCTGTTACAGTTTCAACCACATACATTATTAGCTTTTTTTCCTCTTTTATTTTTTTCTAAAACTATTAGTCCTTTTAATCTCTGTGATTATTGCAACATGGCTAGAATGAAAGAACTGTCAGATTAGGGAAGGTCTTTTTGTTCCACAATCATTTTAATTTTCTTCCCTGACTTAAAACAGTGGACTTTGAAAGTCTTTGGTCTAAAAATGAATGGAGGAACGTGGTTAGGACTGGTTGGGATTGGCCAGTATGACTGTGCTGGTGTTCCGTGGTCCTGGTAGCATAACTGGAGAAGTATAGGGGTCATTATACTCCCTTACGGTTACCAAAGCACAGTCAGTTTTTGAACATTTAAGTAATACTTAAGAGGTTTTGAAATTTTACAATGCTTATTTCATATAGAGATTTAAAAGTAACTCCTGTTTCTTGTCTGATATATTTCCTCTCTGCTTAAGACTATGGCTTCCCTGGTGGCTCAGTCAGTAAAGAATCTGCCTGCAATGCAGGAGACCACCTGCAGCACAGGAGACCTGGGTTCGATCCCTGGATTGGGAAGACCCCTGGAGAAGGAAATGGCAACCCACTTCAGGATTCTTGCCTCCAGGAAAACTCCATGGACAAAGGAGCCTGGTGGGCTATAGCCCATGGGGTTGCAAGAGTCAGACACAATTTAGTGACTAAACTACCACCAAGATATGTTTTACATGCATAATTTTAATAAGTGAATAGAATGCAGAGGGTTCGGTTGGTCTCATGGTAGGCCCTGCTAATAAAGCATCTAAACAATTGCAAACATCAATTGAATGTCTGCATGTTTAAATGGGCCACAGAATTTAAAATTGATAATTATAATGCTTTCACAATAGTACTAGGAAGTACTATTAATTTATTCCCATTTTCAAAATTCTTTTTTTTTTTCAGCATTCTAGACTAACTCCATTGGAGAAGGCAGTGGCACCCCACTCCAGTACTCTTGCCTGGGGAATCCCATGGATGGAGGAGCCTGGTAGGCTGCAGTTCATGGGGTCGCTAAGAATCGGACATGACTGAGTGACACACTTCACTTTCACTTTTCACTTTCATGCATTGGAGAAGGAAATGGCAACCCACTCCAGTGTTCTTGCCTGGAGAATCCCAGGGACAGAGTTGCCTAGTGGGCTGCCATCTATGGGGTGGTACAGAGTGGGACACGACTGAAATGACTTAGCAGTAGCAGCAGCAGACTAACTCCACAGAGATAGATATTCACTTTTCAACAATAGATAGAGAATCAGAAGTAACTGTGCCCTTGTCTGAGAAGGGAAGAATGAGGATATTAATTTCTGTAAGAGACAGAAGAATGTCAAGTCACTTATTACCCTGGAAATGTCAGGTAGGGGCACTAAGAATGAAATATAGCACAGAACAGGTCTGGGCAAGTGTCTTTGTGCAGAAGAAAGACATCTGATAAAATGAGGTAGAAGAAGAAAATTATTTCTCAGGAATATGATATTCAACAGGTAGATAATCCTGAGTTGAGAACCATAGGTCTTCTAGTTAGCTGAGAATTTTTTCACATGTTGGTTGGTTTTCTTTGCCTGCTCTTAAATTGATATATCAATGAACATGAATTTGAGCTAACTCAGGAAGGTAGTGAAGGAAGGGAAGCCTGGAATGCTGTAGTTCATAGGGTCAAAAAGAGTCTAACACAACTTAGCAACTGCTGTTGCTGCTGCTGCTAAGTTGCTTCAGTGGTGTCTGACTCTGTGCAACTCCATAGACGGCAGCCCACAGGCTCTGCCTTCCCTGGGATTTCCAGGCAAGAACACTGGAGTGGGTTGCCATTTCCTTCTCCAATGCATGAAAGTGAAAAATGAAAAGTGAAAGTGAAGTCGCTCAGTCATGTCTGACTCTTAGCGACCCCATGGACTGCAGCCTACCAGGCTCCTTCATCCATGGGATTTTCCAGGCAAGAGTACTGGAGTGGGGTGCCATTGTCTTCTCCAACTTAGCGACTAAACAACAACAAATTGATACATCTTTAAAATGAAGAGGGTAATGCATATTGTTTTAACTTAATGGGGGGAAACAAAAGTATACACATATAATTTAATCATTTATAAATGCAAAGCAATGTGGAACTAACAAGATGATGTTCAGTAGTTAATTAGAAGATGTTTCCTGATTTGGTAGTCTGGAGCTACAGATAATTAACAATTTCTGACAAGATAAACAATATGATTCAGTGACTGTTAATTGAATTATGTCTATGTGTTTGTTACTTCCTTTGTTTGTCTACATCAATTTAAGTTCACAATAATAGATACATTAAAACTCCTTACCACTCTGTGTCTGCTGGTTAAAGGTTTAATTAAGTCAGATTGAATGCAGTTCAATTAATGCTTTTTATCTGGCTGCTGTTTGTTTGCTTGCAGACATTTTTGCTAATGTTTGTAGTGAAACTGGATACTGCCTGTAGGTTTTAGGTGTGGTGATAGCAGTCAGAACACTTGGACCCCTAGGTTCATTTCTGTCAATTAGCGATATCTCACTGAGGCATACACTTGGGGGTATGGTAAAAATAAAAAAAAATAGAGTGAAAGAAAAACAAAAACTAAAAAATAGGAAAAGAATAAGCTTCCAGCTTCCAATAAACAGTATTTTATACATAACCTGCCTTTGTTATGGAAATCTGAGAGGGAGCACAGAGGTTTGACTTTGAGATCTGAAGACTCAGGATTGTTTATGGAATGGGAGGTACTCAATATAGGTCCTAAGATTCTCCAAAATTCTGGAATCAGGTGGGGAAACAGTATATCAGCTTTTTATCATTTATTAAGTATGAATTCAAATGTACCATTTTTTATTCCACTTGAAATATTGAGTCAGTGTCAGCAGAGGAAAGAAAACCCGGTAATGCGTTGGTCTTTTTTTCTTTCTTTAGAATGAATCTTTGGGTAGGTGCAGTAAATCGTTTCATGGCATATTTCATTGAGGGCACTTGAGTTTCAGTTTGTTTTATATAGTCATAGCTTTTTGTGGCAGCCATAGGCCATGAGTCTTAGTTTTGACATGATGAGTCTATAGGGAGAAGGATGTAGTTTGTTACAGATGCCCTTAAGAGAGTTCCCAGCTGTGTACTCTGCCTTTAAAATGGATGCAAAATTAAACTTACCATAATGACTTCTGATGGAGTTGGGAAGAATCAGTCTTAAGCTGTACAGGTACTACAGAAAAAAATGACTTATTTAAACACTCATAGGAGATTTCTGCAAAGATGGAGAATTGCAAAAATGAACACAAAAAGTCTGTCTACTCCATCTTTTTTCATCCTCAAAGCAAACATTAATATATAAGCTTCTGAAAAAGGAAAAGAAATCGTCACTCAAAGCCAGAATGAATGAGGGGAGTGAATGCTTTTCCAAAATTTTAAAATTCAAACAGGAAGTTTTAGAATCATCCAAAGATATTAGATGCTACTAAGAGAAATCTAACTTAGGAGACTCTTTATACCCAAAAATAATTTTTATTTTTAGGTTTCAGTTCAGTTCAGTCACTCAGTCGTGTCCGACTCTTTGTGACCCCATGAATCGCAGCACGCCAGGCCTCCCTGTCCGTCACCAACTCCGGAGTTCACTCAGACTCACATGCATCGAGTTGGTGATGCCATCCAGCCATCTCATCCTCTGTCATCCCCTTCTCCTCCTGCCCCCAATCTCTCCCAGCATCAGAGTCTTTTCCAATGAGTCAACACTTCGCATGAGGTGGCCAAAGTACTGGAGTTTCAGCTTTAGCATCAGTACTTCCAAAGAACACCCAGGACTGATCTCCTTTAGAATGGACTGGTTGTATCTCCTTGCAGTCCAAGGGACTCTCAAGAGTCTTCTCCAACACCACAGTTCAAAAGCATCAATTCTTCGGCGCTCAGCCTTCTTCACAGTCCAACTCTCACATCCATACATGACCACAGGAAAAACCATAGCCTTGAATAGATGGACCTTTTTTGGCAAATTAATATCTCTGCTTTTCAAAATGCTATCTAGGTTGGTCATAACTTTCCTTCCAAGGAGTAAGTGTCTTTTAATTTCATGGATGCAATCACCATTGGCTTGTGGAGGGTTAAAAGTGCAGTACTGAAGAATTATACTCAGTTCAGTTCAGTTCAATCACTCAGTCCTGTCTGACTCTTTGCGACCCCATCGACTGTAGCATGCCAGGCCTCCCTGTCTATCACCAGCTCCTGGAGTTTACTCAAACTCATGTCCATCAAGTCGGTGATGCCATCCAACCATCTCATCCTCTGATGCCCCTTTCTCCTCCTGCCTCCAGTCTTTCCCAGCATCAAGGTCTTTTCCAAGACCATACTCAATGCAAATACTTTTACAAGTTTAAGCCTAAGGTGGCACATTGTTCTAATGCATGTGAGATTATGAAAACATTCTAGCACCCTACCTTCTAACCAGGTTAATTAACGGTTCCTCTGTAAGCCTATGCTGCTTTCCTCTGAGCTGCAAAGGTTGTTTGGCTCCATTACCATACCAAATCCAGCAGCAACCTGTGTGTCTGGAGGTAGGACTTGGAGCAGCCTTCCTAAAAGCTGATTCTCCAAGATTCTGCAAAACACAGGCAGAAACCAGAGCAGTATGCTACCTGCTTAAATATAAACAAATGGGTTCCTGATCTCATCTTAGAAAGGGTTCTGGCCAGAATATCTAGCTTGACTATAAGCTGTGTCATGGTCTTGTGTGCTCACGTCAGACTTTTTGAAACCCCATGGACTGTAGCCCATCAGGCTTCTCTGTCCATGGGACTTTTTTCAGGCAAGAACATTGGAGTATGTTGCTATTTCATACTTCAGGGGATCTTCCCAGCTCAGGGATCGAGTCCACATCTCTTGCATCTCCTGCATTGGTAGGTGGATTCTTTAGCACTGCACTACCTAGGAGGCCTGTTTTCGTACTTAAGCCGATGCTTTAAAATGCTTTGTTTGATGACTGTTTTGGTAGAAAATTTTTTCATAGTTCAAAAAACCGAGTATCTCATATTTGCATGCTCACTAATTTTTTCAATTGAACCTAGTGAATTAGGATCTATTTATTATTTGATTTTTATATATGTTACAATCAAATCTCAGAGAATTCAATGACTAAAACTAGCGTGAGGCAATGGAGAGTAAAAGCTCCCACATTATATCCATCTTCTGTGCCATCTTGCCTTTTGTAATGTTAATTCTAGGTCTTTTAAGGCTTAAATGTATTTAAGTAAAAGAGGATAGGTTACTAGGGAAGTAAATTACAGAAGATAACACTCTATCTGAAACATTAAAAGTGGATAAAGTAACTGAAATACTTAAAACAGATGTTAAATTGAAAAATAAATAAATACAGGAAAGTCACTTTATTTAATGGCTTCCTTAACCTGAATTGTTCTTTAAATACCCACTGCCCCAAATGGGCCTTTATCAGTTGTCTTCTTAATGATAGCCTATTTTAAATCTCTGGAAAAAACTTTGGAAACTAATTTATTTATAAAAACATTTATGTACAGTTAAAACATCATCCTTAAACATACATACATTCACACCAACTCCATATAAACAGTAAAATACTGCAACTTTCAATTATGTAGCACATAATTGAAATCTGAAAGAATTCCATTGCTTAAAATACAGCACGGTGTTATTGTGACTTTAGATTCAAACATGGCTACACAGCTAGCTTGCCTGTAGTTCTCTGGATTTGGGAGCCAAATGTCAATTATTTTAAGTCTGAAGTCATAGGATTTATTATAATAGTGTTATTACAGAATTTTACTGCATTTGTATACAATTTTGTCTTTAAAATGATTTTTAATAGTGAATATAGTATAATACTCATCTTTTTTAAATTAAATAATGTATATTTAGATAAAGAGCTGAGTTAAGTATCTATCTTCCCAATATATAAGAAATATTTTTAATTTTGTTCAGCCTTGTAGAAATGGTACAAATATATTTATAAAGGATTTAGTTACATATTCAGATTGAAAGCATTCATAAACAATTTATTAAAGAACATACATAGCTGACAATAGTTGTAATTGATGTCTTGTTGAATATTAAGGACTTAATATAGAATCAGATACTTAGGTAATAGAGTAAATAAATTGTCAAACATAAAACTTTTATTGCAACAAAATGCTATTTCTTTCTTATAATTTAACATTTATAAGAACACACTGACCTCAAGTATTTTTATTTATTATGTAAAAATTTTTTTAATTCCATGCTTTCTGAAAAATAATAACTATTATGAAGTTATAAATTTCTATTTGCTACTCTTCAGTTCAGTTCAGTTCAGTTCAGTCGCTCGGTCATGTCCGACTCTTTGAGACCCCATGAATCACAGCACGCCCAGGCCTCCCTGTCCATCACCAACTCCTGGAGTTATGCCAATATATATAAAATGGGATTTTGTAGATTGGGATGAAGACAATAATATCAATTTTGGACTTTTCAGAAAAAATAAAATCTGCATTTGATTTTAACCTCATTTATTCTGTTTTTACTCTTCCATTTAAAAAGAATCAGAATTCTTAAGTTTTAAAAATTCTGACATACATGATTAGTCTTCTAACTTATTAATTTTCAATGCTCTAAGGAGCATTAATATCAGTTCACATCTATGTTATTTGTTATTGTTCTATGCCAATATTTGTACTTGGAAGGATAAATCATGAAAATAAATCCCAATATATAAACTAAGAGTAAAATGTATTTGGTACTCAAAATTGTCAAAACTGTAGCTTTCCTGTTTTCCTAAATCAATTTAATTACAAAACAATTAGTTGAATGGTTTGAAATTGTATCCTCTAATTAGAAAATATGTATGCTGCTGCTGCTGCTGCTAAGTCGCTTCAGTCCTGTTCGACTCTGTGCGACCCCATAGACGACAGCCCACCAGGCTCCCCGGTCCCTGGGATTCTCCAGGCAAGAACACTGGAGTGGGTTGCCATTTCCTTCTCCAATGCATGAAAGTGAAAAGTGAAAGTGAAGTGTGTCGCTCAGTCGTGTCCAATTCTTAGCGACCCCATAGACTGCGGCCCACCAGGCTCCTCCATCCATGGGGTTTTCCAGGCAAGAGTGCTGGAGTGGGGTGCCATTGCCTTCAGAAAATATGTATAATAAAAATTAAAACAAATAATTTCGTAAAGATTACTGTCTTTGATACTAAAGGTAGAGTTTCAAACTGATAAAACTAAAACATTTACACTAGAATCAGAATTCTTAAGTTTTAAAAATTCTGACATACATGATTAGTCTTCTAACTTATTAATTTTCAAACTCTCTCAGGTAGTGATTTTGAAATTTATGGCAATAACTTTCCAAATATAGATTTCTTTATAAGGAGCTATCTAATTTATAAGAAGAAATCTGAATTCTGTGATATATATATATATATATATAATGTACTCAGCCTAGTGACAACATATTTTGAATGAACTATTTTTATAGTATTGTAGTGAAAGAGAGGAGAATAAAACAGCAGTTGATTAAAAAAGCACAGACTCTGAGCATTTCTAAATGTATTTTGTGACCTGGAAAATAGAAAAAGAAATGGTCAAATGTCTAAAGGAGGAAAATTTAGGTTTTGAGAATTTTGAAAAAATGTTACTTGATCAAAATAATAATATTTCCAGTGACTAATTCTTAAGTGAAAACTCAGAAGAATTTTGCATTTCCAGGTTTATTCTGATTCCTATAGTCCAGAATATATTGAACATTGAAATGAAAAATATTTATATGCACATGTCAGAAGTATGAAGAGATCCTAAATTTAACTTATCTGCTTATAATTTATTGTAATGTCAGTATATCGACACCATAAATATAGCATCATTTAACTCCTACAAGTTAATAATACAGAAATTATTGAGAACTCTAGAATCATTGAAGAATGAAATTACATGAAGAAATCACATAAAGAAATGTGAAGGTAAATCATTTTGTTTTTATGGTCTTATTGTTGTTCAAATAGACAATAATATATTATAACTTATAAAATTTAATTTTGTGATGATTGATTTTCATCATTAATAAACTTGATAACTGATGATTCTGTTCAAATACAACCAAAACAGACTATTTATATTTAGAACATAGAACATAATATCATACTAAATTTTGGACATAGCTAATAGCTGTGTGTTAGTTGCTCAGTTATGTCCAACTCTTTGCGACCCCATGGACCGTAGCCCACCAGGCTCCTCTGTCCATGGAATTTTCTAGGCAATAAAACTGGAGTGGGTTGCCACTGCCTTCTCCAGGGAGTCTTCCTGAACCAAGGATCAAACCTAGGTCTCCTGCATTGCAGGCAGCTTCTTTACCATCTGAGCCACAGAACATAATACTAAATTTGAAAATAGCTAATAGCCATAATAACTTTAAAACAATAGATAAAACATTAAAAATCCATGTTGTTTTTATCATCGTTTGAGTTGTGAACATTTGCTTCTAAATGAAAAATACATCTAACTCAAAAATTAACATTAATGTCCATGACTTTACACTTATCTAAGATACTGGCTATGTCATCAAAATTTGGATGATAAACACAAAATGATAAATGCAAAATTGGATGGTTTAGGTGTGCTCTTAATTTTTTTAACTAAAATTTTAATGAATTAATTACAGTATTGTTGTTTAGTTGCTTAGTTGTATCCAACTCTTTTGCAACCCCATGGATTGTAGCCTCCCAATTTCCTCTGTCTATGGGATTCTCCAAGCGAGAATGCTGGTATAGGTTGCCACATCCTCCTCCAGGAGATCTTCCCAACCCAGGGTTCAAACTCAGATCTCTTATGTCTCTTGCATTGGCAGGTGAGTTCTTTACCAGTGGCGCCACCGCTATCAGTGTCCATGATCTCAACAAATAAAATAATAACCCTGGGCTTATTGAGGGTAAAGTGTTGATAAACAATTGATTTATAGTAGCTAAAGATCACACTAGAGAGAAGATGTGAACTAAAATTTTTATTGAGTATTTGAAATGAAATAGTGACACTAGATCTGTAAAGCTGCAGATAGCAGCATCTGGCCAAATTCAGATAACCACTTGCCATTTTGTGTTCTCAGACCAGTGGATGTATGAGAAAATGTAAAGAATTGGGCAACTTAGTAAATTTTGATGTGAGGAGTATTTAGCTGAGCATCTGATGACTGGTCCTACTCTCTCTAACCATTTGAGTTTTGAATTATTAAACTGTTTTCCAAGTATAGCTTATTGAATTGCTGCTTCTGATTTTTTGAATGTGTGTTTGTTTGGTTTTTTTTTGAGTGACAGGACAGGGGCCCTAATAATCAGATTTGTACTGTCACGTTCCCGCAGTGATTTGAGCATAGAGGAAGAACACACCTAATGTGTTGTTTTATTTTCCAAGTGAGATCCAGGCACTGTTTTCTCCTTGTCGGGACTAGACTTTTTCTACTGTGTGACCATCCCTTTCTCCCCTCCCCACTTTTTTTATTTTCATCATTTGAAGCCTGGAGCTCTTGAGAATATTTTGCTGAATGTCTGTTCTCAAAGTACTATGAGACTACTCGATTCTAAACTGTGCCTAAATTTTTAAGGTTTAGAAAGATGGTACTTTAAATAGGAAGTAACTTAAAGAAAACAAGCTTTTTAACAGGAAAGCTTTTAAATGAAATCATTTTGTTATTTCTTCCCTAGGAAGCTTAGTACTTTTTCAAAGTCCCTCGTCACCCTGGAGAGCTCCATATTATTCAATATTGGGGATTAAGGTAGTTTAACTGCTTATGGAAATGCAAAGATTAATTGGAGGAGGTGTCTATAAACCCCGTAAAAGCTTAACTCAAATTTTGTCAATTAATTCATGGTCTTATGAAATGAAATGTGGTGTGTGAATCGGCAAAACTTAGAAAGGCCTTGCTAATAGAGAAAGCCTGTTAATAGAGTCCTCACGGTCTGCAGAGTTCATTTCTCAAAGGGGCCTAAAGCAAGGTCAGCGTGACTGGGCTGGGCAAACGATGGGTTCAAGGAGGAACATGCAACGAAGAAAGGTACAGGAGTAATTAACAGGGCATAGAGGGAGGCTGAAGTCTAAACTTTCAAAGAATTGACGTTCTCATCCATCATAGATTCAGGGGACATGCGGCTGTGTGGGTGGCTCGGTTCCCCTGACTGCCAGCGAGGGAGTCTGGGGGCCACTGGGGACACAGAGATATGAGGCCATCAGTTTGGTAAACTGAATATTTCACTTTCTACTTAACTAACACATGGCAGAACCCAGGGCCGCTCTGCTGTGTACCCTTGGAGAGGACAACCCAGATTATTTAGGATTTGTCTCTCTCTCTTCTGCCTAAAAGAAAATAGAATGACTAAGTAAATAAATGCATAGGTGTTAAACTAGAGGTACTGCTGGTTTTGGTCTTAATGAGTTCTTTCTGTGTGTCATATCTCCTGCCCCCTCTCCCAAAACAACGCTGTGCTTCAGTTGGATTTTCCTTATAAGCTGTCTCCTTTCTCAAATCTTCTGAGTAGCAATGCAGAGCATGTGTTCCTGGGTGCATAGCAGTCAGCCTTTGGCCTTTTACGGGGGCTTGTTTGTCAAAGTTCACAGCTTAGCAACATTTACTGCTACTCTAACTTTCTCTGCAATGTTATGGTTGTAATTATTTGGTGTTATTCTGGGAGTTAATTGCCAGGAAACAAAATTAAGGGAGCATGTCTGATCCTTTCCCTCCTCTGAGACTACTGAAAAAAGAATTGAAAAGAGGTGAGCCTTAATATCAATCCAGCATGGACCATTTCTCTTGTCATTGGTCTCGTTGAAGGAGCTCACTTCAGGAAAGTCACAAAGAGGTCAGAGATTTTAAACTGCCAACTTAGAGCTGCATTAGAACTTCCAAGGACTTTCAGTAATTTGCTGTGGATATACTGGGAATCTCGCTCATTTCTCTATCATGAGATTGCAGAATAAAGCCCTGGTTTGCAATGTGCTAATAAGACAGCCACTCTTAGAGAAGGATCTAACTGAGGCATTTTAGTAGTGATTATATTTTAAAACCATTATATGCTAAATTACTAGAAAAAGATTTTAATCATTTGAGATCATTAAATGATATCACTGATAAAATTTAACCGAACGGTGATTCAGACTGAAGAGTGTGTGAAATACATTTTTGGATTGTTAAGCCTGAAAGAGGATCACCTCAAACAGGAAGTTAAATTCAGAAGGGTGTATGTCTTCACTCGTGTATCCATCATTCTGGGGTTACTCAGGGTTTACTGAGAAACGGGAAAAGTGTCACATCAGCTCATCCTCCCCTGTGAAGAGAGAATTTTTTCTTATGGCCTAGAGCAGCCATGCCCTGGTACCACCTCGGTCTGTTTGGCCTCTACCCTCCGTGTCAACGACAGCAGGGCCTTCTGAGCAGCTCATAGCTGCAGTGGGTTCTTGATCACACTCAGCTGCTTCTTTCTCCTTCAGCTTCGTATCTGTCATGGCCTGAGCTCCTCTTAATAACCCAATGTTCACTTCACATCCTGACAATTAGAGAGGAAACTATTTGTCTTAATTGCCGAACCTCCAGCAGATGTTTCTGTTAATAGTGTTAAGACATCCTCATCTAAACTATTGCTTTAAGATGGGAAAACACTGCCTGGTGCTAACATTTGAATTGTTATAACTTTAAAAATGTTCCCTTTCTACTCTGAAGGGCAAATACACTTAAAATTAAGGCATCATTACCTAATATAGCAATATCCTGCTGCCAAGTCACTTCAGTCATGTCCAACTCTGTGAGACCCCATAGACAATAGCCCATCAGGCTCCCCTGTCCCCGGGATTCTCCAGGCAAGAACACTGGAGTGGGTTGCCATTTCCTTCTTCAATGCATGAAAGTGAAAAGTGAAAGTGAAGTCACTCAGTCCTATCCGACTCTTAGCGACCCCATGGACTGCAGCCTTCCAGGCTCCTCTGTCCATGGGATTTTCCAGGCAAGAGTACTGGAGTGGGGTGCCATTGCTTTCTCCATAGCAATATCCTAATAATTCACAATTGATTTTTTAACTGTTTTGCACAACGATAGAATTTGTCACATGTCAAACTAGCATTGATACTACTGGGAAAAATTCTCCTAAGACATGATTTTAAAATACTGACACCTCAGAGAGGAATAGAATCATTTCTCATAAATAAAACTTTAGGACAGTCTTAAACTTCTTTGGCTAGTAAAGGCTTTTATTCAGGCTATAATGTAAATTTTACAGTACAGTATTTTCATGGAACTCACTAACTCAATGAATATGAGTTTGAGCACACTCAGGGAGATAGTGAAGGATAGGGAAGCCTGGCGTGTTGCAGTCCATGGGGTCGCAAAGAGTTGGACATGACTTAGTGACTAAATGACCACAGCAGTAACTTTTACCAACTGCATATCCAAGAACACACTGAGTTTTGTCTTGTTTTAAAGCTAAACTTCCACGTACAGTTCTCCTCTCAAAAAACATTTTATTTTACTTTGTAAACCACGTAATAGTTAAGAGTATCAAAAGAAAGTCACAGATTCATCACATTCCTGATCAAGAGGGTAGTTTTTCATTTCCAGATACTTGAAATTGTCCCTCTTCTGCCTGGCCAAGGACGTCAACCTAGCAACATAAGACTTTATGATCAGGCTGAAACATTTTAAATCATTTTTTTTCTTAATTTTTTTTAATCTACCTCCTTTGAATTGAAGCTGAGATATATAAAATTGGTTACCTCTAAGAATTTATTAACCACATCACCTTTTATCTTGACCTTTGCTTATGTAATAATAATAATGCTGTGCCAAATTATATTTGCTCACCCAGTTTCAGGGAGGACTTCTGTGAATCCGGTGGAACTCTTGGTCACCCTCATGAAGCACTAAACTTGGGAAAGGAAGAAGGAAGAGGCTGGAGACAGGAACTTCTCTGTTCTCTCTCAATCAGTATAGATTTGCACTCAGTGGATCTGCAGTTCAGGTGGGGCTTGGGTTATGATCTGATGTGGCTTAACAGACCATTCAGTTTCTCTGAAGTTGATTTCCCTGATCTTTAAAGTGTCATTAATTTTAAAAAAATATTGGAAAGGCATAAAAAAGTTAATTTATAAAAAAGATATCCAAGCTCTAAATTGTAATATAAATATTAATTTACATAATACTAACACATCACTATTATATCTAAATACTTATATAAATATTAGTTATTATTATTTCTCTTCTATCACACATTACCAATCACTGGTATTTAGAATGAGTCCTAACTATAGCCTATGTGTGTTCTGTGTTAATAGTTTCATTATTAAGAATAGACTGGTCTTTTTTGGTGTGCTCCTGTGCTTTCAAATAAGACATCTAATATCCCAGTATGATAACCTTTCTTTCTCAACATACACTTGCCTAGAAGAAGATATTTTCTAAGACTAAGACGTATTAACCAAATCATGTGGTAGCACCTGGTAACAAGGCAGTGATGCAGTTAAGAAAATAGATTATTTTTGAATCACTTGAGATTTATATTAATATGTACACACACTTATGCCTTTAATTTTTTAATTCTTACCAGGCAATTGGTAAACATTATTATATAAAAAGATTGTATAGGAAAATACAAATTCATGTGTTTGCATACATATGACCAGGATATAATTTACTTTGGATAAAGTTATATTGATATGCAATTGAAGGGTATCCAGGAGAGATAGCGGCAGCTGTAAGGTAAATTTAAAAGGAATGACAATCAAATTATGCTGCTGCTTTGTCACTCAGTCATGTCTAACTCTTTGCGACTCCATGGACTGTAGCCTGCCAGGCTCCTCTGTCCATGGGATTTTTCAGACAAGCATATTGGAGTGGGCTGCCATTTCCTCCTCCAGGGGATCTCCCCGATCCAGGGATCGAGCTCACATCTCTTTACTTCTCCTGCACTGCAGGCAGATTCTTTACCTGCTGAGCCAACGGGGAAGATTAATCAAATTATGGTCAATGGCTAAAATAGAATCGCAAAGTAAATAGTAACAACACTAAATGCACAAAACCCAGAGGTATTTGTGGATGGTTGGGAGCCAAGAAAGTTCATTACCCCATGGATTTTGTGATAAAATTCTCACTATCATCACATTACAAGTGTTTTGTTATGCCGGACACATGGTGCGTGTTAGTTTCATGGACCGCAGTGGTGTGGTCGTGGTTGGTTTTTGGACCAGCAACACCATAACCTGCAAAGGTGTCAACTCTGTTGAGACACTGCTGATAATCCTGAGAGGGGGTCTACAGTGTGGTGTAGTCAATCAACTGTGGTCAGACAGGCACAGTACCTCACTGGATGTGGCCTCCGTGACTGTAAGACGAAGGGGTCAACCCTTTCCAGAAGTCAGGGATCTGCCATGGAGCAGTATCTCTGCATCAGAAACAGTCTGTGATAGAGAATGTGTTGCTGTGCTCAGGCAGAAAGGTCCTTCTTCTGTGTGTGTGATGCAGACTCAAACAGCAACTTAATTTCAGTTGGTCTCATCAGAAAAAGGGCACTTAGCTTGGGCATTTGCATGAAGAATCCAGATGGTTCCATCAGTAGCTGTGATTAGTTTCTGCAGTTCATGGCCCCAAAAAGGAGAGTATTATCTGCCAGTCTGTAGCTTTCCAAGTGGCCACCACCCAGGCTTCAGTGAAACTGTAACACATTTTATCAAGGTGAGTATTGGCCAGGTATATAAAAAATGGCCCTGAGCTCTGTTCACTGTGAAGAGCGATTGTACCATTTTCTATTCTTCACTGCTAGCATTGAGGTTGAACAGATGCACAGGAGCCCAGTCGGTGCCATATTTTCAGCTCAGCCAAACCATCAGTGAACCAGGCCCAGACATTTAGGGGAACCTCTCTGAATCAATGGACTCAACAGCTTTCCTATAAGGCATTGGTGTGGGGAATGAAATTATTCCCAAGGTGGTTGTTGCCACTTTTTCAGTAAAGTAGAGAGATGGGGGCCCAGTCCAGAACAGCTGCATTGCTGAGTGTAACATTTCCAATTGTCCAGTGAGGCTTGTTGGATTCTTCACACTGTTAGTTATTTAGTCCAAGTTAACCCATGCCAAGCAGGAGGTTGAGGCAGCTCAGCAGTAAAAGAATCTGTGCAGGTTTGATTCCTGGGTCAAAGATTCCCCTGGAAAAGAAAATGGCAACCCACTCCAGTATTCTTTCCTGGGAAATCCCATGGACAGAGGAGCCTGACGGGCTATAGCCCAAGTGGTCACAAAGAGCTGGACATGATTGAACACATATTCATGCAACTTATACCAAAGCCAGGCATTCGGCTTCAGCATGAACCCAGTGGAGAGCTAATAGCCACTTTTCAAAAGGAGTGGTCCTTGCAGTCGACTCATGGATCCAGTAAGGCCAAAATCCAGGGGTTGTCTCTGCATTGAGGATGCATCCTTTTGACTAAGGCCCCGTTGGCAGTCATCAGTCATAGAGACTCAAAGCTCAAAGGAGCCATTATCACTGTGGAGGCACAGAGACAGAGAAAGTGCCATAGTTTCATGGATCACTTCTGATGCAGACACCTGGTTTGGGTCCACACAAAGGATGCTGATGTATACATTGTTCAATATGAAAGATCAAGGAGAATCTCGGTGCTGAGCATATTTTGTTTCTAGTACCCAGAGACTGAGAAGATGCTGGGTCTCCGGTGTGGTGGTAAGGGGCTGATGAGCAGCAATTTGTCCTTAAAAGATTGTTGCTGTTTAGTATCTAGGTTGTGTCCGACTCTTTGCAACCCCATGGACTGCAGCACGCCAGGCTTTTTCCCCTGTCCTTCACTAACTCCTGGAATTGCTCAAATTCGTTTGAGTTGGTGATGTTGTCTAACCATCTTATCCTCTGCCACCCTCTTCTCCTTTTGCTTTCAATCTTTCCCAGCATCAGGGTCTTTTCCAATGAGTTGTCGCTTCACATTAGGTGGCCAAGGTATTGGAGCTTCAGTTTCAGCATCAGCCCTCCCAATGAATATTCAGAACTGATTTCCTTTAGGATTGACTGGTTTGATCTCCTTGTAGTCCAAGGGACTCTCAAGAGTCTTCTCTAGCACCACAGTTCAGAAGCATCAGGGCTTTTGATTCATTCACATCGTCCCAAGACATTTAAGTTGTCAGCCATGTACCTGCAGTATGTCAGGGTCTATTAGTTGCTTTTGCAGGTGGTGGTGTAATAGCACAGTCAAAGCTTTTGAGACCAAATTCTGCCTTGCCAACCAACGAGATGCCGTGTGCATGATGAAAGCTTCAAACATCAAGGGAAATGGCCCTTGTGCTAAATCCTGAACAACCGCTGATTGCAAATGAAAGGGAGGTTTTGGGAAATGATTTACATGTTGCATTTTTCTTGTTCTTTTCCTGATCTGGAAAATCTCCCCTGCCATTTATATGCTGGGGAGGTACACACACATAACACCAGTTCCTACTCTGGTTCTAGGTGAGAAACAGCAGACCACCACATCCCACCATGAGGTCATGGAGGCTTTTCTTCACTGCTGTGCTCAAACCTTTTAGTCAAGTCCGGATGCCTTTTCCATCTGTGGTCTGGACAGCCCTGTGGTTGGGGTGAACATATCCATTAAAGCCATGACAAATTGTCTCCTCCCCAAAGTCCCCAGATACTTAGAAGGGTTCATATGGTCTTTGATCTCTCTAGGGATAATGGAGACACCAGCCTCTCTTCTAGTCATCTTTGTTCTCCTTAGAACCAGCTGAGGTCAGGGGAGGGATGGGAGGGCTTGGTGACACATAGGAAGAAAGAACTACCTTGCTATTGCAATTTGTATTTACTTTTTGTTTTGAGTCTCATGCTGACAGCTCGTGAGTCAACCAGTCTTCCAGTATTTAAGCCTTCTCAATACTCTGCTTTGTACAGCAAGATCTCCCTGGCTGTTTCAGCCTTCAAAGTCTCTGGCTCAACATTTACATCCACATTCTACTTTTGAATGAGGTTATGGAGTTTCTGGCTGACAAGCTTGGTTCACAAGAGGTGACTTTCTCTGAGGAGTTCACCTACATCTGAAGCATCTCCTGCCCCATTGTGAAAGTAACAGTGTTTGAGTTCTTTCCCTAGGCTACAGAGGTTTTTCAGGATGCTGAGGCTGACCTCAGGAATTTTTCTAGATTTCTTTGGGTCAGTTTCTTGTTCCATAGGCGACACCTTCATCGGTATTGAATACTCAATCCCAGGCAGTCAGGGCGCCAGAATATTAGTCACTGCCTCATCTGTGGTTTCCTGCAGGAGTTTGTTTCAGGTAAATCTCCCCAATAGAAGCAAAACTCCCTTATAACAAAACCTGCTGCACAGAACTCTGAGACTGTTTACCACCTTCTCTGAGTGGATCTGAGACTGCCATAACAGACATGATGGATGCAGCAGCTGCAAGACAACTCAGCTGTTTCCAGTCTTCTTTAACAGGATTATGTGCCCAGCCCCCTCATCTCACCAGTGACAGACAAAATTCTGATATGATTCTCTTGGTTTACTGACATAGTTGTCACGCATTTCCCCACTTTATGCTCACTGAGGAAGCACGTTTCTGTAACTGGTCCTAAAGCAAGAAGGAGCCTGCTGTTCATCTAGGACACATTTTAGGGAAAGTTGTTGCAACTGATGATAAGAAGGCAGTTTTTCCTTAACTGCCAGGGGGATTAAGTACTCTGCACCCACTCTTATAATCTCAGGAAATTTCAGTTGGAGCACAGGCCCCTGAATTTTATCTGGCTTTATTAGTTGACAGGACAGATTGGTGAAGAAGCCCCCCACCCAAAGGGTAGTTAGAGCAGCCATCACTGGGGCACTGTTCAGGTACCTCCTCTCGGGTTCTCTGGTTGTAACCACCTCACCAACCTCCCCCTTCTTTAACTGGCAATAAAGTACAGAACGCTTTACTTCCCACTGGACCACACAATTTTGTCAAAATGTTTTCTACTGTTTCCCGAGGACTTCCCTCAGATCTCATTAACTGACCCACCAGATCCTAATACTTCTTTTTTCAAAAAGCCTGTGGCGGATTCATTGTTGATGTATGGCAAAACCAATACAATATTGTAAAGTAATTAACCTCCAATTAAAATAAATAAATTTATATTAAAAAAAAACAATATAGGGAAATTTTCAGCCATTGTTTCTTCAAGTGAGATTTTATCTTTCTCTCTCTCTTGTCCTTGAATCCCTATAATGTGAATGTTAGTAAAAAAAAAAAGCCATATTACTCTCATAATTCCATCTTCATCATTAAATCCATCAAGAAAGTGGAAAAGTTTATGATTTTATTCTACTTTCAAACACACAGTTCGTATACTCTGCTTTCAATGATGGCAGTAGTAGCCACAAACCCCAGGTCAGGGAAGAAAGACGGGTTATTACTCAGCCGAAATAGTAGCGAGAACATGGGCTTGTCTGTGCCAGTTCTTCAGCCTCAGTTACTTCAGGTGCTAAGATAAGGACCAGAGGCCGCCTGCACTAAAGTGCATTATAGGAGAGGAACCCTGAGGTTTGGGATTTCAGATATTTCCTAAATATTAATAGCATCAGCATGACTGGCCTTTGCTCTGGAGGAAGAGGTTATCTCTATTATACTAGAGAGTAAGAATATGTATCCTTTGCTGCCAGAGTGCACGTCTCTATTTCTGAAGGCTGGTGCTGTACCAGCAACTTTGTGAAGACAGTCTGGAGCAAAGAACAGTCAGCACTTGGTTTCTTAGACTTGCAGAAGGTGAGAGACCCTCGGAGAACTACCTTCCAACATTGAATAATTCAATTAAAAACCAACTCGAGTGAATTTGGTAAGATTAAATAAAGCTTCTGTTAGAAGTAATCACCAGAATTTTCAGCTCTCACTTTAACAAATTATATTAGTTCGATCGCCTTACATTGTCTCTTTCCGGCTTCTAGGCTTCAGTAGTAGCTCAAAACCCATTGGTTGCGCAGATCATTTTGTCTCAGGTTGAGGGTCCTCAAGCTCTCCCAGGAGGGCATTTGGGAGCCTAGAGTGCTTATAATTTCAGTTTGAATGGCCCCAATATTAGGGGAACTTTTTAAAAGTAAAATGCCAGTTTTAGAAATGTACATAGCAAGGGCATGTTAATAACAAACAACTCAAAAGTCAAGAAAACAGAATACTTGGTTCGTGTGCAAACAGGACTAAAAGAACCTTTTAAAAGACTCAGTCTAGCCCGTGTTGTGGCATGTACATAAACTCTGTCCTTCCTGGCTAATCAGATTGTATTTCCTATGAAAATCTGTTCCACAAAAATGACGATAGGTGACAGGCAATGTCTCTTTAAGATGCTTATGCTTAACATGACTCAGAGCCTTAAATGCTCAGTTTGAGGGATAGCAGTGTAGTCCGGCCTCATGCCCCATTTCCTCCTTCATTAATTTTTGCTAAGGGGGGATTCTGACATGAAGGGGAGAAGTCCTAGGGCTGCGCACAATGCCTTGCCCATATTGTGATACAGAGCTGCCAGATGCTTCCTCCAAAGGAGTGATGAAGGTCAGTGGGTAAGTGTGCTTGTTGTGAAGCATTTTACTGACTGCATCATACCTGCAGCGTCAGCAGTACCCAGGCTCACCTCTGAGGTTCTGCAGAGGGAGGATAAAGGAAAGGTGAATTTCACGTGGTAATTGAGTGTGAGAGAATAGCACTCAGGGAATAATGGTGCTGCTGGGAACCCTTTATGCCCTTATACAAAGGTCACTGAGTAAGGGGTATCCGTCTCTCTTTTTCTGATATCCCTTCAGAAGGAACAAAAGGTGTGTTTTAGATGCAAGATACATTTTTCTCCTGTTTATAAATCTCCTTGACACCTTCTGAATATCCTATTTTCCTCCCCAGCTAATCCAGGAAACTTGTTTTCTTGATGTTAAAGAAATACTCTATAAAGTGATCGTATGTATGTGTGCATGTCTGCATATGTGTGTGCACATGTGTTTGTGTGGATGTATTTGTGCATGAGGTTGTGATCAGAAAGCTTGAGAGCAACCAAACTTGGGGAGTTTGGTTTCCCAGCTTTGTCTGTTTGCAGTGACTGGGATTCTGACAATTGTCCTGCATTCCTTCTTTTGTCTCCTCGGCTCTGGGATCTCTTGCTTCAGTGCCCTGCTCTCTGTGGTTTATGGCCTGAGTTTAGCTGAGATCAAGAGACTGGATATTAGTTATGAAGCAGAGGATGTGCTTGGAGCTACAGAACCAATTAAAGTGAGTTGAATAAGATTAAATAATATTCAAGGTGCAGGAACATTTACTTAATGTAAATGCAGATACTATGGTAATTGACTAAGTTCTTTCAAATCTGTCTTTCTGCATATCAGTGTGACTGACTGCAAATGGCATAATGAGACTGTAATTTGTATTAGTATATATGCTCACTGTCATTTCCTGGGCATGATTTAAGTGCCAAATTATGAAAGTCCACTGGGTGAGGCACACTTCAGGGGTCTGAACCAGGATTGACCCCAGGAACTGAGCCAAGGGATTAAGGAGAAAAGGGTGAAGCAAAATCCTGAGATGGAAGTTAGGCAAGAGAAGTTTCAAAAATGGAGATGGCATTGTCAAACAGAGAAAATGGAGTCTGAGCATCAGCCTTGGGCAGGATTCAAGCTTGACCTTTGTCAACAAGTAAAGCAAAGAATACAGGTTTGTTTTGTTTTAGCTTTTGTTATAGCTAAGGCCTAAATTTATTTTCTTTTCTTTCCTGAGTAGGGAACCCATGACAATGAAAGATTTTTCTGAGTAGCACTGAAAAAACAAACAAACAAAAAAATCAGGGTTTTCAAAATGTTACAAAGAAGCTATGCTAGGGTTTATGCCATTTAAGTTTTAAAAACTAAAACTTTTAATAAAGCAGAGTTCATAGCTGGTTAAACTTTCTATTATTTATGGGTAAAGAGCATATTTTCAGTTGAGGTTGGGAAAACCAAGGTTACGCAGTGTTCTTGGTGGTTTATGATTTTCGACTGTTGGAACCAACTGTGAAGAAGCACGACACCTAGTTTTATTTGTCACTCACGCTGTTTGTCACTTACTTTTATCATGTCACTTTTGTCACGTAGTGTTATCATGTCACTCATAAATGAAAGTCTTTAAAGAATCGCAAGAAGAATGAAATGAAACAGGAGGAGCATTTAGGCCATGTATAGGTTGAGTTTTCTAGAAGCTGATGCTAAAATGGGTGTTGGAAAGCTAATCAGGGATCAGTTCCTTTGAAAGGAAGAAAGGAAAATAATAGTTGCAAGGGAGAAGTCAAATCGCAGTAGAGAGCTAACCAAACTTTAGCCAACCTGGGTGGGTTCTCAAATGTATATTGCTGTTGAAGTGTTCCACATCAGACTAGCACGGGCACACCCGTTACCCGTGCCTTGCTTCTTCTCTGCATCACAGAGACAGGGCGCCAGACAGCTGGCTCTCTCAAACTAGGGCAGAGCCTGAAGTTGCTGGTATTTGGACTCTGTCTGCTAAGCAAATAACCCAGAACTGGGTAGCAAGTCCTAACCTACTAAATGTAAGATACAACCCAATAAAACATGTTAAAAGATATTTTACAGGTGAAAATACAGAATATCCAGAAATTACAATTGCATACATTATTATGGGGGAGTATATTTGCATATGTCATCATTCACTGGGAACTGTAAATTAAAAGCGCGCGCACACACACACACACACACATCAGATCACTACACAGCTATATGGCAACTATTAACAATTATGACTGCTCCTAAGAGTTGGAGAGGATATGGATCAAAGAAATGCTGGTAACGTCTGATGAGATTTGTAATGGTACAACTATGGAAAATAGTTTGACAGTTCATCAAAAGCTAAAAAAACAACAACAAAAAAGCGAGCTACTATGCAGCCCATTAATTTCACTTTTCATATTTACCCGAGAGTAATAAAAATAGCCACACATATGTGTGTACGGATGCTTATGGTAGCTTTGTTCATAGTAGGCAAATACCGGAAATCTGAAAACATCCACAAAATTCATCAGGAGATGAATGGGATATGAATCATCAGTGCAAAGAAGCAAAAACTTGATAAATGCAATCTCAAAAAATATGATACGTTGAGCCAAAAAAAAAAAAAGCATACTGTATGGTTCTATTTATATGGAAACCCTAGAAAATTATCTAATCTATAAAAAGACCTGATGCTGGGACAGATTGAAGGCAGGAGGAGAAGGGGATGACCAAGGATGAGATGGTTGGATGGCATTACCGACTCAATGGACATGAGTTTGACTGAACTCCGGGAGTTGGTGATGGACAGGGAAGCCTGTAGTGATGTGGTCCATGGGGTCGCAGAGAGTTGGACACGACTGAGTGACTGAACTGAACTGAACTGAACTGATAGTGGCAAATCTGGTCAATATTTTCCCCAGGCTGAAAGTTAAGACGGGATTAACTAGAAAAGAATACATATTAAATGAAGACAATATTTTGAGCTAAGGAAAACCTATATCCTGATTTCATTAGTATAAACATTTGTTACAATTTATCAAACTTTATACCTCAATTAGGTATTTTAGTCAAATTATACTTTAGTAATGTTATCTAAAATAATATCTAATATTTTAATCATATTTATTGTGATAGTATTACATACTATAATATGCAATTATTTAAAGTGTACAATTCAAAGTTTTTTAAGTATAGTACAGAGTTGAACAACCATTGGTCACAATCTAAGTATAGAATATTTTCATCATCCTAAACTAAACTCCATACCCGTTAGTAGTTTCTTCTCTCTTGCCTCATTTTTATTTTCTTTTTCTCAATATATAGAATAAAAGTATGCATTAGTACAGTGTAGTTCATATTTATATTGTTTTTTTAAGAATTTACTTATGCCATTAAAATTATTGGTAAATCTAAAAGCTATATAATATTGAACTTTTTGAATGTATCATAATTTATTTAAACATTTCCCCATGATGGGATATATATGTTATTTGTTGAAGGCTTTTGAGAAAAGCAAACAATGAGATATATAACATATTAACAGCTTTTTGTTTGTTTAAATGAAGGTTATTAATTTTTTTCACCTCTTATTAATCTAGAATATGACCCCAAAGAATGATAATATGTAATAAAGAAGAATAGACATGAGTACAGACTATTGAGAACTATTTACTTTTTTCTATAAATACTTATTTTAGTACTAAATTTATGATCATGGATTGGGTCTTGGGCAGGGCTTTTAAAATGAAAAAGTAAGAGAAAACTATGAATTTTTAATCATTTGATCATAGATAAATTTTGAAGTGGAAAAAAATAGCAAAAACAGTAGAAAGTTATCTCTTTGCCTGCTATGGAATCACTGCATCCCCCCAACATATTTTATGATTAGAAGAGGTGAGAGTAACAAAAAATCAAAACGCAAAATGAGATCTCTTCTCTCCTTTACTTGTCTGGTGCATAGTGTCTCAAGAGGGATCCTAGATGGACTTGGGTGGGGGGCATGTGTCATCTGTATGATCTCACCCCAGTCACAAAGAAGGGAGGTTCTAAGATGTTGTGCTTTTGTCTCTACCTGCTTATCTTTAGTAGTGTGGTGGTTTTCTGCTTGAGTGATCTCAGTTTACTAGATTTTTTCACATGAATCTTTTTTTTGATTGTTAAGGAACTCTGTGCCTGCTGCTAGCGGCACAATACTATTTTGACAGCATGAACCATAATGAGCATTTGATATTTTTTCCAGGATATGCGGCTAAAGAATGACTTCTGTAATCAAGTGGTTGAAGGCCTGGGAAAATCTTGTCACTTGGAGAGGTAGTGAGTCACTCTTGAAAAAAAACAAATCAATTATTTTTAAATAAATGCAAGATAAACTTGACATTGCTATCTTATTTGCAGAGACAGGTAGGATTTATTTGTCTGTTAATGTATATAGGTCAGCCATCTCTTTTCGAATTGTCCCACTAGGGGAATAAACATTCTCTGATGTATAATATTATGTGAAATGTCAGTTAGATCAAACTTTTAATTCATGTGTTACATTTGGTTGCAATTTTAATATGCTTTTCTTGTTGTTGTTAGAGGTAGGGCAGTAGGTAATTTAATCTATGTAAAGAACTCCTGTTTGTTGATTAGTATTCATCTCCTTGAAAAATTAACACTTTCATCTAAAGGACCAATCCAAATATGTTCAGTTCTGTGTGACTAACTATGAATATTAAAAATAAACATATGTCTAAGAATGGATTTGTAATCTTAGCCCTCAGAGAATACTGTTTGTAGATTTGTTGATTCAAGACATCTTTCACTGTACAAGTTTTCTCCTGGTCTAGGTTCCAGAGACATTTGTAAATATTGTAAATATATAAGGATTCCTTGTATTCCTTAAAATATTTCCCTCTGCCACAAATCCATTCTAAAACTAAATTGTAAAATTTAACAGTTTGTTCTTTTTCCAAAATACAAGGGCCCTGTGGGGAAAAATGATGGTATTCTGGGACTAGGAATGCCTTTCTGGGAAAAAAAAAAAAAGTAAAACCCATGGTATGGGTTAACAAAAGATAAGACCAGTCTGGAAAGTTGGTAGATCTCCAGACTCCTCAAAGGAAGATCTCTGGAACCCCCAGATTTCATAGAGTGTAGGATGATTTTCTGGGGCTTCCCAAGTGGTGCAGTGGTAAAGAATCTGCTTGCCAATGAAGGAGATGCAAGATACACAATTTTTATACCTGGGTCAGGAAGATCCCTGGAATAGGAAATGGCAACTAATTCCAATATTCTTGCCTGGAGAATCCCATGGACACAGGAGCTTGGGAGGCTGCAGTCCATGGAGTCACCAAGGCTAGGGCACAACAGAGCATCCACACATAGGAAGATTTCATTAATGAGAATTAACAAGCTTTTGTTTTCTTTAGGAAAACTGAATGTTGAGTGGGTGAAATCAATATCCTTTTAGTATCTTAAATTCAGGTACATCTAGTGATAATATCTTGCCTCAGAATTTCCCTTAATCAAAAATGGTGTCACTGAAGCTAATTGTCACGGTGGTATCAGGGCACACCTTGATTTAACTCCTGCATATTTAGGGACAACAGTCATTCTCCTTTGCTGGGGTCATTTGTCCTGTTTGATCTCAGAGGCATTTTCCTTTACCTCCTTCAGATTACTTTCTGTGTTATTTCTGAGGACTTTTCAGATTTTCAAGTACATCAACTGTGACAACTGAGGAAATAGGTAAGGTACATATTTGCAATGGGACTTGGAGAGGAGTTCAGATTAGATGTCAGTAGATATGGGGTGGGCACTCGGGACATGATCTGCATTTTACATAAGCAACCCCTTGATTCTGATGTAGGTGGTTCACAGACCACACTGGAGAAGCAGTGTTTTACCTTATGTCAGGTCTGTATTTTATCTTTCCAATTAGGACTATCAGGTTCTTAAGAGTGCTATGTGAAGAACTCAAGTCACTGTCCATGGTTGGCATTGAGGATACATTTGTAAATGAATTCCTGCTTGATTCATCTTCACCAAGAGCCACACTTGCTGCCTATTTCTGCCCTGTGGGTCCTTCTTATTTAAACATCTTCCTTCCTTCCTTTCTTCCACCCTCCCTGCCGCCTTCCCTCCTTCCTATCTGCCTGCATGCTTTTGTGGAGATAACAGGAGTAGTTTTTGTAAGCCATGAAACTGTATAGAATTCCTTCCATAGTCACTTTGTAGATGGTTATTGGGAAATTTACCATTCAGAGGTCATCTATCTTCTCTGTCATATTCCATTCAGAGAGTTTATCATAGGAAGATGATTTCTATCTTGATAAAGAAGATGCAAATACCATGACATCTATTAAAAATTAGGCGGGAGGACAGAGGTAAATTGCATAATTTAAAGCTGCGATTAGTTTGTTTGATTAGAAGTTCACAGCTTAACTATATGCAGTCTGTGTGTTGAATGCAGGTTTTAAGGACTAAGAATGATTTACAATACACTTGATGCAAGTTAAATACAAACAATGGCATGTCATGATAAGCTTAAAAAGCACTGTGTATAAACCATATTCTAAAAATATGTCAGTACAATTAATTTAACAGATTGAATTTCTCTCATGTCCTAAAAAAGGCAACATCCAATAGGATATGATGTTTAACCTACAAAGAAAAAGAGCAGTGAAATTTAATTCAAGTTTAACTGAGCTCATGTGAAATGTATAGTTATAAAAAAAAAAAAACTTGAGCCCTTCTCCAAATCCTTTTTAAAAATAAATATTGATGCTTATTTGCAGTATAAATTGTAGCTGTTACTATTGAATTTATATAAAACTTTATGTAAAATATTCCTTTTGAGTTCTGTAAATACCAATGTTATTTGTAGTTAAAATTAGATAAATTGAACTGACTGTTCAATAATTTAGAACTCTGAAAGCTACAAAACTTTGTGAGGAGTGTTCTAAACTATCCAAATGATATAAAATAAGTAAGTCAGTAAGATTTAAACCAGTCCTTATACAGGTCTGGGTGAACATGTAACATGTAAAAAAGTTAGCCCCTTTCGGCTGGAAACTTTTTGATGACTTCTCATTGTTTTTAAGATAATGTACCAAACTTTCAACAAGGCTTTCAAGAAATCGTGTCTGTTGGACGTAGCCTGACTGCCTGCCTCTCACTCCTTTCCCTCTTGACATCTCCCTTGCACCCCCAACCACTCTCTCACTTTCCCTCATTTCATCATAAGAGCCGTTCTCGTTGCTCAGAACCTTTGCCCATCAATTTCTTCTGCTTGGAATAACAGTTCATAGCTCCTGCCCACGCCTCCTTGGCACAGAATTCCCTTTCCTCCACCCTTCCCTGTTCAGCTCCAGTGCCTGCCCTCCTTCCTGCCTGCCTCCCTTCCCTGACCCCTCTGTGGTGACCTCCGATCTA
This sequence comes from Bos mutus, assembly GCF_027580195.1. Classification (NCBI taxonomy): domain Eukaryota; kingdom Metazoa; phylum Chordata; class Mammalia; order Artiodactyla; family Bovidae; genus Bos; species Bos mutus. Next base: position 11,996,374 of record NC_091640.1, on the reverse strand, counting down.
CTTCGACTAAAGAGCTTTATTGCAACCCTTCTAATTATCTGCTCAATTGCCTGTTTCCTTGGCCATGAAAGAGCTTATTCCTACCACTCTTCTTCATTGTTGTAGATGTAACAGAGGGTTTCACATGGAGAAAGTGCTCAAAATGGTGAATAAAAAAAATCAGAATAAAAAAATTTAGAGTCCCCCGAAACTGTATATCTGAAAAGGTATATACAGCCTGCCTAACTCGGTAGTCCCCTATCCCTGGCAGATGGCCAGCCTGCCTCTATTCAAATCATTCCTGCAATAGTTAATTATTTTCAACCAGTGGATTCCTTTTGCTCTCTCAGAGATTTCCTTTTTTTTATACCCTCTGAGCTATGAGATGCAATCCTTTGCATTATTGAAATCAATGAAAATAAATGTTATAGAAAAGATATATAATTATTTATGAATTGTCTTTGCCTTTATTACTCATCCAAACATAGCCAGCCCATCAACAGAACCAAGATACATGCAAAGTAGACGTATTCAGCTTGGATATTTCTCCAAATTTTAGTCAAATAGAAAACATAGCTTTATACATTTTGTCCAAATGAATGCATGTTTGACAAGGTAGGAAGATATAACATATTTTATTCAACAGTATGTTGCTTGTTTTATAATTTTTAAAGCTAACATACTGTTGAATAAAATATATTCTGAATGTTTTCTCTCCTAAAGTGCTATTTACTCTGTTCCCTGTCTGTCCTGACCTAGTGATTCTCTTTCTGGAATTTCCTTCTCGGTTAACCCTGGCTTTTGTGTCAGCCTGTAGAATTCTTTGTACTTCTGTAGCTTCTCTGACAAATTTCTCAGGAATGTGTTCCAGAGGCAGAGCTCTTTATTTCCTTGGTAACAGTCTGTTGTGAAGGATAGAGAATGAGTGATGGGAAGAGGTGGGGTTCGTCCTCCAAAATTTCCAGGTAATGAAAGGAGCATACGTGTTCACCTCCATATATATACATGAAAGTGAAAGTCGCTCAGTCATGTCTGACTCTTTGCCACCCCATGGACTATACAGTCCATGGAATTCTCCAGGCCAGAATACTGGAGTGGGTAGCCTATCCCTTCTCCAGGGGATCTTCCCAACCCAGGGATCGAATCCTGGTCTCCTGCATTGCAGGCAGATTCTTTACCAGCTGAGCTACAAGGAAAGCCCAAGAAGACTGGGGTGGGTAGCCTATCCCTTCTCCAGCGGATCTTCCTGACCCAGGAATCTAACCGGGGTCTCCTGCATTGCAGGCGGATTGTTTATCAACTGAGCCAAGAGGGAAGCCCATATATATGTATAAATATCCAGTGTGTATATATATATATATATACACACACACACACATATCCAGTCCAGTCTGTGCTCAATTGTATCTGACTCTTTGTGACCCCACGGACTGCAGACTGCCAGGCTCCCCTGTCTATGAGATTCTCCAGGCAAGAATACTGGAGTGAGTTGCCATTTCCTTCTCCCAGGGATCTTCCTGACCCAGGGCTCAAACTCACATCTCTTTTGTTTCCTGCATTGCAGGCAGATTCTTTACCTGCTGAGCCATCAAGAAAGCTGCCGCCCCCTACCCCCATGTATATATATGAAAAGATCTCCAGTGGCTCAGAGGGTAAAGAATCTGTCTGCCAATGTAGGGGACCCAAGTTCGATCCCTGGGTCAGGAAGATCTCCTGGAGAAGGGAAAGGCAACCCACTCCAGTATTCTTGTCTGGAGAATCCCATGGACAGAGAAGCCTGGCAGTTTACAGCCCATAGGTCGCAAAGAGTTGGACATGACTGAGGGACTATCACTTTCACATATATATATATGACATATATAAGTGTGTATATCTATGTATATGTATATATACACACACACAAATATCTGCTTTAAACAATAAAATCTTTCCTTCACTCACACAAGGCTCACTGCTGGTCAGCAAGGCTGGATCTACTCCATGAAGATTCGTATGGATCCAGGCTCAAAGAGGAGTGATCGTGACAGTTACAGTTCCAAAGAGAAATATCTCCAGGTTCTTTCTCAGGCAGTTAAACATGTTGGCCTTAAAAGGCACTTTACATGGCTAACACCCATTGGACAGAAGGAACCACATGGCTCATCGATCTCTGCGATAGAGATGGAGAGACAGGAATACTTGCAAAACAGCAGTAGTCACGCAGATATAAACAAATCTTTGTGTCTTATTTTTTTTTTCTTTTTAGGATGACTTTGTCCCCAGGGAACCTTGTTGCTTGACTAGGTCTAAACACAACATGTCTTTATTGTTTTTGTTCCCCAAAGCCTTACGTTGTTCCCCTAAATCCTTTGTTGTCTCCATGGTTAGGGTACCTCAGAGGATAATTGGGATGTGAATTAACCAGGACTGTGAAATTTGAAAAGTGTAAGCTATTTGAGGCATGTTGTTTTGTTCGTTTCATCTCCCTTTTTGGGAGGAGGGGATGAAAGGCATTGCCCATTAACATGGTTTTTTAAATTATGCTTGTCTTTAGTTTGATTATTTCTTATAAATATTTCAATTTTTATGTTACATAATTGAAAATTGTAGCAAAATGTATTTCTAGCTCTACTGAGGGCAGTGAAATTCCATCTGAGTATTTGCAATATATCTTCTGATGTCTTAATTTAAACATTATGATTTAAAAAGATTTCTAGTTTACATCTCACTCCAGCTAATATGGTACAGTTTTAAAGGATGCAGTTTGGAACTGATAATGCTTAACATAATTCACTTTCTATTTATTTATGTTTAAGTATTAATTTATGTCTGCTAGTGAGACCTAGATATGAACAAAATAGAGCTATTTTTTTTAAATGGGTGTTGAGTTCTTTGAGAACACTTGATAGAATTTCTATACAGCTAAGCATAGTAAATCAAAGGTGTTTTTAATAAAATAAAAAGTAAACAAACAAATATGCTGATCACTTTAATTTTTTGTAGGAAGATGAGGAATATAAAGGTCATAGTAAAGCGATAGGGGATGCTGATAAAAGATGTTAACATCTATTACCAACATTAATCAGCGTCCTTTATAGGTGAGGCACCCTATGTCCGTTCCTTAGCTCATTTAGCGGTCATAGCTGTCAGTAGAGTGGGCATCTATTATCTCTGCTTCACAAGTGAGGAAATGGAAGCCAGTGAAGTAAGCAGTCATCACAGTAGCAGATTACAGGAGCAGACTCAAATCAAGATGGACTGGCCCCTTGAGCTTTGTGTTTTTCATATCACATTATTCCCAATTTCAGTATTTCCAGTGACATTTAACTGGGAAATCTATTCTCTCCTTACCTGAAACCACAGGGTGAAACAAGCTGTACGAAGTACCATAGGAATCAATTCTAGCAGGATAGTTATAAGACCAGCCTCATCAAGGACTGCGGGGCCTCGAGTCTAAATGACTCGAGCAGGGGACTAGCCAGACAGCAGGTGCCGTCACAGTGGTAGGTTCTCTCAGCAGGAAGGATGCAGCCACTGGGATACTGATGAGTTCACAAAACAGGGCCTTCAGAGTGCCAAGCACGCTGTCTCGTCTCAGCGATCCCCATTACCACTGAATGCAACTGAGGAATCATAGAGACCTTTGCTGTTGCTGTTCAGTCACTAAGTTGTGTCCGCTTCTTTGTGACACCATGATCTGTAGCCTACCCGTCCAGTACTCCTTTGTGGTAAAGAATCCCAAGTGTGATTGAACCCACATCTGCTGCATTGCAGGCAGATTCTTGACCACTGAGCCACTGGACAGGAAGAAGTCAGTGTACCACCAAGAGCAGCACAAAGGGTCTCAGAGCTCTTCCGCAGTTCAAGAGTCACACATTCCAGGCATCCCCCAGGGAATCCTGCTACCTGCCTGGCAAGGCTGACTCAGGTGTCAGAGGACTACCAACAGGGCTGACATCTTGACATTGGTGACAGCGGCTACCAAACCACCAACTCCAGAAAGATAAGAGCTGCGATGCGACAAAGCCACACCACTAAACGATGATGAGTATGTGGTTTTACATAAACCTGGGTCTCCTGCTTAATGAACAAGTGAAAAAAAAAAAAAAAGCATCACCAGCTTTGTAGCATCACCAGCTCATACTGTGTGGTATCTCAGAGCATCAGTGCACATGGTGGTGGTGGAGGCAGAGCTTCCCTTCTTAGCAAATGCAAGAAATGTGCATTTAACTTGAGATGTTTGGTTGAAACAGTGATTGGAAAAAATAATAACTCTCCTTAGTTCCTGATGAGAATCTGTTTCTTCTGAAAATGGAATGGGAGGAGGGGTAGACTGGAAATGAAGGACAGAGACAGATTCACTATAAAACGGTGCTTATTTTACTGAGGACAACAGTTTTTTTTTTTTTTTTTTTCTTACAACACAGGTTAAGAACTTAACTTTTCCTAGCAATCATCTTATATAATGCCTAAGACACATTTTCCTCTTATTCAAAGCATATTTATTTTCTGTGCAGAAATAGCCACAGAAAATTACCGAGGTGCTCAAAGGGGGAAGGTGGAGAAAATCAAGTTGGATTATTCAAGGATGAAGATTCAGTCTGTTCCCTTTTCTTAAACCTTTTCTTGCCTTTTGTCCAGTTCAATATTCATTAACACCTACATTAAAGGATAAGAAGGCAAAAGGAGATAAAAGGAAATTCTTCCCTTTAAGATACTATTAATCTTTTAGGTTATTAATCTTTCATTAATGATACCTCTGATCAAAACCATGTTTAACCTTCCCCTTTGCTGGCAAGCTGATGGTTTTTCTGTGTGTCAGGTATATTTCTGTTCTACAATATCTTGTAGTTGGTTACTGTATCGCAAAATTAAAGCTACTTTACAGGTTCCTATATCTAATATTGTTTATTTCTGAATATGCATGCCACCTTGATTATTTATGATCTGCTATTATTTATGCCGGGGCTTCCCTAGTAGTTCAGTGGTAAAGCATCTGCCTGCAATGCAGGAGACCCAGGTTCAATCCCTGGGTCGGGAAGATCCCCTGGAGAAGGAAATGGCACCCCACTCCAGTATTCTTGCCTGGAGAATCCCATGGACAGAGGAGCCTGGTGGGCTACAGTCCATGGGGTCGTAAAGAGTCAGACACGACTGAGCAACTAACTTGCATTATTTATGCTAATGACTTGTTATTATCATATTTTTTTGATATAAGTTTCAGCTGGTGGCTGTATGAGATATCTCTATTTTTTAAAGTGTTCTTTGGATTACATACTTCGAAATCCTTTAAATAGCTGCTAGAAAGATAACATTGTCAGTTGCTGATGTGCTCAGTTGTGCCTGACTCTTTGTGACCCCATGGACTGTAGCCCTCCAGGTTCCTCTGTCCATGGAATTTTCCAGGCAAGAATACTGGAGTCGGTTGCCATTTCCTTCTCAAACACTGTCAGTTATTTGGCACTAAAACAAAAGACAAGCTATAACATTTAATATAAAGATATAGTGAAACACAAAATAGGTATGTTTAATCTTAGTCAAGAAACTTCCAGACCTGTAAGGAAATTCTTTTGCCTAGGTTTTCTGTTCCTATGGCTTAACGGCTGCCTCTAAGGGACTCTGTGCCCCTCACCCACAGTCCTTCCTACAGGCTGCAAGTCTCACTCTTCTAATTAAGTAACATGTGGTAGGAGCGGAATAAAATATGTTGCTGATGATGATTTGGCCAAATAATTAATTATTATAATGAATATTTTACTGCTAGTGCCAAACACTGTGTTATTTGCAATGAATGCATTATTTAATCCTCACAAGTGATATATGAGATTCGTATCATTATTGTTTTCATCTTATAGATGAGACAACCGGAGGTTAAGAGAATTTAATTAATCAAGCTGGTGAGGGGTAGGATCAGAATTTAAACCTAGGCAATCAGATTTCTGAGCACATGCTCTTAGCCACCATGCCAGAGAGCCTGAAATGCATGTTAAGATCATCAAGGCGTCCTGTGTAGAAGTGATGAGCATGTGAAAACGGAGTGAGGCTAAAGTACGTAACCTTAATGAGATCTTCTGATCACTTTTGCTACAAACACTGCAGCAGTCGGCACAGAGGCTAGGAAGAGAAGAGGCCAAGAGCAAGGATTTATCAGTATCCAAGCAGCACTTTAAAGACGATTGTCTGATTCTACCCATGCCTGGCGTAGGCAAAGCCTTCTTGGTACTAAATGTCTCTAGAGAAGACAGTGACCTTTCTTCAGGTTACAGATGGTCCTGGCCCTCCTCCAGAGAGCATCTTTCCCACTGCCTGCTTGTCAAGCCCCGTCTCATATGCAAGTTGGTCTCCAAATTGGCTATGACTCAAGATCCAGTAACCTATGCAGATGAGTATTTTTGGATGAAAATAAATGGACACGCTGGCTTACAGATGATGTTATTGCATTTTTGACTGTGCTGTTCACCCCAGTGGAAAGTGTGAACTCAAGTTTCTGGGTCTGAGCAGAGGAGTTTGGGTGCTGTTGACTGCTAACTCAGTTGCAATCCTTCCTATTTGTAAAAGCTTTATCATGTGGAGTGGGGGGCATGTTTCCTGGCTTTTGATGTTTCTGTAGGCTATGGGTACAATCAAATGTGTTTCTAATCTTACAAAAACAAGTAAACAAACAAACAAACCCAGAACTTAGGAAATGCAAAATTGGTTTAGGTACTTGTTCCGCTCTTGAGTGGGGCTCCAGGCATCATCTGGTTTATGCCCAAGTCTGCTTGTCTACCCACACATTTCAATTTAAACCTCTTATTGAAATGCCCTTGGTCAGTCCTTTTGAACAAGCTTAATCATTTTCATAAAAGAAGATGTCTGTCCAGATGATATTTTGGCCTGGAACATTGGTTCTTCAACGTGGCTACAAATTAAAATAACTCCAAGGAGTTTTCCACAATACTGATGGCCAGACCACATCTCATAGCAATTCATTCAATATCTCTGGGAGAGAAGCTAGGCTTTCTAAAACTCCCAGGTAATTCCAGTGTATAGGCAAGTGTGAGAAATATAGATCGCATTGAACAGATAGGAATATTGTTGTTGTTTAGTCACTAAGCCATGTTGGACTCTTTTGAAACCCCTTGAACTATAGCCTGCCAGGCTCCTCTGTCCATGCAATTTCCTAGGTAAGAATAGTGGAGTGGGTTGCCATTTCCTTTTCCAGGGGATCTTCCCAACCCAGAGATCAAACCCACATCTCCTGCACTGGCAGGCAGATTCTTTACCACTCAGCCACCAGGAAAGCAGATAGGAATTTATCTTAAATTGTTATTAGTAATAGCTTTCTCCTTTTATAAATTAAAAACTGAAACCGACTAATCTTCATTATTTTTTATTTACTCTTTTAAGGAAGTTAAAATGTGAAATAAACATAATCAAACTAGAGCTTTAATTAGATTTTCCAATTCTAATATTTTTGTTTATTTGTTTAGCTGTTCATTTATTGTATTCATTTGCAAATTCAGTTTTGGGAAACAATTTTTAATGAATTTACAGTAAACTAAGGGACACATATTACTGTTGTAGCTGGCACAACCTTTCTTTATAATTCTGATAAACCCTAATAGTAACACCTACATCTCTAATGCTAGGTTATGACTACATTTTCATAAAAATTTAATGAAATTATAAATGGTTTACACATGCATGTTTATATATATGCATTGCTGTTTTTTAATTAATTTTTGTGATATATTTTCTACATTTTATAATATTTTTATGAAAATAAAAGACAGCTGCTCTTTAGAATTCCAGGTGATGTTTACACCCTTGGCTATTCAAATAGTGCCTTTTAGAATTATGTGAAGGGAAGTGATGATGAGGAATTATTTTGGTTTTGTTTGTGTTTTGTTAGTGTTCAAGATCTTTCTTGAAAAAAAATTTCCATATGCACTTTTGTAGATTTCCTTCTTTTCTATTTAAAAATCACACATGCACAAACACACACACACACAAATGCATACACACACACACACACACCCCCCTCCAGGTCTCTGTTATGAAGTCTAAGAATAATTGATAGTCCACGATTCCTTCCAGTTGGGTGAACCACAAGGTATATTTCCTGGGGTTCTAAGACCTCAGCTTTATAAGCTACCTCCTCTTAAGGTCCACGTGAACTCGTCATCAGCTGAGACATTGACTTTCACAATCTCATGTTTCATAACTTCTTCGCAAGACTTGCCAGTGTCAGCTATCTCTTTCCTGGGTGTCCATAGCACTGTCCTTTCCTCATTCTCCTCTGATAATACTGTCTTTTTGACTTACTCCTCTTTCTTCTTCTATTCTTGCTGTACACGTATAATGATCCTTAGTTTACCCTTCTTCCATGCAGGTTTTAGTCATCTAATTCTGTGCAGAAAATTGCCATGTAGAAGACCTAAAATCTCTTTTCCTATTTATAACTCCTGTATTACTCTAGAAATTCATACCTATGTTTACAACTGCTTCCTGAAAGCCAACATCTACAGAGCTCTTCTGCTCTCTCTGTATGTAAATTTATCTGAGAATTATTGACTAAGTTGAGCATAAGGTACATCATATGCATTGACTAATGCTCTCTGTTCTTATGCATGGATGTTGCATTTACCAATGTTCACCTGGAACATTTACCAATGTTTCAGTGGAAGAGTAAACTAGGACTGGGAGTACCCAGTCCCATCTTACTCTCCTGCACTGTATAACTTTATACATATCTAACTCTCAGTTTTATTTTTTCTGATATGAAAACTGTGGTTGATTGGCGAAAGGAACTCTGAATGGATAAGTCTCACCTTGAACCTACTAGTATTATCTTAGAGAATTAATGCTTATTTCCTCCTTTGAATTTATCTTGTATTATCTTTTCTGTCATTTGTGTCAAAAATAGTGGGTTCTTGACAATCCCCAAGTTGGTTTAGCTTCTCCTCAAACTTCCTTTCCCAGGTAGAATTGATTGGACCTTGTACAAAAAGACATACACTCCAAAAGTTCTTGGAAGTATTTTGTTCATTTCCTTACTTGAAAAGTGCTCACAGACTTGCCTTCTCCACTGGCTTCTGCAGGAAATGCCCCTCATTTCGACTGGGCTGAGTGGGACCTGTGAGGTTTTAGTTAGTGGGCATTTCCAGGACCATTACTTTTTTGCCAGACTGTCCACTGCCCTCTCACGCCTCTTTAATTTGCTAAAGTGTTAGCAATTAGCATTGATTTGCTTAATGAGGTGCCAAGCCAGCCACATCAGACTTTATAAAAACAGAAACTCAGACACTGGGAGATCTCTTTATTTTCAACTCTTTTGGCCTTCTTTTGCCAAAATATGCCACAAGGATTTCTGGCTTGCCTCTTCAGTTGCATGTGAAATTATGCAAGAAATCAGATAACCAGATAACAGATAGGAAATACATGTGCATTGGCAAGGAATAATTAATCTGAAAATTTTTTAAAGTTATACAATATCAGTGTTCCCTAAAAGAATGAAAGGAATACATTGCAACATGCTTTTTATCCTCAAATAGTTAAATGATCTCTGTTAATCCCCTTAAGCAGATTTTTACTGACTTCCTAATTGTAAATATATATTTCCCTGGCCAATGGTCAACCTAGCACCATATGAAATTCTCCTTTATTTAATATCTATTTAGTGAGCTGCAGTTATGTACAAAGCATTATATTTCAAGGAAATTCTCTGGGGTTGTCCATTTCCTTAGCCAATTCCTTTTACTTCCTTGGTCAGTTAAGTTCAGTGGCTCAGTTGTGTCCGACTCTTTGCAACCCCATGGACTGCAGCACGCCAGGCCTCCCTGTCCATCAACAGAGTCCAACTCCCGGAGTTTACTCAAATTCATTGAGTCATCCATTGAGTCGGTGATGCCATCCAACAGTCTCATCCTCTGTTGTCCCCTTCTCCTCCTGCCCTCAATCTTTCCCAGCATCAGGGTCTTTTCAAAGGAGTCAGCTCTTTGCATCAGGTAGCCAAAGTATTGGAGTTTCAGCTTCAACATTAGTCCTTCCAATGAACATTGAGGACTGATTTCCTTTAGGATGGACTGGTTGGATCTCCTTGCAGTCCCAAGGGACTCTCAAGAGTCTTCTCCAACACCACAGTTCAAAAGCATCAATTCTTCAGTGCTCAGCTTTCTTTATAGTCCAACTCTCACATCCATACATGACTACTGGAAAAACCATAGCCTTGACAAGACAGACCTTTGTTGGCAAAGTAATGTCTCTGCTTTTTAATATGCTGTCTAGGTTTGTCATAACTTTCCTTCCAAGGAGTAAATGTCTTTTTATTTCATGGCTGCAATCACCATCTGCAGTGATTTTGGAGCCCCCAAAATAAAGTCTGACACTGTTTCCACTGTTTCCGCATTCATTTGCCATGAAGTGATGGAACAAGATACTGTGATCTTTGTTTTCTGAATGCTGAGCTTTAAGCCAACTTTTTCACTCTCCTCTTTGACTTTCATCAAGAGGCTCTTTAGTTCTTTTTCACTTTCTGCCATAAGGGTGGTGTTATCTGCATATCTGAGGATATTGATATTTCTCCCAGCAATCTTGATTCAAGCTTGTGCTTCATCCAGCCCAGCATTTCTCATGATGTACTCTGCATATAAGTTAAATAAGCAGGGTGACAATATACAGCCTTGACGTACTCCTTTTCTTATTTGGAACCAGTCTGATGTTCCATGTCCAGTTCTAACTGTTGCTTCCTGACCTGCATACAGGTTTCTCAAAAGTTCAGGTCAGGTGGTCTGGTATTCCCATCTCTTGAAGAATTTCCACAGTTTATTGTGATTCACACAGTCAAAGCCTTTAGCATAGTCAATAAAGCAGAAATAGATGTTTTCTGAAACTCACTTGCTTTTTTGATGATCTAGCAGATGTTGGCGATTTGATCTCTGGTTTCTCTGCCTTTTCTAAAACCAGCTTGAACATCTGGAAATTCATGGTTCACATATTGTTGAAGCCTGACTTGGAGAATTTGAGCATTACTTTACTAGCATGTGAGATAAGTTCAATTGTGCGATAGTTTGAGCATTCTTTTGCATTGCCTTTCTTTGGGATTGGAATGAAAACTGACCTTTTCCAGTCCTGTGGCCACTGCTGAGTTCTCCAAATTTACTGGCATGTGGAATGCAGCACTTTCACAGCATCATCTTTTAGGATTTGAAATAGTTCAACTTGAATTCCATTACCTCCACTAGATTTCTCTGTAGTGATGCTTCCTAAGGCTCACTTGACTTCACATTCTAGGATGTCTGGCACTAGGTGAGTGATGACACCATAGTGAATATCTGGGTCATGAAGATCTTTTTTGTACAGTTTTTCTGTGTATTCTTGCCACCTCTTCGTAATATCTTCTGCTTCTGTTAGGTCCATAACATTTCTATCCTTATTGAGCCCATCTTTGCATGAAATGTTCCCTCAGTATCTCTAATTTTCTTTAAGAGATCTCTAGTCTTTCCCATTCTGTTGTTTTCCTCTATTTCTTTGCATTGATCCACGAGGAAGGCTTTCTTATCTCTCCTTGCTATTCTTTGGAACTCTGCATTCAAATGGGTATATCTTTCCTTTTCTTCTTTGCTTTTTGTGTTTCTTCTTTTCATAACTATTTGTAAGGCCTCCTCAGACAGCTATTTTGCTTTTTTGCATTTCTTTTTCTTGGGGATGGTCTTGCTTCCTGTCTCCTGTACAATGTCATGAACCTCCATCCATAGTTCATCAGGCACTCTGTCTATCAGACCTAGTCCCTTACATCTATTTCTCACTTCCACTGTATAATCATTAGGGATTTGATTTAGGCATACCTGAATGGTCTAGTGGTTTTCTTCACTTTCTTCAATTTCAATCTGAATTTGGCAGTAAAGAGTTCATGATCTGAGCCACAGTCAGCTCCTGGCCTTTTTTTTTGCTGACTGTATAGAGCTTTTCCATCTTTGACTGCAAAGAATATAATCAATCTGATTTCGGTGTTCATCATCTGGTGATGTCCATGTGTAGAGTCTTCTCTTGTGTTATTGGAAGAGAGTGTTTGCTATGACCAATGCATTCTGTTGGCCAAACTCTATTAGCCTTTGCCCTGCTTCATTCTGTACTCCAAGGCCAAATTTGCCTGTTACTCCAGGTGTTTTACTAAACAAACAAACCAAAAAGACAAAAGAAATATTCCCTGACTTTCAGTGGACTAACCCTGCAATGTTTTCCTGTGGAGAGGAGGTCATTGAACAATAAGTTCATTGTTTGCAAATTCAACAGCCAGAAATCTCTCTTCTGGTTTTTTGTTTTTTGGATGTGAAAAGATTACCTCAGAAGATGAAGTATTGGAAAAATACAGTAGTTCACAATATTATGATCATACTAAGAGAAAATATTGCAGACAGATAAAATCAGGAAAACTCATAAACAGTGTACAACAGTAATGTGGGGGTAAAGAAACTCAAGGCACTAGTCTGGCTCACTGGACTATAGCTTTGTCTCCTGCTCACAACCTTTTCTACCTACTATGGATCCATCTCCCATTGCTCTGCCCAGGCAGGTAGATACCTTGTACTAACTACCAGGAGCAAGAAAGGGGAGAGAGTAATTTTAATTGCCCTATTACCCAGTTTATCTATATAACAATCCTTCATCTACACATTGAGTCTCAAAATAATTGATAACATGCGAAGTTGCTTCAGTCATGTCTGACTCTTTGTGACCCTGTGGACTGTAGCCCACCAGGCTTCTCTGTCCATGGGATCTTCCAGGCAAGAATACTGGAGTGGGTTGCCATTTCCTTCTCCAGGGGATCTTCCCCACCCAGGGATCGAACCTGTGTCTCTTAAGTCTCCTGCGCTGGGAGGCAGGTTCTTTACCACTACCACCACCTGGGAATGGATAGTGCCACCTATAATTGATAACAAAACCTTATAAAAATCCAGAGTGAAAACAGTAAGACTGATTGAAAACCTTGAGGGCTCTACAGCCAGATCACTGGTTTTGATACTTTAAAGATATTTAAATCAAGCTGAGGTTTAATAACTTGAGTTGATCATAGAGTTGCCTTCACCAGATTATATTTTAATGTTAACCCCCAAGGTTTTATTGAAGAACACTACACCTCAAAAACTTTATCAAAATCAGGAGTATACTTGCCATAAAAGTGTTAAGGACCTGTCCTCTGTGTCCTTCCTGTCTTCTTTGTAAGGCAAGGAATGTTAACGGGAAAGTGCTGAGAGCACCCATGCTTCCTAGAGTAACTGGCTTTCAGTCCCTTGTATGATTATGCAAGTAATCATCTTTCTTTTCACTTTGGCTGCCAGAAAGATCAGAGTGAAATTTGAAACCTCAATAGAACAATTAGGTTTGACCTTTTTTATCTGCCTTTTAAAGTCTTCTATTCCCTGGTTTCTATTTTTCTTTTTCTACTCTGTCATTATTTTCTTGAAAGCATTTGAATGATATAATCTATAAAGTAGGCAGTGTAGGCACCTCCATTTTCCTGAGGAAAATTTTTGCTATGTGTTGATTAAATGACATTTCCAAGATTTGATTGAAAAGCTAAGAGTAAACATAGATTTGTTCACACAAAGTCATGTTCTCTTCACATGAAGCCAGGGGTTCTCAGTGGGACGAGGCAAGTGGGGCTGGGGGTGATGTTACTCTCCTTGAGACCTTCCACAGTGTTTGGAAATAAGTTCAGTTGTCACAAGCGTGGGGAGGATTGATACTGGCATCTAATGAGTAGTTCTACAATGTACAGGTCAAATCTCCCTTTCCCCTAAAGCAATTATCCAACTCAAAATGCCAGTGGTGCTAAGATTGAGAGATCCTGCATTACAATTAACCCTCTTCGATACTATTTTTAAAAGAGTTTTTGTGTAAGTTATCATGCCTTCCTTCTCTTTTCTCATTTTGCTTTCAGCACCTTTGTCAGTTGTCTAAGTATGTGTTAGTTGCTCAGTTGTGTCTGACTCTCGAGGCTCCATGAACTGTAGCGCACCAGGTTCCTCTGTCCATGGGATTCCTCAGACAAGAATATTGGAGTGGGTAGCCATTCCCTTCTCCAAGGTGTCTTCCCAAACCAGGGGTCGAATCTGGGTCTTCTGTGCTGCAGGCAGATTCTTTACTGTCTGAACCACCAGGGAAGCCAGATATCTACATTTTTTATTAATATTTTTTTAAATTGTACTTTTATTACTTAATTTGATAGTGTTTTTCTCTTTTCATTTTATTTAATTCCGCTTCATGGTTTACTTTGTACATGGTTTAATAAGAAAATGAATTTATGAAAGAGGAATATAAAGTATTTTGGCCCATGAAATTGAGAATAATACCTTTGGTGATGGGAAGTGCACAAGATCCTTTATCTGTAATTCACTCCAAAAGAATTGCTTTTACCTTACTGCCTTATAAAGAACACCGATTATTGAAAATGACTTCCAGTCTAATTTCCTCACAAGAATTTATCTTCCTGAAAGAGGCAGTATAAATCTTTTGGGAAAAATGCCTTCCTTTCTGTGCTCTACAAGAAAAAAAGAAAGGAGAGAATGATATTCTGTGTTGAAACTACAGTAAGCTGAAGACCCTCATTCTGGGAAAGACTGAGAGCAAGGAGGAGAAGGGGACAACAAAGGATGAGATGGTTGGATGGCATCACCAACTCAATGGACATGAGTTTGAGTAAACTCCAGGAGCTGGTGATGGACAGGGAGGCCTGGCGTGCTGCAGTCCATGGGGTCGCAAAGTCAGACACGACTAAGTGACTGAATTGAACTGAACTGAAAGCATAGATAGGTTCTGGACAGAAAGATGAGATAGATAGATGAGGATTTTTTTTTTTTTTTTTTTGCTGGTTCAGTGAGAAATCAGAATAAGGTTTAGTGAGAAATCAGAATAACCCTTGGACTGGTTATTTTGGTAAGTGCTCCTTACAAAGTGATTCATAAGCTGGGAGCTTGAGGGTAGAGAAGCTGTAGATCTTCACTGAAGGGTGCTGGGAAATACTTTTCAGGCACTTATGCTCAACAGTGAAGACACTGAGGTGACAAAGCATTGGTGAAATTAATAAATGGAAAGACACTTATTGTGACTGGAGGTTGGTAAGGAAGCACTGGGATTTGATTTGACAGAATTTGGAAATGGTCTGTTGTGGTGGCAAAGAGAAGTATCAACAGTAACTTCCAGACATCCAAGTGCAGTGACTGGCTGGATAATAGTGCCAGTTACTGACCTGGCAAAGACCAGAGAGAAATGTACCCAAGAAGATGAAGTGGGCAGTCTGGGGTATGTTTTGTTATGTTTGTTTGGCTATTTTCTTTCTCTTTTCTGTGTTTTATTTTCTTTCTTTTTTCTTCTCCTTTTAGATATCAACAGGGATATTTTCAAATAGGAAATAAGTTATACGGGTTTGACGTTCTTTGAGGCAACTAGACTACAGTTTAATAATATAGTCTTTAACATATAGTTTCTATTATAGCCATGGAAATGGATAACATTACCTAGGAAACAGTTTCCAAAAGAATACTGACAACTCAGAATGGAGTCTTGAGAAATTCTAATGTTTAGAGCTCAAATGCAGGATGAGAAGAAGAAAGAAACTTAAGAGGTAACCAGAAAAGCACATTATCTGGTGATCTTACCACTGAAGCCAGTAGTGAGTGATTAAATATAATGTATTTAAATAACAAAAAACTTTATAGTGTAAATCTAGTCCCACGAACGAAGAATCAACCTCTCTGTCTTGGTTGGCAAGTTATTTTCCAGTTAAAAATAATAATATTTATTCATTTTTACTGGTAATATATCTGTAGGAGATCTAAAGATGGAAATATAAAACTGGACTGAGAGAAAAAGGAAAAGAAGATTCCTGCTTAAATAGTAATCTGGTAAAATATATTAGTGAAAATTTACAAACCAAAAGGAAATTATAGGAAGATATTAATCATAGGTTATCTTACTATTCACATTTTTTTGGCGAATGGAAGTTTATACATTGAAAAATGCATATCCAAGTTATTTATGTATGTATGGTGTTACTTAAAATATAGAGTTAAACCCATACTTTCTGTTATCTGGGATTTTTAATCCATAACAGCTCTTTGATATCACACTAGCCATCCCATATCAATCTTGACTGATGCTTTGATGTGTTTTTTTTTTTTTTGAAATATACATGGTTTGACTGGGGCTGTACTTCAAAGAGAAATCAGTCTTTTAATGGAAAAAAGCTTTTTCCTTGTTTAGAGGTAAGTATGTGAAAGTCCTAGACTAGTATAGATAAAAAACAGCTCTCAAAGTGTCAGAAGATCAGACAGAGGAGCAAACCACATAAAACTCAGAGGTTTAAATCCTAGTCAGCTTCCAAGTGAATATTTCTTTGCCCGCATCACTTGAAAACTTTCAATCTTGGGTTGAGAAGAAGGTAGTAAGGCAGGGTTTTCCGAGTTTGCCATTACATTATGATTTCCCATTATCCTGAAGAGATTTGAGAACAGAAGCTCAAGCATTTGAAAATCTTTGCAACTTCACACTCAACAAAGTTCATGACCCAAGTGAAATAAGGGTGGATAAGGGGTAGAAATTGAGAGGTTAGGAAATGTTTATCATTGTCCAAAATTTGTATATTGGTCAGTTCTGAGCTTGGGATGCTTTTTTTCTAATTCTTACTTACAAGGATCATTATTCTAGTCTCTCAACAGGAACCAAAAAAGCCTTAATATTATCTCCTGAACATTAGAGCGAATCAAAGCATCTTACTTTTTACAAAAGAATGCTTATGCATCATAGAGTGTAAACTATCAATTTTACTTTAGAAGCAAGAAGTATAGGTAAAATTTTTTAACTAACATTTTAGGAGTCAGTCAAATAGTGTATTTTTTTTCCTGTCAGGCAGGTAGAATGCTTAGATAAATTATTTATTCAATCATCTTAATATATCCTCATATCAGTTATTTACATTTTTAAAAATTCTTGCCATGTGAATAGTTGAAATAGTTTAAAATATGGCCATAAAATTATCCCAATTAAATATCAGGAAGGTTCAATAAGTATATTTTGACTTTTACTTAACAGGTGGGTGTTTCATCCAAAGACTCGACTCTAGAAACTAAAATTGTTCTTAAATAACTTTGTTTGGACATCTGTGTATTATTGCATGTCTATTCCAGCAGCAATATCTGAAGTATAGTTTTAGGATAAAACTACCTAAAGAGGCATAATTTGCCCTTACCTATTTCATTATTTAAGTCCAGAAAACACTGGCAAAAAGGAGAACTTAATTATGGTGAAAATTATGTGGAAAACATGGGGATGTTTATACAAATATCATTCTAACAATAAAAATATGGGTAGTGTATATTGGTACTCTAATTTGTGTTACCAGGGGCTGTTTACTCTCTATCAAAAAACCCAAATTAGGATGACTATCTTCCTTTCATACAGCTTGCTAGGGAAATTAGCAAAATTCACCTTATTGATTATACTAAGGCGACCATATCATTGAGGCATTGTGGTAATGTTAGTTAAGGCTCCAAATTCATTACCTAAATCACACATGCTTCAGATTTTCCATTTAATGCAAATGTTGACCTTGACTGTGGATCATTGAGACCATTCTGTAGAAGCAAAATACTCCTACATCTATACACAAAGATATTCTCTTTCAAATGCAGACATTATAGTAAAGCAGCCACACCCAACATCAACAACATTTTTCTTTTAGGAGAGCCATGGCTCTAAAGAAGTTTAACTACTATTTGAAAAAAAAAATCTTAATATTCACAGGATTTTAATTCTTTTACTTTTTAAAAGATTTCTAAAATTATCATTTTTTCCATTGGAGTACCCTGAAATGCAAAACAGGATTTTATTGAAAGTCTTAGCCAAAACTAAAACACTGAGAGACAATAAAAAGTTAAATGAAAACTAGCTTCAGTCATTCTGTGATCAAAACTCTGTGTTTTCCTAAGAGAACAATTAGGAACTGATTGTACAGAAGGAAAAGCCTTGAATGAAAGGCCATAACAGTCCATTGCTTTTGAAGAATAGAGTGTGAATATATCTGGGGCCCTGCCAACCTCCCACTTGAAGATAAAATTAGCTATACCAAACAAATGTCTAACTTTCTCCTGTGATAATTTTCTTTACGGGGAAATGACCTGGAGACATGGATGTTTAAAACGGGTTCTCCCACTTGATTGTTTTATTTATAATGCAATAGAGTACACATCTTTAAATTTAATGCTTTTTGAATTGAAACAACAAAGACAGATCTATAAAAAGAGTGCACAAGCCAAACACAGCGAGTCAGTAAGGTGTTGTTTCACCACTCCTTAAGAAATGTAAACTATATTGACACATGGAGGAGTGAAAAGTAAGAGAACACTGAAATAAAAATGAACCAAAGTGAATTTACCTCTTTCCCAGCCCCAGAGATAATAACTGCAAAATCACACTACTACCTTCTAACATCTGGCCCTGAAATGCTTCCTGGGCACCTGGAGTAGTAAGGATCTGGTGTCGGGTTTCCGTCTTCAGTCAATTCATTAAGCTGCAAGGGGCTGAGAATATTAAATCTCATCAGTCTCATAAAATTGTCGCTAATATTAAACAATAAGTATGTTTGGATAGGGAAGCACTTTTTTTTTTCCTTCTAGAAAACAAAACATTTTCCTTTGAGGAGTAGGTCTTTATTTTGTAGCAGAGCCAATAAATGGGTTCTATTTATCAAGTTGTATTTTACATAGGATATAAAAATATGCTTATAATAATTAAATTAAACAATTTACTCTCTACTAATAAATTTGTTTTTGTAAGTTAGAAGTAAATGAAGTGGACTAATATTTAGTCCAGACAGAGATAATATGTTGGTGAGAATGTAGGTTAAGGATTCTGTTCAGGGAAATGAATTCATAACCTATTCGTGGCTACAGAGATAAGGCCTCATTTATGTAGCGGCATATATAAAAGTAAGAGAGATACTTTTTTTTTCCTATCTTGTAGTACTAGATATTGTTTATGTAGTCAATACCCTTAGCATCCTTTTGATGTAAGTGAAAAGCCTGATATCAATAAAACACTTGGTTTGATGTTGACAATTTGAATATGAGCATGTATTCTCCAACTCTGTGAGTATGACGATGTTATTTGAGTGTTAGGAAGTAAATGATTAGGTGGCAGGCCTGTAATATGAAGCCTTCTCTCTTATCTGGCCAGTTCTTAAAGCAGATGGTTCCTGGAGGTTAACAGTCTATACTTGAGGATTAAACTAAGTGTTTTCACTGATTGCTTCAGCTGTACCTGATATGATAAAGACCTCAGGGAGTGCAGTAGGTCCAAGAGGCTTTTATAGAACTACAAGCAAACTGATTTTCAATCCCAATTTCTAAATCGAACCAAGACAATTTATATCCTCATGTAATGGGATACAGTATACATTTACTATTCTGCCACAAAGGTATTTTTAGTTCACGAGCCTAATTCCATAATCTAGTGAAATGGGACTAGAATTTAACAACCAACATGAGACACTTAGTGAAATAGATGATGAATGGTATCACGAGAATTGCCTTCTGAGAGAAAAGAGGGCAAAAGAGTTAAAAACATAGCTACCTATAAGACAAAGGGAGTTTCACTGACAAATCCATCTAAAATCCCAAGCTAAGACCAGTCTTTGAAATTTCTGAGAATGATGTGGACTGAAATCAGGAGCCTGCCTCAGAAGGTGAACGATAAATTGCTATACATCACAGACCCTGCCTCCAAAAAGATGGGGTCATTTCCTCATCTGTTTAGAAACCCTTTTCTTTCCTCTGGTCTCCTTGCTATATTGTGAGGCAAAGGAGCCCTAAAATAACTAGATAATAAAGAACACCCTTAAATGGAACCATTACTTACAGGAATTCTTGTGTGAACTTAAGGTGGGTCAGGTAAAGGCCCACAAAACATGTGTAGCTGTGGGTTCAAGGGAACAGATGTCTCAGTCAGATCCCAGAGCCGGCTACCTGACTTGTTGAAATGAGCAGGCTCTTGGGGGCTCAGCCATGGACTGGTGAGCAGAGTCATGACGCACTGTTGCCCTACCTGATGAGGTGGCTCATGTGATAAGAAACCACATCAGTGGCAACAGGAGAGAAATCACTTAGAAACTGCTGTAAGTAAAATGCCCCAAGGACAAGAGTCCGCACACGACTTGCAAGTGGATTGTATTGGACCTCTATTAGGGACGCTGGGGAGCTGCAAATGGGCGTTAACTAGGATTGACACCTATGCCGCTCTCAGATTCACTTATCCTCTAACAATAGCAACTTTGAAGAACACAGTGAGAAGTCAGAACAGGATTCCCTGTTATTCAGCTGATGCAGACATAATGTTACTATTTCTGGTCAGGCTGGGCCTTTTACTACTCTTGACATGCAGAATGGACAAAATACTGCGTGGTCAGGTCTCATTCCTTAATCCCCTTTAAGCAGAGTGGGCCATCAAAATAAATGTGAGCCAAAACATCTGGTAATACTTTTTTTGAGGATTGGCTTATTTGTTCAAATAACATGTGTCTCATTGATTATGGGAGGACTCAGAAGTTTTCTCGGATTAGGGGATGTCAGAATATAGGAGAGAATAAAAATAAATAGCTGTGTGTGTTACTGACTTACCAGATTTTACTTTCATTTTACCTGATACAGTATTCTCAGAAAATGGGGTAAATGATTTTCTTGTGTAAGATGCATACATGCTCAATCTCTCAGTCATGTCTGACTCTTTGCAGTTCCATGGACTATAGCCAGTCTATGGGATTATCCTGGCAAGAATACTAAAGTGAGTTGCCATTTCCTCTTTCAAGGGATCTTTCCAACCCAGGGATTGAACCCAGGTCACCTGCAGCTCCTACACTGGAACTCTTTACTTACATTTAACTGTTTACTGAGTCACCTCGAAGCCCAACCACATCATATACACTACTATTATATTTGACACTGAGCTTTGCATAAGCTATTTGGGATTGTTATACCTTCACTGCACCCTGAACAATCAAATTCGTGCTAAATGTGGCTGTGGTCTCTCTCATGAGTACTGTTATTCTTTATCTGTCAAATCCTAGTATATCTCTTTGGAATTTGAGCTAAGAAGAACCAGGAATTATCTTGGAATTTTTTGAAAGATACAAATGCCCAAGTATTGGTTTTATTTCTCCAGATCTCCAGATATGTTTCTAATGAGCAGTCATGTTTAAGAACAACTGGACTATATCATGATCTTTTATCTAGCGTGTTTCACTTTTTCTATTTCATATTGGGTACTCTCATTTACGGAGAAGTCAATGGCACCCCACTCCAGTACTCTTGCCTGGAAAATCCCATGGATGGAGGAGCCTGGTGGGCTGCAGTCCACGGGGTCACTAGGAGTCGGACACGACTGAGTGGCTTCACTTTCACTTTTCACTTGCATGCATTGGAGAAGGAAATGGCAACGCACTCCAGTGTTCTTGCCTGGAGAATCCCAGGGACAGGGGAGCCTGGTGGGCTGCCGTGTATGGGGTCGCGCAGAGTTGGACACGACTGAAGTGACTTAGCACTCTCATTTAATTTAGTTTATGTTTTCCAATTTCTCCATCTCTTCTTTTTTGTATGTTCTTAAGCTTTTATCAAGTGTAGTAGAAAAGCTTTTTTATACATATATATAAATAATATGCAAAATATATTTTAGAAAGCTTATGAATTTTTGCCTAAAATATTTATGACATTCTGATTCCACTTTTTTGACTTAGTATTGAATAGAATGCTAGATTTCTAATTTTAAAAAATGGATATGCAACAAGCAACAAAGGTTTTTTGTATAGTACAGGAACTATAATCAGTATCTTTTAATAATCTATAATGGAAAATAATTTAAAAAATGATATATGTGTATATGTATAACTGAATCACCTTGCTGTGCATCTGAAACACTGTAAGTCAACTATGCTTCAATAATATGTATATATATATATTGAGAAAAAAGAAAAGACAAAGTAAACAAAAAAAGACTGCTGTTATTATTGGATATTAGACTAAACAGTGTATCTGAGTGGGTGACCCCGGCTATTGGGGCAAAAAGGTGCAGGTCAAAACAGGTAAAAACTAAAAACGGGGATGGCCTCTCATCCGTGGAGTGCATCATAGTGTTTCCATGCTATGGAAAATGATGCTGAGGGCAAGAAAATGATGCTGTTGCCCAGATCAGGTGCTGAGGAATGCGTGATGCTGGGCGAAGCATCCACAGCTGTCTTTTCTGGACAATGGAAGTTGAATCCCTGCTGCTTTATAGGCTCCCAAGAAATACTTCATCTGGTAGTAATCTGAAAAAAAAAAAGCAAGTGGCACAGCACCTTCTAATTAGTCCCCTTAGCAGGAGCTGACCAGCTAAATAAAAGCAGTACCTAATACTGGGTGGCAATTGGCTTTCCAGGTGTTTTCTAAAGAATACCATAAGCTGGATATCAGTGCAGTAATACCTGAAATACCCTGGGAAAAAGTTGCTTTTAATTGTAAATGCAGAAAACATGTTTTAAAAGAACAAAGGTGATATATAGACATTTTCAGATAAAAATAGAGATTCCACTAAGAACTGTTCTTGACTCAGTGATATATAAAAACATGTATGTCCTTAAGGAGAAGGAAAACTATCCCAGATCTAAAGTGGAATCATGGGCAATGAAATTGGCAAATGTGTGGATAAACCTGAACAAATGTTGACTGTATAACATAAAAAAAATAATAAAGATGTCTACTTTGGAGGGCAAAAAAGTTATAAAACCATAGACTTGCACAATTATAATATTTAAGTTGGAAAGGATTGATCAAAGTTTTTTATTCCAAGAATATGAACACCCTGGGTAGGCTTTGCAACCTAGAATTTAAAGATAACCTTTAAGAAACTGAAAATAGCGATCACAAGTTGCAAAAGACTAAAACGTAAGACAAAAATAGTCAAAGTAGATAAAATGAAACCAAAATTATTAGAGTAGTTATATCTGAATGTTGTGATTAGAAGTAAATATTTTCATACATTTTTTTATTTCAATAAATAATTTTATTTTATTTTTGTATTTTTTTAAATTTTATTTTATTTTTAAACTTTACATAATTGTATTAGTTTTGCCAAATATCATACATTTTTATCATTTTGATGTGTGATTCAAATTTTTTATATAGAACATATTCCTTCTATAGTGAAAAAAATATATACATTTATTAAAAGTTATTGAGGACTTGGATGTTCTAGGTAGTGAGTGAACTTTTACTTCAGGGATTAAAGATTTTAAATCAATTTGTCAGTCATATTTCTACATCACAAGGAAATTGCCTAATTTCGAACATAATTAAAACATATCAAATGTCAATTAACATACATAAGAGAGTCTTTGTTCTAAAATGAGAAAGAATTTTTCCATTTAGAAATTGGACCCTCTAGACAAGAGGGCTTTCTAAACAGTGTTAGGAATAGAATGGATATCCATTCCGAACTTTCTAATATATTCAGTTCATATAATATGCATTTTGTGTTTCTTTTCATGGACTAAAGGACAAGCTTCATTGCAAGTTTCTGTTTTTGTTTGTACTCTAATCAAGCTGTTACTTAGAGAATAAATATTATTTATGTATGTATGAGTATATTACATTACATTATTTATAGAATAGAATTTAGTGAGCTTCTGTGTTTTTCCTATATTTCTTTTTCTGCTTCTAACTATATTTTAACCTGTTATATACTCAAATCATGTGCTTAGATAAGACGAGTCTATTCATGACTGCTGATGATTAACTAGTTTACTTGTTACAATGTGGTTTTTCCCTAAAAGAAAAAAAAGTTTTGATGACCTTATTTATCATTAGAGCATTTGTTCTTCCTGTGTATTGATTTCTCTTGTTGAGCTGTGCTTAGTCACTCAGTCGTGTCTGACTCGTACTGCGACCTGATGGACTGTAGCCTGTCAAGGCTCCTCTGTCCATGGGGATTCTCCAGGCAAGAATACTGGAGTGGGTTCCTATGCCCTCCTCCAGGGGATCATCTCAACCTAGGGATCGAACCCAGATCTCCCTCATTGCAGATAGATTCTTTACCATCTCAGCCACCAGGGAGGCCCAAGTACACTGGAGTGGGTAGCCTGTCCCTTCTCCAGGGGTCTTCTCGTCGCAGGAATCGAACTGGGGTCTCCTGCATTGCAGGCAGATCTAGCACTGCTGCTGCGAAGTCGCTTCAGTCGTGTCCAACTCTGTGGGACCCCATGGACTGCAGCCCACCAAGCTCCCCCGTCCCTGGGATTCTCCAGGCAAGAACACTGGCGTGGGTTGCCATTTCCTTCTCCAATGCATGAAAGTGGCAAGTGAAAGTGAAGTCTCTCAGTCGTGTCTGACTCTTACGGACCCCATGGACTGCAGCCTAACAGGCTCCTCCATCCATGGGATTTTCCGGGCAACAGTACTGGAGTGGGGTGCCATTGCCTTCTCCCAGATCTAGCACTAGAGAGCAACATTGTTTGTACAGCACTACTGTAAGGGTGTTCTCTTGCTTTATTAATTTATTTCATATTGTGAAAAGCAAATCATATAATGAAATGGTACATACAGATATTGATATGCTATTCTGTTATAGTCTATCCACCTTGCATTTCAAAATGAAGATTTTAAAGTTTGACATTGCGTGTCACTGTATTGTTAGAATGAGTGTTCATGGATCTCTATCATGTACATTCATTCATTTTACTGTGAATTCTATGTGATCATGCCTATAACAATCACTGGGATTAAAAAAAAAATTAACTTGAAAGGACATGACTGTCTAGTAAGGTAATAGAAATGTAAATCAATAGTTGAATTATGTGTAATGATTTCTTTTAAAAATTATGTCCTTTGCATACTATAGTAAGATATTTAGTTCATTTATGATGCATTACTGAGGTAAGCATTTATAGGAAAATGAAGTAGAATATTTCAGAAGAGAATTTTTCCATGACCTCAACCAAACTGTTAAGGAATATAGCCTAAACATTTCTTCTAGATTATTTCCAATATGTTTTGGATCTTGAGCTTTTATAAAGCTTTTCATATTACATAATATAAAATGTAATTTTTGTGTTCATATGATTGCCTTTATTGGAAAGAAAATGTCCCCGTTTCAGGTTATTCTATTTTGAGAAAGATACACATACTGAAATTTATGTTATAAATTAATAAAATAAATTACAAAATATTTTATGTTTCCTTTATGACAGACATCAAACTGACAGCTCTTAATGATTTATTTTAAATTAATCCTCAATTTTCAGAAAGCAAACTCAGGTTCAGAGATTGAATCAAAGATGGAAAGAGTACAAATCCAGATATTTATAATTTAAAGCTTTCTTTATCATGATAGTGTACTGCTATGAATCTTGAGAATTTACCATCTCCATGTTTTCCAATGTGAAAGGTGTCATGTATTCATTTTTTCCTCACTTGACTCCCTCTTTTTTCTTTTGATCATTAAATATGCTTTTTGTTTTATCTTTGGAAGTAGAATAATATTTACAATAGTCCATGAATTTTGTTAAGTGACTTTATAATTTTAGGACACCATTTCATATCAAATATGATAAGTACGTTTACTTACCATGAAATAATTGCTCTAGGAATTAAAGTTCTACTGGTTTAAAATTTTTCTTGGTCAGTTTTTGTGCTAGTCATTCTAGTACATTAAGAACATGTCTGATGGAAATTGTCTAGGAATATGTTAATATACTAATGGGAGAAAATATTCTAGATGGTTTTTTCTCAGTAGCAGTGGCAGTAGTAGTACTAGTAATAGTAAATATTTCATTAAAATGGGGTGTGCATGAATTCAGCCCTTATTTCATAAAATTAAATATATTATTTTTTAGTTTTGAGTAGGAGAAATAATAACTTCTAAAAGAATGTTTATAATGCTTTTTCCTGAGTGACAAATTCAAACTAATTAGGTAGGAGTAACCTTGCATAAGAAGTAAAGAAATAAGAACTTATGGCTAATTTTTGTTGGCATGATTTACCACATGTGGAAATAAAATAGATTTGGCATGAGAGAATGAACATCTGTAAGTGGCACAGTGTTCTTAGTCTATCTGGAATAGCTTACTATGATGAAAATGTGTAAAGTGACTTACTCAGAATGAAAGGCCCTGCAATTTTTGGCATAGTTGGCCAGGCTGAGATGAATTAGGTTATATTGGGAATAGAACTGAGAAATAAACAGAGTGAGACATGCTGCAGAAGGTAGTTATAAAGATGTAGACATAAAGATACATTGCAAAAGATGACTTTGAATTACTTGAGTATAACTCTACCTAGAGAAACAAACATCTCTGCTCACCATATTATTAGCAAGCTATGTTATTTTCAGGTTTTATATATGAATATACATATGTACACACACACACATATATATGACCAAAATACATGTATGTAAAATAAATATACACACACACAAGTAAAAGAGAGAAGAGGGAGAAAAGAGAGCTATATAGATATAAAATCACTATACCTTCCTGGAAATAGTATATATTATATGTAGATTTTGTAAATTAAGATGAATCTGGTAAACCCTGGAACATCACAAAATAGAATGAGAAAAACATCAAAAAGTTAAAATGTTACACTAAAAAAAATTCAGTTCTTACAAAAAAAATAAGCAAAAGAGTAATAGAGGCACAAAAGTCATGAAACAAATACAGATCAAAATGTGAAATCAGGCAAACTTGCTTCTAACTATGTCAATAATAACCTTAAAAATGAATAGGTTCAACACAAAAAAGACAGGAATTGTCAGACTGGGTAAAAACTAAAATCTAACTTCATGGTCTCTACAGGAAACACACTTTAGACTCAAAGATACAAATAATAGGAAAATATAAGGATGAAAAATATATCATGTATCAGAAAATTATAATATTTGTAAATATATGTACACTTTAAGACAGGTCCCAAAATACATGAAACAAAAATAAGGCATGATCGCAAAGAGTCGGACACGACTGAGCAACTGAACTGAACTGAACTGATAGGGAGAAATGCAAAATTCAACAATAATTTTTGGAGACTTAAATACATTACTTTCAGTGATGGGTAGAACAAGTAGGAAGATCAACAAGTAATCAGAAAACTTGAACAAATCATACAAAAAATACTCTTAACAGGACACTCCACCCAACAATAGTGAGTACACACTTTAATGTGCTGCTGCTGCTGCTGCTAAGTCACTTCAGTCATGTCCGACTCTGTGCGACCCCATAGACGGCAGCTCACCAGGCTCCCCCATCCCTGGGATTCTCCAGGCAAGAACACTGGAGTGGATTGCCATTTCCTTCTCCAATGCATGAAAGTGAAAAAAAGTGAAGTTGCTCAGTTGTGTCCGACTCTTTGTGACCCCATGGACTGCAGCCTACCAGGCTCCTCCATTCATGGGGTTTTCCAGGCAAGAGTACTGGAGTGGGGTGCCATTGCCCTCTCCTAGGCTTTCACTTTTCACTTTCATGCATTGGAGAAGGAAATGGTAGCCCACTCCAGAGTTCTTGCCTGGAGAATGCTAGGGATGGAAGAGCCTGGTGGGCTGCCGTCTATGGGGTCTTACAGAGTCGGACACAACTGAAGCAGCTTAGCAGCAGCAGCAGCCGGCCACTTTAAAAAGCCTCAGTAAATTTTAAAAGATTTAAATCATACAAAAGTGTGTTCTCTGATTATGTTAGAGTGAAATTAGATAGAAATCAGAGGAGTTCACAAATATGAGGAAATTAAACAAGACTCTACTAATTAAGCACTGAGTTAGAAAATAAATCACAAAAGAGATAAATCATAAAAGAAATGTTTAAAAGTACTTGAAAATGATTAAAAATGAAGGCACACAATACCAAATTTATGAAATATAATAGAAGCAGTTCATACAGGGAAATTTAGAGTTTTTTGTAAAGCTGTAAAGCTCTACATTTAAAGAAAAAGAAAAAATTTCAAATCAGTAACCTAACCTTCTACCTCAAGTTACTGGAAGAAAAGAGGAACAATGAAACTAAAGGAAGTAGAATGAAAGAAATAATAAATATGAGGATAGAAATTATTGAAAATAAAATAATAGAGAAAGTCAATAGAGCAAAAAGATGGTTCTGAGAAAGAACTGACTGACAGAATTGATAAACCATTAGCTAGATTGACCAAGAGAGGGAGAGAGAGCAAGAGAGAAAATTCACATCACTAGAAGAAAATGAAAGAGAAGTCATTACTGCTAATTTTATGGAAACAAAAATAACTATAAAAGAATGCTATAAGCAGTTATATGTAAACAAATTAGATAAATTGGACAAAATGAAAATATTCTCAGAGAGACACAAACTATTCAAACACACACATATCTATGCATATTGTATTAAAACGTCTGAAAATAAGACACAATGAGAAAGGGCATATAGTTGGAGGAGAACCAACACACATTACAGAGTGGCAAATATAAGTATGCAGTATATCCAACTTCTAATTAGAAATCTTGCAAGTTAGAAGACATCATTAAAGTACTGAAAGAGAAAAAAACATCCATCTAGAAGTCTTTAACCCATAAAGTTGGTTTTTTTTATTAATACATGTGTATCCATAAACAAACCTGAGACACTTTTTGAAAGCAATCATACATTACCCGAAATGCTAAGAAAATGAATGAAAGTAAGGATGGAATGTGATTGACAGAGTGCTAGTTTAATAGCATCTTTGAGAAGCTGACATATCAGAAAAGCCTTGCCGTGATTAAGGTTAAGGAAGAGCCATACAATAAAAGTGTCCAAGTAAAGAAAATGAACCCCATTGAATGTCCTGACCATGGGAAGTCTTCATTTTTTATTTTTTTAAAGAAGATCAGTAAGGTCATTATAAAATTTTAAAATAATAATAACAGATTGAATGTACCTTTTAAACTTTCTTCTGTCCTCAAATGTCAATAAACTTTAAAAAGATATCTTTAAAAATTATGAAAAGGATAAACCAAAATAGAAAGAGAATGTAAGAGGATATGTTGCTAACAAAATGTTGGAAGTTGAAAAGTGTGGCAGTCAAGTAGTAACTGAATTAACAGACTGTTGGAACCTGAAATTTGTCAGCCATGAGAAGCCAGAGAGTAGACTAATATAGGCCAGAAAATAGAAATAAAAATATCTTTTAAAGTGGGATGCATATGCTGCATATGAGATAGTACTTGAAAGTGTAGGTTAAACATTTATATATGAAAGAGAGATAAACATTATTCCTTTACTTTCTAAGTCTAGTACTAACTACTACTCATTTCACCAAAATATAAAACTGAGGTTAGTTCACTGAAAGGGCGAATCTGTGTCATGGTGAAAGATAGGAAAGTAGATAGGAAAGAGGAAAGATCAGACATCAAACATTTAAGGAAGATATTGGACTCGAATGATATAAAGGAAATAAATAATGAAAGATAGTTCAGAAGGGTCATTAAAAAACAAAAAGAGGAAATCATAAATACATATATAAGTAATATCTTCAAAAAGAGAAGTGACTATATTGTGTATTTACAACAATAAAGAAATTTATGTACAAATATTCATAAAGAATGATTTTGGTTAACACTGTGACAACATCAATTGAAAAAGATTAAAATGTGAGAAGATAAATTTGAGTAAATCTCTCAGAAAAATGACACAATGTTCAAAAAATTATAAACCCAGTATCTGAAATTTTCAGAAATAAAGATGGAAAAAGGATTGAAATTATGATAAATATAATGCAGAGAGAATTTCTATAAGTGACTCTTTTTTATCCTTTTTATGTAAACTCATGCCCTGAAATTCCCATTAATCACCACAAAATAGCCAAAACCAACCAAACCGAAAACAGGCAGGTAGCTGGTTATCACCCCTCTTAAAGAGGTTCTGTCTTACATAAGGTTTGCTGGAGGCACATATGGGACAAGGATCAATGTGCAAGTAAGTTATTAAGAGGGTACTGATAGTACAAATGAATTCATAAAGAGTTGAAGGGAATAGATTAGGAGAGGAATAGGGGCCAAGCATGCCTATGACTTTAGGCAGCATCCCCATCAATCACTGCGGATGATGACCGCAGCCATGAAATTAAAAAAATGAAAAGACATTTGCTCCTTGGAAGGAAAGCTATGACAAACCGAGAGAGACTATTAAAAAGCAGAGACATCTAGGTTGCTTCCATGTCCTGGCTATTATAAACAGTGCTGCAATGAACATTGGGATACACGTGTCTCTTTCAATTCTGGTTTCAGTCAGAATTTAGAAAGCTGGTAACAACAACCCTGTATGCGAGACAGCAAAAGAGACAAAGATATATAGAACAGTCTTTTGGACTCTGTGGGAGAGGGAGTGGGGAGGGGATGATTTGGGAGAATGGCATTAAAACATGTATAATATCATATAAGAAATGAATCACCAGTCCAGGTTTGATGCAGGATACAGGAAGCTTGGGGCTGGTGCACTGGGATGACCCAGAGGGATGGTATGGGGAGGGAGGTGGGAGGAGGGTTCAGGATGGGGAACACGTGTACACCTGTGGTGGATGCATATTGATATATGGCAAAACCAATACAATATTGTAAAGTAAAAATAATAATAATAATAAAAAAGCAGAGACATCTTTTTGCTGACAAAGGTGCATATAATCAAAGCTGTGGTTTTTCCAGTAGTCATGTACAGATGGGAGAACTGGACCAATAAGAAGGCTAAACATTGAAGAACTGATGCTTTTGAACTGTGTTGTTGGAGAAGACGCTTGAGAGTCCCTTGGACTGCAAGATCAAACCAATCAATCCTAAAGGAAATCAACCCTGAATGTTCACAGGAAGCTCTGATACTTTGGCCACTTGAGGTAAAGAGCCAACTCACTGGAAAAGATGTTGATGTTGGGAAAGATTGAAGGCAAATGGAGAAAGGGACAGCAGAGGATAAGATGGTTAGATAGCAATACTGACTCAATGGACACGAGTCTGAGCAAACTCCAGGCAACAGTAGATGATAGAGGAACCTGGCGTGGTGCAGTCCATGGGTGCAAAGAGTTGACACAATTTAGTGACTGAACAACAACAGCAGGTCTTAGGGAAGGTTTCTTGGAAGAAACCTTCAGAGATCCAGAGATCAGAGATCAAACCTCTTGATTTGGATCTCGAAGTGTCAACAGGATTATTTCTAGTAGTTACATTACTTTTCTCATTCTTTTACTCTAAAAATTTTCCACATCATAACCATATAAAGTTCTGCAATCTGACTTCCTGGAGCACAGCATTCCTAAAGCCCACCACTCATAGTTTAATTGATAAATGACCCAATGATTCTTTGCTCAGCTATTTTTTAAAATATTAGTTTCTCTGCAGGATTTTCTCTCTCTATATATATTTTTTTAATATTCTGGTCATATGAAACTCTTTAGTTTTACTAGTTCTGCCCTACCCTGGCTCTCTTGGTGCCCACCAAATCTATCTTTTACTCAGATTGTTTATTCTCTATGATTTACTTTATGTGTGTCATTTACTAAGGTTTAATCTCCTGCCCTCTCCTCTGCTTCCTTGTGTTTGATTTTCCTCCCTGAGCAGTCTTCCCTTGTGCTTCAGGAGTCTTCATAATGATCAGTTCTAATATTTTTAAGCTTAACCCTGTTCTTTCTCTGAAATTTTATTTTAGTTCTACACACTACACTTTAAAGAAAGACTCAGTCAAAAGACTAAAAGCACATCAAGTGATGTTTAACGTTGGGAAGAGAAAGCTCAGTGCAACATGAAAAGTGCCCACAATTATTGAGGGGTCTTTTGGGGAAAGAAGGATTGGATTTACTTTTTATTTCCACAGAGAACAGCTAGCACCAAAGCCTAGCATTTTTAAGGAGACACATTTTTGAATCACTGTGAGAAGGATGTTTGTAAAAGTTGTATTTTTCTAAAGTACATTGAATTGATAGGAAAATAGGGAATTTTCCTGTCCTTAAAGATGTCAAACATGAGTTGAATGACAATTTGTCAGGGTTGTGTTGACAGGGATTGAAGCATCAGGTGAGGATAGACCCTTATAGGATTTAAAGCCATTTGTAACTCAGACATAATCT
Source organism: Bos mutus (assembly GCF_027580195.1). Taxonomy (NCBI): domain Eukaryota; kingdom Metazoa; phylum Chordata; class Mammalia; order Artiodactyla; family Bovidae; genus Bos; species Bos mutus. The sequence continues at coordinate 11,964,305 of NC_091640.1, read as the reverse complement.
GCTATGATCCCCTTGGATTTTCCATTGTTCTTCAAGTCAAGCATATCTCAAACATAATTCATCACGTTCCTGTTTAAGCTGGCTTTCCGGATGACTTCCCATCCGCCAGTAGAACTATCTTCCCACAGACCGTCATGCACGTTTGACACTTGAGCACCATGGCTGGTTCATTTTTCTCTTTTGTTTCTCATTTCTAACCAGTCTTCCAGTCCAGTCAGTTTTCGTTAGGTAAAACTTCTTTGATTTATCCTTTATTCTTCCCATGGTAACTGTTGTGATTGAGAAACTTACCTAGAACTCTGGCATAAGTTAATTTTATCTCATGTCTCCATGCTCTCATGGAGCATTTTTGGCTCCAGTGTCTCTGTTCCCATACTCTATTGTGTAGAACATGCCTCATGAACTGTAAAAACTTCATTTTCTGTAATAAATGAAGGATGATATAAATATTAACAACTCTACAAGTAAAATTAAACTCCTTTAAACTTAGACCATACTAAGTAAGTATCATTTCATCAGCTTCCCTTTTAAGCAGTGTTCCATTATGTTAAGAGTATAAACCTTCCATTAAGCATGTTTGATTATTACCTAAGATGAAGTGACCTTTCTATTAAGAATTGCAAGAACACTTTTTCTTGAATACATCTTTCTAATTATTTTATCTATGCTTTAGTTTTAATCCTTTTGTACTTTATCTCTTTGTAAAAACAAACACATTTCTATTTTTTCCCAGAAAGCAGCTCTCACTTTTTAATACCCTATATATATATATACTTCTTTTGACACTTAACAGGATATTACTCTATTTTATATATCTTGATTAATATGCTTAATATATGCTGAAAAAAATAACCTTTTGAGAGCAATACTCCTGTAGTAAGCACAGTGTCCATATTTCAAAACCATTTGTTTGAACATATATATAAGCTTCCCAGGTGGTGCTAGTGGTAAAGAAACTACCTACAAATACAGGATATGTAAAAGATGCGGGTTCAGTCCCTGGGTGGGGATGGTCCCCTGGCGGAGGGCATGGCAACCCGCTCAAGTCTTCTTGCCTACAGTGCATGCATGCTCAGGCGCTTCAGGCATGCTCAGTCACTTGTCATGTCTGACTCTTTGCAACCACATGGACTGTAGCCCACCAGGATCCTCTGTCCATGGGATTCTCCAGGTCAGAACCTGCATCTCCTGCCTTGGAGGCAGATTCTTTACCCATTGTGTCACCTGGGAAGCTCTATATATATGCATGCTGCTGCTGCTGCTGCTAAGTCACTTCAGTTGTGTCCGACTCTGTGCAACCCCATAAATATAAAATATATATATATATATATATATATATATATATATCACTCAATTTGCCAGAAAATTTGGAAAACTCAACAGTGGCCACAGGACTGGAAAAGGTTAGTTTTTATTCCAATCCCAAAGAAAGGCAATGTGAAAGAATGCTCAAACTACCACACAATTGCACTCATCTCACACGCTAGTAAAGTAATGCTCAAAATTCTCCAAGCCAGGCTTCAGCAATATGTGAACCGTGAACTTCCAGTTGTTCAAGCTGGTTTTAGAAAAGGCAGAGGAACCAGAGACCAAATTGCCAACATCCGCTGGATCATCGAAAAGCAAGAGAGTTCCAGAAAAACATCTATTTCTGCTTTATTGACTATGCCAAAGCCTTTGACTGTGTGGATCACAATAAACTGTGGAAAATTCTTCGAGAGATGGGAATACCAGACCATCTGACCTGCCTCTTGAGAAATCTGTATGCAAGTCAGGAAGCAACAGTTAGAACTGGACATGGAACAACAGACTGGTTCCAAATAGGAAAAGGAGTACGTCAAGGCTGTATACTGTCACCCTGCTTATTTAACTTCTATGCAGAGTACATCATGAGAAATGCTGGGCTGGAAGAAGCACAAGCTGGAATCAAGATTGTCAGGAGAAATATCAATAACCTCATCTATGCAGATGACACCACCCTTATGGCAGAAAGTGAAGAGGAACTCAAAAGCCTCTTGATGAAGGTGAAAGTGGAGAGTGAAAAAGTTGACTTAAAGCTCAACATTCAGAAAACAAAGATCATGGCACCTGGTCCCATCACTTCATGGGAAATAGATGAGGAAACAGTGGAAACAGTGTCAGACTTTATTTTTCTGGGCTCCCAAATCACTGCAGATGGTGACTGCAGCCATGAAATTAAAAGACACTTACTCCTTGGAAGGAAAATTCTGATCAACCTAGATAGCATATTCAAAAGCAGAGACATTACTTTGCCAACAAAGGTTCATCTAGTCAAGGCTATGGTTTTTCCTGTGGTCATGTATGGATGTGAGAGTTGGACTGTGAAGAAAGCTGAGTGGCGAAGAATTGATGCTTTTGAACTGTGGTGTTGGAGAAGACTCTTGAGAGTCCCTTGGACTGCAAGGAGATCCAACCAGTCCATCCTGAAGGAGATCAGCCCTGGGATTTCTTTGGAAGGAATGATGCTAAAGCTGAAACTCCAGTACTTTGGCCACCTCATGCGAAAAGTTGACTCATTGGAAAAGACTCTGATGCTGGGAGGGATTGGGGGCAGGAGAAGAAGGGGACGACAGAGGATGAGATGGCTGGATGGCATCACTGACTCGATGGACATGAGTCTGAGTGAACTCCGGGAGTTGATGATGAATAGGGAGGCCTGGCATGCTGCGATTCATGGGGTCGAAAGAGTTGGAAACGACTGAGCGACTGAACTGAATTGATGTATTACAGTTACAGGTTTAGCACGCTGTTTACATAGTTTTGATTGATACTAAGTGAATCAGGTACCAGCTGCCCCTTTATCACATCAGGTACAGCTGAGGCAATCAGTGAAACCACTTGCTCAATATTGTTCACTGAAATATTTTGACTTGCAATCATTAGGGTTTTATGGCTCCACATTTATATTAAAAATCCACATATGAATGAAAAAGTCATAATATATGATTCTATTCCCTACTTTCCTAATTTGGTTATCTTTTGATCCTATGAATAGCAACACAAAAATATTACTGATACAGGGGGAGAAGACATTTAGTTTCTGGTTTGCTTTCTTTTATCTTGGTGGTGGAAGACCCCCTCCACCCTATCGTGATGGATCTTAAGCATTTCTTCTAGCTGAAGCCTTTGGGATGATCCCTACATCAGTGGCGTGGGAAACACAGAAGTTGGTGCCCTCGCAGAGGCCCACCATCTAGGGCTCACTTGGCTCCTGTGGAGCACCACTAGCAGTGCCTGGAAGCCCAGATCTTTTGAAGTCCTGGGAAATTCCCACATCACATACTGGAAGGACGCTTCCATCTGATGCTAGGAGGTATCACAGGACTAGGATATGAGACTTCTTCACTGCTTAGATGAGGGTCACCATGGCAAGCAGCTTTTATATATAGTTCCTCCCTAGTTACATTACCCTATTGTTAATCTTGTCCAAATGTGGGTTGGAAAAGAATATTCAGACACAGAGTATTACAGGAAAGAGTGAGTTTATTAAAAAACAAAGAGCAGAGATAATGTGATAACCTCCTGATAGATCAGGGAGAGTTGACACTTTCCAGGTGGTAGTAGTCAATTTTCATAGCCTCAAGACAAAGAAAATTCCTGCTGAAAGGTTGGCATTAGGTGATTGATTAGGGTGCTACAGGGAGAGCACCGGAGAAGGCAATGGCACCCCACTCCAGTACTCTTGCCTGGAGGATCCCATGGACAGAGGAGCCTGGTAGGCTGCAGTCCTTGGGGTCGAGAAGAGTCAGACACGACTGAACGAATTCACTTTCACTTTTCACTTTCATGCATTGGAGAAGGAAATGGCAACCCACTCCAGTGTTCTTGCCTGGAGAATCCCAGGGACGGAGGAGCCTGGTGGGCTGCCTTCTATGGGGTCGCACAGAGTCGGACACGACTGAAGCGACTTAGCAGCAGGGAGAGCACTGGGGTGGGCATTTTTGCCTAATATGGAGTTAGGAAGCTGCTGGTGATGGTTGGTGGGGGGAAGCTTTTGGCAACAGTTACAAAGGGCCTCAGTCAATTTCAGAGGTGGCCTTGGTTCTGGGTTCCATGTTTATGGCCTTGGGGCAGGACTCCATATCATCAATGATGTATTTTTCAGTTTCTGGCTCATTCTTTTCTCTTTACGTTGCACATCAGCTGGTGAGGTACCCCAGACTCTGGGATGCAAGAACAAGGCAAAGAGTGATGTTAGTAGGGGAAGTGTTGAGCTGGAGGTGGTACTGCATGCTACTAAGCACCGTTCTGTCATCTGGCATCCAGGGCCTCAGCCTGCCCCAAACCAATCTGACCAAAAATAATTACTTTAACAACAACAGGATCAATACTCCCAATACATATGTAACTGTTCTTCATTCTCAATTTTTGAATTTTTAATTAAGCAAATATTCTTTAAAAGGTGAACACATGGAAATGAAAAATTCCAAGAAATTCTGTTTTTATATAGACATGCTAAACTGTTCAGAGCTTCAGATTCTCCACCTTTAAATAGGCTTGATAAGGGGCCATGTTTGTTACATTCTGTTGCCAAGGATATGCCTTAAATTGAAGAGGAAATTTAATACATGCTTCGAGAAGACTGGTAATTTTCTTTCTATTTTTTTTCTTTTTTTCTGATGTTGGTAGAAGTAATCAACTCAATCCTCGATTTTTGAAATAACTTTAAATCCAAGAAAATTATTTTCTTAAAAATAAGTTATTGGTCACACAGATCTATAGAAAAAGGATATTTTACTGCAGTTGGATTATAATATTAAAGTTGAATTAATATTGTGTTCTTCAGCTTCTAGACTGCACTGTTAATAATTCATAGTATCCAGTATACCTCCTTTTAATTCAGTATCACAAGGACATTTACTTTATGGACTGAATCTGAAAGTAGTTTCTTACTGTCTGAAGAATGAATTAACTATGAATGGAAAATGATCTTTTAAGTTAACTTTAGGCTTATTTTTTCCCCTTTGTCATCCAGAAGGTAAGGAAATGACAAAGGTCTACTTTTTCCTGTTGGTCATTACTTTCATCTTTCAAAAAAACAGAAATACATATTCTATGGGTGATTCATATATTGTAGAATGTAACAAATCTTTATCCTAACTTATCTTTACTTGTCTTTGGTTTTATCATCTTTTAGTAATTTTACCCTCAAGAAAATTCTATGTCTGAAATCCAGGATATTTTAATTTCTACTTTTTCACTGTAGTTCTTAAATGCCCATGGTGTCCAAAGAGTTCCCCAAGGATGTGTCGCATAAAAGCTCCTTTTTCTTTTCTTTCCACAAATGTGAAGATAAGGAGCCTTAGGGGTTTTTCTTCTCCCTCTAAAAAAAACTACTCAAAGTTCTTCATTTGATTGTATAATTGTGAAGATGATTAACTTCACAGTAGCAGCAGAACTTTAATCCCAGCACATGAATAGTACACTTTGATGTTATTTATGACTATAATACAACACCATTCATTTAAATATCATAGGAAAATCAATCGACGCAAGGGAACATATGAGCATCCCTCTTGGCCTGATTATAATAAGTATGGTATGAATTTAATGAGTTTAAAACATTAAACATATTTTCTTTAAGTAAAGATTTATTCTTTTGTTCTTACAATATAAGTAGCTTTTATAGTATCTTTCTTCTAAATTATTTTTATCCATTAACTTTTTGTTAGGACAACTTTATCTTAGTACCTTTATAAATTATGAAAATCCTAAGAAAATATGTTCATCATCAAACATAAATAATAATAAAGTCAATGTTCTCTGAAAAACCACTTTCTGTCCAACTGTTTAAATTCTAATACTTTCTATGTGCAAGCTAAAATGATCATTATGAGGTCAGTATCTTATTTTTTAAGAAAAAATAAAAAGTTTACATTGGACAGTAGTTTTTGGGATTTGGGGACCAGTAAATGTTAGAAGAGGCCAACTTGAAAAAAATTTTCTTAAAATGGAAATTTTAAAAAATTGATTTTTTTTAAATGGAAATTTTGGCATCATCTTGTCAATAATTTTTAAAAAGGATATAGCAAAAGATTTTTCCAGAATGTTGCTCTTTTGATAGTTGAAGTAAAAGGCAGTGTTGCTATCTTATTGTTTTAATCTAGGAAGAGTTAACAGGATTAAGTATGATTCCCAGGTGGTACAGTCATAAAGGATCCACCTGCAATGCAGGAGACTCAAGAGATGCAGTTCAATCTCTGGGTTAGGAAATGCCATCCACTCCAGTATTCTGACCTGGAAAATTCCATGTACAGAGGAGCCTGGTGGACTACAGTCCATGGGGTCACAGAGTCAGACGTGGCTGAGCGACTGAACACACACACACACACACACACACACAAGAATAAATTATATTGATGCAAATATCCTGAGAATAACTGGTGCAGGGAAAGGAGTAAGCATTTAGGAATCAATTGAAATTTGGAACCTGACTCCGGTTTGTTCTATCAGAATTTAGCATCCTTGCTGAGACTCAGTTTCACCACATGAAAACAAGATAATCATTAGAGATATGTGTGTGTGTGTGTGTGTGTGAGAGAAAGAGACAGTGTGTGTGTGTCTGTGTGTATGTACATAACAGTGATCTTTTCTAGCATGCTCTAAGGTGTTTCTCCCAAACCATAACTCATTTGCAAGATTGTTTTAATAGATTATTTTTTAGAGCAGCTTTAGAGTCACAGCAAAATTGAGTGAAAAGTAAGAGTTCCTGTGGCCCCATACTTGCAGAATCTCCCCTATTGTCAACATCTGTGTCATTGGAGCATGTGACTGTGTCCAGTGTCCATTTAAGAACTTGTGACCTTTTGTGGATCTTGAATTACTAGTCTCTGGTTGAAACAAAGATGAAGACATAATCTTCTGCAGCAGTGATACTTCTGGCTTGTACTATTTATTGGTGACTTCTGTTTAAAGAGCCTCTTTGCTGCTGCTGCTGTTGTTAAGTTGCTTCAGTCGTGTTCGACTCTGTGCGACCCCATAGACGGCAGCCCACCAGGCTCCGCCGTCCCTGGGATTCTCCAGGCAAGAACACTGGAGTGGGTTGCCATTTCCTTCTCCAATGTATGTACTGGAGTGGGGTGCCATTGCCTTCTCCGAAAGAGCCTGTTTAGTAACATTTTAAAAACCACAATTCTGTTTATTGCAAACTATTTCCATATGATGTTTGTTTTCAGGCAATAAAATGTTTTGATTTCTTTAGTGTGGTGAAAATAGAAAACTCTGTTAGTGTAGCTGTTTTATTTCTCTTTTACATCTGACTCATTGAGGCCATATTTAGATGTCTAGTCACCTGGCTGCCGACAAGCTTATCACCTCTCATTACCAGTGGGGGCTGTCTGCATGCTTCCAGGCATAAACAACGCATGCAGGGCAACAAAGATGTTCCACAAAATAAAAATATCAACAGTAACAAAATACAGGCATGAAACCAAATGAATATTAAATCAAGCACCTTAAGTTCCTGTTTTTAAATAGAGCTTAGTATGTACTATTAGATGTGTTTTATAAAAACCATTTAAGCATTATAACACTTGATTATTTAAATTTTCTTGTTTTAAAAGGAAGGTATTTTGAAAAACTCAAAGATTTGTGTTTTTGAGCAGGAGACAGTATTTGATAAAATGTTCATTTTATCAAAGCTAATTGAAAATTAAGTCATAAGTCTCTATGAATTTACTTACATAGGATTTGTGAATTCTGAAATTAATTAAGAGCCCTTATGTGGAGCAATGTTCTTGGTACTAAAGATAAGGTATCTTATTCTTTCATGGTTTAACATATATATTTTTAATATTTAATTTATTCCCCAGGCACTGTGCTATGCACATGATATTAATAGTGGACTTTAAAAATAAATTATATTCAAAGGGAGCTTGCATTCCAGGGGCTAAAGGGAAACAGCAAATAAGCACATAAAGATATCAATATTTTCAGAGAAAGAGATGAATGCATTGAGGAAAATATAATAGAGTGTTGTGACTGAGGGAGCCAGGAATGAGTTGAGGCTTCTTTATGTGGAGTGAATTGCATAGGGTGGCAAAAAAAGAAAAATCAAGAAGAGCTCCCAGGATTTGAAAAATGAGGAAATACTATTTCCATTTGGTGAGTTGGCAATGGCCTTTAGGAAGATAGGTTTCAGTTTGGCAATAAAAATTCCGATGTGGACACAATAAATCACATCTCTGTGGAGATTTCTATACAGATGAGTCCAAATTTCAATGAACAGATATAATATTGCAGTTTAAATCTGGAGAAAGAAGACATTTTGTGAATTTATTTTGATAACTCTTTCTTTAAAGTTCTAACACTTTTCCCTAGTTTGGTATCAAAATATCAAACTAAGTCATTTGAAATAAAATGACTTAAGCCGAAATCTTCAACAACAGATAAGTCATGAAGAACTTTTCCATGTGTCATAAATTCATTGTTAATGTATTGTTAGAGAAAGGCAGGCGAGAACACATTTACTGCTGAAACACAAGATAAATTTCCTAAGGAAAATAAATAGTTGAAAGGAAGTGAAATATATGTAAGGGCAAGAAATTCTTTTGATCCTATTTGGATGGATCTTTTTTGAGCTGCCAAAGGGATTATTAAATAGCACCTTAAGTTTACAAGAAAGACAAAATGTAGGTTCTACACTTTGTCCAAAAAGCTTTTACATTTGGGTGTTATCGATTCATTGCTACTATCTTGGTCAAACCTGCATTAAGTAAGATATTTTCTCCCAACTGCATTTACTTTCTTAGAATCTAGACAATCTTTAAGCTTTGAAGAACTCAGTTTATAATGTATGGACATAGATTAGAAAGCCTGGGAAGGAAGTAAAATTAAATTTATCACAGATTCAATTTCACTGAAAGAAAGCTCCCCCCACCCCGCCCCGCCTGGCGCAAAAACAAACAAACAAAGAAACAAACAAAAGAAAATCAAACAAACATAGATTTGAAGCTTCTTTGAATATATATTGTCTCCAGTTTAGGAAGCACAATCCTTCAGGGCAGTGACCCAGTTCTATCAAATCCTACCCTAGTGTTACTATCAAACGAGTGAGTACGTTCAAATGTTATTTTGATTTTCATTTTCAGGTCATAGAAAATTACCACTTCTCTGGAAACAGTAAGTCTTATCTTTATGACTTGCTTAATGTGCATTTGGATTTCTTCCCACCCTGTGGAAATGTGCCTTGCTGGCTTCTAAAAGAAGCCAGGTGCAGAAAAGCCAACCAAGGTTTGCTGCCCTCGACTTGAGCCCTCAGGGAGGTGTCATAGATTTTCAGGTTATTGGAAATCAATGCTAATCAGAATTCTTTTCAAAGTGTTAGAAATATAACCTGGAGCTGCCTCACAGAAATATCTAGATTTAAGTTTAACAGTCCCCTCCACTGAACTAAATATTGTCTGAAGAGAGATTTTTGATTGTGCTTATATTTCAAAGGAAGATTCCTACTCCTTGAATCTGTATCATATTTCTAAGAGTCTGCGAATCTAGAGAACTAATCAGTCCTAATTGATAGGACACAGAAAGCAGTAAGATTTGCTTTGAAATAACATTCAATTGATGTTTTCTGAATCTGTGATACTCAAACAACAATGCCTGCTCAAAAGATTACATATGTGTATTTGAAAGCATAATTGACCTGGATCTCTACTATCACAAGTAATAGAAATCCTCAATGGTAGGCTTTCCTGGAAATGAATATACTCCCACACACAGGTAGGCATGCACAGGCCCTTCAGGATCTGAAGCTTGCCTGGTGACATCATTAAGTTCCAAATCCAGTGGCCCCCAAAGAAGTTTGATTAATTTTGAAGTCCTCGAATTTTGTTGTTGTTCAGTCTCTCAGTCATGTCCGACTCTTTGCAACCCCATGGGCTGTAAGCACACCAGGCTTCCCTGTCCTTCAAAAAGCAAAACCAAAATGACTACCCAACTTTAAAACGGGGTTTTGAAAATTAAAGATATTTTACATTGGTCACTGCTCATACTACAGAGCTTAATACATTTAACCTTCTAATTCTGGAATAACTTTCTGGTGCAGGGCCTCACTGTGCTGGTTTCAAGCACAATGTATTATTTCTAAGCATGTAAATTCCTCGGCTTTCAACAAAGTAGTTCTGAAGGAAGTGAATTCTTAATAAATCTAAAGGCATTCTAGAGTGGTGTAATTGCCGTGAGTTATAAAAATGTAGGTGTTTACATTTCATTCTTTATGAATAAGAGAGGAAAATGCACATTAAATCTTAGTCTTGTTCAGGTCCTGTTGTGGTGATATATTTATGTTGCAGAATTATACTAAAGGTCATAAGTAGGTGGGGAAATCACCAGAATGACTTCAAATATAACTTAATTGTGAACATGCTTGTAGGAGAAACAATTTCTACCAGCAAATACAATATCTATGTAATACCACACCGTTTTTACTTGCTCTTTACGTCCTAAGATGTGTCACAAAAATTTTCTTAAAAATCTCATATATACCATGCTGACTTTTAAAAAATTGAAGTCCAATATTAGCCTATGAAATTTTAGAATATTAATATGAAGCATTGTCTATATAGACACAGGGCTTCCTAATAGTGGTTCCTTAAATGTTTTGGAGGTGATGAGCACTGCACCGATGTTACCGCTTGTGGCCTACAGCCTCTTGCTCTGAGATAACAATGTGGGTTATTTCTGTCTTTTGCTCAATATTATATTTGAAAGATTCAAACATACTGTTTTATATATAGTCGTAGTTCATTCTCACTGCTGTATAATGTTCTGATATGTGAATGTATCAATAGTGTATGTGTTGTCCGTAATGTTGATGGCCATTTGAATGACTTCATGTCTATGGATATTATGAACAATACTACTACAGACATTCCTGTGTAATGTGTCCTGGTGCCTGTGTGTACTTCTATAAGGTATATATCCACCATTGAAATGTGTAGATTACAAAAGACTACATTGCTAAAATGTGCCAGATTATTACCCATTTTTTTTTGTCCAGTTTATATCTCTGCTAACAGTATATGAGCTATAATTGTGCCATGATCTTGCATTTTCTCAAAATTCTAAGACGTAAAATTTTGCTAGTTGTTTTGTGTGTGAAATGAAACTAAAAGTTGTTTTAATTTGCAATTACCTGATTAGTGTTCAAAAAGATCATGTATTTTCTTTTTAAATTGATCATTTCTTTTCCAATATTTGTGAAGTACTTCTTTATTTTTAATGGAGATTGTCATATTTTTAATTCATATTGATTTGTTAGATTTCTTACGTTTTCTGAAATCTTTTCACTAGTGTTGCAAATATCTCCCATTTTGGACTTGTCTTAATATATTTGTTCTATTTATCATTACTTTTAATAAACAGAGTTTCTTCTGTTTATAAGATAGCCCTTTTATGATTTATACTTTGCTTAATCCTTTAAAAAGAGATCATCTCAACCACATGATCCTAAAAAGGTTAACTTCCCTGTAAAAGTGTATTTTTCTTTTATCTCTTTGTTTCATGCAGAATTGATTTTTGTTAATGATATGAAATAGAGTTTTGTTTTAAAACTTGTTTTCTGTATAGATATATTGTCCCAGCATTATCAAATGATCCATAATTTATTATCTATTCTTCAATGTAAATTCTTAATATATTATATGTCAAGTTTATTTTTGTCTATTTCTGGGCTTTCCATACTGTACTCTGGTTATTTATCTCTGCCATGAATCAGACAGATTTTCATCAATTTGGCCTTATAAAAATTTTGCAAATCAAGAAGATGTTTACTGTTCTCAAACCTTAGCCTCCTCATATCTGCTTTCTTGTCAACATTATATGTTCCTTGGGACTTCCCTAGTAGTACAGTCATAAAGACTCTATTCTCCCAGTGCAGGGGCCTGGGTTCCATCCCTGGTCAGGGACCTAGATCCCACGTGCCACAATTAAAGATCGTGTGTGCTACAAATAAGACATGGTGCAGCCAAATGAAAATTAAAAAAAAAAAACCAAAATTCTTCTTAATTGGAATTGCACTGACTTTTAAATCAAACTGAGTAGAGGGAATAACAAATTGTAACTTGCTATCTATTAAATAGATATACATGGATATTTTATATAAATGATAAAAAGCAGAAATAGTATATAATCACATATATTTATAGAGATTCTCTTTAATATAGCTAAAGTAATTTTATAGTACTTATTTAAAGGTCCTGATAACTTTTGAGAAGACCTACTAAGATGATGCTGTGAAAGTGCTACACTCAATATGCCAGCAAATTTGGAAAACTCAGCAGTGGCAACAGGACTGGAAAATTTCAGTTTTCATTCCAATCCCAAAGAAAAGCAATGCCAAAGAATGCTCAAACTACCGCACAATTGCACTCATCTCACACGCTAGTAAAGTAATGCTCAAAATTCTCCAAGCCAGGCTTCAGCAATATGTGAACTGTGAACTTCCAGATGTTCAAGCTGGTTTTAGAAAAGGCAGAGGAACCAGAGATCAAATCGCCAACATCCGCTGGACCATGGAAAAAGCAAGAGAGTTCCAAACATCTATTTCTGCTTTATTGACTATGCCAAAGCCTTTGACTGTGTGGATCACAATAAACTGTGGAAAATTCTGAAAGAGATGGGAATACCAGACCACCCGACCTGCCTCTTGAGAAACCTATATATGCAGGTCAGGAAGCAACAGTTAGAACTGGACATGGAACAACAAACTAGTTCCAAAGAAGAAAAGCCTTTATGTCAAGGCTGTATATTGTCACTCTGCTTATTTAACTTCTATGCAGAGTACATCATGAGAAACGCTGGGCTGGAAGAAGCCCAAGCTGGAATCAAGATTGCTGGGAAAAATATCAATAACCTCCGATATGCAGATGACACCACCCTTATGGCAGAAAGTGAAGAGGAACTAAAAAGCCTGTTGATGAAAGTGAAAGAGGAGAGTGAAAAAGTTGGCTTAAAGCTCAACATTAAGAAAACTAAGCTCATGGCATCTAGTCCCATAACTTCATGGCAGATAGATGGGGAAACAGTGGAAACAATGTCAGACTTTATATTTTTGGGCTCCAAAATCACTGCAGATGATGGTTGCAGCCATGAAATTAAAATACGCTTACTCCTTGGAAGGAAAGTTATGACCAACCTAGATAGCATATTCAAAAGCAGAGACATTACTTTGCCAAAAAAGGTCCATCTAGTCAAGGCTATGGTTTTTCCAGCGGTCATGTATGGATGTGAGAGTTGGACTGTGAAGAAAGCTGAGCGCCGAAGAATTGATGCTTTTGAACTGTGGTGTTGGAGAAGACTCTTGAGAGTCCCTTGGACTACAAGGAGATCCAACCCATTCATCCTAAAGAAGATCAGTCCTGGGTGTTCATTGGAAGGACTGATGTTGAAGCTGAAACTCCAGTACTTTGGCCACCTCATGCAAAGAGTTGCCTCATTGGAAAAGACCCTGAAGCTGGGAGGGATTAGGGGCAGGAGGAGAAGGAGACAACAGAGGATGAGATGGCTGGATGGCATTACCGACTCGATGGACATGAGTTGAGTGAACTCTGAGAGTTGGTGATGGACAAGGAGGCCTCCTATGCTGTGATTCATGGGGTCGCAAGGAGTTGGACATGACTGAGTGACTGAACTGAACTGAACTGAACTGATTCCTAATATATAATGTAAATATATATGTAAAATTTAAAATTTGTAATAATGTTTTACGATATACAATTATATCAATTATATAATTTATTAATGTATAATAATTGATAACATATTATAGACAGTATATAATACTGACATAAAATAAATATTGTTATATATAACAATATATATTTATAGAGGCCTCATAATATATTCTAAAGTAGTTTTATAATATTTATATAATAGTCTTGATAGCTTTTAGGACACTTATTCCTGATACTTTATATTATGCACTAATATTGTGACTGGTAGTTATTTCTAATTATTTTAAAAATTTTTTGAAAAAAAATTTTATTTTTATAATTTTATTATAAAATTTAAAATAGTTTTATTTTTAATTTTCTAAACATGGGTGGTATATAAAGTGTAATTAAAATTTTATATTGATCTTTTATTTAGCAACAATGCAAAAACCCTTTTAATTAATAATCATGAATTATTTTTAATATACATAAGGATGGCATCACTGACTCAATGGACAAGAGTTTGGGTGAACTCCAGGAGTTGGTGATGGGCAGGGAGGCCTGGCATGCTGCACTTCATGGGGTCACAGAGAGTCAGACATGACTGAGCGACTGAACTGAACTGAACTGAACTAAAGCTTACCAGCTGGAAAAAATATCAGTATTTTCCTTCCTTTCCAAATTTTTTACCTTGTCTTTATTTTATATGTCTCCTTTCAATTGCTACAATGTCTTGTAAAGTATTGAATAAAACTTATTATAGCTATCCTTCTTATCTTGTTCTTAATTGTACATTGATATTTTATATTACTAATATTTGTTTATGATTATATACAAAATTTATACCAAAATAATATAATTATACCAAAGTATTGATGACTGAAGTTTCTTTCATGTTTGATTTCTGTATCAAACCAAGAAATATTGTTTAGTGTAGTCAATGTTAATCTGAGTCAGATGGCAAGATATGTTCACATTAATTTTATTTTGTGAATATTTTTAAATGTACTACTACTGGTAAAATTAAATGCTAATATATGTATAAAAGCTATATTTATACATATATTGATTTAGTTCGATAGTTAATCTAGATGAATATTTAATGAAAATGCTTAATATGTTTAAGAGTCTGTGGTACATATATTGATTTCAAACCTTTCCTGTATGTAGAAAGTACATATTTAACTAAAATTAGTACTATTCAGTTACTCAGAAATAAGAAAAGAAATAAGAAATATGAATAAAATACTAAATTTATTCAGTGTAATACTGGAAATTCTAGCCTAAGCAATTAGGTAAGAAAACTAATTTAAAAAAAACAAAAACAAGCATGCAAGTTGGAAAGGGAAAATTTGTCTCTGCAGATGATATGACCTTATAGACAGAAAACTCCAAATACTCCATAAAAAAATTAATTGAAACTAATAAATGAAATCAGTAAAGTTGCAGGATACAGAATTAACATACAAAAATCAGTTGTTTATATATACTAATGATGAACTATTTGAAAAAGAAATTAAGAAACTAATCTCAATTTACATTAGCATCAAAAATAAAATACTTGGAATCAGTTTAACAAAGGAGGTGAAATGTCTGTATTCTGAAAACTATAAAAGATATTTAAGATCAGGTAAATGGAAAAATATTCCATGTTCATAGAGTGGAAGAATTAATGTTGTAATGATGTTCATATCACCCGAAGCAATCTACCAATTCTATACATTCCCTAGCAAAATATCAGTGGTACTTTTCAGAGTATGATTACCTTTAAAAGGAGCTGTCACACTGTTTTCTAGGGTGACTGTATGATTGTGTGTTTCCAGCAGAAGTGAACAGGGCCTCCTCTTGCTTCCCCTTGTGTTTAGGAACTTTGGCTATTAGAATTTCTAATAAGTTTGTACTGATATCATTTTTTTTTTTTAATTTGCACTTCTCTAATGCCAACAAAGGTCTGTCTAGTCAAGGCTATGGTTTTTCCTGTGGTCTTGTATGGATGTGAGACTTGGACTGTGAAGAAAGCTGAACACTGAAGAATCGATGCTTTTGAACTGTGGTGTTGGAGAAGACTCTTGAGAGTCCCTTGGACTGTAAGGAGATCCAACCAGTCCATTCTAAAGGAGATCAGTCCTGGGTGTTCTTTGGAAGGACTGATGCTAAAGCTGAAACTCCAGTACTTTGGTCACCTCATGTGAAGAGTTGACTCATTGGAAAAGACTCTGATGCTGGGAGGGATTGGGGGCAGGAGGAGAAGGGGATGACAGAGGATGAGATGGCTGGAAGGCATCACCAACTCGATGGACATGAGTTTGAGTGAACTCTGGGAGTTGGCGAGGGACAGGGAGGCCTGGTGTGCTGCAATTCATGGGGTTGCAAAGAGTCGGACACGACTGAGCGACTGAACTGAACTGAATGACACATGACATCTTTCTTTGTGATTGTTTGCTGTTTACCTTCTTTGGTGAAGGGTCTGTTCAAATGTCTTGCTGTCTTTAAAATCGAGTTGTTTTCTTATTTTTGAGTTTTAAAAGTTTTTTGTCTTGATATAGATATCAGTCCTTTTCATATTGACAGTATAGTTGACAGTATAATTATGAAACATTTCTCAAGTCATGTTTTAAATTTTGACCCAGAGACCTGAGAGACAAGATATTTTATTTTCCCTTCTTTTCTTTACTCCAAACATAAACATTATACCTGCTATGGATATTTTTGGCAACAACTATATTCTATAAATTCCTCATTTGTATTTGTGGCCATGGTTTTATTTATTTGTTACAAATTTTTGTACTTTTGCAACATTGGCAGTAAACTCAGATTTTAATTAACATTGAGCCAGCTATGTTTTCACAAAGCACCACAATGGCTGAAAGCTATCATGCCTTATTCTTTTTCTGTATTAGATATGATGCTTTTGTGAGAAAGTGCTTTTGAGTTCATGGGTGTTTATAATACTTTCTATTGCTCAACTGCTGCTGCTGCTGCTAAGTCACCTCAGTCGTGTCTGACTCTGTGCGACCCCATAGACGGCAGCCCACCAGTCTCCCCCATCCCTGGGATTCTCCAGGCAAGAACACTGGAGTGGGTTGCCATTTCCTTCTCCAATGCATGAAAGTGAAAAGTGAAAGTGAGGTCGATTGGTCATGTCCAACTCTTCACGACCCCATGGACTGCAGCCCACCAGGCCCCTCCATCCATGGGATTTTCCAGGCAAGAGGACTGGAGTGGGTTGCCATTGCCTTCTCCCCTATTGCTCAACATACTTACTTTAATCCTGTTGTGCTGAATCGCTTCAGTTGTGTGCAACTCTGTGTGACCCTATGGACTGTAGCCTCCCAGGCTCCTCTATCCATGATATTCTCCAGGCAAGAATACTAGAGTGGGTTGCCATGCCCTCCTCCAGATCTTCCTGACCTAGGGATTGAACCCACTTCTCTTAGGTCTCCTGTATTGGCTGGCACATTCTTTACCACCAGCGCCATCTGGGAAATCCTCTTGTTGGGATCTAGATGATATAATATGCTAGACCATCAGGCTCAGCTAAATCTGAAAAAGAAAAAGAAAAACAGTTTCATGTTAAGTGTGGCTCATGTGAGCCTTTACAGCTGGGCCTTTGTAAAATTATTCTAGAATATCTGATTAGTCAGTAAAGATAACTTTTCCTAGCATCTGAAAGCTTGAAAAGTTATAAGGAAAGAACATAATGCATGAAATTGATAATAGTTTTGCCACCTGAAGGATACAAGTTAGAAGAAAACTTCATGATTTTAATAAGAACACACGATTGTTGCATTTCACTCTCACCCATAGAGCAGTCTCCAGCTTTCTACATGTTTAATTACACTTGGCTTTGGAAGACATCACATAAGTTCTGAAAGGTTCTGCATCACACCTCTATGGAACTTAAGGAAATTATTTTATTTTCCTTTTCTAGTTTTATTCCAAAAGGGAAATAAATACTTTAAATTTGAGATTTATGATGGGCTCTTTAAGCAGTGGTAAAATCTCTGTTGCCTGTCTGACTTGCTAGGTAGAAAATGTTATAAAGGGCTACATAATATTTCTAAAAGATGCATGATTATAAGACTATGCAGTACAATTATGCACACATGAAATAAAAATGCAGAGTTTATAAGGACTTCTATGAAATGCATATTCCTAAAAATACCAATCCTCACAATATGGACAGAATTCTTTATTTTCCTTAAGCAGAGTTGGATCACTATTTTATAAATATTTAAGGATAGGTGGTTGGTCCTAATTATTTTCTCAGTTCTTGAAATATGTAATATTTGCCATATAGCAGGTATTCTATTTAATAACTGTTGAAATAAACACATTTTATGTAAATAGAACTTCTTCAAATCCTAGAACACTTTTTAGTGTTCATTTTTCCTAGAACACTTAGAAAATGGAAGAAATTATGAATGTTCCACAAAATATTTATGTGCATTACAGTGAAATGTTTCCCTGGTGGCTCAGATGGTAAAAACGTCTGTCTGCAATGCAGGAGACCTGGGTTTGATCCCTGGTAGGGAAGATCCCTGGAGAAGGAAATGGCAACCCACTCCAGTACTCTTGCCTAGAAAATCCCATGGACAGAGTCGCCTGATAGGCTACAGTCCATGGGATCGCAAAGAGTCGGACACGACTGAGTGACTTCACTTCACTTCACTTCATAGTGAAATGTAGAAATACAGAATCGGAATGTTAAATTATTGCATGGCTTTGGAAGTAGTGTAACATATTTTGTTTTAATTACATGCCTCAGTACTCACCACATAAGATATCCCACTGTGTTGATTATATGATAGTCAATATTATTATCAAATGCTCTTTATTTTGAAAGAATCTTGAAATTATCCAAATAATTTAGTAAACACATACTCTAAATTCAAATTTGTCAGGCCAAATAATATACTTTGAATATTTTATTTAGGTGGAGACATTTTATTCTTTAAAGTATTTCTCAGTCTCAGCTGTATTTAATGATGACATTAGCAAAAACCATTGATGAAAGTGAAAGAGGAGAGTGAAAAAGTTGGCTTAAAACTCAACATTCAGAAAACTAAGATCATGGCATCTGGTCCCATCACTTCATGTCAAATAGAAGGGGAAACAGTGGAAACAGTAACAGACTTTATTTTGGGGGGCTCCAAAATTACTTCAGATGGTGACTGCAACAATGAAATTGAAAGGCGCTTGCTCCTTGAAGAAAAGTTATGATCAACCTAGACAGCATATTAAAAACCAGAGACATTACTTTGCCAACAAAAGTCCATCTAGTCAAAGCTATGGTTTTTCCAGTAGTCCTGTATGGATGTGAGAGTTGGACTATAAAGAAAGCTGAGCACTGAAGAATTGATACTTTTGAACTGTGGTGTTGGAGAAGATTCTTGAGAGTCCCTTGGACTGCAAAGAGATCCAACCTGTCCATCCTAAATGAAATCAGTCCTGAATATTCATTGGAAGGACTGATGGTGAAGCTGAAACTCCAATACTTTGACCACCTGATGGGAAGAACTGATTCATTTGAAAAGACCTGATGCTGGGAAAGATTGAAGGCAGGAGGAGAAGGAGACAACAAAGGATGAGATGGTTGGATGGCATCATTGACTCAATGGACATGAGTTTGAGTAGACTCCGGGAGTTGGTGATGGACAGGGAAGCCTGGTGTGCTGCAGTCCAAGGGGTCGCAAAGTGTCAGACATGACTGAGTGACTGAACTGAACTGAATTGATCACTTCTGACTTTTGTCTCAAGTCTTTTGAGAAAAACAATTGGATAAAAGGGGAAATTGTTTTGCTAGATTCAAGTAAGTAATGTAAAAGATCATTTTGATTCTCACACATTGTCTGATGCTTATGAGAGCATGACATGGGCTTCCCTGGTGGCTCAGACTGCAAAGAATCTCCTTGCAGAGTGGGAGACCTGGGTTCAATTTGTTGATATGAATGATCCCCTGGAGAAGGGAGTGGCTACCCACTCCAGTATTCTTACCTGGAGAATTCTACAGATGGAGGAGCCTGACAGGTTACAGCCCATGGGGTCACAAAAAAGTCGGACAGGACTGCATGACTAACACTAATAAAATAAGATAATAGATGTAAAACGCCTTGACCTATACTAATGCAATATTTGTTTGAAGATGTTATTTTTATCACTTTTAAGTGGAGCTATCCTTCTTTTAGAGTCAGTACTCTAAATTGTTCCATTAAAATTAGAGATAATGCATTGGAATACACATCAGCTTCCAACCCATCTTTATAATAGCATCTCTAACACTTGCCCTTTGACCTGCTAGAAAGGGTTTTCTGATATACTGTAAACTGGTGATACATAAAACATTTCCAATATATTAATTATACTTTCCTTCTTATAAAAAAGGTTAGTTTTTAAGTTGATTTTAAATTTCAAGTTGACCAATAAATTTAAATTTATTTAGAATGTCATGTTAGCATAGAGCCCTACAGTCATGGTAACTAAAAGTATTTCACATTTGGATAGGTACCAATCAAGATCTGCTGCTTTATTTTCAGTAACTTTGGCTTGAACTCTCCTCGAACTCATAATTTCAGTTGTTAGTTTCTAAGAAATATTTGTATTTTGCATTAGTTTCAACTGATGATAGAATATTGCATAAATGGATTGCATCACCTGAACTATGTACAAATATCAAAAATATTATTTAGATATAAGAGAAATTATAGGTAAACTCATGCTGTCAAAGCATATCACATAAATTCAAAGTAACAGCCAACATACCTGTGTGAGGGCATCCTTACAGCACCAATTCCATATGCTTATGAGTGAAATCACTGCACATAAATGTTCATATCAATGGTAGTATTTTACTTTTGTAGCTGAGATATGTTTGTGCCCCTTGGTTTGGTTTTATTTTCTATTTTACCTACCTGCATTATGATTTTGGGGGTGGAGGAGGAGAGAGGATATATAAAAGTTTACACTTATTATGTTAGGTAACTTCATCTTGTTCTAAATGTGCTTCCCTCCCTCTCTCTCTAACCCTTATATTTGAAATGCATTGTTGAAAGTAGCATTTTTCCTTCTCTTGCCAAGAGGTTTGGGGACTAAAAACATGCAATTCCAAGCAAAGGATAAGGAGAGAAATGAAGTATTTTTGAGCTGAAGGGTATCATTAACTGAGACGCCACTGAGATTGCAACAGTTCAACACCACGTCAACCAAAAAAAAAAAGAGTTCGGATACTGTGAAGGAATCAGTCTTTAAAGGAAAGATGAGCAATATTAGAAAAAATCTTGAAAAATGATATAACTTTTCTGGTTGATAGTACAAATCATGAATAAATCATATACTGCCAGGGAAACATGAAAATCAGTTAGTATCTAGGATGTTGGATGCTGAATTCTTAAAGGAAAAAAAAAGTGATAAACATGTCCCTTGCATTTCCTACAGCAGTAAAAAGAACTAATCATTGAAATTGTTGACTTCTATTGTACTCTAGTAGGAATATGTTGTTTTCTGAAGCCTAGATTACTTATTTATGTTTTAGAAATTTATTCACTGTGGCTTTAGTCAATGTCTTTTTTTTATCCCCAGATGATTGTCTAACAATGTCAAGCATGTCCGCAGATCTATTGCATATCTTAAACCAAAACTTGCTCTCAGTTAATTATTGAAATTATTTATTGATAGTTAACTATCGATTTCTCTTATTGACATTTTTGACTTTCTAAATTATTACATAACCAAAGGTGTTCATTTTTCACTTACAAAGAGTAGAGAAATTTTATATTTTTCCCATCCAGGAAGGAGTAGGGAATAAAAAATCTCACAGGAAAGTGAGATGAAAATGCTGGAATAATTTCAATATCCAACAATTAGTAAACATAGAATTCCCTAATTTTATTTGTAATTAGATTAATTCCTGTTATTTCATAAATAAAATTACTTGTATATACACATGCATGTAAACTCAAATCCAAATTATGAACTTCCCACAGCATCTGCATAGGCATTTTTTCATTGCTTTCACTCTCTTTTCTCCACTCTTAGATTTGAAGCTCTTTGATGCTTTCTCTTGACCCTATTCTTAAGCATTTGACATAGTTACCAATCATCAATAGACCATATATTTGGAATAAAATGAAAACAAGAGCTGAAAA
The DNA here is from genome assembly GCF_027580195.1 of Bos mutus. Lineage (NCBI taxonomy): Eukaryota > Metazoa > Chordata > Mammalia > Artiodactyla > Bovidae > Bos > Bos mutus. Next base: position 11,942,491 of record NC_091640.1, on the reverse strand, counting down.
TGTTCCCATGACTGCCACAACTCATTATGACAGAGTTGAAGATGTACCTTTTTGACATAAATAAATGGACGTTGAATAAATGCCAGGGCTTGATTTGAAGCCATAGCTTCTTTCATTATTTCTTATTCTGGCATAGAAAACTCCAAAAATTAAGCTTCTACAACTTTCCTAAAAACTATTATCCTCCTCAAACTATTCCAAAAATGTGCAGAGGAAGGAAGACTTCAGAGCTCATTCTATGAGGCTAGTATCACCCTGATACCAAAACCAGATATCACGAGAGAGAAAATTACAGGCCAATATCACCAATGGACATAGATGCAGATGCAAAAATCCTCAACAAGATATTAGCAAACCAAGTGTAACAATACATCAAAAGAATCATAAAACATGATCAAGTGTATTTAACTCAGGTATACAAGCATGGTTCAATGCTTGCAAATTAATGTGGTACATCACTTTAACAAATTAAGGAATAAAAAATATATGATTATCTCAGTAGATGCAGGAAAAAGCTTGCAACAAAATTCAACTTCCTTTACGATAGAAAGTCTCTAGGAACCGGATATAGAGGAAACATCAGATCAGATCAGTCACTCAGTCATGTCCAATTCTTTGTGACCCCATGAATCGCAGCACGCCAGGCCTCCCTGTCCATCACCAACTCCCGGAGTTCACTCAGACTCATGTCCATCGAGTCAATGATGCCATCCAGCCATCTCATCCTCTGTCGTCCCCTTCTCCTCTTGCCCCCAGTCCCTCCCAGCATCAGAGTCTTTTCCAATGAGTCAACTCTTCGCATGAGGCGGCCAAAGTACTGGAGTTTCAGCTTTAGCATCATTCCTTCCAAAGAAAGCCCAGGGCTGATCTCCTTCAGAATGGACTGGTTGGATCTCCTTGCAGTCCAAGGGACTCTCAAGAGTCTTCTCCAACACCACAGTTCAAAAGCATCAATTCTTTGGCGCTCAGCCTTCTTCACAGTCCAACTCTCACAGGAAAAACCATGACCTTGACTAGATGAACCTTTGTTGACAAAGTAATGTCTCTGCTTTTGAATATGCTATCTAGGTTGGTCATAACTTTCCTTCCAAGGAGCAAGCATCTTTTAATTTCATGGCTGCAATCACCATCTGCAGTGATTTTGGAGCCCCAAAAAATAAAGTCTGACACTGTTTCCACTGTTTCCCCATCTATTTCCCATGAAGTGATGGGACTAGATGCCATGATCTTCGTTTTCTGAATGTTGAGCTTTAAGCCAACTTTTTCACTCTCCTCTTTCACTTTGATCAAGAGGCTTTTTAGTTCCTCTTCACTTTCTGCCATAAGGGTGGTGTCATCTGCATATCTGAGGTTACTGATATTTCTCCTGGCAATCTTGATTCCAGTTTGTGTTTCTTCCAGTCCAGCGTTTCTCATGATTTATTCTGCATATAAGTTAAATAAACAGGGTGACAATATACAGCCTTGACATATTCCTTTTCCTATTTGGAACCAGTCTGTTGTTCCATGTCCAGTTCTAACTGTTGCTTCCTGACCTGCATATAAATTTCTCAAGAGGCAGATCAGGTGGTCTGGTATTCCCATCTCTTGAAGAATTTTCCAGTTTATTGTGATCCACACAGTCAAAGGCTTTGGCATAGTCAATAAAGCATAAATAGATGTTTTTCTGGAACTCTCTTGCTTTTTCCATGATCCAGAGATGTTGGCAATTTTATCTCTGGTTCCTCTGCCTTTTTTAAAACCAGCTTGAACATCAGGGAGTTCTTGGAGAATTTTAAGCATTACTTTACTAGCATGTGAGATGAGTGCAATTTTGTCATAGTTTGAGCATTCTTTGGCATTGCTTTTCTTTGGGATTGGAATGAAAACTGACCTTTTCCAGTCCTGTGGCCACTGCTGAGTTTTCCAAATTTGCTGGCATATTGAGTGCAGCACTTTCACAGAAGCATCTTTCAGGATTTGGAATAGCTCAACTGGAATTCCATCACCTCCACTAGCTTTGTTCATAGTGATGCTTTCTAAGGCCCACTTGACTTCACATTCCAGGAAGTCTGGCTCTAGGTCAGTGATACACCATCGTGATTATCTGGGTCGTGAAGATCTTTTTTGTACAGTTCTTCTGTGTATTCTTGCCATCTCTTCTTAATATCTTCTGCTTCTCTTAGGTCCATACCATTTGTGTCCTTTATCGAGCCCATCTTTGTATGAAATGTTCCTTTGGTATCTCTGATTTTCTTGAAGAGATCTCTAGTCTTTCCCATTCTGTTGTTTTCCACTATTTCTTTGCATTGATCGCTGAAGAAGGCTTTCTTATCTCTTCTTGCTATTCTTTGGAACTCTGCATTCAGATGCTTATATCTTTCCTTTTCTCCTCTGTTTTTCACCTCTCTTATTTTCAGAGCTATTTGTAAGACCTCCCCAGACAGCCATTTTGCTTTTTTTGCATTTCTTTTCCATGGGGAGGGTCTTGATCCCTGTCTCCTGTACAATGTCACAAACCTCATTCCATAGCTCATCAGGCACTCTATCTATCAGATCTAGGCCCTTAAATCTATTTCTCATTTCCACTGTATAATCATAAGGGATTTGATTTAGGTCATACCTGAATGGTCTAGTGGTTTTCCCTACTTTCTTCAATTTAAGTCTGAATTTGGCAATAAGGAGTTCATGGTCTGAGCCACAGTCAGCTCCTGGTCTTGTTTTTGCTGACTGTATAGAGCTTCTCCATCTTTGGCTGCAAAGAATATAATGAATTTGATTTCAGTGTTTACCATCGGGTGATGTCCATGTATAGAATCTTCTCTTGTGTTGTTGGAAGAGGGTGTTTGTTATGACCAGTGCATTTTCTTGGCAAAACTCTATTAGTCTTTGCCCTGCTTCATTATGTATTCCAAGGCCAAATTTGCCTGTTACTCCAGGTGTTTCTTGACTTCCTACTTTTCCATTCCAGTCCCTTATAATGAAAAGGACATCTTTTTTTGGGTGTTAGTTCTAAAAGGTCTTGTAGGTCTTCATAGAACCATTCAACTTCAGCTTCTTCAGCATTACTGGTTGGGGCATAGACTTGGATTACTGTGATATAGAATGGTTTGCCTTGGAAACAAACAGAGACCATTCTGTCGTTTTTGAGATTGCATCCAAGTACTGCATTTCGGACTCTTTTGTTGACCATGATGGCCACTCCATTTCTTCTGAGGGATTCCTGCCTGAAGTAGTAGATATAATGGTCATCTGAGTTAAATTCACCCATTCCAGTCCATTTCACTGCAACAAAATAAAGACTTATTATAATGGCATACACAAATGAAAGTATCAGTCACTCAACCATGTCTGACTCTATGCGATCCCACGGACTATAGGCCGCCAGGTTACTCTGTCCATGGGATTCTTCAGGCAAGAAAACTGGATTGGGTAGCCATTCCCTTCTTCAGGGGATCTTCCCAATCCAGGGATCAAACCCAACTCTCCTGCATTGCAGGCAGATTCATTAACATGTGAGCCACTATACATATATATTATATAACATATGTATATAAATATATAACAAACCCACAGAAAACCTCATACTCAATGGTAAAAACTCATTCTTAACCATTACATGCTATTCCTAGTGACAGAAATAGATGCCCAAACATAGAAACAGAGAATCTGAGTCTCATTGTTAACAGAGAAATCCAATTAACAACCCCAGACAGACACAGTACCATATTACTATTGAGGACCCAAATGATACCTTAAAAAAGACCCCTTTAAATGGGATAACTTTAGGGAGTTACCCTTCTTTGGTGAAAAAATAAGTAAATAAAATAATTAAAATCAGCATGCAAGTGGGAAAAACACAACTTTTCGCAACAATATTGTTGCTGTTCAGTTCCTAAGTTGTGTTCGACTCGTGACCCCATGGACTGCAGCACACCAGACTTCCCTGTCCTTCACTATTGCCAAGAGTTTGCTAACTCATGTCCATTGTGTCGGTGATACCATCCAACCATCTCATCCTCTGTTGCCCCCTTCTCCTTCTGCCCTCAGTCTTTCCTAACATAAGGGTATTTTCCAAAGAGTTGGCTGTTTGCATCAGGTGGCCAAAGGATTGGAGCTTCAGCTTTCAGCATCAGTCCTTCCAATGAATATTCAGGGTTGATATCCTTTAGGATTGACTGGTCTGATCTCCTTGCTGTCCTTTATTTTCCATCAAAGACCTATGTATACAAATAATTTTGATGCCAACTTTATATAAGGGAAATAAGTATTTTGGGATACAGAGAAGAAAAATCTAAAGATTGCATGCGACTGTCAAGGAATATTTTAAAAAGAGGTACCATTTCAGGTGGGTAGACAAGTAAAGGTAAGAATTTGTTATTTGTAAGAAGGGAGAAGACATTTTCCTGCTAATGCAGGAAAAAGTATGTGCTCTTGATATAAAGTACAAAGTTTGTGCGTAATTTGAGTACTCATTCATCTTTACAAATCATTTAAGTGACCCTACTTTTCTAGGGGTTTCCTTAACTTTTGAACCATGAAATCTGAGTGATTAACAGTTTGAAAGAATTAATTTACATTTCCAAACTGAGACAGAGACATAGGTTTTTATTTTCATTTAGCAACTTACTCCATTAAAATGGACCCCAGCCTTTCAGAGATCACTTCATGGCTTTGTCCTTTTTCCTGCTGATGCAACTTGCCTCACACTGAATTTAAGGAGACTCAAGGTAGGTTAATTAAATTTGCTGAAGCTCTTTGCAAAGCCACATTGGGGGCAATTTAATTTTTCTTTTCTGTTTAGCTGGTTGAGAAAAGAAATTCAGGCACAACTGTATAAAATACTGTTTTAATTAGATCCAAAGAGAAATGCAGCCTTGGACTCTTACTAAAGTTCCTTAATTATGAAAATTAATTTTAAAAGACAGTAACTTTGTTTTCTAAAAGTGAACATATTTGTGAAATTATTTTGCACTGTTAGTGAGAAAAAAGGTAATGAGTCAAATTTTATTTCTTTTATTAATTTTGATCAGTAAACAAAGTCTCAAAGCAAGGCAGGATAATTTTCAGAAACTCCTGCAATAAAAAAAGGAATCAAAAATAAATTCTCATCTCAAAGTGTTAAAAGTTTCAAAACAAGACAGGAGAGCCACCCACTATGTATCAAAATGAATTTTTGAAGAAATATTTGAGTGTATCTTTAGGCATTAATGTAGTTTGGTCTCTCCTTTCTAAAGTATGCCTACCTGTCTGTTGCTCAGTCATGTCCCACTCTTTGGAACTCCATGGACTTTAGCCCACAGGCTCCTCTGTCCATGGAATTCTCCAGGCAAGAATACCAGAGTGGGTAGCCATTCTCTTCTCCTAACCCAGGGATTGAACCCCTGTCTCCCTCATTGTGGGCCGATTCTTTACCATCTGAGCTACTAGGGAAGCCCTTTCTAAAGTATATTATTTATTTTTAATAAAGTAAAAACTTCAGTAATAAAAGTCCACAGTAAAGAAATTCATTGCTAAATATTATAATCATCTCTCACATCCCTTCAGATATCTATTATCATTGAAGTTGTCTTTTCTCAATGAGATTGGTGACTGATATCTGTGCTTTGGCAACTTGTACTTTCTTATCCCAACACCCAAGAAAGAAACACAGATCTGTATGTCTGATGAATTACAAAACTCTATTTTCATGGTTTTAGTGTGTAAAATTGACTTCAGTTCAGTTCAGTTTCTCATTAAAATCATCATGAATTTAGAACACCTTCACCGTATCAAGGCACTGTGAGGGGACCAAAATTTTGGCTGTGAATGTATGCACCGTAGCCAGCCTAATTGTTTGAACAAAGTTAGTAGCTTTACTCCTGGTTTAAACACCCAATGTAATACATAGTCAATGAATATATTACAGCATTAGAAATGACACATTCAAATAGAGATAGATTAGCAAGAGAGAGAGAGAGGATAGATTTCAGAAAAAGTTTACACATTTACATATACTAATATATTCTCACTTTTGTCTTTCATAGTCATACATACATACCCATAAATACATACATAATACAGTCATAAATACATACATACCCATACTCTGCTTTCACCTTATCTTGTGTGAATAGGGCTACAGTTTGATGGTTAGTAATTCTTATTAAATTCACTGGATAGATGGATATGTAGAGATATATATATATATATAGATAGATAGATAGATAGATAAATAGATAGATAGATAGATGTAGATATACACGTGAAGATTTTTTTGAATAGCTACTTGAATTTATCAGTATAGACATGGTTTAAGACAATAGATTTCTATTATTTCTCAGATATTAATTTCTCAGAGTTCCCATTAATTTCATTCACTATTTCATGCTTATGACTATAGTCAAAACTTGTCAAAGCATAAGTAAAATAAATTTCATCTCAAATTCTTGTTAATTTTTGAAAATCAAGACTCAGCATTCCATGTTCTTCCATGGGATTTGAAGCCATATGTACACTGAATACATGCTTCATCACCTAGAGCCCATGCAATGTAGAAAAAGTTACTCAACCACTCTGGGATGCAACATCCAAATCTATAAGAAAGAAGATAACTCATACTTACCCCAAACTCTATATTATTACCACTCGTTTCACTCAGAAACACTTATTCTCATATTCTTATGTTTAATTCTTACACTGAATATAAACATTTATAATTATAGATGCATATTTATACCATTCAGTCTATCTCTCAAATTAATTTTCAATTTATTCAATACTAAACCACTCAGTTCAGTTCAGTTCAGTCGCTCAGTCGTGTCCAACTCTTTGCAACCCAATGAATCGCAGCACGCCAGGCCTCCCTGTCCATCACCAACTCCCAGAGTTCACTCAGACTCACGTCCATCGAGTCAGTGATGCCATCCAGCCATCTCATCCTCTGTCGTCCCCTTCTCCTCCTGCCCCCAATCCCTCCCAGCATCAGAGTCTTTTCCAGTGAGTCAACTCTTCGCATGAGATGGTACTTTACTGGAGTTTCAGCTTTAGCATCATTCCTTCCAAAGAACACCCAGGGCTGATCTCCTTCAGAATGGACTTGTTGGATCTCCTTGCAGTCCAAGGGACTCTTCAAGAGTCTTCTCCAACACCACAGTTCAAAAGCATCAATGATGCCATGATCTTTGTTTTCTGAATGTTGAGCTTTAAGCCATCTTTTTCACTCTCCTCTTTCACTTTCATCAAGAGGCTTTTCAGTTCCTCTTCACTTTCTGCCATAAGGGTGGTGTCATCTGCATATATGAGGTTATTGATATTTCTCCTGGCAATCTTGATTCCAGCTTGTGTTTCTTCCAGCCCAACATTTCTCATGATGTACTTTGCATATAAGTTAAATAAGTAGGCTGACAATATACAGCCTTGACATACTCCTTTTCCTATTTGGAACCAGTCTGTTGTTCCACTAGTGAATAAAGGAACAGAGAGTGTCCTATTAAAACAGAGAAGGAAATAAAAAAATTGAGCTGACCTGTATGAGTTTTAAGTTTATTTTGATGTTTATACTTTTTTTACTCCTGGGGAGCGGGGAATTATCTAATGAATATAATCTAAAGAGATATTGGTAGCACATCCTGGTAACAACCATTTAAGTTTCCACCTCATCTTGGTTTTAGCATTACAAAGGAGCAATGGCCATAAACAACTCCTAAAAGCTGTTTTCTTAATTGTTCATTGTTTAGTGATCAATGCAAAGAAATAGAGGAAAACAATAGAATGGGAAAGACTAGAGATCTCTTCAAGAAAATTAGAGATACCAAGGGAACATTTCATACAAAGATGGGCATAATACAGGACAGAAATGGTATGGGCCTAAGAGAAGCAGAAGATATTAAGAAGAGGTGGCAAAAATACACAGAACTGTACGAGAAAGATCTTCATGACTCAGATAACCACAGTGGTGTGTGTGATCACTCACCTAGAACCAGACATCCTGGAATGCGAAGTCAAGTAGGCCTTAGGAAGCATCAATATGAACAAACCTAGTGGAGGTGATGGACTTCCAGTTGAGCTATTGCAAATCCTAAAAGAAGATGCTGTAAAAGTGCTTCACTGAATATGCCAGCAAATTTGGAAAACTCAGCAGTGGACACAGGACTGGAAAAGGTTAGTTTTCATTCCATTCCAAAGAAAGGCAATGCCAAAGAATGTTCAAACTACTGCACAATTGCACTCATCTCACACACTAGTAAAATAATGCTCAAAATTCTCAAAGTCAGGCTTCAACAATACATGAACCATGAACTTCCAGATGTTCAAGTTGGATTTAGAAAAGGCAGAGGAACCCGAGATCAAATTGCCAACATCTGCTGGATCATCAAAAAAAGCAAGAAAGTTCCAGAAGAACATCTATTTCTGATTTATTGACTATGCCATAGCCTTTGACTGTGTGAATAACAACAAACTGTGGAAAATTCTTAAAGATATGGGAATACCAGACCACATGACCTGTCTCCAGAGAAATCTGTATGCAATTCAAGAAGCAACAGTTAGAACTGGACATGGAACAACAGAGAGGTTCCAAATTTGGGAAAGGAGTGCGTCAAGGCTGTATATTTTCTCCCTGTTTATTTAAATTATATGCAGGGTACATCATGAGAAATGCTGGACTGGATGAAGCACAAGCTGGAATCAAGATTGTCAGGAGAAATATCAATAACCTCAAATATGCAGCTGACACCACCCTATGGCAGAAACTGAAGAAGAACTAAAGAACCTCTTGATGGAAGTGAGAGGAGAATGAAAAAGTTGGCTTAAAACTCAACATTCAGAATACTAAAATCATGGCATCTGGTCAGATCACTTCATGGCAAATAGATGGGGAAACAGTGGAAAAAGTGAGAGACTTCTATTTTTTTCAGCTCCAAAATCACTGCAGATGGTGACTACAACCATGACATTAAAAGACACTTGCTCCTTAGAAGAAAAGTTATGACCAACCTAGACAGCATATTAAAAAGCAGAGACATTACTTTGCCAACAAAGGTTCATCTAGTAAAGCTATAGTATTTCCAGTAGTCATGCATGGATATGAGAGTTGGACAATAAGGAAAACTGAGCACTGAAATATTTATGCTTTTGAACTGTGGTGTTGGACTCTTGAGAGTCCCTTGGACTGCAAGGAGATCCAACCAGTCCACCCTAAAGGAAATCAGTCTTAAATATTCATTGAAGGCCTGATGCTGAAGCTGAACTCCAATACTTTGGCCACCTGATGCAAAGAACTGATTCATTTGAAAATATCCTTATGCTGGGAAAGATTGAAGGCAGGAGGAGAAGGGGATGACAGAGGATGAGATGGTTGGAATGCATCACCAACTCAATGGACATGAGTTTGAGTAAACTCTGGGAGTTGGTGATGGACAGGGAAGCCTGGTACGCTGCAGTCCATGGGGATGCAAAGAATCAGACGCAACTGAGTGATTGAACTGAACTAAGCATCATATCTATAAAATCTCTAGGACTGACTTTATTAGTTTGCCTTTGTGAATTAAATTAGCTTTGCTATGTCTCCAGTTTTTCATATTGTCTTTTAAACAGTATAGTATCTAGTTATGGCCCAACCACCACCTGTTGCTCATAGAGTATTGTCTTTATAGGGAGAGTTCATCTCTGTAACCCTGGAAAGTTGTGGATCTGAATTCAGGCTAGATGAGAAAGAGACTTCAGGTTTATGTATTAAATTCTAATGTATTTTGCACAAAATAATTTGTCAAGTGTTCATAATTAAGATATCCTTATCATGGTTGACAATGAAAGTGTTAGTCATTCATTTATTTCTGACTCACTGGGCAACCCATGGACTGTAGCCCGCCAGGCTCCTCTATCCATGGAATTCTCCAGGCAAGAATACTGGAGTGGCTAGTCATTCCCTTCTCCAGGGGATCTTCTATTCAGGGATTGAACTAAGGTCTCCTGCATTGCAGGCAGATTCTTTACCATCTGAGCCACCAGGGAAGTCTTTGGCTACATTACAAGGGGCTATCTGATTTCAAGCTCAGTGAAAACAATTGCAACAAATTTTTTTTACGTATTGCTACAAATCTCTTACTTTTCTTATGACCTTGTATAAATCACTTAATCTAAGAGTTACTGTCACTTGTTTTATATAATTTTATTATACTCAGACTTTTCCACTCATGTCAAATTAAAGTTTCAAGTTGAATACACACACACAGACACACACACACACACACACACACACACACACTGTTGACCTGAAACAAATATTTCTCCAGCAAAGATTGGTTTACTAGGGATTAGCAGAGAGTTGCAGTTCAGAGTTTACAGTCAGGGTGAGCCCCAGTGCCTGCCCCTGCAGGGGAAAGGAAGGGGATCCTTTCCATATAGAAATGAAAAGGAAGTTGGGAGGGCTATGATGAACTAAGCGTCCATGGCTTTCTTTGGCTGAGCCCCTGCCAGGAACAAAGGGGAGTCTTTTTTCTCATTTAGCTCCACTGCTATCACAGGGCATGAGAGTTCCCCTTTATGGTGTCCCAACACTGTTTAATTGAGGTTTCTCTTTATTAATTTTTACAGTACTTTCCATAAGTTAAAAGAGACTGTTTATCTAAGTAATGGTTTTCTGAGAAATCAGAATAAGTATCTTAAGTCAACCTGGAAAAGTAATTAAAATGGAAACCAACACAACTTTTTTTCACAATTATGAAATTTCTGCTTAAAACCAGGCATGCCATTTTAAGGCAAAGCTCTGTTGATATTTTTATATCTATACAGAGAATATTTTGAACAATAATTTTCAGTCACTTTGCCAGAAAAATGGCAGAAATGCCATTGATCTAGTGAAATAATTTTGTCTCATTTTCATAAATTCTTACCATTTATTTGCTTAAGGTAGTAATAATCTGATGATATGAATGTAGCTGATCAAAAATCACCCATGTTTTCCTAGGCTTGAAAGTGAAGTTGCTCAGTCATGTCCGACTCTTTGTGACCCCGTGGACTGTAGCCTACCAGGCTCTCTGTCAATGGGATTTTCCAGGCAAGAATACTGGAGTGGATTGCCATTTACCTTCATAAAAAATGAAGAATATGCTGTGACATTTGCAAAAACTTCACCATTATTTTGTGAGTGAAGTTAGCAAGAGAAAACATTATTTTTTGCTGTTATAATTGCATATAAAATATATAAATATGAAACATAGATTTGTTATAGATAAATTTTGGAATATTCTTGGGTGTGACTTTGTACCAACAAGGCTGCAATTCCATTACTGTGTTGGAAGGGATAAAGACTGCTCTAAAACCATTTCTTATTCAATTCCAGAAAGATAATATCTAGGGAAGAATATATGTTTTCACTTATTTTCCTTATGCCAAGTGTGTTATAGAAGATATAGTAAACTTGGGCTGTTACATGCTCAACACTCATAATGAATTAGTTTAAGATGCATTTTGAACTTTGAGAAATAAAAAACATAGCTACAAATGTATTTATAACCATTTAAGTGAGTGACATGCATTTTCAGTGCTAAACAAAAAGCAATAAAAATCAACACTAGTATATTATTTATGCTTAAGTATTAATTGTTTGGGAATATAAAACATCATTATTTATTTTTATGCTGGATAACTGAAGTGGAAAATTGAGATAATTCCCACAAGCAGAATTCACATTTACTTCAATTATGTGGGCACTTCAGATGAAAATAACTTTTATGTTATAATCACTACATCCTTCAACTTTACTTTATGTCTTGGTGCAACTTTAATATGTCAGTTCCAATTCTATGAATGTTAGAGAATTTTTTTCCCCCTTAGAACAACATGTTGTACTTTGCTAAATATGTCCTAAAATTAAGTAGGGAAATCTTAGGTATCAAAAGGTATTGAAAGAAATAGGTTAATGGTTTCAAAGTTATCACAAGAAGGTGTAAATCTGTGGTGACACGTACAAATAAGCTTCTTAAAAATAATCTTTTTCAAATGGACTCTTCTAAGGTCTTTGCCTAAAGTATCTCATGCAATTAGATCGAAATTTAGAAGTAAGCATCAGCAGTTACTTGGCAGAACACGTGCTTTAAAGATTTCTTCCACAAGGCACAATGCTGCACAGCTTTACAAAGGCACAAATAGAATCTAAACCTTAACTTGATTTGTGGCTACTGACAACATCTAAGCACAAGAAATAAAGACAACACACTTCCCTCAGTCGTTGGAATGCTTAGTGTTAATTTTGTGTGCATGTAATCTTTTCTTATCTTGTACCACTAAGAAGGTTTTCCTCCATTATTTTCAATTTTCCCTGTATCAAATTTCAAGGGTATTAATATTTGAGGCACATTTTTTTTTTTTTTTGCTAATCCACTTTTCCATGCCTGTCCCTATCTGGGATAAAGGATACATTTTCTCCCAAATCTTGGGAGACTAGTTTACATTGATGTCCATGTTCTTATGAAAAATAAGATAAATGAGTGAGCATTAACTGCTCTATTTTTACTTAGAACTTTAAAAATTGAGAGACTGGTTAAAAACAAAATTGTTATAAATGACTGCATTTTGAAGGATAAAAATATACATTAGAATATTCAGTGTTTATTCAATCAGTATGCCTCAATTAATGACTGCAGTACACAATAAATGTTAGTATATCAATCAGGTCACCAAAGAGAATTGCATTATTAACATTCATTAACTTTGTAATAGATAACTTAATTGTACAAATAACCCAAAGCTATGTAATTAGGATGTGATTATATTCCCATTTCTTTATGACAAAATGAACTTATAGTTCAAGTAACTGGTGCAAGTAAAAAGGAAAATGTAAAATGAGGTTATAAATCAACTATTAAATACATACTATCAATTGCTACTTACTAGGTATAAAGGGATGTTTTAATTCTCTGTGTTTTATAATGGTTTTCTATTAAATAACTTTACACAATTGAGCCCAATAATAGTCCCTTTTTTCATCTTAGAGACAAATGTTCCCTCTTTTTTCATTATTTGGGAAAGATGGGACTGTTTTCTTGTTGCTTTAATCATATTCATGGGCTAAAATAAGGAAAACTCAGCCTTTAGATGTACTGCCTTTTCAGCCTTTATTATAAATCTTAATTTCTTACAGGAGAGAAGTATTCATTTATGGACTAATTTAGTCCTAACTCCTTCCTTGGACAAAGAGATGTTGAGGATGTCAACATCTGATAAAGGCTGATGAAACCTGAATTCTTGGTTTCAGGTGAAGTGCTTGTGTTCATCTAGTGTCTATAAATGTACTTCAGCATTCTGGAATGGGACATCCAGATCAATTAAAAAAAAAGTTTATTGGGAATACAATAATTAGTACACTCTTTCTTATAGTCAAGTGTAGCAAATAGTTATCTTTGCACTCACAATTATCCACAATTTAGAATTTTCTGTGCTTTAGGTTGAATAAAGAACTAGTTTGACAAATAAATTGAAGCCAGATAAATATCTTAACCCAGATTTATTAACTATGGAACAAAAGGAAGTAATGAGTAAAACTTTCTTAGATTACTGAATGAGAACAGCAAAGTTTAGTAGTACAATCATATTCTAACATAATTTCTTTTCATGCTATCCTCCATTACCTGTCTTTTTGTAATACACAACGTTGCTTAACATTGTTGTCGTTCAGCTGCTCAGTCATGTCCAACTCTTTACGACCCCATGGACTGCAGCATGCCAGGCCTCCCTGTCCATTACCAGTACTCCCAGAGCTTGCTCAGACTCATGTGCATTCAGTTGGTGATGCCATCTAACCATCTCATCTTCTATCGTCCCCTTCTCCTCCTGCCCTCAATCTTTCCTAGCATCAGGGTCTTTTCCTGTGAGTCAGTTCTTCGCATCAGGTGGCCAAAGAATTGGAGTTTCAGCTTCAATATCAGTCCTTCCGATGAACACCCATGACTGATCTCCTTTAGGATGGACTGGTTGAGTCTTCTTGCAGTCCAAGGAACTCTCAGAGTCTTCTCCAACACCAGAGTTCAAAAGAATCAATTATTTAGTGCTCAGCTTTCTTTATAGCCTAACTCTCACATCCATACATGACTACTGGAAAAATCATAACTTTGACTATATGGACCTTTGTCAGCAAAGTGATGTCTCTGCTTTTTAATATGCTATTTAGCTTTGTCATAGCTTTTCTTCCAAGGAGAAACTGTCTTTTTAATTTCATGGCTGCAGTGAATTTGGAGCCCAAGAAAATAAAGTCTGTCACCATTTCCATTGTTTCCCCATCTATTTGCCATGAAGTGATGGGACTGGATGCCATGATCCTCATCCTCTGAATGTTGAGTTTTAAGCCAACTTTGTCACTCTCCTCTTTCACTCTCACCAAGAGGCTCTTCAGTTCCTCTTCACTTTCTGCCATAAGGATGGTGTCATCTGCATATCTGAAGTTATTTATATTTCTATAGGTGAAAAAATAATCTTTTTCCAATACTTGAGGATGTTTTATATTTCAAATCTTCCTGGAGAGTCAGCCCAACTGTTATACTATCTCCCTTCCATTGGAATCCCCAGGTCCACTTTATTAAGAAGAGATAATGTGTACCCCAAGTCTCCAATATACCTGATGCTAAGCTACCATTTGGGGTTTCCCTGGTGGCTCAGCAGTAAAGAATCTGCCTGCAGTGCAGGAGAAGCAGGAGACACAGGTTCAGTCCCTGGGTCGAGAAGACCCCCTGGAGGAAGACGTGGCTACCCACTCCAGTATTCTTGCCTGGGAAATCTCATGGACAGAGGGGCCTGGCAGGCTACAGTCCATAGAGTCACAAAGAGTTGCACACGACTGCAGCGACTTAGCAAACATGCAGTCAGGCTACCATTCACCAGTAGCGGTTCTCTTTAAAGACAGTTTTCCATATCTTTGATTTTTCCAAGTCATGCTTATTAATTTTCAACACAGAGGTGAGTATTTGGAATGGCTATCAAGATACGTTCATTTGAATCCCGCCTGGTAGTTCTAGAGACAAAAATTCTAAAGTTTTGAAAATCTAATTTTAGCCCTAATGTTACACAAGCACTTATTTAGCATACTTTACTATTGTAACATTTTATTTTAGAATTTTAACTATTTAAATAATAAATGTGTACAGGAAAATACACATGCTGTAAGTGTACACATTAATTTTTTTTGCAAACTGAAGACACAGTGTGACCAGATAGAAATAAGAACACATGTATACCTGTATGGATTCATTTTGATATTTGGCAAAACCAATACAATATTATAAAGTTTAAAAATAAAATAAAATTAAATTAAATTAAATTAAAAAAATAAAACAAAATTAACATTAAGATCCAAAAAAAAAAAAAAAAAAGAATCAAATCATTACCAATATCCAGAGTGAGACAAAGGGACACAGAAGCTTCTCTTTCAGAATTGATTTAGTAAAATATTGAGTTGTTTGCAAGCTTGAATGGAGAAATGGTATGAAGAGTCAATTAATTTCATAGTGATAGTATTTGTTTCATTTTGGGGTTTTCTTCTTCTAGTTTCTGTTTGCCGAGGACAACAAATAATCCACCAGCTTTTCATTTAATCCCCTGAGATTCTCAGTTAATCCCCTGAGAAAAGAAAACCATAAGTTGCTTTGGTTTTTTTTTTTTTTTTCTATTTTTCAGTTTTAAAATTACTTATTTTGGGGGAGATAGAGTCCAATTTTATTCTGAGTGAGTTTTGCCGTAACATGCAATTTCACCTTGAGCCGTGAAAACAGAAGCATACCTTGAGAACTAAGTCACTGACTGTAGCAGGTCTATTTATAGCAGCTTTTTAAAATACCTCTTCCATCATTCAGAGTTCCTCGACCATTATCTTATCTCTGCTCTTTATTAATTTTCATATTGTTAAATCCACACTTTACTACCTCAAACGCTGTTTGCATTTCTCCGGCTACTGATCTGCCTACTCTTTTGCTTCCATATGGTCCTGGTGTTTTTGCTGATTTAGTTTGCACTGTTTGAACCTGTGAGTTGTGTCCTAGGTGTGTGCGTGAACAAGTTAATCCTTCTGTCTATGCACACAGTGTGATGGCTTTATTAGAAGGAGCTTCGGGATGCTGGAGTTTGTGGGACTCGCATTTAGAAGATATAGACATCGCCAAAATCATTCCCACTGGGTGTAAATCTAGAGTACTTTGGTCTTGCCTAATTTCCCTTCACACAAGTTTTTACTGCCCAATCTGACTGTGAGTGTTGCCAGTTCTGCCACAAGAATGATTTCTCTGTTTAGGAGCAGTTCTTTCATGCAAGACTTCTTTTTTTTTTTTTTTTAAGAATTATTTTTTTACTAGAAAAGGATTCCGGATTCCTTCTAACTTGCTTTTCTTAATTAGAGACCACCTCGGTAACGTGGATGGAGATGTGTGATTCAGAACAGGGAAAGCGGCACCCTCTCTTCCCACCTCCCGGCCCCCCCAACCCCGTTCCCCACTTGCTTACAAATAGTTGCTGCTGCTAAGTCACTTCAGTTGTGTCTGACTCTGTGTGACCCCATAAACGGCAGCCCACCAGGCTCCCCCACCCCTGGGATTCTCCAGGCAAGAATACTGAAGTGGGTTGCCATTTTCTTCTCCAATGCATGAAAGTGAAAAGTGAAAGTGAAGTTGCTCAGTTGTGTCCAACTCTTCACAACCCCATGGACTGCAGCCCACCAGGCTCCTCCATCCATGGGATTTTCCAGGCAAGAGTACTGGAGTGGGTTGCCATTGCCTTCTCTGACAAATAGTTGAGACATTCCATAATATGCACTATCCTCACCTTTGTCAAACTATCATATTGGCTCAGCTGAGTCAGCAGCACAGGTTTGGCTTTCCAAAAA
This sequence comes from Bos mutus, assembly GCF_027580195.1. Classification (NCBI taxonomy): domain Eukaryota; kingdom Metazoa; phylum Chordata; class Mammalia; order Artiodactyla; family Bovidae; genus Bos; species Bos mutus. The sequence goes on along the minus strand of NC_091640.1, from coordinate 11,925,666 downwards.
CAATTCTGAACATGTTAGTGACGTCGGAAAACTTCAAGACTTACCTGGTTTTCGCAGACGGCATTCAAGAACACTCCCTCTTTAAAGTCCATTTCAGTCTCATCTGTGGTTATTCCTTCTCACATGCTAGGCTTCAGCCAGATCAACCCTCTCATCATCCCTTGAGGATCCTTCCTGTTTCTGCACCTCCAAATGTTTGTTCCAAATCTGATTTGGGCTTTAAGTATCTTTCCCTCACCATCTTCACTTATCCAAATTCTGTGTCTCTAAGTATCTTTCCCTCACCATCTTCACTTATCCAAATTCTACGTCTCTTTCGTCTTTCTTTTTAAGTGTGTGTTGTTCTCTCCAGCTTCAGGGATTATCTTCTTTGAATTTCTTGAGCACATTTTTTTCCCACGTCACCATACTTTCTTTGCTCTCATAGATTTGATTACACAAGTCTTGCTTGACCACAAGCAAATTGCTTCCATAATTTCTAACACCTAGCATAGTTTATGGCACGTGGTGAAATTCAAGAAGTATCATATCATATTGTTTATTAAAAGTTTCTTTCAGATTATGTTGTATCTGAAATGCAGAGACATTATTTTTTGATCAGTGGCATCTTACAGTCACAGTGGCTGAGGGATAAATGTGAGCCAATTGTCCTTGCTTGGGCTTCCCTGGTGGCTCAGAGGGTAAAGAATCAGCCTGCAATGTGGGAGACCTGGGTTCAATCCCTGGATCAGGGAATGGCTGCTCATTCTAGTATTCATGCCTGGAGAATCCCATGGACAGAGGAGCCTGGTGGGTTACAGTATATGGGATCACAAAGAGTCAGACACGATGAGTGAGTAACACTTTCAATTGTCCTTGCTTATGCATGTGAGAACTCAGTTAAACTTGATCATATTTTCATCACTTCAGTCAAGTTGTGTTCATTGTTGTCACTTTAACGGTGGATATTAATTACCATTTAAATCTTCTAAAGATTACAAAATGCTTTAGCACTGAAGCAAGAAGTTATTGTGCTCAAAGAAAGGGAAAAAAGAGAGCAATGGGGCATCACCTTGATAATAGTAAAACAAATCTTCTCCACAGGGAAAATGACAGCTATTCCATATTGTCCTGCAAAGCTACCTCCCAGTGCTTTATGGACACCAAGAAAGGAAAATACCCTCAAGTCGATAATATTTAACTGTCACTACACATGGGAAATGCTTGCCAATCCATGCTAGGGAATGCAAACTGAATATAGTTTCAGTTCAGTTCAGTCGCTCAGTCGTGTCCAACTCTTTGTGACCCCATGAATTGCAGCACGCCAGGCCTCCCTGTCCATCACCAACTCCCGGAGTTCACTCAGACTCAAGTCCATCGAGTCAGTGATGCCATCCAGCCATCTCATCCTCTGTCGTCCCCTTCTCCTCCTGCCCCCAATCCCTCCCAGCATCAGAGTCTTTTCCAATGAGTCAACTCTTTGCATGAGGTGGCCAAAGTACTGGAGTTTCAGCTTCAGCATCATTCCCTCCAAAGAACACCCAGGGCTGATCTCCTTCAGAATGGACTGGTTGGATCTCCTTCAGTCCAAGGGACTCTCAAGAGTCTTCTCCAACACCACAGTTCAAAAGCATCAATTCTTCGGCGCTCAGCCTTCTTCACAGTCCAACTCTCACATCCATACATGACCACAGGAAAAACCATAGCCTTGACTAAACGGAATATAGTTTAAAATTGAAAAATTCCTTTAAATAGATGAGGAATCTTTAATACAATGAGAGGATTATGCAACCAATTAATTTATTATCAGGATTGCTGTTAATGTAAGCCAGCTTTGAATTCACAAGGTTTCTTCTTTATTAGTGATTCATAAAATAATAATGGCAAATCTTTTAATTGATGGCTTATTAAAATCAAAAGTGAAGGAATGTATACTACAAGAATGAATAAAAACATGCAAAGATGAATGGTAAATTCTCATGTTGATAATATAATTATAAAATTATATTTATAGTAAAGCAAATCCTTAGTTCAGGTCACACTTTGGGCTATACTTTCTCCCATCAGAAAAAAATATAGGAAAATCAACAATCAAACTTTTCTTTTTGAGATCTAGTCTGTTCAGTAACACACAAACATACACACACACACCTGTGTGTATTCATGTACATGAAATATGATTGTGGACATACTTTGTCAATAATTGATTGCACTATACCTTTACAACATGAACTAGAGATGAGTCATATTTTCCCCTTAATGTGAACATTTACAAGACAGGAGATGTTCCTCTATAGACAATATACCTATTTTCTTAGTGGCCCAATATATCAAATACATAAGCACTGTCCAAACCCCCCAGTTTAGTGCCCTAAACCTACAGAACACTGCTGGTCACTGTTTCACAGTGGGCTTCTCTGGTGGCTCAGCAGCAAAGAACCCTCCTATAAATACAGGATATTTGGGCTTAATCCTTGGGTCAGGAAGATCCCCTGGAGAAGGAAATGGCAACCCACTCCAGTATTCTTGCCTGAGAAATCCCACAGACAGAGGAGCCAGGTGGGCTATAGTCCATGTGGTCCCAAAGACTCAGTGACCAAACAAAACTGTATCACAACTAAAATACTCTTCATGGGGAGATAAGTGATAGAAAACGAAGTCGACAAATACTTGCTTGTTTGATATATTTATAATAAAATATATTTGTCAAGGGATATCTCTGTTTATAAAGTTGAACTCAACTTGGTTTTTCCCTAAAATTGTAGCCCCACTGAGAATTCCTTGTGTTTCCACTCCCACTTGCATTATAGAGATGAAACATTCTCCATTCCCCCTATTTAGTGCTAATATTTATGTTTCCTTCTGAAGTTGGTACTAACTTCAAACTTGTGGGGGGAGGATGGATCGTGTATTACTTTATAGGTGTAACCAAAACCAAATCATTTTAAAATGTCACTCTGCAGGTAATCTCTTTACAATTCAATTTTTTTCTGTGAGAAAAAAAAAAAAACTGCTAAAAGGTGAATATTGTCACCCTGCTTATTAAACTTATATGCAGAATCCATCATGAGAAACTCTGGGCTTGATGAAGCACAAACTGGAATCAAGATTGCTGGGAGAATTATCAATAACTTCAGATATGCAGATGAAGCCACCCTTATGGCAGAAAGTGAAGAAGAACTGAAAAGCCTCTTGATGAAAGTGAAAGAGGAGAGTGGAAAAAGTTGGCTTAAAACTCAACATTCAGAAAACGAAGATCATGGCATCTGGTCCCACCACTTCATGGGAAATAGATGGGGAAACAGTGGAAACAGTGACAAACTTTATTATTGGAGGCTCCAAAATCACTGCAGATGGTGACTGCAGCCATGAAATTAAAAGACACTTGCTCCTTGGAAGAAAAGTTATGACCAAACTAGATAGCATATTTAAAAGCAGAGAAATTACTTTGCCAAAAAAGGTCCATCTAATCAAAGCTATGGTTTTCCCAGTAGTCATGTATGGATGTGACAGTTGGACTATAAAGAAAGCTGAGTGCAGAAGAATTGATGCTTTTGAACTGTGGTGTTGGAGAAGACTCTTGAGAGTCCCTTGGACTGCAAGGAGATCCAACCCGTCCGTCCTAAAGGAAATCAGTCTTGAAAATTCATTGGAAAGACTGATGCTGAAGCTGAAACTCTATACTTTGGCCACCTGATGGGAAGAACTGACTCATTTGAAAAGACCCTGATGATGGCAAAGATTGAAGGCAGGAGGAGAAGGGAACGACCAGGGATAAGATGGTTGGATGGCACCACCAACTTGATGACAATGAGTTTGAGTAAATTCTGGGAGTTGGTGATGGACAGGGAGGCCTGGCGTGCTGCAGTCCATGGGGTCGCAAAGAGTCAGACACAACTGAGTAACTGAATTGAACTGAAAAGAATAGGTGAATAGTTTGTAAAAAAGAAGAACAGTTCAATTTCTCTGAAATCTCAAGTAGGAGGCAGAGAAAAGAAGGAGAAAAGAGAGATTGCCAGGACACTTGCTTTGCACCTTAAAGACATTTAAGAATGTGCATGTGTGCTGTGCCTGCTAATTCGCTTCAGGCATGTCTAACTCTTTGCTACTCCATAGACTGTAGCCTACAAGGCTCCTGTGTCCATGGGATTCTCCAGGTAAGAGTACTGGAGTGGGTTGTCCTGCCCTCCTCCAGGGCATCTTCCCAACCCAGGGATTGAACCCATGTCTCTTACATCTCCTGCATTGGCAGGTAAGTTCTTTACTACTAGCATCACCAGGCTCATTTAAGAACGGAGGTGTCCAATAAACAGATGCTTATGCCTCTGCAGAACATATCCTTCTCCCCATCATTATTCACCTTCCTTCCTCAGGCTGCATTCTTTGTCCCCTCCTTTAAGCCACAGTCCATCTCAGCTACCACAATGATCCTCAGTAAATGGCATGTTCTAGATAGGAAGGTGTGTGTCTGGAGATGAAGGGATGTGGCTTCATATGTAAGTCTAAGGTGAAGGGCTTACATACGAGCTGACTATTCATAAGCTAAACTGATTCTGTAGCAGCGGAAGAAATACTCCAGAAGTCATCATATGAATGTCAGCCCATCTGTAAAAATCATAGGGTAGACGCTGAACTTTTACATGGTGTAGGACTCCAGTGGTTCATGATCAGGGAAGCCCAAGAATATTGGAGTGGGTAGCCTATCCCTTTTCCAGGGGAAATTCCTGGCCCAGGAATAAAACTGGAGTCTCCTATTTTGCAAGTGGATTCTTTACAAGTTGAGCAACCTGGGAAGCCCTGAGATTAATAGATTGGAGCTGAATTTATGAGTGTCAAAGGCAAAGAAAGAAAGCTTAAAAGACATCTTGGTTGTATCTGCATGACAGGTTCAAGAAATCAGGCTGAATTGGCATAGCTGTATCACCTATTTGTCTTTGCCCATATCAGTCACCTTGGGCAGAAGATCATCTTTATAGTGATCAATTAAACTGATTACATAAATTGACCAAAATTCTCATGACTTCTTTTGATAACTTGCAGAACCAGATGGATATTTAGATTATATGCAATAATTGAAAACAGCTAAAATTATAACTATTTCTAAAAATCTCAACCAACTATCTCTGTCTTGCTTTTAGCTGGCTTGGATGATACCAGATTTAGGATAATAAGTATGCCATTTTCACATTAAAATTATATACCAATTAAATCCAAACCTTCCCAATTTTCTAATCACAAATTCTCTCCTCTCTTTTCAATCCTGTCACTTTCTGCTTCACTCAAAACTTCAAATATTTAAGGAATAAACTTTATAATTTTTCTGTAGTCTTGGTTTTTAAGTATAGGGAAAATTTTACTTGGACTTAATTAAACTTTCATCAATGTAAATGCATTTTTAGGGCACAGTGAAAAACATTCAATGAGAGTGACATATTAAAATGAATGAATTCTCTCCATGGCAGTAGTTTATTCAAAATATCTTAATTGACTTAAGATTGACTGACAGGTTGGAGGAGCATCTGCTTGCTGGTGACTGAGGTTAATTTTAGAGTTCCATTATTCATGTAATCTCTCAGCAGCATCATGTAACTTTCTCATAATTCTTGTGTTTGACTTCATATGTGAAATTAGTGTCCTGTTGATAGTGAAGCACAGATGGTAAATTATCTATTGTCCCAATAGTTCTTTGACTAATTTAGACTTAGTATGCGGTAACTTATTTCCTAGTTTTTGAAAAATTAAATTAATTGCATGATTGGCCTTTTTCAGGATTCAGTGCTATTTTAAGTAACCTCTTTCTGATTTTTAATACTAAATTCTTATTCAAAATTAAAGAACACCATGATTTAAAGGAAACCATTAATATTATTTGAAATGACATTTAATACCACAGGTTTCATTAAGGAACCAATTTACATATTCTGGTTTCTGTTAACACTACATAGTCAGACGTAAATAAGCTTGCATATTTCTTTCCAAAAATGTGATTCCTGCCAAGTGGCCATGAGTGGGCTTATTATAATTCACTCTTGTGCATTTGCTGTATGTACGTGTGTGTGTGTACTCTGAGGTCACCCCTGTAAGTGTGCTGACGTTCTACATTTTTTCTTCCATGTGTCGTTGTTGAGTCACCAAGTCTTGTCTGACTCTGTAACACCATAGACTGCAGCTTGCCAGGCTCCCCTGTTCTTCACTCTCTCCTGGAGTTTCTTCCATATGTGGGTTGGGATGATTACAGCTTCATCAAAGGGAGAATCATTTGAGAATTAGCGATACAATGACAAAAACATTTAAATATACTATGTGTTGGCATTTTAGATTAGATCAGATTTGAACTGAGCTATTCCTCTCAGGGAACCAAAAAGTATAAAATAGTTTTTCCTTTCTTGGGGGACATAATGGGCTGTTACTTAAATTAGCAAGCATCAAATACAATATTTCAATTACTCTGATGTATATTTGTCATGATACTTTATCAGCATGTTGCAATTTCACCTTGAAAAATAAATAGTAATGAAACTCACGATGGAAAGAGATAAGGTATTATTAAGAAGATATTGAAATTGGGTATGTAATTATAGAAACATAATGTTACTGTGCGGAGAAGGTGATGGCACCCCACTCCAGTACTCTTGCCTGGAAAACCCCATGGACGGAGGAGCCTGGTAGGCTGCAGTCCATGGGGTCGCTAGGAGTTGGATACGACTGAGTGACTTCACGTTCACTTTTCACTTTCATGCATTGGAGAAGGAAATGGCAACCCACTCCAGTGTTCTTGCCTGGAGAATCCCAGGGACGGGGGAGCCTGTTGGGCTGCCGTCTATGGGGTTGCACAGAGTCAGACACGACTGAAGCGACTTAGCAGCAGCAGCAATGTTACTGTGATGTATATATAAGAATAAAAATAATAACAGTCTGGAAACTAAATATATTTTAAAAACTTTATGTTAGCATGTTGATTCAAAGATGATAATGAACATGTTTGAATAGATATAATGATAGAAAAATAAGATATAAAAACATAACACTTTGAGATAGTGCTACATGCACTATTTCCCTTTTCAGCTTGAAAATTTGTCATCATTTTGATATAATTTGACAAAGGCATTTTTGTTTTAAATGCTCTTTAGTTTGTCATCTTTAAAATTATCTTAATGGATAAATATTATAAGGAATATACATAAAAATAAGATAATAAAATCAATAAGATAAAAATCATAATATTCCCATTTCTAATATGTTTCATGTATGCAGGTTTGGATACAGAATCTAAGATATATAAAGGACTATTGGCTCCTGCAATAACATGTAAAAATATTTTACAGTTTACAGATGTAAAGACTTCTTTAAAAAATAACTATTTTACTCTTTTGATTGATGTAAGCAAGAAACCAGGATTACTACTTTTATGTGTGTAAAAGTGGGTGCTAAATCTCTCAGTCATGTCCAGCTGTCTGCAGATCCATGGATGGTAGCCCATCAGGCTCCTCTGTCCATGAATTTCCCAGGGAAGAATACTGAGTGGCTTGCCATTTCCTGCTCCAGGGGAACTTCCAGACCCAGGGATCTAGCCCATGTCTCCCATATCTTTTTCATTGCAGGTAGATTCTTTACCACTGAGCCACATGGGAAGACTTTTTAAATATATATAATATTCTCCTAAAAATATATGAATAAGTAAATTAAGTACCTTTCATAAAGATATTTCAGTATATTTATTATAATTTGAAACAAGGAATTAAATATGGCACTCTAGCTTATTAATAAATTAATCTTTCTGATCATTTGAATATTCCTTGAATAGCAATAATATATTTTAATGAAATAAATTATACTTAGTATTTAGATAAAGTTCAAAAGAGAAATCTGTAAATTGACATTTTCAGTGATAATTTTTCATTGTTATTAAAGATAAAAATATTTTTATTAATTCAAGCATATTAATAAGAGATCAAATTTTATTTCTATGACCCTGTCAGCAGTTACTAGCTTTTTAACATTTTTTACTGAGTTGAAATACATATAACATAAAATGTAACATTCTAATGTGTAAAATTCGATGACAATGTTTACACAATATTGTATAATCATCTCCTCTTTCTGATTTCAAAACAATTCATTATCCCCAAAGGAAAACCTATAACCATTAAGCAGTTGTTCCCCATTAGTCTCCCACCATAGCTGACTAGCAACTACCGATCTGTGTTCTGTCTCTATAGATTTTACTGATTAAAAATGTTTCATATAGCACTTTGGTGGTTCCTCAAAGTTAAACACAGAATCACCATATGACCCAGTAATCCACTCCTACTATATATTTAAAACAGATAGTCAAGCAAATGCTTGCACAGACATGTTTATAGCAGCACTATTGACAACAACTAAACCGTGGAAATAACCAAAATGCTCATCAGTGACAGAATGTACAAACCAGTTGTGGGATGTGCATACAATGAAGTATTACTCAGCCTTAAATAGGAATGAAATACTGATATATGCCACAATAAGGATGAAACACTGAAAACATTATGAAAGCACCATGCCACTACTACAAAGGCTCACATATCACATAGCTTTTTAAAAAATTGTGGTAAGAATAGTTAACATGACGTCTGACTTAACACATTTTTAAGTGTACAATACAGTATTATTTTCTTGGGCTCCAAAATCACTGCTGATGGTGACTGCAGCCATGAAATTAAAAGATGTTTGCTCCTTGGAAGGAAAGTTATGACCAACCTAGAAAGCATATTGAAAAGCAGAGATATTACTTTGGCAACAAAGGTCCTTCTTTCTATTCAAGGCTATGGTTTTTCCAGTGGTCAGGTATGGATGTGAGAGTTGGACTATAAAGAAAGCTGAGCGCCAAAGAATTGATGCTTTTGAACTGTAGTGCTGGAGAAGACTCTTGAGAATCCTTTGAACAGCAAGGAGATCAAACCAGTCTATCCTAAAAGAAATCAGACCTGAATATTCACTGGAAGGACTGATGCTGAGGCTGAAATTCCAATACTTTGGCCACCTCATGTGAAGAGTTGACTCATTGGAAAAGACCCTGATGCTGGGAGGGATTGGGGGCAGGAGGAGAAGGGGACGACAGAGGATGAGATGGGTGGATGGCATCACTGACCTGATGGATATGAATTTGAGTGAACTCTGGGAATTGGTGATGGACAGGGAGGCCTGGCTGCTGTGATTCATGGGGTCGCAAAGAGTCGGACAGGACTGAGCAACTGAACTGAACTGAATTGGCATATAATTATTATCAGCAAATATATATTACACAAGGGGAAAAATAAAAACAAGATTCTCATGACAATATAAACTATGTATCAAAGGTTTCATTCAGCTCATTAATTAATGAGGGAATTATTAAGATGTTAAAATGAATTCAAAAAGCATTTGAGTAGCTGAATATTTATATACAATTAGTAAATGATGTTTGCTGAGTTAATTTCAAAACTGGTTTACATTCTGCAGTCATAACAGTAAAATGTGGATTTTTGGGGATAAAGCACATGTTCATTTTCACTAGACAAAAATCTGTAAATTCATGTTAACCTTTGAAGAATTATGATGTATCCTAGTCAACAGTAAGTGAACTAGAAACATAGCCTGCAACAGCACCTAAAGAACTTCTAGTAATTTTTTGTCTATTTCTAAATTTCTGATAGTTTTTCTGCAAATAGAGTTCATCCTGTTTAATGTTTATATTGTAAAATGCTTCAGTTCAAAATTTGAAGTATTTGCTATAAACAAAAAATAGAATTTGAATAGATAACAGAATTCTCAACAGCTGTTATTATTTCTCTAAAATATCTAGTTCATTTTTTCAGGAAACAAAGTATTTGTCCTTAAGGCACAAAACAAAAAAAAATGTAGATAGTCTTGATAAAAAACTCTAAGGTATAATGTACACTGATAGAACCTATTAAATAATACCTTGTTTATTTTTCTTTAGATGAAAAATTCTTTGCTATCGTTTATTTTCTTATATTACAAAAAATCTTTACATTCGTTTGCATTCTGCTAATCACCTAAATGGGATTCCCAGGCGGCACCAGTGGTAAAGAACCCACCTGCACATAAGAGATGCAGCTTTGATTCCTGGGTCAGGAACATCCCTTGAATGTTAAAACTTAGCTCATTTCCCATCCAATATATATGTCAGCTGCCCTGGAGGCAGGAAAAGGCAACCCACTCCAGGATTCTTATCTGGAAAATTGCATGGACAGAGGCGCCTGGCAGGCTATAGTCCATGGCTTTTCAAAAGTTGGACATGACTGAGCGTATGCACACACACTCACATACACACACATATATATGTCAGCTAAAATTTCCCATTTCAATGTAATGCAGTCTGTATTCTCTTTAACTCATTTAATATAACTGCACACTTCAGTTGTCTAGAATTCATCTGTGTATAATGTTTCAAAAACATAGTTATGTGATAAATTGCTTTTTATTCTCAAATGAAGTAAGTTTTTACAATACGTGAAAATTTCATTTCCTCCAATTGACATACGCTTTTTTACTTCAAAAAATAAAATTATGAATGAATAAAAAGGAAATTTAAATTTATTTGTGTATTAAAGTCACAGTCTTGACCTCACAATATCTTTGAATACTTACTGAATAAGTTATAAAATTTGTTCATTCACCTAACAAATATTTATTTTTATGTAATGTGAGCTATGTGCCAAACATTGTTCTAGGCTGAGAACATAAAAGACCAAAGCTCCAAACTACATTCCAGTGCATGGAGACATACAATATAAAATAAAATATTAAAGAGTATATCAGATAGTCCTGACTATAAAAAGAGAAAACAAAACTGGGCAAGTATCAGGGATTTGGATTAGATGCCTGTTATTTTACTTATATATTTATTTATTTTAAACTAAAATGAACTTTATTAATTTTTAAATATTTTTGGTTTACAATATTATGTTTCAGATGTACAATATAATTATTAATATTTTTATGGATTATATTCCATTTAAAGTTATTGTAAACTAATGGCTGTATTTCCTTGTGCTGTATAATATATCCTAGTATCTGATTTATTTTATGCATAGTAGTTTGTATTTTTTAATCCCCTCCCTCTGTCTGGCCCTTTCCACCTTTACATCACCCCACCTGTGACTGCTAATTTGTACTCTACATCTTTGAGTCTCTCTCTTTCTGTTTTGTTATATCTATTTATTTTTTAATTGTACATATAAGTAATAACAGAGTATGTATTTCTGTCTGACTTATTTTACTAAGGATTCTGTTGTTCAGTTGCCAAGTTGTGTCTGACTTTGCGATCCCATAGACTGCAGCACACCAGGCTTCCCTGTCTTTTGCTATCTTCCAGAGTTTTCTCAAACTCATGCCCATTGAGTTGATGTTAAAATTCTATCTGCAACAAAATAGATGAATCTAGAGGGTATTACCCTTCACATATCCTCTAAATCCATGTTGTTGCAGATAGAAGAATTTCATTATTTTATAGCTGAGTAATATTCCAGTGTGTGTATGTATATGTATGTACACAGAATATATATACCACATCTTTACCCATTTATCTGTTGTTTGGCATTTGGGTTGCTTGCATATCTCAGTTCTTGTAAATAATGCTGCTGTGAACATTGGAACATTGGGTCCATGAATCTTTCCAAGTTAGTGCTTTCATTTTCTTTGGATATACAACCAGGAATGGAATTGCTGAATCAAATTGTAGTTATATTTTTAGGTTGTCAGGGTAGATACCACTGAGGAGGTATATTGTGATTCATAATGGGAAGTATATGTTTGGTCTTCCTCCCCATTTCTGACACTGAATTCCTAAAATACTTGGAATGTCCTAAGAGCTGAGAGTCCTAACGGTGTCTTTTGTAATGCTAACAAGGTGACTTTAGGAACTCCTCTAAAGATGGGGGCTCGTTGCCAGTGGAGCCAATCATGTGATCAGAGGGGTGGAATTTTCAGTCTCAAATCCTGGCCTCCAAGCAAGGGAAAGGGGTTAGAGATGGAGTTCAGTCATCAATGGCCGATGAATTAATCAATCATACCTATGTAATGAAGTTTCTATAAATACAAGGACAGATTCAGAGAGGTTCCTAGTTTGTGAAAATGTGGAAATTTGGGGTGAGAGTCATGCTAAGAGAGGGTATGGAAACCTGTACCCTTTCTCTGTACCTGTCCTATGTAGCTGTTTCATCTCCCTGTTTCTGAGTTATATCCTTTTATAATAAAACAATGATCTAGCAAGTAAAATGTTGCTGTGTGTTCTGTGAGGTGATCTAGCAAATTAATTGAATCTTAGGAAGGGGTCGTGGGGGCCTCCCATCTGTAGTCAGTTGGTAAGAAGCACAGGTGAAAACCTTGATTTGGTGACTGGCATCTGAAGTAGGGAGGAGTCAGTCTTGTGAGACGGAACCTCTAACTTGCAAATCCTCTATCTGGTAAATAGTGTCAGAATTGAGGTGAATTTTAGGACACCCAGCAGGAGTCCAGAAAAGCATTGGACTTGTGAAGGAACCCCTCACTCTTCACATTCCTACACTGGATTTGGGTGTTCAAATCCCTTTATTAGGTGACCTTTCATTTAGTTAAAAGACCCTAAGTAAGTGAAGGAATGGGCTACAAGAATATGCAGGAAAACTGTATAAGAAAACACTAATTAAAAACCACAAGGTAGGAACAGCCCTTGATGACTATGAGTGGGTAGATAAATTCGTGGTCAATAAATAATTGTTTTTTACAGCTTTAAAGACAAGGAATAATCATTGAATTTTTGTTCAATAGCACATCAGCAATAAGGAAATTCAGGAAAAAGTAGATTTGGATTTTACCCCATAAAATATCATATCCTTCTAGCCAGGAGTAATGCCAAACTTAACCATAACAGATGTCAAAGCAATGTCACATTCAACTCGTTAAACAGTTCTTGGAATGACACTAATTTGGCTTTGGGAAAGACAAGTCTAATTCTGACTCATCATACTGCTGGTACTACTTTTCTGCATTCTGAAAAATAACTGCAAGAGGACATCTGAGGATAAAGAGGGACTTGTAGTCTTTTTCTGTAAAATACTTCAGGTCTTCTTGGTGCTATGGTGGTATGTGTTGTACAAGTAAACAGAGAATATGATGTCCATGCCATACTTTATTTTTGAAAACATAATCTGCAAAGAACTCCTTTAAATCGGTTTTAGTCCAGATGAATGGATGTTAGAGATTATATATCCAGTTCATCTCTGGTCATATTATCTAGTGCTGCTCTTCCTGTCATGTTGTGAAAATTTAATTAACATTTTTGAATGAATGAAATAAAATTCAAATGGAAATTGTCATATACTTCTTCTGAATGTATTTTTTGGCAAAGCTAGATGATAAATGTATCAAACAGCAGAGGTGTGAGAAAAATCTATATGAATGGCAAATACTCAGCAATGAAATCTGCTTATTTTTAAATGAAGTTTTATTTTTCATTCAATCTCCCTTTGTCCGTTAACTATTTTAGAGCACTAAGTACCTTGTATGTCTCCCTTAGCATATTGTAGCACTTCATAACCTTGAAAAGGACTAAATTTACTTTCTGATTTTTAAATAAGGGTTTTCTTAAAATTTTTTTTTTCATTTAAACATTTTAACTTCAGATAGTGTGAACTTACTTGTTTATGAAGGATATTAAGAGGCATGATTAGAGAAGACCAACTGAGTTACCTAGGACTATCAAATAGCCACCGTCCCTTAATTCTCTACACATGACAAAATATACACCTTTGTTTCAGTACGTCTCAATTAATGTGTTCTCTTATAAATTCTTATAAGCTGTTACTGTATCTTTTAAATTCACTTTTAATTGATAGAATATAATATAATTTATATTTCACCATGAATAGAATACTACAAGGGAAAGTTATGTGGCACTAATAAAGAAAGTGGGCTTCCCAGGTGGCACTAGTGTTAAAGAGCCTGCCTGCCAATGCAGGAGACATGAAAGACTCGGGTTCAATCCCTGGGTCTGGAAGATCCCTTGGAGGAGGGCATGGCAACCCACTCCAGTGTTCTTGCCTGGAGAATCCCATGGACAGAGGAGGCGGGCAGGCTACAGTATTGAGCTGTAAAAGATAAATTTTTAAATTTAACTTTGAGTAAACTCAATAACAGTACTTTGGCCACCTCATGTGAAGAGTTGACTTGTTGGAAAAGACTCTGATGCTGGGAGGGACTGGGGGCAGGAGGAAAAGGGGACGACAGAGGATGGAGGATGAGGTGGCTGGACTCAATGGACGTGAGTCTGAGTGAACTCCGGGAGTTGGTGATGGACAGGGAGGCCTGGTGTGCTGCGATTCATGGGGTCGCAAAAAGTCGGACATGACTGAGCGACTGAAATGAACTGAACTGAACTGAACTGAAACTCAATAAACGTGTCTCTCTAATTACTTTTAATAATAAAGAGCTTAATGTATTAGTATAACAGGTCTCCAAAACTTTCACTTTAAGAAAAAAAGCAAAAAAAATAATTCAAGTCCCTTAGTGACAAGGACTTCTACACAATGGAAATGTCCAGCAGAAGTCAACACATTTCTCCCTGTGGCAAAACAAATGTCCGTATAGGAAGCAGACATATAAAAGGACTTTTGGTTCTGAAAAGCCAGACTCACTTCTAGCACTAGGAACAACTGGAGGCAAAAATTTAGTCACCGTATTACTTTCTTTTTAAGATTTATAGGTTTTATGGAAATGAATCATCTTTCATTGCTAATATTTGTATTTCTCTTTATTCCTTGAAATATATGGATTATCTGTTCATCAATCTTTTGAAAAGTTCAGACTTAGAATTTGTCAGTTTTTTTCTACAGTTTGTTCTATTCTCTTTCATTTTTCTCTTTATTTCCTTCCATTTATTTGTGCCTAATTGATGTTTGTTTGTAAATAGTTCTTTTACTTGATATAAGCATTTAAAGGAAACATTTCCCTTTTAAGGAGTGTTTTAGTTGCATCCCAAACATAGTTTGATTGCTGTTTTAATTTTGTTGTGACAAGACAACATACTCTAAATGAATGCAATCTTTGTAAGTGGGTTGAGGCTTGTTTAATAGCTCAGCATATGGCCTGTCTTAGTATGGGGTGTAGTGTTTTAAGAATACAAGTTTGGTCAAATGGAAATGTGACTCTTCTGCTTCCTTACTGACATTTTTATCCACATGGTCTTTCGATTACTAATAGATGTCTATTCAGTCTGCAAGTATGATTATAGATTTGCCTATCTCTGCCTATAGTTTTGTCAATTTTCATTTCATGTATTTTGAAGTTTTGTTATTACAA
Organism: Bos mutus; assembly: GCF_027580195.1. Classification (NCBI taxonomy): domain Eukaryota; kingdom Metazoa; phylum Chordata; class Mammalia; order Artiodactyla; family Bovidae; genus Bos; species Bos mutus. The sequence goes on along the minus strand of NC_091640.1, from coordinate 11,910,366 downwards.
AAGAAAGTGGAAGTGTTAGTCACTCAGTCATGTCTGACTTTTGCGACCCCATAGACTGTTGTCTGCCAGGCTCCTCTGTCTTTGGGATTTTCCAGGCAAGAATACTTGAATGGGTAGTCATTCCCCTCTACGGGTGATCCTTCCGACCCAGGGATCGAACCCAGGTCTCCTGCACTGCAGGCAGATTCTTTACCATCTGAGCTACCAGAGAAGCCCTTTGTTATTATGGGCATACATATTTAAGATTTGTATACCTCATTGATGAATTGACACTTTTGTCATTAAAATTAATAATTTTTAAAATTGTTTTAGTGTAATGCTTGTTGCGCTTCCTTGGTGGCTCAGAAGGTAAAGAATACCTCAATTAAAATAAATAAATTTATATTAAAAAAAAACAGAAAAAAAAAAAGAATCCGCCTGCAATGTGAAAGACCTGGGTTGGATCTCTGGGTTGGGAAGATCCCCTGGAGGATGGCATGGCAACCCACTCCAGTATTCTTACCGTAGAATTCCATGGATAGAGGAGCCTGGCGGGCTACAGTCCATGGGATCTCAAAGAGTCGGACACGACTAAGCTACTAAGCACAACGCTTCTTACCTTGAAGTCTGTTTTGCCTTACATTAGTATAACTGTACCAGATTTTAAAAAGTTTTATTGGAGTATAGTTGATTTGCAGTATTGTGTTAGTTTTAGGCAAACAACAAAGTGAATCAGTTATACATACACATATATCAACTCTTTTTAAGATTTTTTTTTTCCCATATTGGTCAATATAGAGTATTGAGTAGATTTCCCTGTGCTCTACTATAGGTCCTTATTTCTGATAATATATCATTTGGAACTTTTATTAATAGTCCTTTTTATATAGTAGCTCCTACTGCTAAAGGTGGTTCCAGAAATTTATACTTTAATTAGGATTTTTGAATGTATTATCCTTAAGTGTATTTTTCTATTTATTTGTATTGTCACGGCTTTGTTAACAGAGAAGGCGATGGCACCCCACTCCAGTACTCTTGCCTGGAAAACCCCATGGACGGAGGAGCCTGGTAGGCTGCAGTCCATGGGGTCATGAAGAGTCAGACACAACTGAGTGACTTCACTTTCACTTTTCACTTTCCTGCATTGGAGAAGGAAATGGCAACCCACTCCAGTGTTCTTGCCTGGAGAATCCCAGGGACGGGGGAGCCTGTTGGGCTGCGGTCTACGGGGTCGCACAGAGTCGGACACGACTGAAGCGACTTAGCAGCAGCAGGCTTTGTTAAAATTCTTGGAACTATATGATATTCCTAAACAAATTTGAAATAATGTTGGCCAATATTTCTTCAAGTATTTATCTGTCCCTTCCCTACTTTCTGCTCACTTTCTCTAAGGCTTGTGTTAGTTACACTGTTTTACACTGTTACAGATTATTGAAGTTTTGCTTTTTTTTTCTCAGTTCTTTCTTGAGTGGCAGGGTTTTGTTTGAATAATTGCTCTTGAGATTATTGAGATAAATGCAAACCTTTATTTTTGCATTGAATAATCAGTTGACTGTTCCACATAATTATTTTTTGTTACAGATGTTTTATTTTTATATTTAATATTTGCAAATACCTGTCCTATTTGCAAGTGACTTATAGTTCTCTTCAAATTCCCCATTTCTTCTTTCGTTATGCTCATCACTGTCAATAGTTTTTAAGACATCCTTGATGATTATTTAAAATCTTTGTCTTCTGATGTAAGAATCTTCTGTGTTTCTCTGAGCACATTGTTTGATCACATCTTATCATTTTATTGTATAATGAAGATCATAGATGTTTCCTTGCAAAGAATCTGAATATTTTTGTCTTCCTCTGTAAAGTGTTGATTTCTTTTCTAGCAGAAATTACCTTATCGACAGATCACCTTGATAATGTGGAAGCTTATTTTTATGCTTGCTTCAGTTGGCATATTCTGGATATTTCAAGTTATCAGTGCTGTGAAATGATTTTTAATCCTAAGGCATGGCTCCTTGATGGTTTCACTGGGAATCTCAAGTATTTATCCAACCCCTCAATTATTTATGCTGGAATTTCAAATTGTAGTTTTTCTAGAATGGAAAAGGTATTGAAATCTCTGCTCAATCTTCTTAGCCTCTCTCTATGACTTTTCTCAGGACTTCTTGGATTAATGTCCTTCATATGTGTAATTTAGGAGTCAGCCAAGATTTCAAGCCAGTTTTGTACATGGCGGGGAATGGGGGGCGAGGGGTGTTCCCTTGTGGCTCAGCTGGTAAAGAATACACCTGCAATGTGGGAGACCTGGGTTCAATCCCTGGGTTGGGAAGATCCCCTGGAGAAGGGAAAGGCTACCCACTCCAGTATTCTGGCCTGGAGAATTCCATGGACTATATAGGCCATGGGGTCACAAAGAGTCGGACATGAGTGAGCGACTTTCACTTTCACTTGAACATAGGGACTTTGAGCCTCCACACAGTGGTATCCTCTGTTTGAGGATTTCTTGCCTAAATTCATAGCCCACTCTGCTTCAACTGAATCTTTATTTCTATTTTTCAATCTAATAATATTTGCACTTTCTGCATAAACTATATTATTGAGAACCATGCAGACCTGTGAGTATTTCCAGGGGTAATTAGATAAAATTTGAGTCTTTAAGCATTATGAATTCTGTCCTTCAAGGCCCCTAGTTTCTACCTGTATGCACTGTAGTACTTTCAGACAGCTGATTTTTAAGTTTTTTTTTTTTTTTAAAGAAATTTAACTGTCATTGGTTTGAACAATAGTCAGTCCTAAAGGAAATCCTAGTCAATCCTAAAGGAAAACAACCCCAAATATTCATTGGAAGGACTGCCACCTGATGTGAAGAGCCAACTCCTTGGAAAGGACCCTGATGCTGGGAAAGATTGACAGCATGAGGAGGAGGGGGCAACAGAGGAGGAGATGGTTGGATGGCGTCACGGACTCAATGAACATGAGTTTGAGCAAACTCCAGGAGGTAGTGAAGGACAGGGGAGCATAGTGTGCTGCAGTCCATGGGGTCGAAACAAGTCGGACTCTCCTTAGCAACTGAACAGCAACAGAATAGTATGCTACAAACTACTCAGGCATTACTATAAGCAAGAATATAATGTACATGATTGAAAGAAGGAGAGAGAGTATATGTTTCTAAGTTTGTACCATTCTCATTGCATTACTAGCAGTTTGCAGTCCTATTGGGTACAGTTTTCACATTTGGTTGATAGACAAGTTGGGCAAGGAATTTTATTTTAATCATGTCTTTTCTAAATTTTTGGAATGCCATGTGTAGAAAAGACAAGATAATGACTTTCTCTTCATCGAATCAACAAGCTCATTTTCCCATAATAGCTTAAGCAAGCCTTATAAAAAGTTATGAGGGAGTTTTAGAAACATTTATGGCTTTTGCAAATAAACTGCTGGGTGAATTCATTTTGCAAGTGTAATTATTATGATGAAAAATACAATTAAAGATTTTAGTCAAATCCTTGAAGGGAGAGAATCTTATTCAAAATATATACTTTTCTATGATTTAAAAATCAGGTTCATATTAAGTTTTTGTTAGCAAAAATTGGGAAAAAGTGTCATTTTATCTTTTACAACTACCTTTTCACAGTCTAATATCAACAGCAAGTATTTTGGTAGTTCTCAAAATGTAGTCTAATTGTAAGTGCTGGTTAAAAATGCAAATGTATAGAGCCCAGGATTTTAAATTTATAAGTTCCTTAGATTAATCTCCTATACAACTGGTTTAATGACAGATTATTATCCAGATTAGTGACAAAATTGTGATTAATCTTCAAATTACTTTTTTCTCAAGGAGCTTCTAAAATTTCTCATGACTTATTAATAAAATATGGAAACAATAACATATAAGCCCAACTTACAAATAGGAATTAAAGTCAATTGGATTCTGTGGAGCCTACATAATGTTTTAAATAGCAAGGCAAAAGATAGGAATGCTAAACTGTTATCATTATGTAAGCTAACCCTCCTATTTTATGTTAAATCTTGTTCTTTATGATCACTACACAAAAGTACCACATTGGCCAAGAGGCCAAGATTAACAATGTAACCAATAATACTTTATTTTATTAATTTATTTGTTTTTGGCTACACTACCGGCCCTGCAGGATCTTAGTTCCTTGACCAGGAATCAAACCTGTGCTCTCTGCAGTGGAAGTGTGGAGTCTTAACCACAGGATTGCCAGGGAATTTCCAAAGGCAACAGTATTTTAATTACTGGGACACACAAGAAATGATGAGAGATAGGAACCATATAATATAGTACTCAATAATAACAAAATATTCAAAGTAAACCCAGGACAACAAGGAGAACTGGCATGTGGTGCAGGTTAAAAGAAAGCGAGACAGAACTCTGAAGACTGACTCAGGAGGCCACAGAAGGGCGAAACAGCCCTTGCTGCTTAGTTGCTAAGCCGTGCCCACCTCTTTACAACACTATGGAGCCCATCAGGCCCTCTGACCATGGGATTTCCCAGGCAAGAATATTGGAATGGTTTGCCATTTCCTTCTCTAGGGAATCTTCCCAACCCAGGGATCTAACCTACATCTGCGTTGGCAGGCAAATTCTTTACCACAGCGTCCATCTGGGAAGCCTAAAAAGAGCCATACAAGCTCCATATTCTTCACTTCAGCCCATTAGAGGGAGAGTGATGGGAATCTGATTTGGGTATAAGCAATAAAGAATCCTCCCAACAATGCAGGAGATGCAAGGTTGATCCCTGGGTCTGGAAGATCCCCTAGAGAATGAAATGGCAACCCATTCCAGTATACTTGCCTGGGAAATCCCATGGGCAGAGGAGCCTGATGGGCTAGTCCATGGGGTCAAAAAAGAGTAAGACACGACTTAGCAACTAAACAGCAACAGGAATACAGAGCATTAAAAAAAAAAAAAAAAAAAAGTGAAAGTGTTAGTCTCTCTTTTTTCTGTGTTGTGTGGAGCATTTTTGAGCCTTGTAACATCCTGACTAAAATTCAGTTGAAGACATGAGGTTTTTAAGGAAATTAAGAAGGTGTAATTTGTATATAGAAATTTTGTTATCTCTTCCTCCTCTACTAAAAGACAACAAAGCTTCTTTAAAAGTAAATTGCAATATATAGGAATGAATATATGGAAGTGGCATAATTCTTGGCTCCAGAGTGTGGTAAAAACAGTCATTTCCTGGGTCTACATTCATTGTTATGCCACCTGCTGTCATGCTAAAGGGTATGTGCATTTCTTATAGGTTCTGTTCTGTGGACTATACTCACCCACTTGTTACATAGAAGCATTAAACCTTCATGTGAAAATTGATGAAATCCATATAAAACTTCTAGTTCAATTAATAACATTAGGTAAATGTTAATTTAATTTTGAGAAATGTGCATGGTTATGTAAGATGCTAACATCAGGAGAATTGGTAAAGATATATGGGAACTTGCTATACTGTCTTTGAAACTCCTAAAAATCTAAAATTATTTCAAAACAGAAAGGCTTAAAAATGTATCATGTAACACTGAAGGAAATTTAGTTGGGAAATTTCTGATAATTTTCTTCAAAAAAATAGGAACAAATCTTCACAGCTGTCCTTCAGTCCATTTTTCCCCCTTGAGTACCTTTTAAGTCAATAATTGCCCCCTGGTCCTCTTGATGCTCATGAAATAGGCACTGGATAAATGCTTGCTGAATGAGTCAGTCCTTTTGATGTATTTAAAGAACCTTTCATTATTGGGATTTTTATTGCCTTGAAAAGTGCTCCTAAAATTTTCTTTTGACTCACTTAAGTTTGAATTGCTCCTGACCTGCCACATTATGTGCTTTTTGGTTCTCTTCATGAAAGAAAGCTGTGATGGTTTAAACACATATGCACCGCACTAAGTCACCCATTTTCGCCTTCAGCTCTCAAAATGGATTCTTTTAACTTCACTAGTTATCTCCCCTTACATGGCTTTTATTTTACTATCTGGTCTTTGATGAGAAATGACAAAAAAGTAAGCATTCTGTTAACTTAATGCATATCAATATAGGCCAAAATAAAAGGTGGGTCATTGAGTAGAGACAATAGAAGAGCCTCTTGGATGCAGTAAGACCTTAGGTCTTTTTGAAATGTTCCCTGGATCTTAGGAGTTTCCAATATCTGGTCATCTAGGTGACTGTTATTTTGCATGCTTCATGTGAAACCTTATATGCATATATATGCTTCTTAAATTACTGAAGTTTCAGTACTCTTGCTCTCGCAGTCCAAATCTTTTTGTGTGTTCTTCATCCATTCACTCACTTCCCTGCTTCTGTTGCTATCCTAAAATTTCAGTTATTTTCTCTTGCTCTCATCTTTAGAAAAAAGAAAAACTTCTTTCAGTCATTGAACTCAACTGCTTAAAAGTACTCAGATCTCACAAGTTGTAAAAAAGGCACACTGTCCTATCTGTGTTTTCTGAATCAAGTGAAAAAAACAAAAAAATCTTTACAGCAGTTTATATGCACTCTCTTGTACTCTAGCAATTTCCAAGTCTTTACTTCTCTAGCATTTGTATTATATAATTCTACTGAAGCCATTCTTTAAAAAGTTGTTACTTTTTAGCAAGTAACTAATAAGTAACTAATAAGTTGCTACTTATTAGCAAGCAAAATCCATACACAGTGTTCCTGCTCATTGATGTCTCCAGATAATTGGACACTATGGAACCTGAGCTTCCAAGAAACCATTCTCCACTTTTTTCGATGACATTCCAACCTGAAACTATTCTGACTTCTTCAACTGTTGCCTTTATCTCATCTGGTTCTACTCTTTCAGCCAAGTTTTTTCTGGGTTCTGATCTTGACTTTATTATTCCTTGTCTGAACTCTTTTCTTTGTCTGTACAACTATGCATGTTATTACAGAAAAACCCAAATGAACTTTTTAGCCAATACTTCAGTTTTACTAATCACCCATACATATTGAAATGTACCTCCTTCCTTGGTTTTGCCTTTGAGCAACAGTCTTACCTTACTGAGCTTATGGCTATATAGTTTAACCAGGGTCTTCCATAAATATTTCAACAAATTTCCAAAATTAAACTCGTTCTGCTCATTCTGCAAACTGATCCTCTCCTATGTATCTGAGTGTCAGAGATACCAACACACTCCTTTTTTTATAGTTTCAGTCCTTCTCTTAAGCTTACTTTAACCAATTCTATATTCAAGATCTGTCAAGTCTACCAACTTTTTGCTGCTCTTTGTGTTTCCACTTCCACTAAGCCTCTCCAAGCCCTCACAGAAGTGAAAACTCGAAGGGGTTTGAAATAGCTTGAAAAATAAATGGATGTCTGCATAAAGGGAAGATACTGAGGAGTCAGGACAAGGAAAAAATGTAGTAATACTTGTCTAGACATGTAAGAATAGGAGGTAAGTTGACTGAGAGGTGATCATATCAAGAAAGATAAAAGTTGGTCCTGAGTTTTAGAATCCTTTGTGTTTTTAATTGATGTCCTACATTGATATTATGTTTTCTGCAACCTAGATTAGAATTTATTATGTGTGAACCAGTGAACCAAATTTTAAGCTATCCAGCCTTTAAAATTTTGTCCTTAGATACTAAAGTTGAATTAAAATCCTTTAGACTCATTCTTATCTAGATATAATTACTTGGTTTTGAGAGCCCCCTTCATTAAATTGCTTCTATAAGGTCTAGTTTCTATGTCTTAGAGTTTGACCAATAGCCTTAAAAGTCCAAATACCACTTACGTATAGAGTAGGGATTTTTAGCATGAAGCCCCTTGGCTCTGTGAACTCTAAAATTGCATGCATTTCTTAATGACTATGGAAATATGCATGTCCCTGGGTGTCTGCTTAAATATATTAGCAGACATTTAAAGATGCAAGAGATCTGAAAAAAAGCTGCTGAGTTTTATCAATGTGAGTAAGGTGCTAGAGATATTTTAAAATACAAATCTGATCACACCCTGCTCCTCTCTTTTATAACCTGTTGGGTTTCCTTTGGCTTTTAAATGAAGACTGTATATAATAGCCAGGACATGGAAGCAATCTAGATGTCCATCAGCAGACAAATGGACAAGAAAGCTGTGGTACATATACACAGTAGAATATTACTCAGCCATTAAAAAGAATACATTTGAATCAGTTCTAATGAGGTGGATGAAACTGGAGCCTATTATACAGAGTGAAGTAAGCCAGAAAGAAAAACACCAATGCAATATGCTGCTGCTGCTGCTGCTGCTAAGTTATGTCAGTCGTGTCTGACTCTGTGAGAACCCATAGATGGCAGCCCAACAGAATCCTCTGTCCCTGGGATTCTCCAGGCAAGAATACTGGAGTGGGTTGCCATTTCCTTCTCCAATGCATGAAAGTGAAAAGTGAAAGTGAAGTCACTCAGTCGTGTCCAACTCTTAGTGACCCCATGGACTATAGCCTACCAGGCTCCTCCATCCATGGGATTCTCCAGGCAAGAGTACTGGAGTGGGGTGCCATTGCCTTCTCCCCAATACAGTAGACTAATGCATATATATCGGAGAAGACAATGGCACCCCACTTCAGTACTCTTGCCTGGAGAATCCCAGGGGTGGGGCATCCTGGTGGGCTGCCGTCTATGGGGTCGCAGAGAGTCGGACATGACTGAAGTGACTCAGCAGCAGCAACGCATTTATATGGAATTTAGAAAGATGGTAACAATAAACCTATATGCAAGACAGCAAAAAGAGACACAGATATATAGAACAATCTTTTGGACTCTGTGGGAGAAGGAGACATGGGATGATCTGAGAGAATCCCATGTTTCAATGTATATATGTATATTATCATATGTGAAATAGATCGCCAGTCCAGGTTTGATGCATGAGACAGAGTGCTCAGGGCTGGTGCACTGGGATGACCCAGAGGGATGGCATGGGGAGGGAGGTGGGAGGGGGGTTCAGGATGGGGAACACATGTACACCCATGGCTGATTCATATCAATGTATGGCAAAAACCACTACAGTATTGTAAAGTTATTAGCCTCCAACTAAAATAAATAAATTTTAAAAAATAAATAAATGAAGACCAAATCTAAGGAATCTGACCTATGATACTCAAATGATACGTCAAGTTTGAGATCTCTATGCTAGATTTGCTTGGCTTGTTTTCTGGACATGTGGCTTATGACTATGTTACTTCAATTCCTTTAACAAACTACACTTTCTTGCATCTCAGGGTCTTGAATATTTTGTGAGGAAAGGAACTGTCCCGTTATCATTTTCCAATGTGCTTTCACCAGATTTTTCTTCCAATTACTTTCTGTCTCACTTCTCATCTCAGCTTAAACATTGCTTTCTTGTTAAGTCTTTCCTGACCATTCTGACAAAATGGATTTAATTCATTCATATGTTCATAATTGCCCTCCATTTTTATATCATAATGTTTATCACAGTTTATAGTTATAAATTTGAGTCCAAATTTTATTGATGTTTATTTATTTGTCTTGTGCAAGCTCAGGAGTGCAGGGAAGAGATGGTTAATTTTCATTGTATTGTTTGTAGCACCCAGGATGAGTCTGGCACTCAATACATGTGCAGTACAGGTTTCTTGAATGGATACATGCTTTGATGTAGTATCTTGGAGCTCCTCCTTGGAGTGCCTAGTAATGTTCATACACCCTACAGCATCCTTCATGGAATTTTAGTACATGGAAAATCCTAATGAAATAATTGTTGACTGAATGAAAAGATGCTTTCCCAACAAAGAAGTGTTGCTTTGCTGCATCACGCTAGTCATGTGTGCTTCCTTATTTTACAGATGTAAAAATGCTAAATGACGTAATTTCTAGGTCAATTGTTTTTTTTTTTTAATTTTATTTTATTTTTAAACTTTACATAATTGTATTAGTTTTGCCAAATATCAAAATGAATCCGCCACAGGTATACATGTGTTCCCCATCCTGAACCCTCCTCCCTCCTCCCTCCCCATACCATCCCTCTGGGTCGTCCCAGTGCACTAGCCCCAAGCATCCAGTATCATGCATCAAACCTGGACTGGCAACTCGTTTCTTACATGATATTTTACATGTTTCAATGCCATTCTCCCAAATCTTCCCACCCTCTCCCTCTCCCACAGAGTCCATAAGACTGTTCTATACATCAGTGTCTCTTTTGCTGTCTCGTACACCGGGTTATTGTTACCATCTTTCTAAATTCCATATATATGCATTAGTGTACTGTATTGGTGTTTTTCCTTCTGGCTTACTTCACTCTGTATAATAGGCTCCAGTTTCATCCATCTCATTAGAACTGATTCAAATGTATTCTTTTTAATGGCTGAGTAATACTCCATTCTGTATATGTACCACTGCTTTCTTATCCATTCATCTGCTGATGGACATCTAGGTTGCTTCCATGTCTTGGCTATTATAAACAGTGCTGCGATGAACATTGGGGTACACGTGTCTCTTTCCCTTCTGGTTTCCTCAGTGTGTATGCCCAGCAGTGGGATTGCTGGATCATAAGGCAGTTCTATTTCCAGTTTTTTAAGGAATCTCCACACTGTTCTCCATAGTGGCTGTAGTAGTTTGCATTCCCACCAACAGTGTAAGAGGGTTCCCTTTTCTCCACACCCTCTCCAGAATTTATTATTTGTAGACTTTTGGATCACAGCCATTCTGACTGGTGTGAAATGGTACCTCATAGTGGTTTTGATTTGCATTTCTCTGATAATGAGTGATGTTGAGCATCTTTTCATGTGTTTGTTAGCCATCTGTATGTCTTCTTTGGAGAAATGTCTATTTAGTTCTTTGGCCCATTTTTTGATTGGGTCATTTATTTTTCTGGAGTTGAGCTGTAGGAGTTGCTTGTATGTTTTTGAGATTAGTTGTTTGTCAGTTGCTTCATTTGCTATTATTTTCTCCCATTCTGAAGGCTGTCTTTTCACCTTGCTAATAGTTTCCTTTGATGTGCAGAAGCTTTTAAGGTTAATTAGGTCCCATTTGTTTATTTTTGCTTTGATTTCCAATATTCTGGGAGGTGGGTCATAGAGGATCCTGCTGTGATGTATGTCAGAGAGTGTTTTGCCTATGTTCTCCTCTAGGAGTTTTATAGTTTCTGGTCTTACGTTCAGATCTTTAATCCATTTTGAGTTTATTTTGGTGTATGGTGTTAGAAAGTGTTCTAGTTTCATTCTTTTACAAGTGATTGACCAGGTTTCCCAGCACCACTTGTTAAAGAGATTGTCTTTAATCATTGCATATTCTTGCCTCCTTTGTCAAAGATAAGGTGTCCATATGTGCGTGGATTTATCTCTGGGCTTTCTATTTTGTTCCATTGATCTATATTTCTGTCTTTGTGCCAGTACCATACTGTCTTGATAACTGTGGCTTTGTAGTAGAGCCTAAAGTCAGGTAGGTTGATTCCTCCAGTTCCATTCTTCTTTCTCAAGATCGCTTTGGCTATTTGAGGTTTTTTGTATTTCCATACAAATTGTGAAATTATTTGTTCTAGCTCTGTGAAGAATACTGTTTTAAAATGTATTTCCAAAGTGATGGACACAAATGATCATGTTTAAGTCTTTATGAAATTCACACCTTTTCCACACCTCCCAGTGGTATGGTATTTGTATACATGAAATATGTGGAGAGGGAGCATTTGATTCCTCATGTTCCTTAGCCAGTGTGAGTTGATATGCAAGGAGCATAATGGGACCATAGGACTTTCTGCACATTTTAAAGAATTATATGCATGTGCCTCGTTGATTGTGAACTGATATATGGAAGCAATAAATAGTGACAGAAGACTTAATTGCTTAAAACCATCATCCTGGCACAGTGAGCCTTTCATAATTCTTGATAATATGTTTTTGATTACTTGTTGCTTGAGTGCCATATCATAAGAACTCATGTGAATGGAAGCATCTGTGTGTACTTAGGTCATATGCCATTTTATAACAAGTGAGCAATAAACCAACTGGATCACACTGGAGTTACAGTTTTTAAAGGTGATACATAAATATAGAGAAATGGATGATACATTAAGCATAGAGAAATTAATATTTTCACAGTTATGCTTCTCTAACATTGTGAAGCATATTATTTTCAGCAATAGATGCCTTTACTGATAAGGCAAAACTTGTTCAGAACACTCACAGCACTGTGATATTTGAACAATTATTTTTTTATCTCATAGAAATGACTTCAGGAGTGCAATGTATACTGATAAATTAGAGAAAATGTAAGAAATGAAAACCCACAAGAGATGTTTTACCTGTTTAAAAAATTGTATTGTAGTTTGAAAATGCCTTGTGGCTAAACTCAGGGTCCCAGGAACTATTGAACTGATAGAAGGTGGTTAGCAGCTATACTCTCACGATGAGGCAGTTGTCAGGATGCTAGAACCTCATTTTGATTGTGGTTTGATGAAAGTTGCCCACTGAGGTCTAGCAAAGACACCTACCTAGATAATACCACTTAACTGAGCTAAGAATCGAGGAGTATAATCTTGGACTTTCAAAAGTAAACGCGTCTCATTGGTTATCTCTCACTCAGTGTCCCTTTGGCAACAGAGCTGAAGCTCCTGCCTTTCGATCAGGACTTAACAGTGGCAATTCATAGCAAAGATAATACTGGATATGAATATTGAAAAAACAGAAGCTAGATATGCTTTTCCAGAATAAGACAGTTTAGTAAGTAATAAATTGTGCTGTAGATTTTACACACACTATCTGAACTCTTCACAACAAACCTATGGACTAGGAACTGTTACTATTCAATATTACTATCTAAATTAATAAAATGAGGCTCAGAGGAGAGTTTTATAACTGGCCTTCAGCCACAGAGTTGACATGGCAGTACTTTGATTGGAAACCAGTTTCAGAATTAAAAGACCAGGCTTCTAATCACCCCACAGTCAACTGAGATGAAAACCAAGGTGGTCATTCATGAGGAAGACTGACCAGGCTATTTGGGAAAACTATTTTTGAAACTGCATGGTCTAAAAGGCACATGATTTTTTTTTTTTAAATAAGTAGTAGACCCAGAGCTATTGAAGTTTGGGTTTGGAGAATTAAGATAGAATAGGAACTAGTAAATCTTCTTAGCATTCTTATCCTTCTTTCATTCCCCTTCTTTCTCTTGCCATTCTACACATACCGAAATGAATGAACCAAACCTATAAATCCCATAAAAGCTACCCTTAATCTGTCCCTCTTTTAGTATGCTTTTAAAAAAAGACCAATAGCTTTCAGTGAAATATGATATGAACTGAAGCAGAGAGCTCTGCACAATTTTTAGGATTTGGCTTTGCAAAATCTGTTCATTTTTTCTCAGGAGTGGGAAGGACATACAACGACTCAAACCCATCCAGTGCATAAACAATTCCTAGAATGCAACCTTTTTCTGGGAAGTAGACTGATACTGCTACATCTCCAATATACTTTAATATAATGTTGTCAAATAGCTATTTTTATCCTATTGTCAAGATCATTAATAGAAAAAGTACCTATATTATTGATGCTATAATTTAAACATATTTTAATATGCAACTTTAAAATTTTATTTAAAAATGAAAATAGTACTGAAATAGTACTAAAATTTTGCCACACAGGATCTTTATTGGGGTGCACAGACTCTCTAGTTTGTGGTGCACAGGCTCAGTTGCTCCACACCAAGTGAGACCCTATTTCCCTGACTGGGGATTGAAACTTGTGACCTCTGCATTGCAAGGCAGACTCTCAATCACTGGGCCACTAGGGCAGTCCCCAGATTTTTGAATTTTGCGTGTTAGAATTTCTCAAAGTATAGAAAAACTTTCCATCATCTCATAGCTGAATTGCTAAACTTTATAACTTAGTAATTTCCATCATTACAAGATTGACATAGACTCTAAGGTCTCAAAAGAGTCAGACACAACCGAGTGACTGAACAACAGCAAAGCATTTCACACACCTCTCTTTTCTAGAACAAAAAGTGAACTCTAAGACCATCAAGTGGCTTTCTCTAGTATATTCATTTTGAAAGAATTTTTGGCAATTCAGAACTGGAATCCAGTACCCTGACTGTATTATACTGAAGTAGGCTTCAGTTGTTTCAGTGGGTATAATTGCTCTTCTTTGGCATATATTAAATTCTTATTTTCCATATTTTTTAGAAGCGACACACATTGTATATGAAGGGAATCATTATGTTTTATTTTTGTGAATGTCCTTGTTTACTTGTGCTGATTTTGATATTCCCATATCTGAAACAAGATTTTTTCCAGAGTGCATAATACCATGAAAAGCATGGTGAGTTTTTTCTTGACTGGTTTTCATACATGATTAGAGTATCTTTTCAAAATTCTGGAACTACACTTGAATCCTGTCAGAAATAAATGAACAGCCTCAATGAATACTTTAGTCTCCTTTGAGCTCTTTGAATTAGATTATCCCTCTCTGCAACTTTCAGTTCAAATGGAAAAAGCCACAGGAGATGCAACTAGATTGTTAATAGTAGAAGTGGTCTGATTCAGGTACAATTGTACAAACGTTCCTCACATTACAGTTTTCAAATTGACTTTGCAAGATATATGGTAATTTTTCTAGCTATGTATGTGGGCAAGGTTGTAATAAATACCAATAAAGGGAATTATTCATTTAAAGTCAGTCTTTCAGAATGGACAATTCTTTATTTAAGACTTTGATTGCATAATGGAATATAAATTGGATTCAATAATGTAAAGTGGAATTATTCTGCAGTAGTTTTATTTGTGTTTCTTTTCTGTATACATATACTAATAAAGAAAATTTTCATTTGAAATGTTGACTGTGGTATATACCGAATATCAAATAATTTAGGTGAATATTTCACTAGAGAAGTAAAACAATGCTACTCATTTATTTATCATCTGAAGCATAATTATTGACTCACTTTACAAAGTCTGACAATTATCAGAAACTTCTGACTGTTTCAACATACAAACTGGTATTGATAACTAGAATGTTTTCCAAAGCTGTATTTAATCTATTAAAAGTGGGAAATTGTGAAACCCAATTTTGAAGTCCACATAGTTATCTTTCTTTATCAATTTATATATATAACATATATATTTTTTTCTCTATTGATTGTTTCTTTGTAGAGTTTACATCACATAAGGCCATAAATTAAATAACATGTTATGATATCCTCTGAATAAATGAACATCCTTTTTTCTTTGTATATATATTTGACTTGATTTTAAGGATTGTGTGTATGTGTATGTGTGTGTGCATGAAAGAGGGAGAGAGGATTTTCATAGACACCTACACCAGTTTGGATAAATAGACTGTAAAAGATATAAAAATGATTCTGATACACTATTTATTATAATTTACAGCTAATTGCAGAGACATAATTTTGCCAACAAAGGTCTGTCTAGTCAAGGCTATGGTTTTTCCAGTGGTCATGTATGGATGTGAGAGTTGGACTGTGAAGAAAGCTGAGCGCTAAAGAATTGATGCTTTTGAACTGTGGTGTTGGAGAAGACTCTTGAGAGTCCCTTGGACTGCAAGGAGATCCAACCAGTCCATTCTGAAGGAGATCAGCCCTGGGATTTCTTTGGAAGGAATGATGCTAAAGCTGAAACTCCAGTACTTCGGCCACCTCATGCAAAGAGTTGACTCATTGGAAAAGACCCTGATGCCGGGAGGGATTGGGGACAGGAGGAGAAGGGGACGACAGAGGATGAGATGGCTGGATGGCATCACTGACTCGATGAACGTGAGTCTGGGTGAACTCTGGGAGTTGGTGATGGACAGGGAGGCCTGGCGTGCTGCGATTCATGGGGTCGCAAAGAGTCGGACACGACCGAGCAACTGAACTGAATTGAACTGAACTGACAGCTAATTTTACCTATTTGATATGTTTTTGTGATGGTATAATGAAAGTGGGGGCTGTGGAATAGATTGAGTAACATAGTCATGTCGACTCTGCAACCCTTTGGACTATAACCCATCAATTTCTTCTGCCCATGGGATTTTTCAGAAAAGAATACTGGAGTGGGTTGCCATTTTCTCTTCCAGGGGATCTTCCTGACCCAGGGATCCAACCTGCATCTCCTGCATTGCAGGCAAATTCTTTACCCGCTGAGGCATTAGGGAATCCCATTAAAGAAGCAATTTCCTTTGTTCAAACACTTACAGGAGGAACTAAAATTGCAAGAACCATAGAGTACCTACTATGTTCCAATCTCCTTACCAGACATTGGGCATATATGACATCATTTAACCTTTCCAACTATATTAAGGTGGCTTTATTTCCACTCTTTAAGGAGAAGGAACTGAGAATTAGATAAATAGACCAACTAACTTGCTTTGTGATGCCAAAATGAGTGATGAAACATAGGATCCAAGGCCATGCCTGTTTGACTAATGGATCAACTGTCATTCCACTTTATTTAACTGATTGTATGTTCTGACACTTAATGATTCAGTGTGGGGAAGCTGTTTCCTTCTACTTTAAAAAAAATTGTTTTCTGTGTTGTAATGATTGCTTCATTTCTGTCAACACCATAAAAGTTCTTAAAACCTGAAACATTAACAAGATTAGGTACACTGTTTTGGTTTGGTGAGCAAAAGGATTAGATATATAATGCAAGTGAGTTCCAAAATGTATGTGAAGGGAGACAGAGAAAAACAAGAAGAGTAACCCAATGCGAATAGGGAAAAAACAACTTTCAAGGCAAAGAGAGGAGTGAAACAACAATGTTTATTTACACATGGCTCTTGTAGAAGGGTCTGGAAGCATGGGACTGCGTACTACTCTCCTCCATCCATACAGATGCTTTTTTCCTGAAAGAACTCTGCAAATCTGAGTGCTCTGGGTCAGGTTATATCAACTGTGAAGACCTCCTTGTTTGAACTGGACAAATGTAAAGAGATTTGACTTTTGAGCACAGACAATGAAAAAAGAAAGATCCTATTAAATCCTGTACAACAGTGCAAAACCCAGGGCCTTATTAAAGTTTCCTTACTCAAGGAACTATGTAATACTTCCACAGGGAAACAAAATATCAGACAAAATCACAAAAAAGAAAAGCTGTCATTATCAAAAGAGACTTTAATTTAAAGTATATTAATAAATGCACCATGAACTCCCAAGACAGAAAATGTACCAGGCAGCCACCCGAAGGCTGTTCTTTTCATACTTTAGACTCCTGCACCACTTTTCAAGTGCTTGTGAAATTTTCATTGTTGATGACAGTTATTGCTCACCTTCCTAAAATTGGTCTTTAAAATGACTTTGTGCTTTAATGCAGACGGAAAAATCCTTCATTCCGGTGATCAGTTCCAAAGCCTTAGAAACAGTGCAATCAATCACATATAGTGCCTGATTAATATGTCAGGCGATAAGCGTAGCTATAGCTGTTTCAAGGCCACTGACGGAATCTGAAACCCGACTCACCTGTGGCTCTGGGTAAATCAAGGGTCAGCAAAAGTGTCCACTTCTGTACCGATTATTTGAAACAGAATATCAGGTTAGGAAGATTGAATACTGATTTGGCAAGCACTTTTAAGTTATTAATGATTTCTATAATTCTGATAATTAAATTTTATTCAATGACAGCCTTTTAGCTGTATGCTTTACTTTTCTCAAATTACCTTTCTTTATCATGATAAACTGACAACTTCCATAAAATCAACAAATTCCTTGAAAAACAGCCCAAATTATCAGATACTCTAGTAATCTTTTAAAAAATATTTTTAAATTTTATATATATGTGTATATATATGTATATATATACTTCTTAAGGCACAAAACATGATGATGTGATATACATATATATAGTGAAGTGATTTCTACAGCCAAGCTAACAGATCATCTTCTCAGATTGTTACCATTTCTTTTTGCGATGAGTGCATCTGAAATCTACTCTCTCAGCATATTTCCAGTATTCAGTACAGAATTATGAACTACAGTTGTCATGCTTATTCTACAGAACTTCAGGTTTGACCAACATCCCCCGATTCTTTCCTGTTCATCCCCCAACTCCTGCAACCCCAGCTCCTGATAACACCTTTCTGCTCTCTGTCTATGAGTTTTTTTTTTTTTTTAAAGGTTTCACATATAAATGAGATTATCTTCTTCTATCTGGCTAATTTCACTTAGCAAAATGTCCTCTATGTTCATTCATATTGTTGTAAATGGCGGCATTTTCTTATTTCTCAAGGCTGAATAATATGTAGCATTACTCTCTCTCTTCTTCATTCATCTGTGGGAGGACACAGGTTATTTCTGTATCTTTATATTTTGGTTATTGTGAATAATATGGCAGTTGAACACGGGAGTACAGATATTGCTTCAAGGTGACTAATTTCATGATTGTTGAAGAGTTTTTTACAGAGCATTTCTAAGAAGAACATTGTATTTGATTCTGACAGCTTACTACACTGAATTCTGTGACATTTCTTATGAACAATGTCAAGGAAAAAATAAAACTTACATTGTCATGGGTTTAGAACCAAATTAAGCCAAGACTAGGAACAAACAAAACTCAAAAGAAAAAGCAACAACAAAAAATACATGTGAAAGCAACATATAAGTTTGAAAAATCTAAATAACAGAAACATCAAGACTATTTATTACTTGAATCATCTGCTAAATTTTTCATCATTTTTATAGACTTTAAATCACATAATATATACAATCATTTATTTTTATTGCTCGATTTTTTTCTGTCTTTAACTTATCTTTTATTTCATTTCACTAAAAATGCTTATTTTATACCTGGTATGCAATAGGCACTCTGAAATATTACATGTTAGCTTCCAAGGCCAATGACCAAATATTAGATTTTGTGCATATAGAATTTCCTGTAGAGAGATCAGTTAGAACTCAATATTGCAGACATATTTTGACAACAAAAGAATCTAATCATTAAGCACTGACAACCCCTATTGTTATTCTAAATCCAGGTGAATCAATAAGAAGTTTTACATCGTGCTTAGAGAAAGAGCAATAACCTTTGAATCAGTCCTGCACATGAAGCAGTAATTAGGTGCTCACTTTTGGAGAGGTCGAACCATCACCGATTGTACAAATGCCTGCCTCTGAGGCTGTATTCATTAACGTAGTAATGAGCTGTTGAAACA
The DNA here is from genome assembly GCF_027580195.1 of Bos mutus. Lineage (NCBI taxonomy): Eukaryota > Metazoa > Chordata > Mammalia > Artiodactyla > Bovidae > Bos > Bos mutus. The sequence goes on along the minus strand of NC_091640.1, from coordinate 11,891,310 downwards.
GCAATGCAGAGCAAATCTACAAGGCAGGGAGACTAATTGGCTTGGGATACTTTCTGCTACCCTGCTGTTAGAGAGACAGACACTTCTTTATACTCAGTGGACATTTTGAATTCCATTATTGTTGAAACACGATGCTGTGTTCACAGGTCTCAGATTCATGAATTTCTGAAACCTTAAATTGTGGATCTCTGAATGTTTTCCAGAAATTTAACCAAACTGCCCCATGAAGCTTCCTTAGTGTTTTCCGGGGACATCTTTTTGCTGAACAAAACAGGGTTATGCATCTCATATTTACAGAAGGCCCTGCGCACAGAACGATTTCATCCGTTTTGTCCTCAACTGTAAAACTGATTAACAAAGCATACCTTGGCTCTGTTACACGGCATGGCTGGAGGTCATTACAACAACGCTGACAACCATCTTGTAAATCTAAGCCATCTGGTGAGAGTTTGGTCTTTCCAGGTGGCGATTGTAATAAAGAACCCACTTGCCAGTCAGAAGATGCAAGAGATGTGGGTTCGATCCCTGAGTGGGAAAGATCCCCTGGAGAGGGCATGGTAACCCACTCCAGGGATCCTGCCTAGAGAATCCTATTAGCAGAGGAGCCTAGCAGGCTACTGCCATGGGGTTGCAAGAGTTGGATATGACTAAGCGACTAAACAGCAACAGCACTCTTTAATTATTTCATTAAAATTCTATTAAAAGATGAATAGCGTGCCTAAATTATCCAGTTTTGCCTTTATCTTTAAATAGTCAGTTATCACGACGCTACTGAAGTGATTTGGCATGCTCACATGCAGTGAGAGTTCAAAGAAAAAAGTCAATGACATTTCTGCATCATTCACAGATAAAAGAAGACACCTTAAAGAAGACACAACTCTGATGATGGCTGAATGCCAAATCCTTGGCATTATTATTATTATTATGACATCTCTTGACAATAACTGACAGCAGCTTTGTTCCTGTATCCTGTTGAAGTATCTCATCTGGTCACATAAATTCCTTTGGATGCTTACATTTTAATAATAATTTATTTCCCTGCAGTTGGGCATTTAGAAACCAGTTTGTTAGGAGCTAAATTCTTATATGCAAGGTCTGAAGTCTGTTTCACCTCCTTATAATACATCCTCCCCTTTTGCATCTAGAGCTCCTCGGTGCCAGTTACTTCTCCATCTAAGAATCAGATAATTGCTCCCTATCACTTATCTCCTTTTCTTTCTCCCAGTCCAAAGTGCCTATTTTTTAATCACTTTCTTTCCCTTATTAATGTCTAGATTGCTTTCACATTTACTGATCCATAGCTTATGATAAACATTGTGCTGTAGGCTGTAAGTCAGTTCCATAGATCATGGTCACAGTGCTTGAGAAGCTCATAGCCGTGTTTTCTATGTGCAAAGATGACATAATCCAGTGGTTATTCTCCAGGAGTCTCTAATTTGCACAGAGGAGGTCATTACCATGCATTCTGGTGTAATGGATAAATGCTCTTCCACACTGCCAAGAAGGATGGCTTCCTGCACAAGGGTTCTAATCTCTATTTTACCCTGAGAGCATGATCTTCCCGGGTTTTTTCAGATTTGATGCCTTTGGCCACCATCCTAGATAGGTCATTACAGCCTGTGTGTAACGGGAATATTGAATGCAACTAAAAATGATTAAATAACAACATTATGTTGCAGGCCACCATTAGACCTTGATGTTGTCTCATCATTAACATGTTTTTTGTCACTTTTCCTTTGCATTCTATAGCAATAACCTGCCAGAGTTTATTTTGCTTATTAATTATGCTATTTGCTGATTTGATCAATGCTGAAACATTTTGAAGCTTAGAATAGAAAAAAAACTAAATGATTGGAAAACCAACCATAAAATGCTTCCTTTTGAATTTCACTAATTAGAAAACTCTAATTGAAGGTTTTGCCTTCAATTGTGTCCTACAATTCAAAGTCATCTTTATTACAGTATTTTTAACAAGTAGCTCTTAGTTGCAAGATTATAAAAGAAGAAAAGTTGGGAACGATTTCTAGGTAGAATTCATATTCTTGACTATTTTCATCTCTAATCAGTTAAATTCTAATTTGTCAAGTCACTTGTTTTTGTGAAAACATTGGCATTTAAGTTAGATGTTTCTCAATTCTTTTTTCAATTCTTTTACTGTCTGTATCGTATAATGTATTTTTTTTTTGTATAATGTATTTTTATCTATTAAGTCTCTGATGCTGAGATCCTGTTAATTAAAAATAACTTTTATAAATCAATGGAACACTTCCTTCATGAAGTAACAATGTGTATGTAAGCCACAAGTCAAAAAAAAGCATATTAGTTGGAAAAGATAATGGGAAATTATATTTGGTATTAATTTTATCCTGATTGTGTGTAGGTTTAGTTGCTAAGTTGTGTCTGACTCTTCGTGAACCCATGGACTGCATCAAGCATACTCCTCTGTCCATAGGAGAGGAAAACTTAAAGGAAGTCAAGAGGAGAAAGCTGTTATCTCAGGTATATGAATATTACACCTACGTTTATCACGTTTTAGTAAAAGCATCTCTCTCAGTAAAATATCAATTCATTTTCTTCCACTGATTATACTGTAACTCCTATATTTCACTACTAAAATACACCGATAGAGGTAATGTCAGTAATCTCATCTGTTTATAATTTTATGTTTACATTATTTCATGATAAGTAGTCACTATGTTGACAAGTGAGATGTTGAATCAGAGTTTGTGTCTGGGTTTTCTTGAGGTCAACATTAGCACTCAGTGCAATTCCCTTTGCTTCCCTTAAAAGGAAATTATTAGTTACGCTTTACAACTCTCATATTGCACTGGGGTACCTAATCCAGCATATCAAGTGGCATTCCAGTTAAACCTCCTTCATCCTGCTTTTGTCATATCACCCAAAGCAAGGTTATTGACTGGACTTAATGGGTTAGTACAACATGTCTCTGACTTAATAGGTTAGTAATACACGAGGTTACTCTTTCTAGTTTTTGAACAGAGATGATTCATATAGAATAACTATAAAACAATAGATTCTGTCATATTAATGGGATACCTGTATAACACACAAAACAGGAAATAATTTTAAACCTTTCCAAGGAGATTTGTGGGATTAGTGATTCTAGAAACCAAGAAGACAAAACTCCCCTTTGTCTTGATTGGATTGTATAGGAAATCTCTCTATGGCTTGGGGCCTCTGTATCCTTTCTGAATGACTTATGGAGCTCAAGAAGGTGGGCTGTGATAAGGGGAATGAGGAATAAACAAGAAAAGGCCCAGCAGTACATCCTGTCATGAATATTTTCTTTCAATTGCCACTCTAGGAGTGGGATATTTCTTAAAATAATCGTTCACAGCAGGATTTATTTTAATAGCAAGAGTAGTATACATATATAAATAAATTCCATAGCTATTCATGACATTTAGGAAAACTTCTGACTTCTTAGGTGTTTTCAGTACTTAAAATATGTAGATCAATACTTTAAATGTCCTGAGCAATGCTCTAACCAGTTTACCAATATCAAACAGGGAGTGTATGTGATAATTCATTAAGTATAACATATAGTATATAGTTTAGACAATATTATAATAATGTTAATAATGGTGATGAAAAAATTATTATGGTGATGAAATTGATGATAATTATAAGAATACTTATTTATTTATTTATTTATTTTTATTTAATTAATTTTATTTTATTTTTAAACTTTACATAATTGTATTAGTTTTGCCAATATCAAAATGAATCCACCACAGGTATACATGTGTTCCCCATCCTGAACCCTCCTCCCTCCTCCCTCCCCATACCATCCCTCTGGGTCGTCCCAGTGCACCAGCCCCAAGCATCCAGTATCGTGCATTGAACCTGGACTGGCATCTCGTTTCATACATGATATTTTACATGTTTCAATGCCATTCTCCCAAATCTTCCCACCCTCTCCCTCTCCCACAGAGTCCGTAAGACTGTTCTATACATCAGTGTCTCTTTTGCTGTCTCGTATACAGGGTTATCATTACCATCTTTCTAAATTCCATGTATATGCGTTAGTATACTGTATTGGTGTTTTTCCTTCTGGCTTACTTCACTCTGTTTAATAGGCTCCAGTTTCATCCACCTCATTAGAACTGATTCAAATGTATTCTTTTTAATGGCTGAGTAATACTCCATTGTGTATATGTACCATAGCTTTCTTATCCATTCATCTGCTGATGGACATCTAGGTTGCTTCCATGTCCTGGCTATTATAAACAGTGCTGCGTTGAACATTGGGGTACACGCGTCTCTTTCCCTTCTGGTTTCCTCAGTGTGTATGCCCAGCAGTGGGATAAGAAAATAATATTTAAGTCTGATTGTGTTGTTTAAACCTAATTATTTAAATGTCTATACATCACATATTTTACCATACATGACTGCATGTCCTTACCTGCTTCCAGCTCATGTTTAGCCAAAACTTAACCTAACCTATCTACTTAGATTCATTATGCATCTTGATTCTAATCTTAGAAAACTTTCAAAGCCCTACAGTTCACCGTTAATAAAAGAAAACAAATAAAAAAACAGGGGAAAAAAATCTTCACTTCCCTGGACTTCACAGTCCCCTCTGCCTCTGTCTCCTCTCCCACTTTATGGTAAAATGTCCTAATAATTGTTCATCCTCACCCTCTCAACACCCTTAACATTCTGTCTTACATATAACTTCACTTCAACTTGTGTTTCCACCATGTCACAAACTGCCTGTTGTTCTTTATTTTCTGTTTAAAAAGTCATAGGAGAAGCTTCATCCATTTACCCAATTTCTAGGAGCATTTTATGGATGTCTCCCTGATAGCTCAGTTGGTAAAGAATCCAATAAGTAAGTCAGGAGATCCCGGTTTGATTCCTGGGTTAGGAAGATCCACTGGAGAAGGGATAGGCTACCCACTCCAGTATTCTTGGGCTTTCCTTGTGGCTCAGCTTGTAAAGAATCTGCCTACAGTGTGGGAGACATGGACTCGATCCGTGGGTTGGGAAGATCCTTGGAGAATGGAAAGGCTCCCCACTCCAATATTCTGGCCTGGAGAATTCCATGGATTGTAAAGTCCAATGGCTCACCAAGAGACAGGACACTACTGAGCGACTTTCACTTTTAGGAGCATTTTATAGTTTATTACTCTCTCCTTAACAGTTTCTTTTTCCTTTTCGCTTGGTTTACAGTCTTCACTTTCGTTCATTGTCTTTTGCCACCCATCACACTGTTCGCTCTTTTAAAATCTTTGTTACTGTCATTTTACTGCTAACTTCGAAAAATTTGTTTCTTAGTAAACAATCTTGACTCCTCTATCTTACAGATTGATATGTTCATTCAAGTCAGCATCACAGACCTAACACATCCCAAACAAAACCTTTGAATTTCTTCTAATCTGTTCTTCATCTATGGTCCTGATCTCAATGAATGACATCATCATTCATTTGCTTGCTCAATTATAAGACTAAACAGCGTTCTTGACTCCTCTCTTCTCTAGTAACCAATGTCCAATGAATCACAGATCCTACCGGCTCAACTTTAAAAGTATTTTCTGCATATGACTACCTCACATTTATTCTACCACCTCTGCACTGGCTGAATCCACAAATATATCCTTACTAGGCAAACAATTTTTCTTTGCAATTCTCTAATTTTTCTATTTCCAAACTTATTCTACAATTAGTCTCTTACGCATAAGGTAGCTAGTGTGACCTTGTAAAAATAATTTATAAAAAGTAATATTTTAAAAAAGTAAATATTTTTTCACTGCTGTTATCAAAGTTCTCTAGATATCCTTTTAACAAAAAGTAAAAGTAAGATTCTTATCATGGTCTCAAAACCTTATGCGATGTGACCTCTGGTTGCCTCACCAAGTACATTTCTATGTTTCATGTCTTCCTGCTTCAGTCAGTGCCCTTCCTGCTCTTATTTGAATATGATGAGTTCCTGTTACAGCCCAGAACTCGGCACCTCCTTGATAAGGCTTTTTCATAGATACTATCATGACTTCCTCTTATATTCCTTTTATTCTATTTTTCTCATGAACTGTAACTTGAGAAGGGACTTTCTTCACCACCCTCTCTAAAAGCACACACATCTAACTCTGTATCTCCTTAGTCTTCTGAATTTTTTTTCACTGAATTATTATTATCTCATATTATGTTGTTCACTTTATTTTGCTCTATTTTTCATTCTCATAAGAATATACACTCCACTGCAACAGTGACTGTTTCTGTTTTACTCTAGGCTGCACGTCCAGACTCTAACAGAGAGTCTGGCACACAGCGAATACTCAATGGATATTTGCTGTGTAATTTTTTATATAAAATTTTAAATGATGTAAATAATAAATAAAATTTATTATAAAAATAATAAATAATAGTAACAAACAAAATTAGCTTTGTTGTTAAACCCATCATCACCTTCTACCCCCCTTCACTACCTAGGTTTTCCATATTTCACTTGATCATATCTGGCTTAATTCCCAACTCTAGTCTTCTTGCTATCCTGCCAGCATCAATGGTGCCCCTGCTAGAAAGATTTGCCTTCCTAAGAAGGCTCACTTTGAGACAAAATCTCACTTCTGTAGGGCTCCGCAGATAGAGCTAGTGGTAGAAAATCTGCCTGCTAATGCAGGAGACCTAAGAGATGTGGCTTTGATCCCTGGGGCAGGAACATCCCCTGAAAAAGGGCATGGCAACCCACACTTATATTCTTGCCTGGAGATCCCCATGGACAGAGGAACCTGGCAGGATACAGTCCAAAGAGTCACAAAGAGTCAGACAGGACTGAAATGACTTAGCCCTAGCCCCCATGCTCTCGCTTCTGAAATCTGGCCTCCACTGGACACGTGAGGCATTAGTTTCTATTCTGTAATTAAGCTGTAATATTACCTGTCAATACTATTATAATAATTAAATGAAACAAGGCACATGCAAGTACTCTGTAAACTAAAAAGGCCCTAGGAGATATTATTTATATTTATTATATAATTAGTTATATGCTTTACCATTTTCTATCAGCAGCCACAAACAAATGACTTTAGTGAGATAAGCCTGCATAGCAAAAATCTAAATCTTTCTCTTAATGATGACCATTAAGTAAGATATATGTTATTGAATCACTTTGCATAGTGTTTTGAATAGTTAGTTCCCTTTCATACCCTTTATGCTTCATACTTGTTCTACTTTCTCATCTTCTTGATAATTATTGTGCAATAGGAGCTAGACATAATTCTGAACTTTTTTCCCATTGGAATTTTGTAGAATTGATGCTCATCAATTCATTTTTTATCGAACTTCCACCATAAGTTTACCTGATTTAACAATCTACATAAGTGTAACTATAATTTATTCTACCTTTTTTAGAAATGCATTTTCCCCTCAAAAATATTTTCCTTTGGCAGTTTTTAATTTCCCTTAATAAAATAGTAATAATTATCCAGCATCTGTAATCTCTGCTACTATTTGCCCATGTCTACAACTATAATGGTTTCTATTATAGGAACAGGCTTAGCATTATAAATGCTACATAATTTCTCATATCAAGCTTTACACATTTATTTCACTACTTTAATAAGTCATGCCTACCACCAATGACAGTAGTACTAAATCAAATACAAAGATTTTTTGGTGTGCTGTGATATTTTACTTTAATATTTTATAATGAAACATATTCAGTAATTTAAGTTCATTTTCCATTATTGCCAAAAGCAGATTTTTTTATTCACTTACCACTGTCTCAGGTATTCTGTTTGCAAATGTCAATTTCAGGTAAAAGTTAGCAAATAATTCCTGTTCCATGAGAACCAATAGACCAAATAAAAAGGGCATGTTCATAACTCAGTTGCCATAAAAACACAATAAAATAAATTAGATCAGAAGATGGTATATGAAAAAGTATTTTGATTTAAAAGTCTAGAGACTAGAGTCCGTATTCTAACTTTATTTTTAATTGTAAGTATGATATTGGGAAACTCTTTCAGTGATCAGATATTTCCACAGTGGGATATTTAATCATTGAGTCAGATAATTCAGTTTTAAATCTGAACTCTAGAGCTTGTTATCTTAGTGATTTTCTTCAGTCTCTGTATTATCATCTGTAAAATGGGAAGAGTGTGGCCTATCTTATTCACACTATGTACAAAAATGAATTCAAAATGTATTCAAGACCTAAATGTAAATCCTGAAACCATAAAACTCCTAGAAGAGAACATAGGCAGAGCAGTCACTGACATAAATCATAGCAATATTTTTTGGTTTGATCTCACTCCTAAGGCAAGTAAATAAATAAAGTAAAAATAAGCAAATGGGATTGAGTTAAATTTAAAAGCTTTTACACAGCAAAGGAAACCACTGACAAAATGAAAGGACAGTTTACTGAATGAGAGAAAATATTTGCAAATAATATGACTGATAAGGATTAATGTCAAGAATATATAAACAGTTCATACAACTAAATATCTATACAGCAATCTGGTTAAAAACTAGGCAGAGGACCTGAATATAATTTTTTCCAAAGAAGACATACAGATGACTAAGAGCTACATGAAAAAATGCTCATTGCTAATCATTAGAGAAATGCAAATCAAAACCACAATGAAATATCACTTCACAATTGACAGAAAAGCTATCATCAAAAAGTTTTAAAATGATAAATCTTGGTGAAGATGTGAAGAAAAAGAAACCTTTTCTTGAACAGTGTTGGTGGGAGTGTTAATTGGTGAGGTCACAATGGAAAACATTATGGAAGTTCCTCAAGAAACTAAAAATAGAATTACTATAGTGAGTGAAGTAAATGAGCATAGCTCAGTCATGTCTGACTCTTTGCAACCCCATGGACTATACAGTCCATGGAATTCTCCAGGCCAGAATACTGGAGTGGGTAGCCTTTCCCTTCTCCAGGGGATCCTCCAACCCAGGGATCGAACTCAAGTCTACCACATTGCAGGTGGATTCTTTACCAGCTGAGCCACAAGGAAAGCCCGTGAATACTGGAGTGGGTTGGCGATCCCTTCTACAGAAGACATTCTTGACCCAGAATTTGAACCGGGGTCTCCTGACTTGCAGGTGGATTCTTTACCAACTGAGCTATCAGTTCAGTTCAGTTCAGAATAGTCAGTCAGTCGTGTCCAACTTTATGACCCCAAGAACTGCAGCACACCAGGTTTCCCTCTCCATCACCAACTCTGGGAGCTTACTCAAGCTCATGTCCAACGAGTCGGTAATCTCATAGACTGTCTTCCCCTTCCCCAACCATCTCATCTTCTGTCATCCCCTTTTCCTCCTGCCTTCAATCTGTCCCATAATCAGGGTCTTCTCCAATGAGTCAGGTCTTTGTATCAGGTGGCCAAAGTATTGGAGTTTCGGCTTCAGCATTGGTTCTTCCAATGAATATTCAGGAGTGATTTCATTTAGGATGGACTGGTTGGATCTCCTTGCAGTCCAGGGGACTCTGAAGATTCTTCTCCAACACCACAGTTCAAAAGCATCAATTCTTTGGTACTCAGCTCCCTTTATAGTCCAACACTCACATCCATACATGACTACTGGAAAAACCATAGCCTTGACTAGACAGACTTTTGTTGGCAAAGTAATATCTTTGCTTTTTAATATGCTGTTTAGTTAGGTCAAAATTTTTCATCCAAGGAGCAAGTGTCTTTTAATTTCATGGCTGCAGTCACTATCTTCAGTGATTTTGGAGCCCCCCAAAATAAAGTCTCTGTTTCCATTATTTTCCCATCTATTTGCCATGAAATGACGAGACTGGATGCCATGAAATTAGTTTTCTGAATGTTGAGTTTTAAGCCAACTTTTTCACTCTCCTCCTTCACTTTCATCAAGAGGCTCTTTAGTTCTTCTTCACTTTCTGCCATAAGGGTGGTGTCATCTGCATATCTGAGGTTATTGATATTTCTCCCATCATTCTTGATTCCAGCTTGTGCTTCATTCACCCTGACATTTTGCATAACGTACTCTTCATATAAATTAAATAAGCAGGGTGACAATATAAAGCCTTGACATACTGCTTTTCCAAATTTGGAACCAGTCTGTTGTTCCATGTCCAGTTCTAACTGTTGCTTCTTGACCTGCGTACAGACTTCTTAGGAGGTAGGTCAGGTGATCTGGTCCCATATCTTTAATAATTTTCCATAGTTTGTTGTGATCCACACAGTCAAAGGCTTTGGCATAGTCAGTAAAGCAGAAGTAAATGTTTTTCTGGAATTCTCTTGCTTTTTCGATGATCCAACAGATGTTGCCAATTTGATCTGCCTTTTCTAAATCCAGCTTGAACATCTGGAAGTTCACAGTTCACATACTGTTGAAGCCTGGCTTGGAGAATTTTGAGCATTACTTTGCTAGTGTGGAGATGGGTGTAATAGTGTGGTAGTTTGAACATTCTTTGGCATTGCCCTTCTGTGGGACTGGAATGAAAACTGACCCCTTCCAGTCCCATGGCCACTGCTGAATTTTCCAAATTTGCTGATATATTGAGTGCAGTACTTTCACAGCATCATCTTTTAGGACTTGAAATAGCTCAACCAGAATTCACCACCCCCTCTAGCTTTGTTCATAGTGATGCTTCCTAAGGCCCACTTGACTTTGCATTGCAGGATGTCTGGCTCTAGGTGAGTGATCACACCATTGTAGTTAGTTGGGTCATGAGTTCTTTTTTGTATAGTTCTTCTGTGTATTCTTGCCACCTCTTCTTAATATCTTCTGCTTCTGTTATATCAATACCATTTCTGTCCTTTATTGTGCCCATCTTTGCATGAAATGTTCCCTTGGTATCTCTAATTTTCTTGAAGAGATCTCTAGTCTTTCCCATTCTACTGTTTCCTCTATTTCTTTACATTGGTCACTGAGGAAGACTTTCTTTTTGCTCCTTGCTATTCTTTAGAACTCTGCATTCAAACGGGTATATATTTCCTTTTCTCCTTTACTTTTCACTTCCATTCTTTTCACAGCTATTTGTAAGGCCTTGTCAGACAACCATTTTGCCTTTTTGCATTTCTTTTTCTTGGGGATGGTCTTGATCACTGCCTCCTGTAAATGTAAAAAAATCTCCATCCATAAGTTTGCAGGGCTCTGTCTATTAGGTCTAATCCCTTGAATTTATTTGTCACTTCCACTGTGTAGTCATAAGGGGTTTGATTTAGGTCATACCGAATGGTCTAGTGGTTTTCCCTACTTTCTTCAATTTAAGTCTGAATTTGGCAATAAGGAGTTCATGATCTGAACCACAGTCAGCTCTTGGTTTTGTTTTTGCTGACTGTATAAATCTTCTCCATCTTTGGCTGCAAATAATACAATCAATCTGATTTTGATATTGACCATCTGGTGATGTCCATGTGTAGAGTTTTCTCTTGTGTTGTTGGAAGAGGATATTTGCTATGACCAGTGCGTTCTCTTGGCAAAACTCTGGTAGCCTCTGACCTACTTTGTTTTGTATTCCAAGGCCAAATTTGCCTGTTACTCCAGGTATCTCTTGACTTCCTACTTTTGCATTCAAGTCCCCTATAATGAAAAGGACATCTTTTTGGGGTGTTAGTTCTGGAAGGTCTTATAGGTCTTCATAGAACCATTCAACTTCACCTTCTTCAGCATTACTGGTCATGGCATAAACTTGGATTACTGTGATATTGAATGGTTTGCTTTGTAAATGAACAGAAGTCATTCTGTCATTTTTGAGATTGCATCCAAGTACTGTATTTCACACTCTTTTGTTGACACTCTAGTCCATTTTAGTTCATTGATTCCTAAAATGTTGATGTTCACTCTTGCCATCTCTTGTTTGACCATGTCCTATTTGCCTTGATTCAGAGACCTAACATTCCAGGTTCCTATGTAATATTGTTCTTTATAGCATCAGACTTTACTTTCATCACCAGTCACTTGCCCAAGTGGATATTGTTTTTGCCTGGCTCCCTCTCTTCACTCTTTCTGGAGTTATTTCTCCACTGATTTCCAGTAGAATATTTGGCACCTACCAACCTGGGAAGTTCATCTTTCATTGTCTTATCATTTTCCTTTTCATACTGTTCATGGGGTTTTCAAGGCAGGAATACTAAAGTGGTTTGCCATTCCCTTCTCTGAAAGTGAAAGTGAAGTCACTAAGTCATGTCCAACTGTTTGCGACCTCATGGACCGTAACCTACCAGGCTCCTCCATCCGTGGAATTTTCTAGGCAAGAGTAGTGGAATGGGCTGCCATTTCCTTCTCCTTCTCTAGTGGACCACATTTTGTCAGAACTCTCCACCATGACCCGTCCATCTTGGGTGGCCCTATACGGCATGGCTCATAGTTCCATCAAGTTAGACAAGGCTGTGGTCCATGTGATTGGTTTGATTAGTTTTGTGCAAGTGTGGTTTCATTCTGTTGGCCCTCTGATGGATAAGGGTAAGAAGCTTATGTAAGCTCCCTGATGGGAGAGACTGACTGAGGGGGACCCTGGGTCTTGTTCTGATGGGTAGGGCTATGCTCAGTACATCTTTAATCCAATTTTATGTTGATGAGTGGTACTGTGTTCCCTCCCTGTTGTTTGACTTGAGGTAAAACTATGGTGGAGGTTGAAGATACTGGTGACCTCCTTCAAAAGGTCCCATGCATGCACTGCTGCACTGAGTGCCCCCAACCCTGCAGCAGGCCACTGCCGACCCACACCTCAGCCGGAGACTCTTAGACACTCACAGGCAAGCCTGGGTCACTCTCTTGTGGGGTCACTGCTCCTTTCTCCTGGGTCCTAGTGTGCACAAGGTTTTATTTGTTCCCTCCCAGAGTCTGTTTCACCAGTCCTGTGTTTAGTTCTGGCAGCTCTACGGTGGGGTTAATGGCGACCTCCTCCAAGAGGGCTTAGGCCACACCCAGGACTGCTGCACCCAGGACCCTGCCACTGCAGCAGGCCACTGCTGACCCGTACCTCCACAGGAGACACTGTGCTTGAGTAAACACAGTTTTGGCTCAGCCTCTGTGGGGTCTCTGGGTCCTGGTTTGAACAAGGTATGTTTGAGCCCTCCAAGTATCTCTTCTAAGCGCTATTTCGCCTCTCCTGCTTTCTTGCTGGGGCTTCTCCTTTGCCCTTGGACATGGTGTATCTTTTTTTGGTGGAATGCAACATTCTCCTATCGATGGTTGTTCAGCAGGGAGTTGTAATTTTGGAGTTCTCGCAGGAGAAGATGAGCACACATCCTTCTACTCTGCCATCTTCCTCTGCCATACTCATAAAGTTTTTTTTTTTTTTTTTGTTAGGAGTCTACGATCCTTCATCCCTCAGTAACCTTATATTCTCAACCACACACCTCTGTGAGGCTTAAGCCGGGCACTGGGCTCTGAGGATGGCAGGGAGAAGGAGTCGAGGCCCATGAGGGATAGCTAGGTTGGATCAATACTGAGCTATCAGGGAAGCCCAAATCATGATACAGCGATTCTACTCTGGGTTATATTAATATATCCGACAAATGAAAATACTGATTACAACAGATACCAGAACCCCAATGTTCATAGCAGCATTATTTACAATAGTCATGATATGGAAAAACTCAATTGTCCACCAATCTATATAATATTTACAATGGAATACTAGTTACTTGAGGTTTCCTGGGTGGTTCAGTGGTAAAGAATCTGGCTGCCAATGCAGGAGACACAGGTTTCATCCCTGGGTTAGAAAGATGCCTTGGAGAAGGAAATGGCAACCCACTGCAGTATTCTTGCCTGGGAAATCCCATGGACAGAAGACCTTGGCATGCTACAGTCCATGGGGTTACAAACCGTCGGACACAACTGAACGACTGAGCATGCACACACGCACTAATTACTCTATTTGCAGTCACGTGGAAGGACGTAGAGTGTATCATGCTGAGTGAGGTAAGTCAGAGAAAGGAAGACAAATATTGTATGTTATCCCTATGTGGACTCAAAAAAAAAAAAAAAAAACAGTTGAATGTATATGTCAAAACAGAAAAAGACTCACACATATATTGATTAAAAAACAAACTAGTGGTTACCAGAGGGGAGAAGGATTTGGGGAGGGAAAAATAGGAATATGTGATTAAGGGATCCAAACTAGTATGCATAAAATAAACAACAAGGATACATTGTACAGAACAGGGAAATATAAAGGTTATTTTTTAATATATTTAATTGGAGTATGAACTATAAAATATTGAATCACTGTTATTAATGTATACAGGAAATTAATATATCCATTTAGTCAAGGCTATGGTTTTTCCAGTGGTCATGTATGGATGAGAGAGTTGCTGAGTGCTAAAGAATTGATGCTTTTGAACTGTGGTGTTGGAGAAGACTCTTGAGAGTCCCTTGGACTGCAAGGAGATCCAACCAGTCCATTCTAAAGGAGATCAGCCCTGGGATTTCTTTGGAAGGAATGATGCTAAAGCTGAAGCTCCAATACTTTGGCCACCTCATGAGAAGAGTTGACTCGTTGGAAAACACTCTGATGCTGGGAGGGATTGGGGGCAGGAGGAGAAAGGGATGACAGAGGATGAGATGGCTGGATGGCATCACTGACTTGATGGACGTGAGTTTGAGTGAACTCTGGGAGATGGTGATGGACAGGGAGGCCTGGCGTGCTGTGATTCATGGGGTCTCAAAGAGTCAGACACGACTGAGCGACTGAACTGAACTGAACTGAACTGAATATATTATCAACTATATATACTTATATTTTTAAAAAGTGAAAGAAACAAAAGTTGCTAGTAAGTTGGTGAGAGAAGAGTTGTGAATTTTATTATACAATGAAAAGTATCATTTAATGGCAGAGGTAGGCTCAGGATCTCATTGAAGCTCTTTTTCTACAAGGAAAGTTCTCTGGATTTTGCTTCAGTTCTTTAACTGGATGCAATATCAAGGCCTAATAAAGTTCCATCTCTACATCATCGTTGTGCTCCTAAATGGGCACTCATTTAAATCCTCTGGTTTCAGGCAAATTAGAATATCCCTGAGATTCAATTTTGTTTTGTTTTTGGTATTTTAAAAAGTACTGGGTAGTGTTGCCTGGTGATTTTCTTTTTTTTCTTTTTTCCTGTAGCATCAACTTACTGCCTCTCTGAATATTTTTGTTGTTGTTGTTGTTGTAAATTTTCATTGGCAAAAGGGTAAAAGGCAGAGGAAGCCAGATAGCTGAGTATTTCTTTATGAGAAATGCATATTTCAGATCATGCTGACCTCTTTGTGTCTCGCAGTTGGAGCTGTGCTGGCCTTGCCATGGGATTTGTGCTGCTTAGTATGAAGGCTGAATCAACCAAACCCTCAGAGGTTTTGCCATTTCGGTGATAATGACCTTGAATCTCGCAATGATTCTAAATTTTCTATGGTCACTTAACACCCCCAGGCTTTTCAGCCACACAGTTGAAATAAAATTCTTACAGAGGCTTAGTTATCCTTTTAGGACTCTGAGATATATTTTATGGAAAGCAGTCACATTTTCTGACCCCAAAAGATAGGAAATACATGCTCAGATTTTAGTAAAAATGAGTCGTGTACATCTGGACTTGCCCTCATCGACCTCAGTGCAGTGGATTCTCTGGATCAGCCCATCCACTCTGCTTGTTCTGTAAAGCATATGGAAGGACGCTCTTGGCTAACTGTGTTGTCACTGCTCATGCATGTTCTGTGCTCTACTGTGTCGGTGGCCTCTGCTGTCATCAGTTAGCTGTGTGTTTGTTGAGAGTTAGTAACATTTGTTCCCAAACTGATAAATAACTGCTGTTCTTGTTATTGCAGTTATGTAACTTAATTAAATCTTACATGAACCAAATAAAGAGAATCAATTTTCCCACAGAAAATACCAAATGTTTTTGGAATTCTTGAAAAGTCATGACAGTAATTTTAAAATGATTATAACCAGTTGTGCCATGCAACTATTAAAGAATAAACACACACACACACACACACACACAACACACACTACTTTAAAGAATGCTGAATTGGAAACTGTAAACAATGAATTAAGGGTAATTTATGCTAGGAAGATGACTCAGAACTCCAACCAGTGTTACAAAGAAAAAGTCTCCCACATTGCATACAACATGGTTATTTTTTTGAATTAATGCATAGATAAATGTTCTAAAATAAAATATTCAAGGTCTCAGTATATTTTTCATGATTCTCAAATTTAGCTGGATTTTTGTAAACTACCTGTTTTTACTGATCAAAGATTTTTTGACAATAGGTCACTACTGTAAACACGAGGGTGGAACAATGAAAGTAAGAAGAGACTGAGACTACACAGTACAATAACAACCATATTAAATAAATCTATTTATTTTAAGATAATAAAGCTATAGAATTGGAGAAAAAGTTTTCCTCAACATTAACTAAACCCAGTACATACTTAAAGTGGATAGTGCATTTTTAATACTGTACTGTCCTTCCAAATTCCTGCAAAGATAATTCTGGAGAGTTCTGGAAATGGAACCACAAATATCAGATCTTTGGTGATACCATCCTCATGCTTTTATTTTTTAGCAGGTTTGTGTGTGTATGTATGTATATATATATATATATATATATAAATATAAACATATATGTACACAAAATATTCACATACATGTATATGTTTTATATATAATTTCTGCATTCTACTAGAGCAGATATATTTGTCTGGCATTTCTTAAAACTCAAGTTTAAATATGAATTAAATGTAATAAAAATCCTATAAAATACCACCAAAACATTATTTCAATGATTCAAGAATACTTACAAAAATCTTAAGTACATTCAATAAAATAATCACTGTTTTTAATTGTAGTTTATAACGATAACACTCATGAAAATAATAAAGCATGCACCACATCTACAAAAAGAAAGCCATTGAGGTTATGGTAATTAATTAGAAATAATGTACAAATTCACAAAATATTAAAATCAATGTACCATGAAAATATTTGTTTATGCATTAAAATTAGGTCAGTATACCCTCTTGGAATTTAATTGAGTGGAACATGAGAAAAACATATATCTGCAGTTGAACAAATATTTATATAAGAGCAAATAATATTTTTCTTGTTCAGAATCAATTAATGGAAAGATTAAAACAAGTTCTTAATTTCTACCCATTTGATTCAATGTCTGACTCTGCAACACCATGGACTGTGGCTCGCCAGGCTCCTCTGTCCATGGAATGTTCCAGGCAAGAATACTGGAGTGGGTTGCCATTTCCTTCTCCGTGGGATCTTTCTGACTCAGGGATCGAACCTGGGTCTCCTGTGTCTCCTGCATTGGCAGGAGAATTCTTTACCATTGAGCCACCTGGAAAGCCCATTATAACCCTATATTAAGTGACAGTTTCTTCTGGTGTAAATAATAGTGTGTAGTTAACATTACTTTTCTTAGTGTTATTTTTTATTTTTTAACAAACCAGGAGCTTCCAAAAGGCAAAAAGACATAGGAGCTTAATGACGAGATAACTGTAAATTATTTTTCTTAGTTTGTAATGAGTTATTTTCAGTATCTTGAAAGTTATTGAAACTTCAGAAGCTTCCACTTAGCATTAGTTTTATGTTTTGGAATGCATTTTTGAATTATAGCATATATACATACAAGTTCAAAGAACTTTCAAAGAAAGTTCAGAAATATACAGTGGTATAAATTCTTGAATGTTGAGCACAGATGTGTAACTAGTATTCTAGTCAAGGAAAACAATATTCTATTAACTCATAATGGCTCCTGCTCCACTGGAGTCACTACCCACTCAAAAGTAACCACTACGCTTACTTCCAACACTAAAAATTAGGTTTTCTTATTTTAAAATTATATATAAATGGAACCTTGCACTTTGTAACCATTCTGCCTTTATTCTCTTATTGTTTGATATAGATCTATGTTGCAGTGTTTAGTGCTAGATCATTAATTCCCATTATTGTGTAGTATGCTATTGTCTACTGTTTTAAGGCATTCTCTTATTTCCAAATTTTCACTGTATCTTCTTGCATATTTTTAGTGGCATTTCCCATACAGAGATAAACTGAATGTTATAACTGGCATACCAATTTGCTCAATAAATTGACATAAAGTAATTGACACTCATGTGTCTGTGTATTATTCACGATAATATTGTGAATAATGTACTGTGTATGTTAACCTTAAAAATATTTTTGTATTGGACTAGGTAGCACCAGTTCTTCAATGTTATTATTCTGATTAGTAGCACAATGCTAGTAGCATGGGAAACAATGTCTGAAAGAAAGCAGAGCATGTGCCATAACTTATTTACACTAATTAGGGAAGTCTCAGATTTATCTGATGTGCTTGATGATAACAACCCCAAATGCTCTCCGTCTTATATGAAATATTGATTATAAAACATGTTTTACTTCTTTTATAAGTTAATTAATATAATATTTCTGTAGACTCCATTGTTCTGTGGTGTTTTTGAATGATTACATTAATTAAGCAACAAAAATTCATCTGTAACTAACCAACTTGGGAAATTGTGCCTTCATTTTTATATTAAGAGGTCAGAAATAAAGGAAGAACACTAACATTACTGAATTATTTCATTTTAATTTTCACTTTTGATGTAATTCAAGAATTAAATTTCATAATAAGCTATATGAACAGGGGACTGGTAGAGGGTTTTTCAAATATACAACTAGACATATAAATGAATGGAGCTGATTATGGAAGTAGTGTCCATAAGCAAAAATACAGGAAAAGCAAGCTTATAATATGTAACTGATGATATTTTTGGAGCATCTCAATTCATTGGAGGGGTTGTGCTATTAGAGGAACTATGCTAAGAAGTCTGTTTCTTATTTATAAAATCATTAGGTTTTTCTGTTATTGAATAAAGATTTCCATTTCTATCCCCTCTTGCCTTAAAGCTTATTAACATTCACAGCTTTGTCAAGGTTATAAAAAGATTAGTGTTTGAATTAGCTGAAGTAGATTAAAAAAAAAGATGCTTAATTTGTCCTTTTTTTTAGTATGTGAACTTGTTCAGGAAATTATTTTGTATAAGGGAAAATGGTTTTCCAAGGTGCACCCTAGGGACTGTGATGGGTAATTTCTTTATGGTTGTAATGAGGCTAAATACAAATTAGTGAAAAAAATAAAATATTTTTTATGATAACTAACATTTCATAATCAACTTGAAAAAAACAGAATTTTGCTCCAGAAAAGGGTAGTAAAAGTGTTAGTTGCTCAGTCGTGTCGAACTCTTTGCGACCCCACAGACTGCAGCTAGCCATACTCTTCATCCATGAAATTCTCCAGGCAAGAATACTGGAGTTGGTTGCCATTCTTTTCTCCAGGGCATCTGCCCAACTCAGGGATTGAACTTGAGTATCCTGCATTGCAGGCAAATTCTTTACCATCTGAGTCACCAGGGAAGCCCCAATCAACTTGAAAAAGAGCATTTTGCATTTTATTACAAAAAGATATCTGTTAAAAACAAATTCAAATCATATACACATATACATAAATTCAACACTTATCCTGAAGGCTAGTTTCTGACAACTTTAACTGGCCAGTCACTTATATATTATTGATATTTTAAGAAATAAATTGACTGCTTACTACATGAATATTATTTTGTTATGTGCTAGGATTGCTAAAAAAGGAAAATACATGTTTTTCTTACTCTCAGGTTTCCAAAATATTGTTCAAAGAGATGGTTACATAATCAGATAATTATAGTGCAGTTTGTAATGATGCAGTCCAATAATAGAGCTATGGGCAAAGGTTTCAGAAGTCAAGTAGACACATTAGAAAGTGTTTTCTAGAAGCGCTATCTCAAAACTGAATGTTCACTGCAGAAATAATAGAGGGGTTAATGGAAACCGGTTCTGGTATTAGACACATACGGATTCATATCACAGATCTAACAATTTAACCCCTACAATCCCTAGTGGAAACTATTGAATCTTTATTGCCTCATCTGCAAATGCTGATAAATCACATTTCTGTAGCAAGAATCAGAGGGAATGAAGCATACGAAGAACTGGGCAAAAAAAATGGTACTTAGTAGCTACTTAAGATGAGCCAAACATCCTTCTCAGCTCATTTCATGGTTAATTTATATAATTCATTCAACACATCTAAAATAGGAAGTATGATTAGTCCCATGTTGCAAATCACGAAATAGAGGTACAGAAAAAGATATACAGATGGCAAATAAGCATATGAAAAGATGCTTCCCATCACGCATATGTCATCAGAGATTTAAAATTACCGATACCACAATACACCTATTAGAATGGCCAAAAGCAGAACTCTGACAGCAAAAATCAGATGAGGATGTGGAGCAACGGGAACTACCACCTATTGCTGGTAGGAACACAAAATAGCACGGCCACATGAACTCAGTCTTACCATACAATCTATGCTTGTACTGATACTTCTGAGTATATACCCACAGGATTAAAACCTTTGTTATTGGTGTTCAGCCACTCAGTCGTGTCCCACTCTTTGCGACCCCATGGATTGCAGCACTCCAGGTTTCCCTGTCCTTCACCACCTCCTGGAGCTTGCTCAAACTCATGCCCATTGAGTGATGATGTCATCCAAACATAAAGCCCTCTGTCATCCCCTTCTCATTCTGCCTTCAATCTTTCCCAGCATCAGGGTCTTTTCCAATGAGTCAGTTCTTTGCATCAGGTTGCCAAAGTATGGGAGTTTCAGCTTCAGCATCAGTCCTTCCAAAGAATATACAGGACTGATTTCATTTAGGATGGACCTAAATGGTTTGATCTCCTTGCAGTCCAAGGGGCTCTCAAGAGTCTTCTCCAACACCACAGTTCAAACGCATCAGTTCTTCAGCATTCAGCTTTCTTTATGGGCCAGTTCTCACATCCATACATGACTATTGGAAAAACCATAGATTTGATTAGACGGACCATTGTCGGCCAAGTAATGTCTCTGCTTTTTAACATGCTGTCTAGGTTGGTCATGGCTTTTCTTCCAAGGAGCAGTCATCTTTTAATTTCATGGCTGCAGTCACCATCTGCAGTGATTTTGGAGCCCCACAAAATAAAGTCTCTCGCTGTTTCCCCACCTATTTTCCGTGAAATGATGGGACAGAATGCCTTGCTCTTCATTTTTTGAATGTTGAGTTTTAAGCCAGCTTTTTCACTCTCCTCTTTCACTTTCATCAAGAGGCTCTTTAGTTCCTCTTCACTTTTCTGCCATAAGGGTGGTGTAATCTTCATATCTGAAGTTATTGATCTTTCTCCTGGCAATCTTGATTCCAGCTGTGCTTCATCCAGTCTGTGCATATCTCATGACGTACTCTACATATACGTTAAATAAGCAGGGTGACATATACAGCTTTGATGTATACATTTCCCAATTTTGAACCAGTCCATTGTTCCATGTCTGGTTCTAACTGTTTTTTTTTCCTGACCTGCATATAGGTTTCTCAGGAGGCAGGTAAGGTGGTCTAGTATTCTCATCTCTTGAAGACTCTTCCAAAATTTGTTGTGATCCACACAGTCAAAGGTTTTAGTGTAGTCAGTAAATCAGAAGTAGATATTTTTCTGGAATTCTCTTGCTTTTTTGATGATCCAGCGGATATTGGCAATTTGACCTCTGGTTCTTCTGCCTTTTCTAAATCCAGCTTGAACATCTGGAAGTTCTCTGTTTATGTACTGTGGAAGCCTAGCTTGGATAATTTTGAGCCTTACTTTGCCAGAGTGTGAAATGAGTGCAACTGTGCAGTAGTTTGAACATTCTTTTGCACTGGCTTTCTTTGGGATTGGAATGAAAACACCTTTTCCTGTCTTATGGCCACTGCTGAGTTTTCCAAATTTGCTGGCATATTGAGTGCAGCATTTTAATGACGTCATCTCTTAGGATTTGAAATAGCTCAATTGGAATTCCATCACCTCCACTAGCTTTGTTCATAGTGATGCTTCTTAAGGCCCACTTGACTTCAGAGTCCTGGATGTCTAGCTTTAGGTGTCCACAGAAAAAAATTGCACACAGGGTTGAGACCAGCTTTTTCATAATCACCAAAAATTGGAAGCAGCCAAAATGTTCTTCACTAGGTGAATAGATAAATAAATCATGATGCATTTGGACAAGAAAATATTATTTAGCTCTGAAAATAAATGATGTAACAAGCAATGAAAATTAAATACCTATTACTGGACAGAATTTAAATCCTTATTATGTAGAGAAAGAAGCCAATTTTAAAAGGCTACATACTGTATAATTTCAACCATATGATATTCTTCATAGGATTTTTAAGACAGTGAAAACATCCTGTATGATATTGTAGCAATGAACACATCATTATATGTTTGTCCTAAACCACAAAACGTACAACATGAAGAGTGAAACCTAAGATAATCTGTGGACTTTGGGTGATTATCTTGTGCCAATGTAAGTTCATCAATTATAACAAAATATGGCACTGGTTGGGGATAATGATAATGGCAGAGAATATCCATATGTGGGGCAAGGGATATGTAGGAAATCTTGATACCTTACTCTCAATTTTCCTGTGAACCTAAAGCTGCTGTTATTTAAAAAAAAAAAAAAAGTTAAATGGCATTATTCATCTTATGTTTTCCCTTTAAAAGATATTTTGGGATTAAAGTTAAGAATACACACGACCAGAAAAAAATAGAGATAAAGGGGGCTTAGGTAGACTTTAATAGAAGAGAGTCTGAATCTAGAGCCTGATTTTTAATTGATTCACTGCATTGCTTCAGAACCTGTCATGTAACTAAGATACGTATTATTGATGATGATGATGATGACAGTGATAGATGGTTAGGGATTAGCCTGATCAAGGAAATGAAGTGGGGATGGTATTAGTGATATGCTTTCATCGCAGGTGGGAGACAAGGAGCAGAGATGTTTACATAAGAGTGAGATGTGTCTGAAGTTCCTGGGATGTGGAATGGTGGTTGAGGGGTGATATATCCTACCAGTGCATGCAATCTCTTATGTAAAAATATCAAGGAGTTGGGATTTACTGTGAGTGACCAGATGTTTTATAGGGAAGATGTAATGTAGTCATAGTTAGCTTTCTTTAAATAGTTAAGTTAGGCAACTGGTAGATGATACATTTGAAAAAAAAAATATTGGAAGCAAGGCTTCCTTTTAGTGAACTGTTGCAGTACTCTAGGAAAGAAGAGAGAAATGAATAAAGTAGAACTTAATAGGTAAAGAAATATCTGTTAAAATTTTTGGAGAGAAAATCTACCTGGCATATGGTGGAGTAATGACAACTGATGGCTTTTTAGAGCTGGACTTCATACCCTTTTTTCTTGAAATCTGCTTCTGTCTGAAACCCACTATAAGTAGACACTGTTACATTGCCAGGACAAAGATGATTTTGATGATGATTTACCCATGCCAGATTTTTTCTAGTTTTGTGGATGTTAACTTGTAATAATTATCAAAACATTAGTAATTTAATGGTTAAGAATATTTTGAAAACATTAGCAAAAATAGCTATTTGTCTTGCAAAATTTGTTGGGTTCTTTAATATCTTAAAGTACATACAATTTGCTATGTCTTCCAAGCTTCTTTGGCAGTATAGTTGTTGCAATGGTGGTGGTGGTCATGGAGGTGTGTGTATAGTCTTACGAGAATTTCATAGAATATTCTTGGGGAAATAGTGATAAATACTCATTGGAATATAATCCATTGTTATAATTTATCATCTGTTCTTTATTTGGTTAGGATACTTTTTTCTCAAGTTCCTTTTATTAATAGTATTGCTTTTTCTTCACTTCCCCAATTAAATGTCACCTTCTTAGAGAAAAAAGAAAAGTTATCTTGATTATCTTGTTAGTCCAAACCACCTTTCCTCCCAGATATTTTATATAATTTTATTCTATGCTTTTCCTTCCTAATATTTCATTAGTTTTTCTGTTCATTATTTGCTTATTGTCTCTTAGGGACTGTGCCTTTCAGTTTTATTGTGATATTTCTAACACTTTAAACAAGGACAAGGATAACATAGGAGGGATCTAATGAATAGTTGTTGAATGTTCTAAATAGTTAAAAATACTTTTATTTGTAAAGCACAAAGTAACTTTCAAACTGCAAAAATATATCTCAGACTCCTATCTCCTATGAAGATTTTGAGGCATTAACTAATCATCCACAAATGCTTAATTTAGTTACTCTTACCAAATAATCAAGACTCTAGGAAACTGTGGGTTTGTTCAATATAGTTCAATTGTTGTTCAATTCATTAGTTGAACATTAATTCATTTGTTCAATTCATTAATTTGAACAATTCCTGAAATGTTCAATTTAATGAATGATGTTCCATTGTATTGTTAATTAATGTATGAAAAATGTCATATTTTTATGATACATTATTTTAACAGGATCACTTTTTTCAAATAATGGGTAATAAAATGAAATTTTTGAACAGAAAAATTTTTTCTGAGTACTCTTTGACCTGAAAACACTGATTTTAAGAAATATTCTGAAGATTGCTAAGGGGTGGTAAATTTTTTTCTTAATTAAGCAGTGGGAACACATTGTTATACTATGATTTTCACTACCCAAGAGTCTTAGAAATTATTTGCAGTGTGAAAAATACAAATTGATTTGATTTTTATGGCATATGAGGTGCCCACGTTTCTTTCTCCAAAGTTTTGAAATATGTTTGTGATTTGAAAAAGTTGACAAGCAACATATTACAAAGTAAAACAGTTCTGAGTATCCCATTTCTCATGCTCTCAAACCCTTAGAGTATTGTAGTGCCGATGGAAGTCTACATCAACTTTTTAGTAAGATATGCGCTAATATATGTGCTAACAGGTAAAGCCACATTTGAGATTTTTCAGGATGGCGTTTCTTAGAGCTATTACATTAGAGTCTCTCTTGTCTCCAAGTTCTGTATAAGATGTTAACTTTAAGAAAAAAAGCATTAGCAAAAAGGTTATAAGTAACTTTAGATCTTTCAAAAATCCTCTCTCATATTCTGGCCACAATGGCTTTATATTGTCTGTTCATGTTTAAGTTGTGTCTGATTCTGACACCCTGTGGTCTGTAGCAGCCAGGGTCCTCTGTCCTCCACTATCTCCCAGAGTTTGCTCAAATTCATGTTCATTAAGTCAGTGATGCTATCTAAACATGTCTTCCTCTGCTGCCCCTCTCTACTTTCACCTTCAATCTTACCGAGCACCAGGGACTTTTCTAGTGAGTCAACTCTACACATTAGGTGGCCAAAAGATTGGACTTTCAGGAAGAGTTCTTCCAATGAATATTCAGGGTTGCTTTTCTTTAGGATTGACTGATTTGATATCCTTGCAGTCCAAGGGACTCTCAAGAGTCTTCTCTAGCACCGTTTAAATTCTTTGGTACTCAGCCTTCTTTATATTGTCTACTTTTAGTGAAAAAAAAAACAGGGTGGTATCATTGAAAAACTAATTAACCCACAAAGACTTGAATTATGGTCCTAGCACTACTCCTATTTAGGTGAGTTGGAAAAGTCATTGAGACACTGATGGTTGTCTCAATGAGTTCATCCACAATTTAGAAGAATAGATGATTCCTTGTCCACTACAGTCCTCCATGAATCTAAGGGCTGAAAGATGATGACTGATGTTCATTCACTCAGTTTTGAGTTCCACATTTTTGTTTGTTTTTTTTTTTAGGCCACATCATGTAGCATGCGGGATCTTAGTTCCCATGACCAGGGATTGAACCCACGCCCCTTGCATTGGGAGTGCAGAGTCTTAACCATTGGACCACAGGGAAGTCTTATGAGTTCTATATTTTAGAAAGGTCACTTTAGTGGTATGAGGAAGAAATGTTCTTCAAACTGTGATGTGTCTTAGAACCAACTTGGAATCTTGTTAAAATGATTTTTCATTCAATAGATCTGGGGTAGATTCTAAAAATCTACATTTTTAGCAGGCAACCAGGAGATAACTGTGCTTCAGGTAAAGGGAGTTCACCTCGAGTGACAAGAATATAAGCACAGTGTTGTGAACGAATGATGATAGGAAAAGGATGCAATATACACAGTGCTTAGAACTGTCCAAGGTAGAATGCCTAGTGTGAATGAAGGCGATGGGCAGTGGGTACAGAGAAGAGAACAGAATCCAGGTCATACAGACCCTTCAGCAGATGGTGACTCTTCAGCAAACCTCAGCTCTGTAAATAAGAATAAAATATTTGACCATTTATTGGAATTTCCACATACTGCCTCAGGCAGAGACGCTTGTAATACCTCAGATTGCTACTAAGTTTTTCTAAAGTAGTTCTCTGCAGTGTTTCCCGACAGAGGATAAAAATCACACTTTAGATACTAATATGTTTTTAATTTAACACTTTTAACACTCTCTAATGTTTTAACGAGGGTTTCCTCAGTTTTGGACTGTCTGATGGAAGTAGAAGCTATAGTTAGAAAACCTTGTGATGTGTGAATATTTGATACTGAGAATTATGTAAACAGAATCTATAATGGTCCCCACACACTCATCAAATGGATTTGTGCTAAACTGCTGGGGATACTTTCCAGGTGGCTCAGTGGTAAAGAATCCACCCACCAAGCAGGAGGCGTGGGTTCAGTCCTTGGGTCGGGAAGATCCCCTGGAGAAGGAAATGGCAACCCACTCCAGTATTCTTATCTGGGAAATCCCATGGACAGAGGAGCCTGGTGAGCTACAATTCATGGGTTGCAGAGTCAGGCACGACTTAGTGACTAACCACCACCAGCAACAGCTGCTCTTTTTGTTGGTCTTATGTTCATGAATGTGACCAGTGTGGGCTTAAGAAAGTAGAAAGTGGTGAGGGAAGCTGCTGACAGGGTTCTGAAGATCTAGTCTCAGATATGAATAATCTGTCTTCTCTGCTGAGGCTTTGTTCTAATGATGTGTTTTATTCTATCCCTTGGTGTCCCCCCTGGATATCTTATGGCTATCTAGGTGTGAAACAATATTTTTAAGGTTCATGTAGATATAAGAAGTCCTCAAGGTTTGGTATCACTAGACTAAAATTTATGAATAGCCTTGTCAACCATTTTTCAATGAAACAAATTAAACCTGATTACCCAACCTGTAGAGGTACAGGAAAGGCACGTTTACTTATATTAATTTAAGAAACATCTGTTTTTAGTCATTTAATGATTGTGATTTACAAGGTAGCCTAACTTTCAGACTAGCACAGTCAGCCACACTAATCATAATTTTTACTTTAAACTCATATGATGAAACATGGAGATATTTAATACTCACTGAGTTTTTCTTCCATTAAAAAAAATATCCAAACTGGCATAATGTCTATCTTCATTTCACACCATTTGCATTTGGATTACATGGAATTTGGGTGAGGCATTAAGGTTCGATTCATTACCATTTCCTGCAGGTGCTGTGCATCTTTTTAAGACACATGTTTAAATCTTTTGGTTCATCTTATTTGCAAGCAGCCTTAACATTAGAAGACAAGTGAGTCAGAAAAATGAAGCTTGAGTGTGGTTTTAAATGCCCTAAACTCAGAGGTAATTAGAAATTCTTTCCAAGGTCTGTCTTTTTCTTCCTTCCTTCCTTCCTTCCTTTCTTTCTTTCCTTCTCTCTCTCTCTCTCTCTTTCTCACACACATACAAAATCTCTATTGCGCTTCTTTTTTTCTCTTGTCTGGTTCCCAAACAACGAGTAAGGGGAGATGATTTCTAATCCTGGTACCCCTGGGGCAGAGTAGGACACAGATGAGAAAAGCAAGCTAGGATATAAGGGTCTAATTGGTTTAAAAAAAAAAAAACTCTGTAATTTCTTCCTATCTGCTTCTCCAATAGCAAAATGAAACTCAAAAATGGGTGATTAATACAATCACAAATATCTATTCACACACATATACATGCATACAAATTAGGAAATAATTGCTTTTGCTTGCAAAATTGACAGGCTTTATTTAGCTTGAATACTTTGGTGTTCAGAATAATTTAAACTTGGCATTTAAATTTCAAACTCAAACTTTTTCTCATGCCCTTCATCCCCTTTGCATACTAAGTCCTGGGATATATCAAATACTGCATGCCACCTCTAAGTAGAATATAAGATGGCTATTAGAAGCTCAGGTCTTAGTCCATTTAAGGATTTAATGATGTGTCAGAAGCTGAAATTGACTTAAATTTGTGACAAGGACTGTATCAGAGGAAATCTGTGAATAGATCAGATTCAGAAGCAGTGAGAACTTTTCTCTTTCCTCATTCCTTCCATGGACACCTGCCTCATCTGTGTCCTGCCCTGCCCCAGGGGTGCCTGTCAAAGCACCTCCTTAGCTGTTTGGTTTTCCTTGTTGAAAGCATTAGATCTCTTGTCATCTCCTGAAGAATACCATGTAGTATCCTTGACTGATGCATAATGAATTGATTGCTAGTGTCCCCATCAACTGTTAAAGGTGCGATCTGAGGGAAGGGGTTTGAATTCTTGATGCTTCAGTTTGTTTTTTGGTTTTTCGCTTGTAAAAAAGGTGAAACATACCCAACCCACACTTCTATGCATGCTTAACCAGTAGTACTCTATCTGAAACTGCTGGTGAAGTTCAATTTTTTATACACATACTTTATCTTTTATTTATATATTGTCCCTTGTGCTTGTCCCTTGTCTACAATAGTTCATTTTCTATCACTAAATTTTATATATTCTTCTAAGATCTGGAGTACTTCTCCCTCCCTCTGACATAAGGCTTATTCTCACAATCCTAGAGAAGGAATGTATTGCCTTCTGAATGACACATTTAGCATAAATTTGACAGTCAACATACAATGCGTTATTCTGGAAGATGGATATTCTTTAAAATGGTAAAATGAATGTTTTACAGGAATTATACATACTCATTAAAATAAATTAGAATACATAAAATAATTCATAAGTCCTTAAAATATCTAAAACCAGTCATTAAATATAATTATCAAGTTAACATCAAGATAACATAATGGTAGATATGTCAGATAACTCCCTGTGCAGAAAGGGAAAATAAGAGGAAGATGGATGATAAATAGATCTCTTATCTATGCATATATGCCTATAAGTTATATGCATAGATGAGTTTTCTAAAATTGAAAACTATTCAAAATTATGTTGATGGGGAGACAGAATAAAAATGTAACAAAATAAATTGCTGAAATTATGATAAATATTTCTTCACAAAATAAAGACATTAAGTCCTTTAACTTCTGCTGATTAAAAAAAAAAAAGTTTACTAAACATAGGAAAAGCAAGAGAATTCCAGAAAAGCATTTACTTCTGCTTCATTGACTACACCAGAGCCTTTGACTATGTGGATCAAAACAAACTATGGAAAATTCTTAAAAAGATGGGAATACCAGACCACCTCAGCTGCCTTCTGAGAAAACTGTATGCAGGCCAGTATGGGAGATCTGGGTTCAATCCCTGGGTTGGGAAGGTCACCTGGTAGATACCCATTCCAGTTTTCTTTCCTGGAGCATTTCATGGACAGAGGACCCTGATGAGCTACAGTCCATGGGGTTGCCCAAGAGTTAGACATGATTGAGTGACTAACAAAAAAAAAATTACCTCAGGGATACTAGTTTAATTCTGGCTAGAACATTAATTCATTATCTGTTTTATAATAAAGGATTACATTTTTCATGATATATAGAGACTTTATAATGAATGATTTTCTCAAAAAATTCTTAACATGTTGGGAAGACTCTTTACAATAAAACCCTTTGAGTCTTTTTGTTTCACTGAAACATATTTGATGACAGAAAAGAAAGGAAAAAATGATAAAAATTTTTGTTATGGTTTGTTTGAAAAATAAGAATAAAGATTAAATACTAAAATGAGATTATAATAGGAAGTGGAGCTATCTGAAAAATTATGACACCTAGCCAATTTTCAGTAGGTGACATTCACCAGGAAGGGAAAAGGGAATTTTTGTATAAAGAATATATTAAAGTAGTGACAGAATTTTTTCCCGTTTATTGCAAAGATGTGCCATGCCGCTCTAAACCAATTCCACTCCTATTCCCTGAATCTCTTGTACAAAAATTACCTCAAACTGCCCATCCCCATGTCCCACCTCACCCCACTCCCATTTCACAGATAGCCCTCCTTCAGGGTCAGAGTCCACTGCATATGAGAACCCACAACTCCTTTGTGATCCGTCAGTCAGAACAGATCCTGTGTTCTCTTCTAAACCTTGTGCTTCTTTGTTTCCATTAAATTGTGAGTTGTCTAGCAGCAAACATCCAAGACAATGCATTCCAGATTGCATAAATCACATAAATAATTATTACATATTTAAAGGATCAAATAAATATGTGATGTAATGAAGCAATATTGCTTCATTTTTAATGATTAAGTAAAAATATATTTTGCGAAATATTTAATATCTCTGAAAAATTATTTAATTCAAGGCTTCTCTCTCACTCACAAAAATTTGGTTAGACCTCTAAGATATGTTTTAGTACTTTCAGTTCAGTTCAGTTTGGTCACTCACTCGTGTCCAAGTCTTTGCAACCCCGTGAACTGCAGCACGCCAGGCCTCCCTGTCCATCACCAACTCCCGGAGTTCACTTAAACTCACGTCCATCGAGTCGGTAATGCCATCCAGTCATCTCATCCTCTGTTGTCCCCTTCTCCTCCTGCCCCCAATCCCTCCCAGAATCAGAGTCTTTTCCAATGAGTCAACTCTTCGCATGAGGTAGCCAAAGTACTGGAGTTTCAGCTTCAGCATCATTCCTTCCAAAGAACACCCAGGACTGATCTCCTTTAGAATGGACTAGTTGGATCTCCTTTCAGTCCAAGAGACTCTCAAGAGTCTTCTCCAACACCACAGTTCAAAAGCATCAATTCTTCGGTGCTAAGCTTTCTTCACAGTCCAACTCTCATATCCATACATGACCACTGGAAAAACCATAGCCTTGACTAGACAGACCTTTGTTGGCAAAGTAACGTCTCTGCTTTTCATTATGCTATCTAGGTTGGTCATAACTTTCCTTCCAAGGAGTAAACGTCTTTTAATTTCATGGCTGCAGTCACCATCTGCAGTGATTTTGGAGCCCCCAAAAGTAAAGTCTGACACTGTTTCCACTGTTTCCCCATCTGTTTGCCATGAAGTGATGGGACCAGATGCCATGATCTTCGTTTTCTGAATGCTGAGCTTTAAGCCAACTTTTTCCCTCTCCTCTTTCACTTTCATCAAGAGGCTTTTGAGTTCCTCTTCACTTTCTGCCATAAGGGTGGTGTCATCTGCATATCTGAGGTTATTGATATTTCTCCCAGCAATCTTGATTCCAGCTTGTGCTTCTTCCAGTCCGCGTTTCTCATGATGTACTCTGCATATAAGTTAAATAAGCAGGGTGACAATATACAGCCTTGACATACTCCTTTTCCTATTTGGAACCAGTCTGTTGTTCCATGTCCAGTTCTAACTGTTGCATGACTAATTAATATAATAAAGGTATATACAATAGTGCTTATAATAATCTATGAAAACATAAATATCAGTGGTGGTCTGTTAATAGTCGGCTTCAGTAGTTTCCAAATATCCATGTCTTTCTTAAGGCACAATGATACTTCCAGATCTGCGCTCACTTTGGACCAACTGCATTCCTCTAAATATTTAATTTACAAAGCTGTCATAGGATTTACCACCACATGAAAAGACTTAAGGTTTCATTCATTTTTATGTACAGCATGATTATGACAAGAAAATAAAGAGGTTCCAGTGTATTTTTGGCAGATTGGAAGCAACAAGCTTCATCTGCAGCTAATGAAGAGATAGATGGAAAACCACGCAAAGAAAGGATTCAAGCAGCTGATGCAGAGAGAGCAGAGGTGGAGCAAACAGGTGGTGTGGACACAGCAGGAGCTGCTGCTGATGGATTACTGAGGGTGGAACTGATGGTGGAAAAATATGACCAGATGCAATAAAAGTCAGATGTATTTCAGTACAAGCTCCTAAATTTTAGAGGACAGAATCAGAAACCTAAATGTGGTACATATGGTTGATACAGGAAAGTTGTTAGCACTTGAAAACAATGCTGTACCTCTGTCTTGGTGAGCAAAATATTCAGTATTAGCCACCAAGACTGATAAATTACTTCTACACTTTTATTGTGAAACATATAGAAAATCTAGTTATTTGTAGGAATTTAAGAGGGTAATTTTATGCAGCTAAAGAAATGAATATGCATTTTCTATGGAGCACAGTAATATAAAGAGTAGAATAAAGAAAGTGAAAGTCACTGAGTCATGTCTGACTCTTTGTCGCCCCATGAGCTATACAGTCCATGTGAAAGTCACTGAATCATGTCTGACTCTTTGCTGCCCCATGAGCTATACAGTCCATGGAATTCTCCAGGCCAGAATACTGAAGTGGGTAGCCTTTCCCTTCTCCAGGGTATCTTCCCAACCCAGGGATTGAACCCAGGTCTCCTGCATTGGACAGACATATAAGAGAGAATGACTATCTTTAACTAGTCACTCTTGTTATGTCACCAAAATCTTGACTCAGTCTTTTATGCAATGAAATGTATCAATATAAAAAATTTTAAAGTCACAGTGTGGTAAAAATACTAAGATCCCTCATATCTATACCATTTTATTCCTCAAGAGAAAAGTACAAAAAGAAAATTGAATGTAATTGTCTCTTTTTTCTTATTTACTTCTACAAAAGACTTTAAATAAAATTATTTAAAGTACTTGAACCACCAAAATATTGTTTAAGCCCTAAATTAAAAATCAGTTTTAAAAATGTATCTTTTTCAAAACATTTAAAATTAGCTTATAGAGTATATAATATTTATCTGGACTTTTGAAAACTAAGAACTTTGTTGAAAGTTTCAAATATAGTTACTGTTACAGCACTAACTCATAGTATTCTTACATATTTTCCCCTGCTGTTATAAAAGAGCTACCTAGGAAAGCAATCTTTTTTTTCTATATAGATTCTAAATACCTGTAGATCACCAAGTAATGTGTATCTGGCTCTTGATTACAAAAACAGAATCTGTGAAAACAAAAAATCTGTAGATATGCTCTTTGCTCCCTTATCTAGAGCCATAAAATGCCAGTCAGAATTTTGACTGATCATCCTGATGTAAAATAAAAGGTTCACATAGGTGAATACTCAGATTGCATGTTGACAATATATGTCAGTAGATAAAAAAAAATTAATGTTAATGTAGCCTATGAATGCTAAGTTGCTTCAGTCGTGTCTGACTCTGTGCAACACCATAGACGGCAGCCCACCAGGCCCCGCCATCCCTGGGATTCTCCAGGCAAGAACACTGGACTGGGTTGCCATTTCCTCCTCCAATGCATGAACGTGAAAAGTGAAAAGTGAAGTCGCTCAGTCGTGTCCGACTCTTAGCGACCCCATGGATTGCAGCCTTCCAGGCTCCTCCGTCCATAGGATTTTCCAGGCAAGAGTACTGGAGTGGGTTGCCATTGCCTTCTCCGAGCCTATGAATATAGAAAGATAATTGATTTGGGAACTAGAAAGCAGTTCTGGAACAGCAGGGATAGAGTATAGCAGAAAAAGAATGTGTGGCATGAATTCTAATTCCAAGCTTTCCCACTAGAATGCGAGCACTATGAGGGCATGCTTTTTTCCTAGTTTGTTTACCATTGCATTCTCAGCACATAGGAAAGTTCTTGTTGTGTAGATGGCACCCAACAATATTTTCTCTTAGAAATTCTGTAGATCAGAGGCTTATAATAAAGGGCATGCTTGTGCCCACACATACACATGCACACACACAGAGGCCATGGGATAAAGCAGAGTT
Source organism: Bos mutus (assembly GCF_027580195.1). NCBI lineage: Eukaryota > Metazoa > Chordata > Mammalia > Artiodactyla > Bovidae > Bos > Bos mutus. The sequence continues at coordinate 11,857,613 of NC_091640.1, read as the reverse complement.
AACGATCTGATGAAGACCACTGTGGCATCTGAGAAGTGAACTCAAGCTCCAGTATGGATGGGACTGGATGGTAGGCTCCACCCCACTGTCCGTCAGGGAAATGGGCAGAGACACGGTGAGGACACTTTCGTGCACAGATGACCTGTCCAGCTTGTGTTTGTGCATGCTCAGTTGCGTCTGACTCTTTGTGACCCCACAGACTGTACCCCACCAGGCTCCTCTGTCCATGGGATTCTCCAGGCAAGAATACTGGAGTGGGTTGCGATGCCCTCCTCCCTGGGATCTTCCCAACACAGGGATCCAACCTGCGTCTCAACCCAACATCTCAAATCACTGAAGATATCAGAGCTGTATATCTCTCACATGGCACAGGAGCACTCTGTAATGTGTTCTTATTCAGCCTCCTTACCAATATGTGGATTCTCCAAAGCCTCTGGACTCAGAAGCCTACTCAATTTCCTTTGAAGCCAGCCAGTAGGTAAAGGAAAGTGAAGAGCTGTGGGGAACTTTTTCAGCTCTATGTTCTATGCATGTAGGTGTCATTCATATTCCACCCACATTCCACTGGCCAGAGCACGATACATGGTTTTAACTGCAAAGCAGTATGGAGGAGACAGTATATGCACCCAGAAAAAAAGAGAATATGGGGTTGATAAAACACAACATTTATCCTGCAAGCATCTGCTCATCTGTTAGAACTGATTTCGCTTTATATCACAGAGAAGATGTTCATTCCTTGCAAAAGGGAAACACCCCAAATCTAATGTAAGCAGTCATTTTACCTAGCTTTAAATCCAGGCTTCCCAGATGAGACACACTCCTTCCCACCATATCCAGACACAGCTGATGCTTTTGCATTTGAGCCACAGCACAGATATTAAGTATACAGTACAGGGTAGTATCAGTTCAGTTCAGTTGCTCAGTTGTGTCCAACTGTTTGTTACTCCATGAATTGTAGCACGCCAGGCCTCCCTGTCCATCACCAACTCCTGGAGTTCACTCAAACTCATGTCCATCGAGTCGGTGATGCCATCCAGCCATCTCATCCTCTGTCATCCCCTTCTCCTTCTGCCCCCCAATCCCTCCCAGCATCAGAGTCTTATCCAATGAGTCAACACTTTGCATGAGGTGGCCAAAGTACTGGAGCTTTAGCATCATTCCTACCAAAGAACACCCAGGACTGATCTCCTTTAGAACAGACTGGTTGGATCTCCTTGCAGTCCAAGGGACTCTCAAGAGTCTTCTCCAACACCACAGTTCAAAAGCATCAATTCTTCGGTGCTAAGCTTTCTTCACAGTCCAACTCTCACATTCATACATGAATACTGGAAAAACCATAACCTTGACTAGAAAGACCTTTGTTGGCAAAGTAATGTCTCTGCTTTTCAATATGCTATCTAGGTTGGTCATAACTTTCCTTCCAAGGAGTAAACGTCTTTTAATTTCATGGCTGCAATCACCATCTGCAGTGATTTTGGAGCCCCCAAAAATAAAATCTGACACTGTTTCCACCGTTTCCCCATCTATTTTCTATGAAGTGATGGGACCAGATGCCATGATCTTCATTTTCTGAATGTTGAGCTTTAAGCCAACTTTTTCCCTCTCCTCTTTCACTTTCATCAAGAGGCTTTTTAGTTCCTCTTCACTTTCTGCCATAAGGGTGGTATCATCTGTACATCTGATGTTATTGATATTTTTCCTGGCAGTCTTGATTCCAGCTTGTGCTTCTTCCAGTCCAGCGTTTCTCATGATGTACTCTGCATAGAAGCTAAATAAGCAGGGTGACAATATACAGCCTTGAGGTACTCCTTTTCCTATTTGGAACCAGTCTGTTGTTCCATGTCCAGTTCTAACTGTTGCTTCTGACCTGCATATAGGTTTCTCAAGAGGCAGGTCAGGTGGTCTGGTATTCCCATCTCTTTCAGAATTTTCCACAGTTTATTGTGATCCACACAGTCAAAGGCTTTGGCATAGTCAATAAAGCAGAAATCGATGTTTTTCTGGAATTCTCTTGCTGTTTCCATGATCCAGCGGATGCTGGCAATTTGATCTCTGGTTCCTCTGCCTTTTCTAAAACCAGCTTGAACATCTGGACGTTCACAGTTCACGTATTGCTGAAGCCTGGCTTGGAGAATTTTGAGCATTACTTTACTAGCATGTGAGGTGAGTGCAATTGTGCTGTAGTTCGAGCATTCTTTGGCATTGCCTTTCTTTGGGATTGGAATGAAAACTGACCTTTTCCAGTCCTGTGGCCACTGCTGAGTTCTCCAAATTTGCTGGCATATTAAGTGCAGCACTTTCACAGCATCATCTTTCAGGATTTGAAATAGCTCAAGTGGAATTCCATCACCTCCACTAGCTTTGTTCATAGCGATGCTTTCTAAGGCCCACTTGACTTCACATTCCAGTATGTCTGGCTCTAGGTGAGTGATCACACCATTGTGATTATCTGGGTCATGAAGATCTTTTTTGTACAGTTCTTCTGTGTATTCTTGCCACCTCTTCTTAATATCTTCTGCTTCTGTTAGGTCCATACCACTGGGAGTTGGGCTGCTGGTATACTACCATTTTCTATACCAGCAGCCCAACTCCCATTTGGAGTAAAGAATGAAAGACGAGGAAAGGACCACCAACACAGCAGTCATTGGCCCACAGCTAGCTGAAATCCTCTGGACAGACATTGCAATGATATCCTGCCTCTGCAGTGGGGAGTGGTATGATCCCTCATAGAGAAGGGTTTTATGTGCACGTGAGAAGAATAGCAATTGGCACATTCAAGAGTTATATTTGTTCTAAGAACACCTGGCTACACAATCAGTACTTCACTTATTTTCAATCTCTCACTTCTCAAAAAGAGCTTGGTCGGGACTGTGAGCAGCTGTGTCCACGAAGAAAGCCCCCTGTTTTCAAGGAGACCCTCATAGCATCACTTTTACCATTATTGACTATCCCAGCTGTCTTCTTTGTCCATCCTGACGAATAATTAATCTCTTTCCACTCAGGGGAAAGGACAAACTGTAAGATGATGCAAAGAGGCTTTCCCTAACACTTTGCTCCTGAAAACAAAGCAATTAATTAATATTTTGATCTTCCCAAATTACATGATATTAAGGATAAATCAAACAAGATAACCTAACTTCAAGGTCAGTATGTTTGTGATTTTACAAATTACAGAATTCTCTAAATCACAGAAGCAGAAGTAGAAACCTAACAATATATGTTATTTATTTTGTTTCTGTGTTTAAACAACTGTAAACTGTTTAAAAAAACTGTTTAAAAACTGTAAAGATTGCAACATCTTGCAATCCCCATGGATTTCTGATTTATTCAATATAGTCCTTGAATACCTGTGGGGATTTTTAAAATATTTGGTTTGCATTCATACTTTAAAGCAATTAAAGCTTTGTGCATATATTGTATTTTTACAGAACTTTTTATCCAGAATACTTTGTTGTTGTACATGGGCAATGTTGTTTTGCAGTCTAAGGCTGACTTCTAATATGTTTCCATAATCTGCTGTCTTTTGACTCAAATACAGATTTGATGTTATGCTTGGCATATCACTTCAACTTGATGCAATACTATTTATCATTATTCTTTGATGTTAAGTCTCTAGCTTTGTATTCTCTTCATGTACCTGGACAAGTTTCTTTTCTTGTCTTTTTTTTTTTAACATGAGACAATGTCTTTGTAATTCTATCAAAAACAATTGTTTCAAGGAAAGATTGTTTCCCTGATGTTTGAATTAGGCAAGGAAAGTGAGCATATAATGTTTAAATTCTACTTCCATTTTTGAGAATATTATATAATACATCCCTAGAATTAAATTTTTGATATCTTCCATTTGCAAAAAAAAAATTATACCCTAGTGTTATTATGTTAAAGTGAAAGTCTCTCAGTCGTGTCCGACTCTCTGCAACACCATGAACTGTACAGTCCATGGAATTTTCCAGCCTAGAATACTGGAGTGGGTAGCCTTTCGCTTCTCCAGGGGATCTTCCCAACCCAGGGACTGAACCCAGGTCTCCAACATTACAGGCAAATTCTTTACCAGCTGAGCCACAAGGGAAGCCCTTAGTGTTACTATGGTTAACTACTATTTGTTTCCTAATCTATCAAAACTATGTGTAAATCCTTGATTTAATTATGTTGACTGAGACATTTATTTTGCTCCTGTTTTTATACATCTTGTCTTTTTAAAATATTATTAAACTAATGTTAACTTAGTTCAGTTCACTTGCTCAGTAGTGTCCAACTCTGTGACCCCATGAATCGCAGCATGCCAGTCCCCCCTGTCCATCACCAACTCCCTGAGTTCACTCAAACTCACGTTCACTGAGTCGGTGATACCATCCAGCCATCTCATCCTCTGTCGTCCCTTCCTCCTCCTGCCCCAAATCCCTCCCAGCATCAGAGTCTTTTCAAATGAGTCAACTCTTTGCATGAGGTGGTCAAAGTATTGGAGTTTCAGTTTCAGCATCATTCCTTCCAAAGAACACCCAGGACTGATCTCCTTTAGAATGGACTGGTTGGATCTCCTTGCAGTCCAAGGGACTCTCAAGAGTCTTCTCCAACACCACAGTTCAAAAGCATCAATTCTTCGGTGCTCAGCTTTCTTCACAGTCCAACTCTCACATCCATACATGACTACTGGAAAAACCACAGCCTTGACTAGATGGACCTTTCTTGGAAACTTAAGCCCCTATTAATTGATAAATAATATATACATATACATCTTCTTAAACATACTTATGTACATCATTCATTCTTGCTGCTGCTGCTGCTAAGTCGCATCAGTCGTGTCTGACTCTGTGTGACCCCATAGACGGCAGCCCACCAGGCTCCCCCATCCCTGGGATTCTCCAGGCAAGAACACTGGAGTGGGTCATTCATTCTTAAATCCTTCTAAATATGTTTTGGTTGTTCAATGCCCTTTATAAAATGATGCTGATTGTGAAAATGAGGTGAAATGAAAATTTTACTCATTTCACCATTACTTTATAAAATGATACTGTTTATGACAGACTCAGTTTTTCCTTTTCTCCCTTCCTCCTTCTCTTCCTTTCTTCCTTCCTTTTCCCTTCTGTCTTCTTTTCCATCCAAAGCCCCAATATGACAAAATAAAGAATTTAGCAACACTATTTAGATCCACCTTTTTAACTCTTTTTTGCTCCAAACTTGGATTAAAAAAAAAATTGTCACAGTTTCCCTGGCACCTTCATCAGTGTCCTGAACACATAGTAGATGCCAGTGAATCTTGAATCAATGAGTGAGTAGTACAATCTCAGAGAGAACAAGGTGAGTATAATCTGATAAATTTCCAGACAAGGGAATGAAAGGGACGTAGATACCGCTAGCACTCAGGCTCAGGGAAAGCTGCTTGATCTGTAGGCACAGAAAGTTCCTGTGCCTGAGTATCCTAATTACCACCTAGCAGCTTCTCTGGTGATTCCTGTTCAGCACCCAAATGAACTCAATGACCCCATAGTTCAAATTCAGTGTTTAGAACAGTCCTGCATATCCTGTGCTGCACAGCTAGTGATCTGCATACAAACTACTGAGTTACAGAAACATTTATAAAAACTTAATCCAGCACGTAATTAAGCCCCACCTCAAAACCTAAAGGAAAAGTGCTAGTTATAGAAAAGGGGCAGCAGAGTGTTTTGGATCTGTCTTACTAGTTCAATTTCAGTAGTATTCTGAAAGAGCGATCAAGTGTGACCTTTGGCAGCACTTATAAGTTGAAGCTTAAAGATTGTTCTCTAATTGTTTCAATTTTGGCAGTAGGTTAAAAAAACATCCAACATAAAACAGATAAAGTGATTAAACAACCTTTTGGCCTCCTGAAGAGCTATTTTTGTGGTGCATTTGACTCCACCTATAGGTATCTGTCTAATTTCCATGAAAATAGGAGTGGGAGTCCTTCGAGAATACAGAAAAATTGTGCAGACACTATAAACCACATAATAGAGTGAACTCATCACCTGTCGTCCACCCCACTGAAGCAAGGTGTAAATTCAGTTTTAAGGAAAGCTAACGCTTTTATTCTATTTTGAAGCAATTTCTTACCCAGCAGATGGGTAACTCTGTCTTCCCTTATATTTCTTAAGGTGCAAATTAATTTCTGGCTCAGATAGTAACTCAGACTTGTGTGAGGAATTTGTAACAGTAAGGTCTAATCTCTTCTTCTCAGAAAGGTAATTGAGTCGAACATAGACATACTAGATTCCAGAAATGTTTGCAATTGTTTAAAAAATTTACCTCCACTTCTAGATTATTCCCCCCAAAATGAATATATTTTATTCCCTCATCATACATTGCTATTTATTTTCTTTGTGGTATTGACAAAGCAAAAGCAGGAATTTTGGGTGGAAATTTTTTATGCACTGCTCATATTTGTGAATTGATGTGGCTAATGCAATTTTGAATTAAGGAAAATACATATCATTTATACTGCAATAAATATTTATCCGGTTTGTATTTGTTGATATAATCAGCTACTGACAAGGCATATTCAAATAGCTGTTCTTCATTCTGAGTAAATTTAATACATATAATTTTAATCATAAATTTAAAAGGATTTTTTCAGTGGAATTTCAAATGAGACATCACTAGCTTTATATTTAAGTGGGAGGACTGGAGGAATAGAAGTTCTGCAGGAGTATTTGTAAGTAGATGCTGTTAGATATTATGATATTAAAAACAAAATAATGTTCCATGAGTTGCAAATTTAGAGTTATGGAATCTTGATGCAATATTTAGGTTGATGTTAGAAAGCCCAAAAGTGGAAAATCAGATTATTTCAAAATTTTGTATGCAACAGAGAAGAAAAACATAAATTACAGTGGAGTCAAGCCAGTATTAAAATTCATGGCACCAAGCAGAACTTGTCACCCTATTAGCTCTTCTTAGGAAAATGCATGTTTTTTTAAAAGCTAATTAGTAAAAAAAAAAATGTATATTGATGTTCAGAAAATCTCTTTATTTCAAATTGGATAAAATACATCTATCCTATTATGTGAGAGATACATTTTTTATGAATAAATTTTAGATTGATAAATGCCACTCACCTGTTTACAAACTTTCATTTATCCATTGTTCTTAGAATAAAAGTTTAGTTCCTGAACACTGCTTGCATCACCTAATCTCACACGCACTCCCCTTACCACACTCATAGTCACTCTGCTCCAGTCACGTGGGTCCTTCAGTTTACCAGGGATGTTCAAAGCGCAATGTCAGTTTCTCAGAGAGATTTTCATTAAGTCCACTAGTTTCAATCATTTTTTCCTGTTCTCTCAAAACCATTCTTCATCATACTTACTATAACTTACACTGAAGTTTTACATATTTGTTTGTGTAATGGTCTGTCTCCTCTGTTACCTCTTTTCCATAATGGGATCATATACATTGGTTTTTCACTATAAACAACAATAAAAATCATACCTGGGTTAGTATGTCTTAAATATGTATTGAATACAAATTAGTAGTTTACTATAATGTTACTATTATAAATAACATATTAGAAAAGAATAACTGAATCTTTATTTTCCAAATTTGTAGCTTTCAGTTTTAGCACACAGCGTGCCATATACTCTGCCCAAATGTTCCACTGAACTTTTATCAGTACATAAAGCTTAATTCTGTAACAATTGGGTATAAATAGTATTAGGGCAGGATTTTTTAAATGAACATAACATGATTGCAACCTATAATGATGTACTGCCTTCTTCAAATAAGTGATAACATTAAAGTGATTCTAAGAAAGATCACTGTCATCAGAACATAGATGAATTTTGCATTGTCAATCTCTGAGGTGTAGCCAAGTGGAAGCCAGTGGATCTACTCAGTAGAAAAAAGTAAGTAACTGATGGTAATCATGAACACTTTACCATAGACATGGTAAAATTTCAGTTGTGTTTATGTAGCATTCTTTTGAAATTTTAATATTTAATAATGTGTTGAATAATAATCTAGCTTTTGAAACAGAATGAAAACCATTGTCTATATGATCTGGGTACCTTCATTAAATAAGAATTTGGAGCTTCATTGGTCAGATAAATGCTGTAGGTATGTGATTTATTTTCAAGATTCTTTCCATAAATATTAATGAAAATAAGAACAGAAAGCCTCCGGCATGAAAATTATATGTAGATAAGAGAATATACCACTTTGTCTTGTTTCCCTTTGTTTGAATAATGGAAACTAATATTTGTTTAGCTTCTGCTAAGAGCCAAGTTACTGCGTCGGGTGTTTTCTTAAACTCTGTATTAATATATATATAGGAAAATTGAGATACATATAGCTTCATTTGCAGATGGCCAAATTAACTTTAAAGTTTAAAAGATAAACTATTATTTCCACATATACAAAAAATTATATCCAATAGAAACAACCTAAAACATTGGTTGTCTTGTTGCAAGGTGATGATTCTTTCCGTCTTGCCTTATTTACTTCAATGACTAATTAAAACAAAATGGGTAATTTTCACTTTGTAACCCTCTATATGGAGTTCCACAAAGAAAAGTTACCTAAAACATTTAAATAGAAATGATTGTTCCTAATCCTGATATTAATATTCTTCAAGTATTAAAGTTCATTTTTAAATGCTTCTTAAATAATACGAATTGTCCAATAGCTATGCAAAATAATCTCTATTGACTAGTTGGTAAAATAGCACCCATGCAAACAAAAGATTTTCTTTATCAATACTTTGAAAATGTCACAAATCATTAGCATTATTGATCTTCTTTTTTTTTGCCATTCTCACAATAGTCTTAGGACAGTTGGGTCAGTAGTGCCCATTATGAAGAAAAGGAATGTAAGATTCTTAATGGTTACATAATATGAGTGTTTAGCAAATATGAGATTAAAAAGCATTATTTTCTACCACAATAGAGCTCTTGGTTGTTACCTTATGTTCCATCTTCAAATAGTATTATCTCTTTAAGTAAAATTTGAACCAGCTCCTAAGTATCAATGGAATAAACCTACTATACTATTCCCCACTGCCAGATGGGTCACAGAGAGGTTCCTAAAATGTGTGTAAATCTAGACAAATGTATGCATAATGTTTTAATGACTAAATTCGAAAAACACGTGAAGAGTAATGCTAGCTTCCACAACGGGCTTGAATGCCTGCCAAATCTAAAATCAAGAGTAAAGACCACTGCAGTGATCAATATATCTTTTGTGTTTTTCTAGGATCATTCTTGCAGCAACCCTATTCTATTTCCATATCCTTTCAATATGGCATGTGAAATATCAAATGAATAGAGTAATGACAATCCAAGCACTGGGGAAGAATATGATTTAGAGACAATTTGGTGTTTCTTTCAATTGAACTGTGCTTTTAGAACAATAGTCTTGTCAGTCACTTACTCAAATTGATTAAAATAAAGAAAAAAATCTGTCTTTTATTATATTTACAGAACAAAGGAACATCTTTGCAGTCAAGTACTACTGAGACTTCATAAATGGCAAGTTAATTCTTGAGATTGCATTGCATATTTGAGACATTTAATTCAGGATTTTCCTTCAGCTCCTTATTTTCTAAATTCAGTACTAAATCCTTCACAAAACAATTCAGCCAAATTTCTCATAGCTTGATATCTCCAAGTCTTTAGTGCATACTCTATTTAAGAAGCTACATTAATATATCCACTCCTTCCCCATCAGGTTGTAACTCCCAGAAAAAGAAATTAGCTTTTGTATATGGTAACTGGGAACACTGTGTATTTTCTATTATAATAAAGCAAAGGTTTTTTGACTCCAAAAGTTCTTGGGTCTCACTTTGGTCAGTGTTGATGGAAGCAATAGAAAATACTAAAAATCAAGGAAGATGTCATATAAAATGAAAGTTCTTTGCATAATATTTTAAATTCTACTTTAAATATAATAACAGGAGTGCTGAAGAATGTCATTAGCCAATACTGTAGAGGCTACTAATTATCCATTCTGAGAAATATCTTGATTAGAAGTAAAAGACTGAAAGCGATGGATTAGCAACATTAAATCCTATAATACAAAGGAGCTCACAGGGAACAATCATTAGATTGTTTTACTTTTCCTTCTCTTATACAACTGCACACAAGCACACATAACACACACATAAGCACCAAATAAAACACAGGCCAGAAAAACTTAAATTCTTGCACTTCGAGAAAACATTACTTAAAATTTATTATGGACTTTGTATTCAGAGTTACTTTTTTTCAACAAATAATGTTAGGAAAATTGGTTTTCAGTGTTAAAAAGAATGAAGTTGAATCCTTATCTTATTCCACACACAAAAATCAACTCAAAGAACATTGAAGATTTAAATATAAGACCTGAAACTAAAAGTCCTGGAAGAAATCATAGGGCAAAATATTTTGATATTGGTCTTGGCAATAGTTTTTTTGATATGTCCCCAAATGTACGATCTACAGAAGGAAAACTAGACAAAAGAGATGATGTTAAATTAAAATACTTCTGCAAAGCAAAATAAATGATAAAAAAATTAAAAAGCAATGTACAGAATGGGGAAAATATTTTCAAATCCTGTGTCTGATAAGGAATTAATTTTCAAAATATAAGGAATGCGTACACCTCAATAGAAAAGAGAGCAAAAAGAAAACAACAAAAAAACCATGCTATCCCTTTTAATATGTTTATGTTTTTGTGTTTTGCCTCTATGTCTTACTATTAAAGCAGGATAATGTACAATTCAGTTATGGTGGTCAGAATATTTTCAGCATTAAATGGACAGCTTGACATCTGAGCAATGACTTGATGTATTTAAACATTAATATGCATTCTATGGTAAAAAAAAAGTATAGATTAGAATTTAGTAACAATAAGAGAGAATCTTAATAAATACATTAAAAATTCAGAATTTGTGGTCATCTGTAGGCATAAAGCTAGTGCATATTAATCTTAAAAACACTGGAACTATTCTAGTATTTCCTTCAATTTTAGAGCCTGCTGTTGAATATTCATTGTTTAAGCAACATTTCATATTTTGGGGGATAATTTAATTGTTTTGAATAGCCTTTTGCTCTAAATCTGGCAAACAAGGTGAGCAATCACATTGAGAAAATCCACTTGGAGTTTAAAATTAGGTATGAATTTAAAGTAATTGAGATTGATTTTGTTAATTTGCCAGTAAAATATCTCTGAAAGTGTTTCTAAAAGAGGGTCCCCCATGAGATTTTGAACTATTGCAGCAAGTGGAAATTAAGATTTATCTCTTAAGTCACGATTTTTCAGGACAATCGGTATACATGTATATTGCATTATCTGGAGGAGAACATGGAAACTCATTCCAGTGCTCTTACCTGGACAATTCCATGGACAAAGGTGCCTGGCGGGATACAGTCCATAGTGTCACACAGAGCTGGACATGACTGAAGCGACTAAGCAGCAGCAACAGCATACTGCATTATGCTGCTTCTAAAAACTTTATCAAAATTTGGCCTCTGTCTTTAAAAGTGTAAAATATTAGACCCTGATATTTATTTGTATTTTTGTATTTTATTCTTCTAGATAATAATTTCTTAAATATAACTTAACTGATATATGTGTTTGTAACTCTGTGTAGCTCTATAGGTGTAGCTTGCCAAGCTCCTCTGCCCATGGGATTCTCTAGGCAAGAATACTGGAGTGGGTTGCTATGCCCTCCTCCAGGGGATCTTCCTGACCCAGGATGGAACCCACATCTCTTAAGTCTCCTGAATTGGTAGGTGAGTGTTGTTTACCACTAGTTCTACATGGGAAGTCCCATCTATACATACACACAAGAAAAATGTATATGTAACATATATACGTGTGTGTGTATGTCTATATTTTACATATTATATAATATACACATGTAACTATACATAATAATGAATATAAGTCTAATAGTTCATTGTAAATTATATATATACACAGCTTTTATATATACAATGTGCATGTTTTTGGTATGAAACTATTGAAAGAAAATAGTTTATTAGATTATTAGGATAATTTGTGTGTCATTATGTCATTTGCTACCTTAAACTGAACACAAAAAATGTTTATACTACTAGCTTTTTGTATTCATCCATTCAACTTGGTAAATTGCTTTAAATCATTGAAAATTTTGTTTTAAAGTGTAATGTGAAGAACATATATTTTTCACTAGTTCAAACATTACAAAATGCAAGTTTTTTAGATTCACTCATTTTAAAATACTGGGCTTATCTGTATATAAAAGCTCTTACAGAGGAAAAAGCTATGGAATGGCATTTAACCTGTATTTTGTTAAATTCAGATTTTAGGGGAGAGTAGAGTAGATTTTAGGGGAGAGTAGAAGATTAACTTTATTTGAGTTAATCATTGTTCAAACCTTCCAAATATTTTCAAGCCTCACTGTTAGACTCTGATCCAAGGGGGAAAAAAAAAAAGTCATGGGGACGGTAACTTCTCTAGCTCATCTTTCATTTTTTTCTCTATTTTTTTCACTCATTCTGTAATTCCATCTAGAAACTGATACACTCAGATAATCTTGTATAACATCTTTCTATAAGAACTTGAAATCTCCCCTTTACAAATTATTCTCTCCTTTTTTCTGCATGACTATGCTCTGTAGACATAAATGTTCATGTTTTCAACTTCAATTTTATTGAATTCTAAGTATTTTTGTCATTTCTCAACTTGCAAACCCTTATTTATAATATGTAATGGAAAACCACTGGATATTGTATTGGTACATTGATAATCACAGGTAAGAGAGAGAACTTTTTTTCTATTAAATATTCAATTATCCTATATGCTATCTTTCTTGTAGCACTATTATGTAGATATTTGACTGAAATATCAAAAACATTTCTATAGACATATATTGAAAGTGCATATAATAATGATTTGCTTCTTCAAATTTTTTCATATATTCTTTATCTTCCACATTTAATAATTCAGAAATTTCTGTCATTCTTTTCAAATATATCTCAAATCATTTTCTTGAGTCATTTCACTGTTATTAGGTTAGCTTAGTATCTTATAATTTTCACTTCAAGAATTTCAAGTCTCTCTTCTCTACTACTTCTAGTTGGCTCACAATATTGTGACTGGAGTTATATTTCTGAAACACAAATCCAATCTTATCATTATACTAATTAATAATCATCATGGTAGACAGAATAATCTAAAATCACTGAAGACAGTGACTGCAGCCATGAAATTAAGATGCTTGCTCCTTTGAAGAAAAGCTATGACCAACCTAGACAGCGAATTGAAAAGCAGAGACATTACTTTGCCAACAAAGGTCCATCTAGTCAAAGCTATGATTTTTCCAGTGGTCATGTATGGGTGTGAGGGTTGGACCATAAAGAAAGCTGAGCACCAAAGAATTGATGCTTTTGAACTTTGGTGTTGGAGAAGACTCTTGAGAGTCCCTTGGACTGCAAGATCAAACCAGTCAATCCTGAAAGAAATCAGTCCTGACTGATGCGGAAGCTGAAGCTCCAATACTTTGACAGGCTGATGCAAAAAGCCAACTCTTTGGAAAAGATCCTGATGCTGGGAAAGATTGAAGGCAGGAGAAGTGGACGATAGATGAGGAGATGGTTGGATGACATCACTGACTCAGTGTACATGAGCTTGAGAAAACTCCAGGAGATGGTGAAGGACAGGGAAGCCTGTCGTGGTGCAGTCCATGGGGTTGCAAAGGGTCAGACATGACTGAGTGACAGAATAAGAAGAAAAAGAAAGAATAAAAATCAAACCCAAAATCAGATACTCAGATATTTTGCTCTCTTTTTACAAAATAATGTTCTACATTTGCACGTTGTACGGTGAACATTTGTCCAAATGCTTGTTTACTCTTACAGATATTTTGGCCTGCCTAATCCTTCACACCCTTATTTCGTGAACAATATCTTAGAAGTACCGTTGCCTTCCTTTATCATCTATACAAAATCTGAGATATGTTACAAATAATCTTCCCTGAGATTTCAGCCTTTTTTTTTTTTTTTACAAGTAAAATGTATATGGTTCTCTTTTAAAGCAACATAAATCTGTTTTTGCCAAGGTTTCATATCCTAGGGACGCCTCAGAATTTACATGTCAGATGAGCTGATTTGTGGTGATAAATATAAACTTTATTGCTCAGAATAGAAGTGCCCAATGATGAGTACGGTATTCTATTTGTGTCCTTTTAAAGAAGCTATTAGTGTCATTAGTATCAACTACAAACCTACATGACGTGCTTCTGTGCACCAAATACTGTGATTTAGTTGAACTAGTCTGAACATTTAGATTTATTGTAGTTTAAGTTGGCAAGACATCTGGGACATTTAATTCTACTTGCATATTCATCTCCTAAATTCAAATATGAGAAGTGAATTTCACCTCTGTATGTATAATTCAACGTCTGCAGTGTCTGATTCACGAATGTCCAAAAAGACAAATTGTTCTCATCTATCAAATAGGTTTTTGGCAAGGAACTGGCAGTGAAACCGAAAGACCTGCCAAAGTTTGGACTTTGCATAACTTTGTGCCTCCTCCAGACTCTACTGTAATCTGTCACCAGGTGTCATTTTGAATGTGTTTCCTTTAGGACTAGTATGGATTCATATTGGCAGAAAAAATATAACATTTATTATTGTTATATTTTATATCCTGTTCAAATGAGTGAGAAGTCAACCAAAAGCAGTGGTTTTGAAAATACATTTTCAAAGGTGATGCTTATTAGGAGAGATATTTTGGTTCAGAGCTCAATTAGTGTGCATATTTGTTAAACAGTATTTGGCATGAGGAGATAATGGGAAGTCTTAATGATTCACCAGCTATTCAACTAATGCTGGTTAAGTGCTGGATGTTTTATATCACAAAGATAGCTTTTGTGCTTTGTCTTATGTAATATTACAACCAATCTAGACAGAATATAATATAGTTGTGAAAACCTCACTTTTCATACAAGTAAATTGAAGCATATCCTTAATTGACTATCCCAGGAAACAACTAATTGGGGACAAATCTTGACAATGATGGAATATTTCTTCCTCAACATTATATTGGGTTAGCCAAAAGGTTCATTTGAGTTTTTCTATAACATCGCATGGAAAAATCCAAACCAACTTTTTGGTCAAGCCAATAATTGGTATAGCTTTTAGTTGTACTGAGCTAAATATATTATCAGTAGCAAAGATGATATGCAGACATAAACCATATGTTTTCAGTATGCAGAACAAGTATTAATGACTCAAAAGTACTTAGACTTCTGAGTTAAAATATCACAACATGAGCATTCTGACATTTATTTACACCACCTTAAGACTCCATTTATGAAGTACCTAATTATGAATGGTAATTTCTAAGCAATATAGGTAGTAAAGAAGACAAAGCCTTTAATCTGTGAAGCTTTTAGTTTAGGGATAGCCAAGCTTTCCTAGGGCTTCCTTGATTGCTCAGATGATAAAGAATCTGCCTGCAGTGCAGGAGACTGGGGTTTGATCGCCACTCCAGTATTCTTGCCTGGAGAATTCCATGGGCAGAGGAACCTAGTGAGCTACAGTCCATGGGGTAGCAAAGAGTTGGACATGTTACGAAACACACACAAACTTTGTTAATGGAAATGTACAAAATAATTGACAGCAAAAAACAGCAGGGTGTACCGTTAATGCCAGAGTTAAGTGAAAGCAGATCAGGACTCTGCTGTTGAACAAATACTCGCTCACCTGTGTGGGGAACTCTGAATTGGAAGCCCTGGGATTTTTTCAGATTCCAGTGATTTTTTTTTTTTAATAGTACAATTTCCAATAAAGTTTTATACTTTAAGTATAGAAAGTTTGTAACACAGCAATTCCACATGCAGCCCTGTCCTTTATGATATTGTTGTTACATATTTTTACATCTACATATATTACAATCCCCATAATACAATATTATAATTTTTTCATTAGGTAGTTATTTTCTTCTTTTTGTTGTGGTAAAAAGCACATATAAAATTTATCATCTTATTTGTTTTTAAGTGTATAGTTCAGTAGTGTTACATATATGCACTCAGTTGTTTTTTCAAGGAATTAATAGACGGAAAATACCATCTTTTAAAATTATCCACATATTTACCTTTTCCTTTTCCTTTTATTTCTCCTTGTATATAGATTTCCATCTGATGTAGTTTCTCTTCTTCCAGAGTACTTCCATTGGCATGAAGCGACTAGTACATGCTCCAAGGGCATCTTCTCAGGTGAACATCATTACTCTGACTCTGAATTTGCCCATCTCTCTACATTTCAAGATGATGGTCTGCCCTATGACCTCAGTTCTCTGATGCAGCCAGGAAAAGTCATTGATTTTTCAGTTTCTTGCTTCACAACATTTCCTTATTGTGAGAATGGGAGTGATGACCTCCAAGCACGTTAAGGTATTAAAGATGAAATTGGAAATCCATGAATCTTTTTGAGATCTTTATACAAAGATGGTCACTGGAGAAAACTAAGTTAATTTACATTAGTACCCCTGAGAATTAATAAAGCTCCTGATATTTGTTGAAAACTCAGGAGCCCCTCAAATTTAAGTAATAGGCTTTGGGCTCATAGGGCAATTGAGAGTGAATATTAATATAAAAAATTGAACTATATGAGTATGAAGTGAAGTCTCTCAGTTGTGTCCGACTCTTTGTGACCCCGTGGACTGTAGCCTGCCAGGACCCTCTGTCCATGGGATTCTCCAGGCAAGAATACTGCAGTGGGTTACCATTTCCTTCTCCAGGGGATCTTCCCAACCCAGGGATCGAACCCGGGTCTCCCACATTGGAAGCAGATGCTTTAACCTCTGAGCCACCAGGGAAGCATGAGTATAATGTATCATAAATTTTGGAAATGTATGGAAATTTTGATAAATTTGGAAATTTTATCAAATTTTTTGATAAATTTATCAAAATTTATCAAAAACAATATTCGGAAAAAATTTTCACGCTTGCTTTGTATTTATTACTTAATTGAATCAAGTTCTGATTGAATACATTTGAGTTCTGATTGGATACATATGAGTATAATGTATCATAAATTTTGGAAATGTATGGAATCAGTAAGAAATCAATTTCAGTAAATGAAAAAAAAAATGTAAGTTCCTATTTATGCTTAGTTAGTTAGTTCAGTCGCTCAGTCGTGTCTGACTCTTTGCGACCCCATGAATCGCAGCACACCAGGCCTCCCTGTCCATCGCCAACTCCCGGAGTTCACCCAGACTCACGTCCATTGAGTCAGTGATGACATCCAGCCATCTCATCCTCTGTCGTCCCCTTCTCCTCCTGCCCCCAATCCCTCCCAGCATTAGAGTCTTTTCCAATGAGTCAACTCTTTGCATGAGGTGGCCAAAGTACTGGAGTTTCAGCTTTAGCATCATTCCTTCCAAAGAAATCCCAGGGCTGATCTCCTTCAGAATGGACTGGTTGGATCTCCTTGCAGTCCAAGGGACTCTCAAGAGTCTTCTCCAACACCACAGTTCAAAAGCATCAATTCTTCCGTGCTCAGCCTTCCTCACAGTCCAACTCTCACATCCATACATGACCACAGGAAAAACCATAGCCTGACTAGACGGACCTTTGTTGGCAAAATAATGTCTCTGCTTTTAAATATGCTATCTAGGTTCACATCATTTAAAATTAAGATAAAAATGTGAACATATACAGAAAAGGAAAGTATAAAAAAGTTTCAAATTTGACATTATTACACAGTTTATATTTTGAAAATTATTGTTTTTATCAAAAACAATATTTGAAAAAATTTTTCACAGCTTGTTTTGTATTTATTACTTAATTGAATCAAGTTCTGATTGAAAAACAAGGGAAATTCTTTGGATCATTCAATTATGATCTTTATTATTTCTTTATAAATTCACACCTAATTTTAATTA
Source organism: Bos mutus (assembly GCF_027580195.1). NCBI lineage: Eukaryota > Metazoa > Chordata > Mammalia > Artiodactyla > Bovidae > Bos > Bos mutus. Next base: position 11,839,754 of record NC_091640.1, on the reverse strand, counting down.
CCATTTTTAAAAAATGTATTAGAAACATGTATGATGCCTTCTAGGTTTCAATGTGAAATAATACTTTCCCGTCTTATTTCTGTTCTGTGTGTTCCTGGTTCTTAAGTAATCTGTGGAACTGCAGCCAGAATGTGAACATCATATATTACTAGAACGACTTCCAAGAAAATATTGTATAAACATTTAATTTCCTAATGACACAATTCCTTCTTATTTAAAGCCATAATAAGAATCTACTTCAGGTTCAAGTGAGTCCCCAGTCTGAACATACAGCTGCTCATTATTATTGAACCAATAAATAGATTTTGATAGAAATTTTTCCTTTTCAGTTCTCTTTGAAAATTATTTTAGATATTTGTCAATTTGGGGCATTTGAATTTCAATATCTGTATAAAGGTATAGACTGATTTGGACTTATATTTTTAAATACATTAGGTTGTACTTTTATCACTGAAGTCTAGTATTACTTCTAAGCTTTTTTAACAAGTAAGTAAAACAATTTTGTAGGCTGATACCTATCCAATTAGTCATTACCCAATTAAAATTAATGCATTCATCTATTAAAGTAACCAACACACTAATTGAGATAAATTAGACTATAAGCTAAACTATTTATGAAAAGCATCAGCTAATAATTTATAATTCAGTTCCTGACAAAGAATGGATCCTTTGTTTTCAAGGGAAGTATCTTTTAAATTATTATTAAATTCAGACTTATAAAATTAATTAAACTAATACAGATCATTTCTTTCACAAGGTTTTTTTTTAATTCCTTTTAAACAAATTAGCTAATAAAATTCCTAATCATAATTCCTCTTAAGGTCATCAACAATTTAATAATAATCAAATATAAAGGAATAAAATATTCCTTCCAGAGAGAAAGATGCTACAAAGAGAATTTTTTAATTTTATTTATTTGGAGGAAAATTCCTTTACAATGCTGTGTTGTTTTCTGCCACACAACAATGCAAATCAGCCATAATTATACATGTATCACCTCCCTTTGAGCTTCTCTCCTCTCCCTCAAACCCTCTGCTCTAGGTCATCACTGAGCACCAGGTTGGGCTCCCTGTGTTACATAGGAGCTTCTCACCAGCTACTTAGTTTACACATGGTAGTGTATTTATGTCAATGCTACTTTCTCTGTTAATCTCACGGTTTAATTCCCCCACTGTGTCCACAAGTCCGTTCTCCATATCTGCATCTCTATTCCTTCTCTGCAAATAGGTTCATCAATAACATTTGTTCTAGATTCCATATATACATGTTGATATACTGTATTTGTTTTTCTCTTTCTAACTTAACTCACTCTATGTAACAGGCTGTAGTTTCATCCACCTCACTGGAACTAACTCAAATTCATTATTTTTTATTACTGAGTAATATTCCATTGTGCATATGTACCTAGGACGTGGAAGCAACTGAGATGTCCATGAGCAGATAAATGGATAAAGAAGATGTGGCACATATAAACAAAGAGAACTGACTTACAACATTAATGGCTGAGAGATTCCCATTTAACTTCAATCAAGGTACCTGTGGAAATCATAAAAAGCAATGCAGAATTTTGTCAAGAAATCACCAGCAGGAATATGTGAATGGATGTATTCTGTTATCCTTCAGGATAGTAAGCTCATTTTCAAATGATGCCAGACACTAGTCTATATTCCTGGAAGTTATCATTGAGACATACATTCTGGTTATCTTCTGATTGATTTTTAGGCACTAGTAAATTCTGAAAGAGATGGGAATACCAGACCACCTGACCTGCCTCTTGAGAAACCTGTATACAGGTCAGGAAGCAACAGTTAGAACTGGACATGGAACAACAGACTGGTTCCAAATAGGAAAAGGAGTACATCAAGGCTGTATATTGTCACCCTACTTATTTAACTTCTATGCAGAGTACATCATGAGAAACACTGGGCTGGAGGAAGCCCAAGCTGGAATCAAGATTGCCGGGAGAAATATCGATAACCTCAGATATGCAGATGACACCACCCTTATGGCAGAAAGTGAAGAGCTAAAGAGTCTCTTGATGAGAGTGAAAGAGGAGAGTGAAAAATTTGGCTTATAGCTCAACATTCAGAAAACTAAGAACATGACATCCAGTCCCATCACTTCATGTGAAATAGATGGGGAAAAAGTGGAAACAGTGTCAGACTTTATTTTTGGGGGCTCCAAAATCACTGCAGATGGTGATTGCAGCCATGAAATTAAAAGACACTTACGCCTTGGATGGAGAAGGAAATGGCAACCCACTCCAGTATTCATGCCTGGAAGATCCCATGGACCGAGGAGCCTGGTGGGCTACAATCCATGGGGTCGCGAAGAGTCAGACACAACTGAGAGACTTCTGTGTGTGTGTGTGTGTGTACTCATTGGAAGGAAAGTTATGACCAACCCTGATAGCATATTGAAAAGCAGAGACATTACTTTGCCAACAAAGGTCCCCCAGGTTAAGGCTATGGTTTTTCCAGTAGTCATGTACTGATGTGAGAGTTGGACTATAAAGAAAGCTGAGTGCCGAAGAATTGATGCTTTTGAACTGTGGTGTTGGAGAAGACTCTTGAGAGTCCCTTGGACTGCAAGGAGATCCAACCAGTCCATCCTAAAGGAGATCAGTCCTGGGTGTTCATTGGTGGGACTGATGTTGAAGCTGAAACTCCAATATTTTGGCCATCTGATGCGAAGAGCAGACTCATTTCAGAAGACCCTGAACTTGGGAAAGATTGAGAGCAGGAAGAGAAGGGGACAACAGAGGATGAGATGATTGGATGGCATCACCAACTCAATGGACATGGGTTTGGGTGGACTCTGGAAGTTGATGATGGACAGGGAGGCCTGGCGTGCTGCAGTTTATGAGGTCTCAAAGAGTCGGACATGACTGAGTGACTGAATTGAACTGAAATTTTCTATGAAGTTCAAAATCATGAAGATATCCTTAGCAGTGTAGGTGACAATTCATAATCCCAAATATGGCTTAATGCCAATCCTCATCTCTAGTGCCAAGAGCTCTTTTATGCCCATCATTCCTAGTAGGATATTGCTACATGATCCTAGTCAAATTCCTTCCCCCCTTAACAATGAAGAATCAAGAGCATTGAAATCCTATTTCTGAGCTGGTGCGCATGGGCCACGATGCTGCTAGGTTTAGTTCCTGTAATGGAAGAGGACTGAAGGAACTCTCCAGTAGCACTAGAAGGTTCCTCCAACCTGTTAGGGAGTGAGTTTAATCTACAAGGTTAGGAACATGGGATGTTGACTCTTGCTCTGCTTGCTGCTGCTGCTGCTGCTAAGTCGCTTCAGTCGTGTCCGACTCTGTGCGACCCGATAGACAGCAGGCCACCAGGCTCCGCTGTCCCTGGGATTCTCCAGGCAAGAACACTGGAGTGGGTTGCCATTTCCTTCTCCAATGCATGAAAGTGAAAAGTGAAAGTGAAGTGGTTCAGTCATGTCCGACTCACAGTGACCCCATGAACCACAGCCCACCAGGCTCCTCTGTCCATGGGATTTTCCAGGCAAGAGTACTGGAGTTGGGTGTCATTGCCTTCTTCGCTTACAGAATGGTTAAGCTAGTATGCAGATATAGGTTTTAGCCTTGCTGCTGCTGCTAAGTCGCTTCAGTCATGTCCGACTCTGTGCAACCCCAGAGACGGTAGCCCACCAGGCTCCTTAGCCTTAGCCTTAGCCAAAAGACCCAAGAGCTGGTATGCTGTGTTCGTGCTGACACCACAACCTAGAAAAGTTTGGTCTTGCCTTTTCAGGAATCTTTAATCATTTCACACCCTTTACTCTGAATATAAAATAACATGATCCAGAAAACAGCAGCTTTGACATTTGGACACAATTGACAGTAGCTTGAGTGGGTAGGTGTGCATATGTCAGAGGGGTTAATTTACATGAATTACTCTAGGAGAGCAATCCTATCTTATTATTTGGTTTTAGGACAAGTTAAGGTTCAAGGCTCTGAAAGTGCATCCTATATAGCAAAGGATGGAGTGCTTATATATAGGAGAAGAGGATATAAGTAAGAATTATTTGACCTTAAAATATAACATTAGGAAGTCCAATAAGACATGAGTCTTCCTGGATCCTAAACACAAATCAAGATTCTGCCTAAGACCTTGCTACTTAAATTATGATCTGTGGGTCGGTAGCAATCTTAGCATCTTCCTTAAAGCTTGGTAGAAAGACATAATCTCATCAACCAGAATTCAGTTTAAAAATATGCTGAGGTGATTCATATCCATATTAAGATTAGAGAAATTAAAAATTATCCCTCAAATTATGTTCAGTGATAAAACTTTTGTCTGAGTGACAGTCTATGCCAGGTTTCCTAAAGCTATTCTTGGGGGGGAAGGGGGTCTCACTTGTGTTTAGATTCTGGAAGATTGGTGTTGTGTCAGTATATAGCCCAGCATTAGCAGGGATAGTTTGAGTTCAACTAGAGAAGATGTGGTCCTTTTGTTACCATTATGCTAAGTAGATGTTATGTGTGCTTATTAAGTCACTTCAGTTGTGTCCGACTCTTGTGACCCCATGGACTGTACCCTGCCAGGCCCCTCTGTCCATGGGATTCTCCAGGCAAGAATACTGGAGTAGGTTGCCATACCCTTGTCCAGGGGATCTTCCCAACCCAGGGATGGAACCCACATTCCTTATGTTCCCTGCATTGGCAGGCAGGATCTTGACCACTAGTGCCACATGGGAAGCCCAAGTAGACGTTATGAACAATGACAGAGACTAACGTCGACTGGATTACTCTTTTAACACTCTCCAGTTGCACTGACAATCAAACTTAACTATTCTCAACCACATAATAAATATCTACTTGCTGTTCATCAGTTCCACGGATAGGTCCAATACCATTCTCATATGCTTTCTGCCTCAACTTTTAGAAAGATGGATTAAGTGTAGCATCTACTTGGGATGTGCACAAGTCCATAATTCACAATACAGGCTTTCTTTGTGTCATAATGATGATTGATGTGATTGAGAAATTATTGAATTATTGATGAAATTTGATTTAATATGTGTGTGCATGTGTGCACATGTGTAAACCCTAAATGAGTTACTGGACATGACACTAAGTAGAGTCACTTTTAATCCCGTCCATTACATTATTCTGATCAAGATTATATAATTAATCAGTTGAACAATTGTAACTGTTCTCGATCTTTTCCTTTATCTAAGTACTTTAATGCTAAGTGTTTTATGCACATTTCCTTATTTAATTCTATAAACAACCCTCAAGTAAGGTATTATAATAATAACTTTTATATAAGTGAGCATAAAGAAGTGAAATACTTCTCTAAAGTTATACAGCTAAAGAGTGGTGGATGAAGACTAGAATTCAAGGCTTATTCAAAAGACCATGGTCTTAAACACCAAAAAAATAACAGATCTTAATACAGTTTGAGAAGTTGTTTTTCCCTGGTGGCTCAGATTGTTAAGAATCGGCCTGCAATGCAGGAGACCCAGATTCAATCCCTGAGTCGGGAAGATGCCCTAGAGGAGGAAATGGCAAGCCACTCCAGTATTCTTAACTGCATAATCCCCATGGATAGAGGAGACTGATGGGCTTCAGTCCATGTGGTTGCAAAGAGTCAGATACAGCTGGGTGATTAACACTTTGATATTACACTAGGTTCTGGACTGAGATTTGTGTGCAGCAAATATCTTGGTGAGTGACTTTAGGGAAGACATTTGTGAAGGTGTGAGGGCTTTAGAATGGGGCAGAAGGTAACAAACAGTGCAGTCATCCTGCAGCATCCATAGGGACAGTGGTTCCAGGATCCTCTGTGGACACCCGAATCCTCAGATGCTCAAGCCCTTAAATAGAATGGCATAGTACACTTGGCTCCCTATAACGGTGGGTACCCTATCCACAGACAGAACCAACCACATCCTTGTCCACACGTGTGCTTTTCTTTTTCATAGCCATCCTAAGAGGTGTGAGGTGATATCTCATTGTGGTTTTGATTTGTACTTCTCTGAAGATTGGTTATATTAAGCATGATTTCACACAAGCTATTAGTCAGTTGTGTGCCTTCTTTGGAAAAATGTCTATTCATGTTTTTTTCCCATTTTTAATTGGGTTATTTGATTTCTTTGTCATCAAGTTTGACGAGTTTATATATATATATATATATATATATATCAGATAGTAATCCCTTGTCAAGAAAGCTAAGTGCCAAAGAACTGATGCTTTTGAACTGTGGTGTTGGAGAAGACTCTTGGGATTCCCTTGGACTGCAAGGAGATCCAACCAGTCCATCCTAAAGGAGATCAGTCCTAGGTATTCATTGGAAAGACTGATGTTGAAGCTGAAACTCCAATACTTTGGCCACCTGATGCAAAGAGCTGACTCATTTGAAAAGACTGTGATGCTGGGAAAGATTGAGGCCAGGAGGAGAAGGGGATGACAGAGGATGAGATGGTTGAATGGCATCATTGACTCAATGGACATGGATTTGCGTAGATTCTGGGAGTTGATGATGGACAGGGAGGCCTGGCATGGTGCGGTTCATGGGGTTGCAAAGAGTCGGACACGACTGAGCTACTGAACTGAACTGAACTGAATCCCTTGTCAGATACAATTTGTGATATTTTCTCCCATTCTGTACGTTGCCTTTTCAATGTATTCTTTCATTGGCTGTGCAGAAGCTCTTTAGTTTGATGCAAAGCTCTTTGCTTTGTTTATTTACATAAATTTTCAATGGAAAACAAAAACAAAAACAAACTCTTACTTATTCTAAGAAGTGGATTAATCCACCTTAATTCAGTTGTTTTTGATTGGTTCAGTTACACATGCAGAAGGGAAAGATTCACATACTGTAACCAAGGCCTTCAGGGCTCAGAGCGGGAGCAGATTATTTTAAAGGGAGTTGTAGAAGTGGGCAGATCAATGTCTCTGCTAGACTGGTCAGTCTAGATATTTGGTATCCTCTGCTTTGGCTTTAAGCCTCTAAAACAATTTAAAATTAAGATGCATTTTTGATTCTTTATTAACTTTGGTGTCAGTATACTATTTTTGGTTAAGTATGACACCACCCTTATGGCAGAAAGTGAAGAGGAACTCAAAAGCCTCTTGATGAAAGTGAAAGTGGAGAGTGAAAAAGTTGGCTTAAAACTCAACATTCAGAAAATGAAGATCATGGCATTCGGGCCCATCACTTCATGGGAAATAGATGGGGAAGCAGTGGAAACAGTGTCAGACTTTATTTTTCTGGGCTCCAAATGGTGACTGGGCTACAGGTGGTGACTGCAGCCATGAAATTAAAAGATGCTTATTCCTTGGAAGGAAAGTTATGACCAACCTAGATAGCATATTCAAAAGCAGAGACATTACTTTGCCAACAAAGGTTCGTCTAGTCAAGGCTATGGTTTTTCCAGTGGTCATGTATGGATGTGAGAGTTGGACTGTGAAGAAGGCTGAGCGCCAAAGAATTGATGCTTTTGAACTGTGGTGTTGGAGAAGACTCTTGAGAGTCCCTTGGACTGCAAGGAGATCCAACCAGTCCATTCTGAAGGAGATCAGCCCTGGGATTTCTTTGGAAGGAATGGTGCTAAAGCTGAAACTCCAGTATTTTGGCCGCCTCATGTGAAGAGTTGACTCATTAGAAAAGACTCTGATTCTGGGAGGGATTGGGGGCAGGAGGAGAAGGGAACGACAGAGGATGAGATGGCTGGATGTCATCACTGACTCAATGGACGTGAGTCTGAGTGAACTCCGGGAGTTGGTGATGGACAGGGAGGCCTGGCGTACTGTGATTCATGGGGTCGCAAAGAGTCGGACAGGACTAAGCAACTGATCTGATCTGATCTGAACATTGTTTCAGCAGGAGAATTCTAAAACTTGAAAACTTGATGAGTTGCATATTTTAGGGTAGAGGGTAAGTAGCTCAACACTGAAAGGTCCACTCCAATATTGCATTTAGGTTTAGATATGGTCATAGGTAGGCCACAAATCTGTACGCTGTGCTTGCAGAATTTGTGTGTGGGAGTGCGTGCTAAATTGCTCAATCATGTTCAATGCTTTGCAACCCTGTGAACTGTAGCCCACCAGGCTCCCCTGTCCACGGAATTTCCAGGTAAGCATACTGGGGTGTGTTGCCATTTTCTTCTCCAGAGAATATTCCACACTCAGGGATCAAATATGCATTCCCTGCATTGACAGGCAGATTCTTTACCACAGAGCCACTGGGAAGCCCTTGCAGAATTTAGAGACTTTTAATTTAATGGTGATAACCTAAATTGCAATCAGCTATGTTTTAAGAAAGAGATCCACAGATTAACATTGTTTTGGCAAACTAAATAATTGCAGAAATGTATTTTAAAATTTTATAATCATTCAGATTTTCAACAGCTTTTGCTTTGTTACTGTTTTCTTTTGTACAGTGAGGCATTAGATTCTATTTATGGAGAAAGCTTGAAAATATTTTTTTTTCAGTATTGTAAGTGAGAGAAATGAAAATTGATGTACTCAAACAAGGCAGTTAAAAATATAAAATCAACTCACAGTGAAGTTACTCTATATCTTAATAAATATTAAAAACATCTTCAACTATCATTGATATCATATAACTATGATATTAATTTATCATAGATAAATTATCAGAAGTTATCTAAACAGAAAATTAACTGTAGCTGCATTCAAATCCTTTATATTATTATATTGAATATTAGCTGATATTCTAACTAAAAGGGGTAATTAGTTTATTTAGACATTCTCACATTGACCTATCTTTACAAAATAATACCAATACCACACAAAGAAACAAGCAAACCCTGCTATCTTGCAGCCAGTATTTATGCTTTTACAGTCAGTATTCCCAGTATTTTGACTATGTACCCTTTGCTGGTTCTTTACTTGCTGCACTCTGCTTCAGCCATAAAACAAAAGATAATGTATTCTGTCAACAGAATGAAATAATGCTACTAGGTAATAGAGTCTGAAATGTTTACAAACCTATAAATGAAGATAGCACCATTATTATGAATGAATATAATCAAATGCTTTCATGATAATTGCTACATACATGCATAGCATAACCTAGCTATTTTTAGTTTCTTAGTTGCAGATTTTATAATCAAGGAGAAACCATCCGTGCTTACAAGCAATAATTTTCATATTACAAAGGATGTTCTTTTACTTTCTTTTCATGTCAACATTAAGGCAATTATAACAGGTTCCTATGGTTCCTTACAAAATCAACCAGATTTTGTATCATAACATATATAAATTCAGTTCAGTTCAGTCACTCAGTCGTGTCCGACTCTTTGTGACCCCATGAATCACAGCACGCCAGGCCTCCCTGTCCACCACCAACTCCCGGAGTTCACCCAGACTCGCGTCCATCCAGTCAGTGATGCCATCCAGCCATCTCATCCTCTGGCGTCCCTTCCTCCTCCTGCCCCCAATCCCTCCCAGCATCAGAGTCTTTTCCAATGAGTCAACTCTTCACATGAGGCGGCCAAAGTACTGGAGTTTCAGCTTTAGCATCATTCCTTCCAAAGAAATCGCAGGGCTGGTCTCCTTCAGAATGGACTGGTTGGATCTCCTTGCAGTCCAAGGGACTCTCAAGAGTCTTCTCCAACACCACAGTTCAAAAGCATCAATTCTTCGGCACTCAGCTTTCTTCACAGTCCAACTCTCACATCCATACATGACCACGGGAAAAACCATAGCCTTGAATAGATGGACCTTTTTGGCAAAGTAATATCTCTGCTTTTCAAAATGCTATCTAGGTTGGTCATAACTTTCCTTCCAAGGAGTAAGCGTCTTTTAATTTCATGGCTGCAGTCACCATCTGCAGTGATTTTGGAGGCCAGAAAAATAAAGTCTGACACTGTTTCCCCATCTATTTCCCATGAAGTGATGGGACCAGATGCCATGATCTTCATTTTCTGAATGTTGAGTTTTAAGCCAACTTTTCACTCTCCTCTTTCACTCTCATCAAGAGGCTTTTGAGTTCCTCTTCACTTTCTGCCATAAGGGTGGTGTCATCTGCATATCTGAGGTTATTGATATTTCTCCCGGCAATCTTGATTCCAGTTTGTGCTTCTTCCAGCCTAGCATTTCTCATGATGTACTCGGCATATAAGTTAAATAAGCAGGGTGACAATATACAGCCTTGATGTAATCCTTTTCCTATTTGGAACCAGCCTAGTTTTCCATGTCCAGTTCTAACTGTTGCTTCCTGACCTGCATACAAATTTCTCAAGAGGCAGGTCAAGTGGTCTGGTATTCCCATCTCTTTCAGAATTGTCCACAGTTTATTATGATCCACACAGTCAAAGGCTTTGGCATAGTCAATAAAGCAGAAATAGATGTTTTTTTGGAACTCTTTTGCTTTTTCCATGATCCAGCGGATGTTGGCAATTTGATCTCTGGTTTTCTGCCTTTTCTAAAACCAGCTTGAACATCAGGAAGTTCACGGTTCACCAATTGCTGAAGCCTGGCTTGGAGAATTTTGAGCATTACTTTCTAGCATGTGAGATGAGTGCAATTGTGTGGTAGTTTGAGCATTCTTTGGCATTGCCTTTCTTTGGGATTGGAATGAAAACACATTTTCCAGTCCTGTGGCCACTGCCGAGTTCTCCAAATTTGCTGGCGTATTGAGTGCAGCACTTTTACAGCATCATCTTTCAGGATTTGGAATAGCTCCACTGGAATTCCATCACCTCCACTAGCTTTGTTCGTAGTGATGCTTTCTAAGGCCCACTTGACTTCACATTCCAGGATGTCTGGCTGTAGGTCAGTGATCACATCATCGTGATTATCTGGGTCTTGAAGGTCTTTTTTGTACAGTTCGTCTGTGTATTCTTGTCACCTCTTCTTAATATCTTCTGCTTCTGTTATGTCCATACCGTTTCTGTCCTTTTTCGAGCCCATCTTTGCATGAAATGTTCCCTTGGTATCTCTAATTTTCTTGAAGAGATCTCTAGTCTTTCCGATTCTGTTGTTTTCCTCTATTTCTTTGCATTGATCACTGAGGAAGGCTTTCTTATCTCTTCTTGCAATTCTTTGAAACTCTGCATTCAGATGCTTATATCTTTCCTTTTCTCCTTTGCTTTTCACTTCTCTTCTTTTCACAGCTATTTGTTAATTTATATCTAAATTAACCATCTTGAAAAGTAGACTAACTGTTTATAGAAACTACTCAATCAACATATCAAGTCAGGTAGGATCCTTACTAATTATATGCAATGCAGGCATGCTGAGTGCTAAGTCGCTTCATTGTGTTGAACTCAGTGTGACCCCTTGGATTGTAGCCTGCTAGCCTGGGGATTCTCCAGGCAAGAATACTGGAGAGGATTGCCATGCCCTCCTCCAGGGGAATCTTTCGAACCCAGGGATTGAACTTGTGTCTCCTATGTCACCTGCATTGGCAGGAGAGTTCTTACCACTAGCAACACCTGAAAAGCCCAATCACATGCCATGATCTTGGACAAATTCCCCAATATCTTATAAAATGTGTGAAACAGTAAGTTGTGCTGTAGGGAAGGGAATCTTACAAGGCTGGGTCAGCTAGAAGAGATGAGAAGCTTTGAGCTTTGATTCTGCTATGATGTCAGTGTGAGACCCCATTAAGGTCTGCCTTCAGGAAAGGACTCCTTTCCCCAGGGTGGGGAGTGAGTTCAACTTTCAGTACTCAGCAGCTGTGGAAATTGGAGACTGCATGAATTGAAGATGAGCTGGCTTACTGGAAAAGACCATGATACTGGGAAAGATTGAGGGCAGGAGAAGAGGGCAGCAGAGGATGAGATGGTTGAATGGCATCATCAACTCAATGGACATGAGTTTGAGCAACCTCTGGGAGATAGTGAAGGACAGGGAAGCCAGACATTCTGCAGGTCATGGGGTTACAAAGAGTTGGACGCAAATTAGCAACTGAACCACAACAGCAATAAATTGTAGAGGCACCTTTGCCTGGTGTAGTATCCTTACTGCAACTGTTGACATCCAGTCACTAGAACAGGAGTGATCCGGGTGCCAGATAGTCACAGGAATTACCTGGGAGACCTTGGCAACTGTGAAATATTGCCACTCCCATCCACAGAGAGGGCAGAGCTTGGGTGCTGCTCCAACATCCAGATATAGATGTATACTTGGGTCCCCAGAGCTGGTTGTTTAGTCATTCCACAGTAAACAGTCTGGATCATTTTCAGATATTCCTTAGTGCAATACAGTTTTTTAATTGAAGCAGTATGTTTGTCCACTGAAAAAATTATAAACAAATAATCAAGCCAGACATAAATAAACACATAAAGAATTTCAGGTTCACAAATTTAATCATGGATAGGCAGATAGATTGACACATACATAGAAGTCTTTGTTGAAAACCTAAGAATGAAAAGGAAATGATAGTAAAAGTACAATAAATTTTTGGAATTATTTTAATAACAATAATCATTTTGCATATCTTTCCTTATGTGAATATGTGTGACTTAACTTGGATTGCATGGTACATTATTACATATATCATTTCTAAACTCCCTTTTCTAAAGGTATGGTTCTCCAAACATTTAGTTTGGTCTTCCCTTGATAGTGGGTGGAAACATAAGTTAAATGACATTTTTTTTTTTAATGTAACTTCATTGGGGAGAGGGGAGTAATGGCATTATATCAAAATAAGTGACCTGGGCTCTTCGGCTGTGGTCTTTATGGAAAGTTCTCACAGCATTTTTTGACCTTAAGCAGTAGGGATTTACGAGTCCTTGGTCTCTACTTGGCTACTCCATAAGGCACTTCCTTTCATGTCGAGTAGCAAATAGTAAACACAACCTCAAAGGAAAGAAATAAAGCTTTATACTGTGACATACACATTGGATTTTTTTGCACTAAATATGCATAAAGAAGAGAATTATTATGCATGGCATTATTTTCAAAACAGAAAACTCATATAATATCTATTGGGGTATTCTTTAGTCTTGTTCTAAAAGAAAATGCTCCTCTCTTTCTTTCTTTTTTTAAGTATTAACAAGGGAAATGATTTCTGACTGTCTTGTTACTATAGGAAACTGAATTTTCAGCAGGAGAGAAATAGGATTGCTTTCATTACTTTAATTGTATGACAGTTTTCCCAATGCAGAAAAGAATTGACTTCCAAGGCTTAAAAAGCACTCCTACAGAGCACTCCTGTGTAATGAAAACTCCTTGTCACATTGCAAATGCATATGATATTGTCCTACCTTTCAGAAAGGTGTGAAACTTTATGCAGCTGTTTCACATAAAGTATTGTGATGCTGGGTAATTTAACTTTTGAGATATTTTATCCATAAAAAAAGTGTTTTTTGAGACAGAGTTATAGATAAGCCAACTGTATTCACTCATATTTACTGTTTGCTTTTGCGGAATGCAAAAATGATTTGCCCAACTGTGTAATGAATTTTATTCCAAGTTTTCCCTAAACTGTCTGCACTTACCTTTAATGGGATAGATGACTTATATAAAATCTGCCATTTATGTGCAACAAGGTAAAATGCTAGCAATGAAATTGGTCTGATTTTGCTACAAGGAAAATATTTAGTTGGGGGCAGGTATCTGTTGTATGTTTGTAACCTCACTTTTCTTTTTTAGGTGTTGTTTTTATTAACATGCAGTAGTAGTGAAAGGCTAAATTTTAAACATTCATCATCTAAGCATTGCATTTATTGATTTTCTTGTATAAAGCACTTTGCATACTTAGTGATATATCTAAAAAGCCAAGAAAAAGGAAAGGTTGTAACTGTTCACTGATTATGAATCTCCCATGAGAGTTTAAAAAAACCCTGTAACAGTTCATTAATAGGAGAACACTCATTTAACATGCTTTATATTCATCATCTGTGGCTTAAAGAGATGAAGAATTTTGTGCATGCTAACACATTCATGCCTTTACTTACTGAAGAGCCTCCATGTCTATTTCATATTTATACACACACTGCCATTCTCAAACAAGGTAACTTTATTTTAGGTGACAATGATTTCCTGATATTTTAATTTTCCATAACATAGTTAGATACTGTGAGTAACTGTACCTTTTACTTTATTATATTGCCAGCTGAAGCAGTAACATAGCAATCTAAATGTGTAAACAAAAGCTTTTTTCTTGCAAATGGATTTACATGAATATATGACTAAGCTTCGTGAAAACAGATTCCCATTTAGCTTTGAAAATTCATTTAATTACTGTACATAATGGATCACAGTAGAATTAAGTTTAAGTATTGATTAGTGATTGATAGGTATTAGGGCTAAAAACTACAAAAAAGTTAGTTTCTACTAACAAAAAAGTTGTTAACTAGCTGCATCCAATATGATTATCATCTTTTAACACACTGTTAAAGAAAAAAAAATCAGTTTAATGTTCTCAAATCATGCAAAGTATACTTTTTGAGTGTATTTCTCAAATGTTACTTGGAATCTATATAAATAAGGTTAAACCATGGAAGTTCATATATTCTAAAGTTCACAAACTCAGGTTGACAATAGGAAACTAATGTTTATCAACGTAGTAGGAGTAGCTGAGAATGAAACATCCTCAGGTTGTAATTTTCGATCAGTCATATTTTCTTTGACTTGGGGCAAATGAACTTCCTTTATTTTGTCTCGGCTTTATACTTTGTAAAATGGTAAAATACTTCTCTATTTCATATAGTTCTAGATTTTAGTATAGGCACTCTGAAGGCAGAAATGCTGCCTAAATGGAAGAAATAGCAGTCTTAATAAAAACCATAAATGCAATAAGCACACAACTGAAAAATAAAAGTCTAGTGCATTACTCAGAGAAGGCGATGGCCCCCACTTCAGTACTCTCGCCTGGAAAATCCCATGGATGGAGGAGCCTGGTGGGCTGTAGTCCATGGGGTTGCTGAGAGTCAGATGCGACTGAGCAACTTCACTTTCACTTTCATGCACTGGAGAAGGAAATGGCAACCCACTCCAGTGTTCTCGCTTGAAGAATCCCAGGGACCGGGGAGCCTGGTGGGCTGCTGTCTATGGGGTCACGCAGAGTTGGACACGACTAAAGCAACTTAGCAGCAGTAGTAGCAGTGCATTACTTGTGTGAAATGTGAAACCAAGCTAATTTAAATTCTGTCCATCTTTTCTATTGGACATTGCAACATGCATAAAAATGTCAAGGCACTAATTTACATTCTATACATTCTCTGAAAATGTCAGTGTCCAGTGCTATGCCGCTTACCCAGCAGCTTCTTTTCCAGAAACTTCATTTCTCTGTAACAGAGTTAAATGTGAGAAAAGATGTGATCACCTAAAATAGCTCTTGTTAGGCCTATAGAGCTACACTATTGTTTCTGTCTTTACTCAGAATCTTAATGACTAGAGATAGGTTATCATATCATTGTTTGCAGTCTTGGCTATTATATGCACAATCCATAGCAAGTAAGAAACAGTTGGGCACAAAGAGTTTGAGAATGATGACACCTGGGAAAGCTCAACTCAGGGATAGCAACAATGTTAATTTGACAGTCAGGTATCAAAAAATATGACAGAAAAGTTATGTAAAAAATTGAAGCTCAGGTTGACCCTGAAACTACAACAAATCAAAAAAAAAGGGGGGGGGAAACCATCTTTGATGTCCTCTGATTACACTGTTTATTTATTTTTGTTGTTTTTTTAAATATAAATTTATTTATTTAATTGGAGGCTAATTACTTTATAATATTGTATTGGTTTGGCCATACATCAACCAGTCCATTCTAAAGGAGATCAGCCCTGGGATTTCTTTGGAAGGAATGATGCTAAAGCTGAAACTCCAGTACTTTGGCCACCGCATGTGAAGAGTTGACTCATTGGAAAAGACTCTGATGCTGGGAGGGATTGGGGGCAGGAGGAGAAGGGGATGACAGAGGATGAGATGCCTGGACGGCATGGCATCACTGACTCGATGGACGTGAGTCTGGGTGAACTCTGGGAGATGGTGATGGACAGGGAGTCCTGGCGTGCTGTGATTCATGGGGTCACAAAGAGTCGGACACGACTAAGTGACTGAACTGAACTGAACATGAATCCACCACGGGTGTACACGTGTTCCCTATCCTGAACCCCCACCCGCCTCTCTCCCCATCTCATCCCTCTGGGTCATCCCAGTGCACTAGCCCCGAGCATCCCATATCTTGCATGGAACCTGGACTAGCGATTTGTTTCACAGATGATATTATACATGTTTCAATGTCATTCTCCCAAATCATCACACCCTGGCCCTCTCCCACAGAGTCCAAAAGACTCTGTGTCTCTTTTGCTGTCTTGTATACAGGGTTATCGTTAGGATCTTTCTAAATTCCATATATATGCGTTCAATTCAGTTCAGTTCAATCGCTCAGTCATGTCCAACTCTTTGCGACCCCAAGAATCGCAGCACGCCAGGCCTCCCTGTCCATCACCAACTCCCGGAGTTCACTCAGATTCACGTCCATCGAGTCGGTGATGCCATCCAGCCATCTCATCCTCTATCATCCCCATCTCCTCCTGCCCCCAATCCCTCCCAGCATCAGAGTCTTTTCCAATGAGTCAACCCTTGGCATGAGGTGGCCAAAGTACTGGAGTTTCAACTTTAGCATCAGTACTTCCAAAGAAACCCCAGGGCTGATCTCCTTCAGAATGGACTGGTTGGATCTCTTTGCAGTCCAAGGGACTCTCAAGAGTCTTCTCCAACACCACATTCCAAAAGCATCAATTTTTCCACACTCAGCTTTCTTTACAATCCAACTCTCACATCCATACATGACCACAGGAAAAACCATAGTCACTGTATTACTGTTTTCCTTTCTGGCTTACTTCACTCTGTATAATAGGCTCCAGTTTCATCCACCTCATTAGAACTGATTCAAATGTATTATTTTTAATGGCTGAGTAATACTCTATTGTGTATATGTACCACAGCTTTCTTATCCATTCGTCTGTTGATGGACATCTAGGTTGCTTCCATGTCCTGGCTGTTATAAACAGTGCTGTGATAAACATTGGGGTACACGTGTCTCTTTCAATTCTGGTTTCCTCTGTGTGTGCCCAGCAGTGGGGTTGCTGGGTCATACACCATGACCAAGTGGGCTTTATCCCAGGGGTGCAATGATTTTTTGATATCCACCAATCAATCAATGTAATACACCACATTAACAAATTGAAAAATAAAAACCATATGATTATCTCAATAGATGCAGAGAAAGCCTCTGACAAAATTCAACACCCATTTATAATAAAAACTCTCCAGAAAGCAGGAATAGAAGGAACATACCTCAACATAATAAAAGCTATATATGACAAACCCACAGCAAACATTATCCTCAATGGTGAAAAATTGAAAATATTTGCCCTAAAGTCAGGAACAAGACAAGGGTGCCCACTTTCACCACTACTATCAAACACAGTTTTGGAAGTTTTGGCCACAGCAATCAGAGCAGAAAAAGAAATAAAAGGAATCCAAATTGGAAAAGAAGTAAACCTCTCATTGTTTGCAGATGACATGATTCTCTATATAGAAAACCCTAAAGACCCCACCAGAAAATTACTAGAGCTAATCAATGAATATAGTAAAGCTGCAGGATATAAAATCAACACACAGAAATCCCTTGCATTCCTATACACTAATGATGAGAAAACAGAAAGAGAAATTAAGGAAACAATTCCATTCACCATTGCAACGGAAAGAATAAAATACTTAGGAATATACCTACCTAAAGAAACAAAATAACTATATATAGAAAACTATAAAACACTGGTGAAAGAAATCAGAAAGGACACTAATATATTGAGAAATAAACCGTGTTCATGGATTGGAAGAATCAATATAATGAAAAATGAGAATACTACCCAAAGCAATCTATAGATTCAATGTAATCCCTATCAAGCTACCAACAGTATTCTTCACAGAGCTAGAACAAATAATTTCACAATTTGTATGGAAATACAAAAAACCTCGAATAGCCAAAGCAATCTGGAGAAAGAAGAATGGAACTGAAGGAATCAACCTGCCTGACTTCAGGCTCTACTACAAAGCCACAGTCATCAAGACAGTATGTTACTGGCACAAAGACAGAAATATAGATCAATGGAACAAAATAGAAAGCCCAGAGATAAATCCACACACATATGGACACCTTATCTTTGACAAAGGAGGCAAGAATATGCAATGGAGAAAAGACAATCTCTTTAACAAGTGGTGCTGGGAAAACTGGTCAACCACTTGTAAAAGGATGAAACCAGAACACTTTCTAATGCCATACACAAAAATAAACTCAAAATGGATTAAATATCTAACTGTAAGACCAGAAACTACAAAACTCCTAGTGGAGAACATAGGCAGAACACTCTCTGACATAAACCACAGCAGGATCCTCTATGACCCACCTCCCAGAATATTGGAAATAAAAGCAAAAATAAATAAATGGGACCTAATTAAGATTAAAAGCTTCTGCACAAAAAAGGAAACTATAAACAAAGTGAAAGACAGCCTTCAGAATGGGAGAAAATATTAGCAAATGAAGCAACTGACAAAGAATTAATCTCAAAAATATACAAGCAACTTCTGTAGCTCAATTCCAGAAAAATAAATGACCCAATCAAAAAATGAGCCAAAGACCTAAACAGACATTTATCCAAAGAAGACATTCAGATAGCTAACAAACACATGAAAAGATGCTCAACACCACTCATTATTCAGAAAAATGTAAATCAAACCTACAGTGAGGTACCATTTCACGCCAGTCAGAATGGCTGCTATCACAAAGTCTACAAGCAGTAAATGCTGGAGAGGGTGTGGAGAAAAGGGAATGCTTTTACACTGTTGGTGGGAATGCAAACTAATACAGCCACTATAGAGAACAGTGTGGAGATTCCTTAAAAAACTGGAAATAGAACTGATTACACTGTTTATAATCCATTTTTTAAAATGACATCATAGAACTGTAGTAGATAAACCAGGGAATGAGGTGAGAGATTATCTGAGACTATAAATCCTTATTTTGTAGATGAAAAACTGAAGCACTAGGAGTCATATAATTTACCTAAGGTTATGAATAAAGATTAAAAATTAATAAAAATTTACTTGTCATGGTAAACTTTAGTTATTTATAAAGTTCTGTATGGAAGCACAAGCTGGAATCAAAATTGCTGGGAGAAATATCAATAACCTCAGATATGCAGATGACACCACCCTTATGGCAGAATGTGAAGAGGAACTCGAAAGCCTCTTGATGAAAGTGAAAGTGGAGAGTGAAAAAGTTGACTTAAAGCTCAACATTCAGAAAACAAAGATCATGGCACCTGGTCCCATCACTTCATGGGAAATAGATGAGGAAACAGTGGAAACAGTGTCAGACTTTATTTTTCTGGGCTCCCAAATCACTGCAGATGGTGACTGCAGCCATGAAATTAAAAGATGCTTACTCCTTGGAAGGAAAGTTCTGACCAACCTAGATAACATATTCAAAAGCAGAGACATTACTTTGCCAACAAAGGTTCATCTAGTCAAGGCTATGGTTTTTCCTGTGGTCATGTATGTATGTGAGAGTTGGACTGTGAAGAAGGCTGAGCACCAAAGAACTGATGCTTTTGAACTGTGGTGTTGGAGAAGACTCTTGAGAGTTCCTTGGACTGCAAGGAGATCCAACCAGTCCATTCTGAAGGAGACCAGCCCTGCGATTTCTTTGGAAGGAATGATGCTAAAGCTGCAACTCCAGTACTTTGGCCACCTCATGCGAAGAGCTGACTCATTGGAAAAGACTCTGATTCTGGGAGGGATTGGGGGCAGGAGGAGAAGGGAACGCCAGAGGATGAGATGGCTGGATGGCATCACTGACTCGATGGACGTGCGTCTCAATGAACTCCGGGAGTTGGTGATGGACAGGGAGGCCTGGAGTGCTGCGATTCATGGTATCGCAAAGAGTTGGACATGACTGAGCGACTGAACTGAACTGAACAGGCCTCCCTGTCCGTCACCAACTCCCGAAGTTCACCCAGACTCACATCCATCGAGTCAGTGTTGCCATCCAGCCATCTCATCCTCTGTCATCCCCTTCTCCTCCTGCCCCCAATCCCTCCCAGCATCAGAGTCTTTTCCAATGAGTCAACTCTTTGCATGAGGTGGCCAAAGTACTGGGGTTTCAGCTTTAGCATCATTCCTTCCAAAGAAAATAGTTTATTCCTTAGCATTATAGTTTGTGTGAGGTGTTATATGGCTGTATGTATATATTCATATTTATATACCAACATATGCATTCTTCCAGCAACTATATATGAGAAATGTATATGCCTTAGTTGTCAAATATAACATTCTTCCAGTATTTCTACAATATTTTTTATAGTCATGTTTGTTGTTAAACATATTTATGCTGTTAGGATTTGCCCTAAACTTACACATCTCTGTCTAGAATATGGGCTTTCTTGGTGTCTCAGATGGTAAAGAACCCACTTACAATGTGGGAGACCCTGGTTGGATCCCTGGGTTGGGAAGATCCCCTGGAGGAGGGCATGGCAGCCTATTGCAGTATTCTTTACTGGAGAGTCCCCATGGACAGAAGAGCCTGGCAAGTTACAGTCCCTGGGATCGCAAAGAGTCGGACACAACTGAGCGACTAGCACAAACACATCTAGAATATAAACCTGGTTCAGCCCAGAATTGCTTAATAGTTGGTGTAGGAGTGGGAGTGAGGAAGTGTTTCCTATTGGGTCCTGTTATCTTTCAGATGAACTGGGTCGCAGATAGAATTCACTAAGGTAAATCTGTTACATCTATGCTAAATAAGTCAGAATGGCAGAGGTAGGGGAAAAAATGGGGTATATAGAAGAATTTCAACCCATGCACAGACCTTTAATATAGGACAGTTCATCTTTTCCAAATGTAATCTGTGAGTGGTTGCATGAAAATCATTGCAATCATATGTTGAAGATGTATCTCTGACAACTCCATAGGGAGAGAAGGAAAGAGAGAAGCAAGTCAGAAGCATCTCAGATTGCAGTTCAGCTCCAAGAGCATTATAACATAGCCAGAAGGGAGATCTGGAGCAAAATTTGGGA
Source organism: Bos mutus (assembly GCF_027580195.1). Taxonomy (NCBI): domain Eukaryota; kingdom Metazoa; phylum Chordata; class Mammalia; order Artiodactyla; family Bovidae; genus Bos; species Bos mutus. The sequence goes on along the minus strand of NC_091640.1, from coordinate 11,818,729 downwards.
GTTAAGATAAATTCAAGCTTCCCTGGTGGCTCAGACAGTAAAGAATCTGCCTGCAATGCAGGAGTCCCAGGTTCGATCCCTGGATCAGGAAGACCCCCAAGAGAAGGGAATGGAAACCCACTCCAGTATTCTTGCCTGGAGAATTCCATGGACAGAGGAACCTGGTAGGCTACAGTCCAAGAGATCACAAAGAGTCAGACACTACTGAGCAACTAGCATGTTTAAGCCGAACTCTCCCTTTCCACATGGTCCCATCTTATAAACTGCCCAGCCCTGTGGAATCTACTTTGTGAATAAGCTCCTAATTTGCTTTTGTTGCTTCAATTTTCTTGCCAGAAAACTCTCTAGGCAGCAGTTATTAATTTCTTGCATTTCTGTGCCAGCATCCTTAGCACATTTCTGACTTACGCATTGCCCCCTATCAATCTAACCCACAGAAAAACAGCCAGATAAACATTTCAGAATGTAATTATGAATTCTGTTCTTGTCACTCATGTAATAAACCTAGCATGTTCCTTCAAGTTTGTGTAAATATTTATTCTCCATTTACTAGATTAATTTCATTTGGACAGTTAGATATGCAACAGCTTAAATAGAGGACCGATGTTCTGCCAAATTCAAAATTACCAAAGAAAGAATAAAACAATACTCTGTAACTACCAGAATATGTCTGATCAATAGTGGGTCATTCATTCCCATTTATATTATATGTATGTATTTGTTGCTTATGTATGATGGAAAGATTGCAACTGTACATAGTTCTCATCAATAAAAACACAGAACCTTCAAAAAATGACCCATTTATTTCCATTATGCATACCTCATTCTAATAGAATATCACCCTTGATCCCTAAGTATTTTCTTCCGTATGTTTTGCCAGTTCTAAACCCAGAAACCCAAAACAAGTGTTGGGAGTTAAAAACGAAACAGACTCTTCCCTCAGCTTCAATATCTCAATGCTCCAGTGTTTTCTTTCTTTGTTTCTCTTTCTTTATTTTCTTTCTTCCTTCCTTTCTTTCTTTTTCTTTTCTTTCTTCATCTTCTGTCTGCACCTCCTCATTAGGCTTCAGTTGGAAAAGAACTTACATTATTAAAACATAAAAATAAAAGACAGAGACCACAGACAATGTGTCTATTGTGTTTACTGCTTGAAGCCTAACACCTGAAACAGTGCCTAGAACACAGCAACCTTTCTCTGTGTTCAGAGTCCCCAGTGAATGAATGAGCCAAGATGCTGTTCTGCCAGATTCCCTTTTGAGAATTTTTGCCCAAAATTGCGTGAAGAACTCATCATGCAACAGTAGGCATTTCAAATGTAAGGTCATTGTATAGAAGGATTAACAGAGATTGATAATTTCCAGTGATGGTGCAACTCAAAGTAATGTATTAAACAAACAAACAAAAAAGATGGAAAGTTAATTTAGTAGGAAATAAACATGGAATACTGCTGAATTCCATTAACTAACTGACACTGGAAAAGACCCAAGAAGTCTTCCAATGAATCTTTTTGAGTCCTTAACTAATCGAATCACATGTTTGTGGATTCCCATGAGTACCTATTCTGAATTTACCTGCTGCATCTCACTGATAAACAGTCACATACTTAGTGATCAAAATGCTAAATTAACAGTTAGGTCAAAACTTATAGATTGAAAGTGAAAGTCACTCAGTCGTATCTGACACTTTGTGACCCCATGGATTATAGAGTCCATAGAATTCTCCAGGCCAGGATACTGGAGTGGGTAGCCTTTCCCTTTTTCAAGGGATCTTCCGAAGCCAGGGATCGAACCCAGGTCTCCCACGTTGCAGGAGATTCTAATCATCTGAGCCACAAGGGAAGCAAATTATACTTGTAGATTGGTAGTAAATTATATTAAGTAAGTGTCTCTTTGGGTTTTCCCAGTGGCACTAGTGGTAAAGAATCTGCCTGCAATGCAGGAGACCCAGGTTCAATCCCTGGTTTGGGAAGATCCCCTGGAGAAGGGAATGGCATCCCATTCCAGTATTCTTGCCTGGAGAATCCATGGAGAGAGGAACCTGGTGGGCTACAGTCCATGGGGTCACAAAGAATCGGACATGACTGAAGCAACTAACACTACAATTAAGTGTCTCTTTGAAGTAGAATGGAAGACATAACACTGCTGAAAATACAGGCACATCTGGTTTCATTATGCTTTGCTTTATTGGATTTCACAGGAATTGTGTTTTTTAACAAATTGCATTTTTGTGGCAACCTGTAACTTGCAAGGCTATTGGCGGCATTTTTCCAACATCATTTGCTAGTTTGTGTCTGTGTCACATTTTCATAATCCTCACTTTTCAAACTTTGAAACTGTTATTGTATTTGTTATGTGCCCTGTGATCAGTGATCTTTGACATCATTCTTGTGATTGTTTGGCGGGCAGCCCAAAACATGCCCAAGTAAGATGGCAAACTTAATCCATAAATTTTATGCATGCTCTGACTGCTCCACCAATTTGCTGCTCCTTGCCTCTCACCTGAATCACAACATTATTGAAATTATGCCAATTAACAGCCTTACAAAGACTTCTAAGTGCTGAAGTGAAAGGAAGGCTGACACCCCTTTCACCAAAATCAAAAGTCAGAAATAATTAAGCTTAGTGAGGAAGGCATATTGAAAGCTGAGATGGCTAAAACTAGGCTTTTTGTGCCCATTTTCCAAGTTGTAAACATAAAGGAAGCATCCTTGAAGAAAATTGTAAGAGCTACTCCAGTGAACACAGGAATAGTAAGATAGCAAAACAGCCCTATTGCTGATACAGTTAAGGTTTTAGTGGTCTGGATAGAAGATTAAAGCAGTCAAGATTCTCTTCAGACAAAGCCTAATTCAGAAGAACTTCCTGTTTTTCAGTTTTGTGAAGACCAAGAGAAATGAGGTAGCTGCTGAAAAAAGGTTGAAGCTAGCAGAGGTTAGTTCATGAGGCTTAAGGAAAGATGTCATCTCCACAAATGCAAGGTGAAGCAGCAAGTGTTGATGTAGAAGCCGCAGCAGGTTCTCCAGAAGAGCTAGCTAAAATAATAAATATGGTTAGACTTTGTGGAGTAACAAACGGAGTAGCGATCTTGGTCAACAAAAGAGTCCGAAATGCAGTTTTTGGATGCAATCTCAAAAATGAAGAATGATCTCTGTTCGTCTCCAAGGCAAACCATTCAATATCGCGGTAATCCAAGTCTATGCCCTGACCAATAACGCTGAAGAAGCTGGAGTTGAAGAGTTCTATGAAGACCTACAAGACCTTCTAGAAGTAAGAGCCAAAAAAGGTGTCCTTTTCATTATAAGGGACTGGAGGGCAAAAGTAGGAAGTCAAGAAACACCTGGAGTAACAGGCAAATTTTGCCTTGGAGTACAGAATGAAGCAAGGCAAAGGCTAATAGAGTTCTGCCAAGAGAACACACTGGTCATAGCAAACACCCTCTTCCAACAACACAAGAGAAGACTCTACACATGGACATCACCAGATGGTTGACAACGAAATCAGTTTGATTATATTCTTTGCAGCCAAAGATTGAGAAGCTCTATACAGTCAGCAAAAACAAGACCGGGAGCTGACTGTGGCTCAGATCATGAACTCCTTATTGCCAAATTCAGACTGAAATTGAAGAAAGTGGAGAAAACGACTAGACCATTCAGGTATGACCTAAATCAAATCCCTTAGATTATACAGTGGAAGTGAGAAATAGATTTAAGGGACTAGATCTGATAGATAGAGTGCCTGATGGTCTATGGGTGGAGGTTCATGATATTGTACAGGAGACAGGAATCAAGACCATCCCCAAGAAAAAGAAATGCAAAAATCAAAATGGCTGTCTGAGGAGGCCTTACAAATAGCTGTGGAAAGAAGAGAAGCAAAAAGCAAAGGAGAAAAGGAAAGATATGCCTATTTGAGTGCAGAGTCCCCAAGAATAGCAAAGAGAGATAAGAAAGCCTTCATCAATGCAAAGAAATAGAGGAAAACAATAGAATGGGAAAGACTAGAGATCTCTTCAAGAAAATTAGAGATACCAAGGGAACATTTCATGCAATCATGGGCTCGATTAAGGATAGAAATGGTAGGGACCTAACAGAAGCAGAAGATATTAAGAAGAGGTGGCAAGAATACACAGAAGAACTGTACAAAAAGGAACTTCACGGCCCAGATAATCATGACGGTGTGATCACTCCCCTAAAGCCAGACATCCTGGAATGTGTAGTCAAGTGGGCCTTAGAAAGCATCACTACGAACAAAGCTAGTGGAGGTAATGGAATTCCAGTTGAGCTATTTCAAACCCTGAAAGATGATGCTGTGAAAGTGCTGCACTCAATATGCCAGCAAATTTGGAAAACTCAGCAGTGGCCACAGGACTGGAAAAGGTCAGTTTTCATTCCAATCCCAAAGAAAAGCAATGCCAAAGAATGCTCAAACTACCGCACGATTGCACTCATCTCACACGATAGTAAAGTAATGCTCAAAATTCTCCAAGCCAGGCTTCAGCAATACGTGAACTGTGAACGTCCAGATGTTCAAGCTGGTTTTAGAAAAGGCAGAGGAACCAGAGATCAAATTGCCAACATCTGCTGGATTATCAAAAAGGCAAGAGAGTTCCAGAAAAACATCTATTTCTGCTTTATTGACTATGCCAAAGCCTTTGACTGTGTGGATCACAATAAAATGTGGACAATTCTGAAAGAGATGGGAATACCAGACCTCCTGACCTGCCTCTTGAGAAACCTGTATGCAGGTCAGGAAGCAACAGTTAGAACTGGACATGGAACAACAGACTGGTTCCAAATAGGAAAAGGAGTAGATCAAGGCTGTATATTGTCACCCTGTTATCTAACTTATATGCTGAGTACATCATGAGAAATGCCAGGCTAGAGGAAGCACAAGCTGGAATCAAGATTGCTGGGAGAAATATCAATAACCTCAGATATGCAGATGACACCACCCTTATGGCAGAAAGTGAAGAAGAACTAAAGAGCCTCTTGATGAAAGTGAAAGAGGAGAGTTAAAAAGTTGGCTTAAAGCTCAACATTCAGAAAACTAAGATCATGCCATCTAGTCCCATCACTTCATGGCAAATAGACGGGGAAACAGTGGCTGCCTTAATTTTTCTGGGCTCCAAAATCACTGCAGATGGTGACTGCAGCCATGAAATTAAAAGATGCTTATTCCCTAGAAGGAAATTTTTGATCAACCTAGACAACATATTTAAAAGCAGAGACATTACTTTGACAACAAAGGTTCATCTAGTCAAGGCTGTGGTTTTTCCAGTGGTCATATATGAATGTGAGAATTGCACTATAAAGAAAGCTGAGCACCGAAGAATTGATGCTTTTGAACTGTGGTGTTGGAGAAGACTCTTGAGAGTCCCTTGGACTGCAAGGAGATCTAACCAGTCCATCCTAAAGGAGACCAGTCCTGGGTGTTCATTGGAAGGACTGATGTTGAAGCTGAGACTCCAATACTTTGGCCACCTGATGTGAAGAGCTGACTCATTGGAAAAGACCCTGATGCTGGTAAAGATTGAAGGCAGGAGGAGAAGGGGACAACAGAGGATGAGATGTTTGGATGACATTACCGACTCGATGGACATGGGTTTGGGTGAACTCCGGGTTTGGTGATGGACAGGGAGGCCTGGCGTGCTGTGGTTCATGGGCTCTCAAAGAGTCGGACATGACTGAGCAACTGAATTGAACTGAACTAAAGCAACAAATTATAATGTAGACAAAGCAGCCTAGTTTTGGAAGAAGATGCTATTCAGGACTTTCATAGCTAGAGAGGAGAAGTCAGTGCCTGGCTTCAAATCTTTAAAGATCAGATTGGCTCTCTTATTAGGGGCTAATACACCTGGTGACTTTAAGTTGCAGGTAATGCTCATTTATCATTTAGAAAATCCTAAAGTCCTTAAAAATTATGCTAAATTTACTCTCTCTGCTCCTTAAATAGAAGAACGAAGTCCAGATGAACAAAGTCCAAATGGAAGAACAAAGTCCAAAGTCTGTTTACAGCATAATTTAGTGGATATTTAAGACCAATGTTGGCACCTACTGCTCAGGAAAAAAAAAAAAAGATTCACTTCAAAATATTCTTGCTCATAGACAATGTTCTGGTCACCCGAGTTCTGACAGAGATGTACAGCAAGATCAATGTTGTTTTTGTATCTGCTAACACAGCCTCCATTCTACAGCCAAGGAATCACTTCTACTTTCAAGTTTTAAGAAATACATTTTGTGCAGCAATAGTTGCCATAGATAGTGATTCCTCTGTTGGATCTGAGTAAAGTCAATTGAAAATCTTGTGGAAATTATTCTAGATGTGATTAAGAACATTTATGATTCATGGGGAAAGGTCAAAATATCAACATTAGCAGGAGTTTGAAAGAAGTTTATTCCACCATCATGGATGACTTTGAGGGGTTAAGGTCTTCAGTGGAGCAAGGAACTACAGATGTGGTGGAACTAGCAGGAGAACTGGAATTAGAAGAGGAAATCATAGAGCTGTGGCTGAGTGGCTGCAATCTCATGATGAAACTTTAATTGTTGAGGAATTGCTTCTTGGGATGAGAAAAGAAAGTGGCTTCTTGAAATGAAATCTTCTCTTGGTGAAGATGCTCTGGAGATTGTTGAAATAACAAGAAAGGATTCATTACATCAACTTAGTTGACAAAGCTGTGGCAGGGTTTGAGAGGACTCACTTCAATTTTTAAAGAAATTCTACTGTGCATTTAATGCTATCAAACAGCATTTCATGTTACAGATAATTAATTTGTGAAGGGAAGAGTCAATCAATGCTTCACATTTCACTGTTATTTTAAGAAATTGCTACTGACACCCCAGTGCTCAGCAACCATGCATCTGACCCATCAACATCCATGAACATTGAGGCAAGATCCTCCACGAGCAAAAAAGACTGTGACTTGCTGAAGGCTTAGATGATGGTTAGTATTTTTTAGCAATACAGTATTTTAAAATAAAGTATGTACATTGCTTTTCAGACATAATACTGTTGCTGATTTAATAGACTGTGGTATACTAAACATCAATTTTAAATGCAATCTGAAACCAAAAATTTCATGGGACTCATTGCAATATTTGTTCAATTGGTATGATCTGCAACTGAACCTGCAATTTCTCTGAGGTCTGCCTGTTATCACTTCCTGTAGATGAAATTAAAATTAGCAGTGAGCTGGAAACACATGCTAGTTGAGGCAGCATAATGAAGATAAAGCAATGAGTATAATGGATAAATAATTAGAACAAGATCTTCTGGATTTTCATCTCAGTTCTGATGCTTCCTAACAGTGATGCCCTGGGGAATTCACTTAATCTCCTTAGGTTTGGTTTTTACCAGTGTAAAATAAGGGTAAAAACGACTGTGTCTACCTAACTGAGGCTTTGGGGAGATCAGGGTTGATAATATCTGTGAAACAGCTTTATGAAATGTATAGTTGTCTTTAAATCATCAGTTTTGTTATAATCATTATCATAAAGCAGTCTACTGTGTACAGAGCAGAACTTCTGTACCAAAACTGTGTCTTTTGTCTTTTAAGTGAGAATCTAATGTGAGCTTCACCTTTGTATTCAGTGCTAACTGAAGCAGCTTATCCCTGGAGTCTGCAAAGTCAAAGCAGAGCGTAAGGAACTGCAAGTACAGGTCTGAAACCCTACTAAAGATCAGGGAACTACAGAGAGTCTAGTTCAAGGCAAAGCTGCCTCTTGATCACTTTCTCCGGGGAGTAAAAAGAAGAAAAAAGAACAAGGAACAAGAAGGAAAGGCAAAAAGACACAGCCGCCCAGAATGGAAGTCTTGATATAATAATGTCTGAGGCTGGCTCCTTGAGAGTTTAATCACTGCTTACTTAAGGAGGAGGCAAAAGGAAGCTGTCACCTCAGCCTCTGAACAGGAAGGTCAAAAACCTGCCTCAGCCTTTTGTGGCAATTAATCCCATTGCGTTCTCCCTGTCAGAGATACTCTGGGGAGGGTGGGGGCAAGGGCTTTATAGTGAAGGATCTTTCTCACTGCTGTATGTGTAGATTCCAAGTATCTTGTATTTTCACCATTATGTCTCCTCTATTCTACTTCAAAGTATCCATCATAGTGGATAGTGACACTATGGCTAAAGACTACTTATACAAAAAGAGAAGATAAAATAATAGCATCCAACTTCGTAATTACAGATGCAATGTGTTTTGATGCTCAGTTGGCATTCTGAAGCATTTCTGCGGTACCGTCCATGAAGCCTGAATTTAAATACTGTGGCTCATTTGAAATGTGGGGCACATGGTGATTTAAAATCAGAAATGAATTCAATTGCACTAGTGTTTCTTCTTGCAGCAAATATAAGATTAGGAGCAAGGACTTAGCTTGGGAAAAGTAAGAACCTCTTGACCTACCTCAGCCCATAACAAATCAAAACAGAGCTAGTTTTATTTCCTTGTTCACTTTTCATTGATTCTAAGCAAAAGCAAGGATAGAAGGAATGGTTTGATTTTGGAGGGCTGCACACTTCCTAATTCTCAATGATTTACCACATCTTTAAGCAATCACCCAGTGTCACTAAACAATTTATGCCTTTGCTGTATATAGCAAAGTTACAAGGAAAAAGCAATTGCGCCTAACTACCAGCGGCCGAAGTCACATACTGCAATATCACAAAAGTGTTGGAGATAATTTATTTATGCCCTTTCAATTTGTAGATAAAAGAAATGAGATACAGAAAAACTAAATGCCTTATGAGGTCACAAAACTGATTAATGTTGAAATAAGGACATGAACCGGTTTTCTGACTCCCATATCAGTGAAGTTCCCGATTTGCACTATCTCCCTCTTTTCCACAGAAACAGTTCTATATTGATGCTTCCAAACAAGAGCTCATTGCTCTATAAGCATGTCACATATATTAGGCTGAAAGAGTAAACTATTTTGGGAATCCATTTTTGCATTTTTCCTGTAGTGATAGGTCCAGAATAAGTAGTGGAAAACTCACTTGATGTCTTTCAAAAATATGTCTTGTAAATAAACATTTATTTTGTTTTGCAGAGACAGAGTATACTTCTGAATTGCAGAGACAGAGTATACTCCATCCTAGGTTTGCACATGGACATTTCCAGTGTTATAATATGGGTACCTAACAACTAAGTTTTTGCCAGCCTTGCTATCACGAACAATCTTTAGCACACCTGGAGGAGAAGATGAATGAAAGCAGGTGGAGTGTCCCAGGCTCTTGCATCTGCTCCCTAGTACCAGCCCCATCTATATACAGCACCCTCCTATCTGATGGTAGAAGCCAGATTCTAGATCAGGAAATCTCCAGGGAGCAATAATTTGAATCAAATAAAGGTCAAGCTATTTACAGGAATGTAAACGTGAAATTGTCTGCTCATTTTATTTTATGGACCCATTCAAACACTGCCTTGGGAAAGAGAACATGAGATTAAATCACAAGTATGTTTTAATAGGTAGAACATGGAATTTGGGAGCTGAAGATCCAGAAGGGAATCCAAGTTCACCATTGTCTACTGTTCTTTCTCGTGTATGGTGGCAGATACACAGTGAGGTGAGTCCTAATGAGTCATACTGGATATAATACCTTCCCCTTGAGTGTAGGTGGGATCTGTGAATCTTCTCCTTCATAGAACAGGGAACCCCAACCCTAGGACTGGTCAGCGGAGCAGGCCATGAGCAGCAGGTGAGTGAGGGAAGCTTCGTCTGTATTTACAGCCGCTCCCCATTGCTCGTGTTACCACCTGAGCTCTGCCTCCTGGCAGATCAGTGGTGGCATTAGATTCTCATAGGAGTACAGCACACTTCAAGTGTGAAATATTGCAAAGGTGGTGGGGTGTCAATCCCAGTTAGGTTACGCTATGTAAGACTCCAATGCTGCAGAGCAGACAGATTCTCTTCTGGCCTCGAAGACCTTTGGTAGCTTGATGTGAAAGGGCCTGGGGGCGAGTCATGAGGTGAAGAACTGAGGGCAAAAGGCAGCTCTAGAAGCTGAGTGGTCCATGCAGCATGCCAGAAAACAATGGGACCTCTCATAGAGCTGCAAGGAAGGAGTTATGCCAAGAATTGCATGAGCTGGGAGAGAACCCATAACCCCAGAAAGAAACACAGCTTGACGACCTCTTGCTTGCAGCTGTGGGACACTCTGGAGGATTCAGCCAAGCTTTGTCCTAACTCCTGACCCACGGAAACAATAAGATAATAAGTATGTGTTTTATTAAGCAGCTCAGTTTGTAGTAATTTGTTAAACAATAGAAATTGAATATTTCTGTAAAACTTGTAGATCAACTTCTTAGAATAACTTGTATATAGTAAAACTCAGTTGTTAGTTATCAATATGGTTAATTAGTAAAATTTAACCTTTATTTAAAAAATAAAGGACTAAAACCACACAAGATCTGTAAAATCTATAATTTATAATTTTTTATATGTAAAAGTGCTTAACCATTCTTAAGCTTTGAGAAATTTGTTAAGTCTTATAATTTCCAAACCAAAATGAAAAATCTAATTAGTCTAAAGATTTAGAAGACATTTTATCATTCAGTCAACATGTATGAATTCCACTGTTTTATATTTTGATATATCTAGTCTTAGAGATTGAAATCACAGGTTTTCAATGTAAATTATTTCATGAAAATTATTTTGAAAGAATCACATTAGTCTTGATAGATACTTGTGAATTAATTATTAGGGAAGAGTTCATGGATAGAAACCTGGACTCTCTAAATCTCAGCTCATGCTTGGACACCTCTCAGGGATGGTGGTGCAAACACCGCTCTGTTACGCGTACTTTGAAGTCAAAGTCCAGGCTCAAGTTCTGTTGTTTATTTTTATTTGACTTGGAAAGTCATTTCACTTCTCTTGGGACCTCAATTTCTCTAACTTCAAAATGAAAATGTCTTTCATAATTACTGTTGATGATCATGAAGATACTTTCTAAACTGTAGCTTTCTATAAAATGCTGGTTATAATTTTGTTATTTTCTTTTTACCGCCCTTTTATAAACATAAAAATGACAAATTAGGAAGAAAAGGTGAGTCCTTGATGTATTCTTATTTTCCACAATCTCAATAATGTAGTTACCGTCTTGTCCTGTGATAGTCATTTTTAAAGGAAGTTCTGTTAACTCATTTTTATTTTCTTTTTTGACAGTTCCTTCTGAAGCTCTCACAGCCATTTTCCTTTCCATCTCTTCAGTTTCTTTCATTCAAGTGAGAAATTCCATCAAAAGGATCAAAGAAAATATCAAACATGTAAGAATTAGAGTTAGATGATCAGCACATTTCAAAGATTTCTGATTATATCACTATCACTAGGAAGTGAGTATCTAGGAAATTGCTATCAAAATCACTGATCAAGTTTCAGAAGAAATTAATAGCACTACATAATTAATTGCACTACAAAATCTGTGATACAGAATCCAAGCTTTCATAACTCCTCAAAATCAGCAAAGCATATCCTGCAGCATTATATATATTATAACAAGTTTTAGCATATTTGGAAAACACAACGTCTATTTTGATGAGTGGCTGATAGTCTTAAAAATTACTCAATAACTTTGATTTAAGCATCTAGGAAGAAATTTATAAACATTGTCCCTCATGAAGAAAACAGTAAATAATCTTCTATCAAAAAGAATGCATTTCTTAAATGAAGGACTATGTAACTTTGGAGAACAGGTAATGACCTGTTTGCTTTTTGTTTTTGTTTTAATTAATTCCAGGATCCTGAGAAGTTATTGCAAAGCTCAGCACATTATGGCAGTTAGGTGAGTTCTGTGACATAGAAGTTGTAAGCACAGGTCTTGTCATTAGATGATCTGGGTTTCACAGTATGATTTAGTATGGGCTACTGATATTCTCTTAGTCTCAAGTTGATCAAATATAAAAAGCTGATAATATTGTGTTCTTATTGTTTATTGCAAGGATTAAATAAGATAAGGCCTATCAGTTGCCTGGTCCTGTATATGGTACATAGTAAACAAATATAATCTTGTATCGTAATGGAAAAAGTATTTGCATAGGTATTTCCATTTAGATAATTCTTGTATTGGTTAAAATTTGTCTCAGGACTAGATTTTAACAGTAATTTAAAGAGAGAGTTGTATCACTGACATATATACACCACCTTGTATGTGTGTGTGTGTGTGTATATTGCTGCATAAAACAGAGAGCCCAGCCTGATGCTCTGTGATGACTGTCTGAAGGGGTGGGATGGGAGAGGGGAGAGAGGCTTTCTCCAAGAGGGAGGAGATACGTATATACTTACGGCTGATTCACATTGTTGAATGGCAGAAACCAACAAAACATTGTAAAGCAACTTTTCTCCAATTAAAAAACAAATGTAAAAAATGAAAAAAAATTGTTAATATTTCAAAAAGAGAGGAGAAAGATTGGAAGGTGGTGGTTTACTTGGTTGCTTGTGTTTCCTCTGACCCATATTCAAAGGCAAACCACTGAGAACTGTCCAGTGCTCCATGTCTCAACCCAGACTCCTTTGGTATATCTTCATTCCCAAATCAACTCACAGTCTTAGGTGGATTCTTCACCTACCAGCTTTGATGTTTTTGTTTTTGTTTAGTCGCTAAGTCATGTCTGCTCTTTTACGACCCCTTGGACTGTAGCCCACCAGGCTCCAATGTCCATGGGATTTCCCAGGCAAGAACACTGGAGTGGGTTGCCATGCCCTCTTCCAGGGGATCTTTCTGACTCAGGGACTGAACCCCAGTCTCCTGCACTGTGGGCAGGTTTTTTACTGCTCAGCAACCAAGGAAGCGCCACCAGCTTTGATGATCATACCCAATCAGTAGGAAGGAGAAAATGGCATCAGAAAGGCCAGTCTTTCCCTGAAAGCACATTCCTTGGAATTTGCACTTTCCACTTCCTTTCATATCCCGTATTTTAGTTCTTAACTATCCCAAAACAGCTATTCATATTCAAGGGATCCTGGGAATTGTAGTCTTTTTCAGAGTATACCTATATGTGCCTAAAAATCTCAGTTTCTCTTACTTTAGAAGAGGGGGAGAATGGATATTAATGGGGGTAAACATCTGGATCACATCTGCGGCTCAAACATAACCACTTCAATTGTTGTGTACTACTAGTAAAGATTAAATAACCAGGTCATCTCTCTGCTAGGCAATTTTCAACTTTTTAAATTGAAAAATAGTTGGTTTACAATGTTGTTTTAGAGTTTCTGGTGGACAGCAAAGTAATTCATATATACATATATATATATTTGGATATATATGTATTCTTGTTCCTATTCTTTTCCATTACGGTTTCTTAGAGGATATTGGATATAGTCCCCTGTGCTATATAGTAGAACCTTATTGTTTATCTGTTTTATATACAGTAGTCTATATCTGCTAATCACAAATGCCTCCCCTACATGCTTTTCCCTTTGGTAACCATAAATTTGCTGTCTATGTCTGTAAGTCTGTTGCTGTTTCATGTATAAGTTCATCTGGGCCATATTTTAGATTCCATCATATAGTAAATAACATCATATAGTATTTGTCCTTCTCTTCCTGACTGACTTAGTATGATAATCTCTAGATCCAACTATGTTGCTGGAAATGACATTATTTCATTCCATTTTTTATGGCTAAGTAGTATTCCATTGTATACCTAGATATAGATAACAGGCCTGTCAATGGATATTTAGGTTACTTTCATGTCTTGGCTATTGTAAATAATGCTGCTCTGTACATTGGAATGAATATATATCTTTTCGAGTTAGAGTTTGATCTAGATATATGTTCAGGAGTAGGAGTGCTGGATCATATGACAATTCTATTTTTAGTTTTTTAAGCAACCTCCATACTGTTTTCCAAAGTGAGTTCACCAATTTACATGCCCATCAACAGTATAGGAGGGTTCCATTTTCTCCACACCTTCTTGACCATTGGTTCTTTGTAGGCATTTTAGTGATGGCCATTCTGACAGGTGTAAATGACACTTCACTGTACTTTTGATTTGAATTTTGACTAGCATAATTAGTATTGTTGAGCATCATTGTATGTGCCTGTAAGCCATCCATATGTCTTCTTCGGAGAAATGTCTGCTGCTGCTGCTGCTAAGTTGCCTCAGTCGTGTCCAATTTTGTGGGACCCCATAGACGGCAGCCCACCAGGCTCTTCTGTCCCTGGGATTCTCCAGGCAAGAACACTGGAGTGGGTTGCTATTTCCTTCTCCAATGCATGAAAGTGAAAAGTGAAAGTGAAGTCGCTCAGTCTTCTCTGACTGTTTGCAACCCCATGGACTGCAGCCTACCAGGCTCCTCCATCCATGGAATTTTCCAGGCAAAAGTACAGGAGTGGGTTGCCATTGCCTTCTCCAGGAGAAATGTCTATTTAGGTCTTTTTCCAGTTTTTGATTGTGTTGCTTGTTTTTGGATATTAAGTTGTGAACTATTAGGCAATATTAAGTATATTTACGGAGAAGGCAATCGCACCCCACTCCAGTACTCTTGCCTGGAAAATCCCATGGATGGAGGAGCCTGGTGGGCTATAGTCCATGGGGTTGCTAAGAGTCAGACACGACTGAGTGACTTCACTTTCACTTTTCATTTTCATGCATTGGAAAAGGAAATGGCAACCCACTCCAGTGTTCTTGCCTGGAGAATCCCAGGGACGGGGGAGCCTGGTGGGCTGTCTTCTGTGGAGTCACACAGAGTCGGACACAACGGAAGCAACTTAGCAGCAGCAGCAAGTATATTTAAATTTAAGTGAACACTCAAGATTCAGGAGAAAGAAGACAGGCCTTCTTCACACTGGAAGAACATCAAAGAATGTATGACCATCTTTATTTTTACATACATGGCAATGATACAAACAGGAGAGGGAAAGCCCTACCATTGAGCATATTTTGAGTATTGGCTGTATCACTTCTGCCAACATTCCTTTGATTGAGCCCAAAATCATAGGACTGGAAAGTGGGAAAAGTTGGGAAAAGTGGGAAAAGCTGTGAAGTTCCATGGTAAAAGCTGAGAGCGTGAGTATTTGTGGTCAGTAAGTCAGTCTAGTATAAGAGCTCCTGTTGTCAAAACATAGTCTACTTCCTTTCCTCTACCTTCATATTAGAAATATTCTTTCATCGTATTAAGGCAGCAAGTTTAACAGGCATTTCAGTACTTATCTGTGTGGAATGGGGAGTTGTTTGGGCCAGGTTCCAGAGAGGGAGAAGCATTCAGGTTTTCACTGAATCTGGGTCCTGTTGTGCTGTATGTTTACCATGTACTAACTCTATCCAAAGAAAAAATTGAGAGATTCATGGAAGAAAAATCTTCTTCAAAATGGGTGTCATAACATTTCCTATGAACTGAATAATCATGTTATTGTAAATAGAAAGTAATTTTAGTCATGAAGTGAGGTTTCACTTTTGCCAGAGAGAGGCAAGATGGAAAGAGCACTATTTATAGCATTTACTTTTTAATGGTAATAGGGTTATATTTGGATAGAGTAACTGCATTCATATATATATATATATATATATATATATATGTATACACCATGATGTTCAGGAAAGAAAAACTCAGTAATTATGTGTCTATTGTGCTACTGTCCCATAAAGAAATAGAAAATCACACTCCTAGAAGAGCTTTCAATTAACACCAATTATATATTATCGTATATCTAGCTTCTTATAGTGCCATTGATTGTTAATAAGGTACAATTAGTCGTTTAAGTATGTGATTAATATTCTACTAACTATTTAAAGTAATTCACCTTCATTACCAATGAACTGTTATTTAATTAGTACCAACTTAGTCCATGGCAACAATGCAGCTGAAGTTTTCTCATTTCTCTGTAAATATATTCAGTTTTCTCTGTCTTATGTCCAAAGAAGACTTCAGCCTCTATAGTGATACCAATTTAAAGAAATATCAATATATTCAGAAAAATGTTATAGTATATCTTTTTAAATATGTTATTATTTTATAAATAAAACATTTATTTAGAAATAAAAATATATTTTATTATTTAGAATATAAAGTATTTTAGAATATACATTATTTCTTATTAATTAAGAAATATACATTATTTCTTATCTAATTAATTAAGATAAGATAAGATAATTAATTAAGATAAGAAATATACATTACTTCTTATCTAATTAATTAAGAAGTTTTGAGCAATGTCTTTGCTTCCTTTTCATCCTTAATTCATAAACTGCAACTAAAGAAAGCAAACTAAATTCTATAACTAAAAATCAATATAAGTACAACAAGATAATGTTACCCCTTCAGAAGACAACAGGAAGTTTAAAAGTTGAATGAATATAGCAAATAAAAGTATTTACTTGAACCTGAAATAGTGTGAATAAATTATTCCTGAAATATATTTATTTCTCAGAGGGAAGGTAAGTTACTTGGCAAAAGGTAGAGAAGAGCAAATGTATATGGTCACAAAATTTTCATATTCTATCAATATAGCCAACATAAGCAAAGAGTTTAAATCTAGGGAATGAGAGCTCTGAATTCAAGCTTCTTATCTTTTCAGTTCAGGTCGGTCGCTCAGTCATGTCTGAGTCTTTGCGATCCCATGGACTGCAGCATGCCAGGACTCCCTGTCCATCACCAACTCCCAGAGTTTACTCAAACTCATGTCCATTGAGTTGCTAATGCTGTCCAACCATCTCATCTTCTGTTGCCCTCTTCTCCTCCTGCCTTCAATCTTTCCCAGCATCAGGGTCTTTTCAAATGAGTCAGCTCTTTGCATCAGATGGCCAAAGTATTGGAGTTTCACTTCAGCATCAGTCCTTCCAATGAATATTCAAGACTGATTTCCTTACTTCCTTTCAATTTATACTTCATTTTATGGCAGATATTATTATTTATATATATCCAGCATGAAGGCTGACATGAAATATGAAAGCCTCCTGGAAGGGATGCTGCTGCTGCTGCTGCTGCTAAGTCGCTTCAGTCGTGTCTGACTCTCTGCGACCCCATAGACAGCAGCCTACCAGGCTCCTCCGTCCATGGGATTTTCCAGGCAAGAGCACTGGAGTGGGGTGCCATTGCCTTTTCTGCCTGGAAGGGATAAAGAGTTTTAAATGATGGTCACTATCACTAGTTTTTTAGTCTTTATAGGCACTTTGTTTTAAACCAGGCATGCTGATTTCTTGATGGATTTTACTTATTTCCAAACATCTGTACATATAACTGTTATTCTGAGTCAGTAGGAAATAGGATGAAATTAGAAACTAGTCTTTTTTGTTTCTTAGATGGAAGTTAAAAATACAATACACTTTGACCACACCTGTCCCTCCAAAATCCCCTACAATTCCTCTAAGACAAATGAAGTGGGCAAGCAAGTATACCTGTAACTTACAGCACAGTAGCATATCTTTAAAAGGAAATCCTTCTCAAAATACATTCTACTGATTCTTTTGCAGTCTTGTTTTCAGCTGTAGTCCTGACAAACTCATTTATAGCCACACTACGGTGATCTGTGCAAGTTTTAGGTTTCTCACAATTTTCTTTACTATCTCTCTCTCTTTTTTTTTACTATATCATTTTATTTATTTTATTTTATTTTATTTTTAAACTTTACATAATTGTATTAGTTTTGCCAAATATCAAAATGAATCCGCCACAGGTATACATGTGTTCCCCATCCTGAACCTTCCTCCCTCCTCCCTCCCCATATATATCTTTTTTTAAAATATGTTGATGCATCAGTTGAATTCTCCACTTTATTTTTTTGTTGCAGATCATGAAGTTGATCTCATTAAAGACATTAGGGAAAGTCCAGGATAAGAGATAAAACCCATAGAACATTATTGCATACTTGTGCATCGTATCAGAAAAGAACAATTTTCTTCAGCTGTCTTAGGGTCCCTGGTTAGGTCTGAAAATTCAACTG
This sequence comes from Bos mutus, assembly GCF_027580195.1. Lineage (NCBI taxonomy): Eukaryota > Metazoa > Chordata > Mammalia > Artiodactyla > Bovidae > Bos > Bos mutus. The sequence goes on along the minus strand of NC_091640.1, from coordinate 11,800,858 downwards.
ACAAAGACAGATTAACAGGAGAAAAGCATATATATTTATTTAATCATGGAAATTTAACAAGACACAAGAACATATGACTATAAAGAAACAAAGCCTCAAAGATATTGTTGAAATTTAATGTGTTTATGCTGGATTTGATGACAACTGGACCACTGTGGAGAAATATGGAAGATCTAAGAGTGTAAGGAAAGTGCAGCAAATGGGGAAGCACAGCCAGGCTCGTTCGTCTAGAGTCTACGCAGTGTTCTTTCGTCTTCAGATGTAAGGATGCTTCTTTCCCTTTCAACGGGGTACAGGGAGGCACCTGCCACTTAAAATCTTTGTTAACAAATTTAGGAGAGAAAAGGGTGAAGGAAGGTCAGAGCAAAATATTCAGGTAGTTAAGTTGCCATATTTTGAGGTAGTGGGTCCCGAACTCCATCAATTAATATAGACTATGTAAGCAAATGGGCTTCCCTGGTGGCTCAGAGGGTAAAGCGTCTGCCTGCAATGCAGGAGGCCCTGGTTTGATCCCTGCATCGGGAAGATCCCCTGGAAAAGGAAATGGCAACCCACTCCAATATTCTTGCTTGGAGAATCCCATGGACAGAAGAGCCTGGCGGGCTACAGTCCATGGGGTCGCAAAGAGTCAGACAAGACTGAGCAACTTCACTTTCTTTCTTCTTTCATGCAAGCAAATTCTTGGCATACCTAGAAAAAGAATACGTAAAGTTACTTGAATTTTATGAAGGGCATTTCAGTGCAGAAGAAGGTTTTGAGGCTGGGTTTTGAAGACAGGTGGAAAGGTGGGAAACAGAGGCCCTTGAGATCATGCAGAACTAACACACTTCTGTTCACAACCCGTTCCTCTTGTCTTATTCAAGCACACTTTTTTCCTCCCCCTCTTTCCTCAATTTACATATGCACCCACTCACTCACAAATGACCTCTTTTTTCTCCTTCATTGTGATGCTTTTAACCTCAGAACAAAGAATGAATAATTTACCTTCTACATCTGCTGTATTGGACCAAAACCAAAAGCACTGAAATTAACTTTATTATTTTTTTTTTAATTTTATTTTATTTTTAAACGTTACATAATTGTATTAGTTTTGCCAAATATCAAAATGAATCCGCCACAGGTATACATGTGTTCCCCATCCTGAACCCTCCTCCCTCCTCCCTCCCCATACCATCCCTCTGGGTCGTCCCAGTGCACTAGCCCCAAGCATCCAGTATCGTGCATCGAACCTGGACTGGCAATTCGTTTCTTACATGATAGTTTACATGTTTCAATGTCATTCTTCCAAATCTTCCCACCCTCTCCCTCTCCCACAGAGTCCATAAGACTGTTCTATACATCAGTGTCTCTTTTGCTGTCTCATACACCGGGTTATTGTTACCATCTTTCTAAATTCCATATATATGCGTTAGTATACTGTATTGATGTTTTTCCTTCTGGCTTACTTCACTCTGTATAATAGGCTCCAGTTTCATCCACCTCATTAGAACTGATTCAAATGTATTCTTTTTAATGGCTGAGTAATACTCCATTGTGTATATGTACCACTGCTTTCTTATCCATTCATCTGCTGATGGACATCTAGGTTGCTTCCATGTCCTGGCTATTATAAACAGTGCTGCGATGAACATTGGGGTACACGTGTCTCTTTCCCTTCTGGTTTCCTCAGTGTGTATGCCCAGCAGTGGGATTGCTGGATCATAAGGCAGTTCTATTTCCAGTTTTTAAGGAATCTCCACACTGTTCTCCATAGTGGCTGTACTAGTTTGCATTCCCACCAACAGTGTAAGAGAGTTCCCTTTTCTCCACACCCTCTCCAGCATTTATTATTTGTAGACTTTTGGATGGCAGCCATTCTGACTGGCGTGAAATGGTACCTCATAGTGGTTTTGATTTGCATTTCTCTGATAATGAGTGATGTTGAGCATCTTTTCATGTGTTTGTTAGCCATCTGTATGTCTTCTTTGGAGAAATGTCTATTTAGTTCTTTGGCCCATTTTTTGATTGGGTCGTTTATTTTTCTGGAGTTGAGCTGTAGGAGTTGCTTGTATATTTTTGACATTAGTTGTTTGTCGGTTGTTTCATTTGCTATTATTTTCTCCCATTCTGAAGGCTGTCTTTTCACCTTGCTGATAGTTTCCTTTGATGTGCAGAAGCTTTTAAGGTTAATTAGGTCCCATTTGTTTATTTTTGCTTTTATTTCCAATATTCTGGGAGGTGGGTCATAGAGGATCCTGCTGTGATGTATGTCGGAGAGTGTTTTGCCTATGTTCTCCTCTAGGAGTTTTATAGTTTCTGGTCTTACGTTTAGATCTTTAATCCATTTTGAGTTTATTTTTGTGTATGGTGTTAGAAAGATCTCAATTACAGGAGAAAAACTATTAAAAATTCCAACATATGGAGGCTGAACAACATGCTGCTGAATAACCAACAAATCACAGAAGAAATCAAAAAAGAAATCAAAATTTGCATAGAAATGAATGAAAATGAAAACACAACAACCCAAAACCTGTGGGACACGGTAAAAGCAGTCCTAAGGGGAAAGTTCATAGCAATACAGGCACACCTCAAGAAACAAGAAAAAAGTCAAATAAATAACCTAACTCTACACCTAAAGCAACTAGAAAAGAAAGAAATGAAGAACCCCAGGGTTAGTAGAAGGAAAGAAATCTTAAAAATTAGGGCAGAAATAAATGCAAAAGAAACAAAAGAGACCATAGCAAAAATCAACAAAACCAAAAGCTGGTTCTTGGAAAGGATAAATAAAATTGACAAACCATTAGCCAGACTCATCAAGAAACAAAGGGAAAAAAAACAAATCAACAAAATTAGAAACGAAAATGGAGAGATCACAACAGACAACACAGAAATACAAAGGATCATAAGAGACTACTATCAACAATTATATGCCAATAAAATGGACAACGTGGAAGAAATGGACAAATTCTTAGAAAAGTACAACTTTCTAAAACTGGACCAGGAAGAAATAGAAAATCTTAACAGACCCATCACAAGCACGGAAATTGAAACTGTAATCGAAAATCTTCCAGCAAACAAAAGCCCCAGTCCAGACGGCTTCATAGCTGAATTCTACCAAAAATTTAGAGAAGAGCTAACACCTATCCTGCTCAAACTCTTCCAGAAAATTGCAGAGGAAGGTAAACTTCCAAACTCATTCTGAGTCCACCATCACCCTAATACCAAAACCTGACAAAGATCCCACAAAAAAAGAAAACTACAGGCCAATATCACTGGTGAACATAGATGCAAAAATCCTTAACAAAATTCTAGCAATCAGAATCCAACAACACATTAAAAAGATCATACGCCATGACCAAGTGGGCTTTATCCCAGGGATGCAAGGATTCTTCAATATCCGCAAATCAATCAATGTAATACACCACATTAACAAATTGAAAAATAAAAACCATATGATTATCTCAATAGATGCAGAGAAAGCCTTTGACAAAATTCAACACCCATTTATGATAAAAACTCTCCAGAAAGCAGGAATAGAAGGAACATACCTCAAAATAATAAAAGCTATATATGACAAACCCACAGCAAACATTATCCTCAATGGTGAAAAATTGAAAGCATTTCCTCTAAAGTCAGGAACAAGACAAGGGTGCCCACTTTCACCATTACTATTCAACATAGTTTTGGAAGTTTTGGCCACATAATCAGAGCAGAAAAAGAAATAAAAGGAATCCAAATTGGAAAAGAAGTAAAACTCTCACTATTTGCAGATGACATGATCCTCTACATACAAAACCCTAAAGACTCCACCAGAAAATTACTAGAAATAATCAATGACTATAGTAAAGTTGCAGGATATAAAATCAACACACAGAAATCCCTTGCATTCCTATACACTAATAATGAGAAAACAGAAAGAGAAATTAAGGAAACAATTCCATTCACCATTGCAACGGAAAGAATAAAATACTTAGGAATATATCTACCTAAAGCAACTAAAGACCTATATATAGAAAACTATAAAACACTGGTGAAAGAAATCAAAGAGGACACTAATAGATGGAGAAATATGCCATGTTCATGGATTGGAAAAATCAATATAGTGAAAATGAGTATACTACCCAAAGCAATTTATAGATTCAATGCAATCCCTATCAAGCTACCAACAGTATTCTTCACAGAGCTAGAACAAATAATTTCACAATTTGTATGGAAATACAAAAAACCTCAAATAGCCAAAGCGATCTTGAGAAAGAAGAATGGAACTGGAGGAATCAACCTACCTGACTTCAGGCTCTACTACAAAGCCACAGTTATCAAGACAGTATGGTACTGGCACAAAGACAGAAATATTGATCAATGGAATAAAATAGAAAGCCCAGAGATAAATCCACGCACATATGGACACCTTATCTTTGACAAAGGAGGCAAGAATATACAATGGATTAAAGACAATCTCTTTAACAAGTGGTGCTGGGAAATCTGGTCAACCACTTGTAAAAGAATGCTTGTATATTTTTGAGATTAGTTGTTTGTCAGTTGCTTCATTTGCTATTATTTTCTCCCATTCTGAAGGCTGTCTTTCCACCTTGCTAATAGTTTCCTTTGATGTGCAGAAGCTTTTAAGGTTAATTAGGTCCCATTTTTTTATTTTTGATTTTATTTCCAATATTCTGGGAGGTGGGTCATAGAGGATCCTGCTGAGATGTATGTCAGAGAGTGTTTTGCCTATGTTCTCCTCTAGGAGTTTTATAGTTTCTGGTCTTACGTTTAGATCTTTAATCCATTTTGAGTTTATTTTTGTGTATGGTGTTAGAAAGTGTTCTAGTTTCATTCTTTTACAAGTGGTTGACCAGATTTCCCAGCACCACTTGTTAAAGAGATTGTCTTTAATCCTTTGTATATTCTTGCCTCCTTTGTCAAAGATAAGGTGTCCATATGTGCGTGGATTTATCTCTGGGCTTTCTATTTTATTCCATTGATCTATATTTCTGTCTTTGTGCCAGTACCATACTGTCTTGATGACTGTGGCTTTGTAGTAGAGCCTGAAGTCAGGTAGGTTGATTCCTCCAGTTCCATTCTTCTTTCTCAAGATCGCTTTGGCTATTTGAGGTTTTTTGTATTTCCATATAAATTGTGAAATTATTTGTTCTAGCTCTGTGAAGAATACTGTTGGTAGCTTGATAGGGATTGCGTTGAATCTATAAATTGCTTTGGGTAGTATACTCATTTTCACTATATTGATTCTTCCAATCCATGAACATGGTATATTTCTCCATCTATTAGTGTCCTCTTTGATTTCTTTCACCAGTGTTTTATAGTTTTCTATATATAGGTCTTTAGTTGCTTTAGGTAGATATATTCCTATTTTATTCTTTCTGTTGCAATGGTGAATGGAATTGTTTCCTTAATTTCTCTTTCTGTTTTCTCATTATTAGTGTATAGGAATGCAAGGGATTTCTGTGTGTTGATTTTATATCCTGCAACTTTACTATAGTCATTGATTATTTCTAGTAATTTTCTGGTGGAGTCTTTAGGGTTTTGTATGTAGAGAATCATGTCATCTGCAAATAGTGAGAGTTTTACTTCTTCTTTTCCAATTTGGATTCCTTTTATTTCTTTTTCTGCTCTGATTGCTGTGGCCAAAACTTCCAAAACTATGTTGAATAGTAATGGTGAAAGTGGGCACCCTTGTCTTGTTCCTGACTTTAGAGGAAATGCTTTCAATTTTTCACCATTGAGGATAATGTTTGCTGTGGGTTTGTCATAATAGCCAAAAAGTGTAAAGAGAAAGGCCCATTTTAACCTTCTTTATATAAATAGTTACAGGATTTTTTAAATATAAAAATCTCTAAAATGTAATACAACTCCCTCAAAGATAAGGAATGTGTGCATATGTGCACAGATATAGTATATATATGTGTATGTGTTTGGATATATGTAAGAGTGTGTGTGTGTGTGTGTGTGTAAATAAATAAATAAATATATATATATATGCATATGTTTAACAATATGGTATATCAGGGTAGTCCCTGAAAGGGTGTGGCACAGTGGACAACTCAAGTAGCCAATTCAGCTAAGGCCATGCTCCCAAGGATAAGTACACCAGGTAAGAGATTACTTGGGGTTCATCCTTTAAATGTGTCTTGGCATACCATTAAAGACAAGAAAATAATACTGAGTTTACTGATTTTAAGAAAAGTGGTAGCCCCAGTAGTCCTCTTACAGGATCAGAATATAAATGTGTTATTTTGGGGAGTGACATTTGTTTTCATATCTTGGATTTATTAAGTGACTTAAACAGAATGATTTTAGTTTGTCATTTAAATGCATGAAAAACAAATTCATCCTTTCTTACCTCTAGGAAAATGTTACAAATTTTGAGACATGATAAAAATGGCAATAATTTTCTTTCATAAATTGTTATTAGAGAACAAAGTTTATCCTTTGAAGATAAATGCCATTTTTTTTTTTTGCATCTATGTGTCTGGTGTCAGAAAACTGAGAAAAATATGTAGAACATTCTATTCAAATTTTTATTCTTTCTACTCGTCTTAATGAGTGCATATTTTTGTCTTATGCTATCCTTATTTTCTTTTCTCCTTTAATCTGCTAGTTGAAAAGTATTGAGGACAATTACCTGCTGAAGGACATGAAATAGTTAATAAGTTCTTGGAGCCTGGTATACTTAGGCTAGGTGAAAAAAGTAGTAAGATATTGGCAGAGTCTGGAAAATAGTATTCCTATGAAGAACTCCACATTCCCAGATGGCTAACAGCACTGAAACATGTGTCCATATTCCGCAGGAGGTTTTTCAGGCCTGTTGATGTTTCTGGACGACTGGTGTCAAAATAATAACTTAAAGTCATGGAGAAATACTGTAATCTGTGCAAATCATCTGTCTATGAAAGGTGAATTTATGGTGATAGTGTAAGTAAACTGGATATTTTAAAAGAAAATATGGATCTTGTGCATTTATTCCAAATTTAGTATCATGGTTTGTATAGTTCTAGATATTAATTCTCCTCCAAAGAGGTAAATACATGTTCTTCTCTTGAATTGCCATCACACAGCAAAAATAAATAGTCCTCCCACTCACAGAGTGGGTATAATGGTTAAACCCTGACTTAGAAAGAATTTCCATTTCAGAGATTAACCCAGAGTCCTCTTCATTCAGTAACATTTAAAACTGTCTTGTCTTTCTCCTTTTCTTTCTTCTCCCTCTACCGTCTTTATCATCTCTCATTTTTTTTCATGTTTCTGAATATTTGAGTTGAGAAGTTGTGTAGAATCAGCTAAAACAAATTTAATGACAGGGAAAATGTGACTTGCTAAGACTAGGTTTCCTAATTTTAATTTTCCACATTTATTTCTAATCAGTTTTTAATTATGGCTTATGAAAATTAATATTTACAGAAAAATACAGTATATTCTAGAAAACTACTACTTATGCTATTATGTAATTTTAATGCCATTTTAGAATTTAGGTTTAGCTAACACCTTACTTAGCTTCAAAGTGAGAGACTGAGGCATTTACAAAGTAGAATGAGAATTTTCAATAGATACCTTCGTTTAGACAGAGATTGAGTAAAGCTTCTCATTCTCTGAAAGCGTGGGAGGGAAAGTAATGAAAGATGCTGATGAACTCAATATTGTCCTGAAGTCTTTGCCACAGATGCTAAAGGTCACCTTAAGTACATAGCTATATTTGATTGTTTACATGCTGGAGTGGGGAGAGACCACCAGTCAAAGTTTTCCAGCACTATCAGAGATTGTGATGCTGTTTTATAACAAACATTCCATGATGTGCTCTACCCAAAGCTTGAAAGCAACGTATGATGTCTTCATTTTTCATGTAATGATGAAGAAAGGAATTCAGTATCTAATAAGATAATATGCATTAATATGTAAACAGTTGTGACCAGAGCAAGTGTGGATGAAAACGGTACAGGACCTTGGTTCCACATGTCCAGAGGGTCTGCTGTAATTAATCTGTGGTTCACTCTGGGAATTAGAATTTGTTTAGGATTTTCCAGAAGATTCTGATGTACAGCCAGTGTTGAGTTGAAAAACATGTAGAATTCCTTCAATGGTGACAGCCACAAATCCACAGCTGTATACTGGTGACTCCAATGGGGCACTGTGATATGATTATCTGAAATGGTGAACGTATCTTAAAGGTATTTCTAATAAAACAATGATGCATAATCTTCCTTTGCTTTTTTAAAATGTTCATATTAAACTCTATAATAATATCTGTGTGTTTATATGAAAATTAATTTATGTTTGATTATCACATGATATACATGTCACCATAATGCCGTAAAGGCGATCAGAAAATTGAAGAGGACACATGTCCTAAGATGTTTCTTATTCTAGTTGCCGCGACTGTATCATCGATAGTGGAGGAAAGCAGAAATATCCCCATTATCTCTGCAAATCACTGTTCAGGTGGTATTCTTGAGAACTGTAGGGGAAAATCTATTGCATTAACTGAAAAATGTATGACTTTCTAGAAGTAGATTATCTACGGAAAACATTACTAGAATTACATTTTCCTTTTCTTGCTTTCACTCATATAAAAGTAGTCATCGTATTTTCAGTCCTCATTTTATACATACCTAGCTTGTTTTCTTACATTTGTTTTGTCTGAATGAATAGCATGTTTTAAGGCCTCACTTCCCGATTTGAGCTATATATTATCCACAACTTTATGTTTAAAATAGTACGATTATATGAAAGTCATATTTTATTGATTTCAGTATGGAAATTTCTTTGATTTTGCAGTTTGGATTAACCCATGCCAAATCATTGACATATTTGACATCTTACATTAACTGTAATAAGATGTAGTTCATTCATTTGAATAAATTTGTATATGTCTGCATGCATATATATGGAAGGTTACATGCAATTTCAAAGTTCTATATACCTGTATTTGATAGTCCTCATTTTAGTAATGTTAATTTCCTCAGTAATTAACATCATGTGGTTAATTGTCTCTTCAATATGGCTATGTTCCTAAGTAAATGTAAGAAACAGTCTGGCAGATTGTCATGCACATGTGTATCCTTCTTCCAAAGATGAAGGACCAGAACTGAAATAGATTTCACCCTGAGATCCTAGCTTAAGATGAACTGCAGTGTTCAAGACTGATTTTCATCTTGGACTTGATCCTAAGGGGTTTCTAGTTTACTTATCATGGAAAAAAAATATATATGCAAATTAACAGAAGAAGCCCCAATACTTAGCAGATTGTAGTCATTTTTAGTGTTATCAGTTATTCTCTTGACATCGGTATTTCATTGTTAATACCTTTGCAGTTTATAACTTTGTGGTTTATAACTTTGATTTTTATTTGCTCTCTACTGCAGAATGCGACAACTGCAGAATGATCCGTTAGAGGTTCCCACTTTAGAAAGAAAGGATTTGTTTGAAATTCTTCTCAAACAGTTGTTTGACAAGTTAACTTGTCATGCACTTGTTGGTTCACTAGTGGTCTGTTGGTTTGCTGTTGTCTTATTTTCCTTCAATTTTGTGAAGTATTCACAGTATATGTTAAATGCTAACCTATGTAATAGATTTGATGAAGTGAACTTTCATTGAAAACATTAAGGTCTCAGTAGAATACTCATCTGGAGATTGAAAAATATAACTCTGGCAAAGTGAAAGTGATTTTTTTTTTTAACAAAATAGGGAAAATGTAGGCTTTTGAGTCAGACAGGGTTACAAACTCCAGGTCTCCAGAGTCTAAGAATAAACTTAACTTTGGCAAGTTTTGTAACAACTTTAATCTTAATTTCCTCAAAAGTGAATTATGGAGAATAATATCAGCTTTACGGGGACTTCCCTGGTGGGTTAGATAGTAAATAATCCACCAGCAATCCAGAAGACCCAGGTTTGATCCCTGGGTTGGGAATATCCCCTGGAGAAGAGAATGGCATCCCACTCTAGTATTTTTGCCTGGAGAATTCCATGGAGTTTTTTTGAGAATTAGAGATAATATAAAATGTCTGCTACTTGGTAAATTTTCAATAAAGGAAAAAAAATAACACATATCATGCTACCATATCCATTTAAACATTACATTTGCTACCTGAATATAAAAAGTTATGACTGGTGAATGTATGCCCAATGTATATTTTGCTTAAATGCTAATTCTGAAAGTATGTCTGCATATATTTGGTTTAATGATAATGATAATCTGTACTTAGATTTATGAGTATATATTTCCATTTATTTTGTTTATACTCTAATCCTTTCTAGAAACAGAATCTTAGGGCTTTTTAATTATATGCTAAATATAATAGCACTACTTTTAAATAGCTTATTAACAGATGATTGAAGATTTTAAAATATTATTTAAAACATTCATTATTTAACCCTTCTACATAAAGTCCATGTCTGTCAAGTTTTACTAAGCTATACATAGTAAATATTCATATTAGTGTGTTAGTCACTCAGTCATGTTGGACTCTTGATGACCACATGGACGGTAGCCCACCAGGCTCCTCTATCCATGGAATCTTCCATACAAGAATATTGGAATGGGTAACCATTCCTTTCTCCAGGGCATCTTCTTGACACAGGGATCAAACCTGGGTCTCCTGCATTGTGGACAGATTCTTCACCATCTGAGCCACCAGGGAGCTCCTTTCATTTATTTAATGACTATTTATTAAGCACTTGTCTATGAAAAGTTTTGTGCTTGAAATTCCTATGTGCCTTCCATTTTTGCTTGGGAAACAGATATTGACCAACAAAGAATGAAATTATTGTGTTAAAAGCAGAAGAAATATGTATATATGTATATATATGCACATATATATATATATATATATGTATGTGTGTGTGTTCTTGGCATAATCCCATTGTTAGTTATTACAAATATCTTCCACTTACAGCTTTCCTTTTCATTCTCATAAATGATGTCTTTTCAGTGCAGTCCAATTCATCACTTTCTTTCCATGTATTCATTTAGAAGCCTTTGATTTACGTTTAATACAGAGATCATATGGAGGTTACACTGTTGTTTAGTTGCTAAGTTGTGTCCAATTGACTCTCCTGAGACCCCACGAACTGTAGCCCACCAGGCTCCTCTGACCATAGGATTTCTCAGGCAAGAATATTGGAGTGGGTCGACATTTCCTTCTCCAGGGGATCTTTCTGACAGAGGGCTAGAACCCACATCTCCTGCATTGCAGGTGGATTCTTTACTGCTCAGTCTCTGGGGAAGTCCCATGGAAATTATAAGCCTTGACTAAATATTATCTAGTTCACTACTATCTAGAACAATTGAGTTCAACATATTTCTTCACCAGCTTTTGCTCACAATTCCTCCATATGTTGTTGAGTTTCTGTGGAATACTCAGGCTATAACTATTCCACTTGCATCCATATGATTCACTTGCCAACTTCAGCCTACAAACACTGCATTCTTCTTCCATGCATTCACACAGGCTTATGAACTCACACACATATGCTCTCATCTGCCACACTCAAGCACAAACTCAGATGCTTACTCACACACTACAACACTCTTATACACAAACACACACACCCACTCTGATAAATACATACACACATAGTTTCTCTAGTTTAGAGCAAGTGATGGATTATTACTTTTAATTTTTCTTTTAAAATTTTAAAGATTCATTTACCTATGAAATCACATTGATTTTGAAAGCTGCTTCTGTATAGGAAATCTATTTCATCACGCACTTGAGGGCATCCACCGACATTGTCAGAGAAGCCATTACAGACAAAGCATCAACTGTTTTCCAAAATGGCTTTACTCTGAGGAAAAGAGTATTATTAGGACATGAAGCAGAAGGCAAAAGAAAGTGTTCATGCACTACATTTGCTACAAATGAGTAAAACTGAATTAGAGGCAGTTTCCAAGTTATACCATGGATTAAGTAGACCAATGACCTTTCTTGAGAACTGGACAACGTTTTAAAACATCTTACCTGTGGCGGATTCATTTCAATATTAGGCAAAACTAATACAATATTGTAAAGTTTAAAAATAAAATAAAATTTTAAAAAATATAAAACATCTTCTATAAAGAAAAGTATATCATGATTTCCAAAGAACTGATTTACAGGTTGACATTTTTATATAGAAATATATATGTCCAAAAATACACTATTTATGCTCTCAGAAGTATTCACTAAATACTAAGCAAGCCTACTTCTTTGTCATTCAGCTTGGAATATTAATTTTCAAGGTGTTATTTATGAAGGGAAATATCACAATAGAAAGTAAACAGGGGTATAAGAACAGGGCATGTGCTTTCTGAGCTCAAGAAAAGATAGATGTCAATTTCTATTCTTAAAACATCCCCTGTGTTCATATCTCTGCCTGGTCTCTTGAATTTACTGTATGGATTTCATGACAGGTGTAAACAGCAAGGTTAAACAGGAGCAGCAATTCGGCCAGCATTTCACGGTAGATTGTTCCTGGAATGTTTGCCTTTGTTCTGTTGTTTGCTCTTGGTTAAGAGCTGGGCTCTGGAGGTCCACCAGGATATGCCCCAGAGTCTGTTGTCCTTCCAGTTTGTCACCTGACAGCACGGACTGTACAGTGTCATTAAAAGTCAAAGCTCGCTTTTGGGGTATATGTGCTGATGAAGGAGCCATCTGAAATTAGGACTTAAAACATGATGGGTTCAGGGACACAGAGGCCAGTATTTGTTATGCATTTTAATAACAGAAGTTTACAGCTAATTGGAGGCTAACTAAACCCCTTGGACATATTTCAAGTCACGTCAGTTAACTTTGCTCCCCAAGGAACCTCATAGGACATGCAGCTTAGCACTGCTTTTTTCTATCTTAATTACCACATTGAGTTGTGCTAATATAGATTTACTTTGGAGACATGTTCCACGATTATAACCAGGCAAATATTGTTGGCATTTGTTTTCAATTTTTTGAGCTCAGAATTTCACCCAATAAGAAAAAATAGTTGTCAATTTACAGATAAATTGAAATGTTTTGAAGTCACTGAAATACCATTCAAGTATGCAATTGGTATAAATGTATATTTATTGAATATTGAGACAATTTCAAAGTGTAAAAATGGCAACTCAAGTGTTACTTCAGAGATTAGATTTACATATTTTCATGGTTTGAATATTCAGTTGATTCTAACCCAATGATGTGGCTAGATTCAGCTTATAAACTCATGCTCAGATAGAATGCACCAAATTATTTTTTTGCCACGATCTTAGTTTTTATAATGTTGAGGGATTTTAAAAGTTGTTTTTAATTGGAGGACAGTTGCCTTTACAATGTTGTGTTGGTTTCTGCCATACATGGACAAGAATCAGCCATACATTTACGTATGTCCCCTCCCTCTTGAGCCTCCTTCCCACCTCCCAGCCCATCCTACTCTTCTAGGTTGTCATAGAGCCCCAGTTTGAGTTCCCGAGTCATACAGCAAATTCTAACTGGTTATCTATTCTACAAATGGTACTGTGTATGTTTCCAAGCTACTGTCTCCGTTGTCCCACCCTCTCCTTCACCTCTGTGTCCACAAGTCTGTTTTCTATGTCTGTTCTCCATTGCTGCCCTGCAAATAGATTCAGTACCATCAGTACCATCTCTCTAGATTCTATATATGTGCATTCATGTGCGATATTAGTTTTTCTCTTTCTGACTTACATCACTCTGTATAATAGGCTCTAGGTTCATCCACCTCATTAGAACTGACTCAAATGCCTTTATTTTTTATGGCTGAATAATATCCCATTGCACATATGTATCACAGCTTCTTTATTCATTCATCTGTCGGTGGACATCAATGTTGCTTCAATGTCCTAGCTTTTGTAAATAGTGCTATGATGATCACTGGAGTACATGTGTCTTTTTCAGTTATGGTTTTCTCAGGGTATACGCCCAGTAGTGGGATTGTTGGGTCATATGGTAGTCATTTTATAAGGAATTCTTAATTTTTTGAGGAATCTCCAATACTGTCTTCCAGAGTGGCTATATCAATTTACATTCCCACCAACAGTGCAGGAGGGTTCCCTTTTCTCCATATCCTCTCCAGCATTTATTGTTTGTAGATGTTTTGATGATGACCATTCATTCAATGGCCATTCAATGTGAAGAGAATGCACCCAATTTTTAGATAATAGAGAAAGCTAACACAAGTTAGTTTAACCCTGAGGAGCATGTGTACTCTTTTTTAAAGCAGAATTTTGTCAGGAAACTGTGTAAATTTCACTTACCTCACCTGAAATTCCTAAGATATTTTGTCAAATAATTCGCAAAACAGGCTGTGAAACCTCAGGAGCTAACACAGCTGAAAGAAAAACAGATTTCCTGGAGTGCAAATTGTGATTATACGACTCAATTTATATTTTAATTTTGATGAATATTTTTTAAAATGTTTTTGTGCTAAATTTTTATAATTTTAAATAATTATTTTTTTAACTCAAAATACTTTGCCTCCATTGCAAAAATAAAATGTCTTGGCCTAAAATTATATTAAGATAGTTGTTCAACTGAATACTTTCATCATTGTTTTATAATTTGTGAATATAGAATTATGATATTTCATCAGAAGTCATGTGTATCATGAGACCCAGGAATCAGCCATCACTTCTTGTGAGCCCCTGATTTCCTTTCTTTACTTCAAAAAACTAACAAGAAAGGAATAATGTATGAAATTAAAACCTATAAATGCATTAGTTTTTACATTATGATGCTATTATTTTATTCTGTCCTTAAGCATGTGAAATAAAATATTTTAGTAGTGTTTCTATATACCAGAGTGAACTCTTGGTTATAAGGTAATTAGGTATAAGCAGAATAGGTTGGGCTTCCCTGGTGGCTCAGATGGTAAAGAGTCCATCTGCGGTGCAGGAGACCCAGGTTCTATCCCTTTTGGGAAGATCCCCTCGAGAAGAGAATGGCAACCCACTCCAATATTCTTGACTGGAGAATTCCATGGACAGAGGAGCCTGGCAGGCTACAGTCCATGGGGTCACAGAGTCAGACATAACTGAATAGGTTGCTGAGTGAAAATAGGGTACACAGAATAGTTTACTGAGTGAAATAAAGCACTAAGTTAAAACAGACACACATACACACACACACACACACACGCTACTGAAATAATATAAATCTGTTCAGTATATTCACTAGTGTGAACAAGTGAATAATTCTGTCTGCCATTTCTAATCTGCACAGCCAGTAAAATCCTTCCAGGGAAATAACCACAAAGAACATGGCAAAAAGTGAAAGAAAAAATGGATTTCAGAAATACATATATACCTGAATTCAAATACCACCTCAATGAGTGTTTGGAAACCATAGCCCTTAATGTTCTACTTTCTCATCTGGAAAAAAAAAAAAATGACCTAAAATACTCGGTGTAAGTAATTGTGAAAGCTCTAATGAGGTGCTAATGCAAAACTCCTGGGTAATATGTCAGTCCCTTTTTCTCTTCTAGATGATAAATATTCTCTATATAAAAATAAGAACTTCAGAAATTAGAGGATGTTTAAGAGACTTATTTTAGTAAGCCATTTTTCAAAATGACTGTACCTAAAATATTGTGCATAAAAGGCTGAAAAATATCTTTTATTTGAAAGTTCTCCAGCCAAGGATTTCTCCCACTTCAGTGGTGAGTAGCCATCACAAAGCTCCTGGTACTTAACAGAATTATCTCAGGCTGAAATTCTCTCATCTGTCCACAATTGATCTGGAGAAAAGATCATTCCTTTTTCAGAAGCACTTTGCATACTCAGACAATATTATTTGAACACTTCTAAAATATCTACAATTCTGGCTCAAAAATACTACTTAAAAAGTCAGAGAATAACAGTTTCACAAAAACGTCATAGTGACAACCAACAACACAAAACAAAACTGACACCCTTCTTGATTTCAGAGACTAAAATACCAGAGTTCAAAATTAAAGAAGGAAATGGGCAAAGGTATTTTTTTAAAGTTATCTGTGGTCATGGCTCTTCAAGCCAATATAACTAGATGAAAAGTTTTAAAAAGTCACTGACATTTTAGATATTTTGGGGTTTTGTCTGATAGGAACATAATACAATATATACCAGATTTTGAATCAAACAGGTCTGGGTTTGACTGATGGCTCCTCTGTTTATTTCATATTTAGAAATTTGTTCAATATTGCCTACTTTTGAGTGTTATTCTAAGAATTAAGTTGGATTATGTATCTCTGGGCTTCCCAAGTGGGGCAGTAGTAAAGAATCTGCCTGTCAAAGCAAGACGCGTGGGTTCGATCCCTGGGTCAGGAAATCCCCTGGAGAAGGAAATGGCAACCCATTCCAGTATTCTTGCCTGGGAAATCCCATGGATAGAGGAGTCTGGTCAAGTATCTTTCCTTAATATACAAAAACATTTAAAGAGTAGACAAAATCTTGGAAGAAAACAAGACTATTAAAATATGTCTATATTATTAGATTTGGATAATTCCAAAGAATATAAAACATTTTATATCTCATTTTTCTGGCAGGATATTCCAAAAAACACTGCAATGTCACTTCTTTGAAATTGAGGATACTTGGAGAAGGCAATGGCACCCCACTCCAGTACTCTTGCCTGGAGAATCCCATGGACAGAGAAGTCTGGTAGGCTACGGTCCATGGGGTTGCGAAGAGTCGGACACAACTGAGCAACTTCACTTTGACTTTTCACTTTCATGCACTGGAGAAGGAAATGGCAACCCACTCCAGTGTTCTTGCCTGGAGAATCCCAGGGACAGGGGAGCCTGGTGGGTTGCCGTCTACAGGGTCTCACAGAGTCAGACACGACTGACGCAACTTAGCAGCAGCAGCAGCAGCAGAAGTGATACTTACTATATCAACATTTTCAATTTATAAGCAACAGATTCTGTCTTGTAAATTCAACAGATACTCATGAAAAAAACTATTGAAATTTAACATAAAGAAAAAATTAAATTTGACCTTAAATATAATTGTACATTTGATCAGAATACAGTGACAAAAGATGAAGAAAGATAGGAGCCAGGTCAGATAAGTACCTTTGGTATAAGTGTATACCAATAGCTATGTATTTATTTTAATAAAATATACCATTAAAGAAGAAAATGACAACCGACTCCAGTATTCTTGCCTGGAAAATCCAATGGACAGAGGAGCCTAGCAGGCTACAGTTGATGGGGTCTCAAAGAACTGGACATGACTGAAGTGATTTAACATCCACATATAAATAAATGTGTTTATTTTTGCATGTGAGATTCTGGATAGTGGAGTTTGAGACAAACTCTAAATCACATAACTGATATGAGGCACTATAGCTCTGAAGGGAATTATTATAAATAAGACAAAAGTGCAAACTGAGTTTTCATTTACACAGAAATGCTATCCATGGTTTGTTCTGGAGCAAAAAGATATAGCATTTAGGAGAAAAAAGGCAAGATTGATGTTGTTTCAGTTGGAAACAGGATAGTCATTATAACCCTGCATGGTACCATATATTAAATATTTAAAACAGCATTATCTTAGAGTGTGTTGCCGAGTAAAAAGGTGAAATTTTGAACTGAGTTTAATTTTATTTAAATATAGTTCACAAATTTTGATAAGACAGATAGTGGTTAGTGTTTTCAATACAAACATGCCATAGACATGGTGAGAGGCCAGCTTTATATTTCTACATAATTATCTCAATGGATTATGTATACCATATATTTTTTAAAGTGACAGGGTTAGAATTGAAGCCTGTGGATTGAAGAGTCAATATATCAAAATATATAAGCTTGAATATTAACTCATTTTCATCAAAGTGACAGATGGTTTCTAGGCCAATTCGTTTCGTCGGTGATGTTACCAGTGTAATTCCAGCAGAGCTGTACTGCGTGAGGATAACTCTTATAACTGCTTTGTGTATTTTTCTGAAAAAAATAAAATAAATCATTAAAGAGTTTTCAAATTGCTATCACTTTAAGAAACATATTTGTTGGTAGAGTGCTGATATTTTCAATTGAATATTAACTGAATTTCATAATATGTTAGTTTTTTGCCAAGTAAAGGTACAGTATATCTACTCTGCCAATCAAGCATTGTAGCCAAATGATGAGAAAGTTTTACCTTTTGCATATATTTATATAATGATGCTGATGGAATCCTAGGAAGAAAATCTGGAAATTGTACATCCTATTCTGTACTCTCAGTTGATTTTTTATTTATTTTTTAATTAGTAAGTATTAAATATTTTAAATGATAAAAATATTGAGTTGATAAAAATTTCATCAGCATGATTAAGCAATATATATATATTTTGCTATATTTGCTCAACAGACTTTTTCTGGTTAACCATATTATTTACTCAAAGAGGAGTGTGAATAGGTCCCAAGTCGATTGACCACATATTGTAAAGTATAAAACACTGAAAAGTATAAATGGAATTATATACGTAAATGGATTTATATACGTACATTATATCCGTATCTGTTTAACTACTTGCTTGGAATCTGTATGAAAACATACATATCATACATATATACACATGTGCATGTGTTATGGGCTTCCCTGATGGCTCAGATCGTAAAAAATCTGCCTACAATGCAGGAGACCTGGGTTTGATCCCTGGGTCAGGAAGATTCCCTGGAGAAGGGAATGGCTAATCATTCCAGTATTCTTGCCCAGAGAATCCCATGGATAGAGGAGCCTAACAGGTTGGAGACCATGGGATTGAAACAAGGTGGACAGGACTAAGCTGCTAACCTTTTCACTTTCACTATCACACATGCTCCTTGGAAGGAAAGCTATGACAAACCTAGACAGCATATTAGAAAGCAGAGACATTGCTTTGCCAACAAAAGTCCATCTATGGTTTTTTCCATAGTCATGTATGGATGTGAGAGTTGGACCATAAAGAAAGCTGAGCACTGAGGAACTGATGCCTTTGAACTGTGGTGTTGGAGAAGGCTCCTGAGAGTCCCATGGACTGCAAGGAGCTAACCAGTCAATCCTACAGGAAATCAGCCATGAATATTCATTGGAAGGACTGATGCTGAAGCTGAAACTCCATACTTTGGCCACCGGATGGGAAGAACTGACTCCTTGGAAAAGACCCTGATGCTGGGAAAGATTAAAGGTGGGAGGAGAAGGGGACAACAGAGGATGAGATGATTGGATGGTATCACCAACTTGATGGATATGAGTTTGAGCAAGCTCTGGGAGCTGGTGATGGACAGGAAAGCCTGGCATGCTGCAGTCCATGGGGTTGCAAAGAGTGGGACACGACTGAGCTGAACTGACTGATCAGTTCAGTCACTCAGTCGTGTCCAACCCTTTGTGACCCCATGAACCTCAGCACGCCAGGCCTGCCTGTCTATCACCAATTCCCGGACTACACTCAAACCCATGTCCATTGAGTCAGTGATACCATCCAACCATGTCATCCTCTGTCGTCCCCTTCTCCTCCTGCCCTCAATCTTTCCCAGCATCAGGGTCTTTTCCAATGAGTCAGCTTTTCGCATCAGGTGGCCAAAGTATTGGAGTTTCAGCTTCAACATCAGTGCTTCCAATGAACACCCAGGACTGATCTCCCTTAGGATGGACTGGTTGTATCTCCTTGCAGTCCAAGGGACTCTCAAGAGTCTTCTCCAACACCACAGTACAAAGGAATCAATTCTTCTGTGCTCAGCTTTCTTTATAGTCCAACTCTCACATCCATACATGACCATTGGAAAAACCACACCCTCGTCTAGACAGACTTTTGTTGGCAAAGTAAAGTCTCTGCTTTTCAATATGCTGTCTAGGTTGGTCATAACTTTTCTTCAGAGGAGTAGGCGTTTTTAATTTCGTGGCTGCAATCAACATCTACAGTGATTTTGGAGCCCAAAAAGAATAAAGTCAGCCACTGTTTCCACTGTTTCCCCATCTATTTGCCATGAAGTGATGGGACCAGATGCTATGATCTTAGTTTTCTGAATGTTGAGCTTTAAGCCAACTTTTTCACTCTGCTCTGACATTCATCAAGAGGCTCTTTAGTTCTTCTTCACTTTCTGCCATAAGGGTAGTGTCATCTGCATATCTGAGGTTATTAATATTTCTCCTAGCAATCTTGATTCCAGCATGTGCTTCCTCCAGCCCAGCATTTTTCACGATGTACTCTGCACAGAAGGTAAATAAACAGGGTGACAATACACAGCCTTGATGAACTCCTTTTCCTATTTGGAACCAGTCTGTTGTTCCATGTCCAGTTCTAACTGTTGCTTCCTGACCTGCATACAGGATTCTCAAGTGGCAGGTCAGGAGTTCTGGTATTCCCATCTCTTTCAGAATTGTCCACATTTTATTGTGATCCATGCAGTCAAAGTCTTTGGCATAGTCAATAAAGCAGAAATAGATATTTTTTCTGGAACTTTCTTGCTCTTTTGATGATCCAGCAGATGTTGGCAATTTGATCTCTGGTTCTTCTGCCTTTTCTAAAACCAGCTTGAACATCTGGAAGTTCATGGTTCACATATAGCTGAAGCCTGGCTTGGAGAATTTTGAGCATTACTTTACTAGTGTGTGAGATGAGTGCAATTGTGAGGTAGTTTGAGCATTCTTTGGCATTGCCTTTCTTTGGGATTGGAATGAAAACTGACTTTTTCCAGTCCTGTGGCCACTGCTGCGTTCTCCAAATTTTCTGGCATATAGAGTGCAGCAGTTCCACAGCATCATCTTTCAGGATTTGAAACAGTTCAGCTGGAATTCCATCACCTCCACTAGTTTTGTTCATAGTGATGCTTCCTAAGGCCCACTTGACTTCACATTCCAGGATGTCTGGCTCTAGGGGAGTGATCACACCGTCATGATTATCTAGGTCATGAAGATCTTTTTTGTACAGTTCTTCTGTGTATTCTTGCCACTTCTTCTTAATATTTTCTGCTTCTGTTAGGTCCATACCATTTCTGTCCTTTATCGAGCCCATCTTTGCATAAAATGTTCCCTTGGTATCTCTAATTTTCTTGAAGAGATCTCTAGTATTTCCCATTCTGTTGTTTTCCTCTATTTCTTTGCATTGATCACTGAGGAAGGCTTTCTTATCTCTTCTTGCTATTCTTTGTAACTCTGCATTCAAATGGGTATATCTTTCCTTTTCTCCTTTGCTTTTCACTTCTCTTTTCACAGCTATTTGTAAGGCCTCCTCAGACAGTCATTTTGCTTTTTTGCATTTCTTTTTCTTGGGGATGGTCTTGATTCCTGTCTCCTGTACAATGTCACGAACCTCCATCCATAGTTCATCAGGCACTCTGTATATCAGATCTAGTCCCTTAAATCGATTTCTCACTTCCACTGTATAGTCATATGGGATTTGATTTAGGTCATACTTGAATGTTTTAGCCATTTTCTCCACTTCAATTTCAGTCTGTATTTGGCAATAAGACGTTCATGATCTGAGCCACAGTCAGCTCCCGGTCTTGTTTTTGCTGATTGTATAGAGCTTCTCCATCTTTGGCTGCAAAGAATATAATCAATCTGATTTCAGTGTTGACCATCTGGTGATGTCCATGTGTAGAGTCTTCTCTTGTGTTGGTGGAGGACAGTGTTTGCTATGTCCAGAATGCATTCTCTTGGCAGAACTCTATTAGCCTATGCCCTGCTTCATTCTGTACTCCAAGGCCAAATTTGCCTGTTACTCCAGGTGTTTCTTGACTTCCTACTTTTGGATTCCAGTTCCTTATAATGAAAAGGACATCTTTTTGGGGTGTTAGTTCTAGAAGGTCTTGTAGGTCTTCATAGAACTGTTCAACTTCAGCTTCTTCAGCATTACTTGTCGGGGCATAGACTTGGATCACCGTGATATTGAATGGTGTGCATTGGAAATGAACAGAGATCATTCTGTCGTTTTTGAGATTGTATCCAAGTACTGCATTTCAGATTCTTTTGTTGAGTATCGTGGCTACTCCATTTCGTCTAAAGGATTTTTGCCCACTGTAGTAGATATAATGGTCATCTGAGTTAAATTCACCCATTCCAGTCTGTCTTAGTTTGCTGATTCCTAGAATGTCGACATTCACTCTTGTCATCTCGTGTTTGACTACTTCCAATTTGCCTTGATTCATGGACCTAACATTCCAGGATCCTATGCAATATTGCTCTTTACAGCATCGGACCTTGCTTCTATCACCAGTCCCATCCACAACTGGGTGTTGTTTTTGCTTGGCTGCATCCCTTCATTTTTTCTGGAGTTATTTCTCCACTGATCTCCAGCAGCAAATTGGGCACCTACCGACCTGGGGAGTTCATCTTTCTGTGTCCTATCTTTTTGCCTTTTCATACCATTCATGGGGTTCTCAAGGCAAGAATACTGAAGTGGTTTGCCATTCCCTTTTCTGGTGTACCACATTCTGTCAGACCTTTCCAACATGACCCATCCATCTTAGGTGGCCCCACACGGCATTGCTTAGTTTCATTGACTTAAACAAGACTGTGGTCCATGTGATCAGATTGGCTAGTTTTCTGTGATTGTAGTTTCAGTCTGACTGCCCTCTGATGCCCTCTCTCAGTGCCTACCTTCTTACTTGGTTTTCTCTTACCTTGGATGAACTGACTGATCACACATGTATTATACCCATCTCTAGTTGTCTGTCTAGATATCTACCTGTATTTGCATATATATAGAAAAAAGGAACATATTCTTTGCCCTATTTGACTACACTTTTATTTTGAAGTGTTACTTACTTAGGAGTTAAAAAACAGCAGTTGATGTCCCACACTCCCCATTTTATCTGTCATGGGTTTTTTATTCTAGTCTTTATCAGAACCCTATTACTCTTCTCCTTGTACCATCAGTCTAGCATTTAGTGATATGGACCTACTGTTTCTCACCCCTAGTACTGACCTGGTAATTTCCCTGGACTTCACCCTGTCTATGTCGATGAAAATAGTCCCTTTATCCATTGCTCTTCAAATGACCTAAATTGAGGATGTCATTTGTTTTATGCCAGGTTGCTCATTGATCCAGGGAACAATTAGAGGGTTTTGATCAAAAGAGTGACATAATCTGACATAAAAAAGGATTAATGTGCAGTTGTACTGAGAATAGATAAAGAGGGTATTGAGGTGACAGGGGTTGAATTGAATTACTTAAAATGCTGCTACTATAATCTAGGTAAAAGACAGTGGTGTAACTTCATTTTAACTTTGGAGGTCATGAGATATAGTCATATTTAAGGATATTCATTGGAGGGTCTTACAAATGAATCGTTAAAATATGGATGTGAGATGTAAGAAAAAGAATGCAATCAGTGAGACACCAGAATGTTTGGTCTGAAAATGTGGAGGCTTGCAATTTCAAGTAGTTCAGATGGATAAAATTATAGGAACTCTGTGAGGGTATAAAATATGGGGCTAAATTTACAACACAGTAAGTTTGCGATGACTAATATATTCAAGAAAAGATTGGGTGTAGCGCATTGAAAGTTTGAATGGACAGTTGCTGAAACATGAGCAAAAGTACAATTAGTAGAAGTTGTGGTATTTGTACTTAAAAGATGGTTTCTCCCATTTTAAAAAGAGGTATAAGCTTGTAGCATAGCCATAGTTATCTGATTATTAAATTGAGTAAATTGCATATTTGATTAAGTACTCAAACAATACTCTCACTTTTAGAAAACTTATTGCAAATGTTTATGATGAATTTACTTCTATGTTTTTATTGTTAGTAATAAGAATCAGACATTTCTTTCTCTGAGATTTTAGAAATATATGTGTTAACTGCTCTATTTAGTTTGGCATGGATTCCATGCAAGAGGCAGCACTAGGAGGAATTGGCAAGATGGAACAGGAAGTCAGAGAACTGATTAGCCATTGTAGGGTTAACAGTGAGTTTGGATGGATATGATTATGAATGGACAAAATGAGATCCTAAAGAATGCTCAAACTACCACACAATTGCACTCATCTCACACGCTAGAAAGTAATGCTCAAAATTCTCCAAGGCAGGCTTCAGCAATACATGAACCGTGAACTTCCAGATGTTCAAGCTGCTTTTAGAAAAGGCAGAGGAACCAGAGATCAAATTGCCAACATCCGCTGGATCATCAAAAAAGCAAGAGAGTTGCAGAAAAACATCTATCTCTGCTTTATTGACTATGCCAAAGACTTTGACTGTGTGGATCACAATAAACTGTGGACAATTCTGAAAGAGATGGGAATACCAGACCTCCTGACCTGCCTCTTGAGAAACCTATATACAGGTCAGGAAGCAACAGTTAGAACTGGACAGGGAACAACAGACTGGTTCCAAATAGGAAAAGGAGTATGTCAAGGCTGTATATTGTCACCCTGCTTATTTAACTTCTATGCAGAATACATCATGAGAAATGCTGGGTGCAGGAAGCACAAGCTGGAATCAAGATTGCCAGGAGAAATATCAATAACTTCAGATATGCAGATGACACCACCCTTATGGCAGAAAGTGAAGAAGAACTAAAGAGCCTCTTGATGAGAGTGAAAGTGGAGAGTGAAAAACTTGGCTTAAAGCTCAACATTCAGAAAACTAAGATCATGGCATCTGGTCCCATCACTTCATGGCAAATAGATGGGGAAACAGTGGAAACAGTGGCTGATTTTATTCTTTTTGGGCTCCAAAATCACTGCAGATGATGACTGCAATCATGAAATTCAAAGACGCCTACTCCTTGGAAGGAAAGTTATGACCAACCTAGACAACATATTGAAAAGCAGAGATGTTATTTTGCCAACAAAAGTTCATCTAGTCAAGGCCGTGGTTTTTCCAGTGGTCATGTATGGATGTGAGAGTTGGACTATAAAGAAAACTGAGCACAGAAGAATTGATTCCTTTGTACTGTGGTGTTGGAGAAGACTCTTGAGAGTCCCTTGGATTGCAAGGAGATACAACCAGTCCATCCTAAAGGAGATCAGTCCTGGGTGTTCATTGGAAGGACTGCTGTCGAAGCTGAAACTCCAATGCTTTGACCACCTGATTCGAAGAGCTGACTCATTGGAAAAGACCCTGATGCTGGGAAAGATTGACCACAGGAGGAGAAGGGGACGACAGAGGATGACATGGTTGGATGGCATCACCGACTCTATGGTCATGAGTTTGGGTGCACTCTGGGAATTGGTGATAGACAGGCAGGCCTGGCGTTCTGTGGTTCATGGGATCGTAAATAGTCAGACACAACTGAGCGACTCAACTGAACTGAACTGAAGATGAAACGATTCTGTATATTGACTGTAGTAAAGTTTCTTCATGTCCACACACATCATGCTGCTGCTGCTAAGTCACTTCAGTTGTGTCCGACTCTGTACGATCCCATATTCAGCAGCCCACCAGGCTCCCCTGTCCCTGGGATTCTCCAGGCAAGAACACTGGAGTGGGTTGCCATTTCCTTCTCCAATGCATGAAAGTGAAAAGTGAAAGTGAAGTCGCTCAGTCCTGTCTGACTCTGAGCAACCCCATGGACTGCAGCCTACCAGGCTCCTCCATCCATGGGATTTTCCAGGCAAGAGTACTGGAGTAGGGTGCCATCGCCTTCTCATACACATCATAAAATTATGTAAAACTAAACACACAAAGAAATGAGTGCTTATAAAGTTTGTGAGAAGTTAATAAGACCAATGGATTATTTGAGTGTCCATTTCCTGATTATAATGCCATTTTAAGTTATATATAATGTTACCAGGTTCTTCCCTGGTGGCTTAGTGGTAAAAATCTGAATCTGCCTGCCAATCCAGGAGATATGGGTTTGATCCCTGGGTTGAAAAGATCCCCTGGAGAAGGAAATGGCAACCCACTCCAATATTCTTGCCTGGGAAATCCCATGGACAGAGGAGCCTGTCAGACTTCAATCTATGGGATCGCAAAAGAGTCAGACATGACTCAGCAACTAAACAACAACAACAAAAATGTTGCCATAGGGAAAACTAAGTAAAATATCTTTTTATGTTTTTATAACAATTGCATATAAATCTATAATCATCTCAGAACAAAAAGGTATAATAAAATAAGTTGAAATAAACAAAGCAATAGATTGAGATGGACCTCTTGTTAATAATATTTGATGGATAAGAGTAACACTTAATTGTTTCTATTCAACACTCCAGATGCTCTCAGACCTGGAAATCAGACAAATTTCTCTGACTCATAATATGAGACTAGCAGAGTCCTATTTGCCTGTCTATCCTGAAATGACACAGAAACTCTATTTTGGAATTAATAGTCTTTTTTAGTAGAATTTTACAAATTTGAGTTTCTAAATGTTTTTGCTCTGTTTTAACCTTATATTTATTTTAGCTTTGATGGTATACATAATTCTGAGATGGCACCTAAGACTCCTGCCCCAGATGAATACACATTTTCCCTTAGATATCCAATAAAACACTAACCTAGGTGCTGCTGTGAAGAGTACAAACAAGTGAACATTATTAAGGTTACAAATAAGTGAAGGTTGTATAATTAAGGTTACAAATAAGTGAACATTAAGAAATGAAGATTGTCTTTTGTGGTCCTGAGTTATCTAGGCAACCTCTTTAAAGAGAATGAGCATTTCCTGACAAAAGAGATTTGTGGTATGGGGCATTCTACTTTAAGAAAAGTCTCCTTTGCTGAGTTTGAAGATGGAAGGTACATGGAACACATTGTCTTTATGAGCTTATAGTGATGTCTGACCAAGAGAATGAGCCCTCAGTCCTACAAACACAAGGAACACATTGTCCTTATGAACTTATAGTGATGTCTGACCAAGAGAATGAGCCCTCAGTCCTACAACCACAAGGAACCAAATTTTCCTAAAAGACTTTAAACAACTGCTGAGATCACAGCTCCAGCCAACAACCTGAATGATCTTAGGAAACAACCCCGAGGAGAGAACTCAGTGATGCTTTGCCTGGACTTCAGTTGGATAGAGTTGTAAGACAGTAGATGGATGTTATTGTAAGCCACTAATTTTATAGTAATTTGATATGCAGTAATAGAAAAGTAATACAGTCTTACTTGTACCTAACCTTTTTGAATTCACATTGCATTAGCTTAAAGAGAAGGAATTTCCTGGTAACCATGTGAAAGACAGGGTGCTGTTCACCTGAGAGGCAACTGGGACCTGATACAAGCACTGAGAGGGCCCATGTTTAGTCCAGAACTACCCTCTACCTTTTGTTGTTGACTTCACTGTCTCAGTAAATTTCTTCCACATAGTGTATGTGCTTAGTCACTGGGTCATGTCCAACTCTTTGCATCCCCATGGACTGTATACCCTGCTAGGCTCCTCTGTCCATGGGGATTTCCCAGGCAAGAATACTGGGGTGGGTTCCTATGCCCTTCTCCAGGGGATCTACTCAACCCAAGTGATAGAATCCAGGTCTCCAAGCATTGGAGGTGGATTCTTTACCATCTGAGCTACCACATAGAAGGTAGCACAATGACTGATATGTTTGACAGCATTCACAGTTTCAACACCTGTGAAATTATTGTGTCAAAGATTTATAAGTACATGGCCCCATCAGAATTCTGAGTTGTCTGCTAATACTCACACCCAGGGATGCACATACATCTTCCCCTAGGTATTCAACAAAACAGTAATCTATTTGGCACACATCCACTAGTCAAATGTGGCTTTAGGGAAGATGACTGGTTGACAACAACCTTGAGAACTACATAACGTTTAGCTTACAAGCAAGATCCTGGGCCAAACAATCTGTTTCTAGAAGTACAGGAAAATGCCAAGCAGAGAAAACAATAGAAACAATAGACGCAACAAATATTCTTTAAAATATGTCAACTAATATCTAAACCCTGAAGATACAGCTTGCAGACATTCTGCCTTCAGTTCAGTTCAGTTCAGTTCAGTCGCTCAGTTGTGTCCAACTTTTTGTGATCCCATGAATCGCAGCACTCCAGGCCTCACTGTCCATCACCAACTCCTGGAGTTTACTCAAACTCATGTCCATTGAGTCGGTGATGCCATCCAGCCATCTCATCTTCTGTCATCCCCTTCTCTTCCTGCCCTCAATCCCTCCCAGCATCAGAGTCTTTTCCAGTGAATTAACTCTTCACATGAGGTGGCCAAAGTATTGGAGTTTCAGCTTCAGCACCAGTCCTTTCAATGAACATCCAGGACTGATCTCCTTTAGGATGGACTGGATGGATCTCCTTGCAGTCCAAGGGACTCTCAAGAGTCTTCTCCAGCACCACAGTTCAAAACCATCAATTCTTCACCACTCAGCTTTCTTCACAGTCCAACTCTCACATCCATACATGACCAATGGAAAAAACATAGCCTTGACTAGAGGGACCTTTGTTGGCAAAGTAATGCCTACATGGTGCTTATTCTCTAGAGAGTGCAGATAGACAATGCACAAATTAAAAAGAGTTGATGAAATAAATATTAATGAGTGCTAGGAAAAAAAAAAAAAAGATAGGATTCAGAAATGCTGATGTGACAGAAATGAGTCCATTTTCTGTCCTGTGTGCTCAGTCACTGAGTCACGTCCCACTCTTTGCAATCTCATGGACTGTAGGCAGCCGGGCTCCTCAGTCCGTGGAATTTTTCAGGCAATAATACTGTAGTGGTTTGCCACTTCCTATTCCAGGGGATTGCCCCAACCCAGGGATTGAACCCATGTCTCTTGTGTCTTCTTGCATTGGCAGGTGGATTCTTTACCAGTAGCACCACATGGGAGCAGTTTGCAAAGATTGCATTTTGAATTATGGCTGAGAAATAATTTATTCACAGGCAAATTTTTTCAGGACCCAAAGACTTGTGAAGGAATTGAATTTAATATAGCCAGTTTCAGTTGCAGATCTCTAGCTTCCAGTTTTTCCCTAAACTTCAGAGTCAGATTCCAAAAATCAGTGGAGTCGTCTTTATAATACATGAACGTTTATGTAATTTAGGGATTACGAGTCTAGATCTGGAGTCAGTTCACCTCGATCCCAGTCTTAGCTTAAGCAATTCCTATCTACTAGGAACTGCCTGGGAAGTTCATTTAACTCTGCCTCAAATTTCTCATTCTAAAAGCAGCATAGTTGTACTTATTTCATAGGTTTGCTGTGAGCATTACACGAGATGATTCGTACGTGTGACCACATTGAAAGGCACTGGTACACATGGTGGTGGTAGTGGTTTAGTTGCTCAGTCCGTCTGACTCCTGTGATCCCAGGAACTGTAGCCTGCCAGGCTTCTGTGTCAGTGGAATTCTCCAGGCAAGAATACTGAAGTGGGTTGCCATTTTCTTCTCCAGGGTATTTTTTGACCCAGGGATCAAACCTGGGTCTCCTGCATTGCAGATGGATTCTTTACTGACTGAGCCATCGGGAAGCACTTTGGTACACAATAATTGTTGAAAATTTGACAATTCTTGTAATTATAAGTGCGGTTCCAATTTATTCTGCATACTTATGATGACTGAATATTAAAATGTTATCCAAAACCATTTCATTTATGTGACTCAAAACAAAATAGAAAAACAATAAAATATAAAGTAGAAACAACCAACTCATATGTATGAAATAAATATTCAGCTTCACTGGAATTCAAATAAATGCTTATTTTAAAATGAAGAAAAAAATTTATTTTTACTAACTTGTTTTACTAACAAGTATGGGAGATATTATAAAAGAGAGAATAGTCTTAACCAACATCTTCTTAACTAACATCTAATAAAATAAAAAGGTTTAAGTTATGACACATTTATAGCAGAGAAAAAAAAAGTAGGTAAAATAATATTTATTATGCATGTTCAAAATTATGAACCTATAATAATGTTGCAATGGTGAAGATAAGCAATTTAACTATACTATTAGAAATTCAGGTTGATCCAAAATAATTAAAAACATAAATAGAAAAATATCATTTGAGAAATAGTCCAAAATGCTATTTGTCTCTGAGGAATAACTTTTTGCCATTTTTATATTTCATGCTTTGCATTTTATAATCAGTTTATATTATTTTATACTAAGAAAAATATTAAAACATTAATCTAAAGCATTTCCTTATAATACATAGGACTCCAGACATTTTGATAGAATTCACGTCTACTTTGTTTACTTGAAGGTCCAGTATTTCATGGAAGTCTTCACTTCCAATTTTTTATTATAAGATGGAAGTTATTATAGGTATTTTAAGCAAGGTAGAAATAAATGAAGGGAATTATACTTATGAAAATGGTCAGGCAGAAATGTCTGTTTAGTTCTTTGGCCCATTTTTTGATTGAGTCATTCTCCAAAGACATTCAGACAGCCAACATATGCATGAAAATATGCTCAACATCACTCATTATCAGAGAAATGCAAATCAAAACCACAATGAGGTACCATTTCACGCCACTCAGAATGGCTGCTATCCAAAAGTCTACAAGCAATAAATGCTGGAGAGGGTGTGGAGAAAAGGGAACCAACCCTCTTACACCATTGGTGGGAATGCAAACTAGTACAGCCACTATGGAGAACAGTGTGGAGATTCCTTAAAAAACTGGAAATGGAACTGCCTTATGACCCAGCAATCCCACTACTGGGCATACACACCAGGGAAACCAGAATTGAAAGAGACACATGTACCCCAGTGTTCATCACAGCACTGTTTATAATAGCCAGGACATGGAAGCAACCTAGATGTCCATCAGCAGATGAATGGATAAGAAAGCAGTGGTACATATACACAATGGAGTATTACTCAGCCATTATAAAGAATACATTTGAATCAGTTCTAATGAGGTGGATAAAACTGGAGCCTATTATGCAGAGTGAAGTAAGCCAGAAAGAAAAACACCAATACAGTATACTAATGCATATATATGGAATTTAGAAAGATGGCAACGATAACCCTGTATGCAAGACAGCAAAAGAGACACAGATATATAGAAGTCTTTTGGACTCTGTGGGAGAGGGAGAGGGTGGGATGATTTAGGAGAATGGCATTGAAACATGTATAATATCATATATGAAATGAATCACCAGTCCAGGTTTGATGCATGATACAGGGTGCTCAGGGCTGATGCACTGGGATGACCCAGAGGGATGGTACGGGGAGGGAGGAGGGAGTCGGGTTCAGGATGGGGAACACGTGTACACCTGTGGTGGATTCATGTTGATGTATGGCAAAACCAATACAATATTGTAAA
This sequence comes from Bos mutus, assembly GCF_027580195.1. NCBI lineage: Eukaryota > Metazoa > Chordata > Mammalia > Artiodactyla > Bovidae > Bos > Bos mutus. The sequence goes on along the minus strand of NC_091640.1, from coordinate 11,769,795 downwards.
GTAATTAACCTCCAATTAAAATAAATAAATTTATATTAAAAATAAATTAAATAAAAAGAAAGAAAATTTAAAAAAAGAAAATGGTCAGGCAGGGTTGCACAGATATACTGCTCCGTGGACCTACAGAACTGAGGCACAAGGGAAGCAGCTCCTGAAGACAACTGCCTCTCACATGCAGAGGACGGAGAAAGGATGTCTGCAGTTTCAATATGAGATCAGAGAGCTACAGCCACCCCCAGTGCTACTCAGCATCCACAGGGACATAGAAGTGGTTCTGGTATGGCTTTACTGGGCATCAAGAGAAAATTTCTCTCCTTTATCAAGCCCATCTTTGCATGAAATGTTCCCTTGGTATCTTGAATTTTCTTGAAGAGATCACTAGTCATTCCTGTTCTGTTGTTTTCCTCTATTTCTTTGCACTGATCGCTGAGGAAGGCTTTCTTATCTCTCGTTGTTATTTTTTGGAACTCTGCATTCAGATGCTTATATCTTTCCTTTGCTTTTCTTTTTTTTTAATTTTATTTTATTTTTAAACTTTATATAATTGTATTAGTTTTGCCAAATATCAAAATGAATCCGCCACAGGTATACATGTGTTCCCCATCCTAGACCCTCCTCCCTCCTCCCTCCCCATACCATCCCTCTGGGTCTTCCCAGTGTACTAGCCCCAAGCACCAAGTATCGTGCATTGAACCTGGACTGGCATCTCATTTCTTACATGATACTTTACGTGTTTCAATGTCATTCTCCCAAATCTTCCCACCCTCTCCCTCTCCCACAGAGTCCATAAGACTGTTCTATACATCAGTGTCTCTTTTTGCTGTCTCGCATACAGGGTTATTGTTACCATCTTTCTAAATTCCATATATATGCTAGTATACTGTATTGATGTTTTTCCTTCTGGCTTACTTCACTCTGTATAATAGGCTCCAGTTTCATCCACCTCATTAGAACTGATCCAAATGTATTCTTTTTAATGGCTGAGTAATACTCCATTGTGTATATGTACCACTGCTTTCTTATCCATTCATCTGCTGATGGACATCTAGGTTGCTTCCATGTCTTGGCTATTATAAACAGTGCTGTGATGAACATTGGGGTACACGTGTCTCTTTCCCTTCTGGTTTCTCAGTGTGTATGCCCAGCAGTGGGATTGCTGGATCATAAGGCAGTTCTATTTCCAGTTTTTTAAGGAATCTCCACACTGTTCTCCATAGTGGCTGTACTAGTTTGCATTCCCACCAACAGTGTAAGAGAGTTCCCTTTTCTCCACACCCTCTCCAGCATTTATTATTTGTAGACTTTTGGATGGCAGCCATTCTGACTGGTGTGAAATGGTACTCTCATAGTGGTTTTGATTTGCATTTCTCTGATAATGAGTGATGTTGAGCATCTTTTCATGTGTTTGTTAGCCAACTTTGGAGAAATGTCTATTTAGTTCTTTGGCCCATTTTTTGATTGGGTCATTTATTTTTCTGGAGTTGAGCTGTAGGAGTTGCTTGTATATTTTTGAGATTAGTTGTTTGTCAGTTGCTTCATTTGCTATTATTTTCTCCCATTCTGAAGGCTGCCTTTTCACCTTGCTAATAGTTTCCTTTGATGTGCAGAAGCTTTTAAGGTTAATTAGGTCCCATTTATTTATTTTTGCTTTTATTTCCAATATTCTGGGAGGTGGGTCATAGAGGATCCTGCTGTGATGTATGTCAGAGAGTGTTTTGCCTATGTTCTCCTCTAGGAGTTTTATAGTTTCTGGTCTTACGTTTAGATCTTTAATCCATTTTGAGTTTATTTTTGTGCATGGTGTTAGAAAGTGTTCTAGTTTCATTCTTTTACAAGTGGTTGACCAGATTTCCCAGCACCACTTGTTAAAGAGATTGTCTTTAATCCATTGTATATTCTTGCCTCCTTTGTCAAAGATAAGGTGTCCATATGTGTGTGGATTTATCTCTGGGCTTTCTATTTTGTTCCATTGATCTATATTTCTGTCTTTGTGCCAGTACCATACTGTCTTGATAACTGTGGCTTTGTAACAGAGCCTGAAGTCAGGTAGGTTGATTCCTCCAGTTCCATTCTTCTTTCTCAAGATCGCTTTGGCTATTCGAGGTTTTTTGTATTTCCATACAAATTGTGAAATTATTTGTTCTAGCTCTGTGAAGAATACTGTTGATAGCTTGATAGGGATTGCATTGAATCTATAAATTGCTTTGGGTAGTATACTCATTTTCACTATATTGATTCTTCCAATCCATGAACATGGTATATTTCTCCATCACTTCTCTTCTTTTCACAGCTATTTGTAAGGCCTTCTCAGACAGCCATTTTGCTTTTTTGCATTTCTTTTCCATGGGAATGGTCTTGATCCCTGTCTCCTGTACAATGTCACGAACCTCCATTCATAGTTCATCAGGCTCTCTATCTATCAGATCTGGTCCATTAAATCTATTTCTCACTTCCACTGTATAATCTAAGGGATTTGATTTAGGTCATACCTGAATGGTCTAGTGGTTTTCTCTGCTTTCTTCAATTTCAGTCTGAATTTGGCAATAAGGAGTTCTTGATTTGAGCCACAGTCAGCTCCCGGTCTTGTTTTTGCTGACTGTATAGAGCTTCTCCATCTTTGGCTGCAAAGAATATAATCAATCTGATTTCAGTGTTGACCATCTGGTGATGTCTATGTGTAGAGTCTTCTCTTGTGTTGTTGGAAAAAAGTGTTTGCTATGACCAGTGCGTTCTCTTGGCAGAACTCTATTAGCCTTTGCACTGCTTCATTCTGTACTCCAAGGCCAAATTTGCCTGTTACTCCAGGTGTTTCTTGACCTCCTACTTTTTCATTCCAGTCCCCTTTAATGAAAAGGATATCTTTTTGGGGCATTAGTTCTAAAAGGTCTTGTAGGTCTTCATAGAACCGTTCAACTTCAGCTTCTTCAGCGTTACTGGTTGGGCATGGGCTTGGATTACTGCGACATTGAATGCTTTGCCTTTGAAACAAACAGAGATCATTCTGTCGTTTTTGAGATTGCATCCAAGAACTTCATTTTGGACTCTTTTATTGACCAGTCCTGGGTGTTCTTTGGAAGGACTGACGCTGAAGCTGAAACTCCAGTACTTTGACCACCTCATGCGAAGAGTTGACTCATTGGAAAAGACTCTGATGCTGAGAGGGATTGGGGACAGGAGGAGAAGGGGACAACAGAGGATAAGATGGCTGGATGGCATCACCGACTCAATGGACGTGAGTTTGAGTGAACTCCGGAGTTGGTGAAGGACAGGGAGGCCTGGCATGCTGTGATTCATGGGGTCACTAAGAGTCGGATATGACTAGCTACTTAACTGAACTGAACTGAAGAGAAAATTTTCATTTTTCTTCTCCAATGTTTTCCATATGTAAGTCAAATTTATATTCTAATTTTTTAAATAATCATCCTTGTAATAAATCTCAAAAGTGTTATTTTAATAAAGCTGTGTCCATTAACAATCACATTACATCTTAGTCAATATTAGATATTGCAAATAAGATATATTGTTACTGTGATTAGTTGCTCAGTTGTGTATGACTCTTTGTACCCCATGGAGTGTAGCCCACTAGGCTCCTCTGGCCATGGGGATTAAAATACTGGAGTGGGTTGCCATGACCTCTTCCAGGGGATCTTCCCAACCCAGGGATTGAACCCAGGTCTCACGCACTGCAATAAGATTCTTTACCATCTGAGCCATCAGCAAAACCCTAGAATACTGAAGTGGGTAACCTATCCCTTCTCCAGAGGAACTTCCCAACCCAGGAATGGAAGTGGGGTCTCCTGCATCACAAGTGGATTCTTTACCAGCTCAGCTACCAGGGAAGCCTGTAAGATGTATAGATTAGTATAAAGATTTTATTAAGTAATTTTGTTTAAATTATAGTAGTTCCAGAAAAACTGCATTATGTGGATATTCAACTAATTCAGTCAAAATGTAATAAATAGCTTTTCTCTGACATACACTATATTGAAACTTTTTCTCAGCTGTGCTTTTTATTTTTCTCATTTCCCTCTTTGACTTATTCTGCTTCTCTCTTCTACAGTTCCCTCCATATTGTTCTTTAATTCTCTCCATGGACTACTCCCAAGAAAAGGCCTAGGAAACCTCTAATCACAGGATGAATTCCTTATACTTCCTCACTAAACCACCAATAGACTCTTCACAGTTATCCCCTTCTACTCCAGGTAGCTTTAATAAATTTGGTGTATTCTGAGTTCTCTCATGTGTTTAGGGCCCTTCTATGTATAATGCCCTTCCCAACAAGTAAACTTGACCTGAGGGTAGCAAAATTCTCACCTTCCATGTTAAACTTGTGTGATCTCACTAAATAAAATGCTACTGACCTTCATAAAAAATATAACATGTTTTCCATTCTTCTTAACTTTGGACTAAAGACAATATGGCTAACACTCTACTGATTTCCAAGATTGATTTGGCTGGCTGATCAAGTGTAAAGATGGCTATCTCCTTCTCCCTTCATTGCTTCATGTGTACACATGAGGTCAAGAGAAAGGAAAGTTTTCTCAGTACACAAGCTCTACTCTTCAGTCACTGGGCTTGACAACAGCCATCTCCTGCGAGAGCCACCTAATATACTCTCATAGTCACTGGCATCAACACATTCATTGTTTCATTCATTTTTATTGACATTAAAATTACATATAATTTTAAAGATATTTCGAATAACTTATGTAACTTTATATTCACAGGCTTGTTATTGGCAAGGAAGTTTGAGAATTATACTAAAAAACATGATATGTAAATTTTTTAACATATTTTCTAAGCATTGTCACATTCATAATTGGTTTATTAAAAATTTATTTTGAGAACCATAAAAATTATGTATATTTATACATGCTTACATGATTCTCAACATAAATGTGCTTCCATTCTTTATGCATTTTCTTGTAAAGATTTTGCTATCTACTAGTAGTTCTAAAACCTCTACCTATGTGTACCAAAATTGTATTTGGTTATATGCCATATGTTATGACTTTTTTTTTTTATCATGGTCACTGAGTGCATCTTGAGGGACTTATAGTTTCTTGACCAGGGATCAAACCCATGCATTGGGAGCATGGAGCCTGAATCACTGGACACCAGGGAAGTCTCTGTTGAGATTTTTATTAATACATGGCATTATTTCAATACTGCAAAAATTTTATCCAAATATAATTTCGATCAAATCATACATATGGGTCAACAACAACAAAAATAGTTATTGAATGTTTAGAACTATTTTCCAAACTTGTAGAAATGTTGCTGTTTACCTCAGTTCAGTCACTCGGTTGTGTCCAACTCTTTGCAATCCCAGGCACTGCAGCACGCCAGGCTTCCCTGTCTATCACCAACTCCTGGAGCTTGCTTAAACGTTATGTCCATCAAGTCGATGATGCCATCCAACAATCTTATCCTCTGTCACCCCCTTCTCTTCCAGCCTTCACTCTTTCCCAGCATCAGAGTCTTTTCCAATGAGTCAGGTCTTTGCATCAGGTGGCTATTTACTTAGATTATTCTTATCGCATTCTCATTGTTCTGAGGGATGGGGAAAGTAGGATATCATATTTTATTGTAACATTCATTGATTTTATTTTTCTTTATTCAGCATCCCAGATACCATTCTCTAAATTGTGAATCAACTGTTAAGTGATGTCACTCTATTTTTTCACGTTTTTTTTTTTTTTTTTTACCACTGAATAAAACTCTGGAGAGAAGAGTTACTTCTACATTGTTCTATTCATTATAGCATGTACAGAGTTTTAATTACCACACAGAATGCAGGTTTCCCCCAAGGGAACCAACTGTGGGAAATGTTTAAATGTAATCATAATAAATCTTCTTATCCTTATTACTTAAAACATCCATCATTAAAATTTTGGGTTCTCCTGAACTACTATTCCATCCATATCTCATTTCAAAAAGTCATGCATGAAGAGAACAATAATAAAATGGGTCCAAAATTTTTTTTTTAGTTAAAAGTTATGAAGACATTTTCATAGTCTGCCACTTACCATTGTCTCTGCAAGCCAAGGACATTTTTTATGATTTTACAGTTACCTAATTTATTGTTTATATTATAAGGAAGTTCATTTATTCTCCAGGAATCTAAGCTTTAACTATCTTGGTGAGATTTTTATGATTCACCCAACAAATAAAAAACATTTCAGGAAAATTGAATAATGAAATAGAGAAGTAAAAGGAGTTTGAAAAATCAGAATATAGGATATAGTTCAGATAAAACTTCCCTGGTGGCTCAGATGGTAAAGCATCTGCCTACAATGTGGGAAACCTGGGTTTGATCCCTGGGTCGGGAAGATCCTCTGGAGAAGGAAATGGTAACCCACTCCAGTATTCTTGCCTGGAAAATCCCATGGATGGAGGAACCTGGTAGGCTACAATCCATGGGGCTGCGAAGAGTCGGACACGACTGAGCAACTTCACTTTCACTTTCAAAGCAATATTAACAGGAATATATATATATAAAATGAGCCATCTATCTTTGATTTATCTTTTTAAATAACAACCATAACCCATAGGAAAGTTCTAGTTTTTCTTATCAAGCTATTCAAACACAAACAGAAATGATAGAGTAAACAGTAATTTAGTGTATTCAGTTTAATAAATGCTAATGATAAATACTAGTCCATTCTAAAGGAGATCATTCCTGGGTGTTCTTTGGAAGGAATGATGCTAAAGCTGAGACTCCAGTACTTTGGCCACCTCATGCAGAGTTGACTCATTGGAAAAGACCCTGATGCTGGGAGAGCTTGGGGGCAGGAGGAGAAGGGGACGACAGAGGATGAGATGGCTGGATGGCATCACCGACTCGATGGACATGAGTCTGAGTGAACTCCGGGAGTTGGTGATGGACAGGGAGGCCTGGCTACTGCAAATCATGGGGTCGCAAAGAGTTGGACATGACTGAGCGACTGAACTGAACTGAACTGAATGATAAATAAGCGCACAACACACAAAAAGCAGATAATTTTAGTTGAAAAGTAAGCACTTTCTAATGCTATTAGATTTAAAGACTCTGTGTTTAAGCTCCACAAAATCATCTGAAAGTTTTGAATTGCATAAAATATAAAATGTTAAATTTTTTCATGACTCTGAAGAAACATAAAACTACAGCTAGAATATGCAGTGTTAGGATGTTAATAACCTTGGGTAGGAGGGCAACCAATGTCTGCCTGTTTGTCCAATAAAGGCAAGAATTCCCAAGCCTTTTAAAAAAAATAAATTACACTTCCATTTCTTATTTATTAGCTGAATTTTGCAAAATTCTAGGTCACCTGGTGGAATTAGTGCATTTATTTTAATGACGTATGTACAGAAATCTATGAAAGATAAAAATTCTGTAAGTATTATGATGTCCTAGATAGAAATGGTATTCCTGACAGCAATCTAGTAATCAAGCTTTGCAAAGCTGTGATTCAATTTTTTTCTTCCTTTTATGAACTTTTTCAATTAGATATAAAGATTTTGTTTTTGCTTCACATGGTGGTTTTTAAATTGATATTTCATCATTTTTATATTGCTGGACTGGCTTTGGGTTATTTAGCATTTATTAATAATTTCCATCTTGACCTTTCCCAGATTTTGCTATTTATTAGGTGTTTTTGCACTACTGCAGAGATGACTGAACAGAATTGGGGAATTTTTTTTTTGCCCCTTTTTAAACTTTATACTTTAAATTATTTTTACATTGACCTTTAAAGTTGGTCTGTAGCTATGATTTGAAAGTTCTGTTTAAAACCACCCTGCTGAAACACCAGACAATCCCAAAGGTTCAAAACAGATTGGCCAGCTGATGGCAAAGAGCAAATGAAGCCAGGCAGAAGAGAGCGGTGAGAACAGAGAAAGGGGACAAGAGACGTCAGGGTCCACAGAGGTCTTTGGTATATCCATCATGACTATTTGTTTTATAAATGCTTACTGACTTAGGAAAGCAGGAAGCCCACTGTGTTGGTAAGTTGCGTTTGATGGAAAATGCTTCTGAACACATCTGGGTATATATGCAGTGAAAGTGAAAGTGTTAGTTACTCAGTCATGCCCGACTCTTTGTGATCCCATGGAGTGTAACCTGCCAGGCTCCTCTGTCCATGGGATAGTGGGTATTTTATTTCCCCAATGGATCACCCTGTTTTCATTTAGTTAATTTCATAAAATAGGGCATATTTTGTTGTCGTTCAGTTGCTAGTTTGTGTCCCATTCTTTGTGATTCTATGGACTGTGGCATGCAGTCCTTCACTATCTCCCACAGTTTGGTCAAACTCATGTCCATTAAAGTGATGATGCCATCAATGATGGGAGTGATCTCATCTTCTGTCATCCCTTCTTCTCCTGCCCTCAGTGCTATCTAGGATCAGGATGTTTTCCAGTTCTTTGCATCAGGTGGTCAAAATATTATAACTTCAGCTTTTCCATCAGTCCTTCCAATGAATATTCAGAACGTCTTTGACCCAGATTAAAATCTGAGGGATCTTCAGGTTTTAGGGTTGCAGTCACTGATTGGATTATGTCTTATTGGTTACAAAATGGCTTAAACAACAGAATCTGCCTGACCTGAGACAGACAGGTCTCTCTTTAATTGCTTGTGGCCAATAAAGGCATGCTGTTTCTGCTACTGCTGCTAAGTCACTTCAGTTGTGTCTGACTCTGTGTGACCTCATAGACAGCAGCCCATCAGGCTTCCCCATCCCTGGGATTCTCCAGGCAAGAATTGTGATCTTCAGGATCCCATAAGATAGTAGAGGAATGCTCTTCTCCATTTAGAATTTTTCCTGACTGCTCATATTTCACCAAGGCCTTGGCATCTTCAACAGACTATCTGTTACCTGCATTTTCTAATGGGCAAAAACATTTCTTTTCCTTCATTAAAGTGTCATCCAGTGAAAGATAAAATCTCATTTTTAATGAAGCAGCAAAATGTAGCTGATCATATGTAACAAAATAGTTTGATGTTTATTGAGCCATTTAAAATAAGAGGCCATCATTGACTGAGATGAACTATAGTGTAAATAACCCATGTGTAGCCATAAAGTGGTCAATTATGTGATGGATGGTGCCAAAGTATTCAACTTTTATCACATTTTTTTTCAAAAATTTTAATCCATGTGCCTTCTTTATTCTTCTGTCTTTGAAGCATCAAGAACATACATTACATTAAGCTTGAAAATGTGCTGTTGAACCAGGAATGCTAAAATATTTGGCAAAACTGAAGTATGTATGTGGTATCTTTGTAAGAATTACATAACTAGTTATTTATGTGGATTCTGAGTTTCAATAGTGGATTGTCTCAATGTTGCTAGTATATTTTACTAGCTATTGTGCTAGGTATTTAGGAAGACACATATATATATAAATCACAGTGGCTTCTGTATGGGGCTTATGTCCTCAGGAACATAACCTAGGGGCTGCATTTATCCTCCACGAGTATTTTCTCTTTCATGAAGAGTTAATATTGGATATTAACTCTGGGACTGTGGTTTATGAAGGGAGGTGTGTGTCTGCTCCGTCATGTCTGAATCTTTTGCGACCTCATAGACTGTATCCATAGACCACATAGACAATAGCCGCCAGGGTCCTCTGTCTATGGGATTTCCCAGGCAAGAATACTGGAGTGGGTTGCCACTTCCTACTCCAGGAGACCTTGCTGACCCAGGGATTGAACTCATGTCTCTTATGTCTCCTGCACTGGCAGGTGGATTCTTTACTATGGCACCACTTGGGAAGCCCATGAAGGGAGATAAAGGGCATCTACATTTGACATCTATATTTGACTGATTGTCCTAATGGCAGAAAAGACATCAAATGTTCTCTGTCACTGCAATTATATCTTCTTTTTAAAAATAATTTATTGAGGTGAGATTCACATAGCATAAAATTAACACTTTTAAAATGAGAATTAAAATCATTTAGCGCATCTACAGTGTTGTGCAACCACTGTCTCTAGTCCCAAAACATTTCTATACCTATTAAGAAGTTGCTCCTCATTGCTTTACCCCTGCAACCCTACCAGCCACCAATCTGAGTTCTATCCCTATGAATTCATCTATTCTGGATATTTCACTTAAATGCAGTCACACCATACGTGACCATTTTGTTTCTGGCTTCTTTCATTTAGTATGTTTCAGAGGCTTTTGTTTTCTATGAGTTGTTGAATTATATTCATCCTCAAAATGTTTTAGGGTGGACATAAAACTAAGACTATCTGCTAACAGTCTATCTGCTCTTGGTGCAGATAAAATGGTCCAAATCCCAGAGTTGGGATATAGTGCACATTATTTAACCTTTTTGGACCACGTATTCTTGCATGTAACTAAGAGAGAAATATCTGTCTATTAAGATAATTTGGAGGCTTCCCAGGTGGCTCAGTGGTAAAGCATCTGCCTGCCAATGCAGGAGATACAAAAGTTGTGGGTTCCACCCCTGGGTCTGAAAGATCCCCTAAAGGAGGAAATGGCAACCCAGTCCAGTATTCTTGCCTGAAAAATCCCATGGACAGAGGAACCTGGTGGGCTACAGTTCATGGGGTTGCAAAAAGTCAGACATGAATGAGCACACACATACACATTAGAATAATTTTAGGAAATAAATGACGATGTGTAAAATGTCCCAGAACATAATAGGCCCTCACAGGAGGTTTACTCTGCTTGGCTGTAGCAGAGACAAAATTGTTGCATTCTCTTCACAATTCAATGATTTAACTGATATTCATTTAGAAATATTTCTGTTAATATCTATTGCCATGTAGGTAAGTAACAATAAATATCACTCATTTTGCATATATAAATGTTGTTTTATTTTGAATCCATATCTATGAAAATATTCTAACACTTCTATACCATAAATTTCAGTAAAATGATAGATTAATGAAAATTACCCTTTAAAAAATCACAACCCCTCCATGCTTCGGTTGCGGCACATTTTGCATGAATTGTAACAGTCTTTCTCATTCTATTCTACTTTACAAGATTTTTCTATTAACAGTGATGAAACTGTTCCATAGAAAGCAATGTACTTCTAAGGACAGAAATTTCAGCAAAGCAAAGTCATGTTAGACCACAAAGTTGTTTCTGTCTTATGCGGAGACTGCTATTCAAAATTACACACACAGTTAAAACTGCTCTCACCCACAACTGAAAATTTTAGTTTATAGTCTTAATTGGGACATCAAAGGCAACAGATTTTTATTTTTATAAACTGGAGATCTGATGTTTGAATATGAACGAGGTCAAGGCTCAGCTAATGTTTTTAGGACTCCATAATTATTCAGAGTGAGAGGTCTTAAACACACACTGCAAAAATCAAGAACTTTTATCTGTCCTTATCAAAGGGAGCATGTCACTGACTAAAGCAAAAGTTAGGGATTTAAAAAAGTCAGGGCTTGTTTTCTGGAAGTGTTAAATAAGCAACTCTTTCCAGTGTATGGTATTTGTCTCTTTGCTGACTTCTTGTTCTTATGGGACAGTTCCCTGGTTAAATTTCATTTCCATTGCTTCCTTTTTCCTTATTACTCTATTTTAGTTCATTCCTTATTAGTTCACGACCCATTTGACCCATTATATTTGTGGAAATTTTATCTATTCTATTTCATTTACATGATAATGTTATTGAAATAAGTTTTACCTGAAATTCCTTTGAAGTTCATGAGAAATGAAATATCTTCTTATGGACTGTTCTATAGAATTTTATTATGATCATTCCCTAAGGGATACTACACATTCTCTCTCTGTCTCTCTCTTTCATGAAGAGCAAAATAAAGTTTCATCCCCTGATTTCTTACCTAAGAAAACATAATTTTCCTCTTAGTTCAGTTGTGGACTATCACTTCTCAAGTCATTTTCTAATGAAATGTTATTTCTGGGGGATGAATGACCACCTACATCAAATTATATTTCAAAATAAAAATCCCTTCATAAAGTATTTAATAGGTTGATTTTTAAAGCTTGGAAAATAGTTATGAAACTTATTTACTGTTGGCATTTACTCAAACCTCTCAGCTCAAAATTTTTGTTTCTAAAATAGAAATAATAGCAAGCAATGTGACTGTATACAGTTAATAATATAAATAAAGTGTGTGATATATCTTCCATATGTATGCACCAGATGCATACATATTAAAATATGTTAATTGTATCCCCTTGAAACATATTTTATATATTCCACTCCATACTTCATTAAATTATCTATAATGATAAAATAAGTGTACTGATTTAAAGTAAAACTTCAAAGAAAGATTATGCTAAAACTCAAATGTCTGCATACTTATGCACTTGTCACCAATCTAAAAATTGTTTAAAGGTTAGTTTTCTAGTATAATTGCACAGCTCAGAGTTTAAGGTCATCATAATGCTACAGAGTTGAAAAAATAGTCTTCTAGCCTTGACAGATACAAGAGAAAGGAAGGGACTAATTTGAATTGTATATAAATATGAAATAAAATAAACGGAATCTTAGATGGTACACAAGCAAGATCAGTTCTGATGTACCAAGTTAGGAGGAAAAAAAAAATTTTTTTTAAAGAATTAAGCTGTTATTTTGAATTGTAGCCAGAGAATGTTCTCCCTTCACTTTAGATAAAAATTTCCAAATCAAGAACAGTAAGATATGAGTCTGAACTGGGCTAACAATAAAGTGAGATTTACCAGAATTCCATGAAAATGAAATTATCTAACATTTTATACACATGTACAGAGGACAATTGGATTCCCAGGTGGCTCAGTGGTAAAGATCTGCCTGCAATACAGGAGACCCAGGAGACCTGAGTTCAATCCCTCGGTCAGGAAGATACCCTGAGGGGGAAATGGCACCCCACTCTAGTATTCTTGCTGGAAAAATCCCATGGACAGAGGAGCCTGGAAGGCTATCGTCCATGGGGTCACAAACGAGTCGAACCGGACTTGAGCACACATGAACAGAGGACAATCTTAATACCAAAACTCACCGAAAAATACTACAATTTTACTGACATGATTCCTAGCTTAAAGATTCTGGATTTTAATTCCAAGGGCATTTTACAGCTGTATCCTTTATGGAACCCTATCATAATTGCAGGAGGGGGAAAAAAAAAGATCACGCTGCCAAAATTGACTTGTGTGATGAAGTGCTTATCTTCCCATAGTCAGCCACCTTCTGCTTGTTGACCTTGTCGTGGAGGGCACTGCAAAGCCCACCAACCAAAGGAAACCCCACGGTAATTACTGCAATCCAGTGAGAAACGGCGTCGCCGGCGGCCGGCAGTTCTACTCCACAACCACCAGCATTCTGCAACTCAAGGAAAACATAAACATGACCCGGCTCAGACAAGTAAGGCATGAACAAATGTTTCACATTAAGTGAGTTGAAGGACCTTGCTGAAAATTACAAGCGCTGCTTCGGAAAGCAATGACTCCCATTATGGAAGTATTAGGTGTCCAAGAAAAGGAGTTTGTCAGAGATGCATGTGTGGTTGAAGGAGGTAAGGCCCCTCATCCTGGTCACAACCCCCGATCCTGGACACAAGGCTTCATTCAACACAGCGCTCTGGGAGGAGGAGTCAAAGCCAGGAGTCGGAGGGTATACTCTTCGAAATCTAATTAAGAAGCAAAATGACCGCAAGCCATTTTGCTATGAAAAACCAAGAGGAAAACAATCTCACCTTTCTCCCTGAGTTTAAAAACACTCCATCGGCCTGGCACTGCCTAATTTGAATTCATCGATTGCACATTACAGAGCACACGGGGACATTTATACCTCCAACAGGGATTATTTCCACATTAGGATAAACAGGCTTGGGATACAGGTACTTCTAAATAACAATTTCTGTGAAATATATTCTTTGAGTATACATCTTCCCTGCCTTCCACTTTGTGGGCAGGTGAGTTAGGGAGTTCCCATTCTTTAAACACGGATGAGACTGGGCAGTGCTCCATTTCGCTCTTTTTCCCTGCTTCAGTGATAATATAATTCATAGGAAATTCTGCCTCGACCCCGCTCTGTAGTATTTTCTAATGGCTTGCTACACTCGGAAAAAGCACGCAGTTTTATTCAAGTCCATTCTGTTGTGGAAAAAAAAATAAATAAAATTGAAGTGGAAAGAGCAGAAGGAAAGATATATGTAGCAAGCAAGCATAAATATTTCGACAGAGGGGTTTAAGAGAAAATGAAGTCAGCAGGGCTTGTGCCACACGCTGCTATTATAAAATATAGGACAAATCACCACCGCCCTATGTTTTGCAGGTTTCCATTAAGGGAATCTTTGTGTGTGAGTAAATGGCTTGTAAATTCAAGCCTTTTTTGTGGTTTGACTTTAAAAGGTGACTGTTTTATATCATGGGTTTTATGCTAACGTGTTGGTGTGTTTTTTAATGGTAAACTAAATCAGAAAAAAAGGTCCAATGGAAAAGAATTGATTATATAATCTATCCAAATTTCATCATTTTCTCATTGGATATAGGCTATATAGTCTATACTTATAAACAGCTCTGAATATTTTTTTTCTTTTAAATTCTGAGCCTTCCTGGAGGAGCTATAAAATCATTTATGTTCTTTTCATTTTTTCATACTTTAGTTAAAAACTCCTCATGGTGAAATTGTTACATCTATCTCAAAATGAAATATAAATTACTCATGTATAAAATTCATTGAATTTATCTGTCAAAGTTTAAAAAATTTGTAAATTATGAACCATAATTATAATTAATACAAACATACACTGTATGCTGCTGCTAAGTCGCTTCAGTCGTGTCCGACTCTGCAACCCCATGGACGGCAGCCCACCAGGCTCCCCCGTCCCTGGGATTCTCCAGGCAAGAACACTGGAGTGGGTTGCCATTTCCTTCTCCAATGCATGAGAGTGAAAAGTGAAAGTGAAGTCGCTCAGTAGTATCTGACTCTTAGCGACCCCACGGACTGCAGCCTACCAGGCTCCTCCGTCCATAGGATTTTCCAGGCAAGAGTACTGGAGTGGGGTACAGGTTTAACTAAAAAATCTCACAACTGATGTACATAAATTTCATTAATGTAAATGTACTAATTGTAATTTATAATTAAAAGAAAACATAGGAGTAATAAAAAATTATGTGACATATTCAAAAGCACATTGGTGAACCCAAATACTAGAATCTTAGATGAGCTAAAAGAATAGAGCTATTCTTGGGCCTGTGGGTGCAGAAAGGGAGAGGTACTGTTTGTTTTTCAAGCATTATGTGGTCATTAAATTTCCTAGATGTGTTTTTCAACTTTAGTGAGGTATCACTGATGAATAAAGGGCTTCCCTGGTGGCTCAGTGGTAAAGAATTTGCCTGCTAATGATGGAGACGGGGATTCGATCCCTGGTCCATAAGTTTGGGTGAACTCTGGGAGTTGGTGATGGACAGGGAGGCCTGCCTGCTGTGCTGCGGTTCATGGGGTCACAAAGAGTCAGACATGACTGAGTGACTGAACTAAACTGATTGAGTTGTATAAAGTCATTATATAGTTTGGATATTATCCCCTAATTGGGTATGTGTTTTGCAGTATTTTCTCCCATTCTTTAGCTTTTGTTGATTCATTTCCTTTTCATTTTGTTGAGTGCTTCCTTTGTTGTGCAGAAGGATTTCAGTTTGATGCAGTCCCACTTGTTTATTTCTGTTTATGTTGCCTGTGCTTTTGGCATCATATCCTAAAATCTCTCAACTCTTCCCTGGGGACATGTCACCTCCTATAAACCATGTGTCCTTTCTATCCACAGAGTGCAGAAGGTTTACAGAGAAATCCTGTGCCTTGTGGATTTTTCTTGCAATAAAATGTTAAAAGTAGTATTTCTTTATTGTTTAACCTAAACTTGGACAGCCTATGTGACGGTTTCTTGCTCCCTTTTTCTCTAGGAACTTCCCGAGGTGCTTCCTATAGAAAGTCTCTGACTGCTCCTGTTATTTTACTTTGCTTTCCACTCTTTGATGTGTAATACATTTCAGTTGAACTCTCATGGACGAATCTGGACTCTGGATCTTCACCTTCTATGTATAGAACCATTAGTTTAGTCAGTTAGAGCTCTGCTTATCTAATTTTTACCCTTCTAACAGACTTGGAGAGGATTATCTTGCCTTTCAAAGAGTTCTTTCAGTTTGGCCAAAATTGCTTAGTATGTGATAATTCATAGGATTCTGGTTAAGACTGTGGTGGTCTAACATTTTCCTTCCTGATAACTTAAGATCATAGTACAATATGGAAACAATAAATAAATAGAGAATAAGAGACATCCTTAAGACAAATGCCAGGAATCCCCTAAATCCATTGTTTTGAGTATTATGGGGAAAAGTGATGAGCAAGGGGGAAAGCAGCATGATCTGACCATGGAAGGTTTAGCCTGCAGTCAGCCTGTTCCTGGAGTGGACTCCTAAGGAGGGGCTGTGCACCAACGCCAGTATTCTTGCCTGGAGAATCCTATGGACAGAGGAGCCTGGTGGGCTACAGCCCATGCGGTCATAAACAGCTGGACATAACTGAAGCGATTTAGCACACACACATACTAGCCCAAGCTGAGGCTGAGCGAAGTTCAGGGACCTGAGGAAAGGAGAGAAGCTGAAACAACGTTTGCTTAGCAAGCATTTTGTTCCAGTTGATCCATAAGGACAAAATAGTTCATCTAATAATTTATGATGCAAAAAAATGAGAATTTGAAGGGTCTGTGTCTGGCTTTGTCACAGAAAAGCAAGAGGACATCCATGAGTCTAAGTCACGTGGGAAGGGTGGTTCTTCATAGTGAGACACTTCCTGGGAAACAAGGGTATGTGTTTCAGTGGAGGAGACAGTTCTTTAACCATTGCTGTTTCCCAGGATTGGAGGGCTCAGGTGTAGTTCTTCATTGTCATGCCTCAAATGACCTTTGTGGTACTGACCAAATGATGTACACTCAAGACAGGAAAAAAAAAAGTAGAGCAAAAAGAGCAGAGAGAAGGACACACACACACACACACACACACACACACATATGGGTTAGACTCTGGGAAGAGGCTCCCATGTCGTGGTGGTAATATGTATCCACAGGTTCTTGGATTTTTCTTCCATCAATAGTGTGCAGGACTTAAGGACTTCTAGACACTAGAACAAAGAAGAAGCCTTGACATACAACTTCAAAGACTAGGTCATAAAAGTGCTATGGTTTCTGGCTTGTTCTGTCTCTCTCTTGGATCAGTCACTGTGGGCGAATACAGCTATCAGAAACCCATATTGGAAAGGGGAAATAAAAGGCTTCCTGACATTAGCTAGTGAGGAGATGAGGTCTCCAGCCAATGGCCGTATGGGTGAGCAATCTTACAGTGTCCTACCATCATCTGGTCTCCAGATGGCCACAGTTTTCCGCGACATTTTAAATGCAATCTTATGAGACCCTGAGTAGGAAGTACCCAATTTAGCTGCAGTTGAATCACTGAACCTCTGAGATAATAAATGTTTAAACTGCTAAATATGAAGTAATTTATTACTCTGCAAGTAACTAATCCAAGACTTTTGAAAAAAAAACACTGTATTTTGATTTTCTGTACTGGATTTGCTAGTCTTATCCCCCAAACTATAACATAATGTTCCTGAAAGCAAGAACATTTATTTCTTTTATATTTTCCAGAGCACCTACAATTCCATTGGTCTTGTATAAAAGTGTTCAAAAAATTCTTCTTTATTGCATGCATATTAGGAGAGCCAGGACCAAAATCAAAGTCTAGAGAAAAGCAAAAACATAAAGCAAAAGGAATAGACAGAAACAGGACAGAAATAGGAAAACTAAATATGCACATGAAAATGTGGGAAATGTTCAAAGTCAATAAAATGTGTATCTTTGATTATAATTGGTTCTAAACAGTTCATCTTACTTTCGTTTTACACTGAAGCGTTTTGCATTTTGCTTTGTATCAGTTACTTTTTTTTACTAGCCTGAACTTCAACAATAAAAATTCAAAGAGCCGATGTTTGCTCTCAGATACAATAAATTAGTAGGTAAAAATATCTATAGTCACTATTGAAAGCTGTGTTGTTTTAACATAAATTAACATATAAATTTTTAGCTGTAATTGCCTCTCTTAATCAGAGAAGGCAATGGCACCCCACTCCAGTACTCTTGCCTGGAGAATCCCATGGACGGAGGAGCCTGGTAGGCTGCAGTCTGTGGGGTCACTAAGAGTTGGACATGACTGAGCGACTTCACTTTCACTTTTCACTTTCATGCATTGGAGAAGGAAATGGCAACCCACTCTAGTGTTCTTGCCTGGAGAATCCCAGGGATAGGGGAGCCTGGTGGGCTGCCATCTATGGGGTCGCACAGAGTCAGACACGACTGAAGCAACTTAGCAGCAGCAGCAGCAGCCTCTCTTAATGTTATTGGCTTTTTTTTTTAGTGGAAAAATCATAATTTTAAGATCATCATTGATAATAATCAATAAATCAGTGGCATTTTATAAGAATGAGCTTGATGGCTCTTGCATTTCTGATTCTTTGTGACCCCATGGACTGTATATAGCCCACCAGGCTCCTCTGTCCATGGGATTCTCCAGGCAAAAATATTAGAGTGGGTTGCCATTCCCTTCTCCAGGGGATCTTCCTGACACAGGGATCAAATTCAGGTCTCCTGCATTGCAGGCAAATTCGTTACCAACTGAGCCACCAGGGAAGCCCCATAAATGGGCCCAAATTGTGTCTGTTCATGCATGCATGCTCACTCAAGACTGACTTTTTGCAATCCCATGGACTGTAGCCCACCAGGCTTTTCTGTCCATGGGATTCTCCTGGCAAAAATACTGCTGTGGGTTGCCATTTTTCTTCTCCAGAGGACCTTCCTGATCCAGGGATCCAACTCAAGTTTCTTGCATTTCCTTCATTAGCAGGCGGGTTCTTTACTAGCTGAGCCACCAGAGAAGCCCTTTATGAGAATAGAGGAGCAATAACTTGGCAAGTATTTCCTTAAGAACAAAGGAGATTTGTCTGTGTTTGCACTGGAGAGTTGGAGAAGGCAATGGCAACCCACTCCAGTAGTCTTGCCTGGAAAATCCCATGGATGGAGGAGCCTGGTAGGCTGCAGTCCATGGGGTCACTAAGGGTCGGACATGACTGAGCGACTTCACTTTCACTTTTCACTTTCATGCATTGGAGAAGGAAATGGCAACCCACTCCAGTGTCCTTGCCTAGAGAATCCCAGGGATGGGGGAGCCTGGTGGGCTGCCATCTATGGGGTCGCACAGAGTTGGACATGACTGAAGTAACTTAGCAGCAGCAGCACTGGAGAGTAGCATTATGTTTGGGGACTGACTCACATTTTTTTGCTCTTAAAGAACAGTAGAAACAACTCTGGCACAGGGTTGGGTTGGGGATTGATAGGGTAAGAGTCAGGGTATTGAAGTGACCCAGCTTGTTTGATGCATATGGAACTTCAAATTTCTTTTATTTCCACAAACCTTACAATTAATTCTTTGGTATCTCCCTGTTGTCATTTCTTAATAAGACCTTATGCAAAGAGGTTAATGAGGAAAATTGTGTTTTCTGAAATGATTAGGTGAGCAGCATAGATAGAATAGAAATAATTGCTACCTCTGTTACAAATAGAGCAATCTTAACAAAATTGCTGAAAATGTTAAAGACAGATACTTTGAGCACATTCTGAGAACTCAAACAAGAAAATAAATATAAGTAGAGAAAGGTCATTACATAATTTCTAACCATCTTAACCTGTTTCAACTGTATCTATTTTGAGTGCCTTAATAAAGGAAAACTTTACTAGAAGTAAGACACTGTGGAATGTGTAGGGTGAGGACTACACCAAAATAAACGTGTCCAGTGAGTTACTGTATTATTAACAGTATTCAGTTCAGTTCAGTTGCTCAGTCGTGTCCGACTCTTTGAGACCCCATGAATCGCAGCACGCCAAGCCTCCCTGTCTATCACCAACTCCCAAAGGTCACCCAGACTCACGTCCATCGAGTCAGTGATGCCATCCAGCCATCTCATCCTCTCCTTCTCCTCCTGCCCCCAATCCCTCCCAGCATCAAAGTCTTTTCCAGTGAGTCAACTCTTCGTATTAGGTGGCCAAAGTACTGGAGTTTCAGCTTCAGCATCATTCCCTCCAAAGAAATCCCAGGGCTGATCTTCAGAATGGACTGGTTGGATCTCCTTGTAGTCCAAGGGACTCTCAAGAGTCTTCTCCAACACCACAGTTCAAAAGCATCAATTCTTTGGCGCTCAGCCTTCTTCACAGTCCAACTCTCACATCCATACATGACCACAGGAAAAACCATAGCCTTGACTATACCAACCTTTGTTGGCAAAGTAACAGTATTGGGCAGGTAAATTCCCATGTACCTGGTTGCTTTCCTAGAACTAACCTAAATGTTGATTTACATGTTCATCTAATTAACATTGTGGATGTGTGCTTTGTGGAAGCTGAAGTGGTAAATGCAAAAAAAAAAAAAAAAGACATAGAATACTTTGTGTCTTGGTTTTTGCATTTAGATCAAATTTTCCCATAGAAATGACCACATGTTTGTCTCCTGTTTGACTTCCCTAGTAACTCAGATGGTAAAGAATCTGCCTGCAATGCAGCAGACCTAGTTTCAGTCCTTGGGTCATGAAGCTCCCCTGGAAAAGGGAAAGGCAACTAACTCTAATATTCTTGCCTGGAGAATTCCATGGACAGAGGAGCCTGGCAGGCTACCATCCATGGGGTTGCAAAGAGTTGGACATGACTGAGCGACTAACAGCACTTGGCTCCTGTTAGAACTTCGTATTCTTTCTGTTTCCTGTCTCCAAGGAGAGATCCAGCATTTGATTTGGCCAGAGTTCTAGAGAGTGGATTGAACTGATTCAAGAGAAGAGTCGTTTGGGGTTTTCTTTGCCCTGGAATTTGGATTTGCATGTTCAAGGATCTTTTCCTCCTGAGTTTTGAAGTCAGTCAGTCAGAGAACCAAGCCTAGCTTCAAAAATCTGTGCCGGCTGGAAAGCATGGTGAAACCTGGAGCTTTGTGAAGGGTGCTGGGAACATCCCATGTGTGTGATCTTTCCATAGCTCACTCCGGAAATTAATTTCCAAGTTCATGTTCTGGACCAGATTTTTCTATCACAGGATACTTATACTAATATTAAAATAGGCAAGATTTGGTTGTGATCTTAGAGAACAAGAAAGTGTTCAGTACTATGCTGATACCACAACCCTAAGCTTAGCCTAAACATTAAGTTTTCTCAGTCATGTTTATTCTCAAATATAGAAAATTATACTACCAACGGAAGCTAGTGTTTCAGTATGAAGTTCATTATAGAGCTTCTATGTTAGGTGGGGAAAAACTGAAACAGTAATTAGACCCCAGAAGGGCTCCCCTAGTGGCCAGTGGTAAAGACTCTGCCTGCAATTCAGGCGATGTGGGTTCAATTCCTGGGTCCGGAAGATCCCCTGGAAAAGGAAAGGGCAACCCACTCCAATATTCTTGCCTATAAAATCCCATGGGCAGAGGAGCCTGATAGCTATGGTCCATGGGGTCAGAAAGGGTCAGACAGGACTTAGCAACTAAACACACAAACTGTTTCATTAATTAATTTCACACGGTAGTTCAGAGCACATTCTTGCAGAATCTGATGATGCCGTTTAAGGACTCTTTTCTTTCTCTGCTATAACCCTGAAACTAAATGCACATTTTTCTTACTGACTAGTTTCAATAGCAAGGTCAAAAGGTAGCTAAAGCCTATCTCTCTATGAGAGAAAATTGTGTCTGATCAATAGTTCCACTCGAATCCTCACTCTGTAATGTGTATCAGAGCTCAGGCCACGAGAAGCTGAGTAACCTGCTGTCATCCACCGCGTGGCCGGGAGCCAGTGAGGCACTTACTGACGCCCTCTCTCCTCGCTGCCAGGCTTTGAAGGCAATTTATGCATCTGAACATTTGGAGATTTTTTTTTTATCTTCCCCTACAGGAAAGATGTTTCACTCCAATATTGTTACAAAAGCAAGTCATTCAAGAACCCAGTAATTTTTACTTGTTGATCAATGATATCAAAATGTTTATCAACATGATTTGTAGTATGAATTATTCTACTCCAAGAAGTACAGTGTAATTAAAAATAAACCTGGAAAGGTAGTATTAGAGTATAATGTAATCCAAAATGATTCTATATGATGCTACACTTTATTTCATTCTTAATACTGTATTACACAAAATCAAAAGTAGCATTTGCTGTTGATTGAATGAAAAAGCAAAAGTTTAAATTATGAGAGATTTCAAATAGTTTTGGACAGGCTAAAGAAGATAAAATGCTAGTTAAATCTCCAGACAGCATTTGGAGGAGAAAAGTACAATTTAACTGGCAAAAGAGTATATGTTTTGAATACAAATGAAAACTGTACACCCATGTCCTCTGTCTCACCAATAATAAAGCAAATGTTCTTTCTGAGTATTACTCAAAACTTGCCTAAATGATCACTTCTAAATCATCAAATTTATTTATTGTAATAATGGAAACAATTTACCCAGTGTCCGAATTTGCTTGTGAAAAATAATCAAATAATTTTCTGTGGAAATAATTATTTTAATGACTATCTACATCTAGTATATTACCCTTATTTCATACTAGCTTGTTTAATAGTTAAAATGTTCATGGTATAACATGGAAAACTATATCTGACTCTGAATAAAAATTATTTATTTTTATTTTTATTTAAAATTTAAATATTTAAAATTTAAAAATATATTTAAAAATAAAAATTATCACTATCTCCCTGCTCTTTCTGATCCCTAAAATGTGAGAAACTACCCCCTGTTTCAATGGACAGAGGAAAAGGCTTCATTTCTTCCTCAAAGTTATTTTTGAAATGTCATTCAACTTTAACTGGCAGGTCCCATGACCAGCCAGGTTTCTTACTGTTGATTCAAAGAGTGATTCTAACAAATTGTACTTGCTGTACCTGAGTATATATGTAATCACCGCTTATGTTTTAACTTACGATGAATTCAGTGGAAGAATAAGATATTTTCTATTTCTCTAAAATGATAGATACAGGGTGGTATTTTAAATAGTTGTGATGACTAAATAATGTTATAATGTGATGCAGAGTATTTTTTCCACAAATCTCTTAGTAAATGATATCTCATTGTATGAATAACCCCCAATATGTGGCTCTACTAAAGATGGACATTCAGTATATTTTTTCTGTGTGTGGGTATATATGTGTCTATACCCACAAGGGTTTACATGTGTGTACTTATATATGTATATGTATTTAATATGTGTATATCTCTTTAATATGTGTATATCTCTATCTATATAAATAAACATAGTTAGATATATGCAGATATAGATCTATCTGTCTATCTATCTATCTATCTGTAGGCTTCCCAGGTGGCTCAGATGGTAAAGAATCTGCCTGCAACACAGGAGACTTGGGTTTGATCCCTGGGTCAGGAAGATCCTTTGGAGAAGGGAATGACTACACTCCTGTCTTCTTGCCTGGAGAATTCCATGGACAGAGGAGCCTGGCAGGCCACAGTGAACGGGGTCACAAAGAGTCAGACAGGAGTAAGCAACCAACATTTTCACTTTTTCATATATATGCCTATATTTAACTGTTGGCTTGTAGTATATGTGCATATTCAACTGTACTTAGGCAGTGCCTAATTGAATTTTAATGATTCTATATCATATCACACTCCTATCAAATGTGGATAAAGATCCCTTGGATACTCAATCTTGAAAACAATTGTTATTACCAGATTTTAAGGTTTTGGCCAACAATTTAGTTCAGTCACTCAGTCGTGTCTGACCATTTGCGACCCCATGGACTGCAGTACTCCAGGCCTCCCTATCCATCACCAAATCCTGGAGTTCACCCAAACTCATGTTCATTGTCAGTGATGCCATCCAGCCATCTCATCCTTTGTCGTCCCCTTCTCCTCCTGCCTTCAATCTTTCCCAGCATCAGGGTCTTTTCAAATGAGTCAGCTCTTCGCATCAGGTGGCCAAAGTATTGGAGTTTCAGCTTCAACATCAGTCCTTCAAATAAACACCCAGGACTAACCTCCTTTAGGATGGACTGGTTGGAACTCCTTATAGTCTAAGGGACTCTCAAGAGTCTTCTCCAACACAACACAAAATAATCAATTCTTTGGTGCTCAGCTTTCTTCACAGTCCAACTCTGACATCCATACATGACCATTGGAAAAACCATAGCCTTGACTAGACAGACCTTTGTTGGCAAAGTAATGCCTCTGCTTTTTAATATGCTGTCTAGGTTGATCAGAACTTTCCTTCCAGGGAGTAAGCATCTTTTAATTTCATGGCTGCAGTCACCATCTGCAGTAATTTTGGAGCCCAAATAAAGTCAGCCACTGTTTCCACTGTTTCCCCATCTATTTGCCATGAAGTGATGGGACTGGATGCCATGATCTTAGTTTTCTGAATGTTGAGCTTTAAGCCAACTTTTTTACTCTCCTCTTTGACTTTCATCAAGAGGCTCTTTAGTTCTTCTTCAACTTTCTGCCATAAGGGTGGTGTCATCTGCATATCTGAGGTTACTGATATTTCTCCCTGCAATCTTGATTCCAGCTTATGCTTCCTCCAGCCCAACGTTTCTCATGATGTACTCTGCATATAAGTTAAATAAGCAGGGTGACACTATACAGCTTTGACGTACTCCTGTTCGTATTTGGAACCAGTCTGTTGTTCCATGTCCAGTTCTAACTGTTGCTTCCTGACCTGTATATAGGTTTCTCAAGAGGCAGGTCAGGTGGTCTGGTATTCCCATCTCTTGAAGAATTTTCCACAGTTGATTGTGATCCACACAGTCAAAGGCTTTGGCGTAGTCAATAAAGCAGAAATAGATGTTTTTCTGGAACTCTCTTGCTTTTTCAATGATCCAGCGGATGTTGGCAATTTCTGGTTCCTCTGCCTTTTCTCCATATGCTGAATGTAAATTTTATTTTGCATTTCTTGTTTACCTACATAGTTGAGAGTGTACTCATGTATAGCGAGTACTTATATTTCCAGTTCCATGAAATTATAGCTATACCTTTACTCAGTTTTCAGCTGGTTTGCTTGCCCTATTTCCTGATTTGTAGAAAGATATTTTTTTAAATATATATCCTGGATATAAATATAAATAATTTGGTAGTAAAATAAGTTGATTATATTTTACTTTTTTGTGGATTATATTTTTGTTCTTTTGTGGTATTCATTAATAAGTACAAGTTTTACATTTGAAATTGTTGAATTTATTATTTCCCTTTAAATTTATCTTCCTTAAAGCAACCTTTTAAATCTCATTATAAAAATATCATATATTTTACTCTAGAAGTATTTATTTTATCATTTATATTTAAACTTCCCAAATTATTTCAGTTGTTATGTGTATTGAAAATGTCAGTTCATTTAAACTGTGTTAAAATAACTGTTATGTGTGCTGTATTAGTTGTGTCTGTCTCTTTGTGACCCCATGGACTGTAGCCCACCAGGCTCCTCTGTTCATGGAATTCTCCAGGCAAGAATATTGGAGTGGGTTGCCATTCCTGTCTCCAAGGAATCTTTCTGACCCAAGGGTAGAACCCAGATCTCCTGCATTGCAGGCAGTTTCTTTACCATCTCAGCCATCAGGGAAACCCAAGAGAACGGTTATACATGATTCAATGTCTACTATAATATTTGTTTTCTGTCTTATTTTTTCCCCTATTCCTTTCTTTCCTCATTTTGTGCTGTTTATTTGGATTTCATTTTCATTAAATGTTTAATTATTTTTCCTTAATTAACATGAGATTTATGCATACTATATTTTTATTATTTTGTAGTTGCCTGTAGAATTTTAATATTAATATTTAACTTAAAAAATTAAAGCATAAATATTATCTTTTTATTCTTTCTGGATAATACAAGGACCTGAGAATTAGAACACTCCAAACTCCCTTCTCTCCCTGCCTTGCCCACCCCACTCTACAATAATACAGAGCTGTTCCCTTTTAATACTGGATTTTAGTTCTTTCTGTCTTGTCTTCTTTAACCACAAAACCTAAATTTTATTTTCATCATTTGCATTCATGCTATGTTTAACATTTACATTATTTCATACATTTAATATTTTCTTCTTGGTTCACTGAGACCCAACTTCTAAAATCCTATATATTGACAAACAAACACAGGCAGGTGCTGATTCCATTGTTGCTTACCCTTATAATCTTTTATTTGTCATTTCTCACTGCTTATTAAAAAATTTCAAAATGGTTAGCCATGCCTTTTAATTTCCAATTGTTCATATATTATACAGAGTAGAATTTGAATTAACATTTAGCTGCCTGGTGGATCAGATGGTAAAGAATCTTCCTGCAGTGTAGGAAACCTGGGTTCTATCCCTGGGTCAGGAAGATCCCCTGGAGAAGGGAATAGCAACTCACTCCATTATTCTTGCCTTGAGAATCCCATGGACAGAGAAGCCTATGGGTGGGCTACAGTCCATGGTATTGGAAAGTGTCAGACATGACTAAATGAACAATTACTTCTTTCCCTTACAATTTTGGGGAAAATGGAAATAAACCTAGTATTTTGGGGAAAAAAAGGAATGACAGAAAGTTTCCAGAGAATTACTTGTTGCATAAGATGCCAAAATACATAAATTATTTGAAAATTTCAGAAAATAAAATAACTAGGAAAAGGTAATATACAAGTTCCCTAAAATATTCAAATGACCAATTGAGACAGGAATTATAAATGGAAGTTGTTCAGTCACTAAGTTATATCCTGCGCTTTACAACCCCAAGGACTGTAGCCCACCAGGCCCCTCTGTTCATGGGATTTCCAAGGCAAGAATACTGGAGTTGGTTACGATTTCCTTCTCCAAGGGATTCTTCGTCACCCAGGGATTGAACCCGAGTTTTGTGCATTGGCAAGTGGATTCTTCACCACTGAACCACCCGGGAAGCTCAGTATACACGGTTGGGGATCAGCTACACACAGAGCAGTGTGTGTAACCATGGCATATCAGGAAAGGTAGAAGCACTTGAATTTATGAAAATTAAAAATAACTCTTTATATATTTGAAGGCCTGTCACGATGAAGCAAATTCATCAGTAAACAGAACTTTCCTTGAGTTGATTGGTATTTTGTTTTACCGGACTGTCATAACTACTCCTGATTTCTTTACCTGACAGTGACTATTGTCAAGCTTAAAGGATGTCAAGGTTAAAGGACAGGATTTTTGAAAACCCACCATATATGTTCAGAAGGAAATAGAGTTGAAAGTTAAATGTTGCTCATGGAAAAAAATCAGTCTTTTAATTTTCTGCCCACTAAAGTGTTGCCATCTGATGTCATTTTAATACGCAGTTAACCAGCGGATGGAAATGTTATGATTTATCATGACAGGGTAAATAAAGCAATAAGAGCAAATCTAATTTAGGCATGCATCACTGAGCATGTCTTTTCACTCCTGCTTGATAGCTACCCAAAATGATCCAATGAAACATGAAAGGCGAGATGCATTAAAAGTGGGAGACTTTGGAGCACTAAAAGCCTGTTGTGTACTTAGGGTTCTACAGCCTTCTCCTAAATCACTGACTGCTGGCTGAGATCTGAGAAAGGCTTCTCACGAGCTTCTTAAGCATTTACACTTCCCGCTGCTCTGTGAATCATTTAAGACAGCTGACTCTTCTGTCAGGAACCGTAGACGTGAAATGTATTTCTACTGTTGACTAGCAGGGGGTTCCTGGACAAGTTCATAACAAGCCATGCCTTCATTTCTACTTCTATATAATGGAAATACAGATCATGTCAAATGAGTAGCATTTTGGAATGTTTAATGAGATAATACATGCAAAACATTTATAGCATTGTCTAATAATTATAAAAGATCTGTAAGTATTAGTCATTTGATTAATATTAGTTCTAACTGTTGTATTAAGCTTAAGACTAAAAACTGCCTTAAATAACTGAGGTCACTAAATTTAGCATCTTGTTCTCAAAGAGGAAAATAATATGAAAACATGCAGCTTGTATTCCAGGCTGCCAAGTAACTAGATTTAAGAGTAAATATTGAAAACTCCACATTAAGCATATGTAACTTTAATGGTCTCACTCATTCAACCTGTCTAGGGTCAATGTTTATTTTGAAAGATCCAGAAAGTGGCTTAAGTTTTCATTTGATTTGCGTTCTCCTTCTCAACTCTCAATTACCTAATAGTTTTCTTTTCAAGATTTTACTGATTGTTTAATTTATGTTTCCAAAGACTAAGAATGAAGCATTATCATGGAGGAACAACAAAAACAGAAAGAAATAAAACACTTTTTCTTTAAGAATTTAACTTTATTTCTGGACTAACATACTCAAACTCCACATAGATTTTATTTTTTTTTGACAATACAACAATTTATTTTTACTTAGTTATGATTTCTTTAGATGATCTCTCCATGCTAACATGTTGTCATCCTTTTTGTCCATATCTTTTGCTTTTCAGAAAAGATGTGAGGCATGACCTCTGATGCCTGCCTTTGATTTTGATTATATATTAATGTCAAAATCTGATATTCAAGAGAAATTTGGTTATGCTGATTGCCTACCCTCCTCTCCAAGATACTACAAGTCAGAAGCTGTTTCACTGAGGTAAGTCTTGAAAATTCAGATATTTAAAAAAATCCTATACCTATATGTACTGTTGTGACATTCCTTTCACCTACAGAAATTGTAAGATCTCAGAGTGAGTTTTCAGGTTTTTTCATATCACATCTTAAAAAAATATGTTGCCTATAATTTCTTTTCACTTAATTTTGCCTGTTTTTTCTTCCTTGCACTCATGAAGGCTTCAGTTCAGTTCAGTGCAGTCACTCAGTTGTGTCTGACTCTTTGAGACCCCATGAATCACAGCACACCAGGCCTCCCTGTCCATCACCAACTCCCAGAGTTCACTCAAACTCATGTCCATCAAGTCGGTGATGCCATCCGGCCATCTCATCCTCTGTCGTCCCCTTCTCCTCCTGCCCCCAATCCCTCCCAGCATCAGAGTCTTTTCCAATGAGTCAACTTTTTGCATGAGGTGGCCAAAATATTGGAGTTTCAGCTTCAGCATCAGTCCCTCCAATGAACACCCAGAACTGATCTCTTTTAGGATGGACTGGTTGGATCGCCTTGCAGTCCAAGGGACTCTCAAGAGTCAATTCTTTGGCACTCAGCTTTCTTTACAATCCAACACTTACATCCATACATGACCACTGGAAAAACCATAGCCTTGACGAGACGGACCTTTGTTGGCAAAGTAATATCTCTGCTTTTCAATATGCTATCTAGGTTGGTCATAACTTTCCTTCCAAGGAGTAAGCCTCTTTTATTTTTTATTTGTTTTTAATTTTATTTTATTTAACTTTACAATATTGTATTGGTTTTGCTATATATCAAAATGAATCTGCCACAGGTATACATGTGTTCCCCATCCTGAACCCTCCTCCCTCCTCCCTCCCCATACCATCCCTCTGGGTAGTCCCAGTGCACCAGCCCCAAGCATCCAGTATCGTGCATCGAACCTGGACTGCCATGGTGACTTCTTCCTCTTACAAAAGGCTGTGCCTGGAAAATGCATAGTGAAAACAGTTTTCAAAAAACAGTCCAAATTGTGTTACTCTGGTGGTGGTGGTGGTTGTTCTTATTGAGAGTCGAAGGCATACCTGTGTTTTTTTCACATAATACCAGTGATTGGAAAATGTGATAAGATGATATTTTCAGGGAACCCTATGGCATTAGTGCTGCAGCTTGAAAAGAAAGGTAGGGTGATGGAAGATGCAGGACAAGTGACGTGTCATGATCCCTGAGCGCTGGGTATTCATTTGTACATCTACTTACAAAAAGTATTACTGACTGCATTTTTCACAGAAGAAATGGAGGTTATGGAAGTTGTTCAAGGTCACACAGCCTGAACTTGAACCTAAGTTTGGACTCACATTAACTACTACTGCCAATTCTAATTATGTTAATATTTCTGTTGAGGAGCCCACTTTGCTACTGAACAGAAAACCACATAAACCCATATAACCAACTTAAATGAGTTTTCTATCTTGTGAAAGTATTATTCCACAAGATCTCAATTTGTCTCCTGAGCTAATGTTTTAGTTCCAAATAGATGACTTACTTTACTTCCAATGTCTTAATAACATAAATGCCATAAACATTCTCGACTCACCTAATTTGTTACCAGTTATTAAAACTTTATGCTTAATGTCAGGGGAATGGGTTTCAAAATAAAATTTGAGAATTAGTTCCATTTATCAAGAAAAGGTTTGAAAATACAAAGTATCTGAAATCATCCATGTGTCAGACACATAACAAAGCTCAGGAAGTTTTTCAAAATGAGCAACTCAGAAAAGGAACTGAGAGCAATTGCTGTCCACCATGGCTTCCCCTGTGGCTCAGGAGTAAAGAATCCAGGTGCAGTGCAGGAGAGGCGGGAGACACAGGTTTGATTCCTGAGTCAAGAAGATCCTCTGGAGGAGGGCATCACAACTCACTCCAGTGTTCTTGCCTGGAGAATCCCATGGACAGAGGAGCCTGGTGGGCTACAGTCCTTAACATCACAGAGAGTCAGACATGACTGAAGTCACTGAGCACTCATGCACACTGTCCACTTCAGTGTGTTGATAGTCTGTCACATTCTCAAATATAGGATGTCCTTAGGTGTTAAAGAGATGCATTTTACTATTATATTTATATATCATATTGCAATGACATCTACATCCTGGTGGCCTGGCAGACTGGGTTGTCCATTCTTGCACAGGACTTGGCACAGGATAAACTACTCATGTTTCCTAAAGAAATGAATGTGTAACTCACAAATGAATGATGAATTTCTTGAATATAAGACTATGAGCAGATTATTTTGCTTTACTTTTCTATGCCTTTCATATGTTTTGCCACCAAGCTTCTATTATTTTATGTAGTTATAATAATATTTAAAGAGTCAATTTGCTTTGAGAACTGAGAGTTTAGAGTGAATGTCACTGAAGAGATTAAGCACATATACCCAAAATTTCAAACCCATGAAAGCTGTGATGCTTGTAGCTCAATTTCCACCCCAAATCGCCTCATTAGCATTCCACACCAGAGATGTTGCGTGAAGGTGGTCTTCCGTTTCCTAACAGAAACATGAAAAGGAAGGGAGATGAAAAGAACAGTGAGAAAGAAAACACTTCATTATGAGAAGAAATCCTTGGTTACAGTTCTTGTTCCTTCCAGGAAGAATTTAGGCATAATTACGAAAACATCGAAAATGTGTTTTAAGGCTGTTTTCACTCTGCAGGCCATTTGATGATCTGTGAGTTTTACCCTGAAAAAATTTTAAAAAGTTACTCAATCAACAACACGAGGTCAAGCAAAATGAAATATTTTTTGTATTTGTAAACTTCTACGGGTATTTGGTAACATCACTTTTCCTATCTCCCCCAGATTTACTGTCCTCTGCCTCATTATTGAAGAGTATCAAGGTCAAATATTTTGCCACTGTCTTTGGTGAAGCTCATATACTCCAGGAATTCAACAGATTTCTCTGTGTGTGCATATAGACTATTATCTCTCTGTGTGTGCTTCTTCAAGTAAAAAACACAAAAATATTCTTGTTTATTACGATATTTATTTAATTTGGCATTTTTACCACTAGTGTTGACAGTTAAGTACTGAAATCTTTGTGATGAGTGAATGAGAGAAACTTCTGCCTCCTTTGATAAAAGGACCTTGAATTTAGATTCTGGAAAACTGTATGGTCTTCAAACATATTTCTGAATTTAAATGCCCTCAGTGCTTCTGTAAAATGGAAGACTGAATTGTTTAAAGTCACACGACTAGGAAGTGCTGAGCTCTGTTTCCAACTGAGGCCATAGGGTTATCGTGTTTTGTGTTGTGTTTCAACTCAATCTAGTAACATAACTCTCCCTCCCTAAATATAGTATTGTACAGTTTGAAGTAGTTGAGGGACAATTAATCCTTTTATTGCCATCACCAAATCTCTGAGAGACTATGTGTATAAATTCTGCTGCTCCTGCTGCTGCTAAGTCGCTTCAGTTGCGTCCGACTCTGTGCAACCCCATAGACGGAAGCCCATCAGGTTCCTCTGTCCCTGGGATTCTCCAGGCAAGAACACTGGAGTGGGTTGCCATTTCCTTCTCCAATGCATGAAAGAGAAAAGTGAAAGTGAAGTCGCTGAGTCGTGTCCGACCCTCAGCGACCCCATGAACTGCAGCCTACCAGGCGCCTCTGTCCATGGGATTTTCCAGGCAAGAGTACTGGAGTGGGGTGCCATTGCCTTCTCCGATAAATCCTGCTAGTTTTCATCAAAGCAAATTACTGGTTTCTGTGATTTTTAGGAAGCTACAGATTATTTTTGACAAGCAGAATGATGTAGAATACAAGAGCCTGTTGAATGTAAGATTTAATGTAAGTTCTCTGATATGGAAAGAGCGTTGACTCACTATAATCCCTGGGTTCCTATTTTTCTCTATCGTTTTTTCTCTTCCTATTTTTCTCTCTTGTCTCTCTTGACTTCTTGCATCACATGGTATCTGTGTTTGCTCAGATAGTAGGATTTTCATGTCTGACTTTCAAGAAGTGCACTCACTAACCTACCATTAGTGTTTCTGCAAAGTGTGGTAGGTCCTGCATGATAGGATCATGAAAATTGTTCATAGATTTAGAGAACCTGAGGCCTAAACTGCTAAGTCAAACCTAGGTTTATACATCATCTACTATGAGAATCAGTGAAATCTGGAATTGGTGTTTACTTTCCTCACTAAATGCAAGAATATTTCCTGGAGTGTGCTGGTCAATTGTCATCTATAGGTCCCTGATGTTTTTAGCCAGTGGAGTATGCCAATTAGATAAGATATGGGCTGAGCTTCAAAATTCCTTCCCTTTCTCTCTCAATGCCTTCTTTATTTGGTGTTACATATTTCCTCAGAGTTCTTATAAGTTCTATATCCTTGATGGATACACACACACTAAAATGTATTTAAACATTTGATAAGCCTACTACTATACAACAGATACAATAGATTTGAATCTAGTTATGCCAATATTAACTAAATAAAAATATATAAAATTGGACAACATTTATATGGAAGATCAATGCACAGAAATAATCCTGTAACCCAGGGGTCCCCAACTTCTGGGATCTATTGCCTGATAATCTGAAGTGGGGGTGATATAATAATAATAGAAATGAAGTACACAGTAAATGAAATGAATCATCTCCAGACACCCCCCCTCCTCAGTTTACGGAAAAATTGTCTTCCACGAAACGGCTGCCAAAAAGATTGGGCACCACTGCTGGAACCCAGAGATTTAGATCCTACCCAATGTTGCCATTAGGGATAAGCTGTTCTATTCTTCTGAACTCCATTCTGCTTTTCCGTGTGATGTGAAAAGCAAGATAATATATTCATTTCTATAGGTTGTTGTTAAGAGTCATATGAGTTTATGTAAACAAATGTCCTAAAAATGTTATAAATGTTTATAACATTTTCCTTATTAATATTATTCTTGTTTATACCTTGGCTCTTTCTATAAAAGTTTGAAGTGGCTTATGAAAATATACTAATAAGACATGGGAATGTAAATAATATTTAGACCTTCAAAACAAAGAATAATAAAAATCAGGAGTTTAAGGCCAAGGTGAATGCATTATTACTGTTAATAAAAGCATAGAAAGAAATAAATGAGGGGTAATTTGAGTTCTTCCATTTTAAAAGCATTTTACTTGCCTTAGTTTGTTATGGCTCTATTTTCTTCAACCCTAGGATCGCACAACCTGAAACAAACAAAGATTGATTAATGCATCAAATAACAGCTTTATGTTTTTTTCAATTCTTCCCTTGTATTGATGAAGAATAGTTATTTCTTTCTTTTATTTTTATAGTAGAGGAAAAATCAAGACCATGCTAATTTCTAATAGCTTAGGATTTAATATCATGAAAAGTACTCAAATAAAACTACCAAAAATGCATTGATCAAACCACATACTATTTTATTAATATGTGGTGTCAATTGAATGATGCCCATTTCCAGGAATGTAACAATTGCAAGGGATGTAGATGAGAGTTTTTTTTTTTTTTTAAACAACCCATAACAGATGTTTGCAAGATTTTTTCATCCTACTTAGAACATTATAAACATATGGAATGGTCTATCAGGCACAATTGCTGAGGCAAAACACAAGGATCATTCAAGAAACAATTAGATTCTATTCTAAAGAAATGGAATACTTTAAAGGATGAGTCCTGATGGGCCTATTGTCCTGATGAGCAAATAGCTCTAGCTAAACCCTTTAAGATCCTATCTCCATTTGAATGTAAATATCACCACAATGTACTCATATCTAGATTTGGGTGATTTTTCTTCTCTGCAAGAAAGGAGAGTGTGTTCACAATATTCCACATCTAGGCTATAAAACACCTCCATGTAGTAATTTTGTTTTCATTTTCTTTGATGTTAAAAGAAAGGAAGAAAATTCTCATCATTTTAATATCTTCATTTTGGGGGTAATGTTAATGGGGCTAAATGGTGATTTTTTAAGAGTAAAATTTTTGGAGTACTTTAAGGCACATACTCTGAACTGTACTAGGACATGAATTAGGGAAATATATTAGGGGATAAAAAAGTTAGAAACATACAAGAAAGAATTCAACATAATAGCATATGCAGAATCTAAGAGAATAAATCTTTGGAATGCCAAGCCATCTTTAAAGCAGTTTGTCCTCAGCCAATTGGTATAGCATGACTTAACTCGGCCCTGAGAAAATTGTATTTTATTTTATTTATTACTTTTGGAAGTACCAGTCTGTCCTTACTGGGAAAGACAGTCTCCTCCCTGTAATCTTTTGACTCTCTGGGTGCCTGCATAAGAACGGTCATTGAGCCTGCAACACTTCCTTACCTAGAAATAAAGGGCCCTGTAGTAGTCTGAACTGGGCTTATTACCTGGTGTAGAAATAGCTTTCTTTGTTCCAGACCCACGGTCTCATATTTATCTTCAACGTGTGCTTCTTTTGGTTTCCGGCCAGTCCCATTAACACATCAGTTCCCTGCATGGCAGGAACCAGGTCCTTTGCCTGCTGTGTTAGAAGGGTGAGGGCAGAATATGACCCAAAAGGCTGCCAGGGGAGACCCACTGGCCTGGGGTCCTGCCACCGACTACAGAAGGCAATCCTGCTCAGTCTCCTCTCCGCGTGACTAAAGCATTGTTTCACCCACTGTGTAAGTCTTGTCTTCCTTGGCTATCCCAAACCATCCAGTGGCTTGACACCCTGGTTCCTGGTAGCAGGCGTTGTTATGTTCTTTGCTGTCCTCCGTGCGGTGGGACTCCTCCCTTGCAGGTGGAAACAGGTATTACTGGCTTGAGTTCCACAATACTAATATTACACACACTTTTCTTTCTTTCTTTGTCCCAACGTACTTTGAAAAATTTTTTAGAACCCTATAATTTTTTTACACCATACAACTGAGCAACTAGCACAGAAAACAGAAGATATTTGATCTTTGTTCTGTATCTACCAGGCATGACAACTTCGTTGAAGTATTTTTGTGCAGTGTGTGTTATAAAAATGAATAATTTTGTGTTTTCCAAAAACAAACATAATATTTGAATATATTTTTCACACTACATGTAGCACTAGCTTCCTAAGACTCAGCTATGCTCTCCAGGAGTTGTTAATTATTCCTTCTCTTTTCCTGTTGAGGATTAACTTATCTAACTCTTAAGATCAATATACATGATTGATGTGTTATTTCAGACAGCCCTGATAGATATATCTTGAGAAAACTATTCAGTAATCAGACAAAAGATATTTGCTGTTCAATAAATCATGAAGACAAATCAAAGTTATTTTAATAACTATCATTTCTACATATCATTCACATGATAAATGGTGACCCTCAAAATGGTAATAATTTGTAATATATTCTGAGTTCTTCATGTTGTTGCTTAGTGAAGTTGCCAAAGAGACCAACATAGGCACACTGGAAAAGCATGAATTATATTTCCCAGGTAATCTTAAATTGACCAACTTAGTACTTGTGTTTAAGTATTTAAGAATAGAGAAAAGAAATGTTAGTTTTATCTCATCGATAAAAATTGCTAGTGAATGTGTGTCTCCCTATTAGAAGTTACCCTCTTGAGAGAAGAGTCTGTGACCTAATCGACTCTATATCTCTGACAGATAACTGATTATCAAAAAGGTTTATGGACTAAAAGTTAATTGTTAACACAAATTTGCTTTATTGATGTATTCTGCTGAAGTATGCACTTTTACTAAGCTTCTACAAATTAGATGCTAATTGTAGAATGACAAAATTTAAGACTATCCTTGAACATTTGATTCTCACAGAATAAATCTACTTTGGCTTAATGAAATATGGTCCTATGGGGCCTTCTAGTTTCAACACACACAAATTCATCCACTGGGTGCTCTTTAACTATTAATTGTTGTACATCATTCACGTTCACTTCTGTGAATTTTTAGCTTACTGTTGACAATGAAAACTCACACACACAAACATAGAGGAAAGCATGGAGTGTATTTTTCCAAGATTAAATCTTCAAAGCCTCGTAGGAGGTACATCTATAGCATATTGGATTGGCATGTATATCTTGACCGCTCTCAAACATAATTTCTATTTTAAAAATGATAATTTTACGTAATGTGATTGCTTATTTAGCTAGATTTCATAAACATATATTGTGTACATAATAGTCATATAAATTTGGGTCACATAGTAATTGTGTTATTAGGTTAAATTTGTTTTTCTGTCAATAAATTTGGGCCTTTATTTTTCTATAGTTATAAATCCCTCCTGAATTATAATATTACAAGAAAAGCTTTGCTATGTAATTATTTTTTGTAATCTAATGATGAATTTATTAAGTGTTTTGACATTCACCATTCACACAACTAAAAGATTGTTCTACATTAGTTTTCTTAATATACTGAAATATGGTATTTAGTTCCAAATATGAGATAGTGCCATGAAAATTAGCCAGATTAAACTGAGCAGGTCATATGAGTGCATTTTAAAATATGATTCCCCACTGAAAAGTTTAAAGAAAGTTTTGTTTTTAATAAAGTATGTGTGTGTGTGTGTTATCACTCAGTCGTGTCCAACTCTTAGTGACCCCATAGACTGTAGCCCACCAGGCTCCTCTTATTTTAAATTAAAATCTTAATATATTTACAAGCATAGAATTGTTATGAAGTCTCTATGGTTATAGGGCTTCCCTGGTGGCTCAGATGGTAGAGTCTGCTTGCAATTCAGGAGACATGGGATCAGTCCCCAGGTCAGGAAGATCCCCTGGAGAAGGAAATGGCAACCCACTCCAGTACTCTTGCCTGGAAAATCCCATGGGCAAAGGAGCCTTGTGGGCTACAGTCCATGGGGTCGCAAAGAGTCAGACACAACTGAGCAACTAACACATACACTATGCTTATAGTGTTTTTGCAGCTTTAAAACAATCCATAGGTATGCTGAGTATAAACAAAATAAAAATACAAAACCCATCAAAGTTTGCAACATTAATGTGATCTCACAGATTTATTTTTGGTGTCAGAGGAAGGCTACGATTCAGTTACCATGCACAAGGTGATGCTACCAGCAATGACCAAGGAGATAATGATTCATCTCAATCTGGACGTCCATACTATCTGTATGTATGTTAGTATGTGTACCAAAGAGGTACAAAACTCATAAGTGTATTTCTATTAACTTTTGTACAGTGAGCACATTCATGTACCGAGCATTCTGATCAAAGCACAAAAAATACCAAGTGCCCGGGAACCCTCTCCCCCACAACACTAATAAAAGATGCCTTCTACTATTATGAAGGGTGAAGGCTGTTCATTCATTTCATTCATTCACTTCTGACAGCGTAAGTTAGTTTTGCCTGCTTTCATACTTGATATAAATGAATCATACAGTATGCATGCTGTGTCTGGTTTCTTTCACTCTAAACTGTGCCTGTGAAATTCATTTATTTTCTTGGTGTTCAGTTTATGTCTGTTATCTGATTATTTGTTTGTTTATTGCTTTATCACACTAGGGTGTCTAAGTCATGATGTTTTCCTTGTTATTAGTAATTTATGTTTTCTTCTTTAAGTGATCAGTCTTGCTAGGGGATTATCAATTTTATTAATAGTTTCAAACAACAAAGTTTAGCCTGGATCAATGCTCTCTGCTGTGTTTGTGTTTTCCATTAAACTAATATCTGCTCTTGTTTTTACTTATTCCTCTTTTCTAATTTCTGTTAATTTGATATACTTTTCAAAAATCCAGCTTCATGAGGTAAATGTTCAATCATGAATCATTATAAAAGCCTCAAAATTCATCAGGTATTTTCAGATCTTCATATATACAGATACGTGTTTATATGTATTATATGCTTTGTATTTCTCTCTAAACAATTTACAATTTCATGAGCTTTGATGTGTCATATCCACACTAAAATTCTAATTTCTGTAGTGATTTCTTTTACCCATGAGTTAATCAGTCATATGCAGTGTACTTTCCAAATAAGTGGGAATTTCCAAGTTATCTTTTATTATAGATCTAGAAAAAGTACCAAGAATTATATCAATGTTTTGACATTTATTGAGACTTCCTTTACAGCTTAGCAAGTAAATGTTTAGTTTTTTAATGTTACAGGTGCACTTAAAAGCAAATGTTCTGTATATGTCAATTAGTCCATGTGTATTATCATTTTTTATTTCTGTGTTCTTGTGTATGCTTATATGTGTGTGTCTGCTATTTCTCTCAGCTCTTTCAAGAGTATTGTTAAAATCACACTGTTTATAGATTTGTCTTTCATTCAGTTCTCAGGTTTGCCTTATATATTTTTAAGATACATTATGAGGAAACCGTAGTATTTCTTCTCCTAGAATCTAAGTTGACTGATAAAAATACAGCAATAACAGCTTTCTTTTGGTTTGTGTTTTCATGATTACATTTATTTCATGCTTCTTGTTTTTAACTTCTATGCTGGTGAGCCATAGATAGATTTGTTTTTGTTGTTCTTTGATTCACTTTGACCATGCTAGTCTTATGATTATTATTTTTAGTCTATTTATTTTTAATGTAATTCCTTATATATTCATGTTTATATTACTATTATTCATTTTGTCTTTGAACCTCTATTTCATGTTTACTTCTCTCCTGTTCCTTTCATGTTAGATATTTTATAGTCAATATTTTCTATTATTAGTTACACATTATTTTATGAGTTCTTAGTGTTTATCATGCAGATTAACATGTAAATACTTTATGAATACTTGATTAAGTGCCCTTGAATAATAATATCACTTTTATTCATTCCCCAGTAAAGTAAGAACTGTAGAACATGTAACTCCATTTACTCCCTTTTCTTCATTCATGCTCTTTTAGGCACTTTTGCTTTACATGTATTTGGGTCTTCATAGAAGAGCATTATTGTTGCTTTAAATACACAATATTAATTTTCTTGTAATGCAGGTATGCTGGCTGGAAATTCTCTTTGAATTTCTCTGTGAACTTTTCATTTTACTTTTATTTTTGAAAGATATATTGGTTGACTACAGTTGACCCTTGAACAACATGAGTTTGAAAGGTATGGGTTCCCTCATACCTAAATTTTTTTTTTTCAAGCAGTATGTGCTACAGTACTCTATGAACCAGTCAGCTGAATCCATGGACATGGAACCACAGGTATGGAGGACTGACTGTAAAATTATATGTGGATTTTTGAATGTGTAGGGGGTTGGCACCCCTACCCCCACATTGTTCAAAAGTCAGCTGTATATAAAAGCACAGTTCTGGCCTATATTTACTTAAGAAGGGCACCACAGGGCATGAATACAGCAATATGTCTTTCGTTGGGAGTCCAACTGTGGAGACCTCCTCCATGATATGTTTCTTATTTGGGGGAATTTCTCTGCCACTAACTCTTTAAATCATTTACTCCCCTTTCTCTGGCAAATTTCCATCTGGAACGGAAATCACAGGCATACTATGCATTTTCTCTGTGTCCAAAATTTCCCTTTTCTGTAATTTCCACCCTCCTTACTTTCCTTTCTTCAGTATGTTTCTCTCTGTTGACATGTATTCCAGACCACTAAACCTGTGTTCTGCTGTGTCTAACCTGTTGCTAAATCCATCTGAGTTATCAGTTTTAAAACTTTTATCTTTTCAATTCTAGACTTTCATTATATTCCTTTAGTGTATTTCAATTTTCTGGTATAATTTATCATCCCTTTACCTTCTCAATCTTTTCATTTATTTTATTGTAACAGTTTGATCATAGTTCCTTTAATCTTATGTTTGTTAACTGAATACCTGTAGGATTATCTCTGGCTTTGTTTCAATCATCCCTTTTCTTCCCTTGGTTTTATTTTATGAACTGCTGGCTTGCAGTTTGGAAAACATATAGTTCTATCTCTGATTTAGCCTCCCATGGGAAACATCCTCTCTGTGTCTTCAGATGAGCACTTAGTATTGTGTTCAAGATGGTATATTGAACATTAAACAAAGTCATCATGAGCTCCTCAGCAAGGTTAGACTTGTTATATTCTGCTTTACAGAGGCTTTCTGTTGAGCCTTTTTAGCCTCCTCATCCTCCTTACAGCTTTAGAGGAGAAATCTATATATTTGAAGGCATCATGTTTCCATTTTCTCTTCCCAGTTCCCTGAGACCACCAAAAGCAATGCTAATTTTTCTCCTCTCAGCAGCACACCACTCTGAGAGCATAGCTAACATTTTCAGCCTCCCACATAAAGGCTTAATCAGCATATCCTCTCTGGGAATACACTTCTGTGGAAGTCAGCTCAGTTTTCAGAAGGTCCCTCCTCTCTGGAAAACTGGCATCTCTAATTATCCTAGTTTCAGCAATTTTCTGATGTCTTAGACATGATCTTTATATTTTATGCAAATTTTCTAGTTGTTTATAGTGGAAGCATTGGTCTGCCATATTTAACTCTTCTTTATCAAAATATTTAGGTGTCACACACTGTTGACTTCCTGCTTGCCCCATTCCTCAGGGATTTCTGTAATTCCATCTACTCTTGGACAAGCTTGTTACACACAATAAGAGTGTTTGATAGGCTCAATCTCCCACTAGACTGTATGCTTATAGAAATATTATATTATTCAACTGTGTATTCTCAGTAACTAGTGCTTGGTGTCTGAGAAGTAAATGAGAGTATTTTGTTTTTCAATATATTGCTGAGTCAAATGGATTGTTGTTAACACATCTGAAGTTATAACCTTAATATCTTAGGAAGCCAAATTTCCTATAATTACCTATGACATCCCCATGTTGGTCATCCTGGGATATACTCATCCTAGAGCAATCAGATAGTAATAATAATACCATTGTCAACACATGCTGATCTCAGTTACCTCAGTTGTGTTTTAACAGAAATTTTTAACCATAACTTCCTCAAAATTGAGGAAGCCAATTTTTTTTCTCTGGATTCCACAATAGCTCAAGCATTATTGCTTGATATCATGTGACTGATAAGTCTTAACAAAAACATGGTACCCTGAGTAGGGAAATATCCTAAAGAACAAGGTAGCCTAGCCTATCTCTTCTCCAGCAGATCTTCCTGACCCAGGAATTGAACTGGGGTCTCCTGAGTTGCAGGCAGATTCTTTACCACCTGAACAATAAGGGAAGTCCCAAAGCACAGGGTACTCTGATTTTCTTTTTTTTTGTTTTACACGTATGGCTTCCTGATTTACCAGAGGAATAAGTAATAGATTTTTGTTTAAGTAAAATGTTGTTGTTGAAGACATATATGTTATTTGTATTTTTACTATTTTTTTCCATTCTACTATGTAGAAACTTTACAAAGGAAAAGAAATGTAATAGTTATAGGAGTAGAACCACCTGAACATGAAAAAGTTGAAAAACTGTGTGAGTTACTAACACTGACTCTTGTAGAAACGTAATAGTTTTAAAATATTTTTTGAAGGTGACTATGAATGAATATGATAAATAGATAATGCCTAGTATCCAGTATAATTTTTGAACGATCTTTTTGAGGCTCTTCAAAAGTAGAAATCCTATGTGTTTTCACTTGTTCAAATAAATATATGCATTCATAGTTGAAAACAACCAGAAAAATTAGATGAATATCAAAGACTTTTTCTATTCTTTGGATCATGATAACATTTTTCTAAATTTTAACTTAGAATTCAAAATTATAGTTGGATTTTGCTGCTTACAGATGGTAGGATTCACCTAGCTATGGTGATGTTTTTTGAGGGTCTTCTATGTGGTTAATTCACAGTTATGGGTGTAATGTTACACTCATAGTAATGTATATTGTGGTTTTATGGATTATTGTTTTCATTATAAGGACACTTTGAAATATTGATTAATTTTTTTATTATGGTGGCTTTTATCTATATTCTTTGTTAGGCTATCTTATTTTGAATAACACTCCAGGCTAATATTAGATACATATTTCATGTAGCATCCCAGACTTTTAATGTTAAAACACTACAGAAAGAAAAAACTCACATCACGTTTTCATCTTTCCTTTCTTCTTGAGTAATTTCAAAGTGATTAATATGCAAACATATATGGAATTTACCTCATGCATTTTGATTCATCTGTTCACAAATGTGACAATGCATTCAAAGGAAACCGTGTGACAGAGAATGTATTTGAGAAAAATAACTCAAGAAAATAAAACAAAGGGTATTTGTGACAAATATGACAGCTCTAACTTTCAAAGGAAATGAAAGTGGGGACTTGTCCTTGAAAACTGGCATCATGACCTTTTATTTTATAACCATTTTCTTCATGTTTAATGAGATTATGGCATATTTTCTCAGGTTAAGGGAAAATAATAGCTTTAGACATTATCTTTGACCCTCAAACTATAGAGGGGCTATGAATAATAATGAAGCAAGGAATAGACAGCATTTTAAAATAGCCTGCATTGTCTCAAATAGGGGCATTTAATTATTACTGCCAAGAATCACTTCTTGTAAGTGAAATATTTAGCATAAGTCATTTCAAATGGATATTTTTTTAAACTTTGATACAAAATCATAGGGTTAAAAGGTGTATTGCATCTTGTTAGTCCAAGCACTGATTTTGCAGAAAAGAAACTAAGGGCTGGAGAATATCCAAGAATACAAAATGTTCTGATTCAAAATCAAAATCAGTTCAGTTTAATTACTCAGTTGTGTCTGACTCTTTGCAACTCCATGCAGAACGCCAGGCCTCCCTGTCCATCACCAATGCC
The DNA here is from genome assembly GCF_027580195.1 of Bos mutus. Taxonomy (NCBI): domain Eukaryota; kingdom Metazoa; phylum Chordata; class Mammalia; order Artiodactyla; family Bovidae; genus Bos; species Bos mutus. Next base: position 11,726,557 of record NC_091640.1, on the reverse strand, counting down.
TGGAGCTTAGGCAAACACATGTCCATTGAGTCGGTGATGCCATCCAACCATCTCATCCTCTGTCGTCCTGTTCTTCTGCCTTCAGTCTTTTGCATCATCAGGGTCTTTTCAAATGAGTCAGTTCTTTGCATCAGGTGGCCAAGGTATTAGAGTTTCAGCTTCAGCATCAGTCCTTCCAGTGAATATTCAGGACTCATTTCCTTTAGGATTGACTGGTTTGATCTCCTTGCAGCCCAAGGGACTCTCAAGGGTCTTCTCCAACACAGTTCAAAAGCATCAATTCTCCAATGCTCAGCTTTCTTTATGGTCCAACTCTCACATCCATACATGACTACTCGGAAAACCATAGGTTTGACTAGACGGACCTTTGTCACCAAAGTAATGTCTCTGCTTTTCAATATGCTGTCTAGGTTGGTCAAAACTTTTCTTCCAAGGAGCAAGCATCTTCTAATTTCATGGCTGCACTCACCATCTGCAGTTATTTTGGAGCCAAATAATAATAATAAAGTCTTTCACTGTTTCTGTTGTTTCCCCATCAATGGAATCAGATGCCATGATCTTCATTTTTTTTAATGTTGCATTTTAAGCCACCTTTTTCACTCTCCTATTTCATTTTCATCAAATAGGTCTTTAGTTCCTCTTGGCTTTCTGCCATAAGGATAGTGTCATCTGCATATCTGAGGGCATTGATATTTCTCCTGGCAGTTTGACTCCAGCTTCTGCTTCATCCAGCCTAGAATTTTTCATGATGTATTCTGTATATAAGTTAAATAAACAGTGTGACAGTATGCAGTCTTGACGCACTCCTTTCCCAATTTGGAACCAGTCCATTGTTCCATGTCCGGTTCTAACTGTTGCATCTTGACCTGCATACAGATTTCTCAGGAGGCAGGTCAGATGATCTGATATTCCCATTTCTTGAAGAATTTTCCACAGTTTGTTGTGATCCACACAGCCAAAGGCTTTTGCATTGTCAATAAAGAAAAAGTAGATGTTTTTCTGGAACTCTCTTGCTTTTTCAGTGACCCAAAGGATGTTGGCAATTTGATCTCTGGTTCCTCTGCTTTTTCTAAATCCAGCTTGAACATCTGAAAGTTCTTGGTTCACATACTGTTGAATCCTCACTTGGAGAATTTTGAGTATTACTTTGCTAGTGTGTAAGATGAGTGAAATTGTGCAGTAATTAGAACATTCTTTGATGTTGCCTTTCTTTGGGATTGGAATGAAAACTGACCTTGTCTAGTCCTGTGGCCATTGTTGAGTTTTCCAAGTTTTCTGGCATATTGCAGCATTTTCACAGCATCATCTTTTAGGATATGAAATAGCTCAGCTGATTCATCATACTGATAATAATGATTGATAAATGCTAATAGACCATAATGTTTATAGGCAACGTGAGTTCTCCAACATATTAATTCAAAAATGCAGATGGCAAATGTATTGAGTCTTTGATAATACTAGTTACTTACACAAAATAAATTCATGTAATTTTATCTCATCTACACATAATTTTAGGCAACAAAAGACGGCCTTACACCTAATAAAATTAGCAATGAAAATAATGGCACATATTATGATACATGAAACTCACATGCAAGTTATGGAGAAGAAATGGTGGTCACAATCAGTGGACTCACAGAACCACTTAATGCAAAGTGTTAGTTGCTCAATCGTGTCCAACTCTTTACAACCCCATGGACTTTAGCCTACCAGGCTACTCTGTCCACGGAATTCTCCAGGCAAGAACACTAGAATGGATAGTGAATCCCTTCTCCAGGATATTTTCCCAACCCAGGGATCAAATCTGGTTCCCCTGCATTGTAGGCAGATTCTTTACAACCTGAACCACCAGGGAAACTGGAACCATATAATAATATATCCCTCCAAGAGAAATGGCCTTTCTTATGATAATCTTACTCATCCCTCTTCTTAAATGACTTTAAAAGGAAATTTTATGTTGGAAAAGCATCCAAAGCCACTATACAGACCTCATTTGGTCAGAGAAAAGAAATAGAAATACATAGACATATTTCCAATTCTCTAGATTATGTTTATTAAATTGTTAGCTCTGAACATCTTGCTTATATGTATATAGGTATACACACAAAAACATAAATGGAAAAAAGGATATTTTTAATTTTTATTTTGTCATACTTAAGAATTTTCAAATTCCCAACAGTTTCCCAAATTCTAGGGCTATGTAATACTATTTCTTCAAAATGACCTAGATATGAAACTTTAAGAAATTAATAAGTATTTTTGTTAAATAAAAATGTATCAACTATAGCATTTAAAATTATCATCTAAATTATCTAATTAAATTTAAGAAAATAAATCATTTTAGAAAATGTAATATTTTGCTTTGTAAATTTAAATATCCAATTCTACACAAGGTTGGCTGATTGGCCCACAATTTGCCAATTATAGGTATAATTGTATGCAATTGCTGTCTCTTTCATTCACACATAATCACACATTCCAAGTATGTATGCACTGAAGAATTAACCATTTTAAAAAATAAAGCCCTTAATTTATGTCTTTTCAGGGCATGTGTATATATGAAATTCTAATTGCAATTCCAAAATGTTTTACATCCATTGAAGAACATTCAATCACCTGGAGGAATACTTTCTATACCATAGAATACCTGGAAGAACATCTGGAAGAATACTTCCTATACCATAGAATAAGGTACAGTTGGTATCAAAATTTGTATCTTTCTACACAGCTTGCTTTATGAAGATCAATTTAACTGAAGACTGGTTCTCACTTTAACAGAGAGCCAATTTATTTTTCTGTTGTTATTTTGTTTGTTTTTTAACTTTTTATTTCATATTGGAGTATAGCCTATTAACAATGTTGTGATAGTTTCAGGTAGACAGCAAGGGGCTCAGCCACACATATACATATATCCATTCTCTCTCAAACTTCCCTCCCATCCAGGCTGCCACAAAATATTGAGTAGAATTTCCTGTGCTCTACACTGGGTGCTTGTGCTACATAGTAGGTTCTATGCAGTGATCCATTTTAAATATAGTAGTGTGTACATGTTCATCCCAAACTCAACTATCCTTTCTCCATAACATTTCCTCTGGCAATGACAAATTTGTTCTCTAAGCCTGTGAATCTTTTCCCATTTTGTAAATAAGTTCAGTTCAGTTGCTCAGTCGTGTCCTACTCTTGGTGATCCCATGGAACCCACCACGACAGGCCTCCCTGTCCATCACCAACTCCAGGAGTTTACCCAAACTCATGTCCATTGTGTCGGTGATGCCATCCAACCATCTTATCCTCTGTTGTCCTTTTCTCCTTTGGCCTTTGATCTTTCCCAGCATCAGGCCTTTTCAAGTGTCAGCTCTTCACATCAGGTGGCCAAAGTATTGGAGTGTCAGCTTCAACATCAGTCCTTCCAATGAACACTCAGGACTGATCTTTAGGATGGACTGCTTGGATCTCCTTGCAGTCCAAGGGACACTCAAGTGTCTTCTCCAACACCACAGTTCAAAAGCATCAATTCTTCGGCACTCAGCTTTTTTTATAGTCCAAATCTCACACCCATACATGACTACTGGAAAAACCATAGCCTTGACTAGACATACCTTTGTTGGCAAAGTAATGTCTCTGCTTTTTAATCTGCTGTCTAGGTTGATCAGGACTTTCCTTCCAAGGAGTAGGTGTCTTTTAATTTCATGGCTGCAATCAGAGTGATTTTGGAGCCCCCCAAAATAAAGTCAGCCACTGTTTCCATTGTTGCCCCATCTATTTGCCATGAAGTGATGGGACCAGATGTCATGATCTTCGTTTTCTGAATGTTGAGATTTAAGCCAACTTTTTCACTCTCCTCTTTCACTTTCATCAAGAGGCTCTTTATTCTTCACTTTCTGCCATGAGAGTGGTGTCAACTGAATATCTGAGGTTATTGATATTTCTCCCAGCAATCTTGATTCCAGCTTGTGCTTCTTCCAGCTCAGCGTTTCTCATTATATACTCTGCATATAAGTTAAATAAGCACAGTGACAATATACAGCCTTGACATACTCCTTTTCCTGTTTGGAACCAGTTTGTTCCAAGTCCAGTTCTAACTGTTGCTTCCTGACCTGCACACAGATTTCTCAAGAGGCAGGTCAGGTGGTCTGGTATTCCCATCTCTTTCAGAATTGTCCACAGTTTATTGTGACTCACACAGTCAAAGGCTTTGGCATAGTCAATAAAGCAGAAATAGATGTTTTTCTGGAAGTCTCCTGTTTTTTCAATGATCCAGCAGATGTTGGCAATTTGATCTCTGGTTTCTCTGTCTTTTCTAAAACCAGCTTGAACATCTGGATATTCATGGTTCATGTATTGTTGAAGCCTGGCTTGGAGAATGTTGAACATTACTAGCATGTGAAATGAGTACATTGTGTGGTAGTTTGAGCATTCTTTGGCATTGCCTTTCTTTGGGATTGGAATGAAAACTGACCTTTTTCATTCCTGTGGCCACTGCTGAGTCTTCCAAATTTGCTGGCACCTTGACTGCAGCACTTTCACAGTGTCACTTTTATGATTTGAAAGAGTTCAACTGCAATTCTATCACCTCCACTAGCTTTGTCTGTAGTGATGCTTTTAAGGCCCACTTGACTTCACACTCCAGGATGTCTGGCTCTAGGTGAGTGATCACACTATCGTGATTATCTGGGTCATGAAGATCTTTTTTGTACAGTTCTTCTGTGTATTCTTGCCACCTCTTCTTAATATCTTCTGCTTCTGTTAGGTCCATACCATTTTTGTCCTTTATTGTGCCCATCTTTGCGTGAAATGTCCCTTGCTATCTCTAATTTTCTTGAAGAGATCTCTGGTCTTTCCTGTTCTATTGTTTTTCTCTATTTCTTTGCATTGATCACTGAGGAAGGCTTTCTTATCTCTCCTTGCTTTTCTTTGGAACTCCACATTCAAATGGGTATATCTTTCCTTTTCTCCTTTGCTTTTTGCTTCTCTTCTTTTCACAGCTATTTGTAAGGCCTCCTCAGACAGTCGTTTTGCTTTTTTGCATTTCTTTTCCATGGGGATGGTCTTGATCCCTGTCTCCTGTACAATGTCACGAACCTCCGTCCATAGTTCATCAGGCACTCTGTCTACCAGATCTTGTCCCTTAAATCTATTTCTCACTTCCACTGTATAGTCATAAGGGATTTGATTTAGGTCATACCTGAATGGTCTCGTGATTTCCCTACTTTCTTCAATTTAAGTCTGAATTTGGCAATAAGGAGTTCATGATCTGAGCCACAGTCAGCTCCTGGTCTTGTTTTTGCTGACTGTGTACAGCTTCTCCATCTTTGGCTTCAAAGAATATAATCAATCTGATTTTGGTGTTGGCCATCTTGTGATGTCCATATTTAGAGTCTTCTCTTGTGTTGTTGGAAGAGGGTGTTTTCTATGACCAGTGTGTTCTCTTGGTAAAACTCTATTAGCCTTTGCCCTGATTCATTCTGTACTCTGAGGCCAAATTTCCCTGTTACTCCAAGTGTTTCTTGACTTCCTACTTTTGCATTCCATTCGCTTATAATAAAAAGGACATCTTTTTTGGCTGTTAGTTCTAAAAGGTCTTATAGGTCTTCATAGAACTGTTCAACTTCAGCTTCTTCAGCATTACTGGTTGGGGCATAGGCTTGGATTACTGTGATACTGAATGGTTTGTCTTGGAAAGTCAGAGATCATTCTGTCATTTTTGAGATTGCATCCAAGTACTGCATTTTGGACTCTTTTGTTGACTATGATGGCTACTCCATTTGTTATACAGGCTTCTTGCCCACAGTAGTAGATATAACGGTCATCTTAGTTAAATTCACCCATTCCAGTCGATTTTAGTTCGCTGATTCCTAAATGTTGGCATTCTCTCTTGCCGTCTCCTGTTTGACCACTTCCAATTTGCCTTGATTCATGGACCTGACATTCCTGGTTCTTAAGCAATACTGCTCTTTACAGCATTGGATCTTGCTTCTATCACTAGTGACATCCACAACTGGATGTTGTTTTTGCTTTGTCTCCATCTCTTCCTTCTTTCTGGAGTTATTTCTCCACTGATCTCCAGTAGCATATTGAGCACCTACCAACCTGGGGAGTTCCTCTTTCACTGTCTTATCTCTATGCCTTTTCATACTGTTCACAGGATTTTCAAGGCATGAACACTGAAGTGGTTTGCCATTCCCTTCTCCAGTGGACCACATTTTTTCAGAACTGTCTGCCATCACCTATCCATCTTGGGTGGCCCTACATGGCATGGCTTAGTTTCATTGAGTTAGACAAGGCTGTGGTCCACGTGATTAAATTGGTTAGTTTTCTGTGATTGTGGTTTCAGTCTGTCTGCCCTCTGATGCCTTCTCTCCATGCCTACCATCTTACTACGTGTTTCTCTTACCTTTGACATGGGCTAGCTCTTCATGGCTGCTCCAGCAAAGTGCAGCCGATGCCCCTTACCTTGGATTTGGGATATCTCCCCTCATCCGCTTGCCGCTCCAGCGTAAGTTAATTTGTATCATTTCTTTTTAGATTTTTCCTACGAGGGATGTCATATGATGATACTTCTCTTTCTCTGTCTGACTTATTTTACTCAGTATGACACTATCTAGGTCCATCCATGTTGTTGCAAATGGCATTATTTCATTCTTTTTAATACTGTGCCAACTTCTTGCTGGATTGACGTCCTACCTAGCTGAACTCTTGACTGCTTTGTGGTAATGGAATGTTAACAGAGACAGTGACAGAAAGAAAACCATTATTGCCACTAGTGGTCAGATGTGATCTAGAGCAGCCACAGAGCAAATCTAAAATGAATAACATGCAGAGGAAGAAAGAAATACGCTTTTTACATTTTTCAAACCTTATAGGTAATGGCCTTTAGGACACCCGAGAGACTTTCTAGAATTAGCATTTTTTTTTGACATAACATAAATCAACCCAAAGTAGCAGTAACCTTTGTAATCAGGCAGCTTGCTGAAATATAAAACACCTCAAAACCACCCTGATTAGCAGACAAATACCTTCTGTTTCCACAGATGCTAAGTACTTATTGATTTAGTTTTACCTGCTAGTGGTCATTAAGGCCTGAAAAAAATAATGACCACAACACCATAAATCATTATCATGGTGAAGCATTGATTAAGTACCTGCCTGAACATGAAGGCATTTGGTGAAAGCATACGAGACCCATCATGTAAAAATATGAACAGTTGGAGGATGTGATGATGAAAGAGATAATATGGTGCAGATGTGGATAGAGTGGAAAGCAATGCTCTAAAGACCCTGTGTGAAGTCATTTGGGTCTCGTGGAAGAAGAGCAAGCACACCCAGTGTGTCAGTAGGTGCTAGCGTTTGCAGGGCATTTATCCAGGCATATCTTCAACTGTGAAGCTACATGAAAAGCAGATCTGTTTTCAATACTCTGTGCATCTCCACAGAAAATATTAGAGATATATTTGTATCATATTTGGCATTTTTGCTTGTTTTTAGATATTCTTATTTTCTTAAATTGTCTGCTGCTGCTAAGTCGCTTCAGTCATGTCCGACTCTGTGTGACCCCATAGACGGCAGCCCACCGGGCTCCCCCGTCCCTGGGATTCTCCAGGCAAGAACACTGGAGTGGGTTGCCATTTCCTTCTCCAATGCATGAAAGTGAAAAGTGAAGTCGCTCAGTAGTGTCTGACTCTTAGCAACCCCGTCGACTGCAGCCCACCAGGCTCCTCCATTCATGAGATTTTCCAGGCAAGAGTACTGGAGTGGGTTGCCATTGCCTTCTAGACAATTTAAAAATATGAATGAGATGCAAATTTTTGCTTTGGTTAACTATTGGGCTATTGTTTAGCATTATTATTTTGTTTGATATTGGTTAGTGGGATCTTAATCCTTCAGATGGGTTTGTCGAAAATCTTCCGGCTTCCTCCTGATCACAAGCAAGGAGAGGGTCCTGTGAAAATGACAGGAATAGGTCAGTTAGAATGAAGGAAGGAATTCATTTTCAAGGAGGTTAACATAACTTTCAAAACCATGAAAAATTACAAAATATCTTATCTGGGCTACCCCTCACATGATATTCCCTTGACAACCTGATGCTAAAAAGGAGCCATACGGCAACCTGGCCCTAATCTTCAGAGAAGCCAGAGGGCCGTCACAAGGGCAGGAGTTTTTCTTTCCACTCCACACCCTCATTGGCAGGTGCAAGGCCACAGAACTTTGAGCTGATTGAAGCAAAGCAAAGCTAACAATTTTCCCCCAAAATCAGACTCTGGCTTTAGGCTGCCACTCAGAAGAGACGTGATCTTTGCTGAACAGAAAGAAAGTTCAACAGATGCAATCCTCAGTGACAATCAAGAGACAACACTGATGCAGGAGAGAAAATATTCTAAGGGCAAGCCGACATTCAAGCCACTGCATAGACATTGAACCCATAAACTAAATGAAGCATTAACCAGTTATACAATTTCAATTTGAGTTTTGAGATGAGGGAAACATTCTGTACTCTTGACTCAAGGAATTATGCAGACAAGACTGAAAATGGAAATCAAATTCTTGCAAACCAGAGTTTCACCTTCTTTGGACATGGTTAAGAATTTGACCTTCAATGATAAACAGTTATAAATATCATGGGAAGAACCTAGGAAGGATAAACATTTTTATATGTTTCAGAAACGAATGCCCTGATTCATGATTAAAGCAAACTAGTGGGTAGAATCGTAATTCTAAGTTTTCTAAAACACACTATTAGTTCACAAATTATTTGCAACACTTCCCTAGGTTATATATATATATTTGTTCAAACACTTATTGAATCGCTGCTATATGCCAGGTACTGAATTAGCCACTTGGTGCATAAAGGAGATAAGGACCTGTCTTTATAATAAAGAAGCTTATGGTCATAGAGAAGAATTTAAATTAAGCCAGGATCACCAGACAATAATGGAAGTGATGATGAGCCAATTTACTTATGTTTTACTTAATGATTGCTAGGTCTAGGCACCATGTCCGTGTCAAAATTTATAAAATGATTTTAATTTCTGCTATTTAAAACACCATAACTATTTTAAACAACAACATAAATGAAAGCAGCCTACCATTCCAGGGTCCCCCCAAATTTTCTCTAATGGCAGGGATTAATTATGTGCAATGTTACATTTCTTGTTTTTTTTTTTTTATTTCTAAAATATTAACTCGTTTTTTCTTAAAAGACCTCTCCTTAAGATACCTGCACAGACTCTCTAGGGACCATAAATGTTGAGCTGGAAAACAGAGAAGGATATTTCACTTGAGCTTGAAGCAATGAATAGGAAGAAGTCTCTTCCCATAAATTAGTTTCTGGGACCTAAATAAAGACTTTGTCTTGGAGGAATCCAGACCAAGAAATGAAAATATCACCTTCTTCTTGACTAAGGACAGAAACTAATGTATGTTTTAAGAAAGCAGCTAAAGGTGAAAGAGCTTGGTTTACAAAAGTAATTGTATCAGCCTAATTTAAGTGTGTTAAGTAAACTTATCTAATACAAGTTGGGATATGGATAGTAAGCAGAGGTCTATAGTGGACTGAGAATACAGAAGGAAATATTTCTTGCCATAAAAATAGGCAGGAATCAAATAAACTTGATTGAGATTATGTTTCTCAGAACCCAGAAATTCAAATAGAATAAGCCTTCTTTTGGTCTTCTTTGTCTTTTCCACTACAGTGCTAGTTTTCATGGGAATTCCTTTTGTAAACATCTGTTACCCACGTGAAGTGAGGTATGTTGTATGTTCAGGCTGGTGTTCTCTCCGGATAAGCGTGAAGTCAACATCCATTTTATCAGCTTCAAAGTACAAGCCTATAGCATTTGGCAGAGCCTGGGAGGAAGAGAGATGCTGAACTAGTTTGGGATATTTTTATTCTTTTTCATGTCAAGGAATGCTGCCCCAGGGTCTCATTTATGCTTTTATAACCTCAGTTCCTTACAACACACCTCAGTTCGATTATACAGTAACCACTGTGCTGAAAGATCTCTAATGGCATTCAAATGGATCAACTGGACACTTTTCACTGTTATTCTATTGAATTCTCAGCATCATTTGACCTAGTTAACCACTTCTCCCTTTCTGAAATTTTTCTCCCTTTACTTGGATAACATTATATTCTTCTTGTTTTCTTTACTTTCATCAGATTTTCTTTTAAATGTTGGTGTCCCTAATTATACATCATGGCCTCTTCCCTCTCATTATGCACACTCATTTGGCTAATTTTTGTAGCCTAACAATTCATATTTGTCCTTCAAGAGCCATTCAGTCCAAGTGTCACAAATTTTGGAAACCTTCCCTCTTGTTATGCTCCAGCTTGAAGTGGACTGTCTCATAATCATTATTACCCTCTAAAATGCCATGTCATTATGTACAAATCTCTTATGACACCAGAGTGGATTATAATTTTGCACTATACTATTTTTCATTTTCTTGTTTTATTCACCAGATTTTAAGACTCTTGAGACAGGCATCTTTATCTTATTTTTCAATATAGCCCACCTTATTCCAAGAATTACTGAAAAAAAATAAGGTAATGTTTGTTAAATAGATGAATCAATTAAAAATGAATAAATTGGCATCTCTTATTGCCAAAACAGAGTCCGTGAATTTCCTCAAATATTATGCAAGTTTAAGAAATATTAGCATTTTCAATAAATTTTGAGTACAGAGCAGCATATTTTATCAATATATTCTGCTCTGACACACACAATTAAACATATTTATTTTCCTGTGAGTGTGATTACATGTAAATGTATATAAAATGTTTTTGACTGTATTGCTCATTGCATTTATCTGAAAAATCCATGCTTCACATAGGCAACGAATAACTTACATGAAAATATTTTACAGTTCCTACACAAAACAATATTGATAAAGAACTAAGAAGTTCATTGAATATATCTCAATTATGTATATTATGCTGAAGCAAGAGATCAATTTTTAAAGCCTTAGAAGGAAAAAATCTGGCTGAAAACAGACCAAGTGAAATATAGGACAACTGTTTATTTGTCCTCAATTTGTCCTCAATTTGTCCTCAATTTCGCTCAAATTTAAGTGTGGGAAGGCTATAAAAATAAGATTGAGTTGGAAATATTTTTCATTTAATTACTGAATGAAAATTACCCCCACATTTTCTATTTGTAAAATCTCATAAAAAGAAAACCAAACAATTTGTTGATACCTACACCCGAAGAGAGCAGAACTGTTAACAGAAAATCATAGCCAATTAAGCCATATGTCTTAGGGGGTAGAACGCCTGAGACTGTCCAGGAATTTCACTGCAAGTGTCTTTGTTACAAGCATTTTCACCATGCAACTACGTAATTGGCCATGAGACAATTTTGCTGTGAATAAGAAAATAACCGGTTGACAGTTTTTGGTCTGACAGTTTGGTTTCAACTGGTTGAAACGCGTTAACATTTCTTCCAGTTAGCAACGTTATTGCCTTCATGGAGCTGACAGGTGATTATGATTAGCCCCGGGAGTTGGTTTCTTAGTTTGAAAAACACCACGTTAGAGGAGGAAAAGAGCGAGGGCCTTGAGCAGAGCCGAACCCACATTTCCCATAGAACTGGGAACATCTATCAAGGAACATGTGACAGCACGCGGACAACAAACAGCACTGCAGAGGCTGTCACAACTCAGTGTGAAGCTCAGTTCCAAACCTGCACTCAGTGCTTGGAAACTGATGCCTCTCCTAATGGAGGAAGAAATTTTAGCAGAAAAAGTGAGATACCCAATGAGGAGCAAACGTATATATAATGCTATGAAGGAGCCACTTGAAAGACTAGGACTTCCAGTTCAGTTCAGTTCAGTTCAGTCACACATCATGTCCAACTCTTTGCAATCCCTTGAATTCCAGCACGCCAGGCCTCCCTGTCCATCACCAACTCCCGGAGTTCACTCAGACTCATGTCCATTGAGTCAGTGATGCCATCCAGCCATCTCATCCTCTGTCGTCCCCTTCTCCTCTTGCCCCCAATCCCTCCCAGCATCAGAGTCTTTTCCAAAGAGTCAACTCTTCACATGAGGTGGCCAAAGTACTGGAGTTTCAGCTCTAGCATCATTCCTTCCAAAGAAATCTCAGGGTTGATCTCATTCAGAATGCACTGGTTGGATCTCCTTGCAGTCCAAGGGACTCTCAAGAGTCTTCTCCAACACCACAGTTCAAAAGCATCCATTCTTTGGCGCTCAGCCTTCTTCACAGTCCAACTCTCACATCTATACATGACCACTGGAAAAACCATAGCCTTGACTAGATGGACCTTTGTTGGCAAAGTTATGTCTCTGCTTTTGAATATGCTATCTAGGTTGGTCAGAACTTTCCTTCCAAGGAGTAAGCATCTTTTAATTTCATGGCTGCAGTCACCATCTGCAGTGATTTTGGAGCCCCCAAAAATTGGGACGACCCAGAGGGATGGTATGGGGAGGGAGGAGGGAGGAGGGTTCAGGATGGGGAACACATGTATACCTGTGGCGGATTCATTTTGATATTTGGAAAAACTAATACAATTATGTAAAGTTTAAAAATAAAATAAAAAAAAAAAAGTCTGACACTGTTTCCACTGTTTCCCCATCTGTTTCCCATGAAGTGATGGGACCAGATGCCATGATCTTTGTTTTCTGAATGTTGAGCATTAAGCCCACTTTTTCACTCTCTACTTTCACTTTCATCAAGAGGCTTTTGAGTTCCTCTTCACTTTCTGCCATAAGGGTGGTGTCATCTGCATATCTGAGGTTATTGATATTTCTCCCAGCAATCTTGATTCCAGCTTGTGTTTCTTCCAGTCTAGCATTTCTCATGATGTACTCTGCATATAAGTTAAATAAGCAGGGTGATAATATACAGCCTTGACGTACTCTTTTTCCTATTTGGAACCAGTCTGTTGTTCCATGTCCAGTTCTAACTGTTGCTTCCTGACCTGCACACAGATTTCTCAAGAGGCAGATCAGGTGGTCTGGTATTCCCATCTCTTTCAGAATTTTCCACAGTTTATTGTGATCCACACAGTCAAAGGCTTTGCCATAGTCAATAAAGCAGAAATAGATGTTTTTCTGGAACTTGCTTGCTTTTTCGATGATCCAGCAAATATTGGCAATTTGATCTCTGGTTCCTCTGCCTTTCTAAAACCAGCTTGAACATCTGGAAGTTCACGGTTCACATATTGCTGAAGCCTGGCTTGGAGAATTTTAAGCATTACTTTACTAGCGTGTGAGATGAGTGCAATTGTGCAGTAGTTTGAGCATTCTTTGGCATTGCCTTTCTTTCCTATTGCAACGAAAACTGACCTTTTCCAGTCCTGTGGTCACTGCTGAGTTTTCCAAATTTGCTGGCATATTGAGTGCAGCACTTTCACAGCATCATCTTTCAGGATTTGAAATAGCTCAACTGGAATTCCATCACCTCCACTAGCTTTGTGTACAATGCATAAAATAAAGTCAGTTAAATGCCCAGTATTGTCATGACTCTACACACACTTAAAATTATTTAAATAGTTTGTATTTCACCATGAATTCCTTGCCTATTACCCCATTCTCATATGTCATTATGTTGTTTTGTAATGCCTCTCTTGCATTTTTCATTGTTTCTTTGATGGCCAAATGGTTTTATGCCCAGCTAGCGCTAGTGGTTCAGAATCTGCCTGCCAATGCAGGAGACATAGGAGACATGGGTTTGGTCCCTGGGTTGGGAAGGAAATGGCAACCCACTCTAGTATTCTTGCCTGGAAAACCCCATGGGCAGAGGAGTGTGGAGCTGCAAAGAGTCAGACCCAGCTTAGCGACTGAGCACTTTTAGTTATATAGCAAAAATAGATGTGACAAAAATTCTTTCATCAAAGATGTCTATGGAAAAGAAGCTCATGGTTAAAATACTTAGAACTGGAGCTCTGGCATCTTGAGCCAAATGTAAGGTGGCATCTGGGTGGCAAGTGGTGCAGAGTATGATCTCCTCATTATAACAAAGAAAGTTGTCCAGAGCCTAAGGACAATCAACAGTGTGTATAATTGAAATCGACAGAACAGGGTATTATTCCTAGGTGAAGTTCATAAATACTCAGCTCATAAGAATCATTTTTACAGCGTACATCAGTGACACTGGTTTAATGCAAGACAGCAAAGGTACGAGCAGATGAAGGGAGGTTAATTTATACTTATTTTAGAATCAATGACAGAGGACAGATGATTCTGCTTTCAGTTTTGTTGTAATATATTTAGGCCACTGGATGAAAATCTTACACATTTCTCTTTGTTCAAAAAGAAAATGGTACTTGTGACTAAAACATGAATTCAAGGGTAACAAATGGTCAAAAAGGGCCCTTGGCTATGTACAGATACATATAAATATAAAGAGGACACAAGCAGAGGCAAGAAAATTAAGCTAAATCATCCAGTGTATTTCAGCATTTAAGAGCAATAACAGTTCTGAAGATAGCCTAGATATTGAAAGTGAAAAGTGAGAGTGGCTCAGTCGTATCCTGTCTCTTTGAGACCCCATGGACTATACAACCCATGGAATTCTCCAGGCCAGAATACTGGAATGGGTAGCCTTTCCTTTCTCCAGGAATCTTCAGAACCCAGGGATCAAACCCAGGTCTCTCACATTGCAGGCAGATTACATACCCGCTGAGCTACAAGGGAAACCCAAGAATATTGGAGTAGGTAGCCTTTCCCTTCTCCAGCGGATCTTCCCAATCCAGGAATTGAACTGGGGTCTCTTGCATTGCAGGCAGATTCTTTACCAACTGAGCTATGAGGGAAGCCTGGCCTAGATACTGGCCTGAGGAAAAAAATTAGTATGAAGTAGGCAGTGCTTCACAGTTTATGTGTGAGGACAGGACCAAGAGAATCCACTCAAGAAATATTTTTGATAACTTGTTGTTCCATAGGAGATATAGTTACCCTTGTTTCCTAGAGGGTTGACAGAACTGTCTTCAGGAGAAAGAAAGAAATCTGGAAGAAATCATAAGTGAATCTCAGTGTGAGCCTCTTCATCCAGTTTAGAACACCACCTCCTCTGGTGCCTGTGGTTTTTAGGAGGTGTCATTCCACTAACTGGGAGAAGGCAATGGCAACCCACTCCAGTACTCTTGCCTGGAAAATCCCATGGACAGAGGAGCCTAATATGCTGCAGTCCATGGGGTCGCTAGGAGTTGGACATGACTAAGTGACTTTGCTTTCACTTTTCACTTTCCTTCATTGGAGAAGGAAATGGCAACCCACTCCAGTGTTCTTGCCTGGAGAATCCCAGGGATGGAAGAGCCTGGTGGGCTGCCGTCTATGGGGTTGCACAGAGTCGGACACGACTGAAGCGACTTAGCAGTAGCAGCAGCATTCCACTAAGTACTGTTTACTTCTAAGAAAACTGCTGTTGCCAACTGACACTTTGTCATCGTGCACAAAACTTAGAAACATTCTTTACTAAATTCTACATTATACACACGTTTAGAATCATCATTCTTAAGGAGATAATCAGAAGTGTAAAGGAAAGTAAAATATAGAAAAGCAATTACAACTGCTTTAATAATGAGTGAGTTCAGAGCTCCTATTTTAGAACTCCATTCATTTATTTGGCTATGCCGGGCTGCAGGGATTTTGTTGTGGCACATGGGATCTGAGTTCCCTGACCGGGCTCCCTGCGTTGGGAGCATGGAATCTTAACCAGTGAACTACCTGGAGAGTCCCTCAGAGATCCTGACGTACAGAAACATACAGGTTGACGTGCTTTCTCCTTTAGGCAGAGAAGGTGGTGGGTGAGAAAGGGCAGCTTTTGACATTTGTTGCATGGGAATTGCGTGTTATGTGTCTCATTGCAGAGGTTTCCTAGGGCTAAAAAAGAGAAATTAACTTTGATTAGGTACAATCAGATGGTATTAGGCTTTAAATATTATCTAATCCACATGTATTCTCACAAAAGCTTGCCCTTGAATGTTCATAGTGGCATTATTCATAACTAAAAAGGCAAAACAACCCGTATGTCCACCTCCTGCTGAATGGATAAGCCAAACATAGTATACCCAATGGAATATTTTTCAGCCAGGTAAAGGAGGTACCAGTGGATGCTGAAACAGAGCTGACCTTTGATCATGTTATGCTAGATGAAAGAAGTCAGACCCCAGAGGCTACATATTGTATAACTCCATTATTTCAAATCTCCGAAATACAAAAATTCATAGAGACAGAAACCAGATTAGCAGTTGCCTGGGGATGGAGGTAGGAGGAAATTCAAGGATTTATTGAGCAGGGGAGGCTACGGATATGTTCTGAAATTAGAGAATGGTGATGATTGTACAACACTGCAAATAGATTAAAAAACACTTGATTGTATACTTTAAAGTGTTTAAAATGAAAAAAATTTAAGTTATGTGAATTTTTTATCTCAAAAACTAGTGGTAAAATACAATCTAATCCAATACTCAGTATAAGGCTGTGAGTTAAACATTTTAAAGTTAACTGTTTTAAAATAAGAAAGATAAAAATTTGTTCTTGGACACTGTACTAGGAAATAGGAGAGCTGATTGCAATCTATTTTATCCCCTTTATACCACAATGCTTCCTAAGATGAATCATAAGCAACTTTCTAATGAATTGGGTCAGAGTCAATAATACATAATAAAAATACATACTTCCTTATTTCCTTACTATATTGTTCATCAGTATATTTCATAATACATATTTATTTGAAATTTCCAGCATTCCTTCAAGTTGAATTCCATCATATTTTCTGTTACTGAGTTTCAAATTCCTACAGGACAAGCATCATATATATCCCTTTTTAACTTACCCAAAGAACATAATCAAGGAGTACTACATATTTTTTATATAAAATAATGCTACTTTTCCTTGATAGGTGTTATTTTAAGGGTTTAATGATCCCCTTAATTCATTTGCTTTTATAACATTTATATAACTGATATTTTTTTAAAGTATGTTGGTTTTATTTACAATAATCAAACATTATGGTATTTCAAACAACATTTTAAAGTGCAAAACTTTTTTAAGTAAAAGTAACATGTTATCAAAAATTGGGCATATGTTTCTTATTTTCGTATGTTTCTTTTTTAAATGTGGAGATGTTTTTTGCTTACAGTCTATCATTTCCAGTTTTAGGAGATGCACTTGACCTTGGAAATATGTTCTTTCTCCTGTTTAGCTCTTTGTAGAATCGGATAACATTGAGTTCCCAGGAAGTGATGGTAATGTCAAAAATTACAGCCTCATAAAAGCCTTAATTCTCACCATAAAAGTAATATATAAAGTAGAGAACTATGAGGGTGCCTCGCATATTGCAGTGTCAGGTTTAGGAGCACTACTATAAAATTTATAACACCTATCTATTTGATAGTGGGTAAGAGTGCAAGAAAGTGTTGCTCAAATATAACTAGGTTATAAACAAGTGAATGCTTTGGTCGGGAAAAGTTTGGGGCCTGTTCTGTGATACAAATGAATGTTAAACAGCTGATGCTTAAAAACCCTGTTTCCTTAAGATGCATCTCTAAAAATTAAATTTCATCATCAAAACATAACAAGTCAAATTACAAAACACAGCTTCACGTATAGATATATGGTGGGGTGGAGAACTGTGATTAAACAGAGACAAAGACAAAAGATGAGAAGGGAATTCACCAAATATGCTATTTGGGTGACCTAAACAGAAGTGGGCGTGCATAGAGGCATCTACAAGTGAGGTATACCATGTGCCAGATCAGGCCAAATAAACTCAGCCTGACTAATGAGAAGTCTCAGGCCCCAGGTTTTTCAGTTGGATCTTGTTCCACTAGGTTCTGTTCCCTACCATTCAAATTTGAGGTGGAATGAACATTGTGTTGGTTTTTTGTCTAATCTATGCATGGTTAGAACACAAGCCAATGTTTTCAAAGTGCATGACACTGAATAGGTAGGTAGGGCTGTGCTGGATGAATTAACATTGACTCCATGTGGGTAGAACAGGGCTGGTTCACAATATATTCAGCAATAGCTCTTTTCTTTCTAGGGCTTTCCATTTAGACAAATATCTCTGTTGATTTTTTAAACATTTTTTGGCCATTTTTAAGCAAACTATGTGGGCCAGGATAACTATAAAATTTACAGTTTTACTTTGGCAGGGTCGTCTGCTTTGTGTGAGTTTTTCTTTCATACCAGTGTTATTTTGCTTTGTTTAATCAAATATTTCATTAAGAAAAAATTATTTTTACTCTGCATATGCTTTATTTTGCCTACTATTCTGAAAACTATTTTCTCCCAAATCATGTATCTTTTCATGTACAATATCTACACCCCCACATCCGACCTAGGCAGCAGATCATAGACATCCATAACCCATCTCAGAGATGAATGAGATGGCATCACTGGAGAAACAACAAACAAAGAAAACTCCCAAATTGGGACTTCCTCGGTAATCCAATGGCATCCCGCTCCAGTGTTCTTGTCTAGAGAATCCCACGGACAGAGGAGCCTGGTGGGCTACAGCCCATAATGTCGCAAAGAATCAGACTTGACCGCCAATGGCTAAAACTCTGAATTCCAATACAGTGTGCATAGGTCCAGTCCCTAGTCAGGGAACTAAGATCCTACATGCCTCCCACCGCAGCCAAAAGACAAACAAACAAAAAACCTATTTCCCTTATGGAGATTTTGTTAGGGAAAATACTGTCACCCAGTTTGGTTGAAAAAATATCTAGAAATGTTCTGATTATCTGGTGAAAGTTTTCTTGATTCCTGTGAGACGGCCTCTTTTTCTCGCCCTGTGTCCATAAACAAGAGTGTCTCCATCTCTGGCTCCTTCTGTTGCTCCTCCCTCAACAAGCCAGAGAGACAGGATAAGATGAAGCCAACCTTGTGCATGCAGATCAAAATGACCTGGGAGTCTGGATCCCTGATGACTTCACTAAGCCACTGGATCAATGAAAGCTGATCTCCCCTTTAGAGCTATATATCATCTCATGTAAATTAATTAATTTTCATATTTTAAAGCCAGTTTAAATATAATTCTCTGCTACTCAAAAAGCAAATAATCTGAGAAATATAGTCCATATTTATATTTTAGTAATTTTTGCATATTTTATCATAAAACAGTCACAACATCATATTTATTATTTCAACAATCAGAATTTTTATTTTAGGAACTCCAGTTGGCTCTTGTTCTCTATGGTCACTCTCTGGGCCTTTTCTGAGCGTGTTTTGCCCTGTTAACAACCATAATGAAGAATGAACTGTGTTTCTGGCTTATTCTGTTCCAGTGAGTGGAGTCCTAGTATTCACCATCTCTAGCCTTCTCATGCTCCCATTGATTTAATATGTAATGTCACAGACGTTTTCTAGTATATTATATTGCTGAGTTTAGTACAACACACTCAATGGATAGCTGATCCCAATGAGTTACAGGCTTTGTCTTCCAGGGTCTTGCAGTCTAGCAAAAGATGCTGCTGTAACTTTTTCATGACTTTATGGCATTGTTGACTGACATACCCTGAGCTGTCTCCAGGAGTCCACAGAAACAGAAACTATTTCACAACTGAAGCAAAAAGAAAATCTTACAGTAAAATAAGCAAAGTATATTTACTGTGATTATTATCGTCTGCAAAGAAACAGGATAAACTATGACCTTTCCAGTCTATCAGTGGCACGGAGTTAGGGAGGGCCTCATCGAACAGAACTGAGGATTCATGTCGATGGTGCTTGCTTCACAGAGCTGGGCTTGGCGAAGCCCTCTGCCCCGTGCATCTGGGTACAGGTTTAGTATGCCGCTGAGCTCTTGTTTTGCACAGGAAGGCAGTCATGGAACACATGCCATTGCAAACACCTGCTCTCTAGCCATATGAATATTTGTGAACAGTGCAAAAATAGGCTGAGAGTAGGTGCAGATACATTTATTGCTATAGATTTGTAATTTTCAAAGGAAAATTGCAGCTTTCATTACTGTAGTCTAAATATAGATGAATGAGTACAAAATCAGCAAAGTAAGTTTTTGGTGTTCTATATGTATAAATTAAGAATTTGACTGGGAAACTACATTTGCCCATTTTCTGTCTTTTTCTTATTTTATTGCAAATTATTTTAGAAGACGGAGATTAACGAATAGATTCTAAAACTACATGAATTATGTTTGGTTCCCCAATGTAGTTTATTTAGTCATTTTGTATCTGAGAAGTGACAGTAACTCTGAGAAATAGAAGTAATTTTATATATATAAAATAATACCTCTCCCTTTAAGTGTAGTTATCTTTACATGATGCTGAATAGCCAACAAAAGCTATAGAAACTCTCCAGAGAAAAACAAACAGGCACACCAGATCTTGCACACACAATTTTAGGGTATTATGGATTAATTCAATCTATTTAATAATTATTATGTTAAATAGCCTTCCCTCCCTAAAATATAAAGTAAATAAAAGGAAAGATGTACAAAGAAAATCTAGAAGTGAGAGTGACTAAAAAACTGCTTTTTTGGCCTCTTCTAGTAAATAAGACATTCTTAGGGAATAGAACTTTTCCTTGTATCTAATTAGGAACATAACTAGCAATATATTCAAGTTTTTATTCTGAAATGTGTAAATACAGAAGAATTCAGCAAATAGACACTTTTCATAAACTTTAAAGTACTTCAGATAGTATATATGTGTATATAATATATTTAATTATACATATGCATATATTGTGTTGTTTAGTTGCTCAGTTTGTGTCCGACCCCATACACTGTAGCTCAACAGGCTTCTCACCATGGGATTTTCCAGGCATGAATACTGGAGTGGGTTGCATTGCCCATCTCCAGGGGATCTTCCCGACCCAGGGATTGAATCTGTGTATCTTGCATTGGTAGGCAGATTCTTTACCACTGAGTCACCAGGGAAGACCCATACGCATATATATAATAATATAAAAATTTCCTTAAAAATCCTTTTTCTATAAAATAGTTTAAGTACTTTAGATATTCTTTGGAGAATTCATTAATTCGCCATAGTGTTTTGGCTTCTGCTTGGTTGCATTCAGGAGCCTATATATAGTGGCTTAATGAAAAAAAAAATTTTCTCCTCACTTCCAGGAAGCCCATATGTTGGCAGTCCAGAGTTGGCTATGTGACTCTATCACAGACTATTTCAACCCCCTTTGATGTGAAACTTGTCAAAAGTCTTTGACATTAGACAACTTTTTGCATCTTTCTCCCAGTCACAATGGCGCAGTCTTTGGTCTGAAGGCAAGAAGGAAAACGTGGGGAAAATGAAGATGATTGACTTTGGTGAAAATTACTCACTGGTCAGGACTGTGTCACTAAGACAGCCCTGAAGCCAGGAAACATACTTGGAGGTAAGCACATTGCTGCTCTAAACAAGTCTATGGTCTTTAGGAAAAACGACGGTAAGAAGGCAGCTAGTGGTTTCTGTAACAATCACTGATATTTTCATTATATTGTTTATTCAGTCACTTTTTACATAATGCCATTGGAATATACTTTTTACTACCAAGATGAATTACTCCCCCGACTGAACTTAAAATGATAATGAATGCATTTCCTAAGTCAATAATAATAGGAGAATGATTTATATATGAAAGGTGTGAAGAAAACACACCTTATTCAAGTGGACAATTAGAGGGCATGTCATCCAAGGAGATTTTGGACACAAAGAATGAGGAGGCAGGCTTTCCTGGAGGTCATTATAATGTTACCTATTTTATGGTGTGCTCACTTGTTTGTCAGATCCTGTGACTGAATGTCTTAGGCCTTATTTATGTTACCTTTTTTGGCTCTCATAACAACTTTACAGGGTAAGTACTAGAATTCGCCTTATTTTAAGATGAAAAAGTAGCTGTTCAGAGAAGTCAAGTAATTGTCACAAGAACCCTCAGATATTAATATGTTTTTCTGAGAGTTTAACACAGTTCTCTCTAATGCAACACTCACACTGTTAACCATTATGTAGCACTAATTTGTCTGTAAGCACAAATGTGGAAACCTAGAAAGCACTGCTTTGGCAGGGTGGGGAATTATACATAGTTTGGTGTTGCTAAAGAATAAGTTGACTCATGAAATCTCAAGAGAGATGTTTAGAGAAGAAGCACGAGCTACCTTACTGAATGATTTAATTCAGGGGAGTCCTAGGAGGACTTGTGCAGAAGGCTGTCATAGAGCAGGGCTTTTTGAGCTTTAATATACATAGAAAGCATTGGGAGTGATTCTTAAAGCCCAGATTCAGACGCAGGGGATCTAGAGTAAGGTCCATGACCCTGCATTTCTTTCTAAAAAGTCCTCCTGCCCAGTGATACTTGAATGCTACTGATGCTGTGATCTTGAGTAGGCAGGTCATCAATCATTCTGGAGTTTCTGAAGAGTGGATTTTGAGGCATATTATTGGGAGCTCAAAACATATTTGTTGAAGAAGTTTAAAGTTAGGAAAATCCATTAATAAGGTGTTTTGGGTGCATTGCCACGTTAGTGAGATGAGGAAATGATGAGAGATCAGCTGTATAAACTGCAGTGCATGTAAATATAAGCTGTGGGCTACGAAGATGAAAGAGACTGGGCTGAGGGAATTGAGGATAACAAGAAGTATATGAATTGCTCTTTCTTTTTTAGCAATGGCATGAAATGTGCTGATGAGAAAGCTTTGAAGAATTCAAACAGGGAGATTCAGTTCCCCATTATCCAGAAGTCTCTGGCTTCTTTGCAAGAGGATAAGGATTGTTTATGTCTATTCTAAACAAACCTTTCTTGTTTATAAGTAGTACTTCCTGCACTTCAACTGTAAAGTAACACATTTTAACCATGGCTGTTCAGAGTAGACCACTGCCATAGTTCTAAAGGAAATATACACATAAAAGTTTCAGCCAGGAGATGATGAATCTCACAGCTAATGTGCCTGGGCTGAGCAAATTTCTGGTAGGACAAATAGAAACACATTAATTGTAAACTAGCTTATTGAAGTGCATAATTGGATAATGGCAGGATAAATGGGACTATATGAAACAGATTCAGTAGCATAATAATTTTTACTTTGTGTAATGTGATGCAGGTGAAATAAGCCTGAAAAACAAGAACAAAAACTGTTGCTTGGCCAACAGGGGCTATGCTGCTTTTTTTTGTTTATGCCAAGTTTTAGAGTTTAATGAAGACAAAAAGAGTATAAATGTCTCAAGTTGTGCAATTTGGCTTCAGTATAGTCATAACTTCTCTTAATTAAAATATAACCAGGCTAAAGCAGAATCTGCCATTTCAACAACATCCATCCATTCATTCATTCGCAAAAACATTTACTGAATATCTACCATTATTGGATACTGTGGTTTTAGAGTGGGAGGAAAAAAAATAAAGCTGGAATGAGGCCCCTGCTTTCATGATGCTTATATTGGAGTGTGGGTAGGAGGAAATAAACTATAAATATAGAATAATATTTTCAAATAATAGTAAAGAAATCAAGTAAATAAAGTTTAAAAAATAACTTGGGCAGGAAATTAATTTTTGTTGTTGTTCAGTCACTAACTCATGTCTTAAATATATCTTATCTAAAATGTATAAAACACATTTTCAGAAAATTGCTCTGTAAAGGAAAAGAGAAAAGTAAAGTCACAGCTAGAGTTGGGGTGCAGGACTGGGGGATATTTGTTGCCCAGATGGGGCATAATAAGTCTTTGTTGCTATTGTAACTGCATGCATTGGAGAAAGAAATGGCAACCCACTCCAGTATTCTTGCCTGGAGAATCCCAGGGATGGAGGAGCCTGGTGGGCTGCCGTCTATGGGGTCACACAGAGTCAGACACGACTGAAGTGACTTAGCAGCAGCAGCAGCAGCTGTTGTAACAGTTGCTAAGTTATGTCCGACTCTTTGCCACCCATGGACTGCAGCAAGTAGTCCTTCACCATCTCCCAGAATTTGCTCAGACTCATATCCATTGAGTCAGTGTCTCTCAATAGAAAAGAATCAATGATATTTTACAGAAGCATCATTTTCTATTGACATCACTGTGCACACTAACTGTGATACTGTTATACTGTAATTTATACTACATTCTGATGACACTTGATGTCTTTATATACACCCTATAATATCAGTTAGTGTAAAGAGTATGTAAGTACGTTCTTATGAGCCTTTAATTTTTGTTTGTTTCTTTCTATAAGCTAACACTGGTATTGCAGATTGTGGATAGTCTTTCAACCGCACAAGATTGGCAAAACAAAGCTATTATTACTTTGAATGTTACTTTTTCATGAACCTGCCTGCCAAAGGGTCAGTTAAAAATTTAAATACAACACCCAGATTACTCATGTTTTGCCAGCAGTGTCCTGGTGATTACACCCATATTTGAGATGTTTCACTAACTTCCAATTATCCAATTTGAGGAAACAGTGTCCTGCTTTTAATTTTTAATAACCAACTTCTGTGGGTTTCAGCATGTGATCTGTGGGTAACAAAGTGTTAGAATCTACTGACTTTAAGAGGGCACTTACAGTTTTACAAGGCAGTAAACGACATAGTTTCCATAGGTGGCTATTTCACTGCATGTTACATTATTGAAGACAGAGCTGCTTGGAGGTCCATAAGAGAAAGTTGTGAGGGTTTTTTTGTTTGTCTGTCCCCCACCCCCTAGGACCCAATTTAAACTTCTAAACCTTAGCTAAGTTTAATATTGAGAGAAATTTAGTATTTCATTTTATGATTAAGATTCTAAACCTGATTTTGAGTGTCAGGTGGGTCAAATACTCTCTTTCATGATAGTTTATGATTCAACTTAGATTTTGTAAGCCAGTTGTACAAAAGTTACCAACTGTTTGTACAACAGTTGGTCTCCACTGCTCTTGGGGATCTAAGAAAAGGAACATTTTTTATTGTACTTTGAAAGCTGTTCTAATGCATGAGTTACCTAAAGTAAATGTGAAGGTACTAATGCAACTGAAGACTTGACTATACATTTTTCGTTTGTTAATATGTAGAGAATACATTAATGCATATGAATAAATGATATAATAAAATGTATTATTTACATTTGTTTTTCATACATTTTGAACACAGTGCAAGTTTCATAAATTTGTAATAGGTTTTTCTCTGGCATTACCCTGAGAAAATCATTAGTTAACATATTATTAATTCAAGAAATAGATATCCAGTTGATATTATATGCCAGGCACATACAGGGAGCCATGGGTGATGCCAGATAATATGAACAACTCTTCTCAGGAAATGAAAGGGAAAAAATATATATATACCAAAACTATAATAAATGTCATAAAGTGCTATACAAGAGCAGTACAAATAAACCATTATAAAATTTTGTGGAAGAGAAAGGTTCCTTCTTTACAAGAGCAAAGGCATGAAAACTGGAGAACATGTAATACTTCTGCAGAATAAAAAGTAACCCATCATGTAGCATTTTACTCTGAGTGTGTGTGAAAGGGAGTAGCAAGACATAAACCTGAAAACGCAGGACAGGAAGGGATTACGAAGGAGTGTTTTGTGAAACTACAGATATGAACAATGCCTTGTAGGCAACAGGAAGCCATTAACTGGTGCTGAGTAGTGTAATGTAGTCCTATCAGCAATTAGGAATATTAATCCTCACCACTGGATAAAATGAATTCAAAGAGGATTATAATAGAAAGGAGGTAAAAAGACCTGGTACAATTCTTCTCATATGGTTTAATTTGGACAGAATCAGGGTGTGAAAGTAGAAGAAATGGAGAGGGTGACAATGGATACAGATCATGGTGGAAGAATGCACAGAACTTTAAATGCTAGTGGACAATAAGGAAGATTATCGCAGGCCTCAGAGGATGACCGCAGAGGCAACAGGATGGGAATTTCCAAAGGAAAGCAGATAGAGAGGGATAATTAACAATGATTTGGCATGACATAATTAAGGGTTGGTAGAATACCCAAATAATGAAATATGCAGCAATGTGAAAAGTTAGCTTGAATTTGGGGAGTGATTTTGAGTTGGAATATATTGGATAATATGAAGAGGGCAATGGTTGAAGTCACATGAGTGGATGCAACTAATCAAAGTAAATATATAGAAATCTCACAGTAAGTGAGTAATCGCAGGGCATTCTCCCTACCTTTCTAGTGCTCTCCCCCACGTGAAACTACGGTAGACATGCTCAGGCTCAGGGTGGGCGAGGATCCACAACCCGAGCATTTTTTTCCCTTTGTGATCTTTTTCCCTTGAATATGAGTGGGATGTATAGAATCTCAATTTAACTCAGCAGACCTTCTGGTTTTTGTGGTGAAATACAAATTTTTCTAGCTGTAGGAACAAAGACAGCATAAGTTGTAGATTAATGTATAAACATCTTCATGGAGAAAGAAAAGTTTAGTAATTTGTGAAGAGATTCTATGTTTCTACCCATCCATTTCAAAGTGATTTTAAATCAAATTAGAAAAATAAAAGGAATACAGATAAACATAGGTTTAGAGTCAAACCCAATTAAAATACTTTTCATTCTCAGTTAGCCTCAGATCTTATGGGTCACCAATCTTGCAAATTTCAACTACATACAATCTTCTATTCATCCTTACTAAAAACATCCTTACTTAAATTCATGTCTGTAGTTTTTTTTTTATCTGAAAATTTTCAGTAGCTTCAAATTAACATTTCTGCCTTCAGTATTTTCCCTCACATTATGAGCTCCACACTATTTGTAAAACTACCTTACTAAAATGCTGATCAGAAATAAACTCCATGAATTCAAGGTTTTATTTGGTTTTGGTTTTTGTCATTACTGATTTCCCTAGCACTTGGCAGGATTCATATGCTCAATAATTTTAACTGAATAAATATGAATACATGATATTGAATAAATCATCTTGTTTCTTTTGCTTAAATATTTCAAATGAATAATCTCTGACTCATGGTCCTAGTTGAGAAGGCTTTTTATGATCTAATTCCTACCTCAGCCTTTTATCTGATTTCAGTGTAGCTCACCTTCTTTTTCCATGTATGGTCCACCCATAACATATGTAGGAGGCATAGAATTGTTCGTAATTTCACCCTCATTTCATGTTTCACAATTCCTCGGTTTTGAACAGAAAATTCTGTACTTGTCTTTAAGTTGACTGCCTGCAAAGATAATACCAACACATCTTTCAACATCAGGGGTTCATGTTTCTTTGAAACCCTCTTCTGACCCATATCAGTAAAGTAAAACTGAGTGCCAATTTCTATTATGCCATTAGCCTACAATCTTAAAACGTGCATTCACCTCTTACGGATCTTGCAAATTTTCATTGCATTTACTTATGTGCATACATCTTTACTTTTTATGCTAAAGTACCTTTATCGAAGAAACATAATATTTTAAATTTATACACCTCCAGGTTCTAATACAGTACTTGACACAGATGAAGCTGGGCTCTTGTAAGTTGCTTATGAAAATTCCACTACTACTGTTTAGATGGAAGTGAGTCTCCTGATTACTAACTGTGACAGTGGGGAGGTCTTAACCGCTTTGTGACTCACTCTGCCAACTCTATTATGAGGCTATTAATAACTCCTGATTTAAAGGATTTTTAAAATCACAAAAGACATTGCTTAATACCTGACATGAAGCAATAGCTCAACAATACGTGTATTATTATTTTGCTAGAAAATCATCAACTTGGTGTAAGAGTGTTTCCTTATTTGTATAAGATAGGGGTAACAATGCCTACCTCAGAGAATTTATTGTGAAGATAAAGTGAGTAGATTATTTTGAAATGACTCTTTAAATAAATGTTATTTTATAACCAAAATAAGTGAAATGAAATTTGTAAGCAGAAATGTTAGTGTTATCATGAGAGTCAAAAATTTAATACTTGTGGCTCAGCTGGTAAAGAATCAGCCTGAAATGAGGGAGATCTGGGTTCAATCCCTGGGTCGGGAAGATTCCCCTGGAGAAGGGAAAGGCTACCCAGTCCAGGATTCTGGCCTGGAGAATCCCATGTCACAAAGAATGGGACACGACTGAGCGACTTTCACTTCACTGAAAAGGGTAGGTAGCATCATGTGGTGGAGTGTAATCACATGAGAGAGAGTCAGAACTAAGGACAGAAAGGGAAGTAGTGACAAAATTAGAAACACAGATCAGGCCCTGTGTGTGCTGACTTGAGTAAAGAACACACTTGTCACGCACATGGAAGTTCTCTCCAAATATTGAAATAAACTGAAGAGACACTAAAGGAGTTTCTGAACCTCATCCCCAACCCATGACAGTTTCAGACAACAGAGTGGGCAACTCCTTTGAGCTTAATATAAGGAAGCACTTTCTAAAAAATTGGTTTATACAAAGAAGGAATCCACTTTTTCGTATGGGGACGAGAACTTCAAACCACATGCTAAACAATCAACTCTTCAGATGTCAAAGTGTTAGTCTCTGAAATGAATCCTTGTTAGCAAAATGAGTTCTAAAATTTCTATATTTTCATTAAATTATTTTGCTCTTTTGATTAAACTTCACTTCTCTGTTTAATCTAAAAGAATAAACCACTCTTCCATTTTCTTACAAATATACAATATTGGAGTTAGCTGCTTACAGAGTCTTCTTTTCACCTGTCGTTGTCTACAGGATAAGCAGCATAACCAATTTTATGGGAGAAAAAAATTGAGGCCGCTCCAATTTTAGAAGATCTAGCTTTGAAGTTTTTTAAGCATGAATTTATTTTTTTCTCCTCTTTCAGAAGCAATGCCCATCAAAAGAAGCCTGCTTTTTTTCAAGCTTTCAAATGAGTTTTATAATGATTATTTTCATGAATGATTAATCCCTAGCATAAGAAAATTAAGAGCATGCAAATAAGCCTATGGAATTAAATAAAGCAAAATGTTGCTTGGTGCAGCAGCAGCTGTTGAATATCTCACGGAGTCCCTGATCCCTGATGTGGGCTGTGCCAGGTCTACGATGACAACTGAAGCACACATTTTTCCAGCCCCAGTGGGACATCTGATCAGTGTTCAAGTGGCAGACAAGCCTCATTATTATGGTGTCCGGCAGGTGTAGGCATTCAGAAGGGGGCTGTCGTTAAAATATTTTGTATGTATCTGCTAATCATATTTCTCAGTTCCAAACAGCAGTATTGTCATCCCTGTAGCATTTGTCATTCATGTAGCAGGTAACAGGGCTACAATGAAAGATAGAATATTTTCGTGATCATGTGAAGTGGTGCCGGAATTCTGGGAAAGGTATGATAAGAAAATCCATCCTTTTCATCCAAAATGTCATTAGGAAAAAGCAAGGTGAGTCAGACAGCAAAGTCTGACAAGGACAATTGCTAAATGATTGTGTGTGTCTCCATGTGCCAAAATCTGTGTTTTTTTTTAAAAAATTGGTCTTTGATATTATACACAAGCTTTCTTCATTGTCTAAATTAATAATAACAATGTACTTGTATTTCATTATTTAGTTTATAAAATATGTGGACATATACCATGTAATACTTAATGAAGACTATACATTTCATTTCATAAATTTGGTACTGTTAATAAAAGAGTTTAAATTATGTGCCCAAACACCAAGAGATCCAAAGAGTAGACCCAGAATTTCTCTTGGGACTTCTGATTCTGAAGTTTATGGCCACCCTTGGCCTACCCACATTGCATCTTCTTTGAACTTGTTACCTGAACTTTAAATTGAAATAAATAAATAGAAAACATTACAGAAGAAATAGAGCAACATAAAGCTTTGTGCGGTGTAATTGGATTTGCCCTGTGAACATCATCAATAGTCAATTTGTTTTATTAGTTCTAAAATGTGCTCTGCAATCAGTTTTATGAACCACTCTATTGGTTTTTAGATACAACGAAGCCAAATGTCCAAACAGCTATCAGCAACATAACTTCAAATTTTATATCAGTTTCCCCTTCAACACTTTCTTCTGACCCTCAGCTAGTTATAAGACGGAATTAAAAACAAATGTAAATTAAAAAAAAAATTTCTTACACCATAAAGCAGCTAGACTATAGTACTTCTTAAAATTTTGACTTCAAAAGAATGACTTACCGTGCAAAATACAGTTCTTACAAAAACACTTACAAAAATAAAAAATAAATGAAACTTTAAAAATTAATTGTTGTTGTTGACTTTCTAGGTTGTGTCTGACTCTTTGAAACCCTGCAGACTGTAGCCCACCAGGCTCCTCTGACCGTGGAATTTCCCAGGCAAGAATACTGGAGTGGGTTGCCATCTCCTTCTCCAGGGGATCTTTCTGACCCAGAACGAAGCCACATCTCCTGCATTGACATTAATACTTCATATAATAAAATAATGTCTTTGATAGCTTCAAGTTTTAGGGTTTTTTTTTTAATTTGTAGACATTTAAAATGTATTTCTGTCTACTAATATTAGAATCTAAGTTACACAGCAGGTCTACATCCATTGACATCCCATTTACTTTGCACTTTGTGTGCTAAGCTTAAAGTTAAATTTATTCTTTTTTCAATTCAATTAAAGGGACAAACTGAACATATTAGTCTTATTGTGTCTTTCATATTGTTATTACTTCACTCCTTTTATCTATATTGTTAAAGACAATGGGTTTGGGAAATTAACCCAGTATCCAAAAAAAAAAAAAAAAAAAGGAATTGTCCTTTCTTTTGCCCTTGTCCTTACCCAGTCCTTCTGTAGAATGATTGTTCTAAAATGCAGATCTGTTCATTCAGTCACCAGTTCAAAATCCTTCAGTAGCTACATATTGAAGATGGTATAAATACCAGTGTCCAGTGAACTCCAGGAGTTGGTGATGGACAGGGAGGCCTGGCGTGCTGCGATTCATGGAGTCGCAAAGAGTCGGACACGACTGAGTGACTGAACTGAACTGAACTGAACCTAACACATAAGGCCCTTTGCTCTCTGACCTGTTGCTTCAACTACAACTTCTTCCATTATTTGCCTTTTCTGCCAGGGCTTTCCCACTTCTCATACAACTAGTAAACTACCTTTGAGTGGCAAAGAAGCTGGTGCATTCTCAATTCCCATACCCCTTTACTCCTATAATACTAGAATTATTAGCGGGTACATGGCTGCCTACAAAATACTACGTTTCCCAAAATCAGCCTTGTGCTGAGATTCTGGCCAACAGGATATGTGCAGTTGTCCTGTAGTCTACATCTGAAACTCTCCTGAAGTGTCTGTTTTCATCACTGCTTCCTTCCTGCTGTTTGAAATAGGATGACTGAGGGTCACACCAGGATCAGACAGCAATTGTTCATCTGGAGAAGCCAAGGTCATCAGGAGTTTGTAATGTGGAGTACAGACTAGTCCAGATCACTTACTTCCAAGATCACTTTAATAGAGACAAAAATGTCATTCTGTCTTGTTTAAGTCATTATAATATTCAGGTCACTTGCTGCAGAACCTAATTCTAACCATATATCATTTTTCAAGATCAAGCTCAATTTTAACACTATGAGAACTAATAATATTAGACTGAACTGCATACAGTTGCAATTTCTTTAGATCAAAACCCATCAAATATCCTTAATTTCATATGGTCCAATTTAATACTTCTAATGGCAGTATTTTTTACTGTATCTTTTATAATCTTGTAACAATTTATATCTCTCTCAATTATACTATTTCATATCTAGTATTGTAATTAGATCTTTACATTCCTATCTCTGAAATAATCATGAGAGCTTTAAGAGAAAACACAAGACTTACTCATTCTCAAATTCTGAAATTAGAGCATAATTTCTGGTTCTTAGGGGCATAAGTACTTTTTAATGGGAAGAATGAATCAATGAAATATAGTAATTCTATGTTGTACCTATATAACTTTTTAAATTCTTAGCCTTTTGAGATTGATTTTTATCTATTTCCACAGATTATTAAATTTTCAATTATGTCATTTAATTATGTCTTGCTTACTTGTTAGGGGCTATGGTTTCAGAAACAGATAAGTGGTGTTTCTTTGTGGTTATGGTTCTAAGCAGTACTATTAAATAAAACCTAGGTGAGTCAACTCCTTCTCAACCAATAGATCAAGGGTCTTTGTTTCTATAAACCTGAAGATTTTTGGCAAGTTAATTTATTTTGCAATACAGTTTGGAAAAGAAAGATAAGTGATTCAATCTCTCCAAACAAAAGAGGTGAATCCATCACACAACATTAATATTGTTAATAGTCAAAGCTATGGTTTTTCCAGGAGTCATGTATGGATCTGAGAGTTGGACCTTAAAGAAAGCTCAGTACCAAAAAACTGATGCTTTTGAACTGTGGTGCTAGAAAAGACTCTTGATTGTCCCTTGGACAGGAAGATCAAATCAGTCAATCTTAAAGGAAATCAACCCTGAATATTCATTGGAAGGACTGATGCTGAAGCTGAAACTCCAATACTTTGGCCACCTGATGTAGAGTCGACTCACTGGAAAAGACCCTGATGCTGGGACAGATTGAGGGCAAGAGGAGAAGGGGGTGACACAGGATGAGATAGTAGGATGGCATCATCAACTCGATGGACATGGGTCTGAGTAAACTCTAGGAGATAGTAAAGGACAGGGAAGCCTGGTGTGCTGCAGTTCATGGGGTTGCAAAGAGTTGGATGGGACTGAGCAACTGAACAACAATGTTGTCTAGGGTATTAGAGCTTAAATCTCTCCTGAAACCACTGTTGAGAAAGGCTGTCTTAGATTATTGAGAAATTAACTAAGTATAATTTAAATTATTTTCATAGCTATTGGTAAGACTTTGATTTTGTATAAATTATGGTTTACTTTTTTATGAAGAGCAATATGCTACATTCCATCTTCTACCTTAATTCAACCAGTCTAACATGACACCTAGAAAGGGATATTTACAGTTTTACAAAAGTAGAAATAATAATGCAACAATGCCAACTTTAGCATATTACAGTGCAGAGAAATACAGACATGAGTTTGATGATGAACACAATGTCATTTTATGATGCCCATGTTATATTTTAAAAGTAAACTGCAAGTGACCCTCAGCCTTTTAGGTGTCTCCTTTCCAGGTAGCATGTTAGAATTTCAAGGAGAGAAGTGTGAGCCTTTTCTGCTGACCCTTTCCACTATACATCAGGCAACTGCCTTCATTTATATAAAAATAGTTACATGTATTGATTTGGACAAACTGCAGAAAGATCTGAGGTGTTGCTTTATTAACCACCCTATCCCTCTGTGTAACTCCCTTACTCTTTCTGCTGATTGGCAAAGTGTGGGAATAGTCCAGTGTTAAATTAAACCTTTAACTGATACGAAAGTCTTCCACTGAACCCACCAAAAATTCACCAGAAGAGAGAGAAAGAGTTCTTTACAGGATCGAAAGAGTTCTTTACAAGCATAGTGTTTTTAGAAATATCTTTAATAATCATCACTCTTGTCCTCTCTTAAAATAGTAAGTAGTGAATATTTTCTTCATTATTTCTCATACAATACACATAGCTCTAATCTGTTTGATAAAACATGCAAAATGCACTTTTTAGTTTCCAAAAAAATTTAAAACCTGGTGAAAAATATACTGCTTGCACAAATTTTTCATAAGTTTAAGGCCCACCCAAATCAGGGAACACAAGTCTAAATGACAATAGTTTGAATTAATAGTTTTAATTTTATTTTATTTGGTTTACAGTAAACCTTTGTGCCGGAGAAGGCGATGGCACCCCACTCCAGTACTCTTGCCTGGAAAATCCCATGGATGGAGGAGCCTGGTGGGCTGCAGTCCATGGGGTCGCTGAGGGTCGGACACGACTGAGGGACTTCACTTTCACTTTTCACTTGCATGCATTGGAGAAGGAAATGGCAACCCACTCCAGTGTTCTTGCCTGGAGAATTCCAGAGACGGGGAGCCTGGTGGGCTGCCGCCTATGGGGTCGCACAGAGTCGGACACGACTGAAGCGACTTAGCAGCAGGAGCAATCCTTTGTGCATGTAAAATCTGAAACTATTTGCTTCATAGAGTTTGGTTCTCTTTTACATGTATTTCCAAATGCACAACTGATCATTGTTTCTCAATTGGGTCTTTAAGTTTCAGTCTTTGTGTGTTTGTTTTAACCAACTGTCCCTGTTTTAGAGGCTGACACAGGATCTGATTAGATGATCTGATCAGCTCCAGTGAGCGGATGATGCTGGCAGTTTGAGAACAGAATACTGGGTGTTTCTTAGTGGTTGCTATGGAAAACAAACAGACAAACAAAGCAAACATATAAAACTATCTCCAAAATCTTCTAGGTAAAAAAAATTTATTTCTAATATTATTTCACTTTGGTCAGAAAATATTCTTTGTATTATTTGTTTTTGAAAACTACTGACATTTTCTTTGTGGTCCACTTTATGATAACTTTTATGAATAATTCTTTCATACTTTAAAAGTACGTTCAGAATTGTATATAAATCTACAATGGGCCCGTATTATATAATTTAAGTCTATATCCATTCTGTCTTTGAAACATTAACTGCATCGGGAAAATCGCAATATTTAGCTTTTAGGGTGTGTTCTTTGTTTCTCCTTTTATCAACTGTTTTGTTCTGCCCTATAAAAATTGTTGCTGTGTTATGAATATATACAAGACAGGACTCGGAGAGCCCTCATCAAAACCATTTCTAAGAATCTGAGAGTTCAGATGAATTTCTGAGTCTTCACAGCATTGAAGAAATAATGGTACATTTTCTAAATCTGATGAAAGATAACATTCCATAGAAACAAGAAACTCAAAATATAACACACACACACACACACACATACACGGAAATGATCTGTAGGTTTTGTTTTAATTGCTTTTTGTTGCTTTATTATAGTTTTTGCTACTTATGTATTACTCCTATAATCATAAAAGCATATGCCCATCTGTCATTTTTCTGTGGTTCGTGTCTGCTTTTTGACTGTGTACCCTATTTTTCTATTTTCTAGAAGAATTTATATATTTATTTAACTCTTTTTCTTATTCTGATCTTACTTTCCCTCAATTTCCATGTTAATATTTATCTCTTTGACTCTATTGTATATATTTTGTACTCTATTGTATAGATTCTATTATATATCTTCTTTCAGTTTATACATCCTCAGGTTAAAGTATAGACATTTTCTAATTTTAGGTTTTACAGTTTTGATTTCTGGAAGTCTTACTTAGCTCTTACCTCCAACTGATCAAATTTCTTTTCATAATTACAATGGCCACTCATACCACTTTTAACTTCCAAACCTCACAATTATTTTATAATTGTTGATGATTGCATCTTATCTTTGTAGGTCTAATTACATGTTTTTTGTTTTGTTTTAAATTTCATTATTGAGGGTTCACTGAGAGAACTACTAGAATTGCACAGAATAGGAGACCCATTATACTAATCTGATCTATTGAAGGTCTGGGGACTGCTGAAGTAAACCTAGGTCATCTGTTTCTTCTGCATCCCGTGATGATCCTGATGTCATAGAACAGGTTTGGGAGGAAAAACAGATCAAGTGAGGGAATGTAGAGAAAACCGGCATCCTCACTGGACCCTCCTGTCTCCCAGGCTCTATACTTGCCACTACGGATGAGCTACAGCAGGAGGAATTGGCTTTTTTGTCATAGAACCTTGCTGGATCATCGCCAGGATTTGTAAAACCAAAACCCCAAAAAACTAAAACAAGAGATTCCATGGGACCAGGAGCTTTAAGATGGGCTGCTGTCAACAAAATGAGCAGAAGATGCACCAAAACTTGAATGAGCCTTTCTCACCTCTTTTAAGAATGAACTTCTAATGCTCTACTGTCAAATCTAATGCAAAATGCTTTTGTGTCCAACACTAACCTTAAGTGTAGAGAACGAAATCTCAGGGGTCCCAATGTCTTCTGACCCAAGTTGGCATGTTTACAAAGTCAGCAGAGTTAGGTACACTAACTTTCATTCATGATACTTGTTTACTTGCGTTTAGTGGATTTTGTTTATATACCATTGGTTTTGCTGCTTTGTCTTGGGGACTTTTCTGACGCTTGGGTTGTTTTGCAATTTAGCATTATGGTTTGGGCTATAGAAGTAATGAGAATTCTGAATTTGAATATTTGGATTTTGATATTTTCCCCTTTTTTCTTCACTTTATAAAAAGTCAAGACTAAAATAGACATATATTTGCACTATATCTTATTTTCTTATTCTTATCTTACCCCTGAAGATGCTGTTTTTAGGGATTCCAGCTTAATGTACACTGCCTTTTTTCACCTCTCAAGCCTCTCAGGCTACTGACTTTCTTTCTGAACCCAGCCTGATAAGTGCATTAAAAAATAGGTTCTATCATACCAGTGGTTGCACTTCCCCTGTAACTCAGTGATAAAGAATCCACCTGCCAATGGAGGAAACTCGAGTTCAGTCCCTGAGTCAGGAAGATACCCAGGAGAAGGAAATGGCAACACACTCCAATACTCTTTCCTGGGAAATCCCATGGACAGAGGAATCTGGTGGGCTACAGTCCACGGGGTGGCCAAGAGTTGGACAAAACTTAGCGGCTTGGAACCAACAATTAATGTTTGAAGTTCCATTTTTTTTTAAACAATGACTTTTGTAAATATTTTTGTAAGAATTGTATTTGGTTGTAAGCAACAACAACAGTGATTAGGAGATATTCCCATTTTAAAAAAGCACTGAACTAGATTAGAACTAGATTTTTCTGACTTCCACAAAATCTCTTACTTTGTCAACAGTTTATCAATAAATTGTTTGTCACCCAAGATTAGCAAATCAAAAAGTCACCTCCACCCAAATGTTGGAGGAACAAAGGAAGGGATGGAGTTACTACAGCCCAGTGTCCAAAGTCAACTATGGTGTCTGGAATCACAGTGGTCCTGTCCAAGAACAGTTAGAGACACCAAGATACCACTTGCTGCCAATGATCCAAAGCAGAAAGAGACAGAGAAAACAGTCCAAATTCTACCTTTCTCCAGTTTTCTAACATTGCCACCCATTCCCCTAACACAACCAGAAGTTGGCGGGCCCAGCACCTTAGGCCTAGAGCCTGCACATTTTTGCCTCCTGCCTTAGGGAGAAGAGAAGAGAAAATTTAAGGAATGACTCTTAGGTCAAAACAAGCCCAACAACCTGAGCAGAGCCTTAAGACTATTTTCACTTGATGCAAAAAAATGAAAGATATTGGCTTGTATCTGGAAATAATTCTGTGAAGCAGTACATTTTACATTTGTGACTTCAAAATTTAGTATAATTATTTCCATTTTACAAATGAGGGGGGGAAATAAGCCCATGAGATTAGAAAAAGTTAAATATCTTGCCTGAGTTCATTTGGCTAATTAAACTAGTCTGAATTAAAACTTCTTAACCTTTCAACTACACTATCTTTGGTTCTTCCATTTTCTTCCGGCTAACATCACCAAATAACCCTATGTCCAGATGACTGGTATTTAGCCCCATTGACACAGCATCACATTCAAGACAGAAAGCCAAGTTGTATCTGAGACTCCAGTAACATAAGTATAAGAAAGACCTTGTGCCTTTCCCAGCTTCATTCTTGGGATACTCTCTGGGGAGACTAGGAGATCTTAAAGACAAGTAATGTTTGTTGTACAGGTATTTGCATCTACAAACACCTTTAATCTTGACTGCATATGCAGATATCTGAAAGAAGTGAACAGTGGTGTCTCCTAGTAATTGGGATCCTCCAGGGATTTAATTAAAGCAGCATCCAAATTCATCTGCCTGCCACATTCTCCAGAGGCTGGTATCTATGCTGAATTGCATAGCAAATCTGCCAGTTATTCCCAGGAAACAGTTGACTATGGGAAGTCAGCTTCTATTCCCTAGTGATGGGTAAGGAGGATGGGGAGAACAAGTTTCTATTTTCATCTTTATTATGGTTTTCCTGTCCCGGTGAGAGCTAGACAGTCAGCCACCCTCTCAGTCACAGACATTGCATCTCTTGACTTTGTGTCAGGCTTGATCTACTGAACAAGCATCCCTATGACAAGTAATCTCTCATTTGATTGGCCTGACCTGGTCTCTTTCATAAGAAACGTAATAAGATCATCACAAAGGTTCCTCTCAGCTATGAAAGCCCGTGATGCTAGGCTGAAATGTGCTTTTAAGTTGTGGCTAATCTATAAATAATAGTGTATAAATACTACTCCTGTTACTACCACCTCTACTCCTAAAAACAATAAAGAAGTAATCTCATCTTTAAATCATAATTTGCAGTATATACATTGCTTTCCTCCATATCATCTAATTTTATTCTTCCAACAATACTGCAGCTCAACAAAACTAAAGGCCAAAGGGAGTGAGCTGATGAAATGTCTTGAACCTTATGGGCAGGAAATGGAAAAGAGACATCTCTGTTATATTGATACAAGGAGTAATTATTTATCAGAATAATGGATGAAGACAGGAACATTTAGTCTAGTATGGAGATATTTTTTAAATAACATGAATATATTATTAGTGACTTTCCAAAAGAAATTTGTGTTTGGACTCACAGGTCATAGGCCTTATGTTAGCTCTTTGCTCTCCTTTGAAGATCCCACTCCCTATTCTCGTTTGTCTTGGCTGCCTCCCACTTTTAGTGTATACAACTTTATAGCATGTCTTCACATCACTTATTATTACCTGATGGTCCTGTATCTATCAACTGTCTATCTTAATTGTTACCTCATTCCTCTGTACAATAAACTCAATGAAAGTTTCTCTAATGAAACTTTCTGCAGTTCACTGCTGTATTTCCAGAGGATAAAATAGGACATGAAATAAAGCAGGAAATCAACAAATGTTTATTGATTTAGTTATAAATCTATTAAATGTATAATAGAAAATATCACTGAATCATTTTGTATAATCCTTATTTTACAAAAGGACTTGACCTGCTATAACTAAACTTTTCTAAATATCACTACCAAATACAAAAGGTAAATATTTCTTGTAATCTGGGGTCACCCACTTTTTTCTTTTGGAAAGCCTAAAATCAAATGATTTTCCTACATTACTAAAAATTCGTAGATGTTTAAAAATTATTCTGAGGAATGTCAGTCACAAAAAGACATTTACTATATGATTTCATTTATATGAGTTATCCAAACTAAGGGGGCTGGGCACAGGGGCAGGCAAGTTTTTATTTAATATCTACAGAGTTTCAGTTTTACAAAATGAAAAAGTTCTGGGGATCTGTTTGACAACAGCATGAATACATTTAAGACTATTAAACCATACAATCCCCGTAGATTTATACACCACTTCTATTTGTCTTGTTTAAAATCATTTCATTACTAAAATCCTCTGTATCTTTTCAGCACATGTTAAAATGCAAATGCACTTAAATTATGTGTGAGGATGGAGATGAACATACATCCTTAGATTAGAAAAGCACTTTCGTGGCCCAGGAGGTCACAAATGGATTGGAACAGGGCAATCCTGTTCTCATGTGTCACATGAGACCACAACTTACTCAGTACTAGCATCACAAAATTGTTTTACTTTACAATACTGAAGTGGCAAAATTACCCACCAACTTAAACTATAGTTCCCTTTTGTCTTCAGGATAAAGTTCAACATTCTTGATTTGCCTGCAAAATCTGGGCCCTTCACAATCTGCTTCAGATTTGTGTCAAACTCATCAGCTACCATTAATGCACCCCCTTGTCCCAGACAGTTCAGCATTCCACCTACCAGCAGCATAGGCCAGGCAAGTTTGCATTTCAAAAGCCTTTTTACCCAGCTTCCTTCCATTGAAAGAATGCCTTTTAATTCATTCCCCCACCTTTTAAACCCTACTTAAAAGGAGAGTCGGACACGACTGAAGTGACTTAGCATAGCATAGCATAGCAAAAGGATCTTCCTTAAATCACTTCTTTGGAAACCTTCCCTGATAATACTCCTCACTATTCAGACCAACTCTATAGCACATTTAGTCACTTCCTATCAGTCCCTCAAAGGCTCAGCATACTAAAGATGGGCAGACAACAGATGAGCAAAATGTGGCCTACTCGGAAACTTAGGACCCCCAAAACTATTTTTTTCTTTCACCAGTAGTCCTTCTTCAAAAGATCCCCTTGATGGGTTATTTCTGCAGCAGACACCAGCTTGCTCATAAAGAATGCTCCTCTGAGTGGAGCATATCTCATTACTCTGTATGGAATTGTTGTTGTTGTTCAGTAGCATGGTCATGTCTAACTCTTGGTGACCCCATGGATTACAGCATGATAGGCTTCCCTGTTCTTCACCACCTCCTGGAGTTTGCTCAAACTCACATCTATTGAGTTGGTGATGCCATCCAGCCATCTCATCCTCTGTCGTCCCCTTCTCCTCCTGCCTTTAATCTTTTGCAGCGTCAGGGTCTTTCCAATGAGTTGGCTCTTGGCATCAAGTGGCCAAAGTATTGGAGCTTCAGCTTCAGCATCAGTCCTTCCAATGAATATTCAGGGTTGATTTCCTTTAGGATTGACTGGTTTAATCTTCTTGTCCAGAGGACTCTCAAGTGTCTCCTCTGGCACCGCAGTTCAAAAGCATCAATTCTTTGGTGCTCAGCCTTCTTTATGGTCCAGCTCTCACATCCGTATATGACTACTGGAGGAGAAAGGGACGACAGAGGATGAGATGGTTGGATGGCCTGACTGATGCTATGGATGTGAGTTTGTGTAGGCTCCAGGAGTTGGTGAAGGACAGGGAAGCCTGGTGTGCTGCAGTCCATGGTGTTGCAAAGAGTCAGACGTGACTGGGTGACTGAACTGAGCTCTGAACACTGGATAAAAATAGCTTTGACTGGATGGACCTTTGTCAGCAAAGTAATATCTCTGCTTTTTAGTATGCTGCCTAGGTTTTTCATAACTTCTATCCTTATGGAATAAAAGTTGAGTTTATAAGAGTTATAACAGAGACAACTAATATTAAATTTGAAGTTATCCATGTTGCCAGAACATAAACATCTCTTCCATCTATACACCATGTACAACCTATCAATTGTCTGTGATACTCATAAGTGCTTTGTGTAAGAAAGCTTTTATGCATATATGTATGTTTGAATGTCTGTACATTTTTATTTTGATAATCAAGGAAATTCTGACTTTCATATTTGGTTTATGTGCTATTAAACAGAGACAATACACAACAAGGAGCCCAGGTTCGTTACTGACTTGCAGCACAGAAACACCTCGACACAGAATTCTCTGGGCATTTTGGAAAAGAATGTGGACTTTTCAAGAAGCAGAAAAATAGCCACACAAACTAGTTGTTTTTCAGTCTCATATGTCTTGGCGAAACCTTCAATACTTAATGGTTGTGGTTATTTAGCCTCTGATTTGTGTCCATCTCTTTTGTGACACCTTAGGCTGTAGCACACCAGGCTCCTCTGGCCATGGGATTTCTCAGGCAAGAATACTGGAGTGAGGTGCCATTTCCTTCTCTAGAGGATCTCCCTGACCCAGGGTTCGAAGCCGTGTCTCCTGCATTGCAGGTAGATTCTTTACACTGAGCCACCAGAAAAGCCCTGATACCTACGTAGAATTTAATAATATTATTGAGTGTTTTAAAATTCTATTATTTTTATAGTAAGAAATTAGTCACCCTAGTGGATGTGCATCTAAAGGTGGTTTTAATTTGCATTTATCAAATGATTAATCATAGTGAACAGTTTTTCATGTGCTTATTGGTTTTTGTCATCTCTTCTTTGGTGAAATGTTCTTTCAGAACCTCTATTCATTTGTAATGGGTTGTATATTAACTTCTTGTATTTTTAAAGTTTTATTAATATAACAATTATTTGTTACATGTACACTTACCAATATTATATAACAGGCTGTGGTCTGTTTTGATTTTTTAAACATCTTTGAAGGAGTAGAAGTATTTGATTTTGATGAAATGCACCATAGAATTCTGGGGGTGGGGGCGGATTTATGCATTTTATGTCCTAAGAGATACTTGTCTAGCCAAAAGTCACCCATGTTAGTTTTCTACTGTTTTATAACAAATCACACAGTGTTAGTATTTTAAATCAATGTCCATTTATTAGTTGGGTTAGTTAGAAGTACAGACTGATTGTGTCCTACTTCTCAGCTCAGAACATGACAAGGCAAAAATTGAGGTTTTAGCAAGGCTCTGTTCTCATTTGCAGTTGGTGATTCTCTTCTAAGCTCAAGTTTGTGGCAAAATTCAGTTCCTAATTATTGTGGGACTGAGTACCCTATCTCCCCGCTAGCTATCAGCTGGGGATCACTCTCAGTTCCTTGACACTACCCAAATTCCTTGCCTCTGGTCTCTTCTGTTTCAAAGTCAGCACTGGAGAGTCTTCCTCCCATCAAATCTCACCCATGTTTAAAATGTGTTTCTCAGGAAGAACCCAGGCTTGCTAGATTAGTGTTCAATAAATACTTGGAGAAAGGTTTATGTACACAGAGGGGTGGATATCTTTTAGATTCATGTTGGGTTCTACCTGTTACATTTCATAAGATTTTCTCCTATATTTTATTCTGCAGGTTTATAGTACTATTTTTTAACTTTAGGACTGTGATCCATTGTAATTATTGTAGAAGGTCCAAGGTAAGGGATCACATTCATTTTCTTTTAGTGGATATGGATATACAACTTTTCCAGTATCATCTGATGAAGATCCCTGGGTAGGGAAGATCCCCAGAAGCAAAATAGCAACTTGCTGCAATGTTCCTGCCTGGGAAATCCCACAGAAAGAGGAGCCTGGTGGGCTATAGTCCAGGTGATCAAAAAGAGTTGAACATGACCTAGTGATTGAATAAACACTTTCCCTTTGAATTAACTTTATATATTAAAAAATTCAAATGACTATATATGTATAGGTCTATTTTGAAACTTGATTCTTTTCTATTCTATTCTATTGCTACTTTAATATTTCACTGTTTTGGATGCAGTCATTTTATATTAAATCTTGAAATCAGGTGGTTCATTTCTTCTTCCTTTTCAGAAGTGTTTTGACACTTCTAGATCCTGTACATTTCCATAAGAATTTTAGAATTATCTTGTTAATTTAAGAAAAGTGCTGAATTTTTAGTTGGCATCTATAGGTCTATTTGGAGGGATAGGATGTTTTAGACTATTGAGTCTTACAATCTATAAATATGATATATAGCTCTTCTTTTGTGTAATTTCTTTTAGCAATTTTTTTTTCAGTTGTCACTGAGCAATGTTTTTTGTTTTTTTTTTTAATTTGTTAAATGTATTCTGAGTATTTCCAATTTATTAATGTTATTATACATTGATTGTTTTCTAATTCAAATGTCCTGTGGTTTCTTGTTAGTGTATAGAAATATACCTAATTTTTATATGTTGCTCTAGTATCTTACTTATTTCCTTAAAAGTTCCTGGTAGTGTTTCTACAGATGACTTTAGCTTTTCTATAGGCTATCATGTTTGCAAACAGAGGCTTACTATTTACTTTCCAATTTGTATACCTTTTATTTATTTTTCTCTATTTTTTTTTCCATTTTCTTGTTTCCCTGACTAGGACCTCCAGTAGCATGTAGAATAGAATTGGTAAGACATTCCTTCATACTTTAGTATGATGCTAGTTATAGTATTTAAAAAGATGATTTCCTATTTACAGAAATAAATTCCTCTCTGTTCCTAGTTTTATCTTTTTTCCTTTCATAACTGATGAATTTTTCCAAATACCTTTTTTGAACCTATTGAGATCATACAGTTTTTCCTTTCTAGTCTATTCATATGGTGAATTGCATTATTTTTCATATATCAAACTGTTTCTCTAATGAACTCTTGTTGCTTGTAATATAATCTTAATCATGGTGCAATCTTCCTCATCATGTGATATATATACGTATATACACATATACAAATATCCATATATATAGACTTACTTCATTAATAGTCTCAATAATACCTGCATTTAGTTTCTTGAAAAAAATGTTTGCAGCTTTTTTTGTTTTTGTTTTTTTTTAGTAGCTTTGGCATGTGTCAGCATCAGGGTAATTCTTTTTTTTTTTTTTTTCAGGGTAATTCTGTAAAATTAGATGAGAAACTTTTTCTTGTCCTCAGTTTTCCAGATGATTCTTGTAGAATTGCCATTATTTTTCTTTGGTATTATGTTTATTTCCCCCATTGAAAACAATTTGAATCTGAAGCTTTGTTTGTGAAAGAAATTAAACTATAAACTCAATATATTTAGAAGATAGAAAACTACTCAGTTTATTTCTTCATTAGTGAAATTTGGTAGCTTATAACTCACAAATTTATCTTTCTCTAAGATATCAAATTTATGGGCATACAGTTCTTAATGCACATTTATTTTCCACTTACTACAGAATCTACATTGCCATCCCATTGTAGATGTCAGCTATTTTTAACTTGTATCTCTTCTCTTTGTATTACTAATTAGCCTCAACAGAAGTTTATCACATTTATTCATCTTTTCCAACTAGCTTTGGGTTTCATTTATTTTCTCTATTATTTTAATGCTTTCTATGTTAATTCATTTAGCAGCATAAAACAGTGTATGTTTATTATGTCTGTTTCTATGATGACCTGAATGGGTAGAAAGTCCAAAAAAGAAGGGACATGTGTATCTGTATAGCTGATTCACTTTGCTGTACAGTAGAAACCAACACAACATTTTTAAGCTAC
The DNA here is from genome assembly GCF_027580195.1 of Bos mutus. NCBI lineage: Eukaryota > Metazoa > Chordata > Mammalia > Artiodactyla > Bovidae > Bos > Bos mutus. The sequence continues at coordinate 11,682,059 of NC_091640.1, read as the reverse complement.
TATGGGCATCCTGTCACTTCAGTCCTATCTGACTCTTTGTGACCCCATGGACTATAGCCCTCCAGGCTTCTCTGTCCATGGAATTCTCCAAGCAAGAATACTGGAGTGGGTTGCCATTTCCTTCTCCAAGGGATCTTCCTGACCCAGGGATCGAACCCAAGTCTGCTGTGTCTCCTGCATTGGCAGGGGGGTTCTTTACTGCTAGTGCCCCACGGGAAGCCCTAAAGCAACTATACTCCTTAAAATATTTTTAATTTAAAAAGTGTATAAAAACCTTAAAAAAAAAAAGAATTCAGTTTACCTTGTGGGCTTAGCTCTGATGGAATCTGAAAAATGCTTGTTACTATTTAGGGTGGTCAAGAACGTCTCTTGTGCTTTTTCTATTCTAGGTTCTCGGTAGAACCATGAAACTTTAGGGTTTTGAAACTGTCAGACGTGTTTCCAGCACCACAGCCGCCCCCTACTGGAGCCTGACTGGGTCGGGTCTGCGCTCCGAAAGGCCCCTGCCCCTGTCCTCCCCGGAGAATGGCCACTGTTCCCTCCTGCAGCTGTTGGTAAACACGTTTTGATGGATTAAAATCCTCAAAACAACCCATGACAAAAAACAAGGCCTTAGTGATAAATACTGGGGCTGATAAATGAGAAAATGTTGGAAACCAGTGTTCTAAAAAGACAACCTGGAGATTTAGCTCACAAAACATAATCCCTCCTTTCTCCATAGGTAATACCAGGGGCTTTTGTGAAGAACAGAAACACCTGTCACAGATATTACCGCACCACCTCTGGGTCTTTGACTCTGCTCTTTGTGGTTTTTATTAGAGACAGCAGTGCAGATTTCCAGAGAGATACGTCCTCAGTGTTCAATAGCAGCCTGAGAGGTAGAATTGTCATTTAGTGACAATCGTGTGTGTGTGTGTGTCTATGTATATATATGTGTGTGTGTGTGCATGTGTGAACATGCATTGTGTTAGAGACCAAGTGCTCTTATGTGAAATACTTAGTACCTTTTTACAAAATAAACAAACATCTGCTAGCTTTCAAAATGAGATACATTCCAGATTATATATTTATTTAAAAGAGTTTATGTCTTTTCATTGCTCTTTAGAGTGCAGTGCAAATTACTGCAAGTGATGTATTTTCTAATATAGGTATGCATTTTAAATGAAAATCACACTATATTATGGAATCTTATGAGCATATTAGGGAACACAGGCTACACTGACCAAGGAGGACTAAGAGGGCCACAGAGAGTGAACCTCTGATTTCTTCAGGTCTCTAAGGACAAAATCTAGCTGGAAAAAAAAAAAAAAAAAAAAACCTTGTTCCATGAATCAATCCAATCCTGATTATACTTTCTATGTGCAATTTGTTTAAAAAATCTAATCATCCTCTCCTGCTCCAAATATAACCTCTCCACCCCATGTGGTTCATATTATGTAAATTGAGTCAGAAATGTAATAGCTCAAATTTGATTATAGTAGCTTGTTGCCCACGGCATCATTAAAAGTGCGAGTTGACACGTGAGCTTCTAGTTTATGGGACTGCATGTCATAAGCACATTAGTTAGGGCAGTAACAGCTCCCTTTTGATTTTACATTGAAACTGGCAAAAGGCATGATATTTGTAGAATATGCTAACTGCTGAAACAAACACCGGATACAGATCCCAGCTGTTTACTCCACAGGTTTCCCACCTGCATCTCAGTGGAGTGATGTAGGTTGACAGGACGAAGAGAAGGTCCTCAACTCCTCAGGCTCTGCCCCTCCCTTGAGTCTCCTAACCACTCACTGGATACTTTTGCTCCTGGGGATGAATTAAATAGGAGAGATTGCACATGCATGCTTGCTTGCACAGAAGACTTTAATAAGAGGTCACTTGCAGGATACCCATCACTTCAGCTCCCTTCATTGCATGGATCTTAGTCACATGACTAGGCATTAAGGGGAATTGGAAGATAAGTCAGCAGAGTGCCAAGAGCAAACATGGAAATTTCTGGACAGCTTATTGAGGTGTGCATCCAACAATGCTCAGTAAATGAGTAAAGAGCTAATGTATCATGCAATTTGTTCCTAAAGGTGCATGTGTAGATAATGGAGAGAAGCAGTCATTTTCCTGTAGCTAAATAAATTGCAGACTGATCTGAGAAGTATTTATTAAAAATAACACTTTACATGGCTAGTGTTTTAAGCTTCTAGCAAAAAAAAAAACCAAAAAAACAAAACAAAACACACACATCATTTTCTAAATACAACAGATCACTAAGAATGTAAAAGGTTTACTTCAGAAGTGAAAAAGAATTTTTAAAACTTTAAATAGTATATTCACTAGACCATCTTATTCTAATCTTGCAAAAGTCACTGGAGAATGGCAAAGGTGGCAAAGAATTAGGAGGAACATGCTGCCACTTCTCCAGCATCCTTGATCCCAGGGGTAAAATTGTCAAGTAATTCTGAAGAGGTGTGAGAAGAAGTCATCACGGAGCCTCTGAGAGCATCTGGAGTATTTATATTACTGTAGGGCCCAACATCAACCCCTTAAGCTATCATTTTGGTGAAATGGTTAAGCACATACTGACAAATGGACTCTTTTTTTTTTTTTTTTTTTCTAGTGTTTTACTATGTGTGGAACTTATTTCTGAGCTTAGGGTATTAGTTGAACACTATGAAACAATGAAAGAGGATTACGCGGGTCATTTTCCTGTCACTCTGATATAAAAGTGGTATAATGCATCAGAACATACTTTATGTTGTTAGGGCAAAGAAAGATCAGATTCTGTTTTACAAAGAGCAGCAGACGTGGGATCAGAGAATCCTCAAGAGTGTATGTTCTATAGCTCAGGCAGGCTGTTAGTGAGGGTAAAGTTATGGAAACCGGTGGTGTGCATGACTGAATGACAGCCTTGAGAGGGTTGATAATGTCTCACAAAGGAGTAGAATCAGCCTCGAGTAAGAGAAAAGGAATCAATTGTTATTATTACCAATCGTATACACCTAATATTGAACCGTATTAGGTTTTCCATACACACTGCTTTGTGTCATTGTTAAGAGACCCTAAAGGTATCATTGTCAAGACACCCTAAAGGTATCATTGTCATCAACGTTGTTTATGGCAAATGCTGATAGATTTTAGTAAAGGGTGGATTTGCAAATTTCACTACCCAATAAATCTGACAAAACACAGATAAGCAAAATATGAAAAAGAATAAATGATCCCACTGCATGGAGATAACTGTTATCACCTAGGAATGTATCTTTCCAGAATCCTTTTCTATATTTTAATGTGATCACATACTATGTATTGAGTATGATTGATTGAACAGCTCATTCATCATCTATTTCCTATGGTAAATTTATATAAAGCATTGTTAAAATACACTTGATTTATTTTTATAAAGTGTAGTACATAATTTATTAGAATTATATACTTATCTTTATATAGAATAGACCTTTAGATGGAGAGAGACTGAAACTGCTCTTCTAAACACACCATTTCACAGGTGAGAAAAAAAAGATTCAGGTAGATCCTGGACTATACCAACATGCCTCTTTCCAAAATGCTATTTTTCATTCCCTGGGCTATAAAAAGCACACAGATGCCTCAAAACTTTTGCAATCTCCCAAGGGTAAAGTATATTTGGCCTCTTCTTTTGAATTGCGTATTTAGCCATTTTTCTAGCAATCACTTAGTGTCATTTACAAATGGATTCTCATAAATATTCCAGTTTGCACTTTCTCGGTACAGAGCATGCACATTCGGTGGTGTAATTTCATTTTGGTTAAAGGAGGATTTTATGCATTTGGGATCCTTTTAGTTCCCAACATGATTAAACCTGGTGTTACAGCTAAAAAGCTCTTATGGCAATTTATCATGTGTTGGCCTAAAGAAATTTTCATTACTTCATCTCAAGATATCACTTTCCTTGCAAGTTGCAAAGTAGATTTTTCACTTAAAGACACTTTTTCTTCTCCATATAACTCTCCATCACTGCTCAGATCTTTTTTCATCTTTTTTTTTTTTTTTTTTTTTCCCTTGAAGCAGATCCAAGAGAGTACTTATACAAAGAAAGAGATAATTTCTTCTTTTCTTCTTCTGAGCCTTGGAGCTAATTCCACAGAATTCCTTAGTCTTTTCATCCACTGTTGATATTTTTGAGTTGTTTGTCTTGTTTTTTGGTCTCACTGAGCAGCTTGTGGGATCTTGGTTTCCCAGCCAGGGATTGAATCCCTTGGCAGTGGAAGCACAGAGTCCTAACCTGTGCTGACAGTCCTAACTGTCATGGAATTCCCAACTGTCCATATTTTTTATCAAAATATAGTAGGAGCTGCTAAAGAAAATGAGGTTACTGCTCATGTCCTTACAAACACAAACAATACAAATAAATAGTGTTCATTTCCCAAAGACTCGATGTGCTTAGATTTATTTTTGGCTATTAAAATTAATTACTTAACAATGCTTTTAGCTTCTAACCAGGAATGTTGTTCATCTTAATTTATAGAGAGAAATGGAGGATCTTGAAGTTATTGTAAATTTTGTAAGGCTCAAATTCTGAGAAGCAAAACAGGCACTTCCAGACATGACTTACACGAATCCTCAAGGTATTACTACCCTGCCATCTTCCTTGACTCCAAAATACCTCACAGAAAAAATTGTTCAGTAGAAAGAAAAAAATGATAAATTAACATAACTTTTCATAATTTATTAAACATCATGCTTCTTTCTCAAAAAACCACAGAAAATTAAAAGCTGCCTGTACAACAAACTAAGAAATTGGGGGTTCAGGCCGTGTAATCTGCTGTTTTATTACCATGATGTCTATCTCCACTTTTTTATGTTTAAGATAGAAATGATAATACTTTCTTTGAAAAAAAAATCTTAAAATGCTTTATAAATAATTTATCTTTTAAACTTTTTAGAAATTAGTTTGATTCACAGACAAACTACGTATTTTTATGGTTTATTTTGTCTTTAGCCCGTCTTTAGGTTTATTTTGGAGATGCTATGGAATCTCCAACAGACTGTTGGCAGTACATACCTGCTCTGGGCCCTCTTCTCAGTTAGCATAGTTATGTTGCTGCTGCTAAATCACTTCAGTTGTGTCCGACTCTGTGCGACCCCATAGACGGCAGCCCACCAGGCTCCCCCGTCCCTGGGATTCTCCAGGCAAGAACACTGGAGTGGACTGCCATTTCCTTCTCCAATGCATGAAAGTAAAAAGTGAAAGTGAAGTCGCTCAGTCATGTCCAACCCTCAGAGACCCCATGGACTGCAGCCCACCAGGCTCCTCCGTCCATGGGATTTTCCAGGCAAGAGTACTGGAGTGGGGTGCCATTGCCTTCTCTGCATAGTTATGTTATTCACTTTAAATATGGCAAGATTTATTTGTTTGCATTTCTATTCCATCCTTTTCCCACCTTCACTTCCAATTTTATCTTATGTTTGTGTGTGAAAGGATGGCATGATTCTGAAAGGTGAAACTCTATAGAAAGTTAAGCTCAAAGAGCTGACACGCCCCCAATCCCTTTCTAGGCATTCCCACAGACTCCCTGCAGAGAACAGATCTCAAGATGGCAGGGTTACTGATTCATCCTCATGTGTTTCTTTTTGCACAAACGAGCATATCCAGATGTATTTCTTATCCCAACTTTTTTCTTACACAAAAGGCAGCACACTGTAGGTATTCCTTTGAACTTTGTGGTTTTTCATATCTGGCTTATTTCACTTAGCACTGGGAATGACAAACTACACGGTGGGCCAATTAAAGCCCAGGGCCTGTAAACGAAGAATAGTTCTTACATTATTAAAGGATTGTAGAAAAGAAAAGAAAAGAAAAAAAATATGCTATAGAGATTGTATGTGGCTGGCAAGCCTGAAATATTTACAGAAAAAGTTGTTTTATGCATGATAGCACACCTTATTTAGGTTCATCCATACTATGAGATACACCTATATTTTTTGTTTGTTTGTTTGTTTGAAGATTTTCTTTCTTTCTTTTTTTTTTTTTTTTTTTTTGAGGTGGACCATTTTTTAAAATAATTAATTGAATTTGTTACAATGTTGCTCCTGTTTTATGTTTTGGATTTTTGGTCACAAGCCATGTTGGATCTTAGCTCTCCAACCAGGGATAGAAGCTGTGCCTTCTGCATTGGAATGTGAAGTCTTAAACGCTGGATTATCAGGGAAGTCCACCTGTTCATTCTCTTTATTCCAGTGCCTGGATATATCACATTGGGTTTATTCACTTAATAGTTTATGAGCATTTGTTCTATTTTCACCTTGAACTAGCAGGAATACTTTTTAATGAATATTCATTCATACAAATCTTTGTGGGGATGTGTATTTTCATTTCTCTTGGGTAGATACCTAGGAATGCAATTGCTGGGTTTTATGGTAAATATATGTTCAACTTAAAGTTCCAAGCTGCTTTCCAAAGTGACTGCACGATTTTCCGTTCCCAGCAATATAGGAGTGTCACCTTCTATTCATATTCTTTTCAATATTTGTTATTTTCTTTCCTTTGTATTAAAACCACTCTAGTGTATGTGAAATAGCTTCTCAGTGTGGATGTGGTATTTATTTTCCTAATGACTAATGAGGATGAACATCTTTAAAAGCACTCAAAGTACTTTTGCGTTGGATGTCTTCTAATTATGAGCAGAAAGAGTTCATGCACTTTGATACAAATCCTTATTCAGACATGTGATTTGCAAATTTTTCTCAGAGATTCTGGCTTCTTCTTTCATATTCATTATACTTATGCTCAAAGTGAAATATTTTTATTCTGCTTACTTTACCTTCTTGAGATTTTGAGTCTATATTCGTGGTGAATAATGGTCCAGTTTTATATTCTTGTAATACTTTTGTCTGGTTTGGTATCAGAGTAATATTGGTCTCACTTAAAGAGTCTGAAAGTATTTCCTTCTCTTCAGTTTTCTGGAAAGCATTGTCTAGAATTGGTATTTTTACCTTGTAAATAGTTTGGTAGAATACATCAATGAAAGCATCTGGTTGAGGAATGATCTATAACTACAGATAACATTATTTTTTTTTAATTTACAGGACTATTTAGGTAATTATTTATTCTTGACTGGAATTTGATCAATTCATCTAACTTGCAAGATTGTTTATAATATCCTTGTTTTATTTGTAGAATTTGTAAGAATATTATTTGTCTTATTCCTATATTTATAAATTGTGGGTTTTTTTCTGAAGAATTTCATCCATTTAATTTATTTTTCTCTTATGATAAGTTTTTGGTTTCATCAATTTTTCTTTATTTTTTCTATTTTCAAGTCTATTGATTTTACATGAATTTGTATTATTGCCTTTATTTGATATACTTTGGGTTTAATTTGTCCTTCTTTTGGTAGTTACATTATCTAGAAGTTGCGGTCAATAGTTTGGGGTCTTTAGTACCAGAACTTTCTCCTAAGTACTGCTTCATTAGCATCCCACAGGGTTAAAAAGGTTGTGATTCCATTTTCTTTATTTAAAAATACTTTCTAATTTCTATCCTGTTTTTCTTCTTCAACCTATATGCTATTTGTTTAAGAATTCTTAATCATTCTATCTTTATCTCTTTTTAGTTAATTAGCTATAGCTTCTTTTTTGTTTATTTGAATATTTGGTTTTAGAGTTTATAGCTTACATATTTAACTTACTTCAGTCTACTCTCAAATCATATTGTATCATTTCCTAAATAGAATAAGGTAAAACAATTTCAAAATAGTATACTGCCATTCTTCCCCTGCAAACATGTTCGTTGTTATCATGTATTTTTATTTTGTGTATGTTATAAATGCAATTTTGCGTTGTTTTTATTCTTCCTTTTTAAAATATATTTCAATTAAAAAATTTATTAATACCTTCACCTCTATAACCACCATTTCTAGTCGTCCTTTTGTGTAGATCTGTGTTTCTATATCATCTCATTTTCTTCTTTTCTAAGGGCTTCTTTCATGTTCCTTTCAGTGGGATCCTAACCTGATAAATGTCATTAGTCTTTAAATGTCTAAGACAAAATATGTTTTAAGTTTTCTGTTTTTCTTTGGACATAGAATTCTAAGTTGGAAAAGTGTTTGTTTTTTCTATTTTTTTTCTTTTATTAAGTTTATTGAAGATAGCTCCACTGGCATTTTATTCAAATTATTTCTAATGGGAAGCTTCTGTTCTCCTTAATTTTGTTTCTCCAAGTTTCCTTGTTTTTAATCTGACTGATGTTAAGATTCTCTCTTCATGCCTGGTTTTGAACAGTTTAATGATCATATGTTTTGTTGTAGTTTTCTTCATGTTTCTTGTTCTTCATGTTTCTTGAAATTCTTGGACCTGAGAGTTTACAGTTTTCATCAAATTTAGAAAAAATTAGCCATTAATTTTTTTATTGGAATACAGTTGCTTTACAATGTTGTTTTAGTTTCTTCTGCACAGCAAAATCAATCAGCTATATGTATGCATATGTCTTCTCTCTCTTTGGCACCCCCTTCCCAATCCGTTTAGGTCACCACAGAACATAGGGCTGAGCTCCCTACACTGTATAGAAGGTTCCTATTAGCTATCTGTTTTTCACATGGCAGTGCATATTACTTTTCCTTCCAATATTTTTCCTATCCATATGCTCTCCTCAGGGACTCAGATTGTACATTTATCAGTTTACCTGAAGTTGTTCCACAGATTATCTCTGTTCCTTTGGTTCTTGCTGTCTATTCTCCCTTCTCTCTTAAATGTGAATAGTTTCTATTGGCTATGCCTTCAGGTTCACTGATCTTGATTCTGCAAAGTGCAATGTGTCATTTATCCCCAAACTTCATTATTTTTTTATCTCACTCATAATCATTTTCATCGCTGGAAAGTCTATCTGAGTCAGTTATAATTTATTTAATAACTCATTAAATATGGATTATATTCCCAATATCTTTACATGTCTAGTATTTTTTTAGTTTTCACAATAAGCTAGATATTGTGAATTTAACCTTGTTGGGTAATTTGTATTTTTGTATTTCCATATATCATCTTCAGCTTTTTCTTGAGACACATTTAAATTACTTGGAAATTGTTTATTCCTTTCGTATCTTGCTTCTCAGGTTCATTTGGTAGAATGGGAAGTGTTTCAGTTAGAGTTACTTACTTCTCACTAATGTGTGAGAGTTCCAGAAAAACATCTACTTCTGCTTCCTTGACTATGTTAAATAAAGCCTTTGACTGTGTGGATCACAACAAACTGTGGAAAATATTTTAAAAGATAGGAATACCAGACACCTCATCTGCCTCCTGAGAAATCTGTATGCGGGTCAAGAAGCACCAGTTAGAACCAGACATGGAACAACAGACTTGTTCCAAATTGGGAAAGGAGTACATCAAGGATGTATATTGTCACCCTAATATTTAACTTATCTGCAGAGTACATCATGTGAAATTCCAGGCTGGATGAAATACAAACTACAATCAAGATTGCCAAGAGAAAAATCAATAACCTCAGATATGCAGATGACACCACCTTTGTGGCAGAAAGCGAAGAGGAACTAAGAAGCCTCTTGATGAAAGTGAAAGAGAAGAGTGAAAGAACTGGCTTAAAACTCAACATTCAGAAAACTAAGATCATGGCATCTGGTCCCATCATTTCATGGCAAATAGATGGAGAAACAATGGAAACTGAGAGACTTTATTTGAGGGTCTCCAAAATTACAGCAGATAGTGACTGCAGCCATGAAATCAAAAGATGCTTGCTCCTTGGAAGAAGAGCTATGACCAACCTAGAGAGCATATTAAAAAGCAGACTCCTGTAGCTCAATTCCAGAAAAATAAACAACCCAATCAAAAAATGGGCCAAAGGACTAAATAGACATTTCTCCAAAGAAGACATACAGATGGCTAACAAACACATAAAAAGATGCTCAACATCATTCATTATCAGAGAAATGCAAATCAAAATCACAATGAGGTACCATTTTACGCCAGTCAGAATGGCTGTGATCCAAAAGTCTACAAGCAATAAATGCTGGAGAAGGTGTGGAGAAAAGGGAACCCTCTTACACTGTTGGTGGGAATGCAAACTATTACAGCCACTGTGGAGAACAGTGTGGAGATTCCTTAACAAACTGGAAATAGAACTGCCTTATGACCCAGCAATCCCACTGCTGGGCATACACATCGAGGAAACCAGAATTGAAAGAGACATGTGTACCCCAATGTTCATCGCAGCACTGTTTATAATAGCCAGGACATGGAAGCAACCTAGATGTCCATCAGCAGATGAATGGATAAGAAAGCAGTGGTACATATACACAATGGAGTATTACTCAGCCATTAAAAAGAATACATTTGAATCAGTTCTAATGAGGTGGATGAAACTGGAGCCTATTATACAGAGTGAAGTAAGCCAGAAAGAAAAACACCAATACAGTATACTAACGCATATATATGGAATTTAGAAAGATGGTAATGATAACCCTGTATGCAAGACAACAAAAAAGACACAGATGTATAGAACAGTCTTTTGGACTCTGCAGGAGAGGGAGAGGGTGGGATGATTTGAGAGAATGGCATTGAAACATGTATAATATCATATAAGAAACGAAATGCCAGTCCAGGTTCAATGCAGGATACAGGATGCTTGGGGCTGGTGCACTGGGATGACCCAGAGGGATGGTACAGGGAGGGAGGTGGGAGGGGTTCAGGATGGGGAACATGTGTACACCCGTGGTGGATTCATGTTAATGTATGGCAAAACCAATACAATATTGTAAAGTAATTAGCCTTCAGTTAAAATAAATAAATTAAAAAAAAATAAACAGCAGAGACATCACTTTGCTGGGCTTCCTTTATGGTTCAGTTGGTAAAGAATCCACCTTCAATGCTGGAGACCTGGGTTTGATCTGTGGGTTGGGAAGATGCCCTGGAGAAGGGAATGGCTACCCACTCCAGTAATCTGGCCTGGAGAATCCCATGGGCTATATACTTCATGGGGCCTCAAAGAGTTGGATGCGACTGAAAGACTTTAACTTTGCCAGCAAAGGTCCATCTAGTCAAAGCTGTGGTGTTTCCAGTAGTCATGTGTGGATATGAAAGTTGGACCATAAAGAAGGCTGAGTGTGGAAGAACTGATGCTTTCAAACTGTGGTGCTGGAGAAGACTCTTGAGAGTCCCTTGGACTGCAAGGAGATCCAACCAGTCCATCCTAAAGGAAATCAACCTTGAATATTCATTGGAAGGACTGATGCTGAAGATGAAGCTCCAATACTTTGGCCACCTGATGCAAAGAGCCAGCTCATTAGAAAAGACCCTCATGCTGGGGAAAATTGAAGGTAGAAGGAGAAGGGGACGACAGAGGATGAGATGGTTGGATGGCATCACCAACTCAATGGACATGAGTTTGAGCAGGCTCGGGGAGATGGTGAAGGACAAGGAGGCCTGGCGTGCTGCAGTTCATAGGTTGGACATTACTGAGAAAATGAACAACGATGACAACTGTGTACCTTGGTGATGCTAGTGGTAAAGATCCGACCTGCCAATGAAGCAGAGGTAAGAGATATAGATTGGATCCAGGGTCAGAAAGATCCCCTGGAGTGGAAAATGGCAACCCACTCCAGTATTCTTGCCTGGAGAATCCCATGGATGGAGAAGCCTGGTAGGCTGCAGTCCATGGGGTCGCACAGAGTCGGACATGACTGAAGCCACTTAGCAGCAGTACCTGTGTATATATTTATCTATTGAAAATAGTTTTAACTTATTTTTAATTTTGCTACTAGGATTTTGAGAAAATGAGTAGTATCTCTAGAAATGTTGTTTCTTAATTTTCCATGCAAAGTTTACTGATCAGTGCTTTCCTGATGAGAAGGAGAGAGATTTTTTTTTTCCATTTTATGTAGTTAGCTTGTACAAAGCAAAGTGTCTATTGACTTATGCCTTTTATGAATGTTCTCCATTTCTTATAGTGTCTTTGTTGCTACCAAAGAAATGCCAAGGCTTTCAGTCTAAAGATAATAGCATATAATTTTTATGGAGCACTAACTATTTAATTCGTATCCAGCAATAAGCTTGGAAAGATTCTATACAGCAGTAATTCGCAAAAATCATAATTTTGTTGATTTTCCTTTCGTCTTCATTTCTAGTTTGTTGAACAAATTAAGTTTATTTCTTGTGGTAGTAATTTCATCAATTTTCATAAAAGTGGTTTTATGTGAACTCCATCGGCTTTGTAACTATCATTCTTGTACTTTATACAACCAATTACCTCCATAGTAGGTTGTATTTACTTAATTAGATTATAATAAGATGATAAAAAGTAAAACATTTATGTGTTTAGAAGTAATATGTTTTTCTAAATGGAATTTTCTATATTTATTGTGCCATAAAATGTTTTGACATCATTTTAAATAAAAGTGGCTTAGTAATTAATTGTTCTTGTATTGTCTCTAGAAAAAAATAAAAGTGAGAGGAAATGAGTGATCACTTTAGTGATTTGTAATCCAATAATTTATTGGCATTTGTTAAGGTTACAAATTAATACTGTGTTTCCAGTTATTTGCAAACAGAGAATCCTGTCAAAATTATAAACATCCTGGGGGTGATAGTGAGATATTTAAATATTGTGTCCAAGACTGATGATATAAGCAAGTTGTCCATGAATTGGAGCAGGTAGGCATCATTTAGGAGACTGCATTAGTCTCCTAAAGTTGGGTTCCCTGTATGATGTACTGTGGTTAGAAATAATGCCTTACCAATAAGTCTTACTTTCAGACTCACTTCTACATTGGGCATATTTCTGCTTGGGAATTGATAAGAATTATAGTTTCAAACATAGAGTTCACCTGATGTTTATTTTTGAGCTGGTATACATATGACTTACCACCTCTGGTCTTAATAATAAATTGATTTTCATTTCTAAAATGTTTTAACTTCTCACATACATAAAAGACTGAACAATGCTCGCTTCTTGCTGCCTAGACATATATTTGAGTTTATTATTTTTACTTCAAATGGATGTTTTTATTTTTTTGTTTTTGTTTTATTTGCTTTTTTAAAAAATACTTGAATATATAATGGTATTATCTTCTTCTTACATTTATCTTCTTTCTCTCTTCATATATATATGTACAATATATATCTATGTGTGTATATATATGTATTATATAGATGTACCATATATATATATACATGGTACATGTTAACTATTAGTATCAATTAGTTTAGAGCACCATAGATCATCATGTAGAGTAATTGCCAGTATTATATTAAAAACCATTTAAATCAAATTAAGTATGAAAAAGACATACAAAGCTCATCTGATTTCAAGTTCTACTTAATGAATTGCTAGCTCTTTCTTTGATTTCTTTCTAAGATTAAATGCCTTTCATTGTAGCTACTTGATTATTGTTCTGTATTTTCCTAAATTGCAACTGCTGTGAGTAATCCCATGAATAGGGCAATAAAAACCTTTGTGCATTTTCTGACACTTTCTATCAGTCCCGTTTCTACAACGTCAGATTAAAGAGTACCATAGCTAATTACTCATGTCAGGTATAGATTTTAACTTATTTGGTCCAGTAAAAAAGTTGGGGCTAAGTTTTCATTTTGTAGTAAAAAAAATATGAGATTTAAATGAGATTCAGTTAAAAAAATCAACTAGAATATAATTATGTTAAATAAACCTATCAGTGTATAAACCTTACATTGACGTATTTTCCTTAAGAGAGTTTTAATCATAATTCACTAATATACACATAGCATTGAGTTCTTCCCATTATAATTATTATAATTTTTAGCAAACTTTTCAGCATCCATTACAAATAAACATAACAAATGACAAAAATCTGAATATTTTCATCAAACCCTTTTTCTTATCTCTTTTGGTCACTGAATTACTGACAAAAAAAAATATTTTTCACTTTCAATTTGAAACTCATGGCAACTTTGAACATCTGATAAACATTTTTCACAGGTTGATTCATTAAAATTAAAAAAGAAAAAGAAAACATGTATAGAAAAATGTCCCCTTGATTTATATTAGACAAGAGAGCTGCTTTGATTTTTCTGACAAACTTTTATTAAAAATAGAATCAGTAACCTTCAGCAGACATTCAGCAGGACTTGACAAAGTTTTGATTGAGGAAAGATTGATTCTCTAAAGTTTGAGTGGTCAGACATGCACTGAATTTGCTGTGGTTCATTGCTACATCCCAGAAAGGATTTCTAGCCATTCTCGCCTAATGAGCTTATTAGTAAAAGGCTGAAAGGATCGCAGATTGTCTATCAAGGAAGATTGTCAGTCACAAGCTGTTAGCAGCTCTGCTGTGATTTATACACCATGAGTAAAGAACAGAATGGTGCTAAAATGCTGCTATTATGTCCCACAGCTTGTGGAGTAACACAAATAAAATATGTGGAGCAAAGGTTTAAAGGAAAAAAATAAGTTCTGAAGAAGAAAATCAAAGGAAATTAGACAGAATAGTGCTTTACCACCTTCCATTTCCTTTAGTGGTAATTATAATGCAGTGGAGAAATCAAGTTACCTGTGGCAATAATAGCCCCAGTCCAAAATGATGCTATTAAACTTCCATCAGAAAAAAAGAAAAAAATAAAGAAACCCAAAACTAAAAGTCTACTTGACTGCTGTTAGCAACAGGTAGAATTGACTTTTCTCTTTGGAGATGTACTTTTTCCCGTGTCAAAGAGATATTTCGAATTCTCCATTCCACAACCCTTCATGTATACCTTAGTTTAGCTTTAAAATCAGTATTTTATAAAGATGGAGCCAGTACTATCTTGTTGGCAGGTAGGCATCTCTGAACCAGATGAATTTATTGATGAAAGCTTCTCAATTTGACTTAAAGCTTGCAATTCTAACTGGGATATATTTGGTAATTCTTTCATATTCTATTTTAATTCAGATTGTTATACATCTAGTATAATTATATTTGCATAATTTTCTTTCCTGACAATTGATTAGGAACAGTCTCTAATATCCCTGTCTAAAGTAGATGAAGATTGAATATCACTGCCAATGCTTATTTATTGTAGGTAAAGTGGTTTTGAATTTTTGTTTTAAAAAGGTTTATAGGATCCCTTTCTAATGAATAAACATTTCTTTGCTCTCTACACCCACACCACTGAATTAGTTGATCTTTCAACCTGACACAACTTACTAAGTATCATGCATGCCTGCTCAGCTGTGTCTGACTCTGTGACTCCATGGACGGTGTAGCTTGCCAGGCTCCTCTGGCCATGGGATTTCTCAGGCAAAAATACCAGAGCACATTGCCATTCTCTCCTCCAAGGGATCTTCTAGACTCAGGGACTGAACCCATTTTTCCTGAGTCTCCTTCTTGGCAGGCAGATTATTTACCACCTGGGAAGCCCTACTAAGTATAGTATAATGATCACTGGGGCTGATGAAATTAAATTGACTGTTTTAGGATCTGCACACATCCTTACCAGATGATACTATCAGAGGAAAGAAAGGAGAGTAGGCAGTGATCTAAATGTCCTCCCTAGCATGATAAATGGAACTCCAGGCAAACAGACTAATGATATTTGGTAGAAAAATGGTCCTTAGTACAGGATGCTGTTAATCAGATATCCCTAGAAAGATGGCTAAAAGCCAGAATCTATGAAGTTAAGAGACATGATTCTCTGAGAAAGTAGTGCATATGCTGAGGTATGAAATGGAGAGGTTTAATAGACCAGATATTTCTGGTGTGTAATAAGAAACCACTTAACTCATTTGGAGACTACTCATCTACTCTGGTCCAGAGGACATATGTTAGATGCTGGAGGAAAGGACCCAGGGAGCTGTTGTCTAAGTCCAGATTTTAGTCTGCTTCTCCGGAAATCATTATAACTTTGAAACTGCTATTGAACCTTGATCTTATTTGTGTAAGTCTAATTTCTTTGAGAGCACAATCAGATTCATGTTAAGTCAATGCTAAAACACTGCTTTTATTATGTCACATGCTTGTCAAAAGCAAAGAACAAAATTCTGTAGTTTGAGCGTTGTAATATTCTTGAAAGACTTTCCACCACTATTCTCTCATATCAATCTTCTGGTTGGCAAAACTTGCTAACTCACAGCCCTGCAAAGTTCTTCAAATATTTTTTTTTAATTTTATTTTATTTTTAAACTTTACATAATTGTATTAGTTTTGCCAAATATCAAAATGAATCCACCACAGGTCATCCTTGCACTTTCGTTGATAGTCTTCCCCTCAAGATGTGGCTATAACCTACTACCTTCCTAACAATTACAGTTTAGAAGTGTTTTTTTTACTAAACTGAATTCCTACAACCTCCTTAATCACTCCCATACTGAGCCCTCACACACTTACATTCCCATAAGTAAAAGAAAAAAAAAATCATGAATCCAAAAATGCATGAGCTTGACTATATAAAAATTTTAAATTTCTTTTGAAAAGAACAAATAATTCCCCAAGAAAATAGATTAGGAAAACTTTTGTGAGATATATAATACACAAAGTGTTAATGCTTCTGTTCTGTAAAAACCACTCAAAATCTATAATGCAAGGAAAATATGAAAGACATGTAAAGAGGTAAAAACATAGAGGAAAATAATCTCAATGCAAATAAATATGAAAATAGTTACATACTTTTATTTAGGCATTAATACCAAGAGCTACAAATTTCCCTAAAAAATTTGAAAGCCAAAATTTGAATATACATCTTTCATGAGGATGTTAGACACAGATATTTTCACATATTATTGCTTTATATGTAAGTAATGAAACCAATAAATTTAAGTAATTTGTCAAAAATTTAAGTGGATATTCCTTTTACCAACTGATTTTTAAAATTGTACTCTTAAAAAAATTGTACTCTTAGGATGCATAAAACAAAACAATGTCACAGATATAAGGCATATGCACTGAGATATTTATTGAAATAGTTTCCAATAATACAAAATTAAAAATGATTTAAATATAAATCAAGAGAGTTTGACAACACTGGAGTACAGACACTGGAACCTAATGCAGATCTTAAAAATATATGATAGATCTGTAATTATTCTAGGAAAAAGGCCCACTTACAGTGTTAAAAAGTCTCACATCACATATGTTGAATATGATGAGCTTATTGTGATATATATGTGTGTGTGTGTGTGTGTGTGTGTATACATATATATAATTTGTGATTTAACTATGGAAAGCATACACATACATATGTGCACTATACAGATTGGAAAAGATGCACCAATATTTCATATAACTTTCTGTGATATGTGTATTTAGTGGGATTTCCACTAACCATATACCCTTTCAATATCTATATATTTATATAATATATTTCATTTTTGGAATGAGAGAAAAATTAATGTCTTTGCTACCTTTTTGTTATTAGTTTACCCAAACTCACCCTTACCTCATGGTTATGCTGTATGATTTCATGAAGCCAAACTAAGTCAGAGTGACATGGTAAATGATTCCACTCCGGCTGCAGCCGCTAACAGTGAAAGATTAATAGTCAAGTTTGATCTTGTGGGAGTGAAAGCTATCTCCCCAGTGGATGTTGGATTTCCTGATAAAAGAGTCATCGACAAAACCTGCCTAAATGGAGGCACAGTAAAGACAGCAGCACTCAGAGAACGCTTGGAAGCAGCCATTTCCGTTCTATTAGCCGTTTGCAATTACAAGCAGTGTAATCAGTCCGTGTCATCAGGCATTTGATAGGGATCTTTGTTAGAAGGCTCTCCTTTATGTATAGTCAATAAAAATCTATATTACTAATGCAGAGACTTACAATTATCTGATATCATTGAAAGGAATCTGACCAAAAAATGAATAAATGAATGAATGAGCACACACAAATGAACGGAAGAGCAGACGACCTCAGTGAAGTGCATTATGTGACTTCATCGTGGAACAGAGTGATAAAGATTCGGGAAACCTAGAAAACAAACAAACATACACACATACACAGGAGAAGGGAAGAAAGAAAGAAAGAGAAAAGAGACAGAAAGGAAAAAAGAAAAAAGTTCACCCTTATGAAAGTTACTGTCATTCATTTCATTCGTGTCATCTGATGAAAAGTAGAATTGGAATATCATTTGTGTTTTGAGAAGTAATTATACCTGAATAGACTGTGAAAAAATATTCTCAACCAAACTACTATGTTTTTTAAGTTCTGAGTTACAGAAAACTGCTCGGTAGTTTTATGGGCTTCCCTGGTGGCTCAGGGGTTAAAGCGTCTGCCTGGAATGCGGGAGACTTGAGTTCGATCCCTGGGTCGGGAAAATCCCCTGGAGAAGGAAATGGCAACCCACTCTAGTACTCTTGCCTGGAGAATCCCATGGAGGGAGGAGCCTGTAGGCTACAATCCATGGGGTCGCAAAGAGTCAGACACAACTGAGCAACTTCACTTCACTTCACTTCACTTCACTTCTAGGTAGTTTTATACTTAAATAATTGGATTGCCCACCCAAGATGTTGGAGCCCATTGAGGGAAATCAAGTAACATTGACCAGAACGTGGTGTGGTCTGGTTGAGGAGGACACAGCTCTATAAGTCTGAGTGCCCAAATAAGATGCACTGAATTCCAGAAGTAAGCACAGCCTTCTTATTTAACCACCGTCTATAGTGCCTTTATTGTTATTATTACTTATAAATAGTAAGAGTGAGAAAGAGATATAAATGCTCATTATAGATAAAATTTCAATATATTTTTATATCTCTTTATTTCAGAAATAATTAAGGCAAATCAGTTTCAGAATGTTTGGAAATCAGATTTTCTATTTGGATTAACTCTTCCTTTTATGAAATCTTTGAAAATATGTTTTTGCTTTATTCTTCTACCAAATTCTCCCATGTACTATTAAATAATCATTCTAGCTGCTTTTAAGAATATTGAAGTCACAGCTTCCCTTTAAATTTAGGTTCTTAACCAAATTCTAAGGTTGTGAATTTCATCACTTCTATTATATTTTTTGATGTAGGTTACTTTTGCAGGAGAAAAGGTATATTTTGTTATTATTTATATTGATATTAATTTGGTATGTAAAATGCTAAATACATAATAAAATTATTCAGGATTAAGATAACCTTAACAGCAATTACATGCACAATGACCTTTTCAATTATAAATTTATCTAGAAGTTCAAATTTTTTTAATAGTTCTCATCTCATGTAAATATAGAGAAATTATGCAAGCATTATTATAACATATTCATAAATTTAAAATGTTATGTGATTTGGTTATATTTGGTTGAAGTATTTCCAATCCTCCCTTGTGTATAACATGTGCTAGAAAGAAGGATATCAGGTTTAGCTAATAGATTTCACCTCCAAAATCAAAGACTGACAGTTTGACCAGAGGCTCTGCAGAAATGATGGTCTTGAAGTTTCCAAGGTGAAGAGAATAGGTTGCACTTTCTTACATCTACCAGAATCCCGACAGCTGATCTACTTTGAAGGGTTTCCTGACGACTCTCCAAAGAGATGCTGCCACCCTTCTCAAAGTTATTAAGGTAGAACTAGTTCCACTGGAAAGAAAAGAACATGGGATAGTTGAAGAGAAGATAAATAATCAAAAATGAATGTTCCTAAAGGAGATTACAAGATGATCCCATTAGCTGTTGATATAGAAAACAATACTTGAACCATTCTAAAACAAAGGTAAATAAACCACACTCTTGTGAATTTCAAAGTACTGACACTGTGTGTCAGTAAGGTGAATACAGAGGATATAGCAGACGTTGTCAGACACTGAAGAACTATTTGTCTTTTCCAACTTCAAAGTAGACATTTTTGGAACACATGTCCTTAGCTGTAATTGGTTGTCTGTTAGCCATTCAGTTAATTTTTTAACTTATTTTTACTGAAGCAAAACATTCCTAACATATCTCAAAATCTGTATAATTAAAATACAGAATTTTAGTAGCTCTTCAAATTGGGCTTCCTAATTCTTAGCCTCCTTCTTGAAACTACTTCTAATGTTATTTTTATTTTTGCATTGTATTATTGGCTCATCTGTTTTTATGCTTAGGAAAAAACATGCAAATAGATGTTCTAAAAGATTTTCTTTATTATTATTATTTTTAATACTTAAGATTGAAAATGCACTACACTCGATAATTTGAATTTGTTTCCTAATAAACAGAAATAGCTTCACATACATGCATCAAGGCACATTTTCCTTTCAACTTGAGCTTGGAATAATACTAATAAAATATTTCCCAGGTTATCAATATCATCCACAATTGATTACTAATTGCTATGAACTGAACTGTGTTCCCGTGAAATTCATTGTTTGAAGATCTAACTCCCAATGTGACTATATTTAGAGATATGGCCTTTAGAGAGGTGATTAAGGTTAAATGAGGTCAGAAGAGTGGAGTTGTGGTCCCACAGGGCTATGGTCCTCATGAGTAGAGGAGGAAATTCTGGGGGTCTCTCTCTCCATGGTTAGTGAAAAAGTGAAAAAGTGTCATCTGCAGCTGGAGGTGAGAGGTTTCCTCAGACAGCAACTGTGTAGCACCTTGATCTGATGTATAGAATCAAGAAACATGAGAAAATCCATTTCTGTCGTTTAAGTCACCCAATCTGGGGCTTTTCGTTATGGCAGTCCTTGCAGACTAATCCACTAATGGCTTTAAAATTTCCTTCAGTTACTGAATGACAGTTTTTTTTTTTTTTTTTTTCCATTGGATACTGCAGTTTTGCTTTTCTGAAACTAAAAAAGGATGAATCCATTTCAAGTCATGTGTTCTTTTTTTTTTAATATAGTTTTTTTAATTTTATTTTATTTTTAAACTTTACATAATTGTATTAGTTTTGCCAAATATCAAAATGAATCTGCCACAGGTTATGTGTTCCCCATCCTGAACCCTCCTCCCTCCTCCCTCCCCATACCATCCCTCTGGGTCGTCCCAGTGCACTAGCCCCAAGCATCCAGTATCGTGCATCGAACCTGGACTGGCTTCTCATTTCATGCATGATCTTTTACATGTTTCAATGAGAGGGTGGGAAGATTTGGGATAAAGTCATGTGTTCTTAAAAAAATTGGAGGGAAATGGATGATTTATTAATTATAGGGAAAGCCGGACAGTGCAGTGGTAAAGACTCTGCCTGCCAATGCAGGAGACACAAGAGAAGCAGGTTCCATCCCTGGTCAGGAAGATCCCCTGGAGTAAGAAATGGCAACCCACTCCAGTATTCTTGCCTGGAAAATTCCATGGGCAGTGGAGCCTTGCAGGTACATGGGGTCGCAAAGAGTTGGACACTGCTGAGCAGTATCCACACAGGGTATTTATAGACTGTGTGTTTGTTTAGCTGCTCAGTCCTGTCCAACTCTTGGCCACTCCATGGACTGTACCCGCCAGGTTCCTCTCCAGGCAAGAATACTGGAATGGGTTGCCATTCCCTTCTCCAAGGGGTCTTCCTGACCCAGATTTTGAAGTTGGGTCTTCTGAATTTCAAGCAGATTCTCTACTGTCTGTGTCACCAGAAGCAGTAGTGTTTCTTATCTCAGTCTGTGCCAGGTACCCACTCATGAAACTTCTCTTTTAATTCAACCTGCAAAGTATCTCAGTGTATTTACTCTACATTATCTCTGTGGCTAAATCCTGGTCTACAGAAAATCTGATTTAGAGCCAAAATTCTGGAGACAGACTGTTTATTCTTCTCTCCCCAGTTGTCCACTTATCGACTGCACTATCTTGAGCAAATTATTTAGCCTGTCTGGAGCTTCAGTTTCCCCTCCAGTGAAACGGTGATAAGAGCCATTGTCTTTTAATGTTCCTGTGTGGAAACAACTCACTAAGTAACGCATTCCTTACACTCTACCTGGTACATTAAAACCTCATGCTCAAAGACAGTGAGCAGTGATTCACCCGAATCTTTCATAGACTATTGCTACAGCTTTCTCTACCAATTTAACCCAATAGATTCTTTAAAAGAAGATATGATCCTTTCATTGTCTTTCTTAAAATATGTCAATGGTTTGCAATTGCTCTCAGCGTTAACAACAGAGGCCAGAATGTAGACTGCCCCACAGGGTCCTGCTGACTTCCCAGCATCTCTCACTGGTGCCCCCTCTCCCTGACTGTCATCAAGTCAAGTGGGTTTCTTGAGCCCTATTGCGGTACTACCCTGGTGATTCAGACGGTAAAGCATCTGCCTATAATGCGGGAGGCTCAGGTTCAATCCCTGGGTCACGAAGATCTCCAGGAGAAGGAAATGGCAACCCACTCCAGTATTCCTGCCTGGAAAAGCCCACGGACAGGGGAGCCAGGTAGGCTACAGTCCGTGGGGTCGCAAAGAGTCGGACACGATGAGCGATTTAAATTTCACTGAGGTACTAAGCTGTTTGCCCTCTCAGGGCTAGACCCATTTGCTTTCTCTACTGGGAACAAGTTCTTTACTCTCTTGACTCAACATAAAATGTATGAGAAATTTTTAGGCGTCTGTCCTGCAGAATAATTTAGGTACCTCCTTCTAATGCAAAGTGACATCTTCTTTACAGACCAACAACACGCCTTCCAATCTAAGTTTTTTGTTTTTTGTTTTTTTTAATTTAGAGACCATGCCTACCTTGTTTACTGCTAAATCTCAGCATATGTTATAAAGCATCCCATTGATTAAACAATAGGGATATATCTTTTAAATACATAATGAATGAATACAGGAGAGTAAGAATAAATGAATTAACTAATGAATTCATGAAGAACTGACTCTTACTGTGCTAACCTAGTATCTGTGAAAATGCCAATTCTTCTAAACTTTAATCACAATTATGAAGTAGTATTTTAATTGTTTTCCAAAGAATTTCTAAGTAAGGAAAATTTTATCTCAAATGCCTCTTTTTACAAATACAATTACCATAAGCCAGAAAGATGCTATAACTATCTTAGGGTTATAAACAAGCTTCTTGGCACATATATGCTTAGTACACCCTGCTTCTAATGCAAAGTCTGGAATCCTTATTTTTAAGATTTAACGCATTTGTTCCAAATATATCTTATACAAAACTAGTTAGCATATATTTTAGGTAAAAATAGGGAACAATTGCAGGCTTGCATTTTTTTATGTCTGCTATTATACACAGCACATTCTAATAATTCTGAAAATAATATTTGAATTAGTGCTTTGGTTAGCAGGACTAGAGAAGAAAAAGAAAGACCAGAATAATAGAGGTGAAAGTTGCAACATTTGTCATTTACATGGCATATTTTTTTCTTCCTAAGCCAAATGTTAACACTTTTCCTTTTGTTACTTTTCAAAAGATTCAAAAAAAATCTTTAACTTGAATATGTATTTTATTTTGAGCTTTTTAAAGAAAAGATGATAACTTTCTAAAATGAAAATTATTTGAGACTTCACAGCAACACCATAGACCATTGTTCATTTATCTCTAATATATAATATTAAATATTAGATACAGAAATGCATCACTTATATGTGGAATCTAAAAATAATATAACAAACTAGTGAATAGAACAAAAAGGAAGCAGACTCACGGATTTAGACAACAAACTTGTGGTTACCAGTTGGGGGACAGAATGTGTCAGGGTCAATAAAGGGTAGGGATTAAGAGACACAAACTATTAGGAATAAAATAATCTATAAGGATATATTGTGCAGCATAAGGAATATAGCCAATGCTTTATAATAGCTATAAATGGAGTATAACCTTTAAAACTTGTGAATCACTATATTGTACACCTGGAGTATAACCTTTAAAAACTTGTGAATCACTGTACTGTACACCTGTATCTTATATATTATTGTACATCAAGTATACTTCAATTAAAAAAAAATATTCAGAGTCATTATGCTGTAATAAGAGAAAGTGAAACTTAAGATCAACCAATCAGGAACAGCCAACCAGGCTTTCCCAAATAAAGCAATGTCTTAAGCTCTAGCCAATCAAACAATTACTTTGCTTCGCTTCAGCATCACCCCTATAAAACCTTGCCCTTAGCCCCTTTCAAAGTTGTCCTAATTACCTTTGGCTAGTGCTACCTGATTCAAATACATAAAATAAGATCAAACAAAATCTTGAAAATTTTCATGTTCCTTAGTTTACTCTTTAACATTACAAAGATAGGATCAGTCTTGAAATTCAACCAAGAGATGATTCACTGGCTTGGTTTTGAAGTAAATAAGTCCAAGTTGAAGCCAAATGTGAACCAATCTATACAAGATATAATAAAAACTAATGTTAATGAAAAGTTATAACATCATTGAAAATACTTCAACACTCTGCATTGAGAGGGGAATAACTGTGAAAAACTTTAATTAATTTCTAGAGATTCCCTGGTTATCACATGGCAAAGCATGTCATACCTGTGTATTTGAAAACTTTGTGGACATCCTTATCTAAACTGCTTGAAAAATCTACTAAATAGATAATTTCAATAGGTTTTGAGCTGTTGGTTTAAAATTACATATTCACACAGTCCACAAGAATGATGCACAACAGGGAAGAACAAAGGAATTATACTAGTCAAAAAATTAAGCAATAAATAATTATTGTGGTAAAAAATAAGTAAATAATAAAACTAATTATCAATATTGACTCAGATTCAGACCCTACCTTGTTCATATCAAAGCATTAAAATTTATTTTTCAAAATTAATGAACCATATTCAACCACATTGTTAATTTTGAAAAAATACCCAAGATTGGATCATTAATATATGAAATAAAATAATTTAAATTATTTTACTAAAAACTCATTCTCATTGTCTTAAAAATTCCATGTTTATATATGCATTTAATATGTATGCTATATTTGTGCAATGTTACATATAGGAAAGATATTTTGAAATTTGCAAGGCATGAGAACTGATCCTTTGTTTCCATGATTGCTGTTATGATTGTTATAATATTTGGTTGAAAGACCAGCATGGCTTTATGATCTTGTTATGTTTTCAGATGTTCTCTCTTTCAACTGCATTTAGCAAAGGAGTGAAAAATATAATGAATAAAACACTTAATAAGGCATAGTTGGTTATAATATGAAGGAATTATTAATTTCTTGTTTTGCTTAAATTTGGGATTCTATCCAACTAAAAGACATGGTAAAGCTTTCACTTGTATCAGTAAGTTTGTTTCAAGATTCCCATTTTCTTCTTCCCAAACAGAGTGGCAATTAATTAGCACCTTTTAAATTTTCTTGATGCAACCAGATGTTTTTTTTTTTTTTAAAGCAAATTAATTAGTTTAAAATGTATTAGGCATTCTTAGCATGTTAGGACTTGCATACCACTGAGATAGTTGAAATTATTGTATTGTGCATATTTGAAATTAGAAATCTGCTATCAAATTGGAAAATGTTTGGTCAAATAATAGAAGTTCTTTTGTCATGGGAAGAATTGTTTTGTTTTATTTTTCTTTTCAGAAGACAGAGTGATAATGAATAATTTATAGCTATTATAATACTATTGACTCCATGACTTTGTTTAAATTGTTCTCATTTCTAGAGTTTCTTTTGATATTCTCTGCTCTTAGTTATATTTCAAGCTAAAAGTATACTTTTGATATTAAAGGACTTCTGCAAAAAAACCTCAGATTATAGACTAAGCTTAATTTTCACTTTGTTCTTTCATATATAATATTTCTGCTCCTAAGGTGAAAGTGATAGTCGCTCAGTCGTGTCTGATTCTTTGCGACCCCTTGGACTGTATCCTGCCAGGCTCCTCTGTCCATGGAATTCTTTAGTCAAGAATACTGGAGTGGTTTGCCATTCCCTTCTCCATGGGATCTTCCCAACCTAGGGATTAAACCCAGGTCTCCTGCATTGCAGGCAGATTCTTTACCATCTAAACCATCAGGAAAGCCCCTGCTCCTAAAAGCCACCTTTAGAATAACTGAGGAGTAAAATATTACTTTTTCAGCTTCTCTGAGTGTAACTGGACCATCTGTGCTGCCGGTCTCTGGACTCTATCATGACATGACTGGATGATCAAAAGTTTAAACACTTAAATAAGAAACCAGTGATTGTCATTATTTTCGTAGGTTCTTCAGGCTATTTCAGGATTTTTCCAGAAAGGTCAGACTTGTGAGCTGTGCCAAGGCCAGCCTGGTTCCCAGGTGCAGAAGCACTTCATAAATCCACACCTTCCTTTCAGTAAACCCTGTAAATTTCTGCCCAGATACTGTTCCCCCATCAGAGAAATGAAATTAACTAGGGCCACACTTTCTTTCAGCCTGATGACAAGAAGAATTAAACTGCCTTCCTCCAGAGAGCGTCAACTCTGTGGAAAAGCTTTCTCACTCTGTGTGTGCTGTCATCTAATTCAATTAAACCCAAGGCTTTTCACCTTTTAACTTTAATGAAGAGTTACCCATCACCTCTTTCCATACCATAACACCTAATTCAAGCCCTCCTAACTTGGGGGGTTACCTACAAGGGCTCCTAGACTCAGGCAGCGGACGTTGGTCCTTTGGGTACTCTCTCGTATTCCAGTTGGCTTGAGTCTAACCCTCCAACTGTATTGGCAATGAAGAATCATAAGAAGAAAAACGCTACCTCAGTAGAGCTAAAATTAAAATATTGATTGCTGTCTAATTTATGTGTGAGCACAGAGCCATCTTTTTATTTCATTACAAGTCCAAAAGATTCACATTGACTCTATTCTTCATATACACTTCATGCTGTATTTCTCTTAAATGCTAAGAATGAAGTGCTCAGCACTTCCCGTCAACATCCTTGAAGGACACTCCTGAGAATAAACACACCGGTGCTTTACTTTGTTTATTAATTCCCTTCTTCTGTAGGGAACTAAACCACACATGCCATCCATATTGCATAAGCACTCCTTTATTTGCAAACCTTTATGAGATTTTCACTTAATAAACCTTGACACATTTTGCAGTCGGTGATATTAATAGCCACCCGGGAGCAACTTCAGTGGGTCATGTTTGATGGAATACTAACTCCCACTCCAGGCTTGGTGACACCCCTGAGTGTCCCTAATTATCACACGGGCTCTTGTGAAATTCTAAAATGACTCTCAGAAGAAAATTAATTTTAATTAGCTTTAATTTTGAAAAATACATCCTGCACGACATTTTCCGTGGCCGAAACGTCCACAGTCAAACATGGGATGTCATAACGCTGAAATCCTGTCCCCAGGATGCCCTTTTGCTCCATGAACATGGTTCGAGCACTCACTCTGTGCCATGGGCTGAGTCAGGACCAATGAGCGTCCAAAGATGCATTAGAAATAGTGACTGTTATTGAGAGTTTAACCTCTTATGGGGACAGAAGCATATGAATAACAAAGTAAGCTGTGAGAAATTTAATTTGCTAAAATACAAAGTTTTGCCATGGGATTGTTGAGGAAGGCACAATTAATTTTGATGGAATATGTCAAAGCAGGCCTTAGGAGGAAGGCAAATGGCATCAAGGCTTTGAAAAGTAAACACGATGCTGGGGAGTTGGTGATGGAGAGGAGATACTGCTTCTGCTCCTAAATGGGCAAATGCAAAGACCCAGAGAAGTAAGCATGTATGAGGGAGAGTCTTGTGAGAATATAATGATTTTGGATCATTTAAAAATAATGTTATCTTTTAAAATGAGTATAAACCATGAGTATGATAACTCATAAGCAAATACAGTTCTTCCTTCCACCACTTATCTTGTAGATTGTAGATCTTCTGAAATGTGAGCATGATTTCTCGTAGGCCTGTGTTAGTAAGTGGACATAGCAATATACGCTGATTTTATTAAGTGTATTATTATTACTAATATATTAGAACTTCCCAGGTGGCACTAGTGGTAAAGAATTCACTTGCTTATGCAGGAGACAGGCACAGGTTCAATCCCTGGGTGGGGAAGATCCCCTGGAGGAGGAGCTGGCAACCCACTCCAGTATTCTTGCTGGGAGAATTCTATGAACAGAGGAGCCTGGTGAGCTGCAGTCCATGGGATTGCAAAAAGAGTCAGACATGATTGAGCACTGAGCATGCAATAGGATGTGATGGGTCTAGGTGAGCCATTAAATCTAAAATTCTCTTTAAGAACAGAGTACTGTTCTCCCTCTGCTCAATAGAAACTTAGTTGATACTTCAGGCTCTATCTGGAGTTTTATGTTGACCTTATATCACCGCATGCAATTAGTCAATGTATTAAAAATAACCATCTGCCTTTGGGATTTAAAAACAGGCCAGCACTTTGGTGCTAACACTGCAGTTTAATGAAGGATAATGATATTGAAGCATCCGATACTATTTCCAATGAAGCCCAGCTCTTTCTCCACATGCTGTTGTTTTGGAGAATGGAGAGGCCCCTTCTTTGTGAGTCGTACTGTGGGATGAACTACTTATAGGCTGTAGGAGCAGACCTCCTGGGTTCAAATGAGAAGTGACTTTGGGCAGGGCACTTCCTCTCTCCATGCCTCAGTTTTTAGTCTCTATGTGGATGAGAGGACATTCATTCAAGCATGCATGCATGCTAAGTCACTTCAGTCATGTCCAACTCTTTGCAACCCCATGGACTATAGCTGCCAGGCTCCTCTGTCCGTGGGATTCTCCAGACAAGAATACTGGAGTGGGTTACCATGCCCTCCTCCCACCCATCTTCCCAACCCAGGATCGAACCTGCATCTCTTCTAACTCCTGCATTGGCAGGCAGGTTCTTTCTTTACCACTAGGGCCACCTGAAAAGTTCTACTTCATTCACATGGTTGTCATAAAAATGAAATGAGCTAACCCATGATGTTCAGTGTCTGGCACTCAGCCTTCAGCTTCAACTGTTATTTTCATTGATAGTGTTGTTATTCTGGTCCTTATACTTAAGAATTGTGTGTCCTTGGATCTCTTACGTTTTGATTACTTCATTTCCATAATAGGAAAACTACACCAACATTTAAGCAATTATATTAAACAATGAAATCTGTGTTGGATGTGAACTTCTACTGGCTCACTATAGAACAAATAGTTGTATTGAACAAATGGCACCCCACTCTTTTATTTCGGATGCTGGAAAGTAGTTGGAGAGACTTGGATACTTCCAGGGAAAGAGAATTATCACCATTCTTATGTTTATTCTGCCCTTGTTGCTCAGGCACTAAGTTGTGTCTGTATCTTTGCGACCCCATGGACTGCAGCACACCAGGCTACCCTGTCGTTCACTATCTCCCAGAGTTCACTCAAATTCATGTCTGTTGAGTCAGTGATGCTATCTAACCATCTAATCCTCTGCCACCATTTTTTTTTTCTCTTTTGCTTTCAGTCTTTCCCAGCAACAGGGTCATTTCCAGTGAGTCAGCTCTTGGCATCATGTGGCCAAAATATTGGAGCTTCAGCTTCAGCATCATCATAGGGTTGATTTCCTTTAGGATTGACTGGTTGATCTCCTTGTAGTCCAAGGGACTCTCGAGTCTTCTCCAGCACCACAATTCAAAAGCATCAGTTCTTCGGTGCTCAGCCTACTTTATGGTCCAAATCTCACATCTGTACTTGACTAGTGGAAAAACCATAACTTTTAATATATGGAGCTTTGTCAGCCTAAGAAAGAATAAATACTTCTCTTGGTATATAAAGAATGTTTCTTTTGTGTTTATGAACAATCTTAACACTGACTCTACAGTCCAAGAATTGAGCAGGTTTTATTTCAACATCTTTCCTTGGGACTCAGCTAGGAGATAAAGGTATACCCAGGTCATCTGGCATTTTAAAATGAGAGCAATAACAGAACCATTAACTTGAAAACTGCCACTGGTATTCAGAGGATTCTATAAAAATGCCTAATTGTGTTTTTTCTGACTGATTTTGTTTATATCTAATAAAAAGACTAGCAAATTCTCATTGGGAGGAAATTATGGGCTTCTCTCTCTGTCAGTCATTTTCTCTGTAGTTCTCTTTCATTACAAATTTAACATTTACTCATCATGAGCTTTTTTGCAAAGTGGTTATGTTTCAATTCAAAAATCTTTAAACTGGTTAAATTTCAAGATCAGCACACACATAGGCACACAGTTGTAATATGTGTGTATATTTATTTGTGTATGTATACAAACTTATATTTTTGCTACCAAGTTTCTTTTTATGCTGTCAGTCTTATATTTTTATGGAAGCATAGAAAGAATATTAAAAGCAAAGGAATGTTACAGTGGTGCTCACTAGCCTTACTTTACAAAAATAAATAATAATTAAACAATCAGCATAATGGTTGTTACTACAGTTACTGCCTCACTCTTCCCCACTTCACTTTTTTCTATCCTGGGCATATTGGCCTTCCCTTGGCTAGTGTGTCTCACCAGCCTCCTTCATGGCTCAGAGCTTTTTTGCAAACGTTTCCTCTCATCAGCCAGCACTTTTCCAAGCCCCATCTGTCTCTTGCTTGTATAAGTTATTCATCCTTCATTAAAGAAGATTTCACAGGCCCCCTTTTACAAGACTTTCCCCTGTGGCCTAACACACGGAATGGCTTTTTCTTCTTAGATCTTTTCACATGAACAGCTACATATTATTTGTGTCACTTTTTCATCAATGCAGGGAATACATATTTGTTAACTGCATATATTATTCATTAAGGAAATATTTCTTAATTATCTTGGCCCAGGACCAAGCACATGGCTTCGGATCTCATTCCATGAGCAGGGACTGTGAGTATAGACCTGGGCAGCTGCAAAGACCATGAGCTGTGGCTCCTCTTTGGGCAGCCCCCTCTCACATCTTGTGCTCTTATAATTCAACAGGGGATTATTGAAGAACAGGAATATTGGACAGCAGTTTACCAACAACCAAGGCTAGTAAAACTTAAAAGAAGTTGCATGTGATAGAATTATTCTGAGCAACTTAAGAAAGCTGAGAGCCGAAGAATTGATGCTTTTGAACTGTGGAGTTGGAGAAGACTCTTGAGAGTCCCTTGGACTGCAAGGAGATCCAACCAGTCCATTCTGAAGGAGATCAGTCCTGGGTGTTCACTGGAAGGACTGATGTTAAAGCTGAAACGCCAATATTTTGGCCACCTGATGCGAAGAGCTGATTCATTTGAAAAGACCCTGATGCTGGGAAAGACTGGTGATGGGAGAAGGGGATGACAGAGGATGAGATGGTTGGATGGCGTCACCGACTCGATGGACATGGGTTTGGGTGAACTCCGGGAGTCAGTGATGGACAGGGAGGCCTGGTTGCCTCCCTGGCCTTTGCGTCCATGGGGACGCAAAGAGTCGGACACAACTGAGTGACTGAACTGAACTTAAATTTAACAGATAATATCAGTAACTAAAATTAGGTCTTAGATTTGTATTTGGCTTCTGCTTTTCAAATAGATTTTCCATTCACCGTCACATTCCACCTTCTTTAGAACGAGGAAGATGATTTCCAAAAGAATTAACAATGCATCCAAGGTCATTTATCTTCTAAGATATCAATTGGGTACTTGAACTGTAAGATTCCAGTGCAATTGTTACTACTTTCCCAATGCCTCTCTATCTAGGAATTCAGTTCACCTTTCTTTTCTAATATTATTAGCCATGTTTCTATACCTTGAACATTATAAATCTGTTCTCTGTAACAGAATAACACAAGAGGGATGAGGATCTAAAGCATATGACTCTATTGAGCCTAGGACCGAGGCAAATCCCACCTGCAAATTTAAAGCAAATGCAGACAAGTAATGCTTATTTTTTAAGCATAAATTATTAGTAGTCACATCTGGGCACTGAGAAACTGAGAATCAGAAAGTGTAAATTCTAGTTCAAGATCACACAGTTCACTGAGAAAGCTGGAATTCAAATCCAGGATGTTCTGATTATGAATGCCAGAGTTATCATTATACTCAAAAGTGGGAGATTTATTACCTTGTATGCATAGGACAGATGTTCTTTTTAAAATGTTTATAACTTTTCATTTTCACTTAAGTATGGCATTTAAGCATAGAAATTCCTTAGATTATATGTTCAGCTCAGACTGAAAGATCTGGAAAAAGAAAAACAACTAGTCTCAGTAGAAATTTACGTCTTCTTACTGGCGCTCTTCTTGCTAAGTATAGGACACACGGAATCGCTGCAGTTCTGTGAAAGATTTCAGAGGACTGGGAGAAAGAGATTCTCATTTTCTGTTAAGAATTGTGATGCTGGCTATTTATAGACCAATATGCAGACGTCTACTGGTATAATAAACCTAGTCATCAAAGAAATTAAGTTAAATTAGATACAGTTTAAATGAAGATATTTAGAATGTATAACCAGCAAGCATGAGCAAAAATGTTACCACAATCCTAGGAGTAATCGTATTTCCTGTTTAAGAACTGTAAGAAAGATATGTTATACAGGCATTGGGTTTGCAGATTCCCTAGACAAGGAAATCTACACAAGCTTCAAAAGTTAATTTGTATAAAATACTTAAGAACCCTGGGTTTGTTCTATAGACACAGTGACATTTTTAGTGGGTCTTTTTGCAAATCCTCAGTGATTAAAGGGACTTTTCACTCTGGAGCTTTCAACATTTGGCACACACACATCAAAGGTTAGAAACACAGCATCTCTTTTATTTCATATCATAGAATGGGAATTTATCTATATTAATTGAAAATGACAAGAACTCAGCAAAAATAATAATCATCAACAAAAATAACCTGGTTTAAAAAATAATATTTAAATTATATAATTCAGAGAGTCAAAGTGATAGATTGTAAATATGCATGCTTCAAGATTGCGTGGTTCCAAACATTATTTACTCTACTTGAGATACAAAATCCAGGAAAACACATATGGGATTTTCTTGAATGTGTCACAATTCACTCTTAGTTGGGAAGATGACGTGTGACAACAAAAATTCGTATGAAGATATTTCCTCAATGACAGTGAATATGTTAATTTTAAAAAGGATTACAAATTCTAGGTAGTATATCATGTGTCTACTACACTCGTAATCACATTGTCATTGGTGTATTAGTTTTCCTTGACTGTGTAAAAAGTTACCTCAAATGTAACAGCTGGAAACAACATTTATTTATTTTCTCAAAGTGCTGCAGGCTCAATTGGGTTTTCTAGTCTTAAAAAGGCCAAAATCATTTAAAAAATTCTTCCTTCCCCTCTCTTTAAATTCTATCAGTATTTCAGGATCCTTTTAAATACCACCATGAAACCTGGGGGAATTTTCTCATTGTTTCTGGTATCTTTCTTCTAAGCAAATGCAGTATATATAGTTCGTATTATGCAAAACTGGATAAGATTAATATAGTTTTATTCTTGTACTTAAGTTTTGGCATATTTTAAAACTGTGCCAAACTAGATTATGAGCTATCACAGAGTGTTTATTTCATAAATACCTCATATCACTCACAGCATCAACCAAAGTTTTAAATACACAGCAAATAATGCTTGTTAGTTTTTCCCTACATATGAGCATTCTAATGTAGAATGCAGTGTCAAAACATACATGCGTGCATGCATGTGTGCTCAGTCACTCAGTCATGTCTGACTCTTTCCAACCCTATGGACTCTAGCCCAACAGGCTCCTGTGTCCATGGGATTTTCCAGGCAAGAATATGTGAGTGGGTTGCCATTTCCTCCTCTAGGGGATCTTCTTGACCCAGGGATCGAACCTGCATCTCCTGTATCACATGCATTGGCAGGTGGATTCTTTACCACTGAGCCACCTGGGAAGCTCTACAATGTCAAAATAACAATGATCAAAACAGAATAATTTCCCCTTGAACCTGGGATGGTCTTCTTGTTTTGCATTCAAGGAAGTACTTCCTTTTTTAAAACCCTTTGGTTTACCTTTGCATTCTCTCTTATTCCTCTCCAGCGCTGCCTTTTGTCCATACAAATTCTTCGAGTTGGTGACAAGGTGAAATCTGTAACTGGAAGGTTAACAATTGTGGGCATGTGGAAGAGATTGATTATGAAAAGTGAGGTAAAACTGCAGAAAATTCAGTATCACACAAAAATTTCATGTGGATCCCTCAGCACTAGCTTTTTGTGCCCCTGGTAGATATAATTTGGAACAATTTGGTTGGTTTAATAAGAGCTCTGGCACTAACTAAAAGGTTTTCAAGCTTCAGGGTGTAGCATCTGAACATGCTTTTCAGGTGCCAGATTGGGCTGCCCTGGAGTTGATAGGGATTTGATGAACTCATATGTATGTACAGCATGCATAGATGAAGAGACAGGGCCGGGGGAGCGGGCAAAGCCACTGAGAAAGAGAATTGATGGCAAATAACACCTGAATAGCCTGCAAAGTGACAAAATTCAGTGGACCCAGAGCCAGCCCATTAAGGAGCATGGTTTGAGCCATCAAGCTGAGACACCTGGCCATGCTCCCTTGGCCACTGATAGTGAAATAAAGACAGACGATTCTGGATCCAGTGATAATTCGGATGGCTTTTCAATGCCCCCTGACATTTCCACTTCAAGAATACACCAGAACATTTCTTTGTTTGATGTCTATTTTGCTTTTTCATTTTAATCAATTGCAATAGTAGAGTTATATATTTTAATGGCATTTCTTCCCAAATTTAGAGGTCATCTCTCAAAGAGAAAGTGACACTGACTTTCCCCTCACAAGATATTTGGAATAAGCTAAGATGGCCATATCTAAAAAACTTTTCTAGTAAAACAATGGACACTTCTTCCACATAAGGACTTTTTAAATTTAAACAGAAAGTGCAGTGAATTAATATAGCATGAGTCTCAAACTTGTGCTTCCTCTGAATGTCCCAAGTCTGGTTAATCTGTGCTCCCAGAGGAATGACTTACACCTGCCAGAGCTTATATTTTGATGTGAAGTGTTAAAGAGAGTCCTGACATGTTATCTCCTGGCTGTGGACCTCAACTTTGGATAGTAGAAAAGTCACAGCTTGTGGTTAAGGATATTTGTGATTTCAATGATCACGTTTCCAAAGGGGAAAGTACAAATAGTTGTGACTGCTTTCATTGAAAACATTATTGTTTTTTTTTTTTAGTATATGAATTAAAGACAGCTTTTCAATGAGCAAAGCCAAACAATTCTTTTCATTCCTAATCTGGATTCAATTTTAGATTTGTAATCAGTATAAATCTGTTGAGTTAATAATGGTAAAGCATACTACTTTTTTTGAATAAAGAATAAAGAAGCCAATGAAATGTAATTTTGAACTTCCAGCATAACAGCTTTGGAGGTTGGTAAACTGGTCTTAGGGAAGCTTCATTCTGATGGAAGGAAGATACTAGGGGCTCAAGTATCCAAAACG
Organism: Bos mutus; assembly: GCF_027580195.1. Classification (NCBI taxonomy): domain Eukaryota; kingdom Metazoa; phylum Chordata; class Mammalia; order Artiodactyla; family Bovidae; genus Bos; species Bos mutus. The sequence continues at coordinate 11,646,929 of NC_091640.1, read as the reverse complement.
ACCTGAGTTCAAGTGACTGATAGAGGATGGTGGAAGGTTGTAATCTGGATCTTTTGGCGGGGGGAGGTTAAATCATGAGGACCAACTTCATTTCTTTTCTTTGTTTCCTTGAATAGGAACTAAAGTCCAATTAGAGCTGTTAACTCTTGTTTGTCTTGAGCCAGATCATTTCTAGGGGATAAATGCTCTCCTGGGAGTGGAGGCAGGAGAGGAAATTGATAGTCTTCTCTTCACACAGTACATCAAATCAGTAGGTCCATTTCCTTAGCAGTGGTGCTGGCTCTCTGTGTATGCATTCGGGGGTGATGGGCAGCTTTTCATTGGTCTTTCTCAACGCCTACATTTCTGGTCTTTCTCAATGCCTATGTCTAAGGAGCCACTCTACAGGAAAAACCCTGACTTCTATTCAATAGAGTGCATGGATCTTCCTCAGCACACAGATGAATATACTAATGACCCCTCATGCACCAACAATTCAGATCCAGAATTTACCTAATTGCCCTCAGTCTCAGAGAGCTTCTGTAGGACTCTGTTCTAGATGCCACCTGGGCAGCCTTATTTTATTTACCCGCATTGTGTTGTGCAAAGCTGGGCTTTCCTGGCTGCTCAGTGGTAAAGAATCCACCTGCTGGTGCAGGAGACATGGATATGATCCCTGGGTCTGGAACATCCCCTGGAGGAGGAAATGACAGCCCACTCCAGTTTTCTTGCCTGGGAAATCCCATGAACAGAGAAGCCTGGTGGGCTACAGTCCATGGTGTCACACATGACTTAGTGACTACAACAATAGTGTGTGAAGCCAGTCCTTAGGACTGGCTTATTTATTGATAATTCTCCACTCTGTCTACCAGAACTGAAATCTTTCTACTTGATCCATCTTATTTGATAGAAGACTGATTCATTAGTTAGGAAAAAATATAATAATAATTTATTTTGTTTTGCTTATGCTGTCAGAAATTGTGCCAAGAGATTTTTGCATTTATTAGCTCATCAAATCCTGAAAATGATGCTAAGATGCAAATATTGTTACTATCATTTTGTAGACAAACAAGTTTAGACTATTTAATGATTTCTCAAAGTCACTGGTTACTTTAAATTTGAATAGAGATAACCAGCTGAGTTCCCAAAGGATCCTCATCTCTGAGTTAGCTTGAATTTAGATCTCAACCAGTCTTACTGCTGGTACATCATTATAGATTCCAATAATAAACAATAATAATAATATATTTTATAGAAAGATGATCTCAGTTTAGAGGCCTGAACCTACATATCTCTGGATATAAGATTATTTTCTCATACGTTGTGATAAAGGTAATATTTCTTATCAATTTATCAATATTATTTTGTCATTTTAGATTATCTTAATAATTTTATCTCTCTTTGACTTTTGCATTAGTCAAAACAGTGTTGCAAATAATTGAATTCCAACTCAAGTTAGCCTAAGCAAGTGAAGTAATAATAGCAATAATAAATATAAAGAGGAATCATTTATCTGACAAATCTAAGGTATAAATTGATCAAAATTATTGAAAAGTCTAATCATTAATTCAGAGGTCAGGCCTTTTCTTTTCTCCACTTCTCAGCACCGCTGGTCTCTGTTTAGCTTCCCAGTAAGGCTGTCATTACCCTAAAGCGTGGTGTCCATGTCATCCAACAGCCGCAGTCACAGATTTCACCATTTGAATGAAATTATCTGGAAATTAAAAGTCTTACCTCACAATTCTTGTAGAAAATATCCAAATTGTTCTCAAATCAGGAAAGCCTGAATAAGGAGCCTATTCCAAAGCAGTCAGGTTGGCTTGATGATGGCAAGGTCTGAATTAAATAAAAGTGGAAAGAATTGGGCCATTTAGAAGACCATTTGAAATGGATTCTAAGCCAAAAATTATGAAACATTTGTTGTATAACCAGAAGAAAGAAAACATTTATTTTAAATAGGCAAAATTAAGTCTTGTAGGCAGCATTACTTTACATTTAAATAGAGAATAACAAATAAAGTAACTTAAAAATTAGGACAGGTTTTGCTTTCAACTAGGTGTATTGGAGGTATCTTATATTCTCATTAAATTATTAAGTACTGTCTCTGGATTTTTCTTTCCAGTGAAGTTATGTCCCAATAAACCCATTGCAAGTTGACTTATAGTGGGGTTATGTCCCAACAAACCCATTGTTCTCTACTTAGAAGAATCCAACATCTTTTTGGGAAAATGAAGTATTTAAACTCTATCTCTAATTTGTAAAATTATTTATTAACTTTTGTACTTTACTAATATAACCTAGTATATTGGGGAAAAGGAATTTGTCCTTTTGATGTTTCTACAGCAACTATGTACTCATTTATCAGTGCACTTCATTAAAAATTTTTTAAAAAATATCAGCGGAGGACCTAGTGGATTTAAGTAACAATTGGCTCTTTATGAGAGCATTCAATTGCATTTCATCATAAATTTTTTATTTCTAAATTTACAATTTTAAGAAATCATAACAAAATATCCAGTCAAGTTATGTTTCTTATCAGTATTTCCCTGATATACATTTTATCAAGGTAATTTGCTGTCTGTCTAAGAAGGCTTGCACAAAAGTGATCTTGATTTGCAGATTTTTCCCATGATACACAGAGCTAAGAGCTGATTCTTCAAGAAATTTGAAACTGGTACTACTTTTATATTTTGGGTTTAGAAATAGTTAAATTCTCAAAACTCAGTGTTGTGCCCTAAAAAGAAAAACCACTAATAATCAGAATACAACTAATCCCACGATCCTCATGCATGGGCTTTGCTATATTAACTTTTTATTTTTTTACTATTTAACAAAACAGTTCTTCTATTGCAAGCATTTACAATTTTTTTCTTTTATAAATGCCACCAATACAGCAAATGTCTTTAACTCCTACACAACAATCTAAAAACTGCTGGACTCTCTTCCTTCTTGTGATTGGAAGAGAGTCATTTGCCACACATTTGGGCTTCAATGGTGCATTCCTAATATCATAGGATGATTCCAGCCATTACTGGCAACAAAAATTTGTGTTCATTCATCCATTCCTGCTATTCATTATGTGATTTAATTTTTCACAATTCATTCAAAACACTATAAATTACCAGTTTCATTTTAAGAAACTATTTTAAATTGTATTGTTTATTTTCCATGGTGTTATATGCAAGATTAATTCTAGCATATTCAGCAGTGCACCCTTCTTCTCCTAACATAGGAGGACAGTAGAATCTTCTGTTTCCTGAAAATCTGTATCTTCTTTTATAAACATTCTTTTTCCTGATTATTTATAGAATGAAGTTGACTTAAAGTCTAATATAACAGATATTGAATAAGGGAAAAGAAGGTGGGAAACCAGACCATAAGGGACTGAGAGGTAACTCACCTCTGTGTACAGAAAAAGAACTGTCTGATTTTCTTGCCAATTTTTACACTTCTGTTCTACAGACTTAATGTTTCAAAAACCTCCTGCTGTGATTATGCATTAAAAGTTGAGCTAATAATGCTGTCATTAGGGTTGATGGAGAATATGAATTTGTTAAGTTATTCATAAACACTCCACATTGTTATGCAAATAGTGTATACAGTGTAGGAGTGTGTAATGTGAAAGAAAATAATGGAAAATCGTTTTAAAATATCACAGATAAAATTCTTCTTGACATTGTTGAAAATTTCCAGAGTTCAGTATTATTTATTTGTTCCCATAAAATGAATTTCTGCCAGTAAGAACTCAATACAATTGCAAAATAATATCAAACAGCTTTCAAAAGCATTTAAAAAGTCACACAGATTAGTAAAAATAAATACCAACGTTAATTACAACCCTACATACGATAGCTCAAAGATGAGAGCAGGGGTAGTGAGGTGCTTTAATGGGAAAATATTAGTTTATAGAGTCTCCCTACAATAATGCAGAAGACCCAGGTTCGATCCTTGAGTAGGGAAGGTCCCCTGGAGAAGGGGATGGCTACCCACTCCAGTGTTCTTGCCTCGAGGATCCTGGACAGAGGAGCCTGGTGGGCTACAGTCCTTGGGGTCACAAATTGTCTGACATGATTGAGAGGCTAATATTAATACTACAGCATCACAGCCATGACTCCGCTCTCCATTTCCCTCTCACTGTCTCTCCCTCTCACTCTTATGGCTTGGTTGCCCCTCCTGGAAAGAGAAAAATTCTTCCATTCCCCCATAAAACCACCACCAACAAGGTGCCCATCCACATGCTAGATGTTCCAAGGAAGAGGCCTCTAAATCGCCTAATTTATGCAAAAGGAACCCTTTCAGTCTAGAATCACCAACAGATTTCTGCAAAGGGTTTATCCAAATTCATCCCATCCCTGGGAGTGAAATCTATACACTCTTGAGACTATGGATAAAAGAGATAACTAATGACAACCTACTGTATATCACAGAGAACTTGACTCAATGTTCTGTGGTGGTCTAAATGGGAAGGAAATCCAAAGAGCAAGGGAAGGAAATCCAAAAAGCAAAGGATATATGTATACATATAGTTAATTTACATTGTCATACAGTAGAAACTAACAACATTGTAAAGCAACTATCCCCCAATACAATTTTTTAAAAAAATAAATAAATACTAAACCAAAAATAAGTAAAAAAAATAAATCAATCATCTATTCCAGTGCTGTGCTATGGAAATAAAAACATAGCTACAAATTTAATGCAAATTTTTTCAACAATCACATTCCAATACAGTATACTAATGCATATATATGGAATTTAGAAAGATGGTAACGATAACCCTGTATACGAGACAGTAAAAGAGACACAGATGTATAGAACAGTCTTTTGGACTCTGTGGGAGAGGGAGAGGGTGGGATGATTTGGGAGAATGGCATTGAAATATGTATAATATCATTTAAGAAATGAATCGCCAGTCCAGGTTCGATGCATGATACTGGTTGCTTGGGGCTGGTGCACTGGGACGACCCAGAGGGATGGTACGGGGAGGGAGGTAGGAGGGGGGTTCAGGATGGGGAACATGTGTATACCTGTGGCGGATTCATGTTATGTATGGCAAAACCAATACAATATTGTAAAGTAATTAACCTCCAATTAAAATAAATAAATTTATATTAAAAAAAAGTGTAAAGGAGTATGGAAAATTAGCTTAAGTAATTTAGTCTACTTAGCCTAATTACCATTTCAACATGTAATCAATATAAAAATTATCAATGAGAAATTAAAACATTTTTCACACTAAAAATAATAAAGAGTTTATCCAGAAAATCACTTTTGGTGTCAGATCTCTAGGTATTAGTAAAAAGTTGCTTTGCTTGACCTAGTACTTATGTGTATGCCTTTCTCAGTCCCACCAGGAAAAGCTGAGGCAGGATAAGTCTTAATATTAAAGACTTAATCAACTTCTGTGACCAGAACTATGAATCATAAGAGCACTGGAAATTGAGGTACTCTTGAGTGATTTGGACAAGTCAGTGTTTATCTCACATTTTCACATCAATAAATAACAGTTAAAATTCAATGATAAAGTGTTTTGTTGCTGCTGTTCAGTTGCTAAGTCTTTGAGAACCCATGGACTGCACTGCATTAGGCTTCCCTGTCCTTCACTATCTCCTGGAGTTTGTTTAAACTCGTGTCCATTGAGTCAGTGATGCTCTCCAACCATTTGTCATCCCCTTCTCCCCTTGCCCTCAATCTTCCCCAGCATCAGAGTCCATTCCAGTGAGTTGGCTCTTCACATCAGGTGGCCAAAGCATTAGAGCTTCAGCTTTAGCATCTGTCCTTCCAATGAATATTCAGGGCTGATTTCCTTTAGGATTGACTGGTTTGATCTTCTTGCTGCCCAAGGGACTCTCAAGAGTCTTCTCCAGCACCATAGATTGAAAGCATTAATTCTTCGGCTCTCAGCCTTCCTTAAGGTCCAACTGCCATATCTGTATATGACTATTGGAAAAACCATAACTTTGACTATACAAACATTTGTTGGTAAAGTGATGTCTCTTCTTTTTTAATATGCTGTCTGTTTGTCATAGCTTTTCTTCCAAAGAGGAATTTATTGCTCTAAATTTTTTAATTTACCTCTCCCTTTGTTATTATATTAGAAAGTTTTCTCTTTTATGTTTATTTCCAAATGTATCTTGAATCAAGCTCCCATGTGCTATTATAGTAGTACTAAAGTGGAATATAGTGGTATCCGTTTATACAAGTAAAATAATTGCCACTAAGAACTTACTATGAATTATCTAAGAATAGATTGCCATTCATATTTTCATGGGAATTTGAGTCCTGCTTTTTGGGGTATAAAGAATGGAAGCTGGACTTAATCGTATATTGTGGTAGGTAGGTGAAAGAAATGCTTAGTAGTGTTGTTCTGATTAAGCCACTTTTTTGACTTTTGGTTTTGTTTCATGGGAAAAAAATTTTTGCTGTTTATGTCATTTGCAAATAGTGTCCCATTGTCAATGACTTTTGAAATGTGAAAAAGTTTGTTTCCATTTAGCAATAGCATGGAAATAATTTCAAATCAGCTTTGGGACAGCAATAGCATAATGTTGTTTTGAAGTCATTGAGCATGGAGAATCATTCCTTACGCCATCTGTTGACAAAATGGAACTTTGCAGCCTGCTAGGCTCCTGAATAAACCTAAGGAGTGTATTAGTGCCGGGAGCTAATTTAGTGAGGAGAAGAAGAACAACAACAACACAGCAACAACAGAAAGCCATGGGGTGTCCTCATAAAAAGGCAGACAAAAGAAAGATCAAGAAGTGCAAACCCGGAGCTTAGATGTTTCTTTATTTGCACACATCTGCTTACTGAACACATTCCAATTTAATTATATAGCCAAATTACCATCCCTTTACAGAACTATTGTCATGGTTTTCAGATTCTTCCAAGTGTCACTTTCAGTGTAACTCCCTATATATTTCAAAACAATGCCTGGAAATTTTCCTTTCTGCAGTCATGCAGCATTTGAGGATACAGGCATTTATTTATCTAATCAAATTTTTCATGTTAACTCTCAAAAAAATGCCTGCATTTGTGTATCTATATGTCCTGGTCACTTGTCTCTATATCTTAATGAAACATTAAAAAAATAAGTATGCACATTTTCACAGAAGTATTAGAGATATAGAATATGTATTTCCTTTTTTTTCACCTTAATGAGCTAAAATTTCTATTTATATAACCAGTGATAAACTTTAAATAAAAACTAATTCACTGAATATGATTGCCATCAGTTCTAGAAGTATTATAAAAAGCTTTCCCCTGGCCCCAAGAGTATCACTATTACAGAAGCTTTTTCCAAAAAATAAATTTCTATTAAACCTGTGCCAGCTGGAAAGTTTGAGAAGTTACCTCATCCAGTGATTTTCAATGAAAGTCTGTTCTCTAATATGAGATGGATTTACTTATAACAATTATCAAAGTTTTAAATTATAAGCCTATAAATGTGACTGTTTTCAGAAAAAGTAAGGATTTTATTTCTATCAAAGATGGTTTATATTATTTGATAGACTGATCGGTGGAACATAGTTACACAAACAGAAAAAGGTGAGACACTACAGAAAACTGACAAAACGAATTTAGCAGATTGGTCCCCCATTTATCTATTCAACAAACATTTATTAAATGTGTACTTTGTGCCAAGGAATGTGCCAGATGTTTTTTATGTCCATTATTATATTGCTTATACACCAATCCTTTATGTCCAATCCTTCTCCCCTATGTAGATAACTGACTCAGCATGTTGTTTTTAAACTCTTAATTATTTGATTTTGTTATATGACCACTCTTCTGATTTTCTTTTCATAGTTTAGAGGCTCTCAAATAAAATATAAGAAGAAAAAAAAATTGTTATAGTAGTAATTGACTGTGAAGATTTTATATTCCACTGAGATTATAAGAATCTGAATTTACTTTTTAGCAAGGAAAAATCCAGATTTTCTGTGCCCTGAAGTTTATATGAGTTTTGGTATTTCTTAACCTTCATTAACTTCAGAGTAAATCCATAATTCCTTTTGCTTACTCAGAAACATACTGTTCGTAAATATCACAGCCTAAAATAAATAGATTTTAAGTCTGTTAAAATGTAGACCGGCTCTGATCCAGATTGGAACAAGTCTTCAATTATTGCAAAGACTACAAGGTACCCTGAGGTGTTGGGGAAAGCAACCAATGAATCCAGGTAGAAGCCCATCCATCTGGCAAATAATAGGTTTCTCTAGTGGAGACAGCTGCACTCCTGGCCTTCTGGCTGCAGTGTGCTTGGAAAAAGTCCCTACAGATGAAAAGGAGGACAAAAAATGTTGGTGATACAAGGGAAATCCAACAAAATAAGGACCTGCAGCCATGAGAAAAGCAGTTTATAACAACCCATTTAGACAACTGGGCCCAGATCTCTTCAGGGAAATTCCAGTTACCTTTTCTTCTTTCAGGTGAATTTTCTGCTCTTTCCTAGCTAGTTTTTTGAAGTATTTAACCATGAACTGATGACATAGTTCATGAACCATGAACTATGGACATGAGTTTGGGTGAACTCTGGGAGTTGGTGATGGACAGGGAGGCCTGGCATGCTGCAATTCATGGGGTCACAAAGAGTCGGACACGATTGAGTGACTGAACTGAACTGAACCATGAACTATATTTTAATAATACAGAATAGGCAGGAAAGCTTTTCATGCATTGATTCAGTCATGGATAATTGTTCAAAAAGTAGTAAGCTCTTTGGAAGAGTAAGGGCATTGCTCACTGATCAGCAGGACAGTTTATTGTCAGCATTTATATAATAGCCACCACCTATGATGGGAGGGATTCGGGGCAGGAGGAGAAGGGGACGACAGAGGATGAGATGGCTGGATGGCATCATTGACTCAATGGATGTGAGTCTCAGTGAACTCCGGGAGTTGGTGATGGACAGGGAGGCCTGGCGTGCTGCGATTCATGGGGTCACACAGAGTTGGACGCGACTAAGCGACTGATCTGATCTGATCTGACCACCTATGAACATTTCTATGAAGAGTTTATTGTAGAACAAATTAGTTATTTGAGCAAAGGAATGAAGGAATGCCTAAACTCTATAATGTCCATGCCATGGTCTTATGTGTATGACTAGAGGATTCTGGAATGGGTACAAATTATTTTTAGTTATCTAGAACAAGGACATTAAGCCAGAAAAAAATTAAGTATCTGGTCAAAAAATATTTTTAGAGACTTCCAGGGAAAGAAGGAGCTCTGCACTAGGACAAGCTGAGACATGTAACCAGAATGTATGTTTTCTGGATAGAAAAACAAAGACACAAAGAAACAATAAACAAAAAGTCATGGCATAGCAAATCCACATTTGATTCTCTGTAGAGCTTAACCAGAGGATTCCTAATGGTAAAGAACCCATCTGCTAATTCAGGAGACATAAGAGATGACAGGGGTTTAATCCCTGGGTCAGGAAGATCTCCTGGAGAAGGGCATGGCAACCCATATCAGTATTCTTGATGGGCACAGAGTCAGACACAACTGAAGTGACTTAGCATGCACGCACGGCACTTAGCCAAGGATTCCAACACATCTGAAAATGTCTGGATGACAAATGTTGCAAACAGACCAAAAATCCACTGGTATGAAAAGTCTAGGAATCTTCTGTGAACAATTTGTCCTAAGAAAAGAGACAGTTGAAACCCCTGTGATTATAGTGACTACAGATCTCACCCAGTTCCCTTTCTAGTGACAGAATAGGATCTCGTGTATGTGACTTACTTTATCAATGATATGTGAGTGGAATGTATGTTTGCCGATTCCTGGTAGTAACTGTAAAAGGCAGTGTGCCACTTTCCATAGTCCCTGTCCTGCCTCAGTCACTGTGGAGGTGTGTTGAGAAAAAGGCTTCACATCTCACCTCTATGGTGACCATGCACACCAGTCACCTTGCTGGGAAGTGCTGGATGAGCCTTGAGAATGAGCATAATCTTGGGGTCACTGTATCAGAAAGAAGCTGTGAGAAATCTTAGTGTCAGAAGCTCTATGGCAGATCTTTATAGAGCCTTTGAGAGCAGAAGCACTGGGGGTAGGGATCACTGGGTGGGGTAGGAAGAGAACTGGGAATCCCAGTGAAGGTAGGAAAATGGGAGACTTCCTTTTAAGTTTCTAAATATATTACAATGGACTTTAAGTAGGGTCAGATGTGCCTAAATTTCAGCAAGTAAAAATTCCAGACAAACATACTTGACTAATAATGTGACTCTACTATTTACTCTCTCTCTCTCCAGGGTACTGGGTTGTCTGGGAAAGCCTGGTTAAAAAGTGGCTAATTTCGATGATGACTGTATGTGTTTCTGTTTTGATGTGTATGCTTTCATAACTACAATCATGCTAGAAACCATAACTTTATATATAGAGAGGGTTTTGAATCTTCTCTGGTAAGACAAGGGTATGTTTGATGTATTTTGGTCATCTTGATGATAACATAAGAATGCAAATTTAAATAATTATAAAACAAAAATTCATGAAATAAGAATAAAAATTTAAGATGATTCAACTGCCATTGGCTTCAAATTTGAGCCTCCCCAAATAATTTAGCACTGTCAAATTGAAGTTTCAGAAGTTGGCCTCAGTCTTTGAAAGCTTCCATACACTGCATATTTCAGAAGAAATGAGAGGCAAAATAACATGTTTCTTTGATTAAATGGTTCCAAGGGTTTGATTCTTCAAATTGTTCAAAATAATTTTTTTCTCATCTCCTACTAAATTGATTTTCTTAGGAGCTAAAGACATTTTGGATCCACCTTTGTATTCAAATTTAAAGTATCTCAGTGGAGAAAAACACCCTTTGACTCTGCCTAAAATCTTTAGTTCTTATCAGTTGAGTTTCCTGCCCCCCAGTGTTTATTTTCCTGTCTGCATTAATGCAAAGTGACCCTTGATAGTTTGAGATGGCTTTAATAACAGGAATTTCATATGCTGGTACAGAAATAAAATGTATACACTGAAGTGACCTGTCAATAAACTTCTGGAAAAGTCTTTTGATTTCTGTTTCTGTACAAGTCCAGGGTCAATAATGTTGTCCACTCTTCTCATGAGAGATATGTTGTTATGAGGAATATCTAAGAGTCATAGCCTTCACATGATAAGCACAAACAGTAAATTTCTCATGTCGTAAAATAATGAAGTATAATCGAAAACATATTGTACTTTATTGTAAAACCCTAGGAACACAAAGCAAGGCAGCCTGGAGAGGAACAGAAATGAGCAGCGACAAAGTTAGTGAAACACAGCAGAAACCCTGATCACACTGTACCTGAAGCCTGATATATGTCTCTTCATATGTCAGTTTGATAGCCCAGTAAATTTTCTTTTCCTGAGTTGGGTCATCATTTAGTTGCCTCTGAAAGTGTGCTAACCCATGCATACAAATACTGATCTTTAATGTTTTATTCACTTATAAACTCAATACTTTTTGAATAATTGATTAAATGACATTAATTTATATCCACAAAAATTATATATATATATATATATATATATATATATATATATATATATATACACACACACATGCAATGACAACTTGCTAATTAAAAATTCCATTAATCATAGAAGTAATGTAATGTGTCAAACAAGAATTTTGCCATTTTTGCTTGAATGAGTTTTTAGTGAATTTAGTAGCCATAATAATAAGGCACAGAATTATAAAATTAAACTTTTATTTTAATTTAATAACCTGACCAAAAACCAACAAAAGGGATAAAGTCATGAAGAGATAATTATCATGGAAATGCTTCTTAAAATAATGATGGTTTGGAGTAACTTTTTAAATTGCCCCCAAATATGTATTTTTGCCTGTAATAAGCAACATGTTGCACAGTAGGCTGGGGCATAAATCGGCACTAATCTTCCACAGAATAAACTGAAAAGTGGTATCAAAAATAGTAAGAAATATATTTTTCTGTTCATTGATTTGACTTCTAAAATTTTTCCTAAAAAATTCTGCTGCTGCTGCTAAGTCGCTTCAGTCGTGTCCAACTCTGTGCGACCCCAGAGATGGCAGCCCACCAGGCTCCCCCGTCCCTGGGATTCTCCAGGCAAGAACACTGGAGTGGGTTGCCATTTCCTTCTCCAGTGCATGAAAGTGAAAAGTGAAAGTGAGGACGCTCAGTCGTATCTGGCTCTTAGCGACCCCATGAACTGCAGCCTACCAGACTCCCCCGCCCCTGGGATTCTCCAGACGAGAACACTGGAGTGGGTTGCCCTTACTACTGTCAAAAGATATGTACATTTACAGCTATAGCTGTTATTTTTGTAATAGCAGAAATTATACTTAAGCATATCCAAATTAGGACTTAGCTTTAACAAATACAGAACGGAATACAATGATTTGAAAATTGAAGAAGCTTCTGAAATCTGGGGCAGACTGTCCAACAGTGAAAATAGGACAAAGCTGGGGAACAGACCAGAATCCAGCTAAAGAGGTCTGCCTGCTCACAGTGGAGTTGACTTATCCTAAGGGCAATGTTGAGCTGTTATAAGGAGTTAATCAGAAGACTGACATGATCATATGTGCATTTTTCTTTTTACTAACTCTAGCCTTAGGCAGGCAATGGCAGACCACTCCAGTACTCTTGCCTGGAAAATCCCATGGACAGATGAGCCTGGTAGGTTGCAGTCCAGGGGGTCGCGAAGAGTCGGACATGACTGAGTGACTTCACTTTCACGCATTGGAGAAGCAAACGGCAACCCACTCCAGTGTTCTTTCCTGGAGAATCCCAGGGAAAGGGGAGCCTGGTGGGCTGCCATCTCTGGGGTCGCACAGAGTCGGACACAACTGAAGGGACTTAGCAGCAGCAGCAACAGCAGCAGCTCCAGGCAGGAGAATGAAGGGGAGGCTATAGGTTTGTCATTGGACAAAGCTATTGGTGAGAGGGGGAGGGAAACATTCCATTTTAAAAATGGTATTTTAAAAACTATTCAACTATTTAACAACAATCGTTTGTTGAGCATATATTATGTATCAGACACTGAGATACTGACATAAACAAATTAAGACTGTCAAGTCAATATGTACTTAGAACTGGACATGGAACAACAGACTGGTTCCAAATAGTGAAAGGAGTACGTCAAGGTTGTACATTGTCACCCTGCTTATTTAAATTATATGCAGAATACATCATTAGAGATGCTGGGCTGGATGAAGCACAAGCTGGAATCAAGATTGCCAGGAGAAATATCAATAACCTCAGGTATGCAGATGAAACCACCCTTATGGCAGAAAGTGAAGAAGAACTAAAGAGCCTCTTGATAAAAGTGAAAGAGGAGAGTGAAAAAGTTGGGTTAAAACTCACCATTCAGAAAACTAAGATCATGGCATCTGGTCCCATCACCTCATGGCAAATAGATGGGGAAACAGTGGAAACAGTGACAGACTTTATTTTTGGGGGCTCCAAAATCACTGCAGATGGTGGCCAAATCCATGAAATTAAAAGACGCTTAGTCCCTGGAAGAAAAGTTATGACCAACCTAGACAGCATATTGAAAAGCAGAGACATTATTTTGCCCACAAAGGTCCATTTAGTCAAAGCTATGATCTGCCTCTTGAGAAATTTGTATGCAGGTCAGGAAGCAACAGTTAGAACTGACATGGAAAAACAGACTGGTTCTAAATAGGAAAAGGAGTACGTCAAGGCTGTATATTGTCACCCTGTTTATTTAACTTATATGCAGAGTACATCAGGAGAAATGCTGGACTGGAAGAAACACAAGCTGGAATCAAGATTGCTGGGAGAAATATCAATAACCTCAGATATGCAGATGACACCACCTTTATGGCAGAAAGTAAAGAGGAACTCAAAAGCCTCTTGATGAAAGTGAAAGTGGAGAGTGAAAAAGTTGGCTTAAAGCTCAACATTCAGAAAATGAAGATCATGGCATCCGGTCTCATCACTTCATGGGAAATAGATGGGGAAACAGTGAAAACAGTGTCAGACTTTATTTTTCTGGGCTCCAAAATCACTGCAGATGGTGACTGCAGCCATGAAATTAAACGATGCTTACTCCTTGGAAGGAAAGTTATGACCAACCTAGATAGCATATTCAAAAGCAGAGACATTACTTTGCCAACAAAGGTTCGTCTAGTCAAGGCTATGGTTTTTCCTGTGGTCATGTATGGATGTGAGAGTTGGACTGTGAAGAAGGCTGAGCGCCAAAGAATTGATGCTTTTGAACTGTGGTGTTGGAGAAGACTCTTGCGAGTCCCTTGGACTGCAAGGAGATCCAACCAGTCCATTCTGAAGGAGGTCAGCCCTGGGATTTCTTTGGAAAGAATGATGCTAAAGCTGAAACTCCAGTACTTTGGCCACCTCATGCAAAGAGTTGACTCATTGGAAAAGACTCTGATGCTGGGAGGGATTGGGGGCAGGAGGAGAAGGGGATGACAGAGGATGAGATGGCTGGATGGCGTCACTGACTGGATGGACGTGAGTTTCAGTGAACTCCGGGAGTTGATGATGGACAGGGAGGCCTAGGGTGCTGCGATTCATGGGGTCGCAAAGAGTCAGACACGACTGAGTGACTGATCTGATCTGATCTGATGATTTTTCCAGTAGTCATGTATGGATGTGGGAGTTGAACTATAAAGAAAGCTGGACACTGAAGAATTGATGCCTTTGAACTGTGGTGTTGGATAAGACTCTTGAGAGTCCCTTGGACTGCAAGGAGATCCGACCAGTCCATCCTAAAGAAATCAGTTCTGATATTCATTGGAAGGACTGATGTTGAAGCTGAAACTCCAATATTTTGGCCTCCTGATGTGAAGAACTGATTCATTTGAAAAGACCCCGATGCTGGGAAAGATTGAAGGTGGTGAATGGGACAACAGAGATGAGGTGGTTGGATGGCATCACCGACTCAATGGACATGAGTTTGAGTAAACTCCAGGAGTTGGTGATGAACAAGAAGGCCTGCGGTGCTGCAGTCCATGGGTTCGCAAAGAGTCGAACACGACTGAGCTACTGAACTGAACTGATCATTACATCTACCCTTCCTCAGTTCCCTAGAAGACTGAAGGATCTCAAGATTAATAAATTGGAGAGATATTTTAAAAACTGAGCCCTTGGATCTTAGAAGTAGACTTCCTCTATATTTTCCCCTTGAACTGGGTAATTCAGTCTTTCAGGAGTTAGCAATGGATAGGCAGCAGGTCTTTTAGAATATCTGAACCACCTGTGATCCAGATTCCAGACACTGAATTCAACCCAAAATCCACATCGCTTCTTAAGGTGGGTTAAGACTGAGGTAAAGGTAAATCTGGTCATTAAAAGGACATGCACTAACTTTGAACTTTAGGAGTATGTGTGGGTATGTGTGTGTGTGTGCTCAGTCTTGTCTGACTTTTTGCAACCCCATGGACTGTAGCTCATCAGGCTCCTCTTTCCATGGAATTTCCCAGAGTAGAACACTGGAGTGGAGTGCCATTTCTTACATCAGGAGATCTTCCCTACCCAAGGATCAAACTTGCATTTCTTGCATCTCCTGCATTGGCAGACAGATTCTTTACCACTGGGGCACCTGGAAAGCCTGAACATGTAGTAAGTTGTACAGTATTAACCACTGTAGTTAACTTGGAAACTTAAAAGGTGATTAGAATGGTTCCAAATCAGTACAGCTTTTGCTGATATTAAAATCTACCCTTTGGGATACATGATGAGTCCCAGTAGTTCAAACTCAGGCCATGAGAACATTAATTTCATTGAGTTTTTATAGAGGTTGTAGGGTCAGTCAGGAAGTATCCAGGCTGTTTCAGAATAGGGAGTATATGAATATATCTCCCAGATTTAAAACCACATCATAATATTGCATTAGAGATGGTTGGAGAGGTCTTTTATGAAACCAAAGTATTTAACCCATTAGTTGAATGCTTGAATCTTGTCTGATAGCATTTCACTTAAGCATTTTCAAATATAAAATACTGCATAATATTGAAAGATGACTAATAAATTTTGCTGAGCCTAGAACATTTTTGTTTGAAAAACTGCTCCTTTAAACTGGGTCAGCCTTGAACAAAGAAACAAAAGATAAATCACCACTGACATCAAACTTTGGAAATATAGATAGCTAAAGAGACAGAGAGAGACAGAAAGGTAATCTTCCAAACAGAGGATACAGTGCCCAGCTGTTTTCTCTTTTCAGGACTTTCGCTCTGCTCTCCTGACCTGGTTTTATCTCCTGAGGTCCTGTCTTCTTGCTGATTCTCCTCTTACAAGTAGACTTTACTCATAAATATTAATTGATCATTTCAGCACAGTTCTTGGTACTAAGGATATAATCATAAACACACACGCACACACAAGGTCTCTGATATTATGCTCCTTACATTGTGTGGAGAGACAGACAATGAAGAATAACTAAGTAAGCACATATATAAAATAAAATTGGTAAGTGATGACAAATACATAAAACATAACCCAATGGGGCAAATAACCCTAGAATGACTGTGATAGGGGAGAGAACAAATGGTTTTATAATGTAAGGCTCATGTAAAATGCTTTTTCTTCTTTGTTGTTTTAAGATTTCAACTTTTGTGTTAGGTTGGTCTTTACTGTGCTTAGGCTACTACTTTTTATGTCTTATGTACTCAAGAAAAGAGTTATTAAAGAATATATGTAATCAGCTCACTAAATGCATATTTAGTTCTCCCTATCTTATTTTTGTACGCTTCCTGAGCAGTCCTGGCATTCAAAGAAAAGTGAGCTTTAAAATATTCTTTATGTTCACTGGTTGAACGAAAATACTTTTAAGTATTTCAGCTTTCTTTTTTTCTCACATAGCCTAAATAAAGGCATAAATGATGAAAAGGCAATTTAAAACAAAAGATATTACAAACTGTACTACGACAGAGGAAATGTTCCCTAAGTGAGCTTAGCATTTGGGAACAGTACTGAGTTGATGCTTTTACTCTCTAATGTTGTACATCAATATCTGCTGGAGGGTGTGGATGTTCCACTGAAGAAGAAATTAGCACAGACATCCAAAAACACGCGACCATAGCACATAAATGTAGAAACATAAAAGAACATTTTATGTTTCCACAAAAAACAATTCCTGCATTTTAAACAGGCATAAAGTTTTGAATCCACCAAAACCCAAAGGTTGTTTTGTATGTTTATTATATCTAATCTACAGTAACGTACTAGCTGGGGAGAACAGATTAGTTTCCTGTGTGAGCAATAGTAAAGCCCTTGCTCTGAAATACCACTCCAGCTCACCCAGCCCCTCTTAACCACGGGTTCTCTCCTTTCCTCCAAACAATACCTATAACGACATCTTGATGGCATAAGTCTGGCCCATAAAAAAGACCATTTGTTGAAGAGTTTATACTCTGATGCAAACAGCCTGTGCTCAGCCACCGTAACTCTAAAGCGTAACTCTTCCATGACTCTTAGTTGTTTAGACATACATGTATCCATTTTCTCATTCATGAGAAATAAATGCAATACCTTACATCAGGGTGTTGTGCAGATTAAATCAGTTAATGTATATTCAGGGCATGGAACAATGATAGGCACACACACACAAAATTTCCATATAAATACATTATTATTATCAGCATCATTATCATGCTCATTTAATGGGCTTCTATCAGCCTTGCTCTATTTTATTTCTCAGTGTAATCAGAATTCAGGTGGAAGAAATTGTAGCATTATCAGATGTTGATATTTGGAGCCAAGAATGAAACTAGAAAGTTGCAAAATGAGATGAGAAGTAAAAAATTAGGCATCAAGAAAACAATGAGAGGCTTTTAGTAGGCCTGGGGAGCATGTAATCACAGATGATGACCTTGGCTTTGTGGAGAGATACTATGGCATAGGATGTGGCTACATTATTTGGGTGGAAAATATTACAGACTAAATTCTCAACTGTAGTATGGAATTTTTGTTTGTTTCAAGTATAGTTACAATATTGTGTTTCTTCTGTATGGCAAAGTGAATCAGCTATGAAAGTGAAATGTTAGTTACTCAGTCATGTCTGACTCTTTGTGACTCCGGGGACCGTAGCCCACCAGGCTTCTCTGTCCATGGAATATTCCAGGCAAGAATACTGGAATGGGTTTCCATTCCCTTGTCCAGAGGATCTTCCCAACCCAGGGATTGAACCAGCATCTCCTGCACTGCAGGCAGGTTATTTACTGTCTGAACTACCAGGAAGTCAACTATATGTATACATATATCCCCTCTTTTTAAAATTTCTTTCTCATTTAGGTCACTACAGAGCATTTAGTAGAGCTCCCTGTGCTATATAGTCAATTCTCATTAGTTATCTATTTTAAGTATAGTTCAGTTCAGTTCAGTTCATTCGCTCAGTCATTTCCAACTCTTTGCAACCCCATGAATTGCAGCACATCAGGCCTCCCTGTCCATCACCAACTCCTGGAGTTTACTCAAACTCATGTCCATTGAGTCGGTGATGCCATCCAGCCATCTCATCCTCTGTCATCCCCTTCTCCTCCTGCCCTCAATCCCTCCCAGCATTAGAGTCTTTTCCAGTGAGTCAACTCTTCACATGAGGTGGCCAAAGTATTGGAGTTTCAGCTTTAGCATCAGTCCTTTCAATGAACACCCAGGACTGATCTCCTTTAGAATGGACTGGTTGGATCTCCTTGCATAGTATCAGTGGTCAATTCAATAGATGTCAATCCAGCAGATGTCAACCAATCTCCCTATTCATCCCACCTCCTCTTTCCCCTTGGTGTCCGTACCTTTGACCCCTATATCTCTGTCTCTATTTCTGGTTTGAAAACCAGATCATCTATACCATTTTTATAGATTACACATATTTTATTTGTATATGATATTTGTTTCTCTCTTTCTGACAATAGACTCATATGAAAGTCTATTCCAGGTCCATCTACATCTCTGCAAATGGCACAATTTTGTTCCTTTTTGTGGCTGAGTAATATGACCTACCATGACGGACTTGTCTTTTGAAGGCTTGGTCTAGGTTTTATGACCCTTAAACTTTCTCAGCTCTGCGGGTTCTCTTAAAGATTGCAAACTTAACACCAAAGTATGTACAGAAGTAAATATTTACTTTGAATGAGGAAGGGTATTACTAGAAATCTCAAATTTTTAAAAAGCTGATAGTAAAAAAAAAAAAGGCTGATAGTTATTGCAAACATCCCCAAACAAATATATATATTTGTTCAATACTAACCTGGTGTCTCTATAATAAATCTACTCAATTTTTCTTGTCCTACTATTTAATTCTCTTTACATAAAAATATTGCTTAATGAAATTTTTATAGAGATAATAGGAAGAGAGTGTGGTCATTCTTCTAGCATATTTACTAATAAATAAAACAAATAAAATCTAATTTTGATAGTTAAGGAATATTTGGTTTGAATTTGCCACTTGTGTAAAACTGTAGAAATTTGCATGATATGATGTTAAATTGTAAAAATTATTGTCCATATGAGAAAATCTCTGACGTGTTTCCTTCATTTAGGTAATAGAAGATTTAAATGTTTGGGTTTTTTTTGAGCTAAATTCTGGCTCTATATATTTTCAATTTTATCCTCCAACTATCCACATACATCTGGTTTTGGGTGCCAAAGGGCTTGATAAGATTTCTGACCCTATTTGTATTAATACATCAGAATTCTAGGGGAATCTATGCAGTTACATTCCTTCTTCTGAAAGGCAATGACAACTTGACTATGCATGGAAGGGAGCCTCATACCTCATCCCAATAAATCCAAACAATATATCTCCAACTGAGTTTTTCATTTGATTGATCCAAAACCAAATCCATCCTCCACCAATATTACCCAGGCCAAGAGCAAATTTGATGGAAGGAAAGCAGCATGGAAGGGGACATTTGTCTTATCTAATAGCAGCCGAAACATCTTGTTTCTGTAAATTTGATAAAATTCTAGACTCCACTGCTTAAGAGTCTCCTGGTTGCCTGGTAAATATGGAAAGAATAGTCTCTTTAGCTGCACTGATCGGGGCTACTCTCTAGTTGCGGTGCACAGACCTCTCGTCGCAGTGCCTTCTCTTGTTGCAGAGCACAGTCTCTAAGGCACGTGGCTGTCAGTAGTTGTGGTTCCTGGGCTCTAGAGCACAGGCTCAGTAGTTGCGGCATGGGGGCTTAGTTGTTCCACAGCATGTGGGATCGTCCCAGATCAGGGATCGAATCCATATCTCCTGGGTTTGCAGGTGGATTCTTTACCACTGAGCCACCGGGGAAGCCCTGGATGTGCTTGTCTTAGTTCTGGTTCTCCTCTTGAGGAGAAATCCTAGCCTCCAAGAACTACAGCTCCCCTCTGTTTTCAACATTCTAGTATTTTCCAGCCCCACGTCTACAATCCGTCTCAACCATGCATGCATGTACACACACAAGGTGAGGCAAACCCAGGCTGCCCTGCCCACTACTAGGCCTAATTCTGGAGTTGAGATTCTAAATTTACATGGATTTCACATTAGGTTAGATTTTCCCATTTAACATTTTGTAATAAATAGGTTGATTCCTGGGTCTCCAATCTGCCTTACTTTTGATTTAATGTCTCAATATGTGCAAACATTGAGAAGGAGAGAGTGTGTCTCATCAATTTCTTGATCTGAAGCCATGATTTCCCCATTTAAGTTAACACCGTTGTTCAGTCACTCAGTCGTGTCTAACCCTTTGTGACCCCATGGACTGCAGCACGTCAGGCTTCCCTGTCCTTCACCATCTCCCAGAGTTTGCTCAAACTCATGTCAGTGGTGCCATCCAAACAAAACGCCCTCTGTCATCCCCTTCTCCTCCTGCCTTCACTCTTTCCCAGCATCAGGGTCTTTTCTAACGAGTTGGCTCGTCATAACAGGTGGCCAAAGTATTGGTGCTTCACTAAGTTGACGTAGTAAGGGTCTTGAATACATTAAACCAGTTACTATTTGGACTTTAGAAAAACACCTCTGTCAGAGTATCAGGTTTCTCACATTTCTCATCTTGCTCTTCATTTGTTACACATACTTTCTCTTTAATCTCCCATGATTGCTTCAAAACCATATTCTGAGAAACATCAGCAATCAACTGATGTGACGACTCTCTCATTATATGGATCCATCCTGCATCCAGTCACCTATGAAGTAATTTACATTTAAAAAAACACACTCTGTAGCAGAACATATAATATTTTTAGGAGAAAGATGATTCTATACCTAGAGAAACAAAATGTTGGCATTTCAGATTTGTCTCTGAGCCAGTCCTCTCTGAGACACCTGGCTGAATCCTATGGAAAAAAGGTTGAACTAAGTGAAAATGAAATAGATTTTGATGAAAATCTTTGTAAACTTTCCAAGACAAACAAGTATGCTTTAGTATCTTATTGCCAAAATACTAAGGGAAGATGAGCAACTTTTTGGAGTGACTTTTAGATGGAACACAACTAAGATTTTGAGCAGAGGGAAATGCAAATAAGAGGCATGAGTATTCCACAGAGAGGATGCAGCTACTCAGGAGTGCATAACTCCACTGTGGTGATAACTGGATGGACAGTCTGAGGCTTCTGAAAAGTGATATGAGGACTCGTCATTTGGGGGCAGGAGGCAGAAACTATAAATATCTCATCATCAATGAACAAGAATTCCTTACACATACAATGTACTTTATGAGTATTTCAGTAATGGTAGGGTGTGAGAATTCACAGTTGGAGACTAGATTCAGAAAAAATACAGACTATTATAGTTTATTGTATAATAGATAGTTATAGATATTGCTGATCCATAAAACCCGGTTCTTCCTTGAAGGGAAAGAGGCCTTCAGAATATCCTTTCTGCCTGAAGGCAGACTTTAAATTCTTCTATTAAACGTTCTCTCTCCTAACTATTATTCCATCAATCTTTTTGCTATGTCTATTTTGTTGTTGTTGTTTAGTCGCTAAGTTGTGTCCAACTCTTTTTGCTACCCCATGGACTGTAGCATGCCAGGCTCCTCTGTCCATGGGATTTTCAAAACAAGAATACTGGAGTGGGTTGCCATTTTGTTCTCCAAGGCATCTTCTGGACCCAGAGATTGAACTGGCATCTCCTGTGTCTCCTGCATTGGCAGGCAGATTCTTTACCATTGCACCTATGAAAGTGGGAAGTCCTACTGTGTCTGTTAGAATCTTCAAGGAATTGGAGAAAAATAATTATAGGATCATCATGATCAACGATCAATTATATATCATCATTAGATGATTCTAATGGTGATAATAACTGAGACCCTACTATGTCTAGGGTGTTAAAGCCTGATTTCTTCAATAAATTCCAAGTTCCCTATCAGATCAGATCAGATCAGTCGCTCAGTTGTGTCCGACTCTTTGTGACCCCATGAATCGCAGCACGCCAGGCTTCCCTGTCCATCACCAACTCCTGGAGTTCACTCAGACTCACATCCATCCAGTCAGTGATGCCATCCAGCCATCTCATCCTCTGTCGTCCCCTTCTCCTCCTGCCCCCAATCTCTCCCAGCATCAGAGTCTTTTCCAATGAGTCAACACTTCGCATGAGGTGGCCAAAGTACTGGAGTTTCAGCTTTAGCATCATTCCTTCCAAAGAAATCCCAGGGCTGATCTCCTTCAGAATGGATTGGTTGGATCTCCTCGCAGTCCAAGGCACTCTCAAGAGTCTTCTCCAACACCACAGTTCAAAAGCATCAATTCTTCGGCGCTCAGCCTTCTTCACAGTCCAACTCTTGCATCCATACATGACCACTGGAAAAACCATAGCCTTGACTAGATGGACCCTTTTTGGCAAAGTAATGTCTCTGCTTTTGAATATGCTATCTAGGTTGGTCATAACTTTCCTTCCAAGAAGTAAGCGTCTTTTAATTTCATGGCTGCAGTCACCATCTGCAGTGATTTTGAAGTCCAGAAAAATAAAGTCTGACACTGTTTGCACTGTTTCCCCATCTATTTCCCATGAAGCAATGGGACCGGATGCCATGATCTTCGTTTTCTGAATGTTGAGCTTTAAGCCAACTTTTTCACTCTCCACTTTCACTTTCATCAAGAGGCTTTTGAGTTCCTCTTCACTTTCTGCCATAAGGGTGGTGTCATCTGCATATCTGAGGTTACTGATATTTCTCCTGGCAATCTTGATTCCAGCTTGTGTTTCTTCCAGTCCAATGTTTCTCATGATGTACTCTGAATATAAGTTAAATAAGCAGGGTGACAATATACAGCCTTGACATACTCCTTTTCCTATTTGGAACCAGTCTGTTGTTCCATGTCCAGTTCTAACTGTTGCTTCCTGACCTGCATACAAATTTCTCAAGAGGCAGGTCAGGTGGTCTGGTATTCCCATCTCTTTCAGAATTTCCCACAGTTTATTGTGATCCACACAGTCAAAGGCTTTGGCATAGTCAATAAAGCAGAAATAGATGTTTTTCTGGAACTCTCTTGCTTTTTCCATGATCCAGTGGATGCTGGCAATTTGATCTCTGGTTCCTCTGCCTTTTCTAAAACCAGCTTGAACATCAGGAAGTTCACGGTTCACATATTGCTGAAGCCTGGCTTGGAGAATTTGGAACATTACTTTACTAGCGTGTGAGATGAGTGCAATTGTGCGGTAGTTTGAGTACTCTTTGGCATTGCCTTTCTTTGGGATTGGAATGAAAACTGACCTTTTCTAGTCCTGTGGCCACTGCTGAGTTTTCCAAATTTGCTGGCATATTGAGTGCAGCACTTTCATAGCATCATCTTTCAGGATTTGGAATAGCTCAACTGGAATTCCATTACCTCCACTAGCTTTGTTCATAGTGATTCTTTCTAAGGCCCACTTGACTTCACATTCCAGGATGTCTGGCTCTAGGTGAGTGATCACACCACTGTGATTATCTGGGTCGTGAAGCTCTTTTTTGTAGTTCTTCTGTGTATTCTTGCCATCTCTTCTTAATATCTTCTGCTTCTATTAGGTCCATACCATTTCTGTCCTTTATCAAGCTCATCTTTGCATGAAATGTTCCTTTGGTATCTCTGATTTTCTTGAAGAGATCCCTAGTCTTTCCCATTCTGTTGTTTTCCTCTATTTCTTTGCATTGCCTATACCCCAAAGCAAAACCCTTGCCTAATATATAATGGGTTCTTAAGACATAACTGTTGATTGGTAAATAAATGTAGGTCATCAAGTTATTTCTAAATTTACCATTCAATTTCTTCTTATTCATAATGTATACATAGAATTTCTAATTTAAACTATGGATGAATGTTTAAATTAGAATATAATTATGTGTCATTTTAGTTAACTGAAGAGACCCTATGGAATGACTCACATACTCAGGAATGAAATACTCAAAAATAGGTTGCTACTTCAGATAAATTGTGAACTGGAGATACTTTTTTTTTCCCAGATAGCAGTGACTAACATCTCTTTTTTTTTTGGCCAACAAGGAGATATTTCCCATATGATGCATTTTATGCTTGTCCTTTTTGACATTCTTTTTAATCCTGATAAAATTAAAAGGTATCTTAGTAGTACTTATGAGCTTATAAAGGCTTAAGATATCAATCTGCATAGAATATGTTCAACTTATTAAGACATGCCATCAAAGAAAGACAGAGGCTTAAGTGATAAAATAATTGAAATCATAAGTGTATTACAACGGAGGTAAACACATAGCCCAATGTCTCTTCAATAGAAGAGTTTGTCTTCTACTTGTTCATTACTGTGTGCTGGAAATAATATTTAAATAGATAGCATTTTACAGGTGTAAGAGATCTTTGAGTTCACTTCCCTAATGGCTCAGACAATAAGGACTCTGCCTGCAATGCAGGAGACCCAAGTTCAGTCCCTGGAAATGGCAACACACTCTGGTATTCTTGCCTAGAGAATATCATGGACGAGAAGCCAGGTGGGCTACAGCCCATGGGGTCACAAAGAGTCAGAGAAGACTGAGCTGCTAACACTTTCACTTTTCAATGTCCTAAGCACTCAGTGGGATCCCACACACATATTTCATAATGACTGAGTACTAAGTGCTTTAACAATGTCAGATAATCCTTGGACTTCTTCGGCCTCTCTTGGGTTAGGTATGGCATCTTTAGAAAACACAAAAACACAAAAAATTGTCTTTAGTTGGTGGAGATTTATAGAAATGTTCTTATCTCTGACTTGATAAAAATATTTTGCTCTCTTTTCATTTATTTCACAATGTTTTACAAAGAGGCAAAGATTTCAAGTGTCTGTGATCAGAATGTAACTCTACAAACATCAGCTTTTGACTCTATCTTTTGTTCCCAGTTTTACTTTTGGGTTCCAAAATCACTGCAGATGGTGACTGCAGCCATGAAATTAAAAGACGCTTACTCCTTGGAAGAAAAGTTATGACCAACCTAGACAGCATATTGAAAAGCAGAGACATTACTTTGCCAACAAAGGTCCGTCTAGTCAAGGCTATGGTTTTTCCAGTGGTCATGTATGGATGCAAGAGTTGGACTGTGAAGAAAGCTGAGCACCGAAGAATTGATGCTTTTGAACTGTGGTGTTGGAGAAGACTCTTGAGAGTCCCTTGGACTGCAAGGAGATCCAACCAGTCCATTCTAAAGGAGATCAGCCCTGGGATTTCTTTGGAAGGAATGATGCTAAAGCTGAAACTCCAGTACTTTGGCCACCTCATGCGAAGAGTTGACTCATTGGAAAAGACTCTGATGCTGGGAGGGATTGGGGGCAGGAGGAGAAGGGGACGACAGAGGATGAGATGGCTGGATGGCATCACTGACTCGATGGATGTGAGTTTGAGTGAACTCCGCGAGATGGTGATGGACAGGGAGGCCTGGCATGCTGCAATTGATGGGGTCGCAAAGAGTCGGACACGACTGAGCGACTGAACTGAACTGAACTGATGATTACTCTGGAATACTTTCATTAAGCTATTTTTCCTAAGGTTTTATACATCTTAAGTTTGTTAAAATGAAAAAAAAATATGTTAACCCAAGAATAAGATCACGGCATCTGGTCCCATCACTTCATGGCAAGTAGATGGGGAAACAATGGAAACAGGGACAGATCTTATTTTAGGGGGGAATCCAAAATCACTGCAGATGGTGACTTGCAGCCATGAAATTAAAAGACACTTGCTCCTTGGAAGAAAAGTTATGACCCACCTAGACAGCATATTAAAAAGCAGAGATATTATTTTGCCAACAAAGTTCCATCTAGGCAAAGCTATGGTTTTTCCAGTAGTCGTGTATGGATGTGAGAGTTGGACTATAAAGAAAGCTGAGCACCGAAGAATGTATGTTTTTGAACTGTGGTGTTGGAGAAGATTCTTGAGAGTCCCTTGGACTGCAAGGAGATCCAACCAGTCCATCCTAAAGGAAATCAATACTGAATATTCATTGCAAGGACGGATGCTGAAGTTGAAGCTGCAATACTTTGGCTGCCTGATGCCAAGAGCTGACTAATTTGAAAAGACCCGGATGCTGGGAAAGATTGAAGGCAGGAGGAGAAGGGAATAACAGAGGATGAGATGGTTGGATGGCATGACCAACTCAATGGACATGAGTTTGAGTAAACAACGGGAGTTGGTGATGGACAGGGAGGGCTGGCGTGCTGCTGTCTGTGGGGTCACAAAGAGTTGGACACGACTGAGCAACTGAACTGAACTGAACTGAACCCAAGCATTAGCAACATGATGCTTATTGCTTTCCTCTGAAACATGACGTAACAAGTATTTAACATGAATAACATTGATAAAATGAAGCCTTCACAATACCGTTAGATCCAGCCTTCAGAACATACACTTATTTAGTGCTGCTACTGCTAAGTCACTCAGTGGAGTCTGACTCTGTGCGACTCTATGGATAGCCACCCACCAGGCTCCTCTGTCCACGGGATTCTCCAGGCAAGAATACTGGAGTGGGTTGCCATTTCCTTCTCCTTATTTAGTGCTACTTTGGGCAAAAAGGATTCTATAGGAATTTAATCTATGCTATGGTGGCTCAGTGGTACAGAATCCACCTGAAATGTGGGGGACCCAGGTTTGATCTCTGGGTTGGGAAGATCCCTTGGAGAAGGGCATGGCAACTCACTCCAGTGTTCTTCCCTGGAGAATCCCATGGACAGAGGTGCCCGGTGGGCTACAGTCCATAGAGTCACAAAGAGTTGGACAGGACTGAGCAACTAAGCACATAGTAACTCAAATATTAAAATATCTTCCCATAAATGGTCAATAATGATGGCAGTGATTATAAACCAGTGTTTTATAGAATGTTATGTTCTTTTCCATCAAGAGATTCAAAGTTTTTTTTTTATTGAACCATATACTGACAATGAAGTTAAACTACACTTTTGTCTATATTGGCAAGAATTTGAAATGACAGTTGTGTTCAAAAGGCAATAAACCCCAGAGAGAACACAAAGAAACATGCCCAAAGGCCTCAGTACATTTGTATATTTACCAGTGTTTCTCCCACATCAAATTACTTTCCTGTTTTTATTTTTCCTCCATCAAAGATGTGTGATTAATAGCTCTGAAAAATTCATGTATGAGGAATACCTATAGGAAAGTATTTCCCTGGAGAGGTACAGAGCACACAGAAAGATTCCAGTTATTCTTTGTTTATATTGGTGTGATGCTTTTGCTTTAAATGTTGAATTTTCTAATTTTAATTATACTGTTTAAAAATATTTGAATGTACATATTATTCAAATCAACATCAAAGTGTTATACATAGACCTAGAAAGCACCCCAAAATAATACACATTCTAGTTGATGGTTCAGGTTTATACTACTCTTACCAAACTACCCATTTCATCCTTGGTCATAATGCTTAAAAAGGGATTATTTCTTTACAAAATGTTGTCATATGTGATGACTGAGAACATACATTATTTTTAAAATAGAAACTGAAATTCATTTGATCGCTGAAGTAACCAAAAGGAGAGAAACCTACAAAGAGGTAAAATCTGTGAGCTCTGTATATAAATCCAATAGAGTCTTGTGGGGAAAATCGTGACCTTTATCCGCTGCCTGATTTTGGCCAGATCTTGTCGTGCCTGTTCATATATTTAAGCCATCTTAAAAATGATGTTTCTTATCAAAAGTGCTTTCTAAAAACAGCAGGGAAATATTAGTAGTTAGATGAGCTGGATATCTCTTTGGCCATCTGTGTTATCTATTGTATGAGTGACTCTTCACACACCCAGCTTATATTTTCATAATTGGCCCTCTAATCTAAATACCAAATGATCAGCCACGAATGCCAGCTTGACTGGGATGAGAATTACAAGCATATGTACAGTACCTCGGGTTATTATTGTCAGAATACTACAAAATATGTCTGTGACTCTTGTATATAATTATACCCTGGACTCATTATAGCTAGAAATGATGCTGTCTTTTATTCAAGTCAGGATTCCTCTGGACCCAGTGTAAATGTTGCTCAGCTCTATTAAGTCATTCAGAACATAGATGACACTGCAGAAGGTTGTTTCAGAACAATCGCAACTAAATTGGCAGATTCAAGAACATAGGGGAGTGAATCAGTGCTAGGTTGAGAAAGAAAATTACACTCAGTGACTTTGTCTAGTTAATGACAAGACTCATCAAAACATATTCCAATTTTTCTTTACACATACAGGGGCAGTTCCTTTGCAGCTGATGTGTAATATGTTGGTATTTTGCGTTTCAGTGATATGATATAGTAACTATTTGGTTTTAAGAATGAATCTGCTTATGGTTGTAGTTGGTCAGGATAGAATGGGATATTAAAGAGACGGTGACTTTTTTTTTTTTTTTAATCATCTCAATCATCAAACCAGGCAATCCTAAAGGAAATCAGTCCTGAATATTCATTGGAAGGACTGATGCTGAAACTCCAATACTTTGGCCACCTGATGAGAAGAACTAACCATTGGAAAAGACCCTGATGCTGGGAATCATTGAAGGTGGGAGCAGAAGGGGACAACAGAGGTTGAAATGATTGGAAGACATCACCGACTCAATGAACATGAGTTTGAGTAAGCTCTAGGAGTTGGTGATGGACAGGGAAGCCTGACGTTCTGCAGTCCATGGGGTTGGACACGACTGAGTGACTGAACTGAACTGAATCATCTACATTTGCCAAATTCAAAGTGCTAGACAATGTTAAGTTACTGAATCTAGACAACATTAAGTTATGAATCTAGACAACGTCAAGTTACTGAAATAGAGTGTCCTATGACCCATCTCAATTAAGATCTATTTCTACTTTTTATTTATTTGTTGTGACTGTTTTAATTCAGATCTTCTCATGATTGGCCCATTCTTACCCTTACTGTCTTAGTTCAAACAGTTTATTTATTTATTTTTTTTATTTTTATTTTATTTTTAAACTTTACATAATTGTATTAGTTTTGCCAAACAGTTTAAAGAACATCTCCTCAAGGATGTCTTCCTTCCCTGATGTTCTTTTAAAATTCCTTCTGAAAACCACCAACTCCTAGTATACCATGTTGTTCCCTTCACATCATTTATTATAATCTATTTATTTAAATTATCACTTTAGTCTCACCACATTATAACGCAAGATCTTTGTATAAGGGCAGGGTTTTGTTTTTTCTTTTTAATCACAGCTATATTTCCAAGACCTAGCATGGGGCTGCACATATCGTCAAAGCTCAGAAAATATTGTTAAGTGAATAAATGTCTGTATAAATAAACATTTGAAGAACATTAACCCTCAACAAGTGGATTGATGCTATTGTGATAGGTAGTGTATTAATCCCTAGTAAGTTAGCCGTAAGTATTATATAATCAGTTGTATATCACTGGTTCTAAACCTTTAAAAGTATTTTGGAACTTTTACAAAACTGAATATTGTTGCTATGTTTGAAACTGTTTTATTGTCTTGAACCAAGCAGAGACATTTTTTTAAAAATTGTCTCGATCTTACCTTTAATTTTATCCTTGTTGTAATTCAAGGAAGATTTTTTTCCTGACTTCTTTTTCTTAACTGAATAAAGAGGCTGATAGTTTGATACCAGTTCAGCTCATGACCAATTTCCTTTTAGCATTTAATTTTATCCTCATGTCTGCAATATTACGGTTCTTGCTAATCTTCATATCCAGAGCCCCAGGAGAAAATCCATTTAATTGATCACCTTTGATTGTTCTTGGGTCTGAGTATTAGAAAAATGATGATTGTATTAATGTTTCAAATGAAATATTTTTCTCTCAAATGTCATATATCTCTTCCTATTCATATAGATTATATCTCAGTAGTCTCACTGGGGCAACTTTTATTTTTTTTTTCCAAAAAAATATACCTTATAAATAATGAAATGATACAATCATGAAAAAATAGAGTTGAAAGAGATCTTAGCCATTTGGACTGCTTTTCAGATGAGGAAGTGAAGGTCTGGTGATATTTAATAAATTTCTCAAAGTCACAGAGTTAGGTAGTGGAAAATTCAGGGCATCCTGTTCTTTCCATTAAAATATTACTCTGGTTGTACAATATTACTTTAATAATACATTTATTGTGAAGAGTTATTTATTCTATTAAGAGAGAGGAGTACAAAAACAAGGCAAAATCTTACAACATCTTTGCAATTGTGTCTTATGTTTTATGACTTTGTACATGACACTTAAATTGCTTGCTCTATCAGGTACATTCAGAGCTCTTTTATCAACCCTGCAAAACCCTGTTTCATCATGACCATTGTATTGCGAGGCCCCTTGGGCATCTATTCTGCATCTAATTAGAGTTATTTCCATTTAGAATGGATGTATTTTGTGCATACCTTCCAGATACTATAATCACAGCAAATGTTATCTATAATTTATTATGCACAAGAGTCTAAACATCTTTAAATATGCTAGTTTGTATTTATAGAGCAGAAGCAGTATCTGTTACAACCCTGCATCTCCTCCTAGTGCCTAGTAAAATTACAGAAAATTGCAAGAAATTACAGGAAAAAAAAATGAATGATTTGCAGGAAAGATTGTGAAGCAGCTCTCTTCCTGTCTCCCTCTAATTCTACACATTTATTCAATGCAGTTAGAGTTTTTTCCCCCTGCACTTGAATGAAAATGTAGGCAAGTTCCAGGAGTTCCCTTGGCAAGCTTTTGTAATAAAATGTGCTACAGCCATGTTATATCACAGAACAGTCTCAATTCAGTAATTTTAATGCTTTATAAAACATTCTTTTGGAAGAATGTCTACAAGAGGCTGAAGCCCACTCCTGAGGTCAGAAGTATGTTTTCCTATGATACATCATAGCTATTTTTAGTAAGTAACCTTTAGCTTATAAAGAATATAGGTATTCTTTTATGAGCTAAATGGTATGTACAGCCTCATATATTGCCCAGTCTGTTCCATAGAACTTACTATGGGAAAGGCACCTTGGATCCTCTGAGTTCCTTTGTAGTCACTGACAAATGTCTAGGTTGTTAGGGAAAACTAATAAAGGAAATATAGTTTTCACCATGGGGACAGAATACCTCCTTATAATGCCTCTAGTACACTTTTCTCAAAAACAGTATTTTTATACTGGACTGACAGAATCATTTTTTAATGATATCAAGCTAAAGCCTAGTGAGGTAATCTTTCTAAATTACCTTTCCACTATCATTTTGTTCATTTCCTGGTTTCTCAAATATGGGTAGCTGAAGGTTTGTTAATTTTGATCATGACATAGGTGACCTGCAAGAACTTCAGACAGTCAAATAACAAGTGTCATAAAATCTAATCATGGATTGGCACCTGGAAAATAAATAACTAGATGTCTTAGGGTTTTATCTTCAAGTTGTTTTTTAAAATTTGTAAAAAAAATTGATTATTGTTTTGATACTGAAGTGTCTATCAGTATTATATAAAACTCATCTCAAATGCTACCTGCTTGAGAAAACTCTGCCTTACTAATAGAATTAGTATATCAACACCTTATTCTAATTTTGTGCTTTCCCCATACTTCAAGCAAATTATTATAGGTTTTTATAATTTATTATCTTCATTTAATTTCCCGTTTAAAAGCTGTGACTGTATCATTTTTGACTTTATATTTCTGACATGTATCTCAGATACTGGTATATATTTTGCCTCAGCAGACCACAAATCAGGCACCAAATGATAATTTAAAATAGATACATAGAGTTCTATGTCAGAAGTAGATTGCTCAAGATCAAAAGAAAGGTAAACAATATCTGCACAAGTTATATAAATATAAAATGTCAGTTTCCTATTTATTTTACATCCCAATCAGATGAGCAGTTGTTAAAAATATAGTTGTGTGAATTTAGGACAATGGTAATACCAACACTTTCACTTTCAAAGGCCAAATGATAAAGAACAAGTTTGAAAAATAGAAATCACCTTTAAAGAACACACATTTTTCAGTAAGGAGTTGTTTTGTTCCGTAGATGAGTAGAAGAAGACAAAAAAAAATAGACTTGAATTCTTATACTTATATCTAGTTAATGGATCATCTCACTAGATAAAATGCTTTTGACAGTCAATGCAGTGCTCTGTATATAAATCAATACTTATCCTTAATTTTGTAATTTCCCATTTTATTCTCCATAGGCAAATAAATATTTGACTTTGCAGCATCCAATATTTTCTCTTTGAATGCTCTTTGCTATCAAAGTTCATTATGTAGTTACCAAATACATTTTGTCACCAGAGCATTCTCCTTTGAGTAATTTCTGGTGGGAAAATATTGCACTGATTCCAGCATTTATTCTATATAGAAATTGCAAGTTTCAACATAATGCATCTGGCCAGAAAGATTCTCTAAGGAAATAAAAGAAAATAGCAATCATTTCAAAAGAATCCTCAAAATTTGACCAGATGCCATTTAAAAGATTAAAGAACTCCATGTATTTGATCAAGTAGTAAATAAACGTTGCAGCTATTTGGCACAATATCCTTTGCATGTATCTACTTAAATAAAGGTAATATTTAGGCTTGTATGAAAAAGTAAGGAGGCATCATATTAGAAATATTTAGGAGTTACTGAGCTTATCCTAATATTGGGGACTGTTGCATGTAATTGAGGAAAAATTGTATAAAATTCTTTTATTTGCATATGGATACTTTCAATTTTTCAGTTAAGTCCTCTACATCATTGAAAATTACTTAAATATATCAGATGCAGACATTCCTAACATATTGAAACACATTCTAAAAAGTCCTTTTGCACAATGTTCTAAATCACTAATTCACATAATTGTTTAAATATGTATTTAATATTTCTTTGCTTTGCTCAAATGGATATGATGGTGAAAGTTATCAAATAGCTTAGCGACGTTTGAATTTTACATCTGTGTTAATTTCATTACCTGCCTGTTGTAAGGTCTGCTAATGAATATAATTTGGCTTCAAGTGAGCATGACTTTCTTTTCTAAGTCATTCAGAAGCCATCCAGATATTAATTTGTTCTAGGATCTTTTCTCTTGCAATGTCATATTTATTGGTGTTATTGGGTGAATTGATGTGCTTTGCCAGTTTTGAACTTCTGTGTCTATTTTTGGTACTGTTATGATTACTCAGTCAGTAGAGCATCAGACTTTTAATCTGAGGGTCCAGGGTTCAAGTCCCTGTTTGGGCGGTTGCTTTTCCCTGGTGGCTCAGATGGTAAAGCATCTGTCTACAATGCGGGAGACCCGGGTTCGATCTTTGGGTTGGGAAGATCCCCTGGAGAAGGAAATAGCAATACACTCCAGGACTATTGCCTGGAAAATCCCATAGACAGAGGAGCCTGGTAGGCTACAGTCCATGGGGTCGCAAAGAGATGGACACGACTGAGCGACTTCACTAAGACTAATGATTACTAGGTGCTTCTGAAAGAAGGATGGATGGACTTAGAAGTAGATTTCAGAATATGTAAACTTTATATGTACATATATAAAGTGGTGTCTATAGTTTTGATATTTCAAATAAATACTGTTTAAACTCTTTGGTATCTCAAGGGAACATCTAGAAACCCTACATTGCCTATAGAAGAAACAAGAAGAACTACAATCCCACAGCCTCTGGAACAAAAACCACAATCACAGAAGGCAAATCAAAATGAAAAGATATAGAATTATGTCCCAGATGAAAGAATAAGATAAATCCTCAGAAAAACAGTTAAATGAAGTGGATCTAGATAATCTTTCAGAAAGAGAATTCAGGGTAATTATAGTGAAGATGATCCAGGATCTCAGAATAAAAATGGAGATGATT
Organism: Bos mutus; assembly: GCF_027580195.1. Classification (NCBI taxonomy): domain Eukaryota; kingdom Metazoa; phylum Chordata; class Mammalia; order Artiodactyla; family Bovidae; genus Bos; species Bos mutus. Next base: position 11,612,802 of record NC_091640.1, on the reverse strand, counting down.
CAAGAAATGTTTACCAGAGGCCTAGAAGAACTAGAGAACAAGCAAATAGAGATTAACAATATATTAAAAAGAATCAATAGCAGACTAACTGAGGCAGAAGAATGGATAAGTGACCTGGAAGACAAAATGGTGGAAATCACTGCTGCAAAACAAAATATATTTTAAAACAATAGATACAACACATTTTTCTAAATTTCCCCCACCTTCAGATGTATTCATTCATTGCTCTATCACTTGAAAATGTTGAGTCCAAGTTCCTTTACAGATAATTCTAATGCAATTATCTAGAAAGTGGAAGATAGAAAATCTGGGTTGTGCTAGTGGTAAAGTACCTGACTGCCAGTGAAAGAGACATAAGAGACATGGGTTCAATGCCTGGGTCAGGAAAATACCTTGGAAGAGGGCATGGCAACCCACTCCAGTATTCTTGCCTGGAGAATCCAATGGACAAAGGAGCCTGACAGTCTACAGTCAATAGGGCTGCACGAAGTCAGACACACTAAAGTGACTTAGCATGCACACACACAGGGCTATCAGAAGACATATGCCTGAGACTGTTATTTCTATCTTGCTTACATTCTGCAATTTAGTTAATCTATACCAGGAGGCCAGTAGTGCTCACTTTGGCAGTTCATATTTATAGTTCACTATAATACAGATGAGGATATTTTATCTCCCATTCTGTTTTTCAAAAATCAGACATCTTTAGAGTGCTTCTATAGATGCATTTTAATTAGCAGAAACAAGTCTTATTTTTACATTATATAATTGTCAGGAAAAAAACATGAATTGATTAAATAGTAGATATAAAAAGAATCTGAGTGATCACATAAGCAAATATCCTTTTTTTTTTTTTTTTCAGAGAAGACACAGAATAATGAAAGGGCCTCATCCAATGATAAATTTCTAAGATTTAGCGACTATAATGTCAAAATTTGACAAGTCCAGTAGTTGACAACTCACAACTCCTAATGTTGGGCTCATATTGTGTCCTATACAGGCCTCAAGTTGGAATGGAAGGAAAATGTCTTAATATTTTGCTCTCTTTTAAAATAGAAAAACAGTAAATAATATGGATTTGGTAAATGCCTTTTTATTTAGACTCTCAACTTTCTTAATTAAATCTAAAAATGTATAGATGCCCAATGTTTAAAAGCCTTTATTTAAGATTTAATTGTGTTTCTATACATTACTTTTCAAAATAAATCAAACATATGGATACCAAAGGGGGAAGAGAGGATGAATTGGAAGATTGGGATTGACACATACACACTGTTGATTGAACTGGGTCTTTTGCATTGTGGGCATATTCTTACCATCTGAGCCACGAGGGAAGCCTATTGATACTATAAAATACTCTAAAACAGATAACTAATGAGAACCTACTATATAGCACAGGGAACTCTACTCAGTGCTCTGTAGTGACCTAAGTGGGAAGGAAATCTAAAAAAGAGGGGATATATATCTACCTGTAGCTAATTCACTTTGCTGTACAGTAGAAATGAATAGAACATGGTCAAGAAACTATACTCCAGTTTAAAAAAAAGTTTAAAAAGAAAATACCTTAATAAAGATATAAATTAGTGTCTACAATCTTTCTCTACTCCAAAACTACTTACTAAATTCTAATCTCTATATTTAACTTACTAGTGGCCATTTCCACTTGGAAGTCCCACAGTCCCCACAAATTCAACACATTCAAAATTGAAGTGCTTCTCGTCTCTCCACGACTACTTTCCTCTATAATCATGTCACAATCACACCATCATCAAACCTGTCACTGGAAGCAGAAAATTTTCAACATTATCACTGACCTGATAAAATCTCATTTGCTATTGATTTTGCTTCCCTTTGTCTCTGTTCCTTCTCCCTCCTTTGTTCTGATTCTTAAATTTTTTGTTACCGAGAATGTTGTAATGATTCTTAATTATGGTCACCTTGCCTTTATCCTGGACTATTTTAATTCATTCTTCACCACTAAATACAAATATTTTTTCTCAAACACAAATCTGATTATGCAGTTCTATTTTCAGAGCCTTTATTTAAAAGGCCAGTGTCTTTCATAGATTAAATACACTTTGATTCCTACTTTCCCTTCCTATGTAGTTTTAACTCCGCTTCACATCCTGATCTCTGTCCTATTTTAGACAAAGAAAAACTGTGATATATGAGATTCTTCCAAGAACGACCTCTTGTTTTTCACAAAGGCTATTTCCCTAGGAGCATTTTAACTCTCTGTCAATCCCTCTTTATTTTTCAAATGCTTTATTTGGTCTTACACTTCTACTCTCGAAAATACTTGGTACATAGTTCTATTATTGCATGTTTCACATTTTATTGAAAACATTTGCTTCCCTTTTATCTCCCTGGCAAGGCTATGGGCTCCCATATAGTCTCTTGAGCCTAATTGCTAGATACTCCCAGTGATTGGCAGCTGCCTTGCAAACAGTGAATCATCAATGAGTGCCGGCCCAAATAAAATAATTTCTTCCATCCTCTGAATATTTGAATGTATTTCCAAAGCATTAGTACCTCAAGGAACTGTATCACCAATCTTATAAGTCTTTTAAATATGTCATTAACATTTTCTATTAAATTAGTCATTTTACACATAAGCACACACACACACATGTGCACGTGTGCACAGCAAAAGCCAAACTCAGTAACTTCAAAAAATATACATCTTAATGTTCCTTATATTTCAATTTGACTCAGATGGTTAAGAATCTGTTTGCAATGCTGGAGACCCAGGTTCTATCCCTGGGTCAAGAAGATCCCCTGGAGAAGGGAAAGGCTACCCATGACAATATTCTTGCCTGGAGAAGTTCATGGAAAGAGGAGCCTGGAGGGCCATAGTCCATGGAGTCACAAAGAGTCTGACATGACTGAGCAACTAACACTTTCCTTATATTTCATTCTCCATACTAAGTTACAGCCACGCTTGCTTCCTGGAGGAATTGTGTACCCTTTCAGAACATCAGAAAAAACAAATTTTACATAAGTGATTTTAAAACAAAACCCTTCATTCAAAATTATCCAATGGTTTCCCCCCCATATTCTTTTTTTTCCCCTGCACAATTTTATTCCATGCACCCTTTTTTCAAACTTAAGGAAGGATTAACATTTTGCTATGATATGTTTGTTTTTTTCCTCCCTTGGCAGACAATTAAGTGTTGCTTGTAGCCATGGTTGCTTGTGTTTGAAATCACTTCCACTGAACAGAAGATTTTGTCACATAGGACCTGCTACTGACTTAGTGGCCTCCAAGAAATAATCCAAATTGACCATGAGTGGTTTTTTAAGGTCAGCAGATCACATCCATATCTAAGAGTTACTGATAGAGCGAGGTCCTACATGATATTAGAAGAAAAAATACACTACTCCTCTCTACACCTGGCCTCAGTCTCAAGCTGAAGTTGTTGGTGATCATCAGATGCTCTAAGGTACTTTCTAAAGAGACGAGCACTGAAGCAAGCTGTTGTTGTTTAGTCACTGAGTCATGTTTGACTCTTTGGAACTCCATGGGCTCTAGCCTGGCAGGCTTCTCTGTCCATGGGATTCCCTAGTAAAGAATACTAGAGTGGGTTGCCTTTTCCTTCTCCAGGGAATCTTGCTGACCAAGGGATTGAACCTGTGTCTCTTGCATTGGCAGGTGGATTCTTTACCACTGAGCCACCATGGAAACTGTAGTTACCAATTTTTAATGGCTACTATATTTGTGAAAGTGAAAGTGTTAGTCACTCAGTCGTACATGACCCTTTGCAACCCCATGGACTGAGCCCTCTAGACTCCTCTGTCCAAAAAATTTTCCAGGCAAGAATACTGGAATGGGTTGCTATTTCCTTCTCCTTGTATTTATCTGCCAGATTGTTGCAACTATGTTCATTATCTTTCTGCCATACATTTTATATATTTATTTTGTATTTTAATTGGAGGATACTTTACAATATTGTAGTGGTTTTTGCCATACATTCACATGAATCAGCCATGGGTGTATATGTGTTCCCCATCCTGAACCCCCGTCCCACGTCCCTCCCCATGCCATGCCTCAGGGTCATCTCAGTGCACCAGCTTTGAGTGCCCTGTTTCATGCATTGAACTTGGACTGAATCTATTTCACAAATGGTAATATACATGTTTCACTGCTATTCTCTCAAATCATCCCACCCTTTCCTTCTCCTACTGAGTCCAAAAGTCTGTTCCTTTTTTTTTTTTTAAACTTTACATAATTGTATTAGTTTTGCCAAATATCAAAATGAATCTGCCACAGGTATACATGTGTTCCCCATCCTGAACCCTCCTCCCTCTCCCCTCCTCCCTCCCCATACCATCCCTCTGGGTCGTCCCAGTGCACTAGCCCCAAGCATCCAGTATCGTGTAACGAACCTGGACTGGCAACTCGTTTCTTACATGATACTTTACATGTTTCAATGTCATTCTCCCAAATCTTCCCACCCTCTCCCTCTCCCACAGAGTCCATAAGACTGTTCTATACATCAGTGTCTCTTTTGCTGTCTCGTACACAGGGTTATTGTTACCATCTTTCTAAATTCCATATATATGCGTTAGTATACTGTATTTATGTTTTTCCTTCTGGCTTACTTCACTCTGTATAATAGGCTCCAGTTTCATCCACCTCATTAGAACTGATTCAAATGTATTCTTTTTAATGGCTGAGTAATACTCCATTGTGTATATGTACCACTGCTTTCTTATCCATTCATCTGCTGATGGACATCTAGGTTGCTTCCATGTCCTGGCTATTATAAACAGTGCTGTGATGAACATTGGGGTACACGTGTCTCTTTCCCTTCTGGTTTCCTCAGTGTGTATGCCCAGCAGTGGGATTGCTGGATCATAAGGCAGTTCTATTTCCAGTTTTTTAAGGAATCTCCACACTGTTCTCCATAGTGGCTGTACTAGTTTGCATTCCCACCAACAGTGTAAGAGGGTTCCCTTTTTTCCACACCCTCTCCAGCATTTATTGCTTGTAGACTTTTGGATCACAGCCATTCTGACTGGCGTGAAATGGTACCTCATAGTGGTTTTGATTTGCATTTCTCTGATAATGAGTGATGTTGAGCATCTTTTCATGTGTTTGTTAGCCATCTGTATGTCTTCTTTGGAGAAATGTCTATTTAGTTCTTTGGCCCATTTTTTGATTGGGTCGTTTATTTTTCTGGAGTTGAGCTGTAGGAGTTGCTTGTATATTTTTGAGATTAGTTGTTTGTCAGTTGCTTCATTTACTATTATTTTCTCCCATTCTGAAGGCTGTCTTTTCACCTTGCTAATAGTTTCCTTTGATGTGCAGAAGCTTTTAAGGTTAATTAGGTCCCATTTGTTTATTTTTGATTTTATTTCCGATATTCTGGGAGGTGGGTCATAGAGGATCCTGCTGTGATGTACGTCAGAGAGTGTTTTGCCTATGTTCTCCTCTAGGAGTTTTATAGTTTCTGGTCTTACGTTGAGATCTTTAATCCATTTTGAGTTTATTTTTGTGTATGGTGTTAGAAAGTGGTCTGGTTTCATTCTTTTACAAGTGGTTCAAAAGTCTGTTCTTTATATCTGTCTCTTTTGCTATCTCGCATATAGGGTCATCATTACCATCTTTCTAAATTCCATATATATGCATTAATATACTGTACTGGTGTTTTTCTTTCTGGCTTACTTCACTCTGTATAATAGGCTCCAGTTTCATCCACCTCATTAGAACTGATTCAAATGAATTCTTTTTAATGGCTGAGTAATACTCCATTATGTATCTCTACCACAGCTTTCTTATCCATTCGTCTGCTGATGGACATCTAGGTTGCTTCCGTGTCCTGGCTGTTGTAAACAGTGCTGCGATGAACACTGGGGTACATGAGTCTCTTTCAATTCTGATTTCCTCAGTGTGTATGCCCAGAAATGGGATTTCTGGGTCATAAGGCAGTTCTATTTCCAGTTTTTTAAGGACTCTCCACAGTGTTCTCCATAGTGGCTGTATTAGTTTGCATTTCCACCAACAGTGTAAAAGGGTCCCCTTTACTCTGCACCCTCTCCAGCACTTGTTGTTTGTAGACTTTTTCTGAATAACCAAAAAATCACAGAATAAATTAAAAAAGAAATCAGAATATGCATAGAAATAAATGAAAATGAAAACACGAGAACCCAAAACCCTTGGGATTCAGTAAAAGCAGTGCTAAGGGGAAGGTTCACAGCAATACAAGCTTACCTCAGGAAACAAGAGAAAAATCAAATAAATAACCTAACTTTACACCTAAAGAAACTATAAAAAGAAGAAATAAAGAACCCCAGGGTTAGTAAAAGGAGAGAAATCATAAAAATTAGGACAGAAATAAATGAAAAAGAAACAAAGGAGGCTATACCAAAAATCAACAAAACTAAAATCTGGTTCTTTGGGAAGATAAATAAAATAGGCAAACCATTAGCCAGACTCATCACGAAAAAAAGGGAGAAGAATCAAATCAACAAAATTAGAAATGAAAATGGAGAAATCACAACATACAACACAGAAATACAAAGGATCATAAGAGACTACTATCAGCAACTATATGACAATAAAATGGACAACTTGGAAGAAATGGACAAATTCGTAGAAAAGTATGCTAAGTCACTTCAGTCGTGTCCGACTCTGTGCGACCCCATAGACGGCAGCCCACCAGGCTCCACCATCCCCGGGATTCTCCAGGCAAGAACACTGGAGTGGGTTGCCATTTCCTTCTCCAGTGCATGAAAGTGAAAAGTGAAAGTGAAGTTGCTCAGTCGTGTCTGACTCATAGCGACCCCATGGACTGCAGCCTACCAGGCTCCTCCATCCATGGGATTTTCCAGCAAGAGTACTGGAGTGGGGTGACATTGCCTTCTCCAAAAGTGAACCAGGAAGAAATAAAAAATCTTAACAGACCCATCACAAGCACGGAAATCGAATTCGTAATCAGAAATCTTCCAACAAACAAAATTCCGGGACCACATGGCTTCACAGGTGAATTCTACCAAAAATTTAAAGAGCTTAGAACCTATCCTACTCAAACACTTCCAGAAAATTGCAGAGGAAGGTAAACTGCCAAATTCGTTCTGAGGCCACCATCAGCCTAATACCAAAACCAGACAAAGATACCACAAAAAAAGAAAACTACAGGTCAGTATCACTGATGAACATAGATGCAAAAATCCTCAACAAAATTCTAGCAAACTGAATCCAACAACATATTAAAAAGATCATACATCATGACCAAGTGGTCTTTATCTCAGGGATGCAAGGATTCTTCAATAGCCACAAATCAACAATGTGATACACCACATTAACAAATTAAAAGCTAAAAACCATATGATTATCTTAATAGATGCAGAGAAAGCCTTTGACAAAATTCAACATCCATTTATGATAAAAACTCTCCAGAAAGCAGGCATAAGAAGGAATATACCTCAACATAATAAAAGCCATATATGGTAAACCCACAGCAAACATTATCCTCAATGGTGAAAAACTGAAAGCATTTCCCCTAAAGTCAGGAACAAGACAAGGGTGCCCACTCTCACCACTACTATTCAACATAGTTTTGGAAGTTTTAGCCACAGCCATCATAGAAGAAAAAGAAATAAAAGTAATCCAGATTGGAACAGAAGTAAAACTCTCACTGTTTGCAGACGACATGATCCTTTAAATAGAAAACCTTAAAGACTCCACCAGAAAATCACTAGAGCTAATCAATGAATATAATAAAGTTGCAGGACATAAAATTAACACACAGAGATCCTTTGCATTCCTATACACTAACAATGAGAAAACAGAAAGAGAAATTGAGGAAACAATTTTGCCATACATTTAAAAAAATTTCTTGATTTTGTCCTTTAGTGAGCCTAAAAAAGACAATGTCCAACCTGGCTCTGGCTGAAAATAATACTATTATGTACACTTGGACATCCAGACCTGGTCTCTGAAACTGTACTTAGTTTTCTTACTTGTCAGTATTATTGGATGAAGATTGTAGGACCCAGTAGAGCTAGAATAATTATTGTGTGACCCATAAAATCATTGAAAATCCTGGGGCAAAGGCTTTAGGTTGAAATTTTTGGTTTAACCTCATGAACCACATGCAGAACTGTCTTGACAAAGTAGATACTGACATTGGAAACATGCTGTTTCCACCACAACTTGAATCAACAAAATGAATCAGTTGCTTCATATGGCTCAATTCTGAATCAGAATCTCATGTGTGTCTAACTGTCAGAACCAGCCATATATTTTAATCTAACACCCTATGAAGCTCAGACATAAAATTTCTGTGTATTTAAACCTTGAAAAGGTACATTTTACAGTGTAGTAAATTATCAAATGTAGAAAGTGGTATTTGACCACTACATGACCCATTCTCTCTCTTTGCACTCACTCTCTCAGTTATACATTTCTGAAATGATCATATTTACTTAATATACTTTGAAACTATGAAGTTGGTGTTGGTATTATCTACATGAAATGCTTTTCCTATGTATCACTTTTATTTGATTATGCCTTGCTATTAATACTGCCTTCACTATTTTCTTTCATTTGTGCTTGTCTAATATAATTTTTATCTTCATTTTATATTTATACTTGATGGGTCATTTAAAAAAAATCTCATAAACATGAAGTCATTTAATGTTTATTTTTAATCCAATCTGGGAGTCATTTTAGGGAGTTATTTTCCTAAGTGAAGATTTCATTTTTACTCCACATCATTAATTTAAATCCCTTCAAAATCTAATCTGCTAGTTGCTACATCCATCAAGATTTTAGTTTAGAAATCTTATTTTTCCTCCCCACTGAATCCTTTCAAAATAAGATTGTCCCTCTTCATGACATGTTGCTTTGGTTCAAAGGAGCAGCAAACATCCTCTTGAAAGCTGTTGAAGACACAAAGTCATTTTTCAAAACCTGTGTTTCCCTTCTTGCGGTAAGTCTATTACAGCAAAGTCATTATGTCAAAATTTGGAAGAATTGGACCCTCATGTTACTTTGCACTTCATGTTTCTCTATTTTTCATGCTTTTTATTTTACTATGTGATAGAAAGTGAATTTAAACTGGTTAGATACATGAAAAAGATGAGAAAATAACCAGTATATAGGAAGACAACCTAGAAAAAGCAGTAGCAGAAAGCATGATCATCCAACACTGAAAGGAGTGAGCAGGTGTCACAGGTCCTGGAGGAGAGCTGCAGCCACAGAAGAGATGTGACCCCGGTGAAAATGCCACTGGCAAGTGTGTATGTGTGGAGGGATGTTCTATTCTTTCCTCCTGCTCCCCATCCTCTTTTGATGCTTCTTTTTGGCCAAAAGATGTGAAAGTAAGGGACATAGGAGCCTAGAAAATGCACTCTGAAAGACTTGTCTTTCCTTTTCTAAAGAAGCAGAGCAGAGAAAAGAAGAAAAGATAGTAAACAAAACCAAATAAGTATTTTCCACCTATGTATCATCAGCATTCATCTGTGAACTTCAATTTATCATATAAAGCTTTATGTTCCCACCTAATCAGAGGCAACTTTCTGTCTTTAAAATGAAGACATTTTCGTCCTCTTTGTAATAAGAAGAGATTCAAAGTTTCAACAATAATGATTTTTTATCCTGGTAATGAACAAAATACTTTTAGAGTTCTAATCAAGAGCAACTATAAAAAAATAAACCTAATATTAAACATATTTGCTTGAAAGTAGTAGAAACGTACTAGGGCAGCATGGACTGATGGAACCTAGGCATCAGATAAAAGGCAGATGCAGAGACATTGAATCTACAGTCAGCACTTCTTTCCCTCTCAAACATTTGGTAATTCTCAAGAGAACTGACAGGTTGACTATATGAGAAGAGTCTCTGGTCATCTTATGAGGCTACAGGGTCAATAACTCCACCAAGTTATAAAGGTCCTCAGTTCAGTTCAGTTCAGTCGCTCAGTCGTGTCTGACTCTTTGCAACCCCATGAGTCGCAGCACGCCAGGCCTCCCTGTCCATCACCAACTCCCAGAGTTCACCCAAACTCATGGCCATCGAGTCAGTGATGCCATCCAGCCATCTCATCCTCTGTCGTCCCCTTCTCCTCCTGCCCCCAATCCCTCCCAGTATCAGGGTAAAGGCCCTAGAAAATACATAAAGTTACCATTGGTTCTAAAGAAAATAATGGGAAAAACATACCCAGCCCTCACAAAGCACTATAACAGTGGAATCTCTGTGTGGATTAGGTTATCTGACAACCCCCTTAACTGCCCCCCAGAAGCAGAAACAAAAAGTCTTCTGGAGAAAAGTACTGAGATGCATAGCCACAAATGGTCTCTAAAATGTCTCATCCACAATATCTAGCAGCCAATCAAGATTACCAATATGCCATGAGAGAAGATTAAATGATGAGAAAGTGTGTGTGAGAGAGAGACAGAGACACAGAAACATACCCTTGGGAGATGCAGATATTGGAGTTAATAGATACAACTTTCAAACTAAATGTGTACTAAATAAGCAGTATCCAGTTGACCTTAGAACACCATGGTGGTTAATCTATGACAGCTCTCCATATCTGTAGTTCCTCCACGTGGATTCAACCAACCACAGATTATGTAGTACTGTAGTATTTACTGTTAAGAAAAAAAAAATCCACATATAAGTGGGCCCATGAAGTTTAAACCCACAATGTTCAAAGGTCAACTGTACTTCTAAACAATCCATGAGTTAAGAAAAAATATCTAAGAAAATTAAAAGATAATTTTGAGCTGATTGATTATAGAACAAAGACACAACTTATAACTCTCCAACTGTGTCTTTTCAGAAGCTTCATCAGTGTTTTCATTTCCTTCCTTTACAATTGGAGCTTCATCAAACCTGCTGTGTCTTTTTTTTTAAATTTTATTTTATTTTTAAACTTTACAATATTGTATTAGTTTTGCCAAATATCGAAATGAATCCGCCACAGGTATACCTGTTCCCCATCCTGAACCCTCCTCCCTCCTCCCTCCCCATACCCTCCCTCTGGGTCATCCCAGTGCACCAGCCCCAAGCTTAAAGCCTAGTTTACATGTGGCTTTTCACATATTCTAGACCTGAGGCAGAGAGTCTTCTTTCTCTGGTTCCCACTCAAAACTAGGAGCTTTATGGATTATCTGGCAAAAGGTTCCAGGGAACACATGCAAATTTAGAGCTGTTGCCTCCACAGTCCAGGGAGCCCCGCAGGTGTTGTATATTTGGTCACATTAGGGCAAGAAGAGACACCTCGTCTCATTTTAGGGGTGATATACTGACATGTCAAGCACCATCTGCTCCCTAAATCCTTCCTTAAAATGGCAGAGCCCTGAATTTTGCCGTTTTATTCTCCCTCTGGGCAAACATATGCTGAACCATCACATCTGGGGTGTTTCCCCTTCCTACTCACCAAGGACAGTCAGTGAGGAGGAGCAAAGTATGTTTGGTGGAACCTCCATAGGACCAAAGTTCCGGAGACTTGAAAAGCATAATAGGGAAGTTGACACCTCCCTGAGGGAAGATGGGGTAATCATAATATTATCTCTCCCTGCTGAAAGCACACAGTTCTGATCATCCTTGATAATGAGTATAGGGAAAAAATGCATTTTGCAGATCAACAAGGGTGCATTAAAGCAAAACACGTGTTCATTTTCTGTAACAGAGATACCATATCTGTTACAGCAGCTGCAATGGGAGTGACTCTATAATCATATTTATAAAAAATCCTCACTGATTATCAAGATGCAGTTGATTTTTATGACAATCAAACAGGAAAATTAAAGGTAATAGTTAGTGAGAGGAATAGTATGTGTCTTCCAATCTTTGATGTCAGCATTAACTACCACTATTCTCTGAGGAGTATGATAGTCTTTTTTTGTTACTTACAGTGACAAAGAAATTTGGTTCCATGGGTTTTCCTACTTTCCTACTTCACTGGCCTTCATAGTATAGGTCAGATAGCCAGTGTAGGTGGAATTTCTGCCAATTTTTGATTATGTATCTTGCAACATGGTCCCAACAAAAGATGGATTTGGATCAAATCTGCATTGATTATCTGAGTTCCATAATTCTCTTTTTCCGTTTACTGACACTTGAGTCAAGGTGGTGTGTTAGTTTCTTAGGAATCACATCAAGTCAGAGTCAAAATAAAGTCTTTAAATCCTTAGTATGTCTTTCGCTTCAGAGTCTGTTCACAATATACACACCGTGGAAAGATTGAAGGCAAAGGGAGAAAGGGGCAGCAGAGGATGAGATGGTTAGATAGCATCACAACTCAATGGACATGAATCTGAGGAGACTCTGGGAGACGATGGAGGACAGAAGAGGCTGGCGTGCTGCAGTCCATGGGGTGGCAAAGAGTCAGGCATGACTTAGCGTCTGAACAACGAACAACTGTTCATTATATTACGTTGCCTCTGGTCCCTTTGGAGAAAGATTTAAGTATATTCTCAAGGGAGGTCCCTCTCCAAGGGACCCAGCCTGTTTTCTAATCAAGGGGCTTCTAATCTGTGATGGAGTGACTAATGGTGTAGTCTGGGATTTTCCAAGGATATGTGACAGTCAGTGCTAAGGTACCTGGGATGGTCAGTCATCCTGTGTGTGAACTGACCTTGTTTTGGGAACTGAGAGATTGTAATAGCTCATGATTACACATTTTTTGTGAGGATGCAATATGAATTTCTATTCACCAAACTTAGATCTTAGCCTTTTGTATAGGTCTAACAGATAGGCTGCACATCTGTTTTACTCTCAGGGACTTGGAGTTCAGTTAACCATCACCACAAAATTATGTGTGGGCAATGGCACCCCACTCCAGTACTCTTGCCTGGAAAATCCCATGGACAGAGGAGCCTGGTAGGCTGCAGTCCATGGGGTTGCTAAGAGTCAGACACGACTGAGCAACTTCACTTTCACTTTCATGCATTGGAGAAGGAAATGGCAACCCACTCCAGTGTTCTTGCCTGGAGAATCCCAGGGATGGGGAAGCCTGGTGGGCTGCTGTCTATGGGGTTGCACAGAGTATGACATGACTGAAGCAACGCAGCAGCAGCAGCAAAATATTTTAATTACCACTTCTGTGCTGCCTGAGATGGTCATTGAACTCACGTGTCTCCAAAACAAACCTTAGGGCCCCACTATCCAAGATGCCATTATTACCACTGAAATCAAGAACTTCAATTTTACAACCCCAATCCAGATTTATCCCTCGCCCAGGTTAAAAAACCACAGAGTTTTTTTAAAGAATTCTCCTATATTGAGTGGATATATATGGAATCTAGAAAAATAGTACAGATGATCTATATACAAAGCAGAAATAGAGACACAGAAGTAGATAATAATTGTATGGATACAAAGTGGGATAGAAGAGGATGGGAGGAATTGGGAGGTGGGTATTAATACATATATACCATTGATACTATATATAAAATAGATAACTAATGAGAACTTGCTGTAAAGAACCGAGAGCTCTACTTAATGAATGGCAGTGACCTGAATGGGAAGAAAGTCCAAAAAATAGGGGATATATATATATATGGCCAATTCACTTTGTTGTATAGTAGAAATGAACACAATACTGTAAAGCAACTATGCTCTGATAAAAATTAATTTAAAAAAAAGACACCAGTATTCTCCTCACAAGTGCATTTACCAACTCCCTTGAAAAGGAATGTCTTCTAGGCACTCTGAGGATGCATTGCTGAGGGAGAGAGAGGCAATCACTTTTCTCAAATCCACACAAGCATTACTGTATCCTATGACTTGAATGCCCTCCTCGATATCATGCCAGAAAAGGTCTAGCATTTCTGACCTCATTAATATAAGCTATGGAGAGCAGACTTCAGGAGCCAGCTGAACAAACAAAGCCGACTCCAACTTCTCTAACCAGCACTTTAATTCAGAATGAAATTTAGTGCAACATTATAGTAAATTTGGCTTCAAGTATAATTAAACTTTGTCCCTTTGAGGACACTATTTAAGTCCATTATTATGATTTTCTCCAGGTATATACAGATACAAATTAGCAATATCAAGATTCCTCTTCTGTGTGCAATATTCTCCTGAAGGAAACCTATTCTTTTCCTGGAATATTTTGGAAATAGCTACTGCTATTGGCCTGGAGACAGTTAGGGGTTGCAGGAAAGGCTTAAAAAGCCCAGGCATGCACAAACTGTCAGGTGACATAATTTAGTACTATCAATTTAACTGATGGCCACATTTTTGTCAGTGAAATTGGAGCTGGTTCTGTTGGTAAGAAGGATGAGAGAAATTTAGTGATTCAAGATTCTCAGCAGTGTCAGTGCACACAAATGTCCCCTTCCCAAGTCTCAGAGTGCCCCTACTTCTTCACAATTGCCTTAGGCACAAGCAATAATGTCCTGGCTTTAACTAAGGGACTGGAGGTGCTGTGTAATCAGTTCGTGTTTTATTTATGCTCTTGCACACTTACATTTTATTCTAATTCTCAGCCGTATCTTCCCGGAAGCTATGGGAGTTGATGCAATTTTAAGGTTATCCTAGAAGTGTTTTAATATCCCAAGGCTACTTTTAACCAAGAGTTTGTAGATACGAGTGTATGATTTTTGGGTTTTGGTCAACTCTTCTTCACCTTTAGAAGTGGGCAGCGTACTCTTCTGTATTGTTGATACACTTGTTACTATCTGAGTGGCATACAAGAAGAACTTGATTTTCTGATGCCTTGATATTGAAAAGCCCTTCATCTCCAGCATCTACAGATGATGAGTTAAGTAAAAATGATGTCACCGCATGCCACAAATTACTGTTATCTCATTTGCCATCTGCAAGAGCATCATGACTGTGCTCATATTCAAACAGGTGATAAGCTCAGTCTGAAAGCCCCATTGTGAGAAGTGTGTTTCTGGGATCACTGCTGATAAAATACTATAATAATCAGTGTCAAACCAGGAAACACATACCTCTCTAAATGTTTTAGATCAAATGAATTTAATGCATGAAATTAAACAAAAGCTACAGAAGAAGCTGAGAAGATGATTATTGGACAGCAACTCAGCATAGATTAGCTGTAACAGGTTGTCAGATCTCCAGGTGGCGTGGAGAAATAGACAAAGCAAGGCGGCAATGATGCCGGAGCCAAAGAGGCTTGTCAAGGGGCCAGCAGGCAGCAGCTGAAAGTATACAGACTGTTCTATTGGTGTTTGAGTCATAAGTATGTAGTCTTTGCTGGAAACAACCCCTAAGAAAAGAAGGAGAAAAATATCCTGCCTTGTTCCTTCTTTCTACCCTCTAATCTCTCTTCAGTACCCAACTTTAGTCAAGCCTTGCCAAAGTCAGCTGACAAAGAGTCAGGGATCGGCCTTCCGGTCATTCAGAACTCTAGATGAGAAAATGTGGGGAACATCTATACAGCAAAGCTTAGTGCTGGCTCAGTGGGACCTGCAGTAGTGGAAGGAAGGAAGGAATGGAAGGAAAGAGAAGGGGAAGAAGCCTGGAACTGTGGTAATGGTGGGGGAGAGGAGCTGATGAAGGCAATGGGAGAGTTTGATAATAGTATGAATATAGTGGTAGTGTAGAGAGTAGTATGGAAGCCTGACACTCTGATACTTTGGCCACCTGATGTGAAGAGCTGACTCATTGGAAAAGACCTTGATGCTGGGAAAGACTGAGGGCAGGAGGAGAAGGAGGCGACAGAGGATGGTTGGATGGTGTCATCGACTCAAGGAAGATAGTAAAGGACAGGGAAGACTGGCATATTGCAATTCATGGGGTCACAAAGAGTTGGACACAACTTAGCAACTAAACAAGAACAACAACAACAGATAGTGTATGAAGTGAAAAGCATCTTTGTCACATTTGTGACCTTCTTATCCCGGTTGTGGATAGCATCCCAGAGAAAGAATGACACCATGACATTTTCCTTCTCTAGATCTCTATTGAAAAAGTCACATCTCTTGGCTGCCGATGGTCATGTCTCTGCTTAATATGGCAGACAGGACATACCTAAGAGAAGATGTAGGGCACTTCATTGCTTTATGTGAACCTCTAATGTTAAAGAGAGTGCACTGAGATTGCATCTAATGCAATGAGAGTAAAGATGAAGACTTGGGAAGAGTCAAATTATACTCAAGCCACTCAACACTTCCTACCAGCTCAGCACTTGTTGGTGTAGGAGCTCCAGAACAGAGTCCCATGTGCAAGATATTTTTCTCTTCCAGGAGGCACTGGTGTGCCTTCTGCCAAAAACAGCTCTCAGTGGTTACCCTGGCCCCCAAAGAAAGAGAGAGATCATTCATGCATGCTACGTGTAATATCAGCAATATTTGGGAAAGAAGAAGTTGGTATCTTTTCTCATGCCACAATTTTGCAAGAGTTTAGAGGCTTGTTTTTGAACCTAAATTTAGGTTCTTATTTTTAATGTGCATAATTCCTTTGTGACAGATCCTAAATTGTTTATATATAGTTTATGCCTTATATTCAAAATAACATATGGGTTGTCATCTGTTAGTTCTGGAAAGTTTGACATTAATGAGTGCAAAATAGCAAGACAAAGTTATATCTATTAAGATCAAAACCATGAAAAAACTCAACGTGTGCATGTAAAAACATATATATATTGGGTAGAAATACATCAAACAAATAACTTCAAAATCATTGGAGAGTTAGAATAAAAGTGATCATTTTCTCTTCTGATGGTTTTCCTCTTATTCCATGATAAGTATGTGATATTATAGTGTTATGTATAGATTTTACTCTTAATAAAAGTAAATTTTGAGTCATCAACTTTCAATATTTACTGTATTTTCCAGATAACGTGTTGCTTCACTGTCACAGCTTGATAAATTTGTAAAATTTTATATAACAGCTCCTTAAACTATTATTGACTAAAATATGATATCAAGACCTATTATTGTAAAACTATCATTCACTTCTGCAGTCTAAAACTTGATGTTGTTTGTAAATGAACTACAGGAAAACATCATTAGAAAATAATCATATCTGGATAACTCCAAGTGCTGCTTCTGCTTCTATTTTTAAAGTTGTTGATCTGATAAGATTAACTGAAGTTGCCATAGGAACTTATACAAAAATTATAATAGATTTATGAACTATACATTTTTGAATAAAATTGTACTATCTTCGGTGTATTGGTATAATGCCCTGCAACCTTTTTTTGGTTTGGTTTGTAAGTTAAGAATCTCAATTAAGGTGCTAACATCTAAAAAATTTCCCTATTTTTCTTATTTATCAGGTTGCCATTCTTCTGTTCCAGTCAATGAAAAAATCACTAAAATGAATCCTATAATTGGTATTCCGAAGGTCACAAAGATGGAATGGTAAATAGGAAGGTAAGACTGAGAAATGCCCAACTGTCATCTCCTGCTTTCCTCTCAAATCCTCCAGAGGAATAGGCAGCCTGGAGGATTTCCATTAATTTAAAAACTGCTTGTTTGAATCTAACTCACTGCAAGCTGATGGAATTTTTTACTTTCTAATGACACGTGTTGGGCTCTGTGAAATTCTGGAAAAGCATGGATGTCTTTTTTCACCAGAGCCACAAGCTTCAAGAGAGAAGTTAAAGACTGTGTCAAAATAAATAATTCTTTTATACTCACAGGTGATTTCTTCTAGTCAAGTTTAGTCATACTAACAGATCGATGTACAAAAATGTCCACTTTTATAACTTAAGCTTTTATCCATCAGGGAACCTAGGGTATTGATTTCTGATAATTCAAATCTGGCTTTTTTTTTTCTGAAAATAAAGTGTACTTAGCAATGCAAATTCATAATAAGACAGGACCACGTCCGTGATTCTCATATAGTGATCGCAGATGTAAATAAAAGCATGGATGCCTGAATAATCATGCTGTACTGACCTTTTGTCCTAATACCAACAGACAGTACATTATTTTCCATTTCAGACTCACTCAGCTCACTGGCCAACAGTTCAAAGATTTAGTCTCATGAGGTCGAAACACTAGTGTTCAGGGTTGCTCCTTTATGACCCTGAGTAAATCAATTAACCTCTCTGCCCGTTTTACTCATGTGTAACAGAAGTTGAAGCAAAAGTTCTGGTTCTACCCATAATATCTTGGTCAGGAATCCCACGTCCACAGAGAGGTAAAAAATCATCATTTATGGAGCACTTGTTTTGTGTATTACTGATTTTTTTTTTCTTCCAGGTGTTTAAAAGATAATGCAGCAAATGAAAACCTCCCAAGAACAATTCATGCTCACAGTCAACATGGCAATAGCAGAGGAGAAAATGAGAGCATTTGCTACATAAAAGCCACCATTGCTTTTGTCAATTCCTTCAAATTCCATATAGAATTGCACTGATCAAGGGGATGGTTGAGAAATGTTAGAAATCCTATTCTGAAGGGAAACCAAGTCCCATTCCCCCAGGACCTGTCACTTCACATTTGAGTTTGATGAAATGTTTTGACGGAATGCATGCTGTGATCATTTCAAGTTTTATTGAACGGTCATGCTAAGGTAGGCTGGAACTGCTGAGGACATGGGGCTTGTCCACATTAGCTTCAAAGTGTCACAGACAAGCCTGCTTGAGACTGAAGTTTAAAGGCATCTTTCTTTGAAGATGCCACTGTTCATTTTCTTATATCCATATACATAATGCATTTGTTTTCCTTTGTTAGCTTTCAGAATGTGTCATTATTCCCCACTCTCTGCTTTGGGCCTGCCATAGCTTCTGGAGTGACAGCTCTTGGCAGCTTATATTAGCATCATTAGGGGTCCGATAATGTGCTTTCTCAATGGGGCACTGTCAAGGTTTTATCTTAACTTTGTAGTTTCAACTTCTGTGATTTGTGTAGCTGCCATGGGCAGAGAAGTTGCAGTTTGAAAGACAGGAACAAAGAAAACTCTCGGTGTTGAAACAAGGTAATATCAGATTTACTCTCAAACATGTCACAGTCTGAATTACAGAACACCTGGTGATTTCTCAATATAAAGTTTTTAAACAAAATTATCAATTTGTAATGTTATTTCTGAGATTTTGATATAATATGAATTTTATGTTCTCTTTACTGAAGGATGAAAAAGTATCATAGGATAAAAAAAATTATAAAATGAGTGCAAAAATGGGGTGCTATTTATAAAACTAACAGAATTAGATTAAGTGAGAAGGCTCTATTTTCTAAAATATCTTTGTGGTTGAAATACTGATACTAATTATTAGGTCTTCGGCTAAAAGAATATTTAAAGACAATTGCAATTCTCAAATTTAATAGTTTTGATAGTATATTTCTCCTCAATAACCTTTTGTTTAATTTGCAAAATTTGTATGCATGATAATTAAGTAATAATTAGCATATTGGAGTGGGTAAATTATTGGTCTAACTGACTAGGCTTTTAGTGGTAAATTTAATTTTTTCCTAATCACTGCAAAACCATTTATATATATATATATATATATATATATATATATATATATATGGAGAAAGCAATGGCACCCACTCCAGTACTCTTGCCTGGAAAATCCCATGGACGGAGGAGCCTGGTAGGCTGCAGTCCATGGGGTTGCTAAGAGTTGGGCACGACTGAGCGACTTCACTTTCACTTTTCACTTTCATGCATTGGAGAAGGAAATGGCAACCCACTCCAGTGTTCTTGCCTGGAGAATCCCAGGGACAGAGGAGCCTACTGGGCTGCTGTCTAAGGGGTCGCACAGAGTTGGACACAACTGAAGCGACTTAGCAGCATATATATATATATATATATACACAAACACACACACACATACATGTGTATATGTTGTTGTTGTTTAGTCACTAAGTCGTATCTGAAAATTTTACAACTCCATGGACTATAGCCCACCAGGCTCCTCTGCCCATGAACTTACCAAGCAAGAATACAGGCGTGGGTTGCCATGTCCTACTTCACGAGATCTTCCTGACCCAAGGATAGAATCCACGTCTCCTGCATTGTCAGGCAGCTTCTTTACCACTGAGCCAGCAAGGAAGCCCTATATTTATATTGTACTAAGAGACAATTGATATTTTTCATTTTGTTGTCTTGAAAGTTGAACTCAGTGGAATGAGCTGATAGAAACAAAACATAGAAAAGACTTCAAAGTAGATCTCCTGATGAGAATCTTGATTAAAATCTTGGGAAATTTCACTAGGAAACAAAAGAAAAGATGATTGTATGCTATTTATAATGCCAGAAAGCCAATAATTATTTATTTCTCCACTTTCAACTAGAGATAGAAAATAGGAAGAAATTTAATTTTACAACTCCAAAGTTTCCATTTATATAGCATAAGTACATTTGAAAAACAGGTATAAATTCTTCATGCTTCTTTTTTTCTTTTTTTTTCAATTACAAGCTATTTATTTTTTTTATGTTTTTTCTTTGTTTTATTATTATTATTATTATTTTTACTTTACAATATTGTATTGGTTTTGCCATACATCAACATGAATCCGCCACAGATGTACACGTGTTCCCCATCCTGAACCCCCTCCCACCTCCCTCCCCATACCATCCCTCTGGGTCATCCCAGTGTACCAGCCCCAAGCTTCCTGTATCCTGCATCAAACCTGCACTGGCAATTCATTTCTTATATGATATTTTTATTTTTAACATTATGATTAAGAATCAGCACATATGTATGATTTTAAACAATACACTTTAAAAAATATTTATTCAAACAAAGAGAAACTGAGCTAATCATAAGCATATTAACAATAATTTTAAAAGTTAAAGAAAGGTATTTTGAATTTTATTGCAATTAATTTCTTCATATCAATAACATTTATATTTATTTAATGCACTGTATGTCATATATGTGGCTCAGCAGTAAACTCTACTGCCAATGCAGATGTGGGTTCAATCCCTAGGTAGGGAAGATCCCCTGGAGAAGGAAATGCAATGCATTCAAGTATTCTTGCCTGGGATATCCCACGGCCAGGGGAGCCTTGTGGGCTATGGTCCATGGGGTCACAAAGACTAGGACAAAAACCACTTGTAAAAGAATGAAGCTAGAACACTTTCTAACACCATACACAAAAATAAACTCAAAATGGATTAAAGATCTAAATGTAAAACCAGAAACTATAAAACTCCTAGAGGAAAACATAGGCAAAACACTCTCCGACATACATCACAGCAGTATCATCTATGACCCACCTCCCAAAATAATGAAAATAAAAGCAAAAATAAACAAATGGGATCTAATTAAACTTAAAATCTTTTGCACAATGAAGGAAACTATCAGCAAGGTGAAAAGACAGCCTTCAGAATTGGAGAAAATAATAGCAAACAAAGCAACTGACAAAGAATTAATATCAAAAATATACAAGCAGCTCATGCAGCTCAATTCCAGAAAAATAAATGACCCAATCAAAAAATGGGCCAGAGAACTAAACAGACATTTCTCCAAAGAAGACATACAGATGGCTAACAAACACGTGAAAAGATATTCAACATCACTCATTATCAGAGAAATGCAAATCAAAACCACTATGAGGTACTATCTCACACCAATCAGAATGGCTGCGATCCAAAAGCCTCCAAGCAATAAATGCTGGAGAGGGTGTGGAAAAAAGGGAACCCTCTTACACTGTTGGTGGGAATGCAAACTAGTACAGCCACTATGGAGAACAGTGTGGAGATTCCTTAAAAAACTGGAAATAGAACTGCCATACAACCCAGCAATCCCACTGCTGGGCATACACACCGAGGAAACCAGAACTGAAAGAGACACGTGTACCCCAGTGTTCATCGCAGCACTGTTTATAATAGCCAGGACATGGAAGCAACCTAGATGTCCATCAGAAGATGAATGGATAAGAAAGCTGTGGTACATAAACACAATGGAGTATTACTCAGCCATTAAAAAGAATACATTTGAATCAGTTCTAATGAGGTGGATGAAACTGGAGCCTATTATACAGAGTGAAGTAAGTCAGAAAGAAAGAAAAACATCAATACAGTATATTAAGGCATATATATGGAATTTAGAAAGATGGTAATGATGACCTTATATGTGAGACAGCAAAAGAGACACAGATGTACAGAACACACTTTTGGACTCTGTGGGCGAAGGCGAGGGTGGGACGATTTGAGAGAATAGCATTGAAACATGTATATTATCATATGTGAAATAGATCGCCAGTTCAGTTCAATGCATGAGACAGGACGCTCAGGGCCGGTGCACTGGGATGACCCTGAGTGATGGGATGGGGAGGAAGGTGGGAGGAGGGTTCAGGATGGAGAACACATGTACACCCATGGCTGATTCATGTCAATGTATGGCAAACACCACCACAATATTGTAAAGTAATTAGCCTCCAATTAAAATATATTAATTAATTTTTAAAAAAAGAATCTGATCCAACTTTGTACCTAAACAACAACAAATATCTTTCCCAAAGATTATTTTCAAATAACAAATTATTGTATTTCCAAACTTATACATTTTCTCTATCAATACAACAGAATAATAACATCTTTAAGAAATTTTATGTTTCACTTTTATATCATGTGATTTTAAATTTTAAATAATACATATTGATGTATTATTGTATTGAATATATGAGAAGTATGATGAAATTCAATTACAATTTAAGATCTAAACAAAGTTTTCTATCTGTAAAATTATATAGTTTCTACAAAACAGCTTTTACACATTATTAATATTTTATTATCAGACATCTTATAAATAATAATATCTTAGTAAATAGCACTTTAAAATTTATCAGATGATATAGAATCTGCTGGTAATGTAGGAGACCTGGGTTTGATCCCTGGGTCAGGAAGATCCCCTGGAGAAAGGAATGGCTACCCACTCACTCCACTTTCCTTGTCTGGAAAATTTCATAGACAGAGGAGCCTGGTGGGATGCAGTCCATGGGGTCACAAAGATTTGGACATGACTGAGTGACTAACACTAACTAAATAACACTTAAAATTTTTAAGATTTATAGGATATTGTGGTTCTTTTTCCCACTATCTCTGATGATTAATATTTGTAAACAAAAATAATAAAATTTCTAAATCAACCCTTCCCATCCCCAAGAAAAGAATCCAAGATTAAATAATTTGCATTTGAATTTCACTTCATCACACAGGATTTACAAGATAAAAGCAAGTCTTAAAGAAAAGAGTTGTTTAGAAAAGTTATTTCCAGATTATTTAAATCATAGCTTTATTGTATTAATTGAAGATCATATTTCAATAACATAATATAATATAAAAACAATAATAATATAAATCTTCTATCTTGAATCATGATTGTTCTATATATAGTCAACTTTTACCCTATTAAATTGGTTATCTAAGAAATGCTTATAAGTTGATAGATTTACATTATGAGGCAATTGTAATAATCTCTTATTTTTTCCTCCCGCAACTCTATCCAACAAAAGCAAATCAGAATAAACATCTGTGACAAAACTATTAATATATGAAATGTATCTAATTATTTTATTTCAATGAAGAAAAAAATTTGAGCTATTAAAGTCAATGTTTTTTCTCTAAAATCTTATTTCTGAGGGATATTTTACCATTTTCTTCTTTAAAGCAATGAGATTAAATTTATCACAAAGTACTAATTATTTCCAAAATGTTCTTAAACGGTTTTATGGCTTTATATTTATTAAAAAGAAAAGTTGGAAACCATTACTTTAAATCAATAGAATAACAACTATATTGTAAACTTATTATTAAGAAGCTCATTATTTTTTAAAGCAAGCTAATATTTTTTCCACTCATATAATTATAGCTATGGACCTTAACCTAAGAGACCCAATGTACCATTGACAACAGTTTTATAATATACCAACAGTGAAAAAAAATCCATAGGAAACTAACAATAAAGTTACACCATAATATTAAAAGAAATAACTATCAAGATTTAGCTGTAAGAGAGGGAGAAAAAAAATTACAATAAAATAATATCTTTTACCAAGTAAATTCTCACACTTGACAAGACTATAAAACCAAAAAATGCCAAAGGCTTTTTTGTAGCATCACGATGTAGAAATAACTACAGAAGGATAAACACAGGTTTGTCCTAACTAGGATGCAAATGTTGGCAGTGACATCAGCTACAACGGTGAGGTAGCTTCTGCAAATACTGAACAATGCCATACTGTATTTCTGGAGTAGCCAATGAGTGGTAAAGCACTATCAAACAGCATAGAACTTGGTGTTTATCTGTAGGACAGAGTTAAGATCTAGGCTCAGCAAAACAGAGTAAGTTTGTCATGTCCATGAATGGTTGAGGCTGATTGAAATCCATATGAGACCCTGAGAAATATTTTGTTATGCGTAACCATCCTAATTTCCATGCATCAGAGAGGAGCCTGGCCCCCAGTTACAACTAAGATATCCCTACAAGTTGCAGGAAAAAAGCAAACAGGAAAGCACTAAGTTTTTGGATTAACTCCCAATTAAGAATTTTAATTTATATTGCATAAGTTGATGGACAGACATCTTAGTCTGAGAAAATGTCAGGGCAATCAAATGCAATCAAGAGTTTAAAATTGTTCACAACTGCTGAAAAATAATCAGTGTTTGAATTATTTCCAGTTGACCCAGCTTTTATTATTTTTCTTCTTAACAATCTCTCTCTCTCTCTCCAGACATAATTACAAACCCAAAGATACATGAGATTATGGTTGCATATTATAGTACATTAAGTATTATAATATATAATACATTTAATATATATATGTGTCCAAAAGCTATAAAATTCCAAGCAAACATTTATATTTTTATTTCAAGACTAATATTACCCATTCTGTCTTATTTTTTTTAAATTTTATTTTATTTTTAAACTTTACAATATTGTATTAGTTTTGCCAAATTCTGTCTTAGATACATTCTAATTATTCAATTCTTATGTATTTTAAGTAAACTGAAAGAAAGCTATTAGCAAATCTCACGTTCTTTCTAATTTTTCAACTACTCCGAAAATTTCAGGTTGCAGATTCAGATTTAACTGTGAAGACTGGTGTTGGAAATGTACAAATGGCAATTCTAAATGTGTGTTTGATTTTTCTTAGATCTCTAAGCATACCCTTAATACAGACTTAATTTATCATTTCCTGATTCATAAGCAATGTGTAATGAGACTAAAAATCAAAAAGGCCATTGTTGTTTTTATACCTGTACTACCTTACTTCTGCTGTTAAATCGTTAGTCTACATAGATGTTAGCATCTTCTATTTCAAGAATCAAAATTTTGACTATTTAAATGACTATATTGCCTATGTTATTTGGGTAGCTAATCATTTAAGGGTTCTGAAAACTGATGTTTTTAAAGCAATATATTTATTTCTAGGGCATTATTTCTATTGTTTAATTTTCAAAAATGTTTAATTTTGTATTAAAAATATCCAACCCAATAAATAAGAACAGGTAAAATTAATTAAAAGTCAGCTGACAACAAATTGTGCCTGGCAAAATTTTTGATTGCTTTAGCAAAATGATATTGAATAACTTACCGTCTGAACTTTCTCTATGTTCTCCTATGTTTGATGTTTTCAAAATAAATGAATAGACAGGAATTCATTTTAACTGAAATAACCTTTAAAATAATATCTTTTTCAAAAATATGTTGACAGAAATTAATTTTAAATGTCATTTTTATAATGCTATGTCTAATCATGGGTAAAAACCATTAAAAGCAGAAGTTTTCTTCAGTTCATTAACAGTCCTTCTCATGAAGGAAATGCATGTAAATAAGCTAATAGTCACTAAAGAAACAGGGGTAATGCTAAAAATGTAGAAGGTGAAATTGCTCTTTGTATCTGTTTGTGTACACTTGCATGTGTGTGTGTGTCTCTGTGTCATAAATAATAACTCCTTTGTCATGTCTCTTACAGAACATTTTTGGCAAAGGAAATACCTGCTAATTAGCACACAATTTACCTTGTATATATGTGTGTGTGTATATATATATATATTTTTTTTTTTTTTTGATGGGACAAAAACACCACTTGGGTATCATCGCATAAAAGTTATATCACTGGATGTCTAGTTCAGTGGCTGGATGTTACATACTCTTATTTCACGAATCAGATGGTGACTGCAGCCATGAAATTAAAAGACGCTTACTCCTTGGAAGGAAACTTATGACCAACCTAGATGGCATATTCAAAAGCAGAGACATCACTTTGCCAACAAAGGTTCATCTAGTCAAGGCTATGGTTTTTCTTGTGGTCATGTATGGATGTGAGAGTTGGACTGTGAAGAAGGCTGAGTGCCGAAGAATTAATGCTTTTGAACTATGGTGTTGGAGAAGACTCTTGAGAGTCCCTTGGACTGCAAGGAGATCCAACCAGTCTATTCTGAAGGAGATCAGCCCTGGAATTTCTTTGGAAGGAATGATGCTGAAGCTGAAACTCCAGTACTTTGGCCACCTCATGAGAAGAGTTGACTCATTAGAAAAGACTCTGATGCTAGGAAGGATTGGGGGCAAGAGGAGAAGGGGACAACAGAGGATGAGATGGCTGGATGGCATCACTGACTCGATGGACATGAGTCTGGGTGAACTCCGGGAGTTGATGATGGACAGGGAGGCCTGGCATGCTGCAATTCATGGGGTTGCAAGGAGTCAGACACGACTGAGCGACTGATCTGATCTGATCTGATCTGATACCAACTCTAGAAGGAGACCCTTGGTGCGAATGGAACTCTGGTTCTTAAACCAGCATGCTGATTCCTCCATTTATTTGTATAGATAATTCTTCGCACTTTTTCTGGGATCCTCTTTTGTTCCAGAACTGCCCATGTGACTTCTGAATGCATTGTAAACTTTTTCCATTTTGATAGATTACAAAAGATACCAAAGTATGGACTTGATTAGGCTAAATTAAGAAAAGTTAAGTAGAAAGTGTTTGAACATATTTGTAACAAGAATAGAGCTGTTATGCAAAACATACTTGATTCTGAGCCAAGAAAATTATAGTATCTAATGTGTCCTGACTTGTTGTGATTAGGAGCTTCAATCAAAAATTGATATCTTGGCATCAAATATAAGAATAGTGTCCTCAACATGTCTCCAAATAGATTGAAAATGACTTCATAAGATCAAGTGGTCAGAAACAAATGGAATGAAGCTTGATATGAAGGAAAAAGAGTTCAGTGACAAGCTGGAAAGCTGTGGCTTATAGAAATATGTCAGGAAAAGATGGAGAGGTTAAAACCTGCCTTTATTAAAAACTGTAAAAAAAAATTGGATAATATACTAACAGTTCTTCAAAAATAATACCCTGTTGGTTATGATAAGGCTTAGGCTACCACCAGATTGGCTGGTGGTAGTTTTTCTTTGTCAATTAAGTTGAAACAGCAAAATAATCAAATATCTAAAACAATAAAAAAAAAAACCTCTCACTTATTTGAGGGAAATATGGATTAATGAAAAATATTAAAGACTACTGGATTCTCATGCTTTCAAAGACTTGCAAAATGTTACAGTAAAAAATTGCCAACTGTATAGTAATTTTGGATAAAGCTTTTCCTTATAAAATATGTAAAAGGTAACAAAGTAGGAAATCACAGCCCCACAGAAAAAGAAACTAATTGAGCTAAAAATAAGGATCTGGAAAGAAGAGACAATGATAATTTAAAACAAAAATAGTTCAATTGAAGTAAACTTATCTAGGAATAACTTTCATGGGCTCAGCAGATTCTACTTTATGAAAATGAATTTATATTAGAAAGGTGAACTAAACCTTTGTACTCCTCCCAGAATCTGACTTATGATTCTGAATTTCTAGAATAATGGAACTGGGCTGTTGTTCCTCCCAAACCATGATTTCCCTACTGTAACTGCACAAAGAGAAGAAAGTGTCTGTTGTCTTGCAACCAGACATTTTTAAATAAGGTTTCTTGTCTGAGCCACTGAATGCAGCAAGCCATGGGGGTGACTGCTTCCTCAGTTGTGCCATCAACAGTACAGAGCTAATCCCAATCTACACTCACAGGGGAGATCATGTGAAAAGTGAAAGTTTTAGTCACTCAGTCGTGTGTCCGACTCTTTGCAACTCCGAGGACTGTAGCCTGAGAGGCTCCTTGGTCCATGGGATTCTCTAGGCAAGAATATCGGAGTGGTTGTCATTTCTTTCTCCAGGAGACCTTCCCGACCCAGGGATCGAACCTGGGTCTCCTGCATTGCAGTCAGATTTCTTTACCATCTGAGCCACCAAGGAAGCCCTCCCTATAATCAGTGGCTACCTTAGAGTTTGATTCTCTTGCAGTGCTAGTTGAGAAGGAATCTCCCATGTTAGGACCTCAATAGGAAAGCTGAGCACCAAAGAATTAATGCTTTTGAACTGTGGTGTTGGAGAAGACTCTTAAGAGTCACTTGGACTGCAAGGAGATCCAACCAGTCCATCCTAAAGGAGATCAGTCCTGGGTGTTCATTGGATGGACTGATGCTGAAGCTGAAACTCCAATACTTTGGCCACCTGCTGCAAAGAACTGACTCATTTGAAAAGACCCTGAGGCTGGGAAAGATTGAACGCAGGAGGAGAAGGGAATGACAGAGGATGAGACGGCTGGATGGCATCACCGACGCAATGGACATGAGTTTGAGTCAAGTCCAGGAATTGGACAGGGAGACCTGACATGCTGCAGTCCTTGGGGTCACAAAGAGTCAGACTCAAACGAGCGACTGAACTGGCTGACCAGAACCACCTAGCAGTTGCTTTTTGATGCAGTCAGTAAGGCATAACTTCTTCCTAGGTTTCATATCATCCCAAATCATGTTTCCAAATAAATCAAGAGAATGGAAACAGATGGCATCTCAGGAAATAGATGGCAAAAAAACAGAAAGGAGATTGAGGTCTTTGATGAAGAGAACCCTCCTTCCTACCAGGTACCATGTGGAACTGACATAGAAAGGACTCCAGTGTCAACAAATGATGAGAACTGACATTTTTCAAGTAATCAGTCAGAATCCATGAAATTAGAACAAGATGCTAGGAAAAGGAGACTACTTTACTAAAACAACCACAACTTGTGATTGCCCATTTGAATATGCCTTTGATACTGAAAGCTATTTGCAAGAGTCCAGTACTCTTGCCTGGAAAATCCCATGGAAGGAGGAGCCTGGTGGGCTGCAGTCCATGGGGTCGCTAGAAGTCGGACACGACTGAGCGACTTCACTTTCACTTTTCACTTTCGTGCATTGGAGAAGGAAATGGCAACCCACTCCAGTGTTCATGCCTGGAGAATCCCAGGGACAGGGGAGCCTGGTGGGCTGCCGTCTCTGGGGTCGCACAGAGTTGGACACGACTGATGCGACTTAGCAGCAGCAGCAGCAGCTGATATTTGCATATGTGTGAGGTCTGGCTACCACAGAAATAATCTATTAGACAAATAATGTATGTGTATGTCTTGCTACATTTAAATCAAATAAAAGCAAAACACAGATTTCATAATTTTAAGTACAAGGCCAATCACAAATCCAAAAGAATAGGTAAGCAAATACAAGCACTATTTTTAAGGTTGATATAATGAGAAAAACACTGCTAAGTATAATTCAATAAAAATGGAAATAAAGAAACTTCACATTTAAACAATTTGGAAAGTGATATGTTCAGATTAAAACGGAGAAAAGTTGAGAAGCTGTTATGTTGTTGAAGTTTTACTAATAAATTTTAAGCCTAAAAAAGAAATAATTTCCATGAATATCTAAATGACTAAAGTTCACTTAGTATAAATCAGAAAATAACAATATTCTGATATATTATGCTCTTTTGTGTATCAGTCTTTCATAATTTAATGCTAGAATGCCTTTTAAATCTTAAAGAAATAGATAATCCCCCTGCTTTTTAGTCTGATCTGAAGCACATAAAATGATAAACATTTCAGATTTATTTATATATTCCAGCATCTGCCTGATATTCCAACATGTAAAATATATATAGAGAAAAATGCATGAACAAATCTTAATGCTAAGTATTGGCATATAGGAAAATGGGTGCTTTAATAAAAGACTACTGAAAATAAGTTAGGATGAGATTTTGGGTAGGCAAATTGAAGATTTCAAAGGAAATATAGCACAGAAGTGATCATGGATACATTAAAGAGTCAGCAATAAAGATATTCACCAAACATTATCTCTAAGAACAAAACAAATTAAGCAATAAAATATGGAATAATTTCATAATTGTTAACTGAAATGTAAATATCTAAATAAGCAAAAGCATACATGTAATACATTTGAAGTTGAAGAAATCATTTGATGATATGAAAATATGAAGAAAAATTTCAACATATTTTAGTTAAAAATGAATTTACAGTTATACATATTAGAGTTAAAGTGAAAGTTGCTCAGTCGTGTCTGACTCTTTGTGACCCCATGGATTATATAGTTCATGGAATTCTCCAGGCCAGAATAGTGGAGTGGGTAGCTTTTCCCTTCTCCAGGGGATCTTCCCAACCCAGGGATTGAACCCAGGTCTCCCACATTGCAGGCGGATTCTTTACCAGCTGAGCTACAATTTTTATAAAAAATATACATGCATTGACAAGTAGAAACTAGACATCAAAATGTAAACAATTATCTTAACTGAAAGTTTAAGTATAGGTGACTCTTCTTACTTCTCTTTGTCCTTTTTAAATAAAAATTCTGAAAAAAATTTAATAAACATGCATTGTATTATAATGAAAATATTAACCAAAATAAAAATAAAAATGTCTCAGTCCTTAAATATAGCTTTCTAAGGTTCTTGAGACTATTTCATGATAAAAACAATTCTTGGCAATTATTTTCTTTTAGGCATTTGACTTTAATTCACCTAGATTTTTTTTTTTTTTTACAATTTGATTCTGCTCAATATTTTCAAGCAAAGATATTTTCCTACCCTATTATTAGAGATAAATTCATTGACCAAAAATATTTATTAGCAAACATTTACAAACATGTTAGTAATCAGATAGGCATGGGGTGCTTTTTGAAAATTCAGACATCTAAACCCCTCTTCTGAAAATTGAGATTCATTTCTTATGGTATGTGACCTGGTCATCTGCATTTATAATCAGAGCTTCAGTAGACCCTAATGACTGGGTATATAGAAACAACAATTGTCTTGAGAAAATAAATCTATAGGCAGATTTCATGTGTGTGTATACTCAGTTGTGTCCGAATTTTGCAACCCTTGACTGTAGCCTGCCAAGTTTCTCTGTCCATGGAATTTTTCAGGCAAGAATACTGGAATGGGATGCCATTTCCTCCTCCAGTGGGTCTTTCAGACTCAGGGATCAAACCTGCATCTCTTGCATCTCCTGCATTAGCAGGCAGATTCTTTACCACTGTGCCACCTGGGAAGCCCAGACTACTTTCATATGGCTTCAAATATATGAGATACTAATATAAAAAAGTCGCAGCCTCTCTAATTCATCAGTGAGAATTAAAAATAACAATAGGTATTTATCATTATGTCAGGGTGAGATATAATGACACATGTCTTGACAGCTGCTGCTGCTGCTAAGTCATTTCCATCGTGTCTGACTCTGTGAGACCCCATAGATGGCAGCCCACCAGGCTCCTCTGTCCCTGGGCTTCTCCATGCAAGAACACTGGAGTGGGTTGCCATTTCCTTCTCCAATGCATGAAAGTAAAATTGAAAGTGAAGTCACTCAGTCATGTCCGACTCTTAGCGACCCCATGGACTGCAGCCTACCAGGCTCCTCCGCCCATGGGATTTTCCACGAAAGAGTAATGGAGTGGGATACCAAGGTTTCCTAAATCTTGGGCTGAATTTCCTCCAGAATTCTTGAAAATAATGCTGTTTTCCATATGGCAGAATTAGATATTGCCTTCTTGGTGGTAAAGGGTGACCAAACTAAAACAAATTTCCGTTTCTATTTCAATTCTATGTGTTTTAGTATTTAGATATTCTGATTTACTATGCTAAAATTTTATATAAAAATTTAAAATAATGTATTGTGTAAATACATTGAAGTTTGGAGATAAATTTGTCAAGAAGTTACTATGCCAAAGCTCATTCAACTCCAATAAAACTGATGCTTGAACATCATCAAGGTTATGGGTACCAAGCCTCTGTGCTATGCTTAGTTGCTCAGTTGTGTCTGACTCTTTGTGACACATGGACAGTAGCCCACCAGGATCCTCTGTCCATGGGGTTCTCCAGGCAAGAATACTGGAATGGGTTGCCATGCCCTCCTCCTGGGGATTTTCCCAACCCAGGGATCAAACCCAGGTTTCCCATATTGCAGGCCAATTCTTTACCATCTGAGCTTCCAGGGAAGGCCACCAGCCCTCTTGGCTGTCAAAAACCCAGCTATAACTTAAGGGCCCTCTGTGTAAGCTGTTCCTCTGTATTCATGATTCCTTTGTATCCAAAGCTCCTGCATCTGTAAATTCAAGCAACTTAAGAAGCTGTAAAGGAGTATTTATTTTTTTAAAAGAAAAAAGAAATCCATGTGCAAATAGTTCCATGCAGTTCAAACTTCTGGTGTTCAAGGATCAACCATATTTCTTTTTGAAAATAAAAGCAAAAATAGCATTCAGTCTTCTTACTAACAAGTGATATTATTCTGGTAAACATTTTCTCGAGTAAACATTTCCTTGCAATGAACTGCTGCTGCTGCTGCTAAGTCGCTTCAGTCGTGTCCAATTATGTGTGACCCCATAGACGGAAGCCCACCAGGCTCCCCCGTCCCTGGGATTCTCCAGGCAAGAACACTGGAGTGGGTTGCCATTTCCTTCTCCAATGCGTGAAAGTGAAAACTGAAAGTGAGGTCGCTCAGTCGTGTCCACTCTTAGCGACCCCATGGACTGCAGCCTACCAGGCTCCTCTGTCCATGGGATTTTCCAGGCAAGAGTACTGGAGTGGGATGCCATTGCCTTCTCTGAACAACAACAGCAAACCTTGTCTATTACACAAGTAGTAAAGAAAAGGAAAGTATCTTTAATACACGCAGTATCCAATGATCTTACATTATATGGGGAGGAAAGTATGCCTTTTAACCTACCAGAGATGGGTAATATAATGTATCACTTAAGCTAAAACGTAGCTTTTCTGTAACATTTATATGTCTCAAAAATCATTTTTTCTGCTTCCTTTTGTTTTCTTTATTTATAGTTTGGGACATAGAAGGCAAATATCAGCAGGAAATCTCCAAGAGGATTTATCATGTGTAAATACATCTGAAAGAATTAACAATAATTACAGTCTTCAACCATTGTTATTTCCCACAGCAGTAATTCCTATGATTTCTCTTACCTATATAAAAGTTTCACGATTCTTGACTGTCATAAAAATTTATATTTAGATGGGTATCAGCTTAACATTATAGCAAATAATTGCTCTTTTTAATATGCAGTGCATGATAAGAAAATTTAATACAGAAAACATTCCCCTTATGATAGTGCAGGATCAAATTTTTAGTCTCACTTGAGAGTTTTTCTTAACCTAATTAAGTAGTAAAAGAAGGAAGAAAAGATGGAGGAAAAATAAGGATTTTAGGACTCCAATAAAAAAAATTGTGTATCCTTTAGCTTCTCTTACTAGCAAAGAAATGATGATTCACATGGCATAAACATGAATGGTCAAAAATTTAAGTTCAACTAATCCACTTTAACGTCACTTTATTTAAAATAATTTCATGCTTAAAGAGAAATTTTGATGTCTGATGTCATGTGTTTATTTTTCCAATAGAATATTTTACTATTTCTTCACCTTTAAAAGCAGGCTGGCACTTTAACAAATAGACAATGGGAAAAAGGAGTTTCTGCAGATTACGACTCCAGACAGAGCAAATGTGTGTGACCAATCGCTGTAGTAAACCATTATTTCATGTCTATTTAAGAGCATATGAAAGTCAATTACATGATTAGAGAATAGTGAATAAGCTACTCAGAATGAATGGATGTGAACATAGAATTGTTAGAATTTTTATATTGAGCCCTTGGAGAATAGTAACATTTGCAATTAAAAATGATTTAAGAGGTGATCTAAAAGTGGAAACAGCCCAAGGTCACATACATACGGGAAAAGCTTGGACCGCAATCCAGATTTTTCTCCTAATTGTTGAGTGAATCTTTAAAATTAACTGATCTTTCTTTTTTTTTTTGGTCCTAAAGAATATATATTATTATGACTAGTCTTTCCCTAATGCTTATGAAATAAGACAATTTTCAGCAATTCTTGTTCTTAATTTATAAATGATACATTTTAGATTTTCTATTAAATTTTCTTTCTTATTTATTATCATAGAAAAAGAGAAACAGAATTAAAGCACCCTGTATTATTCACTATATCTTAATATTTTATTTTTCTTTAGATTTTACTTTGGGAAAAAAGGAGACTTTGGAAAGGTAAGCATATAGAAAGTGCAGTTTTATATTCAGATAAAAGTTATATAAACTAATTTAATAAAATAAATATATATGCTCTATCTACATAATCACTTTGAAACTATGTTTTCTAAAACATTTTCTGATTAAATACTATTTGTGTTTTTGTCATTCTCAGTAATTCTAAAACATGTTTCTTCTATTAATAAATATTCAGGTCAGTTCAATTGCTCAGTCATGTCTGACTCTTTGTGACCCCACGGACGGCAGCACGCCAGGCCTCACTGTCCATCACCAACTCCTGGAGTTTACTCAAACTCATGTCCATTGAGTCTGTGATGCCATCCAACCATCTCATCCTCTGTCATCCCTTCTCCCACCGTCAATCTTTCCCAGCATCAGGATCTTTTCAAGTGAGTCAGTTCTCATCAGGTGGCCAAAGTATTGGAGTTTCAGCTTCAGCATCAGTCCTTCAAATGAAAATTCAGACTGATTTCCTTTAGGAAGGACTGGTTGGATCTCCTTGCACCACAATTCAAAAGCATCAATTCTTCAGTGCTCAGCTTTCTTTATAGTCCAACTCTCATATTCATAAATGACTACTGGAAAAACCGTAGCCTTGACTAGACGGGACTTTGTTGGCAAAGTAATGTCTCTGCTTTTTAATATGCTGTCTAGCTTGGTCATAACTTTCCTTCCAAGGAGTAAGTGTCTTTTAATTTCATGGCCGCAGTCACCATCTGCAGTGGTTTTGGAGCCCCGAAAAACAAAGTCTCTCACTGTTTCCACTGTTTCCCCATCTATTTGCCATGGAGTGATGGGACCAGATGCCACTGATCTTAGTTTTCTGAAAATTAACCTGTGAGCCAAGATTTTCACTCTCCTCTTTCACTTTTATCGAGTCTCTTTAGTTCTTCTTCACATTCTGCCATAAAGGTGGTGTCATCTGCGAATCTGAGGTTATTGATATTTCTCCCAGCAGTCTTGATTCCAGTTTGTACTTCATCCAGCCCAGCATTTCTCATGATGTACTCTGCATATAAGTTAAATAAGCAGGGTGACCGTATACAGCCTTGACATACTCCTTTTCCTATTTGGAACCAGTCTGTTGTTCCATGTCCAGTTCTAACTGTTGCTTCCTGACCTGCATACAGATTTCTCAAGAGGCAGGTCAGGTGGTCTGGTATTCCCATCTCTTTCAGAATTCTACAATATGTTTTTTCTATTAATAAATGTAAGTCTATGTTTTGGTAGGGGACAAAAAATTTTCTAGATGTATTTGCTATATAGATGACAAGTGAAAAAACACTGTACTAATATATTCAAAATAATTGCTCTTCATTAAAATTTTCAAGTACCAAGTATTCTAGAAACTTCCCACTTTTTGCTTCTCGATAGTGGTCAGCACACACACTTCTTTAAAGCTCTTGGCTGAGAAATATAAGGAAGAATAGGCAGAGTGTCTGCTAGACATTGTTGAATAACATTCACAAACTTCATTTGGTGAACAACAAAAAGCTTTTATTTTGTTCACAAGTTGATGCGTCAGTAGGGCAGATCTGCCCGTGTGGTGCTCAGCCAGCTTGTGGGTCGGCCTTGACTGGTGCACATCATGTCTATTGGTCATGAAGGTTTACTTGGACTGGTTCCCTTGGTGGATAATAGTGAGTGAGTGGAATATGAAAATTTCTTGGGATCGAGTGTGGGAAACAGACAGTTACTGCCACCACATATGTGGCCAAAACAAGCCAAGACTAGCCAACATTAGAAAGATCAGGGGGGGAAAAAGTCCAGTTCTTGATAAGAGAACCTAATTTTAAAAAATTGAAAATTTGCTAAAGTTTATGTATGATATATGCTATCTTCTGAAAGTTCATATTTGCTTTTCAGTTATAGCAGAATTTCTCAATCTCAGTCCTTTTGGCATTTGGGCATAAATAATTCTTTATGTGATCCACACAATCAAAGGCTTTGGCATAGTCAATAAAGCAGAAATAGATGTTTTTCTGGAACTCTCTTGCTTTTTCCATGATCCAGTGGATGTTGGCAACTTGATTTCTGGTTCCGCTGCCTTTTCTAAAACCAGCTTGAACATCTGGAAGTTCACGATTCATGTATTGCTGAAGCCTGGCTTGGAGAATTTTGAGCATTACTTTACTAGCGTGTGAGATGAGTGCAATTGTGTGGTAGTTTGAACTTTCTTTGGCATTGCATTTCTTTGGGATTGAAATGAAAACTTTTCCAGTCCTGTGGCCACTGCTGAGTTTTCCAAATTTGCTGGCATATTGAGTGCAGCACTTTCACAGCATCATCTTTCAGGATTTGGAATAGCTCAATTGGGATTCCATCACCTCCACTAGCTTTGTTCGTAGTGATGTTTTCTAAGGCCCACTTGACTTCACATTCCACGATGTCTGGCTCTAGGTGAATGATCACACCATCATGATTTTCTTGGTCGTGAAGCT
Source organism: Bos mutus (assembly GCF_027580195.1). NCBI lineage: Eukaryota > Metazoa > Chordata > Mammalia > Artiodactyla > Bovidae > Bos > Bos mutus. The sequence continues at coordinate 11,576,081 of NC_091640.1, read as the reverse complement.
CTTTTTTGTACAGTTCTTCTGTGTATTCTTGCCACCTCTTCTTAATATCCTCTGCTTCTGTTAGGTCCATACCATTTCTGTCCTTTATTGAGCCCATCTTTGCATGAAATTTTCCCTTGGTATCTCTGATTTTCTTGAGGAGATCTTTAGTCTTTCCCATTCTGTTGTTTTCCTCTATTTCTTTGCATTGATTGCTGAGGAAGGCTTTCTCATCTCTTCTTGCTATTCTTTGGAACTCTACATTCAGATGCTTATATCTTTCCTTTTCTCCTTTGCTTTTCATTTCTCTTCTTTTCACAGCTAATTGTAAGTCCTCCTCAGACAGCCATTTTGCTTTTTTGCATTTCTTTTCCATGGGGATAGTCTTGATCCCTGTCTCCTGTACAATGTCACGAACCTCCGTCCATAGTTCATCAGGCACTCTGTCTATCAGATATAGTCCCTAAATCTATTTCTCACTTCCACTGTAAAGTCATAACGATTTGATTTAGGTCATACCTGAATGGTCTAGTTGTTTTCCACACTTTCTTCAATTTAAGTCTGAATTGGCAATAAGGAGTTCATGATCTGAGCCAGAGTCAGTTCCTGGTCTTGTTTTTGCTGACTGTATAGAGCTTCTCCCGGAGAAGGCAATGACACCCTACTCCAGTACTCTTGCCTGGAAAATCCCATGGACGGAAGGCCTGGTGGGCTGCCATCTATGCGGTCGCACAGAGTCAGACATGACTGAAGCACCTTAGCAGCAGCAGCAGCAGCATAGTTTCCCCATCTTTGGCTACAAAGAATATAATAAGTTTGATTTCGGTGTTGACCATCTGGTGATGTCCATGTGTAGAGTATTCTCTTGTGTAGTTGGAAGAGGGTGTTTGCTATCCAACCAGTCCATCCTAAAGGAGATCAGTCCTGGGTGTTCATTGGAAGGACTGATCATAAAGCTGAAACTCCAATACTTCGGTGACCTCATGTGAAGAGTTGACTCATTGGAAAAGACCCTGATGCTGGGAGGAATTGAGGGCAGGAGGAGAAGGGTACAACAGAGGATGAGATGGCTGGATCACATCACTGACTCGATGGACATGAGTTTGGGTGAACTCCGGGAGTTGGTGATGGACAGGGAGGCCTGGCATTGCTGCAATTCATGGGGTCACAAAGAGTCAGACACGACGGAGCGACTGAACTGAACTGAACTGAATTCTTTATGTGTTCAGGTTGGGGAAGAGAGTGTACATCATGAGTCGTTTACCTTGTCTCTGTCCTCTACCCATTAGATGCTAGGAGCGCCCCACCCGCTCCAGTTGTAGCAACCAATGTCTCTTTACATTTCTAATAGTTCTCTGGGAGGTAAAACTGCCCCAGTTGAGAACCAATAAATTAGAATATAGGCCTGAAACAAACATTTTATAAGTGACATTTAAAATGCATTTATAGTTTGAAATAATAATAATTAAACTAACAATTAATACTCTAAAATATATGACAAGTACTATATAGAACATTTTTCTAAGTGTCATTCACTAATGTTGTATGTGTTAGCTCTAAGATCCTGGCATTCAGTCCCATCACTTCATGGCAAATAAGAGGAAAAAGTAGAAACACTGACAGATTTTATTTTCTTGGGCTCCAAAATCACTGCAGACAGTGACTGCAGCCGTGAAATTAAAAGATGCTTGTTTTTTGGCACAAAAGCGATAACAAACCTAGGCAGTGTATTAAAAAATAGAGACATCACTTTGCCAACAAAGGTCCATATAGTCAAAGCTATGGTTTTTCTAGCAGTCATGTACTAATGGGAGAGTTGGACCATAAAAAAGGCTGAGCACCAAAGAATTGATGCTTTTGAATTGTGTTGTTGGGGAAGACTCTTGAGAGTCCTTTGGACCTCAAGGAGATCAAACTAATCAATCCTAAAGGAAATCAATCCTAAATATTCATTGGAAGAACTGACACTGAAGCTGAAACTCCAATACTTTGGCCACCTGATGCGAAGAACTGACTCATTTGAAAAGACCCTGATGCTGGGAAAGATTGAAAGCAGGAGGAGAAGGGGACAACAGAGGATGAAATGGTTGGATGGCATCACCGACTCAGTGAATGTGAGTTTGAGTAAACTCCAGGAGTTGGTGATGGACAGGGAGGCTTGGCGTGCTGCAGTCCATGGGGTCGCAAAGAGTCAGACATGACTGAGTGACTGAACTGAATGATTCGTTGGATGGACTGATGCTGAAGCTGAAGCTCCAATACTCTGGCAGCTTAATGGGAAGAGCTGACTCATTGGAAAAGACTCTGATACTGTGAAAGACTGAAGGCAGGAGGAGACGGGGGTGACAGAGGGTGAGATGGTTGGAAGGCATCACCAATGAAGTGAACATGAATCTGAGCAAACTCCCGCAGATAATGAAGGTCCGGGAAGCCTGCTGTGCTGCAGTCTTTGGAGTCGCAAAGAGTCAGACATGACTTAGTGATTGAACAGCAACACAATTCTAATCCCTCTAGGTATACAGAGAAAGCAATTGAGAATTGACCTCAAATCACACAGCTAATACATTCAAAAACTAAGATTAAAAGACTTAGTTATGATGTACTTCACCGGTTTCTCATTTCACTGAACTGTCTCTATTTGTTGATTAAATATGATCCATTCTCATCTCATCTTCAAAGAACATATGAGATTTCTACTGTAGAAAAGAATTTAATTTTGTACTTTAATTTGGGGAGCTCAGAATTTAACCTTTTTAATCCCTTTAATTGAAATTGACTTCATTCTATTTTTACAAATGTTTTTATTTTTATTTTAAAATACTACATTTTATGGGTCTAATCACATATGTAGTTTACTACATGAGATTGCAAGTACCTGAAATTAAAGCATTTTACTTTTCATCATTGCATCCTTCATTTTTTTTAGTCTTTAGATGTTCATGTGATAGCCATAAGAAACACATTACTAATAAATACTTGAATTGCACCCAGTTTGAATTGAGAGGTGCTCTCAAAATGAAACAAAAGTTCTAATCTATTTAATTTATTTATTTATTACATTGATTATAGGCTAAATCTAACATTTTAGGTATATGGTATTAAACAAAATATGTATTATTTTGATCACTGTCACTTATTTCATTTTATTCTTTCATATATATACTAAAACATTTCACTTTGCATATGTGGCTTGCCTTATATTTCCACTGTACAATGCTGGTCTGGTTTTAAGTATCTGCTAAATCACTATTAGACTGAATGTTAACCATATGGAAAATATTTATTTTGACATTTAATTTTATTTATCGATTGTTCTTATCATAACCTTTTAAAAGTTTAATAACTATATGTCTGCATGAGAAATAAATGTGTGTGCCTGTATTTTAAATGAATATGCCCACTGTTAATTCCAGCAATGTAATTTATGGTCATACGACAGCCCTGCAATAATTTGTTCTTGTATGACCTTCTGCTACATTTAATAGTTTATTTAGCAAACAAGTAATAATGTTCCTATTTTGTGCTTATATGGTAGATAAACCTGATTCTATAACAGAGTAGAATCAGGTTTGACTATTATATGAAGTTGGTCTCAAAGATGCGTGGTTGCATGCTCGGTCACTAAGTCCTGTCTGATTCTGCAATCCCATGGACCAGGTTTCTCTGTTCTTGGGATTTCCCCATCAAGAATACTGGAGTGGGTTGCCATTTTCTCCTCCAGGGAATCTCCCTCATCCAGGGATCAAACCCGAGTCTCCTGTGTCTCTTGCATTGGCAGGTAGATTCTTTACCACTGAGTCATCTGGGAAGCACTTTCCTGCTCTGATAATATTCCTTTTGCTGCCACAACCACCCATGGTTCTTGTAATGTGACTTCATCTCCCACTCCTAAGTATAACACAAAATCCAGGCATAAGTTAATTCATTCTTCATATTCATTTGGCCAAGAAATTTGTTTAAGGACTGACAAAGAATCTAATCAAAGCAAATAATATGCAATGCATTTTTGACTTTGTGTTCTCACAAAAAGGCTTGCTCTTTTTAAGACTACACAGGAGATCTGAGGTGGTTTAGATATTGAAGGCTTGTGTGCCGTATTTAATACTATATGTCCTTGAGACAGAGTCCAACAAGCAAACTCGAGGCTCAGTTAGGGAGTCTAGTCTTCGGTGATGCCTGTTCCATTGCTTGAATTTTCAGGTTATTTCACCTAACAAATATTCTTTTTAGCCTAAGCTAATTTAGCTTGAGTTTTTAGTTAATTGTGATGAAAAAGTCCTAACTAACTGAATAGAATACATGTTCCATGAGGGATGCTGTTTTTATATATTTATACAACAATCTGTTGTATAAATATAAATATACCAGTTTCTGATATACAATAGATACTTGATAGCTATTTTGGAAATAGATTAATTTTTAGAAAATAGATGTTTTGCAAGACAGTTTGAGTTTGTAGACTTTAAAATCACAATGAAACACTGCAATCCAGGTTTACTAATATTCAGGCATTTCTAAATGGCCTTTTTGAAAGAAAAGTAACTGCATGGATTTTTATCTCTTTCTTCCTAGCCTTTCCTGAGCCTGAGTTTCAATGTGAGCAGAATGACTTGAATAACAATCTGAATGAAAATGCTTTACTTTGACAACCGATTAAAATTATTTATACTATGACATTGTTCAGTACATTGTAGACTAATTAATTGCATCTTCACTTCATCATTGTGAAGAACTTCTAATATCTACTCAAATGTCTGTGGGGTAACATTAGAATTCACATCTTTTGATTATTAATAGTTATACTTAGTATTCTGAGTACCATAGTCTTTCATCCTCTGACAGCCCAACAATGGCTTTTCCACTTTATTCCAATGGAATAATATCACCATTGTTATTCCTGACATAGAAATGGCTTCATCAAGCACACAGAAAGCATAACATATATTTTCATCATATTCTCTTTTTTACTTTCAAGCATTAGGAGCTCTTGAAGCAATGTGGAAATTATGGTTTTCTCTTACTTAAATTTAAATAGCATTTTCTCTTATTTCAATTTTAAATTGCATTTTAATTAGCGTATTTAAGTCCTGCACAGTCTTTGATTATATTCTACATATTGTGATTTCATTTACTTTTTAATCATGATTAATCCTCCGGTTAGCACTCTATCTGTATTTTAGTTTCAGTATAATGTAGTGAAAACGTAGTATAATGTAGAGAACGTCTCCAAAATAACAAATTTTTATCCTTCAAAACATGAAGAATATCATAGTTGTGATTTTGTTTTATTTTGCCTTATATCAGTGAACCATATAATATAGATTATTACACCAGGAATTTGATTTGAATGATCTTTAAGATTAAATTTCTAAGATATACTTTTCCTTTTCTCTTTTTCTCTCTCTTAGATTTTATTTTGAGATAATTTTGGACCCATAGAAAAGTTGGAAAAGTAATCCAAGGAGCTTCCACATGTCCTTCAGCCAGCTTGTTCTTATGTTAACATCTAACAAAACCATGTAAAAATTATCAAAAGTAAGAAATTAAATTTGGTATAATATTATTTTAACCAAGCTACAAAATTTATTTGGAGTTCACCAGTTTTACTACCTTAATCCATTTAAAAGAATTGACACTTATTTTGTAGATTATTCATATATTTGTTTGTCTGATGTTCTATCATGACTGGCAGAAAGTGAAGAGAAACTAAAAAGCCTTTTGATGAAAATGAAAGAGGAGAGTGAAAAAGTTATCTTAAAGCTCAATATTCAGAAAACTAAGATCATGGCATCTGGTCCCATAACTTCATGGGAAATCGATGGGGAAACAGTAGAAACAGTGGCTGACTTTATTTTGGGGGGCTCCAAAATCACTGCAGATGGTGATTGCAGCCATGAAATTATAAGGCCCTTACTCCTTGGAAGGAAAGTTATGACCAACTGAGATATCATATTAAAAAGAAGAGAAATTACTTTGCCAACAAAGTCCGTCTAGTCAAGGCTATGGTTTTTCCAATGAAGATGTATGGATGTGAGAATTGGACTCTAAAGAAAGCTGAGCACTGAAGAATTGTTGCTCTTGAACTGTGATGTTGGAGAAGACTCTTGAGAGTCCCTTGGACTGCAAGGAGTTCCAACCAGTCCATCCTAAAGGAGATCAGTCCTGGGTGTTCACTGGAAGGAATGATGCTAAAGCTGAAACTCCAATACTTTGGCCACCTCATGCAAAGAGTTGACTCATTGGAAAAGACCCTGATACTGGGAGGGACTGGGGGCAGGAGGAGAAGGGGATGACAGAGGATGAGATGGCTGGATGGCATCACCAACTCGATGGATATGAGTTTGGGTGGACTCCGGAAGTTGGTAATGGACAGGGAGGCCTGGCGTGCTACGATTCATGGGGTCGCAAAGAGTCAGACACAACTGAGCGACTGAACTGAACTGAACTGACTGATGTTAGGGTGAAGGGTGGCAGAATATATCACCCCCAAATTTTCCACTTTAGCAGAAAGATTATTTTAAGTTAAAGGAACTTAAAAAAAAAAAAAAAAAGCAGATTCAAGAAGGGCATTCTAATCTCCCCATTTCTTTGTGAAAACAAGAGTTAAAAACTCTCACTTAAAGGATGCTTTGCTTAAACCAGAAAGAAACATTCTTATCATCAAGGAGGAGAAATTGAAACCAAGAGAATTCTATAAGCAGATCTTATTAACATAACTCATCTCCATGAAGTTTTTAGTTGTTTTTCCACAATTGTCTCTCTGTCCAACCTAATATGAAAATCTGTTGATTCACCATTTCTTTGGTTTGTCATTCTTTATGACGGCTCATGGTATATAACCATTAATATAAATGTGTATGTTTTTCTCCTGTAGATTTGTCTTCAGTTCAGTTCAGTCACTCAGTCATGTCTGACTCTTTGCGACCCCATGAATTGCAGCACACCAGGCCTCCCTGTCCATCACCAACTCCGGGAATTCACCCAAACTCATGTGCATCGAGTGGGTGATGCCATCCAGCCATCTCATCCTCTGTCGTCCCCTTCCTCTCCTGCCCCCAATCCCTCCCAGCATCACGGTGTTTTCCAATAAGTCTGTCTTATGTCAGTTTAAATCCCAGACTCACCTGGAAAACCCAAAGAGACTAGAGGTAAAATACAGTCTGCCATATATGGTCATCCATCAAAGAGAAAAATGCCACAGACATGATACACCATTCTTAGTTCATCATATCAGTGGGTTCACGATGTCAGTGTATTTTACTATAAATCTTAGAGTGATTACTTGGTTATGATGGTGTCTACTAGGATTTTCTATTTTAAGGCTACTAGTTTTCCCTTTCTTATGACTAAATAGTAATGGGGAGATATTCTGAATGTATGAAAACATTGTCTCTGCTCAAAATCTGTCCCATTCACCATGGAAAGTTATTTTGAAAATATCCATACCTCTTGTGAATCAGAGGAGGATGTGAGTTACACACCCTATATGACTTTTCCCCTCTGTGCTCTCTCTCAGCCCAGAAGTTCTAATAAAAGAATACATTTTAATCAGTTCTAATGAGGTGGATGAAACTGGAGCCTATTATACAGAGTGAAGTAAGCCAGAAAGAAAAACACCAATACAGTATACTAACACATATATATGGAATTTAGAAAGATGGTTAACAATAACCCTGTATGCGAGACAGCAAAAGAGACACAGATGTACAGAACAGTCTTTTGGACTCTGTAGGAGAGGGCAAGGGTGGGATGATTTGGGAGAATGGCATTGAAACATGTATAATATCATATAAGAAACAAATTGCCAGTCCAGGTTCGATGAAGGATACAGGATGCTTGGGGCTGGTGCACTGGAATGACCCAGAGGGATGGTACGGGGAGGGAGGTGGGAGGGGGGTTCAGGATGGGGAACACGTGTACACCTGTGGCGCATTCATGTTGATGTATGGCAAAGCCAATACAATATTGTAAAGTAATTAGCCTCCAATTAAAATAAATACATTTAAATTAAAAAAAAAAAAAAAGAATGGGATACCTGTAAGCTTCATGAAGTCCTTTTTGTCCTTTTAGGCATTTGAACAAAAGGAAATATCTAATGTAAGGTTCTTGTAGCCAGATCAACTGTACTGCTGGGTTTCTATTTCTTTGCAACTCATAGGAACTCGAGCCCGCCAGACCCTTTTGTTCATGGGATTTACCAGGTAGGATTACTGGAGTGAGTTACCATTTCCTTCTCCAAGATCAGCTGTAGAGTGTTTGTTGTATAGGATTATCATACCCATTTTAATGCAGAGTTCCAAAGAATAGCAAGGAAAGATAAGAAAGCCTTCCTCAGTCATCAGTGCAAAGAAATAGAAGAAAACAATAGAATAGGAAAGACTAGAGATCTCTTCAAGAAAATTAGAGATATCAAGGGAACATTTCATGCAAATATGAGCTCAATGAAGGACAGAAATGGTATGGACCTAACAGAAGCAGAAGATATTAAAAAGAGGTAGCAAAAATACACAGAAGAACTGTACAAAAAAGGATCTTCATGACCCAGATAATCACGATGGTGTAATCACTGACCTAGAGCCAGACATCGTGGAATGTGAGGTGGGCCTTAGGAAGCGTCACTACAAACAAAGCAGGTGGAGGTGACAGAATTCCAGGTGAGCTATTCCCAATTCTAAAAGATGATGCTGTTGAAAATGTTGCACTCAATACGCCAGCAAATTTGGAAAACTCAGCAGTGGCCACAGGACTGGAAAAGGTCAGTTTTCATTCCAATCCCAAAGAAAGGCAATGCCAAAGAAAGTTCAAACTACTGCACAATTGCACTCATCTCACACACTAGCAAAGTAATGCTCAAAATTCTCCAAGCCAGGCTTCAGCAATATGTGAACTGTGAACTTCCAGATGTTCAAGCTGGTTTTATAAAAGGCAGAGGAACCAGAGATCAAATTGCCAACATCCACTGGATCATCAGCCTTTGACTGTGTGGATCACAATAAACTTTGGACAATTGTGAAAAAAATGGGAATACCAGAACACCTGACCTGCCTCTTGAGAAATCTGTATGCAGGTCAGGAAACAACAGTTAGAACTGCACATGGAACAACAGACTGGTTTCAAATAGGAAAAGGAGTATATCAAGGCTGTATATTGTCACCCTGCTTATTTAACTTATATGCAGAGTACATCATGAGAAACGCTGGACTGGATAAAGCACAATCTGGAATCAAGATTGCTGGGAGAAATATCAGTAGCCTCAGATACGCAGATGACACCACCCTTATGGCAGAAAGTGAAGAACTAAAGAACCTCTTGATGAAAGTGAAAGAGGAGAGTGAAAAAGATGGCTTAAAGCTCAACATTCAGAAAACTAAGATCATAGCATCCGGTCCCATCACTTCCTGGGAAATAGATGAGAAAACAGTGGAAACAGTGAGAGATTTTATTTTTCTGGGCTCCAAAATCACTGCAGATGGTGACTGCAGCCATGAAATTAAAAGACACTTACTCCTTGGAAGAAAAGTTGAGACAAACCTAGATAGCATATTAAAAAGCAGAGACATTACTTTGCCAGCAAAGGTCCATCTAGTCAAGGCTATGTTTTTTTTCCAGTGGTCATGTATGGATGTGAGAGTTGGACTATAAAGAAAGCTGAGCGATGAAGAATTGATGCTTTTGAACTGTGGTATTGGGGAAGACTCCTGAGAGTCCCTTGGACAGCAAGGAGATCCAACTAGTCCATTGTAAAGGAAATCAGTCCTGAATGTTCATTGGAAGGACTGATGCTGAAGCTGAAACTCCAAAACCTTGGCCACCTGATGCGAAGAACTGGCTCCCTGGAAAAGACCCTGATGCTGGGAATGATTGAAGGCGGGAGGAGAAGGGGACGACAGAGGATGAGATGGTTGGATGGCATCACCGACTCGATGGACATGAATTTGAGTAAACTCCAGGAGTTGGTGATGGACAGGGAGTCCTGGCATGCTGCAGTCCATGGGGTCGCAAAGAGTCAGACACAATTGAAAGACTGAATTGAACTGAATTCTACATGCTTCAGATCTAGAGCGATCCTGAATAAATACTAGGCTGATGGTCTTGTAGGATTCTTAACACACTATTCATGTGTGGAGAGCAACACCTATACAACCTTTCTGAGCAACTAAGGGCCTCATCATTCCTATCATTCCTCACTTAGTCAATGAAAACAATTTCTTACTTCTTTATCAGATAAGATAAAGGATAAGTTAATCAGATAAGATTTAGGTAGGACTTAGGATGATTTAAAGTTGTTTGAGCCATCCCTGGAGTGTGTTTCAATTGCTAAATAACCACACCTGGAGTGTGGATTCCCTGTTAGAGTATTTTAATGTTAGCTAACCCCCTCTGGAGTATATATTTTAGCTAAACTCTTCTGACTGAGGAGATTGGAAGTAATTGATAGGTGACACAACCATCTCAAATTAGAACCATCTCCCACTGGTTGTAACTACATCTGCAGTGTCTACTTTTTTTCACTTCTATTTTAGGTCTAATTTGTGTTGCTATAGACTAGGCCAGAATATAGGCAGCATAGCTGTATAGACATTGTTGGCTTGAAAAAATCATAAAATGGCTGATTTTCTGAAACAAGTATCCTTTTTTTTTTGGTCTATATCAATTTGTTGTTGTCTTTGTTGTCGTTCTCTCGTCTGTGTCTCCATTGCTGCTCTGGAGAAAATGTCATCAGTGCCCTTTCTAGAGTCCAATGCTACTTCTTGTTGGTAACAAAACTGTCCGTTCTTCCCCATGTGGACTAAATCGCTTCAGTCGTGTCCGACTCTTTGTGATCCTGTGGACTGTAGCCTGCCACTCTCCTCTGTCCCTGGGATTCTCCAGGCAAGAACACTGGAGTGGGTTGCCATGCCCTCCTCCAGAGGATCTTCCTGACCCAGGGACTGAAACAGCATGTCCTGCATTGGCAGCTGGATTCTTCTTCACTGAGTCACAAGGGAAGCCTATAAAATACTACTCTCTATCACCACTTACTTCAGGGGAAGTGGTATACAGATGTTGCCCACTCTGAATACTTAAATGACTTTGTACCTGTCTGGTAAAGAAAGACTTTGTCCCCAAATTGCCCCACTATGGTAGAGAGTCTGTTTTCACCCATTCCAGTGGCTAATCCTTTTGCTGGTTCTATGGCTGCACAAAGAATTAATACTGTGCATTCATTAAATAGGATGGATGTGAATGAGCACAATCCTGATCTCACAATTCATGAGCATGCAGGGCACCTATCGTTCTAGGTACTCCCCCATCAGAGCATCATTTAGCTACCTCGGTGACAGAAGGGCTACAAATGGCAAGTTGCTTCCAAAAAAGTGTAAATTTAAGGATTTTCAGCCAGATGTTCTAGGTTTTTTGCATTAGATAAATTTTACTTCTTCAGTCTTTATCTGAACATTAGAAATGTCACCACCTTTGAAAAGGTCATCCTGACTTTCAGTTAGTCAAGAATGAAAAAAATATAATGACTCTAGGGTGTCTTTTTAAAACTTCATTTGCCTCCTAAAATTTTAAGCACTTGTAAACAGTAATCTAATTTGTTAGGTGGAGTGTTTTTCTCTATTTTGATTTGCACATAATAAAAAATAAAATTGAATTTCAAGTGCTTGAAATTTTCATTATATTTGACCTGAATATATCTTTAGCATCTTTAAATGGCCATTCATTAAGCTAATATTATTAAAGAAATACAATGTTAAATCTTTTCACACACATTTAAATTAGTTAATAGTTAACTCTTATTGGCAATAGATCATAAAAACGTGGTTCTTACTAATACATTTGCTGGTAGATTTTCCTCATTTCCTGGTTTTAACCCAAGTCTATTGCTAAATTTATAGATACAACATTCATTATAGAGTTTTGTTTGTTTGCTGTCTTAATGCTTTAGTTTATGTTCATGAAAACACGCTGTGAAATATATTTCATACCCTGGAAATAAAAGGTATAATTGTTTATAAATCTGTTATTTGAATACAACAGACATACTTTCCTTTTCTTTATGTATTAGGGTAATTTCATGCAAAATTCAAGGATTAGAATTCTCTTCATATGCATGTTTTTTCATATATCTTCATTTTGACATTAGAGAAGTAGTAATTTTAATCTAAAAATTGTAATTGCTTTCTTGTCTATGTTCTAAAGTAGAACAAATTTGAAGGGAAGTCACATCTGATTAAAGTATAAACTAACTTTGTTCTCAAAGAACTGCGCTTTTCTAAATGTTCTCATTATTATACATAAACAATCACATTCTCATCCTATTGTCTCTAGTTTAAATGGAGAATCCCATTATCTCTTTTTATCATATCCGAAACTTAGAAATATGTTTGACACAATTATACTGGTAGGGTTCTTCCTAACTCTGACTAGTAGGAAGTATTAAAAACAGCTTAACTTATTGTTAAATGCATATATTCTCTGCTGGCTTAGGAAAATATAGAATAGAGAGGGAAAAAAAGAAGATGCTTTTATTTCCCAAATCCTACTATTTCACACTGGGGCTTCAACACCTGGTGAGGATACTGAAAAAGTATCTCTCAATTCTGTGTACCTCATCCAGAGAGAATAATGTAAGACTGCTGCTTGTCTGCTTCATTTGACCTTGGACACAAGACTTTCAAACAAAATAGTCAAGAAGCCCCTCTTAGTCCAGCTTCCTATAAATAACTAAACCTGCAAGAAATCTGTGAACCTGACCAAAATGACTATACCGACAGACTAAAATGAACACTGTAAAGCATTTACAGTATCTAATTACACATGAGGAACCATTCTTGTTAGAGGGTAGATCATGATAAGGGCTTCCCAGATGGCTCAGCATAAAGAATCCGCCTGCAATGCAGGAGACACAGGAGATGAGGGTTTTGATCCCTGGGTCAGGAAGATCCCTTGGAGGAAGAAATGGTAACCCACTTTCGTATTCTTGCCTGAAATATCTCATGGACAGAGAAGCTCGGTGGGCTACAGTCCAAAGGGTCGCAAAGAGACAACTGAGCACACACAGATCATGATAAATCTGTTTCCTTATTTCTAAGGACCGCACTTAGAAGCCTGTGATCTTGGAGAGTCATACACTCTTAGCTCAGGTTGTCTGAGATACAGTGGGATACCACTGGCTTCTGTGAGAGCCTGTATTATCTAGATATTGGTCTACCTCCTGCTGATGCTCAAAAATGGAGTCTTCACTTTTGCCAGTTAACTCAGGCACAGAAGCGAGACACTAGCGGTCGTCTTCCTTAAGCACTGTTTAAGGAGATGAGCTTTTGAAAAATTTAGTTGGATGCGGTGCTTTCTTTTGCTGATGCTGCATTCTACCTGTATAGGAGGGATCTTAATGAGAACTGGGAATGGAGTCCCTCATTTGTGTAGTTGCCATGACACTTCCTGGGAACGCTATTAATGCATCTTTTTAGAAAGCATAAGCCAGGAGAGACTCGGGACTATTTTTTCATTATATGTGCATTCGTACATGTTCGGTTGCTTCAGTCATGTCTGATTCTTTGTGACCCTGTGGACTGTCGCCCACCAGGCTCCTCTGTCCTTGGGATTCTCCAGGCAAGAATACTGGAGTGGGTTTCCATGCCCTCCTTTACGGGATCTTCCTGACCCAGGGATGGAACCAATGTCTCCTGGTTTAGAGGTGGATTCTTTACTGCTGAGCCACTGGGGAAGCCTGTTCATTATATAAGATAAACTAATATATGGCCTATGTATAATAAACTAATATTTATGTCACATTAGTTATATAACGAAAAAGTAGAACAACATGAGAAAAGAAAAGTGAAAAATCTTAAAGTCTAATAATTGCAATAAAAATAAGCATCTTATTTGCATTTTTATATGTAATCGGACAGATTTTTCTTCTAGCATAGCATTTTAAAAGGTGCATAGTATGCCCTTGGAGTAACTTTCTATTTTACAGTCAAATTATTCCCAATATTTCTAAAACTGTAATGACTCATCTTCTAGCTACATCTGTGTGCATGAATACAATATTTCTCTAGGAATTCTTTTCAAAATACTAAACCAATTGTTCCTAACTTGTCCACATTTTAAAAGTTTGGGTGAGTAAGCCAAAATGGTTGTCATCATCTTGATAATGATATTTAAAATATTTTTATTAGAAAATATTTAGAGCTTTCCAGGAAGCAGCAAAAAATAGCACTGAACAGTGTCCTTCACCCGGCTTCCCCCAGTGCTCACATTATCTGTAATTACAGCACAATATCAAACAAGGAAATTCATATTTGTTCAATATGCATATAAAGTCCAGTGCCATCCTGTCACATGTGTAAATTTGTGTGACTGTCAATGCAATCAAGACGCAAAACTATTGTTTTATCACAAAGATCACCCTCGCACTACCCCTTTGTAGCTACATCCATCACACTTGCCCCACCGTCCCTAACCCCTGACAACCACTAATCTGTTTTCATCTATAATTTTGCCATTTCAAAAATGTTATATAAATGGAATCCTACAGCAGGTGACCTTTTGATATTGGCTTTTTTACTTAACAAAATGCCCTTGAGATCTATCCAAGTTATTGTGTGTCTCAATAATTTGTTCCTTTGCCAAGCAGAGGTCTTTTTTGATTTATCTGTTTTAGTGCCTTTGTGTGTTTCTCAGTCTCAAAGCAAGGTGTTGGCAGGACTGTGCTCCCTCCTAGGGCTCTTAGGGAATTTTTCTTTGATTCTTCCAGCTCTTGGCTGCTTGCATTTTTTTGGTTTGTGATTAGATACCTCCAATCTCTGCTTCCACAGTCACATGGTCTTCTCTGTATGTGTCTCTGTATGTGACTTTTATGAGGATACATGTCATTGGATTTAGGATCCATCCTAGGAAATCCAGGATGATCTCAACTTAAAACCCTTAATTTAATTACATCTGAAAGATTATTTTTCCATGTAAGGTTCTACTGACAGAATCTGAGTGATATATATTTATGGGGGACAACATTCAACACACAGCAAGGGGTTGAAGTATTTATCTTCCTGCAGAAAATGAAGCATAGTTTTCTAATTGGCTTCAGTTTTCATCTTTACTAACCTATTAAAGGGGTTTCCTTGTGGCTCAGATGGTAAAGAATCTGCCTGCAATGCAGAAGACCCAGGTTCGATCCCTGGATCAGAAAGATCCCCTGGAGAAGGGAATGGCTACCCTCTCCAGTATTCTTGCCTGGTGAATCCCATGGACAGAGGAGCCTGGCAAGCTACAGTCCATGAGGTTGCAAAGGAGTCAGACACAGCTTAGCGACTAAACAACAACAACAGCACTGAATATTTGCTTTTGGTTTTTAAAAATTATCCATATGTTAAAGACATTTGATTGTCAGTCATGCATTCTTGAAAACATTTTTGAAAATTGTCATGTACACTTTAATTTCCATGGATATTTTGCAATGTTTTTGTGTAGTTTAATCTAAACATTTTTTCCTTTGCAATTCCTCCATCTGTTCATTTCTGAAATATGTTTCCACATTTCTAATATTTCATACCAAATTTTCCACATAAGAAAAAGAAGAAGAAATTTGAGTTCATAAATTTAAGATTTTTTAATTTGTTTTCCCTTCTCAATTTTCAAATAGGGCTCGTAGTTCTTCTATATAGAAATTACTTGAATTTATCATAGAGAAGAGAGTACAAGGGAAAGCCAAGGAGATATAAAATTCAAAGAGCAATATTTACAAATTTTGAGAAACAACCATCTCTCAAACACTTATGAGATCAAAGCTCACTTCAGTTTTTCTTTTAGACTCTAATAAGACAGACACTTTGGCCACCTGATGTGAAGAGCTGACTTATTTGAAAAGACCCTGATGCTGGGAAAGATTGAAGGCAGGAGGAGAAGGGGATGACAGAGGATGAGATGGTTGGATGGCATCACTGACCCAATGGACATGAGTCTGAGTAAACTCTGGGAGTTGGCAACAGACAGGGAGGTCTGGGGTGCTGCAGTCCATGGGCTCGCAGAGTCAGACACGACTGAGTGACCGAACTGAACTGAAGACAGACAAAACTAGTGATACTATTATTAATAAGAGACTTATGAGAAAAGCAGCAACTATTCAATAATAATATATTTTTAAATATGCTCTTTAAAAACTTCTTTTATTTCTGGCTGTGCTGGGTCTTTGTTGCTGCACGAGCTTTTCTGTACTTGTGGTGAGTGGGTGCTGCTCTCTAGTCGCAGTACATGGGCAGTCATTGCAGTGGCTTCTCTTGTTGCAGAGATGGCTTTAGGCTGCATGGCCTTCAGTAGTTTGCACCATGGGCTTCGTAGTTGCGGCTCCTGGGCTCTAGAACACAAGCTCAGTAGTTGTAGTACATGGGCTTAGTTGTTCCTTATCATGCAGGATCTTTCTGGATCAGGGATTGAACCTGTGTCTCCTTAACCGGCAGGCAGATTCTTTACCATTGAGCCTCCAGGGAAGCCCAAGAATAATATTGATAACAAATTGGTAATCAACAATATCTTCTTGGGATTATCACCCATTCTATTAATAAAAACCCAAGAAAAGCAAATTAACCTAAATGTCTGGCTTTATCTAACATTTAGATTTGTATGAGTTTAACTTAAATATAATTAATACTTTAATTTATTTAAATGGCATTTAAACTTTATTGTGGTATTGATTCATCATTAAATCATTAAGCTGTATACCTTAAACTTATATAAGAGTGTATGTCAATTGTAGATCAATAAATCAAGAAGGAGAAATAAAATAGTTTAAAAAATAAAATTTCAGAGTCTTTTCATATTTGTGTATGCAATTCACATATTTCATATTTCACAAACCATGTGAAGAAAGCGAGGGCTTGGGAGGTACAAGGCACATGGTTTGTGGAAAGAGAAGAGGCTTGCCAGGGTGATATGTATAAATCTCAGACTCATTACTGTTTATCTGGGTGTCAAAGGTAAATTGCTTACTCTGAGCTTCAATAAAAATAAAAAATATCATAATACCTTCACTGATAAAATGAAGATGTCAGTAATGTCTGCCTTATAGCCTCCTCTTTATTGTTGTTGAGGAAGCTGATTACTTTCCCATGTGCTTTATGCATTAACACTTGCAGATTTATTCTTATATGTGAAAACACAAGGGTAGAACTGTATGAGGAAAACGAGTCTAGAGATAATGGCTTACAGGACAAAAAATGTCTCAAGGATGTTGGATACCAGGGGCAACATTTGCTGGGATCAGAAACTTGAAATCAAGAATGAAGATGCCTCATCACACCAGGGTCAGAATTTCAATAAGTAAATGGGTTGTTCGTCCTTACGAGATAGGACAAAGTACAGAAATCCAATGAAAATCTACATGAGATATTCTACTCATGAGATATTTAGAGAGATATCAGTATATGTTAATGTTTGCAAATGTTCATTTTCTTTCATTAGATCTAAAAGTTGGAAGAATACAAAGGATAGAGAAAAATAAAGAATTCTGCCTTCCCTGACTATAGGGATTGCATTTTTCAATTACCCACAGGGAAAGGTTCATCAACACTGGCTCCATTCCAATGTACATCACCCTCCAAGTGATACTAATCGACATCTGCTTTCTCTCTCACCTTTTCCTCTTACTTGTGACAGCATTCGTACAGGTGAAAATAAAATTGGGTTTTAAGTAAATAAGCTGGAGGCTTGGCAAAAATTTCTGTAACTATGTGAACTAAGACCTTTCTCTGCAGTGTTTCAGAACAAATGAGTTTTCCCCGAGTATCTGAATCTTTCTTCCAGGGGTGAGCTCACTGTTTGTAACAGAAAGAGCCTAGAGCCAACACCTCCACAGTCCTGTGACCTGATTGTGCAAAATCACAATTGCCTCCTGCATATTCTAAGTCTGAAGCTACAAAGAAGCAGAGGTAGAAGATGATTCCAAGATTTATTTAAGGGGCTTATGCTAGTGTACTCCTCTATATTTGGGGGTATACGTGTTAAACAGCAAATTAAAAAAAAACTGTTTTCAAAGCTGTACTGTTAAAAATTCATGCGTGGCTTCAGAGGGAAAATTATGAACAGAAAGTCATCTATCCCCTAACATGCTTTGTGTGTACTTTTTGGCAACTAAAGTGGTTTCTCCCTGTGAAATCAACACTTTTCAGGATTGAAGGAGGGTTGGTGATGAGCCAGGGTTTGGATTTCTCTGGGGGAGGAACTTTGATTTAGAACAAGGTGGAATACATCAACAATCAATAAAACAAGACCCTCAATTAAATAGAATGGGAAAACCAGAAGGGAGAGCTGTCATATCCTGAAATAATAGCTTTGAACAAGAAAAGAGGGCTTCCCAGGAACACAGTGGTAAAGAATCCACCTGCCAATGCAGGAGATGAAAGAGAAACAGGTTCAATCCCTGGGCAGAAAGATCCCCTGGAAAAGAAAATGGCAACCAACTCCAGTATCCTTGCCTGGTAAATCCCATGGACAGAGGAGCCTGGCTGGCTACAGTCCATGGGGTCACAAAGAGTCGGACACAAATGAGTAACTGAGCATGCACTCAATAGGAAGTAGAAAGATTCTTCGTGACCAGTAAGGACTCAGCCAGGAAAAGCCACAGGCTTTTTGCTGAACATAGTCCTGCCAACTTCCTTTTCCCTGCTTTGGAAGGACCCTTCCCTTGCCTTCGGGGAAGCTGCACGTGGCTCACCATGGGTACAGACCCTGAATCGCAACTCTCTGATGATTCCAAATAAACCCATCTTTGCTGGAGAAATATCTGGCATTCTCTTTGTTTCAGGTCAACAAAAGCTGCCATTTAATTATAGCATGTTTATTTTGTATCTGTTACTTACATTATCCTTTTAAAGTATAATTTGATATATAATATAATCCATTGTAGTTGTTGTTAGTATTTACACTAATATTTGTGTATGTTAGTCGCTCAGTCATGCCCAACTCTTTGCCACCCCATGAACTGTAGCCGGCCAGGCTCCTCTGTCCATGGGATTCTCCAGGCAAGAATACTGGAGTGGGTTGCCATTCCCTTTTCCAGGGGATCTTTCCAACCCAGGAATTGAATCTGGGTCTCCTGAATTGCAGGCAGGTTCTTTTCTATCTGAGCCACAAGGGAAGCCCACACTAATATTTAGCACCATTAATATAGTTGTTCAGTCGCTCAGTTGTATCCGACTATTTGTGACCCCACACCCTGTAACACGCCAGGCTTCCCTGTCCTTCACCATCTTCAGAGTTTGCACTAACTCATGTCCATTGAATCTGTGATGCCATCCAACCATCTCGTCCTCTGTTGCCCCTTCCCCTCCTGCCCTCTATCTTTCCCAGCAGAAGGGTCTTTTCCAATGATGTAGTAGCACAGAATAATTTAACATATTCATTTGTCATCCTTAAAGGAAGTTCAGAAGAGTGATCTCAGTTGATAAGATACTTAAAGAGAGCACTTTTAATGGACTAGGAGGTGACATGATGCCAGCCAGGGTCTCTCAGGTGGCAAGAAGATATTATGCATAGGCAAAAGTGTAAAATGATAAGAACACAAAACCACTAGTCCTTTGACATGTTAACCAGATATAGCTAGACCACGACAGCACAGGATTCTCACACACAATATCAATGCTTACAACCTGCTTGCCATGTTAGTAAATATATGTCTCCCATCCAAGTACAAACCAGGCCCGACCCTGCTTAGCTTCCGAGATCAGACGAGATGGGGCGTGTTCAGGGTGGTATGGCCGTAGACAGTAAATATATGTCAATATCCTGACATTTTAAAGAGTCTCTTACCCTACTTGATCTGGTTTAGAGCGCAAAAAGAAAATTAAAATATTTATTCACTCTTCGAAAAATACTTATTACAGTTCTATTTCTAGGCTGGCACAGCACTCATTTCAGATGGACCAGCGGTGATAAAGATCAGACCAGAAGAAGACCAAGCCTCTGCTCTCAAGGGACTTCTGGAATATAATAGACTGTATATTTTTGCCTACATTTAGCAGAGTTCTAATTAGAACTGCTTTCTCTTTGGGACCTTATGTTCAGGGAAATTCATATAACAGGGTAATTCAATGCAGTCTTAGGAAGGAATTATTTTGACTCTATTATTTTGTTAACATAGGCTTTTAGAGATCAGTCATGCAAGTATGCTTATTTTATTTATTTGCTTCAAAACCAGGCTATATTATGTGGTGAGAATCATATTCAAAGGACCAAATGGAAATCAGGGACTGATTGATTGACTGATTGATAGCCTATATTATCAGTTTGTTTTTCATACTTCTGTCCTAAAAGCCACTTTCATTATATAAAAATTCACATCTGTTAGGCTATGCTGTGATAACCATGTTTTGCAGATAACAAACACATTCAGCATAGAGCTGCAAAAAAGCTTTCCTAGCTAACTCAGATGAGTACACGGGTTATAATAACACAGGTGGAGAATTTGGTCAAGAAAATGCAATTTTTCTTGAACTAAAGGTCACAATTCTTCATATGGTGATAACTTCCTTATTATTCTTCACACTGCAACTAATCTTACCAACTCACTAAAAACATTTATCACTTCTTAATCAGTAAAAACGTTGATGAAAAACATATACTTCTATCTTTCACAGTTGGACAAATTTACTCAATAAAAAAATACCCGCAGTAATTATTTCTTCAATAATAATTAATTTATTTTCAAGACACCCTATTTCTCTCATTATATTTTCATTTTAAGAGGGGAAGAAATGGAAATAAATGAATAACTTCTTCTGAGATACTGTATTCACATTGTAGCTTGCAGGCTACATTTTATTTAAAATTTCATTATGTGTGTTTTATAGCTAACCAGAGCTTTGGACTTGAGAAATATTTTACCTAATTATCTTAAATTTTATAATCACATAACCAATAAACTATGGATTTAACAAGAACTGGGAATTAAGTAAACTTTATTTTATGCTGTCCTGGTCTCATGATCAAACATTTTAGAGAAGTGATTGTAGGTTAAATTAAGATCAGTCTATGTAGATATTTTTAAAGGAATTTAACATGAAAATAGGAGGAAGCTAAAATAAAGTGTTAGCTGCTAAGTCCTGTCTGAATCTTTGCGACTCCATGGACTGTAGCCCACCAGGCTTCTCTGTCCATGGGATCTGCCAGGCAAGAATAGTGGAGTGGGTTGCTGTTTCCTCTAGGGGAGCCCCAATAGGAGGAGAAATGTGTGTTAAAGATGCAAAGTGACCCTACACAAGAAAGCCACTTTCTACTGCCCTTCCTAGGATCCTTCCCACAATCTATGATCTGAATAGTTGGACATGACTGAACAACTAACACTCCACTACATTCTTGGTATAGCTCCCCTCCACTTCATATTGATAAACCCAGATTAAAGACAGTGGTATAATTCCCCAAACTTCTGGTTTACTTCTTCAAACCTTTTTAAGCCCAAGCTCATATGACTCTTAGCAATTGTTTTTTCTGTTTCCCTTTAACATCAAAATCTGCCACATATTTTACACTTATTATCAGCTTTTATATGCTGTTTTCCTTCATGTTGTGTTGACTTCTTAAATAAGTTTCAAGCTCATCATAGGCTTAGATGAAATCTGTTCTTGTGTTATTAACATCCCAGAAGCTATTATAGCTAACAACATAACAGATTTTAAGGCTTACAAAAGAGACTCAGATTCACATGTTTACTGACTAATTTAACCTCTCTCCTCCTGATTTTTTTTATTTTTCTGGAAAATACGATGGCTGACTAAAACAACAATTTAGGTGGCTAATATTTACTCAATTTCCCAATTCTGCTAAGTGTGTTATTGGCAATGAAACCAGTCTGTAAGGAAGATATTTACTTACAACAATCCTATTTTGTTAAAATAAGGATGAAGTAAACTGGATTCAACTGGATGCAAAAGAGGTGTAATTTAGAAACTAGAGCTTAAAGGACAAATAAAAATGGTCTGAATGGACTCCCTATCATGTTCCAGTGGAATTCTGTTTCCACCAGTCAGTTTTACATCTAATAGTTTAGTCCTGAAAGTCTGTCAGTGATCAATGGGTCCACATGAGGAGTATAATTTCTCGGATATACTCCTCTGGGAATTATCACCACAGTTTATTATTTGTGATGATTAAACGGTTCTATGGAATTTCTAAGATGTGTATTGGTTTCTATTTATCTTCTCCCACCCTAACGTGTTCTTTCTGGAGATTATTTCTGATGGAGTTTTACAGCTTAGTTACACTGGATCGTGTTGTTTAGTAATGCTGGGCATTTTTAGGTTTTCTTTTATTGGAAAAATATTCACTTTTTCTTATGAAAACCGAGATAAAAATCAGCCTTTTAAAATGATCTGTGTTGAATCAGTATGTGATGAAAATGCTCAAAAATATGAGACCATGGTTGATTCTGCCAGTGTATTGAGGTAAGCCTTCTATTTGCACATGTGACTGTGATATTTCTCACATTACTGAACAATCATCATAAAAATGAAATAAGGCAGCAGTGAGACGTTTCTCAGTAAAGTAAAAGATCTAGGCTGAAGGGTTAGAGAAAGGAGGAGAAGAAAAGACAGAGAACACTCTGTCTTCCACTTTCTCCAGGTCTAAATGTGCCTGAGTCTTGAAAGAAGCCAAAGGCATTGGCTCTGGCCTGCCCACTCCTGCTTAGCTCAACCCCTAATGAAAATGTTCTCTTGCATTCTGAGAAGTGCCCCTGGGAGGATTTCTTTGCTTTCTTTGTTTTTTTTTTTTTTTTTTCATAAAAAGTCATTTTATTTTAAATATAGAAGTATGTACATGTCAATCCCAAAATCCCAATCTAGTTGCCGCTTCCTCCAAGTAACCATAAATTCCTTCTCTAAGTTTGTGAGTCTGTTTCTATTTTGTAAATATATCATTTCATATTGTAAATGATATATATCATTTATATCATTTCTTTAGATTCTGCATATAAGTGATACCATGATATCTGTCTTTCTCTGACTTACTTCACTTCGTCTGATAGTCTCCAGGTCCGTCCATGTTGCTGCAAGTGGAATTGTTTCATCCTTTTGAATATTCCTTTGTGTACATGTACATCTTCATCATTCATTCCTGTGTCAATGGACATTTAGGTTGCCTCCATGTCTTGGCTAGTGTCAACAGTGCTGCAGTGAACATTGGGTACATGTGTCTTTTTGAACCATGTTTTTCTCCAGATGAAGGCCTAAGAGTGGGACTGCTGGAACATATGGTAGCTCTACTTTTAGTTTTTTTTAAGGCCCTTTCACATAGTTCTCCATAGGAGCTGTATGAACCTTAACTCTCAAGGGTACCAGATTAGTCCACAAGTCATCAGAGCCCCCTCTGGTGGCTACTGATGGCTCCTGCAGACCCTGGTCATATCCACTTTCTCTGCCAGGGACCACCATTTCTGCTGGGTGATCTAGGACTCTGCTAAGAGGGCTACTACTGGAGGGGCCTCTGTCTCCAGATCTCCTGAGGGCTGTGGGTGCCGAATGGTCTGAGACAAAGGAGAGGGGCCCTTTTATTATTCCAGAATCAAATATTATATGTGAATAGTAGTACTTATGCCTGCAATGACATTTTGTCTGCTATGTCCCTTTCTATTTTGCTCACCAACACATGTCTAACATTAAGAACTAGAATAAATTCAAGTAACAGACATCATGATGGGAAAGACTTGGTCCTGGGTTAAGCTTATCTGGTCTGGCTGCCTGCCTCTCTTTATGTTGTGTCCTCTTCAATGAGGATTCTCTATGCTTCCTATAAAAGCTGTGTTTTAGCCTGGTGTTAATCTCATGTGAACCAGTAAGCTATGCATGTCTAAGTCTCAAAGTGGCATGATCCTTAGGCTCTGTCCGACCTAGAGCTACAGATCTGTTCAGGCCAGCAGTGCTGATTAAAGTCCTCCTAATCAACAACATTAATTGATATTTGTCCTAGTACCTCAAGAAAAAAAATAATTGTGCACTCTGCCACAACCCTGACAGTTGCACATTTTTCACATTTATTTTCTACTTTCACTTTTAGAAACCTCTTAAATCATACAGTTAGAAGGGATGGTCCCTGGAGAGACACAGATTCAGGGCCCTCATAGACAGCATCACTTGTGTCCTGCTATGCTGACAAATGACAGTCTTAGCCTAGCACAAATAAAATTCTGCTTTATCAAACTCTACACTCAGTCAGTATATACTTATTATGTGCATGCATGCATGCTCAGTCATGCCTGACTCTGCAACACTATGGACTGTAGCTCACCAGGCTCCTCTGTCCATGGGATTTCCCAGGCAAGAATACTGGAGTGGATTGCCATTTCCTTCTCCAGAGGATCTTCTTGACGCAGGGATTGAATGCACATCTCTTGGGTCTCCTGCATTGGCAGGCAGATACTTTACCACTGTGCCACCTGGGAAGCTCTACTTATTAAATTTATAATGAATAACTAAATACCAAGTAAATTTTTTTAAAATGGTCATCGTTGGATCAATGCTGAAAGTGCACCATGATTCAGTGTTTCTAATTAATCATATTTTATGCACATAAAATGTTTTTTTCAAACAAAATAAAAACGAATGATAACCTAATTAATAAGATCATTGTGATGATTGAATGTGATTACATGTGGAAGGCACTGACAAAAAAGGGAGTGCTTAATTATTTTTATGTGTTTTGTTAACATTTTTGTGGTTTCTTAATTGTGCAAGTTTCCAAATCAAAATAATTTGCTTTGGAGTAAGTGTTCTCTACCCTCTTTCATTTTCTACAGTCTTGAAAGAAATCTGTAATATATGCATTGGTCAGCATTCAATTATACATATGAGTGGAAAAAATTATCACATTAATATGATTAAAAATATCCAGTAGCAAACTTTCCACATAACCACTGCATTCTGATTTGACAAAATGACTAAATATAACAACTCAGTGTTTATTCTTCTTAGGAAAAAGGGGGAGAGGGTATAAGTGGAGGTTTGTGTTTTTGGTTTGTGTTTAGCCGCTCAGTCGCGTCCCATTCTTTGCGACCCTTTGAACTGTAACCCACCAGATTCCACTGTCCATGGGATTTCTCAGGCAAGAATACTGAAGTAGGTTGCCATTTTCCTCCTCCAGGGGATATTCCTGACCCAAGGGTCAAACCCACGTCTTGTTCATTGCAGGTGGATTATTTACCCACTCAGCCAGCAGGGTGGAAGACGGGTACTTAATTCTTGTTCGTGTGTACTAATGATAAGATAGGACAATTACAAATTAGTGTTAATAAGGAACCAAATTTGTAATTAAAATATGATTGTAGACAGTACATACGCATATATGTGTGTGTGTATATATATATACTAATTTTAATCATCGTGACAAACTTGTGAGCAAATGAGATGCAGTTAGAATTCATATCTTCCTATTTTCCTATACTTACCATGTTTATCTTGCTGCTGCTGCTGCTAATTTGCTTCAGTGGTGTCCGCCTCTGTGCAACCCCATAGACGGCAGCCCACCAGGCTCGCCGTCCCTGGGATTCTTCAGGCAAGAACACTGGAGTGGGTTGCCATTTCCTCCTCCAATGCATGAAAATGAAAAGTGAAAGTGAAGTCGCTCAGTCGTGTCAGACTCTTAGCGACCCCATGGACTGTAGCCCACCAGGCTCCTCCATCCATGGGATTTTCCAGGCAAGAGTACTGGAGTGGAGTGCCATTGCCTTCTCCCTGTTTATCTTAGATATCACTTAAAAAGTAAGATGCCTGTAGCAGAACACAGGAATTTTACCCAGAACAGCAAGTCAGCTTTGTACCTCCTCTGTATTAGCACAAAAGTCAGGATATAAAAGTAAATTACATGAATAAACTCGATCCATTTAGACTAAATCACCTTCAAAAAAGTACCACTCTAAAAATAACACAATAGAAATACAGGCTACTCAGGATACTAGTACTCAAAATATCAACATTTAACAAAAACAAAATGTGAGTGATAATAGTGTCCACATTTGTTCCAGTTTAGTTTTGCTGAGAGGTGAAGCTAAATTAATCATGATAATTAGCTTTAAATTCTCAAAAGTTCCCATTACCATTTCTTTAGCTTTTAGCATTAATATTTCACATGCATTTTATATTGGGAAATTATGTCAGAGAAACCGCTACTATGAAAAATATTTTTTTTACTTTGAAAATTAACCTATATAGTGAGTAATGTGAAGACCACTACTTTAATTTTTCTTCATAATTACTTCTTAAATTTTAAATGACCACTAAATTGCTATTGAACATCTCAGGAATGAGGATAGCTGTTCATAATGGGCAATGGATCTCTTAGAAGTGAAATTTTGAGACTTACAAGATAGTAATAAGGAAAGTCAGAATGTTATAAAAAATAACTCATACTATACTGAGTGTGTACATACTTTTGTGTTGTCGGGGTTGTTGCTGTTCAGTGGCTCAGTTGTGTCTGAGTCTTTGCAACCCCATGGACTGCAGCACGCCAGGCTTCCCTGTCCTTCACCATCTCCCAGAGTTTGCTCAGACTCATGTCCATTGAGTCAGTGATGCCATCCAACCATGTCATCCTCTGTCATCCCCTTCTCCTTCTGCCCCTAATCTTTCCCAGCATCTGGGTCTTTTCCAGAGTTGGCTCTGCACATCAGATGGCCAAAGTATCAGAACTTCAGCTTCAGCATCAGTCCTTCCAATGAATATTCAGGGTGGTGGGGATAGATGACAAAAATGTGTTTAAGCAACAAACTTTTTGTGTAATTGTGCTACATGTTTTTTAAAGACAGCTTTGAGTATAAACTTCAAGAGTTTTTGTTAGAACTTTCTTACCTCAAATGCATTTGCCAGATATAAATTTAAGTAAATCACAACAGGAGAGCAATTTTTTAAAAATCTCTACTATCTATGGAGTTTATCATTAACCATAGGCTAAAGATGGCTCCCCAAAGGGAAATAAAATAATAGTGCTATTCAACTGGCATCTTTGTTGCCTGGATAACAGCAGAATCTTCTGAAATAAACATTCTTCTCAGGTGTCCACACCTACTCATTTACCCTCATGGCAGAAGATTGAAAGTTTTTGTTTAAATTAATGGTTTTCCTCAAAATGAAAATTTCCTTGATACCTTGTTTAACACTTTTTTCCTTATCAGTGATTTTAAAATGTATGTCAAGTACATTTGAGACATGTTCTTAAGGATGAATTCTTGTAAGAATCACTTAAGAAGATAACAAATTTCTAGAAAAAAGCAGTCGTATGAACAATGACAAGTTTAAGATAATATTTTCAAGTTGGATGAAAAATTCCCAGGCTATGTATTCTGTATATGAACACCTTATAAACAAAAATAGAGGAATGAGAAATATATGTAATTAAATGGCATGAAAATACTATCTTAAGAAGTCATAATGTATTAGCTCTACCAGAACATTGTATTTTCCATTTAGTTTATAAATGTATTATTTCTTGCTGGATACCCTTTTTATTATTAGAATGAGTCCTTCTTTATCCAATTTGATGCTTTTTAAATAATAACAGCATAAAAGGAAATATATAAAGCAAAATTTTATGAATAAATATAAATTGATAAGTTTATAATTACTGTGGATGTCTTAAAAACACAGTTTTAAAGAAAGATCTTTTAGAACAAAATAATGTTCAATGCTACAATAAAATCTATCAAAATTTAATGATAGTTATCATTGAGCCTGATAGAGAATAAACTTTTTTAAAAATCAACTTTAAATTAATATTTTTAATTTTAATTAACACACCTTTATTAAATATATATAAAGGTCTCAACAGACTTCAAACATTGCTGTAATACAGAACATTTCCTCTCCTTAACAATTAATTTAATTTTGAAATAAAAGTTTTTTAAAAATTTAAAAACATTAAATGCTCTTCTAAACCCCTTGAGTTTAAAATAATCACATTTTTAAAATAAGTACTAAATAGCAAAAAATTATAGAATGCAGTTCAAATCTTTTATTAAAGTGCACTTATATCTAAACATGCATTTATTTAAATGTAGAGAGAAAGTTGATATAAATGTTACAAGTTCAATGTAAGGCAGCTGAAAAGATGAGGTAAATAAAACCAATGGAAAAAGGAATGTTTTCAAGAACAGAAAGTGATGAAACACGAAAAAGATCTGACCCCCAAAAAACAAATACTGCTTTTGGGAAAAAATACCAATAAAATAGGCTCCTTTGAAGCAAAGGTTATTAGAAAGGAAAGGAGAAATTATTAAATAGCAATATCAAGAATGAAAATGGAGACATAACCCCGAGTGGAAATTTTATAAATCATAAACAAATGGCTTGTACAATGCTTTCACAGTTTATTAGGACATTCCAAAGAACATTCCAAACTTACTCCAAATTTTAACAGTGTTTTTTTCCTGCATAATAAAATACATTGATTTTATTTTTTACTACAATTCTAACTTTTGGGAAAAAATTAAATAATTAATCAGAAAATTTCAAAAGGAAAATTCCTTTAAAAATGTAATATAGAAATCAAATATCTCAAGAAAAGATGCTCCAGTTCAATAAATGTGGCTATTTTTATCTTCTGTCATTCTTTACTATACCAATAGAGAAATCCAGTTACTGAAGTTACAAACCTTTATAAATCATTTATAATCTCTTTCATTCAACTGCAATCGTGTACAAAGGAAACAAGGAATTTTTTTTCTAACTTCATTCCACAGTCTGTTTAAATTACACTTATTAAAATTTTAAAAGTGACAAATAATATAGCTCCTTTCTTTAGAGCTTATGGCATAATCCCATCACAGAGTAGAAGAGACATAATTTATGGAGCTACTAGAAAAAATTATATATATTCAATTTTAGAGAACACTCACATTCAATACTCAGAAGAAGATTCCTGTAACATCTCTGGTGCTTATTTTGTTTTCGCAGGCATTAATATTAAACAGTTAACTAATACTTTTTAAAAAATTCAGTATTCTTGCATCCACTCTAGGATTTTGAAATTGAGTTAGCTGTTGGAGTATAAAGAAACGTACTTTTCTTTATCTATAAAGGAGCTCACTTTATTGTTTGAATGATGAGGAAAGCAGAAAGGACACCTTGAGTACTCTATTGATGGAAATGGAGAGTACCAAGGTCTACATTTTCCACAGGTTAGGTTGAATGTTTTGTGGGACCCAGTAAAATGCAGTCCTGATTAGGACCTTCCTAAGATCTGTAACTACGATAGTAAATCAATATATCTGAGAGTCTAGAAAATGGACCAAAATATATCCACAGTGGATATAGTTCCCTTTCCCTCATGGCTCCAGTGGTAAAAGATCTGGGTTTGATCCCTGATCTGGGAAGATCCCCTGGAGAAGGAAGTGGCAACCCCATCCAGTATTTCAGCTTCCTTTGTGGCTCAGCTAGTAAAGAATCTGCCTGCAATGTGGGAGACCTGGGTTTGATCCTTGAGTTGGGAAGATCCCCTGGAAAAGGGAAAGGCTACCCTCTCCAGTATTCTGGCCTGGAGAATTCCATGGACTACAGTCCATGGAGTCGGACATGACTGGGCAAGTTTCACTTTCACTTTCCAGTATTTTTACCTGGGAAATCCCATAGACAGAGGAGCCTGGCAGGCTAAAATCCATGGGGTCACAAAAAAGTTGTACACAACTTAGCAACTGAACAACAAGCTCAAGAGACAGGACAAAGTTACACTTAATTTTAAACCTACAATTATTTATATTTGTTGTTGTTCTATATCTTAATGCAAACCTGATATTCGTGTATCTAACTCAGTGTTTTTGTTTTCCCAATTACTGGACCAATGCACTAGACCTGGTCCCTCCATTACACAAGTTCATTGGTCTGTACTTCTTTATAATATTTATCAAAATTGTATTTATAGAGTTCATTCTGTAATAACTTTAAAACTGCTCTTGACCCACAGAATTCAAGCTTCATAAGGGCAGAAACTGTCAGTTTTGCCCACATTGTATTTTCTGTTTCTAGTAGAGTGCTGTGAATTGATGACTAATAACAATTTTTAAAATTTAATTTTAGCATACATTTTAGGCAACTCACACAACATATTTGTTCATGTAATATATGCAATAATATCAAGACTGGAAGGTAGTTGTTACAATTCTCATTGCTTTAATAAAAAAAAGAAAGTTCAGCGAGATTAATAAACAAGGTTCCACTCTACAGTCCATGGAATTCTCCAGGCCAGAATACTGGAGTGGGTAGTCTTTCCCTTCTCCAGGGTACCTTCCAGACCCAGGGATCAAACCCAGTTCTCCCACATTGCAGATGGATTCTTTACCAGCTGAGCCAAAAGGGAAGCCCAAGAATACTGGAGTGTGCAGCCTATCCCTTCTCCATTAGAGCTTCCTGACCCAGGAATCCAACCAGGGTCTCCTGCACTGCAGGCGGATTCTTTACCAATTGAGCTGTAGGGAAGACCAAGGTTCCACTGTAAGTGACTAAACCACCATTTGATCATTTTGGCTGCTCGTCAAACTTGGACTCATCCCACTAAAACTTTATTTTATATCATGTCTTTAAGGCCTAGAAAGCATTTCTGTATAGTAGCTGCCCAGGAAATGAGAGAAAGAATCTCAGTAGAGTCTAAGCATTACATCCTAGCCTGACTGCCTTTCTGCTGGAAGATTCTGGATAGGGAAGTGACTTCTCTGAACCTCAATATCCGCATCTGGAAATGAGATTCATTAATGAGGATGACAGTGACTATGAGGGCTTTGGGACAAACTAAATAACTTCTTTGTAAGATAATACTTACCTGTACTTCCTAAGTGCCAGTCCTGCTCTATATGCTTTGTGCAAAATCTTAGATTTAGTCATGGCAAGAACCCTATAATTTATGAGAAAAGGACTATCTATTCCCCAGATTTAATGATAAAGAAACAGGCATGGAGAGATTTACTTGGGCTTCCCTGGTGGCTCAGCTGGTAAAGAATCCATCTGCAATGCGAGAGACCTAGGTTCAATCCCTGGGTTGGGAAGATCCTCTGGAGAAGTAAATGTCTACCCACTCCAGTATTCTGGCCTGGAGAATTCCATGGACTGTATAATCCATGGGGTTGCAAAGAGTTGGACACGACTGAGCAACTTTCACTTTCACTTTCCAAACTGTGTATCTTGTAATTCACAGGTAAAATTCTTAACAATGACTGATTGAATGTTGAACAAAACTTAGGTCTTATTTGGTAAAGGAAAAGATGACAAAATAAGTGAATGAATTTAATATTTATGGCCTCATGCCATAAATGGCATGGCCTCTGAGAACTGAAAATCTACTCACAACCATTTAGGAAAGTAAAACAACAATGAAACATATTTAGGAGATCATTTCAAGTTATGATGAGCATATGTTCAGTTCAGTTCAGTCACTCAGTCGTGTCCAACTCTTTGTGACCCCATGAACCGCAGCACGTCAGGCCTCCCTGTCCATTACCAACTCCTGGAGTTCACCCAAACCCATGTCCATTGAGTCGGTGATGCCATCTAACCATCTCATCCTCTGTTGTCCCCTTCTCCTCCTGCCTGATATGATTGCATATTTCTCTTCAATTGTCCAAATTTTCCACCTTCCATCAAAGGCAATAGTTTTTACTCCCCTAACTAATTTTTCTCTAGCAAAAATAGTACTAGCTGGTAGCAGCATCTTTTAGGTAACAAAATATATAATAAAAAACTTTATGAAATTATGGAGGCAATGCCCCTTTATTACACTTATATTTGATTAAAAAGAAGACTGTCTTCACAGCCCAACATGATCAGTTTTGAAAATAAATATTGCTTTGCTTCTCTATTTTTATGAGAAGTACTAGTCGAAGTGTTTAAAAAATTACTGTAATGTTATATGGTATTTTTCATCAGCACAGAATCTTTTTTTCAAAAACAGATATCCTTTAGTGGGCTATTATTTTACTATTGTAGGCAATAGCACAATAAAATGTTGGCTCAACTTTTTATAAAGCATAGGTGAAAATGGAAGACTGGAAATCCGTACAAAGTACTGTTCAAATTATATAAAGCTTCCAGTTCCATTGTAGCAAAAAGTACTTAAGAAACAGATGACAGAGAATGGAACCAGAGTTCCCAAATAGCAACTTTAAGTTTCAACAATTGGAAAGTAAAAGACTACAGAAATGATTCAGAATAGAGCCAAAGGGAGCCTTGATCCAGGGTATATAGTACCTATTGGCTTGATTGTCCTCGATCAGAGGAACAGAAGGACCCATGGAGGATGGGAAAAAGCAAGAAAGCTGCATGCTTCTCTTCCAGGCAAGAGCAGAGGCATTTCATTAGAGGAGCTGGATGTCTAGATTTTGTCTGAGGGATGCCCAATCACTCTCATGTCTGCAGATTCCCTTCATTTCCCTGCTTACGATATATCGTCTAAAAATTGTTACTCGTATACAACAGCCAAAGAGACCAGAACCCCCACCCTATGCTGTCCTGTCAATG
This sequence comes from Bos mutus, assembly GCF_027580195.1. NCBI lineage: Eukaryota > Metazoa > Chordata > Mammalia > Artiodactyla > Bovidae > Bos > Bos mutus. Next base: position 11,543,637 of record NC_091640.1, on the reverse strand, counting down.
CTTAAAGTTTTACAAATAGTAATTTGAATAAGCAAAAGTAAACAACAAAGATGTAACTGCTTTATGATCTTATCTTTGGTCCCATCATCAGGTAGTGGGTAGATCATCTTGGTATTCAGCTGAGCAAAGTGAGTTTATAAAACTTCAATATTGTAATATAAAAACTGGCTGATAGTTATTTTTAAAGGGCTTCCCCGCTGGCTCAGTGAGTAAAGAATCTGCCCATAATGCAGGAGACACAGGAGATGCAAGTTTGATTCCTGCATCAGGAAAATCCCCTGGAGGAGGGCATGGCAAACCACTTCAGTATTCTTACCTGGAGACTCCTATGGACAGAGGAGCTTGGTGGGTTACAAAAAGCCCCAAAGGCAGCAAATGGGGTTATGGGAGAGATATGGTCATCTTACACAGTTTCTGGAAACAAACAAATTGGACAAACACAGAACATATAATTGTCCACAGGAAGAAAAAATGGGGGAAAGAAAAGGAAAATGTTTAAAAGTACATTTCAGGAAATAATGAACAAACATTAAAATGGAAACAAAAAATGCCTAAAAGTTTTTAAGCAAAGCACAAACGTTTTTAACTGGAGTCTTAATATAATGCTGAGTAATAATTTCAATTTTTCATTATTTTATTCTACAAATCACTTTCAGTAATTCTACAAATCAATCCTTCAATGAAAACGATTTTTATAATAGTGTTCATAATTATAGGCTATGGATCATAGGAATATATCTGATATTTCTTTCTCTAGGTCTCTTTCTCTCTAAATCTTCTCTCTTCTCTCTTTCTTTCTCCCTTTCTTCTTCATTTGTTTTTAATATTCTTGAAAGCAAGACACTATTTCTCCTGCTTTGTATGTCTTCATTTACCCAATCGCTTAGCAACTAAATAAATGGTGGCTGACTAGAAGGAAATGACATTCCTGAATAAGTAAAAATATCTTTGAATCCATCTGTTATAACTACAAGTTAGTAGTGTGTGTATGATTTGACTTTACAATCATTTATATTTAAAACTGTAATTTCAAGGACCCTTATTTGATGGCAGACTCTCAATTATCTAGGTTCAGCTCACTGAATAGTAGCAAGGCACCAACAAATGAAAAAGATAAATAACCCCAAAGTTCTATTAGTTCCTAGTTTCAACCTTTCTCCATTCTAACTTTCAGGAGACATTTCTAATAATAAACAACTTTACATGTATTTGCTATACATCTGCCTCATTTCCTGGCCTGTAATTTTATATAAATGCTAAAAAGCAGTGAAATGATCAGAAGGTGGGTAATCACATAGAGGTGGAGAGAAGAAGGAAGGGCAGACTGTCATGAAATCTAAAATACTGTACTCTCAAATAATTGATTGTACTATGTAAGGTAGTATGTTTCATTTCTGCCTATAGTCTTTCTATCTGGAATGATTAGAACTGAAGTCTGGGAATTCCACCTTGGTGATTGAAAACATGGTAAGCTCCTCATGGATCCATTTATTTTAGCTATTTCTGGCTTTTCATGCAAGGAAAATGGAAAGCAGATCTTCCTGGGAGGCCCTGTTGCCTGCAGAATCAATAATGGCATTAGAAGAAAAGGAGAAACTTACAAAAGGAAGCAAAACAAGACAAAAACTCTGCATCACAGAGTCTCAGACCTGGAGACAGTAATGAATGCAAAACAAGACAGAAATTCTGAGTCACAGTGTCTTAGACCTGGAGATGATAACAGATCGATGGCGCCCAGTTACTATCACATTTTTAGGTTTTTAAAAGCAGAATTTTTTTTTAAGGTGTATAAATGCCAGTCAGTGAAACAGACACTGATGAAACTTTTGTGCTTGAAGCAGCACTGAAAGCCTCCTTGTCTCAGCCTCTCCCCCCATGATAGCCTCTGCTGCCCCAAGCCTGATGCATCTCAGGTTACAAAACCCTGAGATGTCATAGAACAGTCAAGGACACGCATGCTTTAACTGTATCCATGAAGAAGCCACAGTGCAGAGAGCTTAAATACCTTTCTCAAGATGCAAGACACAAAAACAGGATCCCAGGTGGTTTGGTGGTAAAGAATCTGCCTGCCAATACAGGAGACCCAGGTTTGATCTCTGGGTCGGGAAAATCCCTGGAGGAGGAAATGGCAACCCACTCCAGCATGCTTGACTCGAGAATTCTGTAAACAGTGGAGCCTGGTGGGCTACAGTCCATGAGGTCTCAAAGAGTCGGACATGACTGAACCACTGAGTGCAGAAGGTCCAACACCCAGCATTTGGGTTTTCCCACTTACTGTGTTTTTCCCACTGGTCCACCAGTTCTCATGGAACGACTTGGTTGTTTGGGCTTTTCCATTTCCATCACAGGAAACCTTTAGGGAGAATGGAAAAACCCTCCAGTCTCCACTCTGTCTATGCCCACCATCCATTGTTTACTGCCTTATCCAGGTCTTTGTTCTGAAAGTACAAAGGTCTTTGAGAAGAATTCAGACCTCCATCTTTGAGAGGCACAGTGCCTGCCCTCCTCTGCGCTCAATCATACAGGCTTTCTTTCCTCTTATCTGCTCCATTGTGACTTAAATGAGACAGAATGCACATAGCTCAAACTTAGCAATATTTGATGTGAGACCTTTTTATGAGAGGATAGGTCTTTAGCCAGTTCTAAACTGAATGTAAATTATGTGTTATGAACTTAAAGCTATTATAATGTTCTCCCAGCTAGTATAGTGTCTATTTGAGCCAAAGATTAAAAATAGCTTGCATTCTAAGCTATTAAATGTTTTAAACAAGTTTTAATAATGTCACAAAGGAGGTTTGTGAGAATTAAAAAAAAAGTTTGATAGTTCTTAGCTCTTACCTAATGCATAGTTAAATCTTTTCTGGTCTTATAAGAAACAAAATATGGTAACATTATTACACAAAATGGAACTCTCCAGTTCTCACCAAATAAATTGAATGCTAACAGGCATCACTGTTTTGTAGGATACTCTAGGACCCCAACATAAACTGACTTGTAGAAGATAATGTCACCTCTTTCCCAAAAACATTTCTGACAGGGCGAGTTTTAAACAATGTAAGACGGTTCAGATGCTCTTACATGGTCTGGTCCCTGGATACCTCCATTGACACCATTTCTTTCCTTGACCCTGTCCTCTACCCTCCGATGTGATTCTACTGAAGTCCGGTTGTGCCCATTTAATTTATGTCCTAACTCAAGCTGTACTCTCTGGCTGCTTGCCATGACACATACTAAGCAGAGCTTCGCCACTTCCCCAGCTCTACCCCTTCCTAATTCTTACTCATTTTTCACTGTACTCATATATTCCCAGATTCATCCTCTACTTGAACCAAGAGTCTAACTCCATGCTTCTTCTATGTAATTCCATTGTAACGCTTGCTGTCCAGATTTTAGTTGATAATCACACTGCTTCTAGTAGAGACATTCGAGTGCATCTACCACTAGGTCATATATTATGATGCTAGAAATGTGATTTACCTCATACCAAAACTGTATGAGATTTATTTCTGTCCTGAACACATTTTCACTAGCTCAGCTGCTTAAACAGTATAAATGTATTATTTTACAATTCTTTAGGTTGGAAGTCTGACAGGAGATTCACCAGGTTGCAATCAAGGTGCTGACGGTAATGCATTCCATTCCAGGGGTTCCAGGCAAGAAGTGGTTTCCTTGCCTTTCTCAGTGTCTTGTGGGCATCCACATTCCTTAGCACATCGCCTCCTCTATATTCAAAACCGTAAATGTTGGATCAGTCCTTCTTCCTTCACAGGGTCTCTCCCTGAGCTCTTATGGGAAAGAGTATGCATTTTTAAAGACTCCTGTCATTAGATTACATCCATTGGGATAATCCAGGATAATGTCTCCATCTCAAGGTTCATACTTTTAATCACATCTAGAGAGTCCCTTTTGCCATGTAAGGTAATATATTTACAGGTCTGAGAATTAGAGTGCGCACATTTTGAGGGAGGAGTCATTATTCTGTCTACCACAGTGTCAGTGAACTTGGTCAATGCTTTAGGTTTTCATCTTCACACCAGTTTATAAAAATGTATAAATTAATATTTGGAAATATTCCAAATTTCCAAATTTCACGCCACATTTTCATTCTTGTTTCATGTTTGTCCCAAGTTGGTAACACAAATGTTACAGTGACAATGGATGAAGTTTTCTCCGTGGTTCATACAGAAGTAAGAGCAGAACTGAGCCATGAGAAGGCCATGACTGCAACAGAGTATCTACCATGAAAATATACATATGGTTTGGGGATCTTACATGTATATATTGTAACAGATTATAAGCAATATGCAAAATCTTCAATGAATAATTTATCTTTCCATCCTTAAAGTATTTTAATACCATTTCAAGGATAGTTTATTAACTTAAAATACAATAATAATTCTAGAAATGATTATTCAAATGATTGTTCATCATGTTCAATTTCAACATAATTAAGTAGATATAAAATAAGCTATTACATCTATTGCTACTAAAGCCAGTATCACCAATTTAGTTTATAAAATATCATCTATCACAAAATATTAATGGTGCTAATTAGAATTTTATTGGTTATAGTTTTACATTGATTTAATTTGTAACTGGGTTGGGGCTTTATGGTAGTAAAAGCTCTATACACATAATATTTATTACCAGTTAAATATATTTATGTAAAACTGCAGTTTTGCCTTTGTACTTGAGAATAATTCTCAAGATTGTACTTGAGAATAATTAATACTTAATGATATTCCTCAAATCAATGTTTGGGTGTACTCTTAGTTCTCTTATCCACAAGATTGAATCTCAAACATCATCATCAAAATGCTAAAATTTATTTTTATATGCTTTATACTGAGAACTATTGCATTCTTTAAAACAAAAATTTCATGACTCTTTCACCAGTCTATTATTCTTTATCTAATTGAATCATTTAAAAACTAGTTAAAGAGCAACCAACAAACATGATAGCCCATCGTGCCTAATGAAATGCAAACTCTATGCATCTTAAAATGCAGAAGATGGATGAAAACTCCAGTTAAATACTTTTCCTGGACAAAAATTCTCTCTTCTAGTGTATTTGTGACTTGAATTGGCAAACTAACATTTTTTGCACAAATTTTAAATACACTATCACCGCATTTAGTTCAATCTTGAAAACAGTAGCTACCAATATTTTCTTACAAGCTGGTGGCTCAGATGGTAAAGCATCTGCCTACAATGTGGGAGACCCAGGTTTGATCCCTGGGTTGGGAAGATCCTCTAGAGAAAGAAATGGCACCCCACTCCAGTACTCTTGCCTGGAAAATCCCATGGACGGAGGAGCGTTGTAGGCTACAGTCCATGGAGTCGCAAAGAGTCAGACACAACTGAGCGACTTCACTTTCACTTTTCACTGACACAATAGTCATTATTTTATAAAGAAATTAAATGGCAGGAGAGGCAGTTGGGGATGTGTATTGAAAGATAGGCTTAGATGTCATCAGCTGCATCAATGCGGTTACTTTTTTTAGGTTAGTAACTAAAATCTGACTAATTTTTAGCATATGCCATCTTGCAGGTGGTTCAGAATCTCTTCAAAATACTGAGTGACAGATTTCTTAACTCTGATATTTCAGATTTTCTCTGACACATAGTACTCAAACACTAATTTATTAGCAGCATAGAGTTATCAGAGACAATTTCAACCCTTAGGTAATACTATTATTAATTTGTTCAGCCCTCTTATTGTTCTTGGTAGCATAAATGTAAGCCTTTGAACATTTGCATCCTACCTTTCCAAAACAGCAGAGATATCTTATGTTCCAATAGCTGGGCTTTTGCCAACTCAAAAAGCAGCTCATGCAAAATTATTTTGAAAAATTAGATCAGGTCTCTGTAGTGTAGTTTTCTGAATGTTGAGTTTCTTACATTTAATACCAGTGATGCATCATAAAGCATTTTTATTACCTGCAAAATTTTCCTTTTTAAATCTCATTTGATATTTCCTGTTGTAGTGCTTTGAAAGAAATTTACCACCTAGGCATATTTCCCAGAACCTGTGCTGAAGAGAAGATTATCAGTTGCAAGTTGTGACCTATCTTTTAAGTCCAGAAAATTACAATGTGCTACATCATTTTACTGTGGGATTTGGGTCATTAACCTTACAGACATTAATATCTTTTGGAGTCCTTGTAGATTTAGCTTCCCTGTGGTGTTTTAGCTGTTGGATGTTGAAAGCGAAGGGGAGAAAACTTTGCCTTATATAACATTTTACCTTTCAGATTCATCTCTATATAATCAAGGGGTTAAAAATCGTGTTGTCTAAAGTTCCTTCCATGTACAACTATTGAAGTTTCCATAATTCAGTAGGCCTCAGCATTTCCATCTCTGTGATCTATAGCAGCTTCATATGTTCAATACTATATGCATGCTAAATTGCTTCAGTCATGTCTGACTCTTTATGACCCCATGGACTATAGCCTGCCAGGCTCCTCTGTCCATGGAATTCTCCAGACAAGAATACTGAAGTGGGTTGCCATTCCCTTTCCAGGCAATCTTCCCGACCCAGGAATCTCATCCATCTCTGCTATGTCTTGTGCATTGAGAGGCAGGTTCTTTAGCACCAATACTACCTGGGAAGTCAATACTAAATAGCTTTAGTAATTTTCTTAATGTATGCCAGTCGTGCTTACTGGATGTTGAATGTGTCAAATGTTCTGTTTTTGTCTTCAGTCTTCAAAAACCCAAAATATGTCAAGAATCTCAGTCAAGGGATGCGAAAGGACATATCTACATGATCTAGTTCTGGAAATGCTCTCCTAGGGAAGCAAATAACCTGGTGCTTTATAACTATCAGTACTAGGAAATCAGTACTTAAAAAATTGAAGTCCTGATTTATTTCACCTCACCACTTGAATAATATAGGTATTAAACAAAACAAAAAACAAAAGACAGGACGTGGAGTAGAATGAATACTTCTTATTTAATGAAACCTGTGGTGGTAGAGCATGTTTCTCTCTGGTATTTGTTCCATGGGGTTAAGACTCTGGTATTCATCCCCTTCTGTGTACTTATTAGCGACTAAGTACTACACGTGGTCTTGCCACCAAATAGCTGAAGCTGTCAGAAGCTGCCCCTGCTCCTTTTGATCCTTTGTGGGATTATAAAGAGAATAGCCACATCCTGAAAATAGCCAGGTGCCACTCTGCATTGTTTATTTATTTTGATTGTGCTGTGCAGCATGTGAGATCTTAGCTCCCTGACCATGGACTGAACCTGGGCCCCCTACAATGGAAATGAAGGGTCTTAAATTCTGGACTACCAGGGAAGTCCCAGAAAAAGCAAGAGTTAAAGAAAAACATCTACTTCTGCTTTACTGATTATGCCAAAGCCTTTGAATGTGTAGATCACAACAAACTCTGGGAAATTCCTTAAGAGATGGGAATACCAGACCACCTGACCTGACTCCAGAGAAATCTGTATGCAGGTCAAGAAGCAACAGTTAGAACTGAACATGGAATAACATACGGGTTCCAAATCGAGAAAGGAGTACATCAAGGCTGTATATTTTCACCCTGCTTATTTAACTTTATATGCAGAGTACATCCAGAGAAGGCAATGGCACCCCAATCCAGTACTCTTGCCTGGAAAATCCCATGGATGGAGGAGCCTGGTATGCTGCTGTCCATGGGGTCATGAAGAGTCAGACACTACTGAGCGACTTCACTTTCACTTTTCACTTTCATTCATTGGAGAAGGAAATGGCAACCCACTCCAGTGTTCTTGCCTGGAGAATCCCAGGGACAGGGAGCCTGGTGGGCTGCCGTCTATGGGGTCGCACAGAGTCGGACATGACTGAAGTGACTTAGCAGCAGCAGCAGCAGAGTACATCATGAGAAATGCCTGGCTGGATGAAGCACAAGCTGAAATCAAGATTGCCAGGTGAAATATCAATAACCTCAGATGTGTAGATGATACCACCCTTACGGCAGAAAGTGAAGAGGAACTAAAGAGCCTCTTGATGAAAGTGAAAGAAGAGAGCAAAAAAGCTGGCTTAAAATGTAACATTCAAAAAAATAAGATCATAGCATCTGGTCCCATCACTCCTTGGCAAATAGATGGAGAAACAATGGAAACAGTGACAGATTTTATTTTCTTAGTCTCCAAAATCACTGCAGATGGTGACTGCAGCCATGAAATTAAAAGACACTTGGTCCTTGGAAGAAAAGCTATGACAAACCTAGACAGCATATTAAAAAGCAGAGACATTATTTGCCAACAAAAGTCTGTCTAGTCAAACCATGGTTTTTCCAGTAGTCATGTATGGATGTGAGAGTTGGACTCTAAAGAAAGTTGAGCACTGAAGAATTGATGCTTTTGAACTGTGGTGTTGGAGAAGACTCTTGAGAGTCCCTTGGACTGCAAAGAGATCCAACCAGTCAATCCTAAATGAAATCAGTCATTGGAAAAGACTGATGTTGAAGCTTAAACTCCAATATTTTGGCCACCTGATGTGAAGAATTGACTCATTGGAAAAGACCCTGATGCTGGGAAAGATTGAACAGGAGGAGAAGGGGACGACAGAGGATGAGATGGTTGGATGGCATCACTGACTCAATGGACATGAGTTTGAGTAAACTCTGGGAGTTGGTGTTGGGCAGGGTTGCCTGGCATGCTGCAGTGCATGGGGTTGCAAACAGTTGGACAAGACTGAGCAACTGAACTGCTACTCTGCATTATCATTAGTATGTTCAACTAAGTAGATGGAAAAAGTGAAAATCATGACACTGTCCAGTTGAGATTTCAAGACTGCAGGAACCTACCATGAATACAGAGCTTTTCAGTTTGAGGAACAGAATCTATTCAAGCATCTTTCTCAAAGATGCATCTCAGCTCACCATGCACTCTGGAAACTAGAATATCAGCTGAGAGAAACATCACCTGAAGAGCAAGCCCCAGGTAGCATCTGAAGGGGCTTTTCAATTCGGGATGTCATAAGGCTTAAAGGAAAATATCTGAAGAAAAAAATAATCCTTTATTATGAAATAAACTATATATTAATAACGAAATCACTATATTAAACCTCACTATTCAACTATGTACAATAAATATGTGGATAATGTTATATCTTAGGCAAGGAGAGCTTCCTATTATTGACTTTCTCTTTTGCTTCAAAGTTAATTTTTAGATACTCTATCTACAATCTCTCCAAACAAAAGTGTGTGTGTCTCCTGGGCGTATGCCAGAAAAAAATGTAATTCAAAAAGATACATGTACTGTGACATTTGCTGCAGTGCTATTTGCAACAGCCTGGAAATGGAAGCAACCTAAATGTTCATCAACAGAAGAATGGATAAAGATGTGGTACATACAATGGACTAATACTCACCCAGTAAAAGAAATGAAACTGCATTTGTAGAGATGTGGGTGGACCCAGACTCTGTCGTACAGAGTAAAGTAAATCAGAAAGAGAAAAACAAATATTGTATATTAATGCATATAGTTGAAATCTAGAGAAATGGTACAGATTTGCAAGGCAAAAATAGAGACACAGATGTAGTGAAGAGACGTATGGATACCTGGGGGTGTAGGGAATGGTGGGATGAATTGGGAGGTTGGAACTGACATCTATATATGGCTCTGTATGATACAGAGAACTGATGAGAACCACTGTCTGGCACAGGGAACTCTACCCAATGCTCGGTGGTAACCTAAATGGGAAGGAAATCCAAATAAGAGGGGATATATGTATACATATGATGGACTCACTTTTTTTTAGAGTAGAAAATAACAAAACTTTGTAAAGCAACTATACTCCAATAATGTTTTTTGAAGTGTATGTGTGACACATACATATATATATACATGTTACTTATACATATATATACACACATATACATATATAGTGATACATACACACATGTATGTACACATACATACACTCTTTAATAGAACCACTTTCATTTCGCTTCACACAGAGCCATGTAGATGATAAAAATGTGTTTTTCAGTGAGACATTTGGAAAAACGTTTGCTATCACTTTTCTGTCCTGTGGTAATACTGGTGGTCTTTTATAGATGTAGTTGTTTTTGTTGAGACAAGTGACACTTCCAGGCTCAGTGTTTTTCTAAAATATTCTTTTAGTCCAAGTCAACCCTTTGCTTAACAGTTAACTCTTGATTTATAATATCAGGCATTAACCCCAGCCAATGTAGTTACAGGTAAAGACTTGCTTTCCTGCCAAAATTTTACTGCTTCATCTGGAGAGAAATACTTGTAAGGAAGTAGAAAATGCATGCTTGGAGAAACATCACTTCAAATAATATGCTCATGGGAAGTACTTATATATTTTTTTAACTACTCCAGGAAAGGCAAGCTGTTCTTGAAAGCTATTACTGAGATGAGATCCTGTCGTTTTCTCCTGGAAAATTGGAGTCCATATTAGAAATGTAAAACTGAAGAGAACTGACCCCTCTTCAGGCAAGAAAGCACCTTTTCTTTATGTATTACCTTGATTGAAAATAGTCTATGCAGACAAATAAAATATCCCCAATTGTCTTCTGAAAGATCATACATCTTACTAGAAGGAATTTCATGGCTAGAGTCTTACAAGCTCCAGTTACAGGCCCAGCCAGAGTGCCTTCGGCAGTTATATGATCTTTGTTCGATATCTGAGTCATTGCCTTAAAAAAATGGATTTATCATAACAAAAGAACTATTAAATAAAAAGAAAAATAATGAATGTCATATGAATCTTAACATAAAACATTTTTGTTTCTGAAAACCAGGATGACTGCTTTCCTCGCTACCCCACTCCTGCTGACCAAGGGTGGTCTGGCGAATGCCCATTGTTCTGGAATAATTATTAGCAGCAACCATGGTCACTCTCAGAATGACTATGGTGGGGGCGAGACGGTGGGGGCATGGTTACTGGAGACTATCATGTAGGGTCACTTACCCAAAAGGGAAACAAGAAAGAATTCGGTTAATGAGAAAGAGGTAGAATGCTCTTTTTTTAGTTGTCACTTCATAAGTGAACTAAATAACCTTCTGCAAAATGTTATTTATTTTCTAAGCTCACTCTAATAAAATATATTCTAAGACGAAAAGAGATGACTCCTCTGACCGTTTTGGTTTCGGACTATGTCCCAAAACTGAAAGAAACTGACATTTGAAAAAAAGGAAAACGTGTGAGAGAAATCCTGTTCTGTGCTTCCATCCCAGCCTTGTAGCGCCTACTCTCGGAACAGATGTTGTCTTTATTCTCCATGCAGCAACATTTCAGTCTTCATCCAAGGAAAGCATCTCAGTTGTAAAGGATTTAAGAATAGAAATGGAAAATGATTCAGAGCAGAACTAGAAAAGAAGCAGAATGTAACAACCTCATCATTCCCCTGGTGGTTTATTTCTAGAAGAAAGCTTCTGGAAAACTCCAGGTATCGGGGCTCCGAAGCATCTTTAAGCTAAATTCTCCTGAGACTTAGCAGATTTGCAACCTGCAGGATCGTATCTTCTGATCATATTTTATCCTAAATACCTGTGGAAAGAAAAGTATTTCATGTGACTTTAGGGGGAGGGGGAGAAAGAAAGTAGGCCAGATGGGTACAGAATGTTCTATAAGCCAGCATTTTCGTATTTTTCAATAATCATCTGTTTCTGATTGTTGGAAATTACAGAGAAGCTTCTTGTCATAGAAGGATGGGCATGAAAGTCCTTTTAAACAATGATAGCCATAAAGATTTTTTACAAGGGAAAAGAAAGTGAAAAAAAATTAGAATAGAAGCCAAGTTGTATCTGATTTGCTATGGCACAGTATGTCCTTCCTCTGTCAGCCGAGTCTCCGGTCACTTTAAATTAGAACTAAAGCAATATTGCTACACTCAGAATCTAGAGCTGAAATATCTCCTGGTGACACTAGACTTTATAAATTGAATTCATAATTAAGCTTAATCTTTTCATAGGTGGTAAAATCTCTCTTGCTAAATGTGCTTCATAATTCCTTTCTTTTGCCAATAGGTGATATTAGCCTGAAAGGAAATCTAAAACCTTCATCATTTCTAACAAGGGGAAACCACAGATTTTTTTTTTTTTATGTTGGACTTTCTGGGTTAACAAAAATTGTCTTTAAGGACTTTAGCTGCAGCTTAGGAGCTAGATAATAAACTTGTTTCCACACTTCCGTTATGCCTAGACAATCTAAAAATGATAAGATTTTTTAATTGCTTTATGGAAATGGTCATAAATACAGAGTTTAAAGATAACTTTTTTAATTAATTTTAATTTTGAAATAGCAGCACCAGAAATGGTGGTGAATGATTGCAATGCTTGGTGTTGATGGAACCTAGGACCAAATTTTCCCATTAATGAATATTTTAATTCACTTATATTGATAATATTTGGATTATCTCAAAGACTAAGGCACTAAGTCTCAGCATTTATGCAGGAGAGATTATGATGTACTATAAGATTAAAAGATGGAGTATTATTTGTATTTAAGCTTTACATTATTTTTTTTAATTTTATGTTCTGCATTGGGGTGTAGGCAATTAACAATGCTGTCAATGTCATTAACAAGATGGACAGTGAAGGGACTCAGCCATATATATTCATGTATCCATTCTCCAGGCTGCAACATAACACTGAGCAGAGTCAATGACTACACAGTAGCTCCTTGTTGATAATCCATTTTAAATACAGCAGTGTGTCCATGTGCATCCCAGACTCCCTAACTATCCCTCATACAGAGCAAGCATAGGAGCCATTGATGGTGGCAACTATGTTCAATAATCCAGAAAGCTGGCCAGCAATATAGTCTATGAATAAGGCACTATGATTTGCAATAATTATTCTTAATCTTATAAATTATGCAATGTTTTCAATTAACTAATTCTTATTTTTCAAACTTGAAATGTAAGTCTCTAGTAGCAAACAATACCAGTAAAGATGTCATCAAACAGATACGTAAAACCAATTAAAATAACCATAATAATAATACCGCCTACTACCACTTTACTCCTTGGAAGAAAAGTTATGACCAACCTAGACAGCATACTGAAAAGCAGAGACATTACTTTGCCAACAAAGATCCGTCTAGTCAAGGCTATGGTTTTTCCAGTGGTCATGTATGGATGTGAGAGTTGGACTGTGAAGAAAGCTGAGCACCGAAGAATTGATACTTTTGGACTGTGGTGTTGGATAAGACTCTTGAGAGTCCCTTGGACTGCAAGGAGATCCAATCAGTCCATTCTGAAGGAGATCAGCCTTGGGATGTTTTTGGAAGGAATGATGCTAAAGCTGAAATTCCAGTACTTTGGCCACCTCATGCGAAGAGTTGACTCATTGGAAAAGACTCTGATGCTGGGAGGGATTGGGGGCAGGAGGAGAAGCGGACGACAGGATGAGATGGCTGGGTGGCATCACTGACTCGATGGATGTGAGTCTGAGTGAACTCCAGGAGTTGGTGATGGACAGGGAGGCCTGGCGTGCTGTGATTCATGGGGTCACAAAGAGTTGGACACGATGAGCGACTGAACTGAACTGAACTACCACTTACTGAGGGTCTGATATGCACCAGGAACTAATCTATCACATTGCATGCTTTAATATCAACAAAATCTATATTAGTTATTACTCTCCCATTTTATAGATGATGTTGAAGCTTATCCAAGAGATGGGAAGATGATTGACTTTACTATAGAGCTGTGTCCTTTCAGGAAATTCTAGTTCATGAACCTGGTAGCAATATTGTGATTAATAAATAATCACTAGTTCTCTTTATTAAGCATATTCATATAACTGTTATTAACCTACTGCTTTGTTGATATTTAGTAATTTTAACTTTCTGCAGTACTTTCCTGATGCTTACTTGATTTGGGGATATTTATCTATCCTACCCTTCTTTCGGGCCTCCCTGGTGGATGAGATGGTAAAAAGTATCTGCCAATGCAAGAGACCCAGTTCGATCCCTGGGTTGGGGGGATCCTTTGGAGAAGGGAATGGCTACCCACTCCAGTATTCTTGCCTGGAGAATTCCATGGACAGGGGAGCCTGGTGAGCTACAGTCCAGGGGATTGCAAAGAGTCAGACACAACTGAGAAACTAACACTTTCTTTTTCTTTTCACCCTTCTTTCAGACGTATCCTAGACAGATGTCCTCATTCACAGAAATTGAGTCTGAGTCCTCATCTAGTGTCATGTGTCAACTTACTTGGGTCGGGGTCGTGCCCTGAATAGTGATTGTGGTTCAGTTTTACCCAGAGATACAGATTGTAAATGTGCATGCACACACTCACACACACACACACACACGATTGAGATAGAAAGAGAACCAATAGTAGAGTGAAATAAGGCTGAAGGGCATAGTGTAATTAAGAGCTAAGAAAAACTAAGTGGTTATAAGATAAAATACCTCAATAAAATTGAGCAAGGCACAGAGTCCTGGTCGCTGCTTTATTTATCCTGCTAAGGGTTGTTAACTTATATCACCACCAGGTCCTCCCTAACAATAATCTTTACAGGCATTACCTCACTTTCGTATTGATTCTTTTCCAGAAAGATTTTTCTCCCACGTTTTCCTAATGGAAATATCAAAAAAGGAGTTAAATTCTACTGTGGTCACTTTCTGAATGCTTCTGAAAGCCTAAAATCTAAGGGTTTAAGCTGATATGAATCCATATTGCCTAGACTCCTTTCTGACCATCAGATCTCTACATGGATGCGTGACTGTGGAAACAGAGACGTAATTAAAGCGGCTGGAATACCAGCCATTTGTACTGACAAGAAAGGAATCTCTTGCTGTCTCTTTTTGCTAGATTCCAAACAAAATGTGTCCACTCTACTTTTTTTAAAAAATTTTATCAGAGTATAGTTGATCTACAATGTTGTGTTACTCTCAGGTAAATAGCAGAGTGAATCAGATATACATAGACAGATTCTCTTAAGGTGACACTAAAATGCTCCCTAAAAGGAATTCTTGTGGAGAAAGCCTTCTTCAGCTTTGCATAAAGACAGCCCCTCCCTCTGTAATGCTCAGTTATCATCCTGACTTAATTCTGTTAGCTTGCCTGCATTGTCTCTGGTGGGAGTCCGTGGGAAGACCATCTCTAAGTTGTGTTAGTGAGCAATGCTGAGTCACAGCTGCCAACGAGACATAGTCGCGTGTCCTGCCAGGTAGGCTGAGGAGAAGGACGGAATAAAGCCAGCAGGCCAATCTTTGAGGAAGCTGACAAGATGACTCTAAAACTGACACAGCTTTAAGTTCCAGTTTAAATGAAAGGCCTCTGAAGGAGGAGCAGTGCCAGGCCGTCTCCATCTCAAAATGCGGACCTGCTACAGATGCCACTTACTGAAAAGTGCATTTAGTGTCCTCCTCAAGCCACACTTAACAACTGGTGACAAGACAATATGGTCTGGCACCTGGCCAAGCCCCAGCGCTAACACAAGGTTCGTCGTAGCATTACTTAGCTGGGCAGAAAGCGTGAGGAGCACAGCTGACAGAAAGGGGGTTGCAGCTGTCACATCTGCTTCTGAAGAGGAGGAGTACGACAGGGAAGGCTGAAGAAATGCCTCAGAAATGGACCAAAGCTTACCTTCAAAAGTTGGAGCTTAGCCATGAATGGCTCAATTGCATTAACAACATGGAAACCCGGGACCAACACATGACAGAAAGGAAGATGAAAGTGAAATGTGAAAGTGTTAATCACTCAGTCATGTCCGACTCTTTATGACCCCATGGCCAGACTCCTTGGTCCTTGAAATTCTCCAGCAAGAATACTGGAGTGGGTAGCCATTCTCTTCTCCAAGGAATCTTCTGGACCCAGGGATCAAACCCAGGTCTCCTGCATTGCAGGCAGATTCTTGACTGTCTGAGCCACCCGGGAAGCCCAGTGAGGAATATAGTGAGGTCTTTTTGAGGAAAACTTTTAGGACAATGGAGTCTAAATCTTCAACTGTCATTAACCTTCATGAATTAGAGCAATGCTTCCTCACTCCTGATTGCAGATTGGGTGCCTTTTTCCAGCTGAGAATCTCCACAGGTAGCCAACTCCCCAGGTTCTGTTTATTAGGGCACCTACAAGTAGCTTCCTTGGGATTCCCAATCTGGGAAATAGCAAATATTGTGTTTTTGAGCCCCACATTCTGGAATTCATGAAAGGAACTATATCAAATATATTCCTGTCCTAAACACATCATGGGGATTTCCCAGGTGGCTCAGCTGTAAAGAATCCACCTGCAATGCAGGAGACACAGATTCAGTCCGTGGGTCAGGAAAATTCCCTGGAGAAGGAAATGGCAACCCACTCCAGTATTCTTGCCTGGGAAATCCCAGGAACAGAGGAGACTGGCAGGCTATAGTCCATGGGGTCACAAAGAGTTGGACAAAACTGAGTGATTTAAACAACAACACACATCATGACTACTAATTAGTATACTAAACAAATTGGCAGGTGTATTCAAATGCTCCGACTTTTATTTTTATTTTAGTTTTTGACAAAATAAAGTTCCTTGAAGATTCACATGGAGCCGTAAAATGGATAGGAGACCTCCGATAGGCCAGATAACCAAGTTGAAATATACCTAGCAGCAAAGAGATCAGTTTCAGAACCAGAGTTTCCCTGTAGCTTACAGGAATATCCAGAGGCTTAAGGATGTGTTTCAAGAAGTCAGGTAAGCTCTTTGGTCAGAAACACCTGGGGAAACCTCTGCCTAATCTGCCCTGGAAAGCTATCGTTTATCTGATAGTAAGCATGCACCACGCTTTGGAGTCTTTAATAGGCACTTGGGATATTGTTGGACTTTTGTTGGTGGCTCAGACTGTAAAGAATCCGCATGTAATGCTGGAGACTCAGGTTTGATTTCTGGGTCAGAAAGATCCCCTGGAGGAGTGGGAGCTACTCACTCCAGTATTCTTGCCTGGAGAATCCCATGGGCAGGAGGAGCCTGGCAGGCTACAGTCCATGGGTTCACAGAGTTGGGCATGACTGAAATGACTGAATACACACACGTGATATTGTTTAACCTCATTGAAACCAGTCAGAAAATGTTAGTGATATACCAGGCCTCCATTTCTACCTGGCAAGAATATTGAAGTGGGAAGCCATTCACTTCTCCAGGGTATCTTCCTGACCCAGGGATCAAAACTGAGTCTCCTACATTGCAGGCAGATTCTTTACAGTCTGAGTCACCAGGGAAGACATATTCATTATAAACTACTTATTTTTTCACAATAATAAGTATTTTCATGTTTGTTATTTTTGTGAGGAAATTGAGTTAGATGCACAGCACAGAAATTTCCCAAATGTTCATGGTTCTGCACATATTTGAACTGTTCACTCTCTCACTCCAGGGTCTGGGCGGGCAACTGGCCCTATGCTGCTTCCCAGAGATGCTTTCTGTCCATTGCTCTTTATTTTTAATTCTCTTTTATCTCAGATAATTAAATGCAGCTGATCTATTTTTGCCTTTTCTATTAATTGTTGAGGTTCTGCATAGGATCAGCTACTTGTTTGTTGCAAATTGATCTTATGTTTCCCTGTTATATTAATAAACACTCAGAGTAAAAAAAAATAGTTTCCTTTATTTCTAAAGAAAAATACTACAAATGTAATCATGAAAATTTGTACTACCAAATGAAAAAAAAATCTGTAGATGAAGTATATGAAATGGGTTTCTGAAGAAAAAAATCTATACAAAAACACCAATGGATCACACCCATGGCTGTGGATGGAGAATTTAAAATATCAATTTTTTGTCTTTAATGATTGCTGACAAAATCAGCTGAGTTATCCCTTAAATAAACTTCTTCATTACCCGGAAGTTCCTTACACAAGCATACTTTTAAATGTCCTATTATAAAATTAATTAAAATAGAAAAGTATAATATTGAAATATTATAAAATATATTAAAATTTTAGGTCCTATCAGAGATCTCTTCTACTTGACTCCTGTTCTAACTGCTTCAGCTATGACCAAAATGTGTTTATAGCATCCCCAAAGTTTGGTTCCTGACTTCCCTGGTGGCTCAGTGATAAAGAATTCACTTGCCAGGAGACTCAGGTTCAATCCTTGGGGCGAGATGACCTCCTAGAGAAAGAAATGACAACCCATTCCAGTATTCTTGCCTGGAGAATTCCATGGACAGAGGAGCCTAGCAGGCTACTGTCCATGGGACTGCAAAAGAGTTAGACACGGACTTAGCGACTACATGACAACAACAACACAAAGTTTGATTGGTTATCTCCTGCATATGCAGATAAATCAAACTTTTACATTAAAGAGCACCCCAAAGAGGAATAGTTAGGGAATTTCACATTGAAATGTGCACATCTCTGTATTCAAAATGGATAACAGACAAGGAGCTACTGTATAGCACAGGGAACTCTGATCAATATTCTGTAGCAACCTAATTGGGGAAAGAATTTGAAAAAGAAGAGACACATGTATAACTGAATCACTTTGTTGTACATCTGAAACTAACACAACATTGAGAATCAAACTATACTCCAATATAAAATAAAATTAAAACACAAAACAGAAGCAGAAGATATTAAGAAGAGGTGGCAAGAAAACACAGAAGAATTGTACAAAAAAGATCTTCAAGACCAAGAAAAACATGATGGTGTGATCACTCACCTAGAGCCAGACATCCTAGAATGTGAAGTCAAGTGGGCCTTAGAAAGCATCACTACAAACAAAGCTAGTGGAGGTGATGGAATTCCAGTTGAGCTATTTCAAATCCTGAAAGATGATGCTGTGAAAGTGCTGCACTCAATATGCCAGCAAATTGGAAAACTCAGCAGTGGCCACAGGACTGGAAAAGGTCAGTTTTCATTCCAATCCCAAAGAAAGGCAGTGCCAAAGAATGCTCAAACTACCACACAATTGCACTCATCTCACGTGCTAGTAAAGTAATGCTCAAAATTCTCCAAGCCAGGCTTCAGCAATACGTGAACCATGAACTTCCTGATGTTCAAGCTGGTTTTAGAAAAGGCAAAGGAACCAGAGATCAAATTGCAAACATCCGCTGGATCATGGAAAAAGCAAGAGAGTTCCAGAAAAATATCTATTTCTGCTTTATTGACTACACCAAAGCCTTTGACTGTGTGGATCACAATAAACTGTGAAAAATTCTGAAAGAGATGGAAATACCAGACCACCTGACCTGTCTCTTGAGAAACCTCTATGCAGGTCAGGAAGCAACAGTTAGAACTGGACATGGAACAACAGACTGGTTCCAAATAGGGAAAGGAGTATGTAAAGGCCGTATATTGTCACCCTGCTTATTTAACTTAGATGCAGAGTACATCATGAGAAATGCTGGGCGGGAAGAAGCACAAGCTGGAATCAAGATTGCCAGGAGAAATATCAGTAACCTCAGATATGCAGATGACATCACCCTTATGGCAGAAAGTGAAGAGGAACTAAAAAGCCTCTTGATGAAAGTGAAAGTGGAGAGTGAAAAAGTTGGCTTAAAGCTCAACATTCAGAAAACGAAGATCATGGCATCTGGTCCCATCATTTCATGGGAAATAGATGGGGAAACAGTGGAAACAGTGTCAGACTTTATTTTTCTGGGCTCCAAAATCACTGCAGATGGTGACTGCAGCCATGAAATTAAAAGACGTTTACTCCTTGGAAGGAAAGTTATGACCAACCTAGATAGCATATTCAAAAGCAGAGACATTACTTTGCCAACAAAGGTTCGTCTAGTCAAGGCTTTTCCAGTGGTCATGTATGGATGTGAGAGTTGGACTGTGAAGAAGGCTGAGCGCCAAAGAATTGATGCTTTTGAACTGTGGTGTTGGAGAAGACTCTTGAGAGTCCCTTGGACTGCAAGGAGATCCAACCAGTCCATTCTGAAGGAGATCAGCCCTGGGCTTTCTTTGGAAGGAATGATGTTAAAGCTGAAACTCCAGTACTTTGGCCACCTCATGCAAAGAGTTGACTCATTGGAAAAGACTGATGCTGGGAGGGATTGAGGGCAGAAGGAGAAAAGGACGACAGAGGATGAGATGGCTGGATGGTATCACTGACTCGATGGACGTGAGTCTGGGTGAACTCTGGGAGTTGGTGATGGACAGGGAGGCCTGGCGTGCTGCAATTCATGGGGTGGCAAAGAGTCAGACAGGACTGAGTGACTGAACTGAACTCAACTGAACAGACAAGGAGCTACTGTATAGCACAGGGAACTCTGATTGATATTCTGTAACAACCTAATTGGGGAAAGAATTTGAAAAAGAAGAGACACATGTATAACTGAATCACTTTGTTGTACATCTGAAACTAACGCAACATTGAGAATCAAACTATACTCCAATACAAAATAAAATTAAAAAAAAAAAGAACTGTGTGGCAATAATAATTGCTACTTCTTTCAGAGAGGAAGGTATCCTTAACAAGCATTCCTCTATTTATATAACGCATCTAGCAGGAGTTTGTTCAAGCCCTGCTTCTCAATGAGCAGTCTGTCTTGCCATGCAGTCTCAGCCATGTACTCTTTCAATGAAGAATTTACCTGCTATACTCTACGCGCTCCTTCAGACCTGACACCAGTGCAGCACACAGGAGTCAAGAGTGAGCACGCTCCTGTTCAAGTTCTGATGACCTTCTACGCCGGCCTGGGCCAGACCACTCTTCCTGCCGCTGGCTTTTCCAGTTCAGGAACAGCCCTCTCTTGGAGGGCTTGAGTAGTAAGCATACAGAAAGCTACTTATTATTTCTTTGGCTATGTCCACACTTTAAAAAAAAAAACAAACAACTGACTTTAAGCTCTGGGAAAATGGGATTGCCTGTGTCTTTACTAGTGATTTATCTCAGCATCTGATACAGTGTCTGAGGCATAATAGATTCAATAGAAATCTGACGAATTCATGAATTACCATTAAGAATATTTGTGAATATTACTGGCCTTGACAAACCAGAAGGTACTTAGACCTCTTTTTCTGTTTTTCTTTCCTTTTTCAAAGAAAACATTATAGTTAATTCACAATGTTGTGTTACTTTCTGGTGTACAGCAAAGTGATTCAGTTATATATATATATCATATGATGCTTTTCCATTATAGTTAATTATAAGAATGAATATTACACAGTAGGACCTTGCTATTTATTTTATATATATATATATATATATATATATTTGTATCTACTAATGACAAAGCTTAAATTTATCCTTCCCCTCCTTAAAGCTATTTTTATTTGTTTTCTTTCTTTTAAAAAAAAAATTACAGTTAATTCACAGGGTTGTGTTACTTTCTGGTGTATACCAAAATGATTTGGTTATATATATTATATTTCATATTCTTCTCCATTATAGTTAATTATAAGATATTGAATATTATACTATAGGACCTTGTTATTTATCTATTTTATGTATAGTAATTTGTATCTGCTAATCTCAAACTCTAAATTTATCCCCTCCCACCTCCTTAAACCTCTTTTTCTATCTGCGTTGGGTGCATTCTTTATAGAATTGTAGGTTTTCAGAGCCCAGAGCACTTCTTTTAACTTTTGTGAGCAGAGGGCACTGAAGAATTTACAGAGCACTTTTCCAGGGGGTGCAGTCATCAGCTAGACTTTCTCTCTGAACCAAAAGTGGCTCTGTGACTAGCATCTCCTCCTGACTGTTGATCAGGTAGCCCATCTCCTTCTGGGTCCCCTGGCTTTCACTTCCCTAACTCTCGTAGGTCTAAAAGCCAGTTTCCCTTCTGATCCCCATGAGCTGGACCTTAGATTCCTTGGAGCCTTATATAAGACAATGTTTTCTAGTAGAGATAGTTTTCTTCAGTGTGGTTTTCTTTGTTCTCTGTAATACAAGCATGAGTGTTAGCTCTTTTGAAGAGAGATGGGCAGATACATAGGTAAATAAATGCAGTAGGAATTTGCATAAAGCTAGTATCTAGGGATGTTAATATGACATATTGCTTAATTAGAAGAGTAAGCCTTTAGCAGTAAAAGCTCATCTCTACGATTACTCTTTTGAATCAAATCTGCTTACATAGAGTTCAAGAATTTTTATATAGAGTGCCATTCTTAAAACATTAAAGTGTGTTCATTTCATCTTTTATTAGTGTTTTATATTAGTGCCCCTGTGTATGTATATTTGCCTCCTAAGGAGAGAAATTTTTAATATAACATAACTTACTGTAAACCATACACATGTGGCCCTTGTATTATCTCCTACGTATATTTTTGAGAAAGAAATAAAATGTTTTCCCTATGTCATTTCCTATTTCCCATACTTGCATTTCTGCATTCCACTCTCCGCTCTTATCTTCTACTACTTCAACATAGCAAATGCTATTGACAGAGCAGACTATTTAAAGGAAAATGGGTTTTGTATTTAGTATTGCATTTTGGGTTTGGTATTGCCAGGACTGATGAAAGTTTCAATTAAATTCTGCTCTGGAGTGTGAATTGGGTAGGTTGGGATAGTAGGAAGTTTTCTATCTGTAGGAGTTTAATTTCCTTCTTATTCTGTCTTTTTTTCCAAATCATGGAAATTCAGGACCTGCTAGACTATTTTTCTCCAATAATCCACAATTTCCAGTGGAAGCACTGGTAAAGCTGTAAAATCTGGCTTTAACTTCTTGCCCCAAATCAAAATAATTAATTCTCCAAACTCCTTGAGAATGACAAATACGCATATAACATACAGTTTGGTTGTTTGAGAGATCAGAAAAAAATAAAAGGGAGAGGTATAGAAAAGAGTTTTCAAAACTGGGTAGAAATGTCCAGTGGAGCTTTTCCTTCACTCTCAGGGTTTTCATTATATTTCATGCAAATTTCTAGTTGTTTCTGGATGGATGAATATATTTCTCCCCATTTTTCAATAAAGCATCTAGTTTATGAGCCCATAGTTTAGTAAATATCAGTCCACAATAATACTCTTATGTATAAGAAGATATCAGAATAGGTTAAGTAACTTGGCTACTACCTCTTGTTAGGGCTGAAGTGAATGCAGTGATCTTTCCACACTAACGTATCTTTCCAATTAGGCTTTCAGTCTCCCATGGGAAATGGATAGGCCCTTGTGTCAGCACAGATAAGTAACCAACAGAGAGAAAATGAATACTGTGGAAACTCAGAAGACTTTCTGGCATTTCTACTTTTCTGGAGCCATCAAGAATAAATCTTATCTCTGGAAGACATAACAAATCTTTCATTATTCACACTAATCATTTTTTGTGTTACTTAAGGTTGCACCATTTACCTAATATTCTCCTTCTAAGTTCTTACAGTACTGGATCTTTTCTATAGTACCACACTTATTGCTTTGTGTAACAATTTACATGATTTCTTATTTAAGCATAAGCACCATGAAAGCGTTACGGGTACCTTATTGCTATGGGCTGAATCCATGTGTTCTCCCATATCCATATGTTGAAAGCCCAATTCCCAATGTGAGAGTATTAAACTTTAGATGTGCCCATGAGGGTAGAACCCTCAGAATGGCATTAGTGCCCTTGTAAGAAAGGGATGACACCAGAACCTTTTTCTCCACACCATGTGAGGATTCAGCAAGAGGTTGGCCATTTGTAATCCAGAAGAGAGTTTCTCACCCAAAGCCAATGAGACTGGCACCATAATATTAGACTTTTCAGCCTCCAGAACTGTGAGAAATAAATTCCTGCTTATAAGGCAGCCATTCTGTGTTATTTGATTAAAA